>NC_135572.1:255632630-258132630 GCF_965152235.1 Eretmochelys imbricata | reverse complement strand
TAGTTTGCCAGGGCAGAATCTGCACAAGGCTTCTTGTGGGCAAGCAATTTTTGTAATAGTTCCCTGGGGACTGTTGCACACATGGCCCTCCTGTGGATCACTGCTACCACATCAGGGTGACCTACATCCCTCTACTTGCCAAGGGTTTCTCCTCCTCATACCTCAGGCCTGCTAAGCCCCAAATGTGGGTTACAAAAAAAATAACACAGGAAGCTTTAAATCTGTGAAGTTACATGAGTTTGACTCAGGCTTTGTGGTGATTTGGTTGGAACAGCGGCAAGCTTAGGTGTGTAAGATGGGACACCGGAGCAGTTGCTGTGTGTTCTTTCTCCTCTCCAGCAGAACTGCTTCAGGCAAAAGATCTAAGAACTTCTCTTTTTCTTACGCTTTTCTCTTTTAGACTTGCCTGTAGGATTGATGTTTTTCTGACATGGTGTGAGAGATGTGGCAGCTACAGCTTTCTGCTCTTATCTGTTCCTAGTTGTCAGAGGTGGTATATAGATACACATTTGCATTTTTTTAAAAGCATGATTCTTCTTTAAGAATCAGTGTGGGGATCATGTTTATTGTCTCTGTAGCTCCAGGTTAAAAGAGTTTTTACAAGGCTGTTTTTCCTTGTTGTCAACCCTGCAAACTCAACTTGGGGATCTAAGCATTGAGTGAGGTTCTTTCCTCCTCCATCAATGCCAGTAATGAAGGTTCCATAGGTCATGTCGTTTGCCTTCAGTGACATCTGTGCAAACCCACTATATTCTGTGGGGGCTATACAGGTTTAAGTGATTGGTCCTGTAATTGGAATATAGAAAACAATTCTGTTGATGTATCAGAAAGGATAGAATCTAGTTCGCTATTTATCTTGGCTCTATTCATTCCTGTATGTTAACATGAGTCAAAAGCAATCAAAACTCTGACACTGAAATCAGCTTTCTAGTTCTTATAGATGCAAGGAACAGATAGACTGAGTAAATGTGCCATTTCACATACAGTAGTTGCATTTCAGAATAGAACTGCACTTCTGAGCTTTCCTCGCTTCTGGGAAGCTTTCCCCTTCCACCTGTTAACTAACGTGTGAATGAAAAGCCTAGATTTTTAATACGTTCCCTTCCAGGGTGTATTTCTGTGCAGGGTAAAGCTCTGTCCAAAAGCCTGCTGCAATATGGGAGAGCAGAAGAAACTTCAAAATCCTAATAATGCCTCTGATTATCACTAGTTACTTACGCTGCCTGGATCTCTTCTGACTTCTCTACCTATCTTCTGGTAAAGATTGGAAGCAAGTGCTAAAGCTGGAAGCATAGCAAGGACTGATTTAAAGGTTGCCCATCCTTGAACGTCAATAAGACTGTCCGTATGTACACAAAATAAACTATAGTGCCTAATGCCCTGCTGTGAACAGCTGAGCTACTTAGTTATGTAATGACGCTGCTGCAACTAACAAATGAATGCGTTAACTAGAGAGCTGTGACAATTCTGGATGAACCACTAAAGCTTTCACTGTCCGTACATGTTTGTCCTGGTAGGGGAGGGTATAATATGACTTTTATTGGTACCTTGAAACGTAAGCAGGTGTATATTTCTCATTTACAATCATGATATTGGTGACTGAAGCTTAACATTTGCATTGCTTGGAGAGAGGAGACTACTACTCAGGATCCTTACTCTCCTTTGTAATGGCTGGGAATGGTGGGCTTACAGCAGCTGTCTTTCAGTTACAGCGAACGTATTGGCTAGTCATATATTCTAAGTGCCTATGAGGAACAAATGTCTAACTGGAAGCAATCGGTAGCCCTATTTCTCGATGTTTTTAATGTTTGAAATTGAATCTTCTTCTTCCCAGCCGTATGTATGCTACCTTCTGTGGCAATATGCATGGCTCCTCTTTTTTAATGCAAATTAAAATATTTTGAACCGAAAACTGATTAAGGTTTGAGTCAAATAGTGGCCTCTTTGTATCCTCTAACCCTCTTTAATGTTTCTACCTAGGTGGATCCTTGTTTCTTACTGTGGTAAGTAGCAACAAAAGATTCACACTGAATGTCTTTCATGCAAAGCAGAGCAGTTTTTATTGTAAGTTTTCAAAGGCTGAGGAAGCTTCTCCCTCCACCCCGGGGAAAAACAGGCTTTGTTGCTTTTTTCATCTTGGGTACTGCAAATAGCAGCATGAGTTGCACTTTTGGGTTCTAGTGAACTTTCATGTTCAAGTTCTTACAAACTAAGGGAGTCTGTAGTGTTCTCTATGTTTACAGTGCAGTTGGAAATTATTGGCTTTTAAAAAAAGGTACCTCGTATGAAACCTAAATTATATGCAAACTTATGTTGACTGTCTCAAGCGATAGCCATAGCTCTTGAGTGTCTGGAACATGCGTGAGTGGTGTTCTAGAGTGGGATAATAGAGAGGTTGGGTTACATGGATTTCTGCCACCAGCCCTGTCCTGTGAAGGCATATGGAGGGTGGGCTGAAAGGAAAACTGGCTTGACAGTAATGCAGTCTGCAGCACAGTAGGGTACCTCAGCATTTTATGACCAACCTGTTGTCTATACTATGGAAACTGAGTCTACCTGTTGACTTAGTATTTCAGGCTTGCAGTGATATTCAGCTTCTGCCTTGATTTATAGGGCTTTGATAACAGCCATATCTTAGCAGTAAGCGAAGAATCATGTGGGGAGTGACAGGAGAGGCGTGAGCATTTTATCTTATGTTATTGCCAAGTCTGATACCTGCAGCCAGGGCCTGATCTGAGGGCTGAGTGGAGGCCAGGTCTGTTTATACATGAGAGGGAGGCAGCTCTGTCTGTGTGGTGTAGAGTTTTGTGAATGTTTGGATTAGAAGTGGGGACTATTAAGAAAAGATTTCCAGAGGAGGTGGTCAAACTCTCACGCAAGGCAGGACCTAGAAGCATGGACACATGGCCACCTTAAGGAGAGGACATCAGCAATCGTGAAAGTGGAGGTAACGGGAGACCTCTGTGGCTCAAGTTAAAGTACTTTATTTTGGGAGGAAGGTCAGGGAAATTTGGAGGTTAGTCAGCTGTTAGGGGGTAGTTAATTAACCATTGGATCAGTGCATGTCATAGAAAATGAACAGTAAATAGGTCAGGCCTCTTGTTCAAAAGTGCCTTGAATGATTTCCAGATGCCTTCTCCATTTTTAAGTGAGTATTGCTGTGGGAGTCAGCTCAGTTTTAAAGATAACTAACAATTGAGGAAATCCTGCGAACTGCTTGAATAGAGGTGGCAAACTGCAGCCAGGCAGAGAGCAAGCATCTCTGAGATCCAACTTGATGTCTGTCTAAAAAAAATTAGCTTGTTTCCTGTTGCCTGCTGCATAACTTTCCTCAATAACAAGGGATGAGAGATTCAGTTTTATGAGTTGACCTCTAACCCTTCCAATACAGGTGCTATTATTAAGGCCCAGGGAACAATAAATATATGCTAAACAAATCAGCATCTATGGTAAAGTTCAGGTGGAAATTCCATTTTACTCATAGAATAGAAAGCAGAAAATGTATATAAAATATTTATTTTGTGAAGTGACTTTGTACTATGCTGCAGAATTTTCCTTAAAATTTCACATGTAATCCAGAGTAAGAGTAATTCCCCCTCCTAAAAAGTGCTTTGTGAACTACTACGATGGCAAGGTTCTCTATCCCAATACAGTTATATAAAAATACACTTTTAAAGTGACAGCTTTTAGCATTGATTGCAAAATGTGAATTCCCTGAAGATGTTTCATTGTTAGTCTTTGCTTTCTGTCATCTGTCTGCAAGTGACTAGGACCTGTTCTAAAGTAGTCTCATGTAACAAACCTGCAGCCTATCAGATGTTTTAATCTAGTCCTCGAGCTTCAACCGGAGACCGGGGTCGAGGTCTTGCTCCGCTCCATGCATGATGTGGCTCCACGCGGCTCCTGGAAGCAGTGGTATGTCCCCAGTCTGGCTCCTACCTGTAGGAGCAGCTAGGGGGCTCCACACGCTGCTCCTGTCCCAAGTGCTGCCCCCACAGCTCCTATTGGCCAGGAACCACTGCCAAGGGAAGCTGTGGGTGTGGTGCCTGCGGACAGGGCAGCACGCAGAGCCGCCTGGCTGCGCCTCCCTGTTGGAGCCGGAGCGGTGGACATGCCGCTGCTTCCTGAAGCTGCTTGAGGTAAGCGCTGCTCGGAGCCTGCTCCCTGACCTCCTCCTGCACTCCAGCCCTGATTCCCCCTCCCACCCTCCAAACCCCTTGATCCCAGCCCAGAGCACCCCAAGCCCCTCATCCCCAGCCAGAACCCGCACCCCAACTTCATGAGCATTCATGGGCCACCGTCCAAAACGTTTGCCCACCCCTGCTCTAGCAGCATGGGAAGCCCCTGCCTCCTGAAGTTCTACCTGCTTCCACAGCAGCAGCCAGTGCAGCTGGGGGGCTTCTCTACTGTGGCACTGTGAGGAAAAGTTCCAAACTACTTCAAATTTCTAACAAATCAGCTCAACAACATGTCCAATTCTAGTTACGTCCCAGCAACGGGTGCACCTGCAGGCTTTGGCAGCCAAGAAGCTGTGTCTCTGCTTCTCCTCCTCTTATCGTGTGTCTTGTTAGGAAGCTCAGCTTTAGGGGCAGGCTGCTGTTTTCCCCTCATCCCCTTTTCCAGAAAAGTGGCAGATGGGATTGGAAAAGCTGCCTTGAGGGAATGACAGCTTCCTGTATCTCATCTCTGTGAGGAGAGGGAGCAACATCAGAAGGGCAGCTTGCAGTGTCATTTATTATCCCTTTTCAGACCCTCAGGGCACAGTTTGATGGCAAAGATGAGTTCATCTCCCCACCCTGTTTCATCAGTTATGATGCAGAACTCTACAAGGACAGCGGTGGAGTGAGGCTCATTAAGTGCTGTTGTATAACGAAGTTAGGGGTTGGCAAGCAAGCAACTACCATTTAAAAGGAAGCAGTAGGGTGCAGGACTCTTCATTTGTCCTGAGCCATCCTCTCTTCCTCTTAACCTTCTGGTTGCTATACTAGTCCAAAGCCACTGACTGCCTCCAAACAGAATTAACAAAACGGTGGCTAACTTTCAGATTCAGAATTCTGGCTTAACCTGCACCTGTGGGGAAAAACTGGCTACCTCAAAATGGACAAGTCACTACAGTTGGCACTTACTTCCTTTGCAATCAGCCCTGTATTCAGGGCTGGGCAAGCTGGTATTAACATAGTGGCTGAAAAGTCTTGCAAGACAGTCACTGTATTGTTAGTTAAGCCACGAACCTGCATTGGAGTGGCAATATACATGTCAGTTATAAGTTTCTGACTACTCAAGTCCCTTCAGTGATGCCTGTTTCCATGCCTTAGAACCCCATGCACCATATCAGTTATGCTGATCTGTTTTCTTACAATAATTTTTAAATTCCAGTGGACATGTGGTAGCTCCAATTCCTTGGATAAATATGGCAATAAATAGACTTAGAGGGTTTAGGCTCCAAAGTGTGTGTTTTAAAATGAAGAAAGGGAGGACCTACAGGCTGCAGGTCGGCGGGAGGAGGGGAAGCAGGAGAACACTGCTGGAAGAAAACTTGGAGGCTGACTTTCTGATGGAGATCGCAAGAACACAGTAAAGGACAAACACTTTTTCTTTAAGACAAATGGATGGGAAAAACCTTTAATGAGACTACCCTATACTATTCCAGTTTACAGGTATAATTTAGAATCACAACCACAAATAATATGCTATTGAAAAAATTGAGGCAAAATTGTGTATAGAGGTGCATGCTGCACCTTTTTAGATTAGACCATTAATTCAACAGCTCATTTCATAGGCACATTGAGTCATTTAAACTCCGGCATGGCAAAGCTGGAGTATGGATGGAGCATTAACTCTCAGGCCTATAATCCACAGTCGCTATGCTAGAACTCAAGCGAGAAGAAAATCTCATCACAGAACTAAACACAAGCCTTGGTAAGGAAGATGAGAGCATGACTTTTAAAAGTGTGGTCACAATGACCAGCAAGAGGTGAAAGCAGCATGCGCCAATCCCACCAGTCTCAACGTGTCACATGCAAGCAAGAAACTGTAGATGGGAATCATGGAGCAGCAGCAGTCTTCTAATCAAGCGCCTTTACTCAATATCATTTGTACCGCAGCTGCAGAGAAATATATTGCAGCTGGTTTTGTGTGTACCGTGCACAAGTGCTGGTGTTTCCTGTAGCATAGCTTTAGAAAAGAAGTGTGACTGGTTCAGCTGAGGCCCAAAGAGCACCAGGCTGGCTCTCCCTCCCTCCCAACTAGCAACAGATGTTATTTTTTAAAGGGCAGTCTGAAGTTACGTTTTATCAAAAGCTCACTGGGCTTTTTTAAAGTACTCATGAGTGCTCAGCTGGCTGGAACGTCAGGAAAATTTAATTTCACAGTGGAGGAAATAACCTATTTTTGGCAAAATGAATAAACTTCACCAACCTCCTCCTTTCTTCTTGTTCATGATCTCAGCCCACAGTGGAAACCAAAGTAGGGCCCTATGTTTAAAGAAAATAATATACATCTCCCCCGAACACTTGGAAGGCTGCCTCTTACCACCCCACACTCCAACTGAGACCTACCTTCTTCAGTGGATGGAACTTCCTCTAGTGATCCGTAATGTCCTCGGTGCTGCTAGTCTGCCTGGGAAGGGACCAGTGCCCACATCCTCAAAGGTGTTTAGGCTCGTTGACTTCCATTGAAATCAGTGGAATATCTCTGAGGATCTGGGCCACAGTTCCTTGAGGCTTAAGAAGCAGTAGAGGCTGCTGAGAATTCTAAACATGCTGCAGCTGTAATTAGTGTGAAGGATGCTCAGTGACGCTCCACTAGCCCACATAGGACCCAGGGGCCTGCAACAGGGACACACACAAAAACTTGGGCCTATGACAACTTTCTTCCTTTTTCTTAATTTTCCACCTAGGGTTGGGTATGGAGTAAACTCTCTGCCTCTATCTAGGTATCATGCGGCCCCCAAAACTGTACTTTGAGCCACTGCTGGGGTGGGCCAGGATGCAGCAGAAGAGACCGTTTGCTCCATGTGTGCAAATATGGAAAAATTCCAAACATGGAAAAATTTGCTTTTAGCTACTGCGGGCAAACGGTCCTGAAGAATCAAATAAGTGCTGTTGTGACTGTGAAGACATGCAGGCAGCCGCTGGGCCTAGCATTCACTCACATTCTTTCCCTATGTGGGTTGAGTGAGGCACACGTTGGTGAAGTGACTTGCTGCACGGTCGCCTAATGAGTTAGTGTAGCTATTGGAACTGATTTTCCTGGCTCCCAATCCTTGACTTTAAGCACTAGTGCATGCAGCCTCCTTCATTTCCTCTGCCCAAGTATAGTGCCAACTGAAATGCATAGAAAGGAAAAGCGTCATGCCATGCTGGGAAAACTCCTGCTGTGCCACCATCTTCAGGTCAACCCTAAAATTCCCCGAGTTCTCCTAAACACTTCAAACTTGTATATTCCAAGGTTCTCTAAATACTATTCAGTAACAGACAAAACTTAATAGCAGTCTACAACATTTTTTGGTCTGGTCCTGCTTATAGGATCTTAAGTGCTGTACAGACATTTACCATTATTTTAAAATCCATTGTAACAAAAGTTAGAGGATAATACGAGCACATTTCATCCAAATGTCTCAGAGTGCTTTACAAAAGGTGAGTAAGCATTATCTTCATTTGACAGGTACCATGAGGTTAGGCTGTCTGCTCAAGATCAGTCAACTGCAGGGTTTGGAGTAGGATCCAGGTGTCCTGATTCCTAGTCCTTGCTGTTACCACCACACATGTTGGCTTTCAGAGTTTGAGACTCAGATTTAAAGGTCTGTTGTTACAACGTGTTAGCTAACAAGTGATTGTTCAACATCTTATAAAAATCTACCGAAGGTGAGGAAGTGCAGACTGCTAAGATTGGAGCCTGGACAAACTCCCATGTAGATAAGTAAAATGAAGTGGGCCCTGTTACGACCACTAAGGCTGATGAAAAGTGGGAGGCTTTTTCAGAGACTATTCACAGTCATGGGCTTGGGTAAAACTTTCCAAAGTACTTAAGTCCCATTTTCAAAAGTGACTTAGGAGCCTGAGTCTCATTGAAAATCAGCAGGATTTTGGCCCACCCATTTAAAGTCCAATTGACTTTCAATGAGATTTAGGCTCCCAAGTCACTTAAGTACTTTTGAAAATGTTACCCCCAATCTATCAGCGAGCCACTGAACAATGGATCACCTCCTTGGAGGCTTTCAGAATGGGGTTTTTGCTCTATCGAGGTACTATCTTAACATAGACTCCGTTTTTTGGTGCTAATGACGATACAGATGTCAACTGCAAAGGAATCTGAAAAAGAAAATAAATTACATATTTTATACGCTTACTCTCTTTCACACAGTGTATGGTGTGGTGCATGCATGTAAAAGTTTCACAAGTACAAATTGATGTTTTCAGTTTCCTTTATGAGATTAACTCATACAGACGTCATGGAAGTTGTAAAGTGTCCATTTTATAGCCAGTTGTTGGCAGTATAATGGTAAAAATAATTTTTTTTTTTAGGTTAGGCAGTGGATGGCCAGGTATCTTACAAATCTAAATAAAATAAACTGCCGTAAGCTCTGGAGCTGCTCAATATACAGTAGGTGCAAACACAGAAGTACCAACGTACTCTGATAAACACACTGGTGTAAATTGACATAGACTATTTACACCAGCAGAGGATCTGGGCTGTAGGCTCTAGGGCTTAGAGAAGTTTGTTTTATTTACTAAATGACAAATCCAGTTATATTTTGATTAAAGTAATGTGATTCAGCACTGCTGCCACTTTTATTATACGCATATGCCTGTTAGTTTTTTTGCATGACTGCACTATGACACATCACCGGCCGCCTATAGAACAGTCTGTCAGTTCCCAAGAGAGTTGACAGGTGTCGTCCAAAAGTTTCCACATATACAAACCTGGGTCTCGGGACTGGTTTCAAATTTGAACTTCTGCAAGATCCGCAGCAGGGTCATCTTTATCTCCAGCAAAGCCATCCTCATGCCAATGCAGCTGCGAGGTCCTGCTCCAAATGGGAGGTATGTGAAGGGATGCTGCTGTAGTTTGGCCTCTGCTGTGAACCTGCAAGGTGGGCAAATTGGAAACCAGCTCAAAAAACGGTTTTCATACTGATGTGATATTTCTGCTCACATCTTGAGAAAGCTGGATTTAAATTGGTCTCAGTAAACAATTCTCAAGGGGACTGTTAGCAAATTCTGCTCTAAACTAAAACGTCCTTTGTCAATGCGTAGTTCTCCCGGCAGGACAAACAGACTTTCTTTGTCATTTTAAAAAGGATGTCTTCAATAAACTGCCCTCACTAAACACTCATTATCTGAGGAAACTACGGAACACTAATTCGGGCGTTATAGCAACCCAGACCCTATGCATAAACTAACGGCGAAATTACTGCCTGCATATGCCAAGAGCAAACTAATGAACTCTGATCTAGAATGAGCAAGAATGCTGCCCCTGCATTGCAAAAGCAATGTAAATTGGTAGAGCCTGCCTGGGATTCTCTTCAGGATGGACAATGAGAAAAACAGGAATATGAAAGCAGGGATCTGATTGGCTGGGGAAGAAGGCTCTTATTGCACAGATGTATCCCACTGTTTTATGTGTGCTCCATCCATAGAGGAAGTAGGGGATTTAGGTTTTTAGCTCAAACTGAAGGCATGCATGCTCTTAATTCTGGAGGTGCCCAGTTCAATTACTAGTGAGGACTAAGGTGGCAGTCATCCAGAAGAGGCCAGGGTAGCTAATTCTTTCAAAATACCTAATAAAAACATTAGAAATACACATTAGAAAAAAGGCACAATTTTTTAACAGCAAGGAAGAGTAACCTTTGGAACAAACTACCAAGGGATGTGGTGGAAACTCTATCCCTTGCAGTCTTACCTTCCAGAAAAGCAGCCAGTCTGGATTTGGAGTTTTAGCCAGACAAGGGGTTGGGCTCAGTGCACTCAGCAATCCATCTGAAATCTAGGGCCTTCTGCCCTTAAAAGCTATGAACATTCTAGAAAAGCAACAACATTTCAAGAGGTGCCATTGTACTAGATATCTGCTCTTACTGGGCTAGGCTCTCCCTTACCGTAGGGAGCCAAAGGCTGATGTGCCAGTACAGAACTGCCCTAATGCCAGCTGAGCCATCCACATACCTTTAAGGGCACTTGTACTGGGAGGGGGGCAATGAGCCTCCCCTCCACTTGCACATCCCTTGGGTCTGGAAAGGTCCAGAGAAAGGCAATGAACACAGCAGGACTTAAATATGATGAGAGCTTTTGAAGGCTATTTCAAGACTGAGATTACCTAGCCTGGAAAGGAAAAATCATCATGTGCTGGTTGTATTAATGGTAGCACCTAAAGGCCTCAAAGAGAGAGTGGGACCCCCTTGTCTTAAGAACTGTACAAACATATAGTGAGAGACACCTCCTGCCTCAGGACTTGGTCGAGGTATTCAGCATTATGGCATGTGTAGTGAAAAAATGTGTCTCCCCATTTTTGGTATGTCCCAAAATACAAGAACAATGGGACTAAAGGTCAGTAAACTTACAGATAACCAATTCTTCTTCATGCAACATAATCAGTCTGAGGATGGTTCACCAACAGAAGGCCAGAGAGAAAAATACCAGGGTTGGATTTTTTTTTTTTTTTAAAGAGAAAGATGCCTAATCTTATGACCGCTAACAATACTGGCAAACTATGCAAGCTAAGGTGAGTCTGGGTAATTGTACCTCCTGCTTCAGGAAGAGGTGAAGAAAGACATTTGCCTCAGCTTCACCACGCACAGCACTGCACATCTGGCCAAGTGCATTATAGTTCCCATCCCCCAAACACTTTCCTTTAAAGCACCGCTTACTGAACACTTCCAGAAGCTGGAGTAGATGATGTGGTCCAGTGGTCAACAGAAGACCCAGACATGACATCTGTCACTAGAAAGATCATTGCCAGACCTCTCATCTGAACCTGAGAATACAATACAAATGCTCCTTTCTCCTAAAAAGAGGTTTAATAGGCAGCAGGTTTAAAACAAAAGGAAGTATTTCTTCACACAATCCACAGTCAACCTGTGGAACTCTTTGCCAGAGGATGCTGTGAAGGCCAAAACTGTAACAGGGTTCAAAAAAGAATTAGATAAATTCATGGAAGATAGGTCCATCAATGGCTATTAGTCAGCAAAGGCATGGGATGGTGTCCCTAGCCTCTTTTTGCCAGAAGCTGGGAATGGGTGACAAGGGATGGATCACTTGATGATCACCTGTTCTGTTCATTCCATCTGGAACACCTGGCATTGGCCACTGTCGGAAGACAGGATACTGGGCTGGATGGACCTTTGGTGTGATCCAGTATGGCCATTCTTATGTTCTGACCCTGGTGCTGCCCCTCTTTATGGGCTAAGACAGAGAAAACAGACAACTAGTATACAGGATGGACTGTTCCAAGAGGATTCCTCTATACAAACCCACTTACATGTGTAGTTACATTAGTCCTTCAGAGCTATTCTTAGAAAGTCTGCATCACACCCAGTGTGTTTGAGAGGCTAGCATTTTGTACTAGAACTTTCACAAGATGGCAACTTGAGATGCAGGTCTTATCAGCCGTGTCCACTAAGCAAACCTGTGCTTCTACATAGTATTGGATCTGCAATAATTCCAAGAACACTTTTTGTCTGCTAACCTCTGCAGCTGCAGGATAGTCTCTTCTCCATGCAGTTGTTATACAAACAGAACTCCATTAAGACCCAGTTTGAAAGTGAGAAAAGCTTTACAGGAAAGTCTGTCCTGCAAGCAGAATGAAGAACTTGGACCCTATCCTGCTCCCACTGAAGACAAAACTCCCACTGGCTTCAGGTACAGGAGTAAGCCCCTAGCAGCACACCCAGACTGTTCCAGGATCTCAGACAGAAAGGCTGCTCTGAAACAGCCATGCGCTGGAGGAGAATTCTGGGTAATTATATGCAAATGAACACAATGGGTAGCCTATTTTTATTCCGAATTTCTATATCCAGGAGTGGCCAAAGTAGCAGCATTTGACCAGGGACAGGTTATACCCATGCCAGGTGGGCAACCACAGACATGGCATTGGTTCCTATTTAAGACTCATCTACCAGTAGCCAACTACTTTGGTGGAGGTAATGCTGGATACGGTGTCTACCTGCTCCACGTTAACAGCTGATTGCTGGGGCTGTGTTGGGTTCAGGAATTATGCAGCAAAGGGGGTTGCCTGGTGTATTCATTTGAATATCCATACACTGAATGCATTTCTAGTGCATGGGATTGGCATCCTGGGAAAAAACTGCTTACACACAGAGCACTCTTTTTTTATTAGCCACACAGGAAACAGCAGTTAAGGCAGGACTTTGTTCTAAATGGTCTAAATAAGGACAATGGTACAAGAGATGTTGAGCAGTATCCCACATACCTCTCAGGGACGAATTTCTCAGGTTCTGGCCAGAGCTCAGGGTTATAATGTAGAGGTCCAACTGCAATTTCTATTATGGCGCCAGCTGGAATATGCTGTCCCATCACTACGCAGTCCTTTGATGTCTCCCGAGTGAACCTGCAACAGTTAAATGTCACCGACCCCAGATGAGTAAGTATAAAAGTACAAAGGCAGGGTGTTGAAAGCAGCCATTGAATAAGTCATCTGTGTTGGTTTTACAATGATTAGGGAAGCAAGATGGTGATCACTAGTAGATAAGCAGAACAGCAGTTGCTTGCCGCACAAAGGGCATCTTCACCATAAAAATAGAGAGCATGGACTTTTCGGGGAACCGCAAATGAAATATGGATCCTTGCAGCACGAGACTAGGAGTTAGAATTCATCCCAAATTGGTAACTGTTGCTGCTCGATGAGGCTCTGGTAGCGCTATTATTAAGGTTGCCTGACACGTCCCATTATTAGACCGTTTTCCTTTGCTTATAACTTTGTCAAACCTTCCATTTGGACTCTGATTTCCCATGCCAGGCGTCTGCCTCAAGCTGAAATGTTTGAAAATTTCAGCCAAAATAGTTCCGTTGTTTCTGAGAACGAGGCTAAGGGGAAAATGTATCGTTTTGCCCGTATTAAAAAATTCTGGAGACATTTTCTTTGGGAAGTGCTAGCATCTCCATGCTCTTGAGCAGGGACTGACATTTGGGAGAGGTTGTCCTTTGTATCAGGGATGTACTGTTGCTGTCTTTGTGAAAATTTGGCCAAGTTATAAGCCTCTGAAAAATTGCAGTTTGCATATGCTCAGTAGAGACTTGCTAGAGTTTAATAGCTAAAGATCTCCAAAGATTGTTTGCACTGGGCATGCTACAGCCCAGGCCTGAGCAGGACTTTTTCTGCAATTGTAGCTCTGCGCTGCTGCAGGCTAGCTATAGACACTGTAATTGAGAACAGGGAGCACGTCTCTCTGGTGCTTTCAATGCCCCCCTGTTGTACTCAGGCAATGAGGGGGAGGAAGCATCCTGATTTGAAAGCAGAGGGGATAAAAACTAGACCAGGGGAAGGGATGCAAAGGTGAGGGGAGCAAATTGAGACAAGGAGCCTGGAGGGGTGGGGATGACTGGTACTGGAGGTTGGTGGACAGGAAAGAGGGCGATGGAAACTTGAACAAGGGGTAGAGAGATAGGGACTGGGAACTGGCTGGGAAAGCAGACTGGTACTGGCAGCAAAATAGGGGAGACAGATCAAATGAAGATTTAGGGACAGAGCTTGGGACTGGCTGTGCAAGGAGACTGGGAATCAGTGGGTTGAAGGGGACAGATCTGATGAGGAGCCAAGATGTGGGGGAAAGAGACTGGGATAAGGAGCTGGTGATGGGACAATGGGACTGGACAAGGATTCTGAGAACACAGACTGAGAACCAGTGGGGATGGCAAATGTGGTTGAAGGGAGAGGGTAGGAATTGGAGGCCAAGGGGGGGTCAGAGACCGAGCAGATAGTGAACTGGTACTGGCTGGGCAAGAAGACTGGGGACTAGGAGATGGGAAGGCATGGGGGGAAGTGGGAATGACTGGGCAAGGAGACTGGAAGGGTGGGGTGGTGGGCGAGTGGGATCGGGACTCTCCAGGGGAAAACTATGATTGGTCAGGCAAGGAGAGTGGGATTTGGATAAGAAACCTGAACTGGCTAGGTAAGGAGAATGGAATTGGGATGAGGAGTCAGGAATGGGGAAGAGAGAGGACTGGGGAGGGAACAGGGCAGAAGGGATCAAGTTTTGGGGGAAATGGGCAGAATAGTCTGTGCCCACAAGAACACACTGCCCTCCAGAGCTTGGGATGGAGCCGAAGATTCCCATTCTGAGCCTCACCATTTCTCTGTTGTCAGCAAAAATCTATGAAACCAACCGGCAAAGTGTCTCACTCTGATCCACAGACAGAATGGCAACCTACTACTGCTATCAACCATTTACTCAGCTCAGGAGGCAGAGGTCTGAGCAGCGGATAGGGTTGCCAACCCTCCCGGTTTTGCCAGGAGTCTCCTGGAATCAGGCCCTATCTCCCAGAGGCTACTGAAGCCAAACCAGGAGATTTTAGGTGCTAAAAGTCCAGTGGCGCAGCAGGGCTAAGGCAGGTTCCCTGCCTACCCTAGCCCCACGCTGCTCCCAGTGGGGGCAGGGGCCTCTGTGCACCCCGAGCACCGACTTCACAGCTCCCAGGGGCCCCAGGGACTTGTCAGCCACTTCTGGGAGCAGTGCAGGGCCAGGGCAGGCAGCCACCCTTAGCCCTGCTGCGCCGCTGACCACGAGCCATCCCAGGTAAGCACCTCCCAGCTGGAGCCTGCACCCCGCACCCTCTCCTGCACCCCAACCCCCTGCCCCAGGCTTAGCCCAGAGCCCCCTCCCACATCCGAACCCCTTGGCCCCATCCCAGAGCCTGCACCCCCTCCCGCACCCCAACCCCCTGCCCTAGCCCGGTGAAAGTGAGGGGGTGGGGGAAGGTGAGCGACAGAGGGAGGGGGATAGAATGAGTGGGGTGGGGCCTCAGAGAAGGGGTGGGGCAGGAGGGTAAGGGTGTTTGGGTTTGTGTGATTAGACAGTTGGCAACCCTAGCAGGGGATCCAAAGGTTCCAGCAATGCTGATGGCCCATGTGGGTATCAGTATGATGCTACATTATGGAATGTCTAGGTTTTTTTTTTCAGTTTGCTTTTTTATAAAGATAGGAAATTACTCACAGAAAAAATTAATGGTGCAAAATCAGAAGTCAGGAAATCCAGCATTAAGGTGCCTGTGCAACCTTAATTCTGCCTCCTTATGCATATGAATTATGATATAGCCTATAGGGGCTGGGACTAGGGGTGTGGAGGGTGCTGCTGCACCCCCTGACTTCAAGTGGTTTCCATCCTATCCAGGGTTTACAGTGTGGTTCAATGGCTCTTAGCACCCCCACTATACAAATTGTTCCAGCGCCCATGATACAGCCTTACATTAATGACGCCACAGTACTTTTGTCACAGGTCCCTCGTCCTCATTCACTGCACAGGATGGACCTTCTCTGGAAATGAATTGGGGTTGTGTGAAGGAGGCTGTTCTCTGTAGGATGCCTCCTTCATTTGCTGCAGTAGCTAGAAGATGTGTAGTGAATGAGACAAAGGATTGCAGGAAGAGAAAGGATGATCTTATGGGTAAGGCAGTTGAATGATGCTCTGGAGAACTGGCTTCTCTCCCTGCCTCTGCCACAGAGTTCCTTCCTGATTCCGGACAAGTCCCATATACCAAACTTTTCAGAGTTGGTCACTAATTGCTGTGTTCCTTATTTTCTGGGTCCCCAACCTGATACCCTGGGGTCTGATATCCAGAAGTGCTGAGCGCTCAGCTGTGACGGCAGTCAATAGGAGCTGGGCTTGGACACAAAGTGCTGTGTAATTCTAAGCATGCTGAAAAATCACGTGCTAGGCCCTTTCACTCAGGCATCCCAAATTAATGGACACTTTTGAGCTTAATCCATTTATGTTTCAGCTCCCCATCTGGAAAATGGAGACAGTACCACTCCCTCACCTCACAGGGGTGTGCGAAAATAAATTAATTAATATCTGTGACTCTCTCAGCTCTGTAGTGATGAGCTCACAGAAAAACCCACGAGGGAATTAATAATTCTGTTTTCAGAGCATAGTTTGAATAGTGTGCAGTAAATGAGACCTGGGGCCACACACTGAACAATGAGGATGAAAGAAAAGATGGAATAGCTGCTCACTAAGTGAGCACCGTCCATCCTGTGCACCAAATGAGGCGGGGTCCTGTGGAAAAAATAGCCATGTGGTCATGTCAGTAGAGACTATCATAATGCATACACGTAAGGGGGCCAGATTAAAGGTTAGCTTTATTCTGGCATTTCCTAACTTCTGAGAGCTTGACTTTGCAACCCTTCATAATGTTCTTTTAAGGGAGGTTTTTATGAGTAATTTCATGTTTCTATTACCATAGCAACTAGAGGCCCCAGCTCCTATTGTGCATTGTTATCTCCTGATGGCTGTTTGGTATCCTACATGTTAAATTAGTTTGATGGTCTCCTCTCATTAGCCACTGAAAATCACAGAAACTGCTACCAGAACTGGCTCCCTTCTTAGAGAGAAAGGATGGTCTTTTAGTTAAAGCGCTAGCCTAGCACTAGAGATCTGGGTTTAATTCCCGGTTTTGTTACAAACTTCTTGCATGACCTTGCACAAGACACTTAGGTGCTTTTGAAATTTTTACCCTAAGTGACTTAGATGCCTAAATCCAATTGAATTTCAAGCAATAAAAGATGAAGGGTAAAAAATTCAAAAGCACCTAGGTGCCTAAATCATGTGTGAAAATGAGACTTAGGTGCTTTTGAAAAATTTATCCTTCATCTTTCAGTGCCTCAATTTCCCAACTGTAAAATGGGGATAATACTTCTTTTCTCTCATCCTTCGTCTGTTTTGTCCACTTAGTGTGTAGGCTTTTCAAATTAAAGACTCTTTCTTACTATATGTGTGAATGGTTTCAAGCAAAATAGGGCCCTGATCTTGATTGGGGCCTGTAAGTGGTACAGTAATACAAATAATAATATATGAACAGTCTCAGCAGAAACCAAAGACTGCATGGACCCTGGAGGCCAAACTGTTATCTCATCCCTAAAAAGTGCTTCCTCCAGATCAGCAGTGACCTCATGACTGGGGTACTATGTGTGATTACTGGTGCCTGCCCTGTACCTATTTAGTGAATAAATAGAAGATTTCAGTCTCTAGGACTGCCACTTTGGCACTATTCACAGCATAATGTTCTCACTCACACAAAATTAAATAAAAATAGATAACTACGAACCAAAGCCTGGAGAAAAATATTGACAAGTCCTCCCTTTTGCTGAAAAGTGAATAGGATGTTGGTGAAAGGTACTGGACCACCAGCTCTGCAGAGTGAAGTTCTCTATTTATTCAGATTGTTTTTAAATATCTCTCACTCATGGTAGTAAAATTATTTTGTTTGCTATTGAATTTTCACTATTTCTTTAAAAAGGAAAGGAGGACTTGTGGCACCTTAGCGACTAACAAATGTATTTGAGCATAAGCTTTCGTGAGCTGCAGCTCACTTCATCGGATGGATTCAGAAGTGAGCTGTAGCTCACGAAAGCTTATGTTCAAATACATTTGTTAGTCGCTAAGGTGCCACAAGTCCTCCTTTTCTTTTTGCGGATACAGACTAACACGGCTGCTACTCTGAAACCTGTCACTATTTCTTTGTATTCTGGAGTACAGCACTATTCTTGTCTTATGTATCTGGCATCTTTGCAATGCACTGGGCCTTAGATAGAGATCAGGAACAACCACAAATGACATCAATGGAAGCTTCAAAATAACTTCCTTCTCTTCTAATTCTGTTTCCCATCTGACAAACATTGATTGTTTCCCAGTGTTTCAGACAGAGTTGAAATTCAAATGTCCCTGATGCTTAACAGGCACAGGAACTTCCATTTATATACCATGGATTTCAGAGTAAAATGTTGTCGTTTATGAGCAAGCATAATTAACCCTTATAACCCTGTGCAACTCCACAGAAAATCTTGGAAGATCCTGCCCTCAGGTCTTGGGGGTAAGTACAAGAGGGGTTAATTTTCAGCTATTTTATTTTAAGGTACTTGTTACCATAGAGTGGGATTTTCCAAAGTGCTCAGCATTGGCCTAACTCTACTCCTACTGAAATCAAGGGGAGCTCTACCATTGACTTTAATAAAAACAGAGTTAGGTTAATGCTGGTTTGCTTTTGAAAATCCCACCCCGAGACCTGAGATTTGTGTTCTGTTACAGTTTTGTGATCTTACACGGTTGGCTAATTTCCCCTCCACTTTTTTGAAATAAACACTTCTAAGCTCCCTGGGAAATTATTTTAATATCAGTTAAGGAAAATTTCGAATAACCACTGGATGGAGGCACTAGAGTTAGCTATAATGGTATAGTACAGTATTAGGGCAGAATGTTATACTACAGAATGAGCTATATATAGCACATAGTACAATTCATGGTTTTGAATACAGCAAGGGACATGCACAAACTTCAGAAGATCAGGGGTTTAATGGGGTGACTGGCCTACTAAGCCAGTAGGCTACGTAAATTCTATACTCTGATCTCTGAAGTGGAGCAAAGAAGAACCATCTGACTTCCTAAGGCTAGTCTGCTTCAAAGATACTGCTTCCCCTGGGCTTGGGGGACCCGAAGAACAGTGAAAAGAGACTCCTGACCAGCTGGCTTTGAAAAGGGTGCATTAAGCAGAGCTGCCTTAGCCAGTCTTCTTCATTCATTTGGCCCCACTGTATCTCTCAAGTGCACGAGCAGTACTGATAGCTACATGGAAGCCAAGAGCATGGGGCTTCCAAACAGATTGCCACTGTATTTATCTAATGATGTACTCTCTAGGCACTAGAGGGAAAAGGCATACCTGAATGCAGGTGGGTACATGCGCAATGTCTCTGCAATCACCATATCCAGGTAAGGGAGCTCTTGGACATTTTGGTAGTCAGGAACATCCTGGGAGAAAGGAAGAAAGAGATAATTACGTGCTGGAAACTGCTGGAGCTGCAGGCAGTGGAGGAGCTACCTTGGAGACTACTGACCAATGCACCCTGGAATGGTGCGCTGTGGTGAGTTTCTCCATGGCAAGGTCATGGCATTTGAGGGTGGGCCCACAGTGTGCCCAGTGGGACCTTTACTACAAAATTCCTCACAGTGGCAACAACTTGTGCTATTCCAATGGACCACAGTAGTGGATAGGGGAGGGGATAATTCTGTTTCCTCCCGTGGTGATCTCTTGTCCAAACCCAGTTTATTTGCTCTTTGTGTAGCAGATCTTGATTTGGGCCTAATTTACATAACCCTGAAAGTATACATTCAATTGATAGAAAGCATCATATAAACAAACACAACTCTGGCTCCAATGAATTTACATTCTAAAAAGGAGCCAACAGGGACAATAACAGAACAAACAAATAACAAAGCTCCAGCCCTACAACAGAGAGAGAGAGAACATTTCTCTCACCATTTCTTGTCTTGGAAAACTCACAGAGATCGTACATGTCATTATTCAGTTCTGTCAGCAGAGGGCAGAGAAAGTACATCTGAAAAGATCCCCAGTAAAGCTGAGTACGGTTTAAATTAAAGGATCTTGTCTCTTCTAAAATCTGACATGGAGCATATTAGGAAGAGACACTTACGCCAGGCTAGACTAAAACTGTGAAGATTTGGGGCCTCTGAGGTTCACACAACAGGGACTGGATTCTGTCCATTCTTCATTTACTACATCAGCTTTCATACATAATGCATATTTTATTGAATTTTCATGTGAAAATGTATGTTACATACTAAAAATACTAAGCAGAGAACAATTCCAGACGGTATGCAGACAATACGTACAATAAAATGAGAATGCCTGGCCGGGTTAGAACATCCCCTTTATTCAGAGCTAAGACAGCATGTGCCACTTCAGATTTTCCAAGGGCTGTACAAACTCTGACAGATCCTTCTATAAGGTAGATAAGTTCTATTACACTCATTCTTCAGAAGGGAAATATAGGCAGAGAGGCTACGTCAGTTATTCAAATCCACACCGGGCCCAAATAGGGCTACCACTCTTCTCTTATGTTAAAGGATGTCTCATCTCTAGTCAACACAATATGCATTTTGTCCCTTACTTCAGCAATAATCATTTATTGTTATTATTTCTATTACTATAGTGCCTACAGCCTTGAAACAAGACTGGGGCCCCATTGTGCTAGGTGCTGTGCAAACAGACAGTAAGGCCTTGTCTACACTACGAAATGAGGTCGAATTTATAGAAGTCGGTTTTGTAGAAAGCATTTTTATACAGTCAATTGTGTGTGTCCCCACGCAAATGCTCTAAGTGCATGTAGTCGGCGGAGTGTGTCCACTGTACCGAGGCAACCGTCGACTTCCGGAGCATTGCACTGTGGGTAGCTATCCCACAGTTTCTGCAGTCTCCGCTGCCCATTTGAATTCTGGGTAGAAATCTCAGTGCCTGATGGGGCTAAAACATTGTCACGGGTGGTTCTGGGTACATATCGTCAGGTCCCCCTTCCCTCCCTCCATCCGTGAAAGCAAGGGCAGACAATCGTTTTGCGCCTTTTTTCTTGAGTTACCTGTGCAGACGCCATACCACGGCAAGCATGGAGCCAGCTCAGGTAACCGTCACCGTATGTCTCCTGGGTGCTGGCAGACGTGGTACTGCATTGGTACACAGCAGCAGTTTATTGCCTTTTGGCAGCAGACCAGGCAGTATGACTGGTATCTGTCATCGACGTAGTCCTGGGTGCTTTTTTAACCAAACTCGATGAGGTCAGGGGCACCTGGGCAAATATGGGAGTGACTCAGCCAGGTCATTTCCCTTTTAAGTTTTGTCTCATGGCGATTCAGTCCTACCGGCAGTGCACTGCCTTTTAATCAGCAGCCAGGAGAAGACGATGGCCAGCAGTCATACTGCACCGTCTTCTGCCGAACACCCAGGAGATGACGATGGCTAGCAGTTGTACTGCACAGTCTGCTGCCAGCAACATGTATAAAGATAGATGAAGTGGATCAAAACAAGAAATAGACGAGATTTGTTTTGTATTCATTTTCTACTCCATCCCTCCGTGAAATCAACGGCCTGCTAAACCCAGTCAGAGCAACGGCAAACCATCGTTTCGCGCTCTTTTCCCTGGATTGCCCGAGCAGGAGCAGACGCCATAGCACAGCAAGCATGGAGTCCGTTCAGCTCACCACAGCAGTTATGACCATTGTAAACACCTCACGCATTATCGTGCAGTTTATGGAGAACCAGCACCTGAAAAACCAGGCAAGGAGGCGACGGAATCACGGTGATGAGGACATGAACACACTTTTCTCTAAAACCGCATTCCCCCCCAATTTGGATATCACGGTGTTAATGGGGCAGACTCATGCAGTGGAATGCCGATTCTGGGCCCAGGAAACAAGCACAGAGTGGTGGGACCGCATAGTGTTGCAGGTCTGGGATGATTCCCAGTGGCTGCGAAACTTTTGCATGCGTAAGGGCACTTTCATGGTACTTTGTGACTTGCTTTCCACTGCCCTGAAGCGCAAGAATACCAAGATGAGAGCAGTCCTCACAGTTCACAAGTGAGTGGCAATAGCCCTGTGGAAGCTTGCAACGCCAGACAGCTACTGGTCAGTCAGTAATCAATTTGGAGTGGGCAAATCTACTGTGGGGGTTGCTGTGATGCAAGTAGCCAACGCAATCATTGGTTGTGTGTCAAAGGTAGTGACTCTGGGAAATGTGCAGGTCATACTAGATGGCTTTGTTGCAATTGGATTCCCTAACTGTGGGGCTATAGACGGAATGCATATCCTATCTTGGGACCGGACCACCAGGGCAGCCAGTACATAAACCGCAAGGGGTACTTTTCAATGGTGCTGCAAGCACTGGTGGATCACAAGGGAAGTTTCAGGAACATCAACGTGGGATGGCCGGGAAAGGTTCATGACACTCACATCTTCAGGAACTCTAGTCTGTTTAAATGGCTGCAGGAAGGGATCTACTTCCCAGACCAGAAAATAACTGTTGGGGATGTTGAAATGCCTATAGTTATCCTTGGGGACCCAGCCTACCCCTTAATGCCCTGGCTCATGAAGCCGTACACAGGCACCCTGGACAGTAGTCAGGAGCTGTTCAACTATCGGCTGAGCAAGTGCAGAATGGTGGTAGAATGTGCATTTGGATGTTTAAAGGGTTGCTGGTGCAGTTTGCTGACTCGCTCAGACCTCAGCGAAACCAATATTCCCATGGTTATTGCTGCTTGCTGTGTGCTCCACAATCTCTGTGAGAGTAAGGGGGAGATGTTTATGGTGGGGTGGGAGGTTGATACAAATTGTCTGGCTGCTGAATACGCGCAGCCAGACACCAGGATGGTTAGAAGAGCACAGCAGGAAGCACTGAGCATCAGAGAAGCTTTGAAAACCAGTTTCATGACTGGCCAGGGTACTGTGTGACACTTCTGTTTGTTTCTCCTTGATGAAAACCCTCCCTCTTGGTTGCCTCTAAATTCCCTGTATGCCACCTGCCCTCCCACCTTCGATCACAGCTTGCTTGCAAAGGAAATAAAGTCACTGTCATTTAAAAAACATGTATTCTTTATTAAGTGATTATAAAAATAGTGAGATAAGTCACAAGTTAGTCCGGGTGGGGTGTGGGAGGAGGGTAGGAGGGAAGGAAAAGGCCACTTTAAAACTTCTTGAATGCCAGCCTTCTGTTGCTTGGGCTGTCCACTGGGGTGGAGTGATTGGGTGCTCGTAGCCTCCCCTTCCGCGTTCTTGGGCATCTGGGTGAGGAGTCTACGGAACTTGGGGAGGAGGGAAGGCGGTTAAACATGGGCTGCAGCAGCAGTCTGTGATCCTGCTGCCATTCATGAACCTCCACCAGATGCTGGAGCATGTCCATTTGATCCTGCAGTAGCCCCAGCGTTTCCTCATGCCTCCTCTGATCTTCCTGCCGCCACCTCTCCTCACGTTCATCGGCCACCGTCCTGTACTCTGCTATTGTGTTCCTCCACACAGCTCTGTCAGTGCCGGACGACTGCATGAGCTCAGAGAACATGTCATCACGCGTGCGTTTTTTTCGCCGCCTTATCTGAAATAGCCTTTGGGATGGAGGAGGGAGGCTTGAAACATTTGCAGCTGCTGGAGGAAAAAAAGGGAGTGAAGTATTTAAAAAGATACATTTTACAGAACAATGGCTATACTCTTTCACGGTGAACAATGCTATTCACATTACATAGCACATGTGATTTTGGTACAAGGTCGCATTTTGCATCTTATATTGAGTGCCTGTGGCTTTGGTGTTAGAGATCACACAAGCAGGGCCGGGCAACAGAATTCAGTTTGCAGGTGGCCATGATAAGCCATAGTCTTTCGGCTTCTGCAACCTTCATAACAGCAGCCCCCTCCTTTCTCATACCAAGCAAAGCCCGTTGAGTTGGCCATTTAGTGCTGCAGTTTTCTTGTTAATGTGCAGCAGCAGAAACCATACTAACCCCCTCCCCCAATCCAATTCTCTGGGATGATTGCTTTTCCCCTCCCCGCACCGCCTGGCTGGTAACAGGGAAGATCCCTGCTAGCCAAATGCGAACAGCTCAGCGCCAATGCCCTCCACCCACCACCACGTGGCTAACTGCAGGGAGGATTTCTTTTCAGGTGCAGGCAAACAGCCAAGTAGGCACGGCCACCTCTGAATGTCCCCTTAATTAAATTCCCCTATTTCACCCAGGTTAACATGAACGATATCACTCTCCTGAGGATAACACAGAGAGATAAAGAACGGATGTTGCTTGAATGCCAGCAAACACCAGAACCATACGCTGCCAGGCTTTGTCATGCAATGATACCAGATTACTTGCTACTAGCATGGCGTGGTAAAGTGTCCTACCACGGAGGACGGAATAAGGCTGCTCTCCCCAGAAACCTTCTGCAAAGGCTTTTAGAGTACCTCCAGGAGAGCTTCATGGAGATGTCCCTGGAGGATTTCCACTCCATCCCCAGATACGTTAACAGACTTTTCCAGTAGCAGTACTGGCCACGAATGCATCCCAAGTCCTCAGGGCTACTTAATCATTAAAAAACACTTGCTTTTATAACATGTATTATATTTTAAAAGGTACACTCACCAGAGGCCCCTTCTCCAGCTTCGTTGGGTTAGGAGGGTATTTCAGTCAGGGTGATAAAAAGATCCTCGCTGTCGGGGAGAACAGTTTGCTGTGTGCTCTCCCTAAGCTCATTCTCCTCCTCCTCATCTTCCCCATCTGCAAAATCCTCAGGCATGGCGGAGAGAACCCCATCAGCGGAGTCCACGGATAGGGGTGCGGTACTGGTGGCGGCCCCCCCTAGAATTGCATGTAGCTCAGCGTAGAAGCCGCATGTCTGGGGCTCTGTCCCAGAGCGTCCGTTTGATTCTTTGGTTTTCTAGTACGCTTGTCTGAGCTCCTTAAGTTTCATGTGGCACTGTGTTGCGTCCCTGATGTAGCCTCTGTCCCTCATGGCCTCTGAGATTTTTTGAAACGCTTTGGATTTCATCCTTTGGAACATAGTTCTGATAGCACAGATTCCTCTCCCCATACAGCGATCAGATCCAATACCTCCCGTTTGGTCCATGCTGGAGCTCTTTTTCGATTCTGGGACTGCATGGTCACCTGTGCTGATGAGCTCACCTGGCCAAACAGGAAATGAGATTCAAAAGTTCCCAGGGCTTTTCCTGTACACCTGGCCAGTGCATCCGAGTTCAGAGTGCTGTCCAGAGCGGTCACAATGGTGCACTGTGGGATAGCTCCTGGAGGCCAATACCTTCGAATTGTGTCCACACTAACCGTAATTCGAAACGGCGATGTCGATTTCAGCGCTAATCCCCTGATTGGGGAGGAGTACAGAAATCAGTTTTAAGAGCTCTTTATGTCAAAAAAATGGCTTCGTTGTGTGGACGGGTACAGGGTTAATTCGGATTTAATGCTGCTAAATCCGACATAAACTCGTAGTGTAGACCAGGCCTAAGTGCTGACAGTTTAAATGGACAAGAGAAACAAAGGATGGGCAGGAAGGAATATTATTAGCCCCATTTTGCAGACAAATAATTGAGGCACAAAGAGATTAAGTGATCTGCCCAAGGTCACACAGGAAGTCTGTGGCAGAGCCTGGAAATGAACTCAGATCTCCTGAGTCCAAATTCAGTGCCTTCCCCGTAATAGCATCCTTCCTCTCTGTGACTATGCAAATAATTCTACACTTTGATACACATATATTTAAGGCCCTTTGTTTTGTTTTTTTTTTTAACCAATTTTTACTGAGAAATTCCCAGGTTTTACAAAAGCTAATATTTGGTTTTTACAGATTATTTCCCAAATTTTGGATGTGGCTCAGTAACCTGGACAGACCCTGGGCTCCCCACTGCAGAAGGAGAGATGGTGGCTTGATAACCTGAGCGACCCAGGTAACCAAGCTGTCGTCTCTCCTTCTGGAGTGGGCCCAGAAGGATAAGCGGTGGAGGAGGCAGCATGAGTAGATGGTGTCTTCATAGCATTAAACCACAGCATTAAACTGCTTTTACTTTCAATACTCTTTTCTCTATTTGTTGTTTTTTTCCCACTGTCCTCCTGTTCCCTGATATTGACCCTGCTATTGACCCAAAAACTGTAAAGTTAATTTCAGCTGTTTTTTAATTTTTGTAATAAACTCTGATAAATTCCAGGGAATTTTTAAACAAAATAAAAACCAAAAACAAAGGGTATTGAATATATTACGTAATGTGTACGATTTTGTGTCTCTGCCCCTTAAAACTAACCTTTCCCCTGTATTTTCCACATAATTCTCTTTTTTTTTTAATTGTAGGTAAGCACACTGGCCCTTTTCCTGTGTTGCTTGTGCACTTAAATCTCCCATTGATTTCAATAGATGTTTTGGGTGAGCAAGGAATTTAGGATCAGGCCCAAAGTGAATAAGTGGCAGAGCTGAGAACAGAATTCAGTTGGTTCTGACTTGTAGAGCCACGCTCAGTCCATGGTGTCCCTCCTGTGAGTGCCTTGCTTACTTCTGTAGTCGCTAATTAACATAATTATAAGGTAATCTGATATAATAAGTAAGTTTTAATCCAAACCTTACATAAAGAAATAGTATTAAATGATGGAAAACATTTTTTTGCTATTTCAAATAGCCTCAGTTCCTTTAGGGAATTAGCAGTTTAGAAAGCAAAATAAAGCAACACAAACAGATGATTTTCCATGGAAGAAAATTGGTTTTGTTTACGTCAGAAAAAAGAGCCAGGCCAATAGCAGTAGAGTGTGAGCTCAACTTTCACTTGCACCTCAGTGAATTCATATGTCAGATGCTACATAATTGTTGGCATTTCCATGCTTCTAACTTTAAAGTAGCTGAACTTACTTCAGCAGCTGTGCACACGGTCTGATCCTGGACTGGGTGTCATCCCCAAAGCCAAACATCCCTATTTAGGAGGGACATTCCTGATATATTTTTAACAAAATAATTTCCATTCGTTTTTCGATTCCCTTTCTCAAAAAACTCTTTTAGCCCACTGTATTTCAAAGGCGTTGAAATTTGCTTTTCTCTCCAAATATCCTTAATTGCAGCTTTCAAATATTGGCAGGTATGCCTGAGAGGGCTGCAAGTTGTCATGCTAAGATGCCACTTGAAGCCCCTGTGTAGCCCATCTATACATTGAATGTCACGCAGTGCTGGGTATGTTTTAGTGCAGAAATAGATTCCTTTTTGGAGAAAGCAGGAATAAAGGAGGCACCACTCTGCATGTAATAAAACACCAGACATTTTAACGTTGTGACCATTGCCTTACACAAAGATTTACCTTACCTTAGTCAATAGTTTTCACAGTGGTTTTATCTCTTTTCCTTACTAATTTAGGAGTATAATCCATTGAGGTATTTTGGGGCATATTTCACTGGCTTATTTTTCAGGTTTATGGGCAACACATTCCTCCATCATCTCTCCCTTTGTTTTTTCAACCCTTTTTCTGTGACCAGAAAGTGCCTAACTCGCCAGATACTGAAGAAGTAAGCAAGATGGTCTTCTGGATAGGGTAGCAGATTAGGCTCAAGAGATCTTAGTGCAGCTTCAGTCTTGGCCACAAGCTTCCTGTATGACCTCAGGACCTCAGGCAAGTCATTTCATCGACACTGTTCTTCAGTTCCCCATCAGTAAAGTGGGGATGGTTCTTCCCTACCTTACAGCGCTATTGTGAGGATAAAGTTCATGAATGACTGCAAAGTGCTCAGACAATACAGTGCTGAGGGCCATGTAAATAGATAACACATTTTGGGCACTAATGCAATCTAAGCTCCGGATGCTGAAAGCTGTTCCACTCACGCAGACTCCTGCATGGAGCTCCACTCTCTGCACCTTCAGTGGAGCTCCATATGGGCACAGGAGTCTGCATGTTCAGATCAGCTTGTGGATCGAGGGTCTTTAACAGCCAAGGACTTATCCCCATAACCTCAGTCTGACTTTAGATAGTAAGATCCTCAGGGTAGGGCTTGAATCTTATTTCTTTTTGGAAAGCAATACTGAGTGCTACTTGAAAAAAGTAAATTCTTCCTAATGGCAATGCAAACATGCAGTAAGCATAGCGGTAGGATTCCTAAATACTAGTGAAAACAAATAGACTCCTTACACATAAATCAGCAGTTCTAGTCCATGGACAAATGGATACAATGCAACCAATAGGATTTGGAAAAAAACAAAATGAAAGGGAATTTAGCACTGGTTTAAGAAACTGGATTAACAGCAGTGGAAACTTAAGTTTTCTCTTTGTCTACAGGAGCACAGCAGATGCAGTACAAATTTTTCTCATACTGCCCTACCAATGTGTGTCCATCATGACTTGGAAGGACCTCTCTAGCAGTAAGAGGGTAATTCAGTCACCAGGATTCATTCAGTATTTGTCCTCTTTGTTGAGATGGCTAATAAGGGGCCAGTTAGTGCCTACTGTGTTTTTATGAGATATATCCATTAGGAACTGTTGGCTAGATCTGGAGCTCATGTAATCACTGTAGCTCCATGACTTACTACATTTGTGTGCACACGCACACCAAATCGCTTTACCATCCCCCCAAAAAGTGGTGGTCAGGAGGGTGACAGAAATTTGGGTACATAAGCAATACACCAGCATCAACCTCAAGGACCTCTCAGAAAAGAAAGAGCAAAATTGCTGAAGAGCAACCCTACCCACCACAGCCAAGGTCCACAAATAATGAGCAACATTTTTTGATCGTATGGCTCAAAGACTGTTAATTGATCAAAGAATCAGCCTGGGCACTTGATCTGGCAGATAGATGATTCTGGTGGTGTTGTGGGATTATCTGCTCCTAGCAGTGAGCAAATAATCCCGCAACACCATAAGAATCATCTGTCTGCCATACCCAGACTGACAGGAGCCAAAGAAACCTGAGAACACCAGATAATGTTAGAGCTGCCCCTCTACAACCTTTTTAATAACCTTATCAAGACAGGCATGACTAGAGATGAGATGGCACTTAGTGTGCATATCAATGAACAAAGATAGCTTCTTGAGCCTAAGCCTAACAACTGCTTGCTTGAAGGAAGCAGCTTTCCCTTTGCTAGATTTTACTAGCTACACTGAAATACTTGAATGTCCTTTAAGTTCTACACCCAAGGCCGGTGCAACCACTAGGCAAACTAGGCGGTCGCCTAGGGCGCCAAGTGGTTGGGGGCGGCCAAAAGCGTGCTCCGGGGAGGCAGTGGAGCGGAGGTGAGCTGGGCCAGAGGGGCGCAGGGAGGGCCGCCTGCAGCAAGTAACGGGGGGGGAGGGGTGGCGCACAGGGGAACCGTTCCCTGCCCCAGCTCACCTCTGCTCTGCCTCCTCCTCTGAGCGCGCTGCCCCGCTCTGCTTCTCTCCCTCCCAGGCTTGCGTGCCAAACAGCTGATTGGTGCTGCAAGCCTGGGAGGTGGAGAAGTGGCAGCGGCAGCATGCTCGGGGAGGAAGCGGAGCAGAGGTGAGCTGGGGCAGGGAGTTGCCGCATGGCTCCCCAGGCCAAGGGGAGAGGGGAGTTGCCACACGGCTCCCCAAGGGGGCGGCGGGGAGCCTCAGGGCGGGGGGCTGCCGCAGGGGGGGCGGCGGGGAGCTGCCCTGGGGGGGCACCTCAGGGCGGAGGGGGGGTGCAAGGTGGAAGTTTTGCCTAGAGTGCAAAACATCCTTGCACCGGCCCTGTCTACACCAAAGCCCTTCTACAACATTCAGTGTCTCAGGGAGTGAAACTGGGGATGACTTGACCAGGGAAGACTGCAAACTCAGATCTGCCATCTTGGAGTTGGCCCGTACAGAAAGAATTCAATCAATAGTGTTGGCTACAGGCAACAGAAACTTCCTCATAGCAAGAGATGTTTGATTTTGTTTCCCAGCGGATACAGTCTGGATTCAACATGCTGTCACCTATCCGGAAAAACTCAGCAGCTCTACATGGATACTATTGTGGGAGGAGAAAAAACAAATCATTTGCCTTCATTACAGCTACAGCATAGGATTAAAAATCTCTATGCAGTAGCCAAAGTGATTCAGAGTGTAATGACTGCCACAAGTATTCTTGCCTCCATCCAATACATTTAATCTGTCAGAGGACATACAATTTCAGGCTGGACTTCTGATTTATGCTATGATTTAGACACAGAGGTGTTAAAGTCAAAATCAGTCACAACAAAATGCAAAGCATTAAAAAAATGAATGAGGACATAAGAATGGCTATACTTGATCAGAGCAATGGTCCATACAGACCAGTATCCTGTCTTTCAACACTGGCCAGTGCCAGATGCTTCAGAGGGAGTGAACAGGCAGTTATCAAGTGATCCATCCCCTGTCATCCAGTCCCAGCTTCTAGCTTTTACCTTTATACATACTTAGACCGTCTTATAGTCAATTACACCTCAGTAAGGGGTAAGTGTGAGCTGGTGTAATTTACATTCCAAGGAGCTAGAAGAAGGTTTAAAAAGGTGTAGATGAAAGTAAGCTGTAGCCTACTGTAACTCACACCTTCTTACACTCTTGTTTTAGTTGCTTTCCTTGCTATGGCCCTCTCTTCTTGTTCATTGTCACACAAGTTACATTGACATAGGCCTACTCAGGTGCAGATTCAGTGGACCAAATTCAGAAGTGATGTGTATGGTTGACATATAAGTTACACACTGACAAGTGAGTGGGTGTCTAAGAGCCAAATTCTCTCAGCTACACAGGTATAAATCCACTGAAGCCCTGCAGTTGCATTGGTATAAGTGTAAGGAAAAACTGGCCCTAAGTAAGTGTTCATATGACAGTACAGTGGGAGTCTCAGTTAGTGTGACAATCCTGAAAAAGAAGCCAGAAGAAGGTGTAAATTTACAGCAGCTTTGACTCCATCTGAAGTCAATTAGGCCTTCCTCAGACTCAAAAACTCCAGTTCTTGATGGAGGATGGACAAGTGTTACCTACAGCAGGCTGCCTTTGTACTGTAAGAAAAGGTCATCACAGCCTGATAGTTCAAAAAGAAATATTCAATGAGATACAGAGATTTTTCTGTAACAGAAAAACAAACACATATGCATGCATCCTTAACCAAAACAGGCAGAAATTCATAAACACCTAGTTTACCATCAATACCTATGGGTGAATGAACGGAGAATAAAGTACAATCTAAAGTAAGCAGGAGAGAGAAGATCTAAAGGCAGATCTAAAGTAAGCAGAAGAGAGAGTCCTTAGGTTGGTTTATTCTACTGCAGGTCAGAGGCAGGTTACAAACCAAAAGAGGAGAAAGAAATTCTATAAACCAGTTCTGGCTTCAACCACACACAAACTCTGGTTTGAAGGACAGATTTTCTTGGGCTTAAGTACTCCCCATATACTAAGCCAGAATAACCAAACGTTGAGAGGGAGAGATAAAGGAAGGTTCTGCTGTTTCTGGATTCTTCCACAGCCATGGAGGAGGTGGCAGGATTTGGCCCTTGTTGTATAAGGACCTTCTTATAAATGGAGAGTGCCCAATCAGGTGGGTTTTAGAATTTGTCCTCTGTCCACTGGCATTTTTTTAACTTAGGGGTTGGGGAGGGAGAATAGTTCTTTTCCATAAACTGTTTCCTTTACTCCTAGAATTCCAGCTAGCTGAACATTTGAGACAATCATTGGCAATTACGTTTGTAGTGGGTCAGAGTGACAGAGTACAGGGATAGCCTATTTCTGGCATCCTTAAAACATTCTCCCATAACCTGGGAAGTCACTTCAATTCTCTCCCTAGGCTTGCCTCAGTCTGCAGAGATTAAGAGTCTCTCGCTAAGCTTGTCTGACACTATCAAAATTTCTACTTGGGTGGCAGAAATTCTGAATGGTGAAGTATCCCAGCAGGAGGGAGGCAGGGAGGAAATAAAACAGGAGAAAGGACTGCCAGAGGTCCAAAAGTCTCAATGAGAGAATTATAAAACTGGAGTAGTCTGTCCGAAGGGCATGTCACTAGTCCAAAGCACATTAAGTACATGCAGGACTTAATCTTTCCTGCCATGGAAGTGTTCCTCGGTGGTTACTAGAATAAAGAGGAGGGTTTTTCTTCCCTTCTCTCAGCAGACATTCATGGCGTCACATAAGAGCCAGATGATTAAATTAAATAATTCCTCCTTCAGCTGCTATTTTCTGTATGGAGGTGACTGTGCTTTAAATTGGGGTCCTGGATGTAAAAGGCCTGTATGTTTAGTTTAATCAAATGTTCATTTCCTCACATTTATGTTTATGTTAAAAGGGATCAGTGTGAATTTCCATGCTACAAATAGAGATCATCACGTGGGTTGGTCCTCCCCAATCTTTCCTCATATTTGTGGCTTTGCATACTATGCAGCCCTATGGACTGAAAGATAACATTGGCCCATGAATGCAGCATGATGAAACGTGCCATAGAGTGAACAGTCCAACTTTTAAGGAGAACTGAAATGCTTTTTTTTTTTTTAAATAAAAAACATTGGTAAATCGCCCTACTGTAGATTCCAAATTATGGGTCTGACCCAGTGACTTCCATGGGAGTCTTTCCATTGCTGCATCAGACTTTTGTGAATTAGTAGGTAGGAAAACACAGTAAAAAACTATTGTAAGGTTCCCCATCACTCAGTGTAATTATGACTCACGCTAACAAAGCTAGGGCAGTTTTCATCCTATGTCACAGGTATGTAGTACCCGATGCCTCCAAAGCCCCTTACAACCATTAAGTGAGGTACAATAACAAATGTCAAATAGTAACATTTGAAAACCACAGGTGGAAGATATTACAGATATTACACAATGTTTAACAAACATTAATTAGTTAATAATCCTCCCTCATTTGTTCGAGGTTCTGCAGCTAAAATCTCCATGTACAGATGGGAAAAAAGTGGGATGCAATAAATTTGAGGCTAATATTTTCCAACTTGACTGTCTAAGTCCATATCTAGACACCTAAATAAGTGGTCTGACTTTCAAAGGCATTAAGCAGCCAGAGCTCCCATTGACTTCAAAGACCTACTTGTGTGACTAAAGCAGGCAGAACTTGGCCATGAATGTGTAGCCTTTAAATGATATAAAATAATAATAGTGCTCAGCACTTACATACATCTGAAATGCAAACAGAAAAGGTCTTTCTTTGTTTTTTAGCTGCAAAGATGCTAAGTCAGGGCTTTGTGTTTGTCTTTCCAGAGGTCTTGATGCCACAAATACCTAGGGCAATGCAGGGAGCTGCATGCTTTTCAGCATTTCAGGCATCTCTTGGTACAGACCCTGAACCCTGTGCCTAGCAGGAATGTTAGGACTTGATCCTGCTCCCATTGAAGTCAATGGAAAAATTCCCAGTAACTTCTACAGTGCAGTGTCAGGGCCCCAAAGAGGAAATGATTTTCAAATATATTGTTTTAAAACACATAATAAATTCAATTACTATTGAGATGTGCACATACCAGAACTGAGTAGTGTATAACCCTTGTCCTTCCTCTTTCCCCTTGCACTGGCCTTAATGCAAGAAAGGGTTCCTATTCAAGTAAGCACTAGTTTGTACTTTCCCGAATAAGGGTAATTTTTAATTACTCTCATTTGTTGCATCATTTCTTAAATGGGACTATTTAGATTTTCAGGGAATGGAACATGTCAGACCTAGAGCTCATCAAAAACTTTTAGACGAAAACAAATTTTTGACAAAATGTGAGAAAATGTCCATTTCTGCTGAAATTTTTCAGGGTTTCATTGAAAATCTGAAAAATCCAATTTTTTTTTTTTAAGTTTGAATGTGGTAAATAAAATTCATTTCCTAATCAGCTCTAGTCAGATCTTTCATTTGCTCTAGAAAGCACCTGCTGTATGTCATATCAATAATAAAACAATTTAGGATTTATCAATATTGACTACAATTTGACTGTACTTAAAGAACTTTTGCATCCTCTTCCTCCATCCCAGAGAGGATCCTTTACACTAATGGTTAACCAGTCCAAAAACCACCCCCAAGTCCCACTCAGAATTCAGTCACACGGTTTGGTGTGACAAGCCCTGCTAGATACTTGTATAAACATGGCTACAGTGCAGCCCAGCAGAGATCTGTTTGAGGAGTTCTTCTCTTTTTCCCCTGCACTGTCTCAGACGCATATGGGTATGGAGAAAGCACTATGATTTCCCTAATCCTCTTCACACTTGGATTTATGGTGCCACATTCAGCGCTTCTTGTGTCTGCGCTTTCCTCAGCCCTGCTCCTTGTTTTCTCTTTCTGTAGAAACATCGAATGGCTGTCCCTCTGTTTATGATTTAACCTGCCCAATATGCCTGTCTGTCCCAACTGCACATCTTACCGATCCATAAGAGGGGAGAAAAGTTGAGAATTGTGTCTTTCTGGAACATACATACATACATAAAAGTGTAGAAAAAGAGATTTTAAAAGATTCAACTAATGGAGCCAGATTCTCAGATGATGTAAATTGGCACAGTGTCATTGAAGTCAATGGAGCAACATCCGACTTATGCCAGCTGAGTATCTGGGGTACTAAGTTCCAGAGTAACAGCTGTGTTAGTCTGTATTCGCAAAAAGAAAAAGAGTACTTCTGGCACCTTAGAGACTAACCAATTTATTTGAGCATAAGCTTTCGTGAGCTACAGCTCACTTCATTGGACGCATACTGTGGAAAGTGTAGAAGATCTTTTTATACACACAAAGCATGAAAAAATACCTCCCCCCACCCCACTCTCCTGCTGGTAATAGCTTATCTAAAGTGACCACTCTCCTTACAATGTGTATGATAATCAAGGTGGGCCATTTCCAGCACAAATCCAGGGTTTAACAAGAACGTCGGGGGGGTGGGGAGAGTAGGAAAAAACAAGGGGAAATAGGTTACCTTGCATAATGACTTAGCCACTCCCAGTCTCTATTCAAGCCTAAGTTAATTGTATCCAATTTGCAAATGAATTCCAATTCAGCAGTCTCTCGCTGGAGTCTGGATTTGAAGTTTTTTTGTTGTAATATCGCAACTTTCATGTCTGTAATCGTGTGACCAGAGAGATTGAAGTGTTCTCCGACTGGTTTATGAATGTTATAATTCTTGACATCTGATTTGTGTCCATTTATTCTTTTACGTGGAGACTGTCCAGTTTGACCAATGTACATGGCAGAGGGGCATTGCTGGCACACGACGACATATATCACTTTGGTGGATGTGCAGGTGAACGAGCCTCTGATAGTGTGGCTGATGTTATTAGGCCCTGTGATGGTGTCCCCTGAATAGATATGTGGGCACAGTTGGCAACGGGCTTTGTTGCAAGGATAGGTTCCTGGGCTAGTGGTTCTGTTGTGTGGTATGTGGTTGCTGGTGAGTATTTGCTTCAGGTTGCGGGGCTGTCTGTAGGCAAGGACTGGCCTGTCTCCCAAGATTTGTGAGAGTGTTGGGTCATCCTTCAGGATAGGTTGTAGATCCTTAATAATGCGTTGGAGGGGTTTTAGTTGGGGGCTGAAGGTGACGGCTAGTGGCGTTCTGTTATTTTCTTTGTTAGGCCTGTCCTGTAGAGGTGACTTCTGGGAACTCTTCTGGCTCTATCAATCTGTTTCTTCACTTCCACAGGTGGGTATTGTAGTTGTAAGAATGCTTGATAGAGATCTTGTAGGTGTTTGTCTCTGTCTGAGGGGTTGGAGCAAATGCGATTGTATCGCAGAGCTTGGCTGTAGACAATGGATCGTGTGGTGTGGTCAGGGTGAAAGCTGGAGGCATGTAAGTAGGAATAGCGGTCAGTAGGTTTCCGGTATAGGGTGGTGTTTATGTGACCATCGTTTATTAGCACTGTAGTGTCCAGGAAGTGGATCTCTTGTGTGGACTGGACCAGGCTGAGGTTGATGGTGGGATGGAAATTGTTGAAATCATGGTGGAATTCCTCAAGGGCTTCTTTTCCATGGGTCCAGATGATGAAGATGTCATCAATATAGCACGAGTAGGGGCGTTAGGGGACGAGAGCTGAGGAAGCGTTGTTCTAAGTCATCCATAAAAATGTTGGCATACTGTGGGGCCATGCGGGTACCCATAGCAGTGCCACTGATTTGAAGGTATACATTGTCCCCAAATGTAAAATAGTTATGGGTAAGGACAAAGTCACAAAGTTCAGCCACCAGGTTAGCCGTGACATTATCGGGGATAGTGTTCTTGATGGCTTGTAGTCCATCTTTGTGTGGAATGTTGGTGTAGAGGGCTTCTACATCCATAGTGGCCAGGATGGTGTTATCAGGAAGATCACTGATGGACTGTAGTTTCCTCAGGATGCCAGTGGTGTCCCGAAGGTAGCTGGGAGTGCTGGGCCTGAGGAGGGAGTCTACATAGCCAGACAATCCTGCTGTCAGGGTGCCAATGCCTGAGATGATAGGGCGCCCAGGATTTCCAGGTTTATGGATCTTGGGTAGTAGATAGAATATCCCAGGTCGGGGTTCCAGGGGTGTGTCTGTGCGGATTTGATCTTGTGCTTTTTCAGGGAGTTTCTTGAGCAAATGCTGTAGTTTCTTTTGGTGACTCTCAGTGGGATCATAGGGTAATGGCTTGTAGAAAGTGGTGTTGGAGAGCTGCTGAGCAGCCTCTTGTTCATATTCCGACCTATTCATGATGACAACAGCACTTCCTTTGTCAGCCTTTTTGATTATGATGTCAGAGTTGTTTCTGAGGCTGTGGATGGCATTGTGTTCCGCACGGCTGAGGTTATGGGGCAAGTGATGCTGCCTTTCCACAATTTCAGCCCGTGCATGTTGGCGGAAGCACTCTATGTAGAAGTCCAGTCTGCTGTCTCGACCTTCAGGAGGAGTCCACCTAGAATCCTTCTTTTTATAGTGTTGGTAGGGAGGTCTCTGTGGATTAGTATGTTGTTCAGAGGTATGTTGGAAATATTCCTTGAGTCAGAGACGTCGAAAATAGGATTCTAGGTCACCACAGAACTGTATCATGTTCGTGGGGATGGAAGGGCAGAAGGAGAGGCCCCAAGATAGGACAGCTGCTTCTGCTGGGCTAAGAGTATAGTTGGATAGGTTAACAATATTGCTGGGTCGGTTGAGGAAACCATTGCTGTGGCCCCTTGTGGCATGTAGTAGTTTAGAAAGTTTAATGTCCTTTTTCTTTTGTAGAGAAGCAAAGTGTGTGTTGTAAATGGCTTGTCTAGTTTTAGTAAAGTCCAGCCACGAGGAAGTTTGTGTGGAAGGTTGGTTTTTTATGAGAGTATCCATTTTTGAGAGCTCATTCTTTATCTTTCCCTGTTTGCTGTAGAGGATGTTGATCAGGTGGTTCCGCAGTTTCTTTGAGAGTGTGTGGCACAAGCTGTCAGCATAGTCTGTGTGGTATGTAGATTGTAATGGATTTTTTACCTTCAGTCCTTTTGGTACGATGTCCATCTGTTTGCATTTGGAAAGGAAGATGATGTTTGTCTGAAAACTTCAAATCCAGACTCCAGGGAGAGACTGCTGAATTGGATTCATTTGCAAATTGGATACAATTAACTTAGGCTTGAATAGAGACTGGGAGTGGCTAAGTCATTATGCAAGGTAACCTATTTCCCCTTGTTTTTTCCTACTCTCCCCACCCCCCCGACGTTCTTGTTAAACCCTGGATTTGTGCTGGAAATGGCCCACCTTGATTATCATACACATTGTAAGGAGAGTGGTCACTTTAGATAAGCTATTACCAACAGGAGAGTGGGTTTGTGTATGTGGGGTGGGGGGGAGAGAAAACCTGGATTTGTGCTGGAAATGGCCCAACTTGATTATCATACACATTGTAAGGAGAGTGATCATTTTAGATAAGCTATTACCAGCAGGAGAGTGGGGTGGGAGGAGGTATTTTTTCATGCTTTGTGTGTATAAAAAGATCTTCTACACTTTCCACAGTATGCAGCCAATGAAGTGAGCTGTAGCTCACGAAAGCTCATGCTCAAATAAATTGGTTAGTCTCTAAGGTGCCACAAGTACTCCTTTTCTTTTTGGAGTACAAAGTGCAGTTCTAATTGAGAAAGTGAGTATGGAAATGGAAACTTTTTACTCAGCAGTTGTTCAATTCAGTCACGGCTGCCGACGAGTTACTAAGAATGAGGTTGCTTTCTTTTTTTGTTTTTTATCCATATAAGTCCAGCAGAGCTAACAAAATTGCAGGAGAGTGAGCTAGATTATATTCTGGCTCATGCATCATACTAACTAGGTTCCAATGGCAGAGCCGCATTTTGGCCCAAGTTACACCTGTGCAAGCCCACCGAAGACAATGGGATGGCACAGGTGTAACAGAGGACAGAATTTGGCACAGGGAATCTTTTTTTTTTTTTTTTACTGGTAACTGTGCAGAAGCAGGAAAGAATTCATCTTAACTCTCAGATCTTAGGGTGGGTTTATATGGCTAGCAGTTAGAAAATATGTAATTTACTTGCACACTGAGCAGGGTCATTTCTAACAGCCTTTGGAATTAGGGACACAGGGTGGGAGGAGACCGCATAGGAAGGCAGAGAGAAAATTTTGAACCTTTACCTCATGGATCCCAAATCATCCAGGCTTGGACAACGGTTTGCAGCTCCTCCTGCTTTACAAGGAGGCCTCTTTCGCTAGTCTCTGGCCCTGTCTTGCCACTTAATGTTACTTGCTGCTTCCTGTCCCTGACCTTTCCCTTTTCCTCCCACAGTCTGTCTCTGTATCTCTCCTCTACCTTTCCAGTGCTACCTGCTTCCACCACTCTCTGTAGCCTATGTCTGCTACTGTCCTATTACCCTCCCCACCAGATTGTCCCTGCACCCAACATTTTGTTCTTTTTCCTTCTTTTTTAAAGCTCTATCCAGCACATAGCTTTAACAGTAAGCTCTGGGACAGAATGGGACATACAATAATGGAGAGGCCTTGAGTGACTCTGTAGTGTTGCCCAGATGTATTTGAACCAGCCCTGAAATGGAGCACATTTGATCTTCAAGCCACTGGGACCCAAACATGGCACCACCCAATGCGATTTTTACCAAGTGATTCTTCAGAGTAAAACTTCACTTTTGGCTATAAACAGGTGCCCAAACTATGCCCACTGGCAACTTGCTCCAACCCCCCTTATTTTCCAAACTCATTGCACTCAGTGTCCGCTGTAATAGCGGACGTGATGTGCAGAGCGTACAGCTCTAATAATGAATGCTCTATCATGATCTGAGGGGTTTTCGGTGAGGAACAAGATGGAGCACCGCCTATTCAGACGGTGTAGTTTCTCTGTACAAAGTCTGTGCAGTAAAGACAAAGGCAGCTACCAATATTTACAGTTCTACCAACCCCAGTTGTTCAAACATCATGAGTCAGGTCCCAAATTTAATGAGACTGCCTTTAAAGTCACAGGATTTTAAAACAATAATTCTGAGTGCTTTCTAGTTCCCTCCTGGCTTTTGAGCCAGCGTTCATGTTTTCAAGTTTATCTCTGAGATCATGACGGCTAGAAATTTTTTTTTTTAATGAAAGGGGGGGATTCTGGTGTATTAACCAGAGCTTATGGGTTTAAGAAAAAACACCAAATATCACAAGACTTATGATAAAATTGCAAGAGATGGCAACACTAGGGTCACATTTGGTCTTCCCTTTGGCCATCTGGTTCTGAAACAGTCAGATAGCATCACATGGGCCTTTTACAATGTGTGAGGGACCTGGAACTTAAAATGAATGACAACAACTACAAAAGTTGATCCCTCATCCTACCCCATCCCTCAAAATAGAGAATGTTTTGTACAACACATTTGGGCCGGGATTTTCAAAGGAGCCCATGGGAGTTAGATGCCAGCTGAGCACCTAGACAAAGTAATTGAGCTGGGGGAAGGAGGTGGGGGATTCTGCTGAGTCTAAAAAGCATATTGCTTCTTCTGGATATGAAAAAAGAAAAGTGAATCCTGGCTGCTGCTATTATACACAGAGCCACTTATCTACGGCTGAAGCCCAGACAGCTGTGTGCCTGCAAGTGAGGAAATTAAATTAAAGAGTCAAAAATGTAAACCAACAAAGGAAAAAACCCCACCCGATGATGTATAAATAGAGCTTATCTGACTGATGAAGGGTGCTTATTATTTCCTTTACTTTCACGTGTCTGGATAAAGGTAGGTTTCTCTTCCATAAGCAAGCAGGATAATCATTTGCCCCGTGTAGGACTATTGCAGAGAGCTGCATAGTATTTTTCGGTTTGGGCTTGTTTTCAAAATGAGGCCAGTGGCACAGTGACATCATGAGACAGTTACTGCCCTTATTTAAATATTGAGATAAATCACACAATATTCTATAGCAATGCTCCAAAACATTGCAACTTACAGTAGGGTAGAGGTCCTCAAGCTGTGGGGCCTGGCTAGCCCCCATGGGGGTGGGGAGGTAGCGCCACCCAGCCCCTCCCTCTGCTCCAGTTCCACCTCCAGCTGCATTCCCAGCCCTGTGCCAGCCCCCAGCCTCGGCCACTGACTGTGGCTCCATTCCCAGCCCACGGCCAAGGCTGGGATCAGAGCCACACCTGGCTGTGCGAGTCTGGCTGCCAGCCCCCACTGCAGCCCGGCTGTGGCTCCGATCCGGGCCTCAACCCCAGCTTTGGCCACTGGCCATGGCCCCGCTCCCAGACCCACACCCAGCTGTGGTCCCAGCCTCGGCCCCCTTATCCCTGTCCATGCCCCTCCACAGGAGCTGTGGCTCTGGGGGGCGGGAATGGGTTTGGGAGGGTGCGATCCTCAAAAGTTTGGGGATTGCTGCCATAGGGGGTTGATCCAGTCTATAGAATACTGTCATAATTTGCAACAAGTACGCTCTATTGAGTTTGGGGTGGTAAAGTATCAAGGAAAAGAAGAAATTTGGGACCATATTCTCTGTTTTTCCTGAGCTCTCCCTGATACAGGAAGAAAGTCAGTAGAGTAGCAAAAGTGGATTTAAGTAACTTTTTCACCACCTGTATTCCTGGCCCTGCCCACTCCAGCATTACAGGAGCCTCAGGTCTTCTCTGATTTAGGCCCACTAAAGGCTGTTCCACAACTTAGACTAGCCCAAGCACAACATGCGCCAGTCGCACCCACTGCTCCCTGGACACATCCTGGCATACCCTCTATCCTAAGGGGGCAGCGATGGAGGCTGCCATAGAGCCATTCTGGCATCTCTACAGTCTTATGCAGCAGAATTCCCCAGGGGAAATTACCAGGCTTACATGGTGTAAAGGGATCAAAGAGGAATGGTGGATGAGGATATTATTATTTAATATTTGTATTTACTGTAGCATCGACAAGCCCTAGTCTGAATCAGGCCCTCCCATTGCACCAGGTGCTATACAAGCACAGAACAAAAAACACAGGCTGTGTCAGTGACTCTGGGTGCTAAAGAGCCAGGGAGGGCTACAGCTTCCCTCCTGTGTCCAGTGGCCTCAATAAAAAAAATTCCCTTTGCGCCCATTATAGCTGAGACCTGTCTTTTCTCTACCACAATAGACTCTAAAGCAACTATATTACAAAAAACACACTGTCACAAAGCATGCGTGTGCGCAAGGTGCTTCTCGGCCTCTGTGCCATATCACTGCTGTGTCTCCTTTAAGCTACAAGAAAAGAGTCTTAAAAACACTAGGCAAATTAACAGAGCACACTAGTAGAAATTACAGTAAAGAACAGAATGATCAGTCACATTGATGAATGTGATATGTTGCGGAAGAGTCAACACAGCATTTGTAAAGGGAAGTAATCCTTCTATCAGAATTCTCTGAGGGAGTGAACAGGCATGTGGACAAGGGTGATCCAGTTAATATAGTGTATTTGGATTTTCGAAAAGCCTAGGTTCCACACCACAGGCTCTTAACGAAACTAAATACCCATGGGATAAAGAGGGAAGGCCCTCTCATGGATCAGTGACTGGCTGAAAGATAGGAAACAAGGGGTAGGAATAAATGGTCACTTTTTCACAATGAAGAGAGGTGAACAGAGGGGTCCTCCAAGGACCTGTTCTAGGACCTGTGCTTTTCAATGTATTCATTAATGATCTAGAAAACATTGTGAACAGTGAAGTGGAAAAGTTTTCAGAAGTCCAAAGCAGGCTGTGAGGCGTTACAGAGGGATCTTACAAAACTGGGTGATTGGGCAACAAAATGGCAGATGAAATTCAATACTGATAAGTGCAAAGTAATGCACATTGGAAAAAATAATACCAACTATACATATACAGTGATGAATTCTAAAGTGGCTGTTATCAACCAAGAAAGAGATCTTGGAATCATCATGGATAGTTCTCTGAAAAACATCAGGTCAATGCGCAGTAGTTGTCAAAAAGGCTAACAGAATATTAGGAACTATTAGCAAAGGGATAGAAAATAAAACAGAAAATATCATGTTGGCACTATATAAATCCCTGCTGCTCCCACACTTTGAATACTGTGACCAGTTCTGATCACCCCAACTCAAAAAAAGGTATGGTGGAACTGGAAAAGATTCTGAGAAGGGCAACAAAGATGATCAACTATCAATGATGGACTATAAGTCGGACAGGAAGCTGGCTAGATCGCCGGGCTCAACAGGTAGTGATCAATGGCTCCATGTCTAGTTGGCAGCCGGTATCAAGCGGAGTGCCCCAAGGGTTGGTCCTGGGTCAGTTTTGTTCAATATCTTCATTAATGATCTGGAGGATGGCGTGGACTGCACCCTCAACAAGTTTGCAGATGACACTAAACTGGGAGGAGTGGTAGTACGCTGGAGGGTAGGGATAGGATACAGAGGGACCTAGACAAATTAGAGGATTGGGCCAAAAAAAATCTGATGAGGTTCAACAAGGACAAGTGCAGAGTCCTGCACTTAGGATGGAAGAATCCCATTCACTGCTACAGACTAGGGACTGAATGGCTAGGCAGCAGTTCTGCAGAAAAGGACCTAGGGGTGACAGTGGATGAGAAGCTGGATATGAGTCCACAGTGTGCCCTTGTTGCCAAGAAGGCTAACGGCATTTTGGGCTGTATAAGTAGGGGCACTGCCAGCAGACCAAGGGACGTGATCGTTCCCCTCTGTTCGACATTGGTGAGGCCTCATCTGGAGTACTGTGTCCAGTTTTGGGCCCCAAACTACAAGAAGGATGTGGAAAAATTGGAAAGAGCCCAGCGGAGGGCAACAAAAATGATTAGGGGGCTGGAGCACATAACTTATGATGAGAGGCTGATGGAACTGGGATTGCTTAGTCTGCAGAAGAGAAGAATGAGGGGGGATTTGATAGCTGCTTTCAACTACCTGAAAGGGGGTTCCAAAGAGGATGGATCTAGACTGTTCTCAGTGGTAGCAGATGACAGAACAAGCAGTAATGGTCTCAAGTTGCAGTGGGGGAGGTTTAGGTTGGACGTTAGGAAAAAAATTTTCACTAGGAGGGTGGTGAAGCACTGGAATGGGTTACCTAGGGAGGTGGCGGAATCTGCTTCCTTAGAGGTTTTCAAGGTCAGGCTTGACAAAGCCCTGGCTGGGATAATTTAATTGGGGATTGGTCCTGCTTTGAGCAGGGGGTTGGACTAGATGACCTCCTGAGGTCCCTTCCAACCCTGATATTCTATGATTCTATGATCAAAGGTATGGAATGGTTTCTAAAAACTAAAAAGACTTAGGGCTGTTCAGCTTAGAAAAGAGATGACAAAGGGGGAAGATGACAGGTCTATAAAATCATGAGTGGTATGGAAAAAAAGTGTTATTTACCTTTCACACAGTACAAAAGCCCAGTGTCACCTGATGAAATTAAGAGGCAGCAGGTTTAATGCAACAAGAGGAAGTACTTTTTTCACACAACTACTACTTATCTGTGGAGCTCATTACCATGGGATGTTGTGATGGCCAAAAGAATAACTGGGTTCCTGGAGAATAGGTCCATTAATGGCTATTAGCCAAGATGGTCAGAAATGCAACCCCATGCTGGGCGCAACCCTACACTTTGACTGCCAGAAGCCAGGAGTGGAAGACAAGAGTGGATCACTCCAAAATTGCCCTGTTCTGTACATTACCCTTGAAGCTCTGGTACGGGCCACTGTCAGAGAAAGGGTCTGATCCAGTGTGGCAGCTCTTATATTCTTAAAGAACTTAATTTATCACCAGCAGTTACTAACGTGACATTGGAAATGTGAGGTCAGATTCTGTTCATGTGTATGTATAAGTTCATACATGTATGATGGCCTTGCAGCTATGGCCTGGAGCTAAAAGGCATTTGATCTGGGTTCAATTCCTGGCACAGCCTGAGTGACTTTAATTTCTTTGTGCTTCATTTTCCCCACCTGTAAAATGGGGATAATAATACTTTTTCCTTCTTAATTCTGAAATTTAGTTAATTTCTTAGTGGTCCCAAAATGCTTCGAGGAACTCAGCTGGGAGGCACTATAAAAATTCAGAGTATTATTATAAAGGATTACTGTTAATTCCACTGACTTCCTTTTTTAAATCACCAGTAAAATATCTATTAACAGCCAGTATTAATATTGAATTGAAGGAAGATTGAGAGGAAAGCTAAATCTTGAAAGGGCTCCAAGATTGTCAGCAGGTTGTTGATGAAGAACTGGTACAGGTTTTCCATATTTATTTTTTAAAAATGAGTAAATTTACCCCCTTCCCAGAGCTTTACTTCATGAGGCTCAGTCGCTGGAAAGAAAACAAGTAACATGGAGACACAAACCCAAGCTATTTCCTGCATCTGCATGAAGAGAATAGTTGTAATTGGAAGTTTAAGGGATCTGCTTTGATCACTTATTATTTATTTTGGACTCCATAGTTCCAAAATAGGATTAGGGATTGTGGGGAGGAAGGTGGATAGGGACTGACTCCAGCCCTACACCTCTAAATTACAAAGATTGAGTACATGAGGGGGGCATTTTTGCTGCGGCTGTTGTTGTGCTATCTTTCAGGGTGGACACAAACAGGGTCCTTTAGATCTCTGAAGCTGTTCCTTCCCCCCTAAAACACCACAATCCCGTCTTCAGATTGTGCTAGGACGGTCATATTCTTCCTCCAGCTGACAAGGCAAACTCAGTTCTTTTTCCCTTTTAGCCAACACTGCTCTCAGGTCAGGTGACAGGAAACACTACTGGAGGCAAGTATATGTCTGCTGTCCTTTCCTCTTCATAATCCAGGCACATCACTCCATCACTCCCTATAAGTGCGAGATAGGAGGATGCTGCCTAGAATGGAGGTCTGCTTCACTGCAACTCACAGTGTTACTAGCAAATATCTGCACCAGTCTGGACAATGCTTTTTTTCCTACCACGTGTTTCTTATTTCATTAAAGGGGAGTTATTAATCAGCTGATACAAGCACTGAACAGGCTTGCAATGAGCCCCGTGTTACCACAGTAACGGATGGAAGCCCAGTGTTCTTTATCAGTGGTGACATACTTGCTACTTGCTCAAACTGAAAGATGGCTTGTATTCACAGACTGCTATGTGAGACCAGGCTCCAGATAGTACACAGCATGCTCAGCTTAATGGGAAATGAAAGGAATAGAGACTTCTTTGTCTGATCTACTTGGTCTTAATATTTAAATATCAGAGGGTTACTAAATTAGAAAGCACAGGAATCTAGCACAAAGGCCTTTGTCTAAAATTATCTGGGTTTACTGAAGTGAGACAACAGAAGAAAATAAAAGAACTAGAGTAAAAACAACCACCACCACTAAGGTATTATTCTTTTCACTAAATCCATAAGCTGAACTTACACAGAAGGCAGCATTTCCTGTCTGTTTCTCTCTGACAATTCAATATGAGGGTATGAATACAGGTCAGTGTCCTTGGTGATATGGTAAACAAAGATAAGAGCTTTAAGTAATGGAATATTTTTTAACCCTCTATACGTCTCGCAGAATAAATACAATTGTGGAGTGCTATATTGCTTACTAAAATCTACCCAAAACACTTCCTTCGGAATACAACCTTCTTCCTATTCCTAGTCACAGAACATGAAACATGCATTTTAGCTAAAAGCCCCAGGTAGACATGGTCTGTGCATTTTTTACTTGCTCACAGAACAGCATGCATATACTCTAAGACATCCCGATAAAATATCGAATCTCTAACACTAGTCCAGCTCTGTTCTGGGTTAGGAACTTTAAACAGGTGTCTTCAATGGGCAACCATTACTATAAAAATATTTAGCCAAAACACCAACAGAAAACAGTGTCTTCCTTTCTTCTCACAAGATGTCTATTACAGAATAAGACACAGTAGGTGAGGTAATATCTTTTATTGGACCAATTTAGAGCTTTATAGAGCTCTTTTTCGGGAGCTTTCACCACCAGAAGTTACCCAATAAAAGGTTTACCTCACCTACTTTTTCACTCTCGTATTCTGGGACCAACAAGGTTACAACAACACTACATCTGACAGAGTGTAACAGAAGTGAAAAATATCTGCTTATCATCTGAGGTTTTTAGTAAAAGAGGGGCCAGTCGAAGGTCACAATTAGTAAGTTTTTTCCCCCCTCTCCAATATAAAAGCCCACGACCAGGAATGCATTGCTCACTTGTAGCTCTAACACAGAGGGACAAGGGTCTTGTGGCTTCAATGGCACTACTCAGTTAACCCCATGCTTAAGTGCTTTGCTGAATCAGGACTTAAGGCATTTGACTGTGACTCAGGACATCTGAGTTCAACTCCTGATTCTGCTACAGACTTGGGCAAACCATTCATATCCTCTGTGCCCCAGTTCCTCATCTGGAAAATGAGTATGATAATATTTCCTTTCTCTCAGATGCTGTCCGGGATCTCTTTGCAGCACTGATTTACAAGCCATTATTTTGTGGACTCCAATTCACCTCAGATTTATCTAGAACTACCAGTCTAGAAACACTAACTTCCATATGAACACAATGTCAGGACAGGTGGCAGATCAAAGGCATTTCTTGATCCACTCTACTTTCCCGCCTCGTGTCAGCAGACGATCACCAGCAGCTTGTTTCACCATAGAGAAAGTGGGGGAGTCTTCTCTGGGGGAGGGCTTTGCAGGCTATGACTAGGTTTAAAAAGTCAGAGTTTAAGGCCAGAAGGTACTACCATATCATCTAGTCTGACCCCTGTATATAACAGCCCACTAAACACCACCAGCCACTCCATACCAAACCCAACATCCAGAATTAGATCATAGTATTACAGATACCTCCAGAGACTAAACTGTTGTGTGCCACATACAGAGAACAGGAGGGACTGAGGTGCATCAATGCCAGAGGCCCCTGCAATGTTGCAATTTTTAAAGTACACTTGATGGTGGCAGCTCAGCTCAAAAGAGTTGCCAGGTCCAGATTTCCCATGACCTTGGGCTGTGTTGTGAAGCTAGTGATGCATTTGTTTTTTTAAAGAGAGCAGTAACTTGGGAGGTTACTATGGTTTCACACAGCATTCTTAACAGATTGTAAACAGGTCATTTGAAATCGTTTCTGTGACCTGATCTTGCCCCCGGAAGCCTGGATTACAGTTCCAATTAGACTACTTTCTGTTTATTTTTCTGAGCAAATAAGAACGCCTATTGGCTTCCAGGGCCCTGAAATACTTGTAGGACATGCATATGCTTACTTCCTTTACGCATGGATGTCACATCTCCTCCTCCCCTTCTCCCTGGTTGCCAGCTATTACATAGGTTGGATCAGGCGACTATTTGATGCCCACTCTTTTAAGTGTTTTTACAGCCTTTCTTTGGCAGGTTTCTTGCCAGAGAATCTGACAACACAGATTCTGCTGCCTGTCAAAAATAAATCAAGTTTTCCCAGGGGCACTCACTGACACCAAGAGCAGTGATGGAATCTCTTAACGAAGGTCAATACATACTTTGTTGGGGTGCCAGCCATTCTTATTCATAGGTTGAGTTCAGTGTAGACATGACTAATATAAATATTAGAATTGCACATTCCCACATTGTAGAGTGGTTATGCCAGAAGCAAGTTAGAACTGGATTTTTTGTGGGGGGCAAGAGTATTGTATTAAATGTATTAAAGTGGTATTAAATGGTATTAAAGTGAACACATACCACACCTGTGTTAGCAGAGGTGGGTCTGTACTATATGATCTGTAACAATATATGAGAGAAGTGTTTCTGTTAATGGCTCCCCCTTCCCTCCCCCCGGGAATGCTTTGGAGGGATCAACCATTGTCTCCCACTTGTCACTTCATCTGTTAATATTAAACAAAGGATTTTTGAGCACAAGTACCTATCTGATGTTTGATTGGTTTGGTGCTGGAATGATGCTAGGGCTGAGCTTTTGTTGTATAACGGAAGGAGAAATTAAGGCCTAATCCACATGAGGAAAGGTTTGCCAATATAACTACACTAGTATAACTCTACTGGCAAACTCACCTAGTGGAGATGCAGCTTATACCAGCAAAAGAGTGCTGGTATAGCTTATACCAGTTACCAAACAAAATAAGCTATCCTGGCAAAAGCACATTTTTGTCAATATAACTGTGTCTACACCATAGGCTTTGCCTATGTAGAAATATCATTAAACGGAAAAAAAAATCAACCTCCTGACTGCTACTGCTACATTGGAAAAAGTTTCTAGTGTGGACCTGGCTTAAGTGAAAGTGTGGCTCCTAGATATGGCAGCTGATTCCCAGCCCTGGATGGATATAGTATAGACAAACACGTAGGGTCAGATCATTAGCTGTTGTCCATGGGTGTAACTCCAAGGAAGTAAATGAAGCCAGGCTGACTGACATCAGCTGGGGGTTTGGCACATGATTTCTATGCAGCTCTTTAAAGATAACCTGCAAAGGAATTTTTAAAAATGCACATGTGCTCAAGGTGCCTCAGAAGCAGTATAAGGCCCCATGCCTTTGAAAGATTCCTGAAGGTTCATAGGTTCTGAAAGCAGAACCCAGCTGTTCAGGGTGAGCGGGGGTGGGCGAGAGGCGCTGGGAGGGGTGGGGGGGAGCTGATAAGGGGGCTGCTCAACACCCACTATATTTTCCCCGTGGTTGTGCCAGCCACAGTGCACCCACAGAGTTGGCACCTATGACTAGCATAGTTTTTGGGGATTGCACAAAGCTAGCTGGGGCATAGAAGTCAGCCCCCTGACTACATGAAGTGGAAGGAGGTGTTCTTCTGGGGTGAGACCTCAATCTCCTTCCTTGAAAGGGGGGCTTCTAAAATCTTATCACTGCCTTCATCAACACTGAAGATGACCAGTTAGACTCTCATTCTCTGACTCTCTCTCTCTCTCTCACACACACACGGAAAAATTCCCCAAGCCATGGAATCTATAATTCCTGTGTCAGAAACACAGCCCTAATCAGCTGAGATCATAGCTGACTCTTGGCTGGCTTAGTAAACTGCATTATTTAGAAATGGTAAACATAATGAATTACTAACATCATGTAACTTCTTGTCTCTAAAGTTATATTTTCACTCTCTGCTCCAGACAATTTAGGTTTTATTCTTTTTGCTGTCGCTTCTAGGGCAGGTTAAGGCATTGATTTCCCATGCATCTTTGGGACAAAAATCAAACTGGTTTGGGAAAGATTAGAATCCCTCCAAAGCCACTACCCATTTATTGTAGAACTAAACAAGAACCACTCCACATTTTGAAGTTCTGCAAAGGTTTGCATACTTTTTTATTTCCAGATTCTGGCTGGGATCAGAATTGGGAGTGCTGGAAATCTCATAAGAAAACCTGGTATTGTCAGATCTCAAAACCTAATTTTTCCAGACTCTGGAGTTTCACAGAATATCTCAATCCATTAAATCTCTTGAGGTTTCTCCCATCACAGATCATTGGGTCTTATTGTGACCTTAGTCAATGTAGCTAGAAAACTGAATAAAAACTCACTGAAAAACCCAGATGTTGCATTTGAGCTGAGCAAACATGGATTAATAAATTACAAAAACAACCCATAACCAGACAACCCCCCCCCCCCAAAAAAAAACCAGAATAGATTCCCCCATTTGTGTTTGATGCCAGAGAGAACATGTGGGGAAGAACTTTTGCAGGTGACTGTACGGAAGAGTGGTTCTTACACTGGCTTTGGGAATATCTCAGAGTAAAAAAGATCACTATCTTTCACGTGGACAGGCTGTGTTTCTTGTTCAGCAGGGAAGTAATCAGGTCTGGTAATTATGGCATTGTTGCTGGACCTGTGATACAATGGACATGAATGATGCTTGGGAATAAACCATTTGGTATGGCAACACTGAAAGAGAATCATTGACATTTGCTTGGGGTTACATGCCATACAGTTTAAGTGGGATCAGGCATTTACATCTCCCACAGGGATACACAGCACTCCCCAATGATACTGGTACTGTACCTATAAGAAAAAAAGCTCAGCAGCATTAGAAAGGAGGCCTGGCTTTCAAGGCAAATTTGCTTAAAGCATAAATAAGTGTCTGTGGGGAAACTGCTGCAGTGAAAGTTAATAACCATACATCCCTCATGGTATGTAAATGCACTGCATATTGTGATGAAGATGTGGCCCATAGCAAAGCAAGAAAGGAGAAAAAAAGTTTTTTTCTGCTTCACTTTATCTATTCAACATCACATTATGAGCTATAGGAGGTCCACTTTCTGATGCCAACAAGCCATCTACATTTGGAGGAATGGTTCAGCTGGATACCACTGGGGTAGTGCTGAAGGGAATGGTGGACATAACACCCACAATATGCTGCAGCAACAGCCGTGTCGATTTGCTAGCAGGCCATTTAAATTTGTCACAATCTAGAGACAGAGCTGGTCTTTGGAGAAAAAGCTGATATTTCTCTCTCTCACCCCCCTGTCCAACATATATATCTTCAGACATGATTTTTGAACCCCTTAAATCTTTGCCCAAGAAGCTGAAGTCCTCTGTCCACTGAATAAGTACAGAATGGGCTCCAGCCATGCAAGCTTCCCCACAACGTCCTGCCAATATACGTGCTTCAGGACCTGACAGGATCGTCTGGTAATGAGGAGAAGATAAATTAGATAGGAACTTCAGTGTCTGGTGGATATGAAGACTGAACTATCTACTGAGATATTGAAAGAAAGCCCCATACTAGTTTCTCTAGTCTGTCATGTTCCCAGTGCCAAATTATCCCTTAAAGGACATTTTCCAGTGTTTTGCGCAGCTTAATTTGAAAGACCTCTCTACTGATGTTGCCAACACTGGTGATTTGTTTGATGTGGACACTTGTCCATAAAGAACAGGTCTGAGACTACTAATTCAGTTCATCCCTGTCACTGAATATCATGAGCTACCTAGTTCTTATACTGCTCCATTACTGTGGTACCTCAGCATTTAATGTTTGTTAAAGTGGACACAAGAAGATCTCTGTCTCGCACTCTCCTTACACCACTGTGCAGGGAGTGAGCTGTTTTTAAGTATGTGTAGAAGTGGTAATCATAGGAAAGCTAGGTTGAAGGAATGGGTTATTTATTTCATTCTGAAGATTCATAATTACTCTGATGTCTTCTGGAAATGAGATCCACAATTGTAGGTCAGTTACTGAGAATGTCTCAGCTCCTGCACACACAAGCCTCAACTCTGGATGTTAATAATCCCATGGTAGCTGCCACAGGGGATCATGGTCACATTATGAGGTGGTCTCTCAGGTAACTTGGATCAGTCTCAGGGATGGCTTTGAAGAGGAGGACCAAACCCTTGAATCTGGCCCAGTATTATATAAGAATCAGTGAGGAGCAATGAGCTAATGTGTCTTGGATGTCTGTGTTGCTGAATAAGTGACTGTTGTGTTTTGAACTGGATGGACTTTAAGCCTCATGGTTTTATTCCTAGATATGGTGCAGTACTCCAATCAAGCCTGGAGATCACTATTGTGTGGACTGCTATGGCAAAAATATATACAGTTCAGACTGAAGTGGTGTGTTTCAAGTTACTACAGGCTTCAAGCTCCTAAAGTCTGTGGTTATATTTGGTCAAACCACTATGAACAGGGCCAAGTAAACAAAATAAATATTACAAGATATTTTATATTTAAGAGAAAAAAATGCATTGCAAATAAAGTGTTGAATGCCTCTAACATTTCAGTATAAAAATAACAGGCTTAGATTGTAAGCACTTGGGTGCAGGGACCATCTTTTTCTTCTGTGTTTGTAAAGTGCCTCGCACAATGACTAGGGAAAGACTGTTTTACAAAATCATGGCAGAAATAATGACGTACATTTTCAGACGTTGATGCTTAAAGTCAGGTACCAAACTGAGGCACCTGCGATAAGTAAGTGGCCTGATATTGGGCTCCTATTTGCTTCAATGGGAATTGCGTGTGCTCATAACCATTGGAAATTAGGCTGCTTTTTGGTGCTTAAATATGGATGTAGTTGCCTAACTTGGGGTACCTGAATCTGAAAATGTAAAAAAAATCATTCTTTTATACTATTGCTGTATCCTGATGCTGGAGTATTGTTTTCAACTTTCCAAAATGCAAAGAAAAGAAAATGAGACATTGAATAAAATTATAATCCAGCTACGTTCTACTCAGTGGCCTTCAACTGAGAATCTCCAATTTCTCTACAATCAATTAATGAAGCCTCAATGCACCTCCGTGAGCTAGGTGGAAATTAGTTTGCTTATCTGCCATGTGGATAAACTGAGGCACAGAGAGAAAGCAGTCAGCAGCAGAGCCAGGAACAGAAACAAGAAGTCCTAACTTCAGGCCCGCTTCTTTTAGCACTAGACAGCATTCCCTCTGTAAATAATAAACACCTGCCTCTCTGTCTTTATTCAGAGGAGAATGCATGGTGAGGAGGGTGATACTACTTTGTCTGAAGCATGGGTTCCCACTTGCCAATGCACAGTTAACCTTTTGAGAAGACCAACAGGATGAAAGCTGGCATATATCAACTATTTTTAAATTATGATGCATACATACATAGTAGTCAAAGTTTAATAAAAAACGAATGAGATTTACAGACGAGAGCAAACTGTTGCTCCTAAAAATGTAAATGGCATAATTTTGTCACTGATTTTGTCCTTCTTAAAACAGCCATAGCATCCAGCACTTTATTTTGCCTAGAAGGATGGTCAGACACATACCTCTGCAGAGGATGTGGATGCCAACCCTAGTTCTGAGCCAGCTGGCACTGGGTATGGAGGGGCAATGATGCATGAAGAGGTTGGCCCTCTTCTTTCCCTGAGTCTGAAAATGTCATTATCTCTGTCACCCACTCAAACTCCCCTGTCCTATGACTAAGACTTGGGATCCTAGGTCCAGTCTTTGACTTCCCACTCCGCAATGCAGTCACGCCACTCTACGGGATTAACTGTTCAGTATCTCACAGTGTATGGTTATCAGGATTAATTTGTTTCAAATTTTCAAAAATAATTAAACTGTACTGTATTATGTGAGCCGAATAAACAAAACCTTGTTGTTCCTTGAGATACCACCAGTATTGGAGAAATATGTGTTCTCATGTGCTGTTAGGGAACAGAGCTATTGAATGCCTCAGGAATTAGTAACTTTACATCTCCATTTACAAGATCTCCTCCTTGCTTCAGAAATTTGAGACCCAGGTCCTTTTCTGGGGCTGCGGGAGTCAGTTTGGCCCCCTACACAAGCTAAGGAAGCCCCAAGGTTCAGCCCTGTGTCAGCGGCCCCTAGGGACCATTGCAGGAGTGTCAAGGTGCATGGCCACCCTTGCTCCACCTCTTCCTCCCCCAGCCCAACACACTCCGGAACACCTCCTGTGGCTATTTCCTGCTGAGCCGGCACCAAGCTGGCAGAGCTGGCTCTGTGCCTGGAGTAAGGACCCCGTGCACTGTAGCTGATTGAGATGGAGTTTATGAGGTCACAGGCACATTCCAAAGAGGGCTACATGTGATGGGGGACTCCTTTCAGGGGTCATCCAGGCTGCTCACAGGTCAGTCAGAAGGGTCACTGAGGAGCTACATGAGGAGCCCCTCCCCCATAGCAAAGCATTTGTACTGCCTTCACAGCAACATAGCCCCTGCTAGTGCAGGGATTGACAGACAGGGCCCATGGATTAAATCCAGAGGGGCTAAGGGCTTTGTTTTTGGTTTTTATTTTGTTTAAAATTTCCTGGGACTTTGTATTTATTATAAAAATAGGCAAAAAATCAGTGCAAAAATTTAACTTCACAGTTTTGAGGTAAATATCGGGGTTAATACTGAGTGATGAGAGGACAAAAAAAAAAGAAAAGAAAAATAGAGAAAAGAGCACTGAATGGAAAAGCAGTTTAACACTGTGAATCATAGACTCAAAGAACTGGAAGGGATCTTGAGAGGTCATCTAGTCCAGTCCCCTGCACTCAAGGCAGGACTAAGTATTATCGAGACTATCTCTTCATGCTGCCTCTTCCACTTCTTCTGCTTCTTAGCCCTCTCCGGAAGGAGAGATGGTGGCTCGGTTACCTCGGCCACTCCAGTTCCCAAGACACCATTTCTCCTTCTGGAGCAGGCAGACAGGTCCGGGGGGGAGTGGGGTGTCCTCCTGCTAGGTTCCCTTGGGGTCTGTCCAGGTTACTGAGCAGCATCCAAATTTCAGGCAAAAAATTGGCACAAATCAAATAGCTTTTGTAAAACTGGGAAATTTTTGGTGAAAGTTGGTCAAACTGAAAACAAAGAGTCTTACCTATGTGGTAGCGTACAGGGCGACCTGGATTAATCAGCCAAAAATTCAGTATTAGGCCAGGTGCATTCCATCCTAACCCTGTATAATGGAACTGGAGTCTGAATCAAATTCAGACAGAGATACAAACTGTTAGCAGCCTGATGACTGACTGAAGCTGAAGGAAGGATCTCAAACAACACACAGAGGATGCCAGAATCCTAAATAGGTACCTAAATAATGTGTCACCTCGATTAAGTCAATAGCAGCTGGGATGAACACATGCCAGTAAAACAGTAAATACATGTCACAGAAATGGTTAACTCCATTCACAGCAGAACGAATGCTGGCTGTTTAAAATACTGATGTTGTGAAAGAAAGAGACAAAAGACCACTCTGCCTTTCCTCCAACTCTTCCTCAGTATTTACCCTGTCACACAATGGCCCTGCTTCTCCTTTGTATAAAATGGAGGATTTTGAATTCTATAATCCCTGCATGTACCCTGAGCAGGACAGAGAACATGCTGCAAAGAGGCACTGCATGGTTCTTCAGGACTACAGAGCTACTGCACATCAGCCTGCTGGATGCATTTAAAATGTGGCAGTTCTGGGTGACAAGGGATTGTGGCGACAAAAGGATTAGTCTAAACTGAAGCATCTCCCCCCTGCCATCTCCAAAACTGTGTATTAAAGTCTCACACACACTGCTCAGTGACAATATGCTGCAGCGAAAAGCCTGAATCAAACAGAGAACCTCTTGGAATTTGTTTTAATAAAACAAATAGCTTGCCTTGCTGAAGCAGCAAAGTGCAGTGTTCAGTGGAATGTCTTCTTTCATTTCACAAAGGAATTAAAAGATCATTGGCACCAGCCTTTGAACAGGCAACTGACTTCTTGTCTACACTGCCGAGACCGGCACTTTGTGGTGCCAGCTGCTTTTCCTTTCACCTCCTGCTCCCACCACTGTGTTTCTAAAGATTCCTTTCTAGGACCTCAATTTGGGACTATGATCACTTGATCCTAATGCCTGGGTCACTTGAACTCCTCCCCACAAACCATCAAGTATTAATAGTCTGGTGAGAATGTGTGCTTTTACTCACTCATACATTAATAAGGGAAGTGTCATAAAGGGCTTGGTTCTCAATTGAGCTTTTCAAGGGTTGAGCTGTTAATAAAGGTATTACTATCCAAGATAACATCTACAACCACACATTTTGTTTTTCAGATGTCTATAATTACCAACGTGCTGACTACATACCAGCTGTCCCTTCAAAGGACCTGCTCCAAACCTCCACAAACAGGCCTAACCCTGACATAGATTCCCCTCCCCCCGATGTAATTTTAGCCATTTTAATTGGAAAGAAGGTGGACACTAAGAGAGTGACCTATTTGCTGTACTTCAGTATCTGTCAATATATTTTGATTTAATTTAGGGGTTATTGAGTATGCATTTTTATTATGCCCTGACCATTTAATGACTCTTGCAATAACAGAAATGATATTGTCGATGATGGAAAAACAATAATTAGTTTAATGATTAATTGATATTTGTTGAAAACAACATGATCTTTAATATAATTTAACAATTGGTTATTGAGGAAAAAGTTGTGATTATTAATCCTAGATCACCTGGCTGAGGTGGGTTCATCAATTAACTATTAATTATTTTATTAATAGTGAAGAGATAAATAAGAGGAAATGTGTAATTGTTTAATCTTACAACTCCAGCTATAAGATTATCAATAACAGGTAACTGACTTAAAGAATGATCAATACCATTAAAGCCAATGTGCTAATTTATACCAGCGGAGAAGCTGGCCCTTTGTCTGTTGTCTAGTTTTCTTCTTAGACTGTGAGCTCTCTGGGGCATCTTCAGTTGGCATAAATCAGCATAACTCCTTTGAAGACAGCTGAGGTTCTGGCCCACTATGTGTGATTGGTGCCTAGCATAACAGGGTGCTACCATGATACAAATCGTAAGGAACAGTGAAGGATCTCTGTAGATCACCCAGATATTTAATTTTGTAAGGGGCTTAGGACCACAGTGGTGGGATTGGTATAAAAACCTAGAAAGATATTTAAAGATAAATGAATAATCAATCAATTATAGTTTGCAGAGGCATGAGTCATTTGACATCACATGGGCAGGGCTTTTGTCTTGACTATGTTAATGGCAATCATGAGGTATATAAGGAAATGAATGGGCTTATTTGTTTACACCCTAAAGAAGGTAGATGTCGCTAAACACTGATCAGGCTTCAGTCCTGCTGATTTCATTAAAACTGCTCAAAAAAGGAGAGTGAAGAGAGACTGATGCCTGCTAAAGAAGTTATTAAGAAATATTTTTCAGGCTTTCAGAAGTTGGCTGCACTTTTCTTTCCTTTGTGGATTTGTTCCCTCAGCTCTGTGTGAAAATCAAAAAGAAAAGGAGTACTTGTGGCACCTCAGAGACTAACCAATTTATTTGAGCATAAGCTTTCGTGAGCTACAGCTCACTTACCTTTGATAAGCTCATAGATCAGGGTGTATATTTCCAGATTAGGGGAAACATTCATCACCACACAATTTCTACCATTTACAGAAGAGCACTTCTGATTTGGGGAAAGGAGGGAGGTGGAACTAATAATTTTTCTACGAGCACCAACAGTTTACGTGGCACTATAAAAAAACAGTCAATAAAATAATCCTTCCCAAAATGTAAGAAAGCGCAACTAGACAGAAAATACAGGGACAAATCCTGAGGTTTTCCAGGAGCACTTAACTTGCCAGACAGAAATAATCCCGAAGCAGCTGATCCAAGGTCCCTCATAAAAGTCTTTTGTTTTGCATCCTTTTGCTGAACACTTTCCCCTCAAAAGGTCTGCATTGCTTCCCTAAGCTAATTGGAAAGGCTTCTATGGCATTCCTTTTGTATTTTTTCCAGCAGTCCCAATTCAAAGACCCATCTTGCTTTTTTTTCTTTCTTTTTTTAGCCAGGGGAGCCTAATAAAAAAAATGTAATTTACAAGGTGGAAGTAATATAACAGATGATGCCTTATGGGAAACCCCTTTGCTCTAATAAAGAGCCACTGGAGTCTTGGGACCATTCCTGGCTGGGGAGGGTTAATGGAAGCCCTGCTTTTTTGGATCACTGTGTTAATCTTGACATTTTTAAAGCAGATAACACTCTCAGTTAAAACATAAAAGGCTTTGCCTGCAGCACTGCCTGTATCACTTCTGTTACTCCATAAAGCTGAGGCATGGGAAGCTATAAACCACCCTGCAGTCACCCACAAGCACATAAAGGGCCTTCTCTAGAGAAAGCAGGCAATGGTAGCAGGAGTTAAAACCAGTTAAGACTATATAGCGCAATCCATTTTCCCAAAACATCCCTTTCATTCTATTTCTCCTCCCCCCCACCCCAAATCAATTTCAATCCACTCATCTGAAAGAGCCATAATAATAATAATAATAAATAATAATAAGGAAAGCATAGTCTAGCTGTGATGTGCTTTATTCCCATCCGAAAACCTTGGAGGTCAAGGCTGCATTGAAAAACCAACAACATTGCTAATATAGCATGGCAGCCTTGAGAAGTTAAACACGAGTTTTTTGCAGCAGCCATCAACAGGAATCCAAAAACAAACCATACAAAAATTGATTGCTTTGGGAAAATACCCCATGCTTATCTATAGGCAAGTTTCACATTTGCCTTGTAGGAGCACAATGAAAAATTCATTTCTCAAAGAAATTGGCACTGTGTAGCAGAATGGACACCCACTCAGGCCGAGAGGGGTTTAAGACAGCCCTGGGAGAGGGCTGGCGCAGAGCAGCCGCAGCTGGGGGCCAAGCCCCAAACAGACCCAGTAGGCCTTATAAAAGCCAGGGAAGCCAGGAGCAGAGAGCTAGCTCTCTTACTCTGAGAGGGAGGGACCTGGCTGCAGAGACCTGAATAGAGGATCTATCTTCTGCCTAGGATTACTTCAAGTCAAAGCTGCAGAAGCTATTGGAAGCCTGCATCCCAAGAAAGGGGGAAAAATTCATAGGCAGGAGTTGTAGACCAAGTTGGATGAGCAAGCACCTCAGAGAGGTGATTAAGAAAAAGCAGAAAGCATACAGGGAGTGGGAGATGGGAGGGATCAAGGAAAGCTACCTTATTGAGGACAGAACATGTAGGGATAAAGTGAGACAGGCTAAAAGTCAAGCAGAGTTGGACCTTGTAAAGGGAATTAAAACCAATAGTAAAAGGTTCTATAGCCATATAAATAAGAAGAAAACAAAGAAAGAAGAAGTGGGGATGCAAAACACTGAGGATGGAGTGGAGGTTAAGGATAATCTAGGCATAGCCCAATATCTAAACACATACTTTGCCTCAGTCTTTAATAAGGCTAATGAGGATCTTAGGGAAAATGGTAGGATGACAAATGGGAATGAGGATATGGAGGTAGATATTACCATATATGAGGTAGAAGCATAACTCTAACAGCTTAATGGGACTAAACTTGCGGGGGGGGCCCAGATAATCTTCATCCAAGAACATTAAAGGAATTGGCACATGAAATTGCAAGCCCATTAGCAAGAATTTTAATGAATCTGTAAACTCAGGGGTTTACCGTATGATTGGAGAATTGTTAACATAGTTCCTATTTTTAAGAAAGGAAAAAAAAAAGTGGTCCAGGTAACTACAGGCCTGTTAGTTTGACATCTGTAGTATGCAAGGTCTTGGAAAAAATTTTGAAAGAGAAAGTAGTTAAGGACATTGAAGTCAATGGTAAATGGGACAAAATACAACATGGTTTTAGAAAAGGTAGATCGTGCCAAACCAACCTGATCTCCTTCTTTGAGAAAGTAACAGATTTTTTAGACAAAGGAAACGCAGTGATCCAGTTTACCTGGAGGCTGGAGGGAGGTTACCAGTGGAGTTCCTCAGGGATCAGTTTTGGGACCAATCTTATTTAATCTTTTTATTACTGACCTCGGCACAAAAAGTGGAAGTGTGATAATAAAGTTTGTGGATGATACTAAGCTGGGAGGTATTGCCAATTTAGAGAAGGACCGGAATATCATAAAGGAGGATCTGGATGACCTTGTAAACTGGAGTAATAGTAATAGGATGAAATTTAATAGTGAGAAGTGTAAGGTCATATATTTAGGGATTAATAACAAGAATTTTAGTTATAAGCTAGGGACGCATCAATTAGATGTAACAGAGAAGGAGAAGGACCTTGGAGTATTGGTTGACCACAAGATGACTATGAGCCTCCAATGTGATATGGCCGTGAAAAAAGCTAATGAGGTCTTGGGATGCATCAGGCGAGGTATTTCCAGTAGAGATAAGGTGGTGTTAGTACCATTATACAAGGCACTGGTGAGACCTCACCTGGAATACTGTGTGCAGTTCTGGTCTCCCATGTTTAAGAAGGATGAATTCAAAAGAACAGGTACAGAGAAGGGCCACTATGATGATCTGAGGAATGGAAAACCTGTCTTATGAAAGGAGACTCAAGGAGCTTGGCTTGTTTAGCCTAACTAAAAGAAGGTTGAGGGGAGATATGATTGTTCTCTATAAATATATCAGAGGGATAAATACCAGAGAGGGAGAGGAATTATTTAAGATCAGTACCAATGTGGACACAAGAACAAATGGATATAAACTGGCCATTGGGAAGTTTAGACTTGAAATTAGACGAAGGTTTCTAATCATCAGAGGAGTGAAGTTCTGGAATAGCCTTCCAAGGGAAGCAGTGGAGGCAAAAGACCTATCTGGCTTCAAGATTAAACTCGATAAGTTTATGGAAGAGATGGTATGATGGGATAACATGAGTTTGCAATTAATTGATCTTTAACTATTCATGGTAAATAGGCCCAGTGGCCTGTGATGGGATGTTAGATGGGGTGGGATCTGAGTTACTACAGAGACTTCTTTCCTGGGTATCTGGCTGGTGAATCTTGCCCATATGCTCAGGGTTCAGCTGCTTGCCATATTTGGGGTTGGGAAGGAATTTTCCTCCAGGGCAGACTGGAAGAGGCCCTGGGGGGGTTTCGCCTTCCTCTGTAGCCTGGGGCATGGGTCGCTTGCTGGAGGATTCTCTGCACCTTGAAGTCTTTAAACCATGATTTAAGGACTTCAGTAAGCTCAGACATAGGTGAGAAGTTTATTGCAGGAGTGGGTGGGTAAGATTCTGTGGCCTGCATTGTGCAGGAGGTCAGACTAGATGATCATAATGGTCCCTTCTGACCTTAATATCTGTGAATTTAGTTTGGAGAAGGGCTGGGGAAAGGCCAAGGGAGCTGGGGAGCTCTGGCATAGGAAAGCCCCAGGCTGTGATCTTGGGAAAACACTTAGGCCCTGACCCTGCTTGAAGAATAGTGTGAGTGGACCCCTGCACCTACATGGAGCCCCATTGAATTCAGTGGGGTTCCACATGGGTGCAGTGATCTACCCACATGGCTATTAGTGGAGAATTGGGACCTCAGCCTTTTTACACTTCACTATCCCATTTGTAAAATGGGGACAATAATATTTCCTTTTCCCCACTCTTTATCTGTCTTGTCTATTTAGATTACTGTCAGCTTTTCAGGGCAGGTGCTTCCTCTTACTGTATTTTTGTACAGTCCCTTCTTCAACAGAGCCCTGATCTTGGTTGGGGACTCACACTGTTGTGACATTATAGGGTTGCCAACCCTCCCGGCAGTGCTGGGGGCATGGGCAACCCAAACACAGGGACATGCCAGCCGCTTCTGGAAGCAGCGCAAGGCCCTGCTGCACTGCCAACCAGGAGCTGCCTTAGGAAAGTGTTGCTCGGTCGGAGCCTGCACCCTGCACCCCCTCCTACACCCCAACCCCAGCCCGGAGCCCCCTCCTGGAGCCAGCACCCCAAACCCCCTCCTGCACCCCAACCCTCTGCCCCAGGCCTGAGCCCCCTCCCACACCCCAAACTCCCTCCCGGAGCCTACACCTCTCACCCCCTAATGCATCCTAACCCCCTGTCCCAGACCTGGGCCTCCTCCAGTACCCAAAATCCCTCCCAGAGCTTGCACCCCACACCCCCTCCTACACCCCAACCCCCTGCTCCAGCCTGGTGAAAGTGACGGAGGGTGGGGGAAAGCCAGCGACAGAGGGAGGGGGAATGAAGTGAGTGGGACGGGGCCTCAGAGAAGGGGTGGGGCAGGCGTAGAGCCTCAGGAAGGGGCAGGCAGGGGGCGGGGCAAGGGTGTTTGGGTTTGTGTGATGAGACAGTTGGCAACCCTATGTGACAATAATAATTCCATCATCAACATGAGTAAGGACTGCAGTGCCATTTTCCCAGAAAAACCTGATTCACTTTCTGTTCCCATGTACGAGCACAATACTACTGTGTTCCAACACTACAAAGGAATGATTAAGTTATGACTCCCTTCATGTGGAAAAAAGAACACAGTGAAAATATATTTAACCATATTAGTTTGTTTTTTGTTTAATGAAAACTAACTTTTGGGGCCAACACTACCAAGAAGGGCCCCTTTAATTTATCCATGAAGCAGCTAACAATGCAAGTGGAATTTGCACACAGTATAATTACTCTGAAAGTCAGTTTTTTATATTTTTAGGTGACATTAGAAACATATGTGGTCTAGCCAGGTGACTGTGATGTTCAAGTTGTAGGACAATGGTTAGCTATTGCAGTAATTTACAACCCCTTTGATCATTTACTAACTGAAAACTCTTTTGACTTAAGCAGTTCATTTTAGTTGAAAGAAACAAAAAAAAAAACAAAATTTTTCAGATATACATTTCTCTGGTCATACTGACACACCAGAGAAAAACAAGGAATTACATTCAAACATGCATACACATTCAACGAGGTTCAGGACTGCGTGGGCTTGCCTTACAAGGCTAATGCTGTGTGACATGGTGAGCGAGTCAAATAAAAGCAAACCAAGAAGTGGAAGTAAATGCTGTGGGAGAATTATGTTTCATCTGAGGAGACAGGACAAAGCTTGAAAGGCTACACTGCAGCCTTGAAAATAATATAAGACAGAAGGGATTGTGTGTGGAAGAAAAAATCTGCTAGTGGCTGCAACACTATGCACTTGAATAGCTACATGGAGAAACCAGGGGCCAAATCCTCAACTGGGATTAACTGTCATAGCTCTGAATGGGGCCAGAATTCAGTGAGCTTTAGCTCAAGCCCCTGGAGTGTGAGGTTTCCACCCTTTTAAAACACCCTCTTTCCGCTTTAAAGCTTACTTCTTCAGTGAAGCCGGCCAATATCCATCTAACAAATAAGAGGAGTGTTGTACTACTTATTGACAAAAGGTAGTAAAAATTCTCCCACTACTTTCTGATAAAACCATCATCTGAATGAGGGTGAGATTCTCACCCCTGAATGCTCTAAAAGCCCCGGAGAATCCCTTGGTGCAAACGCTGTGCGAGATAGACACAGGCTGTCCTCCAGAGACACTCTTGCAAGCAGCTTCTTTGGGGTGTGACCACATCACTTCGCGCTGTGGAGATTCTGGGCGGTGGTGCTGCCCATAGGGGAGGCTGACGTAATTTAGAGAGGCCTCCAGGGCTGTACCATTGTGACTACACAAGGGATGTAACACCCCCTGCTTGCGTACACATACATGTGCTAGCTCTCATCCAGCTAGCAAGAGTATAAATAGCAGCGTAGCCACCGTAGCACAGGGAGCGGCAACGGAAGCATGGCCGAGCAGCGCCGTGCCAAGCCAAGCACATGCCCGCAGGTTTCAGGCGCGGTTGTACTTAGCACAGGCTCAGCCGTGCCTCCGCTGCTGCTCCCTGTGCTGCTGCGGCTACCCTGCTACTTGTACTCATGCTCAGTGATGAGAGCGAGCACGAGTGTGTGTATATCAGCAGGGGAATCACAACCCTTGCTCATAGTGTACATGTAGCCTCGGTTACAACAAGGGCTGCTCCAGGGCACAAAAGGTGGCTTACAGCCACCTTAACTTCCTCCTCCTCCTCTCTTGGGCCAAGAGGCACAGCAGAGAATCTCAACCTAGGGCACAACTCTTTTGTGACTGGGATTTTCAAAAGAGCCTAAGGAAGTTAGATACTCAAATCTCACTGAAATTCAGTGGGAGTTTTCTGCTCAATGCCCTTAGGCTCTTTGGAAAAATCTCGGCCTGTATTGTTTGTCTGTTTAGACTGCAAGACCCAGATCCTCCAAGGTATTTAGGCTCCTCGGGGGCTGTGTGTTTGCATAGACCAAACAATTGCTGTCAGCACTCAACAAATAATATAACTCGCCAGGATAGTGCTTTGTAGAAGTTCTGAAACAGCACCCCTACTTCAAAGCAAAGAAAGTCACACGGCCACCCTCTAGAATAGAGATTAAGGGTATGTCTACACAGGGATTAAAAACCTGCGACTGGCTCACGGGGTTTGGGCTCTAGGACTGAAAAACTGCTAGGTAGACATTCGGGCCCAGGCTGGAGCTGGGCTCTGGGACTCTGTGTGGGTGGAGGGTCCTAGAGCTCAGGCTCCAACCCGAGTCCAAATGTCTACACAGCAATTTTTAGCCCCTTAGCCCGAGCCCTGCAAGCCCGAGTCAGCTGTGGCAGTACCATGGGGCTTTTATCCCTATGTAAGCATACCCTTAGGTGCCTAATTGCCATCTATGATTTTGAAAATCTCCCCCTAAAGCTATTGGCCCAACACTCCACTGCCTGGCATCCTGTGTCGTCATTTACACCTGTGCAAAGTGCGTGTAAAATGCTACCATAGCAGAGTCCTCCACTTACTTTCCTCGTAGATTCACAGATTCCAATGCCACAAGGGACCACTGTGATCATCTAGTCTGATCTTCTGTATAACACGGGCCAGAGAACTTCCCCAAAATAATTCCTAGAGCAGATCTTTTAGAAAAACAGCCAATATTGATTTAAAAATTTTCAGTGATGGAGAATCCACCGCAAGCCTGGGTAAATTGTTCCAGTGGTTAATTACTCTGAGTGGTAAAAATTTACGCCTTATTTCCAATCAGAACACGTCTAGCTGCAGCTTTCCGCCATCGGATCGTGTTATACCTTTCTCTGCTGGATTGAAGAGCCCATTATCAAATATACCTCAGTGGTAGCAAAAGTGGAGATAACTACACAAAGGACAAGGCCACGGAATCAGGATCTCTCTCTCCAGGAGGGCTGAGGGATAACATGAGGTAGTAACTGGACCTTAAAAGGGACCTCAGTCCTCTCAGGGCTACTCTAATAACCTATGCTGGTTGCAATGGCCTCTGAGGGACTATACAGATTGCACGGATTGCTGGAGCGCAGCAACTCCCAGCCACGTCCCTTCCCCTCCCCGACACCATCCCCTCCTCCCCACCATGTTTCAACATTCACCAGACTATGGGGAACATGAGGGGCAGTGGCATAGATCCAGCTGCATGGGGTTGGCACCACTCAGGGATTCCATATACCCTATGGAAATTCTCAGGTGGCAAATTAGCCCAACTTTCAGTCACCACAGCAGGCTTAGCATGGGCCAGTATCTGGTCCATATTTCAAAAATTGACATAAACAACCAGGAAATCTGTGAAAAACTCCAGAAACATCACAGCCGATTGTCAGAGAGTATGAAGTTGTGGGAAATCACCCCTTTAAATGTTTTTTAAAGAGTCATGATAAAGATAATTCTGGCTGCCATCTCACAGCACTGTACGGAACAGTAAACTGCATAAACCTGCCATAAACACAGACAGGGATATAATATTGCTGTAAATACCATTACAGCTCATAGAGTGCAAAATTACAATGACAGCCACACTTGTCTGTTGCAGTTTACAATTGTGTAAAATAGGGGTGTGGGTGTGATATGCTAACAAACAACAGGTATATATTTCAAAACAGTGCACAGAAGAAACCTATTATTTGTAAGAGAGATGCAGGCATGAGAACTGCTGGGAAGGTATTTCAATGTAGTCTCAAATTTCTGAGTTTAGCTCATATCATGGTAAATCAAATACTTTTGTCCCATTTTCCACGATCATATTTGCTTATTAGCCGTTAAAAAGAAAGGCAAATAAGACAGTGATTGAAGCTAATTTTGCACACACAAACAGAGAGTCAAAGCATCCCAGGGGACCTTATCAGTTTAACACAATAACCATCAGGCTGTTTCCTGTATGTAGCAGCTTAAGGTCTGCGGAAGTTTATTAGAGGCAGATGGGAAAGGAAACACAGTATCTTTGACTGACATGGTGTAGATATCTGAAAAGTGCTATTTATGCTTTCAACTTCAGTAGCAGCCAGAAAGAATCACTGTTGTCTTACACTTAATATTTCAATTAGCACTCTTGGAATGTTGTGCACCAATGCCAAAAAATTCATCTTTTTTCTATTATTCTTTACAATAAACATGAAAAACTATTACAAATGTTCAATGGACTTCACTCCCTCATCACTCTCCACTAGTGGCTATTAAAGGTTGCCTGGATTCAGTCAAGTTAAGTCACTCCCCACATCTCAAGACTTTTAAATTATTACTATTTGTTAAGCATTTGTATCATGCCCAGTGGAATTCCAGATGGGGCTTCAGGCCACGCTGTATACAGCTGTTTGATATTCTAGAGACATAGGCATTTCTCTGTTCTAATTCTTCTCCTTTCTGATTTGGCCTCCCTGGAAGCTCGGCAATGACAAAACGAGGTGGGTGGATCATCACACCATTTTGGTCTAATCACCCTAGTACATTACTAAATTAGGGGTTCTGGGAGAACTTGCGTGGGGGAGGGAGTAGCCTTTTTGTTTAACTGTAACCCTACCTACCAGATGATTAAGGGACAGTATTTCCAGGCTCAGCAAAGGAGTCTCTGTCCATTTGTTCTTAGCTGGGTGGTTAGTAGCTGTGATGCAGAACCTTAAGGTGAGGGTGAGGTACCAAAATGGAGAAATTGGGAAACATTCTGAGTTCTAACAGGGATATGGAGGACATCTTCTCCACAGGTGGAAACAAAGATTAAGTTAGCATTGATACGCCAACATGAATTTCTAGAGACGATCCACAGGGCTCAAGTAATCTGATTTAACTCTTCTTTTCTGAAGCCTGAGCACTGTTATCTGCACAACATCAAGACTTGGGACATGCAGCAGCACACACACTGTGATCTGTGTTTCATGGGTAAATCAAGCAGATAGAGAAGCACCTTAGGAAAACGAGACAGCGTGGCTAGTGTTTAGTGCAAAGGAGACTACAGTTCTGCTGCACAATGAGTTGCTGTCTTATCTCCTGGTCAGTTCGCTTCACTACCTTTTTTTGTATCACCTTGAAAACCAGCTTGAAGCCACTTTTAAATAGAAACCACTTTTTACTTTAAGGGAAATGAAGCTGTGTGAATACCCTGAGTAACCACATGCTTCTTCACCCGACTCCAGTATTAGACAATGAGCTCCTTATGATACAAACATGACTTACTTGCTCTGTAGAGCATCTAGCACATTTCTGAGTGCCATATAAAAACAAACAATCCACTTGGGCTCGCTATATGCCTGTGCAGCAGGAGGGGAGAAGATAAGGAGCCCCCTTCTTGCATGGCCCTCAGAAAGGGCAGGACAGAAATCCAGTCTCTGAGCTCAAACACACACAGGAGCTACTTCCTCCCAATACCCCTGGGGACACTCAGGGTACGTCTACACTGCAATTAAACACCCATGGCTGGCCTGTGCCAGCTGACTCGACTTGCGAGGCTCAGGCTATAAGGCTGTAAAATTGCACTGTAGATGCTTGGGCTCAGGCTGAAGCCCAGGCTCTGGGACCCTCCCCCCTTGTGGGGTCCTGGAGCTTGGGCTCTAACCCGAGCCCAAACATATACACCACAATTTTACAGTCCCATAGCCCAGCCCCTGTAAGCCCAAGTCAGCTGACATGGGCTATCACCAGCAGGAGAGTGAATTTGTGTGGGGGGGTGGAAGGTGAGAAAACCTGGATTTGTGCTGGAAATGGCCTAACCTGATGATTACTTTAGATAAGCTATTACCAGCAGGACAGTGGGGTGGGAGGAGGTATTGTTTCATATTCTCTGTGTATATATAAAGTCTGCTGCAGTTTCCACAGTATGCATCTGATGAAGTGAGCTATAGCTCACGAAAGCTCATGCTCAAATAAATTGGTTAGTCTCTAAGGTGCCACAAGTACTCCATTTCTTTCTGACATGGTGTGACACTCTGTACTGCAAAATAACACCCTGGAACCCCCATATTCACCACTGTGATATGATGACGATATGTTTTGTACAAAGTATACCTTGGGAAGTATCATTTAAAAAATTTTGATCTGTAGAACATTCATATCCTGTTGGATTGTATGTACTATCATTGTATGTGAAGCTCTGAAGTATTGCTATATGTGCTACTGAAATATGTTATGGGGTTAGGAGATGCCCACAGCTGGCCGTTCCTTACAACAAAGGAGCAGCTATCACTCGCCAGACAGGTGTTGATGGCCCATCAGGAAGAATCCACTATGCCAGAGAATCCTCAGAGAGAACACATACGCAATGAGGGCGGCCTAACCCCCATGTCACAGCAAGGATCTTTCTAGCAGCTGGAAGAAGTATAAAAGAGGGACAGTGACATCATCACTTGGCCTCTCTCTTCCCCATCTCAATACCAAGAAGATCATCTGGAAGACACAGACTGTGAACTGGGGAGATTGGTCCCAGGCTGGAAGGGAATCCAGCCTGTGAATTAGGAACTGGTGAGCTGCTGTAACATCTATTAGGGTAAGAGACTGCTTGATTGAAATCTGGCTTAGTCTGTTAAAGTTAGAATTGAGACTGCGTGTCTAGTTTTATTTCTTAGGTAACCTATTTTGATCTCTATGCCTGCTACTTATAAATCACTTAAAATCTGTCTTGCTGTAGTTAATACATCTGTTTTATATTTTACCTAAAACAGTGTGGTTTTGGTTGAAGTGCTTGGGGAATCTCCGCTCAGGCTAACAAGGGCAGTTGCACATCCACTACTCTTTTATCGGAGTGGCAAACTAATTAATGAGCTTGCACTGTCCAAGGCCGTCTTGAGCAGCGTAAGATGGTATATTTCTGGGGTGCAAGGCTGGTGCCTCTCACAGTATGAGTCATGAGAGGCTCAGGGAGCATTCATGCAATTTAGCAGGATGTGGATCTCCACATGCTAATGGCTGAGCGATCGGAGTGCCTGGATGGGCTGGCTGTTTGTCACTGGCATAGCTTTGTGAGAGAATGCACAGATTGGAGAGGTAAGGGGGCACAGTGGTCCCACAGTTCCAGGTTGCACACAGGGGATCCCATCACAGTGGTGCAGCGAGCAGGGTGAAATGCACAACTTGTTGTTCTGAGTGAGATTTTCACTTCATACACAGATGTAGAGATTTTAAGTCTGCTGGCTGTGAACAGTCAAAGAGAAGGTTGCAAGTTTGTTATTTTCTGTTTGCTTATTTCAGGAAAGGGAAATAGGAGCAGAAAGGTATAAAAATGAGTGAGAGTGATGCCGTTGCAAAGTTAGAGCTGTACAGACTGCAAGTAGCAGAAAAAGAGAGAGACTATGAGCGTCAGTTGAGAATGAAAGGCCTGGAGATGCAGGAGAAAGAGAAAGAGGCTGCCAGAGAGGAGACAGCACATCAGTGGGCCCTAGAGCTGAAAACCCAGTGAGGCTGAGTGATCACAGCACCTGGAGGGGTTTGCTGCTTGTCACTGACATAGCTTTGTGAGAGACAGTCCAGACTGGAGAGTTAAGAGGGTACAGTGGTCCCACAGTTCCAGGTTTTACGTCAGGGATCCCATCACATCTGGGCCAGGTGCAGGTGTTTAACTGCAGTGTAGACATACCCACAGTGGAGAGAGAGAGGGGCAGAGGGGAGGCGGAGCTACAGCTCTGTGCCCTGCCATGGCTTGTCCAGCAGAGCTGGTAGGCAGAGTGGAGGCAGAAGGGAAGGGGAGTGTGCTACTATAAAGGGGCTGTAGCAGTGTGCGGATGTGATGGACACAATCTTGGCCGACACACTGGGGACGGAACTGGGTGGGACCTCCAGAGTGAAAAGCATGATTTGCTACAGCTTGAGCTAAAACTCCCTAGCTAGCTGGGGCTGTAACGGTCTCATATCGTCTGCAGATCAGCAACAGGAGTGCCTGTAACACGTGCTCACCAGTGGGTTATGCACACATTTCCCCTGTGCACCAGGGTACGCCTATGCTCCCACTGGGGTAGTGCAGCTACACACCACCCTTACCACAGTCGATGTGCAATTTGTACAGACCTAGCCCTAATTAAATAAATCAACATGGAAAACGAGACGCCTCCCTCAGAAAACAGCTGCTGGACACAAACTGAGCTTTCCCAAGTGCACGCACGCATGCACACACGCATTTTTAATCCCCTCCCCCCAAATATTTAAAATAAAACCCTCTCATTAACATTGCCAGTACATTGAATCAAGCAGAATCCTACATGCCCCAAAATAAATACATCCAGTCTACTTAAGGAGGTTAAACATTATTATTACAGCTTGTTTTAATACTGAACACAAGCCGTACTTGGAAGTCAATTTTCAGAAGGGCCCCCACACCCACAGTGGGCTAGAATTTCCAGGGCTTACAAAGGTGCCTCCTACACAGGCAGCATAGAAGAGTGGCCAGATCTTCAAAAGAGCTCAGTATGCTCCATACCATAATGAGAGCTTCTGTTTGCAAAGGACTTTTGAAAATCTGTCCCTTATTCAGCTGCCTAAATGGGAATCAGAGGGGAAGATTTTCAAAGGTACAAATGGCAATTAGGTGCCTAACTTAGACTGGACTGCACTAGGAGCTAGAGAAGTCCGTGGCATAAAATAGACATCCCTGGAGCCTGTCTAACTTAAAAAAAGAACTAGATAAGTTCATGGAGGATAGGTCCATCAATGGCTATTAGCCAGGATGGCCAGGGATGGTGTCCCTAGCCTCTGTTTGCCAGAAGCTGGGAATGGGTGATAGGGGATGGATCACTGGATGATTACCTGTTCTGTTCATTCCCTCTGGGGCATCTGGCATTGGCCACTGTCGGAAGACAGGATATTGGGCTAGATGGACCTTTGGTCTGACCCAGTATGGCTGTTCTTATGTTCTAGGTTACAGCAGCTTTCCCCAGGCTGCCCTGGAGGCAGCAGCACCAGCCAGAATCCCCTCTTCATTGCAATCTGTGGCCTCACTTCAAACCCAGCCACCAAAAAGTCCCTCTTGCTCAGCCCCTTCAACAGGGCTTGTGAGAAAGTCATTGGAGGACAACTTGTGGCTGTGTTCCACAGCTCCTGCACCTCAGAAATTCTCTAGGAATTCAGGGGCCTAACTGCCATTTGCACCTCTGAAAATCTCCCCTAAACTTTCTTGAAAATCTGGCCCAAGTTATGCTGAGCATTTGAATATCTGGAATGCGTTACCTAGGGAGGTGGTAGAATCTCCTTCCTTAGAGGTTTTTAAGGTCAGGCTTGACAAAGCCCTGGCTGGGATGATTTAACTGGGAATTGGTCCTGCTTCGAGCAGGGGGTTGGACTAGATGACCTTCAGGGGTCCCTTCCAACCCTGATATTCTATGATTCTATGATCTGGCCTTGAGCTGAGTGCCCACTGCTGTTCCCACTGACCTCAGTGGCATAGGATGAGGCCTTAAATTACTGGTTAAATTTCAACCTCATGGCCACAGCCTCCCAAGTGGGGGAGAGGAGATGTGTTGCTATAGTGATACATAAACCTCTGAGTTAGGAGTGGTAGAAAATAAGCCAATCCCTCTGCACTTCAATAACATCATTGCACATCTGCCACGCCCTGTCCCGGAACAACCACAGTAGCTACTTTAAAAAACTGGGATGAAATGAGCTGAAATAGTTAAGGCGGGGGGAACACAATGTGAATCATATGGCTAACAAAAGGTGGTATGACACACACATACCCCCCTTTAAGAGGTAAGTGAGGGAAGACAGGTGTCTTGTGAATTATGAGTCAAGTGGGACAATTTAGGGAAAGTTTTAACTTTCAGAAAAAGAGACCAAAACCCATTAGATACATAACCTTGCAGTCTAATATGGCCATAAATTAACAACTGCACTATATTATGTAAATTTATGTTAAATTATTCACTATCTGTCACCATATCCCCATAAAAAATCTACATATGACATTTACGAAAAGTGACATCTTCTGATAATAGTTTTGCTATGTATTTCAATGGCTGCAAGTGCCTTTTAACCATCTTGACGGCTGCTGAGGCAAACACTGTACTTAACCAGAGGCACTTCTGGAGGTTTAATTAATTCATTACTATCCATGGATTCCTTCTCCAGGAGCTCACAGTCCATCTAAACTAGTGTCCTTAGAGCAGTGTCTTCTAATTTCAGTACCTGTTGGAGAGCAGCAAAGGACTGTACTAGTGTAAGGGCTAGACAGGTTGCTCTTTCACTCCAGATGAGGGTTGAAATTCCATAAAAATGTGAAGGCCTTGCCTATGCACCGGAACAGCCCTGATTCAGCAATTGCTGCAGCTTCATCAGTGCTGACGGCTAAATGCAGACAAGGACATACAAGGGTGGCTCAATCAGTGCAAACCCCAGCTCGCCCTTGTCTGCATTTAGGGGACAAGGGCAGCTACCCCAGTTGTCGGCTATTGATTGCTGAATCAGGGCTCATCTTGAGTATAGACTAGGCCAAACCATATGCACACACCACATTTGGCGAGAAATCCGAGGCTCTAAGGCATCATCTACAATGAGCGTTTCCTTAAAATTTCCAGCCCTGTGCCTCCACTGACGTAGCCCTGTGAGCGGTAATGATAAGAAAGCAGCTCCATGGGATCTCTAGAGTAGGCAGGGCACCAGCAGCCACCATCTTTTTACCACCACACCATTTGCATTTGTTCTGAACAGGATTACTGACACGGTGGTTAAGATGCTGGTACTTTGTCTATGCGAGTCTCTCATGGCTGCTATACCAGTAGTAGCGCAAAAGGGGAAATTTGTAAGACACCCAGTGTAGACCTGGCCTAAGGTTTTCTAGCAACGTGGAGACAAAACCTTGTCCCCTCTTTCATGGCCACAGAAGGAATGGAAATGGTGGGAATGGTTCTTCTGTGCAGAGGGAGCAGGGCTGTGAGGAGCCTAAATAGGGGGGTACAAAAGCCTGCATCCTGTGGAGACTCCATCTGTACAGTGGGCACTGTGCTTGCAGGATGAGGAAGAAATGGGGACAGTGGTGATGGATCTATCCTCTACCTGGATTCACCAGCTGCTGCTCCCCTGGAAGCTGGGAGGACAGCAACTTCAGGGGCTGTTGAAGCCTCAGGGTATATTAGGGTTTTCTGTAGCACAGGAGCACCTAAAGCTGAGAATTTCAAAAGTGCCTAAGAGAGTTAGGGACCCAGCTCGCACTGGTAGTCAATAGGAGATGGGGCACTGGCTCCCTTAGAATGAGATTTTCAAAAAGCCCCCAAGTGTAGTAACATTTGCAGAGTGGCCGCTCTGCCACTGTGCATTGTGTCAAAGGGACAACGCTATCCTTCTCAGGCAGGATCCCCCTTGAGATGAGCCAGGCTACCTGGGTTTGACACAGCATGAGAGAGAGGGTGGCGTTGATCTCATGGCTGCGGTCTCTAAAAATCAAGGATATCTGGGCGCTGACCTAAAGTCCACTGAAAAGTCAATGGAAAGACTCCTGTTGACTACAATGGGCTTTGGATTAAGCCTCTGGAGAGGAGAAGCAAAGCTTTATGGCTCACCAAGAAATGGGAAGGAAGCCCTATTTGTCTAGATCTTTCCTGATAAATGACTATAAAGAGATGGGGGAGGGACGAAGGACAAACAGATACAAAGAAAATGCAGATGTGTTTGCATTAATCTAAAAAACAGACAATAAACTCATAAAAATTATAATAGCAGTAATAATACTCAGGGCTGAGTGTCCCTAAATTTGACCTTGCAGTTATGCTTGGAATCATTAAGCTAACATTTCAGAGAAAGGAAAGGGGGAGATTATACATATATATATATATAAATAAAAGAGCAGAGGAATAAACAAGGTTTTGCAACAGCAGGAAGCTCCCTCTTAATTCTGAGATAATGAAATGCTTCTAACCAGACCCGACTGCTGAATATTACAAGAGCCATTATCTCGTGTGGCTTGCATGCAGCTTTATTTTCTGCTCCCCTGCATGCACTGAATATGATTCACAGCACAGTCACAGGAAACAGTCATTACTATTTATTTGGAGAGAGATGAGTGACTGTCCTAAATAGCATCCAACTGCACCTGCAATAGCGCAGAGTATCTTCTTTTATTAAACACATCCCATCACTCCCTCTGTGCAATATTCTCTCCCCAAGACCATTTGTTACTGTGCTGGTAGCATAGTTCAACAGGACAAAAAGAGAGATTTACAGAGGTCATTATAGCAGACCTAAAAACTGGGTAGTGAAATGCAGGCGTCAGTGACCCCTCCCCCCACCACATACAAAATTATTTGACAGAAATGTCAACTATCTGGCTTAGGGTGAGCATTCCCCTCCCTTCCCTTCACCTCCCCAATTCTTACTCTACCTCCACTCTTTTTATTGTGGACTGGGACATACCGGTACACACTGAATCCACTCAGCTCCAGGCAACAAAAGCCTGCTCCCCACTTCTATCCCTGTCCCAAATGCTTTTGCAGATCAGTTTCTCCATTCTCTTTTCAAGAAGCTACTTAGAATATCACTGCAGCAATTAATCTTTGGCTAGATGGAGAGGCGAGCAGCTTGCTCCAAAGCTCACTGCAGCCCCTTCTCTTTCTGCCGTTCAGCAGCCTGCAATGAAGTAGTGAAGCATCATGTCCTGTGAAACACTGCAGTTTCCACCAATGCCTTCTCTATGATATGTCTGGGCCTCAACTAATCCCGTCCCCCCAATCTTTGCTGCTGAAGTTCCATTTTTAGAACAGCAGAATTTGTTTGCGTTACATACATATTTGCAATGATAGAAAATTCAGAATAAATATTTCTATACTGTATACAGAAAATCTCTGTAAACTAAAATGCACTTTAATGCCTGCATATACTTCCCTTCCACACTTGCAGAAATAATCTCACTAGGATGCCCTCTTGGAATAGGACAATATAAGGCTTGCTTTTGAAAACAGAATATCCTAAAGGAAAATACACACGTAGGACTGGGGTGCTTTTCTATAGTGAACCTGGGGTCAGCTGGGCTCATCCTTGTAATTATTTGGCATCTTGTTTAAGCAGGACACAACTGTTATGAGAACTCATTTTCACCTATTTGTTTTGACTCCAAATACGAGGCCAACCAATGCAAAGTAAGCTTCCCTAAAAAGCAGGGAATGGTCCAGAATGTATAATGAAGAGGATGAAGAAGAAAGAGAATAAGAGGAAGTAGGAGTGATGGGGTACGGGAGAGATGGGGGGAAAACAAGCAAACAGCATGGAGAGGCACTGAGTGACAGTCTCTTTGGATAATTTTTAGCGTTGCCTATAATTTGTATATTTGGCACTTAGATCCCACAGTGACTCGCACAGTAAAAACACCATAGATAAACAGCTTCAACAGTGCGAACAAACTAACAAGGTTAATGCACATGATAGTAGCAAGTTCAGTTTCAATCCTGAAAATCACAATTAACAAAAAGGAGATATGAATGATCAGAGCTTTGAATTCTACTTTGACTTTTTTTCCTAATTGGATCCCCCTACATTTCCCCTAGCATCACCACTCTTGAAAAGACCCATATCAAGGCACCTTCCTTTCATGTGAAGTTGGGTTGGATACACTTTGGAGCTTAGCAAGTCCAGTCAACAGCCCAGAGAGGATGGGGATACTTGAAAGCAACAACAGACACTTCTTCCCCATGGGACTGAGCATGCTACCTCCATAATATTCCAGACCTTGGTGTCCCAGAGAACAAAGAAACTAACTATGCAGCAACTTCATTTCATTTTGCTAAAATATGGTCGAAACGGAAGTTTTCAGGAGTGCCTAAGGGATATAGGGGCCTTATCCAAAGTCTCCAGCAGTTATTGGTAACAATATCTTGGCCAGATTCTGTTCTCAGTTACAGCAATGTGCCTCCAGAATTTACAAAGGTAGTCTATACTTACTCCATTGGAACTGAGAACAGGACCACATAATTTTACTATCTAATGGCTGCTGGTAGGCTATGTGGAATGTGGGAGTAGTCCTGGGTTAGCTCTAAGAGGGATGGTGTTTACAGCACAACATGAAAAATTTGCACAACCTGCATCCCTATTGGCAGTCTCAGCCATGAGGACAGGGACTGACTGAGCACGGAGAACAAATTACAGTATCATATCCCTATGGGTTGACCTGCCAGGTCACACAGTTGAGGGACATGGCCACACAGCACGGCAGAAGCTTGAAATGCCATTGCCCATTCTGTACCTGTTCTGTGTGTAAGACATGCCAGCCTTCGTGGCTATCCACCTATCACGGTCCCCCAGCACTAAATTCTCTTTTGAAAAAACAAAAGTCGATTTTCATTTCAAATATACCTGACAGCTTATATATGGTGAAGGTGCTTCCTAACATGTGAACGCTCAGAGACTCTGAGCGGAGCAAGAACGGGTGCAAATTGCTTTTCTCCTCCCCCTTCCCCCCCCCCCAGTGTTTAAATGGCTAATTAACAGTTTCTGGAAACCAATTCTCTAAAGGAAGAGAGGGTACATTTTCAAAGCTACCAGCCTGTAAATGGAGCAGATCTGATTTTCTGGCAACTCTTCTAACAAGGTTTCTTTTTCACAGTATTTGTTTTATGCTTCCTAAAGAGCTGTCCCTAGCCTAAGTCCCAGCAGGGAGAGATGCCAGTGGAGTTTAATTACTTTCCACCTATAGGGAACATTCAAGCAACAGGGCTGCGAAAAAACTATATAATCTGATTAAAACAAATTATATGCATGTGCTACATTTTCCTAAGCAGTAGTTTAAAATGTTCCTTTCTTACAGGTCTCTTCAAGACTCAGGGCTAAATCTCCGCTGGTGTAAACTGGCCCCACTCCATTGGGACTTCAGTGAAGTTGCACCAATGTACACCAACACAAATTCTTGCCTACAATCAAAATAGGTAAATATGAGTGGTGGATATTTTAAAATGTTGGTTTCTACAAATTGGATACACCACAGTGCATGCTGGAAATAGGACTTATGCAGTTTCAACATGGGCATGGGCCCATGTTAATGCTGCAAAAGCAGGGTTAATATGGGGTTTGTGTTCCGGTGGTGTTCCCAGGTATTTGTAAATTCCACATGAACAGCAGCCTATGCCTCTGTAGATTATTTATGTCAGGCGCATGACTGAGTCGAGCAGAGGAGGGTGTGCAAGGGGGTTAAGGTGGTCAATGTTAAATGCAAGAATGAGAAGGGAGATCCTCAGAACTACAGTTACAGCAGAGGAATACACTGCCAACATCATCAGCTAGGCAGAGGAGAAGAAAGACTATCTGTGTAGAAAGAAAAGGAGTACTTGAGGCACCTTAGAGACTAATCAATTTATTTGAGCATGAGCTTTCGTGAGCTACAGCTCACTTCATCGGATGCATACCGTGGAAACTCCAGAAGACATTATATACACACAGAGACCATGAAACAATACCTCCTCCCACCCCACTGTCCTGTTGGTAATAGCTTATCTAAAGTGATCATCAAGTTGGGCCATTTCCAGCACAAATCCAGGTTTTCTCACCCTCCGCCCCCCCCCCCCCCCCCCACACACAAACTCACTCTCCTGCTGGTAATAGCTTATCCAAAGTGACCACTCTCCCTACAATGTGCATGATAATCAAGGTGGGCCATTTCCAGCACAAATCCAGGTTTTCTCACCCCCCCATCCCCATACACACACAAACTCACTCTCCTGCTGGTAATAGCTTATCTAAAGTGATCATCAAGTTGGGCCATTTCCAGCACAAATCCAGGTTTTCTCACCCTTCGCCCCCCCAACAAACAAACTCACTCTCCTGCTGGTAATAGCCCATCCAAAGTGACCATTCTCTTCACAATGTGTATGATAATCAAGGTGGGCCATTTCCTGCACAAATCCAGGTTCTCTCACCCCCTCACCCCCCTCCAAAAACCACACACACAAACTCACTCTCCTGCTGGTAATAGCTTATCCAAAGTGACCACTCTCCCTACAATGTGCATGGTAATCAAGGTGGGCCATTTCCAGCACAAATCCAGGCTTTCTCCCCCCCGGGAACACACACACACACACAAACTCACTCTCCTGCTGGCAATAGCTCATCCAAACTGACCACTCTCCAAGTTTAAATCCAAGTTTAACCAGAACGTCTGGGGGGGGGGATAGGAAAAAACAAGGGGAAATAGGCTACCTTGCATAATGACTTAGCCACTCCCAGTCTCTATTTAAGCCTAAATGAATAGTATCCAATTTGCAAATGAATTCCAATTCAGCAGTTTCTCGCTGGAGTCTGGATTTGAAGTTTTTTTGTTGTAAGATAGCGACCTTCATGTCTGTGATTGCGTGACCAGAGAGATTGAAGTGTTCTCCGACTGGTTTATGAATGTGATAATTCTTGACATCTGATTTGTGTCCATTTATTCTTTTACATAGAGACTGTCCAGTTTGACCAATGTAAATGGCAGAGCGCCACTAGCCGTCACCTTCAGCCCCCAACTAAAACCCCTCCAACGCATTATTAAGGATCTACAACCTATCCTGAAGGATGACCCAACACTCTCACAAATCTTGGGAGACAGGCCAGTCCTTGCCTACAGACAGCCCCGCAACCTGAAGCAAATACTCACCAACAACCACACACCACACAACAGAACCACTAACCCAGGAACCTATCCTTGCAACAAAGCCCGTTGCCAACTGTGCCCACATATCTATTCAGGGGACACCATCACAGGGCCTAATAACATCAGCCACACTATCAGAGACTTGTTCACCTGCACATCCACCAATGTGATATATGCCATCATGTGCCAGCAATGCCCCTCTGCCATTTACATTTTACGTAGAGACTGTCCAGTTTGACCAATGTAAATTTAAATGTAAATGTAAATGGCAGAGGGGCATTGCTGGCACATGATGGTATATATCACATTGGTGGATGTGCAGGTGAACAAGTCTCTGATAGTGTGATAGAGTCTTTGATAGAGTTTGTGTGTGTGTGGGGGTGGGGGGCGGAGGGTGAGAAAACCTGGATTTGTGCTGGAAATGGCCCAACTTGATGATCACTTTAGATAAGCTATTACCAGCAGGACAGTGGGGTGGGAGGAGGTATTGTTTCATGGTCTCTGTGTGTATATAATGTCTTCTGCAGTTTCCACGGTATGCATCCGATGAAGTGAGCTGTAGCTCACGAAAGCTCATGCTCAAATAAATTGATTAGTCTCTAAGGTGCCACAAGTACTCCTTTTCTTTTTGCGAATACAGACTAACACGGCTGTTACTCTGAAACCTATCTGTGTAGAAAGAATCCCAGAAACATTCCTCTTCGGAAATAATTATTTAAATCTGAAAAAGCTATCCATTTGATACAGTACACCTTTTCCCCAATGGTTCCCCATAGGGATGAGAGGGCCCCAAATAATGTGACTCCCATGCATTTGAAACAGGCATCTTAAAGTTGGATGTGACATTGGAGGGGGAAATCACTAATGTTTTGAAAGCTGAGATGAAAAAGACGCCTTTTCTCCACCTCCCCTTCAGGTGATCCATCTTCAGATCTCCACCTTTGCACGCCAAGATGCTGCATCAACAGTCAGTAATAGCTACAAGTTAACTAGCCAGAGAATGAAAAAGAAGTTGTGCACGTGAGCACTCTGCCAACTGGTTCAATCTTGATTGGTAGATGGCATTATATCCTGCATAATTACCTGCTGTATACCACAGAGATAGCCTTCCTACTAAATGAACACTGATATATTTAATAACTTGAAATATTCAAGTGTGACAAAATTATCAACACAACTAATTAAATATCTTGGAATAATAAGTTCTGATGACAAAATGTTCCACTCCAACACCTGCCATCAGACATTCAGGTTTTATAATACATAATAAATAATAACAATATTGGCCACTTATGCAACTTTTATCCCGAAGGATCTCTAAGCACTTTAGAAACATAGGTGCTGACCCTGCAAATACTTATGCATGGGAGGAACTTTGCACAGCTGAATAACTGGAACTACTCTTATGGATAACAGTTGCAGGATCAAACCCTTAAGGCCCAACCCAGCAAACTTTTACACATATGAGTAAATCTTACTCAGATGATTAATCACATAGATTTCAAAGGGACTACTCACATGAGTAAGGGTATGAAGCATCGGGCTCTTAAGCTGATAGACAAAACATGCATGGAGATAATGTCATCCACATTTGAAATGCAGCCAATCCTCCAGCGTACAGTAACAACAGTTTAGGGCATAAGATATTCTTCATTTCCTGCAACTGATACTACAGATGGAATTATAAGCTGCCAGCATGTAGCTGCAATTTGGTCAAGACACCACCGCTAACACCCTATTTTTGTGAAAAGTGCCATGTTTAGCTGCTACAGGAGAAATGTTGCCTTTCTGCCTGCTAGAAACAAGTGTCTTAAAGGAAGGAACTCCTGGGGGAATTCTGCATCACTACACATGCGCATAATTCATCTGCCTTGCATATTTTTATTTTTTTCTGCAGAAAATATATTCTGCCAGAAAGTTGCTGCAGTTCCGCCTTTTGCCCACCAGACGGCACTGTGGTGCTAGAACAGAGCAGCCGCTTCTGGCCAGCCACAGCTACCATATGGAAGAGAAAGATCCTGCCTTCTTCACACCGCCTGTCTGGCCAGGACAGAAGACAGGAGATGTGGGGAGACAGAGTGGGGCACATGGGACTGCTGGGGGGTCACAGGGTTCATAAGGGCTAGTGGGGGAGGACAGGGGCTGAATGGGAGTGGAGGCGCAGTGCCACAAGGGGAGAGGGTGCAGGGCCACATGGGGGAAAGGGGTGGCTGAGTGGGGGCACAGAAACACATGAGTACAGGGGGAGGGGGCGCAGGACCACATCGGGAAAGGGGGGTGGCTGAGTGGGGACACAGAGACACATGGGGACGGGGGGAGGGGTGCAAGGACACATGGGAACAGGGGGGAGTGGGTGTCTGAGTGGGGGTGGAGGGACACATGGGGACAGGGGGTGCAAGGACAAATGGGGGTGCAGGGACACATGGGCACAGGGCAGACTGAACTGAATGTGAGAGGCTAGGGGTCAGCCAGGGTCTGCATGGGGGAATCTCCCTAAAAATCCTCCCCCACCCCGCCCCCCAAAAACCTATTCCATACTTTTCTTACCCATGCCCAACAACCTTCCAATTTCACACCCAGGCTCCTTCTCAGCAATTACTTCCCTCTCCCTCAGTTCCTCCATTTCCCTTGACTCCCCCCCAACTTTGCACTGCATCTGAGAGGTGTTGGAAATACAGTTCTGTATTGAGGTTAAATGAATTATTACTCAGATCTGTATTAATATGCCTAGTAAGGAATTTATTTGTCAAAAAACATTTCCTGAATTTTTGTTGCTGTCTGTATTGTTACAGACATACTTGCTGACAGGTATTTTGAAATAAATTACCAAAACAATTGAAACTGGTTTGATGATCATGTCTTATTTTGAAAAATAAAATATGCAGAATTTTGCAGAATTTTAAAATATTGTGTGCAGAATTTTTAATTTTTTGGCACAGAATATGGTAGGGTTTCCCCAACAGCTGAAAGCTGTTCAAGGTGATTGAATATTTACCTACCCAGCTTCATCTGCAAGTTTCTATAGCAGGCAGACTAAGGTTCCAACTATTTGCACCTGTCTCAGATCACATCTCTGGGCTCACTGTTTAAGCACTGCTTGATTTTTATTTTATTCCTGAACTGAATTCTCCATGCCAGCTTCTAAGCAAGGAAAACTGCAGGCCTCTCTGAGTCACCAATGTGGCTCTTTATGAGCTGCCCACGAGACAGGTACTGCTAATCTGAAATGATGCCTGGTAAGTGCAACATGTAATTTCAGACTCAAGGCACCAATTTCCCAGTCAGTTTGTAGCTACACTATGTTACTGTAACAGGTTCTCAGTACAATTATCACAACATTTAGTAAGCTATTCATTTCGGAGGGAGCAGAGAGATGTTGTAAATGACTTTCATTTTGAGAGAATGAGGCATCTTTTCCCCTGGAAGAAATGAAAGATTGGGGAGCCCTTTTTGTTTACTTTCCACTGTTTTTCAAATAATATGATTCCATTTTTTGTTTTTAAAATATTTTACTTCTTAAAATCACTTAACAGGCAATGTTCTAAATGTAGGTGTGTTCCTTTTTGCAGCAATAGCATATGCTAGGCACAGACAGTTTGAATATTTTATATTTCATTAGATTTTTTTAAATAATTAACTAGTTTTAACTAGCGATACTCTAATTCTGCCTATGCAGCACATTTAACTGTAGATTATTGGACCGAGTATATCCTGTGCAGTTTTCTCTTCTCTGGTGACCCTAATCCTGGATTTGTTACTTCAACAAACCCCACTGGATTCTCTTTGGCTTCAGGCTACACAAAGCCTAAATCATAATGGAGAACAGTGCAAGCTCATTCCCACCCTGGTGCATTTGACATTCTGTATTAAACAGACATCTCCATTTAACATCTGGTGTGTTCATCAGATGGACTGAGAGACAAGGGGAGTGGGATAGTATCTTCTACTGGACCAACTTCTGTTGGTGAGAGAGATAAGCTTTCGAGCTTACACACAGCTCTTGATGGACTAGCTGTTAAGTCAGTAAGATTTCTCTACGTTTAAGAGCAACCATCTAATTTCATTTGACATTCTGACAACATTGGCTCGACTATGATATCCCCATAGAAGAGGTTAAGTTTCACACACCAGGACTTGGCTTATATGCATTACTGACACTAGTATAGAACTGGATAAGTAGGTGGGATGTACTGCCCTTTTAGAGGTACCATCCTTTGGATGATGCATTAAAATTAGACCCCTCATCCACCACCAAGATGGAAATTAAAGTTCCCCAACGCTCTTTTAGAAAAGTATCCATTACCCGAGTGTCCTGGCCCATACTTATTCTCTCAGCAGGTTCCAATATTCAAAGATGTTTGATAACTGAGGGCCAGATTTTTAAAGGTATTTAGGTGCCTACAGATAAGCAACTAGTGAGATTTTCCAAAGCACCTATCTACATCTTTAGGCACCTAAATACTTTTAAAAATCTGGCCCTGAGTGCATAACAGCTGCTGCACTAGCCTACATAGTCACTGTGTTACTCAAATTTAACTCATTACTTCTTCAATCTGAAACAGCACAAGCACAAAAGGCAATATACAAAACCCATTTCTAATTAGGTGGTTAGTTTCAGCTATTAAATTTTGGCTTGGTGAGATTTAAGAGACTGAAAACATCATGCTCCTGCCAGTGGGGCAAAGAAATGTGTTATTTGTCAGTACTCCCCACCTCACTGCAGCTGCTCCACTTACAGAGCTGTGCTGGCAAAGACAAGAAAAGAATACTGTGGCAAAAAGGGCTAACAAGGTTTGGTTGTATTAACAGGGGAACTTTGAGCGGGAGTAGGGTGATGGTATTACATCTTGTGACAAAGTTCCTGCTCTACCTTGGTGGGTCTGGCACTTATTGGCAAATTTGCTTGTCTTGGAGCTTCACGGCAGCCTTCAGCTTGGCTGTTTTTCTGAATTCACAGTCCAGGTCGACTCCTCCTGTGTCTGACCAGGAGTTGGGAGGATTTGGGGGGAACCAGGAGTTGGGAGGATTTGGGGGTTCCAGCCCAGGGCCCTGTGGAAAGCAGCTGTCTAGAGTGCATACTCAAACAGCCGTGCGACAGCTACAACTCCCTGGGCTTCTTCCCCATGGCCTCCTCCCAACACCTTCTTTATCCTCACCATAGGACCTTCCTCCTGGTGTCTGATAATGCTTGTACACCTCAGTCATCCAACAGTCTGCATTCTCACTCTAAGCTCCTAGTGCCTCTTGCTCCCAGCTCCTCATATGCACACCACAAACTGAAGTGAGCTCCTTTTTAAAACCCAGGTGTCCTGATTAGCCTACCTTAATTGATTCTAGCAGCTTCTTGATTGGCTGCAGGTGTTCTAATCAGCCTGTCTTAATTGTCTCCAGAAGGTTCCTGATTGTTCTGGAATCTTCCCTGTTACATTACTCAGGGAAAATGGACCTACTTAGCCTGGGGCTAACATATCTGCCTTCTATAACTCTCCTGTAGCCATCTGGCCCGACCCTGTCACACTCTGTATTTATCATTGGTGAGACTACTACTGGAATAGTGTGTCCAGTTATAGTGTCCACACTCCAAAACAGATGTTGAAAATTGGTGACTCTTCAGAGAAGAGGCACACAAATGATTCAAGTTCAAGAAAAGATGCCTGACAGTGAGAGACTTAAAGAGCTCAGTCTATTTATCTTACCAAAGAGAAGGGTATGGAATAACTAGATTGCAGGCTATAATTACCTCCATAGGGAGAAGATACCTAATGCTAAAGGGCTCTTTAACCTAGCAATCACAGGAATTACAAGATCCACTAACTGGAAGTTGAAACCAGCACAGTTCTAAGTGGAAACAAAATGCAATTATTATTTTTTTTTTTACAATGAAGCTAATTAACCTTTGGACCAGATTATCAAAGAATGTGGTAAATTCTCCATCACTTGGGAGTTTTAAATCAAGACCGGATGTGTTTCTAAAGATATGCCCTAATTCAACCACAAGTTGTTTGGCTTGATGCAGTAGACATCATTGGATGGAATTCTCTGCCCTGTATTATGCAGGTGGTCAGACTAGATAATCACAATGCTCCCTGCTGGATTTAAAATCTATGAAACTTGGCAGCACCAGCTGATATATAAAAACAAGATGGTGAAGAAATTGTTTCCTTGTCCCTAGAGATGGGGACCAAACCAGAACCCAGATTTGAATGCTGCTAAACTTGGGACAATTTCACACCTTCATGGTTCAGACCCATCTATAGTTCTCTCATGAGGAGAGATTGGAAGAATTCAGGATGTTCATTCCATATTGATCTCTTTGCAGCCTTGACTTATTCTCCATTCCAAACACAGTACTAGGACTCTTGGTGATGAATGCCAAAGGAGGAATAAAAGGTTTATTTAAATAAGCAGCCTGTGAACCTGAACACCACCGTATCTGGCCATATCACATCTCCATATCAGTGGGCTTTGCAACTGATCACTAGAGATCCCCTCACTGGCAGCACATATCTTCATCACTGCCCTACAAGTGGTCCAACACAAACTTTCTTCCTGTAGGCTTCAAGTTTTTAACAAGCAATTTGTTTATGCATGTCAGGGCTCTAGCTTCTGTCTGTGTAAGAATATAAAAGGGGGAAATGGAATCAGGGAAGAATATGGGACTTTTTAAATGCCATTTTAACCCATATACAAGGTGTCTTGTTCTGTGTAGGCTGTACTCCTTACATCAGAAACGGTGCATGTTGTTACAAAAAATATCTGTGCATTTGTCCCACATATAAAGCAGGAAGATCTACTAGAATATGTAACACTTTGTCTTTAACGTGGCTTCTCTTTTCCGTATGTGTTTTCTGAATTATTTGTTTGCCTGGAGTTGCATGCCAGATTTTTCTATGAATATTGCTCTCCTTAAAATAGTTGTATTGTAAAGCATTAGACATATATCCTTTGGACCTGGATCTTATTTACACTAAGGTCCCTTTACACTGTTATGGCTGTGTAGAGACCCTTGAAGTGTATGTAAATGTAAAGAATATCAAGCAAGAGTAGGGTGATGATATTACCTCTGTATATGGCATTTTGGTATGGTATGGTATGGTAAATTCCACCCAACCTAAAGAATGCCAATATTGTGACCATTTTTAAGAAAGAGGACAAGTCATGTGCAGGAATTACTAAATCATTGCCCTCCTCTCCATTGTCCAGAAGATCCTTGCTCTCATCCTTTCGAGCCATCTTCTCCCTCTTGCCAAAGATGTCCTTCCAGAATCCCATCTGGTTTCAGACCATTTCAGAACACCACCAACATGATTTTTGTTGCACGACAGATCTAAGAGAAGTGTCATTATTTATGACATTTACTGACCTAATTAAGGCCTTTGATTCCATCAGTCATGAAACATTATGGAAGGTGCTGTCTAGGTTTGGCTGTCCATTGAAGTTCATTCACTTTCTCAGGCTACTTTATGATGGGATGACCGCCACCATTCTCTGTAATGGATTGGAAAGGGACCTGTTCACCATCCATACTGGTGTTAAGCAGGGCTGTGTTATTGCCCCAACCCTTTTTTCCATCTATCTTGCCACGATCTTGATTCTTTTTCATGACTGCCTTTCTTCTGGAATTGGGACTGAGCATTGCATGGATGGCTAGATCTTCAACCTGCAGACTCTTCATTCTAAAACTAAGGTCACCAGGACTGTTATTATTGACCTTCAGTCTGCTGACGACTGTGCTACCCTTGCACACACGGAGGCTGACTTGCAGTCCCCCCTAGATCTTTTCTCAGGTGCATATCGTAGCCTAGGACTTTCCCTCAACATTGGGAAGACTAAGGTGCTCCACCAGCCTGCCCCAGCACAAGTTGCCCCCCTTCTCCCAGAAATTGTCATAGAAAATTCCTGGAAAACATTGAGCATTTCTTTTACCAGGGTAGCCACCTTTCCCAGACAGCTAATCTTCATGTAGAGATTGAACATAGGATCCATTGTGCCAGCACATCCTTTGGCATGTTGCTTCATCGTGTCATTATTGATAGAGATCTGCAGATGGAAACTAAGACCCTGGTCTATAATGCAGTAGTTATCCCCACTCTTCTTTATCGGTGCGAGACATGGGTGACGTACTGAAGCCATCCTAAGCATTTGGAGTGATACCAACTGCGCTGCCTTAGGAAGATTCTTCATATCACCTGAGAAGATCACCACACCAGTGCCAGCGTTCTCTCTGCAGCTAACAACACCAGTGTTGAGGCGAAGATTATGAAACATTAACTTCACTGGGCTGGCTATTGTGTGCTGATGGCTGATACTCGTCTTCTGAAGCAAGTCCTCTTTTCTCAACTTAGTCATGGTAAGAGGACCCACGGGGGACAGAGGAAATGCTACAAGGACATCCTGAAAGTAAATCTTAAGAAGGGAGGCATTGACCCCACGAATTGGGAAGAGCTAGCTGGCAATAAACTGCAATGGCATTGCATCATATACCAAGCCTCAGCTTGGAGGAGGAAAGAAAGTGTACAGCATCCTGGCCAACAGTTTTGCTTTCTCCAAGCAACCACCTGTCATGTATGTGGAAAAACCTGTAAAGCATGAATTGGACTCCTCAGCCATCTTAAGTCTCACCAATGACTTTTTTCCCCTGGCAGACATCATCCTCGAATTTAGGGATAACCACTGCCACCGCCGAATATGTCATACATAAATTTGCACCCACTGTAGGCCCATTCCCACTACCAGAGCAATGTAAAGAGGCATTAGTGAAAATGAGAATCGGGTGCTTGAATTGCAGGTACCCTGTGCACAGTATATATAATTTACAAAATTGAATTTTAAAATAATGAATGCAAAAATCTACAGACAGTTCAACAATCTTATCAATTTAAAAAGCAATATATTAAAGGCTGTTTGGCCAACATTAAGGATTTCTGGAGTAATAGAAAACTGGCAAAAACTTAATAAGTATTTAGAAAGTTAGCAAAGCAGATTTTTTTCTTTTCCTTAGAATATTTTATCTTCAATCATTAATTAATTTTCAAAATTCCACTCAGCATAACCCACAAGGTTGGGAAAGCCATCTTACGCCATTCAATTTTTTCTTAGAAAAGATTTTTAAATTTTTTAAACCTTTTTTGGTGTAGCAAGGGACATAGGGAAGGAAGAATGCTTTTGAGAGAGTAGGCCAGGAGACTGGAAAAGAGGACTCCTAGGGTATAGTCCCAGCTCTGTCACAGATTTATGCTGCAATCCTTCAAACACTTATGTGTGTGCTTAATTCATGCACCTGAATAGTTCTACTGAACTCAATAGGTCAGATCTTTGGCAGGCATAAGTCAGCATAGCTCCATTAAAGTCTATGGACCTATGCCAATTTACACCAACCAAAGATCTCACATGATTAAAGTTAAATATGTGTGTAAATCTTTGCAGGATCAGGACTTCACTCTGTAACATTGGCCAAAATATTTAATCTGTCCTCACCTTTAAAATGGGGATAATTTTACTTACAAGCCTCATAGAGATGTTATAAGGCTTAATATTTATAAGCACTTTGAGGTTACTGGATGAAGCACACTCATAGAAAGAAAAAAGTATTTTAAAAAAGATATTAGCCTTTGCCATTCACAGCCTTTCACTTCCTTGGGCAGGTGTTAGGAGGGATGAAATGGCAGAGCACTTAACACAAAGGGAAGGAAATACCTTGCATTACTCAATAGCCAGCCAATCATGGTGTGGCATCGACTAGCTCAAATGGAGGCTACATCTAGTCTGCTTTGGTCAAAAGGTTGGGAATTGCATGATGAGGTAAGTGTCAAGGGTGAGGGTGTAAAGCAGGAAACACGATGAAATTTTGACAGGGATGCAGAGGGATATCTGCCCTGATCTCTGCCTTGGAAAACAAAGAGAATATTTCCCTTTGAAGGATTGAATTTAGGGGCACTTGAAATGCATAGGGCTACAAGGATTACCAGAGTGAAGGGGCAGCCATGTCTGCCAATGAATAATGAACTTGTTTGTATCTTACAAAATAATAACTGCTCACCTCTGTCCCCTTAATATCTAAACAATATCTACCTGCTGGTGGTGCCTTCATGCTTATGTTTTTCATTCTCAAGGTGAGCTTACATAGGGTGACCATATTTTCCTATGCTGAATATGGGACACCTGGTAAAATTACTGGTATTCAAGTAAGTTCAACAGCAATCAATCAGAACTATGCAATACAAACATTCAAATTAACTGACCCCGTTAAGAAATACTGTGTAGCTGAATTCTTTTTATTTACTTTCTTATCTTTAAGGCTTTAGGGTTCACACGGGGAGGGGTGACACACACACCCCTTCCCTCCCTTCCTCCCCACACAGGGAGAGTTGACACACAAACTCCCATACACCTCTTTCACACAGGGGGGTGACTGACCAACTTGACACCCCTCATCCCCGGCCCAGGGCTTTCCACCCTCCATGCCTGGCTGGGCCTCCAGCACAGACCTGCCTCCCCTGGTACGTGGTGCTGCATCTTCCCAAGGCAACATATGGGAGTCGGGGGGGGAACGCAGGGTCATATGTCCCCCCTCCCCAGATTTCTGCCAGGGTTCACACCAGAATGTGGCCAACAGCAGTCTTTCGGCACTGTGTGGGAGGGAAGGGACGGGAGCTGCTTCCAGCCACGCGAGGGGGAAGGGATGACCTGGCCCATGTCTTTGCAGAGTTCATCTCTTCTGCCTCCCCGCTTCTCCTCCCCACCCCCGTGTGGCTGGAAGCCGCCTGTCCTTTCCTAGTGTTGACAGGCAGCTAACACCTCCAGGCTATTGCATAACCAACATAACCCAGCCGTCTGGCTACAGCACAGGCAGGAAGGGGTTAAGCCCTAAGGATGCATTGTGCACCAGGGCCCAGGGAAGACAGAAAATATGGGACAATTTGCTGTTTTTTAAGAAAAAGTCAGGACACCTGCAGCAGGGTTTAAATATGGGACTGTCCCTTTAAAAACGGGAAATCTGGTCACTCTACACTTACACTGCAATTAATAACCCACGGCTGGCCTGAGTCATCTGGCTGGGGCTCACAGGAGCTGTTTCACTGCAGTTACGGGCTCAGGCTGCAGTCCGAGCTCTGGGAATGTTCCACCTCGCAGGATCCTAGAGCCCAGGCTGGAAGTCTACACAGGAATGAAACAGCCCCACAGCCTGAGCCCCACAACCCCAAGTCAGCTGGCTTTGGCCAGCCATGGGTTTTTAATTGCAGTGTAGATATATGCTCAGAGGCACAGTTTTGGACCTCCTGTTCCCTATGCCAACATGCCCGGCAAACTGACATAATGTCTCAATTAGCTACCAGTGCGACTAAGATGTGCTTCCATTTGGCAATCTTTCCTCTGAAACAAAGTGAAAACTTTAATTTGTTAAGTGAAAATCACCTGGTGGAGGAAAAAATTAAAATCCAGCAACCCACCCCTCCCATCTTGACTCTACATTGGGTGCTTTAATCTTGGCTTGGGGTCTAAGAAGCTCAATGATGACTCTGAAGATCATTGTGATCTGAAAAGTGAAGTGAAAAAAATGACTGGTAAAAAGCTTGCTCTTTAAACTGAGAGACCCTGCTATAATGCATACTGGAAAAAGCACAAAAGTATTGCCCAATCAATGCAACTGCATTTTCACACCCAGTTAGAAGAAATGGAAACCTGTACTAAACAATGCTGCTTTGCATAAGTCCAATTACCCTCAATGATAAATTGCCTAATTATTTCAGCTCTGCAGTCTTTTCCACATACTTTATCCCTTTCTTCATAGTCACCGTCTGCAGAGCAAGAACATTTGACTTTTACTAATTAGTGAGAGGGAAAGATGCAAGACATTTAAAGGAAAGTGAATTTACTAAATCTATCTTATAGTTATTCTTTTCCCATCAAGGAAAAAAAAATCTTAATCATTTATTTAAAAGCCGCTCTGCTGGAAGCAAATTTTCTCCCTGAACACTCCATAACATCAAAATATTTACCTTTTGTTTTTCCATTCCCTGGGCAACTAACGGATTAAAACACAAGGTTAGATTAACACCTTGACATTAGCTGTAAGGTTCTCTATTTCTCAGGCTATTAAATCTTGGCTCCTGACTGCATAAAACCTTCATCATATTGTACCTTCAATGCATACAAAATTGATGCATACAAAAATGGAGCTACTGAGAGGTTTCTTTTTAATATCCCTTCCACACCCCTCCCCCTGTGGTTTATTGAAATCAAGAGCAATGAGGGGCGAGAGATAATGGACCTACAGCTCTGAACTTTTTTGATGATACACAATTTGTCTTTTTGGACTGCAAACATGTCTAACACAAAGAAAGGTGTTAAGCTCATTCAATTCCTGTTCCCAAAGTGATATGTGTGTCAATATCATTTTAACTTCTTCCTTTTTTGACCTAAGGGAATGTTACACATTACTGGAAAATATTACCTTTGTACCTTTTTTCCTATTCATTAACAAAAGTACCCTTGAAATTCAATTTCTCTCTCATTTTCATGTAAACCCAGAAAGTTTTACCTAGAACACAATCTCATTGTTTTCTAGGATATTAAAATGTGAATTTGGTGCTGGTGAAAAGTGCTGGTTCGACAGCCCTGAAGAATTAATTATTCTGTTCACGGAACGCATTCCACATGTGCAGAGACAGCATAAGCTTCCCTTCCCTGTCCTTGTCATATACCTCCATGGTAGCCAGGAGGGATAACCTATAGGAGCGAAATAGAAACCTAACTCCAAGTGCATTCAATCTGTGGCTCCCCTAACAACATTGCCAGTCCTGGTACCAGTTTTAAAATGGATTCAGACACTTGTCCATACATGAAGAGAGACAAACAGCTTGACACATAGCATCGCACCAGAGACGTTGAATAGTAACTACCCTCAATCTCTATTGACCTAGGCCCTTAGGCCCTCTCTCAGCTGCTGATATAGAAGTGATAGTCTTCATATCCTATTAACAATCATCCAAATCACACAGACACATTTTCGGAAAGTGGTCTGAATTTTCAAAAAATAACTAATCTCAGAGTCTCAATTTTTGGTTGCCCAATCTGAGACACCATAAAAGGGCCTAATTTTCTGCCCTCCAAAAATTAGGCCTCTGTTAGGTCTCTCAAATTTGGCCCCCATTAAATCAAGGCATCCAATATCACTAGTCACTTTTTGGCAATTTATGCCATTAATTTTTTTTGTTAGTAACCCTAGTGAAAATCCAATGTTCTTCAATTCTTTGTTCTCATAAACTATTAATCAGCGTGAAACAAAATAGTATTAAACAGCATGCACGCTGAGGGTTTTTTTTCATTTCCCTGACTTCCTCCCAACACCATTCCCTTTTGTCCCATTTTAATGGAGATATGTTTAGCCATATCACAGGAAGAACCCTAAACAGAAGAAAAGAAAATCCTAAACACTGAATCACAATTGTTTCTCTAATCCAACATTAAAAAGGCATCTTAGGATGGAACACGCAATAACAAAGCTTCCTGCTGTGTAGCATTATTGCATGAGTAAACTGTTAGAAATTGAAAATTAGGGTGGGGGCAGGGAGGGCAACATGGGAAGGTCACAGGAAGTTCACCCCATTAAGGTACTGCTTTACATAATCATGAAATGCAAACTAGTTTCCATTCCTTCTGGCAGCCGGTCAGTAGGCCTTCACTTTGTACACGTATTGACAAATAAATGGTCTGGTTGTTTTCTGTTAATATTACCTAATTTATGTACATACCTGGAGGAAAAATTCCACTTTGACCTAACACTCAAACCAGCTCGGATCATTTTTTAAGTTGCTAATACATTAAACAGGAGTTTAATTCCATCATGGTATGCTTCTGGGGATTTAATATTCCTTAACAAAATATCATCATCAGCCCAGCTTTTAGACTCTGGAAGTATAAAATAGGTAATTTAGGATTCTGTGCTGGACTTTTAGATTACAGAGTTCTCCTTTTCTTCCCTATAGCTCATTCACATACAGACACATATTGATTATTTACTGGTTAAATGTGTTACTTGAATTCTCCCCTTCCACTAGGAGAGCCCTTACTGAGAGAAGAGGTACCTGTTTCTCTGGAGTCTCAAAAACCCAAGGTTGTCTTGGTCAGGAAAGGAGCGACTTGTATCAAGATCTCCTCTTAATTTTAATTGCTGAGGCTTGAAGACATCTCAGGATAAGAAGGATTGATGGTAATGCATAAAGCAGACTACAATGCTACACCTGAAGCACTATTGATCCCCTGAGAAATCTTGTGGCTAATTTGGGGAAGAGGAAAGGATGCTGTTGTTCCAAGTAGAAGCAAATTAACATCTAAATTGAGAAGTTACATTTTTGCTGCTATTGTTTAGTTTGGTTACTGCTCCCCAGGAGATATGTGCTATCCTGATGAATTCTATTTCCAGTTAATGTTGAGCTTTTGGGATACAGTCTGGGTTCCATACAAAGAGAGGTATCATACAAAGCTCTTCCTCTCTTGTTGTTTTTGAATACCGCGAGGCCAGATGTTCCAGATTTCTTTGATTTCCTATATTCTAGTTTCTGTAGGTAATAAGTATGGCTGAGCCACTGTTCTTTTGGGTCAGGGCCCTACCCTTTCACCCCAATTTACTTACTTTGCATCACAACTCACATGACCTGCATTGCGGCGTTGAACCTAGTTACTACACATAGGACCTCATGCTTCTGGAAAGACTGCTGTTGGGAGACACTCTGCACCCAGATAAGATAATCCCATTCTGTAGGCATCATACAATATGGACAAAACTACATCTCATCACATATGGCTTCCCTGGCAGGGCTAGTACCTTACAACCATTCCAAGGCCTATGAAAGATGTAGGCGGCACAGTCAGCCAGCCAAGGAAATTTATTGTGGCTCCAGCTTGTCTCCTCATCTCTCTATGGCCCACCTGTCAAGTGAAACTCTGAGCATCCACCTGCCCTGCTCCTTTCCAAATCCTAGTTTATCTGTTCTCAATCTCCCCTAGGCATCAGTGTGGACAAGGGTTTCACTCCAGTCAGGCTCTCCCCTTACTCCACCTGCTGTGATGTCTGCTCTGCAAATAATCTGGTCTATCAGCAGATACAAAAGAGAAACAAAACACTGATATTGTTGTAGGTTTGGCTTACTCAGCCTATGATGGAAGTATATTGATTACCATATATTACCAAAATGGTGGACAAAAGAAATGGGGATCGAGAGTCCAACTCTCGCTTGATGAAACTAATTTTCTTTTAGCCTGAGAGAAAAATACGTCAATTTTCACTCCTCCAAGAAAAAGTCTGAAGTGGGGGAGGATTCCTTCAGTTCCTTCCCTTTTCAGCTAATCTAGGTAATCAAACTTATGAATTCCTAGGGTGTCCATCATCCTGGAGGTTGCATGATTGCAACTGAGCCCATTCTGTCTAAATTCCATGTCACTGGAATAATGTATTATTTAACATCAACGTTGTAGTGATGCTGGTTAACTATTCTGATGTCAAAATGCCAGGAAAATCAAGGGGTCAAAAATTAATCTCTCAACAGCATATATTATCCAAGGCCCTCTTTAGTATACCAAGTCACATGTAGAATTGCAAGCAACAGATAAGATTAGATTTCATAGGAAAGAGACGGATGAGTCTGTGTTAATTAGCTTGGCAAAGAATATACACATTTATTAGAAAAAAATTATACTCTCAAAAGCCTCTGGCCAATAATATAACCTTGAAAAATGAGGGCACTGGTCATGTCAATAGTTTCACTCCAGACTACCCTGCCTATTCATGGTGCTGCCCCAGTGGTCAAGTGAATTTCTCATATGCAGGCTGTCTTTCCTGTAAGGTTCCTAGAACAGTCAAAGAGACAAAAGAATGCATGGCTCCTGCTGGGGATTTAAGGTACTGACTATGTTTATATAAACTAATAATATACTCCTAAAAAACACTTCTAAAATTTCTCCTGATTTAGCAATCAACCAATGTATGTCTTTGCAGTCTAGTCTGAAATATTAAATAGATTGGAGAGTCCCGGAAACAGCAAGGATTTATGGTCCAGGAGTACTTATCTGGAGTGCAGGTTTGGAGGAAGGTGGTAACTACTGACACCTGCCTGTCAAAAATCATTTCATACATGTAACTCCTAACAGAATACATCGTATCTATCTAGGGTACTTATCAGGCCCTCATTACTGTAGTATCTGAGCACCTCGGAAGGTTTTTTAAATTGTATTTATCCTCACAACAGCCTTGTGATGTAGGAAAGTATTATTATCATCATCCTCATTTTACAGATGGGGAACTAAGGCACAGAAAGACTAAGTGATTTGCCCAAGGTCACACTGGTAAGTGAACCTGGATTTCCCCAAAATCCTTCCTCTCTAGAAGCTGACTGTGACAGCAAGTCCACACTCTACACACTGTTGCAATAATCTTTGTACACAGTATGCCTTGTGAGATTTCATCTGAAAACTCATAATTTATTGGTCAATATAGTCCTGGTAAAATGTGTGTGGCAATGTTGTATGTGAAGTTAGAAGATTTCCTTGTATGTTATTAACACATGTTCCAAACCACAGCAGACATTGGCAAACAGGTCTGTCTCAAACAAAGGAATGTGTGCTCTGCTTAATTTGCATTTAAGCAGTAAACAGAGTCATCAAGCAGGAAGGATTGACAAAGAAATCTCAGACAGGTGAGGAAAAAGCACCAGGGTACATCCTTCTTCTTAGACTTTTTGTCTCCAGAATCTCAGCTGGAAATTTTTTCCAAGAGGGGGGCTGATACTATAAAAAGAGGGACAAACACCCCAAGGCATCCCTCTTCCCTCCCCCTCTCTGTCCATCAATTCATTGCACCAGAAGGGACGAAGGTAGCAGCCACTGAGCTGGAGAAGGGGTCCTGGCCTAAGAAGTTTGATCAGTAAGATTGCTAATAGCATACAGTGAGAGAAATTGCTTGAATTTGAAATAGTTTGTTAAGTTAGGCACCAGTACCATTTTAACTTTATTTTCTTGTAACCATTTCTGACTTTTATGCCTCATAACTTGTACACACTTAAAATCTCTCTCGTTGTAGTTAATAAACTTGTTTTTATCTAATCCAGTGTGTTTAAATTGAAGTGTCTGGGAAACTCCATTTGGGGTACCAAGATGTGTGCATATTATTTCTGTTAATAAAACAATCTTTATATAAGCTTGCATTGTCCAGGAGGGGACTGGCCAGTATAGGAAATACATTTTTGTGAAAGATCTTGGATTGTGGGGGGGTGTTGAGGTCACCCTGCAATATAACCAAGCTGCTGAGAGCCAAGATATGACTGGCTGGCTGCAGGACACACACTGTAGGTAAAGTAGGTAGGAGTGCTTGCATGCTGGAGGCTGTCTGTAAGCAGTCGAAACTGGAGGCTACAGCAGCAATGCAGTGTAAAGGGAACCCCAGGTTTAGAGGGCAGGGGTGACACAGCTACTCATTAGCCTGGATTGCCCTGGGTATATCCCACTGACAGAGTGTAGAAACAGCTAGGAAAGATGTATTTTCTTCCCCTGCTCTGGCAATCATCATACAGAAAATATAAAAGTATCTAGAGACACAGATTAACATTTAATTATCCAGTGACCTTACCAGGAATGCAGAAATAGGCTCTTGTTTATTGTGGTCTAAGGATTTTACTGGGTTTTTGTTTTTAAGTAACAAAGCTGCTTACTGGCACCTGATGCTCACGTGAACGAGGTGCTGCTCTGAAACATCCTCTCCTTGCACAAATAACAAAATCAAAGTGGGCCTTTTCTTTGACAAAGTTGACAGCAAAATGATTCTTGCTGGTTGTGCTTATTTTGTGTGCGTTTGTGTATAAAATAGTGTCCCTCATCTGTGGAATTCTTCTTCCAAAGCCTATTTACGATACAGGCTCTCTTGACAAACGCAAGTCTTCACCCTCAGCATATTTGCTCAGCAAAGCTTAGTCTCTGTAGTTGCAAGTTTCGGAGTGTAAAGTGCCTTGAGATACAGCATGAAAGGCACCAGATACATGCAAATTGTTGTGGGTAATTCCCTGACAGTGGCATTTCTGTGACTTTCACCTCTTGTTTTTGCTAATACTCGGAGAAAGCAGCCTGTCTATTAAAGAGATTCACTGAATAAACAGCTTAAAATATAAAGTATTTCATTAGCAAACTGACACCATAATAAATACTTTTTCCTCTCACTGCTCCCTGGAAACTTTATGGAAGGGAAGAATTTTAAGTTGGTAAAGACGCCTTTATAACAAGACAAAAATATAATATCAAGCAGTATTTAGTTACATTACTACAATAGTAGGAAGGGAGTTCAAGGCAAAGGGCACAATCAGCTGGTGCCTATCAGCTTAGCTCCAGTTAAGTCAATGGAGCTATGCTGATTTACACGAGATAAGGATCTGGCCCCAAAGTTTGCAAGTTAAGCAATAAAAGAAAGCCTAGCTTGTGTCCAAATTATTTCATGAATTACTATAGCAAGTTCATGACCTGCAAAGGAGTGGCTATGTATCAATCCAGTCCAGCTCCTGGCTAATTTGCGACTCACCATTCAAAGCAGATTTATAACAACAATTAAGCAGTACCATTTTATAAATGAAATGATGATGTGTAATAATGTAGAGTAGGCACAAATCAATGCCAATGAAAAGCAATAAATGCAATTTAAACATAGGAAAGGCCAACATTTCTTTGTTTGATGTGCCAGAGCAACAGAATAGCAAATGTTTATGGGACAGAGTTTTTTCCTTTAAAAACATTCCTCCAAACTGCCTTTAAGCAGCAAGCTAAAATCCCAAGACCTTGAGTTTTTTTAAGATTTATGGGGTTACAACAGAAATAAACGACTGTTTTGTAGTTAAGACATTGGACTGTGAGTCAGGAGATGTAGATTCAGTTCCTGGCTCTTCTTGTGGGACTCCGGGCAAGTCACTGAAGGTATGTCTACACTGCAGTGAAAAACCCGTGGCTGGCTTGATCCAGTTGACTCGGGCTGACAGCAGGGCTTGGGCTAAGGGGCTGTTTAATGGTGATATAGACTTTGGGCCCAGGCTGGAGCCTGGGGTCTAGGGCCCCGCGATGTGGGAAGGTCCCAGAGCTTGAGCTGCAGCCTGAGCCCAAACTCCTACACAGCAATAAAACAGCCTTGCAGCCCGAGACAGCTGGCACAGGCCAACCGCAGGTGTGTAACTGCAGTTTAGACATACCCACAGTCTCTCTACTTCTCATCCTTAAAATGGGCATATTTCCTTTCTTCCTCCCTTTGTCTGTCTTACCTATTACATTCAAACTATAAGCATTTTGGGGGCAAGGACTGTCTCTTATTATGCGTAAGTACATGCTTAGTGCAATGGGGCCCTAGTTTTGGTTGGAGTTTCTAGGTATGTAAATACATAATAGTAATATACTGTATATTATTTAAAAACTAGAATGGAAGACCCCCAAGGGCTCTGTTTCCATATTTAATATTTTCCATTAATATTTGCTCTTCATTTTTAAAACACATTTACATTTACTTCCTTGTTCCTCCCAACCTCCTGTTCTCCCTCGCGTTTGCCTGGCCCTAACAATCTTCACAGGCAACCAGCGACAAGAATTAATGAGCTGTTATTCAGGTGGAGCTTCACCATAGCTCTCCTAGCTAGTATCAGCCCACTGAGGACTTAATCATTAATACAGTATTCGATTTTTTTCAAATTATTTCAGCATGGTTCCAGGATCAGCATCAGGTCCTTACTTACACTAGCCATACACAGTGCTTTATGTCATCAAAAATGCATACCAACATGTGTCAGTTGATCTCCATAAGAGCTCTGTGAGGCAGGTAGGTACATAATTCTTGTCCATATTTTACATGTTAAACTGAGAATCAGAAAGGTGAAGTGTTTTGGCTGAGGCCGCACAGTGAGCCATTTTTTCAACCAGGATCAGAATTCAGAAGGCTTCTTGCTCCCAGTTCCAGCCCCAATCCACTAGATTATGCTTTCTCCCTAAGATTAAGGTATGGGCACAAAAATACATTCCTAGCACCTCTTCTGGCTCTCTTCACCCTCTGAAGGGTGAACTGTCGAGACTCCAGCTCCTACCCTTCCCCCCGCCCCCAAGTTAGATTAATCACCTGATGATCTGGGTTGGATTTAAAGACTAAAGGGTGAACTGACATTGCTCATTTAAGAAATGTCTTTTGTCTTTTCTACAGATGACTTTATCTGGAGAGGGACAAATGGGAAGTGAAATGAAAGGCAGTAGCAAAACTGCACCTGTACCCCTCTCCCTCAGCTCTTTCCCTCATGTCTTCCTAGACTGTAAGGCCCTCAAGACAGAACTGGCAAAGGATTCTGAATGGCTGACAGGAATGGTTACAGAGCACATGTACAAACCCAGAAGGGGCCCGAGTGTAGCAAAAGAGAAAGAATAGAGTATGCAGCGGAGAGGAGTGGAGGTGAAGGAGGAATTGTTACTCCGACCCACTACATGCACTGTTTTCTGAGGGAAACTGATGGAGCAGCCCCATCCTAAGGCTGTCTTCCCTGGCAAGCTGCTCTGCAAGGCTTACTACAGCCCAGGTTAGTGGTAGCGTCTGCATTCACTGTGCAAGGGGGATAGACAAAGGGCCTACACAGGGGATAGGGAGCTCATGGCACTCTTCAGGTCTGAACCCAGGAGCCAACAAGGAACTGCTCTGTTCCCCTCTTTGTACCAGTCTCATTCTCATTAGCCTAGGTCAGGCTGGCATAAAGCCCCTGAGTGTGGGGGTAAGGGATGTGGGTGCCTCTTACTCCCGGGTCAGAAGGACCAGGATTGAAAGGGCTATATATGACAGGCCCACTCAGCTGGATCCCACAATGCTCTAGAAACACTAGTAAATGACTGTATTAACTACTCCTATCTATGCATAAATCACGTTGTTCACCACTGAAGTGCAGCCATCTCTGGGATGTAATGCAGCAGGTGTTTTAAGATCATACTGCAACTCTACACCACAGTTTAGGGCAATAAAAATATAACTGTACAATGCAACTGAAATTGCTGGGGGAATTGAGTAGGCATACTGCAATTACCTGACTATAAATTTGGCTGGACAGGACACAGCGTAACTGTTTAACATGTGTGCATCTATGAATAAGTACAGTCTTCTATTTATGTACTGGTCAGATACAACCTGGCCAGCTGCACCCATTTTGCCTGTTCTGTCCCACTGATGTTATTCTATCATGATCTTTAAATTGCAAAACACCTTGATTAAAGGTAAAAGCTAAGCTGAAATGTTGAGCATCGTTCAACTGCTATAACCTCTTCAGGTTTCTTAGTGACTTTGAGATCAGCGAGCCTTTGGGTCACATACTCCTTCCCCTTTCCCCCCCTCAACACGATACATTAATACATTCCCAGTTCTAAAAACAGTTTCTTCCCCCGTAACTTTTCAAATCATCTGTGAGGATTTTATTTTTTAGGCTAAATGTGGTTAATTACAGTGCTAATAGGATTGAACTGCTATACCCTCTTCCTGACCCTGAAGTGAATTCCTGGATCAGGGATCCTCTAACACATTAAAAAGATTAATTGTGGTTAATGTGGGTAGTAATAGGAAACCTTATGACAGGGGGCCATGCAGACTGGAAGCATGAACTTCTTGTTATTGAAGAGGACAGCTGAATGACTACAGTTCTGTTCCTCTTCTCCATTGTCATACAGCCATATATATGTTATCGGTAGCTAAAACTGAACATCAGTGAGGTAACAGGGGAAATGCTCTGCAAGGGGGTACTGACAACTGTGCATGTATTGCCTTGGTATCCAGACTGATGTCCACTATGAAATAAAGATAAGGCCATCAATCCCATTACGCGTATGACTGCATATTGAACCAACCATTTATTATGCTGTTAAACCACCCAGTTAATCTGTGTGCCGACCATTCCCATCTCCTTCTTTATATTCGACTCTGCCATTAAAGCCCTAGTGACAGAGCTTTCTCCAAATACCACAAAAGATAGAGCTATCGTGAAAATAAATTTGTAATAGGAACAAAAGTCAAGCATTACTCCTTTGAACCTAACAATAATAGAAGCTCAGAGAACACAGAAAGACAGAAGTGAATCACACACTGTGTCACAATGCCTACATCTACTTACAATTATGTAGAAAAATATAATGCATTTGTGTATGTAGATGTGTATGTGTGAGGAGAGAGAGAGAGTATATGTACACACACACACTCTTACTTGTATATATTTCATTGGATCCTTTTGGATGTCACTTATTTTCTTAGACTGTTAGTTCCTTGGGAGGGCACAGACTATATTTTCTTATGTGTTAATAGAATATCTAGCACAAATAGATTGTAATCCTGAAGTGCTCTGACTGCAACATAAACCAATAAATCATACCCACTGTAGGCCAAAGGGTGCCCTCAGTCACAACTTTGCAACTCCCTAGTGTCATCAATGAAGTAAAATGGTTCTGAGGGCAGAATTTTCCCCTTGTACCTGAGTGAAAGGAGTAAGATGCTCCACTTGGAGTGCAACAGTAGTAATAATAATCTAGAATTATAAACCGAGTCTTATAATTAGAACATAAGATGCCAGTGGCCTCTCACTGGAGTAGCTCAGCTCATATGCATGAAATGCGTGATTTTGCTGAGGAGAAAGCCTTATGGATCAGGTTGATGAATGTTTGTATTTCACTGCTATCACTTATATATACAGCCTTACAGCAAAGGAATCTTTCAAAAACTTGGGAAGGTACTGCTTAGAGGTAGAATTGCCACTCAAAGAATGTTTTGCATACAGGAAAGATGGAGGCAAATTTTCAAAGTATTCTGAGACTGGCCTTTACTTTTGCACAACCAGAGCTGGGTAAAATTGGTAAATTTTAATCATGTACATTTTTGCATATTCTAAAACTTGGATTTGCATATAAATAAGCTGCTCAGACATCTAATTACTCAATTTGCATGCACAAATGGTGCAAAGGTGAGTTTTGGGGTGCATAAGAAGTAAGCAACCCAAAATTGCATGACCAAAGATTTGAGCATGCAAATTCATCAGCTGAAATGAAGAAGGCTGTATCTAGTGTTATTTTTGTCCCACCAAAGTCCTGACTCATTAAAAAGCTCATGAAAAACAATGACGAAGACAAATACAGACACTAGATACTGCACACTATCTTATTAACAACTAGAGCAGAGAATTCAAGAGATCAAAATTTCTGGCGCACTGTGTTTCCATTGACTGTAGCCAAGGAAAAGTGGACTTTGGACTTGGCTTTGCAGGTACTGGAAGTGAAGAAGGTATCGATATAAAATGTTTGTTTTTAAAATAAACAGGTATTTGTAATTTTTAAGTCTATACATAGATTCTCTTACCAATTTGGGATGAATTCAACTTATTAATATTTTAACAAAAGCTTTGAAGATCATTATTGAGGACAAAAATTTTGCTTATGAAAATTCAGAAAATAAAAATCTGCCATAACACTGACAAAACAAAACTATAGGTGTGGGGAGGGAAGAAAACTTAAACTGTATAATTTTAGTGTCTGGCCACATTTGGGGGCTGGGGGACATTGTACAATATTCTGCAAATTTTAAGTGTTCATTGAGAAAAAAGAGTTTGGGGCCAGATCTTCATCTGGTGTAAACTGGAGCAGTTCCAATGGAACCACATCAATTTACATCAGCTGAGAATCTGCCTCTTTCTAGCTATCTTTTTTGGCTGCAAAAATTTATGCTGTAAACAGCTGCTGCTGCCCTGTAAACTCATTTGTCAGACAAATGTCTCTGGACAAACAACAAAATCAGCAAAGGTGGGACATTACTCCCATCAAAACGTTACTGGGCCCATATCACTGCTAAAATTATTAAGCACACAGGCAGTTTCTCTCTCATCTTCTTAAAAGAAAAGAAAAGAAAAGAAAAGAAAAGAAAAGAAAAGAAAAGAAAAGAAAAGAAAAGAAAAGAAAAGAAAACCAAGGTTATGGCATGCAAACAACTATATTAAGGTGTAGCGGGGTGGTCACCCGCTCCGGGCCTGAAATGGTTACAGCCAGCCCTGGGAGAGGGCAGGGGTGGTGAGCCAAAGGCTAGGCTGATGGGGAAGGCAGCCTCAGCTGGGGCCATGCCCCAGTCAGGCCACAGCTGGCCCTATAAAAGACTATGAGCCAGGAGCTCAGGCAGTCTCTCTCTAGCTGTGGAGTGAGACGGGCCTGGCTGCTTGGGAGCTGAGTAAGGAACCTAGAGTGGAGCAGGGCTAGGGAAGGCTAGAGGAGCTGGGGGAGCTCCAGCCTGGAAACCCCGCAGGCTGCAGGCCTTGTTAAAGGCTGGGAATGGTACTGGGGTTGCAGAGGTGCAGCCCAGGGTAGGCAGAGGCATCAGGTCCAACCCCCCCTTTGCCAATGATGAATGGCTTGTACACTGCAGTCTGCCCCAGTGAGTGGGGGCTAGATGGTGACTGGCAGTAGCCATAGACTGAGGTGAGGTGGGGATAGAGGGTTGAGGGTTCCCCTGGGTGGGGAGACCCAGAGAGAGGTGTACTGCCAGGGGGCAGCACCCAAGATAAAGGGGCACTGGGGTCCGTGAGGGAAACGGGGGCCTGAGGCAAGTGGGACACTGGCCTGCAGAGGGCACTCCGGAGGCCAGAGAGCTAATTCCCAGGACGACTAGCGGGAGGGGTCGTGCTGGTGCGTCCCACCTTGCTACACAAGGTTTCACAGTTAAAACCACACACGCACAAAAAAAAAAAAAAAAGAATCAGGAACTTCTGATTCTGGCCCAGTAGCAACTTTCACTCATCCACACTGGATATATTTGGTGTGATAGAATGGGATATGTCTGTGTCACATTCTGAACATTTTATATTGTAATTTCATTTTGTGTCAGGACCTACATCCATTTTGTTATGTGCTGAACACATGTCTAATCTCACCCAAGGCAAGGTTATTGAAATGCATTCCAGATAGCTGCCCTGTCCAGGAAAAGTATTTGACACTGCTGAAGGATCATCACTGAGAAGCAGTCACAGAGCGATCGGGAGCCATCCACTTTGATTGTCTCTCAACTACTGGTCCAAACTCATGGAACAATGGATTTTCTACATAGGGGCACCAGCGCAGCCGGTAGGTCTGCAGTTCCTCAGCCAGGGCACATGGCAAAAGGAAAGAGTCTATATTTACGAAGAGCTGCTGCTTTGAAGTACAGGGGTGCACCACTGCTACATGTAAGCCAGATGTGAAGGAGAGAGAGAAAGCAGGAGGGAATACGCCCAGCATGAATGCTGACAAACTTTGATTCACAAATGGGGTAACATGAGACTGGGTGGAGGGTACGCCTCAAGCCTGTTTCTTGTTTTCAAAGATCTATAATTCACTAATGTTTTCTAGAGTAAAATGACTGTGGTTAAGAAATTCCTAGGCTAAGCCTGTGCTCCTTGCTTGCCTGAGGTCTCAGCCTGATAGTGCACCATAGGGATTCAGAGCTAGAAACAGTGAGTGGACGCTACCTAGTCCCAGTGGGTTTAGAAGCATGTAGGACCCAGTGGTTGGGTTCAGTCGCAACAGTCTGGCATCCATGTCATGTGTTTCAGGCCAGGTGGTGACATTTAACATTTTGTTTTTATTTTTCTTGTTAAATAAGTAACTGAATATAACTAAAACCCAGGAAATGCATACAGGACTGGGGCCGACAAAACTACCACCTGCATTAGAGGCTACAGTGGGAGGATACATTCACAGTGGATTAATAAAGAGAACATGGTTCATTTAAATGTTACTCTTGGGATCTTAATTTTTGCCCTCCCTGACTTTTTTATTTTAATGGTGCAATATTCATGTTGCATTAATGTAGCTTTGTGCATGTAATTTACATTTTTAATATCTGCCTCATGTGTCCAGGTCCATATTTCAAGGCAGGCACTCTGCTCACACTACTTATGTTATGCAAAGAAGTCAATGAATCTACTCACATGTTTTCCAGAGAACTCATCTATTTCCTGCAGCAGTTTCTCCTGGCACTCTGGGTTGGTGGCTAATAAGTAGGTGGCGAAGGAGAGGGCATTGGTGGTGGTCTCATACCCACCAATGAGGAAGATGAAGGCTTGGCCTACAATCTCATCCTCAGACAATGTCTTCTGAACCTTTTTAGGCAGGCCCTTGTCAGCAGGAGGCTTATGGTCCTGAATGGAAACATCAGCTTGGTTGACTATGTCAAAGTGCTCCACACCAATGCAGTTAGTAGAGCTGCGAGCATCGAGTATCAACTGGAGGAAGTCTCTGCGCCTCTGTGAAATGCAAGATAAAAACATACGCTCAGAATGAATCAAAATAATAAACTATGCACATGTGTTCAAAATGATTGTGCGTGACCACGTCAGACACATTGCAAGGACCTAATTTCCAGAGGGTGGGTATTTAGCACTTTCTGGTCGTACCTATAATGGCATGTCCCAGCCGACGCACACCGGCACAGCTGTATTGCCAGTGCGTGTGCATGTGGGGGGTAGGGACGGGGGGATGGAGGCATACTCTCTGCCCATTCCCCACCTATCTACTCTGAGAAGGGAGTAAGCAGGCATGTTGTTCCACTTATTCACATATGCCCAAACCTAAGGTCCAGATAGCCACGCTAGGCATGTACAGGGGAGTTAGCTTATGCAGCCACTCAAGAGCACACGAAGCCACAATCTAGGTCTCAGGGCAGATCTATCCACAGTTTTTGTATCAATTTAACTATGCTGGTTGTGCAGCCCTCTAGGGTGGACTCCATTTTATTGGTATAAAAGTGCTTATATTAGTATAACTTTGGTAATAAGTTGCACCACTATAAGCATCTCTCTACGATATAGTTACATCAGAACAAAACATGTATGTATGTCTTGTTCATGCAAAATGCTTGTTGAACCATCCTCCTTTTACTAAAGCTACTTGCTTATGTCAGTTTGAGCCAGAAAAATGCCACAGGAACAGAACTATGCGCAAGAGCAGGTTGACTCCAAGCCAGTTTGGACAGTTTGGATTGACTTTTGAGAGCAGGATATAATACTGCTGTGCTGAATCTAAGCCATGAGGCCAGGAGATTCATTTGTCAATTCCTCAAATACCAACATAATGTATCATAGCACAGAAAGATCCCAGGGGTGACTGCAGTGCCAGGATCTGACATGCTGCAGCTTGAAAAGGAAAAGCAGGGATCAAGTGTTTCTTCAAAAGGATTAAATCAGCATTTATTTATTAATTAAAGAATAAACAAAAATATTTTGAATTATTTTCTTGCATCAGATGATACAGATAAAGAAGAAGCCAGAGAAAGGACAGGCTAGTGAGATAAGGGTAAGGAAGGAGCAATTAATTATATATATCAACAGACTTAATCAGATAATATTTTTACATGACATGGGAACAAGAAGCAGCGAGAGCCAAGAGGAGAAATATTTTATATCCTGTGCTCTAGCTCTGCTGCCAGCAAACTGCAGAGAGAAACTGAAATTCAGAGCGTTTGGGTAAGGCAAGGGGTTAGCACGGAACCGTTCTAAGTTCTCCTGTGAATCTCACTCCATCAAATGAAAGCTTGTAATTACACATGTGAATTTGGTGCCCCTGAAAGCAAGAGGCTGGATTATAAAGGCCAGTGCCAGTTATGGTATACACAAGAGCTGTGCGTACTGGCCGAGCTGATCTGCATTACACCCAGTGCCCTGCATGCATGGATTTCCCAGGGTGATGAAGCATGCAAAGCCATATTACTGTATATTGCACTCAGAAATGTGTCCCATCATTTACAACACCATCCTATGCCTAAATTTAGAAATGTGTTCCGCAGTCAAAATGAATGTACTGCTAGCAAAAAGCCTCTCATGTCTAACACATGAAGAAATAAAAGAGCTGTGACTGTATTGTAACTGTTACTGGGTAATATACCTTCTTTCCCAGCTGTCCCTGTGAACCAAAGAATCAATATTTCTGCATACTTTAACTCTTTATGGCTAAAGACTGCATTTAACTGCCCTAGGAAGACTTCATTCACGTGAAAAGAAAAGGAGTACTTGTGGCACCTTAGAGACTAACCAATTTATTTGAGCATAAGCTTTCGCGAGCTACAGCTCACTTCGCGGCTGCTACTCTGAAACCGTTCATTCACGTGCTCATTCAACATTTGTTCTGGTAGTCAATGCATTGTGCAATAAACAGTCCAGTTCTTGGTCCTGGTCTACACTTGAAATTTTTTCCTATATACCTATTTCAATTAGGTGTGTGATACTGGTAAATGCCCTACCGTGTATGCAGTTGTACCTGTATAAAGGTGATTTACACCAGTATAGTTAATTCCCTTTCTTGCACAGGAATAGCTAGTTATATGGTATAAATCACCTTTATACCAATATAACTATGTCAACATTAGAGGGGTTGTACTGCTGTGACTCTACCAGTAAATTTAAAGTGGTACAATTTTTCTAGTGTAGACAAGCCCTTAGTTTGAACCAGAGATAGGCAAATATGGTCAAAGATATATTTGTGTGTAGTTTTGCAAAGCAACCCACTGGCTCCTGTTGCCTAGGAATTGTACTTACTTGTGAAGTCTGGACCTCAAATTTAGATTGTAAGTTCTTTGGGGCAGAAATTGTCCCTTACAATATGCTTGCCCACCATTTAGCCATATGAGGCCCTGATCTTGTTTGAGGCCTCTAGGCACTGCCAGAATAGTTGAAGTAATAATAATCATAATAAATAATAGAACAGGGTGAGCAAAGTTCAGTTCACAAGAACATTCGTGCAAAACAAAATGAATTCTAGCACAAGTTAAATATTCACTAGTGTATTGTACTAAAACACTGCCATCACAATTTTGACCTTTTTGCATATAATATGGAAAAGAGACACATCTTCCTGTTTATGAACTGTAGGTCATCCAATCAGAGAGGAGAAGCAAATAACTTCTAACTTATTTATACCATGTGATTGGCCCCGTAGCGCACAGGGACTATTAAAAGCCACCGGTTAGTGAACAATCCATAAAAAACTTAAGTTTATTTGCACACACTATTTGAATAAATGTGAAGAATGAATAACACTGAAAAATCACAACTTGTTCATCGATAATTCACAAAGAGAATAAAGCGGTACATTTTAACAAATCCTCCGCAGTACACAGTTCATCCAGCTCTTCTTTACACATCAATACAGAATGCAACATTAACAATCATCAGCCCAGCAAGAGAAAAGAGATTTCAATTTGGCAGGCTGGTTATTACCTATCACAGTGAGACATGCTTTTTTTTCTGGGATCACAAAGGTAGTAAAATCATCCTTCCCCAAAAAGCACAGTATGGTGACTGGGAAAAAACATTGGCATAGAAACAAAAAAAGTTGGATTATTTGTCAGTTGCTGGAGGTGAGAAGAGGGAGTCTCTCAGGTACATTCACAGGAAAGAAAATGCACATTTTTCAGTTTGACAACAGATCTGATATTGGTAGCATCACCACATGAAAACATTCTCTGGGCATCATATTTAGCTGCTGGCTTACTCTTCCCAATGGGAAGTTTCTTTGATTTTCCTGACAGGCAGCAGAAGCTAACAGAACCTTCTATATTATATTCAATCTTTCTTAGTTACGTTATTCCTGAGTAAGAGGGAGCTGCAATTGCCAGCAGCAAAACAAAGTCACGTCAATGAGATGGACTTCCATTTTTTATTTTTTTCCACACAAGGAAGCATCTATCATTAAACCAATGAAAGCTTCAGATTTAGTTACTGCTTCAAAGACTATAATTTGGATGTGGTTTGCAGGAGAGTAAATGTTCAACTTTGTGGATGACATAGTTACCCCCTTTGAAATATATACTAGGACAAGTCCTGCTTTCAGTCTCTCAGAGAAAGATACTTTATTATATGCTTCCTGACACCACTGATCTGGGCCATATCATCCCTCTCATTAGTCTCCTTAAACATCACCTGGCCATGCAGAAAAATCACTCTGCATGGAACTAACCAGCTTTGTGCTACAGATGTGTAGCAGAAGAACAGATGGGTCCTGTTCTGGGGAAGGCACATCCAGCAGTATTTATCATTCTTTCTTCAGTACTCACTTTTAAGCTTCACAGCTGTCAAAAGAACATAGAAGTCTGTCCCTTGTGCATGCAATGCATCCTAATTCTTCTCCTCACAAGAATCAAGGGTCTTGGGCAGGGTCTCAAGCTCACTCAGCCTTGAACTGGGAAACTGCACTTTTGCATAACTTTTAAGTTAAGCCTATAGAACGACCTTTTAACTACTGAACCCTGGCTTTTGGGACCCAAATGGACCTCTTGGGTTACAGTTTTAGAAGGTGAAAGGGAAAGCTCACAGACAGCGCTATCAGAAACATTTCCCGTGGAATCTTCATTCAGAAGGATGCTTTCAACTGCAAGGATTTCTACAATTTTTTTCTCACACCTGTAATTCAATTTGGGTTTCAGGTTTGAATGAACTAAATAATACCAAAGCAAATTACACATGAAACCGGCAGCCAGGCTGGAAAATATAATTGGTGAAACTCTCCCAAGCTCCTCTCATCAAAGCTCTTGCCAACCCAAGCTCCACACACTCATGATGCCAAAATGAAATGCCACTAACAATAGACTGCACCAGACCTTCACAGTATGATCATACCTCCTCTTTCCTGCATGCTTTGATTGGCAGTGAAATAACAAAATAGGTTGACAGTAAAATCTCATTAGGATTCAAAATTAACCCACTCATAAAATGAAGCAGTTTACACCTCTTTCAGGCTTTCTGCAGACTCAGACACACATAACTATATTAGTCTGCATCCAGTTCACATTTTGAAAGCTAAATTTGGAACCTTGAGGGCCAGCATCTTGGGGCCAGACCTTTGTCTGGAATAGCTTCACTGGTATCAGTAAAGAAGCGGAGAATAAAACTCTTGATTTTTTTTTTAATTGAAAGCTTTACTGTGGAGCACAAAATGAAGCCCTCAAGGAAGAGTATCTGTCAAATTAAAACAGGATGGTCAAATCCAACTTCTGATTAAAAACACTAAGTTTCACATCAAAAACATGCAAACTCCACCCCTCTGGGAAAAAAAATCCATCACCCCAATAAATCAGAGATTCTCTTCTTTCTATATGTTTTAAACCAGAGATTGGAATTAATTGGGATGCTTGAGTTGACAGGTCCTAGATTTGCCCATCTAGGGGTTAAGGCAGGGCACTCTCAGCGGAGGGCTCCCAACTCTGGAATTTAGTCCCCCTCTCAGTCCAAAAGAACCAGAGTTTGTTGAACTTCAAGTCAATTGCAAAGTTTATCTTTTAACACAGGCCATCCTTAAAGGTATTGTTTGAGGGTGGTAGGGAAACTAGTTTGTTTGCATTCACTAACACTGGCTGGATGGCTTATTGTGGTGTTTTTATTGTAAACAAGTTGAGAGATTGATGATAGGCACATCTTATAAAGGAATAAAGCTCCTACTTTTATGAGGTTTTTAATGCAAAAGGATACATATCGGCCCAGGTTTATTTGAAAGATTCAAGAACATTTTGTCAAACCTGGTCTGAGCATAGTGTTTGTCATGAAACTACAGAGCAGGGAAGTTTTGTGTTATTTTGCACTTGGTTCAGATAATTTCATACAGCTCAAAATAAAAAGAGTTTAGTCAATTTCCCTGGCTCCAGAAATGTCATACTGATTATGCTCATTGTACTTAGAGAGTGGTCAAACTAACTATGAATGTCCTTGTTTGTGGAGGGAGAATCCAGACTGATTCCCTTTTCTCTACAGAAAACAGATGCATCATTATGATAACTTGATCAGGATGTTACATTACCCTGAAGTCACAGCTACAGAACACACTGGAAGAAACAGTTAGTGAACAGACAAGACTGTCAAATTCTTGGAGTCACCTGCAGACTTAGAGTCAGAGATGGAATCTCCTTTGCAAGGATGATGACTCTTGCCTTTTTACAAATAAATAAATCAAGTATTAAGCTAATGCCTAATGCCTACTAAGATGCTATTTCATTGGCTGGATTAACCACCCATAAACAACTAGAGAGAGGAGCTATGTTATAGTAGATAGCATTTACCCCATTGTGAGCAAGGACACTTGGGTTCTATTCCAATCTCTGTCTTTGAACTACAATTAGCTTCCGTTCCCCCACTGTAAAAGGGGTATAATAATATACAATATATATTTACAGGGTATTGTGACGCTTAAGTTAACTGAGATTTATAAAAACACTTAAAAAACCTCACATGAAGGGGGAGAGAGAGAGATACATTAGATGGAGTTTAAGGCCATAATGGATCATTAGATCATCTAGTCTGACCTCCTGCATATCACAGACCATGGAATTTCACACAGTTATCCCTGTACTGAGCCCAACAACTTGTGTTTGACTACAGCATAACTTGGGTTTTTAACATCCTATATAGACACACAGAGAGAGAATATACTATTTCCGTGCATCTGGCCATGGAGTCACCCAATAACAGGAAAATCAGGCTGTTGAAAAATACGAAGCAATTTCCCTCTGCTGGGTTCCACTTAAAGACAAAAGAACGGTTCAGAGGGAAGGCGACAGAGAAGAGTGCTCAGGTTTCCCCTCTTCACCTTCTGAAGAACTCTGGATGGATGGGGATCTCTCTTTCCATACAGAGAAATTAAAATACACCTTGTGGTCCACATTGTAAAAGTCCAATGTTTGAAGTTGGGGAAGGAGGGGAGGGGACAGGGAAGGGAAATGGTGCTACTATACTCCCAAGACTCACTCACCATGTCCAATCCCAGAAAGTTCCTCACTTGGTTAACGATCCAGAGATTATTTAGCTGCTCACTTATCGAGCACAGCAGTGAAGCAAAATAAAATATAGAAACATCAGTACAGTATACAGGCAAGTGCCAGCCTGTATTAGAGGTATTAAGAGTCTACAGAGAAAATCATGTCATTCCCAAGATCTTCCACACAGTTCAGAGATGAAAATAAATTTGAATTTTAGATTCAGTTGCTAATGAATGAAGACAATTTAGAGAGTTATTTCAAGCTGAGACAAGTTTAAAACAGGTCCTTCTAGTTCTTCCAGGATGAGCTGTTGCGTATGAACCACAAAGCTCCTAGTTACAGGCTTGTTTGAGGCAACACGTAGAATAAAGAAACAGGACAATTCTAGCTACTGAATTCTGCTCAATACCATGTTTTTTTATTTCTCAATGAAGCTGCTCCACAGTTTTCTAAAGTGTAACCTTAGGTTTAAATTTCTTGACTTTGAGACTTTTTTTTTTTAAAACTGCAACATTCTTTATTTCTCTGCACCACCATCACCACTTAAGTTCTTGATACATATTTACAACCATAATGCACTTAAGCAAGGTTATTTTTTCTGGAAGTCATAAAATGCTCATACTTGCTGTCTGGGCAATTCCAAGAACAGCTCATGCTACAGTTTATGATCTATGGCATCAGGTGGACATCCCAAAAGAGCACTTTATAATTCCAGAAAGGGACAAGCAGGGGAATCCATATAAAAACAGTATAATGGGGAGTAACAAAATATCACAATAGAACTCCCTGTGAATAAATTAGCTACACCCAGGGCTCATCTACACACTACGGCAAAGCACGCCAGAGGGGTGTGATTTGTAAAGCACTCTAACATGTTGGACTCTAACTGCACCCTGTAAACTCTGCTGGCACACTCTAAAAGGTCCTTACTTGGTGTAAACAGTCTACTTGGAGCTTGTCTACACTGTGTCGTCTACATTAACGCTAACTAGACAACTTTTAGAGCTAGTGTTCTACAAATCACACCCCTCTAATGCACTTTGCCAGCACAGTGTAGACAAAACTGAAGTAGCTTACAGTTGGCTAAAGCCACTGTGCTAATCCCTTCTGCAGTTACACAAAGTATTCACTTACGAGAAGGATATTTTTACTTCTTTGGATACACTAACTGCCAGCTAAATACACAGGGAAGGGGAAGAAATAATTTTTAAAGAAGAGATGGTGTCTTATCTTTTGTAACAGTGCCACTTTGAATATATGTTGATAAGTACATGGGTACTGTGGAATAGATAACACCTCTTTTTTGCATCATTAGCTATATATGCGCCAATAGAGATGGCTCTAATGTGTATCCAAAGCTGTAATTCACTCTTGAGGCTTTTTTGTTATCATAAAACCAAGAAAGTGACAGCAGTTTGAGCAGTTTATGAACAGTAGCAAATCCCCAAAAAGGAATTCAGTCACACATTTTCTCTTTGAATACTGAACTGAACAGGAAGGATGTACTGGATGGCTAGGAGGACTGGTAACAGAACATGAAACCTCCCATCTCCAGGTCATCAGATGAAACTCAGCCTGGTAACCAAAAGTCTTCTACTTTCTGACAGCTGGTTGGTGGTTTATCAGTGCTGAGCTGGTGGTCCCAATCCAAAGCATAATGAAGTGATGTAAACATCACAATTCCTTTCCCAACACACACAATTAAGACCATTATTGGCAGCGTCAGAAGACAGGCCAAGAATGCAATGAGGAGAGAGACTATGCTACTCTCCCACATCAACCATTATTCTCTCCAAGTCAGGAATGAGGCACATTGGCTGTAACTGATGTGTCAGGGCAGGGACCACCTCTCTGTTCTGTGTTTGTACAATGCTCTGATCCCTGACTAAATCCCCTGGGCACTACCATAATAAAAATAATAAATAACAGTAAGAATAATTTTGGGGAAAGCTTGAGCTGTTGTTGCCCATACCCCGTCTGTGTATAAAGGGCCTTATCTGGTTTCCGTTGACTTCAGTCAGCTTTCAGAAACCCCCACCCAAATCAACATACAGTACCAAACACATACTGTATTAGTAGGTATAAGATGTCTCCCCTCCCGCCCCCCCCCCCACACACATACACACTAGTATTCTGAAGTTTATTTTGCCTCCCAAATCATTATCTGACATTCTTCCCCTCCTTTTCTCACAGCGTTGTATGTGTGCGCGGGAAGGACGTTGGTATCCGAAGCAGAATCACTGACTGACATGCCAGTTACCGAACACAAGACTAATGATTTGGGTTGCTGTTGCAAGAGCTCAATGCCCCATTTTTTCTCCTTGAGAGATTATAATGGTATTAGCTTAGACTGAATAGTTCTATTTACAGTGTTGGCCTGACATTCAACACCAATGTACATGAATGTACTGTAAGTACTTACTGCCTTGAGGATTGTGAGAGCCACCCCAACATTGCTTTTATTCACCCTTTTTAAAAATGCCTTACAAGTGCCTCAGTCTCCTTTTACTCTCCTCCACATGCTTAGCACACCCTCCCCAAACCTGTCTGCCAATCCACCTCCATTGCCTAGTGGAGCCACCTACATACATGCCATACTGGGTTACCATGTGATTGTACTACTGGCACCCTTTCTCCTTGGTCTAAGACCCTCTTGTGTCACATTGAGATCATGCACACTTTGGGGCAGGGAAGATGGCATTACTTGGGTATGTGAGATGCCTAACTCATTTTGGGGGTGCTCAAAATTAATAATTGTCAAGTATTACAGCTATTGTCATTATTTATATTAATAATAAAAAGCATAGTTATACCATTTATTATTATAATTATTGCTATATGTTAATAAATAATAACAACTGGTATTACTATTTCTTCTTTGAACAACCATGTCTCTTCAGCTGAGGCTCTGTCATGCTACTGGGCTAGTCACCAAACAGGCCTTAGCTCTAAGTTAGGACTTATTCCACATTTTCAGGTCACATTAAACTAACCTCTAACTAAAACACATTAGTAGCTTGCGGGGGGGGGGGGGGAGGGTGAGGGGAGGTATATATGCACAAGGGAGGTAGCTGTTGCCAGGGTTGGGATGGTGGGTAAAACTGGTATTGGGAGGGAAAGATACATTGAACATGCACAGGATAACCAATGATGAATTGTGTTGTTATCTGAAGTTTCCTGAACGTTCAGTTCAGTTATGGTTTTTATCCAGTAGAGGACTCCTTAGTAGCAATAAGCATTCTCCCTTTTCCATTAGAGAGTTTCAATCTGACTTACTAGTATTTACACATCCTTTATATTGCAAACACAGGCATTTTGCACACACTGATAAACACATACAAAAATTATGCATGTGTGAGTTGAGAGAGAGAGAGAGAGAGAGAGAGAGAGAGAGAGAGAGACACACACACACACACACACACACACACACACACAGAAAGAAAAATAAGAGGACTTTGTGTATCTTGCTATGCCCTTTCCACAAAACACAAGAATGCATGAAGAATGGTAGTCTGACATCTCTATTATCTGGAATGTTCTCAAAACTCAAGTCTTCAACTCGACAGCAGAAATACACCAACACTTGAGTTGAAAGTATACAGAATACAAATTGCCTGCCTCCTCAACAATACCTTAATATGTCCTACTTCTTGCAGAGACCCTGACTGATCAATACTCACGAGTTATAGCCAGCATTCTTTAACATACCAATTAAAAATATTTTTCTGAAAAATCATATTGTATGGTAACTATTGACTTGCCAGCCCAGGAGGACTCTACGCATTCCATATACACATTTATACAATGTGCAAATTAAGCATTCTAATGAGTAATACTATAATTCATGTGGTGAGCAGATCTGGGCATTCTTTTGCTATTCAACAACTTTTATTTTCCAGAACAAAATGTAATGACATGTTTCAACTTTGTTAATTATTATTCTGTCAACTGTGTAAATGCAAATGATATATGTCTAATATATGTAATTCCTCCTAACTAGAGCAGTGGTTCTCAGCCTTTTTGTACTGGGATCCTCCCTCTCATCTAGCTAGGATCAAGCCAGGACCTTCTCCCCATTCAGCAGTATTTAAAGGGCAGTGTGGTCGTGACCCCCTGACATCTGTTTGTAATCCCCCTTGAGATTGCAACAACCATGGTGAAAATGGAAGAAAACAGCATATGCAGCAAATGTATTAAATGTTTCTCTAAGAAACTGGACCATAACTGTTTAAATTCCAGCTGCTTAAACTCTGACAGGACCCTATCAAATCAAGCAGATCTGTCAACCCCGTATACCCTTCTGTAACATCTAAAGTTCTCAAAGTTCCTACTGCAATATAAAACTTTTAGATATTGTTTGTTTTGAAAAGAAAAATGGCCTGAGTTTTACGACAGTTAAATCTTTCAGACCCCTAATGTTAATAAATTTGGATCCATAATACCGACTGTGCTCACAATCAGATTAATTCTCACTGATATTTTCATCACATTTCAAAGTTTAATACTGCAAATAAAAGCTTTTTAAAAATTCATTTGAAAAATAGCATTTTAAACCAATCAATACTTTGTTTAATCAATACTAAAATCATGCTTAGGTCAGATCCTGGCAAGTTCTACAGCCCTTTTGCAGCACCCTGGTGGCACAAAAGAGCCATGAAGCTGGCACGACTGGTTCACAGAGGATTCCTCCGGCATACGGAATGTACTGAGGATGTGGCCAAGAGAAAAGTAACAGAGTGCTACTGTGCTCTGGTGAGCCCTCACCTGGCCCTTTTGGGGACCAAAACCACCTGTCATACTGTAAAGCAGTATGATTTCTCTAAATTGTGCTGGGAGCAGTATTGACCCCCTAACTGATCCTAAGATCAGAGGAGCACAAAGGCAGTATTAAAACCACTGTTGTTTCCCTCCCCCTTCAGGACCTGCACCAAGCACAGCTTGGCCAGACTCGAGGATCAGCACCCCTTGTATGCAGAGTTTCACTCTAAGTTTTTTTTTAAACAGCCGAGTTATAAACCATTCCACAACCCCCAGTCACCAACGGCGGATTGTAACTGAAACACTGACAACAGCTTTTGCTATAGAACAGTTTTAATAGGCCATTGTAGTATTCATTAAGTTGTTAATAATGGATTGTGGCACAAACCAATTTATCAAGGTTCCATTGTAATTAAAATCACTGAATATTTGGGCAATCACAAAACACCGACCTAGCCCTATGTGCTTCTGAAATTTTACATTTTGATATGAATTCTGACTCTCTCTCCCTGGAGACCAGCAAAGAGTGGGTTGTAGTTGATAGATTTTTAATTGCCATTACATGACTAAAAGGTGTATATTTCAGTTAAAATAAAAAACGGGACACTCAGCAATCCTCCTTGTCCCTTTATTATTCAATGGAAGGTTTTGCTTTTTAATGCTTTTAAACATAGCTGCGTTATTATTGTTAAAAGGATTGCTGAAGAAGGCGTACTATGAAGAAAGTAGCTACAAACAAGATTTCACAGAATCTGGTGTCACCAGGTTCATAGTCAGAGTCCACATAAAAGTTGATAGTTTTGCCACTGACATCAGTGGAGCCAGGATTTCACTCACAGATATTAAGGCCAGAAGGGACCATTATGATTATCCAGTCCAATGGGTCCCCATTTTTTTTTTTTTTACTAAAGCAACTGCATTTTCTCTTTCCTGGGGACTCCCCATTACCCCACCTCCCCATGCTATCAAAAAATCTTTTTGCCTAGGTTTTTGGTAACCATAAAATTTTGATAACCATTTCTGTAAATTGAAATAAAATTTATAAAAAAGCAGCTAAACTTTTTGACATTGTCAACAACTGCGGGTGAAAAAAAGGCAATTTTTTGATCAAGGAACAAAAAAAGTTTTTGTTTGAAAAATTTCCAGTGGCTCTGGATTTAAAATAACCCATATCCTTTGGTACTGATTGGGAAAGTGGAGCCAGCACTGAGGTCGCAAAATGCACAAAACCTACAAGTGGAAGTGTGTAAGCTCTTTTCCAGGGAGCTCCTCTCCTCCCAGCATTGCTGAAGGTATCTGCTTTCCCCTTTAATACAAAAAGAAAAGGAGTACTTGTGGCACCTTAGAGACTAACCAATTTATTTGAGCATAAGCTTTCGTGAGCTACAGCTCACTTCATTGGATGCATACTGTGGAAAGTGTAGAAGATCTTTTTATATACACACAAAGCATGAAAAAATACCTCCTCCCACCCCACTCTCCTGCTGCTAATAGCTTATCTAAAGTGATCACTCTCCTTATAATGTGTATGATAATCAAGTTGGGCCATTTCCAGCACAGTGTGTGGGGTGGGGGGGTGAGAAAACCTGGATTTGTGCTGGAAATGGCCCAACTTGATTATCATACACATTATAAGGAGAGTGATCACTTTAGATAAGCTATTAGCAGCAGGAGAGTGGGGTGGGAGGAGGTATTTTTTCATGCTTTCTGTGTATATAAAAAGATCTTCATCGGATGCATACTGTGGAAAGTGTAGAAGTGAGCTGTAGCTCACAAAAGCTTATGCTCAAATAAATTGGTTAGTCTCTAAGGTGCCACAAGTACTCCTTTTCTTTTTGCGAATACAGACTAACATGGCTGTTACTCTGAACCCTTTAATACAGAGGCAGTCAGAAGCCTTCATTGACAATTTGCTAAGGGTGAGTACAAAAAAATAGCATAAGCAGGTAGAGACAAAATCAGGGAGGACAAGGCACAAAATGAGTTACACATAGCAAGGGACATAAAGGTAATAATAAGAAGTTCTATAAATATATTTGGAGCAAGTGAAAGACATAGGAAAATGTACGTCTGCTATTTAGTGGGAAATGAGAGCTAATAATGGATGATATCAAGAAGGCTGAGGTGTTTAATAGCTAGTTTGCTTCAATCTTCTCTAAAAAAGTTAGTTGTGACCAGGTACTTAACATGATTAATATTAACAATGCGGGGGAAGGAATAGAAGCCAAAATAGGGGAAAATCAGATTAAAGAATATTTAGATTAATTTGATGTATTCAAATTGGTAGGGCCTGATGAAATTCATCCTGGGGTACTTAAGGAACTAACTGAAGCAATCTCGGAATCTTTGTTAATTATCTTCAAGAATTCATGGAGAATGGAGGAGATCCCACAGGACTGGAGAAGGGCAAACATAGTACTATCTTTAAAAATGGGAACAAAGAAGACACCGGGAATTATAATCCAGTCACCCTAACTTCAATGCCTAGAAAGATACTGGAACAAGTAAGCACCTAGAAGATAACAAGGTAATAAGTAATAGCCAACATGAATTTGTCAAGAACAAATCACACCAAACCAATCTAATTTCCTTCTTTGTCAGATTTACTGGCCTAGTGGTTGGAGGGAAGCAGTATTCATGATATATCTTGATTGTAGTAAGGCTTTTGACACAATCACACATGACATTCTCATAAGCAACCTAGGGAAATGTGGTCTAGATGAAATTGCTAGGAGGTGGGTGCACAACTGGTTGAAAGAGCACACTAAAAGAGTACTTATCAATGGTTCGCTGTCAAACTGGGCGGATATAGCTAGTGGGGTCTAATAGGGGTCCATCACTATTCCATACTTGCATTAATGACTTGAATAATGGAGAGGAGAGTAAACTTATAACATTTACAAATGACACTAAGCCGGGAAGCGCAAACACTTCGGAGGACAGGATTAGAATTCAAAACGACCTTGACAAATTGGAGAACTGGTCTGAAATCAACAAGATGAAATTAAATAAAGACAAGTGGAAAGCATGACACTTAGGAAGGAAAAATCAAATGCACAACTACAAAAAGGGGAATAAATGGTTAGGCAGTACTACTGCTGAAAGGGATCTAGGGGGTTATCATGGATCACAAATTGAATACGAGTCGTCAGTGTGATGCAGTTGTGAAAAGGGCTATTATTCCGGTGTGTATTAACAGGAGTGCCATATGTAAGACATGGGAGCTTAATCCACAGCAAAAGAGATTTAGGTTAGATATTAGCAAAAACCTTCAAATTATAAAGGTAGTTAAGTTCTGGAATAGAATTCCAAGGGAGGTTGTGGAATCTCTGTTATTGGCGGTTTTCAAGAACAGGTTAGACAAATACCTGTCTGGGATGATTTGGGTTTACTTGGTCCTGCCTCAGCCTAGGGTGATGAACTAGATAAGTGTTTCTCAATGACCAGTCCGTGGACTGGCGCTGGTCCCTGAGAACTCTCTGACACAGTTTAGGAAGGCAGCAAGCCGGTACCTGGTTTCAAAAAGATTGAGAAACACTGTACTAGATGACCTCTGGAAGTCCCTTCTAGCCCTACATTTCTGTTATTGTAATGCCTCCTGCCACTGTTGCTGGTGAGGCATCTTTCCAAACCAAGCCCTAATGTACCACAAACTGGTAAAGCTACAATATAGACTTCTGTTTTCACCAAGGCTGAAGACAAGATGTCCTCTGATGTAGCCACATTCAATTCCATTGTAACTTGGACTTTTGGATGAGCTTCAGTCCACTCTGCATGGACATTTACAATGTCATGGCACTTTCCATAAGATAGAGGTCTGCTCAGGTTGGGAGGGGGACACTCAAAAACTGAGGCTTCTCAAAAAACTATGGAAAATCTGGCATCTTAGTGTTGTTTCAGTCCTTCCGCCTGCCCATGCAAATACACACATGCTAACTAAGTATGTGAGCAATCCTACAGAGCGCAATGGTGAGAGTATACATACCTAATAGCAAACAACCCGAATAACTGTTTGCGGCCAGTGGGTAGCTGAGCAGAGATCATTTTTCTGTGAGCACAGTCCTCATGAAAAATGATGGACTGGCAGCAGTGGAGATAGAAGCCTTCTGCCCTCAGGACAGATTTGGTGGCAATGCAAACTTCTCCTGACTGCTCCAGCAATGTGCCTCTAGGGCACAGTGGGTGGGTGAGAAAGTAGCTCATTCTCCACACGTATTTTATCCTGGATTTCTTATGAGACCACCATCTAGTATCAATCATGGAAGTATTTTTCATTGTATCTCAGTACTTGGATCTGGTCTGACACCACCAAACTCATTTCTCACACACCAACAATCAACCCTCATCTGGTTACAATTTTGGTCACTACTGACCTAAGGCTGGATTCAAAGCTGTCCTCTCTGAAATCTCCAGCAATTATGGAAATTGACGAAGTCTTCCAAAAACCATGAGGACTTCACTAAAAGTTAAAAAAGAACGTTGCATATGCTAAAGTAAGCACTACTGGCTTGATTCTGAGAGATACTGAGCACCTGTAACTGCCAGTAATATTGAATGTGATCTTTTGTGCCATCGGATGCATCCTCTGTAGGGGCATTATATATTGCTCATGCATGAGGATCAATCTGATAATCTAAAACGTCTTTATCATCTTCAAGAGGAAAGATGGTCTTGTTGTTCAGGCAGTCGATGGATATACAGGTTCAATTCCCAGACCTGGCACACACTTCCTGTGTAACTTTGAGCAAGTCACTTAACTTTTCTATGTCCCAGCTCTTCAGCTGAAAAATAGGGATAATTATATTTCCCTACACCATAGGCATGTTGCAAGGATAATTCATGAATGATGATGACGTGCTCAGATACTATGGTATGGGGACCATGTAAGTAGATAGAACTGTTATGATCCTATATGTTTAAAAAGCAAAAAAGTCAGCCAATAATTCATCAATAAACGTGGATTATCTATTATTTCCTTGTAATAAGTTTGCCTAGTGTACACCATCCCCCCATCTAATATAAACAAGTTCATAGGTGTCTAATCCTTCCATCTGCTATCTCCTAAGAACAATATTTACTTTTTAACATCTGCACTGCATTTTCCACAGTTCACACAGATATGGCTCCTGGAATGTACACAGAATTTAGCAAATTTTTAACTAAGTTTTCTTAGTAACCATATAGTTTTCCCCTGACAAGGATGGGATCAGACTTTTTCAGTAGGATTTCCTCTGCTCAACTAATTTCAAGCAGCTCTTGAAGCAAATAGTTCATTAGGTCATAAAAAAGAAAAGCTCATGGGAATTGGTGCAGGAGGGCAAGAAGAAATGAATGTGTGCACAGTAATTAGATTTTCAGATGGTCCCTCTCCCCCAGTGCACATGCGCAACCCCCCCCCCCCCCCCAAACACACACATACACCCACACATCTTATCCTTAGTAAACCATTCAGTGGAGCTCTGTGTATTGTTCTCTAAGAATCAGTGTTCCAGAGATTAAAGATGTAATCAGGTCATGATTTCCACAGAAATATATTAAAAGATGCCTGTTTTCTTACAGTGCATTATTATACTTTTAAGGCACTGAAAACTGACATAGAGAGCAATATACTCCTCTGCAAGCTTTTAAACATTTAGTGCCAATTTTCCTCAAAATTCAGTTCTCAATGCCACAGGTTTCACCTGATCTCTCTCTGCTGTTCTGTGGTTGGGGGTGAAAAGTGTGGATCTCCACACTTGGGAATTCCCCCTGCTTGAAGGAATCCTTGGGTGGCAGAGACACAGCATAGCCAACTGCGGAGCTGTCTCCTACGCAGCACCTAGCGTAAGGTGTGTTGCATTTGGGTGCGGGGGGACGGGGAATGGACTTGGTTGCAGCATCATTGTACCCTGGCAATTCCCGGATGATGACTAGCCCCTTGTGGGATAGAGCTAGCACAGTGCGCAGCCATAGGGCTGCTCTAACTTATAGTAAGGGCCACACCATCCCTATTACTGACAGCTGAAAATGGCTTCTGGGGCACCTCATCCTGGAGACTGCCATCCTCCTTTTATACCCAGAACATGTACAGCATAAGTAGAAGTTGTATAAGCTTCCACTATACTTCGATACATCTCCACCCTGGCCTTCAGTTATGGACAATGCATTCAGCATACCTAGTAAGTCCTGGGCCCTCAGCCAGATTGAGACTCAACCACCCAACAAGGGTGCTAAGAAACAAATTCCGGTGATGATTTTGTTACCTGTTCATTAGGACCTGGATTGAGAAGACCACAAGACCCATCAGACAGTAATGATGTTTGGTCACTATCTACCAGGCATGGATTTGACAACCATGAATTATTAATTTTACATTAAACTATGCTGCTAGAAAAGTAGGAGACATTTGGAGAAATGGTAAGAGATGTGCATGGCTCTCATGGACGACTTCAATCATCCTGATATCTGCTGGGAGAGCAATACAGCGGTGCACAGACAATCCAGGAAGTTTTTGGAAACTGTAGGGGACAATTTCCTGGTGCAAGTGCTGGAGGAACCAACTAGGGGCGGAGCTCTTCTTGACCTGCTGCTCACAAACTGGGAAGAATTAGTAGGGGAAGCAAAAGTGGATGGGAACCTGGGAGGCAGTGACCATGAGATGGTCGAGTTCAGGATCCTGACACAAGGAAGAAAGGAAAGCAGCAGAATACTGACCCTGGACTTCAGAAAAGCAGACTTTGACTCCCTCAGGGAACTGATGGGCAGGATCCCCAGGGAGAATAACATGAGGGGGAAAGGAGTCCAGGAGAGCTGGCTGTATTTTAAAGAATCCTTATTGTGGTTACAGGGACAAACCATCCCGATGCGTAGAAAGAACAGCAAATATGGCAGGCGACCAGCTTGGCTTAACAGTGAAATCCTTGCTGATCTTAAACACAAAAAAGAGGCTTACAAGAAGTGGAAGATTGGACAAATGCCCAGGGATGAGTATATAAATATTGCTCGGGCATGTAGGAATGAAATCAGGAAGGCTAAATCACACATGGAGTTGCAGCTAGCAAGGGATGTTAAGAGTAACAAGAAGGGTTTCTTCAGGTATGTTGGCAACAAGAAGAAAGCCAAGGAAAGTGTGGGTCCCTTACTGGATGATGGAGGCAACCTATTGACAGAGGTTGTGGAAAAAGCTAACGTAATCAATGCTTTTTTTGCCTCTGTCTTCACGAACAAGGTCAGCTCCCAGACTACTGCACTGGGCAGCACAGCATGGGGAGGAGGTGGCCAGCCCTCTGTGAAGGAAGAAGTGGTTTGGGACTATTTAGAAAAACTGGACGTGCACAAGTCCATGGGGCCGGATGCGTTGCATCCGAGAGTGCTAAAGGAATTGGCGGATGTGATTGCAGAGCCATTGGTCATTATCTTTGAAAACTCATGGTGATCCGGGGAAGTCCCGGATGACTGGAAAAAGGCTAATGTAGTGCCAATCTTTAAAAAAGGGAAGAAGGAGGATCCTGGGAACTACAGGCTAGTCAGTCTCACCTCAGTCCCCGGAAAAATAATGGAGCATGTCCTCAAGGAATCAATTCTGAAGCACTCAGAGGAGAGGAAAGTGATCAGGAACAGTCAGCATGGATTCACCAATGGAAAGTCATGCCTTACTAACCTAATTGCCTTCTATGATGAGATAACTAGTTCTGTGGATGAAGGGAAAGCAGTGGACGTGTTATTCCTCGACTTTAGCAAAGCTTTTGACACGGTCTCCCACAGCATTCTTGTCAGCAAGTTAAAGAAGTATGGGCTGGATGGATGCACTATAAGGTGGGTAGAAAGTTGGCTAGATTGTCGGGCTCAACGGGTAGTGATCAATGGATCCATGTTTAGCTGGCAGCCGGTATCTAGCGGAGTGCCCCAAGGGTCGGTCCTGGGGCCGGTTTTGTTCAATATCTTCATTAATAATCTGGAGGATGGTGTGGATTGCACCCTCAGCAAGTTTGCGGATGACACTAAACTGGGAGGAGTGGTAGATACGCTGGAGGGTAGGGATAGGATACAGAGGGACCTAGACAAATTGGAGGATTGGGCCAAAAGAAATCTTATGAAGTTCAACAAGGACAAGTGCAGAGTCCTGCACTTAGGAAGGAAGAATCCCATGCACCGCTACAGACTAGGGACCGAATGGCTAGGCAGCAGTTCTGCAGAGAAGGACCTAGCGGTGACAGTGGACGAGAAGCTGGATATCAGTCAACAGTGTGCCCTTGTTGCCAAGAAGGCCAATGGCATTTTGGGGTGCATAAGTAGGGGCATTGCCAGCAGATCGAGGGACGTGATCGTTCCCCTCTATTCAACATTGGTGAGGCCTCATCTGGAGTACTGTGTCCAGTTTTGGGCTCCACGCTACAAGAAGGATGTGGAGAAATTGGAGAGAGTCCAGCGAAGGGCAACAAAAATGATTAGGGGTCTGGAACACATGACTTATGAGGAGAGGCTGAGGGAACGGGGATTGTTTAGGAACTGGGAAAAGAAGAATGATGGGGGATTTGATAGCTGCTTTTAACTACCTGAAAGGTGTATCCAAAGAGGATGGATCCAGACTATTCTCAGTGATAGCAGATGACAGGACAAGGAGTAATGGTCTCAAGTTGCAGTGGGGGAGATTTAGGTTGGATATTAGGAAAAACTTTTTCACTAGGAGGGTGGTGAAACACTGGAATGCGTTACCTAGAGAGGTGGTGGAATCCCTTTCCTTAGAAGTTTTTAAGGTCAGGCTTGACAAAGCCCTGGCTGGGATGATTTAGTTGGGATTGGTCCTGCTCTGGGGAGGGGGTTGGACTAGATGACCTCCAGAGGTCCCTTCCAACTCTGATATTCTATGATTCTATGATTTTAGAAATTCATTTCTTCTGACAGGTTTACTTTTGGTTGTAGCTTCTAAGAAACACTAATTTTCAGTTTAAGGCAGTCCTTGTTTCAAAGGCTGATAATCTTTTAAATTTCTCTGTTGTGAGGATTAACTAGTTAATGTTCATAAATCCTTCAGAAACTTAACATTGTTACATATGAGCTAAGTTTCAGAGTTGTTGTTATTACTAGGGATTATGAGTGAAATGCTTGCCTCACTGAAGTCAATGGGAGCTTTGCCCTTGACTTGACTAAGACTTAGATTTCACCTAGATTGTATTTTAAAAGGGAGTCTCATTTTTGAGGACAGGGAAAGGCATATTTTAGACCTCTCAGCTTGATATCCTCTTAAAATAACAGTTTCCCCCCTCTCTCTCTGTATGAATTTCTATCAGTTCATCTTTTAGACCTTTCCACCAATATCCATCTAGAGTTTTACAATTACACTGCAGAAGTAAAGGACTGGGATACATTTCTTGGAAGGCAAATTGTAATGTGGATATGGATAAGCAATATCAAAACACTAAATGAAAAACCATCATGTATTGAGACAGCCCACCTACCAAGTCTCTGGATATATATATATATATCTTGTTATAAGGATGATACTCAACCCTGTGCAAAGGGCCAGTGCAAGGCAGATATACCACTAGAATCCCTCTTAAGTTCTCAAAACAGGTCATAAGGGTCCATAGGTCTTGTGCTGGTCCTTCTACACAAGGATGAATTTCTTCTGACGTAAATATAAGGAAGCAAGTTTCTTATAATAATTTGCATCCTTGCATGATTTAATGTATTGTAATTAAAATTCCCAACATGTGACCCTAAAATGTTTCTATACACAAGCCAATGAGTATGACCATCCAGGACTGAAATTATTTTACTGACCATGGAAAAATAGTATGTAATTAAAATGACATCTGCAGTACTACCTGATGGGATAAGAAAAAGTGACATCCCAGATCTCATATAAATGGCAAACATATTATTCGCAAAAAGAAATGGAGTACTTGTGGCACCTTAGAGACTAACCAATTTATTTGAGCATGAGCTTTCGTGAGCTATAGCTCAGTTCATCAGATGCATCTGATGCATCTGATGAAGTGAGCTATAGCTCACGAAAGCTCATGCTCAAATAAATTGGTTAGTCTCTAAGGTGCCACAAGTACTCCATTTCTTTTTGCGAATACAGACTAACACGGCTGTTACTCTGAAACATATTATTAGATCTAAACCTGGCTGTAAAATTACTATCTACCCAGTGCGATTATCTTCAAGCATTGTTTCATTTACTGATATAGCACTAGTGAGAACAGGCTGACTTTGCTCATCACGTTATTTTTTAAGTCTTCCTTTCCTTTCCCATTTATTCTTCCTGCATGTTAGTTGCAGGTGGTAGGAAGACGTATTCCAGCTGAATCACTTTTTGGGGGCACTTAGTTGTTTTACAGTTTGTTCCAAATGATGTTTTTCAGCAAAAATTAAACAAACAAAATTTTAAAACGGAGATGAAGAGGATAAAGACAATGCAACATCTAAGAATGGGGCGATCTAAAGGTTACTCACTGGACAAATGCAGCACCGTGAGTTCTATAACATGGCTCATGGCTATCATCCTTAATACAGAGATGCAAACCAGAGACTACAGGTAAAAACCTGGCCTCACTGACGTCAATGGGGCCAGGATTTCATGACAAGTCTTAACATTCAGTGTTCCAGCTGTAGTCTTTGCAGGTCATATTTCCATATTGACATGAAGGGCAGCTACATTCTTCTCCATTTTCTATACAAATTAGCATGAGGCTTTTTGGTTCCTGGAAAGTTATGAATGTTGCCTGTATCTGGCAAAGTTTCATGGCAATCTATTCACAAGTGCCAACATTTTCAGAAGTGCCTAATGATTTTGGGTATGTCTGTTTTTTGGATGACCACTCTGAGACACTTAAAAGGCATTGAGGCACCAAACTCCAGAGTCACTTTTCAAAGTCTTGGCCAAGTTCTTGAATGATAAGAACACGGTTACCAACATTTGTAAAAGTTACCATGGGACAATTTTTCAAAGTTGGCAAGAGCCTGGGTGGCGGTAGAACTACAGCCAGCTGCAGGTTGTGTGTACAAATAAATAAATAAATAACCACTTCCTTCTAGGTTTCAGAGTAGCAGCCGTGTTAGTCTGTATTCGCAAAAAGAAAAGGAGGACTTGTGGCACCTTAGAGACTAACCAATTTATTTGAGCATAAGCTTCGTGAGCTACAGCTCACTTCACTGGATGCATTCAGTTTTTCACTTCCTTCTAGACCTTCCAGAATTTGCAAATATACCCTGTCCTGCTATCCCTATAAGCTCCCCACTCTGCTCCAGCCCTGCCCTGCTCCCCAACCTCCCGCCCTGCTCCATGAATGAGACTCCGAGCCACTACCACAATACAAATAAATAAATAACCACCTTTCACCTTGCTACTAAACCTTCCAGAATTTGCAAATATACCCTGTCCTGCTATCCCTATAAGCTTGCCGCTGTGCATAAATCTTTGAACCAACCCTCATCATATCTACAGTTAGCTCAATACAGAGTCAGAGAGTCACTCAGGCTGTGGTCTGTGCTGGAAGTGGTGACTCTATAGGCAGATCAGCCACACCGCCTGTAAGCAAAAGCACCTATGTAACAGCCTGAGCCAGCAGCCATGTGCCTCATCAGCATGAACCAGACATGGACACTTGATTGTGGTAGGGCACACCTGAGGATAGGGCAGAGTGAAAACAAAGGATGCGGGGTGGGGCGGGAGAGAGAGAGGCATGCAGAGACAGAGATGGACAGGAGGCTGATAGCTAGGGAGAGAAGAGGGAGAAAGAGGAAGAATGGCCAGAGGAGAAAACGAGGAAAAGGAAAATAAGACAAAAGCATAGCAAATATAAGAATATAAGACAGAGTGGGAGCAATAGAGTCAAAAGGAGCAGAGCACAAACCAAAATAGAAAATAGCAATATCTCTGAACACTGATCCGTGTTTTAAATGCATCTCTGATATACTGCTGAGTAGGCTGAAATCCATTATTTTCTCAAAGGTGGCATTGCAGATGTGGGGTTAGGCTGTCTGAGAGGGATGATTGGGAGGGCCTGTTGTTCTTGCATATGTCATAACCCCAAGAGTGGGGTAATGGGTCTCAGTGTGATTTGTTTTCCTCCTATTCAATTGATGTCAAACCTGGATACTGGATAGGGCACCTCCTATACTTCACCATTAACAGCTGGCTGGCATGCATGCTCTATCAAACCTTACAGCCAAATCAAGTTATACGGGAATAAGAAGTCTGTTTCCTCTAAAATAGAAATTTTGTTTACATTCCTCATTTCTGTCTATAAATCTAGAATTAAGGGGTCAATGTATTTGTGAGCCTAAAATGGAGAGCCCATGTTAAAGAACAGTCCAAAAGGAAGAAAGCCTGAAGGGCTGTTACGTCAGGGACTTTAAGTGCATGTCTATGTTCCAAATGTTTTGCAGATTGAGAACTGAGCTGTTCCTTTATTATAATGCCCAGTGTCTACAGATACTCTACAATGCCATAGTATTAGATAATTAGAATAGTCCCTTGTCTAGATGAAAAAGGAACAGTCTGCAAAGTGATGGGTGATAGCTGATTTGTGTGAAATAATAAATACCTCTTGGGTCTAGAAGCTGGACTGGAAATCTCCTGAGATCAGGCTCCTTATGAGTAATTTTGTACTTCATTGTTTTAAACAGGGCAGAAATACGAATCTGCTTTTCTTGTAGTATTTTAGTAGTTCTTCTCTTCTCCCCACCACCCCCTCTGCCATACACACATACAAAGAGGGGCAGAAGCATGTAAAAGTTAGACAAAAAACATCACCAATATTATTTTGAACATTAAAATCAGGTTGAGTTTGTATTTTAGACCAAGGGGTGTGTGAGTTCTGATTTTATCCAAATACACTTGCCCATCCTTACATTTATTACAGAGATGCCTTACCTCATTTGCATCTTGGTGATCTCTCAAGGCAATCATACTTTTAATGGCTTTGATAAAAAATCCATTCATCTCATCACGACTCTTGTTTGGCAAAATCCGGGACAGTGGGATCATTATGAATGGAAATGCAACTGTAAGAGATTATTAAAGAGAACATTGAAGTTGGGTGTAGGAACACTTATCTCCCCCACCCCAACTGTATTTGCGTCCCCATTTAGTAGGCTGTTTTAATTTTATACCACTTATTTCTCTGATTTTATCCCTCTATTACAGACTGATATTGCTTAGCCTCCAACCTATTTTGACATGACTAGGAATTTCTTGTTAGTCACATGCCCTCTAAAGTTTGCCTCAATTTGCAGTTTTGTCCCACAGTACAAAAATTCAGTGCAACTTCATAATGCTGGAGCATCATGGTGAAAGAAGGAGATTTCTTTTCTCCCCTTTCCCTCACCCCCCCCCCCCGATAATTAAATCTGAGATTTTTAGTCCTATAAGCTAGCCTGGCAGGGTATGGAGTGGACCCATGAAACTCTAGATGGATGGTAACCTATCTCCCATTTCTTGCTTCCTGTCCATGTATAGGAAACTGGTTGCCTACTTTACTCTTTCTACTACACAACCTTTTACAGAAGAGACCAAGGCAGAGGGAACCTGGAAGCAGGATGTCACTAAAATGTGACCAGGGCCCAAGTGTGCACTCCTTCCCCTTAGTGTTTATAATCAGTGACAAGAAATCTGAAGTATTGCACTTCAGTACAACTAAGCTGGCAGGTGAACCCACTAGGCTATCAAACAGCTCCCTGTTTAGCTATCAAAACAGTGCACCATGAGCATCTTCAAGCAGCTTTACCAACACTAACTAACTGTCATAACACTCCTGTGAGATCAGCATGTAAGCTAATAAGCTGTTGTGAATCAAATTGTGTGATGCACTAGTGGCAAGGATAATGCTGAAGACCAGCCTTCTCCATGCAGACACCCCACACGATGCAGAAACTTACTTTCTTTAATGGAGGTCTTGGCTCACTAAGGCCTTATTGATACCTGGCCCACTGAAGTCAATGTAAAAACTTCCATCAAGTTCCTAATTATCTAAGTATAGACAAGGCCTTAGTCACATTCAGCCTCAGCTGGACTAGAATTTATGACATAAGGCTTTATATTCCATTACCAGTCCCATAATGCAGTCCCTATTTTTTCACCTCAAAATAAATACATTCTTTTATTGGCCTCCTGTACCAGCATTTATCATCTTCATCGTTTACAGACACCAACCAGACAGTTCCTGTTTAAATGATAATTTTAAGGACTTAAGATATCAGGACACACTTATCCCCTCACCTCATCCCCTTTCTGTATGATTTTGTTTAGGGGTGGGCTCTTTACTCCTACCAAGTAAGCACAGGGCATCCAAACTGCTCAAGCATGGGGCTTATTAAGAATCCGTCAGCAGTCTATGGGCCACACTTAATTCACATAACATGGATTACATTGCAGTGACTCAGTTTTACTATGAAAGTGAAACCCACAGAGACTACAGGTCCTAGAAGACTTCCATTCACATCAAGGTGAAGCATTGCCTTACGGGATATGTAGTTAGTCAGGAAATATGTTCATAATGAAGATGGGGGTGGATGCGGGCCACATTGTAGAAATCTACTGGGTGTATTTGGTGTGTGGGCTGCAGTGTGAATACCTCTAAAACAAAGCCTTCAGTATGCCTTCCTGCTCCCTCTTCACAAGGTTTTGTGACTCAAGAATAATTTAAAAAAACATATATATAAATAAATAGACAAAGATGGGCTATACTTACTTATTAGAATTAGGATTGGCCTAAGCACTGAAAATTCAAAGAACTTTTTGCAGTTCTTAACAAAGGTATCATCAGGATTCTTCTGAGAATCCACGTGGGTACCGAAAGCCACGCTAGCAACGACATCCAAGGTGAAGCAGCCGTAACTCCTGCATTGAATTTAAGAACATGACCTCATTAGCTGCTTGTTTTCATCTCCATAGAATCATAGAAATGTAAGACTGGAATGGACCTCTGTATGTCATCTAGTCAAGTCCCCTGCACTGAGGAAGAACTAAGTACTATCTAGACCAGGGATTGGCAACCTTTGGCACGTGCCCCATCAGGGAAAGTCCCTGGCGGGCTGGGCCGGTTTGTTTACCTGCCGTGTCCGCAGGTTCAGCTGATCACAGCTCCCACTGGCCGCGGTTCGCCGTCCCAGGCCAATGGGGGCTGCGGGAAGGGTGGCCAGCACATCCCTCGGCCCGCACTGCTTCCCGCAGCCCCCATTGGCCTGGAGCAGCGAACCACGACCAGTGGGAGCTGCGATCAGCCAAACCTGAGGATGCGGCAGGTAAACAAACTGGCCCAGCCTGCCAGGGGCTTACCCTGACGGGCCGCGTGCCAAAGGTTGCTGATCCTTGATCTAGACCATCTCTCACAGGTGTTTGTCTAATCTGTTCTTAAAAACCTCCAATGACAGAGATTCCACAGCTTCCCTGGGCAATTTGATTCAGTGTTTAACTACCCTTAAAGTTAGAAAGTTTTCCTAATGTCTAACCTAAACCTCCCATACTACAATTTAAGCCCATTTCTTCTTGTCCTATCTCAGTAGATAAGGAGAACAATTTATCATCCTTTTCTTTATAACAATCTTTTTGGTATTTGAACACTGTTATCATGTTCCCCCCTCAGTCTTCTCTTCTCCAGACTAAACAAAATCAATTTTTTAAATCTTTCCTTGCAGGTCAGATTTTCCAAACCTTTAATCATTTTTATTGCTCTCCTCTGGACTTTCTCCAGTTTATCCACATCTTTCCCAGAGTATGGTGAGCAGAACTAGACACAGAGCTCCTGCTGAGGCCTTATCAGTGCTGAGTAGAGTGGAAGAATTCCTTCTTGAGTCTTGGTTACAACCCTCCTGCTACTACAGCCCATAACGATATTCGCTTTTTTTCCCCAACAGTATTATATTGTTGATTCATATTTAGTTTAAGGTGCACTATGACCCCCAGATCCTTTTCTGCAGTACTCCTTCCTAGGCAGTCATTTTCCACGTTACATTTGTGCAGCTGATTACTCCTTTCTAAGTATTATACTTTCCATTTGTCCTTATTGAATTTCATCCTATTTATTTCAGACCATTTCTCCAGTTTGTCAAGATTATTTTTAATTATGATCTTGTCCTCCATAGCACTTGCAACCCCTCCCAATTTGGTATTGTCTACAGACTTTATAAGTCTACTCTCTGTGCCATTATCCAAATTATTTGTGAAGATATTGACTAGGACCTGACCCAGGGCAGTTCCCTGCAGGACCCCACTCAATATGACCTTCCATCTTGACTGTGAACCGTAACTACTCTCTGAGTATGGTTTTCCTACCATTTCTGCACCCAGTTTACAGCAGGTTTGTCTGGGCTACATTTCCCTAGTTTGTTTATGCGAAGGTCATGTTAGCATCAAAAGCCTTACTAAAGTCAAGATATATCATATCTACTGTTTCCTTCCTACCCACAAGGCTTGTTACCCCCTGTCAAAGAAAAATATTACGTTGATTTGATGTGATTTGTTCTTAATAAATCCATGCCAACTATTACTTATCACCTTATTATAGTCTAGGGGCTTACAAAATTTATTGTTTGAATATTTGCACCATTATCTTTCTGGGTACTGAAGTCAAGTCAGCTGGTCTATAATTCTGTGGGTTGTCCGTATTCCCCTTCGTATAGATAGGTACTATATTTGCCCTTTTCCAGTTTTCTGGGATCTCTCCCGTCCTCCAGGAGTTCTCAAAGATAATCATTAATGGCTCAGAGATCCCTTCAGACAGTTCCTTAAGTATTCTAGGATTTACTTCATCAAGCCCTGCCAACCTGAAGACATCTAACTTGTCTAAGTAATTCTTAACTTGTTCTCTCAATATCTGCTTCACAAATATTACATTATACCTTTTTCCCTTTGTTTTTTAGATTTGGATCAATTTTCATTAGCTTTGAGTTTCACCTCCAGCAAAGTTTTTCCTTATTCTTCTAACAACAAACAACAAAGGCTAACTGCTATTAATAATAGCAGCCTCCAGCCTTCTCTAAAGTTCATGTGAGAAATTTTAATATTGTTTATATAACCCTTTTGGCCAGGAACTGTACTTCTAAATTATAAAAAGAAAAAAAAGTCTCTTTATAAATGGTTATAAATCAAATGCAATACGTCAGGGGTTCGCAAACAACTATCAAATTATCCACGGTCACAGCCCCCATGTCATCTTATGAAAGACTAGTTTGATTCTGGATATCAGATTCTCTGGTGCTTTGACCATGAAAAAGCTGCCTCTTTAGCTCAAAAGGAGATCCCTATCTGTGAGAATGTTTCTTATAACCCTGCCAATAATTTCTATCCATATATTGTACAGCAGCATTTCTCAAACTGTGGTCAATGGACCACTGGTGGTTTGCACATCACGAGGGACTGAAGGGAGCCACAAAGGAACACAAGGACATTGCTGAGAAACTAAATTATTTCTTTGCATCAGTCTTCACTGCAGAGAATATTCCAGAGATACCTACCCTGGACCTGCTCTTCCCTGCTAATAAAGATGAGGTAATATCAGAGATTAAGGTGTCAGAAGAAGAGGTACCGGAACAAAATGATAATTTAAAAAGCAACAGATGGTATACCTCCAAGGATTCTGAAGTTCATCTAAAAAATGACAGTGCAGAATTAAAGGGGGTTCAGAGGAGAGGGATGAGAATAATTATGGGCATGGAAAAACTATCATATGAAGAGAGTCTGCAGAGACTGGGATAATTTACCTTAGAGAGGAGATAAGAGAGGATATGATACAAGTATACAAAATAACTATATACTTGTATATGAAATAGTCTAGAGAAGGCAGATTGGGAGCTTCTCTTCTCCCTCTCTCATAAGAACAATGGGACATTCAATTTAATTAAAAGCTGGCAAATTCAAAACTGATAAAAGGAAATATTTTTTCACTTAATTAGACTGTGGAACTCATTGCTACAGGAAGTTATTGAGGCCAAGAATTTTGCAAGATTCAAAAAGGAATTGGACATTAATATGGATAACAAGAATAACCAGAGTTATAATAGTTAATGCCAACAAAAATTTTGAAAGGGATATTCAACCTCATACTTCAGGGTTTATGCCAATCTCTGACTATTTAGCGATGAGGATGAGAACTAAAATTTGAGACAAATTATCCTACAACTGCCTATCTTGGGGTTTGTTGCCAGCTTTTGGTGCTGGCACTGTTGGAGACAGGATACTGGACTAGATGGGTCTGATCCAGTATTGCAGTTCCTGTGTTCACATGTTTCTAGTGGACTACAGGGAGTTGACTGGACACAGGCTGATGTATCTCTCCTTTTTGTTTCCAGCTGTTATACTTCATTAAAAGATAGCTACAAATACCTTAGATACTTTCCTAAAATTACTTTTCCAAATAAGCAATTGCTGCCACAGGGATGTTAGGGTAAGTCTACACTGCAAAGAAAAACCCCTGGCTCTGCGTCTCGGAGACCAGGTCAATTGACTTGGGCTTCTGAGGTTCGGTTGCAGGGCTAAAAATAGCAGTGTATTCGTTCCTGCTTGGGTTGGAGACCGGGCTCCAAGACCATCAGCTCTCACCAGGTTTCAGAACCAGGGCGCCAGCCCAAGCAGGAACATCTCTGCTGCTATTATTAGCCCTGCAGCTGGAGACCTGTGAGCCCAAGCCTGATTGACCCTGGTTCTGAGACTCAGCACAGTGGTGTTTGATTTGCAGCATAGACATACCTTTAGAGTGAGAATGACTGCAAAGGAGAGGTGTCTCATCAGACACACCCAGCATTAAGCTGTGATCCACCCTCGGAAAAAGACCGAGAACTCCTTTTGTAAAGTAAGCGTGTATTTAGGGGAAGCGTGACTATTCAAGGATTTTGAAAAGGTGATTCTCATTTGTAGTGTGGTGAATGTACCTTTGGATATCAAAAGCCTTGCCAGAATCTGCACACACCTTCAAGTTACTCAGCAGGACATCACATGCTTGGTTTATTAGTGGAGTCATCTGAAAAGGAACACACATGGCATAACAAAAAAAACCAATAATTTCCTCTATATTAGTTACATACAGTAGATGGTACAGTGCTCACAAGATCTTCTGTATCAGTGGATGAGTAATTTTTTCTGAGGCAGAAGGAAGCTTGGAGGAAGGGGCAGACAGACACCTCTAGTTTCTCAGGGCTAGTCTACACACTAGAAGTGCTACCGCTGCACCAATGCCGCGCGTCTAGTGAAGATGTTCTATGTCGACAGGAGAGAGCTCTCCCACGAGCATAATAAAACCACCTCCACGAGAGGCGGTAGCTATGTCAGTGGGAGAAGCTCTCCCGCCAACATCGCTGTCCACACCAGTGCTAAGATCGGTGTGTCATAAAAATAAAGGGAAGGGCAACCACCTTTCTGTATACAGTGCTATAAAATCCCTCCTGCCCAGAGGCAAAACCCTTTCACCTGTAAAGGGTTAAGAAGCGAAGATAACCTCACTGGCACCTGACCAAAATGACCAATGAGGAGACAAGATACTTTCAAAGCTGGAGGGGGGGAAACAAAGGGTCTGTCTGTCTGTGCGATGCTTTTGCCGGGAACAGATCAGGAATGCAGTCTCAGAAACTCTGTTCAGTTAGTAAGTAATCTAGCTAGAAATGCATTAGATTTCCTTTTGTTTAATGGCTGGTAAAATATGCTGTGCTGAATGGAATGTATATTCCTGTTTTGTGTCTTTTTGTAACTTAAGGTTTTGCCTAGAGGGATTCTCTATGTTTTGAATCTGATTACCCTGTAAGGTATTTACCATCCTGATTTTACAGAGGTGATTATTTTACCTTTTCTTTAATTAAAATTCTTCTTTTAAGAACCTGATTGATTTTTCATTGTTCTTAAGAGCCAAGGGTTTGGGTCTGTATTTACCTGTACAAATTGGTGAGGATTTTTTATCAAGCCTTCCCCAGGAAAGGGGTTGTAGGGCTTGGGGCGATATTTTGGGGGAAGACGTCTCCAAGTGGGCTCTTTCCCTGTTCTTTGTTTAACTTGCTTGGTGGTGGCAGCATACGGTTCAAGGACAAGGCAAAGTTTGTACCTTGGGGAAGTTTTTAACCTAAGCTGGTAAGCTTAGGGGGTCTTTCATGCAGGTCCCCACACCTGTACCCTAGAGTTCAGGGTGGGGAAGGAACCTTGACACAGTGTAACTGACGTCACTCTGGGGGTGGCTTATTCACACCCTGGAGTGACCTAAGTTATACTGTCATAAGTGGTAGTGCATACAAGCTCTCCGTTCTGACCACAAACAGTGTGCCAGCTCCACCAACTGGCTGCTGGAACAGCAGTTGCCACTGCCTGGATATACACATAGTTAATGCCCATCAAATACTCTGCTAAGAGTCCTTCGCAGGTGCTGACACATGACGGTCAAGAGAGGATCTAACCATGACAGGGGTGTGGTTAACAGAGGAGTAATCCATCTTTGTTGACTCCTACAAGTCAGGGCAAAAGCAGAGCAATGATCAAAACCCCATTTGGTATTGGTCTATGTACCGCCACACATAAAAAGGGCATCAGTGGGCAGTCATGCCTGTTGGTCAGAGCAGGAGTCAGGCCTAGTGGTCAAAGCAGGCACTGGGAAGTGGCTCCAATCCAAGGGTCAAGGCTGCAGACAGGAATCACTAGCCACAACAGGAGTCAGAGCTGGAGTCAAGAACCAGGGTCAGGGTAAGGAAGTCAGAACTAGGAGCAAACTGAGGTAGCAAGGACTGAGTAGGAGCACGGCTGAGAAACAAGGCAGGAACAGGACTAGGAGCAGTGCTGGAGCAGGACAGGGTAAAAAAGTGAGGAGCAGCAGGCACATGGAGGATTGCAGCTACAGGAGTGAATGCACTGAGCAGCCAGAGAGCTGCCACTGCTGCTCGGCTGAGAGTCATCCAGCTGCCCTTCCTGACTGATCGGGTGGTGCAGTCAATCAGGTAGCCTGCTGCAGACCAGCTGCACTTGTTGGGCTGCCAGGAGACTAACTCTGCTGAGAGCCCTGATCCCTGATAATTAGACACCAAACGCAATTATGTTCCACGAGTGAGTTGACTACTTTGGGTTAATGCACAGCCTGTGATCTGAGTGTATCCCGTGGCAGCACTGTCTGCTATGTCCTTTTCTTCACAGGGACTGTGAATTGTACTTCTCTATAATCCATGATCTGATACCTCATTGTATCCCCAGTGACTATTATACACACCCATTGGAAGACAAGCTGCCTACATTGGCAGCCACATACACCCACAAGCTTCATACCCTCCTTGCCTTCTTATCCAGGTATTCTGCACGGATGTGAACCAGCACGATAAGAGCAAACAGGCTTGTGCTACTCCTGTGACACTCTTACCAAAAAATGACTTACTGCATCCTCTTGCTACAGCAACAGAGCAATGTAGGCTGCCCATCCAAGTCCATGGTTGCTTGGCACCTCTGCCTTCGTGAAACTGGCATAACACTTTGTACACAGGCACAGAGCCATCTGAACACATGGTCTGTAGTACAAACTGCCAAGAGATATGTGGATGAGCAACCAGTATGTTTACTGAAGGCAACATTCCGAGTTAGGAATATTGTTAGTCACATGAGCTTCCATGCTTATAGTCAAAGGAACAGGACATTACTATTTCAGCTCAAAACTGGATTGTTTTGGGCCTCATACTAGAAATCTCAGAATGTGAATTCTGATGAAGCCAGATTGATATTCTGCAAAAGTAGCTGAGAGAGTAGGAGAGTTATAATGCAATCTCCTTTCCCCTTTGGCTTCCCCCTGAAAGTCCCCTGCAAAGAGGTTCTTCTCAAATGGTTCGATGAAATTAACAGAAATCTGTTAAACGGGTTGAAATGGTGTGAAATGTTGTTTTGTAACTGCTGGGTTAAACCCTTCCACGTAACAGAATCATTTAAGGAGAACAAAACAAAAATCAGTATTTTAAACAGCTTTGATTATTAAACATATGGTGATCATTATATATTTTCTTTTTATTGCCTTATTTTCTCCCTCATTCTTCATCACCAGACATGCAGCCACGCAGCCAGTTGTTATAGCTTTCCAACAGCTGATGGGGTGGGGTGAGGGGTAGAGCGGGTTACTCTTGTGGTGGACAGGGCAGCTCACTCTATTGCTCAGAATTTCTATACTCTGCCAGCCCTTGAAATCTCTGAATATTGTTGCACTTTATTTCTACCCCTATGATTTTTTTGTTGGCAAATCTACCCAGGGAAATGGAAGTTAACAAGGATTTGATTTGTTGTGAAGGTGTGCAGGCATTGTTAAAGGGTAAGGACATTGACAAGACAATTATTTGCATAAGAAGACTGTGCAGGATATATATTTAAGCTTTTTTTCTTGGGGGGGGGAGGGGCATAAATAACTTAATGATAAATAAATAAAAAGACCACAGGCTGACACATTTATTGATTCATGAGCAATTTAAGCCCTTTGTTTAATCATTGAGAAAAATAAAATAGTGGTGGTGGGGGAAAAGAAATGACAGAAAACTTTAAAAAATACAGTACAGCTCTGGAGACCACTACCTTACTATACATTGTCATTTGCCAATCAGAATACAAGAGCTCCACAATTTTCTGTTAAGTAAATAAACTCCAGCTGCTGTACATTCCGATTGGCTGGTAGTAACATAATGGAGTAAAATTGAAACAATATGTTCCTTGTAAATATTTGATCTGCCAGTATTTCAGTGTCCAGATTTATTTTTATCTGCCAAAGAAGAGTGCTTGGGGTTGGGTTTTTCTTGTTGCCAGGGGCTTCCTTGCGTAATCTTGCCAATATATGGCTTGGCACAGAACAATTAGTTTCTGGCACTATGTATACACTGTACACAGGGGTGTTTACTTTGCTCAGTAGCATCATAGTCACACTCCTCTGATTAACCACATTTCTGAGTATTTAATTTTATCTGCCTTAATATTAGCCCCCACAATATGCCATAGAAAGACATGTTCCCTGACACACAGAACTTACACTCAAAAGAGTCATGAGAGATGAACAACATATGAGCAAAATGTTCAAGGTAATATTGTTTCCGTATCAGATTATTTTTTTAAACAGTGTTTGATTTTCCCCAACCCCCCTTTACCAACCATCTCTCCCCTCTCTCTTTCCCAACCTGCTCCGCTGGTGCTGCCCCACTGTTCTCTCCTTTCAAACTGCTCCTTCTACAGCATAGAGTCAGGCTCAGAATGAGAATCTGGCGGGTGGAACAAAACCAATCACCCAGTCTAATGGTGCCCATTTTAATGGGAGTGTCTGGAGATCATATGCTGGTGTTCTCTAGGGGCAGAGCGAAGGGTTTGCATGGTATGCTTCCCTTTTGCAATCTTTGGCAGCTCCTGCTGCTTACTCTTGCTCGCTACCACAGAGGTTGGTTGATGGAGGCTGGAGGTTCCTTCCTCAAGACGATAGGCAAACACAGTCTTAAACAGGGTTAGGGAGTACTAAACTCCTGTCTTGATGCATGGGGATGGTCTACAGGACTCACTGAACATCCTTTCCATCGTAAGCGATTATTATTTTCTAACTATATCATGTCATATTAACAATTTTCCATAATAACTATCTCACCGTTCAGCAAAACTGGTTAACCAATTGTCCGGTGCTATAGCATGAAAACCTTGCCTTTATATATTAAAAATAGTAATTAAAATATCAATAAGATTGTGTACAATCATCAGTAATAATCATTTAGATTTTCATACTGTATTGCACAAGAGCAGGGATCACTATCATATGGCACTGTGACAGTATGATATGGGCTGGAGAAAAGTAATTTGTGGATTATAAAACCAGAAATGACCACTGCAATTATCTAGTCCGACTTCCTGCATAACAGGTCATAGGACTTCCCTGAATAAATTCCTGTTTGAACTAGACCATATCTAGATCCTGGGTAACCTTAATTTAGCCCCCTTCTGCTTATGCATTATGATACAGTCTTTAATTGTATGATCATATGCTGTTTTTTTCACAGGAGATTTTAGGTGCAAAGCCCTAGAAAGTCTCTACTGAGCACATGCAAACTGTGGTTTTTTTCAAAGGCTTGTAACTCAGCCAAATTTGAGTGGATTTTCACAGGGACAGAAAAAGGCACATCTCTGAAACAAAGGCCACCCCTTTTTAAATGTCAAGCCCTGCTTCAAAGCATGGAGGCACCATAGAGTCTCAAAAAATGTTGCCAGAATTTTTAACATGGGAAAAACCACCTTCAAGAACACAGACATCTGTGCTGAAGTTTTCTTAAAAAGAAATAAATAACTGAACTGAGGCAAACACCCAGCATACAAAATTTCATCCCGAATGGTTAAAATTTGGGAAAGTTATAAGCAACTGAAATCAGGGCCTTTAAATGGGAAGTTTGGGGCATCCTTAATAATAAATGGTGCTACCAGCTCGCCTGTAAGTAATGGCCATTTGCTAGATGGCACAATGTGCCCAATACATACACACACAAATACTACACCAAAAATACTGTGTTGAAAGAATGTTACTAAGGTTGCAAAGCCAAGCATTCAAAAGTAGGAAATGCCAGAATTAAGGCCTGTGCAACTTTAATTCTACCTCACTGTGCATATGAATTATGACACAGTGTTTAATTAAATTATCACATACCATTTGTTCTACAGACTTCCTGCCTCATTCAATGCACAGGGTGAACCGTGCGCAGTCAATCAGACAGCTGTTAATATTTCTTTTTATCCTCATTATTCATGTGCTGATGTAGCAAAGCACATAAGCAGGTGTTTAAGTACTTTGTTGGATTGGGGCCACAATGCGTGACCCCATGCCTTAATCTCTCTCTCTCTCTCTCTCATACACACACACTTTATATATTCAATGGAGGGGGAAGTGCAGGACTAAACCCAGCGATTATGCCCTGCTGACACTTTTTTGTTGGCCTGACATCCAGTTTGTCTAACTTGCTAGGCAGGGTCCCTGCCCTGGTACTGGTGGTCTCACGGAACATGAGAACATTTGGCACCACCTAGGGACTAAGGGCCTAATCCAAAATCCACTGAAGTAAATGGGACACTTTCCATTAACTTTGAAGGGCATTGGATCAGACCCACAGTGAGAAGCCCTGTGTGAAGAGGGGGAGAAGAGAACTACAAGCTCATGAAGAACTGGTGCTGGAACATAAGCAGCAGGTAGATAAGGCAGCTGTTGCACCAGTAATAGAGAACCCACTCTGGGGACTCCATCTCCCAATCCTGGTGGCAAGTAGACAGGATAGGAAGAACCCCCGCCAGTCCAGATGACTGAAAAAAACAGGAGTTTATCAGAGGCAAGGGAAAAAAGAAGGAAGAGAAATTGTGGGTGACAGCATATAAGAGTCAAGAAAGATCATTTGTGGGGTGGGGGCTCTTGCCAGTGTTCATTACCTCCATACTCAAGCACTAGGGAAGACAAAAAGAAACTGCATCTCTTCATTTGCAGTTAACTGATCAGACCCCAGTGAAGGGTCTAACATTGGGGGCACAAGGGACATTGAGGGTCCCACCCCACAAATGATCTTCTTTGACTCATATATGCAGTCACCCAAAATTTCTCTCCTTTCTTTTAACCTGCCTTTATCGCAATTCTCTGGGTCATTCACACAACAGTGAATGACACAGAGAATTGTACAACATCACCACAAGTTCTGCTTTGCAACCCTCTTCAGGTAGAAAAATGGCATTAACACAAGCTCCATTTCACAGATTGTTTAGGACAATGCTACACTGTGTTGCACACTTGCACTTTTTGTTGGAACGGGTGGCAGTGGCCTAGAGGATTGCAGGTATACTGATAGGATACGGCAAGAGCACTGCAGCACAATCAGAATAAATAAAAATCAATAGAATTCTGCTGGTGTGGGCAGTAACAGAGAGAAGAATTATTTATCAAGTCTGACAAGGGGTTCAGAACAGCAGGATCATCAGAAGTGCATTCTTTACTTTTATCAAGAAATGCTAAATAGGGCACCAAGATCATTACAGCTTGGACAAACATCCTAACATCTTTTCTTGCTTTATTATATCATACCTGGAGGGAACTTTAAAAGAATCTTGGTGTAGCTATGATACTTCTAACACACCTTTTATCCAAGGACCTCAAAGCATGTGACTGACATCATTAATGAAGTAAGTCTTACAACAACCTCGTGAAGCAGGTATTATCATCCCCATTTTACAGAACAGGAGACTGAGGCACAGAGCGCTCAAGTGTCTCTCTCAAGGTCATGCAGGAAGTCACTGGCAGAGCTGGGAAGAGAACCCAGATCTCTTGACTCCCAGTCTTGTGCTGTCTCTCCTAGTCTGATTATTTATTGCTCCTATTGTAATAGCGCCCAGAGGTCTCAATGACAGGCCACATTGGCTATCCACTGGACGATCATAAAGGAAGATATGTGCCTCGCCCCAAAGCATTTATAATCTAAGGCCTTTCCTGCAATCACATTTGCTAGTGACTCCAATGGGGCTCCACATGAGTGCAGTGGTCCATGCAACAAATCTGATTGCAGGATCGAGGCCTGAGAATCAATGTTCTTATACTGCACTCGTCATTAAGATTCCTCAATGCTTCACACTAACAAGCATTAAAACCTCCTCCAATGAGATTGAGCTGTTTTACTAGTTTTACTAGCCTTTTTGTGTTCATTAGAAAAAGAAAAAGAAAAGGGAGAAAAGACAGCCTATGGAACTCCATCAAAACAATGTTTGAATAGCATTCAACTTTTAATGCAAACAAGTTAGGAGATTCAGGGTGAATGAGTTGTGGAAGCCACATAGAAAATTTTGAAACACATTAGAAAAACAATTCTCCTAATATAGGCAGCACTGGTATGGTCACCTAACAATTAACAATGCTCAGCTTTGTTGAAATTTTCCATATTTGGTGTCTGCCTCTGGTTGACTTTTTTCAGAATACCACAGAGTCAGGTGAAAATCCTCAGGTTTGTTTAATGAATTTCTCAATCGCACCACTCCCCAGCTTTGTGGAAAAACAAGGTGAGGTGAGGGCCTTGTAGGTCTGTCAGCCCAGGTCTCCCATCCAGACACAGGAAAAACTGCCCCTACCATAACGTACTAGCTTTCTGTATGTGATGCTGCCCCCTAGTGACTAGCCCACCGAGTGAATAAGGAGCCTACTGTTACTACCAGCTCTGAAGATGTAGCTCAAGTAGTAGAGGCCAGTGTTTTTAAAACTGAAGGACTAGGGTTCCTAGACCCAGTTCTCCAGGTGTGTGTGTAATTTATCTGGCAGCTAAGTTGGTTGTCTTCAGGTTCACTAGAATATTGCCCTATTGCAGGCCTCAATCTCCCTGTTATCCTATAGCATTCGGGTAGACAATGGTTTGCTCAGAATGGAGCGGTAACCTACATTGCTCATGCGCAACTCCCAGCACTCGCTGAGGATTTTTGCAGCCTCTGTAAATGCTGTGGAAGAGCCTGTTAGTGCCCCAGGGAATCAGGGCATAGCAGAACACCAGGGGACATGCCGAGGCAAGTGCTCCAGAAAAAACTGTGAAAGGGGTGCATTTTCTTACTGCCAGGTAGGCCTGTGCTAAGGCCCTAATGATCTGAGAGAGGAGGTGGGCAGATTCCTGGAAAGAAGAACTATTAATTAAGCAGCTGGCCATTTCCTGCCACTCCCACTCTTGGGATAGGATTGCAGATGACAGACCCTGCTGGTAAAGCATCGTAACTTGACAATGACATGGTGCAAACACCATTAAAATGCGATACCACACTGAAGTGTTAGAGACTAATGAACTCCAATCTACGATGTCTGGATTGAGCATGGTAGAAATGAAAAAAGGTGCAGGAGGGAAAAAAATACAAGCAATTCCCAAGACTCTTAGATGCCAAATTTTACACCAAGCAACTGATTTGTAATTTCTTGGAAAACAGGTTTTATAATGGAAACACTAATAGGATTAATATTATAGAAACGGTCTGAGCACCAGGCCTTGCTGTAACATGGCCAAGACTAAAAACTAGTATTTCTGTCATTGCAGTACTTCTGAGGCTCTGTAGGAACTACTAAAGGTGGGAGGCTTCAGAAAAGGAGAGATGGATACCAATGAATGAGTACTGATTTCCTTTGAGAAATTCTAGTATGACTTCTAAATTAAGCTGCGGAGAGGAGCGTGTGTGAGTGAGGAGTTAAATCATGTTAAACTGAAATCCTAGGACAGAATACCACTTTTGATTTAAAATGATATACAAGGATTAGGCGCATATACATTCAAAAGAGTTTATTTAATTGCACAAATAACCAAGAACACCCCTACCACGAAAGAACTGTACCCAGATGTATCATTTTCTGATGGAAAAAAACAAGCATAGTGGCAGACAGAAACAGAATAGGTCTGGAACAATGCTGCTGAAGCAACTGAAAAAAAATGATTTACGTTACTTGTGGGGATCCCCTAAACTGGAGATAACATTTCTCAACGAAGGGGAGTGGGGCATTCCAGACACACAGAGGAACAGAGGTAGCATTGTTTGAAGGAAGCTCTTCCCTGACTGTTTAGACTTGAACACTCCCCTCATCACCTTCTACAACAGAGTAGGAAAAGTCTCCTTTTTCTAATAACTAACAGCGTGTTAACAGTCTCAGCATACACCATTTGGAACAGGGAGCAAAAGGTGGAAGAAGGCGGAAATATAAATGTTGCAGTATGCACATATGAGCTTGCTGTTAGACATTAAGTCAGTACAGGGCTTAACCCTCTAGCTTTAATCTCCTTTGGTGTTGTTCCTTCGCAACCAAGCAGAATGAGATGTAAGTGTGGATTCTTCTTCTCCCACATTAAAAAATTAACTCTGCAAACATGCATCATCACCACAAAGCACAATGTCCAAAGAACCTTTTTTCCCCTAAAGTATACCTGACTGATGCCAGCAGGGGTTGCCCTGTACAAACCAGGTGGTGATCGGTTTCATCTTTTGTTAGTTTAAACAGCAAAAAGCTGAAGCCCTAAACTGCTCTGTGCTGAAGATGTGCAGTAAGAGAGATTAATTTTAGCTCAGGAAATGCAAAAAACTCTCCTCTTCAGCCACACCATTACTGAATAATCATTTGAGTATTTAAAAATCCCGTCTATGAAATTTGCTATCAAGCCAGTGGCAGAGTTAGTGTCTAGATGCATAACCAATGATATTGTCAGTTCTGATTAATCAACGGTCCTTACCAGGCTTATGGCCAATTAGAATTTACCATAATAAGGAGGTGACAGCTGATGTTGCTAAGCAACTGCTGTCTATAGAGCTAAAGAAGCCAGACGCATTTAGATGTTACTGTGGATTTCGACAGCAACATGTCAAAATAACACACGCTTCTGCCCAGTGGAAAATTTTACAACCAAGAACTGGGCACCAGAGTGAGGAATGTGTTTCCTTTTCAGCATAAATGCAAAAAAGGAAGATTTGTTTTAAAGCAGAGTTTAACCAGTCAATTATTACTCTGCATTTAATTAAGAGATATAGTGTCAATGGAATATAACTTTGTCGTAGGATAATGGTCTCCCACTGTAGATAAATGCTGAGAAATTTACAGAAAATTAGCAGAAAAATATTTATTTTCAATCAATAGTATTTATCTTGCAACTACATTCTATTCCAGTGAGCCATTTCTATTATATCCCAGAATTAAAGAATAAAGGGGGGAGGGGGATGAAGAGAGACTGACAGAGGTTCGTGCATTAAAGTGAGAGCTGCTAATTCTACAAATACTGAAAAGCTGTGTTCTGATGGGTAGACAGCATTAACCTTTTTTGTACTTTAGTCCATCAGAGCAGCTTATTTTTAAAAGTTTGTTTATTTATTACATCTACTACACTTTTATGAGCAAGCTGATTTCTTATTGGAGAAAGTTATGAGGCCAGATGCTTATCTGATACAGAACAGCACAGCTGTACTGAAGTCAATAGAGCTACGTTGATTTACACTAGCTGAGGCTCTGACCCACATTGTGTCGATACACACACAACAATGGGGCCTGAACAGTTTGACAATGACATGTTGACAGTCCTTTAAATATCCCTGAAGTGCAGCATACAAGGAAAGTGCTTACAGAAGTCAAAACATCAGCTTCTTTGGATAAAGCGGTGGCACTTACTGCATCTTACCTCTTTCATTTTTGCAGCGCTGAAGGCCGGGGTCAGTATGCTCCGAACTTCTTTCCACCTCTGATCCCGCAGACAGAGAATGCTGTCAATTACTGGCTTGGTAACCAAGCCTGGTGTCTGAATCAAAATAAACGCAAACAGGGGTTAAAACACATGACACTAGAATCATTTTAGTATCCCAAAAAATTACAAGGGACAGATTCTGATACATATTGAACAGTATCTTACTCTACAAATCATCCCACTCAAGTCCATATCAAAATGAGGGAGGAGTATTAGAATGCAGCCCTAAACATATTACACTGAAATACAGGACAAGGCCCAATCCCAGTCTGTTCAACACAAGGCCCAATTCAACACAAAACTCTACTCGTTGGGTATCTCTCACTGATAGTTCTATCTGAGTAAGAAGCTGAAGATTGGGACCATTACTGATCAAACATAATATTAGTTTTAAATGGTCCTTTTCCCTTTGTTAAGTCCCACAGTGTCCAGCCCCACTCCGATTATGGGCTTTTGCACCACGAAGACATCCAGCATCCGCTAAACTTGTAATACCACACCAGCTATGGAATCCCTCTAAAGAAAGTAGTGCCAGCCAAAGTGTTGTTTAGGTAATGGAGGGGATGTTTGGAAGGAGGCTTGTTACACTTAACATATTTTACAAAACTACGCAGTGCATTTTATCTTGCAAAATGTCTAAAGTTCTACTTTAAAAATATTTGGTAACACCACACAGCATAGTAAACTAATGGCACTAATCTGATACTGCACAGACAGCTCTGAGCAATAGTGGGTTGACTGCCAGAAAAAGAGTGCATAGTGGGACACTGTATCAAAAGGGGAGGCTGCAATCCACATAGGAATGAATGTCATAAGACAAAATAGAATGGACATGTGGACCATTCTTTTCATGTGGCAATAGGGGGCATTCAGTACATAGTAAATACTGAGGAAGATGTGGCAGTTCCCTTCAAATCATCTTTAAAGTAATTCTTTAAGAGAACATTATTAAGGTTGCAAAGTCAAGCACTCAGAAGTTAGGAAATGCCAAAATTCAGGCTGGCTTGCAACCTTAATTCAGCCCTCTTGTGTGCATGCATTATGATACAGTCTTAACAACATGAACACATGCTATTTTTTCCACAAGACCCCTGCCTCATTCAGCACACAGGATGGACCCACTCTGGGGATGAAACAAGGCTGTGTAGTGAAGTAAACTTGGCTGTAGAATGCCTGGTTTGTATGTTGCAGACGTTAAACGATGAGTAGTGAATGAGGCGGGGGACTGCAGGAAGAGAAAGGCTGATCTCGTGGTTAAGGCAGTTGACTGCTCCTGTGGAGAACTGGATTCTATCCCCCACCAATGCCACAGAGTCACTTTCTAATGTTAAGCGAGTCCCTTAAATCAAACTTTTCATGCCTTGTTACTAATCGTGTGTTTCTCACTTCCTGGGTGCCTGACTTGAGACCCTTGTGCCTGATTTGCAGAAGTGCTGAACACTCACAGAGGCAACTGAAGTCAATGGGAACTGTGCTCTGAACATATAGAGCACTATATAATGCTAACTACTCTGAAAAAGTCAGGTCCTAGTTGTCTCAAACTGGGTACCTAAAATTAGTGGACATTTTTTAGCTTAATCTCTCTGTGCCTCAGCTCCCCATCTGTACAATGGTATAATACCACCCCCTCACCTCACAGGGTTTTGTGAAGAAAAATGAATTAATATTTGTAAAGCACTCAGATACAATAGTGACAAGCACCACAGAAACCCCATGAGGAAAGTAAGAATTCTGTCTTCAGAGTATGGCTTGCATGGTGTGCAGTAAATAAGGCCTGGGGCCACACATTGAACAATGAGGTTAAGACAAAATATTGAATTGCTGCTTACTGAGTGAGCTCCATCCATTCTATGCACTGAATGAGGTAGGGCCCTTGTGGGAAAAATGGCATATGATCATGTAATTAAAGACTGTATCATAATGCACCAGGGGACTGAATTTAGGTTGCACAGGCAAGCTTAATTCTGACATTTCCAACTTTTGAGCACTTGACTTTGCAACCTTAGTAATGTTCCTTTAATATAGTCATGTGTGTGCATATATATATATATATATATGTATGTATGTATAAATCACATATACACTGAGGCGCTTTGAATAAGGAAGGTCAAATTTGGGGCTCAAATTATTTGACATTGTCTTTAAATTGGGTACTATAGCATGCTCTGTTTAGCAAAGCAGCAGCAGAACTGATACCCTAGAGAGTACTTCATTTGTCAAGTTTTCCTTATCATTCCTGCAAACACTTTCCTGCTAATTGCATAACCTGTTTTACAGCTTCACATAGCAGGAATGAAAATGAGTTTGGTATGACAATGAGCCTGAAGCATCTTGGTGAAGGATGAAGTGTCTTCTCTCTCAAAATGGAAATAGTAGAAGCTGCAACTGAGAATTTTTGATCATATGCAAATCACTACAAATTATTAGACAAAGCTGCTGTAACATTCTCTGGTTTTTGCTTTCCAGTCAAATGCAATCAGACTAATATTGCATCTGTTACAACCTAAAGATTCAGCAACTGTTCTCTACTTTCTTTTCCTAAGTAGTCAATCTCTTCTGACTGTGATACAGTAATACTCTAGAGTGGAAGGAAGACTGTAACTGAAATTCAGAAATGGGTTTTGGGACGGGGCAAAGGGGAAGCTATGGTAATCTGCTGTGGCAGCATATACACAAAATGCCACTATCTTCAATCACGCTTGTGACATTGGGCACAGCCAGAGAGAATGTGAGTGATCTTTGCTTCCAAATAAAGAGATCTCTGCCTTAGCCCCAGGGCTTAAAAAATGTGCTTTAGCATATGGGCATGCAATATCTTTTGGAATGTGTGCAGAAACTTCCTACCTAATACTCTGCAACTCATGCTGCCCTTAAAGAAAAAACCGCTGGCTCCTTCATCTCTGTGTCAATGTTCACCAAGTCTTTTGCTCCTGCTTTCAATCAATTATTAGTGGGCCAGGCTGTACCCCTACCGGGTGGTAACATCAACACAGAACAGGGGGAGGAAAATTCTAGGAGGGTCTCCTCTCAGAGCATCCTCTATGTTCCTCATTCGGGGGGGGGAGGGTGCTAGAGAGAGCAAGAAGGGGATTGGATTTTTACACCCAGCAGAAAAAAGAGAGTCTGACCCATACCCCCTCACATCTGCAGGGTTCTTGTGAAACTGGAAAGCACTTGGGGGCCACATACACAGAAACAATCTCTGGTGTGGACCTCAGAGGGATCTCTGCTGGGATACAGGAGATGCTACATGTCCCCCCAAACCCTACCCCCACTCCCTCTTTGACCCTTCCACTACCCATCCTTTCCACACATGCAGATCCCTAGGCCTGTGGTGAACCCTATACGGAGCTGAGGAAATGTGTGTGTCAAGCGAGGGGGATTCTGCTGTGGAGGTAGCTGACCTTCCCTTCCATACCAGAAGGGGGAGCTCTGTACACAGGTCAAAAAGGCATGGTATTAGTTGTGTAGGGGCCATAATATTCTAGGGGTTTTATAGACATGTAAAAAACACGAATCTAATGAAATTACAATCTAGGCAGACAACATACAAGCATAGCAAAGAGAACAGGAGGCCACATAAAATAGGATGAGCAAGAGGCAGAATCTGGCACACACCTTGTAGTGTATCAGTATTTATTTGCAAAAAGAACAAGGAGTACTATTTGGTGGTCTTATTATTTTTAAAAGGGGCCTGCGTTCCCCTTGATGTGATGGCAGGTGTATGACTAAGTTTTGTAGCATTGTTTGAAGAAGTGCATCACAAGGAGGGACTTAAAGGAGGATAGGCTGAAGGTACATATCCTGACAGAGGGTAGTTCTCTACACTCCTCTCTGAAGCATGAACTATGCTAAAGGCCTGTGAGAAGTTACAGGTTAAGTCCAGCTTGTCCCAGTTAGACCAAAGGGCAGTTCCATTAGCTCAGCCAACAGGGAACCAATATATACATAAACCAATTTGACAATATTTCACCCAGTAGAGGGCAGTGGTACGACATCCACAAATTAGTGCACCATTTCCACATTAAAAAAAAAAAGCTGACAGATCACATATGCGTATTGTTCTTCCTCTCTGACTCTTGACTAAATGGGATATCAATGAAGTATTACAAGTGATATTTAAATGTATTAGAAACCTGTACCCTTAATTGTTAATAAAGCACATTATCCCCCTACTTCCCCAGCATCTTGTGATAAGTGAAACATCATTCACAATTCTCCCCAACCTGAGTGCCTTACGTTCACAGAGAGCTTATGTCGTGGCTTCTGACTGAGCAGAGTAGCACCTCAATGTTACAAACTGTTTTCAAAATACGCAGTCTTTTAGATACACTCTACAGTATAGTACTTCTGCCTTCACACCAAAGTCACTGACAGGCTCTCGCCTAGGCAGCAGGACATTGTCGGTACATCTCTGCAAACTCTCTGTACCATTTTTTCATGGGGAATCAGGATTTTTGAGATTTGAAACAAGACTTGGGAGCCACGCTCCTTATCTGAGAATCACAGCCCTGGTATTAGTGCAAAGTCCTAACACCCATCAGCATTTCCAATCTTTCAACTCTGCTCCTGTATTCTGCTGTGGTAGGGAGAAACACCTTGTCCATAGAACAACCTAATTACAAACTTCCGCATTTCCAGTTATTTCTTTCAAGTTCGTTCCCAAAATAAATCCCTCTCTTGCCTATTTGCTTTCCAAAAACAACAACTCCTCTCCAGCTGCCCAAGTTCTGCCAGGCCATTCAAGCAAGGGATTTCCTTCCCCTTGCTTGATATGGGAATGACTATGCCAATCCCTATTGCTCATTAAAACATAACATGGGTTGCTGATTTCTTCAAACATACAAAAAAATCTTTTGAATTGCTGATGAGCCTGAGCGGAAACAACCAGGAATACTTTTTCCTAAGCAAGTTGGTTTAAATGAAGTTGAAGAATTTCTCTGACAGAAGATGATCTCTGAATTAGAGGTTTCCTTATGGCTGTAGTTTCCACCCAGCTGCCAACTAGTTTCCACCCAGCTGCCAACTCCAACAAGCTTTTGCACTTGACTATTTCACACCTTGCTACTAAAGGTTTCTAGCTTACATTAAAACCACCAACATTCACAAATACAATCCAGTTGTTCAATTAACGGTCATCTCTTCTATTACCTTTCAGGTTTCCATCCCAGTCACAGAGGGTATGTCTACACTGAAATTAAACACCCACAGCCATGTCTGCTGACTTGGACTCACGGGACTCAGGCTACGGGGTGTAACATTGTGGTATAGATGTTTGGACTCGGGCTGGAGCCCAAGCTCTGGGACCCAGTGGGAGGGGAGGGTCCCAGAGCCTGGGCTCCAGGCCAAGCCCAAATATCTACACCGCAATTTTACAGCCCTGCAGCCGAGGTTCAAGTCAGCTGACATGGGCCAGCCACAGGTGTTAAATTGCTGTGTAGACATACCTTAAGTGACTTGGAAAAATGCTACCAAGTAAGATTTGTTATGGTGATTACAGCAATTGTATTCCAGTCTACGGTATAGATTGTACTACACAAAGAGGCAGTTATAAGCTTATTCCCTTCTTGTCAATTCAGGATTTTAAACTACTCACTAATAGCTACTAGTCATCATTATTCATTGGCAAAATGGAACAGCCAACACCAGCTTACAAGTAAACACTAGATTATTTATTTAGTTGGGGGTTTTTTTGCTATGGCAAGCTGCCTGGAAACATCTGTTCTTGTCATCACAAACATTTTCTTAAGTCATGATTTTGTCAATAGAAACCAAATTAAGACACAGCTATGAGATAAATACAACCATTCTTAAACGCTAAAATAAACATATAGGGCCTCCTGTAGCTCTGACTTAGAATGGTGCACATCACCAATGACTCCACATAGTTAGACTGGTGTAAGTAAGATCACAAGCCCATACCTTTTATGAACACACTGTTTAGAATCCACTTTCCATTTTACACACAAGGGGTATAAAACAATCAGGCAACAGAGATAATTATTTGCTGATAATTTGGTTTCAAAAACAACACTTTCGCACTGTCAGTTTGTGCTACAGAAACTGGATCCCACCACACACTATTTCTGCCAGTGTTTAAAACTGGTTTTCAGCTGACACAGTTGTACTGCCCAGTGTTGGTTAAGGTCATAATGTTGTTAAAAGCACATCTATTTATGCATGCTTTTCCTATGGAATGGTTTAGGAGAGGAAGATTCCCTTTGTGTGGGGGGGGGAGGGGGGAAGGAAAGGAAAATAGTTCTTGATCTTTTTTGACAATTTAGATTTATTCATGTGGTTTACATTGTTTGTAAGAACGTGTGGAAATGGTAATCTGTGCATAATATGAATTTGATGCACAAAAAACTGTTCTTCACGTTTTATAACATGGCAAGCAACATAGAGCAGAAGGGATATAGTCTGCTTGTTCAAGGAAAGTTTAACAAATGTTTGCTACACATCAGAGATATTGTGATTATTTCCTGTTATTGAGATCCCTGGATTTAACTAGTTTAAAGGGAGACTGACACGTTGTTTAGGTGAAAATATAGGTTTTATATCAAGGAATTTTTTTATAACATAATAGATAGAGATAATTCAAGATCTGTAATTTTTCAAAATTTCCAATTGAATTTTAGATTTAATCTCTTTTGCTCAGATACTCTGCTATGGAAATAAGTGCCATAAAAATAAAATGATAAACAGGCCAGTCTAGCTTAAAATGTCTAAACTTTGTTGAAATGCAAAAAGTAAACAAGCTGGTTAAATGTTGAATTAGAAATGAGGACCAAGATTTTAAAAAACAAGTGTCTTAGCCTCCTAAGTTCATATCTGGGCACTTAAAAACGTTATCTGCTTTCCCAAAGTGTTCAGCGCCTAGTAGCTCACAACAAATTCAGTGGGAGCCAGAGCACTCAGTACCTTACAGGACTGAGCCTTTAGTGCCCTTGGAAAGTGATGAACATTAAGTTCTGGAGATGAAGTCCTCTGTTTATCCAAAGAAGAGGTACAGTACAACAGTGGAAAGTTCATGCTCCCCCCCTCTACTGTCCTACGTAAGGTTGAAAGTCTCCATGCCAAGTCAATCGTTCACTTCTCTGCTGAGATTGCCAAGATTTGTTGCCAATTGTAATGGACTTACAAATATAGGAAAGTTATTTCAACATTCAAATGTATTTTCCCCTTGTGGTCTATTGCTTTATGGGAGTTGTTGTTTGGGATCCTGATATCCCCAGTCTCCCCAGTGGGTCAGGTTCCCTACCTGGAGTACAATTCCCATGATGCACCCAGTTTTATGTATCACTTCCATGATCCACCATGAAGTGCTTGGTCGAAGGAAATCCTTATTTCATTGTGGGAGCTCTAAAGAGCTCAGTCAACAGGAGAGGGCTCAAACTACAACTCTCGAAAGGCAAAGTGCTGATAAAGAAGCCCATTTTAATGTTTTATTGAACTGATTTGAAATTAAATGTTTTGAGTCAGTTCAACAAAACTAAGTACTCTCATTCAAGACAAACTGACCTGAAACAAAGTATTTAATTTTGCTTCTCATAACAGAAAAATTGATTTTTTTAACGAAATCTAGATTTTCCCAAGGACAAATTGATTTTGCAGAAACAGTATTTTCTGTCAGAAAATCATTCCAAGAGAAAATTCCCAATAAGCGCTTATGGCAACATGACCCAATAGCAATGTTAAATTCATAGTATCAGACTAACTGAAGATTTCAAGTTCCCAGACTGCTATTCTGCAAAACTTTGTGATCACATATATACTCTTACACATTAAAGAAAACTCAAAGGTTTTGTTTTAAGAATATAGTCTATTCTATCCATTGAAAACCTACAGCATTTGCCTGATAGCAGTAGTTTTTATTTCCCTATTTATTTTCACCTCATACAAAGTATCCAATTCACAATGGATAGTAAAATTGGGCTGTAAATCCTGTGAAAACAATTTGATTTTTGTTTTCGGGTACCTTTTGCTTTCAATCAAGTTGAAAACATGGGCTCCGATTTATCAAAACATGTAAGCATATGCTGAAGAACATAAGAATGGCCAGACTGGGTCAGACCCATGATCCATCTAGCCCAGTATCCTGTCTTCCAACAGCGGCCAGTCCAGATGCTTCAGAGGGAGTGAACACAACAGTGCAATTTATCAAGTGATCCATCCCTTGTTGTTCAGCCTCAGCTTCTAGAGTCAGAGGTTTAGGGACACTTAGAGCATGTTGTTGCATCTGTGACCATCTTGGCTAATAGCTATTGATGGACATATCCTCCATGAACTCATCTAATTCTTTTTTGAACCAAGTTACATTTTTGGCATTCACAACATCTCCTGGCAATGAGTTCCACGGGCTGACTGTGCATTGTGTGAAGAAGTACTTTCTTTTGTTCATTTTAAACCTGCCGCCTATTAATATCATTGGGTGACCCTTGCTTCATATGTTATGGGAAAGGGTAAATAATACTTCCTTATTCACTTTCTACACAACATTCATGATTTTATAGATCTCTGTCATATCCCTCCTCAGTTGTCTCTTCTCCAAGCTGAACAGTCTCAGAGGACCTTCCCTCTTATCCCATGACTCCTTACTTTGCTTCCAAGCCTTTAGTGAGGGACCTTCTGATAGGCTGATAGTTCTAGTACACTGTATTTACTGGATCACCCTTGTCCGCGTTTGTTGACCCCCTCAAAGAATTCTGATAGATTGGTTAGGCATGATTTCCCTTTACAACAGCTGTGGTGACTCTTCCCCAACATACTGTGTTCATCTATGTGTCTGATAATTCTGTTCTTTACTATGGATTTTTTGGCCTGCCTAATTATACTTTTACACCTGACTTTCCAGAGTTTATGCTCCTTTCTATCTTCCTCATTAGGATTTGACTTCCAATTTTTAAAGGATGTCTTTTTGTCTCTAACCACCTCTTCTTCTCTGTTGTTTAGCCGTGGGGGCGTTTTTTTGTGGGGGGGGAGTGGTCTTCTTGCTGTTTTTTTTAAATTATTTGGGACATACATATAATTTAAGCTCCATTATGGTGGTTTTAAAAAGTTTCCATGAAGCTTGCTGGCATTTCACTTGTGGCTGTTCCTTTTAATTTCCATTTAACTAGCCTCCTCATTTTTGTGTAGTTCCCCTTTCTGAAATTAAATGCTACTGTGGTGGGTTTCTTTGGTATTTCCCTCCCCCCAACACACAGGGATGTTAAATGTAATTACATTATGGTCGCTATTACCAACTGCTAAGGAAACTGACTAAGGATCCCAATACAATAAAGCATTAAAAACTATTCTTAACTTTAAATGCAGAAACTTTAAATGTCCACTTTAAATGTCCACTGACTTCAATGGACAAATTTATGAGTGTGATTTTATGATGGGGTTGCTTGGATGGTAGGGGACAGAGCTCAGCAGCCCTGGGGCTCTCTTCTGCTTTATGTCTTATGTTCTCAAAAGTTCATGCTTCAGGGTTTCAGCCAGCCACCTGCAGCAGTCAGGAAGGGATTTATCAACCCCTCTTCCCCAAATACATTCGGGGGATGATCTTCCTCTGAAGCTTCAGGGATGGCCACAGCTGGAGACAGAACACTGGGTTAGGTGGGTCAGGGCTCTGAGGTGGCACCGAGCATTCTCTCTTTCTCTCAGGTGCTGGCTGGCTGGTTCTTGCTCACATGCTCAGGGTTTAATTGATTGCAATATGTGGGGTCAGGAAGGAATTTTCCCCAGGTCAGACTGGCAGTGATCTTGGGGGTTTCTGCCTTCCTCTGCAGCATGTGGGGTGCATCACTTGCTTGGATCATCTGGGTACACCTCACTTAATCATTTCCCTGCCATTGTGGGGGCCTCAGGCACTGGTGCACCTGGAACCCTCCAATTCTCTGCCTGTGGCACATATTAATCTAGTCTCCTGTGGGCTGTGATACTTTGGTCTAATTATGGTTGTTGAGTTTAGTGTGTAGGTCCTGGGTGGCAGTGGTGGCCTCTGATATACAGGAGGTCAGGCAAGGTGATCCATGTTGTCCCTTCTGGCCTTAAAGGTCTGTGATTCTGGATCAGGCCCTGACTACACAGGGGAAATAGTGGCAGTAACTACAAAGGGACTGTCAAATACATAAATGGAAGAAATTAAACATTTCTGCCTATACGAGTACCTATAACTGTGTGTGTGGATAAAATAAAAAGATTTCCCCCTTCTCATTTCTTCGTTATAGCAAGTTCCTTGTAATAACAACAGATAAAAAATGTTCCGACGGATGTGCTTTTCAAGTTGGCAGTGACCCTTTATGTATATGAGAAATGGTGAGTAAAAACAATATTTGGAATTTAGGGTTTTTTTGTGCTTAACTCAGGCCTGGCTTGTCTTTAACACTTCACACATGTCATGAACTTAGTCCTAAAGGCAGTTATCTTCACTGGACATGTTGGAAATGGGCATACCAACCTACAGTTCATTCATTTGAATCTTACATGCACTGATCTGAATGCTCGAACAATCAAAGGATTTTTGTTTGTTTGTTTGTTTTAAGCAAGGAAATTCATTGTTAAAAGTGATTATGGCTAAAGCTATAAACAAGCTAAAAAACCAAGAAATTAAAAATTATGGTTTCCACAGTACTAGCACCCCGTTGCATACAGACAGCATGTTCCCTTTGGCCCCTCCTTTACCTCAACAGTCTCAGTGCACAAACAACCAGTAACCAAGCTACTGCTGACATCAGTTTTACTGGATTCCTTCAGGATGCTCCTCAGAAGTACCAGGAAATACCTTGTTTAAATAAATTAACCATATCATCCACTGTTAGTTTCTTGAACATAGTCGCCCTTTAATAGCAAGTATTGTGGAATACAAGGGCCAAAACACAGTCGTATATTTTATTATTTTAAGCATTCTTGAAAAGATATAAACACAAATTAGGTGGATCACAGATGGGATCCCACACAACAACTCATTGGTTCTATTCTTACAAAACAGGATTCCTTTAGATTATATAGCATTCTGAGGGCTCATTTTACCACGGCTTTACTTCAGTTTTATGGCATTGATTTAAATGACGTGAAACAGGAGTAACATGGTGGTAAGTCAGGCCCTGAATCCACATTGTCTAATGCTTGCCTAATTGCTAATTCCTGCAAAAACAATGCTACATCTAGTGTAGCAGGCTGTCACAATAATAAATATACAGCATAAAAGTTATGGACAAACTGACACCAAGTTTTGAGCCCAACAAAAATACAGTAAGACTGAGAGATATTTGGAATTTTGGTTCCCATCTACTGAGATCCCAGATAAGGAATGTTCGCCAGCCATTAAAATGAAACACCTGCAGTCTTTTCTTTGAGTATTAATCCCTGAACAGTCTGATATATAAATAATACAATAGGTAACTTGAGAAGAGGTTGTCCTTGCTGTTCTCACAACAAAGGGCTTTCCCAGGATAATGGATCACTTCCTGCATGAATCAGAAAAAAGGAATGAATTTGTCTAGACTGCTACTGTAAATCTTTGTGAGACTGCTGGGCCTTCCACATAATAAATATACACACTGCATTTACTGTATGTGTCTGTAACTCCTGCTTTTTATCAGCATCTAGCATATATTGAATTACACCTTCTGTTAAAGAAAAGAAAAGGATGGTAAAATTATAAACACAACTCTCAGCATCCTGTCTAGAGGTCTGATGACGCTATTCTGTTACCTCAGGGATGACTTATGAACCCTGGAACATGGAGCTGTGCAGCCCAAGTGGACTCTGGCACAGGTGAAGCCCTTCAGGAGCTAACCTGAGTGGAAAGGAGCCATTCTGCCCTTCCCCAAGCACCAGTTAAGCACTGTCTGAGGAAACTACAGGAACATCTACACTGTGATAGAAGACCTGCCATATGGTTGTGGCTGGCCTGCATCAACAGGCTCGAGCTATGGGGCTATACAATTGCAGTGTAGATGTTCAGGCTTGGGCTGCAGTCTAAGCTCTGAAACCCCATGGGAGGTAAGGAGGGGAGGTCCCAAAGCCCGGGCTCCTTCAGCCCCAACAGCTACACTGCAATTTTTAGACCCGCAGCCTGAGTCCCACAAGTCTGAGTCAACTGAGCCAAGCTCTGGGAATTGGTGCCATGGGTTTTTTACCATAGTTTATACATACCATGTGAGTGAACAAGGTAATGTAGAGAAAACAGGAGGGATGACTTGGGCAGAAAGAGAGAATTTGAGGGTATAGGAGCCTGTGGGAGGAAAGGGAGGGAAAATATGGAACAGGAGACTGTAAGCGTGCACAGAAGGGAAAGTGGGAGAGGGGCATCGGACAGTAAGGAGGGCATGGATGGCAGCAGAAGGCAAGCGACTCATAGGGGAGGGAAAGAACGATGGCTGCCCCACTCCACTAGTGGAGAAAGGAACTCGGTGGCCGTGTCACTTAGCAGCCGGCAGAAACGCTTTCATTTGTGTGTGCATGCGCACAAGCGTTGTGTGTGCACGGAAGGTTGAATTTTTAACCTGAAGTGATTACATGCACACTGGGGAAGGGTGCTGTCAGCCAGAGCAACTAGTCAAAGTTGGAGGCCCTGTGAGCTGAAATTGGTGGCAGTCAGGTATTTCACTGGTGCAATTTTGTTTACTTACAAAGAATGTACAAAGTCCTGTGTCTCTGAACCCAGAAGGAATCAAATAGCAGGTAGCAGCTTATTCTGCTCACACTACCAAAAGCACCCTTTTCAGCCTGCCAGTTTGACCCAAAACCTCTCCTCAGCTATTCCTTCAGGCTCGCTCTCTCTCACTCTGCCTATTCTTGTCTCACCTCAGTTTCTGTGCAATCGCTCTTCTCCTCTCCCCCAATGCAATACTCAGCTAAAAGCTCCCGGGCTGGTTCAAACACATGTTTAGTTTTAGATGGAGTTATGCTTAGTTATGTTAACTGAAGGGTGAGTTCGCACCTCAGTGGGGTTTTAACTCAACCCTTAACAAGGTTTCACCCTGCTCATAACTGAGGCAACATAAAGGCCAGTTTTGATTTATTATTGTTACTGTTAATCTTACAATTTTAAAACCAAATCTACGTCTGAAGGTCTTATTCATGACTTTTGAATCCTTGGTATCAGCAATACACCATACACCTATATTTCTTCCCATTACAGCTAAATAAAATAAAATAAAAGAAGCAGGACCCCATAAATGCTACGTTAAAAGAATATTGAAGTTGCAAAGTCAATGACTCAAAAGTCAGGAAATGCCTGTATTAAGGCAATGCCTTTGGACCTCTTGTGCATATACATCAGGGGTCTCAAACACGCGGCCCAGGGAGTTATTTCCTGCAGCCTGCCACTGGCACCGACTCCACTGGCAGCCAAGCTACCCCACCCTGCTCTCCCATGTGCCCCCCCCGAGCGCACCACGTCCTGGCTCCTCCGCCTACCTCCCATTGCTTCCCGCCACCAAACAACTGTTTGGCAGTGCTTAGGACTTTCCACGAGGGAGGGGGAGGAATGGGGATGCGGCATGCTCAGGGGAGGAGACGGAAAAGAGGCGGGGCCGGGGCAGGGATTTGGTAGGGGTTGGAATAGGGGCAGGAAGGGGGCAGAGTTGGGGTGGGGATTTTGGGGAAGGGGTTGGAATGGGGGCGGGGAATGGATGGGAAGAGGCGGAGCAGGGGTGGGACCTCATGGAAGTGTTGGAGTGGGGGTGGGGCCAGGAGCAGTGTGGGGGCTTTTGTATCTTTGTATGAAAAGGTTTCAGTGATGCGGCCCTCGGGCCAATGTACTAGTCCTCATATGGCACGCATGGTGAGTTGAGTTTGAGATCCCTGAAACACATGATCACATGCTACTTTTCCCATAGGACTTCTTCTTGACTTTGCAACTTTAACGTTCCTTTCACATCGTTTTTAAATGTAATTTCTTAGATTTTTAAAAGAACTTTTCAAAATAGTCACCATATGAAACCACACTGATCTCCTACATGGGTCATCAGCAGAGTCAGGACCTTTAGATCCAGCGTACAGTCCTCTATTACAGTGATTCCCAAACTTCTTACTAAGGTGAGCCACCACCTGCATTTTGTCTTCTTTTACGATCCACCATTTACAAATATGTACCCTCTGCGCCAGTACTACATCCTTATTCCAGCCCCATGCAGAGGGGAGGCCTGGGGGAGAGGGAGGACAGTTTTGGAGAGCGAGCCGGCACTCACCACGCAGTAGTGTCTCCTGTGACTGTCTCATGAGGCTGGGCCCAGCTCCCAGCTCCATGTGTTGCAGTCTGGTGCACAGCACCACTCAGGTCTGGCCCTGCCATGGAGAGCTGGTAGGAACATACATTTGCTGAGGCTAAGGCCCAGAGATGGGTTAATCTGGCCCTGGACATGGCAACTCATGTAGAACCTTCCTGCGACCCACTGGTGGGTCGGGATGTTCCATTTGTGAAACACTGCTTTATCACTTGAGCTAATGGAATAAATGGTAGCAGTAAGAGGCTGTTATCTTCTATGTGGACCTGTGACTAGAGGGAGACGGAGATACACACTTCACCAGTGGGTTTCACAGCTATTTGCTAGATAGCAGAAGAATGGTGAGAATCAGGAATAGTGCATTCAATTCCACATTCCAGAGAGGAGTGTGCTCTAATGATCATAGACGCTTCTGCCTCATCCCCAACACCAGCCTCTCCCTGTCCCCTTCTGCTCCTTCCCTCCCTTCTCAACTCCAGGCTCTTTCCCCTCCTCTGACCTTAACCTCCCCAGCTCCTACTCCCCGCTGCCTGGCCCCTGCCCTCTGCCCTGTCCCCAGCTCCTGCCTTCTCTTCTTTGGCTCCTATTCTCTCCCATCCCAAGCTCCTGCCCCTGTTACCTCCATTTTCTGTTCCCAGTGCTGCCAACTCTCATGATTTTTTCATGAGTCTCATGATAATTATTATTTTCTTTAAAGCCCCAGCTCCTGGAGTCAAGTGGATATGTGATGATTTCAGGCTTCATTCTTAAAGAAAAAGTAAGTTTCTAGCCCTTGTGGCTGTGGAGAAAGCTTCAAAATGTGACCCCAGAGCACCCTAAAGGCTCAAAAAGCAGAGGGCAAATAGAAGGAACACCAAATCTATCATTTTTTACATAATCCTACTGACTCATGATTTTTGAACATCTGGGGTTGCCAATACTGTGTTCTCCAGTGCTCCAGCCTCCATCATCCCTTCTCTCTATACATGTTCTTCCCTCCTCGGCATTTATGAACTAAGATTTTTCAAAGGTTTAGAATTTGGGCAAATTTTCATTGCGATGGCAAAAGGCACATCCCCAATAGCACAGTGACACCTCCCCCTGACCCCGCCATCTAAGTTCAAGCCTCTGCTCCAAAGTATAGGGGCACTAGAAGCTATTCAAAGAAAGGTCCCTAGAATTTGTTTAACATGGGCAAAACAACATATTTTTACCAAGCCTTTCTCTTGGAAATGGCTGAATTGTTTTAGCTGAAACTTCCCACACAAATTCAGCCTGAGACAGACACCTGGCATGCAAAATTTCAGCCTGAACATTTAAAGTTTGGCAAAGACACAAGCAACTGAAAACCTGGTCTTATAATGAAAAGTGTTAGCAATCTTAACTATAGGCATTGCTACCAGCTCTACTTTCAATGAAGGGGAGTTTTGATGAAACAATTCTGGGGACAGGTCTAGAGTAACGTAAAGGAAGAGCTTCTACTGGTTAAACTGGGATTTTTCTGAGCCGCTGTCAAATTATTCAGAATTATTTTAGGAAAGCTGCACTAAAGTGCCAGAGTGCAGTTTTAGCTTCATCTAAATGCGCATACTGAAAATGGAAAAAGGAAGTGGTGAAACTGGCCTTTGCAATTGCCTGGGAAAGAAAGAAAAATAGTCTCCTGTATCTTAAATCTACGATTAATCTACCAGACCACAACAGTGTGAGACACTTCTTGTCTTGACTGCTTATGGCCCCAAGTCCTTTTTCAAATGAGGGGAAGAGGGAGAGAAACAGACACTGGTTCTATAGAAAGCATATTTATTTTAGAATGGGTAATACTTGCTGCAGTCATTTCTGTTGCCATAGATTGGCAGGAGTAAATAATTAATATCGATCAACATCCTTTTTTTTGTGTCCAGGATCAGCTGTTTCCAATCTGTGTGTATCTGTTTCTGCGTGTGTGTGTGTGCGCATGTTTGAAAACCCGAACGGTAGCGATGCAGAGCTGTCAATGAGCTTTCAGAAACAGATGCATCAAAGTGGAAATGAGCAGCGATCAGCAGTGCTCAAAGACCAACAGAAACAGAAGTAAGGGGCACTCGTTTAACACCGCAGAGGAGGGAACAAATGATGGAATATAAAGTGGCAGGTTAAAGAGAGTAGAAGGAGTTCTGGCACAGCACAGGATGTCTGAGGGGATTATGGAATAAGTCTCTTTCAAAGTGTCAGGAATTTAGTGCTCATCAAAGGGCAGGACTGATACCTCGGGGTATTCCACAGCACCAGCAAGTTCTCTGCAACCTTTCTCAGTTCTGACGAGCAGCTCTACCTAACCCTATTCCAAGTCCTGGATCCTCATACATAGCTCTATTGTTCCAGCTCTAGTGTCCCTTGATCCAAAATGACTTGCATGTCAAATGGCGTCACACCGTATATGGTTGCTTGTAATAAATTTCCATCAGGAACTAGAATAATGCTCTAAGCCCGCCTCTCCATCGAGCCTATACTTCTATGAAATTAATGTATGAACACAGACAAATATATGGCAATGGCACAATTTTTCACCTGGGCCAGAAGCCATTCTCTGAGCCAATCGTTAGTCACACCATGATTACCTAATTACTCATTCTTATGTGGAGACAAGAAGCAGCAGTGCCAGTTTCAGGATTTCATTTATACCATACTGTACAGCATCCGTGCTGCTAAGTGAGGATGGGTTAACTGGTTCAGGTGAACAGAAAGTGACTAGAATTTTTGTCCAAAGTTGTACAAAACCACTTTTCAGATTCCAAAAATGTTCATTTAACTTATTTTTTTCTGACGTTCTTGTACTGTTTCAGTTCCCAGTTCTGGCTGAACCATGAAGTGGAAGCAGAAGTGGTAAAATCTCCTGAAAGAAAGACTACTGGCCTGTTGTTACAGAGTTGCCAGCCAAGCTGTGCAGACCACAGAGGTATGGGTAGCTTTAGAAAAGATTTTGATAGGAATGTAAATCTCAGTATGGACAGAACGTGTAACATACATTGAACAATCTACCCCAGGTAATTGTACTTATAGGTCCTAAGCAGAATCTAATATAGTGGTTCCAAATGTTTTCAGGCAACTGTACCAGTTTACAGACCCAGTCTGATATCTCTCATTCAACTATGTGTTCTTGCTCTTTTCCATACTGCAGCACCAACCTCCTGGGGTTAGAGCACAAACAATTAAATGAAAATTTAGCCAGCAGCAGTGCCCTGAGGATCGGCACAGAGACTTATGATTAACATGTGAAGAAGGTGTCTGGAGTACCAGTCATGAAAGTCTGAAATCCACAGATAGCATGAGTAGTACTGATATCCATTGGTTGGGAAGCACTGATTGAATACACTGCAACTAACTGCTCAAAAAATTGCATCTTAAGAGCTTGCTGTCATCACCTCTGCAAATTTAAAAAATAAGGCAACCAAGACTCCTATTTACAAGCTATACTGTAGATCAAACCCACACTCAGAATGTGTGGTTGACCTTCACACAATTCTCAGTGGAGAAAGAGGCAAAGAAATAAACTTGACACACTGTCACACAAGCACCAGTTTGAAAAGTTTCTTGTGGCTGCATCATACACACCAGTTCTTCAGCAAAAACCATGTGCTCATCTGCATACCTAAAACTTAGAACATTCTTCCAGTCCAAACTACACAAACTGTGGGGTGTGAGGTTCTAGGCTGCACTCTATGCACACAGAGATCAGCTCTCCGTACTTTGAAATATCACTGAAAGAAGTTCGGTGCGTTCATCTCTGGCGGGGGTTTCACAGGGTTCTGTGTGGCTGTTCGATCATTAAGAAAGAACTTCAAATGTAGAAATGTGCCTGCACAAAACTCTGGATCCAAACACTTCCTGTCTTAGGATATTCACAATGCAGGTCAGATTTTTGCATCCATCTTAATTAAAGTATCACCTGCCACACCAAGAACTATTGCAAATTCAAGCTCAAGTCAAGAAGACCTCTCTTCTAGGAGGAATGCACCAAGAAAGGCAAGAGTAAAAGGACATGACATAGTGTATGGTGTGGCATGAGTGGAAAAGAGGGTGAAACAATCATAAACAAATTAACCAAACACTGCTATTCACAAAGAATATTTTCAGAAGTCAGTAACTGTGTGGAGTCATGTGTGGAAACAAAGTTTTGCATTTTACTGCAAGTTATTTAGTCTAGTGGGAAGGAGGAGTTATAAATCTTCCCTGAGAAGAAATGAGGCAGTGGAAGAATCTCCAAATGTATATGAATCTCCAAATGTATATGGTGCTGTGTTGGAGAAAATCCAGCTCCCTCCTCTTGCATTTTAATTTTTTGTCACTCAGCAGAAAAATAAATAAAAACAAAACCCCTAAAAGCAATATTCACAAAAGAGAAGCCTGCCCCCAAATAAGCAGGGCAAGGTGGACCTCTTTCCAAAAAGCAATAGAAATCAAAGGCTAATGACAGCAAACCCATAACTGCTACATATCCCACTACCACCACACAGCACTGCCACTTCTAACACAGCTAGACAAAATAAGATTATATATCAGATAAGGAAGCAGTTCCGAATTTAAAACAGAAAAAATTATGATCTTATCGCAGCTTAAGATTTCACATGTTTACTCAGCAATAAAATGTTCTCTTGAAATAAGGAACAGAGACCTGGGAAGAGACAGCTCCTTCCTGTGTGGAACCCTGATTTGTCTTTAGAGCTGAAAGAGAATTATAAACATAAGAATAAAAAAAAATCAATTGCCACAGAAATAATAAATAAACAGCCGATGTGAATTTGATGAAAGATTGGCTCAGAAGACTGCTTTTGGCCTGAATAGAAAGATATGCTTTCATCCTGTTTTGACTATACTCATACATTTACCTAACATAATTGGATGTAGTTAATATTGCAGAAGCCTCCAAGCAGTGCACATTTCTATCATTAGCTAGTTTAAAGCCTTAATGATATCTCTTGTGTTGCAGAAAAGCTAAATATGGGCTTGAAAAGTGATTGGCAAGTTTTCAACAGGAGGCAAAACTGGGAAAAGGAGGAGGAGGCCTAATAAAAATCTGATCTTGCTTTTCTTACCCATTTAAAAATAAAATACCATAGGATCAAAAGAAACGCCAGGAAAAAATCTGTAGATAAAGAATAGCCCAAAAATTAATCCCAGATTGAAAGATAAATGAAGGGAAGAAAGAACTAGGGAGACAGTGAAAGGAGACAGTCGCTCCCTTCCGTTCCCTTTCCCCTTCACATTTTGTGCACGTGCACCATGCACACGCAGGTGAGTGCGTGCCCAAATTAGTGTCTTCCTACACCTGCAGTGCAGTAAAACCACCTTTCTGAACTTTATTGTGCTATGCTCTCTCTTTTTTCCCCTCTCAACTAAGCAGCATTGTGTCACAATACGCTATTAATTAGGTAAATATGAAGCGGTGTCATTGTTGTCATTTTTTTAAATTGACTAATTTAGACCATTTTCCAGGAACAGAAGTTTCACAGGTTGGTTTAGTTTCAAAAGTAGTGTAATTGCGTACAGCTGCATTCAGCTTTCCTAAATTGCCTTGTACAACCTCTGAGAGGGAGATTTACACTAATTGTCAGCCACTATCGTTAGTGCTGCACAGTATGTAATCCAGTTGGTGTTCCCATATTTACTTAGGATCAGGTATTGACCCAGCGACAGCTGAGTTATAATAGCCTAAAAGAAAGTGCTTTATCTTTTAAAATAAAAAACAAACCCTAATGATTTCTTGGTACCTCATTGTATTTATATTCTTGTTTCCTTTAGTTTTTTCATATAGGTTTTACACACACACACACACACACGTACGTACGTGAAGGGCAAAGAATTTATACTTTATCTAATTTCTACTTCAGCTTTATAATCTTTACAGAGGAAGAGATGTCCAGATACCAAGCTGATGAGAGTAGTATAAGAACTTGAATAAAGCAGAAAAAGATTTAGGGCCAGATTCTAATACCCTTACTCATGTTGAAAAGTAACTTACTCCATGACTGGCCCTACTGAACTCAAAGAGACTACTCACATTTTATGGTGCTACTCAGCATGAGTCAAGGCATCAAAGTCTGGCCCATAGAGTCTACCCTATTGTCTTTGATATGGGGACTCAAAAATAAAGGCCTATAAATCATCCAGTCTCCTTACAGTCAACCATAAAAAAAGAAAAAAGGGTCCCATATTGGTGAGGCTACCACACATGTAATCTAAAACTTGTCAGCTTCTGGATCTCTGAGCACTGCCCATTTTCATTCTGTAGAAGGCGCACAACCTAGAAAAATGAAATGGGCTCCTTCTTGCATTCCATCATATCCCACATCCACCAGTCTTCTCATGCTCTGGAAACTGATGCTATTCCATTAGTTCTGCTTCACAGAAGGTGAATGAGTTGTTCTTGTTTAGCCATTTGTAAATGGCACCCAGTGCTGTAACAAATATTGGCCTCCTCCTTCATAAGAAATTAAAAAATCTTAAGCAAACATATCCACAGGATCTGCCTTGACAATAAAAGAGCACCCAATTAAAAGCCTCTTCAAAGAGGTGTGCCTTATATCATGCCAAACCATAGCTGTGCCTGTGGCAGACTGTTGAAAGCAGTAGGTTCCATGTGTGAGGGTGAGGCACAGAAAGTCTGAGGCTCCAATTCAGGAAAGCATCCCTATTCAAGGAGGATGCTTAAGCACATGCTTAACTAGGCATGTGTTAAAGTTCCATCAAAGTCAATAGAATTTAAGGGCATGCTTAATGTTAAGTGTGCACTTAAGTGCTTTCATGAATAGCAATGGACTTAAGCACACGCTTAAATGCGACTAAGTGTTTCCTAAATAACTTCCCCAAGGGTACACAGAAAGTTGGTGGCAGAGCCAAAAACTGAACCCAGATATCCTAAGTCCCAATCTAGTGACTTAATCGCAAGTCAACCATTCATTTCACTGGGGTACAGAACTCCAGTTGACTCCCATGACACCATCCGGTGTGTTGTGATGCAGCTGATATGTCAAGAATTTCTATAAGGGCTATCCCAAGCCAAAGGCCGATCTATTTTACAGCCAAGAGCAGCAATCATTTGACAGCTTTAGTTAAATACCCTAAACTGAAGTAGAGGGGAAAAGCAGGTAACTATTTACTGTGAGTGCATGAAGTGACATCCAATCTGAGAGAAAAATTAATAGTTATTTTATTATTAAATTAATATCACATTTAATATTTATTTTATTATTTTCTAAAGTGCCCATTGCAAACATTTGGCATGAAGTACAATTTCAAAGCAGTTAAACCAAACTGAATTTAACAGCCCAAAAAACTCTGTCAAAAACTTATCAAAGCAAAATCGGCAAAGAAAAAAGTAACCAAAAAATTAAGTTATTTGAAAAAGGGAGGTGGAAAAATAGTCAAGAATTAACTGACCCAACTAGAAAGGCCTTGTAATTTGCCTAGAAAATAGCCACAAAGTGATTCAGGTTACAGACTCTAAGAGAAAGTAGTTTCAACAATGAGGTTCCTGAAAAAAAAAGGTCCTGTCCCCAGCCCCATCTGGTTACAGGCTTGAGACGCAAAGCCAGGACAAACCTAGTTCACCTGCCTTGAAGGGATATAGGCAAAACTCCTCAAATACCAGATTATTTGACGGGGGTTTCTGAATGCTATTACACAATTGACCCAAATTCTCTGCTGGCATAACTCCACTGATTTCAATGGAGTTAGGTCAGCAAGAGATTTGAAACCCAACATTTTAGGATGACATATGATCTAGTGGGGGTAGCAAATAGTTGGGCGCAAGGTAAATCTTGATAAATTCAAAGCTAAAATGCTTTTTTCACTCAATCCTGCAAAGTGGTAAGCAATTTCTGGAGGCACTGAGCACCCCATCTCAACTCACAACTCAGCACTTTGCAAGACTGATCACTACTTTACATGCAGTAGAGTTCCTACTTATTTAAATTTGCCCCCAACAAAGCACAATAATCCCACAGTTACTCTGCATCACAAATGGCTGCAGTTTCAAGCCATCACTTGCTGTCAATAGTGATAAAGTTGTCTCAGGTTGAGATGCAGCATCACCACATACTGACATCATGATGAGAATGTGCATATTTTGTGAAATTGGCATGGTGCTGTGAGGTAGCCATGGTCTAGGGAAAAATCTGGGGGAACAATCTGGATCTTCAGTTTTTCTACAAAATAGGTAGCACGGATCTATTAAAAATCACGGCTGCCCAGCTAATTTTGAGACACAAAGCAACCCATAACTTCATGAGAGTCACTCAAGCTCCTTGTGTCTGAATTAACACAAAGGAAAATTGGATAAAGAAAAAGAAAAGCAAGAACCGAACTAACAAAAAACATTATGATAAATAAGTCTAAAAATATCCTCTAAACCTGGGTGTAGGACTGCAAATTAATTATATGAATACACTCAGGAATGTGGCTGTTACAGTTTATGTAAACATCCACCCTGCTGAAGGGTGGTAGGTGACAGAAATGGCGTTCTCACTGGTTGAACAAAAAGTGTTTTGTTCTGCAATGTTTTAATCCTTTGAATCATTTTCCAAATACTGTATTAGCCATCTTCAAAATATTTGTGACTAGTGTTTCCAAGCCCTAGTGCGTGTGTGCATCAGTCTTTCACACAGTACATAAGTCATCCATTTATAAACTAGGGTTATTATATTTTGCAAAAATAACAACCTGGGAACAAACTCAGAACAAACTCGGAATGTGATGGATGATGAAGCTGACCCAACAGGAAGTGCAAGTCCTAATCATTATGTACAACTACAATGAAGGAAAAATTTGTAAACAGAAAGGGAAGGGGTTAGAGATTAGGCAGCGTGTGCTACATAGTTTTTTCTGGCAACTTGATTAACAGTCTAATTTAGTAAAGAATGTCTCTTCCTCACACAGACAGTGTTGAATCAGGTCCTACATGTTGTACTATGGAGCTCCCTGTTTGTTGATGAAACTGAATCGAATCCAGCCAAGACTTTCAATATGCTGTATGTCCCAGAAATTTAGCACTGTCAGAAGCCAGTTAAATTCATTTTCCAGTTAATATTACCGAGTGGTACAAATCCATTTAATTATTCCCCTCATTGTTGTGGTGAAACACTTTCTTTTTTGTCTGGCACTTAATGAGTCCCACCCCACAACTACAGACAACAACATTTAATTTCCTAATTTTTAAAATCACAAGCCTCCACAAAGATGTTTTAATTATTTTGTTTTTCAAAGCATAAACAACTGTGTTTGATAGAGATGGGCTAGGGAAGCAGAACTTAAACCTGGATTTGGGTTAAGGCTACAGGTATATTATACCTGGCACAAACTAGTGTAGCTCTAGGGAAGTTAAGGGAACTATATTGATTTACACCAGCCAAGGTTCTTGCACAAAATTGGTACTTGAGACTCAACCTGAGCTAGTTTGAAAGTACTGAACTCGCAAAAGCTGCTCCTGTGATGTTTTGTCCCCATACGGCCAAAAAGCTACTAGATCAGCTGATCCTGTAAGACTTCTACAGTCTTGGCCCACAGCTGAACATGATGCAGAAAATTGGGCCCTTGTGGTTTATTGATTATATATTATTTACATAGTGCCATGGGTGGGCTTGCAGCTTTACAGAGTAAAGAATAAAGATGAGACCAATACAAAGATATTACAATCTAATTTATATAGACAAAATGAGTAAATCAAATCCCTCAACACATGGAAGAGTGGGGGGAATAAACAAATACAAAATGAAGCAATTGGGGAAACTATTGGGTGGGTGGGATGAGGCTGTAAGTTGCTGGTATTGCCATGTTATATGAACTTCTTGGAGGGAAGAGGATCATTGTTCTTGCTTTTTCATTGTCAGCAACCATAATAGAAAGGGAAAGGCATCTGAATGGAAATGTTATAGCTCAAACTCAGAACCAAAGCTATAAGAGTAGATTTGGATTCATGGACTTCAATTGTAACCTTCCCCAAATTTGTAGGGATTCAGATTTGAGGTTCTGGATTGGACCTATCATTAGTTTTACCATTTGGTAACAGCATTAATCCTTTTAGAATGTTTGCTCCAGCAGTCAGATAAACATAGATTATCCAGTATTTACCCTTGCTGTAGGGCATACCAATCTGCATTCTCTCTAACTGATCTGGTCTGCAGTACCTTGGATACAATTTGTCATTCAAATTATAGACCAGGTAACCTCTGGATCTCTCTTTTAACAGCTAACTACGAACAACCTGATCGTCCTTTATAAAACTTACACTTTAATGATTTGCAAATATTAATTCCTAAGAAAAGTTTCAATGTGGAAACCGAAAACAATTTCCAAACGCATTATGCATCATTATCCTGCCTAAAATGATTCAACAGACATTATAACCCCATTTCCCAGAGAACACAGTAATGCTGTGCAGCTATAAAGGTTCAAGTACCATGTTAGTGCTCTTATAAGGAAAACTCAATCCAAGCGATTACTTGTAATGGTTGTGAGAAGAAGGTGTCATTTACAACAGCAGAGTCCCCAGCTACAATTCTTACTGAGGTTTCATGAAAAAAAACTAAATTAAAATCAATTTCTTACTTTTTTAGCACAAGTTCTATGCACTAATTCTCACTTTTTCCTCTCCTGCTGTAGCTATAAATGTAGGGAAAAGACTGTGTATTTCAAGGATGAAGACTGTATTCATTAACAGTACAAAATTAAGAAAAAAAAAAGGTCAAAGCACTCATAGTAATCAAGTCTATGTGGAAAAATATGAGGTCATTACCGCCTGCCTGGTGATTACATGGATAAGAATAAAAAGTACCCCAGCCCTGCAGGAAAATAATGTTTAGTTTGTTTACGCTGTTGCCTGTTATAAAGTGGATGCTGACAGTGAGCTTCAATGCAGTTTGAAGCCACAGTCACTCTAGGCTTCTTCAACAAATATAGCATAAAATTACCAATCAGCAATTCAAAAACACCATGAAGAGGGCAAGAGGAAAGGCAGGGGGCGGGAGGGGGGACACCTAAAATGCTCCTTTCAACAACATTCAAAAGAGATTTCCTTGAAGATGCATATATCATCAAAGGGAAACTCAAGCACTCAAAATAAATATTGCTCGCCTTCAGTTCATGTAGGGCGAAACCCACTTTGCTTGCATACACACTAAGTAATCAGGATTGATGTGACAGAAGTGCAGGTGAACTCAGAAGATAAAATCTACCCATTGACCTGGGCACAGGGCATGGGTCTGTACTGCAGCCTTGTCTACAGCTATTAGTCCAGCCTTTAGCTCATGTGGAGTACGAGGGTGATGGGTTGGTGGAAATGCAGCTCCAGGGGCTCTACCCTAGCCTTGGCTCAAGAACTAAGCCTATGCCCAAAGACTTTGGGCCTTTGTCATCCTAACCCTGAGAGATGTTCTGACCAAATCAGGCCAGAGATAGCCAGAGATGACATCACCACCTCGATCTACCAGCTTCAACTGAATCCCAAATGCCACCTGAGATGAAATAGGATCTTACTTTAACAAAACAGCTGTAACAACAACAGCTCCAGTCCATTTCAAATAACTTCTCTTTTCCTCAAAGGACAGTTATTGCCATCTTTGATACCACCTCAGAAACTGTCAAACAAAGGGTTTTTTTTTCCCTTCTAAAACTTTCTCCAGGTAAAGGGAAAGGGAACAAGGGATGTTGTTAAAAAGAACTCCTTACTTAATACTTCACATTTTAATTGTTTTTCCTTATTTTCAGTATCTTTAATAAAATGTTAAAAATGTAATGGTGTGTTTGCCGTGGTACTAAACAGGCTAAGGCCTTGTATACCACATTCTGGACCTTGTTTAATGCCGTTTAATGTTGGTCAGTGACTGGGTTATATTAACACCTTTGACCCATATAGTCCATCTAAATTAATACAACAGGGGCACCAACTGCTTCAATAATACCAATAATAATAATAAAATATATCACATTAAACTACTTAAATCCATTGCCAGTGCCCCTAAAAAATGATGAGATCTGTCCTCAAAACACCCTTGTCATTCCAATGAATAACTCCAGCCCAGCCAATACCAAAGAAAAGAAGAATAAGCTTTGCATTGTACCAGGAAGGATAACAAAGCCAGGCTGTGTCAAACCAAGGGGAGAACCACACCAAGATGCCCTTCTGTACTGAGGGAAATACAACCTAGCAAATACTGACTTCATGGGCATAATCTTAAACAACACTTTGGCCTTTTTTATAGTGGCATCAGTGTTATATGTGGCTACATGCTACTATATGCTGCAGTGAAAGGCAGGCTGCATCCACACTCACTGCAGCATGTAGCTACACATGGCAGTAAAAGGCTCTGGCGGGGGAAGGCAGTAGGGAAAGGTTCTGGCAGCAAGGAGCTGTTCGAGCCTTTCCCCACTGCTGGAGTCTTTCACTGGTTCTGGCAGCTCCCTGAGGCAGGGAAAGGTTCTGAAAGCTCCCTGCAGTGGGGAAAGGCTCTGGCGGTGGGGAGCTGCCGCATCTACACTGCTATTTTTAAGCAGTGTATATGTCCTGCTCCCAGAGCCTTTCCCTCTGCAGTGAAAGACTGGCAGCAGGGAAAGGCTCAGGTGGAGGAAGGCAGCAGGGGAAGGCTCTGTCAGCTCCCCACTGCCAGAGCCTTTCACTGTTGCTACCGGGCTGCTGCTGGAGCTGTTCACTGGCATGTGTAAAGCTACATGTTGCAGTGAGTGTGAGCGTAGCCTACCTTTCACTGCAGTGTTTTGCTAGACTTATCCTACATGCCGCTGCAATTGTAGACAAGGTCTTACAGAGAGGGTTTGTTAACATGTCATAACCACCACTGCCTCTGTGGTATGCTGGGTTAATGTACTAAGATTTTGCCTGTGTTGGACTTGCCTCCTGGTTTTGGTGACGTGTGAAAAAAATGCTTGGTGATTTTGTCCTACTTTCCGTTCAAGTGCATCAGAAAACCACTACAAGACTCACAGCCTCAGCTCAAGAGACTGGAACAGCAGGAATGTTCTATGTCAGGACTGAGCTGGCATTAGCAAAGCTTTGTGCATAGTGCTTACTCAAAAGCCAATGCTTTAGTCTCTAAATTTCATCAGCATAACATTTAGGGGGAAAATAACCCAGAGTAATATTATTTTTGCATTTTAAATTCTACACTAGCAAGTAGAAATTGTTAATAAAGTAGAGAAGGACCTTGCTTTCAGTAATTTTCTAAAGTATAAACAGTAGCACTCCCTTAAAAGCTTTAAAATAACCTCTGTGCAGGCAACGAGAAAAAGGCTTCTATTACTTGGAAAGTGCTTTTGTCCCTCTGCAACCATTATTCACACATACAAAATCACATTTGAATAAAAACTCAAATGACCTGTCTTACATACAATTCAATGCTATTTATTTTTTATATAGAATCCTTAATACACAGCATCACAAAACACTTCACTGAGAGAATCAAGTGTGAGCTAAAGAGGAAACGAAGCTTTCTGGGTGAAATTCCACGAAAAGAAACAGGTAAGACAGAAACAACCAGTTTCAGATAGATGTGGATGAGTAAAGTGTTTGTTTACATGGGGACATGCAGGAAAATTAATCCCAATTAACTAAAGGTCTGAATTTGAAACAGATTAGCTAAACTGCATTAAATTCCTGTATGGATGCTTTGGAAGTGAATTAAGCCAAACAAAATTAAGATCACTTTCATTGTGAATGAGGGTATTCACACAGAGGTTTAATGTGGTTTAAATATCTGCTTCAAATTCACTCCTCTAGTTAATTTGGATTAATTTTCCTGGATGTCCCTGTGTAGCCATGTCCTAAGTAGAAGGCTGACCATCCTACATTGTGAGGAATGATAGATGGAAGAAGGTGGACAGCAGACAAAGTGAAGGGTGGGAGATAGAAACCTCCAAGATTAGAAATGCATGAGCAAGCAGGATAACAGGTAGATAAAAAGCTTAGAAGTAAATGAAGCAAGCCCAAGGAAGGGTATTTTCAATTCGATTCAGTCATCCAACAAACCAGCGATAATGACAAAGGGTAGAGGAAGCATGGTCTTGTGGGCAAGATACTGGAATTTAGGAGACCTGCGTTCTTTCCCTCCTCTGCCATATGCTTCCTGTGTGAGCTTGAGTAAATCACTTCATCTGTGCCTCAATTCCCCATCTGCAGAATGGAAATAGTGATACGTTGGGGTATTGTGAGACTAAATCCATAAATACTTAGGAGATTGCTCAGACACTATAGCAATGGGAGCTATATGTGTACCTAGCCAGACAGGGAACAGCATGGTCCTAAGAGCATAGGCGCCCACTCTGTGGTTGCTTTGGGGGTGGAGCACCCACAGGGAAAAAATGGTGGGTGCTGAACCACCACCACCAGTCCCCATATCAGCTCCCGCACAGGCCCCTCAGCGCCTCCTGCCCGCCAGTGCGCCCCATCTATCAGTGCCTATTCCTCCCTCCCCACACCTCCTGCCTGCCTCTAATAGCTGTTTTGCAACGTGCAGGAAGCTGGGGGAGGGTGGGAGGATGAGTGAGGAAGTGCCCCACTTTGGAGAGGGGGTGGAACAGGAGCAGGAAGAGATGGGGTGGGGTGGAGCGGAGGCAGGAAGAGGCAGGGCAGGGTGGCATCTTGGAGGAAGGGGTAGAGTGGGTGCAGGGCCTGGGGCACAGCTGGGGGTTGAGCGCCCCCCGGCACTTTGGAAAGTCAGCGCCTGTTCCTAAGAGAGTAAATTTACAGTGTTCTGAACCTCCATAAGTTTAGAGAGTTCCACAGATGTTTACAGAGACCATGAAAAAGGGAAATGCAAACTGGAGAGAACTAAAGAATGAATAAGAATTTCTACAGAGATGGGTTTAAAGACAAATTCTGCCAATGTTGGAGAAGTGGCGATAGAAAGACAGACAAGTAAGCTGAGAGAGGGGAGGGAAGTTTACGATTCAAATATCAAGGATGACTAATTAGAAAGGTTTCAGAGTAGCAGCCGTGTTAGTCTATATTTGCAAAAAGCAAAGGAGTACTTGTGGCACCTTAGAGACTAACAAATTTATTTGAGCATAAGCTTTCATGAGCTACAGCTCACTTCATCAGATGCATTCGAAACACAATTAATTAGAAACACAATTAATATCTGTATGAAACCTTCCTGATTTCCAGGTAATCATCAACGGGGAACTGGCTGCATACTGAAAATGGGGTAGAATCTAATTATTGTCAGTTGTCTGGAACTAATATGGGGAAGGGAAGTTGTAGGCAGGAAGAGACAGGTCACTTGTTGTGGGAGAAATAGCAGCGGGTTTCTCAGATAAAAATACAGTGTGGGGAGAACTTTTTACCCACAAGGAGAACTTCAGCCTTTGAAACATTCAGCAGCAGGAGCTTCTAGTGTAGCCAAGAGTTACAGGCAGACACGGAGTAGATAGGAAAATCAGAAGATAAGTTACAGGAGATATAGAAGAGTAAAATATTAGGGTGTCCACAGGTGAACCTAGCAGTATACATGGGCAATGATTAAAACATGCAGATTAGAGAAGAAGAGTGAGCAGAGGGGAGTTGAGATGGATAGTAGATCAAAGATGGAATTTCACCCTTGAGAACATACAGTCCTCCTGAATATCTAACACAGGCATGGCCAAACCGTGGCTTGTGAGCCACATGTGGCTCTTTAACAGTTAAAGTGCGGCTTCTGGAGCCCTCCATGCCCCCCATTTTCCACCTACCAGACTGCGGGGGAGAAGCTTGGGGCTTCTGCCCTGTGGAGGGCGGAGGGGTGTCTCCTGGCCTTAGCCCGGCAGGAGGGTATTGGGGCACAAGACTGTACCCCAGCAGGTGCTGCCCTGCAGAGCAGGTGTGCATGTCTTGCGGCTCTCTAACTTCTGAAGACTATCTTATGCTGTTCGAAGGGTCATTAATTATGACCACCCATCATGTAACATATTTCAACAGGCTTGAGCAGACTTGGTTCAGGCTTATAGTACTTGTGAATGTGTAGAAAGAAGAAGGGAACAGGTTAAGCCAAAAAACAAGTGTGGCCATATTTTCCTGTAAAATGTCTACTGGATACCAGAAATGTTTGCTATCCCTTTGTAGCTTCCTTTTTATTATTTGTTCTAAACAATCCTTAAGAAGAGCATTTTAAAATATTTTTAAAAAATATTTAGAACTGGATCTGAAACAAATAATTAAACATTCCATACAAAGATGTCTTTGTTAAACATATCCTTATTCTTTGTCGTTTGATATTATGGTAGTGCCCAACTGCGATCAGAGCCCCACTGTGCTAAGACCTGAACAGACACATCTTAAGTGACAGCCCTTGTCCCAAAGAATTCAAATTTAAATAGACACGGCAGACAGACAAAGGGTGTGGTAAAGGAGGTTGTGACACCATGTACCTCATATGATACCCTGTACCCCACATTCACCACTTTTGTAACAATCTGATATATTTTGTATGAAGTATGCCTTGTGAGATATCATTTGAAAACTCATAATCTGCAGATTATTATTACCCAGTTGAAATGTGTGTGACAACACTGCATGTAAAATTATGAGATTTTGCTATATGATTGTTACAGAAACACATTGTAGTTCTGGGCAATGCCCAAAAATCAATATCTCAGAGACAAAGATACCCTAGCATGCCAGCAAAGTGCTAAAGAGCCATTACTGGCTTAATTGGACATTCTCCAGTGGGGGAGAGTTGGAAACAAGAAATTTACAGTTCATCTGAAGGACAGTTTGGAGCTCATGTATGCAATGAAACTGCCTGCCCCATGACCCAGCAAGGATTTTCATGGCACAAAGAACCGGGGTATAAGAAGTGGGGGGAAATGTTCGTAGCCACCTTTCTGCTCCTTCCATCTCTCTGCTCATGAGAACAATGACTCTCAAAGAACTGAATAAAGAGGTGAAGTGGTCCGAGGCTGGAAAGGGACGCAGCCTGTGAAATGTATTGCAGCTCATGGTGAGACAAACCTTTTGCTTTTAAGCCGATTAGCCTTGGTAGGGTTTCGGAGTTAGCTTGTATGTTTATGCTTTAATTTCTTTTGTAACCAATCCTGACTTATTTGCATCTATCACTTAAAATCTATCCTTCTCTAGTTAATAAACTTGTTTGATCTAAACCAGTGTGTTTTGGTTGAAGCTCTTGGGAATCTCTACTTAAGTCAACAAGCCTGGTGCAGATTCATTGCCCATTGTTGGAATGATGGACTATCTATGAGTTTATACTGTCCAGGAGGGTCCTGAACAGTATAAGACCCACATTTCTGGGAACCAAGGCTGGAACCAAGGCTGAGGGATATGCGGGTGTCACCCTGTATGTAATTCATGGGTGGCTGGGCATAACATGCATGTATTCATCTGGGAGTGACTTTACATGCTAGTGGTTGTGAATGAGCAGAGCTTAGAGGGGTTTGCTGTTCACAAGCAAAGCAGTGTAAAAAGCATCCCAGGTTGGAGAGCTAAGGGACACAGCAGTCCAGCAGTTCAGGTTGCACCCTGGGGAATGCCACAATAGTATTATTCCCATTTATAAGACACAGAGAGATTAAGTGACTGGACACAAGAAGTCAGTGGCAGAGTGGGAATTTAACCAGCTCTCCTGAGTCTCAGTCCACTGCCTTTCCCAAAAAACAATTATTTCTCTCTTTAACATGTGTGGTCAAATTTGCATTCCTTTAGTTTTATTCAGCAGTTCATCCATCCTTCTCTCTAAAGCTGGTTTTCCTGAAACACTTAGTGCCAGATCTGAAGCTTCTTTTTCAGGAAAACCCCATCAAAATCTATGTGAGCTTTGGCCTGCCTGAGGACTGCAGGATGTGGCCTCCCATGTGTTGAATTTACAGTATGAGGTAGAGTCTTTCTACCAAACTTACCATTCTGTTGGTGAAGTTGCTGAAGTCCTTCACTAAGATATGTTTTATCATCTCTGGCTTGGACACCAACACGTACATTCGCCGACCGATGTAGTATCTACAAAGGAGGTGGAAAACCATTTTAGCAGCCATAGCCAGCCGGAGAACAGCCACCTTCCCTAAGATGCCTCTGTTGGCTAAAATACATTTTTTGTAAATAACTCATATCAGGTTTCCATTCTCTTTGGCAGTTCAGTATCTCTCCACCCCTCTGAAATATTTAAAAAGATTAAGCTGTCAAGTTCTTTGGTATTTAAAGGAACCAATTAAAAACATTTTATCCATTGTCATCACCAATTAAAACACTTGCTGAGAATTAATTAAAGAACCAGTCCATCATCTACTTACGCACAGCTGCTTGTTATATACTGTACTCAATGCATAACATAACATAACACAATATGTTATCCCTAAAGACAGACTGTAAAAGAATGGGAAGAAAACACTGATTAAAAAAAAAGAAAAAAATGCACCCAACCAAACAAGAAAGAATTACGAGAAACTTTGTCCAGTCTAAATCTAATGCCTTTCCACCACTAGGCTGTATCTGCATTGAACATTTCTACCCTAAACATGTTCAGAAACATGTTCAGTCACTGTTGACTGGGCAACAGTGCAGTTCCACTGCTGCTAATAACAATGGCACTGCTGATGTAGACCACCTCAGAGGTGTTTTTATCATTACCACAAACAAATGACAGAGGAAGGGTGGGGTGGGGAGGGAAAAGGACAGTATTGCCTCCAAGAATAAGACCACACTGTCTTCTCTTTACTCTGGATAGCTTTGGGGAGGGAGCTATCGTTTCCTGAATCTGATGCAATGGCTCCTTCTGGCTTCTCAGGCAATGAAGTGAGATTCTTTATCTGCTTCAGATGTAGAAAAAATATAGGCTTGTTTCTACATCATCTGCATCAGTCTAACCAGATACCACAGAATAAGTATGTTTGTTAACACTCACACTTTTCTTCTGAGCCCTGGCATTTGCATTTACAAAGAATGCTTGTGGCCTCACTTGGTACAGCGTTTCAGACCACGCTTCAGCTAGGAAGTACTGAAAATCTCATGATGAAAGACTGATCTCACGATGATAAAACCCTCAGAGGTACAAACAATTGTCTGAATTCTTATCCACGACAAAACGATGAATTTTTCCACTTCTGCCCACCACTAGTCTGAAGTCTCTGGAGACACACCAAAGAACAAATGGCCATGAAAACTTTCATTCCTTCCTAGACATGATTTTCTCCAGATAAAAGGTTAGGCACATTGGCAAAGTAGTAGGGGTAGCTGGCGATTCTGTTGCCTGTACTGTTTAGTAGAGAGGTCCCCTGAGATGCAATTCTAGTATTTTTCACAAAGCTCAAATTTACTTTAACACATAACAAACTTGAATCATAATATGTTTATTTGAACCTAATGTATCTGCACTGGATATAGATGCTTGTAATAGAGTCCCTGTTTCTGGGGCAGTACTCTTCAACTGACTCATTATTTGAAATCACAGCTGTCATTAGCATCTGGCAATGAAGTTTCCAGACATTCTCTCTTATTGTTTGTAACGATTAATCCAGTTACAAAGAAGGGAGGGGCATAGGAGGGAATGGATGGAAAAAATCCACTGATGTACCCAGGGATTAAAAATACTAAAAGGCTAAAATTGCTTTTATGCAAAGTTCAGGGCTGCCTTTGTGCTCTCAACCAGTTTTCAAGAACAATGGTTGTAAGGGAGGATCAGTGTATCATTGCTTTCTTTCACCCCAAAACATAACTGTTCCCCTGATGTCTCCTTTCTGTTTCCCCAATCTGTATGTTTATTAGAAGGTTATTCCTAACTTTTTCTGGGAACTAAAAAAGTGGGAATATGGGAAAGCACTTTGGGAAAACTCAGGTCCAAGAGTCACAGTAATAATCTGCTAACTCTCATCACCTATGTTTCAAAAGAAAAGAAAAGAAAAGGGATGAGGGGACCTAAAGGTCAAGGAAGATCACATGAGCTTTCCTGCTTTACACACGTGGATCCTGATCCTGCAAAAACACAGGCACATGCTTAACGTTAAGGATGAGAGTTAAAATCAAGAATGAGCATAAGTCTCTATAGGATCAGGGCTTTGTTCTCAAAACCAAGAGGATATTTCCCTACCTGTATTTGTTCTTAAATACCCTATTAAGTTAAAAAAACTTCTGAACAATAATCCATTATTTCCAAATAAATAACCGTTTAACCTCTGCCATATAGCTTTATATTCATCTAATATTATTATACAGCAATAGTTAGTTTAGGATTATTATTGGGAAAAAATGCATATTCTTGTCATATTTTACAAAACACTTTGAGAGAAAAGAAACTCATGGATTCACGGTTAATTGAGGATACTCCCTTTTATTAAGTTTCTCCAGGTTAACCTTACTCTTGTGTGGTATTTCTATTTATTTGCCACATTCAGCTTTTCATAATCTCTTCTGTTTAAATGGGAGCCTCCCAACATAAGTAAAACCCGCACATTTTTAGGCCAGCAATTTAAAGACAAAGATCTATTACTTGTCATGGTAGGGAGGTCAAGTATCCTAATTTACCATAGCTTGTGACAGGACTGTGCTTCTCCCATGGGAGAAATGGTACCGTTTCTATAGGAAGCGCAGGGATGTGAGTTATACTGCCCTCTGAGGAGTACTACTGTAAGAAGTTATCCAACAGCTGTTCAACAGAGAACACAGACTTACTTACAAGAATTACAGAAAAGCCAGGCAACCTTTCACTGTCTCCCCCAAACAGTGTGCAGCTCAAGGGGAGTGAAACGATGATATATTAAGAAAAAGAAGTTAATCTGTATCCAGAGCATTTTAATAACTAAAGAGGCTCCCATAGACACATGCAAGCACAAAAACTCATTTATGACTCTCATTTCTTGCTGCAGTTTGGTCTGTAAGAATGAATGAACAAACACATTGCAGTTAATGTAGTACACGGATTATTTTGCCTGTCGTTCAAATTCAACTCTAGATGGTCGAGTCTAGCCAGTTTACAACCAATAATTTATTCAGCAAACTGAGCTCTTCTTTTCTCCTCAGGAATTATCTGCACACAAACAGTTTGGAATTTTTACAGTTTTGCTTGCAACTCCTCCCTGTTTACTCCAGTGCTAGGGCCTAAACTGTCTCACAGACTGCCCTCTAGTCTCCCTAGTGTGATAATGAAGTAGGTTTCAGTGAGAGGGCCGCAGATGTGGCAGCAGAGTGGAGTCAAGCCCAGCAAGCATAGAAGCAGTTGGGTCCAGTTTTCAACCCAGGTAGGGATGGTGAGTTGAAGGGTGTGAATAGAAGATGGAAAGCCACATCGAGGGCGTATTAATGCGGTGGGTGGAGTAGGGAAGGGAGGAAAGGTGGAGGAGTGAATAGCTATCTTTGCCCTATCCCACCCTTACACAAGATACACTTTTATGTAAATGCTAAGTACTATCATTAATATATAACATCTATCATAAGAGGCACCTTACTGGTTCAAAGTATTTACAAAGAGCTGAATAATGATTCCTAGTTTTTAGATGGGGAAACTGAGGCACAAGGATTAAAGTACATACTCCAGGTCACTCAGCGAATCAGCATCAGAGTGGAGAATAGGGCCCAGGTGTCCTGATTGCCAGTCCCCCATTCTAGCTATTAGATCAATGCTACTTATTGGGGGAACAATTTGGCCCTCCCTCTCACCTTTTAATCGCACAAGACCAAAATCCTTCCAAGTACAGCACCATGCCAACGAGGAGCTCCTCCTCCATAGGTTTCCAGAACCCTAGCTGCGCCTACCCTACACCTCCATCTCTCCCGCACTGTCAAAAAAGTTGCCAGTTACTGGCAATCCCTGTTCAGTAGCCTATATGTAACAAGTTGGTGATATCAGTCCAACTCCTAGCGAACAGATATCTACGCACCATTAAAACCACCATCCCATTTGCCTTCCCTTTGAGAGCAGTCTCAGAATAGAGAGCAAGGACTGAATGAGCATGGAATGGAGCCTCAGCGACCTTCTCACCAGAGAAGGGTCCTATGGATCACAGCTGATGAAGGGAATGGGGTTGGGTAAATTTTTAACTACTCTTCTCTGTGCTACACTTGCTCTATAAATAAAGGATTTCAATTACCCAGGCTGTCAATCCAGTACCTTTCCACAGCAGGAAAGGGCTGATCATGGATCCTTCTGGAGCACTATTATGATCATCAACCAGATGGAGGTCCCTTCTGAATCACCTTGCCATGCCATCACCTCTTCTCTGCTGACTTCACAATGATCCCGCATCTGCCAGGTACTGATTTTAGAAGCCAAATTTGGATTTTCACACTACATCATGGCACACCCAACTGACCTTAAAACCTCAGTCTTAGGGCACATTGGAGGACAAATTCTGATCACACCTAGTGCCATCAGTACTGCATTCAAAGTGACACAGACAGTGATCATTCTAGTTCTATTGGACCATCTCCTAGTGTCCCTTATAGCCTCATATTAACTAATAGCTCCTATGCCATTAGAAAACACACACTCTTTTAGCAAGATGGCCACCATTCAAAGTTGCCTTACTTCACAGGACGAGTGGAACGTGTGCATGGTGTATCATGGCTAAAAAGGCACTTTCTGCACATCTGTGTGGGAAACACCTGCACTCCAATCACCCTGATTATAGCTGGGCCATCAACTCTCAGAAGCCTTTGATCTCTCTATCTGTTATCAGGCCCATGCACTTCAGACGCATTACATTTCTCATTAAGAAAAATAATGCTGCTGGGCAATAAACAACAAGGCTCTGTTTTCTAGGCTGTGGTCTCGTAAAGCAGGTGATCATCTGGAGAGCCAAACTAAACAAGAAAATACTATGTCTCTCCTTCCCTTGGGGAGAACAAAGAACACGCTAAGGAGAACAAATAGAAAGAGGAGGAGAAGTAGCAAGCATACAGAAGGAAAGTGTATTTTCTTAGATCATTCCTAGATCATTCCTCCTCTATTATTTTTAGAGAGGCTCATTCACAACAAGCTGAGAAATATGGGAAAGAAAAATATGTGCGTTCATTTAAAAATAAGGTCGATACTGCTGGCTTAATTATTTCAGAGGTCAGCAAATTGATTTGCCATGAGTCCTGCCCTCATCCAACTCCTGTGAGAAGCCCAGTCTATGGGACTGAATGGGATGTGCCTAACAGCCGCACAACCCAGATGCAATCTTCACAAAGATGGCTGCTACTCTGGACTGAGAGGAAAAGAAAGGAGGGGAAGAGTGAGAGACCCTGCTGATTTGTCTCATCATTTGTAGCATACTAGCACCAAGAGGCCTCAAAAGAGAGTGGGGTCTTACCAATGTGCTAGTAAGCATAGTACAGAAGCATAGTAAGAGACTATCCCTGTGCAGAAGAACTTACAATCTAAATAGACAAGACAGACAAAAGGGTGGGGGAAAGGTTAGTATTATCTATTTTGCACATGGGGAATCCAGCACACACAAAGGGGGAGACTTTCAGAAGTATAAATAGTAAAGCAACTCAATTCTATTGACTTTCAATGGGATTTAGGTACCTAATGACCATTTTTGTCTTTGAAAATCTCCACCTAAGTGACTTGCCCAAGATCACATAGGAAGTCTGTGGTAGAGTCAGGAATTGAACCCAAGTCTCCCGAGTCCCAGCCTAGGGCTTTAACCTTTGTTCTCTTCTGTTAACAAAGTTCTGAACTCGAGGCAAACAGCTCAGAAGCCAAGATTCCTTAGATTAGAGAGTTCAAAAATGCATATTACTTCTTAGGATAGTAGTACTAAGTAGTACTCTACACTGCACACTCCTTACAGTGGCATGTAGAGTACATATACTGTTCTCCCCCCTAGCATATGTACAATAGCTGTGTAGATGGTGAGGCACTGCTCGAGTAAAGTCACACCTAAACCCGGTGAGTATGTACCCTACATGGGTCTCTACATGCCCACACAAAGCCTCCCCTGTCTACACTGCTATTTTTAGCAGTGTAGTGCCAACAGCAGGGAAAGGCTCTGGCAGGGGGACACAGCAGGGAAAGGCTCCAGCAGTGGGGAGCCAGAGCCTTTCACTGCTATGTAGAGCTACACATCAAAGTTTGGACACAGCCTACTTTTCACTGTGGCATGTAGCTACACCTACCCTGCATGGCATCGCCAGTGGTAAGCAGTGTAGACGTAGCCTTAAAAAATAGACTTACTAAAAACAGGTGAACTTACTGAATGAGGCATCAAGAGCACTGGTTAGCATCAGGCACAGGGAAAGGAAGCTTCCAACACAGCTCTGCCAATGCACCCACGTCTTGGCCTACACACTAGCTTCGACTGTCTCTTTCCCCTTTCCTCCATGTATTCCCTCCCCAGTCATCCAGTTACACAAAGGTCTCCCAACCCCAAGAAGAAATCCAAGCTACTATGAAGTTGTAAGAGGAGACACAGTCACCATGACTTCTATATAAGATTAAATTGTTCATAAACTCCTTTTTATGAGGAGCTACATTTCTTTTCAGAAAGAGGTTTTAAGTTCTCCTCCCCCCCGAAAAAAAACCCTGCAAATTTCACTTCTTACTAGTTAAATTTCACGTAGTGAGAGGTATGCACTGTTGTTGTAGACATTTTGGTTCCAGGATATTAGCGAGACAAGCTGAGTGAGGTAATATCTTTTATTGGACCAACTTCTGTTGGTGAAAGAGACAAGCTTTTGAGCTATAACAAGTCTTCTTCGGATCTGGGAAAGGTACTAAGAGTGTTACAGCTAAATACCAAGATCGAACAGATAGAATATGTGTTAACTACTGATGCTAAAACATGGGACCATTCAAGATGAAGTGGCCCCTTAAAACCCCTGCAGTCATAGAGTGGGTTATGGGGGGTTAGTGGGTTACAGATTGTTCTAATAAGCCATAAATCCAGTATCTCTGTTCAGTACATGATTTTTAGTGTCTAGCAAAGTCTTTTGAAAGGTTCCCTTTGAGGATGAGGACTGAGAGATCAGCTATAGAGTGAGCACTTTTGTGGAAAAAAATTGAGCAACCACAGGTGATAGGGTGTTTTTGTCTTTTATGATTTTTCCTATGTGAGTTCATTCGAGAGCATAGTGATTGTTTGGTTTCACCACATAATTGTTAGTGGGGCATTTATTGCACTGGATGAGGTTATCTTGCACTGAGGGGGGAGTTGATAACAGCCTTCAACTACCTGAAGGGGGATTCCAAAGAGGATGGAGCTCAGATATTCTCAGTGGTGGCAGATGACAGAACAAGGAGCAGTGGTCTCAAGTTGCAATAGAAGAGGTCTAGGTTGGATATTAGGAAAAACGATTTCACTACGAGGGTGGTGAAGCACTGGAATGGGTTACCTAGGGAGGTCGTGGAATCCCCATCCTTAGAGGTTTTTAAGGCCCGGCTTGACAAAGCCCTGGCTGGGATGATTTGTTCCTGCTTTGAGCAGGGGGTTGGACTAGATGACCTCCTGAGGTCTCTTCCAAGCCTAATCTTCTATGATTCTTTGTACTCCTCTTAAAGTAGCACCAGTCTTGTCAGGTCCCAGTATAGGGCTCTTGTGCTTTAACAGTAAGATTTCCATGGGTAATAGTAAGGAGAGAAAGAGGCTTGTTGGGAGCATTCTGTGGGGGAGGGCATGGTGGTACCCTTCAGGGATCTTATGCCAGAGGTTTAAATTAGAGATACTCTGATGCACCTCTACAGTGGGCTGGGTCTTAGCAGCTCAGAATAAAGGCCACACCTGCTTCCTAGTGCTGCTCCCCACATGTCCACTGTATTCAAGCATGTGCTCGGACAAACTGGAGAACTGGACCTTCCATGACTATGTTAACTCATCTGTAAAATGAGATTAACAACATTTACCTACATACAGGGGAGCTGAGAGGATTAATTTATTTAATGGATGAAAAGTGCAATGGAGAAGAAAAGTATGGTTATGTATTATGACTGCATATAACTGCATTATATGATGGGTATTTGGTGTCCTATGCAAAATTAGTTGCAGTGTCAGTCCAAGTGGAGAGAAGTTCTATAAATACCATCAAAACTGACACCATAGTTGTCAGTCTCAAGAGAGAGGCTCAGAAGTGAATGGGCATGGAGACTGGACTATTTCTTTCCCAGCTGCAGAGGTCGGTCAGCATCATATACGGAAGTATGCAGTTCTGATACTGAACTTGTTCTGCAGTTGGAGGACTTCAGTTTCCCAAAGGTGTTTTAGTTTATCTTTATACTGTCTAATGGGCTAAAATGATTATCACTACTACATCTCTGAGTGTGCGTGTACCACTACTGTTTATTAGCTGTATCAGTATTCTATTTCGTTAATGCAAAACGAAAGCTGTTCATAGGATTGTGCTTTACATTATATTACTGAAAATGAATGACAATATGACTCTAACAAGATACGAGCTCACCTCCCCTGCTTCAGAATACACTGCTTCTGCTGGGTAAAACCGAAAATGCTTGTAGTACTTTAACCTAGCAAGATTGGCAGAAGAAAATTTCTAAAATATTTTCCCATCATGTTTCCCACCAAGCTTGGTTGTATTTGTCTGTGTCTTATTATTCACATGTGGACTGCAACATTTTCACTGAGTTGGGATGAAGTTTGTTTTGTCTGCACTTGTTAAACAGTATGTTTGACTGACCTCCATGTGATGATGTGGCAGATGTTTCCCCGTGTGTTTCAGCACACAACTCAGGAACCAGCTTTCCTGTGACATTGTGACGGACAGAGTGCGAATGGCCTTATTCAAATCTGACCTCCTTGCACATAGTCTAAACCCAAAATATTCCATTTCCATGTGCTGGTGGAAAAACAAAATGTTAGGTAACTATTCTCAAGACATACTGGAAGAAAGCCACAACTGGTAGATTTCAAGGTTTCTTCAAATTTGTTTGACTGCCATTCAGACTTTGTTCATTTGTCTGGATTTGTAGGAGTGTTTTTGATATTTGACAATGTTATCTATTGTTATCAGTGAAGTTAAGAAAGGTGCAAGATGGCTTGGGGAGATAACACAATAATGTTATCCAGGATAAACATAGGCAGCTTTTTCTTCCTTGTTGAAGTGGAGGGGAAAGGATCTGCTTAGGTGTATCATTATTACTAGTCTGAAGCTATGAACAGCTGGACTTGAAAGACAAGTAGGCAATTTCAGTGAAAAAGTAAAAAGACAGATTTCAGTGACAGGGCTATAGCCATTTAATACGGGATAAATGGAGGCAAGCAATGTAACATCAACGAAAAGAAAATTGCTGTTAATGGGATGCCAAAGCGAGAAAGGGTGGCTGTGCACAAAGCTGAGATGCTCTGCATGTTTTCTGTTCTAGAGCATTCTCTTCAAATAGGCCAGAACGAAAAGCAGTAGAGTTAGGAACGTTTCTCTGTGGTCCAGAATGCATGAGAGTGACAGTGTGTGGGCATGCATTCAGGCTAGAGGAGAAGGTCGGAGCGTAAAAGCAGATAGTCTAGTAGTGTGAAGTTATTCTGGGGCAAAAGTGAAGACTACAAATGCCAGAACAGGATTACTAGAACTGCCAGAAAGGAAAATCTAATGTTTATAAACAAGTAGGGAAAATGTTATTGGGCAAAGTTCAGAAGATTCAAATAGCAGTAGGTAATGCTCTGTCATGGAAATATATACCAAACATATGCAAACAGGTGGAATATAATAAAACCATGAGCGTAATAAATAGTTACATCCCCATCATTAAAATAAAATAACACTTCATGATGTCAGATTATATAGGAAATGCTCATGTAGCTTTTGCCGTCTGCCTCACAGTGCAGAACTGCACATCTGGTCATTTGTTATTGTTTTACCAAGACAAAATACCAAGGGATAATAAAATCTATCAGTAACTCATGTGATTTCTAGAACTATTATACACAATCACATGTGCCACTGTATATATCATGGCTTAGGCTGCATGCCTGTCATGGAGGTCATAGCTTCTGCGACTTTCCATGACCTCCGAGACTTCTGCTGAGGCTGGTACTGACTCAGGGGCTGCCCGAGTTGGGCAGCCCCTGGGCCAGCAGCAGCAGTAGTAGTTTGGGTGTGTGGGAGGAGCCTCAGGGCTGGGGCAGAGGTTGGGGCGTGAGGCGGCGCTTACCTGGAGGTGGGACGGGGGGCTCCGTGGCTCCCACCAGCATGTCCCTTGCAGCTCCTAGATGGAGGGGCCAGAGGGAGGCACTCCCCCCCGCCCGGCAGTTCCCATCGGCTGTGGTTCCTAGCCAATGGAAGCTGCGGAGCAGGCGCTTGTGGCGGGAGAAGCACACAGAGCCTCTCTGGCTGCCCCTCCTCCTAGGAGCTTCAGGATCATGCCAGCTGGAGCCAGATAAGGAACCTGTCAGCCCCACCAATGCTCCTCCCCCCCCACCCCCGGAGCACCAGCAGCGGTCCTGAGCCGCACACTCTGGCCCGTGGGCCCCCCCCCCCCCCCGCCAGCACCAGCAGGGGTCCTGGGCTGTGCACCGCCGCCCCCCTCCCCAGTATGGGTCCCAGGGTCGCACGCTGCTGTGCACTCGCCCCCCTCCCCAGCACCAGCAGGGGTCCCGGACCACGTACTGCCACCCCTCTGCCCAGCACAGGTCCTGAGTCGCACCCCGCCTCCTGACGTCCCGCCCCAGTACAGATCCCGGGTCGCACATCGCTGCCCCCCAGCACCAGCAGGGGTCCTGGACCACACACACCCCCAGCACCACCGGCCCACCCCCGACTCCCCTCGAGCACCCCCGGCCCAAGTTTTAGTTAGTGGTATATAGTAAAAGTCATGGACAGGTCATTGGCCATGAATTTTTGTTTACTGTCTGTGACCTGCCCATGACTTACTAAAAATACTCGTTACTAAAATGTAGCCTTAATCATGGCCAACCCTTCCAAAAGTGACTAGTGATTTTGAGCGCCTCAATTTTGGGGTGCCTAACTTGAGATACCATAAAGTGGCATGGTTTTCAGAATATTCTGAGCACCCACCCTCTGAAAAGTGGGCCCCCTTTAAAGCGTTTTAAAATAAGCATCCAAAAATGAGGTACTCAAAAATCACTAGTTTTTTTTAAATCTTGGCGTAGATCTTCCATTGCTTTGGAGACAGCTCATCTGAAACATGTGAATTATCAGCAAAGGTGGGCAGTGCAACATTTTACTTTTACTATATCTGGGAGTAACACATACATATCTTCCTTTCACTCTACCACTTTCTTGTTATGCATTGATATTAATTCAAAACAATGAGACCATTTACAGTACAGCTCACACCATCATCAATTTTATACACAGAAGTTTTGTTTGTCTTTGCTTATGCTATGTTGGTGTAGCACTGTGCACTTCTGGACCACTTCTTTCTATTTTTCATCATTAGACTATTTTAATCATTAGAAACATAACAACAATGCATGGGATGTAACCACGTTATTTGTTATTTCAGTGGAGTAAGCGTGTAGGGCTGAAGTCAATACCAAAGAAAATACACATATCCTGTTTTGTTAAATAAAAAATATGACTATCATGGTTACTATTCTGAAGACATTTAGATATAAGCAGCTGAACGCAGGGTCTTATAACAGACAACCTTAACTACAGGCCACACTTCTAGCTCCACCTATAATAGACAGATCTAGGGCCTGAGTTTGTAAAGTGTCACTCAGGTGAGTTATCCTATTCACATGAGTAATTCCCCAGTGTTTATCTTCGAGGTGGACTCTTGGTCACACTAAAATGAATGGGAGTTTTGCCATTCACTTCAATGGAATCAGGATTTCGTCCCCTATGTAGATCTCTCAAGATGTAAGAGGAACAACAAAGATGCTTTTTTTCTTTTTTGCCTTAGATTATCCATTCCCTTTAGATGTGTTCTTCTAATTAGATTCCTGCAATTCCCACCCCCTATGTCCTCAATGCCACAACACTCTCAGGGCTCACTTTCTTTTTCTCAACTCTAATATATATATATCTCAAGGTAGAAAAAGTATACCAAGCACGTACCATGTTCCTGGGAACAATCTGGATCCCACAGGATACAAAATGAATCACAGGAAAAATGCAGTTTCCAAAAATCCTTAATGGCTATGATAATGTATATTTTCCCTATGTATTTATATTATACATACACACACATGCATAAACAATCATTTAGTTTTGTTAATGCATTATTAAACATGCACCAAGCCAAATAAGAGTCATATCCTAATAGTTTAGATAATCATTCATCATGAAACCACCAGCAGAACTCTTTATAATGAAAATGTTAGATGCATACATGATTAAATTATCTAGAGAAGTGGCTAATGTTCGACCATGTGGGTACATTAAGAAAGCAGGGCTACAACACAGACTCAGAAGAAAAACCATTAAGAATATTTCTATCTCAGAGAAATTGTAAAAGCTAAAAATAATATTTTTAATAATAAAAAGCTGCAGTATATGGTTCCAGGAAATTGTATTGAATCAATCCAATCTGTGTTGTGCTGCACTTTAAAGCCCTATATAAAAGAAAACAAACAAAAACACACAACTATGAAAGAGTCTCTCCAATGCATCAGACAGAAGACAAAGGAAACTGAAATTCAGCTGTGTGTGTCTGATAGAAGAGAATGAAAAGATTGCAAGATTACGTACGAGCAGTCACATCCTCACTAATAACAATGGGTAAAATCTTTGACAAAAAGCATGACAGAAACAGAAACGATAAGCTAACAATGGCACAACGAAACAATGACTGTCAGAAATATCTGGTTTTACCAATGCATAACACAAAATAGTTGACTCACTAGTTTCTTAATAAGAGAGACTATGTGTTAATCTAGAAAAGAGAACTGAATAGTGCTGAAAACCAAAACTTCCAAATCTGCAAGGATTTGGTTGGATATGGGAGTTGCTAACTACAGGGGGGCAAATTCTCAACCAATAGCTTCCCTGAAATCAGTAGACATACACCAGTTTAGATCACTTGAGGGGTTGCCCTAGTAATTTTATGTACTGTCAAAAGAAAACATAAGGTAGGTTTGGAAAAGTAATGTTTGAAGGAGCACTGTTGAGAGTGACCTATTTTTTCATAGAATGTACTGCTTCAGTGTAATTCTTTGTGTGACCGCATGCTCTTCAGGGTCTCAGACAGACCACAGGGAAGGTTGGAGTATGGTGCAAGAAGTTCACAGAGTTTGAGGCAGCTTCCCACACCCATTTAAGGCAGAGGTTCCCTGAAACTATCTTTGTAGGCCCCCTTCAGGTCCCTCCCAGGCAGCCCAACCTGGGCCAATACTCCTTTTATAAACAAGCAAAGAAAAATGGTCCCAAAACAAACTCAGCAGTCCTGAGACAGGCCTACCTTTCTCTGATGGGGCTGTGGTACTCTGCAGTCTCTGAAGAGATCCTGGGCTAGTCCTTTCCCTCAAGGAGCAAAGGATAGAAGATCTGCTCTCTACCCTGGTCAGCCAGGAACTGGGCTGTCCTTACCTCCCTTTTTAACTATCTCTTCATTACCAGACGGCCAGTGAAGGCACAGCAGGGTGGGATTGAGTGGGCCCACAGCAGCTCATTAACCCTTGTTAGCTCAGTGTTGGGTTGGTACACCCCATCACACTGTATACCATTTGTAAGAGAATGCTTCATTGCTCTATTTTCTTTACAATCTATAGAATAAGATTCCAGGATTGTTACCTGTCTGTGTGTCACTGGAAGCCTATTATATGTGTTGAGTCAGTGTGAAGCAATGGAAACAGCTACAAACATGTTTGTGGGCTTTTTTTTTTTGTTTAAAATATCACTACGTTCAAACATCACTGGAATTGCAGCCTGTTATTGTCTAATTTTTAAGTTCTCAGCCATTCTGACTTTATGAATTACACTCATACAGTAGCAAGATATGTAGCTATGCTATGCCAAAAGTTCTAGATCTAAGAGGTAATTCAACCAATCACCACCCTTACTCTACAGCTAATCTACATGCAACAATTTCATTGATTGTAGGAGAGAGACTGCACACGTGGATTACTTGGCCTAACTGCCCAAGTTCTTCAAAAGCACCCACAAAACAACCAGAACATGCAATAACCCCAAACATACAGAGCCCCTCACCTTAGCTCACCCCCTTCATTTGCCACCCACACAAATCAACACAAACATCTCCCAGCACAACACACACACACTTGCCTGCCCTCCCTCATACTTACCATAAAACGATAACTTGAGCAGCAAAGCCATGGGTCATCACTAATTTTATAATAAATATTACATATATACCCTCATCCTGGGGCATCCCTGGGTCCCAGAGGGTGGTGAAGTCCACTCATTCTCCTCCATCAGTGGCTCTGTGACACCTACCTTCCCCCGGACCAATGAGCTCTGGGTTCTTTATATACCTTCTCTCCTTCCCTTGGACGGCAACAGAGATGCTGCATCTCCTACAGCTGCTGGAGCTGACTCCCTGCAGCTAACTCTCTTCCCTAGAATACTGCCTATCCTGGCTCAGCGCATGTGTCTGGGCAGACCCAGCCATGTTAAAGCTATCCTGGGCCTGCATTTTTGTCACTCAAGCATGACTGAGAGTCTCTTGGCCGAGAAATTACTTCCCCTTTTCCTTGGCCCAGGCCCATCCAGTGGGGTCCATGTCTAAGGCACCTGAGTTAGTCAGAATAATGGAGTTCTGGAGGTCAGTCTCCTTTCTGAAGCCTGCTGACAGACTCCCTGCTCCGTGTTGCCAGACAAACGTACTTCATTAATTTTCCCAGTCGCTGCTTATCTAGCTCCTATGTGAGCTATAGCTTGAACATGGCTCAGGACTACACACCTAAAATTCCAGCAGCCCACACACACACACACACGGTGGATGTCACAGGGAGAACATTTCTATCAGGCACCAGTTGCCTTTTGGAGCTTCCAAGATGTTCCTCTAAACCAGAGGTGGGCAAACTACGGCCTGCGGGCCCGTCCTGCCCTGCCCTTGAGCTCCCGGTCAGGGAGGCTAGCCCCTGGCCCCTCCCCTGCTGTCCCCCCGCCCCCGCAGCCTCAGCTCACCGTGCCGCCCCCGCTCTGGATGGTGGGGCTGTGAACTCCTGCTGGGCAGTGTGGCAGTGTGGCTGGCTTTGGCTGGGCGGCGCAGCTGCCAGTCCTGTTAAGGGGGCGGGGAACAGGGGGGTTGGATAGAGGGCAGGAAGGTCCGGGGGGCAGTCAGGGAACAGGGAGCGGTTGGATGGGGCAGAGGTACTGAGGGTGGGGTGGTCAGGGGACAGGGAACGGGGGGGTTGGATAGGTGTGGGAGTCCCGGGGGGCCTGTCGGGGGGGGGGTGGATAGGGGGTCAGAGAAGTCAGGGTACAGGGAGCAGGGAGGGTTGGGTAGGGGGTGGGGTCGGGGGCGGTTAGGGATGAGGGGTCCCAGGAGGGGGCAGTCAGGGGACAAGGACCGGGGGGGTTGGATCGGTGGAGGGTTCTGAGGGAGTCAGTCAGGGGGCAGGAAGTGGGAGGGGGCGGATAGGGGGCAGGGGCCAGGCTGTTTGTGGAGGTACAGCCTTCCCTACCTGGCCCTCCATACGGTTTCGGAACCCCAATGTGGCCCTCAGGCCAACAAGTTTGCCCACCCCTGCTCTAAACAGTGAGAAAAAGACTGATTTTAAAAACCTATGGAAAATGTTCCAGATTCCTTTTAAATATATGAGAAAAAAGTACTGGGACAAGTTCTTCCCTGACAGAACTCCACTGAAGCCAATGGAATGACACCAGAATTTCATTTGGCCCACTGTGTCTATACAAAAAACTCAACAACCGGAGGATGAACAAGGAGTCGCTGAAGTAAATATACTGATCTATCAAGAAGGATCAAAGACAGAAAATAAAAGGGTTATAAATGCTTAGAAGAGGCAGAAAGCAAAAGTAATACCAAGAAAACCCACTCCAAATTCACAGGGGAAAAAAGACAATGGCATGATAAAACACAGCCACAGTGCCTGTCTCCCTTTGATAACCGCTAGGCACTAGCCAGGAGAATGGAGCAGTGCTACCATAAACAGGGGAGATGAAAAACTGAATGGGGGAAAAATCATATCTGGGGGTATGTCTACGCAAGGTGCTAGGAGTGATATTGCCCAGCTCCCTCAGACATACACTAGTGCGCTAAAAATAGCAGTGTCACCAGGACAGCGACAAGCAGCAACATGGGCTAGCTGTACCAAGTTTGTACCCACGGGGTTTGGGAGGGTTTGCCTGTGCCGCTGCTCCCTGTGCTACCTCATTTTCTGGCCTGGGCATGGGTTACAATGGCACAGGGAAACAAAGCAGGAGGAGGTGTCATTTTTCAGACACAGGCAATTATCCATCACGCTGATCTCACTTGGGATCTCCTCAGCTGATAGGGACTTTGCAATTACACAGACAGCTTGAACCTGACAGTACAGTTTGTAGCACGAGACATCAGCACAATCAGCTGGGTTCCACTTCTTCTACAACTGGAAGTAGGTAGGAGCAGCATGAAGATATTGGGTCCGGGGATTGGAATGAATCATCTGAATGACCCTCCTTAAAAATCCACAGGCAGATCATGTGCACAGTGGTTCAATCAAGAGGAGAAGCTAAGAGGTTGTGAAATACATTCAACAGCTCTGCACACATGGCATGATGGTGGGGTGAGGAGTCACGAAGGCTACCAAAAGGCTTACATGGATATACATATACCAATGTTTTTCCTGGGGAGCAATGATTGAGTATGAGAGAGACCATGAGGCTCACAGATTAGATTACCCACTCTGAACATCTGGCCCAATATTTTGACTTCAACAGAGCTACGCCAATTTGCACCAGCTGAGGATCTGGTCCATTATCTTCTGGGCTGGTTTAGATAGGAAAGTTATACTGGTATAAAGTAGTATGTGAATTTAAAGCACTATAGTTAAATGCCTTGTGGCCTATTCAAAGGCCAACCTGCCTCAGTGATGGCAGCTCAAAGTTCATTCCTCACTTCTCAAACCAGCCAAGCTCAGAGAATTACAATAGCAGTGCACATAGCCATGCAGGCACCAACCATCTGATCCAATGCCTGGAATGTTTTTGTCTTGTCCCAGGCCAAACTGCACCCAGCCCTTAGAGGGAGGTTTGCCATAATGTAGAACCGTTGATTTGGAGGGGTGAGAAGAGAGGTAGTGAGCTGCAGAAATGGGGTAATCTTGAAGATGGTCTCAAACCCACAAAGAAAAAGGAGTCGTTCTTTCCCCCTTCCTACTAAATAAAATGTAGTAGAATAAAATTGATCCCAGGACTAATAAGGTAGAGGAAAAAATTAACTTATATATGACAAAACAATACAAAAGCAATGAAGCGATTTATTGAAGTGTATAAAAACCTTGGGATGGCATTAAAAAACATGGATAAAAACTGAGCGTAGGAATAAAAATTGAAGAAGATAAAACACAAAGTGAGAGCAGATGCTAGGGAAGCAATTTTTTTCACTGTAAGAAACAGAAACATGAAGAACAGCCCGCACCATCGCAAGGTTGTCGACGCAAGAGCGTGTAACCTTTTGAGACCGATGGCACAAACGGGAAAGTGTTACATGCACAAAAGGAAAGCTCCTCTCCTAAATACTATGCATCCAGCAATGGCATCCAGCTTTTTCACCCTCAGAGTGGAATATGTTATTTCCCAAAGGTTAAGAGACCACAGTCAATCCTTAGGGGTGGATTCTCAGCACTGTTCTGTTCCCTTCATGGCACCCAGGTGGCACTAAGGGAACAGAACCACCCACAGGCAAGCACTCCCCACCCCCTGCATGCTTGAAGTTGGCATAGCTAATTCCTGTACTTTCCCTCCAAAGCCACTGACACAAGGTATGTGTCAGAGATGAGGAATGGCTGGAGCATGTGCTAAACTGTACTGGGGCTGGGGTAGAGAATCAGGGGGAGCAGTAACTGGTTGTGGGTTCTCATAGGTTTATAGAATCCAAGGCCAGAAGGGACCATTGTGATCATCTGACCCATCAGATTCTCTCCTCTTCCCCTGCCCCCCTCTCCTGGTTGGCTGTTTGTGGGGGCATCCTTTGCTGGGTGTTTCCCTAGGCTCATAGTGCAACCTCCCTATCTGTGATGCAGCAGGCAGCCAGTGGGGGAGCTGGTGAGCAGCTGGAGCAGGGATGGGACAACAGCAGCTCAAACCACAGCCAACTCCTAGCAGAGCTGATCTTGCAGCCGCAGAGGAAAAAGGGGGAAGCGGTAGGGGACGCAGTGCCTCTACCTCATCCCTATAGTGAAGGGGATGATTCAAGCACTTCATTTGAAAACTGCTGCTGTGCACAGCTAAGGGAAACACATTTTCCATTCATAACAAAAAACACATTTGGGAAGGTTCGAGATCAATGATATTCACTCTATGTACATTTATATAATTCATTACACACTGTATGTGCCTTACCTGGATTTATAATAAAGTTTCCATCAATGTCTCTGGGTGCTAGAGTATAAGAGCAATTAAAACATACCATGTCAGTAACACAAATCTACATAATGAAGTGCCTTACAACTCATATAGCACTTGCCTGCTAAAATCATCATCACCACCATACACTGTAACCATCTAAAAACCCTCAGCGCATTTCCTCCCCAAAAGCTCAAAGAGAAAAGATGGACTTACAGCTTGTTAAGAAAATTAAGAGATTCAGTCTTTGGTGGACCAAACTGCAGATTTGAGGGCCCCTTTTAGAAAATGCCCTCCTGGGAATCTCTGTCATTTAAACTATGAAGTCTCCAGCTTGAACGGACCTGCTGCTTGCAACTGCAGTGGTACGACCCAATGAGAAGAGGCAATTTTCTCACGTAACCAGAATCCAAATCACTGAGGGTCTTATAAGTCAAAAGCATCATCTGAAATAATGCACAGGCAGCCAGCGCAGACCATGGAGCACTGATTGGCATTATAGGTGCTCTAGGCGTGACACTCCACTGAACAAGCAGTCTCAGCAGTTTAGCCTTGTGGCAATAAAGACATGGAACCACATAGCCAAGCGAATCTCTCACAATGTACAGATGGTAAGAAAAGTGTTCCTGGCCACAGCTGCTACCTGAGCATCCCAGATCTAGCTAGGTTCCTAAACTGCTAACCAATGTTGCAAATTGCAGCCTCACTCCCTCAGTCAAGGGCACTGGTACAATTCTCACCAACTCTCCTGGGTGCTTCCCTCAAACTAACAGTATTACAGACACCTCAGCCATGACCTAGTCAGCCAGCCCCCGATCTTCTGCAAATACTAAATCACTGATGCTGCAGCAAGAGTCAGGCCACAGAAGACAGAAACGTAGAGATGGGCATCAAGAGCATTCTGCAGACACCACAGACCCCAGGCCCTGTTCTCCATGATCTTGCACCTTGCATATCCATTCACACCTTTGCAAAGCGAGTGCACAATGCCATCATTTGGATTTGGTAGCATTTTATACTCACTTTGCACAGGTGCAAAAGACTGCATCAGATCCAAGGCAGTGGAATATTGGGCCTTGTGTCATCAGTTTAGTAGCTCTCCCAGAGCTCTGAAATACATATTGAATAAGAGGGAAGACAGGACAAAAAACCCATTGTACTCTTCTGACACAGAGGCCCCTTGGCAAAGGGTCCCCTGTTCTTTGCAAACAACTCTCATGTCAGGCCTGACAAACTCATTATACCAAACACGTCTGGAAGGATATTTATCCAGAAGGGATAACATGTATTGTAAAGTATCTACAGAAAGCTCATCTCTTATCAAGACTCAATCATTGTGAGATTCATCCATAGGTAATATTTAAGGAAAAGCATAGCTATATTGAAAGTATGCTTTAAGGTCTGTGACAAAGTTCCTTCTCTGCCTTGGTGGGTTCCTGCACTTATTTGCGGATTTGCTTGCCTCAGAGATTCACAGCAGCCCTCAGTTTGGCCACTTTTGCTAGTGGCTCAAACCTGCCATTCACTCAGCTAACCTCATCACTGGCCAGCATGGGGAAAAGGAAGGAGAACAATCCCCTCAGTCTCTGCTGATCCACCTAGTGGGTGGGGGACAGGCCAGGGACCTTCCCCTCTGGTGGGACCCACAGTCCAGGTCAACTCCTCCTGTATCCAATAGGGAGTTCGGGGGATGGGGGAACCCGGGCCCACCCTCTACTCTGGGTTCCAGCCCAGGGCCCTGTGGATCACAGATGTCTATAGTGTTTTGCGTAACACCTGTGTGACAGCTACAACTCCCTGGGCTACTTCCCCACGGCCTCCTCCCAACCAGGGGCGGCTCTACCAATTTTGCCATCCCAAGCAGTCGCCGCCGAATTGCCGCCACCGCAACAGCAGCGGAGCTGCTGCTGAATTGCTGCCACGGGACGCGGACTGCTGCCCCATTCTAATTGCCACCCCAAGCACCTGCTTGGAAAGCTGGTGCCTGGAGCTGGCCCTGCTCCCAACACCTTCTGTATCCTCACCACAGGACCTTCCTCCTGATGGCAGATAGCGTTTGTACTATTCAGTCCTCCAGCACCACGCCCTCTCACTCTCAGCTCCTTGTGCGCCCCTCACTGACTGAAGTGAGGTCCTTTTTAAACCAGATGCCCTGATTAGCCTGCCTTAATTGATTCTAGCAGTTTCTTAATTGGCTCCAGGTGTCCTAATTAGCCTGTCTGCCTTAATTGGTTCCAGCAAATTCCTGATTGTTCTGGAACTGCCCCTGTTACCTTACCCAGGGAAAAGGGACCAACTTAACCTGGGGCTAATATATCTGCCTTCTATCACTCTCCTGTAGCCATCTGGCCCGACCCTGTCACAGGTCTTAGAGTAAAAGTTAGTCTTCAGGGGCTAATGTCTCGGAGATGGCCCATTGAAGCAGGAGGGACTTGTCACCCTTGCTGCTTATGCGATGCAAGGCTCAGTTGTCTAGCCTTGCTCCATCCCAATACTATCAATGAAAAACCATCGGAGACAACTGCAAACAATTGAAGCCACTTGGAAGTAAAAAGGAACATTACAACAGACGGGGAATCACCCTGTCTTTGAACAAAAACAAGACTGTTTCAGTATAACATGGAGGAGGGACAGGCACTCTGGATCATTTGCTGAGGCGATATATTGTGGAGTGGGGGAAGGAGTGTTTTCATGAACATTTGGATCAAGGTTTCTGTAAACCAGCCAGACTGAACAGACTGAACTTTGGGGGGAAAACCTACTTTATTAAATAGGAAAGGTAACTAATATGTGTAGGCCCTAGTTTGCATTTTATGATTTTGTATTGTACTGTAACCATTTGTTTCCATCACTCTGTCTTGTTTCTAATTGAATCTCTAGTCTTCCTTAAATAAACCTTCTTTTGTTTTATTACAAGTGCTGTTTGTTGTACGGGAGTGGTGGTTTAAGGTAGAACTAGTAAACTGCGGTACACTGCTTCTTTAGAGGCACAAGAGCTGGGATTTCTGTGAGTAGAGTGACCAGATGTCCCATTTTTGGGGACTTTTTCTTATATAGGCGCCTATTATCCCCCACCCTGTCCTGTTTTTCCACAGTTACTATCTGGTCACCCTATCTGTGAGTAGCCAGTGTCAGGGGCTGGGTATCACAGAGCACACTGCAAAGGGACTTGCAACTAGAGCTTACCTATTGCTAACCTGCAAGGCAAAGACAGGACTGGCCTAGCCCGGAGGAGAGAGCTTGGCTAACAGGCGGGTGGCTTTAGGGGGCTAACATCCAGCCACCACGGGCAAGGCTTCCTCTCACTAGAGGCAGGAGGAAACAAGGTGACTCACATTGGTGAATAACCCAAGAATCACCACTACCCCACCATAGAGAGTGTTCATGGAATACGAGCAATTGCACAAAGTTGCCCTCTGAAAACCTCCCACAAAGAAAGGAAAGGAGCCACTCAAGAGCTCCTCATCTCTCCCCACTGGCACATGTCACGTCATGACCAAAAAAGGCAGTTGATAAATTTAAAGGATCAGCATATCTTCAACCCAGGTTTTATATACCACTCTAATCACTTTGGTATTTGAGCCCTTTACAAGAAAATTAGCACAACGTTTGCAATGGAGGAGAAGGCTATCTGGGTTTTTGCAGAGGGATAGGTTGCTTTTGTGTGGAGATGAGTTTTGCATTTGCACCTGACAGCTATGAACAATTCATAAAAGTTGTTTCAGGAATAGTTTGATTAAGCCATTAAAAGTAACAATGATTGAATCTAATTAACTTTGATATCCTGGGTCTGTGTAGGGAATCATACCACAAGGTAGCATTGTTCTGTGACATCAAACTTTTTAGGCTGGAATACTGTTATTTAAAAATGGAAAGACATAATGTTATATTGATTTTTTTAACTGACTGATTTTAACAAATTCCAGTTTCTGATAAAGCTTCTTTACATAGTCATGTCCTGAAAGTTTATATTGTTTTCAACATAGAAAAGATAAATTATTGATGTTTTTCTGTTGCTTGGTTGATATTTGTAAGGTTGATATTTGTAACCATAGAAGAAATTGTCTAATAGACTACAAAGGGCAACAGTCAAGCTGTCTATGCACAAAGTATTGTCAACTGGGGGAAAAAGAGAAATATATTTTTCACCCTATCAATTTCTTTCAGTTGCACTAGGTGTTTACTTGTAGCTGTAGGAGTTACACATTTTTCAGACAGAAAAGCAATTGTTAAGTTGTCCCTTTGATGGCCCTGATTCAGCCAGATACTTAAAGCATATGCCTAACTCAAAGCATGTGAGTTGCCCCATTGACTTTAGTGGGATTACTCAGGTGCTTCAGGTTAGACACATCTTCAAGTACTTTGCTGAATAGGGCCCAAAGTTAGCAACTGTTTAAAGGGAAAAGTTAGATCTTTGCAATCCACAGAAGTAGGTCTAGGACAGATTAAGAACACTATAGGCTTGGTCTACACCTACAACTCAGGTCGACCTAGCTACATTGCTCAGGGTTATGACAAATTTCACACCCTGTGCGATGTAGTTAGGTTGACCCAACCCACATTGTAGGTGCAGCTAGGTCAACAGAAGAATTCTTCAATCAACCTGATTTACTACCTCTTGGGTGGGTGTATTTACTCTAGAGATGAAAGAGCCCCTTCTGCCGCTGTAGTGTCTAAACTGCAGTGCTGCCATAGAGCGTGTAGTGTACATACCTGTAGAGTCAAAGGATCTTATCACAATGCGAGACGGAAGCAACAAAACAGAGCAAAAAAGAGACAGAATGGTAAAAGATTTTATTCAGGCCAAAAAGCATATAATCCTTTTTAAAACATGGAAATCCAGCCCAAGGGAAACTAGCAAAACAAACCTTAATAGGGAAAATGTGAACCAGAGATTAAGAAGGCTGTATATCAGAAACAGAAAGGCTGATTTTTCCCCCCTCTCCATTCCTGCCCAGGCATGTCTTTCTCTAGATGAAATATGGAAAATGACTTGTTTAAAAAATAATAGGAGGCCTACATGGAGTCCATTAAAACCACCAGCAGAAAAGGAGAAAAAAATTACACAAGATAAGGTTATTTCAGAAAATTGTGATTTTTTTGCATTGATTATCAGAAATAATGATGAAACAGCTACTTTGGGATTACCCTTTCCAGGTGAGGAAGAATAAGGCATTGTCAGAGAAACAGGTATAAAAATAATCTTGTAAAATTAAATGACAATAAATACACTATTTCTGTGGGTAAACTAACTACATGATGAGGCCTAAAACTGTTCACTGGGTTGAAATCTTGGCCTTATTGACTTGACTGGGACCAAAATTTTATTGTGGTATTCTGGGGAAGGGAGGGAAGGATAATTTCTGTGCACAGTTCCAGATCGACAGCCCTGAAAACGTATATCCCCTGTTTATCCACAGAATAGGTATAGCATAAGCAGTAGCCACACAAGCCTTCATCACAATGAGTCACCAGCATACCTCATCCCTGATGCAGAGGGACCACAAGCTGGAATGAGAGTTCAGTGTCTACAACAATTTGATCCTTGGTCTACCTACAAAAATGGCTAACAAAGTCAACTAGTGCTATTTGCAATGGCATGTTTGGTGTGGACAGCCACTAAGAAAGCATTAATTCATTCTGCTTAGACTGCTGAAAAGCTCTTAGCTGGCTGTATAAAGTACAATCATATGCAGCCTTAGCCACATTTCAGCTTACTGACTGACTCCATATTCTACTGCTAATTCTTTGAGCCATCCAGCCCCCTAAATGACAAGATATGAATGATGTCTTTTGTTAGACAGATCAGATGTCATGCATTAAGAACATCCATCCTGTTGTTTTACTTCCCAGACATTTCATTAAAATTTGTATAAGTTACTAATTATAAACTAATTATGTTTTATAAGAAAATGTAGCTCCGTTCACATCAAAGATACGACCCAGTTGCTTCTAGTATCCATGCAGATACCCCTAGCTTTCTTCCATACCCTGGGAACTCATTTTGTAGTACTGTGCTGACACCAAAAGGCTTATGTCCTAGGCTCAGCAGAGTTTGCTGCAGCTGCTTTGCTGAAGATGGATAACTTGCTCATAAGAAGTTTATAACAAACAACAAAACGGGATTATGAACAACACTGTGTTGCACATCACATCATTGGTGCTAAAGCTCTTGATTCTTTATACAGAGCCAGAAGTGTTCAGCAGGAGCCTAAAAACGAACTAAAATGTGCTAAACAAAGAACAAAAGCCCTGCCCCAAAGAGCTCACAATGTCATAGCACACAAGGGTGTGAGCAAAGAAGGATATATAGTTGCTAGGCTTCACAGAGCAGGCAGGTGTTCAGAATTTTATTGACGGAGAAGGAATTGGGGGCCTACACTAACTGGGAGCGGTTCCATGCTCTAGGCATATCAAGAAAGAACACTGCAACCACAAATTACAGTGCAGTCTGCTGCAAAAATGCTTTAGAACCTTCATGGTAAGTCCTTCATTCTGACTGGACCCTTGTGCCCACATGGAGTTTACTGTAGGTTCAAGCCCTAGTAGGTGACTCATGCCAGTTGTATCTACCACCTGTCATTCTAATATTGTACTGTATTTTTCTGTAATTCTCCACGCTATGTTCTTCAGGACAGGAAATCTATTACTTATTTTGACACAGCTCTTCTACTATGCACCACCAATGGGCACCTATGGTGCCATATAAATAATGATAATGCAATCACAATGTCCAATCAAATGCACATGGAGCGTATATGTAAAATAGGATTAAGTCATAGCCTCTAAAAACCTGGTAACATTCTACTAGACCAGAGGTTTTCAAACTGTGGGGTGCACCCCCCAGGGGAGTGGGCGAGGAGGAACATTCAGGGGGGCAAGGGGCGATGCCAGGTAGCTCAGACCTCAGCCCCCCAGGGTGGAACTCTGAAAAGTAGCACCACCTCCATCCCGACTGACCTCTTTTTGTCTGGGTTGGGGGCGGGGGAGGTGAGGCACAACCAAAAATTGTAAAATCAAAGGGGGGGCTCAGCTAAAAAACGTTTGAAAAACCACTGTTCTAGACACATTTCTGATTCTGTGTAATATTTTCCCCATACTTCTCTTCATCCACTAAGGCTGAAGTTTCGTGCCACCTCTTTCCCACCAGAAGTCATATCCTTGAATTGAAATGGGACAATCGGATGCAAGGAAAATAAGTAGAAGACTTAGAAATTGGGGGCTCATCTAAGGAATAAGCTACAGAACATAATAAATCCCACAGAAACCAAGATCCTATTTCGCTAGTAAGAAGAAGGGGAACAACAACATAAATAATGTTATTTCTAAATAGAATGTTTGTCGTTGTTTTTGCATGAAAAATCAGCACATTTATTATAAGCATCTTTGTAGGTGGTATTTCAGGATAAAACTGAGTTATATACACATGAACAGCCACTTTATTTGGTGATCCTAGCTCTTGAAAACTGAAGTGGGCAGCATGAATCCATTCATTTCAATGGAATTAGAACATTGCATCTCTCCTTGTGTATTGAACCCAAGAGTAGTTTGTTTTCCCTTTGGTGCCCATTCTGGACCCTCCCTATATGAAAATAGACAGGAGTTTCACATCACACATTCACTGCTGGAGGTTATTTGCATTGTCTCTCTCTGTAAAGGAACAATGACATCACCTCTCCTTTGGTTCTACACACAGGAGCAAAAAAAAAAAAAAAAAGGTATTGTGACCTAGAAAACCTTGCTTGAAACAATTCCCTACGACTTGAGGCCGTTTGGAATGGAAGGGATATATTGTTTTGACTTGATTAAAGCTGAAAAGTTGATTTGACGTCCTGTTGTCAAGGAAACCAATTCACATACGAAAGAAAACAGTTGTGATGGTATCATTCAGACTATTCAAGTGACCTTAGGAGGGGGGCAGGGGAGAATAACGGCTTCCATTCCAAAGATCTGTATTCAACACACTTCACCACTGTGAAAATACATATCATTGCTCTTCATGCTTATTGGGAAGCTGTTTTCAATCTAAAAAGAGCAAAATGCCAGATCTCCTCCAAGGCCATCAGGTCAAATGCCTTGATTCTGGTCATACATGCACAGCTGCCACATAACGTTTGTTACCTTTATTCACAAGAACTGTAAGACTCAAACAGAAGAAGCTGTGGGAATGAGGAAGGAGTTCCATGCATTGGGTAGATCATAATAATACACGTGTGTGCGCATACATACACACACATACACACACACACACACACACAGAGGCAGCCACTAGAGGCCCAAACATTTTCCTAGAACCACTAATTGACCACTTACATCAAGCATGGTAACAGTTGCATCGGATGAAGTGAGCTGTAGCTCACGAAAGCTTATGCTCAAATAAATTGGTTAGTCTCTAAGGTGCCACAAGTCCTCCTTTTCTTTTTGCAGATACAGACCAACAGGGCTGCTACTCTGAAAAGTGTCCCAAAGATTCCTTTTCCTGGAAGATTTCAAGAGTAGCATTTATTCCCTGCCAATCTCCTGGATCCCTGACAAATCAGGTTTCTCTTTAGGACACTGCCCAGAAACTGTCCTGCTATTGAACAACCTTCTCTTGGCCTTGTACAGTGTGACCCAAGAACCTCTTAATGACAACTGGCAAGGGAGTCTCAGGAATGTCCTGATTCTGGAATGTGCATTCTGATTCACCAAAGAATCATAGAATCATAGGTTTAGAAGGGACCACAAGGGTCATCTAGTCAAGCCCCCGCCATGATGCAGGATTTGTTGTGTCTAAACCATCCAAGACAGATGGCTATCCAGATTCCTTTTGAAAACCTCCAGCAAAGGAGCTTCCACAATCTTCCTAGGAGGTCTGTTCCACTGTCCTACTGTTCTTACAGTTAGGAAGTTCTTCCACATTCTATATTTATGTATTTCGTTTTTTTTCCCTAAGTGTTGCACCTTACATTTGTCTTTGCTGAATTTAATTGAATGTCATGTGAGATCTTAAGTGAAAGCGGGGCCACACTGGTCCTTAATATTGTTGTCAAATGTATGTACAGATACTATGTAAAAAATTATATATATATACACTGAAAATATGTTCTTAGATGGAGAAACAGGTCTTCTGTCACACAAGAAGTGTTTGTTCACCTGTCTCTCTGTTGGGATGTTAAGTAAACATTGTAAGCTAACCTAATGGATACCATTTACATTTGAAATTATTGAAGAGATGTGAAGTCAACAAGGCAGCTGCACACAGGAAAAACAAACCAAAGATGGTTATACTGACTCTGGGTACAGATAATGAATTTTGAGGCTATAAGCAGAAGGCAAAGAAAACACTGCCTTATACTACATCCACGAAGTAAATGGACAGTGCATTTACATTCATGAAAACAGGATCTCAGCCAACCTTGGTTGAAATGCTGCAGAGGACTATGGAGGTAAGATAAACTTCTTTAGACAGGAGATTAACCTATTAGTTAAATGTAGCGTCTAGAAAGCGTTTTATGATTTTGTTTGATATGTAACCATTTGTTTCCAATATTCTCACTCATTATCACTTGACTCTTGAATCTCTGTTAATAAACTTATTCTGGTTTGCACTGTAAATGTATCTCAGTGCTGTGATACTAGGCAAGGTGCTGATCCTGAGTTCAGTCATTCAAGCAGGTGTGTACATTCTTCCTTTGGAGACAGCAGACCTGGTATTTCTGTGAGTATTCAGTGGATAAGGGGCTGAACACTACAGGGGAATGCTTCAAAGGGACTCCGGGACTGGGGCACACTTATTGTTAACCTGCAAGGCAAAGTAAGGGCTGGCATAGCCCAGAGAAGAGTGCTTAGGTGGCTAATAGGTTGGTGGTGTCAGGGAGCTGGCACCAGTTAAGCGCAAGCAAGATTCCTTCATGCTGGAGATTGCGGGGAGTGGGGGGAAGAGGAGTTGGTAACAAGGTGACTCACAGTCCTGGATATCCCGCGAACCATCACATCCAGGAAAGAAACCTCTGTGCTGCTAGTGCTAGATGTCTCTGCAGCCTTCAGCACCATTAGTCAGACAGAGCTGAAGATACCTTTACAAGACCTTGCAGGAGTAAACAGCGCAGCAGTGTGCTGGATCCACTCATTCCTATCGGCCAGACCCCAGAGAGACAGGATATATACCTATGTATCATCTTATGTGCAATCTAACAAGGCTTAGTGCTTTCTCTCATCCTCCAACATCTACAAGAGACCACTCGGAGACAGTGTGACTCATATGCTACCAGTTCATTGTTCTACTGACACTGTCCTGCCATCACCAATGCCTGAAGGAATGGGTAAGCAGAGGAGTGAAAACCAGAGAGCTCTAGATCAACTTAGAAAAAACAGATGTGATACTAATTAGAATGCGGAAAACATACTGAGGAACTAATGCCAGTGCTCTATCATCACCATTGTTTAAGGGCACAAGACTACAGATCTTTGGAATAATATGAAGCCTCAGAGTCATGCTCAGTCCATTACTACCCCAGACAAATCCGAAGTGCCACAGTGGTGATGAACATCTTTTTCTATTTCTCACCGGCCAGGACACTATATCATTTCCTCTTAGTCAAGGATCTAGCCACTGACAGCCATGATATCATTACCTCTTGGTTTTATCTCTGCAAGACACTTTCCCTAGAGTTGAATGTGACTGCCACAAGAAGGATGCAATTGGTACAGAAAATACCTCAGACAACAAGGCTGACACAATATTACACCACTGCTCTGCGAATTGCATTCTCCTCCCATTCAATTCAGAGTGTGAGTTTTAAGTCCTGGCCTAGTCTACAAAGCCCTATGGACTATCTTATATTGGTAGGGGAAGTAGAAGTGGGTGGCAACCTGGGCAGCAGTGACCATGAGATGGTTGAGTTCAGGATCCTCACAAAAGGAAGAAAGGAGAGTAGCAAAATACGGACCATGGAATTCAGAAAAGCAGACTTTGACTCCCTTAGGGAAATGATGGGTAGGAACCCCTGGGAGGCTAATATGAGGGGGAAAGGAGTCCAAGAGAGCTGGCTGTATTTTAAAGAAGCCTTACTGAAGGCACAGGAACAAGCCATCCTGATGTGCAGAAAGAATAGCAAATAAGGCAGGTGACCAGCTTGGCTTAACAGTGAAATATTCGGTGGGCTTAAACACAAAAAGGAAGGTTCCACAAGAAGTAGAAACTTGGACAGATGACTAGGGAGGAGTATAAAAATATTGCTCGAGCATGCAGAGGTGTAAGCAGGAAGCCCAAAACACAAGTGGAGTTGCAGCGAGCAAGGGATGTGAAGGGTAACAAGAAGGGTTTCTACAGGTATGTTAGCAACAAGAAAAAGGTCAGGGAAAGTGTGGGACCTTTAATGAATGGGGGAGGTAACCTAGCGACAGATGATGTGGAAAAAGCTGAAGTACTCAATGCTTTTTTGGCCTCAGTCTTCACAGACAAGGTCAGCTCCTGCACTGCTGTCCTGGGCAACACAGTATGAGGAGGAGGTGAGCAGCCCTCAGTGGTGAAAGAACAAGTTAAGGATTATTTAGAAAAGCTGAACATGCACAAATCCATGGGTCCAGATCTAATGCATCCGAGGGTGCTGAGGGAATTGGCTGATGTGATTGCAGAGCCATTGGCCATTATCTTTGAAAACTCGTGGCAACTGGGGGAGGTCCCAGACAATTGGAAAAAGGCAAATACAGTGGGAAGAAGGAGAACCTGGGGAACTACAGACCGGTCAGCCTCACCTCAGTCCTGGAAAAATCACGGAGTAGGTCCTCAAGAAAACCATTTTGAAGCCCTTGAAGGAGAGGAAGGTGATCAGGAAGAGTCAACACGGATTCATCAAGAGCAAGTCACGCCTGACCAACCTGATTGCCTTCTATGATGAGATAACTGGCCCTGTGGATATGGGGAAAGCAGTGGATGTGATAAATCTTTACTTTAGCAAAGATTTTGATACAGTCTCCCACAGCATTCTTGCCAGCAAGTTAAAAAAGTATAGATTGGATGAATGGACTATAAGGTGGATAGAAAGCTGAATAGACTGTCGGGCTCAATGGGTAGTGATCAACGGCTCGATGTCTAGTTGGCAGCCGGTCTCAAGCGGAGCTCCCCAGGGGTTGGTTTTGTTCAACATCTTTATTAATGATCTGGACGATGGGATGGATTGCACCCTCAGCAAGTTCGCAGATGACACTAAGCTGGGGGGAGAGGCAGATATGCTGGAGGGTAGGGATAGGGTCCAAAGTGACCTAGACAAATTGGAGGATTGGGCCAAAAGAAATCTGATGAGGTTCAACAAGGATAAATGCAGAGTCCTGCACTTAAGACGGAAGAATCCCATGCACTGCTACAGGCTGGGGACTGACTGGCTAAGCAGCAGTTCTGCAGAAAAGGACCTGGGGATTACAAGAAGGCTAACAGCATATTGGGCTGCATTAGCAGGAGCATTGCCAGCAGGTTGAGGGAAGTGATTATTCCCCTCTATTTGGCACTGGTGAGGCCACATCTGGAGTATTGCTTCCAGTTTTGGGCCCCTCACTACAGAAAGGATGTGGACAAATTGGACAGAGTCCAGCGGAGGGCAACAGAAATGATCAGAGGGCTGGGGCACATGGCTTATGAGGAGAGGCTGAGGGAACTGGGCTTATTTAGTCTGCAGAAGAGAAGAGTGGGGGGGATTTGACAGCAGCCGTCAACTACCTGAAGGGGGGTTCCAAAGAGGATGGAGCTCGGCTATTCTCAGCGGTGGCAGATGACAGAACAAGGAGCAATGGTCTCAAGTTGCAGTGCGGGAGGTCTAGGTTGGATATTAGGAAACACTATTTCACTAGGAGGGTGGTGAAGCACTGCAATGGGTTACCTAAGGAGGTGGTAGAATCTCCATCCTTAGAAGTTTTTAAGGCCCGGCATGACAAAGCCCTGGCTGGGATGATTTAGTTGGTGTTGGTCCTGCCTTGAGCAGGGGGTTGGATTAGATGACCTCCTGAGGTCTCTTCCAATCCTAATTTTCTACCACTTTATGATTCTATGATTTTGCAAACCACCTCATCCTCTGCTATCTGCACACATAGTTGTGGGATGACACAGCTGCAGAGACCCTGGTTTAGATAGTCAGAAATAGGGAGTGGAGTATTTTTTTTAGCAGTGAGAACTCCATTAGGTCTGAACCTCAACTTGCCTGTCTTCAGATTAATTATAAAACACTGCTCTTTGATAAAGCTTTGCTGCAGGAACAACATCCAAAACATATTTATAATCTACACACACTCACACGCATCTCTGAACTTCTGTGGAACAGGGAAGAAAAAAAACCTTTCAGGACTATTTATGCTTTCTTTGTTTGCACTGTTGTTATAGCCACATTAATTCCGGGATATGAGGGAGATAAAGTGGGTGAGGTAATATCTTTTATTGGACCAATATCTGCTGGTGAGAGAGACAAGCTTTCAATCTCCACAGAGCTCTTCATCAGGTCTCAGAAAGGTAATCAGAGCATCACAGCTACATACAAGGTGAAACAGATTGTTAAGCATAAGAAGTTAAAACATGTTGCAAGAAACCATTCAAAATGAAGTAGGCAACTGAGACCTCAGCAGTCATAGGACAAAAGGGAATTAGTGGGTTACAGATTGTTGTAAGGAGACATAAAAACAGTGTCTCCATTGAGTCTATGCTTTCTTTGTAATTATTGGTCTGTATTTATATATCAAAGTAATAAGCACATTGGAAATACCAAGGATAGAGAGAATCTGGAAGTCATTATTTCCACTTAGGATAGAAAAGAATGGAAGTAAAAGTGCAGTTCCAGCACTATTATAACAATGCAAAACTTGTACTACCAATAAGGGATTCAAAGAAATGGGAAATATTTGACTTTAGGGGAGTCCCTGTGTACTCTTCCTGAGTTGTAGTCCCTCCTCAGCACTAGTAAGTGGTTAACTACAGCTGGAGGACAGGGGAAAGAGGTGTGCAATTTTTACTTTTTATTTCATGATATTTTTAAAATGGATATTTTTGTACAGATATGGAGTGAGAGATTTGAACTCAAATCCACAGTATTTTGCAAAAGTGATTTTTTCTTAAATTAAATTAAATTTTGGTGAATGTTTCATTGTCTCATAGTGAAAACTGAGAATCACATAGGTGACAGGCATGTAAACCAAAGCAACTTTAAAGGCACTTCCTCCCCTCATCAATTCAATGTTCACATGAGAGAAGAGATATATTTTCCTTTGTGCAACGGCTACCAACACCCTTATTTTACCAAGGTGGTAGCTCTGTAAAGGCCTGAGAAAGACTGAGGGCTTGGCTACACTTGCGAGTTAGAGCGCATTAAAGCAGCCCAGTGCGCTCTAACTCACGATGCGTCCACACTGGCAAGGCACGTAGAGCGCTCTGACTCCGCAGCTAGAGCGCTCCTGGTAATCCACTTCGGCGAGTGGAATAACGTTTGATGCGCCCCCGCTGGAGCACCGCGGCAGCAGTGTGGACCCCCGGTCTGTTAATGCACTCTGATCGGCCTCCAGAAGCGTCCCACAATGCCCGTTCTAGCCACTCTGGTCATCACTTTGAACTCTACTGCCCTGCCCTCAGGTGACCAACCGTCAGACCTATCTTTAAATTCTCTAAGAATTTTGAAAATCCCCTTCCTGTTTGCTCAGCCAGGCGTGGAGTGCTCTCAGTGAATCTTTCCAAGTGACCACGCCTCCCCGCGCCAAGCTATCCCCAGTATGGAGCAATGGTGAGGTGCTGGACCTCATCAGCACCAGAATGGGAAGAGGTGCTCTGTGGGATAGCTGCCCACAATGCACTGCTCCCAATGCCGCTGCAAGTGCTGCAAATGTGGACACGTCAGTGCGCTTGCAGCTGTCGGTGTTGACAGACTGCAGCGCTTTCCCTGCTGCGCTCTACGAAGGCTGGTTTAACTCAAAGCGCTCTACATTTGCAAGTGTAGCCATGCCCTTAGGTCTAAGCAGAATTGTCTGTATGTTCAATGTTAGGACTTTTTTATATGGAGACACTCAAGAAAGGGAAGGCAAATCAATTAAAGGCGTGAAGTCTATGCACATCAGTGTGTTAACTTCCATCTGGATGCTTTTATTCAGGAGTAAAGTGGCATTAGTTCACTGTCACTAAGTTGCAAACCAACAAGAAAACAGCAGCAACAACGAACAAAGTAAAGAAAGAGTATTGCTAGCTTACCCACAAACAGGTCCATACTCCTTGATCAGTTTTGTATGGTTTTCCCAAAATCCCTGAGTAAAGAGAAAGAGAGTTACCACAGTATTATCATTGACTATATATGGCATTACCAGAACATTTGAGATCCTAGAATGCAGGGTTACCAACACTCGTGATATCTGGTGTTTTTCTTAAATCCCAGCTCCTGGAGTAATGTTACTATATGAGAACCTCAGCTTTCATTTAAGAAAAAACACCACCACCACAACTTTCTGGTTCTCCAGGTTGCAGAAAGACACTTGAAAATGTGAGCTCTAAAGGCTCAAAATGCAAATACAAGGCCAAAGAAAATTTTTTTAAAAAATTTTAAGCCAATCTTATGATTGTGGGGCCTGACTCATAATCTTTGTATGTTTGTGCTTCGAAATGCAGAATATGGAGAAACTAATAGAGAGTAGGAATATGACTTACTCATTGCACACAAGAGAAATAAAGGGGAAAAAAGTTAAAAAAAACGCACCAATAACACATTATCTCACAAATAAAAAAACCCTGCTTGGTTCGAGTTTAATGCTAAGTAGTCACTGGGGATAAACAGAAAAAATAAACAGCTTTATTTTAACAGACTTATTTTGAATTTTTACTTTTTGTGTTTCACTCTCATACTTGAAGAAAACTGGTATACATTTAGATAAGGAAATTTATTACTATACTAAATTGTTACCTACCACATAAATACAATTTGAGTAGCAGGAGGGGAGGTATAAAGTGCTTCCCCAAAAGTGAATAAACATGATTAAGACAAAACTATAGTATTCAGAAAATCATATGGTATTGTATTTATCACTTAGATAGGGAAAGTAACTGCAGTATGACCTTGCTAATCTGCATTTCTATAATCCATGGGCTATCTCCATTCTCAGCAAAGAGTCACTAGCAAAATGGTGCATTGAGGTCGCAGATGAAGACTTTACTCCTTTTACAACATACTATGGAATATTGGCTAGACCAGTATGAAATATAAATAATTAAAATTAAATCATAGTCAACATAAATGTATGAAACACATTGTAATGCAGTATCTGTGCTTTTGTTGTTGTTGCTTTTTTGCACTGAAATAATTCAAAAAATCTGGCAGTTGACAAGGGCTCTCCCATTTAACAGAGCAAATTAAAAATATTTTTTCTACTTTAGATAAAATTAAATAAAATTCTTTTTTAATAGGCAGTTGTATAGGGTTTTTTGAATTCTTAAAGTAAATCCACGTTGAACTTTTTATTTTTTTAATTGCAGGGTTTTTAACATGTGATTTGTTCCATGGAACTGAGTTACCACCAGTTTCGTAATCGTGTGTTTATTTGTGTTCTAATTATATAACAGAAAGATAGAGTAAAAATATCAGCGAGCATAATGACTTTAGATTTTAGAAAACATAATGATGAGAGGAGATGAAATTTTAAAAGGAACAATTTAGGCTGAATGTCAGGAAAATCTTTCTGAGACACAAGATGAGTGAGGTAATCTTTTTTATTGGACCAACTTCTGTTGGTGAGAAAGACAAGCTTTCAAACCACACAGAAAGAAAAGGAGTACTTGTGGCACCTTAGAGACTAACCAATTTATTTGAGCATAAGCTTTCCTGAGCTACAACTCACTTCTTCTACAGGACTGGGGAAAGAATTTCCAGCCTTACAGCAAAATGCAAAGTGAAACAGATTGTTTAGCATAAGTACTTAGCACATATTGTAAGAGACCATTCAGGATAGAGTTGCTTGAATGTTTGTCTCTCTCATAGCCAGCAGAAGTTGGTCCATTAAAAGCTATTACCTCACCCACCTTGTCTGTCTAATATCCTGGGACCAACACTGCCACAACTATACTACATAGAACAATGGAAGATATAGGAAGGTCTAGAGTTCTATTACCCTGTCAGCTTGTAGTGATTCAGTCTTCACTGGCAGGGCTCCAATAAACACTAAAGCTTATGTCCCCTGGCATAACTCCCAACAAAGGGGTGTGGTGGAAACACCACCTTGTCCTTCCCCTTAAATGAATCCTGCCTGAAGCGCAGCAAGCCTTGCAGGTTAAGGGAGGTGCATTTGCAACTTCTTTGCACCGGCTGAGGTGCATTTGGCCCTATGAGGTATTATTGTAGGGTAGCCCCGGATTGTAACTGCAATAATAGTCTGCACATATACCGTGACTGAGGATCTACAAACCATTGAGCAGCTGTTTTACAAAGAAACTGAGGCAGAGAGCTTTAATTGACTTGCTAAATGCCACACACTGTATCAGTGGCAGAGCTAAAATTAGAATTTAGGAGCTCTACCTCCTAGTCACGTACTCAGTGCATTACCTACTGCTACAGCTTAAGAACAACAGGGGGGGTGGTGGTGATGGAGTGGAGGAAGTGAAATAATTTGTTAGTCTCTAAGGTACCACAAGTAAGCCTTTTCTTTCTGCGAATACAGACTAACACGGCTGCTACTCTGAAACCTATAGTTTTTCAGGAATCAGAAGGAAAATGTAGCATAGACTATGCCATTTGTAATGATACCTAAGTGCATGAGTGTTGACCTTGAAGTTACCACTTTAACTAATGTGTCACAATCTCTAATTGTAAAAAAGTGGGCAGTTATGCTGTTCCAAGTTAGAAAAATCACTTCTCCTTTCTCGTTTTCTGAAAGGCTACAGAATGTGACTGATCACAAACACCACCTCAGGAAAAGGTTTTTAAATTGCACTTGGCCCTCACAATTAGCTGCCATCCTGCTGATGGGCCATTATCAAAGAGATAACACATGCATGCAAGCTGAAGGATTCCTTTCCTGAGGAAGGCATATTTAGCAGCAACTGGTACACCATGGAAACAGCAGCTGAAGTGGTTTAACTGCCTGAAACCCAGAGAGCTTTTTCTTTACATAGTTTGTGCCAGCTTCCTCACAGGATGTTTGCATTCTCTCCTCTCTTTGATTGATTGTAAGTTATCAAATGTATCTGTGTACAGGACAACGCATAGGGCCAAATTCTGCTCTCAGACACACACAGCCCAGGTAGAACTCCTGCTGAAGGAAATGAGAATTACAGCTGTCAGGGAGAGTAGAATTTGGCCACTAGAAACTACCTTAAGCAATTTCATGTTAAGATTTCAGGCTCTGCAGCACATAAATCAGGGAAATCAGAAAAGACAATGTGGACTCAAGTCTCCATTTTTAAAGGTGGATTCTCCCAGAGAAGGATTCCCCACCCCCCACCCCCGCACACACACACTACTGCATTCACCAGGTTACTTCTCCAGACTCTCAAAAGACCTGTGTTGCAGAGACCTTCCCCTCCAGTTGAGAATGGACAGAGGCATCTCTGTCCGGAGTCACTGTATCCAATGTTTTCAGAAATGGCCACTAGTTTTGTATCTCTCAATTTTTGGATGCTAAGCATGGGACATCATGGGCCTGTTCTTCTGAGGTGCTGAGCACCTTCAGTTCTCACAGACTTCAAGTGGAGTCCTGAGGACTCAGCACTTCTAAAAGATAGGGCTCAAGGTGATTCAAGCTGATTACCAGAAAAATGGAAGCATCAAAATTCTGCGGCCACTTTGGAAAATGTTGGGGCTCTGCAATTTGACAACAGATCATATGACTTGTGAAATTAACTAGGGTCCTTGCAGGGATCACAAGAGGCAGGGTACAATGGTTTTAATGAGAGCACATGCGCTGGGATACAATACAGGTCTGTCGTTGCCCACAGCTCAAGAATTTAGTCAACAAAATAATTTCTACAGGAAAAACTTCTTCTAGAACATAGGGTAGCCCAAGGTACTTAAATGGGAACACAAGTGGTATTGGACCACATGGTAATGGAGATATGTCACTCAAGCACCACTGAATGAGCAGCATTCTAATTTAAGAATAACAGAGAACAGATTTATTTTATTACGTGTTTATGAAAAGTATCACCTTGACAGACCTGGAGACAGCATTCCCCTCACCACAGAACAAATGAAGCATGAGCAACAGCAGTGCAAGCTTCCTTGCATTGCCCAGTAAAAAAATGCCTCAACTCTGGCCTGAAATGAACATCTCTGCGGTTTCATGCCCATTCAAATGTTGGCTTGAGAATATCAGTTGTGGTGTTATCTGATGCCAACACCTGTTCATGAGGGACTGGACAGACACCAAGTCTCTTCACCTAGGCCACTCAAAGGTCACTACCAAGATAGTCGGGATTCAGACCTGTAACCTAGAAACCAAAGGCTCCATATCCCATTACTAAACCCATGTGCTGTTCGGTCCCTCAGTCATATGTTGTATTTTGTGTCATGAAGATATTCTTAACTGGAGCATCACTATTTAAATATCCATATCAAATAAAGAGAAAAAATCCATATAGCTATCCACTTACATCAGGTAACAGAAACTAATAGCATTTAGGGCTGGGACTTTTAAAAGGAGCCCAAGGCAACTAGCTGCCAATTCCCATTGAAATCCAATGGGTTTTGTGTGCCTACCACCCAAATGATCATATATATTTCAAAACATGAGCTAGCAACACTTGAATTATAATAAGGCCAGAGCTCACTTTTACGGAATGACTCCCTGGATGGTTCAATCTCCCCAGTAATAATCATAGAGGAAACACTAGGAGGCCAGCAGACAGCAAGGAAGAGAACCAGAGTGAATTTCTATCCAGCACTATTCTAAACCATGTACATAGTTTGTTTCCTTTGATCATCATTCCTAATAGCTGTCCTTTGTGTGTAATTTGGTTTAATTTATGTGTGTGCCATTTCAGATTTTAAAAAACATATATAAGCCTTCCAAATTTATTAAAAACAGCCTTCCTACCCTTTATAGTTATTAAGAGAGGTTAGTGTTATGCAATTATGTTAATCCTCATTTGTAAAGGCTAATTAACTGAATGCTAATTGAATCTGCATATGAAAATTAGGACAATGTGTTCTCATTGTACAATTATAAAAAATTACCTGAACTAAATACCAAGAAAACTGTAAATTATTTTTTACCTTTATTCGCTATAATACTATCTATTAACAATGGCCTTTGCTTTGCAAAGAACTGGCTAGACACAACCCTGAGTTGCTTCTACAAGCCTTTCATTTTGAAATGACTATTTTCCCCCTTTGATGCTCTCTCTCTTAACCAACGCTTTATAGACATGACTCCTTTCCCGGTGCAGAAGCTGTGTTTGTATCTTTCTCTAGGGTCCAAGCCAATGCCACCCAATGTACTAGATGGCATGAGATGATTCAGTCAATAGCTAATACCTTGCCCCAAAAGCTCAAACCCATCACCTCTGCAATTCAGCATACACAAGGCTAGATAACAGATTATCACTGCACTAGCCTTTCACCCCAGGAGACATGGGGTCAAATTCTCATTCAAGTCACAAGGAGAAATGAATCCTGTCTCATTCTAGTCTCTCTATGTGTCTGTTACAAAACAAAGACAGTTAGCAACAACTATCAGCCTTTGCTCCAAAGAGCCAGAGACTGTAATATCAAGAGCTACAAGAAGGAATTAACAAAATCCCATCACACTTACTAGTATTAGTTCAATCTCCCCATTAACCAGGTTAAGACATTCATTCAGAGCATTAGTAATTATAACCTCACTTTCTCCTACCTCCACTTTCAGACATGCACATTATCTTCTGTCTCAAGGTCTTGTTGCACTTTACAAACATTAGGTTAGCCTCACAACACCCCAGAGATAGGTAAGTGTAAAGCCTATTTCACAGATGGGGAAACTGAGGTTCAAGATTAAGTAATTTGCCAAATGTCACACAGAAAGTCAATGGCGGAGCTGGGAACAGGACACAAATTTCTGTTTCCAAGCTCTGTGTCTTACAAGACCATTCTTTCTCCTCCATCTTTCATAGGAACACAGGACACTATACCAGACTGAACCATCAACAGCCCTTCAGGTTTGATGTTCTCTGCCTATGGCTATGTCCTATGTCTGAAACTTAAAAGGAAGTCAGAGTCAAAACCCATATATCCAACCAACTGTGCATTATTTTACATAGAGGGAGATTTCTTTCTGACCCCTGTGTTCAGCACCAGATTCAACTACCCTTATCTTAATATACATGACCACAAATGTAATCAGTCATAAAATTATCCAGACCTTTTAAAAAAATCCAGCTCACTGATTTCCTGCAGTGGTGAATTCTCCAGGCAGACTATACTGTGTGAACTTTTATTTGTTTGGAAGTTAACTGCCATTAACTTAGATCTTGTTCTTATCTGATGTGTGGTTGTAACTGCAATTTCCCTGTTTATTACTTATATCTGTGGTTCCCAAATTTGTTCATACTGCAACTCCCTGACAAATATTTTAAAACATGGTGGCTCCCCACAACCAAATACTGGGTTTCTGGGGAGGGGTTTTGTTTTGTTTTAACAGCTCAGCACCCTAGACTCAAGAGCACTAGAGTTAGGACAGCTTTACAATTTTATTCAACTGTATAGTTTGTTTAATGATATTATCTGATCAAATCTGGGTTTTTAAAACTATAATTTGAAAATATGGATTTATTGGCATTTTCAGACATAGCTGAAGTATGATTTGAGTGAGAAGAATGGGCCTACTTCAAACTGCACAGTGTTTGGTTGAATCTCTGACTGATTTATGTCTGGCACTTTCTCCAAGTTTAAATTTCTATGTTTAGTTTTCACAGAAATCCTTGTTGAAAACTCAGATTTACAGAGATCACGGGACGCAAATGGAAGCAACACTTCCACAGCTTCATCATGGAGTTGCTCATACTCTCCTTTAACAGAAATCCAGAACCCTTGGTTTGTGAGATTTGAAAATTTGGTCTTCAGTATGTGATCACCTGACAATTCTAAGATATTTTCTTGAGCCAAGATAAGGTTGGAACGGAGACAAGTATTACGAAAAACAGATTTTTAATCCAATCGGTATCATCTTCTTCAGCCACACGTTTGCTACCTGCAGGCTGAGCACTTGGTAAAAACTGTTCCATTATACAGACGCAACTTTTTCTCCTTCAGCCCCCTTCCCCTAGGAAATCTCTCAGCTGAAAGCCACCTGCTGGAGTGGAGGACAAAGGAAGTGCAAGCAGCAGCAGCAGCAGCACAAGACAAAGACCCACAGATAAAATGCAGGATTTCCAGGTTTATGGATCTTGGGTGGCAGATAGAACACGCCTGGTCGGGATTCTTGGGGTGTGTCTGTGCAGATTGGTGCCTGTGCTTTTTCAGGGAGTTTCTTGAGTAAATGGTGTAGTTTCTTTTGGTAACCCTCAGTGGGATCAGAGGGTAATGGCCTGTAGAATGTGGTGTTAGAGAACTAGGACCCTGGTGCTATTCACATTTTTTCTTATCATGCAAAACTTGGGGTAGGGTACAGGCTCATCTAACCCTATACGTGAACCAGCACCAGGCCTGGTCATTGCTTGGATGGGAGGCCTCAAAAGAAAACTCAAGCACTGCAGGAAGTGGTGTTATTTATTTAGTAGGGGGTAGTCTCTGGGACTTTTTTGAAGCAATTCCCCAGCATTTTGCTAGGAAACGCTGTGTTGGTGAAATGGGAGACTTAAAATCAAAGCCACTCTATTACCTGTGGTCACTGAAAAGCCCATGTCCAAGACTGTGGAACAAATTGCCCCAGAAACTAAACATCATTACAAACCTCACTACCTTCCGCTGCAAGTGCAAGGGCACTTCTTTGACCTCATCTTCTCTTGCACACACATAGTGCGTACACTTAAGCCTTGTCTACACTACACAATTTGGTGACAAAAGTGTGGAGGTGTACACACTGAAATGCTCCTCCTGCTGAATCAGAACTTCTTTTCCACTCTGGAAAGGTCTAGCCAGTCCCAGCACTCCGGCTCTGCCGTTCAGGATGCAGGAGAGGGGAGCTGCAGTAAGTGATCATTTTGCTTTGATACTGCACAGTGACAGGAGATTGAGCTCTCATGCATTTCCTTATATGGCAGAGGAGGGATAAGGGACAGAAACTAACAACAGAATCTGTCCATCTATGCAGTGGGGCCACAGTGGAAAAGTTTGTTAAGGTCCATGGGGATGTCTCTGGAATCCTCCATAGAGATCTCCAGGAAGCTTTCCTGTAGGTATTCTGCAAACCTCTGCCGAAGGTTCCTTATCAGAGCTGCCTTGTTTCTCCCCCCGCTGTAGGAAACTTTGCCGTGACACACGGCAATTATTCCTGCAGAGACCAGAGCGGTACACAGGTGAGCAGCATATGGAGCCAGTCTGAAACCACCACACATGCAGAAGATGTATCCCTGCATTCTGGGTTACCATTAGGAATAAGATATTTGGCTCAGTTACCCTAGCCTGTGGAAAAGGATACCAATATTCAGAATAGACTCCCTAGCCACTTATAGTAACCCCCTTTGCAAATCACCCTTTGTCCCTTCTTGCCCTTTCCCCCTTGCCCATCCTCTCTCCCCAGTGAACTCCCCATAATTGGGACTCACGGTGACCTGTGTGCTAGCCAAGGGACAGTGAGAAAGAGGTGTGTGTAACTTTTGTGATTCATGGCTGCGAGCACACTCACAATACTGTCTGTGTTCATTGTTTCTTTGCCTTCTGCAGATGTGCCCTTGAGAACACACTCCTCCACACCAGTGGAGCGCCTCTATCAGACCCAGGAGGAGTAAGGAGGATATGTTTCGCAAAGTGCTGCAGTCAACAGATGCAGCACAGAACGAAACAAGAGCGTGGAGGGAGACAATAAATGAAAGACTGAAGCTGGATAGCCAGGAGAGGACACAGGAGCAGGAGCGGATGAAAAAGCTCCAGATATGTTGAAGTCCTCATTAGCCTGCAAGCAGAGCAAATCCACGCCCAACTCCCCTTCCAGCCACTACAGAACTTCGATCCACGCCCTCCCCAAAATCCCCCACCGTACTCATCATGTGTTCCTGGTCCCTCACAGTGCCCCATGCACTCCATGCCTGGGGACTGGTTTTCCAATGAAAACTGGAATTACACCCAGCTGTGAGAGCCCTTACCACGAGGCTGTTCCTTATTTTCATGTCCCCTGTTTGTCCAAAATTTTGTGTTTTATCCTGTTATTAAACATGAGTCTTTGAAATAAAATGAATCTTTATTTGTGACATATATACATACATCGCTCAGAGCTAACACTGAAACACATTGGCTGTACATAGGAATATTTGCTCCTTGCAATTAATGTTCAAGAAGCAAGCACTACAGGGGTAATTCATGGCAGCAAGTAAACATTGCTTTGCCGAATGCATCACATACTGACACGTTACTGGGAATCATTGTCAAAATGCTCCTTCAAAGCCTCTTTGATTTGAATAGCCTCCTACTGCGCCCCTCTAATTGCCCTTGTATCTGGCTGCTCAAAATCAACAGCCAGCCGATCAATCTCAGTGGCTCACCCCTGGGAAAACCTTTCCCCATTTGATTCATAAATATTATGCAGAGTACAGCAGGCTGCAATGACTATCAGAATATTTTCCTCTCTGACGGCTAAACGGCCAAAAAGATAGCACCAGCGACCTTTTAATTGGCCAAAGGCACATTCAACGCTCATTCGGCACCTGCTGAGCCTGTTGTTGAAGCGTTCTCTGCTGCTGTCTAGGTTCCTGGTGTAAGGTTTCATAAGCCACAGAAGCAAGGGGTATCTGGGGTCTCCAAGGATCACTACGGGCATTTGCACATCCCCCATTGGAATCTTCTGGTCTAGAAAGAAAGTCCCAGTGTGCAGCTTTCCATTGAGGCCAGTGTTCCAAAAGATGTGTGCATCATGCACCTTCCCTGACCACCTGCACTGACGTCAGTGAAACGGCCAAGGTGATCTACCAGCACTCGCAAGACCATGGAGAAGTAGCCCTTTCAGTTGACGTACTCCAACCAAAGATGGTTGGGGACCAAAATTGTGATATACGTTCCATCTACCACCCCACCGCAGTTAGGGAATCCCATCACCTCAAAGCCATCAATTTTTTCCTATACACTACCAAGAGTCACAGTCCTTTGTCGCAGGAGGCGATTAATGGCCCTGCACACTTGCAACACCACAGCTCCCAAGGTGGACTTTCCAACTCCAAACTGATTTGTGACTGACCAATAGCTGTCGAGAGTTGCCAGCTTCCACACAGCAATCGCCAGTCACTTTTTCACAGTGAGGGCAGCTCTCATTCTGGTATCCTTGCACCGCAGCTCCACACACAGTTCCAGAAAGATGGCTTTGCGCGTCCGTAAATTCTGCAGTCACTGCTTGTCATTCCATACGTGCATCACAATACAATTCCACCACTCAGCGCTTGTCTTCCAAGCTGAGTACTGTTATTCCACTGTGGTAAGGTGTCCCGTGAATGCCAACAGAAATCTTGAACTATTTGTTTCCATGGCAGACAGCAGGGCAGGCATCACTGATTCACTTTCTGTTTCTCAGCTCATGAAATACTGCAGGACCAGCTGTGTTGTGTTCACAATGCTCATAGCCACTCTGGTCAGCAGTTCAGGATCCACACTGCCAGGTAGAGATGGCAGGTGCACAGTTTATAAGGGCTGTTGAAAAACAGCGTGAAACGAAGTAGAAAGCCCATGGAATGATGGGACGGAAAGAACTGCATCATGGGATGGCAAGCACGTCCCCATGACGCACCGTAATCTGTTCCCAGAGCTCTCAGCAGCAGAGGGTGGTGAGTTGTACAGTGGGATAGCTACCCACAATGAAACACTCTCTCTGTCAATGTAAGAGCAACAACTGTGGGCGCACTCAACTGAAACAAGGAACCTTGTGTGGAAGGGCTCCACCAATGTTATTAAATTGACTTATGATCATCAACAAAACTTAAGTCAGCTTAACTCTGTAGTGTAGACATGACCTTAGTAAATAACTCTCTCCCCAAAAAAACAAAGTACTACCCTGCACCCACAATTCTTCCACTGGCAAGCGGCTGAGAGACAAGTTACTGGAAGCTGATCATATACTACAGTGACGTGAGTGAGGTATAAGAACCTGTGTAGAATAGAACAGATATATTACTTTTTGCAACAAGAGTGTTGGTCCACCATCCTGGCCAAACTTCGACTGGTTAAGTACACTTTTTCAGCTATGAAAAAAAAAACAACCCTGTAGTTTCAGTGGGATAAGTTACTCTTTATGTTCTGTTCTGAACTGCAAGGCAGTGTAATAAGGCTGCTATTTTCCACTCCGTAGGTGGTTCATATGATCCATATATATAAAAAACACAGTCATGTATAAACTAAGACATTCATGCCAAAATTTTAACTCACTAACTATGGACTAGAGAAAGAAAATGCTGAATTATACTCTGACAGGTCTAATGGAACAGCTACAGTATCCCAATTACCACACTGATATTTGAGCAGGATCAAGAGAGAGTTGATAAGAATTGCCAGAAAGAGTTGGAAAAGCATAGGGAGACTGGGAAGAAGGCCACTGAGGTACAAGACAACACTGAGAACTGGAGAAATTACAGGCCACCAGCCAAACTGAAGTTTGGAAAGCACCAAGAAACAACATAGTGGCAACAATGATTAGTGAGAGGGGTATGGGACAAGCTTCTAAGGGGCAAGGAGCTGGGTCTAGAATTGAACTGGCTCATACATCAATCACTCATTTTTGTTTGTTTCTAGATCACCAGTTAGGGCCAACTTCTAGAAGACTATAGGAGACTACCTTGTAAATCAGTTTTAGCGCTTCATGACCTTTGATAAAAGGCACTATGTACTAGGGTTTCCAACCCTCCAGGATTGTCTTGGAGTCTTCAGGAATGAAAGATTAATTTTTAATTAAAGATTATGCCATGGGATGAAACCTCTGGGAATATACTCAACCAAAATTGGCAACCCTACTATGTACCTGCAACATTTGTCAGGGGCTGATGGATGAGGCACACTTTCAGCTGAGTTCATCTGCCCCATGAGAGGGTGGCTTGGAGACTATGTTCAGTACAAATGCTGCACAGAATATGATGCCTGGGCACAATGCATGTAGTCAAGAGGAACTGCTGCTCCCTCGAATTAATGAGATTACTAGGAAATCAGATGTATTACAGAAAGCAACCACTGCCTAGGACAAAATGCTGAACCCACTGATCTTTCCAAACACATAACCTATGGGGCTATAAGAGGGGGAACAGCAGCAGGTAAGCACAGCTCATTAAAATCCCCAGTTATTATTGCTATATAATTATTACACATAAAAACTACATTTAATGAATATTCTCCAAGTTGCCAAGTCAAACACATCTATGTTAGGAAACACCAGAATTCAAACGATAGCCTTTGGAACCTTGGACAGGACAAGGAGTAATGGTCTCAAGCAGTGGGGGCGGTTTAGGTTGGATATTAGGAAAAACTTTTTCACTAGGAGGGTGGTGAAACACTGGAATGCGTTACCTAGGGAGGTGGTAGAATCTCCTTCCTTAGAAGTTTTTAAGGTCAGGCTTGACAAAGCCCTGGCTGGGATGATTTAATTGGGGACTGGTCCTGCTTTGAGCAGGGGGTTGGACTAGATGACCTCCTGAGGTCCCTTCCAACCCTGATATTCTATGATTCTATGATTCTATATGCATTATGGGACAGTCTTTAATTACATGATCACATGCTATTTTTCCACAGGACTCCTACCTCATTCAGTGAACAGGATGGACGGAGCTCACTTAATGAGCAGATATTCAATATTGTGTTTTGCCCTTGTTGTTCAATGTGTGGCCCCAGGCTTTATTTACTGCAGCTATTCAAACCCTGCTCTGACACCTGAATTATTAATTTCCTCATGAATTTTTCTTTGGTGCTCATCACTGTATCAGAGTGTTTCACAAGCAATTTATTTTCACAACACACCTGTGAGATAACAGGGTAGTATCATCTCCATTTTACAAAAGAGGAGCTGAGACACAGATATTTAACCTCAAAAGTTTCCACTAATTTGGGATGCCCAATCTGGACACCTAAAACCAATTTTTTCAGACTACTTAGCATTATATAGCAATGTATATGTTCAAAGCACACCTCCATTGAGACTGTCCTCTCTCTTCCAGCAAGCCCCTGCTTCATTCACTAAACACCTTCCAACTTTTGCAACAAATGAAGTGAGGTCCTACAGACAACAGCTTCTTTTAATGTGACCCTGATTCAATCCCAGAGCAGGGTCCATCCTGTGTACTGAATGCGGCAGGGGTCATGTGGAAAAAATGGAATGTTATTGTGTCATTAAAGACTACGTCATAATGCACATACACAAGGAGGACAAATAAAAGTTGCACAGCCCTTGATACCGGACGAACTATTGTGGGATGTTGCAACTGGAATTTCCCCACATACCAACAAAAGGACAAACAATTTTTGCGGTTCTGCCCTCTTCCCCATGAAGATAAGTCATACAAGTGGATTCTTCCCATCAGCTGAGTTTGCAGCTCAGAGAACATGGCAGGAGGAAGACAAAACCCTTAACAAGAAGGAAGTGATTATCTCTAAGCTGCTTGGACTCCAGGGGGCAAGGATTTCTAGGCATAAGCAAAAGATTACCCCGGGGGGCATTCTGCACCAAAAAAATTAAAACTTCTGCACCAAAAAGTTCAAAATTCTGCAAATTTAATTGTCAAAATAACACTACATAATCACGCCAGTTTCAATTATTTTCGTAATTTATTTCAAAATACCTGTCAGCAAGTATGTCTGTAACAATACAGACACACACAAACATTCCCACAGGAGTAGAGAGTTAAATAAACCCCTATGACAACCCAGTTCCTGTTTCTCTGCTCCCTTTCCCCTGCCCCAGAGCCCAGCCAGGGGGCCAGACACTCACAACCTCCCACACCCCGCCCCGAGCCCACCTGCAGGGTCCCCCCCCAAACCAATACACTCCCCCCCGCAAGAGCCCAGCCGCAGGTACCCCCGGTCCAGATACCTGCAGGCCTCCCTGGCACCAGCTACCCGCACCCCGATACCCAGAGCCCAGCTGCGGGGCCCTCCCTTCCCCAGACACCCATCCCCCTTCACCCGCATCCCAAGCCCAGGGATCCGGAGGGAGAAACAGCCTGATGCTCAGTCCCAGGCTTGCACGGAGTTTCCTGCACACCACCTCCTTCCTTCATGGCACGCTGGGAACTGCAGCTGCCAGGAACCCTCTAGCTCCCTCTCCCTCCCCCCAGCAGTGTCTTCTATGTGCAAGCTGGCTCTGCCGAGTCCAGTTGCCCTTAGTGGCGGCTAGCAGCACTGCAGTCCATTTCACAGAATCATAGGACTGGAACGGACCTCAAGAGGTCATCTAGTCCAGTCTCCTGCTCTCAAGGCAGGACTAAGTATTATCTAGACCGTCCCGGACAGGTGTTTGTCTAACCTGTGGGGGAAGGAAAATTCTTATTAAGTTTATACTTGATAATTGGTTGGTGAAATCTAGGTACAGCACTCACAACTAATTGGGGGTTTGTGCCCTGCTTACTGACATTCTAGCCTGAGGTACAGACTCAGGCTCTTCAGTCACTGCAGGCAGTGTTACATTCCTCTACATTTGAACGAGACAAATTCCTCCTCCACGCTATCTGGGTGCCCGGCGTGGGGGGAGAGGAGGCGGAGGGCGGTCATTGAGAGCACAGGAGACACAGACTTTCTGCTCTGAATTCTGGTGTCTGGCCGTATCCCAACCCACAGCAGCCATTACAGGGAAAGGCTGGCTTTGATCCTGTAGCCATGGGCTGGTGGGAGCATGTCCAGTCACTCTGTAGGAATAGTGCATGCACAGTCCAGTCATACCTATAAGCTGTGAGGGAATGCAACACACTCAATCGCTCTGTGAGGATGGCACTTGAGCTCTTTGGTCACCACTAGGAGCTGTGAGGGACCTACGTGAGCATGCTCAGTGTGACAGAGAATCTGGAGATTTTAGCTGCTAAAATTGAAGACGTTTTTACTGAGCATGTGCAAACCATGATTTTTATAACTTGAACAAATTTGAACAGATTTTCCTGGGAACAGCAAAAGGCACATCCCTGACACGACCCACCCCCCTTCTCCAAAGCATGAGAGAGCTCGAGAGTATTTCAAAGAAAAGGTCACCAGAAGTTTTTAACATGGGCAAAACAACATATTTTCTCTGGTCTCATACTCAGAAACAGCTGACCATTTTGGCTCATAGTTTCCAAAAAAAGTCAGCCTGAGGCAGACACCTACTGTGGGCAATTTCTACCCAAACAGTTTAAGTTTGGCAAAATAATAAACAACTGAAAAAGGGATCTTATTATGGGAAGTCCTGAGCAACCTCAATAATAGGTGGTGCTATCCCCTTATAATACACTAAATATGCAAAGCTTAGTTGAGACTCTTGAGTGGTGAACAAACGAATAAAAATAGGAAATTTGATCTGAAAACAATGTGATTCTATTCTTTCAAACCTTTATCACACTCAGTGTCTAGACAGAGTGAGTGTGTAGGCTGCGTGGCAAAGGGCATGAGACTGGGCTCTGTTATTTTAGAGATGGGTTCTATTCTCAGCTTTGGCAGAAGAGACCTTTTGCAGGTTTTCAGTTCTCTCATCTGTGAAACAGATGAATGATATAGCCATCCCTCAAAGGCTGCAGTACAAGACCCTGGCACAAGGGCTGTGACCAGAAAGATTAACAGCAGTCAGTAGAAAAGCTGGGCATGGAACTCGTGCTCTCTGGCTTGTAGTTTAGCTAACCTTCCGCTAGACTACAGAGCACTGTATGGAGGAGGTCACTCTGTCTGTCTCTCTGATTTTGCTTCCCCAAGATCATGTGACAAATTGAATAACAAATGACTGCCTGCCGCAGGGCCCAAAAATCATATTACTCTCAATAAAATTGCACCAGTTGGCAGCACTGCACTTTCTTTGTGATTTTTTTTTAACATTAGCAGTATAAAACCCTTAGTATGCATTTCTTACAGAGTGGTAGGCATGGGAAGTTCAAATTAGGAACTCTGTATCTGGGAGTAAGACGAAATAATATGATCCCATGCCAAGAAATGTTGGATAACCAACAACAACAGGGCCTAAACCACTCTAATGGTGTAAATTTCCATTCCTAGCTTGCATTGTTGAGCAGAGAGAAGGGGGAACAACAAAGCTGAGCTGAGAAAGGCTCAGATCCTGACCCCAGCTCTGGCAGAACAAAGAAATCATAAAGCTGGCCTACCTGGGAAGTTGCGGATTCTGCCAACATAAGGGACTCTCCAGTTGCTGTAGATCTAGCTCTGCCCCATCCACTCTCTAAGCCCCAACCCTGTATTTGGGCTACGTCAGGGGGAGAGGAAAGGGACATGGCTGGAGGGCTGTTGCACTTGTGATCCATTACTAGGAGATATAATTTAGGTCAGTGGTTCTCAACCTTTCCAGACTACTGTACCCCATGTAGGAGTCTGATTTGTCTTGTGTACCCCCACGTTTCACCTTACTTAAAAACTACTCGCTTACAAAATCAGACATAAAAATACAAAAGTGTCACAGAACACTACTACTGACAAATGTCTTATTTTCTAATTTTTACCATATAATTATAAAAATAAATCAACTGGAAATTATTATTGTACTTACATTTCAGTGCACAGTACACAGAGTAGCATAAACAAGTCATTGTCTGTATGAAATTTTAGTTTGTACTGACTTCTCTAGTGCTTTTTATGTAGCCTGTTGTAAAACTAGGCAAATATCTAGATGAGTTGATGTACCCCCTGGAAGACCTCTGTGTACCCCTAGGGGTACAAGTACTCGTGGTTGAGAACCACTGATTTAGGGCATCCGTGAGGCTCCTTTAACTTCTCCTTGGTGGAATGAATTGGTCCCTGGCAATCCTAGAAACCAGAGGAGCACAAAGGTGGCAGAACAGCCACGTTTTACCCATGATCCTCATTACTAGTCACAGCTCAGAGGATTGGGCTAACATTTCCTCTTTTAGTTCAAGATCAAAAAAAGAAGACTGATCCTTATGTTATTGCCTATAGTAACATCAAAAGCAAGTACAAGATGAAGAGGGGCAGACAAACAACTTTCTAACCCTTGTTAAAATTAGAAAATATATATATACATTTGTAAATTAATCGCTTAACATCCCATAGTTGATCAGATCATCCAGAATGCAGCCAGATTTCTCAGGTCTCCTCTGAAATAAGAGAAATTAGTTCTACAGGACAATAGGTTGGATCCAGAAAAAGAGACTGCCTTGAAACATTTGTTTTGAAGCATCTTCACCCCCCAAATTCCTATCTTTTTGGTTTTCAACTTCCATAACAGACCAATTGGACATTTATTTTGTGCTAAATGCTAAAATCTCTTCATGCCTTCTAAAGAAAGGAGCAGGAGAAATAATTTTTAGCTTGCTCTTTTTACAGTAGCATAGTCAAGGGGGAAAAAACAAACAATTGCTAATCTGTGCTCTTGACCATTTAAAAATGATCCCAAAATAGTCTGCTAAATTGTTTCACGCGGAGCAAAATTACTCATAGATGCATACGCATGCACACAAAAACAGCATCTACTGATGCGGTGCTGTTGGTGACTGCAATCAAGGAAGCAATGTCATTACATTACACATTGTGAAAAGACCACAAAGTTGTAATTATTCTTTGAGATTTCCACAAAGCACAATTATTAAGCTAACATTATCCCAATATTGTTGCAATGGAGATAACATGATCAATATATTTCCTGGATTGACTTTTTTACAAAAAAATATTACTAGCACATTTCACAATGTAACAAGATTTAGACAAATGCATTAACCGATTTTAGTCCATGATCAGCAAAGTCTTGAGGCAATAGATTGCAATCCATCTCATGTATTGAGACACTAAATGTCAAAATCTTTGCTGCAAAAGTACATTTTCCTTGTTGAAAGTCAAGAGAAATTGTAATCATTCTTTTGAGAAGGATTTGACTCTGTTTAGTCACATTTTTCTGATACTTTTAAGACAAACAGCAACATAATAACCAAACTGATTGAGGGAGAGGTGGTGGGTTAGTAGCTTTGTATTTGAACTTTGCATTTTTTTTCTGTTTGTTTATTCCAGTGGAGATGCTATGGCTATTCATATTTCCTATATACGCACACTCCCTGCAACAACAGGAGAGAGTGAAAGGCAAGCAAGTCTTGTGATTAAAGCAGTGAACTGGAATATCTGCTCTATGGGTTCAGTTCTCAGTTTTGCCACGGATTTTCTGTCAGCTTTGGCATGCCATTTACTATCCGATCTTGTGTCCACTAAAGTGAATGGGGAGCTTTGCCATTGATTTCAATAGGCTCAGGATCAGAACTTTAAATCTTTTGTGCCTCAGTTTCCCCATCTGTAAAATGGAAATAATGCTTCCTTTCTCCAACCATGTGGCTGTCTTGTCTATTTAAATTGTAAGATATTGGGGGCAGAAACTATGATATTGTGTGTTTGTGCAATGCCTAGCACAATAGAGCTCCAATTTTGGTTAAGCCTTTAGGTGCTACTGTATTAACAAACATCAGGTTCAAATTCTGGTATCGCTGTTTCAGTCCTTCATCCTCCTCAGGAAGACTCCAGGCTGTTTACTGTGCAAAGTCTCTTGGGGGAGCCTTAGGGTCCTTGCTCATAGAATTTTCCCTTTCAGGGTATTGTGCTGTGATTGGCTGCCATCCACCCAATCCCAGAGGTGGTGGCATTTGGTTGATGTTGTTTGTATTTCAGCCAGAAGTTTCAAATGTGGGTGCCTGAAGTTAGATGACTAAATCAGTGGCTTGATTTTCAAGGGGGCTGAAAATCAAGAGCACCCGTTAACTTCAATGGAATCTGCAGGTGCTCAGTACCTCTGAAAAGATGGCCACAAGCTTAGATGCCTAAATATGGATTTACCTGCGTAGGATTAGGCACCAATATTTTGTTCACAGTTTGTAAAGCACTTTATATAAAAATTATTATTTGTTCCACCCCTCTCCCGCCTAAAGGCCTCCCACTGGTCAGTTCTGTCTCTTTGCATGATACAGGCAGGAGCCTTGGATTGGCTGGAGGAGATCCATCAAGAATGACCCATCAAGGATTAAAAATGTTGCCTGCATAACAGATCCAGCCCTTTTGGCCCAAGGGGTGAGTGACGGAGTTAAGAAGTCAAACTCGAATCCCCACCACACAGTAGTTCTGCTGACACTACTGTGCACCCTACAGCGTCCTAGAGCCCAGGCTCCAGCCTGAACCTGGAAGTCTACACAGCAGTGAAACAGCCCAGCAGCCCAAGCCCCGTGAGCCCGAGTCGTCTTGCACAGGCCAGCCAGGGGTGTTTCTTTGCTGTGTAGACGTCCCCTGAGAGACTAGGGACTCATTTGTGCCACTGAGGGACAGCCCAGGGGCACACTGCCCCTGGAGGAACCCAGTCAAATTCTACCCCAGTGAAACAGAACTCCTCCCTGAACTCCCCACCATGTAGGGGGAGCGTACTGGCTGCTACACCTCTCTGGGCAGTGCAGCTTACACCTGCCACTATACCCAGACCACTCTGCAGGCTGCTGTGAAGGGGGAGAGGAACCATGGCCTTGCCTTCTCGCCTCTCCCTTTGGGAGTAGCCCCTATAGTTCCCTGAGCAAAAAGACTGCAATTGTTTGTAGTCCTTATGTGGGTCACACAAGAGTGGTTGCAAAGGTTTTTGTGTACTCACTCCACTGCACACCCACATGGGATGGGCACTTAGCAATTTGCCCATGGCCACAAGGAAATCTGGAGCAGAGACAGTAATAGAACCTAAGCTTGCACCCCTGTGCTGTAACCACAACATAATCTTTGCAGTCACAGTTACAGTGCTATGGAGACAGGGTAGTACGGGCTGAAAGCACTGCAGAGAACAGAGCCAACATCCAGCATAAAGGATGAAAAGGGACTTTAATGCTACAGGAATTTAAATAAATAGGGTGAAGAGAAAATTAAAGGGGAAGTCTAAAAAGCATACTTTATATAAGAACCTTGCACCAAACTAACTATATCCTAACTAGAGCTATGTATTCTGGCTGTGTAGGAACCCAAAGATCTCAGTGTATTCTTCTTTTGCCTTAGGGAGCCATTATAATTCAAGGTTTGGTCTTCTCACAGTACGTCCTCCATTCAGGAAATGAAATAGCATTAGACAGTGAGATATTGTATTTTGAGGCCTCCTATATGGCTCTGTGGGGCATTAAAAGTATGGAAGTAAAAATGTAAACACAAATATAAATACGAGATCCTGCATACTTCAGGTTTCAGAGTAACAGCCGTGTTAGTCTGTATTCGCAAAAAGAAAAGGAGTACTTGTGGCACCTTAGAGATTAACCAATTTATCTGAGCATGAGCTTTCGTGAGCCACAGCTCACTTCATCAGATGCATACTGTGGAAACTGCAGAAGACATTATATACACACAGACCATGAAACAATACCTCCTCCCACCCCACTCTCCTGCTGGTAATAGCTTATCTAAAGTGATCATCAAGTTGGGCCATTTCCAGCACAAATCCAGGTTTTCTCACCCTCCGCCCCCCTCCCCCCCCCACAAACTCACTCTCCTGCTGCCCATCCAAAGTGACGACTCTCTTTAAAATGTGTATGAAAATCAAGGTGGGCCATTTGAGACAGGCCAGTCCTTGCCTACAGACAGCCCCCCAACCTGAAGCAAATACTCACCAACAACCACATACCACACAACAGAACCACTAACCCAGGAACCTATCCTTGCAACAAAGCCCGTTGCCAACTGTGCCCACATATCTATTCAGGGGACACCATCAAAGGGCCTAATAACATCAGCCACACTATCAGAGGCTCGTTCACCTGCACATCTACCAACGTGATATATGCCATCATGTGCCAGCAATGCCCCTCTGCCATGTACATTGGTCAAACTGGACAGTCTCTACGTAAAAGAATAAATGGACACAAATCAGATATCAAGAATTATAACATTCATAAACCAGTCGGAGAACACTTCAATCTCTCTGGTCACGCAATCACAGACATGAAGGTCGCTATCTTACAACAAAAAAACTTCAAATCCAGACTCCAGCGAGAAACTGCTGAATCGGAATTCATTTGCAAATTGGATACTATTAATTTAGGCTTAAATAGAGACTGGGAGTGGCTAAGTCATTATGCAAGGTAGCCTATTTCCCCTTGTTTTTTTCTTACCCCCCCCCCCCGACGTTCTGGTTAAACTTGGATTTATGCTGGAAATGGCCCACCTTGATTATCATGCACATTGTAAGGAGAGTGGTCAGTTTGGATGAGCTATTACCAGCAGGAGAGTGAGTTTGTGGGGGGGGGGGTGAGAAAACCTGGATTTGTGCTGGAAATGGTCTACCTTGATTATCATGCACATTGTAGGGAGAGTGGTTGCTTTGGATAAGTTATTACCAGCAGGAGAGTGAGTTTTTGTGTGTGTTTTTTTTTAAAAAAGGGGGTGGGGGAGTGAGAAAACCTGTATTTGTGCTGGAAATGGCCCACCTTGATTTTCATACACATTTTAAAGAGAGTGGTCACTTTGGATGGGCTATTACCAGCAGGAGAGTGAGTTGGGGCGGGGGGGGGCGGAGGGTGAGAAAACCTGGATTTGTGCTGGAAATGGCCCAACTTGATGATTACTTTAGATAAGCTATTACCAGCAGGAGAGTGGGGTGGGAGGAGGTATTGTTTCATGGTCTCTGTGTATATAATGTCTTCTGCAGTTTCCACAGTATGCATCCGATGAAGTGAGCTGTGGCTCACGAAAGCTCATGCTCAAATAAATTGGTTAGTCTCTAAGGTGCCACAAGTACTCCTTTTCTTCCTGCATACTCCCTAATTCTATCTGACATGAACTCTGCAAGGCTCTTTATTAAAATGGTGGTCTCCGATATAAGGTCATTTACTGGGAAATAGGCTACAGTTAACTCCATCATGAACAACTTTTCCCTCTTTTTAGTTATGAAGAGTCCTTTCCAATGAACTTTTTCTATAATGCACATCAAGTCTAAGGATGTCTGCAAATCTGGGAAACAGCTGAAAGATAGCTTGGTGACCCTTCTGGTATATTTTCTGACCTTATCAGGTGTGTTCATCCTTTTCCAAGTGGTAAACCTTGTGAGTACTAATAGATGAATCACCAGTTTGTTGGTCATTTCCCATTATGTCCTGTTCAGTCAGGTGCCTCGTCAAGCACCAAGGGGCCTTTTGGCAGGTCACAACCTGTCCTGGCCTTAATTCAATGAAACACTCCTCCTTTCCATGCAAGCAACATATATTGGATAATAGTAAATGTGCCCTGAATCCATCAAAACTTTGGGACTCCCCTCTAATCTTTTATTCTGACTGCTTCCTTCCCTCTCCTTCCCCCTCCCCCCCCCCCCCCATGGACTCTTCCTCCCAGTCCCCATCTTTTCATAAGACCTTTTCCCCTTTCTTTCAATGGAGTCTTTAATCTTCCCTTCCCCAGGCCCACAAACCCTCCTAGACAATTCATTGCTGCCATCAGGCTTCCATGCCATCAAGCCCAAATATCAGGTACACAAGGATCCTGCCGTCATCTTACCTAAGAAATGTTTTCACCTTTGGCTATTCCACAAATTGACTAAGAACCACCAGATACAGTGTGTAAGAAGCAGAGCTAGTCAAAAAATGGGAAAGATGATTTTAATGGGAAAAAAATCTAATTATTCCCATTTTGCAGGATTCAATCTAGAACAATTTTCTTTGTGTTTTGTGGATTTTTTTTTCAAAATTTCAAATGTTCACTTACCTCCCTTTTCTGTTTCTCTTCCCCACCCTCTTTTTGTCACTGAGTGCAACAGAACGAACAATGTCCAGTGGTGAGGAGGATTGTTAATTTTGTTTCCTTTCTCCTTTTTCCACTCTAACTTTTCAAAACTATTTCATCTTGGAAAGTTGCACAGTGACAAAGTTTCAGTGTTTTGTTTTTCCTTTAGCAATCCTGTAACTTTTCCAAAGTTGAGGAAGTTTCAAAAAGTTGCTGAGTGGAAAAAGGAAAAATGGAATAAAACCAAAAGCAAAACGTGTGAGGGGAAAATCCCTAGATGATATTATTAATTCTATTGCCTTCGATGATGAAAAAAGAAAAGAAACAAATCAGAAGTTTAAAAAAAATTGTTTTCAGAAACCAAACCAAAATGAAAATTCCAGTTGCAATAACAAATTTTGTTTTGATTTTGTTTAGAAATTTTCCATTGAAAAATTGACAATTCCCAAAAAAAAATTGCTTTTGATTAAACCCTGTTTTTGGTTGAAAAATTTCAAATGAGCTCTATTAAAATGAGGTCTTCACCTACAAAAGCCCACCAGCACTTGGAATTGCAGTTTTTTGCCTGAGGATTTAAAGAAGTATTTTTATTATTATTATTATTATTTTAATACAAGTCAGACAAGTCAGTCCTTCCTTATTCTTCTGTTTGTCTAGTTAAGTTTCACTTTTGCTACAAAAAGTATAAATAAAAATATTGGCCTCCCAGAATATGTATTTCCACCCACATCGGTGCGATGGCAGCTTTACTCCTATGCAATTTATGCAGCCACACAGGGCCCTACACCACGTCACATGCCCAGAATACTATCCTTAATACCTCCTCTGTTGTCCCATCTGACTCAGTGAGCCATGTCAAAGATTCATTTCCCCACCTGCATTACCCAGCTGCTCCCCTTGTGGAAAACTGCACTTTGTCTTCACTTCCTGACTCATACGGAGTGAGTCATGGAGGCCAAGCAGCCTCATAAACTCATGTTCCTATGGTGGCTAACAAGATCTGAGGTGTGTTACAGATGAGGGTGGAATGTCAACGATATGAGGGTACATGGTTGGAGAGGGAGCTGTACAGAGCCCTCCACTTGTTATTTAGCATAAGGACCTGCAAAACCGGGACCAGCTAGCTGAGAGACTTCCAACCTATACACGGCTACACTTTCCTGCTTCTCATTATCACTCACTCTCCAATCTTTCCAGGCCAAGCTGATGATTGTAGCCCAGCCTTTTATTTTAAGAAACGGCTCATGCTGTAAACATTTTTGATGGAGTTAGGGCTATGCAGCACTTCTAACAAAACCCTAATGAAAATAAATCGGTATGTATTTACCATATGCTGAAGAGCACATGGCTAATGCATTTAGACACTACTAATAAAAGAAAAGGAGTACTTGTGGCACCTTAGAGACTAACCAATTTATTTGAGCATAAGCTTCATCGGATCCGATAAAGTGAGCTATAACTCACGAAAGCTTATGCTCAAATAAATTGGTTAGTCTCTAAGGAGCCACAAGTACTCCTTTTCTTTTTGCGAATACAGACTAACATGGCTGTTACTTTAAAACTGCTAATAAAGTTAAGATTCAGCTAAATGCGCTGGCTCATGGAAAATGCCTGTTATCAGCAGCCATTCTGGGTTGTCTATAATACCAGCACTATAACTGATACCTGGCCATTATTATAAGTAGTTGTATTCATTTGGATGGGGAGTTCTTTGCATTCTAACAAAGGCGGGGAAACAGAGTCTGGACTCACTAAGTTCTAACTTTAAAGCGGGAGGGAATGAATGCAACTTCATTGATGTCAATGGAGATGCACCTATTTAATATAGCAGTGATTCTTTTATGTTCTGTATTAAGTTAAGAATCCAAGAGACTTTTCTTGGCCAATACACATTCTCCCCAGGCCAATAACTCACCAACATGACGACAGCATATATTTAACAGATTGCCATTATTCTATTCAGATTATTTCTCCCTTCTTAAGTGTCTGTGTACAAGGTGTTGGATTCAGAGCCATGGATTCTGAAGTCCTTTATTCATGACGTTGTGTCATTCTTCAAATGAGACACACGGCGAAGGTGCTGACTCCTTACAGTCACCAGACAGAGGAGTTGTTAACCCTGGAGTTCAGGCTAAAGTGTAATTTGGGTGGTTACATTTTGCCTACCTACAGCCCCCTAAAATTACACTTGGATATACTTCACTTGCTGACTTAAACTGTTGTTTAGTGTTGCTGTAAATAACTGCTGCATTTCACCCCAAAGATAGTTGCATTTCAGTGGTACGTGAAGTAATTCCTGCGTACAGGATAGCCTTTGTGATTCTTGGGGATGAAAGAGGCTATGTAAATGTGAGGTATTCTTAGAAAAGTTATAACTAAGGCTACATTTATGTCATGGAGGTCTGTGACTTCCAGAGACCTCCCTGACATTCTCTGCTTCAGCCCCAGGGGCTGCAGGACTCTGGAGCTGACAGACCGTGGGGCCCTGGCAGGGTTCCAGTGACAGGCGACAAGGGGCCCCGTGCAAGGTTCCAGCAACAGGTGACAGACTCCTAAGGGGGCCCTCCTCAGGGTTCCAGCGATGGGCAACAGCCTCGCAGAAGGGGTGGGGGCGGACGCCTCAGGCGACCCACTGTCGATGTCCCATTTTCTCTTCGGGAAATATGGTCACTCTGGAGCCCCCACCCGCCGTAGGCGGAGGGTACCCCCCTGCAGCTTCCAGCTGCTGAGGGTAGAGAGAGAACCCCACAGCTCCCAGCCCCCATGATGAAACCATGGAGCCACAGCAGCAAAAGTCACAGACAGGTCATGGCTTCCATGAATTTTTGTTTATTGCCCATGACCAGTCCATGACTTTTACTAAAAATAACCATGACAAAATCTTAGCCTTAGTTATAGCTCATGGCAACCTCCCATATATCACTGTCCCAGTAATGTATCTCAACCACAGTACCCATCAATAAAGGGTAGATTAATCTCCACATCTATGAAATCTTTAGCCTCTTTGATGAAACTGCTAACAAGAGAGCCAGTTGTGATGGAAACTTTGTGTGATGCATACCTCTTTCCAATGGAAATTGGATGGAGATAATCATTTCACATAAGCCACCAAACAGCTGTTGAATAGCAATGTTTTTTGGCCACTTCTGATCTAGACTGGATTGGAACTGATAAAATATTGTTTATTGCTATTATTACTCATGTAATACTCTTCAATTGTATGTCATCTTTTATCAGAGGATAATTTGTTTTACAAACACAAGATGGGAGACCTGGGTTCTATTCCTGCTCTGCCATTGGCCTAATGGGTGAGCTTGATCAAGTCACCTCACCGAGCCTTAGTTTCTGCATCTGTAACATGGGGATAATGATACTGATCCCTCCTTAGAAAAGTGTTTTGAGTTCTACAAAGAGCTAGGTCATATTATTATTAGAGAATTCTCATCATGCTCCCCTAAGTAAGTATTAATATATTGTATCAGTTATACAGATGGGTAAATCAAGGCACAGAACAGGTAAACCCATGATTCTCAAAGACACCAAGGAGACTTGGATACCCAGTTCCCATTAGTTTTATTGGAAACTGAAAATCTCAGCATAGGTGACTTGCCCTAAGCCACACAGGGAGTTAATGGCAAAGCTGGGAGTACAGAGTGCTGGAAATGGCCCAACTTGATGATCACTTTAGATAAGCTATTACCAGCAGGAGAGTGGGGTGGGAGGAGGTATTGTTTCATGGTCTCTGTGTATATAATGACAGGTTTCAGAGTAACAGCCGTGTTAGTCTGTATTCGCAAAAAGAAAAGGAGTACTTGTGGCACCTTAGAGACTAACCAATTTATGCTCATGCTCAAATAAATTGGTTAGTCTCTAAGGTGCCACAAGTACTCCTTTTCTTTTTGTGTATATAATGTCTTCTGCAGTTTCCACAGTATGCATCCGATGAAGTGAGCTGTAGCTCACGAAAGCTCATGCTCAAATAAATTGGTTAGTCTCTAAGGTGCCACAAGTACTCCTTTTCTTTTTGCGAATACAGACTAACAAGGCTGTTACTCTGAAAAGAGTCCCAATTCTCATTCACCAGTGCTACCACTTAACAAGCTTCTTCCTTCCATTGTAGAGGTGAAGTCCTTCACATCCTATTAGCAATCGCCTGAAGCACCACTCCCCACAGCATTTAATAAGGTAAACTTCTATAGTTACACAAAACCAGCTTGCCAATAAGAGCAGCTAAGGAAAGCATTACACAGCTCACCAGCAAAACTGTGACCACTTTTACATAGCTGTTCTCTGGCGCCAAAGGCAGTCCCCATCCAGTAGTTTTTGACCGGGGGTTATTTCTAGGCTGAAAAAACAAGTGTGTTTTTAGCTCAGGTTAGCTAACATGGGGTAAAATAGCAGGGAAGATAAGACAATTCGGCTTTGAAGTTGGGTTAGTAGTTCAAGTTAAAGCTTATAGGAGAGCCTGGAGTTGAATTCAAGCTGCTAACCTGAGTTAAAAGCCAAGTTTCCATGTATTCACTGCTATTTTAACCCAGAAGATATGGCAACTTGGCTTTTAACTCGGGTTAGCAGTTTGAATTCAACCCCAGGCTCTCCTGTAGACTTTAACTCGAGCTGCTAATGCAAATTCAAAGTGAGCTGTCTCACCTTCACTGATATTTTCATATGAATTAAGAAGAGTCCCCTTTTTGTTTTTGTTTTTTGCAGCATAAACATACACAGAGCATTTGATAGGGTGACAGAGGCTGGGCCAATTGTTAGCAAAATGGCAAACAATGGGGATTTTCTAAGATGCTGGAAGGGATGGCAGAGACGTCCTCCTCCTCCCCTAGAGAGGAAAACTTGTTATTTGGAGAAGCAAGAAAGCATGTAATAATAATACTGCCCAACCAGCTTCAAAACTTGAATCTCTAGCAGCTTCCATTCTCATGATATAGTCACATGTGAGCTGGTCCCATTTGCTTATTGCTTTGTATGTTTTATTTACAGTTTCTAGCTTCTTGCAAGACTGTTATTTTAAAAAGAGAGGGTTCTGGTTTTCATCCAGCAGGCCACCAAGCGCTGCTAACAGAAACGCAGGGCGCCTCAGCACTCAGCATTTCCATAGAAAGGCTTCCACAGAGTGCAGAGAAATATACGCATGCCTCAGCAGTATGAGCATGTCTCTGAACTGAGTACAAGTTAATAAGCTCAAAGGGGATAGATGGATGGAGCTAAGGCATTGGTGCTTAAAACCAATCAAGTGAACCCAAATGATGTTCCTAGGGTGATCACCCATCCTGAATGGGGCGGGACAGTCCCAAAATGCAGAAGTCAAGTCCCAGTCCTGGGCTGAATGACTCCAGGACAGCATTGGTCCCAATTCCCTGCGGCACTGCTCTGCGCCTGTCTAAGGCTCAAGGGCAGCGCCAGCCTCTTCCTGGTGTGTGTGTGTGTGTGGGGCGGGGGGAGCTGAAGTGGGCGGGGGGAGCTGAAGTGGGCCTGAGGCCCCCCTTGCCATGAGGCCCCGCCCTCTTCTCCTCCCCAAGGTCCTGCCCCATGGCCAGGCCAGAAGCTGGAGCCGGGCAGTAGTAAGGGAGCCCAGGCCACTGTGGAGAGCCCCAGACCCTCCACCTGCCCGGGCGACATGTCCCAGAGGGCGGGGACCAATGTTCCCTCTAATTTTTCCCACCCATGTGTGGAATGAATTTTGTTATGTGCACCAATATGGAGGCGATGTGTGGTAGGGGTGGAGCTGAGGGGTTTGTCGTGTGGGAGGGGGCTCAGGGCTGGGGCAGAGAGTAGGGGTGTGAGGGCTCCGACTAGGGGTGTGGGCTCTGGGGTGTGGCCAAGGATGAGGGGCTCAGGGCTGGGGCAGAAGGTTGGGGTGGGGGGTGAGAGCTTCGGCTGTGGGTGCGGGCTTGGGGGTGGAGCCAGGGATGAGGGGTTTGGGGTGCAGTCTGCCCCTGGGCTATGGCATGGAGAGAGGACTCCCGCCAGCTCTCTCTCCCCGCAGCAGCACCTGGGCGGGAGAGGGGAGGGAGAGGTGCCTCTCCCTGTTGCACCAGCTCCGGGGCTGGGGCCGCAGGATAGGCGCCTCTCCCCCGGCCGCAAGAGCTCCAGGGCTGGGTTGGGGCCGGGGAGGGGCGCCCCAGTCACAGCAGGTCCGGGCCAGGGCTGGATTGGTGTCAGGAGAGGGACGCCCCAGCTGCGGCAGGTCTGGGGCTGAGTTGGGGCTGGGGGAGGGGCGCCCCTTCGCCGGCTGTGGCAGGTGCCAGGCAGGTTTCATGACCACCTGCGCGGCGCTTAATAGGCTGCTGTGCACCCGCGCAGCTTACAGGGAACTTCGGTGGGGACATGGGCCAGGGGCTGCTCTCGATCATCCTGGCCCCCCCACCCAGGGCAGGTGGAGGGTCTGGGGTTCCCCAAGCAACTTGGTGGCTCTTACCACGGCCCAGCTCTTGGCTTCCGACCTAGCCGGGGGGTGGGGCCTTGGGAGAGGAAGAGGAGGAGCAGCAGGGGTGGGGCCATGGAGGGGGCGAGGCTCCTGCACGTGTCTCACTTTTGCCTTTTGAAAAGGCGGTCACACTAGATGTGCCCTGTGGCTATATTTATGGTCTCTGCTTACTCTTGTTGCCAGTTAGGGACAGTATCTTACTTGAGTGTGTTAAAGAGCTGCATTTAATAGAAAGTGCGAAGAGGGACGCACATGAGGCCTAGTCAGTGACACAGAAATACTTCCAAAGGTGCCCATGAAACATCACCTCTCGCTGACAGCTGTTGAATGCCTTTATGATGAATATTGGAGACACTGTTTTCTTCCTGGCCCAGCAGCTTTCATAGGGTGACCAGATGAAACGGACAAAATATCGGGAGACATGGGGAAGCAAAAAAAAAAAAAAAGCAGTGTTGCCGAAGCAAGGGAAAAAAAAAAAAAAGCTGCCGGAACAGCCAAAGCCGCAATATCGGGACAAATGGCATTCCGACCGTGCATCGGTCAGGACGCGGGACAAAGAACTAAAAATCGGGACGTCTGCTCACCCTAAGCTTTCAGCTCACTTCCCTCAGATTTCTTCACCTTATTGGATTGTGAGTAACAAAATACTATGCTCAGCATCTTTACTTGGGCCTCATTGATGCTCTCACAATTCTATCACCAACTCCTAAAGTCAGAGGACTCTCAAGGTTTTGTGCTACAAGAAAAAGAATAAAACCACTCCAAATTCTGGGCCTAAAATCATCAACAAGTTCCCTTCAAGTTTTCCACATGTATTCTTCAAAAAGGAGCATCTCTAAATACAATGGCGCAGGCCCCAAAGATTTCCATTTTTATATACATTCTCTTGTCATTGATGTACACACACTCATACTAAAATGTTCTCATGTATGAGAAAGGTATATCAAAGTATATGTGAGTGTGAGAATTTGATGATGGCTAGCCTGAGAACAATAAAGTCCTCTATCTACACAAAAATATTTTATTTTTATTTCATTTCTCTGCAACCTATCCTGAGCATGAAGCACCTCCCAAAACTTAATACTCATAATTCAAAAATCTAACATTCAATACAATTTCTTGATTCATCAATATATCACAGGCAGCAGCAATGCAAACTTTCCCACAATGCCCCATCAACATGCTTTAATCCCAACCTGAATAGGCCACCTCTAGGATTTAGAGGGTGGTTCAGTCTCCACTGCCCACCAGGGTACCACTCTGTGCCAGCTGTGGGGGCATTTCTTTTTATTTCGGTCATGTGTGTATCTATCCAGTAGGAACTAGACTCAGACCACCAAACTCATTTCACTTAGGCCACCAAGCAAGCTGTGGTAACAACTTTCATTACCAGCTGGATCTGGATTTAAACCAGACCACAATCTAGAGTTGAAAAGCAGTATATTACCAAACCTGTGAGATAACTTTTTAAAGTAACCAGAGATGGATGTTACGTTGCATTTCACACCTTTCTGCACTGTATTAAGTCAAAAATAAAGAAACTTAACAAAACCTTGAATTCTTTCTGATGTACAAGGGCATTTGCTAATTCCCTTTCCCTTAAATGGAAATTTACTAATACCATACTGATTCTTAGAAAGTCAAAGCCAGACTAACATCACTGAGAATTGTGAAATAACCTATTTTTATAAATAGATCTATCTTACTAAGACTGCTGAAACATATAGGTTGCACAAAGGGTTATCAACATACTACCCATTCTTCCCTTGGAGACCAGAGTTCAAATTAATATTTAAAGTCACATGTGAAAATTAGGTGGGTCTAAACCTAAACCATTTGTGCGCAGTACAACATTAATACACATTTGAGCACAATTCTGTTCAAGTGAAGCCCAGAACTGTACTAGCAGTTCAACAGATCAGCACTGGAGCACTGCGTAAGGAAGACACACAGAGCTCCTTCTTGGCTCTTGCATTCCTATTAGCCAATATTTGTATTAGAACTTACAGCCCCTTAGTTTCAGGAGCGCTAGGGTTGTATAAAAACAGATTTAAAAATTAAACCTATTAGACCATGTGCAGAACCAAATTGACTGGGTCCTGTACAAGGGAGGCAGTATCAAGTGCAAATCAAAATAAAGGAGATTGACGTAGCTAAGGAGAGAGAATGCATACACAGATATATGCACATCCATACCACGAATCAAAGCCCAGTACAATACAGCACTCTGTGCAGTGGGTAGAGTTGTATCTGTAATGCATGCATGTGTTTCATTCAGTAGAAATATATAAACAGGCCTCTAATGTGAGAAGAATTTTCCCAATGCATTAGAGATGATTAAAACCACCCAGTACATTTTTACAGGATACAGTGTCAGCCCGCAATACATGTCCAAGACCAAATGGGAAAGATAATGAGATATCTGTTCATTATGCCAAGGCCCTGTTTTCCAGTTCCCACTTAAATATCAATCAACTGGCAAACAAACACTCCCCATTCCATTCCTCTCTTCGTGTTTATCTCTACCAAACAACACAAAACCATATGCAAGCTTTTACTGTCAGTGCAAGCTATATTACTTCTGCAATTAACACAGGCCAATAGATTAGTTGTGAGCTCCCTCTTTTTTCCCTCCCATTCTCCTCACCATTTGTCTCTCTAAAACCTTGCTTTGGTTTACGTGCTGTGTCATTAAATTCCTGAACAGTCAATGCTGCAGCTTCTATATCCAAACACTGATGTGCTGCTTTCTAGTTCAAAAATTAGACAGGAATTAATTTCATTATGGCAAGGGCCCTGCATTTTGTTTGACTTGCATATCAAAGGATGCTTTTGGCAGATAAGTAGTGGGAAAGAATCACATTTGATCTCTTGTTTCTCCCCACACCCTTCACTCCATTAAACTGCTCAGCCCAGCCCAATCCAACACTGAAGGAGACAAAGCATCCATACAGTGCCCATTTTCCATTCAGCAGAAGAGGGCTGCTCAGGGGAAGCCCACGAACGACAAGTAGCCCAATCAGGAATAAACAGAGCAAACAAAGAGCATCTTGTCCATGCCAAGAGAGGGGCTAAAAGAGCGATGTCGTTCATTAAAATGCAAGGCAGGGAGGCAGCACACAACCAGTCACAAGCATGATTGAAGCTTTGAATGAATAATGGGAGAAACTAAAATATAAACATGCCAATATACGGACCCAAAGCAGCTCACCCAACAGTCTAGAAGGTGCAACTGGTTATAAAAGTCCCTCCCACCAAAAAACCCCAAGACCATGACATTTTTCAGCTCAGCAAAGATCAACAGCAAGTTGAATAGTACATAGTGCCCACAGGTAAAGTACCCGATCACTCGAACCATTAAAATATCAAGATAATGACATTTTAAAACAGCAGAACTGATAACTGCTTTCTTAGGAAAGGTCGAGGTACAGGGGGAGGGGATACAACACTGTAAGAGCAACAGGTCAAGTGTTCTCTCTGGTTCTTGGGGGAAGGGCCGTGTTATATATGTTAGGTTTTGAACGTATTTGTCACATAATAAAACCATTAATTAAGAGGTGATTTTTGTTCAGTTTTTAAATAGTCTGTGGCTCTAATGCCCTGTTTTGTTTGCGTGCTCTGTGTACGCTTTGTGTATCCGGTTATGCTTCCAAGAGGGGAGGAAACCCCATTGGTTTTCCCACAGATTTGTAAGAAAAATGCAAGATTGTTGCAGGGAGGATGAGAAACACTCAAGTGTTCCTGGTGAAATTGCATTTCTGTTTGCTGCAAATCTCCTGCTCAATTACTGGGAAAATTAAACACAATGTTTTTACAGCATAATCACTTTTACTCCTGCAGCAGATGTTACCCACTGCAAATGGTTCTAATGTAATCGAAGTATTTTTAATCTAATATCTTGGACTCTGAGGTAATTTCCCAGCTGCAGGACTGCAAAAATTCCATATCTTCTTTTCTTTAGCCGATTAACTTGGGTATGTTTTAATTTCAGGGTGTGATTGTCGCTCTCTCCTGTTCTTAAAAGAGAAGTGGGACCTTACGAGTAATGGAACAACTTGCTGTTTACCTTTTTATTCATTTCCCTGCACCTCCCCACAAATTTCTCCCCCCACCATCCACCCTTGCCACTCACCATCTTCCAGCTCTCAAACGACACTTCATAGCAGTGACCCTCATTCCAGCCAACAGCCAGAGATTTCACAAACACTACATTTACTTTTTCAAACTAAACAATACTTACTCTTCAATAAAGCGTTTTTGTTTAAACAGAAGAGATATAGAAAAACATGTTTGAGTTTTGTAACAGAAATTTGATTTGTAGGTTTACAAGAAAAAAGAAGCACTCTGGGCAAAATCCTACTCACATTAGTAATATTTCCCCCTCATTTCAAGGCAATCTGAGAAAGGGAGATAGGGCCTGATACTCCTCTCACTTATATGATGAAATAAAACTGGCATTAACCCCATTAACTTTACTAGAGCTACACCTGATGATTTACATGATTTATACGAGAAAAGAATCAGGCCCATAGATTTTATTCAGCTATATAAGTAAGCATAAGTGTTATCAATTCTTACAATTTTATTGTGAGTCTTGTGGTATTTGGTGTTTTTCTTAAAACCCCAGTTCCTGGATTTATGAGATTATGTGAGAATTTCAGTGTTCATTTTTAAAAGTTTCTAGCCTTCATGGCTGCAGAGAAAAGCTTGAAAATGTGACCTGAGTACAGTCAAAACCCAGAAAGCAAACAGAAAAACCTTAAAATATATATTTTTAAAATCTAATGATTTTTAAACAATTTATGATTTTGGGAGGCCTGCCATGATTTTTGAATGCTGGGGGTTGGCAATGCTGAGTACAGGAGAAGGATTCGGCCTTTCGAAGAGGCTTGGAAGAAAGGCTGTTTACAAGATCGCTTATATACAATCACATTATTGCATCTGATATGTAAGTGCAAAGAGTTCTTACTGTTCTATACATGATGACGGGATGTACAAGCATTTTACTTCTTGCATCTGAGCTGTCCTTAAAAACTAACCCAGCCACCAAACTGCTGCTGTGCCCTCACAACTAGGTCCATAAAATCCAGCCTACTTCCCAGTAAGATGACATATTGCTTCTGTTTATCTCTTACTGGGAGAGGAGGAGATGTCCTTTTTTGAGTTCAGTACAGTACATGTGTATGTGAAAATGTTACCATTAGAAAACAGCCTGCAGCACAAACATGGTCTTCCTGTTACCAGTGTGTTGCTATGGGCACTATTTCTGAGAAAACAATCAAAGAAACAGAACAGGAAAATACAGAAGAACCTATCAGGGGAGAAAAACAAATTACAAAGAGCCTGGACTAAATACAGCATGTGCCTAGCTCCTACTGACAGCGATAGAACTAATCATGCCCACCCACAATAGAACAGAGGCATTTTCAAAAGAACCTAAATGATTTAGGACTGCAAATCCATGGGACTTGTGCTGTTAAGAACTTAAGCACTGTTTAAATCCCATCCAGAATTCTTATTTCTAAGTACTCATGCATGAATATAAAGCTGTAATTGCACATCAGTTTTACATTGTTTTATTTTTAAAAAACCCTGTAAAATAGCATGTGTTTTCTCTTCATTATATTGTTTATGTTAATTTAGTGCATATAAAAGAAACCAGTTTCACTAAAGTTGTCTAAGTACAAGCATAGGTAACAGCAGCGAAAACTTCCCCACATTACTCTCACCAGTGCCTCAACCCTGTTCAAGAGCAACTCCCTCTAGGGGTAAGAGGGTGACTCAGTTCTCTGTCAGCCGGTTGCTGAAAAAGTGCCAGGACAGGGATCAATTGTGCTTTGTCATCAAAGAGACACAAGATTAGTTACTTTCAGTCTCCAGGCTGGTTTCAAGTCGCAGTGCTAAAGCTGACCAGCTCCGTGTCTCATTACTGCCTTCTAGTCCTTGTTAAGGTGATTCAGCCTTTTAAATTATCTCCTGGTTGAAACTGGGTGCACGTGTGAAAACGACTATTTAAATTAGTTTCACCATAGAATTGAATCTGGATTTACATTAATACTCCAGGTATCTCAAAATGCCTTACCAAACAATGAATCAGATACTGGGAGTGTAACCACTTTGACAGCAAAAAGAACTATACTCATTAACATTTCTCAGACAATCTTGGACATTAAGCCTTTTGGGGGGGAATATGGCCTGAACACTGGAGTTATTCCAGATTCCTTTCACAAAGTGCTTTGGAATCTTGAAAACCAACATGGAAAGCCACCAATGTGAATGAGAGAGACTAACACTCCATACCTGAAAAATGACGGTGCTCCACTGTAAACTCAGATTGAGAGACTGGGTCCTTGGCCTTTATTGAAATCAGACCATAAAACAAAAGTTTCTCTCAATGAAACAGTTCTGTTGTTGTACATGAGCAAAAAAACCCAAAACAAAACAAAACTCCCCTCCCTCAAAAAAGACCTTAAAACTGGGGGCAGGGAGCAGTATTAGTTAATGATATCTAACTTCATTTACTTGATTGGGAGTAGACAAAGTTACATGCTTTGAAATAAACATGTACAATCAGCAACAGAGGGCTGTATAAACTGAAGCAGCTCAGAACAAACCAGTCAGAGCTAGTTAATATAATCTGTTCTATTCACATAGCCAAGCTTACTCCACCAAGGTCATGAACTTTCCTGGAAAAGCTCAAGTAATTAGCTTCAGAAACACCCTTTCTTTCCGTCTGGTTCATTTTGTCCTTAAATCAGTGCCTCTTATAGGTAGCTGCTTGCTATGTTTCTTCTGGTCACAAAGGTGAGTTGTGCTTGTTATTTCCACAGGAAGATCCTCAAAGAGCAGTGATCAGTAGCTACAAGTTCACTCTCTCCCGTCCCCTCCTCCCCATCTCCCCTGCTCTTTTAAAACATTTTTGGATAGATACCAACTCAAAGCCTTCTTACCTGGCGAAAGAACAGCAGGTTTCCGATGAAAGGCAAAGGTGCAGGATGCCTGATACCCACCTTCTCCAGCCTGGAAAACGAAGAGGTGGAGTACCTAGGAAAGGGGTTAAATAGACAAGAAGTTAATTTTGGATGTAGTCACGATGTGGCTTTCCAGAGGAATTAGATCAAGTAGAATTCCTGGAGTAAGAGTGGGAGGAGATGCTTTCTGCAATCAGTCAAATGGCACAATCAACACAGAGGCATTGCTCTGTAGCTCCATTTATTAGGCACACTTGCAAAAGCTAGTGGACTGATTCCCCAGGAGCAAGTGGTAGAGAAAAGAGATACCTCAACACAGCATATCTAGGCCTGGAAACTTTTGGGGCACCTGATTCTGCTCTCAGATACACCAGGGTAAATCAGAAGAAACCCCTGAAGTCAGTGAAGGTACACTGCCATAACATAAGTGAGATTAGAACACACATTTCATTTCTGACTGGTGGCACAGGGGAAGGGAGCAAAAGGGAGTGGTCAATTCCCTTCCCCACTACCCATTTCAAGAACTCAAGCTGGAATTAGCAGTACCAGAGACAAGATACTGTCAGTATCTCAGGGAGACGTAGCTACTGTGCCAGATGTACTGATTAACTGATTTGCCAGCTACTAGTCAGCAACTTAAAACATGATAAAATAGGAAGAACCAAAAACCAACGGAAAAACTCCCAGGTACACCTACAGTCAAATGCTGTGGCTGCACATCATCAGACACAACAATTGAAACCTTTATGCCAAAATCAATTTTAAATAGGAGTGGTGTTTTTAGGTACTGAAGTCTGCCAGGGACAAGCACAAACAACAACTGTAGTTAGCCAGATACCCAATAAAGTTTTAACTGAATAGTAACACTACAGGGACAAAGCACACTGAAGTCAATAGAACAACTCCCACTAATTCCAATGAGTTCTGACCCCCTGGACCCCAGCTCTCAGTTTAAGGAGCCTCTGTGGAAGAGTCTGATAGTCACACAACCTTCACACATTCCACTTTAAAAGCCCTAGGTGATATATAGATGCTTTGCTCTGCTCCTAACTAAAGGACAGAAGGTGTGTGCTTCCCCTTCACAAAAAAAAAGATAAAAGGGAGAATAGTTGGACTCTGAAATGACTTGTCAAAGGAAACCATCTTTTGTGTCACATCTGGATTTTTTTTCTCCCAGTCTCAAAGAATTCTGGGTGCTGAAATATTCCATAACTAGAAATGTGAATAGAGAGTTGGATCTCCTGTGACCAGCAAAACAAAGTGAGACTAAAGTATCTAGTTAGTGGTATTTTGTACTTTTTTTATCCCCAAATGATGTCTTATAATAGATCAACTTCTGCTGATTTTCCTCTGTGACGATATTTAAAAAGAAATTATTATAACAGAGTACATGTCTGATCATTTTTAGATACCAACATTTTTTAGATGACAAGACAAACCTGTGGGAGCACAAATTCTGAATAGAAACAAACTATCTTTGGTTCATGCAAGCGCACAATTTCAATGTGACAGGGAATTGTGGAGAAAGAAAAGGGGGGAAGGCATAAAAGTCCACATTTACTATATGTTTTATGTATGGGGGGGCTAATTTATTTAGTATTTATTTAGTATTTATTATTTATTTATTCACCGATTAATTATTATTAAATGATTATTTATGTTTTATTTATTTACGGATTATTTTTATTTTATTTTTAGATTTGCCTAAACTGTGGTTTTCATTTTGGGGACTTTGATATCCTCAGTGTATAAAGTAAGGGGCAAAAACATTTTTTATAGACTAGTGTACTTACTTGTATTTTATTGTTGATGTTTTAATTTGAAAATATAAATAGAATGATCATTAAAACACATTATATGTCACAATGCATCAGATTTTGGTACTCATAGCTATCCAATCGACAATACAATGCATTTTCTCTCAATGGTACCAAAACCACAGATCTTCATGTATTGCAAAATGAAATAAAACTGAGTACACTGCATGAAGGAGATGATGTGATCAACTAATACTTAATAAAAAAAAAGAGCTAAATAGCACAAACGGTGTTCAAAGTTTAGCACTGATTCTCATGAGAGCACAGGAAAGAAAATATACTGCAAGTGTGGAGACCATTCACCCCTTCATTAGCATCTCATCATTGTCAGCCTCAGAATGTTCTGGCAGCTCCACATAATGGCCTTTTTTTCAGGGATGCAGCCGTCTTCTGATGCTCTTTGTTCCAGTTACATTTGAAGTAGATTTTCAAAAGGCATAAAAACATGATTTACAACGAGATGGTAAGCAGAGCACTAACATAGCCATGCTGAGCGCTGGCACACAATGACTCAGAAGGCAGGGGAAAAAAAGAGTGCCATGTTTGAGCACACATTCCGACACCGTACAATTGTGGGGTATTTCTGTTATTTTAGTTGCTTTTCCCCAGTTTTGTGGGGAAAAAACCCACTGTATGTGATTGTTGTTTTCAAACAACCTGGGAAATTACATGGCAAAAAAAAGCTGTATTAAAATAGCATTAAGGTTGCAAAGCCAAGCACTGGAAAGCTAGGAAATCCCGGCATTAAGATGGCCAGGGTCCCCAAGCAGGGTCAGTGTTAGATTCTCTGGCACCCAGGGCAGAAAGCCAAAGCCACGTCTTGCAGGGCTGAAACCTAGGGCCCTGAACCCCGCTACCCAGGGCTCAAGCGAAGCCTGAGCAATTTAAGTTTGTGGGGCCCTAGGCAGTTGCCCTCCTTTCTACCCCCTAATGCCGGCCCTCGTTTTTATATGCAGAAAAACAGTTGTTGTGGCACTGGTGGACCATGGAATTTTTACAGCATGTTGCGGGAGGGAGGGAGAGGGCCTCAGAAAGAAAAAGGTTGAGAACCCCTGAGCTACTGGATGGGAATGTGATACATTTTGCCAGTGATTTACACAGCTCTTTGAGTGACATATTGGAAATCAGGATCCCTGGGTTCTGTTGCTGGCTCTGGGAGGGAAGAGTGGGTTAGTGGTTAGAGCAGTGGTCACAGACAGGATAGCCCAAGCACATAGAATCATCATAGAATAATCGAATCTCAGGGTTGGAAGGGACCTCAGGAGGTCATCTAGTCCAACCCCCTGCTCAAAGCAGGACCAATCCCCAACTAAATCATGCCAGCCAGGGCTTTGTCAAGTTTCCCTCCACAGATCAGAGTGCAAAAGAACAATAGGGAGAACAAAAGATGCATACACAGCAAAGACAAAGAGGAAAATAAATAATAATGATTAATAATAAGTATGATAATTCTTCTGGCCTTTAAGAGATAATAAATTAATAAACAACAGAGGTGGCAATGCCCCATCAACCCCCCACTAAGTGAGTACTTACAATACATCTTCTATCATTTAGTGTAAACAGTTTTACATCAGAAGATACCGTTCAAGAGTCAATATGAAATCATCACGGACTCATGTACCATTGAAATTATCCCACATTTCTCTCTCATTCTTTCTGTGTCTGATCTCCTTCAAAGATGCAATGCATACTTGACAACATCTGAGAGCTATAAATAGAGATGTTTAGAGAGAAAAATTGTGGTACACTTTTTAACTTCACTGAAACTTGGAACTAGAAAAGACTTTTTTGGAAGGCTGGATGGGAAAACAGAAAATACTTTGCTGAAATAGGGCTTATCCCTGGTAAACAGGTAAGTGTTATGATATGTCCCCCAGTTTATTTTACACACACAAACAGAGATATCAATACACACACACATACACCCCAACAAAGGTATCAGTAGCAATTCCATAGTTAGGGTTTTTGCACATAAAACAGGGATTCAAACTCTTTGTTATATATGAAAAACAAATTGTGTGCTCCCCAAAATTACAGCACTTACCCTGGAGTACAGAATGAACTGTCTGAGTATTTACATGTAAATCTCTTAATATGTTTAGGAATTAAAAATGAATTAAAATGGGTCATTTATGAAATTTAGCACCTCGTGTCAGACTTTTTTTTTCTTTGGCATGTAATAACTTCAGTAGAAGAGCAAGAGACGACTCAGACTTCCCATATAGTTGAATCTCACTAAAATCTTATTTATAGGCTACATTTGAATAAGTTTTTAGAATTAATGGTTATTTTACATACATAGTTATTTTTCATAACTGAAGATATCTACTACAGCAAAGACTGAAGGATACAATGTTCTTCTGAAACAAAGAATTTAGGGTGACCAGATAGCAAGTATGAAAAATCAGGACGGGGGTAGGGGGTAATAGACCTCTATATGAGAAAAAGCCCCAAATATCGGGACATCTGGTCATCCTAAGAGAATTCCACAAAGAACTATCTTCCAAAATGGTTGCCCTCTCCCATTATTTAAAGGGACGGAAGCACACTTGCCCTCTGTTGGTGGCCATTTGAGAACGGGTCTCTCATTTTTCCCAGTTAGATTGTGATTCTGCCTCCTCACAGCACAGAGCGCCTTGTGGTTTTAGACTCATTGAGAACAGTTCCATTTTAAAAGAGGGCAGATCTTCATGACAAATAAACTTTAATAAAAAATGGCAAAAAGTGACTTTTAATCCTAAATTTATTTTCAAAAAACTACCAGATCTAGTCAAGGGTTAAGCCAGGAGCAAGAGGAAACTAGGGTGTATGCGTGTGTGTGCACAAGGGAATGTAGAGGGTGAAGGAGGGAGAAGTAGGGGTGTGTGCATGCAGGGTAATGTAGAGAGGTGCAAGAAGCTAGGGAATTTGGAGGACAGGAAGGGGGTGGAAACTGTGATATACACTGACTGTTCTGCTTTACACTGACAAACCAGAGCAACTGTAAACTCAGTTTAACTGGCTTGTATGCTCTGGCCACTTTGAATTGTTCCAGAAATGGATAAAGCAGCCAAAGTGTACCAGCGAATCTGGCCATAAAACTCTGCCATATAGTGTGACAAAGTGAGGGGTGGAAAAGATTTTTTAAAATGTATTGTGTCTTTAAGAATCAGTCAAATCTCATCTGGGTCCACAAACACTAAAATACCTTTATCTAACCTGTATGGTTATCACATCATGCCCCTGCATGACAGAATTAATGTTTCTGATAAAGGAGGTACTTTCAATTATAAAGCACAGTACGGAAAAATAATCAGTAATCCCTCCAAATATGTATTTGAATATACCTTTTGCACAAGATTTCAGTGAGTTTTTTATTATACAGGAAATTTTTTAAGAGTCAGTGAAAGGGCAGACTCAGAAGGCTGTTTGGGTGCCCTAACTCTATATTTCCATATCTGAATAAGCATGGATTTCTTTCAAATGGTTTTTATCCATGAACATATGGGGTTATAAACACTTGATTTGGGGATAATTACAGCATCCCTTTAATATATCTAAATTCTAAATTAGGATATGTACTCTTAACCTTAACTCCATTTTAACATAGTTTCATGTCAGAATAGGATAGACAGTCAGACAGACATACACACACACACACAGACACAATCTACCAGTTTTAGGGACAAAAGTATTTTCCAGCTACAAAGTTTACGTGACCATAGTGTTCCTATTCCAGATGAAATACCTAGTGTTTTAATGATATACAAGGAAGGCAAGGGCAAATTTATATACATTTATACCTCCAGTATCTGGCAGCAATCATCTTTTAATCCACACTGTTCTGGCCTACTGAACAATTCTTTTAACGCATGTTGTCATGAGGGAGCTGGTGGCTCAAGAGATAGGTAATAATAAAACCGCAGGTTTGTTATAGTAATTTTTTTAATATCACTGATGAGTCGCATCCAATTAAAAAAAGAAAGCCAATAACACTTGCACAGACAATCAACAGGCATTATGCTCCAGAGAGAAGCCCCATGGGAGACTGCAGGCCTGTATGGCAGACCCATACAATATTTCATCACTACTCTCGGAGGCCGGGTACTCAGAGTGCAGCCTCTTCCAACAGGGCTATGACTTTTTCAAAACAAATGCTAAAATTCATGTCTGTGATCATTCTACAGTTTTAATAATGGGCTTTCGAGCCTTTCACCAGCGTCATCTCAATGGGCAAATGTGATCCAGTTCTGAAGCAACCAAAAGCCATTGCCGTCTTGTGGCTGTTTGGTATCTTTGCAAAATGAGTTGGTGGCCTCAGTCCAGTTCCTAGGAGACAGGTGCCCTTAGAACCCCTGATAGCCATCTCAGCAGATGAGGCAATGGAAACAAGGCACGAAGAGTTCAAGCGACTTGCTCAGGGCCATACAGCAAGTCTGTGTCAGAGCTATGAACTGCACCAGGCTCTCTGGAGGCTCAGTGTAGCAACTTAACCACAAGACCACCCTACCTCTCACTCTCTAGGACGGTTAACATGGCACCTTTCACATGCACTAATCTCCTTTTCTTTCTTTCTTTTTTGTATACTCATTTGTGCCCGCCTATTGCAGGGCTTACGGCAGAGCACGTTACCGTCGGGGCTCGAACACCCCAGCTTTAGTCAGGAAAGTTGATATTTGTATAAACTGAGGCTTCTTTTAAAAAACATGATTTCCAGTGAGCAGGATAACATTTCATAAAGTTTTGTCGCCCCATAATTACATGTCTTCATTTTGTAATTAGACATCTTAATGGCATAATTAAAAGGACATGAAGTTTCAGCTTAATTAGACATTCTAATTGTTATGCAAATTCATATCCTAGTGATGCAACTCCATTTGCAAATGCACGACATGTGTTTCCACGTACATCTCAACCCTTTCTAAATACCAATAAGAATAAACCTAGATTGACTAGCTGCAGATGCAACGAGTTTAAATGGAGAAGTGGGCCCTGCTCAGGGGCTTAGTGATTGTATCTACGCAAGGCCATGAAGCAAGTGAGTTTGATTCCCAGGCCTGTGGTCTATTATTCCTTGGGGACAGCAAGGATTTCCAACGCTGCAGAGCAACAGGGTTAAAGTTCTTGTACTAAATTCCTCAACAACCCCGACCATGCATACAGCCACTTAAGAACAGATGATGCCAGTAAGGCCATGGTCTAATGCTGGGAGGCAGGGTGGTCTCATATCACACCAGTGGGAGCTCCAGGAGGAGCAAAATTGCCTCAAGTGCCTCACATACCTTCAAAGTTCAGCAAGGGTTCCCTCTCTGCGGTCTGCTAGTTTTGGTGGTTGGAGCACAGGCTGGGAATGGAGCCACTGGCCCCAGCTCCCCCCTCCCAAATTTTTGGGAGCATGGGCAAGGAGCAGTCTCTGTACAAAGGAGAGCACAGGAACTGCAATTGTGGCTGGCCCCTGCATAGGCGCCATAAGGGGTAGTGCAGCGAGCCTCCTTGCATCACCCTTGGTTGTACACTTAGCACCAGGGCCAGTACTGACAGATTTGGGCAAGAGCCCAGTTATCATTGGACAGACAAAAATGACGCATGTAGGAAGGATGGTCTCAGAGTTTTACACGGCTCCAAACTGCCTCCCCTTCTGATCCTCCTGCCACAGGTACAGGTGCAGAAGGGAGGTTGTTTCCTCCTTTCATCCCACCGCCAGCAGGAGACCCAGGGCTGATCCATGAGTTGCAGATCTCGCACAGGGCATGGGGCTCCAAGTAACTACTTGTTTAGCTTTTGGTGCTCATTGCTATAGTATCTGAGTGCTTCACAAGCACTCATTAATATATTTTGACAAAATGTCTGTGAGGTGAGGGGATGGTGTTTTTGTTTTTTTTACATACAGATGGAGAACTGAGGTATTATCCCTTCTTTACAGATTAAGATCAAAAGTACTTACTGTTTTTAGGTGCCCAATTTGAGATGACTAGATTTTTCAGAGTACTTATCACTGTATAGCACTTTATATGTTCAAAGCACCACTCCCATTGACTGCAGTTGCAGCTGTGAAATCATTTCTGCAATTCAGACCCCAGGGTCTCAAGTTGGGCACCTCGAAAATGAGGAGCACACAATTAGTGGCCACCAGTGAAAAGTCTGCTTAAATTGACTTGTCCAGAATCACACAGGAACTCTGTGGCAGAGGCAAGGATAGAATCCAATTCCCCAGGGCAGTACTCAACTGCCTGAACTGTGAGACCACATTTTCTCTTCCTGCAATTCCCTCTCTTTCATTATGCATCTTCCAACTTCTGCAACTAATGAAGGAGGGGTCCTACAGACTACAGCCTCCTTTATTACGCAACCCTGATTCAGCTCCAGGGAAGGTCCATCCTGTGTACCCAATGAGGCAGGGGTCCTGTGAAAAAAATGGCACGTGATCACAGAACTAGAGACTGTATTATAATGCATATGCACAATGACAAATTAAGATCGCACTGGCAAGCTTAATTCTGCAATTGCCTAACTTTTGCATGCTTGGTTTTACAACTTTAATATAATGTTCTTTTAACATAGTTGTGTGCATGTGTGACCCTAACAGATAGACTCACACTAGCTCAGCTTAAGCTGTAAGTAGATAGCGCACACTCAGCGAAACAGAATTTTCAGAGATTTTAGCAGTTTAAAATCAAAGTCTCTACTGAGCATGTGAAAAATGATTTTTTCCAAGGTTTATAACTTGGCCATGGGGACCACAAAAGGCACATCCCTGACACAAAGGCCACTCCCTGCCAAACTTCAAGTTCCTGCTCCAGAGCATGGGGGCGCTAAGTCATTTCCAAGAAAAGATCTCAAGAATTTGTTAATATAGGCAAAACAGCATATTTTCCTTAGCTTTGTTGTGAGAACTGAACTATTTTAATGGATTTTTTTTAACTCAGCCTGAGACAGACATCTGGCATGGAAAATTTCAGCCCAACTGGTTAAAATTTGGCAAGTAAAAACAGGGTCTTATAATCGGAAGTGTTGTGCAACCTTAATCATAGGTGGTGCTACCAGCCCCACCTACAATAAAATACTTCTGGGTAAAAAAAACACCACTTTTGTCTCCTAGGCTGAGAACTTGTATGTCTAATTTCAGCCCATAGCTAAATTATTATATCTGAGTTATAATCTATTATAATAGGGGGTGACGATGGCAACACTGAGACCCTTAATTATAGGAATGCTACCATAATACCATACATACCAGACAGCATATCATAGCCTGAAATCAGCACTGAAGAGCTCTGCGGTTCCCAGAGCTTGAAAGCTGCCATGAGGCTTCAGAGACTCCTCTTCATTCCACCCCCACCCCTCATTTCCTCATTCCATGGCTTACTTTGCACTCCAAGTTTTCTCTTTTCAAACTATTAAAGTACAGAGACCTATTTCCCATAAACAGTCACTCTCCTGGCACGGCCTTATGTCACAGAGATTGCAATGGAGGCACTAATCCTCCTGGAAGAGTGATGCCACACGCTGGTGGGCTGTTGAACCAACAGTAATGGCATGGGAAGAAGGAAAGAATCTGTAAGAGCTGCCACCAGTGTATAGCATGCAGAGTTGTTGTAGCTGTGTTGGTCCCAGGATATCAGACAGACCAGGTGGGTGAAGGAATATCTTTTATTGCAGCAACTTCTGCTGGTGAAAGAGACAAGCTTTCGAGCTTACACAGAGCTCTTCTCGGATGCAGCAACGTTCTCTGAAGCAATCTGCAGTAGCAAAAAAAAAATATAGCACCATCTGGTGGCCGGCTTGGGGGCCCACAGGGATAAGCTGCCAAACATAAAAATAAAGTTCCAGTCCAGGATGCTGTGGTTTGCTGTGCAGGTTAACATACACTGGGAGCAGGCTGCAACCAGGGGGTCCTAAGCTCCAATAGTGAATACAGCAAAGCATGCTGGGTAATGACGGCAAACATTAGAAGAGACTGGTAGGGAGGGCAGTTTAGCACTGCCACCTACAGGACTTCTATAGTGATAGGTACCCATGGAGGGAGAGTGGGTGGCTGGAGAGAGGAATTGACACAAAGCTGGTGAGAAGATGCAGATTAAACCCAGCTCCCTTGTTTCCTATGCCCAGTATTCATGATTTGATCTGGTATCCTCTGGCTAAGAAGGGCTAAGTCTGTAGGGAGGAGCAGTAGTGTTGGACAGGGATCCTCAAATTTTGTCATGCTGTGGATCACTGTAGATACAGAGATTGCTTCATGGGCCATCTCCTCTCCCATCTGCAGTAACATGGACCGCCTCCTTTCCCTATGCAATTCCTTAAATGGAAAAGGAAGTTCAAGAAAGTATTCTTATCATCGTTTAATGCGATTTAGCAGCCAGAAACAAAGAGGAGGAGCCATCATCATGTGACCAGCCAGCTCTCTGTGGACCACTAATAAAGGACCTCTAGTGACAAGAAGTTTGAGAACCACTGCCAAAGAGAACAGAGCTGAACAGCTGCTACATGGGGGGGGGGGGGGGACGACGGACTAGAATTTGTGAAGGATTGGGCCAAAGAATAACAGCAAACAAATTAAACTTTAAGGAGATGGCATTAACCTGAAACATAGACAAAATGAGTTAAAAATACTTTCAAGTGCTGCCGAATCCCTGTGCCAGATTTCTTACTATTTTACGATCCAATTTCCCTATTTCTAAAAAAAAAAAAAAAAACAGTTTTTGCTTTCCTGCTGCTGTGTGAAAGATTCACTCAAAACAACAGGGAAAATGACTGACTATACAAAAGTACAAATGGGAATCAATGAAACTGAATAGATGTATAAAGTGTCAGACTTCACAGGAAACTATTGAAAAGTAGAGACTCCCCTCCTCCCCCTTTAATCGCTATAAATTACGGTAATATTAGGCATCACTTGCAAAAGGTTAAAAGTGTTCAAACAGAAGCATAAGTTTTAAGTTGATGTGTCCCTTTAATAGCCTCTCTCTTGACTGACTGTTATAAAAAGATGCCTGCAGCACTGGACCAACGTATCTCATTTATCAGCTGCGCTGAAGACCATTATGGTCTTTCCTCCAGTGCACAGAAAAAATCCATCCGTTAATTTAAAAAAAATCTTTTTAAAGAAACTCTTGTTCGAGACAGATAGTCACCATGTACAGGCTGACATGGAAACAGCTTTCCTGTAACAGAGTCTATTTTGCATTATTCTATGTCATATCACATGACAGCTTCCTCTTCAGATCATTCATCTGGATGTTCCATACTATACACAGCAACGGTCCCCTTTTTCTGTGAAATGGTTTTGCACATGACAGGAAAAGCTAATTTTAATGAAACAGCTCCACTCTTGCCTCTGTCTTGTTCCTTCTTGCGCTGTTGATAGGCTATTGAATGTCGTTTATAATGCATTGCTCTCTAATTATACAAGAAAGTCAATCATCGCTGTCTGTCCCTTTGGCACCAGTTTTTCTCCACATTAGATGTGCAGTTCTGCACTTAATGTATTGTACATATGTGACGGGGACCCCGGGGTACAACCTGGAACTGCGGGACCACTGTGCCTCCTTTAATTCTGTAGCCTGGCCTGTCTCTCACAAACCTGTGCCAGTGACAGGCAGTAACACCCCTCTGGGCGCTGTGATCACTCAGCCGTCAACAGGTGGGCCCCACACCCAGCTGTATTACATGAATGCTCCCTGAGTCACTCATGAATCATACCAAGAAAGGCACCAGTCAATCACCCCAACCCCCAGACTTGCATCCCCATAATGTACCATCTTACACTGCTCAAGACCCCTTGGGCAATGCAAGCTCATTAATAAGTTCACCACTTCTTCATAGGAAAGTGGACATGCACCAGCCTTTGTAATCTGAGCTGAGGTTTCCCCAGCACTTCAACTAAAACCACAGTTTTAGGTAAAATATAAAACAGATTTATTAAGTACAGAAAGATAGATTTTAAGTGATTATAAATAGCAGGCATAGAGATCAAAATTGGTTACTTAAGAAATAAGAATAGAAATGCAGTCTAAATTCTAACTTTGATTCAAATCTTGCTTGGTCTGTTAAACAGTCTCTCATCCTAACAGATGTTACAGGCACAGTTCCTCAATAGACAGACTGGACTCTCTTCTGGCCTGGGACCAATCTCACTAGTTAAGTCTTTGTTTCCAGATAATCTTCCAGGTGTGGAGATGGGGGGCAGGGTGTGTGTGAAGGGGAAAGAGGCCCAGTGATGACGTCACTGCCACCCATTTATACTTTCTTCCGGCAGCTAGGCCCCCATGGTGAACATGCCTTCTCTGAGAAGTCTCTGGGATAGTGGATTCTTGTAGATGAGCCATTAACACCTGTCTAGCCAGTGATGGGTGCTCATTTGTCCCTACTAAAAGGCCAGCTAGGGGCATCTCCCAACTTCACAGCATATTTCAGTAGCACATATAGCAATACTCCATAGTGTCACATACAATCCAACAGGATAGTAAGGTTCAACAGATCAAGACTTTTTAAATGATACCTCACAAGGCATGCATTGTACCAAACATATCATCATTACAAAATCATAGGGGCCTTGAGAGGTTATCTAGTCCACTCCTCTGCATTCATGGCAGGACTAAGTATTATCGAGACCATCCCTGACAGGTGTTTGTCTAACCTGCTCTTAAAAATCTCCAGTGATGGAGATTCCACAACTTCCCTAGGCAATTTATTCTAGTGCTTAACCACCCTGACAATTAGGAAGTTTTTCCTAATGTCCAACCCAAACTTCCCTTGCTGCAATTTAATCCCATTGCTTCTTGTCCTATCCATAGAGGTTAAGAAGAACAATTTTTCTCCCTCCTCATTGTAACAACCTTTTATGTACTTGAAAACTGTTATCATATCCCCTCTCAGTCTTCTCTTTTCCAGACTAAACAAACCCAATTTTTTCAATCTTCCCTCATGGGTAACATTTTCTAGACCTTTAATCATTTTTGTTGCTCTTCTCTGGACTTTCTCCAATTTGTCCACATTTTTCTGAAATGTGGCACCCAGAACTGGACACAATACTCCAGTTGAGGCTGTATCAGCGTGGAGTAGAGCGGAAGAATTACTTCTCGTGTCTTGCTTGCAACACTCCTGCTAATACATCCCAGAATGATGTTCGCTTTTTTTGTAACAGCATTACACTGTTGACTCATACTTAGCTTGTGGTCCTCTATGACCCCCAGATCCCTTTCCACAGTACTCCTTCCTAGGCAGGCATTTCCCATTTTGTATGTGTGCAACTGATTGTTCCTTCCTAAATGGAGTACTTTGCATTTGTCTTTATTGAATTTCATCCTATTTACTTCAGATCATTTCTCCAGTTTGTCCAGATCATTTTGAATTTTAATACTATCCTCCAAAGCACTTGCAACCCCTCCCAGCTTTGTATCATCCACAAACTTTATAAGTGAACTCTCTATGCCATTATCTAAATCACTGATGAAGATATTGAACAGAACCGGACTGCAGAACTGATCCCTGCGGGACTCCACTCGTTATGCCCTTCCAGCATGACTGTGAACCACAGATAACTACTCTCTGGGAACGGTTTTCCAACCAGTTATGTACTCACCTTATAGTAGTTCCATCTAGGTTGCATTTATCTAGTTTGTTTATGAGAAGGTCACGTGAGACAGTATCAAAAGCTTTACTAAAGTCAAGATATAACCACGTCTATCACTTCCCCCCATCCATAAGGCTTGTTACCCTGTCAAAGAAAGCTATCAGGTTGGTTTGACATGATTTGTTCTCGACAAATCCATGCTGACTGTTACTTATCACCTTATTATCCTCTAGATGTTTGCAACTTGATTGCTTAATTATTTGCTCCGTTATCTTTCCGGGTACAGAAGTTAAGCTGACTGGTCTGTAATTCCCCGGGTTGTCCTTATTTCCTTTTTTTAGATTGGCAGTATATTTGCCCTTTTCCAGTCTTCTGGACTCTTTCCTGTCTTCCATGACTTTTCAAAGATAATCGCTAATGGCTCAGATATCTCCTATGTCAGCTCCTTGAGCATTCTAGGATGCATTTCATCAGGCCCTGGTGACTTGAAGATATCTAACTTTTGTAAGTAATTTTTAACTTGTTCTTTCCCTATTTTAGCCTCTGATCCTACCTCATTTTCAGTGGCATCCACTATGTTATACATCCAATCACTACCAACCTTCTTGGTGAAAACCGAAACAAAGAAGTCATTAAGCACCTCTGCCATTTCCACATTTTCTGTTACTGTTTTTCTCCCCTCATTGAGTAATGGGCCTACCCTGTCCTTGACCTTTCTCTTGCTTCTAATGTATTTGTAGAATGTTTTCTTGTTACCCTTTATGTCTCTAGCTAGTTTGATCTCATTTTGTGCCTTGACCTTTCTAATTTTGTCCCTGCATACCTGTGTTATTTCTTTATATTCATCCTTTGTAATTTGATCTTCTTTCCACTTTTTGATTTTTCAATCATTGAAGTTTCCTGGTTAAGTCAGGGTGGTCTCTTGCCATAATTCCTATCTTTCCTATGCAGTGGGATAGTTTGCTCTTGTGCCCTTACTAATGTCTCTGAAACACTGCCAACTGTCTTCAATTGTGGGATCTTACCTACCAACTCCCTGAGTTTGCTAAAGTCTGCCTTCTTGAAATCCACTGTCTTTCTTTTGCCGTTCTCCCTACTACCATTCCTTAGAATCATTAACTCTACCATTTCATGATCACTTTCATCAAAGCTGCCTTCCACTTTTAAATTCTCAACCAGTTCCTCCCTGTTTGTCAAAATCAAATCTAGAACAGCCTCTCCCCTAGTAGCTATCATAGTGGTGAATATGTGGGGTCCAGGGTGCTATTTTGTGCTATAAGAGAAAGATCCCACTGGTAGTATTTATAAAAGGGTCTCGTGATAGCTCCTTTGTCCTACACCAGCCTCCCTCTCGCAGTGAAACAGTCTAACATTCTTTGCTGTGCATGAACAAAAAGTTTCACCACTTAAATTGCAAGCTCTTTGGAACAGGGACCATCTTTCTGTATTGCATGTACAGCACCTAGCACAGTGGGGCCCAGATCCTTGAGTGGGGCCCCTAGGTGCTACTGCAATTCAAATAATAAATAACTAATCCATCAGCATCAGATCTCACATGACCTAGCATAACTGCACTCAGAAAAGTTTGTATGCATTCATGGCTGACATACTGGACTCACTCAAAGTAAGGGAGAGAGTCCCCTGCTGTCACCTTCCAAGCATTAAGAGCACTGGTTTTAATTTTAAAATGTCTCAAGTGTAAGCAAAACGGTGGCAGTGATGTGAAGTGTCTGGAAAGACTATGAATTCCCTCAGCAGCCCTAGCACACTTTTCAAGTGATTTTTGAGTGCCTAATGGCTGCTCCATTTACCTATCCAGTCACTGCACTAACAATAGCTTGCTCCTTGTAAAGCACTTTCAGATTCTTCAAATACGTAAACTTAAAGGCACCATGTTTTAACAAAAACACACCCCCCTCCAAAAAAAAACAACCAACCTTGTTGTATTCCCCATGAATACAACAACCAAATCCTGCTGTATTCCCCATGAAACAAAATGAATATCTGTTTTACAATGTAATTTATTTTGGTAGCAGCACGGTTATCACAAGGGTTTCTGTACACCACATTTTTATTCATCTTGTGCACTTATCTTTCACTCGTATCTATCCCTTGGGGGATGTATTAGCAGCAGAGGTGAGTTAGTGCCAAACCGAGCAACTGAACATTCACACTGCCACCCTTCAAAAGGGCCATTTTCTTGCCCTCTCTGAAGCTATCCTGCTGAGCGATGCACAGAGTTAATGCTCGATGCAGCAGAGCAGAAGATTTTCTATACTTTAATCCTACTGACTTCAGATAGTGTTGATCCTTCCCATTCTCTGACTTTAAGGTCCAGTTCCCCCACCCCCCCTCAGATCCTTTTGTCCCTGATCAGTGCAAAGGGGCCAGAATCTGGCCATCAGCTGAGAATTCCCAGTGTAGGGATTTTTATTTGGTGCAAAGGCATGGGCAGAGTAGCTGGCCCCTGTGCCAATTTCTCTACCTCAGTGTAGTGGGTGTGTCTGTGTGAGCAGGTGATTAAATGGTTCCCTGCCTTGAAATGGGACCTGTAGGCACTTTAATAAATGGACTGGAAGGTTCTTTGATTCCACTTTAGTTTCTGTAGGTACCTGTTAGCTTCCAAAATGCTGTTTTGGGACTTCCGATAAGTTATGCTTTCGAATGAAACATCATAGCATATAAAAAATAGAACAATGAGTGGGAGAGGGACTATTTTTCGCTCCTTCACCAAGAGTGGATATGCACCACTGACACAAAACTGTAAAGAGTCAGGGAACTGGCCCTTTCTACTCCAGTACCAACAGGGCATGCAGATAAAGGTAAATGAAAAAAAAGGGGGGGTTTATTAGAGGTTGCCCATTGCACATCAGCAAAACGGAATCTGATCTTCGGTACTTGGCCTGTAACAAGAGAAAAGTGAGTCCGAATGTATTTAGATTATTCAATACACCAAGGTGTGTGTGGATCCACTACTTGGATTTTATTGGAACACCTTACACTATTTCACTATTTCATAAACACTTTTCGTAGCGCTGAGTGACACAAAAGAACTTGCCGTTAAAAAGCCGGACCCGTGACTCACAAGGTATCTGTGAGAGGAGCTGTTCCTTGAATGAAGAAATCACCATTGCACTATTGGAGGCGGAGATGCAACTCTGAAAGTAAACAATCCCAAGCCAATACGACAGTCACCAGTCAAGAGTCACCAGTTACCGTAGTACTTCTGACAGCACTGTGGGGGATCGCCGAATGCTTAGTCAGGGGAGTATTACTGGGTGGTAATAGCTGGTAAAGAATGTCTGAAAAGTTTATAGCCACTGTCAAGATACACGAAAAAACAGTGTGGGATATACTACTTCACAGAAGGTACAACCAAACATATACCCAATTAAGTATGGTTACCCTGTAATGAGATGTCCCTTCAAAGGGACCTCTATTCTCTTGTCTGCCCTTCAACATAAACTGGTAACTCCGCTAATCAATCAACTCCCTAGATGCATGACCTCATAGGGTCCATTCTAACCTCAGAACAAGCACATCACTTTTCATAAGTGACCATGTTCTGTGTTTCAGATCTGCAAAGTGAATGATCGCCTGGAGTGATGCTATTGCTATGGTATGAAGAGCCAAAGAGGCTCTGGACATGATAGTCTTGAGAATTAAAATGAATTATTACTCTCCTATCCTCCTCACTCTACACATCAGGACCAGAAGAACAGAAGAACTCTTTCTTTCTGGCTTATAAGAAAGAACGAGGAGTACTTGTGGCACCTTAGAGACAAACAAATGTATAAATTTGTTAGTCTCTAAGGTGCCACAAGTCCTCCTCGTTCTTTCCGCTGATACGGACTAACACGGCTACGACCCTGAAGTCTGGGTTATGACTCTGCAACAGGCCTACATAAAGGGGTTGTATTTCCAAACAGAGCAGAAACCTTCTTTGTGGGCAAGGTTTGGATCCTGTTCCTTGACCACTGGCTCAGCCTGAATGCACAGACTATCGTAGCTTTCATCCCTATGGAGAAGAGTGGTGAAAGATTGTACTGTGATCTTCAAACTGTAGAATTTGTGGGGGAGGGAAAGTTTAAGAAGTGTTTATTTCTCTGAGGGGAGAAATAAGTCAGGGATCAGGCTATCTGAAAAACTCGCTATTGAGATTAGACAAAAATGGTTTTACAGTTACAGCTGTGGGCACGCTGGCAAAAGTGAAGCTGAGCCATCTCTTGCTTAACTGCATGTGGTAAATGCAGCAGTGCAACCAACAGAATGAAGATGATTGCCAGGGGCCCTTATGAAACATCCAGGGCTCCCTCATCTGAACCTGCAGCTGTTCCTGTTGTTCCATTAACAAATTGCAGCTGGTGATAAAGATAGGTTATATGCCTTTAAAACAGTAAAAGTGATGTGTGTTTTATTCAACAATTAAGCTATGAAAGCAGTTAAGAGTGTGAGCATGGGAGACTGAGGTTCCCACTGACTAGGTACAGCACAGACATCAGCACTTCAAGCTTCCTCACCCTGCCAAGACAGCATGCCTCAGTCCTGCTCTCTACCTTCTCTAAGTATAAGAACAGCCATACTGGGTCAGACCAATACCCTGTCTTCCGACAGTGGCCAATGCCACAGGCTTCAGACAGAATGAACAGAGCGGGGCAATTATCTAGTGATCCACCACCTTCCTGTTGTCCAGGCCCCGTTTATGGCAGTCACATGTTTAGGCACACCCAGAGCACGGGCATACATCCTTGACCATTTTGGTTGATAGCCATTGATGGGCCTATCCTCCATGAACTTTCCTAATTCTTTTTTGAACCCACTTATACTTTTGGCCTTCACAATATACCATGGCAATGAGTTCCACAGGGTGACTGTGCATTGTGTGAAGAAGTACTTCCTTTTGTTTGTTTTAAACCTGCTGCCTATTAATTTCATTGGATAACCCCTAGTTCTTGTATTATGTGAAGGGGTAAATAACACTTTCCTATTCACTTTCTTCAGACCAGTCATGATTTTACAGACCTCTATCATATCCCCCCTTTGTCATCTCTTTTCTAAGATGAACAATCCACATCTTTTTGATCTCCCTTCATATGGAAGCTGTTCAATACTCATAATCATTTTCTCTGTACCTTTTCCAATATTAATACATCTTTTTCTAGATGGGGCGACCAGAACTGCGCTCCGTATTCAAGGTGTGGATGTACCATGGATTTATATAGTGGCATTCTGATGTTTTCTGTCTTATCTATCCCTTTCCTAATGGTCCCTAATATTCTGTTAGCTTTTTTGACTATCACTGCACATTGCGTGGATGTTTTCATAGCACTATCATGATGACTCCAAGATCTCTTTCTTGAGTGGTAAATCCCATCATTTCCTAGTTGGAATAGTTGGAATTATTTTTTCCAGTGTGCTTTACTTTGCATTTATCAACACTGAATTTCATCTGCCATTTTGTTGCCCAGTCGCCCAGTTTTGTGAGATCCCTTTGTAACTCTTCGCAGTGTGCTTTGGGCTGAACTATTGTGGGTCATTTAGTATTCTGTACAAACTTTGCCACCTTCCTGTGTATTCCCTTTTCCAGATCATTTATGAATATGTTGAACAGCACAGGTCCCAGTACAGATTGTTGGGGGGACCCTGCTATTTACCTATCTCCGCTGTAAAAGAAAGGCGAAAGGGTTATTCTACATTGAAACTGGTACTTTATAACCAGGAGACCATACCTAACAATTTTAAAAAGGAGTCCAATTTTGCTTGAACCAACCCCACCCCTGGGCATGATTAAAACCAGAAACCAAGAGGTACAATATTCCTCATCACAACAACAATTCGCTGACTGGGTTTTTAATAAAGGAAACTTATTTGCACCTAAAAGGGAAGGGACAGCATATATTCGCCTTGCTGACCGCAGCCACAGTTTTCAAACCCAGATGACAAGAGCTAGGCTCCTAAATCCATATTTAGGCACCTGAATATAAATGGCTTCATCTTCAGACATGACTCTAAAGGGATTTGTGGGCAATTGGCAACAGGAGCTGAACGTGCTCACCCCTTTGAAAATCAGGCTACTATATTTAAGCCCCTAAATATTAGATTTAGGAGCCCAAGCAGGTGGTGGGGGGGGAGAATTGGCCACCTCATGCTAGGCATTGTGGGAGGGGTGGGCAATAGGAGAGAGGTATACAATCAGGTAAGATAAGGTGGACAATAAGGGTATACTGAAATTTAGTTTTGTTCTGTGCATATCTTAAAAGAGAGGACAAGGATTTGAAAGAAGACGGAACAAACTGCCCTTTCTCTCCTACCGGTCAGCACTGAGACACTCAGCAGTCTGTAAAGAGCAAACTGACTCTGCTGTCAGTTTTGCTGTTCCTTCCTACTCAGTGGAAAAAAAGAAGAGTTCAGTTTTCAGCAACTGTAACTTGAAGGGCAAGGACCCAGCTTCCATACAGACTAGGCACACAACTGTGTCTGCCCTTTTACCATGACTGTTCACACACAAACCTCTAACAGAATGCATTGCAGCATATAACTGCTCAGTCTGAATATGCAATGGTGGTAAACAAGTGACCATAAAGCACACATTTCGTACATTCATTTGCCACCCTACGCTATGACAATTATGCTCAAACGCCCAAGTGACACACTCAGGAAGCCTTACAGATCCTATCTTCATGTAGAGACAAAAAAAAAAAAGAGTTCTAATTTAAAAGTGATTTACCACAGGAACTTAAATTAAATCAGAAAATCCTTTTCCACAGTAACTAATTAAGTTCTTTTTAAAAATCATTGGATGCAGCACTCCTGTAACCTGTACTAATAACAGAGAGGTTTCCGTTTGTTATTGCAGACTGCAGTGATCAATTTAAAAAGAACCCGGCACGGACGTTAGACAGCAGTTCCAGTACACACCTTTTAAGATAAGTGAAATGTACAGTGGGATTAGCGTGAAAATGGACAGTGTGTCAGGAGTATAAGTGTGCAAATGGGAAAGAGGGGAGAAGTATCACTACAAACAGAGACCTGTTTAAACAGTTCTTCACTACACTTGAGCTGCATATCTGCAAAAGTCTGGAACTGCTCAAATCCCAGATTTGGCACACAAAGCAGGGTTAGTTTAACCCGAGCATGGAAGAGGTAACTAAACACACAATAACCAGACCTCATTCATCCCCTACTATGGACCTGGGTTTTGGAAAGATTTAAGTGTTAATGGCTGTACTATTGACTTGTTAACCTTACGGGTTTTTCTTTTAAATCAGAATAAAAATAAATCTTGCAAAATCTATTCTTCAGATTAACCACATCTGACTGTAACTGCTTCACCCAAAGAGTCATAATTTTATCAGCGCAGCCCTGGTTTACATTAGACAACATGGTTCCTTCTGTGCCTTTGTCCTTCACTCAATACACATGTAGCTGGGATTTATACATTTCTCTCGCTGGAAAAAGATTGTTGGGTTAACTCAGTAAAATCCACCAGGGGGTGGGGGGGGAGCGGCGAGAGGAGGGGAAGAGAAGCTTCAGAGCCTGATTCTGCCATCCTTATTCACATCAACTAGTTCCTTACTCTGGCTCAGTCTGATCAAAAGTCCATTGAAGCCAGTGGGACTTCTTACCACTGATGTCGCTGGGTGCTTGATCTGACCCTCTGCAAGTAGTTCCCCATGTACATTATGGATTTTAAGGGGAACACTCAAGAAGTAAAGTATTACACAACATAAGTGAGGCTGGCAGGATCTGACCCATAGAAAGCAACAATGTGATTAGTGACCCTGGGGCCAATTCCTCCCTGCCTTGCGCTAGGGTGATCAGACAGCAAATGTGAAAAATTGGGATGGGGGTGGGGGGGTAATAGGAGCCTATATAAGAAAAAGACTCAAAAATCGGGACTGCCCCTATAAAATCAGGACATCTGGTCACCCTACCTTGCGCAGTCATTGATACCTGTATGAAGGAAGTGAAAACGCTACCATTCCAATATGTTAGCCATACTGGGCCACATCTGGAACTGGCATAAATCAGTTCTAGCCCACTTTGTACAGATGAAAGTGACTATGCAAGGTGCACGGCAGTGAAGAATAGGGCCCACTGTTTTAACCAGACCTTATAAAGTGCACTGCCAATTTCATGCACATAACTGATTTCATTACCCTGTTTGCTTAATTTTGTTTTAAGGACCCAGTGGAAGCTTGAAAATGAATTTTTTTCCTTCAGTGACATATGGAAAACTTGATTTCACATACACACACACACACACAGGTTTGATCTTGGATCAGCAGGCTGCTTGCAAGTGCTGGGCTTCACACACTGGTTGCAGAATGGAAGCTTGCTTTGAAGAAATCAAGTTCCGATTTCTTGTCTTTGCTTTCCAGGCCATAAATCAAGCAAACCCTGCCTACCTTTCTGACCTGGGCTTTTTTTTTTTTACATGTTCCTCCCCTCTGCTCTGCCAGTGACAACAGTCTTGACATATTTTATCTCTTCAAGCCTTCTACCATACTGTGTGAAAGACCTCCCCAAACCTGATCACCAAGCCACCTCCTTTGCCTCACTCAAATTACTCCTAAAAATTCACTATCAGAGGCAACAAGAGAAGGGCATGCTTTACTGAGTTGCCACATCATCCTATTAATGTTACCCTCTTCTTTCTCCTCCACAACTTTTTCCTGCTTATCACTCTTTATTACTGGGTCATGTTGCATTTAGATTGTGAACAATCTGGCCCAGGAAGCATGCTTTTGCTTGTTTTGCAAGGCGGCTCGAACATTTCTGGGTTCCACAGATAATAAATACGGAAGGCTAAATTTGGAGCATCATGCAGATTACAGTTTCATTTCAAAGCTAAGCTCTCCATTTCTGCACTTGTTTTCACACTTATTTCTTCCTCGTAAATCAGCCCCTTATGAAAGCCAATTTCAAATTAAGTTCAACAGATGAAATTCACTTTTCTACTACTTAAGCCCATCAAAACAGGGATTAATTGGACCCTAAGTAGGACTTGTGCTGATCCTCTGCATGGGGGTGAATTTTATCTTTTGTGAGTAGTTCGTCTCTGATTGAGTTGCACCCAGTACAAATGCTAACACTTTGAAAATGCACGTGAGCACTTAGACACTACACTAATGGGTGTGGTGAAAACACACCAGAGAGAGTAGATAGGATAATTGCCAACTGATTATGAAGCAACACTATTTTAATGAGGTGTCTACAATCCATTGGCAGAGGGGCATCATATTGGAAAACAACCTGAGATCAGCCAAGAAGATCCAGTTTTGGGGCCCCCGGCATTTAACCACTTGACCTCTTAAAATTTGTCCCCCACTGACTTGTATTCAGTCAGTCAAGGAAATACTTGTCTCCATGTTAGGTCATTGGGAACTCACTGAGTTCTTTATCCCCTGACATCATTCTCAAGCATCGTCCACTATTTCCCTCCCTATACTGTTCATATGTGTTCCTAGTCTCCGTATGGACCACGACACAAGCCCTCCAAATGAATAAGGCCTTTTATAAACTGCACAGGTGCCCCTACGTGTAATAAATATGGCAGTTGTCCAGGAGTTCCAATTTATCGTATATGTCTTCGATGCAGTTAGAAAGGGCGGGAATCCTGCAGTGGCTAACAGCGTCATTAACGGTAACACTACCATAAAACATCACTGAAAATAAAGTTCATTTTGTAAAAACACTTGTGAAGACACACATACACCCACACCCGGGGAGAGAACGCACAGAAGGCTTCTGGATCCTTTCAGCACATAATGTGCTGGACGAGCTTTGACGCTACGGATGGAATGCAAGAAGCTGCAATGCAAGAGCAATTGCACAAAGAGAATATTGCAAAGCAGAACAGTCATGACAGGGATGAGGATAAAGACAGAACTAAGCCATTTCAAATATGTTTTAAAACCACTGAGGATGTTCATGCTGCGGGAATGGATAAAACCATTGAGGTAATTAATGCTGCAGGAAAGGAGTCTTATATTTTGGGGAGGGGAAGTCCATTAAACAAAACTCCAGTGTTCTTTTTTAAAAAGGTGATCTTGTGAAAGTGGACAGTCCCGGAAGGTAAACACTTACCCTTCCCCCCTTTAAAATAATTACATGTTGTTTTTAAATGTCCTCTCGTTGTGTGGGTGGGAGCGGAGGAACACCCAGCAGCCCCAGCAAAGTGAGAGGTGAAGCTGGGTTCAAAGCCCAACTGCCAGTTGTACTACCCACCAACTTTGCACCCAGAGCACTGAGGAGCAGATTTGTTCCTGTGCATGGACTACTTTGTGCTTCTCCTATTTTGTGGCTGCAGGACTCAATTTGGTCCCCAGCACAGGCTAAGGAAGTCCCGAGGTTTAGCCCTGCATCAGCAGCCCCCATAGGCACTGACTCCAAGGGTGCTTTGGAGCTCAAGCACCCATGGAGAAAAAAGGGGGGGTGCTCAGCACCCATGAACTGTGGACCCACCCATGCTGCACCCTGAGGTCCTGCCCCCACTCAGCCTTTTCCCCCATGGCTCCACCCGTGCAGTGTCTCTTCCCGCCCCTGCTCCGCCTCTTCCACCAAGGCCCCTGCCACTCCCTCCTCTCTGTTCCCTTCCCCCATCACTTGCCCTTAAGGGAGGAAGGGGCAGAAAGGAGCGAACGGTGGGGGAGGCGCTTGGGGGCAGAGAGGAGCAAGCAGCGGGCCAGGGAGAGAGCCTCAGGGCAGGGGAGGAGCAGGGGTGGAAAGAGGCAGGGTGGAGGCAGGGCCTCAAGAGAAGAGACCAAGCGGGAGCATGGCCTTGGAGTGGGGTAAATCACCCACCAGCAAAAGCAAAAAAGTCAGCACCTGTGGCGTCCCCTAGGGACTACTGCAGAATCACCAAGGTGCATGGCCACCCTGGCTACACCCTTGATCCACCTCTTCCTTCTCCAGCCCAACACACTCCAGAACACTTTCTGTGGCTATTCCTGGTGAGCCGGCACCGAGCCGGCAGGGAGAGCTCTGCACCTGGAAAAAGGGCCCCTGCACCAGGAGAGTTTCCCGGTGGAACAGTAACCATAGGGCAACAATGAATAAGGCTCAGAGCCTGTTTGTGATCATAGACACCATGCACACGAGACCGTTCTTGTGACCCAGAGGAGTAGTGAAATATAAAAGAACCCTGACCTGTGAAATATGGGGATGCTTTTCCCAAAGAAAGTGCTTTAGCAACTGGCCTGATGACATCAGTTCACAACTTGAAAGACAGCCACAAAGTGGATAATGACCCTCACTTGTGATCAACCTGTGCCTGACCCAAACCAGTGATCTAGAGAGGAAAGGCTCCGCACCCATTCCTATTGCTCATCCCCTGAGCCATCTTGTCTCTTTGCATTCTATATATATTATAGAGCCAACAAAAATGTCACCAGGAAACACCTGCTTTCATACTCAACTGGACAAACCACCAGGTCTCATTAGGTAAGCAGTTGTGTACCCAGTTTACCCCCCAAAATCCCAAACCAAATTCTGGTGCAGGCCAGCCAGCACAATGGACTCGTGGTAGTACAAGGGCTATACAAAATCACATTCTATATTCTATAAGGCTTTAAATTATGATCTCCTCAGTCTGTTACATCATCAAGTCAACCTCCCCGCCTGAACAGGATTAGAAAGCCATCAGACGCTATGAGCTGTCATACGCAACTGGCCTAAGCTGGATTTGAGCCAGTGAACAAGAGATAGAAGCTCTGCTTCCCATTGCCAACCTCTGAGCCACATAGTCCACTTAGGAGACCAAACAAGGGATCAAAGTTAGAAGGACTCCAGCTCAGGCTTTCACAGTCTAGGGCAATCAAGGCTGCGAGCTCATGAGTCTGCACTCCAACACTGACAAGATGTGGCAACAGCAGTCTGCCCCAGTCCCGCAATCATCGGTTGCTGAACAATTAAAAGGGCCCTCAAGTTTACTACAGATTCTTTCATGCACCATCATGACACAATAATTCTGCACCTACTTGTAGCGAGGAGGCAGCATCATAGTGTTTAACCAGAATAATACTAATCTGTTGCACATCAAACCGCATCCTGATTTGAAGACACAAACATTGCAATACTGCCGCTGCATTACAGCTTGAGCATTTTGTACCTCAGAACAAAACACACAATGGCTACAGTCCAAGGCCAGTTTCTGGAAAGCACAAAGTGCCAGTGCTCTTTAGAATCTCTCTCTAGTGAGCTCAGCGTCCTTAATGGGCTCTTGAAGGCAGCCACACGCATCCTACTCAAGCATGTGAATGGCTAGATCTTTGTGGGTGGGACTAGTGAAAGGTAAATATTTAGGAAGAAGGAAGAGATGCTGGGAGACTTAGGAGGATAACTACCTCCGCAGGTCTGAAAACAAGGAGGAGAGAAAGAATCAGGTATCGTGGTTAAAGCACAGAAATGGAGACAAAAAATCTGGGATCTACACGGGTTCTGACACAGGCTTGTGTGATTTTGGCCACTCTCTTTTTCTTCTCTGTCCTCAAATTTCCCCATCTGTAAAACAGGGATAACACCACCTTCCTCACATGGGTGTTGAGGATTCGTTGACTGAATGGTTGAGATCCTCAGATGGAAAGTGCTGTACAACCAAAGTACTACTATTGTTTACATACAAAGCCATTGTTAACAACGTTGCACTGGATTACTGCTCTATAGATCAGAGCTATTCTATAAGGCTTTAAATTATGACCAGTGATAAGGCTTTAGTCCTAATCAGGTTTTCAGAACCAACAAGCCAGAAGCCACTCAGTGTATGGAAATGGTTAGACCTCTTAAACGCATATCCTATGGGCATGTCTCTTAAATGCTTGTTGCATCACCAGATGTTTCCATTGATCAAACATTCCTTCCAGCAGAGGCTTTCCTGAATTTAGCCTTGTGATTAAACAGCACAGTTACTATCAAACTCAAGTCTAATTTTTTGCCCATATACAATAGATTGGTTGGATTTGGGGCTGATGGAGGTTTGTTAATATTTTAAAATATACTCTGAAGCACACTGGGTCCCCATCTTGACCAAGCAAGTCCATTTATCAAAAGCATATGCCACACGTCAACACAGCAAATAGTTCAGTTCCTTGAAAGCAGTATGGCCAAATCTGGATTGATTATGAAGTCACAGGTTGGCAGACTAGATTAAAACACCATGGGAACTTAATCTACCCTTTGGGGTAGGGAGGGGAAGAGAGGTGACTGACACCCCTTTTAAAAACTCCTTCTATTAATAAATAGGATTTCCATTCACTGAACTGATTCCCTCCTAAACCAGGTTTTTAACAAGGTATTATTCAAAAATGTCATGGGCACAGATGTCTAGCTTCCATGTTTATTCTTTTAGTAGGAATATGTTTAAGTGAGCACCTCTTTCATAACATAGCTTGATTTACGCATACCTTTCCCCCGTGAGGAAGAGCATGCGTGATCTTTCCAGAGAATAGGATGAGTTCATGTTTAAAACACAACAACATTTTCAGTCTTGCCAGGCAATGCACAAGGGACCACATTTTGCCCGCAGTTATGGGCTGCAACCCAGAATTTGTTTCACTCTGTTTACGAGACTCAGTGCACTAGAATCCTATTACAAATTCTCATTCCATGTCCCCTGAATTCAAAAACTATCACCATGATCAACACAAAATTTCTTGGGGCCAATCTCAAACACCCCCCACCTCCCACTTGTGGGGCACAGAAGGCCCTGACAACAGCAGAATCAATGGGATGACTCCATTGCGGTGGGAATGGGAAGAAAGAGGAGGCACGGATCCTTTGTTTACTCCTGTGAGAGCGGTAAGCACAGCTCCATGGGCACTCCCTGTGCCCCTTTGCAGAGGATGAGTTTGGGGGCAGGGGTAGAAAAGGGGGATGAGGAGGAGCAGGGCTAGTAGATATCACTTTGTGAAGGGCATCCAAAACTATTTTGGGGAGGGCATAACATTCAAAGATACAGGTATTTGCAGTCATTAGTAGAGCAGAAGTGTGTGGCTGCAGTGGTAATTTTAGAACAGCCTCACACACTGGGAGAGTGAATTTTTCCCATCTCTCTCAGCATACAACACAGTTAGGGCTACGTGCCAAGATAAGGGTTTGCCCCTTGATGCTTAGCAGCAGTCAGAGTTTCTCAAGTCGAAACTGCAGTGTGTCATCTGTCTGTCTGGGCTACACTGTACAGCGTGGCGTCTGCTTGATCCTTCTCAGACTGAAGAAACACTAGAGATAAAAGTATGTGCAAATAAAAATCGTAGTTTGAAAAAGAATGCTGGAGATAATGCTTGGGTAATACCTTGTTGGTTCATGCTTCCAAACATTCTTAAAGAGCAGCTAATGCCTTGCTGAGAAGTTGGGAAAACATTCCATTTAGAAAAACAACAAACCCTCCACTGTTCTCTTCCCAAACTCTGTATTACAGAAGAGATATTGGCATGTAAACAGGACGGTACTTTTAAAGGGCTCTTCAGTTCTTGCCAGATCCTGATCCCAAGGACTTCAGTGTCCCTTAATTCTCTATTGACAAACAGATCTTGGGTGAGGGGAGGAAGGGTAAACAGAGGAAGGGGCTATCGCAATTGGCTGTAGTCAAGATGATTGTAAGGTCACAGAGGGTTCTGAATTCAGGTAGGGAAAATGAACAGGATGTGATTGACAAAAACCAATATGTCCTATATCAGCACAAAATAAAGAGCACAAAACTAAACCCTAAAGGTGCAGTCAGACCCAAACTGGAGGAACAGGCAAAGATCGCACTGCATCAGATGCAACACATGTCTTTTCTGTGCATCTACCGCGGGCAGAAGGGGGAAAGGAACAGGTGAAAAATCATCCTACTGATATGCCTAAGTAGAATCTTAATTTTTTTTAAAAGCCCCCCCCCCCCAAAAAAGAGAGCAAACCCAGGCTGCTCAAAAGCAATAAAAAAATAAATGTATATAAAGAAAGTGTGTCATGCAGCACCCTGAGATCTTGTGCTTTTCTAAAGATAATCCTAGACACTTATTCTGCCACCTGGCTCAGCAAGCTGAATCAGATTGCATTACAGCGGTATAGTCACGTTACAGAATAATAAGGATCACAAGCCAGATTTTCAGCTGGCATAAGTCAGCACAGCCCCCCTGAAGTCAAAGCAGCTACACCAAATGACAGTAGGTGAGGATTGGGCCTCACAGTTCTGAGACATAAGCTGCTCAGGAACAAGGCAACCAATATAGTTAAGGTTGAAACGGCAACATTCATTATCATTATAACCCTGCTTTTTCCAGCTGCTCACAACTTTTTATAGCCCATTTGGGCTGGAATTTTCTATGTTTGTTGTCAGGGGAGTGGTTAATTTCAGCAAAATCTGTTCACATGGTGTTGAGCTCTACAAATGTAAACAAAAAAAATCCAGTATCAGGAGCCACTGAGGCAACTGGAGGAACGAAGAGAGCCTCAACCAGCCCAGGGAGAACACAAAGCACAGGACAGGAAAGGGGGCAAGGGAAAGCTGCATGAGATGTTATATAAGCCACTCTCTCCCATATACCTTTAAATGAGCTCCCTTGAGAGGCGCAGAGGAGCAGACATGTCATTGAAAGCCATTGCTTTGTTACCTCAGTGGCCCCTAATGTGGCTGGCTGTGGGAGCAGCTCAGGAAGAAGCCCTCTAGCTGAAGTTTTCCTTCTCTATTACTGCGGCACTCAGCCCAGCCACAAAAAGCATACGAGACCTGTTCCTGGTGGGCGGTGGACTGATGACTCTATCCCGCTACAGGCAGCACATAGCCCTCTTTTGAGAAGGCAAGGGGTAGGACAAAATAAACAAATAAATAAGAGGAAAACTCAGAAATTCACTGTAAAAGAACACACACACACGAGAGCAAAGGAGAGACTGATGAATGAAAGGAATCAAAAAAAGAGTGTGGCAATTGTGCTAGGCCATAATTGTGAGGGAACGTGGGGGTGACACTCATCTGTCAGCCCACCAAAAGGAGTGCTCCAGTAAGGAGTGGTTGGGAACTGCTCTACCAAGACATTATGGAGAGCAGGTGTAACCCACACACCTCCTGGTTGTGGTGTTCTGTCCCATCCAGTGGCACTGAGAGAGAGAGAGAGAGAGAGAGAGAAACTGAGTCTGCTCTACAGCCTCACCTAACAAGCATGTGGCTTTTAGCTCATGCAGTAGAGTCTCATGCACTAAGCTCCAGAGGTTTGATCCTGCCTGCTGATGACTGGAGTCTGTTGGCGTTACACAAGCTTCATAAATGGGTGAACTAGAACAGCATTATCTGTCTCCTGCCTGCCCTTCCATACAAACGGGTTGAAGCCCTGTCCCTTCAGCGGTGGGCAAACTACCCAAAGGGGGTGGGGGCAGGATCTCAGTCTGATTTAAAGTTAATGGGGAAAAAGCCCATTGATTTAAGTGAATGCAGGAATGAGTTCAAAACAGTCAAGACCTTAATAACAAAGCATCTAGAGTTGTTGGTGCACAGGCTGTCCCCTGAATTGTCATCTGAGAAAATTAGGGTTCGTTCTGTCTGTGGCCACTGGGGAGGGAACAACGTTGGAATCAATGACTGAAGAAGTTCTGGCCAAGGCTCTGGTACCAAGTCAAATGGAATTGGTCCAACATTTCATCAAATACATTGGAAGACGCATTATCCATAGGAACAGAGGGGAGAGGAGAAGCCTGCAGTTAGGGCTCAAGATGGCTGAACAACAGACTTTTCCTATTGCTGTACTTGGTTTTTATTTTAGCTAGAGGGGGCATCTTGATAGATTCAGGAGGGGCTTGTACCTCAATCAATGGCTTGACAGTGCAGAGGAAAAGCAGAGGCAGAGGCAGTGCCTAAAATGGTAAAAATAATTCTAAATTCATTGGGACTCTTGTCTGTTTACTGTGCAGTGCAAAGCAATCATGACTGTGTGTGGACTGGCCTGAAGCAGAGAATGCAGATGACTTTGTTATTTTGCTGTGCAACCCTATCAGTCCTGCCCCAAGCATGAGTGACAACGTCATGGTACCCAGTATCATTGTAAACCTCACATACATGACCAGTGTTGAACTTATGCCCAACCTAAGCCCTGGTCATTCAGAAAGATAGCCAGTACCCAAAGACTTGTCTATAACACTTTTAAGCAGCCGTGCTAATGGCTGCAGAATTAGTCAGCCTCTCTTTCCAGATGCTGTATAGTCTCTTAAATTGTGTCAGAGTGGAGCTCTGCTCTGGCACAATTCAGCAACTCCACACATCAGCCTAAGCTGGTAAAGAGCAGAGCTGTCACCCCCACACAGCTATGAGTCTCACATGACAGTGCCCTTCCCCTCCTGCTCAGCTCCTCAACTACACGGCTGTGTATTGTGCACTTTGCCTGGAAAGCACCGATGAAGACAGAGCCCTGTCTCCTGCTCTCATAAGTTTCACCATTCCAGTTAACAGCATTATTGTCCCTCAGAAACACAGCTGTCATGGGAAGGGATCAGCATGTCGAAAGGGGTGGTCTCTGCGGTATCTTCGGCCAATTCCACAGGCATCACTGAACATTAGAACTGAGAAATTGGATTTAACCTGGTGTTCCATGGGAAGACAGTGTACTAAACAGCACACTGCGGGCGGGGGGGGGTGTACTCTCAGAGGCTGGCACTGCTAAGGGGGCGGACTGCACCATTCTGTCTACAAAGTTTCATTTAGTTCAGAGTGGTCACACCTACGTATCAGGCAATGAAGCAATCCAACCTAGAGGGCACAAAGGTAGGGATCACCGTGTAAGTGGATTCTAAGCCCAGTTCTCCATGGTCTTAAGCAAGTCACCACTTCTCTGCTTCAATTTCCCCAGCTACGTAATGAGATAATAAGACTCACCTACCTCACAGTGAAGTTGTAGTAATTAGTTAACTATTTTTAAAGCACTTTGAATTTAAAAACAGTTTCTGCTACTATTTTTAGTAACGCACTGTATTTAGTAAAGGTATTACTATTGTTCTCCACAGTTATTCATCGCCCAATGCTGCAGCAGACATTGCCATCTCTACATGTGCCCCCGTACAAATGTAGTGCCATACACAGTGCATGCAGGCAGTCTTTAGACCCATCACAAGATCCAAATAGAGTTAAAAAAACTCAAGGTAATAGTTAATGCCAGAAAGTTAACTGACACCCTAAGTAAAAGTTATACAATGTTACAGGAAAGAGAAAAGCTAGCTATTTAAGGGCCTTTACATAATGCTTTTTATCTAGAACAGAGGCTATGTGCACTCCCTTAAAGACACTGCCCTTTGTCTTTATTTTGATAGTTTGAAATGTTTATTCAGGTTCTCTGTCCTAGATGATTGTGCATTGAGAGTGCAACCCAGCAGAAAGCAATGCAAAATTAACAAGAACCTCCTCCCCCTCCTGCCCAAAAAAACAAACCCATGCACATTAATTACATAAACCCTGACAAAGTCACATTCCACATTAGGAATCATGCAATCTGAATACAAGCTGTACAACTACTTTGCTAATGCTCAGCTGATTCCTTACTGATATCAGCAGTACAACAGCTAGTTTGCAATTGTCGCCTCAAGACAAATTTTTATTGTGTTTGGCAATCTTGCTTCGGTATGTGATGGGAAGCCACCGCAAAACACAAATGAAAAAAAAGCAAAAAAGAAAAAAAATCCAAAGCATTTCAATGAGTTAATTCTGTTGCAAAATATTTAAGCTGAAAAATGCATACACTAAAAACCCCAGTTTGTGAGCAGAGGCAAGATGCCCTTGCAAGGGGCAATTTATTTTTCGCAGTTAGGGAACATGTGCTGATGGTGGTGAAGGAATTCCTACTATCTACCCACTTCTCTTTCGGGACCTTAGCTGCACTCTCTAAAAAGTCAACAGTACTCAAAGTGATGGTGCTTATTCCTTACTTTGATCCATGCATAACGCAAAATACTAGACACAGAAACTGTAGGACAACATTTCATTAAACACTAGATGACATAAAAAAAGGCTATTTGGAAAGATTTTTTTTTTAATTTTACAGGGAGGTGGTAGTTTTTAAAATAGTCGGGACTGGTACTTTATCACTATGTTGCAGTCATGAACAAGAAAAAACAACAATGGACCAATTTAATCTCTGGTATATTGTATCAGACTAAGTCCTTCAAGGCATTCTGTGTTTTACAGCACCGAGCATGAGGGGCCCTGACATGTGACTGGGGCTCCTAGATGAAATCACACTACAAATGTCCACGGAAGCTATGGACAGTCAACCGAGGATGAATTTGGCCCATTATCAGCTTGTAAGGTGCTGAGCAACCCCTGAGGGTTGGCATTCCAGGTTTCTTAGGGTCTCTCTCTCTCTCTCTGGAGACACTTAGAACTCTATTACAGATCCAATCCCACAAGGTGTCTGATGAATATTTTATATTCTGTGCATTAGAACAGCTCTGTTTGCAAAGGACATAGGGATCCTCAAATGAAAGGCCAAGGGCTGTTGTACTGCTAGGCAAACACATTGCGCTGTACCTTCAAAAACATTTTGATGCATCGGAGTATAAGTGAAAAACCACGAAGATACAATAACTAACACCCTATGTACTCTGCGTCAAGCTGGACCAAAACTCTGTGACCAAGCCCTTAGATTCTGCAATGTAACTCTGATAGCTCACTATTACCCTCCCCACTTATTTCAGGTCATATCCTTACAACAATTGTGCTTACTTGGTTAAAACTAGCAGCACGAAGCAGCTGCTCTCTACTGCATGATCCCATGGGGGTCCGCATCATGGGTATCCATGCAGGAGACAATACTGCTCTGAGCAGTCTGCTCCATGCCTGTGTCTGCCTGTCGGCCCAGGGAAATATTGTAGAAGCTCCGGCAGAAGAGAGCTGATGATAGCATAGCTCTGGAGGGAACCGTGATGTTATAGGGATGTGGAGACTGGTCAACCCTTCACTGTGGCTAGGGCTATTTTAAGAGTAAGCTCAGCAGGGCAGGGACTGTCTATAATCTGTGGGTATGTCTAAGTTTCAAACTTCTGTTGACGCAAGTTATGTTGACATAAAGCCGCAGCAGTTAGTATATTGCTTGAGCACGTGCATAGTTTGCTTTTGTCAGCTCTGTACATACTCACCAGGACTGCTTGCTTTGATGCACAGTGCAGTGCACCTTGGGTAGGTATCCCAGTGTGCAACTTGCCACCGTCCAGCGCATTGTCTTTTAGGAAGTTTTGGCAGTGCATGGTGGGGCAGAACGGAGTTGTGTAGGGATGACTGGGACAGTGGGGTCAAGTCCCTATCATGCAATTTTCGCCACCCCATAATGCCATCTCTATGCCATAATTTTCATTCCTATTTTGAAAATCCCATGAACCTGCATGGGACTCACCACAGTCTGCCATCTCTGACAGAAGCACGGAGCCTGCACAGCTCTGCACTATTATTATGAACGTTGCACGCATAGGATGCATGATCCTCTAGTAGCTACAGAGCCACGGAGAATATGATGATTTCCTGGAGAGCAGACTGCTGTGGGACATAGCAAAAACCAGTTCAAGCTTCTTGGTGACATTCGTGGAGCAGCTGCAAAATGGTGGAGTGCTGTTTCTGGTCCTGAGAAACAAGCATTGACTGGTGGGATCTCATTGAAATCCAGACTTGGGATGATGAACAGTGGCACAAGGCCACATTCTGGGATCTATCTGCTGAGTTTACCCCAGCCCTCCAGCACAAGGACATCAAAATGAGAACTGCACTTACAGTGGAGAAGTGAGTGGCAATTTCACTATGAGAACTTGTGATGCTGGATTGCTACTGGTCAGTGGGTAATCATTTTTTGGAGCTGGCAAATCCACCGTGAGGGCCATTGTCATGCAAGTATGCAGGACCATTAATCGTCTCCTGCTATGCAGAACTGTGACTCTCGGCAATGTGCAGGACATAATGGATGGATTTGCAGCCATAGGGCTCCTGAACTGCAGTGGAGCGATAGACTGCATGCATAGCTCTATTTGTCACCAGATCACCTTGCCACAAACTACATCAACAGAAAAGGCTATTTTTCTATGGTTATGGAAACACTGGTGGATCACTAGGGATGCTTCACCAACATCAGCGATGGCTGGTCAGGGAAGGTGCATGACATTCACATCTTTAAGAATACCGGACTGCTCAGAAAGCCACAAGCAGGGACTTCCTTTCTTGACCAGATGTTGGCGATGTTGAAATGCCAATCGTGATCGTGGACAACCCAGCCTACCTCTTACTCCCCGGCTCATGAAGCTGTGCACTAGCCATCTCGACAGCACGAAGGAAAGGTTCAACTACTGGCTCAGCAGGTGCAGAATGACAGTCAAATGCGCTTTTGCCAGATTGAAGGTGCGCTGGCATTGTTACTCACAAGATTTTATCTCAGTGAGAAAAACATCCCAACGGTTAGAGCTGCCTGCTGTGTCCTGCAGAATATCTGTGAAGCAAAGGAGGAAAAGATGCAGCCACGGGGAAGGTGGAGCAGCTTTCTGCTGAGTTTGGGCAGACAGACACAAGGATCATCAGAAGAACTCAAAACAGAGCTATGCAGTTCAGTGAGGCTTTGAAAGAGCACTTATACAGCAAGTCACAGTAATATGTTATGGTATCCTGTACTCTACCCGGTCCTGCAGTTTGGGGCACCTGTTAGGAATTGTGCGGTGCTTGGTGCACATCTATGAATGTAACACTGGCAATCCATCTATTAATTTTGTGGTGGTTGCTGTACATTTCTGATTATTACACTGTGTTTATCACTGATCCTACGAGTTGTGTCACAGTGTCCAACACGTAAGTGGGAGCTGTCATTACCGCCAGTCATTCTGCAGCATATGTTGGACACTAATAAAAACAAAATTATTTTCCAAACAATAGAGTTTTATTGAGTAACAAAAACACTTCAAAACAAATTCTGTGCAAGTTAAAAACAAATATATTAAGACCTTAATAAATCTATGGAACAGCGCTTAAAGAAGGGGAAGGTAACATTCATATCCATTTTAGCTACACGTACATTAGCCATGGCTCTCCCAGGCCAGTGTATATGAAGCTGTGGTTGTCTTTAACATCCCCTGGTGTGGAGGAGGAGGGATGCAGTCCCTCATACCACATGGAACGTTGAAGGGGTGGAAATGCACTTCTCCATGGACTGAAAAGGGAAGCGAGCTCATGATTGTTGATCCTCAAGCCCCATTATGTCCTGGTGCATCTCCCTCTCCTTCTGGGACTCCTGGGCCTCTCTCCTGTCCACTCCTTCCTTCTCCAGGCTGTCTGCAATATTCATCCTCCAGGCCCTCTGCTCCCAGTGTGATACAGCCCTGGCTTGCAGGACCAAGGTAAACATGGCATCTCGAGTCCTCTTCTTTCACCTTCTTATCTGGCTCGGGCATTCCACAGGTATGGAGGGGGAACCCCTCAACATTGCAACGGCAGCAGCTGCCTATTAAACACAGAGGTAGAATTGTCAGGATAGTCACAATGGAAAGTGAAACTTAAGATTCAGAACTCCCTTCCTTTGCTCCCTTAAAGTTTTAAACAAGACACGCTTATTGACACTTCTGCTTTGGAATGCTTGTTCGTGGCACCACTCACAGCACCAGCCATGGTGAGTATGGCCCGCCAGGGGTGAGGAAAATTAGGAGGGAATTGCTTGTGTGCATGAAACTATGAGAATGGGGCACTGGCACTGAATACTGGCACCATTTTCCCCAGGCTCTGGGGACTTTAGCAGGTATCTCACTCCTGAGGGTAACAAAGGCAAAGACAGCACAGCTGCTGGTGGTGTCCCAAAGCTGCCCAGGCCAGTATGTTGCTAGCCTGTTTACTACAATGGTGCCTGCTGAAGTTATCACTGACTGGTGTGGGGAAGTGTCCTACTGCAGGAGAAGAAATAAGGCTGCCCCCTCCCTAGAAACTTTCTGGAGAGGATTGCAGAGTACCCCCATGAAAGCTCCACCAAGATCTCGCAGGAGGATTCACTGGACATCTCTGTGTACACAAACAAACTATGCTACCCCCCACACCTCTACAGGGGAATGAAAAGCAGATAATTCTAGCTCTCGTTGTACGGCTGCATCCTGCTAAGTTGGTGGGCACCATCACTGTAATGGGAATTACATTTACACACTTACCCAACATTCCTTCCCTTGCATCGGGCTCTCCCATGCTTGATTGCTAGGACTGCAGTGGAGTCTCAAACAGGTCCTGGCTCGTGGCACAGCTGAACCTCCCAGTCGCACGTCCCCCAGCCTCCTCCTCCTCCGCCTCCTCCTTGTTCCCGTCTGACTCCTCAGAGATATCCACAGTGGCGTCCAGAGTGGTGGTTGGTGGGGTCTCCACCAAACATGGTGTGCAGCTCTTTGAGTCTGGAGTGTGTAGTTGACATGGTCAGCTGGGCAGTTGCAAACAGTTTAAAAAAAAATGTGGGCTTTAAGGAGGTGCTTCTAGTCTTCATGACCGCAAGCCAATGGAGTTCACAATTGTGACCAGAGAGGTCAATGCCAGGCATTGCAGGACAGCTGGAGGACTGTTAGGATTGACATAGGTAACGCAGTGTCTACATTTGTGCTGCGTTGACCTCAGTACATTGACCGCGGCTCAATGCCGCTCAGGGACATGGCATTACTATGTCACCGTATTGGAGAGATGGGTGACAAATTACATTGATGGGAGACAAATTTTAAGTGTAGACTCATGCACAACTAGGTCAACTCAAGGTGGTTTACGTCGACCTAACCTTGTAGTGTAGCCTGCATTTGTACAGTGCCTAGCGCAATGGGGGCCTCATTCTTGGTTGGCCTGTAGATACTCCCATAACAAACATGAACAAACAACAAGAGGGCTTTCTTTCCCCACTAGGTCCCTAGCAATTTGTGAGGATTGCAGACCATGCTCGCAGCCGCCTTTGCAGCATCCCCTGTCCAAACCTCCTGCTCTGAGGCAGTGAGTCAGCAACTCTGTAAGGGACCTCTTGCAGAGCCTATGTGGTCCTCTTCTCCTCTCTCAGGTTATAAGTCAGGAGAGTACAACAAGGCCACAAGTAACGTAGAAGATCGGCCAGGTGGGTGAGTGCTTATTTTTATATTTATTACTCTCGTGTTCAAATACATTTAAATGCCACAAAAGTCAACCTAATGATTAAAGTTGGATACTCATGTACCATCAAGTAAGTAGCAGTGTGGTCAAATGTTTAGAGCAGAGCTCTGAACCAGGAAGAGCATGGTTTTCAAAGTGTCTGAATCACTGAGTCAATGTGTGGCACTGGGCCAATCACGAGACCTCCTTAGTAAGTTCAGGCTAACACTAAAATCCAGATGCTGCTTTGCAGCCAAACTTTCCCAAGTCAATATTTTAGAAGTGATCCAAGTCCTAGAGTACACTGGGAACCTGCCAGAATTGTTTAGGTAATGACAGCAAGACTTCAGAAGAAAGGAAAAGGCAAGTGACCTTTATACCAGCAGCACTTCTCAATAGCCCTAAAAAGGTTACTGTAAGCCCACCAGAGAGGCAGGAGCAAGTTTAATGTTCAGTTGCATGGGAGTCTTTTTCGCAAAACATTTTGGAGACTCCAAATATACAGGGGCTTATTTTTAGAGTTACAGAAATCCGATTAATGCAGCCTTTATTACATTTCTCTGGCCAGTTTGCCGAGAGAACTTACAGTTTCTCTTTCACAATCCTTCGAGAGATGGATGGGAGTAAGTTCTGGTCCCGAAAGTTTCTTTTCACTTTCCCCTCTGTGAATGGGTGTGTGATGGTACTGTAGTGCAAATCACAGCTGATTGACAGCTACACTTTGATTACAGGAACGGACAGCATTACTTGGGAGTTATCACCACATCATCTTTATACATAAATGTAGGTCCATAAATTAGAGCTCTCTGCTAGCAGCATCAGCCGTATCATTCTTCGGGCATGGCTACACTTGCAGATGTAGAGCGCTGTGAGTTAAACCAGCCCTCGGAGACCGCAGCAGGGAAAGTACTGTCAGCTGCAAGTGCAATGGCATGTCCACATTTGTGGCACTTGCAGCGGCACTGGGAGTGGTGCATTATGGGCAGCTATCTCGCAGCGCACTTCTTCCCATTCTGGCACTGTGGCTTGTGGGAAGGGGGTGGGGGAAGGGGGCGCATGGCATCCTGGGTCCTGTCCCAACGCCCTGTGATGCATCGCTTCGCATCCCAGCAATTCCTGTGCTTCCATCCACATTTGGCACCATCTTTCAAAGGTTTTTATACTGCGCGCTCTGTCTTCCCTTTCGGTCTGTGGAAGTGGATCCCAAACTTGTGAGGAATATGCTGATTGGTCTCGCCAGCATGTCACAAATTGCAGTCACATTACTCCTTAAGCTACAGAGTGACAGTGAGGAGTCCGACAATGATGTCAACTCGCATAATGCTTATGACACGAGATTGCTTGTGGCATTCATGGACACGCTCACCACAGTGGAACGCTGCTTTTGGGCTCAGGAAACAAGCACTGAGTGGTGGGATCACATCGTCATGCAAGTCTGGGATGACGAGCAGTGGCTGCAGAACTTTCAGATGAGGAACATCACTTTCATGGGACTGTGTGCTGAGCTTGCCCCCACCCTGCGAAGCAAGGACACGAGATTGAGAGCTGCCCTGCCATGGAGAAGTGTGTGGCTATAGCAATCTAGAAGCTGGAAACTCCAGACAGCTACCGATCGGTTGCTAACCAGTTCGGAGTGGAAAAGTCAAGCGTTGGAATCCTGTTGATGCAAATTCGCAGGGCCATTAATCGCATCCTGTTCAGAAGAACCGTGACTCTGGGCAATGTGCGTGACATTGTTGCTGGCTTTGCACAAGTGGAATTCCCTAACTAACTGTGGAGGGGCGACAGATGGGACGCATATTCCAATTCTGGCACTAAACCACCTAGCCTCTGAGTACATAAATCGGAAGGAGTATTTATCAATGGTTCTCCAGACACTTGTGGATCACCGTAGGCGTTTCATGGACATTAACACAGGCTGGTTCGGAAAGGCGCATGATACATCCATCTTTTGGAACACAGGCCTGTTCAGGAAGCTGCAAGCTGGGATTTTCTTCCCAGACCAGAAGATCACCGTAGGGGAAGTTGAAATGCCAATTGTGATCCTTGGAGACCCCGCTTACCCCTTAATGCCATGGCTCATGAAACCATACACAAGGAGCCTTGACAGCAGCAAGGAGCGGTTCAACAACAGGCTGAATTGTGGCAAAATCACTGTTGAGTGTGCTTTTGGCTGTTTAAAGAGCCGCTGGCGCTGTCTGTATGGGAAGCTGGACCTGGCTGATGACAACATCCCTACAGTTATAGCTGCGTGCTGTACCCTCCATAACATTTGTGAAGGGAATGGTGAAAGCTTCACTCAGGCATGGACCACAGATGTTCAACACCTGGAGGCTGAATTTGAACAGCCAGAGAGCAGGGCTATTAGAGGAGCTCAGCATGGGGCTGTAAGGATTAGGGATGCCTTGAGGGAGCAATTCGATGCTGAAAGCCACCAGTAATGTTTGGTGCCCTCCCTGGGAGTGAAATGCAGTGGTTCCAGTGCTAGTAGGCATCTGTGTTTGCTACATATGATGTACTGACTTGCAGTGCCTGTTGCTTTCCTGGGCTACGCTATCTTTTACTTAATGAAATAAAGAATGTTTGCAAAGCCAAAAAAATCATTTATTGAAAAGAAACACAACTGCTAGGGAAACACACATGGCATGACACAGCTGTGCCCTGTGGGAGGAGGGAAGGGGGTGGGGAACAGGACAATCACAGATTTGCGTATGTCCTGTTATCATATTCAGCCTTCATGTCTGGAGCGCTGTGCAACGAGCGCTGCACTTCAGGCTGACTAAAATGCATGGTGATGGAGGTTGAGTGCAGTGAGTAAGGGTCGTAGTATGCAGTGCTGGGTGGTGAAGCTACAGGTGTTGGAGGCAGCTGATGGCAATAAGAAACCGGATGTTGGGGAAAGTGGATTGGCGGTGGCATGGGGGCATAAGGGAAAGAGTTTTGGGACAAGGGTTGCAGAGGAAGGGACGGGCATGGATCTGCCCTGTCTGGAGTGCTATGAGCGCCTGCATAGAGTCCGCTTAGCGCTTCCTAATGCTTAGAAGCCGCTCCGTGCTTTGGTGCCGGCAATCCGTATTCTGCTGGCAGAGCCTCCTTTTTGTCTCCCGCCACTCCTGTACTTTTTGATTTTCAGTAAGGGATTGCTGCATGACTTCATGCAGAAGGTCCTCCTTGCTTCTTCATGGACACTTCCTGATTCTTTGCAGCCTTTCGGCCATTGATAACAAGGATGGCGGGATCTCAAGGTTGCATCTGTAAAGCCAAAATGCAACACTTAACACAGGCAGCATTGTTCACACTAGACAGAGCAATGATTTGGCCGCACTTGAAGCAAGCACAGTGCACACAATAGTGGAAAGTGCCCGTCCCAAAGCAAGTGCACATAACTCACAAGAACCCTGAAATTGTGAGTAAGCACGGGGCAAGGGGGACTGATTGTTTCACGGCCGTTCTGTCCTCTGCGGTTCTGTGCCTTGGGGAGAGCCAACAGCTGCAGGAGGCCCCTATACTGAACACTGTCCCCACATTTTCCACAGGATGAGTTCATCCTGGAAGATATCTCGCTGCTGAGGGTGACCTGGGAAGCAAGAGAGGATCTTCTACTACAATGGGGCTTCTGCTGTGGCCCTTATGCTGCTTGGCTGTGTGCAGCAATGGTCCCAGCACCCCTCACGGCACAGTGGCATGGACATGTTAGCCTGACTGGGACAAGGAGCACAGTAGCTCTGCGAAGGAACCTGCGCAAGCGGATTGCCCAGCTTCTGCATAAGACCTTCAATGAGATCACTGAGGCGATTACCACGATGTGAGAGAGCACATCAATGCCCTATTCCGCATCTAGGCATGCACGCAGCCCTAACCCTTCTTTCTGCAACCCTCCTTGCCCCAGGAGGCCACACCGAAGAACTCCCTTCCCAAAATGGGTGCTTACCAGGCATCTCCGCTGCTGTTTGTTCTTCCACAAGCACCATCCGCTGTGACTGGCTACCTTCCTCCTGGTTTGAAAACCGCTCCTGGCTGCATGCATCTAGGGATGCCGGGCCGTCCTCTGGCTCTGGGCCCCCCTCCTCCTTAGCACCCTCGCTCCCACTTTCCTCCTCCTGCCTTGTTGAACTCTGGGCTGCTATGGCCTCTGAAGTGTCCATGGTGCTCTTCGGAGTGGAGGTGGGGTCGCCCCCCAAGTATCTTGTCCAGCTCTTTGTAGAAATGGCAGGTCGTGGGCGCAGCACCAGAGCAACAGTTTGCCTCTCACACTTTGTGGTAGGCATTCTGCAGCTCCTTCACTTTAACCCTGCACTGCACTGTATCCCGGTCATGGCCCCTTTCTATCATGGCCCTTGATATCTACCCATAGGTATCGTAATTCATATGGCTGGAGCGCAGCTGGGACAGGACAGCTTCCTCCCCCCAAACACTGATGAGGTCCAGCAGCTCACCATTGCTCCATACTGGGATTCCCTGGCGCGTAGAGGCATGGTCACCTGGAAAGATGCACTGAGAGCACAACATGCTTTGCTGAGCAAACAGGAAGGGGGATTTCAAAATTCCCAGAGAATTTAAAGGGTGGGTCTGCCGGTTGGTCACCTGAGGGCAGGGCAGTAGAGTTCCAAATGATGACCAGAGTGGCTGGAACAGGCATTGTGGGACACTTCTGGAGGCCGATCAGAGCGAAATAACAGACCAGGGAGTTCACACTGGCGCCGGGGCGCAGCAAGCTTTATGCGTCTCGCGGAGGTGGATTATCAGGGGCGCTCCAGCTGCGGAGTCCGGGCGCTCTATGTGCCTTGCCAGTGTGGACACCTCAGGAGATAGTGTGCCTGGGGCTGATTTAATGCGCTCCAACTCGCAAGTGAAGCCAAGGCCTTAGTTATCACACATACAGGGTTTCACAGAAGCCACACCACTGGCATAATGCTTGGGTACTAAATGGAAGGATTAAATAAAAAGGAGGACATAAATTAAACTATACACATCAAGTATAGTTTCACTAGGAGGGTGGTGAAACACTGGAATGCGTTACCTAGTGTGGTGGTGAAATCTCCTTCCTTAGACGACTTTAAGGTCAGGCTTGACAAAGCCCTGGCTGGGATGATTTAGTTGGGAATTGGTCCTGTTTTGAGCAGGGGGCTGGACTAGATGACCTCCTGAGGTCCCTTCCAACCCTGATATTCTACGATTCTATGAAGTAGCAGCAACCTAACCAACACCTCTTCCTTACATGTAGAGACCGAGTGGTGGGTCACACAGGCAGTATCTCAAACATATCATACTGGTGCTGTAGAATATTCTTGTGGTTAATGCACTGGATTGGGGCTTTGGAGATCATAGTTCTGTTTCTAGCTCTGCTGCGGATTTCATATATGACTTTGGGTAAGTCACTTAATCTCTCAACCTGATCCAAAAAAATCTATTGAAGTCAACGGTAATGAGCTTTGGATCAGGCACTGAAAGAGAAGAGGTAGACATTCTAGAAGTCCTAACATTTCCCAGGCCTGCTCATCTCCTGCTCAATCTCCACCACCTCAAGGTGTTCCTCTTTCTTAAAAGCCCACCAGTGGTCCAATGATTTCTTTAGGTACCCCTACTGTCTATAATGGTTAGGTCATACGATCAGAGAACACAAACGATACCATGTGATTTAGGTTTCCCATCCCTGCATTCTAACAACAAGTTCTGAATAGTGGGTACTAAAAAGGAGAATTTTCTTCAGACAATTCACGAACAAGTCCTGGGCCCAAATCTGTTGACAAAAAGCTTTTCCTTCAATAAGGAATATATTTATAAAGATCTTGATTTGTTTTTGGAGAACAGAGGCAAGGGATGTAAGCAATTAACATAATTGTTATGCATAACTAATTCAACCAGTTCTACTCAGGAGATGTTCTTTGACCTGGTTTGTCTCAGAGGTTGCGTGTGAGTTGCTGAAACGGAGCATGCCCTGCATTAACAAAGGGTTATTTAGAAGCTGACAACCTTAACGAAATTTAGACATGCTCTCTTCAAACAAGTGAAGAGATGTAATCTTCTTTCGTCTCAACATGAATCTTCCAGTTCTGTGTTTGCAGGGAGGCATGGGTGCAGAGGAAGCAGGGCTCTTTTGTAGCCTGTACACTGACACTGAGATGGTTTGTTTTCCACGCACCTGACACCTGTTCATCAGCTTCCGGGTCACTGACAATATAGCTGCAAACCCCACATTGGCCTAAAACAAATGCAACTGATTTGCATCTCTATGCTTATATTATTTCTGTTATTAATTAAAACCAAACCTTTCATGTTTCATTGAAAAAAGTGCCCCTTTCTTTAAAATGTGATCAAGCTCCTTAAAGTTTTATTATTCTACATCACAAGAGTATATAAGAAGTGTGTACTCTCAGCATTGCCAATTCTCACAATATTATCGTAATATTTGGTATTTTCTTAAAGCGCCAGCTCCTGGAGTCAGGTGATTACATGCGAATCTCGGGGGGGGTTTTTTCCTACCCCATTTAAAAAAAATGCATCTAGCAGTCAGTGCTAAACAGTACAGAGGGCAAAAGACTCTGAAATTAGACTGTTCTAGTGCTTTGGCTGTTGTAGTAGTATTCCCTGGAAGAGCAGGGACATTTTGCAGTAAGATATTCCTTCCAGGGAGTTTAAATAAAACTAAGACCTGAAATGGTGGTGTGTCTTGGTATGTGCACTGCAAAGCTGGCTTGACACTATTCACCCCATTGGAGCTGCCACAAAGATCTTCTCTCTCTAGAATATGCAAAGCAAATGTGCCTTGGTATATATAGGGGCTGGTGTTGAAATTCAGACCTATCCCATGGACCTCAGCAGAGTTGCTCTGGATTTATAGCAGTGTAAAAGAGATAATAATCCCACTTGTAATGTACCTGAATAGTTTTCAGCAAAGCCAATTTTAAAAAGGCGAATTCTTCCCCTTATTTCAAGGCAGCGTATATATAATTTAACAATTAAACATGGTAGGGGACCATTCCTCCTGATGTGGTTGTCCAGTTCCTGGCAGAATAGGCCCCGCCTCTGACTGAAGCCTTCGGGTGCTGCCACAGAATAGTCTCCATCTAGCGGGGTGGCAAGTTAACTTTAAAGCTTCTATTTCTTCTTCACAGAGCATCTGGCAAAGAGTTAAAGGTATTTTTAAGAAATTGATGATGCCTCACAGAAGACTCTGGAATGTTTTGTTTAGAAACAATTCTGCTGACATAGCATAAATGGTATGGGTTTATTTTTTAATTCCTTTGTTACTATCCTCACTAAGGGCATCTGAGCAGAAACAGGCGGTTTTAAGAGTTCATCCACCTCGGTTGCTTTTTTGTCATGTCTTTGCAACGGCTGGAAGTAGAACTACTCTTACGCTCTCAAACATGGCTTCTCATCTACTGCAATGCTAAGCACTATTTTCTACAAGGGGTTCTTCACCCTACTCAAGAAAAAAAATCCATCAAAAAATCATACTCTTCAGCTTGCGGCCTCATAAATTTGTCTCTGAAGAGTGTGCGGTCAAAGGAAGTTGAACTACAAATGAGGAATAAACAGGGCCAGAGGAATGCACGAGCCAGCAAAGAACATCCTCTTTTCATTCAAGTGTCCTTGGCCCTGTGAGGGTGGAGGCTGTCCTCTACACCATACGGGGTTAGCCCGAGCTACAGCAGTCAGATGATCATTTGCCAGTATGCCACTCTGTGAATTTCTGGGTAAGGCCCTGTCTACATGGGACTTTTTTCATTGATGTAAATACAACTTCACAAACCCCCAGAGCAGATGAGCTGGACTGGTGTAACATGTCTACATTAGGGGTCTGCACTGGTAGAACTACAGCAACATAGTTACCCTACTGCAAAATTCTTTAAGCAACATATAAGCAAGAATATACTTGCCAAGCTAAAAACATGCTACAGAAGAGTGGCTGGCTCCTTTCTCTCTCCTTCCCCATCAGACTCTTAGCCTTTGAAGACATCAGAAAGCGAGTGACTGTGGGTAGTTTGTTAGAAAGCTGCTGCTTCATATGTTTCCTCAACCTAGTGTGAGGGAGTGCCTAAGTAGTAAAATGAAATTTTATTACAAAACAAGTATCTTCATTATGAAATGAAAGCTTCATATAGGAAACAAATTGCATTTCTACAACGAGCAAATAGAATGAAGTACAAGATGCCTAATGATATATGGCTGCTGGATTGAGGAAATTGTCGACAGCATTTGTTTAATCACCTAGTTCTACCTGTAAACCAGATGTAAAGTTAGTGCCAAGTTGGGAGCTTGTGTTTAGATAAATGTTCAGATCAGTTCAATGGCCCAACCCTAAAGTTTCAGGTTGGGGCCAGTTTGTGGGCCTTGACTAGGATTAGAGTTGGACCCTACTTGTAAGTCCCATCTAAATTTTGGACGAGTTCATGAGCCTCAGTTAAGGTTAGAGGTGTCTTCAATTCAGGGAATGAGGTGATAAGCTGACGTGGGAGCTGGGACTTTGGTTCAGGATTATCCTAATTTATTTTCCCCTACTTTGCATAGTCACAGACTGGCTTGTTACTGAAGGGCTCCTCCCCCCTAACTGGACCTCTGCCATACTGTGGAGTAGAGAGAAGAGCCCTGAAGCTTTTGTTTAGACAAAGGGTTATAAGAAGTCTGCACACAGGAAATACGACCAAAATCCTGCTGCTAACAGGAAACCTCCCAACTTCCTTCTAATTATCTTTGTCATGCCATTTCACATCAAGAAAGTCTGGGATTCACAACAAAAACAAACAGAATCGGGTACTGTGCAATACTTGGCTACCATTCCAAGACACCAAGTAACTTCCTGAATGTGGCCCTTTCAACTTCGATCACATTCCTCAGAGAAAGAGAGGCTAAACATGTACAGGGAAATGAATCTGACCCAATGTCAGTGGAGTAACAATGATGGATGTGATCTTTGGTCTTCAGGTTCCATTAATGGTAGCCAGTACTTCAGTGTAATAAACACAAAACAGCCTCATGTGTCATGCCTTTCAATTGGCTTAGAGCACTCAGGACATTGACTACAGTCCAGATCACCAGCTGGTGTAAATTGACATAGGGCTCTTGAGAGCTGTTCTTGTGACTTTAACTGTACTTATGTGACCCGAAGTTAGACATTAAGTGAAGTGCTTTGGTTAGGTAAAAAAAGAATGCAGCACAATTCTTACCTCGTCCCTGTTGTCATTTCAGGCAGAATACCAGGACATTAGCTCCATTTATCAAGGATCAAAGTATTATCACCCAGCTGAAGGGTGCCTTTCCCAGGTTGTAAGGTTTTTTGCGTTTACCGCAATGAGCCAATACTGAGCTGTGCACTTGTAACGTTTAAATTTAAAGGACATTTTGTCCAAGTGACTAGCTCCAGTTCTACCTGAGACAATGGTGACATCAAGTTGTTACTATTTTACAACTGTTTTGATTATCTGTTTGAAATGAGTGGATGATCTCAGTCCACTGTTTAACGGTCAGTCGTGGTTTAGTTTGGCTCACTTGGCAGAAATGCCAAAAATTGAAGGATGATGTACATGGAATTACCCATTCACCTCCCGGCGTGATCTCTCCAGAGCTAGTTTGAGGCACACTCAGTGATAGAGTGGGGAAATTGCATTGATCAGGACTTCCAAATATCTATTAATATCTAACCTATAGGAATTCTGTAACATTTTAAGGCTCCTGTTTGAATTTGGTGCAACAGGTCTCAGCATTGTGTTTTTAGCAAAAAGTATATATACACACACTTCATCCTTACTTGCTTTATTTAAAGTACAAATCAGAAATAGTTGTGTTACACAAATTCTAAAGTATTGTACCTTCACAGCTGCCAAACAGCACATTGCAAAATAGAACAAGGAGAGCTATAATTTCCCTGCTTCATTTTATTATTTGGCCTTCACTTCTTCATTGTCCTTGCGCTAAATATAGTCTTTTCAGTGTTATTTATATCTTTAACCCAAAGTTACGTTTGTGTGTCAAGGGACTAGTGTGTCATAATGTTGTTCCAAGTTGTTTTTAACAGCTTTTTTTTAAAATTGAAAAAAATGTGGCTTTAAAAAAAAAATCATTGTCAGTTCATTAGGATTCCACAAACTTCTACCAAATCTCTTGTGTTTTATAACACAATTTGCTCATAGCCCACAAAGATGAAGATTCTAACTTTCTGAAAGACAGGTTTCAGAGTAGCAGCCGTGTTAGTCTGTATTCGCAAAAAGAAAAAGGAGGACTTGTGACACCTTAGAGACTAACCAATTTATTGGAGCATAAGCTTTCGTGACAACACTGAACTGCCCAACCCCTGCAAAAAGCTGTAATGTTTGTGCAATGATGACAACTTTGCATTCATATATAGCTGGAGGCCAATGTAATTTACAAATATCAGATATATATGAATCAATTCACTCATCACTGAAGTGGAACATGGCAACTGTCAAACAGCATACAGTAATGTCACAGAACAGCTTGGAATGGGACATGAAGATAGCTGCATTCCACTGAAACAACAATATAGTTTAACACAGTCATTCCTCCCAAATTGGCCAACACACTTTCCAGTCAATCAAAAGCCCTTGTATTTCCAGGCAAAGACAAATGCAGGTGCACTTCTTCTTAGCATGTGCACAACGTGCCACAGGTGACCAGGATTCATCACTGAATTTGTTCCGCCGGTTGGATCATTACCTTCCCTGGCTTGGGCCAGGTACTGACAGGGAGTAAGACATGAATGCTGATCCATGCACTAAATAAACACTATCATGATCCTAAAGCATTTGGGAGCAGATCTTCAGCTGGTGTAAACTGTCATAGGCCCACTGAAGTCCATGGATCAAAATTATACCAAATTACACCATTTAAGGATCTATCCAAAAAGGGGAAAGGGTGGACAGCTAGATGGCCACATACAGCCAGTACTCCTCACACAAGAGTGATTTTTGAGGCAGCACATCAATTCTGCAAACAGCCAAAATACCAGGGGCCTCTTATTTACATAACTGGTGCAAAGCACCTCAGAGAAAGAGAGATTTATGGTGCATCTTCTCTATGGATTTACCTCTTATCACACCAATATTATGTTTAAGCACATTTTTTCACAGGAAAAGGTCTGTGTCAAACTGGAGGAGTGAGTGGGGGTGGGGATTTCAAAAGCACTCAGACATAAAACAGCTCATGTTTTGTTTATCACTGATCTAAACAGACTGGGCCAAATTCATCCTCGTGATTTTTAATGGCATTACAACAGAGGTGAATTTGTTCCCCCAATGTTGTTATCTTTTTGATAAACCTGACTAGAGCAGGTTGAAACTGAAATTTTTCAATGAAAAATAGGGATACATTTTCCAGGAAAACTTCCTCTAAAGTTTCTCATCCTCCCAACCAGCTATACAACTGACACAAAAAGTCTCAAAGAAAACCAACCATTCTAAACAACACTTAACCAAGATTTCCATGTGTTCAACACCCGTAACGGAAGCCACGTCTTTTAAAGACAGTTCAGTCCCCAGCATGCTGAGTTCTTTTGAAAAATCTTGACCTTAATGTTTGTGTGTTGACACTCTAATCTCTCTCCTCTAGTCTACATAGACCGGAATTTGAATTCCAAGAGTGGCACAGGACTAGTCTACACTAAGATCTTGACACACTTAATGTAGGTGTTAGCAAACACAGTAAGAGACAAGTTTTCAGCCACAATTTGGGAGGGACCCATTGTTGGCAATGGCCATTGGCAACAGGTCAATTACATAACATAGACAGACCTTTAAAGGTTTGCTGAGTCTGGTGAGTTTCATCCTAATCCTTACTGGCATTCTGTTGATATCACAAAGCTGATGTACCTTGCAGCAGTTTTTATACACAGTGCCACACAAGAAGACTCAGAATGAAGCTAGACACGGCAAAACCAAGATGGTGACAAATGCAGGTATAATTTGAGAACACTACAGTTGGGGTTCCTATTAAAGGAGTTCTAGATGTTTCACTCACCAGATGCTAGTTACGAGGAATTATATGGCAAGCCCTTTGTGCAGTGGGTTTGCCTTAAGGATCCAGTGAGTCTAGATTAGAGCAGAAAGCTCTGACCAGCTCTGTTCTTCCCTCTTTATAAAACTGGCCATTCATAGCAATGTAGTGCAGAAATAAATAGAAATGTATAAGGAGCTTTTTAGGGTCACTGACTGATGTAGCAAGATTTTTCCCCCTCTATTAATAAAGCCAGTGCCAAGTTTGAGAGACCTTCAGATTGACCGTTTGAGACCCCTTAAGTCCCTGAGACTTCATACTAATGCAGAGGGCCAGGGTATATTAATAGAGGGGAAGCATCTAGTGAGAGGGAGTGACATTTAGAGAACTCAGCAGATTTGAACCCAGTCTCACAACTATCACTTTATGCTTGCTGCGGTCACCATCTTGGTTTTGTCTTAAGGAGCCTCATTCTGAGGCGAACCCGACAGTGCGGTGAATAAAGAGAATTCTAGATTGCTGGAGTCCCAGATCTGAGTGGAATCATCAAGTCTCTACTGAAGAAACTGGCAGACCTGCAAGTGTGGGTAAGGGAAGCATATCCAGCAACCACCCACAGGGTAGCTAGCTTTTAGCGAGAGAGCTTGGTCCCACTTCAGTTAAAATGCACCCCAATATTTGCCACCCTCACCCATCCCCATGTATAACCCAAACTATTCACAGTGAAGACAGAGTGCCTGTGATTGCAGTGCTCTTGTTGTCTCTCATTGCTAAACAATAGGCTATTAAATAACCAAACATCTCAGCTCTATTAGTAATCTTATTATTACAGCACTGTAAAAATCAGTGTTTATGATGGAGCCGCAGCGGCTGCTGTCTGGAGGAAACCTGCGTTCCATGCACGCTGGTAGGCACATGCGTATTTCATATGGTGCATTGCAAACTGCATGGAATAGAAAGCAGCTGGAGGAAAATGGCTACAGAGAAATGGTTCTCTGGGGCACCATCCCTTGATTTGTTTTGTTTATAGAAGGAAAGATTTTTATCTCTGCTCAAAATATAAAATGCTGCCATGGCACAGAGCTCACTGCTTGGTGATGCTCTCACTTAGGAACATGAACAAAAAGGGGGTGGGGGGGAAAGAGGTGGCTCTGTAGAATCCCTAAAAATGTCAAAATTAAATGGAGAAGGGTCCTTCAGAGGAAACAGTTTATTAACAAGCCCCTTAAGGAGTTCTCCATTTCCTTAATAGTCAGGGACCCTGTTCCAGTTACAAACCCATCACTAAACACTGAGGAGATAGTTTAGTGGACAAAGCATGCGGTTTGAAATATCACAAACTCCTAGCCCCTCAGGTTTGAATCCCAATAACAGGATCAACTTAGACCTTAATGTTTCCATGGTAAATATGCAAATCTCCATACAGCTTTTTGGTTGTAGGTGCTATGGTGCACTGGATTATTTGACCATCTTGTGCACACAATATATCCCTCTATGGCACTGCTCCAGGAGAAGACCACAGCCTTCTCCCTCCTTTGTGACTCTCATACAGAATCTCACCTTCTCCCTCTCTGCAGGGGGAAGAGTTCTGTTTTATTTGAGAGCATCAGCCAATCATTTCCCCAGATGCCAGTCAACACCAGTTCTATTTAGATTGAGCAAAAGAATTATGTATTAGAAACAAATAGGAGAGAAAGAAGAAATAATGAAAACATCTACATTAAATACCTGGAAAAGGAGACATCTGAACAACACTTGAAACTAGCCCCCTCCCCATTTAGTTTCAGAATAGCTGTATGTTTTTTCCTGAATTACTAAGTGTTTACTCTCCCACAGCTGTGCCTCTGTCTCTCAGCCAGAGCTCTGGGTCCAACATGCCTCTTGAGAAAATGTTTGGTTCAGTTATAGTACCCCAAGACTTTCACAGAAAGGTGTAACAATCCAGAAAAAACTGTATCCCACTGGTCTTTTCAAAATCCACCAGTACACAAAAAAACAGTTTCAATTTTTCCTAATACAAAACTTATACTGTGATCCGATTAGCAAAGATTCCTTTACCTAAGCAAAAAGAAAAGGAGTACTTGTGGCACCATAGAGACTAACAAATTTATTTGAACATAAGCAAGTTCCTGACAATTTGTCACTTTCCTTTTCTTTGAATGCCTCTGGCCAGCTGAATAAACAAAACAAATAGTGTCTTTACAGTGCTCTGAGTGTAGATAGATATAAGGTTGCAAGTTACCCTTGGTGTATGCATTTGGACTGAGATTTGTCAAAGGAACCTAAGAAAGTTAGGCACACAAATTCTTTTGAAATTCAATGGGAGTTGGGTATCTAACTCAGATGCCTTAGAGTTAAAAACTGCGATTTTCATTCTGCTTTCCATTGCTAATTATTCTAGTTCACTGGCACTTCCATTAACATGAAAGTATAGAGGTCACAAGCACAGCTGACCCTTCTAGGATACATAATAAAAAACCATAAATGCAGATATATTGTGTAAAACTCAGTGTGGACTCATTTGTCATAGCTTGACACAAACCTTTCATGCCAAACTGAAGTCCCGTTTGCTCTCTGTAAACTTTAAAGATCACATGAAGTTCTTCCCCCAAGAACAGGAGGAAGGCACCACCATCCTTGGCCACAGTTCTTCCTGTCAACCACTGTCATGCAGCATGCTATTGGCCCCCACTGGCTGCTGCTTCTCCATCCCTCCCTGAGGTGGCTGCATTGCAATTTCTCTCTCACATTCCACACGGTAAATCTCTAGGTAAAGATCGATATCTTGTTACATCTCTATCAATCAAGAGAGTATTTACAAAAAGCTCTTTTGGGATAAGAAGCATCACATGTGTGGACTATATCGGATTGCAGCCACTCCCAGCTGCCCAGTGCTTCCTCCACAACCAGCCACATGACTCACTCCTCCATCCTCAATCAGCATCTTCCCTCTGTTTCTCCTCCCCCACAGCCTTTTGCCTTTTTCCCAAATGATCAATGTCCACACTGCTCTTCCTCCCCAGCCATCTACCTCCTCACCCCATTCAAGAACAATCACCCCATCATTACCAAGCCAACATTTTTAGCCCCAATAACCCTCTTTGTACCCTTCCTGCCTACTGATCATTTCCAAACCTATCCCTTACATTCCTGAATTTTCCAGGGAACTGAGAGAAAGGGGGGACATCAGGGACGGGGAGGTAGTTACCATAGTTATGACCAATGTGGGTACAGTCCACCCGCAAATACCAATGCCTTGGTTCACCATTGTCCTGCACCCTGTATAGTCATTTACATCCACAGAAAGTGGGTGTAAAATGCTACCAGATCCACCTCCAAGGAAGTTTTCACCAGTAATTTTCAAGCAGGTCTATCAAATACTGCACAATTACCTACTTCCACTTCTCTCTGAGAGGGGGACCCAGGCCTGTGGAAAGCATTAGCTAACTACAGTTGAGCCAGCAGAGAAAACAAAAGATAATGAAACATTATTTATGAGGGTCCATAGGTGGATTTTTAAAAAGCTTGAGAGAGCGGAGGGGAAAATAAAAGTTGACCTTGTTAAAACACTATGGAATATATGTGAGGCGAGGACATGGCACAGGGAGAATTTTTATGTTTACCGTTCAACTTCTCAGAAAGTCTGGTCAGTCAAGGCCCGATTGCCTGCTGGATTAAATCCATTTAAAATCAGCGGAGTTAGGCCAGAGGAGAGCTTGGCCCAGAGCATTTCAAATCATTTAAATTGCAAATCTATACCCCTTGAATCAGGGCAACTGAACCAGGGGAAGGGAGGTATTTATCCCAGGGGAGGTAGGGGAGGCAGTGGTGTTGCCAATATCATCCCTTTGGCAGGGGCACCAGAACAATTTTTAGAGTGGCGGAGCAGAAAGCCCTTGAACAAAACTGTAAAGCATTTGGTTGCTATTATTACTTCAAGCTAGGGAGTGCTCTGCACTCCTTCCCACCACCAGAGCCCCTTCCCCCCATGGGGGGTCAGCCAGCGGAAAGCAGCATCTTTAAAACGGCTTATTAGTTGCACTGCAGTAGTGTGTAAAGGCCCCAACCCAGACTCTCTTTATGTTAGGCACTATACAGACACAGACATAGACAGTCCCTGCCCCCAAAATCCCAAATACACAACACAGACAGAGGGCAAACAGGCAAAGAGAGGCAAGTCATTTGCCCAAAGCCACACAGCAAGCCAGGGGCAGAGACAAGAACAGAATCCAGGTCTCCCTACTCCCAGTGCAATCTGGCTTCTCTGGAGCCCCACTAGCAGAAGCTTCCTGAAAAAGGAATTGAGTCAACTTGTCTCTTGCGAAATCTGGCCCTTCCAAAGCTAGACCAGCCCAAATCCAAGCCCACAGTGGAGCAATGGCTGTGGGCAGCTTCTGCAGTCACATCCCTACTTACCAGAAATGAAGGCCAGCAGCCTAGCTGCTGTCAGCTTGTGCCAGGGGTGATCTAACAATTGTGAACTTTTTGTTTGATTTAACTAACTTTACAGCATTGGAGGGCTATTTCCCACCTGGGTTCTAAAAGTTTTCCAGTGGAGTCTCAAGATCTAACATATTCTGCAGGACGACCTCAGTGCGCCATTAGAACCAATCTCCCTACTCTAAATCAAACTTTATGCCAGAATAATTTAAGAGTCCTTTTTATTTACATAGGAATAAACAACCCAAGTATGGATCCCTTGACCTGACACTAATATGGTGCAATTCATTCCTATGCAGCAAATCAACTCAAAGCCTATGTGCTACTTAAGCCCTATTTTGAGGGCTTAAAATGGGGCCTAGGCTTTGTGCTGTTCCTCTGAATGTCACCCTTAAGGAGAGAAATAAGGGTATCAATGTTATACCGCGCTCAAGGAGCACACAGTTTTATCAGAAATAAAAGGGCCTTTATAGTTTATCCTATGAAGATACTAAAAGTATTTTGCTCTGAAGCTACAAAAATGATTTTAAGGAACTCCTTTCCATCTCACCCAAAAATAAAGAGACCTTTGTTTTCAGAAAGAAAACAGTACAAATCAATATTGTGATGGAACTTCATACCAGATAATCAGATCTTCCTTGTTTTCAGAACGAAAGATATTTAGTCATTAGTGTCCTGGCACTCTTCCAAATCAGAATTCATTAGCTTACTCTGCTCCTTTTCAGGCAAAGCTTGGTCTGGCCCACCCAGAGCCAACCGGTTTTCTCAGAGGGGGAATCACACATTGCACAATTCCAATGTCATATTATATTTGACATTTTAGTGGAAACCCCAGATTTGCTTGATGTAAGACTGTATGACGGAAGGAATGAGGAGTTTGAAGATTTTCTGTCATCAGTGGGAATTTGCCCATATTTCCTGTTCAGTCAGATCCTTGCAACCTCACGTGGTGGAACTTTTGAACTAGGCAAAGCATTTCCTCCAACTTAAGGGCCATTCTCTGAAAAGCAGCCAACAGGGCCAGCTGAGGATACAAGGAAGGGTTTCCCACCCAGCCACCACCTGTCAACCTGATTACTAGTATGGGGGTAACCACACTCTCTGAGGCTGCCAAATTATAAAACATGGGTCACTCAGCCCATTAGTAAAAGTAATGGAGAACTGCAGAAAGGATCAGAGTTTTGGGGCCCCAATCCCACAAGGTGCTCAACATCTTCTGTAGTGGGCTAGAAGCGGAGGTCATTCATTGTGAAGCTGGTCATTCATGAATGGAACTGGAGAAAGAGGGTCAGATTTCATAAGAGACATAATTTAGTGAGGGACCAGAATGCAAATTGGGCTCAGGCTGCTACTACACAAACACGAGGGCCTCAGCATGTTACATTAGCCTCTTGGCATATTAAATAGACTTCTATTTCCTGTTGTATCACCTATTACTAGTGAAAACCACTTCCCAGCAGCCCTAAGTTTGGATGCTTAACTGAATGTCTTGAATCTGTGAAGCTGGGCTGGAAGTCTTGAAAAAGCATGCTCTCATAAGGCTCCCAGTTAGCCTGCAAATATTGCAGAAGCTGCTTTCAACACATGTGGTTCAAACAGGAACAAAGAAGCGCAGGGTTATGTCGGGGGGGGGGAGGGGGGGAGGAAATTAATTGAAAGGGGGAAAAGTCAAAAGTCTTTTGATCTTTGGATAAAAAGCCTGATTTGCACAAATTCTTGTTTTATCAAAACTAGTTTTCCCACCCCTACTGATATGAATGGCCAGTAGAACTCTTACTGCTTTGAAGGTTTCAGAGCCAACCCCTTGCCCTAACATCTGATTTGATAAATTTCAGAAAATAATTTTAGTACTTTTTATTTAAGTTGACATAAAGTCACATTTGGCTTATACTTTCAAGAACTTTACCTTGAAACAAACATGCATTTCGAAAACAAAACTTTAGCAAGATCTGAAAGAGAAGCTGTACACCACCATTGCCTCCAAAGAAGATTAACTAAGGAGGAAGCAAACCACCACTAAAACAGTGTAATTATTTTCCCCTTTTATACCATTATGGAAGATAAATTTTACTTACTTCTAAATAAATTCATTTTTATCTGGGTTTTTAGTACCTTTAGTAATGCATAGGGTTTGTTGTATTCAAAGACAAACAGACCGCACAAGTCACTAGATCCTAATTTCATACCATCTGCAAACCAAAATCACACACACACACACACACACACACACAGAGACATCCTTTTAAAATCAGACAAGAAACAGTTTCCTCCCATTAGCATTTTTTTCCTCTCTCCCAGGAATGAAGATTTTTATTTTTAGGCGGAAAATTAAAGTAAGATTTTAATTTCTCTTTTCTCTCTTCTTTTCCTTTGGTTGATCATATTTTCTTGACTTTGTCCAATTCCTACAGCAACTTTCTCTGGGAAGTGTATCATCTTCAAAGTTTCCACGCCCTCTCCCAGTCAGCTATCCATGAGGCAGCTCCCTTATCAAGGACAGTAATTTCACTAGGTCATTAACAGGGACAACTCATACTTTGCCTTTTAAACTGAACATAATGCACCCAGATACAACAGTCACAAACACTGTATGAATACCTTAGCTCACAAAGAGACAGCACACACCCCAGCAATATTACTGAAGGTATACTAGAGGACTTTTTTCGCCCTTCTGGGATACAGCACTGCTGTAACAAAAAAAATGAAACAGGGAATCTCAATACAATTCCTGTGGAAATGGGTGCACATCTCAAAACCATCACATTCAACATTCCTGGCAGTCTCAGCAGAGTAGTTAATCTCCATGCCCATTCAGATCTTAAGGGCTAGACAACAGTTCAGAGATAGGCCTTTCAGCTAATGAGGACTGATGTAGTGAGAAGCTGGCACTGCCCACACAACATCTGCATCCAGTGGGTAAGTATAGTGTAGTACTGTACCCCAGTTTCCAGTCCTCTTGATCTGGTACCTTTCACAAGGCACTACAGTTTTAAAATCAAAGTTATGATACAATTCATTTTTACCCAGCTTTTAGATTACACATGATTGGAGATGGGTGAGAAGATACAGACAATTTTGGTTTAAGTTTTGGAAAGTTTTGTCATCTGGGTTTTGGTTTTGCAAAACTAGGGCTTGGATTTGAGCCTTTTTTTTTTTTTAAATCTGTATTCTCTGGGACCTCACAAAACCCCAGATCTAAACATTCCCAACATTAAGTGGTTGAAATATCTGAAACCAAGCTGTCCCAAAGTCTGAGTGTTCTAAATCGGTCAGTTAGAGATGGGTTTCAGCTGTGAACTCTGATTCAAATACAGACCAAGGTTTAGTTGCTGATCCATCTCTCAACTTTATCCAAACTCCTAAAATTCAGGGGCGGAAAGGGTTTAAAAGAACTGTTCTAGTTCCAATTCTTCTCTAATTTATACAAACTGTAAGCTCTTTGCGGAAGGGATTGTCTTTTTATTACATGTGTGGACATTACCAAGACCAGATCTCTGATGAGCGCCTCTAGGTATCATGCAAGCAATAAACAATTTTAAATGTAAAACTGATGCCTTTTGAATGATTTGGCTTTGCAGCACCAGGCAAGGACATCATAAGTGCCTGTTTCACAATGGGTAAAAGCTAAGCGTGCAATGAGAAATGCGTGTGTGTCTGTCTCTCTCACACACACAAACACACCTCCCCTTCACCTTCCAATTTTCTAAAAAAATCAGGTTTGTTTAGACAAGCAGTTGAAAATCTAGTTTGAACACATGCGTCAGAGAGCTGTGACAGTGTCTTCATAATGTAAAGCTTATGGTACATTAAACTTTCAAAGAAAAAGGAGTTCCTGCTTTCCTTTTATCAACAGTTTCACAGACAGCAAAAGGAAAGCCACAAAATAATGTTTGCACCCACAGCCAAGCATGGGAGACCCAACTCAGCATCTAGTTAAAATGAAAATGAATAATACTACTTTGCACAGCTATAATATAGCATCTTTCACTGTAGCATATCAAAGAGCTCTACAGATACTAATTAAACCTTTGAGATATTATTATCCCCATTTTGAAGATGAGGAAACTCAGCCACAGGAAGTTTAAGTGAATAGACTGCTAGTTTCCACATTGGGAGTTGGAAGAGGAAAGTCTGCTTAGGAGGAACTTTTCTGATAAATTACTAGGATTAATTATTTGAGCCTTTGTCTTAGATCAGGACCCTATTGTGCTAGGTGTTGTGCAAACACAGAACAAAAAAAGACAATAATGCACCAGAGTATTCATTTTGGTTATCAGAGAAATGGAGGGGGAAGATGAGGACAGATTTTTCAAGAGTGGTCAACACCCAGCAGCATTCTGTGACATTTGGCCAGGTTTTCAACAGAATTCAGCACCCAACTTGCTGAATAAACACTGAAAATGTGGCCAAACTAGTCCTTTTTGTATTTTGTAAAACTGTAAAGATTTAATCAGTTTAAAAAGACAGGTTTCTAAATGAAGGACAAAAATAGTAACAGATGATAGCCACTATAAATGTTATCCACTTCATTTAAAAAAAAAAAAAAAAAGCAAAGTACTTTCATAATGAGATAAAGGTTTTACATTGGACCTGTGCATTTTGGGACTCTTCTGTTTAAAACGGGTCGGGGGGAGAGATATGTACCATGTATGGGTAGAGTGTGATTTTCAAAGGGTCATAACTCAGTGAAACCTAAAACAATTTTCTTCAGAAGACTCAAGGCAGTTCCCTTCATTGAGGGTTACTTCCATGCAGCAGCTGTTACAGCAAGGACCACCAGGCACTGGTGAGGTCATCAATCCTTTATCCTAGACAGTCACCCCCATGTGCTGACTGGCTGCTTGCTCCAATCCCTCCTGGCCCTACCTCCCTCACAGTCACTCCACTTCTGCCTGACTCTGCCTGCCCTCCATCCTTTCCTAATAATTTTTCCCCAGTCTCTTCTCCCCTCCCCAGCTGCCTGTTTACTTAGTCCCCTAACAAACCTCCAAAAAGGATTTTTAAAAAGTTGTAGAATGAACATGACATTTGCCAGCATCACATTATTCATTCTACTCATATCCCTTTGCCACACCGGTGCTGACTTTTGTTTTTGCTGGTGGGTGCGCCTCTCTGCCCCCACCCCCACCCCCGATACAAGCAGGGGGCGGAGCCAAGCGGGGGCAGGGGCCTTGGGGGGCAGGGACACGGTCCAGGATCCAGGGCCCACAAAAGATTAATTAGGCCCAGGGAGTGCTCAGCACCCCCCCCCTTTTTTTTTTTCAGTGGATGCTTGAGCCCTTCGGAGTTGACAGCTATGCTTTGCCTGCCTCTCCTCCCCACCTTCTCTTTATCTTGTTTATTTAGATTTAAGCTCTTGGAGGCCAGGATTGTCTCTTAGGCCTGGTCTACATTTAAAAGTTAGGTCGACAGGGGTCAGAGGTATAAAATGTTGATCAGGGGTATGAAACAAACCACCCCCCCGACTGACAGTTACGTTGACCTAACCCCCAGGGTAGATGCAGCTATACTGATGGGAGAGTGCTTTCCATCAACATAGCTGCTGTCACTCGGGGAGGTGGTGTTCTTACAGGGATGGCACAGCCTACTCCAATGGAAGGGAATTTTCTACATTATGGGGCTATACCAGCATAACTTCAGTGACGCTGCTATGCCAGAACAGACATACTCTAACCCTCTCTTTGTATAGTGCCTAGCACAATGGGCCCTGATCTTGGCTGGTCTCTAGGCATTACTATAACATAAATCATACATTTCTGCTGAAGAGGTGTTTGAGATACATTGCAATAATTTCCCACTCCTTACATGCAAAATGGCTGAACAATTTTCACTCAAAATTAAACAAACAAATAAATAAAAAGCAACCTTCAGGCAGAGGCCAGGCCTGAAAAATGAAAATTTCAGAAAGTTACAAGCAAATGAAAATAGGGGGTTAGAATGGAAACATTCATGGCATCTTAACTACTTAATTGCTCATGCCATCAGAGCCATGTGCAGGGACACTACAAAGGAGCTGCACAATGGCATATGCCACATGAATATAGCAAGTAAATGCTCTCTAGAATTATGGACACATTTCTATTAGCAACCATATGCATATTATTTTCAATAATTCCCTGCTTGCAAGGTTTCAGCCCTGAAGGAGTATTTATAACACACAGCAGACCTAACAACTCCTTATAAATAGCAGCTAGGTTGGAAAAGGTTGATAGGCTTCTAACACCAGCAGAAGCCACTTCTCTTCTTACGACTGCAGACGGATTTCAAGCCACTAATGACACAGCTTGAATCATGACATTTTACTGGAATAAACAACAAATGGATGGTGAAAAGATTATATCCACAAGGTGAACTCTCACAGGACAGCTCAGATAGGTTGCCCAACACATTCTACGGGAAGTTTGCAAAACACACTGTCTTTTCATTGAAATAATAGTCCCTAGGCATCTGTATCCTTTAATTATCTCAACTTGTATTAATATATCTCCACAGATCAGCAGCAAGAGTTATAATTGCAACTGGTAGTGAATCCTTTTTCTGCTTCAAACAATTCTAACTACACTCTTTTGATCAAATCTATGCCCAAAAGAAATGAAGCTTGAAAGCTGAAGTTCAGCACAGGCTGGGGGTCAAAGCCATGACTGACAAAACAGGAAACAATTCTATTGACTTCATTAAGTCAATAGAGTTCTGTGGCTACTGATGCCAACAATTAATTTTGCCCAGGACATAGGCCTTGTCTACACTACGGGGGAAATTCGATCTAAGCTACGCAATTTGAGTTACGTGAATAGCGTAACTCAAATAGAAATAGCTTAGACCTACTTACCACAGGGTCCACACTACATGATGTCAATGGGAGACGCTCTCCCGTCGACTCCTCCTACTCTTCTCGATCCAGTGGAGTACAGGAGTCGACGGGAGAGCGATATGCGGTCGGTTTAGCGGGTCTTCACTAGAACCACTAAATCAATCGCTGGTGCATCAATCGCCGCTTGTCAATCCCCCAGGAAGTGTAGACAAGCCCTTAGTATCTTCACTTAATCTGAACAAAATGATTGCTTTTGATTTAACAGAGAGTTATGGACTCCTGAAAAGCACACACCTGACTGGATCTGCATGTGGATTTATTATATTAAGAAATGCACACCTGACGGCAGATGCATGCACTGCTCAGAACTGTGCACTTTTGGAAGCTTGTTAAGAAGCAGTAATTGTGGCTTTGCCTGCAACCTCCCACCGCAATGGGGCTCTCCAGCCCCTTTTCTAGCTCCTGAAATTGTAGGGGGTGGGGGTTCCCCTCCTTGCAGCTGAAAGCGATCTATGGTCTAAACAGCATGAACTAATCTGTGGGCCCGATCCTGGACTCCTGACTCAGGCAAAGATCCCCATTGACGTCAATGGGAGTTTTGCTTTAGTAACGATTATGGGCCAGATCATGGCTTTTAAACCACAATCCACACTGGACATTGGGTGTGCTGCAGCAAGAATCCTCAGTGCGATTTATCCGGATCTCAAAAAACAGACCACAAAACAGATGGGTTGGACTGTAACTTTTCAGAGGTGGTTTGGGTCAATTATTATTTTAAACCAAACTGGATCACCAACATATCTATTCAATACATTCTGCCAAACCACCTATGGTCCAACCTCACTCCCTTTGAAGTCAGCAGGAATTCCCCGCCCCCCGGCCCTTTGACTTAAATGGAAATGGATGAGGCCTTAAGAGACTGAAGAATCAGAGCACATGCAGGCGAGCATCTCTCATTGACACACCTATGGTGTTATTACTGTGTTTTATCTTGATCTTTGCAGGTGGTCTAAAGACTGCATTTAGTTTCGATTTCCTAACATTTTCCAGTAATCTCTTCCTTGGACACAAAGAAACAAAGAACAATGGCTGTTGATGGGGTGAGTGGGGAGGATTTGAGGCACAGCTGTAGTAAAAACAGAGATGGCACGTAAACTATTGCTAATTTGCCTAATAGATAATCAGCACACATAGGCAAGGTTCTCTGTCCACTGTAATCCAGTTCTTTCCTACTTTATGAGCCTCCCTCCCCATCCCCTACTATCAGTCTACTATGTACCCAATGTGAGAAATAAAAAAAAAAATAAGCAAGGGAACTCAAGAAGCGTTTACGGTGTCGGTAGGGTTGAGTTTAAAAGCCAAACAAAGGGTGTGGGTAAGATCAAGAGAGAGAAAGGTCCGAGACCCTGCAAGTGACACTATACTTCAGTGATTCTCAAACTTTTGTACTGGTGACCCCTTTCACATAGCAAGTCCCTGAGTGCAACCCCGCCTTATAAATTAAAAACACTTTTTTATATATTTAACACCATTATAAATGCTGGAGGCAAAGCGGGGTTTAGGTTTGGAGCGGGGTTTGAAGGCTGCCAGCTCGCAACCCCCCCCCATGTAATAACCTTGTGACCCCCCGTTTGAGAACCCCTGCTATACTTCTTTCCTTTTAAAATCTGACCACCTTCAACATCTCTCACATGGAAACTTAATGGGGATGAAACCAGGAGGTATTAAATGAAATTTGATAGGGTTCTACAGAAATTACTCCAAAAACCTAAAGACTTTAATAGGGAAATTTTAAAAAACAAAAAGAAAAAAGAAAAAAAAACCCTATAGAAAAGACAAAATTCTCTCACAAATTTGACAAGACTTTCTAATAAGTGTCTGTTTTATTATTTTAATCTCAGTATCTGCCTCCACTCCAGCCTCTTAAAATGAAACACTAAGACATTTTGATTGAGGGGATACACTGGTGCTGAATTCCTGCTGGGAGAATCTACTCCTGGCGCAAATTTTTTGGCTGGCTTTCAGTATTACATAGATCTCATATTAGTCTGAATACACTTACCAACAGAGTAACATTAGGAGGATCACCAGCAGAGCCACTGTTACTGTTGTTCCATTGATTTCCATGACGGGAAATTTCAAGAGATCTGCAAGGTCCATTTTCCTTCACTACACAATGCTGGCCTTGAGGTTGATGGGGAAGTCTCCTCAATAACAGATAAAACCTGCCAGTTACATGAATGACAGTCTGTAGTGAAACAGGAACCAAGGGAGCAAAGTCTGTCAAACCAGCTCTAATTGTGAACTTTTCCTGTTCTCACTGACGGCACCCTCAGAGAGAGGCAGAAGTTAAGGGTTTCCTGTGTAATGGAATTAAGCAACGTTTTTTCCCCCCTTGATGACTGTCGCATTAATAAATATTTACATAGCTGCTGCTTGAGACATCAGAGTTGGCCCACAGGTTTGCATGAGGAGGGGGGAAAAAAATAAGAGAGGAAATATATCATGTGTATGTGGAATAGATTTGAAAAAAAAAAAAAAAAAACACCCCTCAATGAAGCCACTGTGCTCTGTAAATAGAAATAAAAATAGAAAAGTTTCTTTAAAATGTGAACAATCTGGCAACATACTGCTGATGCACGGGAAAGTTGCTCAGTAGGCAGCCCTGGAAATAGGCTGTCCATAGGAGAGGTGCAACAACAGCGCAAACATCCTCTAGTGTCCCTCTAACACGACTCTCCCCCGACTCGAACGACCATCTCAAGAAGCAAAAGGGTAATTCTGCTTCCCTGCCAGTTCAGTCCTTGGTATCTCAGATTAGACAGCAAGCAGAGTTGAAACTAGGGTGTTATACCAATAAAATAAAAACCAGCAGGATCTTATTAAAGGGGAAAAGGCAAAATACCACATTTATTGTGAATACAGAAAGAATCATGGTAAGCAGTTAGTTATAGCTATAACATTCCATTCAATCTCATATTTATTCACACATTCATTCATACAAACACACACATACAGGTTCTGCAAGGTTGTTATCATAGTTACCAGCCTTAGAGTTGCTCATGCCAAGCCACTGGCCAGGTGGCCTGAACATGAAGAGGGAGCAGGGCCTCGTCAGATGCACATCTGAGGCTCCTGGAAGTTGGTTTGCAGAATCAGACCCCAAAGTTCTCACTTTCTAGAGTCCATTTTTATAGAAATTTCTTCCTATGCCAGTCTATGGGAATTGCTTCATCTTGCTGTTGCTGAATCAATCAGCAGATGGCACATTCCTGACGGCTCCGTGCTGCCAGAAGTTATCTTGTTCTTTGGTTCTCCCATTCTTGAGGCTATTGGGTGGATTCCAGGCTGCCCTCCGGGGGTCCTCTGGTTATTTCCACTTGACGCCTTCTTCAGCCAATGGACACTGGATTCTTAGGCTGGCACCTCCCTGATCATTCAGTTATTATCCACATACATCCTCTATCTCTATTTTAATCACAATTGTTAATACAACAAAAGGGCGGGGAGTCTCTGGGTGCTGTTTCTGTTGTTACAGAGTATTGCTTTGAGTCTCTCTCTGTGTGAATTGCTTTGAGAACAGACTCTGTCTTAGAATGTACTAACGCAATTAGCAGCTTGCAAGTTTCACACATAGAGGAAGAGAAACAGTACCAAAAACCAAGAGACCTCTTAATTAGTAATACCCTGGAATTTAAACTATGGGGAATCAAACTCATTTGTGATTTTAATATAGAACTTCTTTAATATGATCCAACAAGGGGGCCTCTCTATGATGGGCACATAGCTACTTATATATAAGCTATCAAATGCTAGTGAATTTCAAATCACAAATGGTTTGAGCCATAGTTAAAAGTGACTTTCAAGTGAGATACATCCTCCACCACCCATGAAATTCTTGGTTGCTAGGGCCATCCAACATAGTTTGTTGTTATTTAAAGAAAAAAATAGATATTGCACATAACCTATTTGAAAGTTATGCAAATTAAACTATTCCCAAAGAGAATTAGGTTTATAAATATCTAGTAACCTTAAGAGTTAGACATTCTGCTCATCGGATTCCCATAACATACAAGATGAAAAGTAGTTTCTTCTTATTCAGCCCCCTGAGATAACAGCTTAGATGTAATGTGCGAGGCTTCTCCAATATCACTGTATTACATTTCCTTCTCTTATCAGAGAGGTTAATAATATAGGTATCAAAAAAGTAAAAATCTCTAACACAACAGAGTTTAATTTTAAGAAGATTTGGCTCCACTATAACTGAATCACTGCTATTTTAGTTCTCGGTGCTTCACAAGTACATTCATTCCTTTCCAGCGCTGGAGCCTCACAAAATAAGTAAAAGGTGTTAACCAGCTCATCAGCTCCACAGAGTAGCACAATAATTCACAGAAAACTTTGCTTATTGTATTAATAATGCCATTGCTTCCAGATGCTACTCTGGGTCAATAGCAGCTCTGCTGGTTTGCTGTTGCCAAGTTGTCCGAGAACAGTTGCATCACAATTCAAGACTGGCGACGTAAAGGATTAATCACTGGGCACACACTGATCCCAAATAGCACTGATCTCGCTGGACCTTAGTTTATATGGAATATTTCTTAAAAGCTTCTTGAAAAGGGAGGACGATTAGTCACAAATCTTGAGAGTGAGACATTAGATATTTTGACTTTGACTTCTTTGTTAAAGAGAGCATACAGTTGCCCAGAGTAGGCCTGATGCTTCTCCTACTGAAGACAACAGCAAAACTCATGTTGAGTTCAGTCAATACAGAGTTGGACCCAGATCTTGCTTGATTATTTTTAGAAGCTCAATGGAACTTTCCAGGATCATGCAGGATAAGGATGGGATGTACGGGTCTTAAACACACACATAATGAAGGAAAATGGATTTTCAAATCAGCATCCAATTTGGAACACAGTGAATAAACGAATAGTTTGACTGTTGTTGGGCACCGCATTTTTACACCTCTGCACCCATTTCTTGCTAAAGTTTTTAACTTGGGATCTTCACCCAGATAGAGGGGAAATCATACAACAATAATCCCAACACTCACCTGGAACATGCCTCACGTGCCCATTCGCTACGAGGTATTTACAGTGATACCACAGTCAAGTGCCTAATTTCCCAAAAGAGACTTTGTCTCAAAGATCCAGCTGATGCCTTGTGGAAAACTTTGAGAAACATTCTATTTATTGAGCCTGTTTTCAGTATTTCTCTTCCCTCAACTCTTCATTACAAGAGTCATTCGCATGCGAAACATCATCTTTATTGGAGAGTTAATAGGAGACTTTTTCCCCCCCCATCTCTACTCCCAATCCTCTGCTGAGACACACCACATCTGGTTGGTATGAAAAGTACTATGATGTCAGTCAGGAGTATGTGACTTCATAGAGGGGCAAGTTCCATTCCTCTCAGTCAAATGCCTGAGAAGGTTGAGGGGAAGTAGAAGGGGGAAGGAATCCTCTGCACTGAGGGAGCAGAGCTACTCAAGGGCTGCTTATTGCAAGGTCAGGGCACAGCAGGGCTCCACTCAGGTTGCAGCTCCTGTATTCAGGGACAGGCAGGTGAAGTAGACCCACAAGGATCACAATCCATTGACATTTATACTGTGCTCATCACTAAGGCATCTTCTTCCATCCCACATTCCCCTCCACAGCAGGGAGAACCCACAGAGCTCAGATCCGTTCCACACAAACCTATGCTTGGGTGCTTCATATCCAGACCCTTCTCACTCTCAACATGCAGCAGAATCGCATAGTTAGAGGAACCCAGCGGCAGCGGAACTGAAGTAGAGGAAAGGGCAGGATTTGGCCTGAACTGCAGAAGCAGCTGAAATCTTACAGAGCAAGAGAGTCAGTTTACATATATGTGTTTAAAATGAAAAAGAAAAGAAAAAACAAGCAAGTACAGAAATTGCCTGACAAATACTAGAAATTGAACTGTTCCTCAGCTAAAAAATAGTCTAAAGTTTTCCAGGAAGAGTTAATGATTTTAAAGCCTTGTCTACATGACCAGGAATAGTTTTCGAACACAGTTGCAACAGAACTAGTTTCTAAACTGGAATGCAGCATAAATATTCTACCATGATGAAAACCTTCAAAATGCTTGCCACAGATTGGTGTAGTGATGACACAGAAAATATGGAATAAATAATTAACAACAATATTATAGATCTCAAGACATAGGCCAGAGAATCCATGGCCTAATTTAGGCCTAAGCTTTTAAAACATATCAAACAGCACATACTGTTTCTGTTTTTCATAGGCAGGATACTGTATGTAGGTTGAGTAAAAGCTAAACTAGCTTGGTTTAACCATAAACTCTTGCTAAGTTATGAAGTAAATTCCTTCTTTCTATTTTATATGCTTTATGTCTATACATTTGTAATGGACACACTGTAGAACTATCTATGTTATTTTATATAAATTCAGAAGGTATAATTTTGTTGCTAGATATAGGAAATCTAAAAAGGTGTCAACTAACATTTAAAAAGCTTCATTATCTGAGATAACTATCTAAAGCATTCTTTAATAGACCCCCTTCAGTTCAAGGAAATTTTGTAGCATATGCAACCTGACCACAAACCAGTGCAAATACTTCAGCCCATGCAGTTTATTTTAAATAGAAATGTGATCAATAAGATATATACAACTAATCTAACAAAAAGGTGTTTGTGTAGAATACAAAACAAGTACCTAATATATAAAGAAGCTGATGTAGTCAAGTGGAATATTGAGATGCTAATGTGAAGCGCAAATCTTTAAGATGAACCAACCAAAATGTTTTAAGATCATAAAGCTTGATCAACAGTGTGCTTGGAAGTTGCACAGAGTTTCACACTTGAAGCCATCCCACTAACTTTATCACTGAGGTGCAGGGATTATTTAAGTACGGGCAGAGAAGTGTGTGTTTCATATTATTGCATTAATTGTTATCTCCCATTGGTGACTGACCAAGGAAATGAATTTTTGTTTAGTTGTTCATCATACAGCAATATAGACAGGACCATCCACAGCTGTAAAGAGACTTAACATAAAAACTCTTCTTAACTTCAAAATGGACATTTCTGCAAACTCCTAAAAGCACTGTTGGAAAGGTCATGGAGTTATGCAAAGTCAACCAGACGACCACACTGTACAGGGGCCCACAGAAAAGTAATTTGCAGAGGTAGGTCGCTGGCTGGAGCTGAGCCAGCACACGTTCACCATATGACCCAACATGGCTTACACAAACTGGGATGGCACAAGATATCTTGCACAAAGAACCTGGAATTTTGCAGACAATTTAATAAAAGTCATAAAGGGGACTCCTTGTTTTCTCATTGGATGATGGGAAGGAACACAATTTGTGTTCTGGTGGAACATGTAAAAAATCTTTGCCAGCAACATAGGTCACTTTCTGATTGCCATGACCGCCCCCCACCCCCCAACAACCCTCCCTACGCAGGGCCATCCCTAGCCATTTTGGTGCCCTACACAACCCCCCCACAGGGAGGAGAGGGGCTGGCCCCAGGCCTCTTCAGGAGGCAGAAGCAGGCTTGGGGGGCGGGGGGAAACCACCCCCCAGCACAAGCCGGTGGAGCGGAGCGTGTTGGGGCCGGGCCAGGCTGCTCCATTTCCTGCCACCCGGTGAGTGCAGGGCAGGCCCGACCAGGGGCAGGAGCTTTGGAGAAGGGGTGGAGAAGGGTGGGGAGTTGGGGCGGCGCTGAGGTGGGGGCCATGGGGAAGAGGCAGAGCAGGTGCTGGAGCAGCACGCAGCTGCGTAGGATACCAGGAAATTTGGTGCCCCAAATTTTCAGGTGCCCTATGCAGCTGCATACTTTGCATATGGGTAAGGACGGCCCTGCCCCCATGCCCAGTGAGCTTTTCCAAGAAAGGCCATGCCACCCAGCAGAAAATGTAAAAAATGCCCTTTGTTGTTCAACATGTTGCTTCCTGAAGCTGAAATATACAGAAGAGAGAGAGAGCGTGAGCGAGACTGCCATTGCCGGCACAGCAAGAGCTCTCTCTGCTCCGTAACAACTGAAGTCTTGTAGCTAACAAGCACCCTATTAACTCTGGGCTTTTCTACATAAACACTTGGTTTGCAGCAAGCTGGGGTGTAAATCTACCCTCCATTAGCCTGCCACAAACCTGACACACACAACACTTTGAAATAGGAGTAGATCAAAGCACACTAAGGAACTTTCAGTGCCCAGCAGCAGAGTATGTACGGACATTTAGTGCACCCCAGGCTAGTGCAGGGTAGTTTTACACTCCAGCTTGCCAGGAACTAAGTGTTCAACAAGAGCCTCTACCTAGAGAGAGGGCTGAAAAATTCAGAACAAGAATAGAAATACATCTGTCATACCACTTACTTCAGTATAACTTACATCACTCTGGGGTGCAAATAAGCCACCTTCCTGAGCGACACAAGTTACACCAACCTAAGCATTAGTGTGGACAGCGCTATGTTGGTGGGAGAGCTTCTCCCACTGACATAGATACTGCCTCTCATGAAGGTGGATTTATTATGCCAGTGGGAGAGCTCTCTCCCATCTTAAAGTTCATTCAGGTGATTCACTCAATCTTGAGAAACCAGTCACTGCAATTGTGAAGCTGAGCTGGAGAAGCCACTTTCACGCCACTTTCAAAAGTCACTTTTATACATGAATTGTTTACCCAAGTGGTGACCTGCTCACGTTAAACCAAATGCTCCTCAGAAAGTACATATCAGAGTTAAAGCCTTTCGAATGACTAAAGTGTATAATGTGTGCTTATACTTCACTAACAGATTTAGTCTTAGTTGTCTAGAACTTACACTGAATCACTAAGAGAGTCAAGGTGGGTGAGGTAATTTATTGGACAACTTCTGCTGGTGGAAGGGACAGGCTTTTGAGGTTCATAGAGCTCTTCTTCAGATCTGGAGAAGGTAATCAGGGTGTCATATCTATGGTGGGACAAGATAATTAAGCACAAGACGTTCCCACAAGTTGTAGGACACTACTTAAAATGAAGTGGGCCATAACACCTCTGCAGTAGTAGGACAAAGAAGAGTTAGTAGTCAGCATGATGTGTTACAAATTGTTGGAATGAGCCATAAAACTAGTGTCTCTGTAAAGTCCATGGCTTTTTAAAGTATCCAGTGGAGTTATGAATTTAAGTTCTCAGGCTTGTCTTCTGAAGATGCTGTGCAGGTTTCCTTTGAGGATGAGGACTGAGAGGTTAGATATGGAGTGATCACTTTGAGAAAAGTGTTCACCCATGGGCGAGAGTGTGGTTTTGTCCTTTATCATTTTTCTGTGTGAGCAATCCATATAGTGTTATTGGGGCATTTGATACACTGGATGAGATAAGCACATGTTGTGATAGGCATGTGCAAGCTCCATGGATTAAGATAGGTGTGTTGTGAGGGGCAATTGATCATCACAACAGTGGAGATACGTCTAGCAGTTTTTGCTTTGGCAGAGTCTGGTGCTGCTTTGAGTTGATGTGTCCTGGTCTGTGGGGAGCTTGCTTCTGACCAAGAGCTTAACAAGGTTGGGACCTGGCTGTAGGTAACAGATTTCCTGGTGTGTCTGGGGTGGTTACTAGATCTGTGGACGTAGGTGTGGTGATCCATTGGTTTCTTGTAATAGTTGTCTGTAGGATTCCATTATTGAAGCTGATCATGGTGTTCAGGAACCACTCAATCACTAACTCCAATGAAGGCACAGAGTCTGGAGAAACTAACTGTATTAACTAAGCCTAGTACTATTTGAAAGAGGAAACTGCTTCCCTACAAACAAGTTAGCTGTGAGAAATCATGATTATTTCAGAGAGTTCATACCAGAAGCCGTATAGATTTTGTGGCCAAGAGAACGAACGGTGTCTTACACAGAAAGAGGAAGAAACTTTGAATTGGTTTGCAAGCTAAAGATCTTACCACTATTTGAACCTTTGGTTAAAGTAATTTAAGAGCTTACAGTACTGGTGAAATTCCAGAGAAATTAGAATAGCCTCACAATAATTACCTGTATATTATATTTGGTTTAATGTGTGATAGTTTTGAGCATGTATGAGTTGATAAGGTAGATTTGAACTCAGTTGACATTCTTCAATAATTAAGTAAGTTGCCTACATTTCTAAAGTCCTACTTTAGAATTGTTGAACTGACAAAAGCAGTGTCCCATAAACTTGACTAGAGATACATAAGGATCTCTAGTTTCATGTTGATACCAAAAGTCACCTGCCCAGACTAATATAGAACTAGGATAAAAAAGTTTGCCTTTGTAACAAGATTGTGATAAGACCCTGAATTAACTGAACTGATTTATAACTCTTGTGGCAACATCCCATGTTGAGGTCAATTTTTGACAGAGATGATATTATTCACAATATTTATTCTGCTATCTATAGTAAAACCTATAAATTTGTAAGAATTTTCCTGTCTGTACTTCAGCTGAGGAACACAGATCTAAAGAACAGAAAGAAAACCTATGAACCCTTACCTCTGTTTGTGTTTACTAACCTATCTTTCTCACACTGGCAACCCATGTAAAACCTGTGTTTAAAAAAAAAAAAAGCACACACACACAGATCCCAACACCCTTGCTCATGTTGACTAGTGTCTTATAATGGGACAAGTCTCACTGGAGTACATTGAGTTACTAAAGGAGTAAGGCCAGGATCCAGAAAGGAACCTACGCGTCACAGTGCCTAAGTTTTAGGCACCCAGAAAATGATAGGAACAACACTGTGACACACAAAGCCTGAGTTAAGCACCTAGGCTCCCTATACAATGACAGGGGAAAAAAAGATGCCTTAGAATGTGATCCACAAAAAACAGTGTGCTAGGCAGGGAGCCACCTAAGCTGGCCAATGAGAGATGCCAATGAGAAGTGTGTATACTAAGTAAGCATTGCTCCTTTAAGTCAAGGCGGCAGCGAGGTGGCCATCCCTGCTTGTGATCCACAACCAGTAACCCCTTTCTTGGAGTCAGGTGTCTTAGGTACCTAAGTTGTTTCTTGTGAGAATGAGTTAAGAGCCTGCTCCAGTCCCCATAAAATGGTCAAAAAGGAGGAGCTGGGGGTACCCACTTTTAGTCCAGTGGTTAGAGCACTCTCCTGTGATGTTGGAGACGCAGGTTCAATTTCCTTCTGAGGGAGAAAAAGAGGATTTAAACAAGGTTCTTCCTTCTTCCAGGAAAGCGTTCTAACCACTGAGCTGTGGGATATTCTCAAGCAATTTCCCTCAATCATAGAAATGTAGGACTGGAAGGAACCTCGAGAGGTTGTCACAGTTTCACAGTAACAGCACCTGCATTCTCCCTCTGTGGTCCACCACAGGAGTTCCCAGTCAGCTGTCACCTGTCTCTGGGCAGGGACCCAGAACTCAATCTCTTCTGACTGGAGGGTTTAAGGCTGCACAGCTCCCTGCCTTACAATGTGATATCCCCAGCAAGACAGTCTACCTAAAGGCCAATACCTCTGCTTGGTTTTCTCTCAGAGGGCTATGAACAGCAGCTACAAGTTACCACACAGCTTTTTCTAAGGAAGCACATTTATTCTTAAGGAAAAAGCACTACAGAAGCAAACATAATAAAAATAAACAAATTTAAACACACAGCAACATGCCCGGAGTCACCCATAAGTCTTATGGGGCTTTACATGGCCAACCCTTCTGCAAGGGTTGCACTCCCCATCCCCCACCTGGTACAGAAGGTCCTGTCAATTTGTTGGATCAGAAAGAAGGCCTTGCATCAGTTCAAATGCATCCCTTTATACTAAAAGCCCTTTCCTAGTCTCTCAAAAACCCAACTTAAACTAGTATATGCCAACCACTCCGGCAGTGTGGTACCTCTCCATTATTGTTTAGTCTCAGTGACTCACCTTAATCACCCCCCATGGTTTTTACTTCCTGTGGAAGCTGTGGTAACCCTCTAGGTTTGCCAGATGTCTGGTTTTTTACTGAAACGCCCGGTCAAAAAGGGACGCTGGTGACTCCGGTCAGCACTGCTGACTATGCCGTTAAAAGTCCGGTTGGTAGCACAGCAGGGCTAAGGCAGGCTCCCTGACTTCTCTGGCTCCATGCGGCTCACAGAAGCAGTGGCATGTCACCCCCTCTGGCTCCTAGGCGTAGGGGCAGCCAGGGGGCTGTGCACGCTGCCCCTGCTGCAAGCACCGGTTCCACAGCTCCCTTTGGCTGGGAACCATGGCCAATGGGAGCTGTGGATGGGGCAGCACCTGTGGATGGGGCAGCGCGCAGAGCCACCTAACCGTACTTCCAGAGCGGGGACATGCCACAGCTTCCAGGAGCTGCCTGAGAAGTGCCACCTGGAGCCTGCACCCCCGACTCCCTCCCACGTCCCAGCCCCCCTGCCCCAGTACTGATCCCCCTCCTGCCCTCTGAACCCCTCAATCCCAGCCTGAAGCACCCTCCTGCACCCCAAACCCCTGATCCCCCACCCCAGAGTCTGCATGCCAGCCAGAGCCCTCACACCTCTCCCCGACCCCAATCCCCTGCCCCAGCCCAGAGCCCCCTCCCACACCCCAACCCCCTGAGCTAGCCCACTGAAAATGAGTCAGAGAGAGAGTGGAGAGAGCGAGGATGTGGAGAGGGGGGAGAAGATGAAGTGCGCGAGGGCGGGGCCTCAGAGAAGGAATGGGGGCAGGGCAAGGATGTTCAGTTTTGTGCAAGTAGAAAGTTGGCAACCCTATACCCTTCCCCATGAAACAGATCATATATAAACCATTCATCCCCAAAGACATTGGATGTGACTGGATATCTGTCACAGAGGTCATCTAGTCCAGGCCCCTGCGCTGAGGCAGGACCAAGTATAAACCTAGACCACCCCTGACAAGTGTTTGTGTAACCTGTTCTTAAAAACCTCCAACAACAGGGACTCCACAATCTCTCTTGGAAGCCTATTCCAGATCTTAACTGCCCTTTTTGTTGAAAAGTTTTCCTAATATTAACCTAAAATTTCCCTTTCTGCGAATTAAGCCCATTAATTCTTGTCCTGTCTTCAGTGGACTTGGAGACAATTGATCACTGTCTTCTTTAGAATAACAGTTTTCAAATATATAAAGGGCTATCAGGTCCCCCTCAGTCTTCTTTTCTCATGACTAAACATGCCCCATTTTTAACCTTTCCTCACAGGTCAGTTTTCTAATAATTTTTGTTGCTATCCTCTGAACTCTCTCCAATTTGTACATCTCTTTCCTAAAGTGTGGAGACAAGAATTGGATACAGAACTCCAGCTGAGGTCTCACCAGTGCCAAGTAGAACAGGACAGTTACCTCCTGTGTCTTACATACAGCACCCCGGTTAATATACTCCAGAATTTTATTAGCCTTTTTTGCAAGTATATCACATTGATGACTCATATTCAATTTGTGATCCACTATAACCCCAGATCCTTTTCAGCAGTACTACCACCTAGCCAGCTATTTCCCCATTTTGTCTTGTGCATTGGATTTTTCCTTATTAAGCGTTGTACTTTTTGTGTGTCTTTGGTTTGAAATCAACAACATGAAATTCAACAATTTTGAATTATAATCCATTCCTCCAAAGTGCTTGCAACCCCTCCCTGCTTGGTGTCATACACAAATTTTATAATCATACTCTCTACTCCATTATCCAAGTCCATAATAAAAAATATTGACTAGTACTGTATCCAAGACAAATCTGCGCAGGACCCCACTAGTTATGTCCTCCCAGTTTGACTTCAATCATAACTACTCTTTGATTATGGTTTTTCAGTCAGTTGAACATCCACCTTATAGTAATTTCATCAGGATCACACTTCCCTAGTTTGTTTATAAGAATGTCATGTGGGACTGTGTCAAAAGCCTTACTAAAATTAAGATACATCACATCACATCTACTGCTCCTCCTCTGTCCCCTAGGCTAATCCTGTCAAAGAAGGAAGTTAGGCAGGTTTGGCATGATTTGTTCTTGACAAATCCATGTTGGCTTTTACTTATAACCCTATTATCCTCTAAGTACTTACAAACTGATTGTTTAATAGAGTCATAGATATTAAGGTCAGAAGGGACCATTATGATCATCTAGTCCGACCTCCTGCACAATGCAGGCCACAGAATCTCATCCACCCACTCCTGCGATAAACCTCTCACCTATGTCTGAGCTATTGAGGTCCTCAAATCATGGTTTAAAGACTTCAAGAAGCAGAGAATCCTCCAGCAAGTTACCCGTGCCCCATGCTGTTCCAGTATGTTATTAGGTACCGAAGTTAGGTTAACTGATCTATAATGATCTGGGTCCTCTTTGTTCCCCTTTTTAAATGTAGGTGCTATGTTTGCCCTTCTCCAGTCCTCTGGGACCTCACCCGTCCTCCATGAGCTCTCAAAGATAATCACTAACAGTTCTGAGATTGCTTCAGCTAATTCCTCAAGTACCCTAGGATTAATTTCATCAGGCCCTGCCAAATGGAATACATCTAAATATTCTTTACCCTGGTGTTTCCCTGTTCTGGCTTACATTCCTTCCCTCCTTGATGTTAATATTAATTGTGTTCAGTATCTGTTCACAATTAACCTTTTTAGTAAAGACGGAAACAAAATAAGCATTCAACACCTCACTTCTTGATGTCATGTGTTAGCAGGGACAGAGAGCTAATAAGTAGTGGACCTAAACTTTCCCTTTGTCTTTCTCGTGCTCCTAGTGTATTTACAGAATCTCTTCTTATGCCCTTTTACGTCCCTTGCTCGGTGTAACTCATTTTTGTACTTTAGCTTTTCTGATTTTGTCCCTACATGCTTGCGCTATTCTTTTGTACTCAACTCACTCTTTCCTGTTGAAGCTGTTCCACTTTGGATAAATACTTAAAGACTCACCGGGCCAGAGAAAGAGAGAATGAAAGATTCTATAGCCTGGAAGAAGACCCAGGATCCAGATCCCTTTCTGCAGTGACTATTTATACACCATGGAACAGCTTCAACAGGAGAGATTGGATGAATACAAACTATTCCCCAGCTCAGCGATTACAGCACTCTTCTGAGAGGCGTGATAGACTCCATTCAAATCCTCTCCCTCTCAGGCAGAGCAGGGGATTGAATTTGGGTCTCCCACATACCAGGTGAGTGGTCTAACCAGAGCTAAAAGTTAGAAGATGGGCAGTACCATCACTACCTCCTCCTATGGCCAGATTTTGAATAGGATCTCAGCTGGTTGGTAACCCCCCCCCGAGCATGCCTACTGGATCAGGCTTGACAGGCACTCTTCCACTTATTTCCCCCCAATTCATGGATCACTCTAGGACTTAGGCTTCCAGGCAGCTAGAGGGAGGCTGAAGTGTGCATGCCCAGAGGCAGAAACATAGACACTTAGGAAACTTTCATCCTGAAAACTTAGGCACCAAGCGAGCTGAGGCCCCTACAGTGTTCAACAGCAGCTGAGTGGGGGTTTTGTGGATCACAGTGGAGACTAGGAATGGGACTTAGGTGCTTAAACCCCAGTTTTAGGTGCCTAAATACCTTTGTGGATCCAGGCTTAAGGTACATGAGTAAGGCTGGCCCTGAGTTTAAGACATCTCCTACTGGTTGTCCAACAGTTCTGCAGCCAGTGACCAGGGAGCTATAGTGCCCTAATTGTTTTTTTCCCAAATGATTAGCAATACTTAGAGACCTCTCTCATATTTATAGTGACATGATCCCTCCCTTAACTCTCTAGATTACAATTAAAAAACTGACCATCTTCCCCTGTATCAAACAGAAGGGACTCCATTAGAGAGCAACTGCAGACAGCCTACTTAAAAGTAGGACAGTGGGTTCAGAGAGAATTAACCAATAATGATCGCTACTCCACAGACGAAGTACCTGTGTTTTTTGAGTTTGCCAGCAATAGAAATCTAAACTCTTATACAGTTCAGTGCCCCCAACAAAAACAGTTCCATGTGCCTCAACTAAAGGAGTCACAGGAGCGAATAAAAGGGGCGGGGCAAGAGGAATAGATGAGGAAAATCTGATTAGAACAGATTGTCACAGGGCACTGATAGGAAGAAATTTATGTTAGCATCACAATGTGCAGTCATCTGCAAGCAGTTTCTACTTGTGGGGGGCAAAAAAATTGATCAGACCTTGAACTGAAGAACACAATTGCTTATTAGCCCATTGAAAAGAGGAAGAGATTGCAGATACTGGCCTCATGCAGCCTGACACTGACATCCTGGAAATGGGCTGTATCACCAAGGCCTAGGGCAACCAGAAAGTTATTAATAATTGGGAAATAAAAGTGCAGTTACAAAGTACCTGGAAACAGCAAACACACCAACAAAAAACCTCAGTAGCCTATAACTCTGCAAAACACAGAATGAAAAGGAGGGCAGGGAGTCTGGGGCCTTTGATGAATACAAGGACCATTCTTTGGCCCAGTTCTGTCACCCTTCCTTACATCATGTAGTACATACTCACACAAGAAGTTCCATTGATATATATGGGTCTGCTCACATGAGTATTATTATTCAATGTGAATAAGGGCAGCAGAACTGGGCCCAAGAATCTAACCCCAGTGATTCCAACAGCCACAACCGGAGGTAAAGCATAAGTGAAGTGGGGAAAGAATGTATGATTGGCTACATAATGCAAACATGCTGCTATTCACCAGCCAAAGAGGGGGAATGACAACTCTAGAACTTCCATCCAACCAGCACATGCTAAAATGGGTGAGTGGATTGGCAGAGAAAAGAGCAACAGAGAAAGCATCTAACGAAGTCATTGGTCTAATACTATTGCTGCAGGAACTTTTTAAAGATCAAGAAGCATGTAAACCACAGTGGCATGCTGTTATGCTGTTATCCCACATGTATATGTTTAAAGGAAATGCTATTGCAAAAAGATTACATTCAACTGTAAAGTGTAATCAGGAAGCTGTCAATTACTGTTCTTTTTTTAAGCCTTGTTAACAATAGCCAGTTAGAGTCTATACGAGGCCACAAAAGTCACTCCTTATTGCATTAAAAAGTTCTACTGGTGAATAAAAAAAAATATGGTGAGATTTTCAAAGGCAAAGTAGCAGATAGGGACCTAACTCCCCTCAGAAATCAAGGGAAATTAGGCACCTAACTGCTAGTTGTGCCTTTGAAAATCTCCCACACAGTATATACTTCAAAAACAATGAGTGCAATGTGTAGACATCACAAGCTTTTACACATGCATATACAATACAGAATAGTCATAAACGCATAAAAGTACCGTAACTTGGGATGCCCTTACTTAGGCCCTGGTCCTGCCATTCTTATTCTTGTGCTTAACTCAATGAACCTCATACATGTCATGAACATAGAGTTAAGCATTAAGTATTGGCTGGGTGGGACTTAAGACTCCCTGAGGCCTATGGAAACCCGCTTACCAATATGTAATGGAGTCTCAGTTGTGATAGCTTAAACAGTGAGGAGCAGAAGATGTCAAATAAAGTCGGGGTGGCCTACTTTAGCTTATTTGACATACTTTTCTTGCTATAGTCCATTTTTCTGGCTCCTTGGCGTGCCAGCTACACCGAAATAGAACTCCCTTCAGCTCCCTCGCGCTCATTCTAAGTAGACCCAATTCAGAGGCAACGTGCGTGAGTAAGGGATGGGAGGGGGTGGGGGACATGCCAAAAAGAGAAGAAAATATAAATTACACAGTAGTAAATGCAGCATTTCCAACTCTCGGGCTTTTATGGTGAGTCTTGTGATATCTGGGTGGGTTTTTCCTAAAGCCCCAGCTCCTTGACTCATGTAATTATGTGAGACTCTCACTTTTAGTGCACTAGTGCTATCAGAACGAGCACAGGTACGTCTACCTGAGCTGGAAATCACACCTACCAGTTCCATTGTGGACATGCCCAGAGAGTCCTAACCCAGCCCTGCTTCCCAGCAAATAGAAGTCATCCTTCCTCCTGGTGCAGTAGCCATTAGGGATGGGATCCATGAAGGTACTTAGGCACTTGGACCCCCCAGATTTAGGCACCTAAGTCTCAGTTTTGGCTCCACTACAATCCACAAAACTCCCGCCAAACCTTGCAGGTGCCTACACTCACTCAGCACCTAAGAATTCAGAATAAAAGTTCAATAGACCCTTTATTTCTGCCTCTGGGCATGCACACCGCTGCCTCCCTCCAGGCACCCACATGCCTATCTCCCACCTACACCCCAGAGCAAATCACGAATCAGGAAAGACAGACGTTCGGCCACCTTAGTCACATGCAGGACCCAACGTGGTAGGCATGCTTAGAAGCTTCCTACCAGATTGGGCCCTAGTCAGAATCCAGGAGGAGGACATGGTGGTGGTAATACTGTTGCTGCCCACCTTATAACTTTTAGCCCAGAGGTTAGAGCATTCACCTTGGATGTGGGAGACACAGGTTCAATTCCCCCGCCCCTTAGGGTGGGGAATTTAACCTGGGTCTCCTACATCCCTGGTGAGTACTCTAACCTCTAGGATAACAGTTATAAAGGTATGCACCACTACCTGCTCCTCCTGATGTTTTGTGTGGGGCCAGGCAGGCATTTAACTCACTCCTTAGGTGCATAAGCCACTTGACTCCAGGCAGTGGGTTCCCATTCATGGATTGCTAGCGGAAATAGGCACCTTCCTGTAGCCCAGACTTAGGCACCTATCTCAGACAGAGGGGAAAGGCTTAGGGCACACCCCTCTGGTCAGCATCTCCCACTGGCTAGCTTAGACAGTGAGCCACTTAACATGCTGGCTTTTGTGAACCACATTTGTAGACTGCTATCTCTTCCCATTCATTGTACAGGGAGCCGAGGTTTTTCACTCAGCTTTTTGGAATGCAACATTACTCCTGTGATTTTCTAGGTGCGTGAAAGTTAGGCACTGTGATGCTCAGCATTGCAACACCTAAATCCTTTGGTGGATCCCACCTTACCAGCTTCCCTAGTTGCTTCAAAGAGTACTGTTTATTGGTGGTGACCCTTTGCACAGATTTCTGTATTTAGAACCCTCCTGGAGACCATCTTCTGGCCAGCCTGAGTCAGGGATTTACCTATGTTCTTTTATTTACATATGAATATAATCAAAGGTAAAGAAAAGTGGAAAAGAAACATTAGCGGCAAAGGAGCTCCCAGATATAAAAAGAGGAGTGGAACCAGAGAAAGACAGGTTTCAGAAGGGGCATATATTAGTGAGAGACCTGAGGCTCAGGGGTGTAACCAGACGGGCTGCAGCCACATAGAGAGAAAGAGCAGAGCTGGAGTATGGAACACCAGTCTCATGGTATGTTTAATAAAGCCTGTCTCTTTCAGCTCTGCCGCATCAATTATTGCTAACAAAACACTAGGCTCTTCTGCCCCAGTTAAGCTGAATTAATGGTGAATAGTTCTTGGGAGTGGCAATGCGTCTAATGGCTACAGCAAGCGACTGCAAGTATAATTTGCACTGAGCTCTATTCCTAACTGCCACCAGTTTCCTGGTTGATCCAAGGCTAATTATTTAATATCTCTGGGCCAGATTTCCAAAGGTATTTAGTCACCTATTTGTGCCTTAGCTCTGTCAACTGTAAATGGGGCGGGGAGGGGGGGCGGGAAATACCACCACCCACCTTTGTAATGCTCTTTCAGATCTCTGACAGAGGAGCATCATTTCAAGTGTAAAATGCCATTGTCCCCTTAATATGTAAAATGCTAGTTAATTTTATTGGAGCATGTTTGTACACTGAGATTACTCCCCTTCATATGCAGTTACAACTGTTTTCTAAATGCAACACTGTATGTTCTCTGTTAGGATATAAGATTAATGAACTCTTTGTTTTAAAGACAGTTATACACCTCAGAAAACATGGGCTTATAATGGAAATACTGAGACAGTTAACTATAGCAGCACTAGCGGAAAGGGAAAAGAACTATAAATTCAGCTTGTTTTCCAGTGTATACATTGACAAGGTATGAATAATACATCTCTCTACACTTCCAACATACAGATGTATACATTACTCTTTCCTGTGAGGGTTACACTGAGCAAAGTCTTTAAACCAACCATTCCAAATGAGGGAAGGAAAGGGTTCAGAGAGAAACGAGTAACCCTTTGTCTTGTCTCTTACATTACAATCAGGACATAAACAGTGGTTGAAATTTACTAGTGTATGTGTTTGTGCTTAATTTTAAACACACAGGAGGGTGTGGGGAGGGTTGAGGAAGAGGGCTTGTATTTCCATGATCAACAGAAGGCAAGAAGTTATCCTTTATCCTCTTCTTTTATCATAAGAATTAGCTATTTGGATACAGTTCAAGCCCTTCATTTAAAAATGTAATTCAAGTTGCATTAAAAAAATAAATTTAAGCAGATATACACAATAAAATCAACTCACCAGTCACAGCAAACATATTGAACCTCTTGCATATCAGACCTGGTCTCTAGCTACTAACCACCCCCACCCAGACTTCTGAACACAGCTTTGTTAACCAATTACTGTAGTTGCTAAAGCATGTTAATGACAAACAGGCTCCAATCCATTTGTCAAGTGAAAGACAAGCAAGCTAATATATTATCAATTGAACTGTGACAGTGGGACATTTCTCTAGGTAGTAAGAGCAACCCAATACCGGCTTACATAATAAAGTTATCCACATGTTTCATGATTTTTACATGCATTGGCAAAAACATACAGCTGCCTTTTCAGACAAGTATTTTGAGACACTGGGTAACAGAAAACCTGTGTCATTTCAAAAGTTCAGGATTTGCTTAATAATGAGGTGGTGGGGAGAGGACCTAAAGAAGACTGGGTAGCGGCTGATTTAAGCCTTCTCTGCTGCAGTAGGAGACCTAGCCATTGTAGATAATAGGAGTCAACCACAAGTACAGCTAACATGGTTTGTCCTGATCTATACACCCCAATTAAGCCATGTTTTGCTCCAGTTCAGCAACAGGTGATTTTTTTTTTAAAGTATAGACAAAGCTTGAGAATTAGATCCTGCTCTCCTTACCCAAGTAAGGTTCTCACTGGCTTCAGTTTTACCTGAGTAAGGACCGTAGGACCAGGCTCCAAGTTCGTCTGAAGGGCATGTAGTGAAATTTAGTACTCCCAGATGAAAATTTGTTCATGTTCAAGCTATCCAGTTTTTCCGGGAAAAGAGCTTGTTTTAAATCACTGTGACACACGCAAAAGCCTTGCAAGCATGAATAGCTTTTTCCTGGCACCTTAAAAAGGTGCAATAATGAGGGTAAAGGGACTCAGCAAAGTAAGTATCAAAGGAATGCTCTGGCTGCCTCGCTATCTTATTTTGGTGTGTAGCCTGCTGAGCATAGCAGAGCTTCAGGAATTGAAATGGTTTAGCCTTAAAACTGCCATTGATTGGGTGGATAGAATTGGCATACATAGTGTTTGACAATGTACAAGCAGTGAAACACCCAAAACACTGACTTTGTAGACAAACATTACCTGTGTATTTTATTATTAGTGTTGCTTACCTTGGCAATATTTCTTTAATGTATATGAGGCACTTAAAACTCAATCTTACCTACTTCCCACGCCAACCTTATGCTACTTTGCTGTTTAATACAGAAAATAATTTAAGACATCAGAAATGTCAAGACTATGATGTGTACAAAGGACTCTGAACATGAGAAGTACCTCACAAATTCTAAGCATTGGTGTGGCTTCTTTTCGGGTCATGGATTACTTTACACACAGGGAATTAATTTAATCTCACATCATTTTCTATTGACACCTCTGCCAGTTGTCCCTCATTTTAGGTCTGTCAGAGTTTTGCTGGGTCAGAGGGAGAGGCTGGTGTTGGTTCTTTTATTCATGTTGCAGTAATTCAAAGTTCATGAGTGGTGACAGTCCTGAACCCTTGTGCCTTCTGCTTTCTCACAAGACATCTTTGGTAACTGTGTCAAGTATACAAGTCCCAGCCACTTGTGCCTCAATGATCTAGAGGCTCCAATTCTTGGATTGTAATTCATTGTCAAAGCCCCACCAGTATTTGGCACCTCTCTGGAGATTAAGAATGAAGCTGCTTTATCACCCAGTTTAAAAGGATGATAGATAGTAAAGAATACACAGATATTTTGACCTTGGTAGAACTAAGAACTAATAACCTTTACTAATAATCAGAGCCTGTCTTCTCTGCAAGGACATTAATGATCCCATACTATTTTTCACAGGAGTAGGGATTTGCCCCACTAACCCTAGCCAAATCTTCCCTTTTAACCACACTGTTCTGCATAGTTCTGTGTGCCCATTGATTGCTGTTCTTCACCCCAAAGGTGGCTGCACTACAGTGGTGCTGCACTTATGCCTTGTGTAAAGCAATTTGTGATCCTTGAGCATAAACTGTTAACTATGATCAAAGCGTGAAAAATTTCCTAGACACCAACTAGTCAGAGGACTAAGGCCAACATTTTCAGGAACATTCACTAACTGTTCATGCCTCAGTCACTGAGCACCCAGCACCATCCTTTGTCCTCTCTCCATTGACTGCCTCTGCTGCTACCGCTCAGCCTTCCCAAGCAGCATCTGCATAAAACTGACGTGTTTCTGGGGAGTTTCGCTGCCGCCCACAGGATTCTGAACTGCAGCAGTATCGAAGAGCCCTGACAATTTATCTTGGCTACTGCTCAAACTTATCAGAGACCGCGGCAGCACTGGAACCATCAATAGACATAGGCAGACGCTGCTGCATCACTCTACTCCAAGTTCACATTTGGATGTTTCTAGTTCTTATGGTTGGGGTGATAAAGGCTTTTTTAAAAAACAAACACAAAAGCTTAAATTCAGCAAGAGTTCATGGGATCGATCCCTACAACCACAGCAAGCTTTGCCATCACAATAAGGAGTAGACTTTTCCCCTCAAATTCTTATTTCATGACTATCAACCTCTAGGCATATGAGGTACCATGCTACACACCTAACCAGAGCCACAAGGCAGGTGACTCCCCCGGTCCACAGGTGACCTAGCTGCTACGTCTACAGGAATTTTTCCCACCCCAGCAAAATAAGATGATTGCCCAAACTGAATGAAATGTCACAGGCTCTTAGCCAGAAAACACAATACAAAACCCACCAAAGAGAGCTACAACCCCAGCAAAGCCTAGCATGACCTTACCTTTAAATCTCTCCCATGTAGCTCTCATCAATTCCTGTTTGGCTTGTTATCAAGCAACTGCATTGTGACAATTTCGAAGGGAGTGGTGGAGAATGTAGTTCAGCTTCCCTGCAAAGGGACAGGTGCTTGTAAATCTGCCCTCAGCTGAGGACTAAGGGAAGCAGTAATAGAACTACCATTCCCAGAACCCCTGCGGGGGACCACATTCCTCCCCTTTTCTCTGTTCCTTGCACAAATGGATTGTGGGGATTGTAGTTCCCACGCTACAGGCAGCTCTCGTCCGGGTCAGTAAAAGGGCCAGGGGCCGTGACATCTCAGGATTGATTCTAATGCACCTGGAGAGCGGGGTGTCATGGTTTGCTTTGTGGAAGAAATCGAAACATGTTGCAACGTGTTGAATTGGAACTGAACCCCCCCAATGTATAAAAACTATAAGACTACAAAATAATTTCACTCTTAAATTCATTGCAGGAAAATGTTGACATCTTTTTGTGTTTTTTTTTTCTTTAAATGTAAACAGGTTTTGCAAAAAATTTTAAAAAGACAACTGCATCTTTAATGTTCCCATGCATTAATGAGTTAAGTGGTGTCCTCTTAGTTATGCTATCAGGCCCCAGTCCAGGAAACACACACAGGTCCAACTTCAATCTCCCACAAAAATCAATGGGTCTACTGCTCAGCTGTTTAAAATTAGCATGTGCAATAGTGGCAGCCCCATGCATCCAAAAATCATGAGTGAGGACTTCCAAAAATCACAGGATTAGCTTTAAAATCATCATAAAAAATTCTGGGCTGTTATTATTTGCCTTCTGGCTTTTGTGCCTTTAATGATCACATGTTGAAGCTACTTGTCTGCAACCATGGGTCTAAAAACTTCCTTTCTTTGAAAAATAAAAGCTGAGATTCTTATGTGATCACGTGACTCAGAAGCTCAGCCATCAACAAAAATACCAAATAGCATGAGACTCATGATAAAATTGCAAGAGCTAGTAATGCTGCATGGAAGAGGCTGCACTGTTGGGGACTAAATTCTTGCTTTTTTAAACACATGGGGATAGATTATGCAGAGCAGATCATTCTGTGATCTTCAGACATCAAGCATTGCTTCCTAGCATTATGCACAATTGAGGGCTAAAACTCTCCACACAATAATTAGTAATTACAGGCAGGTCATTTTAATGATACAACCTGGTGACTAATCTAAAATTTAGCTTCTGTTCACAGTATACTGAAAGCTCTAAAGTTTTTCCCAGGTTTGGCTGCTTGCATACCTGCCAAAAAATGTGAACAATGAAATAAGCGTACAACCAGTCAGACAAATTCCTTCTACACCAGTAGGCATTGAAGATTATGATGTATGTCACTTCCAAGGTAAATTTCCCTACATTTGCTAGAAAGTCTCAGTTTTGACCTAGGACTTTTCTGCTAAAACATATCAACAATCTGTGTACAACTAATAAAACTCAGGAGTGTGTTCTTTTGGAAAATTACTAGAATTTTAATAATTTACAAAGATTGCTTCAATCAGCACAAGATACATTTATCTCTAAAATATAATTTAAACTGAAAATACTGTTTTTCCTCCTTGCACCTGGAGCTCCAGGATCATTGGACTGGATCATTGGACTTGCTGTAAGCATGGGAGAAGTTGTTTTTAAATGTAAATGTTTTATTTTGTTTTTTGTTGCTACAGTTCAGTAGCATTTGATGACGGACAAAGCAATGTCTTTTATAAAAAATGTAAGAAGGGGTTTTGTGGACATGGTGGATTATCACTTAGGCTCAGATCCACAAAGCTATTTACAGTCCTAACTTTCGCTTACTTCAAGTTAGAAACTGAAATAAATTTGTGGATCTGGGCCTGACTCTTTTATGTATTACATTACGCCCTCGTCCTAGAAAGACTTACACACATGCTTAACTTTTATGCCCTTTAAGCAGTCCTATTGAAGTCAGTGGGGCTACTCACAGTGCAACATGGGGGCCTTATTCTCATGATCTCTTCTTCCTCTTGCTGTTTCCCCAAATAAAATAGTCTCGGTCATCCCCCCACAGCCAGGGATAAACCTGCAGAAATAGGCTCTGGTGGAGGAAATCTGTGTATGGCTCCCCTTAGCAGAACTCTTCCCTTATTGTTCCACTGCTGTAGGGGGTCTATAGGAGGTGAGAGCCATCCACACGGAGACCCTGTCACTACACACTTGTTCTCACCCATGGTGCTCTCTTCCCAGCCCCCTGACACCGTAGTTGACTCCAGGACACCTTGGACCATCTCATTTACATCATTTCCTCTTGCACAGACACCATAAAACCCAAATGCCTTCGGTGAGGACTAGAGGGGGGGAGAAAATGGCGCTGAGAAGGCAGTTGACCCCCACCTTGCACACAGAAAGGAGAAGGGAGATCCATAGTAGAGGCTTTGGAGGTGAAACAACTTAGTGCTAAGTATGCCAGAGCTAAAACCACATCATGCCTTTCACATGGGTGCCTTCTCACCTCTCACGCACAATACAGTGTGACAGGTTTCAGAGTAGCAGCCGTGTTAGTCTGTATCTGCAAAAAGAAAAGGAGTACTTGTGGCACCTTAGAGACTAACAAATACAGTATGGGTCCCTACAGCAGGGAGTCAGGCTGATTAAATGTGATATTCAACTGGGTACATTGTGAAAGCCAGGCCCTGGTACTTCGTTTCCCATTTCTGAAGGGGGAAGGCTCACTCAGATGGCTCCTTTAAAATCCTGGCAGGCAGAAAAAAAATCATGGAAGATAAAGGCAAAACAGTGACCTTACAAACTGCTCCACTTCCTGGTAGAGAGTATTTGTGTGAGTGCTCAGACTTTCTTAAACATGCTGTGGCCCCAAAAGATGCCACTGACTGAGGTAGCACCTAATTCTGCTAGCCTTCCTCACCTTTAATAGTACCCTACTCTCCCAACCAGCCTTATGGATTTCAAGGGGATCACTGATCCAAGGTTCTACTCACCAGGAATGAGGGGAGCCTAAACAGACCTATAATTAGCAGAGCACCTTGGAAGGTAGATATATAAACATTTGATCCTTTTCCACCCGGCCACCTTATCAGGGGGGCTTGTGGGAGGACAGCTCCTCCTCCTCTGCCTAAATGGATAATTCCCTCCCCTGACCTTGGGGAAGCTCAGCTCCTTCTCCTGGCTCTTACTGAGAGGTAGAAGGAAGGCTCAGTCAGTAGGCAGGAGAGTCAGAAGTGGAAATAGCAAGAGGAGGCTTCAAACCTTTCCTAGCAGTAGGTGGAGCAGCACTGGCACTTGATGGGGAGTCTCCTGTCTACATCTACTTCTGCTGTTCTATACACAGAGGGTTCCCTTCCCTTCTAGGAAGGCAGAGGGGCAAAGAGGTGCAGTGGAGTCCATTTCATCTCACTCTCTCTCTTCAGGATAAAAGGGGAAACCTACTACAGGCTTTGTTTCCTTTAGCAGAATCCAGGGGAAACACATGTACCCTCCCAATAATGGTGGGTGTGGTTGGGAACAGGGTGGGGAGGATGCATGCGAGCTCAAGGGTTGACTCTCTCTACACAACTCTATACTCTGTGCCTGCATAGAGACACAAACACACTCTCCCTTTATTTGGCGGGGTATGGGTCTACTTGCAGACAGTTATGTTCATTTCCCTTGACCCCATTCCCACCATGACATGTCCCTTCACACAAGATGAGGCAATGTCCCCACCCATGATGACATATTGCCACCAGACTTGGTGAGCTTACCCTCACCTTAGTTAGATCTACTTTAACCATTGGTGCTTAGCCAACATCCTCACAGACATGGGTGCTTTCACATCCGTTGGGCAAGTTAGTGCTGCTGAGCCTTGGCTGACCAGATTTCCAAAAAGAAAAACCAGGACAACCACATGACATGTCCCTTCACACAAGATGAGGCAATGTCCCCACCCATGATGACATATTGCCACCAGACTTGGTGAGCTTACCCTCACCTTAGTTAGATCTGCTTTAACCATTGGTGCTTAGCCAACATCCTCACAGACATGGGTGCTTTCACATCCGTTGGGCAAGTTAGTGCTGCTGAGCCTTGGCTGACCAGATTTCCAAAAAGAAAAACCAGGACAACCACATGACAGTGGGGAGGGAGCAAGGTAAGAAGAAGCAATCTTTCTCTATTAAGTGTCTTGGACATAGTAACAGTTGATGGAGGAAAAAAACCACAAAACAAATAACCCCCAAGCCTTCAACCCTCCCCACAGCTACTACCCTGGCTCCCTCCGTCCAGTACTGATTCTGACTATCCCAAGCCTTGATACATTAGCTTCTCTGCTAGTCTGTTCCACATAGGTTCTTAAGCCACCCTCATCACCATAGCATGTGAGAGCCTTTCAGTGGCCATTAAGTGACTAATATCTGTCACCTGTGGTTTGTTCCCTCGCTAAGCCTCTCCCTGGGGGAGAATCCCATGTGCAAGCACAGGTGGTGGGTGTGCCTCCCCAAACAGCCTGGTGTGGCTCCGCCCATGTTCCACCCCCCAGGTTCCTTTCTACAGTTCCCTGTGCTCTGCCTTGGCCCAGGGTGGTTGGGGCTGGCTGGCCTGCTTGCCGCAGGGACTTAAGGTGACCAGTGCTGGGACCATGCTGCTCGGTGCACTGGAGCTGGGGACACTACAGCTGTGCTGCTGGCTGGGGTGGGGGTGCTCGGGCTCCTGTGGAGGAAGGGGGGGTGGAGCCTTGGGCACAAGGGGAGGGGCTGGGGGCTAGCCTCTCCCAGCAGCCAGGTCACTGGCCGCCTATGTGTGCAAGTTAGTGTTTTGATTTGGGGTTGGGGTTTTTCTTAATGCGTTTATGTTAGAGTAGACCAGGCTGAACTTGCTCTTGGAGCAGATGGTGTTGTGGTTTTTGATGGTCTTTCATTTCAAGCAGTATTTGTTCCACAGTCTTCATCTGCACTCCCTCCCAAGGAAGTTCTGTCTCCTGCACAGAGGAACTTTGCCCTGGGGGTAGAGAGTTGCATTGTGTCTGCTGAGCAGAGCTGTTAGCCACAGCCCCCATCCTAGAGCTTTAGGCAGTCTTTCAAATGTGCTGTGCCCAAGCCATGGAGTGCCTTAAAGATATGGACTGAGTCTAGAACTTTACTCCGTATTCTATAGAAGGCCAGTGTAGACAGCTCTGATGTGCTCATGAGAGCCCACTACCTCCCTCCTTATGCCTTGACCCTCCCTACTTAGGTTTGAGGTTGAAACTCTACCTTATCTATAGAAGACTTTTAACTGTCGCAGCCCTTAGTCTGGTATAATATTACCCAGCAGACTTCAGCAGTCCTTGAGTGTATAGCTAGGAGGAAGGGGTTCTTTAACCTTACAGGTGGGATGTTCAGAAATGTTTACGTGACATAAGAACCCAACTCCCATTGACTTTCAATAGGGATTGTGTTCCTAAGTCACATGAATGCCTTTTGCAAATCTCAGCCCCATGAATAATGTATGCTTCACAAGTTAAGGGTCTATCCTCTCCTGGATAGCATGTGCCAAACCCATTGTGTAATTCCCACAATGGGAGTGCCAAGGGCACATCTAGATGGACAGGGAATGAGGGTGGGGAGAGAACAGATCCTGTGGTCTGTTTGAGGTTGGATATATCTGATCCACCTACAACGTGACCTTTCTCTGGGTGAGATTCTGCTGCCCTTATTCCTGTGGAGTAGCTTGGCTGTTTTCAGTCAGCCGACTAAGGCACTACCCGGCATAAGTAAGAGTCTGGGCCTCTATGTAGGCATTGTTCCCCGCATGCAGTAGCATTTTTCGCAGCGGAAACCAGTGCTGGGGTTTACAGTCAACCAGAATGTGGTGCAAATACAGTGCTAATTTGTGCCTGGCTTGGAGCAATTGTGAAGACTGACAGAATCAAATACTGTTGCAGCCTCCTTTGCTGTGGGAAGTTTGCAGGTCACTTCAGTATTTATGCCCTCTTCTTTCCCAATTGTTTTCAAGTTGGCTTACGTTATTCTGCCCTTTGGAAAAAGTGCATTAGTTTTTCCCAAAAGAGTGGGATTATTTTCATCTTTTCCCTTAAAAAAACAAACAACCCCCCTGCAAACAGTTCTTTTGTTTGTCAGAAATGTGACTGTCACCATCATTATTTACAGCTCACTTCATCGGATGTAGCTCACGAAAGCTTATGCTCAAATAAATTGGTTAGTCTCTAAGGTGCCACAAGTACTCCTTTTCTTTTTGCGGATACAGACTAAGAAGGCTGCTACTCTGAAACCCATCATTATTTAAGACATCACCCTGTGTTATGGCCACAGGGGTGAATGCAAGCTTTTTAAATGGAAAAGTGCACCACTGTCTCATTTGCTTAATAATGGTCAACACATTTAAAATCAAAATCTAGTTAAGCAGCTCTTTTATGTTCTCAGACTGCTGCACTGGTGTCACTTACTTTCTTTTGTTGTTGAAAAATCAGAGATATAGAAAATCTTAAATGTCATATCTGAAAAAGAGCAGCAAGAAATTGACACACGAGTTACACAGCATCTTTTCCTTTTGTGGGAGAGAGAGAGGCCCTGCAACAAAAAATTGCCATTGGACTGACTTGTCTGACCCATCTGCTAGGTAGGCAGTAAGCAATAGCATTTTACTGGCTTTTTATGGGGTATTAAAAATCTAAAGAAGCCAAATTTTCTCAGGGATAAAGTAAAATATTAAACGGCTAGAACAGAGACACTGTCCGCATTGAAGTGACCCCACGTTAATTGACAGTGTGTGTGTGTGAGAGAGACATTTTTTATTTTAGTTCCATTACAATTCTTTTAAATATTTATTTCTGGAATGTAAATTCTGCTGAAAACTGAGGACTTTGCTCTGGAAAACGCATACAATTACCTACCACTGGTGCCATTGCTTAGTGAATAGCCAAGTCCCTTTTGCAAAAACAAAAGGATTCAGTTCTATAAACAAATCCCTGTGTTGAAATATATATATATTTTTAAAAACCTGGTGACTCCTGGTTGAACTACTGCTCTGCTATGTGTGAGCTGACGTTCTGCAGAACTGGTGAGAAGCAGAAGCACTGGTAAAATTGGTTACAAACAGTGGAAATAGTCTAGCAGTCACATACAAAAATATGTGGCGTTAGGTATGACTTTGTTTTCAGATCAGTTTGTTCTCATTTATCTTTATTTTCAATGTAAACCATTAATAAGCTCCTTAACAAGATTGGAGGGGGAAAAAAAACATTGGTTGATCGCCTTAATCCCAAGAAAATAGAAAAAGTTCTCAAATTGCTGAATGAAATAACAAACACGAATCAGTTTATACCTTTTACATAGCTATGAGAGCTTTTCTTCTTGATTATTTCCAGACAGCAGAAGGTTATTAAATTCCACCAAGGAAAAAAATTCCAGATTTATGGGTTTTATTGAAATGAAATGTATTTTTGGTCCTCAGTACGTTACCAGTATTATAAAAAGTATTGTTGGTCAAGGAGGATGTACCGGAGCCACACAGCCTATCCCCCTGTCATATTGAAAGGGAGTTATCATGCAATCGGTTTGAGGAAACTGCATTCTTGGAGTGTTAAAATGTATGTAGAACAGCATGTATATTTCTAGAGCCCAAATGCAGATACTTGTGTCACTTTAAACTCTATTGTCATTTCAAGGCTATAAATAGGCTTGGCAGGATTAGATTATTGGAAAGATTAGATTAGGATCAGTGTCAGTAGTCATCTGTTCCATCCCCTTGCAAACCAATGTCCAGAGAGAAAGTTTTTTAAATGTTATAAAATGTTGCACAAGATGTTAACAAGAATATAATATAAATAAAGCTCAGGGCTTGGGGAGGATAGATGGAACTGCAGACCTAGATTCACAAAGGTACTTAGGCACCTAACTCCCACTATAGTCAAGGGGAGTTAGGTGCCTAAGTACCTTTGTGAATCTGTGCCTTTGTGCCAGCAGGTTTAAGGGCACTGTCACAAGGCTGATTCAGTGCCCTATGCCTCACGGACTAAATCTCCCCCTTTCTCTTCTAGGGTCATTTAGGTAAGAAGGAACAGGAGTCAGGAAAGGGTTAATAAAATTGAAAGGGTCTGAATTAGAACTGCCTTGCAACACAAGGGAAAGAGGCGTGTCTGGTCTTAATTGGGATTGCTTTGGTACACCTGAAAAAGGGATGTGCCTGCAAGGGCTGGTCTGAAAAGAAGGAAGTCGTCGGAGTACACAGAGGAGCTAGATGTGGTGAAGTATGCCTCTGGTGGCAGGAGGCTGGGTCACCTGGCATAGCAGCAAACCAGGGAGCCCAGGGCAATAACGGAAGGCTGAGCCCAAAAGAGAGCTAGCAAGAAACTGAGAGACTCTTTGTGTAGTGAGCCTGAAACAGGGCTCTGCAAGGGCCCAGCTCCTTAAAGGAATTTTGATGCCTAAATCTAGGGTTTAGGCACTACTGCGATCCACAAAACTCCCACTCAGCTGTCACCTAACCCTGTAGGCACCTAAACTCACTCTGTGCCTAAATTGCCACTGTAGGAGTTCCCTCAGTGCCTAAGTGTCTGCCTCTGGGTACCATCTGCACAGTGCTGTCTCACTCTCGGGGGTTCTCGAGACAAAGCATTTGGCCTCAGAGCGCGGCCACCAACTTGTGCTGGTGGCCACGCTCACGCTTTTACTTAAAATACTTCATTAGCTTTAGGAAAACCAAATAAATATGCACAGCTACATGTCCAAAGCATTGTAATTTATTTAGTGCTAGCTAGTCAGTCTGTTGCGAAAAATAATATTAACAAACATACAAGGATCATTTTTCACAGCAGGCTTACTCAGCCTCTGCGAGTCCAGGGACAAATTAAGCCGTGGCTGGGAGTTAGGGGGAGGCAGCGAAGATCAGGGGTGATGGGGGGGTGGCTGGGGGAGGCAGCAAGGGGCCAGAGCCTGAAGCCCCACTGCTGGGAGAAGAAGCCCAAAGCCGCGCGGCTGGAGCCTGAGCCCGGGGCTGGAGTCCGAGCCCGGGGCTGGAGTCCAAAGCCCCGCAGCCGGAGCCAGCTGCCCTGCCACCCCAGAGCTAAAGCCCAAAGCCCGAGCCCCACTGCCTCTGGGAAGGTGGGGAACTCACTGGCTGCCTGCTCCTCCAGCATTGTGCCCCAGGTGTATCCAGACTGGGGCAGGGCCAAACCCTTGCTGGCAGCCCCAGCAATCAACACCAAGGTAGTGCATCCACGAGCAATAGGCAGGGAGTGTGGCTGCTGCTTCCCTCTCTGCACCCCCCCCCCATCACAGCCCAGGCTGCAAGAAAAGCCCCAGGTGGCCACATGCTGCCACGGTGGCTGTATTTGAGAAACGTTGCAGCACCTGGACACTTATCCCCTACCTAATGCCTAGCACAATCCAAGAATGGGGAGAAGATAGGGGTTTGTCCACCTGTAGGAATACAGGCCCACCTTAGACCTGAGTGAATTTTGGGTTTAAATTGAGTTTAGACGTCACCATGAGCAATGAGCCCCAAGCACGTGACCAAAAACAACGAAATCACGGGAAGCAAGGATTGTTTGTGTTTAACATGCAGTGACCCTTGACATGCCAGTTTTCTCTTATTTAAGGTTTGAGTTGAGAAAACATGGATTATTGGATGCCAAGTACCATATATGATCGGTTCTGGTAGCCCTTTTGTTGCCATCTCTCATACATCTGAATAAATGAGTTTTCTTCTACTTTCCTCTATTGAAAGAAAAGGAGGACTTGTGGCACCTTAGAGACTAACAAATTTATTTAAGCATAAGCTTTCGTGAGCTACAGCTCACTTCACTGGATGTAGCTCACGAAAGCTTATGCTCAAATAAATTTGTTAGTCTCTAAGATGCCACAAGTACTCCTTTTCTTTTTGCAGATACAGACTAACACTGCTGCTACTCTGAAACCTTTCCTCTATTGCATTTTACTTCATCAGGAAGCATCTGAAATGGCCCAGGTTTATAGCACAGAATGCAACAGCCTGCTTACTGAGTGGCACTTCTGACACATCACACCTGTGATCTATGTTGACTTCTGGAAGAAGTTTAAGTAGGGTGACCGTATTTTCCAAAGAGAAAACTGGACACCCCCAGCCGCTCGACCGAGGGGCTCCCCCACATACTGTTGCCCAGTCACCGGGCCCCTGCTGGGGCCCCCTCACATGAGGCTGTTCCCTCCTTGTTGGAATCCTGCGGGGGAGGGGAGCTCTCAGGAAGCTGCAGCCTGGTTGCTGGAACCCAGGCGGGGGCACATGTTGGAACGCTGCTTCTCCTCCCCCCCCTCCCAGTCCTGCCTCTCCCCTGCGGGGGGTTGGCATCTCCATTCACTCCCTCCGCATTGCATCCCACTTTTTTGACAAAAGTTGGCATTTGTCCCGGTTGCTCTTGCCAGCTGAGCAAGTCAGCAAGAGCAACCGGGACAAATGCCTCCTTTTGGGGAAAAAAAAAGTTGGGATGGCCAGGAGGACAGGGCTTAAAAAAGGGACTGTCCTGGCCAAAACGGGACGCATGGTCACCCTAAGTTTAACGGTTTGGGTTTTGACTTAAAAAGCCCTAAATGGTTTTGATCCTGGCTATGTGAAAAGCCACCTCTCTCCTCACCTAATACAGTGACAGCTGCTATGGGGCAGTACTTGTGCCTCCAGCCTCCTGGATAAAATGGGAAGGAAACAGTTACAGGGGTTTTTCAGGGAGGGACTCTGAAACCTCCACTGGACTCTGATCTGACACAGCCTGCATTTGTTGGCTTTCAGGCCTATCCATTTCCCCAGGCTTTCCTGAATGGGGTGGAACTGGGGTGAGGGGGAATCTTAATTGCAGTGGGTGGGGAGGATTTTCCTCTTTGTGGCTATCAGATCCAGCTAAGTTTAGAATGTGTTTACAGTCATGCAGAGTGCCTGGAGTTTAGCTAGGAGCTTTTATCCCATTTAACTGACTACTCTTGGCCATAGGCTAGCCTTGAAAAGAGAGGAATGCCCTATATACTGAATCCAGTAAGCTTGTTTGTAGTAACTTCTTCACCAACGCTCCCCAATGACTGGAGTAAAAAATAACAAGGACAAACAATTCCCAGCACTTTCCTTGGGTGTTTTCCAAAGTTTACTTTCGCTCCGCAGCTGAAGAGAGCTTTCCTACACATATAAGAAAGCAATGCTTATATTTTTGTCCTCACGTCTCCGTTTCCTTTGGGACATTTTTTTGTATTTCTCCCTCACAGACTTTTCTTTTCTTTTTTTTAAAAAAATGTCTCTAGGTTTGCCCTGGTTTTCAGATGCAAGGTTCAGCTCCTCTTGTCCGTAGCTTTGGCTCAGACACCTTCCCCTTCCTCCTCTCCTTCAGTGCTGTTCACTCCTTCCCTCTTGCTGCTCCTCACTTAATGAGTTATTTGCAATTATTTCTCTCTTTATGCGGACGAGTATTTTCCTTAGGAAGCCGCTGCCTGCTCCTTTGGAGTCAGTGTAATCTGATTCCAGCCCCTGTGCAAACCCATTGGCGTCACGCAGCTTGGCGGCTGCAGCCCTGAGCAATCAACTGGTAGAATCATCGGGCCAGCTGAGCCCTGAGCGCTGACTAACTCCGCCGGCTGTGCGCGGTGCAGCTGGACGTCCACAGAAGTTGGTCCGCTAAAGGGTGTTACCTCACCCACCTTGTCTCTCTAACTCCACTTGCTGTCTGCCCCGTGTAGCAACAGTTAAAAGCCACCTGGGGATGCACCTGCCCCGCGCAATTATACAGAAGTTCTTATTTGGCAACGGGCAATTCTTCTCCTCTTTGACCTTATGAGAATGATTGGCCCTTCCAAAATAGTTAGCAAATACAGGCTGAGAGTAGAAAGCCAAATGTTTCAAAAGCACGAAGAGTACAGCCTATTAGTTAGTGCAAGGGTAGGGAGCCCGGGACTCCTGGGTTCTATTCCCAGCTTTGCCATTCATTTGATGTATGGCTCTGGGCAAGTCATTTAATTCCTCTGAGCCTCTGTTTCTCTATCTGTAAAATGGAGCTAATGCCACTTACAGAATCAAGTTCAAAAGGGTGTTGTGAGGCAAATCATTAGTATTTGTAAAGTACTTTGAAATCCTTGGCTGCGTGGTGCTACATAAAGGCAAAGTATTAGTGAAAATGCTGATAAAATGTACTCGATGCTTTTCCTTTCTGGAAAATTTGAGGATAACAAAATAGCTTTAAAGATAAGCAAGGAGATAAGCCGACATTCACAGCACACTCCTTAGCTATGTATTTTCATACTGTGTCTAACACAGCTGCTGTCCTATAAGCAATACCTATCTGTAATTACAACTGGAGATGTCCAGGCCAATCAGGATCATTAGCTTCCACATCTCCAAAGACAGCACTAGGTCACATATGTTGGTGACTCCTTTCCGCCACAGTTTTTTCGTTTTTTTACCATTTCTCCACCCCCTTTGTTTTTGTAAATTCAAAATTTGAAAAGTTTCAACCAGTTATAGAACGAGTCAAAAAAACAGGAGAAAACTTTCACAAGCCTTTTGTCTTAAATTTTCCCTGGTTTTTTTTTTAATTTCAAAATTAAATTAAAAATAATATATTCCCCCCAGCTCTCAGTTGAGGCTCTGATTGGATTCCCTCCTACTTCTCAATAGCCAAGTGGTGACCATAACAGCTCAGGCCTTCTTCTACCTCCAGTTTGCAGAAGGTTACACCCATTTCTTTCAGAGGAGGACCTAGCTACTGCCATGAGCTTCATTTTGTCCTCAAGGTTAGACTCCTCTAACTCTCTCTCTTTCCTGACTGTTGGTCAAGGTCAGTCAGAGGATCTAGTCTGTACGTGTGGCAAATTGCTGTTTCATGGGAGTAGCCTCCAAAAGCTTATCACACTTGTCTTATCTGCACCCTCCACTGGCTCCTTATTCACTTACAGGGCCAGTGCAAGGCTCTGGTTCTAATTGTTAAGGCCTGCAATGGTCTGAGACCAGAACACATTTGGGACTTCATAGGAGGCCTGGGATTTGTGCCAGATTAAATGTTGACTGTGTCATTAGTCTTTTGGGTTTCAAAAAGCATCTCTGCCGCTTCATATTTTTAAAATTGAATTATTTTGCAGTAGGGCTGTGGATTAATTGCAGTTAACTCATGTGATTAACTTGAGTGAACTCCCTGGGGGAGATTTTTATGTCCCCTGCTCTGTTTTACCCACATTCTGCCATATATTTCATGTTATAGCAGTCTCAGATGATGACCCAACACATGTTCGTTTTAAGAACACTTTCACAGCAGATTTGACAAAACGCAAAGAAGGTACCAATGTGAGATTTCTAAAGATAGCTACAGCACTCAACCCAAAGTTTAAGAATCTGAAGTGCCTTCCAAAATCTGAGAGGGACAACATGTGGAGCATGCTTTCAGAAGTCTTAAAAGAGCAACACTCTGAAGTGGAAACTACAGAACCTGAACCACGAAAAATGAAAATCAATCTTCTGCTGGTGGTATCTGACTAAGATAATGAAAATGAACATGAATTGGTTTGCACTGCTTTGGATTGTTATCGAGCAGAATCTGTCATCAGCATGGATGCATGTCCCTTGGAATGGTGGTTGAAGCATGAAGGGACATACGAATCTTTAGTGCATCTGGCACATAAATATCTTGCAATGCCGGCTACAACGGTGCCATGGGAACACCTGTTCTCACTTTCAGGTGACATTGTAAACAAGAAGCGGGCAGCATTATCTCCTGCAAATGTTTGTCTGAGCGATTGGCTGAACAAGAAGTAGGACTGAGTGGACTTGCAAGCTCTAAAGATTTAAATTGTTTTATTTTTGACATAATTTTTTTTAACATAATTCTACATTTGTAAGTTCAACTTTCATGAAAAAGAGATTGCATGACAGTACTTGTAGTAGGTGAATTGAAAAATATTATTTCTTTTGTTTTACAGTGCAAATACTTGTAATAAAAAATACATATAGAGTGAGCACTGTACACTTTGTATTCTGTGTTGTAATTGAAATCAATATATTTGAAAATGTAGAAAACATCCAAAAATATTTAAATAAATATTATTAACAGTGCGATTAATCGTGATTAATTTTTTAATCGTGCAATTAATCGCAATTAATTTTTTTAATCGCTTGACAGCCCTAGTTTGCAGCAAACCAACCCCTAAAGGTCTCAGGGCCTTCCCCAAGTTCTATTCCCAGTGTTTAATGAAAATAATAACCATGGCAAAATGAGAACACAAGCCCTTGGCCTTTGAGTCACCTAGCCAGGTGAGTATTTTTCCCATGTTTCAGAGTAACAGCCGTGTTAGTCTGTATTATGCAAGATAACCTATTTCCCCTTGTTTTTTCCTTCCCCCCCCCCCAGACGTTCTTGTTAAACCCTGGATTTGTGCTGGAAATAGCCCACCTTGATTATCATACACATTGTAAGGAGAGTGATCACTTTAGATAAGCTATTACCAGCAGGAGAGTGGGGTGGGAGAAGGTATTTTTTCATGCTTTGTGTGTATATAAAAAGATCTTCTACACTTTCCACAGTATGCATCCGATGAAGTGAGCTCTAGCTCACGAAAGCTTATGCTCAAATAAATTGGTTAGTCTCTAAGGTGCCACAAGTACTCCTTTTTTTTTTATTTTTCCCATGTCTCTCTTCAACCCCTTCTACTCCCCAGTAGAGACACTTTCATTAGGGAAATAAGATCCAACTGCTCTTAGTGCGTTATGCATTTGCCACAACTACTCTCCTTCCTCTCGCAATCATTGCAGATGGAGGAAAGTAGCTATTTCAGATAATCCCTGCGGACTACTTCCTATTTTCCACTGGGAATGTGGTCCTTAAAAGACCACTTCTCTGTGAGTAACCGAATTAGGCAACTGTGGTCATTGAGGATCAGAGGCCGACTCTGCCTATGGTGAAGCTTTTGGGCCCAGAAGCTGTTGCACTGGGGCCTAGACTGGCATGCCCTGCTGAAAGAGATCACAAGCCTGACTGTTCTGAGAGCACAGTGCAAACAGCACCTTTTCCTCAAAGCCTAGCAACTGTGACAAAGGGTGGCAAATGAAGGTGAAGGGGAGAGAGGAAGAGAAGAAAAAAAATATCCAAGTATAAGGGGCCAAATCCTAGAATGAGAAGAGCAGAGTCCATGTTGAATAACTTTTATGCTTATCTTAATATTGTACCTGGCACCTGGATACTCTAGTAATTGGCACCCCATAAATACCGTAGACAGATAGTGATTGGCACTCCATAAATACTATAAACAGGCAAGTTTGCCTGTAGGAACCATTATGTTTCTCATAATGAACTGGCCAAGCAAGTTTGAAGGTGACAATAACAAGCAGATAGAAAACATACGATTTGGAAAACAGAGTCTTTGCACTTGACACAAACTCATAATGGCAATAAGGCCTAATATAGCAGTCCTGTATTAGCTTTAGGGCCCTAAATATCTGCCCCTGCCAGTCCATATTGGACTGATAAAAGGCAAGCTTATTGACTAATTGCAGGTAAAGGCCTGCCTTGTAGGAATGCAATGGTGTTTCGTTCTCTCCTGGGACTCTTTGACCACTGCCCTGAGGCTGAAAAAAGGGGGCCAATTATGAGGTTTCCTTGGAATCAAACCAAGACCCTTTCACATAGTCCACCAGGCAACCATTATCAAATCCTCAAGCGTGTCCTGGATTCCAAACAGAGGTATAGAACTGAACAAAAAAAATCATAATTTGAAATTTTTACGGAAAAAAAAGGAGGTGGGATTTTTATGAACATTATTGTTGAGATTTTTGCCCCGTTTTTGATAGTTCTGCTGAGATGTCTCCCTCCAAATGAGAGACCGCACAGGGGAATGTATACATTTATCCAAGAGTCAGAGTAGAATTACTTTGGACATGAGTGACCCGTCCTTCTACCATACAACAAAAGGCACTGCCTGAACATTGAGAGGCAAATTATCCCTTCCACATACCTCCCAAGGGAGGGGTAGTAGTGCTCGTGAAAGCGTGGATCAGCCTGTGGGGTTATTTCTGTATTCTCCTCTGAAGGCTGCACAGAACTAAAGGATCCAAGGGCAATGTGATCCCAACCCATTGGATCACAGTGAAGCTGCATGGAGAGCTTGCACATCCACGCTTCTCAGTTTTCAGAGGAGCCGCCGTGTTAGTCTGTATCCGCAAAAAGAAAAGGAGGACTTGTGGCACCTTGCAGACTAACAAATTTATTTGAGCATAAGCTTTCGTGAGCTACAGCTCACTTCATCGGCATCTGATGAAGTGAGCTGTAGCTCATGAAAGCTTATGCTCAAATAAATTGGTTAGTCTCTAAGGTGCCACAAGTCCTCCTTTTCTTTATGCTTCTCAGTTGTTTCCCTTCCCCTGGTAGCCTGCCTCACTCAGGAGTCACATGGCCACTTTCCCTCTGTTGTGTCCGTGTAGCCAAGCCCACTGGGACCAACAGCAAGTTTAAACCCAGGACTTTCAGCACTAAAAGCACGAGTCTCTACCAACTGAGCTAAGGTACTATGAACTCTCTAGTTAGAAGCAGTAGCAGACTCACAAATCTCTGTAGATCAACCCCCTAGTGGGGGCCATGATACCTACATCTTCCTCCAAAGGGGATATAAGAGGAGAGTTAAACAAATAACGGATATTTTCGTTAAGGGGCTAACCTGAAAAATCCAGAAAAAAATTCAGTTTGATACAAACCAAAACAATTTTTTAAATTGGAAAACTCAAGAAAAGAAAAATTGTTCTGAAGTGACCAATATGTTTCAAGTCAAATGCCAAAATATTTCCTTCAGGTTATTTTTTATTCATTTTATGTTGGATGAACTATTTCAATCAATGCAAAGCAAATTTTTTTGAATTGTTCATTTTGATCTTGGCCATTTTGTGTGTGTGTGTGTGTGTTTAAAAAATAACTGCCCAGATTTAAAATTGAAATGCTGATTCAAATTGGAAAGTCAAAACAAAATGTTTCTAAATGGTTGAAAACAAAACATTTTAACTCTTTTGACTTTTTTTGCCAACCAAAACTATTTTCCAAATTTGGCAAATACTTTTGAACCTTCAAAAATGCACTGTTGACAAAAAAAAACACATCAAAAAAGTTACCCAGCTCATCATAAGACACATAGCGGAAATGATTGCTGCTATTTGCAGTGTTAATTCCATTGGCTTTCACAGCAGTATTTCGTCCAGGTTCATAGGGAGGTATACAATATGCAGCATCTGCTTCCTAGCTCCACTCCCTTCATCCATACTCTCAAATGGTAGAGTTGTGTACAATTACAGTGTGTTTACAAGGAGGGTCTTTTTTGGGTTGGGAGCTGTCTGCCAGGCAGGCCGTCCTTCCCTTCCACAAGCTTCAGGTCCTTTCTGCCTCGAATTCTGCTCCTGTGCTCCCATCCATGCCACACACTAAATGAGAGCATCTGGTCCTAAATTATTAGCACTTGGAACTTCATGAAGCCAGACCTGTTACCAAGAATTTGCTGGAGGGTGAGGTGATTACACATAAAGGGTCCTGGTCAACAGAGACTTAATGTGGGAACTGGGAATGCAATCCAGGCAGCTGGCAAGCTCTTTGGCAAAGCAAGTCATGTAAACTTACTAGACAGGAAAGTTGCTTCGGTGCAACACAAATAATCTCCTCTGTAATAATGGAGAAAGGTGGGAAGAATGTGCGATCTTCAGCTATATTTACCTGGCTGTTGTGAAAAATACAAAAAACATGCTTAGCAAAGTAGGAGATTTCAGCATTAATGCATGCTTCTTGGGTCCAAAATCATCAAGGTTACTTCAGTACATGCAGTCCTAGCTCTGCTGAAAGCTTTATGGATCTCCACTGACTTAATTAGCGCGGAATGCGTGAGCTGGAGTCATTCTAACCTGCTTTGCAGTGACATGAACATATGTAAGCCCTATCCAGCTGACAGGAGTGTCCAGATTTTGCATCTGCACCTTTGAAAACAAAGCTGTGTTTGAAGTAGAAAAAAATGCAACAAGTTGCCCAGCTGATACAGCTAAAACAAATGGAAACAGCCACTAAACCTTTCACTGCCTCCAACCCTCCCAATAGTCTCATTACTGTGAACAATGCAGCACTTATTTGAAAAGTCCATTTCACAAAGCAGGATGGATTCTGATAGAAGGTAATACAAGTGGCGCTAAAGGACTCCACTTCCAAATTCTGAACTGAGTAGCTTGTGCCAATGCAACCCTTGTCAGTGTTTGGAGCGGCTTTCAAATAATGGATATAATAATAATTAATAATAGAAAGCATAATAGAAAACTGTAGCATAACAGAACAGATATTCTGATAATTACATCTAAGTATGAAGAAAAGGAACCCAATTTAAGGAAGTTTAGTACCTTAAATATATATATTTTTTAAAACAATCCTCAACCAGGAAACTGCCAACATAACAGTCTGTGTTAGAGCAGGAATCGGTCTCAACATTTGAATGTTGGGAAACCAGAGACCTTCAAAGACATTGTAATGAAAATTGTAGTGTTTAAAATAAGGCCTGGATCTTGCCATCATTTGTGCATGTGAGTAACTTTACAAATGGGAGTAATCCCTTTAAGATCAACGATACTAATCGCTTGTGTAAAATTGCATACTGGCATAAGTGCAGGCAGGGTTGGTTTGGCTAATTTAAAAGTTAATTTAATCACTGTTAAATTACAAAGAAAATTCAAATTTTATTTATTTTTAGAGCTGGCCAAAAGTTGGAATTTTCCTTACAAAGGAAATTCCAAGTTTGAAAAATAATTAATTTTGTTTTGGAATAAAAAGAAGCAATTTGGAAATTTCCTGTTGAAGGGAAATCATTTTAAAGAAAAAGTCTCAAAACAATAGAAAAGCTTTGTTTTGAAAATTTTGAAATGAATTCCACCTGGGTGCACTAGCTCCGAGGCTCCCAACTCAGTCACAGCTTCCAGGCTCCTTGTGCCGTGGCAGGAAGGCTCAAAGGTCTGGTAGCACCCCAGTCTGCCAGGCTGCTGGCTCTGTGGCAGGGAAGTCCTGGGGTCCCTGACTCTGAAGCAATCTGCCAGGCAGGATGCTGAGGAGCTGGGCAGGAGAACTGTCAGGATACTAGATAAGTTGCTAAGCAGGTGATGGCAGTAACACTGTTTGCCCAACCTGGGTAGGAAAGGGCACACATGTCCAAGATAACCCAGGTAGGTGTCATTTATATATCCCAGCACCAGCAACATTGGCTTCTACTCTGCATGATCAATCTCAGTCCCTCACTGGGAAATATCATTAAAATGTCAGCCAGCAATGAAAGACAACACAGCATCACTCACAGCTGGGTTGCTCCTGACAGTGATGGGTTTTTCTAATAAACTGCTTTGACAATCAGTTTACATATATTCTTATTTCAATTAGATGAATTAGTAAACAGTGGTAAAGCCTTTTGCAGAGGGAAATGCTTAAGTGTTATTATCAGAAGCAATAAATATTTATGGAGCTCTCTAGAGAGGGGTGGTGTTGATGGGACTCAAGACAAGGCCCCACCAGAACAATTATCAAAGTTGTGGTCGCAGACTATGACTAAGTTGGGAAGCCAAGCTGTGCAGGACAGGGAACATTACTGGGGAACACCAGCACTGCTTCCTGTGGCAGGTTAGCTATTATTATTTGTATGACATTAGTACCTAGAAGCTATAACTGAGATCTAGGCTCCATTGTACTTGGCCCTGCATGATCACAGTAAGACACAGTCTCTGCCCCAAGATGAGAGGGAAAAGGTGAGAGAAGAAACAGAAGGGAAGTAACTTGCGCAAAGTCACATGGCAGGTCAGTGGTCAAGTTTGAAATAGAACCCATAACTCCTAGTCCTGTGCCCGATCAATTAAGGCTCATGTAACCCTTCTGCCCGTCAGAGTTGGCAGCAACAAGGGCTGGGTTCAATATCTAGGGGATTCATCCCAATAACACAATGCAAACCGGCTTGAGCCCCCAGCCAGTGACCTGGGACAAATATATACCACCCCTGCTGGGCGCCTCCAAGAGGCAATACATCCCCTCTCGCAAGCACATAGTCTGAGTGTGGCAAAAAGCCTTTTAATAACAGAGAGAAACAGTGTGGCATTATGTTGGGGAAACACCACCAACAGGATTCGTAACACAACCTATGAGCAAAAAAACCCACCCCAAGCAAATTGGGGCATGCCCCTTTCCCTTTGGTTCTTGAGTCCAGCATCCCCAAAGTCCCAAAAGTCCAATGACCCAAAAGTCTCTGTCCCTGGTCAGGGCAGCCCCAGAGTTCAAAAGTTTATCTGCAGAGCTTTACCTCCCAACCTGGGTGGAGATTGGGGGGCGGAGAGGAAGAGAGGTAAGGGGCACCTTACATGATCTGAAGCTGACCGCCCCACAGCTCCATAGGCCTTCACTCCACCAGCCGCCCCACGAACTGCTTCGCTCGGCTCCGCTCCGCGGCCCACAAGCAGCTCCCACCATCCCACAAACTGCTCCACCAGCCGGTCCACGAACTGCTCCACTCCACGTCCCACAAGCAGCTCCCGCCGTCCTATGAACTGCTCCACCAGCCTGTCCCCAAGGCACTCCAGCCATCCCACAAACTGCTCCACAATATATCTTCAAGATCCCCCACTACTTAACACAACGCTCAGTGATTTCAGCTCTTAGTCAGCTAAGCTCTTTACTGAATTCAGCTTGTAATAGGGAAGCCTCAGTGCTGGTGCACCATTAGCCCAAAGTGAGCTTAGCAGCCTGTAACTAGACTCCTAATGGAATCAAAATTAGCTCTGATATTCCACAGTGGAGAGAAGAGGAAGTGCAATTAGCACATAAGGCCCTCACTCAGGGGCCCATACCACCAAGTATTAATACTTGTCCCCAGCCTCTCTCAATTCACAGAGTTTTGGAACCCATGACCCTTGCCTAGCAAGTGCTACTTAGTTGATGGTGAGTCCCTCCATCATAACAAAAGGCCAAGTACAGTTCCAAGCACAGTTCCCATAATCAGGGTAATAACAATTTATTCTTCCTGCCCCAATAACAGAGACACTGGGGATCCTACAGTAGCCAAAGTGACCATTTGGGCAGCTATGGCCTTATTCAAGGCGGGGTGGGTGTGCCTATGCAAATGAGATTGGCCCCTGAAGTTCTTTTCCACAACTTGCCACACCTCACCACCAGATGTCAGGGTGGAGCTCATCTTGACACTGCTTACATCCATGTATCTCAACTGGTGGGTCATGACGGAGGGGGTCATGAAAAGCAATAGGGCAGAGAGAAGGTTGCAAGGCAGTAAAAAGTTATTACACTCTAAAGCACAAAAATAATCTCCCTTTCCTATGCTTGCTAGTGCCGCACTATCTCCAGTGGGTACAGTGCTAGCCTGGGCTGTGGAAGACCTGGGTTCAATTCCTGCTCTGCAATAGACTTCCTGTGTAACCTCGGGCAAGTCATTTGGTCTCTGTGCCTATGTTCCCTTTCTATAACCACAGAATAATACCACTTCCCTGCTTCACAGAGCATTTGTGAGGATAAATACATTAGTAATTGTGATAATATGTTGATGGAGACCAAGTATGATAGATAGACCCTTTAAAATCAAGTATTCTCTGTCAACCTCTTGAAAAGTAAATTATATGTTTTTATAATTCATATATAAATGATATGTTTTACTCTTGCTTTTACAGTAAAAAGTCATGCTAATTTTTGACTCTGAAGAAGGGGGCTGTCATCCCGAAAAGCTGGACAAACACTGGTCTAGGTGATACCATCTAGGAGTCACAAGGTTCATGTAACCTCATCATTTGGATGCAGAAGTGGGGCCTGTTCCTGGAAAGAACTGGGTGGCTCAGGTCCAGTACCTAAGGTTTGATAACTAATCATTGCAGTTTTCTTTAGCCAGCATTTTGCCTCAACCTGTATCAGGCTCTTTGTCTTCATCATGGCTTCCACTATAACAAAAATAATGAATGTTACCTTTTAAGTCACTTTCTTTGACCAGGCAGTTTCACAGGCTGCCATGTTGAGAGAGATCCCTTCAGCTATTACAGAAGGAAAGCCATGACTGGAATGAAACACAGTAGCCATTCTGTGCCAATGAAACCACATAGTGGGGCTCTTAAGATGGAAAGTGAAGACTCAAACAGAATTATGTGTGGGGCAGGCTAAAGGGCCAGAGCATAGCTGCCCAGCTGAAATTTGGCTAACACTCCTTGTGAAAAGCCCTATGGAATCATTAATGATTACAAGTGGTCTGGACCTCCTGTAACACCACATCAGAAAGAGGGTGTATCCAGCCGCACAATTGCTCCCCTAGTCACATGTATGTTACGTTTTGTCTTATTGTGCTTTTAATTACAGACTGCTTTGTGTGTCACATTTTTAATTATGTAGCCCTTTTGATCTGAATGGCACTATATTAATCTGTCTCCTTTCTTCACTTAGATTGACTCGCAAGGATAGAATTTAGGAATGGAAGTTAAATCCAGAAATTCAGTTCCAGAAAAGCAGGGGGTAGAGAGCACCTTCCCTTTTTTCCTTATACGCTGCAGGAATTGTTGGAGAGGATATTGATTAAAAATGCTGGGTCAAATTGTACTTTTGGGTGGATATACTTATGAAAGAGCCCAAGCCTTGTCTGTACCTGGGGCTAGATCCTCTCTGCTATGTATCCCTGGGTCCAGATCTAATGCATCCGAGAGTGCTGAGGGAGTTGGCTGATGTGATTGCAGAGCCATTGGACATTATCTTTGAAAACTCATGGCCATCGGGTGAGGTCCTGGATGATTGGGAAAAGGCAAATATAGTGCCCATCTTTAAAAAAGGGAAGAAGGACAATCCAGGGAACTACTGGGGACCAACTGGCTAAGCAGCAGTTCTGCAGAAAAGGACCTGGGGATTACAGTGGACAAGAAGCTGGATATGAGTCAACAGTATCCCCTTGTTGCCAAGAAGACTACTGGCATATTGGGCTGCATTAGTAGGAGCATTGCCAGCAGATTGAGGGAAGTGATTATTCCCCTCTATTCGGCACTGATGAGGCCACACCTAGAGTATTGCATCCAGTTTTGGGCCCACCACTACAGAAAGGATGTGGACAAATTGGAGAGAGTCCAGAGGAGGGCAATGAAAATGATTAGGGGGCTGGGGCATATGACTAATGAGGAGAGGCTGAGGGAACTGGGCTTATTTAATCTGCAGAAGAGAAGAGTGATGTAGGATTTGATAGCAGCCTTCAACTACCTGAAGGGGGTTCCAAAGAGGATGGAGCTCAGCTGTTCTCAGTGGTGGCAGATGACAGAACAAGGAGCAATGGTCTCAAGTTGCAGTGGGGGAGGTCTAGGTTGGGTATTAGGAAACAGTATTTCACTAGGAGGGTGGTGAAGCACTGGAATGTGTTACCTAGGGAGGTGGTAGAATCTCCATCCTTAGAGGTTTTTAAGGCCCAGCATGACAAAGCCCTGGCTGGGATGATTTAGTTGGGGTTGGTCCTGCTTTGAGCCGGCGGTTGGACTAGATGACCTCCTGAGGTCTCTTCCAACCTGATCTTTTATGATTCTATGTAAATTGTCATAGCTCCATTGAAGTCATAGAGCTATTGCCTTCAATGGAGCTATGACAATTTTTCCCAGCTGAAGTTCTGGCCCCTGGGATTCTGCAGTCAGAATCCAACAACCACTGTAGCTGTACCGTTGCAAAACTCATTTATAGTCAAGGATGGCTGCAATTTGTACTGGTTGGTCTTATCCCGGTTACCAGAATGTGTGTAGTATGGAGTTTATGAATGTGTGCAGTGTAGCAGTTCAGCTAGAGGAACCCAAAGAATTGTAAAGGAAAAACAGGTTGAAATTTCAAAAGGAAGCATTTTAAAATGTTTCCTCTGCAAAGGTTAGTAAAATATTGTTCTCCAAAAAATTGCATAGAACATTCAGTTGTCCTCCAGAGAGTTTTTCTGAGTATGGAGACTGAATTCAATCGTTAACATGTGGAACACAGGGATTTTGTGTGTGTGTGTGTGTCCTGCTTTAAGTGTAAATCTTAATGTAAGCTTAACTGTGGAGTTACATTTTGACATAATAAAGCCATCGTTCTCATGAGCTAAGAGCTGCCTTACCTTTCCCCCCTGTTACATAGATGGGAGGTTTTCATTAAGTTTTGAGAAATAGAAATCCCTCAGGAATCTCTCTGTTTGGGTACAAAAACCACACAACTGGGTGCTATTAGCCACCTTTACCCAGAGAATTTTCTGAATTCCCCCTCCCCCAACCAAGGACAAACCTCTGACACTAGCTCACATTATTGTTAGAAGACAAATTAAAATCTTGTGATTCTGACTTCATTTTGTTTTTAATTTCCACACTGTAAACGTCAGGGAAAAAATACCCTATAATTATACTTCAGAAAAGACTATAATTACTTCCAATTAAATCAGGGCCCTGGTTGTTTGAAAGATTTGACCACAGCTAGAATTTCATTAACTGATAACCAATTTTCTTATTTCAAAGTTTCATTGAGAAAGAAAGAAAGAAAGAAAGAAAGAAAGAAAGAAAGAAAGAAAGAAAGAAAGAAAGAAAGAAAGAAAGAAAGAAAGAAAGAAAGAAAGAAAATAATGCTTGAACTGACTGCATAAACTAGAAGATAGGAAATTGTGTTTAAGCCTCAAATAGAGGGACCACATCAGTTTTAGGCTATTTATTTCAGTGATACTGCTAGTAGGAAAGTGAGGTTGAGAAATCTGATCATATATGGCTGTGCACATGTATGAATTGATCTGATCCCTGGCTTCCCTTGGGTGATAATACTTTGCACTTGCATGGATTTCAAAGCATTTTACAAACAATGGGCCTGATTCTTCACTGCCTTACTCCAGATTTATGCTGGGGTAGTGAGTGTAATGTGATGGAGAATCAGTCGTATTAATGTCAATTAAGCCTAATCAATCCTGTATTGCTAGACCTGTGTGTCACATATGTGCTGCCACACAACTTGAAAACATTAGAAATCCACTTCTTATCCGTAAAGGGAGCAGTTTGCATCAAATTTTCTTCAATGCAGAGATGTTAATGAAGTTCAGAGTGATGATAATTTTGACAATTATAATAGTAATAATTATTTACACTACCTGATTCCTGGGATAATTGTGCTGAGGGTTTTAAGGGTTTCTAAACTTTTCATCATTTTTGTTGCTCTCCTGTGGACTTTCTCCAATTTTTTCCACATCTTTCCTAGAATGTGGCACCCAGAATTGGACATGATGCTCCAAATGAGGCCTCACCAGTGTCAAGTAGAGCAGAACAACTACATCCTGTGTCTTACCTATGACACTCCAGTTAATACACTCCCAGAATGATATCCGCCTTTTTCGCAACTGCATCACATTGTTGACTCATATTCAATTTATGATCCACTATGATCCTAAATCCTTTTCAGCAGTACTACCACCTAGCCAGTTATTCCCCATTTTGTATTCATGCCTTTGAATTTTTCACAAGTGAAGTACTTTGGACTTATCTTTATTGATTTCAGACCAATTCTCCAATTTGTTAAGATCATTTTGAATTCTAATCCTGTCCTTCAAAGTGTTTGCAACACCTTCCAGCTTGATGTCATCTGCAGATTTTATAATCAGTGAAATGCCGGCAAACTGCACGGAAACTTTTAAAAAACACCATAATAGAGGCTCAAATTAAATGTATACCCCAAATTAAAAAACATAGTTAGAGGACCAAAAAAGTGCCTCCCTGGTTTAACAACAAAGTAAACAAAACGGTTAGAGGCAAAAAGGCATCCTTTAAAAGTTGGAAATCAAATTCTACTGAGGAAAATATAAAGGAGCATAAACTCTTACAAGTCAAGTGTAAAAGCATAATTAGGCAGGCCAAAAAAGAATTTGAAGAACAACTAGCCAAAGACTCAAAAACTAAAAGCAAATTTTGTTAAGTACATCAGAAGCAGGAAGCCCGCTAAACAATCAGTGGGGCCACTGGATGATCGAGGTGCTCAAGGAAGATAAGATCACTGAGAAGCTAAATGAATTCTTTGCATCCGTCTTCATTTCAGGATGTGAGGGAGATTCCCACACCTGAACCATTCTTTTTAGGTGACAAATCTGAGCAACTGTCCAAGATTGAGGTGTCAGTAGAGGAGGTTTTGGAACTAACTGATAAATTAAACAATAATAAGTCACTCCAAGAATTCTGAAGGAACTCCAATATTAAATTGCAGAACTACTAACTGTAATATGTAACCTATTATTTAAATCAGCTTCTGTAGCAGATGACTGGATGATAGCTAATGTGATGCCAATTTTTTTAAAAAAAAGGCTCCAGAAGCAATCCTGCCAATTACAGGCCAGTAAGCCTAACTTCAGTACCAGGCAAATTGGTTGAAACTATAATAAAGAACAGAACTATCAGGCACATAGATGAATTTACTGGGGAAGAGTCAACATATGGCTTTTGTAAAGGGAAATCATGTCTCAACAATCTAGTAAAATACTTTTAGGGAGGGTCAACAAACATGTGGACAAGGGTGATCCAGTGGATATAGTGTACTTAGACTTTCAGAAAGCCTTTGACAAGGTCTCTCACCAAAGGCTCTTAAACAAAGTAAGCAGTCTTGGGATAAGAGGGAAGGTCCTCTCATGGATCAGTAACTGGTTAAAAGATAGGAAACAAAGGGTCGGAATAAATGGTCAGTTTTCAGAATGGAGAGAGGTAAATAGTGATGTCCCCCTGTGGTCTGTAGTGGGATTGGTACTGTTCAATGTATTCATCAATGATCTGGAAAAAAGGGTAAACAGTGAGTGCAAAATTTGCAGATCATACAAAATTACTTGACTGTTAAGACCAAAGCAGACTGTGAAGAGTTACAAAGGGATCTCACAAAACTGGCTGACTGGACAACAAAATGGCAGATGAAATTCAATGTTGATAAATGCAAAGTAATGCACATTGGAAAATATAATGCCAATTATACATGCAAAATGATGGAATCTAAATTAGCTGTTACCACTCAAGAAAGCGATCTTGGAGTCATAGTGGATAGTTCTCTGAAAACATCCACTCAATGTGCAGCGGCTGTCAAAAAAACTAACAGAATGTTGGGAATTATTAGGAGAGTCATAGATAATAAGACAGAAAATATCATAATGCCTCTCTATATATCTATGGTACACCCACAACTTGAATACTGCGTGCAGATCTGGTCACCCCATTTCAAAAAAGATATATTAGAATTGGCAAAGATACAGAGAAGGGCAACAAAAATGATTAGGGGTATGGAACAGCTTCCGTATGAGGAGAGATTAAAAAGACTGGGACTTTTCAGCTTGGAAAAAAGACAACTAAGAGGGGATATGATAGAGGGTTATAAAATCTTGACTGGTGTGGAGAAAGTGAATAAGGAAATTATTTATTCCTTCACGTAACACAAGAACTAGGGGTCACCAAATGAAATGAATAAGAAGCATGTTTAAAACAAACAAAAAGAAGTATTTCTTCACACAATGCACAGTCAACTTGTGGAATTCATTGCCAGGGGATGTTGTGAAGGCTAAAACTATAACAGGGTTCAAAAAAGAATTAGATAAGTTCCTGTAGGATAAGTCCATCAATGGCTATTACCCAGGATGGTCAGGTATGCAACCCCATGCTCTGAGCATCCCTAGCCTCTGTTTACCAGAAACTGGGAGTGGATGACGGGGGATGGATCACTTGATGATGGCCTGTTCTGTTCATTCCCTCTGAAGCACCTGGTTTTGGTCATTGTTGGAAGACAGCATACTGGGTTAGATGGACCATTGGTCTGACCCAGTATGGCTGTTCTTATGTTATGTAAGCATAATCTCCAGTCCATTATCCGAGTTATTAATGAAAATATTGAATGGTACTGGAGCCAGGACTGACCCCTCTGTGATCTCACTAGATATGCCCTCCCACTGGTAACTACTGTGAGCATGACCTTTCAATCAGCTGTGCACATACCTTACAGTATTTCATCTAGACCCCATTTCTCGAGTTTGCTTATGAAAATGTCATGTGGGACTGTGTCAAAAGCCTCACTAAAATCAAGATATATCATGTCTACAGTTTCCCCCCTATTCCTTAAGCCGGTAATCCTCTAAGGGTATGTCTTCACTACGAAATTAGGTCGAATTTATAGAAGTCGGTTTTTTAGAAATCGGTTTTATATATTCGAGTGTGTGTGTCCCCACACAAAATGCTCTAAGTGCATTAAGTGCATTAACTCGGCGGAGTGCTTCCACAGTACCGAGGCAACCGTCAACTTCCGGAGTGTTGCACTGTGGGTAGCTATCCCACAGTTCCCGCAGTCTCCGCTGCCCATTGGAATTCTGGGTTGAGATCCCAATGCCTGATGGGGCAAAAAACATTGTTGCGGGTGGTTCTGGATACATGTCATCAGTCCCTCCCTCCCGCTGTGAAAGCAACAGCAGACAATTGTTTCGCACCTTTTTTCCTGAGTTACCTGTATAGATGCCATACCACGGCAAGCATGCAGCCCGCTCAGCTCACTGTCACCGTATGTCTCCTGGGTGCTGGCAGATGTGGTACGGCATTGCTACACAGCAGCAGCAACCCATTGCCTTGTGGCAGCAGATGGTACAATAGGCCTGAAAACCATCCTCATCATGTCCGAGGTGCTCCTGGCCGCCTCGGTAAGGTCAGTCAGGAGCGCCTGGGCAGACATGGGTGCAGAGACTACATTAGGAGTGACCTGACCAGATCATTCTCTTTAGTCCTGCAGGCAGTCCTATTGAACCATCTTATGGTCAGCAGGCAGGAGATGTGGATGGCTGGCAGTCCTTCTGCACCATCTGCTGCCAGCCAAAGATGTAAAAGATAGATGGAGTGGATCAAAACAAGAAATAGACCAGATTTGTTTTGTATTCATTTGCTCCCCCCTCCCTCCTTCCCTCCATGAAGTCCTGCCTGAAATACCAGAGGGAGGGATAGCTTAGTGGGTTGAGCATTGGCCTGCTAAACCCAGGGTTTTGAGCTCAATCCTTGAGGGGGCCATTCTGTGTGACAGTTGTTTTTGTTTCTCTTTGATGTAAAGCCACCCCCTTTGTTGATTTTAATTCCCTGTAAGCCAACCCTGTAAGCCATGTCGTCAGTCACCCCTCCCTCCGTCAGAGGAACAGCAGACAATCGTTCCACACCTTTTTTCTGTGCAGACGCCATACCACGGCAAGCATGGAGCCTGCTCAGATCACTTTGGCAATTAGGAGCACATTAAACACCACACGCATTATTCAGCAGTATATGCAGCACCAGAACCTGGCAAAGCGAAACCGGGCGAGTAGGTGACGTCAGCGCGGTGACGAGAGTGATGAGGACATGGACACAGACTTCTCTCAAAGCATGGGCCCTGGCAATGCAGGCATCATGGTGCTAATGGGGCAGGTTCATGCAATGGAATGCCAATTCTGGGCCCGGGAAACAAGCACAGACTGGTGGGACCGCATAGTGTTCCAGGTCTGGGACGATTCCCAGTGGCTGCGAAACTTTCACATGCGTAAGGGCACTTTCATGGAACTTTGTGACTTGCTTTCCCCTGCCCTGAAGTGCATGAATACCAAGATGAGAGCAACCCTCACAGTTGAGAAGCGAGTGGCAATAGCCCTGTGGAAGCTTGCAACACCAGACAGCTACCGGTCAGTCAGGAATCAATTTGGAGTGGGCAAATCTACTGTGGGGGCTGCTGTGATGCAGTAGCCAATGCAATCAAAGATCTGCTGATATCAAGGGTAGTAACCCTGGGAAATGTGCAGGTCATAGTGGATGGCTTTGCTGCAATGGGATTCCCTAACTGTGGTGGGGCGATAGACAGAACCCATATCCCTATCTTGGCACCGGAGCACCAAGCCGGCGAGTACATAAACTGCAAAGGATACTTTTCAATAGTGCTGCAAGCTCTGGTGGATCACAAGGGAAGTTTCACCAACATCAACATGGGATGGCCAGGAAAGGTACATGACGCTTGCATCTTCTGGAACTCTGGTCTGTTTCAAAAGCTGCAGGAAGGGACTTTATTCCCAGACCAGAAAATAACCATTGGGGATGTTGAAATGCCTGTAGTTATCCTTGGGGACCCAGCCTACCCCTTAATTCCATGGCTCATGAAGCCATACACAGGCAGCCTGGACAGCAGTCAGGAGCTGTTCAACTACAGGCTGAGCAAGTGCAGAATGGTGGTAGAATGTGCTTTTGGACATTTAAAAGCGCGCTGGCGCAGTTTACTGACTCGGTTAGACCTCAGCAAAACCAATATTCCCACTGTTATTACTGTTTGCTGTGCGCGCCACAAAATCTGTGAGAGTAAGGGAGAGACGTTTATGGCGGGGTGGGAGGTTGAGGCAAATCGCCTGTCTGCTGGTTACACGCAGCCAGACACCAGGGTGGTTAGAAGAGCACAGGAGGGTGCGGTGTGCATCAGAGAAGCTTTGAAAACCAGTTTCATGACTGGCCAGGCTACGGTGTGAAAGTTCTGTTTGTTTCTCCTTAATGAAACCCCCCGCCCCTTGGGTCACTCTACTTTCCTGTAAGCTAACCAGCCTGCCCTCCTCCCTTCGATCACCACTTGCAGAGGCAATAAAGTCATTGTTGCTTCACATTCATGCATTCTTTATTAATTCATCACACAAATAGGGGGATAACTGCCAAGGTAGCCCAGGAGGGGTGGTGGAGGAGGGAAGGACAAGGCCACACAACACTTTAAAAGTTTAAAACTTTAAAACTTATTGAATGCCAGCCTTCTGTTGCTTGGGCAGTCCTCTGGGGTGGAGTGGCTGGGTGGCTGGAGGCCCCCCCACCGCGTTCTTGGGCATCTGGGTGAGGAGGTTATGGAACTTGGGGAGGAGGGCGGTTGGTTACACAGGGGCTGAAGCGGCGGTCTGTGCTCCAGCTGCCTTTCCTGCAGCTCAACCATATGCTGGAGCATATTAGTTTGATCCTCCAGCAGCCTCACCATTGAATCCTGCCTCCTCTCATCATGCTGCCGCCACCTTTCAGCTTCAGCCCTCTCTTCAGCCCACCACTTACTTACCTCAGCCTGCCACCTCTCCTCCCGGTCATTTTGTGCTTTCCTGCACTCTGACATTGTCTGCCTCCATGCATTCATCTGTGCTCTGTCAGTGTGAGAGGACAGCATGAGCTCAGAGAACATTTCATCGTGAGTGTGTTTTTTTTCGCCTTCTAATCTTCACTAGCCTCTGGGAAGGAGAAGATCCTGTGATCCTTGAAATACATGCAGCTGGTGGAGAAAAAAAAAGGGACAGTGGTATTTAAAAAGACACATTTTATAGAACAATGGGTACACTCTTTCACAGTAAACCTTGCTCTTAACATTACATACATAGCACATGTGCTTTTGTTCCAAGGTCGCATTTTGCCTCCCCCCACCGCATGGCTAGCCCCTCATCCCTCCCCTCTCCCCATGGCTAACAGCGGGGAACATTTCTGTTCAGCAACAGGCAAACAGCACAGCAGGAACGGGCACCTCTGAATGTCCTCTTAAGACAAGTACCCTATTTCAACCAGGTGACTCTGAATGATATCACTCTCCTGAGGATAACACAGAGAGATAAAGAACGGATGTTGTTTGAATGCCAGCAAACATACACTGCAATGCTTTGTTCTACAATGATTCCCGAGTACGTGCTACTGGCCTGGAGTGGTAAAGTGTCCTACCATGGTGGATGGAATAAGGCTGCCCTCCCCAGAAACCTTTTGCAAAGGCTTTGGGAGTACATCCAGGAGAGCCACAAATGCCAGGACAAATTAATCATTAAACATGCTTGCTTTTAAACCATGTATAGTATTTTAAAAAGTACACTCACCAGAGGTCCCTTCTCCACCTGGCAGGTCCGGGAGGCAGCCTTGGGTGGGTTTGGGGGGTACTGGCTCCAGGTCCAAGGTGAGAAACAGTTCCTGGCGTCGGGAAAACTGGTTTCTCTGCTTGTTTGCTGTGAGCTATCTACAACTTCATCATCATCATCTTCCTCGTCCCCAAAACCTGCTTCTGTGTTGCCTCCATCTCCATTGAAGGAGTCAAACAACACGGCTGGGGTAGTGGTGGCTGAACCCCCTGAAATGGCATGCAGCTCATCATAGAAGCGGCATGTTTGGGGTTCGGACCCGGAGCGGCCGTTTGCCTCTCTGGTTTTCTGGTAGGCTTGCCTCAGCTCCTTAAGTTTCACGTGGCACTGCTTCGGGTCCCTGTTATGGCCTCTGTCCTTCATGCCCTGGGAGATTTTGACAAATGTTTTGGCATTTTGAAAACTGGAACGGAGTTCTGATAGCACGGATTCCTCTCCCCATACAGCGATCAGATCCCGTACCTCCCGTCTGGTCCATGCTGGAGCTCTTTTGCGATTCTGGGACTCCATCATGGTCACCTCTGCTGATGAGCTCTGCACTCACCTGCAGCTTGCCACGCTGGCCAAACAGGAAATTGACATTCAAAAGTTCGCAGGCCTTTTCCTGTCTACCTGGCCAGTGCATCTGAGTTGAGAGTGCTGTCCAGAATGGTCACAATGGAGCATTGTGGGATAGCTCCCAGAGGCCAATACCGTCTAATTGCATCCACAGTACCCCAAATTTGACCCAGCAAGGCCGATTTCAGCACTAATCCCCTTGTCTGGGATGGAGTAAGGAAATCAATTTTAAGAGCCCTTTAAGTCGAAAAAAAGGGCTTCGTTGTGTGGACGGGTGCAGGGTTAAATCGATTTAACGCTGCTAAATTCGACCTCAACTCCTAGTGTAGACCAGGGCTGAAAGAAGGAAATTAGGTTGGTTTGGCATGAGTTGTTCTTGACAAACCCATGCTGGCTATTCCTTATAACCCTGTTATCCACTAGGTGCTTACAAATTGATTGTTTACAAATTTGTTCCAGTATCTTTACAGGTATTGAAGTTAGGCTGACTGGTCTATAATTCCCTAGGTCCTTTTTGTTCCCCTTTTAAAAGATGGGCTCCCAATCCTGCAAGGACTTAAGCCTGTGCTCTACTTTTTCAGCATGCCAGTTGTTTGGTAATGCTCAGCAGACCGTAAGTGCAAGGTATTGATGTGCAACAGCTGGGCATGTTGGCACTCACCATCCACCTGAAGAGTAGACATCTTTCTACACATGGAAAAATTACCCTCAGTACATTCCAGGTGGCCGTAGCTCTTCTGTAAGCTGACAGCATTGGGAGGGAAAACATTTAAAACTGCAGTTGATTCACTTTTAAAAAATATGTGACTGTACATCGCAAGTAAAGTAGATTCCCTCAGCACTTACTTAATATTATTTGTAATTAAATTGTCCATTCCCTTACTGGTTTTCAGTTAGAAAGAAAACATCTGTATGTATTTCACAGGAAAACCTTGCCTCATCATTTACAAAATGATTCTGCTTTGTTTAATGCTAAATATTTGGGGCCCAAATCCCATTTACTCTTAGATCCCTTTACACTGCTTTCAGTTCACTTTGCACAGACAGAGCCGTGTAAAAGGTTCTTAGTCCAAGGATATAGCTATACTGCAAAAGAAGGTGTGTACTTAACCAGGGTCAGCTCATACAGCAGTGAAGACACAGCAACTCAGCCATTAACTTGGTTTCGCAGGTTGAATTCAACCCTAGGCTGCTGGAGTAGCTAATGTAACACAGACATTCCCTAGTTGTCAGGGGGAAGGATTAAATCTGGGACCTCAGTGTATGAGCCTCTCCCACATGAGCTGAAAGCCAACTGGCTGTTAGCTAATGCTGTAGAGCAGACTCATTTGATCTCTTTCTCTCTCTCTCTAAGTGGTCTCAGTGCCACTAGATGGGACAGAACACCACACCCAGGAGGTGTGTGGGTTACACTAACCTGAGTTGCCACTTCACTGCTATTTGAACTTCAGTTAGGAAATGTGAGTTAAGAACTCACCTTTTTTTCAGTGTAGACGTATCCTAAATGAGAATCAGATCCTTTTGCTTAAAGCACCTGTCTCATATTATGATTTTACATTGTTTCCATTCCAACAATGGAATGCTTTTTAAAAACTGCAACTTTCCAAAGGAAATAAGAAAATGCCCTGAATGAACTTTGCCCTGATGGTGAGCAGAGAAAGTCAGACCCATTAATGAACGTAAGAATGGCCGTACTGGGTCAGACCAAATGTCCACCTAGCCCAGTATCCTGTCTTCTGACAGTGGCCAGTGCCAAGTGCCCCAGAGGGAACGGACAGAACATATAATCATCAAGTGATCCATTCCCTCTCACCCATTCCCAGTTTCTGGTAAACAGAGGCTAGGGACACCATCCCCACCCATCCTGGCTAATAGCCATTGATGGACCTATCCTCCATGAATTTATCTAGTTCTTTTTTGAACCCTGTTATAGTCCTGGCCTTCACAACATCCTCTGGCAAGGAGTTCCACAGGTTGACTCTACGTTGTGTGAAAAAATACTTCCTTTTGTATGTTTTAAACCTGCTGCCTATTCATTTCATTTGATGGCTCTTAGTTTTTGTGTTATGAGAAGAAGTAAATAACACTTCCTTATTTTCTTTCTCTACACCAGTCATGAATTTATAGACCTCTATCATATCCCCCCTTAGTCATCTCTTTTGCAAGCTGCAAAGTCCCAGTCTTATTAATCTCTATTTGTACGGCAGCCGTTCCTTACCCCTAATATTTTTTGTTGCCCTTTTCTGAACCTTTTCCAATTCCAGTATATCTTTTTTGAGATGGGGCGACCACATCTGCACACAGTATTCAAGATGTGGGCGTACCATGGATTTATATAGAGGCAATATGATATTTTCTGTCTTATTATCTATCCCTTTCTTAATGATTCCCAGCATTCTGTTTGCTTTTTTGGCTGCCACTGCACACTGAATGGATGTTTTCAGAGAACTAGCCACAATGACTCCATGACCTCTTTCTTGAGTGGTTACAGCTAATGTAGACCCCATGGTTGCAGTGCCACAGCCTGAATGAGGGGCAAAGGAAGAGCAGCCCACACCCCAGCAGCATTAATGTTTGAAAGGGGTAGAAGAGGGCCCCGTGTCCACTTGAGCAACACTCCCCTGAGCCGCTGCTCAGAGGCCCTCTAGTTATCCATGTCTGCAGACAATACTCAGTTACTGAACTAGGTAAATTACACACGCACATGTGGAGCCAGGACTAGCACCCTGTTCCTCCAGCTCCAAAAACACAGGCTTCTCCCATAACTCCTCTAGCTAGCAGGTCCCATATCCTCACTGTGGACAGCCCTTAGAGGGCATAAACACTCTCCTTGTCTGACATGGCCCTTCTGCACTTTGTGACAAGCCTCTCCCACTTGACTATGGTCCTCTCTTCATGGCCAAGGAGCCAGTGATGGTAACAGACAGATCTCTGTTGTACCTGAAACAACACCATATCCCAGCCAGCAGTGAGCTTCCACAGTTGCTAGCCCTACTTCTCCTTTGTCACAGGTTGGCACTCACAGTTGTCCTCCTGCCAGGGAGCGTCACTCAACCAGGTGCACACCCTGAGATGAGCTTTGGCGGTGTTTCTCAGATGGCTCCAGACAGCTGAGCTCATACCCCAGTAGGAACAGATTATTGCTGACCACTCCTCCATACACCTTACCAGGGGCCTATTCGTGGTCACCACCTGGCCCCACCAGGAAGTGAGCCCAGAACGCGAAGTGGTGTTGTCTGCCGCCCAGCTACAACACAAACGGCTGCATCCTGCTCTTATTTTACTGCTATGTTTGTGCTATTAGCCTCATCCAAGGGCCATTAAAGTCAGTGAGAATCTTTCCATTGACGTGACCAGGCTTTGCCTCACGCCATGTACCATGTTCTGACCCCATGTATGTGAATGAAACCCTACAACCATGTTTAAAAATGATTATCCCGCCAAAACAACAGACATGTTACAGTAGCTTTTTTGCCATTTCTGGGCAGAAAAACACATTGTATCCATACTTTAGACTAGGAACCTATTATTATTTGTACAATTGTAGTACTCAGAGGCTCCAAGCAGTGCAAAGGCAGAGGAAGAGACAGTCCCTGTTCCTAAGGGCTTACAGTTGAAATAGATAAGTCACATAAATATGATTATCCCCAATATTGGGAAACTTGAGGCATAGAGAGAGATGGAGTGATTTGCCCAAGGTCACCCAGAATTTGCATGGTAGAGCCAGAAACAGAAACAGATCTTCTGAGTCACAGTCCAGTGCCCTAACAAGACCATCTCCCAGACTAAGTATCTCCTGCTATTGCCTGTGAGTCATGCTGGACAAAACTGATGATGCTATTGTCTGGGCAGTTCATGAGGGTCTATGTATATACTATATTTTATTTGTATTATCCATTTGTAATAGTATCCAGAGCACAGGGGTGCTTAGGATAAATTCAAAGCAATCAACAAATGAAAATACGTAATACAACAAATTCAGATGTGCTTTCCTAACACACACTAGATTTCTGCCTCCTGTGGAAGACCTCTGGGAAGGGGCTAAAGAGGAGAAAGACACTAGGAGGTCCTCTCTGGTGGGTAGGGTTCAGGGCCTGCAAATATGAGGGCCGGACCCCTTCCTAAGCCCATGAATCTCAGGCATCCGCAGGGAAGGGCAAACTTTTCCATACAGAGCCTGGAACCATCCCGCAGGGGCCACTGAAGCCACAGTGGCTAGGTCCCTCTGTGGTGTACCCAGTTTGGAAGGAACCCAGAGGAAGGTAAAACAGGTGTGAGCTCTGCTGTCTCCTAAGGGGAGAGCAGGGGAACAATGCAGAAAAGAGTGTTGTGCTCTAGCCCGTCTTGCCCCTGGAAACCACAGAGACACTTCCAGAGGGGGTTCTGTGTGAGGTGGGGAAGGAGATCAATGTTACTACAGAGGTGGCCTACATGTGGTGGGGGACTTTTACAGATGTGGGATAATCTGTATCCCAGGATGGTCTTGTCCTATACCTCAATAGTTAGAAATTGACTTAAGCCTTGAAGCAAGAGGTTTTAAATGCCTGTGTATGCATTTAATATCCACGTCTGCATAGCTGAAACTCTCCATACCTAGCTAGTGACACACAAAGGGAAAGCCCTGAAGATGGCTGCTCTGCTACATCCAGTCAAAATGAAATCCAGTTCATAATTCTGAAAAAAAATCGAGCAAAATTCTCCTGAGTTTTCAAGTTCATGTGTCATTTTGGCTTTGGCAAAATTAAAATTCATGCGGAAATCAAGGGCCACAATATAGCTCAAACTGAAAAAAGGGAAAACATCATTTCCACATTCACACAGCACTGACTATTATCCCCTTTTTACAGCTGTGAAAACTGAGGCACAGACTGAGGTGACTTACCTGAGGTCACACAGCAAGGCAGATGCAGAGCCAGAAAAAGAACCCATCCCCCCTTAACCCCTACTCTTTTCCCTTCCCTCTGTCCTCTGCTACTCTCCAGAAGCTACGTTTGCTCCAGCAGCCCTGAAATGCACCCCACTAGCTGGTGTTCTAGTCAGGAAGCAGGATGCAGAAACAAGTTTACGTAATAAATATTAGTGAGCTAGACAGACAAGTGACCTCCAATTATAACAACAGAATTATGGGATTAAGAAGACGGGAACCATGATTTAGGAAATGAGGATGATGACAATCTGTAATTAAGGGGAAATTGTGTCCAGGGCCTAGAGCAGGAGACTGCTAGTCAGAAGACTAAGGACCAGATAGTCAAAAGAATTCAACTCCCAGTTAGGCACCTAAATGAAGTCGCTGGGTTCTTAGCACTTATAAAATTCTGGCCACTTCATTTAGGTGCCTAAATGGGAACTGTTGAGCACTTTTGAAGATCTGGTCCTAGGCCCTGATCTTGCAAAGAGCTCTGTGTGGGCAGACCCATGTGGAGGTTATTGGACGACCGGGGTCCTAGTTTTTGGTTCCACCTTTGCAATAGAATTTGCTGTCACTTAACCTTTCTGTACCTCAGTTTCCCCATTGGTATAATAGGCATATGATTATTTGCCTTTCTTTGTGAAGTACTGAGGAACCACTGGATGAAAGATGCTTAGAAAATAAAGGCTTTACCTACAGCATATGTCAATGTGCTGATAATAAATGATTTTGAGGACTGGCATTTCCCCAGCAATAACTGGGGGAAAGAGATGGATCTGTTAAAATGAAAACAGGAGGAGGGTCATAAGCTGTCAGTCTCCATAAGTAAACACTTACCTGATGTGGTTCTTTAAAAAGAATAATTCTGAAAGCAACAAAGTATGTTTGTTTTAAATGCACCCTCTAAATATTTACACTGCAAAAACTGGATTTAAATGGGAAGAATGGACTTAAAAATCCCCGGAACTTTTGTCAGAGAAACAGATTGTGAAATGCCTAGAGGGAATAGAAGATTTGGGGGGGGGGGGAGGGAGAGTAGGAATTTTCCATGCTATTGTAAAACATCAGCTCAAATTATATGATCCCCACAGCCAGTGAATTGCAAAGCTTCAATCAGCTGCCTTTTTTTTTCTTTTCTGTAAAGAGAGAGGGAGACAGAACTGTTTCACCAACTTCTGTTGACTGTTCCTTTTTTCTCGTGATTGAAATGTGTTGTTAAACAAGATCCCACATAATCTCAGTAGAGGGTTTCTCTCTCTCTCTCCTTCTGGGAAACTGCGATCAGTGCCATCGGTATTTGATTATTTGCAAACTCCCTTTGCTTTTTTTTCCCCGTCTCCCCCTCTCTGTCTCTGTCTCGCTCTCGCTCTCGCCTCCAATGCAACTTTTGCAGAAACCCCCAACACACACAGACATGTTGAGCTGAGAGCTAGGGGGATCGGCTGAGTCCCCCCTCCCCGACCCCAAGTCCCAAATCTGGGGGGGGGCCTCTAATCACCTCTCCCCCCACCCTTGACCTGTCCACTGTGCATCGACCCTCCCCACACCTCTTCCACTCCCTGCTCCTTTTTTTGGTGGTGTTTTTGTTAGATGGACAGGATCAAGGGTGGATTTTTCTGTCTCCCCCCTGATGAAGTGAGGCGGTGATGCAGGAGGCTGGCAGCTTCGACTGTACGGAGAGACACAGGCTCAAGATGGCAGATTTGTATTGAGTTTGGGGGGCTGAGATCTCGCTTCATTTTTTAAATGTTTTAATATATTTTTTTTTGCCATGAATAACACATTCTTGCACCGATGGCCCCTATGTACGAAGGTAAGGCAGCTCTGGGTCTTTTATTTCCTTCCACCCCTCCCCATCCCTGTCCTTTGGCTATCTCTGGGCACCAGGCACCCCTCACCTCCCACCAAAAAAGAGAAAGAAAATGACCACAGATCTGAAATCAACATTATAGCATAGCTCATTGTCGCTGCTGTGAGGTTCAATGTATGGCTCTGCCTTTTAAAAAATTAGTATTCTTAGTATTTGAATGGAGGTTGGTTTTAATTTGCTTTCCATTTCTTCCTTCTGTCCACCCATGATTGTCTGTAAAATTCCTCACCCCCTCTTTATTTTATTTTATTTTATTTTATTTTGATTATTTCGGTCCGTGGTCACGAAGGAAATGGGTGGAAAAGTCCATTTCAGTGCCGAGCCGAACAATGAAATTGACTAAGATTGCCCTGTAATTGCTCTCTCTCTCTCTCTCTCTCTCTCTCTCTCTGTATGAAATGTAGTTTAAATTCAAGGGCTGAACACCCTATTGCTTTAGCCTGTACTCCAGAAAGCATTTGCTTTGGGATTTTGCTGATCAACTATATTTTTAGGTTAAAAAAATAATAGCGTATCTAGGCATATATGTCAGGAAAAAATTCTAGCAGCAGACTGTCAGTTCTTTCAGTTTCTAGTTAAATCCAACCGGCGATTGCAGTGAAAATTGAAAGTGAACTTAGTTTTTTTTTCAGTTTTTAAATCTCTCTCTCTCTCTCTCTCTCTTTAGGACTCGTGTTTAAAAATAAATCCGGCTTAATTTATATCACCTAGCGTTGTATTTATGTCCTTCCTTTCTGTCCCTGTCCCCGTCCCTGTCCCCCCTTTTCTGGTTGAGAATTGGTTAGAGAGCATTTATGTAAACTGGATAGAAATCCTCAGTTTATTTTATTTTATTCAGAAATGTCTTGACGATCGATTTATAGCAAGGGAGATTTTAATGTCTGGCAGGGGAAGAGGCATGCGGGAAGCAATACTTTATCTGTAGTGCGTCTGATAAAACTTATCTGAGAAGAAAATCGAGTATTAGTTGGAGTGTTCTAAAGGAACCAGCTTTCCTGACGGTGTAAAGTTACCGATGTTTTTATTGATGGCTAGGATGCTTCAGGGTGGTTTACAATTGTGGGGCCTGTAAATAGTCTGAACTCTAAAATAAACAAAGGGGATTGTTTGAAGGCAACACAAATAAGTATTATTCCAGTTCTTTCTTCCCTGATCCTGAAGAGCATAGGTTTAATGTAGCCATTATTTTTTTCTGCAGTGTGACTAATGAAAGGCAAATGCAAGAGATCTGCTGAAAAAAGAGAGTGTGCAAAACAATGAGGGACATTTATTATTAAACTGTATCTGTAAAAAGGGGCTACAGTCAGTGCTGGAACTGTCTGGGGTGTTGAAATGAAATGAAATAATGTTTCTCTTTAAACACCTCCTGAACTCGCCCTCTGCTGGACGGTTAAGGTCTGGTTTAGAAAAGAAACTTGCCACTGAATGAAGAACTGTTAGGAGCAGGCTTTGCCCTTTCAGGGGAAAAGAAGTGTCTCTATTTGGAAAGCCTTTCTTTTGCAATGCTCATGGTCATGGTTGGATGTGAGGCTTGTGGCAGCGAGATGCTAACAGAAATTGCTAGAGGCAAGCAGGTGCCCACCCTGCTCTGACATTGCACCTCCATCCTGACCTGCTGTTCCTGTCCTGGGCTCCATACTTCCCAGCTGTGTAAGGGCATCCGAATCTTTACCTGCCTCACTTCCCTGCTAGTCTAGATTTGGGGCCCCACAGATGGTAACACTGCCAATGCATTTTAATCCTGACCAAATCAGTTCCCTGCTATTGCAGCGCTGGACTCCTTACACAGCTAGTCCAGTGCACTTTAGGCCTGTCCTACATCACAGTGCCTGCTGTCCCCGTCCTGAGCTTCTCTGCAACAGAGTCTACTAATCAGGTTGGATTATGCAGTGATTTTGTGATGTGGACTAAAATCCACTGTGGGGTAGGATGAATCTTCCAAGATCATGTTCATTTATGATGTCCCCCAGGTCTCCAGAAGAGGGACATTTAGCTTACTGTCACACTCACCCCCTTGATCTGAGGAGAGAATAATTAACAGTGTCTATAGGGCAGTGTGAACATGATTTTTACCTTATCTCCTTTGTGGAAAACTGAGCTCATTTCTGTAAATGTTTCATTAAGCCTTCTTTCTGCAAAAGTGCATGGCATCATCTCCAATTGAAATATTACAGGAAGATTGAGTCTAATGGACATCAGCCTGGTGGGAGCCAGCATACTGGATTCTTCTCTAGATTCATGGTGACGCATTGAGGCTTTTAGCCGGAGTTTAACAGTTACTGCACTCTCACGTCAGCTGCTTCAAGGCACTTGGGTGATTGAAAAAAAACCCAACAACCTATAAAGAAGGCCTGTTTGGAGCCATCTATAACAGTCTTGCAGCAGGGAAGGTCCCACAGCAAAACTTTGCAGCCTATTAAAACATCCCAATCCTTAAAGCTGGAAAATCTGCAATATCCCAACTCTCAAGAGTCCACATAAGGTACAAGGGGGGTTGACTTTTGCATTAAAATAGGTTTGTGGGTTGGACTGTTTTTTTGGGAGGGGGGGCGGGGGTTTCATGGCTATGCTGTCCTCCCTGATAGTCATGAGAGTTCTTCAGAGTTCCCTGACACGTTATAGGGCAAGGATGGAAACTTGCACTTACTTGCATGTAGAATATGAATCTAATCGTAAAAGGAGAGTGTGTGGTTCTGGTCTTTCCTTCCCGAAATGATAGTCTGCATGTCACAGGCTCTCTTGAGCCTTCCTCCCGAGCATCAGGTACATTTAAGCCACTGATGGAAGCATAATTGTAGAGGTGCTGGCTCAGTGCTGTAGTACGTAACAGCTCCTCTGTTCCTATTGTTTGACTCTTGCGCTGTCAATGGATTACTATTGTAACACACATACCGCCCCTACACCCACCAGCACCACCAAAACGGACGATGGAATATGTGAGAAGATATCTTTCCCAGCGGTACGGGTTTGAAAGCACAGAGCTCTTTTACAAAAACATGTTGTTAGAAAATGTGACACATTAAAAGATTTATTAAATGATTCCAATACATCTCTGTTTAAGTGAGCTATGTACAAAGACCTTTCTGAATACTTCGGTGCGTGCTCTGCGTGACGATACTAAACTGCTGGCCCAAGTAGCAGCTCTTGTGAGCCAGACCGTGCATAATAAGTAAATACATAGGATGAAATCCTGGCCCCGGTGACATCGAGGAGAGTTTTGTCATTGACTTCAGTAGAGTCAGGATTTCACCTGACACATTCCTGTTCTCCAGCCTTTCCTGTTCTTTTTCCTTTTTAGAACTGAAAGGGTAAAATGAAGGAAATAAAATAGACCGAGCAGAATAAAAATAGAAAGGCAACTAAAACTAACGTTCAGCACCTGGGTTGGATTTGAGTCGCTTTAATCTTAATGGAGAGTGGAGAACTTATTGGGCTAAATGCAGGAATCACTGAGTGAGGTTCTATGGCTTGTGTTATGCAGGAGGTCAGACTAGATGAGCATAACTGTCCTCACTGGCATTAAAAATAAGTTGTCCAGTTTCGGAGTTGGTGTTAGCTGATGAAGTTCCCCTGGCTTCAGCAGAGCTATCCTGAGTCACACCAGTGGAGCACCTGGTCCCATGACTCTGAGAGAGGATGGCGCCTCACCCTGTATCGACCTTTCTGCTCAAATCAGTTGTGATACTCTTGCTGGGTGAAATTCTGCCCTGTGCAGAGGTCAAGCAAAAAGCCTATGCACCACTGAAGTCCCACTCAAGCCCTATTTTAAGGGTGCATAAGCTGGACTTAAGTGGTGCACAGACTTTGTGCAGCCTTCTGTATAGAAGTGAATTTCACCTGCCCTTTCCTGGGTGGTTCACCAGCACCTGAGATTGGCAGCCTTCAGAGCACAGCATAAAGGGGTGTTAGTTTGCTTTAACCTTTATTTTTAGAATGATTATTACCTCTTGTTTTGGTGTTATGCTGTTGTGCTTTGCTTATTACTTATCTTTGACAACTTTGTTGCAATTTACAGTCTATTATTAGCAGCAGCGTCAGTAGTTTTATGTGTGGGTGGCTTATAGAATTAATATCTGTATTTTCTGTAAATTCTACCTAGCCACTACAGGGACATTGATGGGGCTTCATGGTGGCAGAAAGGTTTGCCCCCAGGGAGCTCTTCGCAGGATCAGGTTGTTGGAGGCATGAAATTCTGACCCTGAACATGTCTAAGGTCAGATCCTATTTAACTGGCTAGTGTTTTCCCAGAGCTTCTGGGACAGGCACTTTACAGAGGCAACATGTGATCATTTTAATGGATTAACCTTTGGCACTTTGTGAAGGGCTTTGCCCCAAAACTCTGTGCACTGGGATAATAACTGAATGGAGCTTCCTGTTTATGAGGTAATAACCATCACCTGAGCTAAATCAGTGCTGGGACCAAAGGCACAGGTTTTTATTAACTCAAGAGGTGGTTGTTTCCAAGATAACAGAAAATCCCCTCCAGTTATAATTATTGTTGTTATCATACTGAAATGTCTAATGATTAAATATTATTGAGATGAAATGGGTGAGAGATGCTGTTTTATTTTCTGAAATGGAAGAAACCCTGTAAGGGCTAGGATAGTGTGGGCAGATAGACAATGTGTTCTGAGGGGAACAGCCACTCAGAATGCAGGAATATGCATACTGGCCACACTTCAGGCTTGGGTTGGCTCCTGCATGGGCTTACACATCGGCTTAAGTTAACACAAGTGACAAACCCCATTGACTTCAGTTGGATTCCTCACCGTGCATGTAGAGAGTTAAGCACATCCATAAGTGTATGCAGCATCAGGCCCAAATTTGAAAATCATGGTCAGTTTGCAGAATAGGGGCTTAGGTGCCTAAAGGTTTAACTTGGGCAAGTCACCGTCCCTCCCAGTGCCTCAGTTTCCCCATCTTTAAAATGGGGATAAAGATAGTGACCTCCTTTGTAAAGCTCTTTGAGAGCATGAATAAAAAATACTATATAAGAGCTGAGTAGTATTATTATTCATTATTTTAGGCATCTCAATGATTGCCCTGATTTTCAGAGGTGGTGAGTATCCACAACCCTAATTAACTTCCATGGGTATTTTGAACACTCATCACCTCTGCAAATCAGGCCACTTGGAGACTAGGCTTGGATCTAGGTGCCTGCTTTTAGTTACCCCAGTTTATAAGTTTGGGCCACCACACAATGTTGGTTTTCAACCGTTGGCATATGGTAGCTGTGGAGAACCTCTCTGGTGATCTCCAGAGTGAAGGTTTTTGAGAGCCAAGCCATTATAGGATCGGGGTGTTGGGACTGGAGGTGAGTCCTTGTGAGGGTCCCTGTGTCTCACAAAGTGGTCCCCCACGTGAGAAATTTGCAGAGCCCTCCATTCTTACAATTACTGAAAACTGTAGTTCAGATGTGAGTACAGCATCCCTGTGTTCAGACTGGCAGAGACTATTTCACTTCAGGATGGTGTAGCACGGACCAGTGGTAAGAGCAGGTGTCTGGGGAGCTGGTTTGGTGCGTGACTTTGGACCTGACTGTTAGAGTAGGATTTTCCAAAAGCACTCGGTGTTGGCCTTACTCTGGTCCTATTGAAATCAATAGGTTTCTGTGCAGTAGAGTTAGGCCAAGACTGTGTGTTTTGAAAATCCCACCCTTAATCTATGGCCTTAATTCAGGAAAGTACTTACATATGTGTCACGCTTTAAGCACATGAACAGTCCCATTGACCTAGACTCTGTGCCTTAGTTAGTCCATTTGTAAATGGACTACTCACCCTCACTCAGGAATTTGTATTCTGTAAGTTCAGTGTATTACTATTATCATTGCTGTCTTTTATTTGTTGCTCTAGTGGAAGATTTATTTACTTTATCCACCTCTTTATTAAGGACCAGTCCAGCTACAAACATTGCTGCATAACCAAAAGAGAGATGTAAACCCTAACTAGAAAAAAGGGTCTCTTACTTATTTATATACCTAAATATGGATTTAGGAGCCTAACTTTAGGCATCCTCTTTTGGAACTGTTGGCCTAAAAATTATTTCACTTTTTTAACCGTTCTAAAAATCTACATTCAGACCCAAATGATAACGTTCCTCCAAGTCAGCAGCTGCTCAGTTTGTGTGTATATAGCATAGAAAAAGCAAAGTCACTTTATTTCCTGTGAACATTTACAGCTGACCGGTGGAGAGAGTGAGCCCGATTCTCCTCTCACACCAGGGTAAGGCTCCGATTCATGAAAGCTCTGGAGCATGGGTTTAAGCGCCATTCCTGAATACGGATGCTTTTCTGAACTGGGACCTGAACTAAGAGTAATTCCATTAAAGCTAGTGGAATCACACTGAAGTAAATGAGCTCCCCATGTTCCAATAGCATGGTGTGAGGGACATTTCCGGATTCACACGTATAACCTTAGAGAATCAAAAGTCAGGGTTAAAAAGAATAAATAAACCCTACTGTCTATTGGTATAATAATAATAATTAATAATAAATTCCCACTGTGCACTTGTGTAGTTCTTTACATGTTCAAAGTATTTTATAAACTGGCTGATGAATCCAGGTGAATTTCAAGCCAGTGGAGGAATGTCAGCCCTGGAGAATGAAGTCCTCTACTTATCTACAATGTGGGTACAAAATGAGCAGCAGCACTGTGAACTTCCCCATGCCCAAGCTTCTCTAGCCAGTTCTTGGCTCGATTCTGGTCTCACTTACACCAGGTGTAAATCAGTAGTAATGCCACTTAAACTAATGGAGCCACGCAGGTATAACACTGCTGTAAGTGAGTTTAGAATCAGGCTCCATAGACTGAATTCTGAAGACAGTGGGAGTTTTGCTGAGTTGCAGACTACAGAATGTACTACAGTATTTTTAAGGTCTCCCCAGCAGTTTGATAATGTAGCAGTGTCTGTCAGGTTCCACTGAACGGGCTATTTGATTAGAAAAGTTGAGCACTGCTTTTAATCACGCCCCTTTCTCTTCCCTGCTCAGCTTCCAGTGTCTGCATTGACATCTACCTCTAGAAGAAGAAAGGGTAAAGAGATCACTTAAGGCTGCCACATTTAAAATGTGATAAAATAGTCACACTACAAGGTGATGATGTTCTGTCAGACCCAATGATATTCCAGGAAGCTTGGCAATCCCAGAAAACTCAGGAGGGCAGCAATGTTTCCTGTTCATTACAGTCTTTACACTTAAGGGGATTAGCAAGGCTTGGTCATCTGGAATAACATTTCCACAATGCATAGCTCCTCACTGAACTCCTCTAAAGACTGACAACTTCATAGGGACACAGTGGCTCATGCCCAAATTTCACCCCCCATCAAAATATCAGCTTTGTTTCCCACTGTGCTCTCCTGATCCTGGAAAACAAGGGAAAGGCAAATAGGTTAATGTAAAATAGGAGCCAAACCTTGGTCCAAAACTTGAACAAAGTTCATTTAGCAACTTCCCTGTTCCGTTATTTTTCATCTTTGTACTTCCAGGCACTTCCTGGCTCTAGCTGGGAATGGAAGCAAAAGGGATGCTATTGCCTGAGAAATTCCATTCACGGGAGATTCCCAGTCCAATTCCACATGATTAAGAAGTTCATATAATCTGGGTAAACTCTGGTGAAGTATTAGAATTTTTGGAGGTTTAATTGATCTGATTCCTAACACTGAAATTCTTGGGGTTCCCCCATCACCATTATCAGCCACTCCAAATCGAGGGCTCAAACACAGAAGCAATTCAAATAGACCCACCGGAAGACCCCTACAATCCCTGAGTGCTGAAATTTTCTGCAATTTTATGTCTGCGCATAATGCGGCAAAGGCACGTGTGGCTGTCACATAATCTCTCCTTTCCGTCTGTCTGCCCCATTCTCACGATCAGGCCAGGTGATTGAAATGTATAAAAATCTAAAGGTGCATCCAGTGTGTGTGTGACTTAGTAAATAGGTGTGCCTGGCATGAAAGCTGGATGGCTTGACAGCATTGGTCCCAACGTTCTCTTTTCTCTAACATCAGATCAGCTGTACCAATGTATTTGCCATTGTATCAATGAGGCTCTGCTTTTATGCTTGCCTAGGAGGACAGGTAAGAGTCCTTCTTGCTTATCATTTTAGGTTAGTGAGTTTATTGCTATTGGATGTAATCCACTTGTTTTTTTCATAGATTCCAACGCTAGAAGTAACCACTCTATTCATCTAGTCTGATTTCCTGTAAAACACGGGCCATGGAATTTCCCCAAAATAATTCCTAGAGCAGATCTTTTATAAAAAAACATCCAATCTTGGTTTAAAAATGGTTAGTGATGGAAAATCCACCACATCCCTTGGTAAATTGTTCCAATGGTTAATTGCTCCCATTGTTAAAAACTTATGCCTTATTTCCAGTCTGAATTTGTCTAGCTTCAACTTCCAGCCATTGGATCATGTTACACATTTCTCTATTAGATTGAAGAGCTCATTATTAAATATTTGTTCCCCATGTAGATACTTATAGACTGTAATCAAATCATCCCTTAACCTTTTCTTTGCTAAACTAAATAAATTGTGCTCCTTGAGTAGATCATTCCGAGGCATGTTTTCTAATCCTTTAATCCAGTGATACTCAGAGTGAGGCTTGCAAGCCACAAGTGGCTCTTAAATGTGTCCCCTGCGGCTCTTTGCAGCACATGATATTAAAACACTGTGTGATTTAATTATTAACCAATCTAAGTTATTAACCAATCAGATGCTTTTACTATGTTATTAACCAATTGCAGTTGATAAAATAATAATACTTGGTCAGTCATTTTGCTGTGAGAATAATATATTTCCCCTCTCATACTGTTGAAATGTGAATATATAGTACTATAGTAAACAAAACAATGCATTCACACTACTGTGGCTCTTTTGGATAATGTTGTTTGCTAATTTGGCTCCTGAACGACTGAAGTCTGAGTATCACTGCTGTAATCATTTTTGTGGCTCTTCTCTGAACCGTCTCCAATTTCTCAACATCCTTCTTGAATTGTGGGCACCAGAACTGGAAACAGTATTCCAGCAGCGGTCGCACCGTGCCAACTATAGAGGTGAAATAACCCCTTTACTTGTATTCAAGATTCTCCTGTTTATGTATCCAAGAATTGCATTTACCCTTTTGGCCATCACACGGGGAGCTCATGCTCAGCTTATTGTCCCTCATGATCCCCAGATCTTTTTGAGAGTCACAGCTTCCCAGGATAGAGCCCCCATATCCTTTAGTATGACCTACATTCTTTGTTCCTCGATATACACATTTACATTTGACAATAGTAAAATACATATTGTTAGATTGCATCCAGCTTGCTCCAAGCAATTCAGATTGCTCTGTATCAGTCCCCAGTCATCTTCATTATTTATCACTCCCCCAGTTTTTGTGTCATCTGTAAACTTTATCAGTGATGATTTCATGTTTTCTTCCTGGTCATTAATGAAAATGTTAAATAGCACAGGGCCAAGAACCGATCCCTGCAGCATCCCAGTAAAAACACACTTGTTTGATGATGATTCCTCATTTACAGTTACATTTTGAGACCAATCATTTAGCCAGCTTTTAATCCATGTAATGTGATCCATGTTAATTTTATACCTTTCTAGCTTTTCAGTCAAAATGTCATGTGGTACCAAGTCAAATGCCTTACAGACATCCAAGTCTATTACATCAACACCATACCATTATCAATCAAACTTGTAATCTCATCAACAAAAAGATATCAAGTTAGTTTGACAGGATCTATTTTCCATAAACCCATGTTGATTTGCATTAATTATATTACCCTCCTTTAATTCTTTATTAATCAAGTCCCAGCCGCTCCATTATCTTTCCCAGGATCAATGTCAGACTGACAGGTCTATAATTATCTGGTCGTTCCATTTACCCTTTTTAAATACTGGCACAATGTTAGCTTTCTTCCAGTCTTCTGGAACTTCCCTGGTGCTTCGAGACTTATTGAAAATCAACGTTAATGGTCCAGCGAGCTCCTCAGACAGCTTTTTAAAAACAACTTATCTGGACCTGCTGACTTAAAAATGTCCTACTTTAGTAGCTGCTGTTTAAAATCCTCCTGAGATACTAGTAGACTGGAAAGAGTGTTAGCATATAATATGAGTACATCCCTTGTTTCTCCCCCCAAAATACAGAACATAAATATTTATTGAACACTTGTGCCTTTTTGGCATTATTATTGGTAATTCTGCCATTTCTGTATAGTAAAGGACCAATACCACTGTTAGGATTCTTTTTGTTCCTAGTATATTTTAAAAACTCCTTATTGTCCTTAACACTGCTGGACATAGATTTCTTCTTGTGTCCTTTTTGTTCCCTTATCAATTTTCTATAATTCCTAGCTTCTTATTTATATTCATTACTATCAACTTCCTATTTCTTGTTTGTTGTATATATAAATATTTTATTTTTTTACAGCTGCCTTCACTTGCCCACTAAACCATGTTGGTTTTTTAACCAATATGGCTTTCTTCCTCAATTGTGGCTTTTTGGGCATCTAGTAAAGTAAAGTTCTTAAACAAGTCCCGATTATCATTTACATTTTTTTTCTGTTAAAAATCTTCCTGCCAGATGATTGGCTCATCGTTGTTTTCAGCTGAGTGAAATTGGCCCTTTTAAAGCACCAAGGATATATATCCCTGGTCTGAACTATATTCTGCTTGCACAAGTCAAGGTCATTGGTTGGTTTGAACTAGAATAAATGGTGGATTCTTTGGAATTTGGAGTCTTTAAATCAAGATTTGAGGACTTCAGTAACTCAACAAGAGGTTTTGGGCCTATTACAGGGGTGGGAGGGTGGGTGAGGTTCTGTGGCCTGCAATGTGCAGAAAGTAAGACTAGATTACCATGATGGTCCCTTCTTGTTTTAAGTCTATGAGTCACTTGTACCTAAATTACTATTAATTTCTAGTTCTGTGACCAGTTCCTCTTTATCTGTCAAGACAAGGTCTAATATAGAATTCCCCTGTATTGGCTGCAACACTTTTTGAGTTAGGAAATTCTCCTCTATAATGTTCAGAAAGGATGTTTTAGTACTGGGTGCATGAGATCTCCAGGATATGTCACTCATATTGAAGTCCCTCAGGGTAGCATGTTTTTCCCTACACATTATAGATAGGTGTCAAAGGAGCTGGTCATCCTGTTCCCTAGTGTGATTTAGCAGTTGGTAGCAGACACCAACTAACACCCCACCTTGTGCTTTATCTGTTAGGACATTGACCCATAGGTATTTAAGAGCATTTTCTTCTGAGTCATCAGTGACTTGGAAACAAGTTCGGAGCTTCTCTATTTATTTCTGATTAAAGATCAAAAGGACCCATAAGATGGCAGCCAACCAACAAGATCCCTACTGATCAGCCATATTGTTACAGGTGCATTATGCCAGCACTTTTGATGGGAGTTCTGGAACACACACAGTGTAGTGATGTGAGGGAGACCCAGCCTCAATCAGTGAGTCTGAGAGAATATCCTCCACAAGGAAACTTGCAAAGAATTTCTGAGAAAAACTAATTTTTGAAAATGCTTAAACAGCTTTGCACAGATGCTTTTTGCTTCTTGGGGTAAAAACTGTAAACACCTTTTTATTTTGAAAATGATGGGCCAAATTCTATTCCCAGTTACAGCGGCATCAATGCCACTTGTTTGTTTATTTTCCATTTCACATTTGCTGTTCCTGGAATGTCTCCTACTCAGCAGCTATTTGTAGGTGTCTTTTTCTCTCCCATTATAATGTACCTTTTCTTCCTGTTCAAGACATCTATAATCCTCTCTTTGTGACATCATAGTTGTTTCCGTAGCAACAGATTATGATACTAGAACAGAGGATAATGTCAAACAGGAGGAGGAAGAGATAAATTATGGTGTGTGTGTGTGAGAGAGAGAGCATGATTATATATTCCTACATATATTCCAAGGATGCTGTCTGTCTGATTTCTTTTCTGTCTTACTTTCCTTTGAAAGGTAGAAACCCCCCCGCTCCCCCAGTGGGTAGCACAATATGTACACATTTATGGGTCAGCTCAGATCTGGTTTGCTGTGCTTTATTCTTGATACCAGCGATAGCCTCTCCTGTGTGTCTCCTGAAGGTGCATCTACACTATGAAAAAATGGAAGCATAATTCACCACTGATGCAGCTTCACAATTATTATTACTATTTGTTATGTGTATTACAATAGCAGCTAAGGACGTAAATCAAAGGTAATTGGGCTAGGTAAGGTACACAAAGAAGGCAAGTATCTTTCCCAAATAGCTCATAATGTCACATCAGAAAGGACATATCGGGTGGCCACATCAGACAAATAGACTGTGTGTGGTTGGAAGGATAAGGCAACACAATGAACAGTGTTAGCAGAAATATAGACATCTCACTAGTGGTAGAAATGTTTCAGTGTAGACAGGGCTCAGATATTTTTACCACCAGCACTTTTGGTCTAACCCACTAGGGCAACAACAGTGGTAAATATGTCTTAGATCTGTCTGTACGTTAGCTTTCACCCGTACTATTGCTGATGGAGTTGCACTGGTGGTGAATTAGGTACCTGATTTTTGGCAGTATAGATAACTTTTGGTGGCTCAAGAACATAACCTCAGACATCTTCTGGCCTTGCCCACAATGTGATTGAAACTGCTGTAGTAATGTCTGTGGTGTTCTCTACTTCCATGGATAGAAGGGATGGTCATGTGTTTAAGGCTTGACGCTGGGAGTGAAGGGCATTTAGCCAGGTGCATTATGGCCTTTTTTTTTTAACCTTCCTGTGAAGCATTTTGCACTGATGGATTCCAAATACAGAATGCTGGCAGAGAAGGTCTTAATATTTTGAAGCAGGCCTGCCAAATGATTTGCCTTCTCCCTCTAAGTGCAGTCAACTGCTAGCCACCATTATCAACCCCACTATGCAAAAGACTGGCCTCAGAAGTTGGGGGGAAAGTTGGTAAGAAGATTCTTGGGACATGTCCCTAGCTTATTAGAAACATTTTACATTGAAAGTGTGTATGTGATCTTTAGAGTCCCCTCCTCTCAGTCTAACAGCCAGCTCTGGGTGCTGAAATAGCCAGACCAGTGGTCTGATTGGACATGGCAAGCCCTATGTGACACTCTCATTTTCCAAGCAATGGTGTATAGCAGGGATGGCCTAACTGTGGTCTAACTGCAAGCCACATGTGGCTCTTTTACCATTAAAGTGAGGCTCGCAAGTGCCCCCCCCCCCCGCCACCCCATTCTCCGCCTACCAGACTGGGTGGGTGGGGCAGGGAGAGCTTGGGACCTCTGCCTTGCACTGTGGAGCAGGGGGATAGGAGCTTCTGTCCAGTGGGAAGGAGGGCTCGGGGCTTCAGCCCTGCAGGGTTCACCTGCCAGGGCTTGGAGCTTCAATGGGAGTGGGGCTGAAGCCCCAAGCCCCGGCTCCTGGCACGTGTGCTCTGGCTCTCAAACTTCTGAAGATTGTTTGTATGCGGTTCAGAGGGCCAATAAGTTTGGCCACCCCTGGTGTATAGGCTCCGTAGGCCAACATGTAGGCAGTCAGATAACACAGCGATTAGTGGAATATAAGAGCCTGAATAGGATAGAATGTGGCGACCACTGCTGCATTGCCATTCTTAATCTCTCTCATGTAAACTGAATCGTTTGGGAGGAAATGGGATTCTTTTCATCTTCAGGCTCTCTGTGTGCACCTCAGGAGCATGACTGTAACACAATTTACTTAATATTGCAGTCGCCTTTTACAAACCATAATTAACTAATCCTCACAACACCTTGATGAGGTAGGTCAGTGGGTAGTATTATTATTTATTTCTATTTTACAGAGACTTTAAGTGATGCTCCCAAGGCCTCATAGTAAGACAGTGGCAGCGCTGGGTTTAGAATTCTGGTATGCCTGGTCCTCAGCCCTGTGCTCACTCTACTAGACTACACCATATCTCTGTGACTTCTGGACTTTGGGTCAGGGATCTGGGATGCCCATAACATCTGGGAAGGACAGATTTTGCTTCCATGTTGAATGATGGGTTTTACTGAGCCGTTAGGGTGGGGAGGACGGACAAGGAGTTGAAGTGTCTCAGTCTGTGTGAAGTGTAGTCAGGGGTTAAAGTAGTTTGGAGTGTATCTGAGCACAGAGCACCTGACTGGGAATCAGTGGGGAGGACACCTGCCTGGGTCACAGAGAACACAGGTTTACATTGCCAAGTCCCGAAATTGTGACACCCCGCATTTGTGGGCTTCTCCTCATGGGTGGTATTTTAGACCAGTAGGGCTGGTGCTGAATGACTGTGGAGGTTGATTTTTTTTAATTCCAATTTTGATGAAAGCAAGTAAACAAATTGGCCTACTGGTGTCAGGGGGCATCAATACATGGGGTTCAAATTTGGGGATGAAACATGGTCCGTTCCTTCCTGGTGAAGAAGACAAGGCGGGGAGTGTGGTGGAAGCAGCACCTCATGTCACTCTCAGGCAGCCCCCTCTGATTGAGGTGGCTGATGAGAGCGGTTGACAAGCCCTGGAGGGAGCTCTGTTTCTGTAAATCTCCACTGAAGTACTTCCTATGCTACGAGTGCCTATCCCATAGATTTAAATATGCAATACAATAGAATGTGAAGGGCTGCCCATGCATAAATCAGTAACTGCCAAACCCTACTGACTCCCAGCCCCTAACCTCAAAGCCCAAGAAAAGCCACAGCCTTTTCATCATGCCCAGTAGGTTAGGAAGACCAGGCTCTGGCAGACCAAGAGGGGAGTTCCAAGCTCCAGGACCTCTCACGGAGAACACCCTGCTAGAAACCCCCTCTGTTTATAGTGAGAGAGCTCTGGCTGGAGCCCCTTTACTGGACTTATTTCAGCTGTGTCAGTAGGACCAGGTGCCAAGCAATATTGGTTAAAACAAACATGTTGAATTCTACTTATTGTTTATTGACCAGCTTACTAATTTAATTGCTCCCACCGTGTGCAACTCCATTTAATAAGCAGGCTATGTTGTGCTGCACTAACCTCCATGTCTCGGTAGTCTCAAGATGTGGTTGCCTGTAGAATACATGACACCAATCAAATCTCCAAGCGGTGACAACCGTGGCAACATCCTTGCATAGGAGGAAAGGTTGCACCTTTCTCGCCAGACTTAGCAGAAAACGAGCACTCCTGGCCACAATCACTACATAGGCACCCAGGAGCAGCCCAGGATCTAACAACACACCAGAGTCACGTATTGTGTGACAAATGGGGTGTCGGGCTCAGTCAGGCAGGGGGGAAAATCTATGTTCCATCCACTTTTCTGGCTGCTTCACCAACCAGAAACCTGCATCCCCATAAAACCTTGGCTGCTTCACGCACCAGAAACTTGCATCCCCATAAAACTCACTCTCTGCCAACATCAGACTGTGTTTGTGCTCTGCAAAGGGGATTCAGTCGTCTTATACACCTGCTGTAAAGTAGCTATGCAACGTGACGGAGAAGTTTGTAACCCAGACTTGAGACAATCCCATTGGTGGTGACCATTTTTTTTCTTGCACTGTCATTTTCTCATTGACTGGAGAGGGAAGGATGTGAGTTCCTGGAGGATGAAGGCTGGCAGTTTCTTATAGCCTGAATGCTGGAGTAATCGGAAAGCACATATGAGTATGAAGAGGAAGGAGAGGATGCTCTGTGTGTGTGCAAGCACAAGTGACAGGACACATGTAAGGCTGTGGCAGGGAGTGTGGGGCACGGGGCATGGACGGGTCTATCGGCTTTGTATAGGGGGGGCAATGTGTGCCTGATTCTCATTAGGATCTCTTTATACTGCACTGTCAGTAAACTACATTTGAATCCACATTAAAAAGTGCTAGAAAAGGAAGTGCCAGAATGCAGGGTACCGGGAGGCCTGGCAGGGGAGCAGGGGGAGCTGGGAAGAAGATAGGGGAAGCTGGGGGAGGCGCAGGGGAGAAGAGGCTGACTCCCCGCAGAGCCTGTCCTGTCCCTACCACCTCATTAACTGTGCCCATCTCCTGCTTTTCACGGGGGGGCTCCCATATTCCCCTCTACAGTTCTTCCTGCAGCATCCCCAGCTCCTTCCTCACTGACCCACCACTGAGCGATGCCCCTGGGTCCAGTACCGGCACCTGCTGGCTCAGGGGACACTCTGCAGCTGGGGAGGGAAAAGAGCCGCTTGGCCCTGACCCAGCAAAGGTATTGGAACGCTGTTCTGGCCGCCCAAAAAGGTGTCGTCATGGCATTCCTGAGCGTTCCAGCATGACTCAAGCACTCACGTGAAGGCCCCCTTAGGCTGTCAGCGTGGTGCAAAAAAGTCTGAGTGTAAATGTGAATCAGGCCCTCAGTGTGTGTACATGAGGGCCTGTCAGGATGGGAATTTGTGTCAGTGTGTTTGGTGACTGTATCAATGGGTGCACCAGACGTGTGAGGTTGCTTCAGAGTTTCTGTGTGTTGGGAGTGAGGTTAGTGTGTTTATGTAGAGGGGTGTTGTGACAGCGTGTGTGAGAATGGCTGAGTGTGTCTTGCCAGTGAGAGCCTTCTTCAGGAGTGATCTGTAATCGTGGATCTGCCAGTTCACCTGGCCTGCAACTTCCACAGCCATAGGACCCCGCCCACTGCTCTGCTGATGCATATCAGCTTTCACCATTGGCATCCCTGTGATTCCAGTTCTGGGGTTCTTCTACAGCTCTGCTAATGCACCCTTCACTATTTCAATCCCAGAACAAATCATGCCAATCATACCGAGTGCACAGATAGTTCAGCGATATAGACAAATGCAGTATCAGTTAGGGGATCAGTATTTATCTATCCATGCATCTACCCATACCATGCCAAGCCCTGCCACGCCGTACCATACCATACCAGTCACCATGGTAGCTGAAGTAAACCCATTCCAATAGAGGAGCTGTGTCTTTTCCAGAACACTCCTTAGGCCTCTGAGCCATCATTATGTTCCAGTTCCAATGTGGATGGTCGCATTGCATGGACAGTGTGTCCTGTCTCTGGAGTTGCCCCCTTTAGGATTGAGTTTGGCCTTCTACTCGATCCGATTTAAACATTTTTCCTCTTCTTCTGAAATCATTCCAGTTTCCCAGAGGAGCACATGACTCATTATCAAGTCCTGCATTTCCTCTAAGCTATGAAAGTCTGAAGGGATTTCAGGCAAAGGATGCTTTACAGGGGGATGTCTGCTTTTTCCTGCTGTTTTCCATCAGACACACAGCCTGGACTGTCCTTGCCAAAGAGGCCCTGAACTTTGAAAACAGTGTGGGGAGAGCAAGGGAGGAGATGATGGCGTATGAGTGAATGGCAGGGTAGGGCAGGTTTTCAGGTGAGATCCCTGTGACTTTTGATACTGGGAGCAATAAAACAGATGTTTGTGGTTGCACTGGGGGTGAGTGGGGGAAAATGTGTGTATGTCATTTGGCATTGCTGGAACAAGTTGCAGGTCATCGATTTTCAGTTGTGTTTAATTATGTCCCCACAGCAGCCGTCAACAGCTGGAAAGTTCCCTCGAATGCTTTGCAGATGCAGTCAGTAGTCCTGTCCACCTCACTCTCTGTCATTGCATTTGTTTGAAAAGTGGCCTGATCTTTTCCTTTCCTTTATTCCCATCATATGTTTTGCAATGTTCTGTGGCTCATTAGCACAATATTCTCTCACTCTCTCTTAGGGTATGTCTGTGATGCGATAAAAAACCTGCAGCACCGAGTATCAGAAACCAGGTCAGCTGACTCAGGCCTGTGGGTTCAGACAGCAGGGTTGAAAATTGCCATGTAGACATTCAGGGTATGTCTACACTGCAATTAAACACCCGCGGCTGGCCCATGTCAGCTGACTCAGGCTTGCAGGGCTTGGGCTACTGGGCTGTAAAATTGCAGTGTAGACATTTAGGCTCAGACTGGAGTCCGGGTCTGAGACCTCACAATAGGGCAGAATCCCAGAGCCTGGACTTCAGCCCAAGCCTGAATGTCTAAACTGCAATTTTGCAGCCCCACAGCCCGAGCCTCATGAGTCCTAGTCAACTGACACATGCCAGCCGCGGGTGTTTAATTGCAGTATAGACATACCCTCAGGCGTGGGCTGGAGCCTGGTCTCTGAGACCCTTCCCCTTTGCAGGCTCTCAGACTTTGGGCTCCAGCCCAAGCCTGAACATCTACCCTGCAATTTTATAGTCCTGCAGCTTGAGCCCTGCGAACCCAAGTCAGCTGACCCGGGCCAGCCACAGCCGTGCCATGGGTCTTTTATTGCAGGGTAGACATAGCTTTTCTCTGCTAGCTTGGTTGAATGCCACTGGCAACCAGTCACTGTAAAGTACATCAGGCGGTGGGAGGAGACAGGAGGAAAGGGGAAGCCTTGTGTCTGGAGATAGGGGAGTGTTAGGGGGTGACATTCTTGTTCCCCAGTGCACGAGCCATTAAAGCAATAGCTGAGAGTTGCCCTGTGCTCAGCATGTGTGTGCATTTGTAGGTATAGTACATTGCACAGCAGCTCTGGTGGGGAGGGTCTGCCAGAGCCTTCTCTGTTACTAATCCCCAACTCAAACAGGCCTTTTCAAGTCCCAGCCCGGAAGACACCATTTAAAAAAAGTTGCTAAAACTAAAGTAGCCCATTACTATTATTTTATTTATCTGTTTATTTATTAATTAATTGATTTATTAAATCACAGCAGAATACGCATTCTCAACCAATTCTCCTCCTTCAACCCCACATTCAGCCATTCATGACCGCTGCTCTTCAGGTGCACCCTGTGACAGTTTCTATAGAGCTGTATAACTGGCACAGTGCCTTACTGGGTGTTTCTGGAATCTGTGGTTGGTTGTAGATGGCTGAGCAAATCTACCCCAGCAGAAGACTTGACACAGAGAAAGCAAACAAGCTCCCAACCCCCATGGACAGCCAACTGGAGATGCACAGCCCACAGCTTGGGAAGCAGTGAGGTAGATATGAAGGCCACGCCATTCTGCCCCATTGCTCCAGAAGCCACTGGGATTACTGGGGTTTATTTATGATTTTATTTGATTGCAGAACCAGGGTTTTGCAGACAGAAAATGTCTCATCCCACCCTCAGGGGTTTTCAATGTAAGTGATAAGGACATTGCCAAAGCATTTTAACACATCAAGAGAGAGTTCTAAACATCCAGGCATAGATTTCTAGCCCATCTAGGGTTTTCATGGCAATGAACTGTGGAAATGCATTCACCCAGGACATAAAGGACTCAGACTTTCTAAATCCACTGATTTTCAATGGGAGTTGGGCACCCAACTCCCATAGGCTCCTGAAAAAAAATCAGCCTGTATGTATAGAATTGAGTGTGTGTATGTGTGTGTGTGTGTGTGTAAATTTACTGGAAAACTCTAAAGGTTCAGGGGAGAGCCTGGGAATGTAATCACTTGGTAAACTGGGCACAAGCAAACAATATGTATTTTAATATGGCTAAACGAAAATATTTATATCTAGGAACAAAGAATGTATGCCATATTTAGGGAGACCAGTTGTCCTGATTTGATAGGGACAATACCAATATTCAGGGCTTTTTCTTACATAGATGCCTATTACCCCCTGTCCCTGGTCCCAATTTTTCACACATGCTATCTGGTCACCCTAGCCATACTTACAGGATGGGGGGCCCTGTCCTGGGTAGCCATGACTCTGAAAAAGATTTGGTGGATAATCGGCTGAATATGAGTTCCCAGTGTGAAGCTGTGGCTAAAAGGGCTAATGTAATCCTTGGATACATAAACAGAGGAATCTAGAGTAGGAGCAGAGAACTTACTTTACCTCTGTATCTAGCTAGCATTGATGTGACCACTGCTGAAACACCTTGTGTGGTGCCCACAAATTCAAGAAGGATGTTGATAAATTGGAGAGGGTTCAGAGAAGAGCCACGAGAATGATTAAACGGTTAGAAAACTTGCCTTATAGTGATAAACGCAAGGAGCTCAATTATTTAGCTTAGTAAAGGAAAGGTTAAGGGGTGACTTGATCACAGTCTGTAAGTACCTACACAGGGAACAAATATTTAATAATGGGCCCTTCAATCTAGCAGACAAAAGTATAACATGATCCAATGGCTGGAAGTTGAAGCTAGACAAATTCAAACTGGTGTAAGTGTTTATCAGTGAGAGTAATTAAGCATTGGACCAACTTAACAAAGGGTGTGGTGGATTCTACATAACTGACAATTTTTAAATCATGGTCTGTTATGAAGAAAACTGTACTCATTTGTTCTCCATGTGCACTGGAGGAAGGACAAGAAATAATGGGTTTAATCTGCAGGAAGGGATATTTAGGTCAGATTTTTAGGAAATTCTGTCAGGGCAGTTAAACTCTGGAATAGGCTTCCAAGGGAGGTTGTGGAACAGGTTGGACAAACTCCTGTCAGGGATGGTCTCAGTTTACTTGGTCCTGACTAACTGCAGGTGGCTGGATTTGATGACCTCTCAAGGTCCCTTCCAGACCAACATTTCTATGATTCTATGACTAGCCAATTAGATCACTCCTATTATCCAGCCCATCTGCATAGATTTAGCTATGTATGTTACTATATTTATCTACACAGTGAACCTCTCTCTCTCTCTCTCTGTCTCCCCATCCCAATTGCTTCTCTCTGCTGGCATTAGCAATGGACACAGCTAGTTGGTGGTAGCAAATAACACCCCCTGCAGATTCCCTCCCTGCAAGGAAGCCAGCCTTCTACAGGCAGCTTTGCCGTTGCAAGGGTGCTCAGACAGAAGCAGCTCCTCACTCCCCTCTCCTGCCCACCTCCTCTTCCCTCCCCCCGTCCTCCACAGCTGCTCTTTACACAGTCACCCCCTTCATCTGGCACCCATGCAGCCACAGCTCCTGACCCTGGCTGTGGTGCCAGGGGCCGGAGTTGCTTGTCTGTGAGAATACAAGGCTCAGTCCGTTGCTGGCACCAAGTGCTCTTCGGCTTATTGATAATCACCCCGGTCTTCGGCTTGTAACTTGTCTCTTTTCATTCTTATTTATTTATTTATTTATTTGTAATGACTGTTCTTTGAATTTTTCAGCAAAGGAATTTATAGACAGCAAAGAAAGAACCTTGCTGCAGAATTTAGGCCACACCCTTAGGTCTGGGCCCCAGTGAGTTCAGCACCTTTTCCCATCAGCTGAGGGTCTGGCTTCTTCTGTTCATCTCATTTCCCAGGACTTTTGGGGCCTGTAGAGGTCAATTTATTTTACTTTAAAGGCTCTTCATTTATAGACACTTGTGCTGTTGCTTTAGGAGAAACATATGGAAGAGAAACTAGGCAGTTCTAGCTTTGGAGAATGGAGGCAGGATGTGTGCTGAATTACTGGTGAGTTGCTTCAGAGGCTGACTTGTAGTTTTAGGAATGTGTGTGATGTGGGAGTGCGTGTATATGTGCCTGTGTGTATTTGGACTAGGGTGACCAACTAGCAAGTATGAAAAATCGGGACGGGGTGGGGGGTAATAGGTGCTTATATAAAACAAAGCCCTGAATATTGGGACTGTCCCTATAAAATCGGGACATCTGGTCACCCTAATTTGGACAGGTGTAGCGGGAGGAGCCTGTAGGCTGCTGAGAGCCTCCTGTGACATCCTGAATCCCCTCAAATCTCATCAAAGTCTGTGGGAATTGAGAGCCATCGACATCTTCTCAGGATTTTTGTACTATGTGTCTAGAACTGGAGAAGGGATCATAGGTGACTATTCACCTTTGTAGGAAGACAGATGGTTTATTAACCAAGGCTGAGAGAAAAACACAAACTGATGGCTAGGAGATGGATGTAAATCCTGAATCCTGTTTGTGTAAGTGCATTTCGTTTCACTGTTAAGGAGACTTCTCCTTTCCCCAACTATGCACTGACTTCACAAAAGTGAGAATTTAGTTTGGATTCATTTGGATATAATTTTGCAGTTTGGTCAAGGGAGGCTTTCAGTTTCTATTTTGCACATTATTTTGGGAGTGAAGATGAAGACTTTGGAACCTCCTGGAACTAGAGATCTATGGATATTTTGTCTTTCACATGTTTTCGGAAGAAAAAAGCAGAGGGGACTAGTTGTCTCAGGGGAGTGAGAATATGGAGTCTAGGCCCTGGTCTACACTACGATTTTAGGTCGAATTTAGCAGTGTTAGATCGATTTAACCCTGCACCCGTCCACATAACGAAGCCATTTTTGTCGACTTAATGTGCTCTTAAAATCGATTTCTGTACTCCTCCCCAATGAGGGGATTAGTGCTGAAATCAACATTGCCAGGTTGAATTTGGGTTAGTGTGGATGCAATTCGACGGTATTGACCTCCAGTTGCTATCCCACAGTGCTCCATTGTGACCGCTCTGGACAGCACTCTTAACTCGGATGCACTGGCCAGATAGACAGGAAAAGCCCTGCGAAATTTTGAATTTCATTTCCTGTTTGGCCAGTGTGGCGAGCTCATCAGCAGAGGTGATCATGGAGTCCCAGAATTGCAAAAGAGCTCCAGCATGGACCGAAAGGGAGGTACGGGATCTGATCGCTGTATGGCGAGATGAATCCGTGCTCTCAGAACTCTGTTCCAAAAGATGAAATGCCAGAATATTTGAAAAAATCTCCAAGGGCATTAAGGACAGAGGCTATCACAGGGACCCGCAGCAGTGCCGTGTGAAACTTAAGGAGCTTAGGCAAGCCTACCAAAAACCCCAAGAGGCAAACGCCTGCTCGGGGTCAGAGCCCCAGACATGCTGCTTCCATGATGAGCTGCATGCAATTCTAGGGGGTGCCCCTATCACTGCCCCACCCCTGTACATGGACTCCTGCAAGGGAGGAGTCTCACGGAACAGGGATGAGGATTTTGGGGACGAGGAAGATCATGGGGAGGGGGAGGTTGAAGATAGCACACACCAGGCAACTGGAGAAACCATTCTCCCCGACAGCCAGGAACTGTTTATCACCCTGGATCCAATACCCTCCCAACCTGGGCTCCCGGACCTTGAAGGCGGAGAAGGCAGCTCTGGTGAGTGTATCTTTGTAAATATAATACGCGGTTTAAAAGCAAGCGTGTTTAATGATTAATTTGCCCTGAAGACTTGGGATGCATTCACTGCCAGTACAGCTACTAGAAAAGTCTGTTAACGTGTCTGGGGATGGGGCGGAAATCCTCCAGGGACATCTCAATGAAGCTGTCCTGGAGGTACTCCCAAAGCCTTTGCAAAAGGTTTCTGGGGAGGGCAGCCTTATTGCATCCTCCATGATAAGAAACTTTACCACAGCAGGCAAGTAGCACGTAGTCTGGAATCCTTGCATAAGAAAGCATGGCAGCGTGTGGTCCCGGTGTTTGCTGGCATTCAAGCAACATCTGTTCTTTATCTCTCTGTGTTATCCTCAAGAGAGTGATATCGTTCATGGTCACCTGGTTGAAATAGGGGAATTTTATTAAGGGGACATCAGAGGTGGCGGTTCCTGCTGGGCTGTTTGCCTGTGGCTGAAAAGAAATATCCCTGCTGTTAGCCATGCGGTAGGGGGTAGGGTGAAGCGATCATCCCAGAGAATTGGGTGTGTGTGTGGGGGGGGGGGAGGGGTTAGTTGGGTTTGTGCTGCACATTAACCCGAAAACATCAGCCCCTCCTTTTAAATGGCCAATGTGTCTTTTTCAATTTTAATCTCCCTTTTTTTCCTCCAACAGCTGCAAATGTTTCAACGCTGCAACTAGCATCTCCGTCCCAGAGTCTAACGCAGATAAGAAGGCGAAAAAAATGCACTCACGATGAAGTGTTCTCTGAGCTCATGCAGTCCACCCAAACTGAAAGAGCCCAGCAGAATGCGTGGAGGCAGACAATGGCAGAGTCCAGGAAAGCACAAAACGAACGCAAGGACAGGAGGGACGTGTGAGAGGATAGATGGCTGAAGCAACAGGAGAAGTGGCCGCAGCGTGATGAGAGGAGGCAGGATGCAATGCTGAGGCTACTGGAGGATCAAACTAGTATGCTCCAGTGTATGGTTGAGGTGCAGGAAAGGCACAGACCACCACTGCAGCCCCTGTATAACTAACTGCCCTCCTCCCGAAGTTCCATAGCCTCCTCACCCAGATGCCCAAGAAAGCGGGGGGTGGGGGGTGGGACGGGGAGCTCTGGGCACCCAACCACTCCACCCCAGAGGATTGCCCAAGCAACAGAAGGCTGGCATTCAATACGTTTTGAAATACAGTGTGGCCTTGTCCTTCCCTCCTCCCCTCATCCACAACCCCACCTGGTGCTTCCCTCCTCCCATACCCCTGCCAGGCTACTTTGGCAGTTATCCCCCTATTTGTGTGACAAATTAATAAAGAATGCATGAATTTGAAACAACAATGACTTTATTGCCTCTGCAAGCAGTGATCGAAGGGGGGAGGGGAGGTCGGTTGGCTTACAGGGAAGTAGAGTGAGCCAAGGGGGCGGATTTTCATCAAGGAGAAACAAACAACTGTCACACCATAGCCTGGTCAGCCATGAAACTGGTTTTCAAAGCTTCTCTGATGCGCAGCGTGCCCTGCTGTGCTCTTCTAACTGCCCTGGTATCTGGCTGCGCGTAATCAGCGGCCAGGCGATTTGCCTCAACTTCCCACCCCGCCATAAACGTCTCCCCCTTACTCTCACAGATATTGTGGGGCACACAGCAAGCAGCAATAACAATGGGAATATTGATTTCGCTGAGGTCTAACCGAGTCAGTAAACTGCGCCAGCGCGTTTTTAAACGTCCAAGTGCACATTCTACCACCATTCTGCACTTGCTCAGGCTGTAGTTGAACAGCTCCTGACTACTGTCCAGGGTGCCTGTGTACGGCTTCATGAGCCATGGCATTTAGGATGGCATTTAGGGGTAGGCTGGGTCCCCAAGGATAACTACAGGCATTTCAACATCCCCAACGGTTATTTTCTGGTCTGGAAAGTAAGTCCCTTGCTGCAGCTGTTCATACAGACCAGAGTTCCTGAAGATGCGAGCGTCATGTACCTTTCCCAGCCATCCCACGCTGATGTTGGTGAAACATCCCTTGTGATCCACCAGGGCTTGCAGCACCGTTGAAAAGTACCCCTTGCGGTTTATGTACTGGCTGCCTTGGTGCTCCGGTCCCAAGATAGCGATATGAGTTCCATCTGTCGCCTCGCCACAGTTAGGGAATCCCTTTGCAGCAAAGCCATCCACTATGACCTGCACATTTCCCAGAGTCACTACCCTTGATAGCAGCAGCTCAGTGATTGTATTGGCTACTTGGATCACAGCAACCCCCACAGTAGATTTGCCTACTCCAAATTGATTCCCGACTGACCGGTAGCTGTCTGGCGTTGCAAGCTTCCACAGGGCTACTGCCACTCGCTTGTGAACTGTGAGAGCTGCTCTCATCTTGGTATTCTTGCGCTTCACGGCAGGGGAAAGCAAATCACAAAGTTCCATGAAAGTGCCCTTACGCACGCGAAAGTTTCGCAGCCACTGGGACTCATCCCAGACCTGCAACACTATGCGGTCCCACCAGTCTGTGCTTGTTTCCCAGGTGCAGAATTGGCATTCCACAGCATGAGCCTGCCCCATTGCCACCAGGATGGCCAAATTGCCGGTGCCTGTGCTTTGAGAGAAGTCTGTGTCCATGTCCTCATCAATCTCATCACTGCTCTGCCATCGTCTCCTCACCTGCTTTTGCAGGTTCTGGGTCCGCATGTACTGCATGATAATGCGTGAGGTGTTTACAATGCTCATAACTGCCGCGGTGATCTGAGCGGGCTCCATGCTTGCTGTGGTATGGCATCTGCAGGAGAGCAGGGTTGCAGGGGAAGCGGTGGTTGGATGACCAATTTTGCAGACCTACTGCACCGTCTGCTGCCAGGACACGACAGCTGAGCAGGCTGCACATTTGCCGTGGTACGGCAAGACAAGAGCAGCCGAGCAGAGTGCCAGCGGAAGTGGTGGATGACGACGGTCATATAGAGGACCTGTGAGGTGGATTCATAGCATCAGGAGAGCAGAGTGGAAGCGGAAGCGGTGGATGATGACGATGACGACGGTTAGCAGTCCTAATGCATTGTCTGCTGAAAGCAGTGTGGCGCCCGCATGGAAAAAAAGCGCGAAATGATTGTCTGCCATTGCTTCCACGGAGGGAGGGGCGACTGATGACATGTACCCAGAACCACCCGTGACAATGTTTTTGCCCATCAGGCATTGGGAGCTTAACCCAGAATTCCAATGGGCGGCGGAGACTGCGGGGACTGTGGGATAGCCACCCACAGTGCAACGCTCCAGAAGTCGACGCTAGCCTCGGTACTGTGGACACACTCCGCCGACTTAATGCGCTTAGTGCATTAGTGTGGGGACATACACAGTTGACTGTATAAAATCGCTTTCTAAAAAATCTACTTCTATAAATTCGACCTAATTTCGTAGTGTAGACATTCCCTAGGTCTACAGTTCAAATTCATCCCAGCCTGGTAGTAACCAAAAACGATTACCGTTTGGTGGCCTATGTGTAATGAGTTTTGTGGCCTCACCCACATGCTGGTGGACAGGAGTCTGTATCACAAGAAACAAGAATACAGTTGGCACTTTTATTGACAATCCCTGCAGAGATATCTAGGACTGAAGATCCCTTTCACTTCTGAAAGGAGTCCCTCCAGAATGTAACTGCAATGCATTGGCAATGGGGTGTGGAGGAAACTTGCACTGCCCCTGCCTATGCTTTATCTGTTTTGGGAGGAGAGGACTTTCTCCCCAGGGCTGTCAATCATGAATCTTTTATCTGCACTGATTCACTTGAAAACATTACAACTTAAAAACCAGGGCAAAATCACATTTGTTATTTTTCATCTCATTGTCCCAGCATCGCACCCCTCCCCCAGATGCTGTGTACAAAGGGGAGGGGGGAGGGGGCGGGAAAGGAAAAGTCACGTGGTAGATTTATCTCAGCTCCAGTTTTGCAGCCAGTGTGCTTGTGATGATTGGGGCTGTGACTTCCTGCCATGCTCTCTTGCCACACCGGTGGCTTTCTTGACACCACTTTTAGCACCTGGGGCTGGGTGTAAAGAGATGAGAGGATGGAGGAGATGGTATCAACTAATACAAGACCCAGTGGGAGGCAGTGACAGCCAGTGTTATTTCAATAGGTTGAGTCAAAACTTTCTCTCCCTGGCTCAGTCTGTCTCTCTTCAAATTGCATCTTAGTGTCACTAGAATTGGAAAGGAGGAATTTGGGAGTTGTTGTTCATCATCCAATCATTGGTAATGAATATGCTGTTTGGTGCCATAATTCATAGCCCAGCTACAAAGTAATTCACTCCGCATTTGCAGGGATGACATGGATGCCGTAAGAATTCCACTGTTAGCATTAGTCAAGCATTAGAGAGAGGATATGAAAATAAATGGTGAGTTGTAGTTTTTTATGATTCATTCCAGGCACTTCGTGCCTTTGCCTCCCCCCCCGCCCGTTGGGGAAGGAGGGGCCTCTACATTCCTTTCACTTTCACAGCCCTTAGATTTCTTCTGCTTTCAGCCCCACATGAATGTACAACTGTCCTCTCCCCACAACTTCCATATCTCACACCTTGACCACCAACTTCTTGGCTGAAGATGCTTGGCTGGGGCTGACACTGGAGCCCTGTCAAGGCTGCTCTTTAAGTGGCTGCAGGAGGTCGTTGCTGAGTGACATGGTGCCAGAGCTGGCCTGAGCCTTTTGTGGTGGGCCTACAAAACAATTTTTTGTCCCCATCCCTCACAAAAACTAACCAACTCCTGTGCACCGTGATCTCACTGCTAGGCACAGGGTGATTCTTTGGGACACTTCTGAACTTTCAGTGATTCACATTACATAAGAAAGGGAGAAGGATATTCAGACTGTCACCAGTCTTGTGCTGCAGGAGCTGAACGGAACGGAGCTGCTCATGCTTGGGCCTGTTCATAGTTGCCAACATTAAAAAAAAAAATTTCAAGAGGTTCTGTGGGCCACTTGGTCCATAACTGTTAGAGTAGGGTGACCAGGTGTCTGGTTTTTGACCGGAACACGTCAAAAAGGGATCCTGGCAGCTCTGGTCAGCACACCTGACCGGGCCATTAACTGTCAGTTGGCGGCACTGTGGAGTGGGGCTGGCAGGCTCCCTGCTAGCCTCCGCTTCACACTTCTCCAAGGAAGGGGCTCGACCCTACCACTAGAGCCCTGCAAATCCGCGGGTATCCGCTTTATATCCGTGGACCATATCTGCGGATAGCAGCGCGTATGCAGATACAAATTTTGTATCCACGCAGGGCTCTGATGATAAGAGCAGGCAGGCGGCTGTGGGGAGCCGCGGCGGATCCTCCACCTGCCCTGGGCAGAGGGCCTGGCGGGCAGGGACAAGGGCTGGGGGGTGCTTGGACCCAACCCCTTCTCCTCTCCCCTATTTACTGGGTCATGACAGGCCATCAACATTTACAAATGTGTCCATCCAGAGTCCCAAAAGGCTGAGAACCACTGTACCAGACCATGCTGTTGAGCTGCCCCCTGAGTCCTCCGTCCCTTGTAGTTATAGGCCACACTGGCTGCTCAGCAGAAGAGTTGGCTCAGCTGCTGCAGATGGCTGGGAAGGAGCTTATGGTAACCCTGCTGCCATTAAAGACACACTTCCCCTCTGCACTGCAGACCGGTCTGAGGTCCCCTTAAACATCAAGAGACCCATTTCCCAACTCCCACAGGCCAGCCCTGGGTGATTGTAACAGGGGTCATGAATACCCAATATCTGAGGGGAAAAGGCATGGTGACAGACTTTGAAGCACTAGCCACCAGTTATACTCTCAAGGTTCTCTTTGTGCAAGAAGTAGCCGTGGCCTTTGTGGGCCCAGAAAGTCAGCTGTGCATGAGACACGCCCATCCTGGATGGGCTGTGTGAAGGCCATTTCTTTTTTTCCACTGTTTTCCTTGCTCCTTACCCCAAATGGGGATTAATCTAAAATGTATGTAGGAAAAAGGAGCTTTCTTATTTTTCAGTTCATTGGCATTGTGAAATCAAAAGGCTCTGTATTCCACCACCTCCCCCAATGTGTGCGCTATGCGACCCTCTCCACACAGCAGGACTAATGCACCTCAGTGGGGAATGACCTATAGCATTCCTGCCTTTCTAAGTCTGCCCCCGCTCCAGTTCTACCTGTGTTGCTCAGTCCTAACTTGACCTGCATCACTCCCTGCTATTCTAATGCTGATCACATAACCAGCTCTCATCAATACACTTCAGCGCTGTCCTGCAACTCTCAGTGCCGCTCTAGGAAATGGGAACCCTACGTTGCTCTGCCAAAGCACTTCAGTCCTGAGATGAAGCCCTGGTCCTCGCTGGGCTTTCGGGCGTGGGCATCTCTTGAGCCACAGACTGATGGCTGGCTGCTGTGGGTTGTGCGATTTTGCAAAATGCACAAATGGGGGATGACACCATCCAGCTCAGTTTTTCTTGTGATCCAAGATGGGTTTTTAATTCAGACCTCAAAGGGCAAGCTGTGTGATTTACCATGATGTTACTAATAGAGGCATATGACCTCATGGTATGAATAAGCAAGAGGAGATTAGCAAGGGGGAAGTAAGCATCTACTGAACATAAATGTCCACAGAAGAAATGACTTAACAGGATTTAGCAGTCTGTGTAAAAGAAAGCTGGAAAAAGTGACTGACGTACTCCTTTATCTTACTTTTATTCTTCCAATTGGATTCCAATTACTCATTTTTGATCCAGGTTTCTCTCCGTCTTGCCTTGGCTCTATCTGTTCTTTCAGGGAGAGAGAGGGAAGGAGAGAGAGGGAGGGCTGAGCAACGTAAGAGTTAATAGGATGTTTAGTGGGGATTATAAAACAGCCAGGCACTGGGAGATGTTTAAGAAAAGAGAAAGGGCTCTGCCAGGAGGGAGTGTGGAAGGAACTGGTGGTTTCTTTTTATGTCTCCCTACCCGGCGCTGCAGAAGGTTCTCCTAGAATGGGTAACAAGGTGAGTAACTAAGAGGTAATGGGGCAGATGGGAGGATGGGGGCTTTAAAAGTGGAATGGGAATGGACTCCCCAGTATTCCTGCACCCTTTCAACAAAAGTCTCACTGATTCCTTAGTGGTGTACTCCCTCTGGATGTGTGTCATTCCCATCAGCCGTGCTAGGAATTAGGGCCCACAGTGAGAGGGGATACTCATATCCTGAGGATGAGATATACTCTTGCGTATTCAATACAAGAGGCAGGGCAGTGTCCCACTGTTGTCACTAAGCTGTGTTTTGGAAAGGTGTGTGTAGTGAAATCAGTGCTTGCGAGAGTACAGAATGGGTAGCAGTGGCTTATGCCAGGCAAAATGCAGGCAGGTCCAGGAAACCTGAGTAAGGGTTGTATCATGAGAAGTGAGTGGTGCTAATGGTTGTCTTTTGTGAGTCTGCCTGGTTGCAAAAATGTTCCGGCATGATCTAATGACATTGTCACATGCTGCTATGACATTGCATTGACTCACACGGTTATTATTTTTATTTATATTACATTAGTGCCTAGATACTGGGCACTGAGATTGGGGTCCTGCTACCTTAGGCACTAAACATGGACATAGTGAGAGACAGTCTCTGCCCTGAACAGTTTGCTGTGTAAAGAGACAAGACAGACAAAGGGTGAAGGGGTAACACAAACTCACAGAGGTGAAGTGACTTGCTCAAGGTCACAGAGCAGGTCAGTTGCAAAGCCAAGCGTAAAATCCAGGTCTCCTGAGTCCCAGTCTTGTGCACTATCCCCAGTACCATGCTGTTGGTGACATTTCACTGCTTCCAAATGTAGTGGCACAATCTTGTGACCTAATGCCATGCCTCTGCTCAGGTGCTTTAACATCCTAAGAGCAAGTCATATGGCTTGCACTGTGATAAGTGGGGCTACCCCACAAAATCTAGGCTCAGCCTTCACCCTGTTCTTCACTCCTACCGCAATGTCACAGGTCTTGAACATTGCACTGGTATTGTGGAATGACTGGATGCCCCATGCACATTCCCCTGTGCTCTAGTTGAATGTAGCTGGAGTGCGTGTCTGCAATCATCCATATATTGCAAACAGAATCATTTTCCGCAGGGGTGAACCAGATGCAGTGTGAAGGGAGGCAGGTCACTCGCTTTACAAATGTCAGGGATTCTGAGGAAACAGCAGGAATTTGCTGGCTAACATCTGTAACTTAGTCCAGCATATCATGGGACTGTGAAAGATAAATACAGATGTAAAACTCCTTCTTTGATTTCTCAATTAAAACAAAATGTTAAGAAGAGAAAGGAAGGCGTGGGGAATCGCTAATCAGCCCCCTCCCCCCATAGTCTTTGTCCCACAGCCGGGTCATTCCTCGTGAGCCAGCATCCCTAAATTAAATGTTAATATGAAAGAGTGGCCTTTCACCTCTAGGTTACCAGCTCATGCTGGTATGACTCTAAGTTAATACCGACTGATGACTATTTGGTGGCCTATAGTACGTGCAGTGAATTGTGGTGTGTCTTCAGGCCAGTTTCCTATGGACAGGTATCCACACAAACAGTACTAGCTAGTACGTTTCTGGCCAAGAGGGCAAAGGCTGAGGTCTAGGCTGAGGCACACAGGCAGGGCAGTGTGGAGGAAGCTTGCACAGCTATTATACAGGCTGTATTTGTTCTGGAGAAAATATATTACTATAGCTTGTATTACAGTAGGGCCTAGCCCCCAAACAGGCTGTGGGTAGTGCTAGGCACCTGTCCCAAAATCTTACAATCTAAGTCATTTAGCTAATGTGCTAAATTAATAGTTTTTGTTGTTAGATAAAATGGCAGAGTGAGTCTCCAGCTGCAGCCACTGATACCCCCATACAGCTCCCAGCTCTTCTCACTGCCCCCACACCCCCACCCCCACCATAGACCCCCAAATAACCTCATTGCTGCAGCCCCCAATCTTCCCCTCCCACAGCTCCCACCCCCTCCTTTCAACCCCCCTCCCACAACCACACCCCCAAACCCTCCACTGCTCACCCTTCCCTCGAGCCCCATTCCCCAATAAACCCATGTCTTAAAAACCTCCCCTACTCCCCCACTCCCACCTTCACCCAACCACTTCTCTCCCCCACAGCTTTTCTCTACACCCCTACTCCCTGCCACTCCACCACTCCCAGGATCTTTCTGCTGACCCCAACACTCAAGTCCATCTACCCTATAGATCAGCCCAAAGGCCCCTAACTCCTGGCTCCCTTCTTCAATTACTGTATTTCAGTCCCCTCTGGCTCACCCACGAACCCCGCACAGGGCCCCTCACTCTTTTAGCCCTGACATCTGTGTCCTAGCTTCAATTTGGAGTGTTTTGCATGGCGGGTAACCTTCTCCTCCGCCCCCCACTCCTTGTCTTCTTGAGGTGATCAGATGGCTAGTGCCCCCCCGCACATTCAGAGGAGCCCGCTACAGCAAATCTGCAAGTGGCAAGAGCCAACGAGCCAGAGTAGGGAACTGGGCCCAGGCCCAGCCCACAGGCCAAGAGCCATTGCTGTGGGGTGAGGGTGGAGCAGGATCTCTCTCCAGCCTACTCCCCTGTGCCTCTCCTTTGCACCAGGCCAGGATAGAGACAGTGACCCCCCCCACTCCCCCCACCTTGTCCACACACACACACACTGGAGAGCGAAGCCTGACAGGTTTACTCAGTCCAGCTCCACCACCAAGAATATTTCCTGTGCCAATGAAGGAGCTAATCCTTGAGGTTCCAATAGCTGTATAGCGGGGGGAAAGGGAGGTGGGACCCAGCACTCAAAGGACCATGTTTAGTGCATCTGGATAATATTTATCAGTTTCCTCCCCTCTTCTTTTTTTATGGGGGGAGAGAATACTTATTTTAATTGACTGGCTACTGACCTGCTGTTTGACTTTGGGTAAGCCTTTTTATGTTACTGTACCTCAGTTTATGCATCTGTAAAATGGTATAATGAGACTTACCTTTCTTTGGAAAGAGCTTTGAGATCTCTGGATAAAAGATCCTAGATACAAGCTCAGGTTTAAATGTGACTAGTGATTTGGAGTGCCTTAATTTTGGGTGCCCAACTTGAAACCCTTTGAAAGGACCCGATTCACAGAGAGTGTCGTGCTCAGCTCTTTCTGAAAATCCGGTTCCTCGAAAGTGTCTCAAGTTGGGCACCCAAAAATTGAGGCTGACAATATCACGAGCCACTTTTGAAAATTTAGGCCTAAGTATATTATGTAACCTGTTCTATGATCCTTCAAAGCCTGGCTCCGTGACCTGTTTACCAGGACAGCTCAAGTACCACATTCTTCCATCATAAATACATTCCACGAACCTGAACAGGACAGAAGCTGGAGGGAACAGGCTCTCTCAGCATGGGCTGCTGCTTTCCCAATAGTAGCATGTCTCATGCGGCTTGAAAAACTAGGTTATATAGCAGCTTTGATAGGGCTTTTTCCAGACACTGATTGACCTGATTCCTCAGACCAGCTGTTTTATTTATTAAGCAAAATAGGAAAAAAAAATAGTCTCTAACAGAAATTTGCTTTATGGATTTGTTTCTTTGTGGGGAATAGAGAAGATCTGCATCTTGGTTTAATCCCATTTCTAGAGAGAGATTTATCTAATGTGCAGTGTTATTTGTGTAATGTGCAACTCTGTATGTAGTGGATACCCAGATCCAGTAGAAACAGCGGGTATTTAGGCACTGCTCTAAATCCTCCTGTAATTAAAAATAATACATTAGTCTATGTTAGCAGAGCCAGGAGTCTTGACTGTAGCTGTGAGGCAGGAATATGGAGTGAGGTCTCAGAACAGGACACAGAAACTGAGCATGTGTTCGTCTAGGGGGCTGTGTGTGTGTGGTATGAGTTGTTGGGGTGGGGGAGCAGCATATTACGTCATTCACCAGGAATATAACTTGGGTGGCAAGAGGAATCATCAGGAATTATTCAAGGGATAGACTTTGCTTATTCATGAAGTGAATTGGCTCCTCCGCCAATTCCCTTGCTAGCACTCTTATCATTTCACTTCATCTCTGAGTCTTACACACACTTGATGGACAGTTGCAAGGCTGGATTTTATGCTTCTAATAAAGTAGTACTAAAAGTAATTTATTGTTCTGAAGAATGCTGGCACCTGGGGTCTTTCTTTCTTTCTTTCTTTCTTTCTTTCTTTCTTTCTTTCTTTCTTTCTTTCTTTCTTTCTTTCTTTCTTTCTTTCTTTCTTTCTCATCACCATGGTATCCAAAATGTTTTTTATTTAACTTCCTTTCTCTTACAAACAGAACACGAGGCTAGACAGAGTTAATACTGTAAGCAGAAGCTGCTGTTCAGAATTGAGTAACAAGACTTTGTTACTGTGCATTAAGATTAGAAATAAATGATTCCTGTTTATCTGAACAGAACCAGGAAATAAAATAGAGCTTTATCTGCAATTTGCATCTCAGTTGGGCTTCATTGTGTCTGTGTAACATCTGGCATATGTGGTTTCTTCTGTCACTGGCTAACACAGTATATGAAGGAAACTTTTACATGTCTGTTTATATTATTTATAGACAGGGCTGGTAATGCCACTTTTTATTAAGGTTGCCCAACACTCCCCATTATAAAACCTTATTTTCAGATGCTTATAACTTTGCCAGACTGTAATCATTTGGGCTCAGATTTTACATGCTGAGTGTCTGCCGCAGGCTGATTTTTCTGGGGAGAGTTCAACGAAAATAATTCAACTGTTTCAGAGAACGAGGCTAAAGAAAAATAAGTTTTTCCCCTCATGTTAAAAAATTCTGAAAACCTTTTCTTTGAGAAGCTCCAGTGCCTCCATACTTTGGAGCCAGGACTTGAAATAAGGCAGGAGGGTAGCTTTTATGCCAGGGATTTTCCTTTTGCAGTCCCCATGAAAATCCATCCAAATTTGGCCAAGTTATAAGCCTGAAAATTTTTGCAGATTGAGCATGCTCAATAGAGACATCTTAAACTTTAGCAGCTAAATTCCCCCAAAGATTCCATCCCCACAGAGCATGCTGCAGCTTGGGGAAGAGCCAGACTTTCCCTGCAATTGCAGTTCTGGGCTGCTGCTTACCATGCTGGGTCTGGATCCAGGCACCTGAACTGAAAGAAGGGAGCCTGTCTGTCCTGTTCCCTCAGTGATCCTCCTGCTGGCACCCAGGGGGAATGTGTCTTCTTCAAATACAGAGGGGACAAGAGCCAGACTTGCAAGGGTGGTAAGGGAAGTAGACTGGGACAAGAAGTCAGGTGAGGAAGAGAGCCTGTGACTGGAGGTCGGTGGGAGTGGGAGATGGAGAGAGGGTAACTGGGCCTGGAAAACTGAGTAGGGAGGAGACTGGGACTAGCTAGGCAAGGAGACTGGGAGTCTGGAGGACTGTGATTAGCTGGACAAAGAGATTTAGGATTGGGAGATGAGGAAGGGAAATAAGGGTGAGGGGGGAATGAGATCAGATGAGGACCCAGGGGAAGACTGGGACTGGCTGGCCAAGGAAATTGGAACTGAGAACCAGTGGGGCAGGGAGAAGTAGATGAGGGGGGATAGGAGACAGATCTGACAAGGAGCCAGGGTGCAGGGGAGAACTGAGACTGGCTGGGCAAAGAGACTGGGAGAAGGAGCTGGGGAAGCAGACACTCAATTTGGCCAAGGAGTCTGGGGAAGAAGTAGCCGGTGTGAGGTGGTACTGGAGGCCAGGGTAGAGAAACAGATTGGATGAGGATACTGGGGGTCCTGGGACTGCATGGGTAAGGAGACAGGAGAAAAGGAGCTGGGAGGTTGGGAGGGGAACTGGAAATAGCAGGGTAAGGAGACTGGGACTGGGGAGGACAGGCACGGGGATGCGGAGTTGAGAGTGTGAGACTTGGACTTGCTGGACAAGGAGACTAGAACTGGGATGAGTCGCCTGAGGAGTGGAGACTGGGACTGGCTGGGGAGGAGAATGGGACTGGTATGAGGAGCCACAAGTGGGGAAAAGACAGGATCAGGGCAGGAACAAATTGCAGGGGATGGGGCAGAATAGGACAAGTTTGCTGGGGATGGGAAGAAGAGTCTGTGCCCACTACAGCACACTCCCCTCCAGAGGCTGGAAAGAAAGCCAGGATTCCTGAGTCTCATCATTCCTCTGCTGTCAGCCAATGTTCTTCAAACCCCACTGGCAAAATGTCCCGTCCTCCTCTCATGCTTGTCCACACAGAGTATGACAACCTACTACTGCTATTAATTACTTCCTTAGCTCAAGTGGCAGAGGTCTCTGTCATGGAACTAAAGGTTCCAACAGTGCTGACAACCGATGTGGGTGTCAGTAGGAAGCCACATGTTTTTTTTTCAATTCGTTTTTTTTAAATCCAAGCAAATTACACACAAAAACATTAAAAGGACATTATTGGAGTTGCAAAGTCAAGCACTCACATGTCAGAAATGCCAGAATTAAGGTTGCCTGTGCAGTGACCTACTGGTTTTTCCACAGGTCCCCTACCTTATTCAGTGCCTAACATGGACCTGCTCTGTGGATGAGTCAGGGTTTAGTGAAGGAAACTGTTGTCTATAGGACCTATGACTCATTTGTTGCAGAAGTTGGAGGGTGGGTAGAGAATACAGCAGGGGCCTGCAGGAAGAGAAAGGAGATTCTCATGTGATCATGTCATTAAAGACTGTATCATAATGCATATGCGCAAGGGGACTGAATTCAGGTTAGACAGGACACCTTAGTTCTGGCATTTCCTAACACGAGTGCTTGACTTTCAATCTTAATAATATTCCTTTAATGTAATTTTTGTGTGTAATAAATATACAGATGTAACATGTACACAAGAATGAGTAAACAGGGTGTCACGTTTGGATCAGGAAACAAAAGGGCCATGCTAGGCCTTCAGCCTCTACAGCAAAATCTTCTTGGTGAAGCTTCTGCACCAGGGAGATTAAGATTTTGAACACAGATGTGCCAAAAAATGGGGCAAGTTAGAGAACAGAATAAAAAAAAAGGGTTGCTTTTTTTTCCTTATGGGGGCTGTTTAGTTTGTGCTGGCTTTCCAAACCTGTTCAACAGCAGTGTGCAGGAGTGCCCCAGAACACCACATTTGATCATTATGTTAAATCAGGATAAGATCAGAAATGTAGCTATTTGGTATGGTTGTTATAGGAATGAAATCTTGAGTTTTATACAGGGAGTACAGAATTCTGGTTTCTTTCCTCAGATCCTTCCCTCGTGGAGGCCTGAATGGCGCATGAATTAGTGTACTAGCCTCTAAACCCTAGAGGTTTTAGCTCAAATTATGCTCATGTCACTGATGAAAAGTTAGATGGCTTGATCATACTCTTTGCCCGTGTCACAAAAGCGCCACAAAGGCTGGTAAATTTGGCTGTGTCTTCTTTGTTGGCTCAGTAGTGGAACAGCAGGTCATTATAAAACTCCGTGCCAGACTAGGAGTGGAAGAGCAGGGGATGCTACAGGTCAAGATTTAGATGCATTGCTACAGTTGTATGGATACCCATGCCTTCAAGTGCTGCAGTTCAAGACCAAGGTGCATTGCAGAGCTGTTTGTGTACAAGAAGGTTGCATAACCTCTGCCTACGTTATGAGTCAAACTGGGAATTTTTAGTTCCTCACATCTATAATCCCTAAAATCCATTCACTGTTTAAAAACTAAACTCAAATAACTACCAGGGCCTCTTCTCATTGTAGTCATCTGGTTATGCCACAGTCACTTTTTCCCATGGAGTTTCTACATAAACTACATTTCTGTTTACTTGTTACCACTGCAGTTTTCAGAGAGCAAAATCACTCAAACTCCATTCTTTTTCAGAAGAAAACACCATCCAGGTAATTTGTATATTTTTCTCTCTCTCGTTTGTAATACCAGCTTGTAAATGAAATCGGTTTCCCTACAGAAACCTTTCCTTCTTCCTTTCCATGTGAATTCACACACAGGTTTGTCATGGTAGTTGTGGGGCTGCAAACAATGGTTTGTTATTGTAGGGTTACTCATGAGTATTAGGCTACTGGCTTGGATGTTGCCCTTCAGCCAACAATACCAGTATTTTTTAATGGGAACCCCTGTGCACATCCCCACCCTCGCACACACTAATAGAATGATATGGAATTTGCAAACATCTAAGGGGATAAAAGCAGGCATAGTTTTTATTTAATTGACCGTGAGAATGTCCCATTGTGGCTTCTGAACGTCACTTGATATGTAACTTGTTCTGGCAATTGGAAGGAAGGCCCTTTACTAGTGGAATAACAAACTATGGACCCTGTTTTTCACAGGCCTCTGACAATTTCTCACTGTATTGGGAACTTCCCATTGACCTGGATATTTAGCGAGAACACTGAGACACTGCATCACAATACCTCACTCCCCGTTCAGGGCCTATCACTGAGCCCCATGCATGCGTTGGCAGTCAGGGGACTACTTTAATGGATGGTTTCAGCCTGTGGCCAGAGTGGAAGTCGGGGTGCAGTGCCACAGTGTTTGGTTCCACCAAGAAACAAAATGAATGGTGATTGGTATGGGAAGGACTATGTGGTAGTGGAAGCTGGTTGTCTAGCGTCCCACTTCAAGAGAACTCTGGTTGTTCTTCTCTAACAGTGCCCCATCCCTCCCCAGCCTTTTGGCTCACAGAAGAGATCTGGGACCGTTTCTCAGCATCATACAACCACTGGAGATGAAGAAAAGGGGAGAAGATGTCTGTTAGAATCTTTCTTACCAGAGAAAGGGTTGACCATGGGTCAGCTCCATGACAAGAGACAGTGAGTGGGTTTGTGTGTCTGTGTACTGCTGCCCTCTGCTGGAATGAAACTAGCTTCAGTATCTATCACTTCCATTGACCACCTAAAGTAGCAGAACTGCTTCTTTAGCTCACCAGGTGGAAGCTCAGGTTTTTCTGGTGTCGAAACGTGGTGAATTCTACTCCCCAAGCTTCCAGGTAGTTGGTTGGTGACTCTTGTGTGAATGAATCACTCTAAATGCCTGATCTCTCTTTGTCTGGGAGAGGAAAACCCAAGGTCATTCTTAAACTTGTTCCTGTTGCAGAGTTAAAGATGCAACACTATGCTGGATTTTTGGGTTAAGGCTGTTGAAGCAAGCCCATCAGCCTGAAGAACTCAGATTTAGAAACAGAGGCCCAGATCCTCAAAGGTGTTTAAGCATTCAACTCTCATTGATTTAAATGGGAATTAATCTTCCAAAGCTCTTTGTGGATCTGGGTCAGAGTCTATAATAGCAGCCCCTGGAGTCAGTAAGGTATTATCAGTCCTTCGTTGTAACATTCCTGTGTATCACACCATTACTACAGGGTCACCATTTTAGCTTATTGTAAACAGTTCAGTCCTAAGGGGTGTTGGGCATCATAAGTGCAGAAGGTGTTTTCCTCCTTTCCTATTTCCTTCTGAAGAGCTAATAAAATTCCAGAGGCTGAAGGCAGAAGTTGGAAGGCAGGTAGGGAGCTTGCCCCATTTGAGGATCCAAGTCCTAATGCTATATGTCACCTCTCTAGGACTTGGCCTTATCTAGAAGATATAATTTCATTACTGCCTCTTTGAAAATGACTTGTGAACATCCACTCTGACATATCTTAGTGTGCTAGTCAGGTGCATTGTCTGTCAGATCAAAGCTCATGGGTAGGGCTGCAATGGATCTGCTTCCTGTCCTTTTCATAAACATCCAACAGGCTGGCAACAGTACTTCTTTAGTTTAATTCTGGTTATGGTTATAACCTCTGCTTTTCAGTACATGTCTGGATGGGGGTTGAGATGGAGGGGGTTGGTTTTTTTAAAAAGTTACATTAATAAGTGACTTAAATGAAAAATTTCTTGTAGAAACATGGGCAGCATTTCCAGCTGCTTGTGGATTTATGAAGTATTTGGAAACACACAGTACGTTATTTCCTGAGAGCTGTTTCTTTTGCACAGCAACAGTGTTTGCTCACTCTGGGACAAGGACAAGACACAGAGGTCTTAAAAACCAAATGAAAAAAGGGTAGTAAATACATATTCCAAAGGCTGATGAAGCCAGTTTGCTTTCTTAACACAGTGGAAACAAAATGAAAGATACTTCAGTGTCTCTTGTAGAACTTTTAAAAACATTCTGTGTAGCAAAAACTCTGTTTATCATATATTTTCTGTATTTCTCTTCACATAACTTTTTTTTTAATTTTTTTTTGCTACTGTGAGGGTTATTTACATCAAAACAGGATCTTTGTTTCTGAAGAGTTCATCTGGTCCTGCTGCTTATTTTCCACTTGAAGTCACAATGGTCTGTCTGTGATATCACAATTGACTGCAGTGGAAACGATGTGTCATAAAGAGAGGATTTTGACACCAGGTGGGGAATATGCAGCAGGAGCAGATGAACTTTTCAGAAATCAAAGACTATGTTTTATACACATCACAGAAGATAAAGAGTGAGGGGAGGGAGAAATAATATCAGAAAATTCAGGGTAAAGGGCCCGATCCTGTATTTTTTACTCAAGAAAAACTACCTGCTGAGTCATTGGGAGTTTTGCCTGAGTAACAAGTGCAGAATTTGCAGCATTTCTATAGACAAAGCATTTCAAAGTTTTCCAGAATAAATCAATGGCTCTTTGACAGCTTTAGATGATCACGTGTTTTACTGTGCATACATAGTCTCTTTCCTCTGTTCCTTAAAGAGGATATTTATCAACTTGAAAACTATTCAATTTCAAAAAGGGAGTTAAAGTTGTTTCAAGTGCTACTCCTGTTCCTGAGCCCCACCTGCCAGTTTTTGTGGTAAATGTTTTTCTCTCTCCTGTTGCTGTGTGAAAGACCCACGCACACAACAGGGGAAGCTGACTAATGCCCTGATCCTGCAAACACTTATGCATGTGGTTAACTCTGAGCGTCCTATTGAAGTCAGTAAGACAACTTGTGCTTAAAGTTAAACACATGCGTAAGTGTTTGCAGTTTGACTATACAAGAGAAAGAGACAAACTTAGGATATACAAAATCCTGCCAAATACAAGCACAGTCCCTGACCTGCAGCATTTGCTGTCTAAGGCCCCAGTCCCGCGAATACTTACCCTTTTCCCTTACCCTTGGTCTGTTGGCTCGTTTAATTTCCTACAATTACTGCAATTACTGTGCTGTGCTGTACTGTTAGGTGTGTCTGTGAGTGTTTGCAGGATTGTGGCCTATGAGATTTTGCAAATTTTTAAAAGAAGAGAAATATACAACTGTCTCCAGTTGCCCCTCCAGCTGTCTATTATTAGTTGACTAATTTCTTGCAGGTATCATCAGAGAAGTGGATCTTCTGGAGGGATCTGTGTGTGGATAGGGTGGCGGTCTTATGGAACAGCTCAAAAAGGTTGTGGGGGACAGCATGGAAGCCATTTAAACTGCTATTGCCATGCTGGCTGGCTCAGCCTCACAGCTGCATGAGCATGTGTGGGAACATAGAATCATAGAATATCAGGGCTGGAAGGGACCTCAGGAGGTCATCTAGTCCTGACCCTCTGCTCAAAGCAGGACCAATCCCCAATTTTTGCCCCAGATCCCAAATGGCCCCCTCAAGGATTGAGCTCACAACCCTGGGTTTAGCAGGCCAATGCTCAAACCACTGAGCTATCCCTCCCCCTGTCCCCCATGTGATTAGGAGAAGGTCAGTGCTGCTTCTGCAGTGCTACTTTCCTGCCTCAGCCTCCACAAATTCAGCAGGAGGAGCAGCACTGGGCAGACACCTCTTAAAACAGCTAAATAAGCTCCAAGATGTGTTCCGTAGACACCCCCAAGCAATCCCATGATCCTCTGTGACAAAAGAGTAGCCCAAGACATGAATGTTCCATCTCTCACAAGCCCCTATGCAGCCCAGGTTTTAACTTGGCAGGTCTTAAGGTTTTCAGTGGGATGAGGTCAGCTCTTATCCTTACCCCACTCAGCCACTTGGAAAATTCTCCAAGTGTCAAAAGCCAGGGATATATATAAAACATGTCATTGATAAAACATCTGACTCCTGTGATAGCCATGGCAAAAACGCAGCCCAATGGATGGGATGTTGACATTAGTTTGTTGTTGCAGGGCTGGCCGTGAGCATGAGGTTGCACACGCTGGTTTGTTGTTGTAGCAATACACACGAGTTAGAGGTTGCACAGTCTGTTATGCTATTGTAAGGTTGCTTTTGAGCAGTGAGCTGCATGCTCTGGTTTGCTATTGTAGTTATGATGAGCAAACTCCATGGTCTGGTGTGTTATTGTAGGGTTGCTCATGAGAGCTGGGATTTGGATATTCATTCGTGGTAGGGCTGCTATGAAAATGAGATGCCACCACTGACTTTTTAAAATAGAAAGAGCTTTGAAGCATTGGTTTAGAAATTTTAAAAAAATAACACAGAGAATGATGTGTATCTTGGAACCAATGGACAAAAGAGAGAAACCACCAATTTTGGGGCATGCTGATCTTGCCAGGATCCATTTCATATTTATTTACAACGTGGAGGAATAAAGTATAAAATCTGGAGGCTTCAGGGTCAGGCTACTTTCCCTGTCAGGTTTTCACCTCCAGCGTCTTGCTTTGAAATGTTGTGTTTGGTGTCAGGATGGAGGTGGGATCTGTCACTACAGGAACCGGGCGGATATTGTTATTTTATGTTAACAACTTAAAGACTTTCCTCCACCAAGCCTTTAAAAGTCTAGCTGTCCAGTCACACCTGCTCCTTTTTGACATCCAACTTCCCTAAGGCCTAAACACCATCCTGACAGGTTGGGTCCTTTAGTCACTGAGATGTCTGTGTTTCTTTCTCTCAGACATATTCCTTCTTGTAAATAAAACAAGTTTGTCAGGGCATCAGGGAACAAGACGGTACACTGCAGCACACCCTGTTTCTTTCTGCTGTTGCAGAAAGAGCAGATTGCAGATGGCTGGGCACAGAGAGCCGGTGAGAGGAATGCATCACAGTTCAACTGAAATCTGGAGGTGGGCTTGAGAGAGGGACCCTCTGAAGTTCCAGAGGGAAGCTGTCAGGGAACTAATGACTGGTAAATATAGAACAAATCAAAGGAAATACAGTTCTGCTTCATACCACATACAGTCACCTGTGGGGTTTGCTAGTGTGGGATATCACTGAGTCCATCATATATTGTGGGGGGCTGTTTTTAAAAGGGATAAATGATCTTGTGTTTCAGATTTAAGATGGTCACATGTGGAGGTCAGAAAGGGCTCCGCCCGATCCCTTCACGTGTAGCTGGCCAGTTACATTATGGGGTACTATCTTTCAAGTATTGCCCACTACAGGATGCAGAATACCAATCTAAACTTAATAAACTAATGGTCTGGCCTGGCATGGCAGATTCTTTATTCCTCCTTTCATAAATTGGGAAGTGGCAACAGTTTTCAGAAAAGACTGTGAAAGGAAGAGATTTTAAATCCCTCAGATCAATCATTTAATGCCACATAAAACAAAGACCCTAGAAATGAAACTGTTATATTAACAGAGACTGTTAGAATCACCAGAAGTGTAAACTGCACACTTGAAGCAATAGATATGCTTGGGACTGAGGCAGAGCGGTTTAGTGCTCTGAAGACGGATGAGAAATTTCACTTTTTTGGAAACAAGTGAAAATGTCTTTGGAGATTAGGACTTGCCATAACAGATCTGATCAGTTCTCCTAGTTCAGTATCCTGTCTGTGACAGCGGCCAGCACTAGATGCTTCACAGGAAGAAACCCTGCAGTGGGCAGTTATGGGTTAAACTTACCCCCACGGACTGTGTCTTCCTAACCCTCAACAGTTAGATGTTAGTTTATGTCATGAAGCTTGACGGTTTATATCACTTTCAAAACTTGTTTATTTTTTAATATTTATTACAATATGGGATATTTCATTATCCATATAAATGTCCACTCCTTTTCTGAAGTCTCCTGAGCTCTTGGTCTCGATATCTTGTGGCAATGAGTTCCACAGGCCAATTGTGTGTTATATGAAAAAATATTTCCTTTTGTTAGTTTTGAATTTTTCTTCAACTGAATATCCCCCAATTCTTTTGTTATGACACAGAGAGAACAGACATTCTCTAGAGAGGTACCTTCTCTAAGCATCCATTATTTTGTATAGTTTCAGCTTGTCTCCTATTATTTGCCTCCTCTACAAGGTAAACAGTCGCAATCATTTCAGTCTCTTCATATGAGAGATTATCCATGCCTCTAAATCATTCTCATCGCCTAGCTTTGAATCCCCTCTATTTTTGCTATAAATTCCATGAAGGTAAGGAATTCTTTACAAAACATGGATAAAGACAAGATCTGTGTCCTGAGGAGCTTACTGTCTAAACCCCAGATTCTGCAAGCACTTATATATGTTTTTAACTTTACACAGATAAGTAAAGATAACCATGTGAATAAGTGTTTACAGGATCAATGCCTAACCCAAATCAATAAAATATTTTCATCTTAGTCCATTCAAACCCATTATAGAATATGTCACATAGTGTGTTATGACTGGCAGCCTCTGCTCCTAAGGGTGGTGTAGCAGGTCAGGATCATGATAGTGTGTTCAGAACAGAAGTGCATCGTCAGATGTATGTGTGGGGTGGACGGAAGCTTGCACAGCATCTGCTCCCAACATGTCCAGCTCAAGCTAGTTCTAGCCATCACCCTTTTTCATGAGCACTACACTCGCTCACAAAACTTTTAAAATAATCATAAAAGAGTCTGTAAGACAAATAATCTTCTGTGCACAAAAGCAATTGTTCCTGTTCACTTTTGTTCTGAAAACAATAGACTTCTAAATTAAACACAGACCTGTGCTTTCAAAAAGGTGACAATTACTCTGTACTCAGGGAGGTTGTATTTTGAACTTGAAACCGATTTCATAAAGATTTGATGGCAGTCTGGAGAAATGGAATTAATTGGTGCTTTGTCTGTAAAAGTGTGAAGAAAGGGTTAGCAGTTGCCAGAGAGCTGGTGGACAGAAGAGGAGACCATTTGTGGGGTCGGGAGCTGTTCTGACTGGTGTGGGGAGACGAGGTGGAAAAGGGCCTTTTGTCAGCTGCAGACTAGGTGGCCAGTGCTTGTTATCTATCCTGTTGGTTTCTTCTGAGCTCATAGAGTCATAGAGTTTAAGACCAGAAGGGACCACAAGATCAGGTCCTACCTCAGCAGGATGAAGTAATGGCTAGCAGTGATGCCAACCTTCAGCTCCTCCCGGTTAATGCATGACTGGTTGCTAAGAAGACTGACATCATCCACATTCTAATCATGTGGATATTTCCAAGCCTTGGCTGTATGACTCTGCTGGTCCTGTCATGACTCATCTCAGTCCAGTGTGGCTGTTCTGCCCAAACCCAAGGAGTGTGTCCATCCTGGAATAAAATGAATTTGGGATTTTGACTGTGTGCAGACCTCAGCTCAGTGGAATGCCTTCCTAATTTGCTGAGTTCTTGTTGGACCTGGTTGCTTAGTTCATCTTGATCTGTGTCCACCTGGATTCTCACGTCTGGGGAGAGAATTTCAAAAGCACGCATGGGTTTTGACTGTACAAATCTTGTTGAAAGTCAATGAGATTTTAGCTCCCAAATCCCTAAGGGCTCTTTTGAAAATCTCCGTCTTTGTGCATTTACTTGGGTTCTCATGCTCACCGTAGCAACAAACATGGGACTACCCCTGATGGTTTCTCTCGCATGTCATTCTTGTGGTAGGCAAAGGTAGGACGTCCAAGATTTTATTAGATCTCTCAGTAGCTTTTGATATATGAAGTGTTGTTAATTTGTCTGCAGGATCTTGTGGGAGTGGATGATGTGGCTTTTCAGTGGGTTTGTTCTTCCTTGTCAGAAAAATCCTAAAGAGTGGTGCTGGGCAATGGCTGGTCCTCCCAAAAGGCTTCCAAAAGATGGGAGTGGGATTCTGTGGGGTTCAGTCTTGTCACCCTTCCTGTTTAATGTTTATATGAAGCCATTGGGTTAGACTGTGGGACAATATGGGTGCAGTGTCACTAATATGCTGATTATATTTAGCTCTGTGTCTGTTGTTCATCAAGCCTAGATAGTACAACTTCATTATTCTTCCAATGTCTGAAAGAGAGAGGGGTTCTGGATGAAAGGGGGATGGCTGCCACTCAAGTAGGATAATACTGAAGTGATGCTTGTTGAAAGGGATAAGCATTAGAGGAATGGGTGGTAGTAAGTGTCTGCCCCATCTACCGATAGTGTATGCCCACTTGTTGTTTAAAGGGGTCAAGTTGGATCCATCACTGCTCCTGGTTTCTCAGATGAGAGTGGTGACCTGTTGTGCCTTTCATCATCTGCAGCTGGCCAGGGGACTATGGCTAATCCTTTCTAACATGGATTTCGCAGGAGTCGGTCGTCAATGCTTTCATTATAGCCTGTGTTGTCAGGTCAGACTAGATGATCACAGTGGTTTCTTCTGGCCTTATAATCTATGAATCTCTAGGCTTGAGTGCTGTACTTTGTCTCTACCCATGAACACCACATAGAAACTAGTAAAGAATGCAGTTGCCCATTGCTTGAGTAGTGCGCAGGTCCCTGCACTGGGTTCTTGTTCCATTCTAAGTGCAGTTCGAGGTGTTGGTGTTGAAGCCCTGATTTTTGGGGCTTGTTTATTTGAGAGGTGGTCTCTCACACTACACCCCATTGAGGCTGTTAAAACGCTTGCTATTGGTCCATAAAGTATGAATACCCCATGTCTGCCAGCAAGGCTTTCTCAGCTGGGGGCCTTGCTTTTAGGAATTCACTCCCCTTGGTAGTCCATCAGAGCCTGAGTTTTGTAACCTTCAAGGCAAGCTGTAAAAGGTCAGTATTTTGCATAGCACTTGATTTTCTGCTTTTGCTTTCTTCCTTTTATTTTGTGTAATAGTTTCTATAATGGAAGTGGTCTAGCTGCCATGGCATTAAGCAGAATAGAAATGAGGAAATAAATATGTCAACAAATATAAACTGCATGAAAGAGAAACCTGGTGTGCAGATTGATGGCAGCCAGAGAGTTCAGGTGAAGGATTTTACTATTTTCTTTCTCTTAATGACTTCCCTTCCTCTGCTTTCTTTTCCTTCGGAGATTTGAGTGGTAGTACTTACTAGTCTCCCTGAACAGCTTTTACTGAGCTGCTTCATCACACTCGAGGGTCTTATATCCTTTCTCCTCAAGTCAGTTATCCTTTCGTGACCTTCTGGATGTTTCCTCTTCACAGCCATGAAATCCGTCCTTTAGTTCATCCCCAGCCCCAACTCGGGTTTTCTTTTAGGGCTAGAAATCTAGGGCTTCCTGGATCATCCAGTTCATCCCCCTCAGTTAGACAGGATTGTCCTCCACACTGAACCCGAAGTGACGGATGCCCTACCGTATCTTATTTCAAACAGAGCAGTGGTGAAGATATTTGGAAACCCATCAGTACATATCAAAGGATACAGGTCCAGTTTCACTAGGAGTATAGAGTAGGGTGTGTGTAGAAGGCTTGTATTTGCTTGTGACTAGAAGTTAATCTGATGGGATTGCTCTGTTTGGCTGAAGAGTCTGTCATTTCTTTCTGGAAAAGAGATGTCACTGCATGCCGTGGCACATCCCATGGCTCTGCAAGTATATGGGCGAGAGAGAGAGAGAGAGAGCTTACATTACCTAAAAGAAAATAAACAATTGGGATGGCCTGTATCGCACATTAATAGGGGCACCCAAAGATGTTCTCTTTGCCTATAGCAGTGTGTAATGTTCTCACTTAGAGTGTTTCACCTCACCATCCTTCCAGTCTCCCTTAAACTGTTCAACACACTCTGATGGGAGAAGGAATTTTGGGGATCGTTTAGTTACGTGGAATCTTCCGGTAGGGCCCCCTTTTCAGCTGTGTTTTGAGGAGAAAAGTACCCGAATCAAAATCCTGGATCCTAAGCCCCCAGAATGTTGGGGATGTTTGGATCTGGCCTGACTCTGAATTTTGTTGTTCAGCCCCAGCTCTAGTTCTGAGTTCTCCAGGCCCTCTCCCTTCTCATCTCCAACCCTTTTGGGCCTGACAGTCTTGCAACAGTCACCTTAAAAGACAAATCAAAACAAAGGAGATTGCTGAGGATTTGTCCATAATTTTCACTGCACAGGGTTTTTTTGTTTTTGTTTTTTGTGTAGGATAAAGGCTAAGAAAATGGAAGGAGAGGGAGAAAATCGCAGTTTAGACAGGTGTTTCCCTGTGGAGCCAAAGGGCTGTTTTGTGTGTGCGTACATTTATAGCATTCTTTTTTTATTACTTAAAATGAAAGCAAGTTGACTAACCTAATAGGTTCTCATCCTTAGCTTCCCAAAGTATCCTGTATTTAGCTGGAGATTCTTTGTGAGGGATTGTAGTAAGGCTTGTATTTAGCAGCTCTTATTTAGCCGTGAGGTGTTGATACAATTAAGTTAACCCTGATCATGTGACAGTTAAAAGTCTCTCTTTCTCTCAGAATCGTCTGAGATATGTGTAGCAGGCTTGAAGCAGTGTTTTCCCCCTGCAGAGTAATCCATGCCCCTGCAGCCAGGTTCCTGTTTATCGTACTAACCTTATCCAGAGGCTTGTCTCTCTCCACCAGGTCTATTTCCTGATGGAAACAAACTGAAGGGAGGGACTCGCAAATCGGCAAACTGACCTTTTCAGCCCAGCTAGCGGCTGATATGAGGTTCAGATCTCATAAAAAATGAAGCGCTGACTGTCACGCAATGGCCTCTTTGCAAATGAAACACTTAAAACTCCTGAGCATAAGCGGCTCAGACAGGGACTGCAGAAAACTGCCCACATCTTGCTTTAAGCAAGGGTTCCTGCTGTTGACAGTGGCACACGGGAAGTGCTGTGGTTTCACTAATGGTAGGAGTGGGCTTTACAGGTGGAAAGTCACCAGGTGAGGAGGCTGTGGTGGGGAAAGTAGCCATAACATCCCTTCCAGTGAGGACTCCAGAAGCACAAAAATGTGTCAGAGCTAGGCAAGGGAGGGGGCATGGGCAGGAGAGAAGAGGGATGTACTGATGCAGTTCATCCCCTGTGTAGACTCTTCTGGAGCTCCTGATGGAAACCAAAGGCACTCTTTCCTCCGGATCACTCTCCTCTCATGGGCCAAGAGGGGGACCAGCTGGTGCAATGTGTATGAATCTACACCATAAAATAATTAAGGATCATAACCTCCCAGGGAGATAGGTTAGTACTGTTAACCCTGTTTTGAAGATGGGAAACTGAGGCAGACAGGTTAAGTGACTTGTTCAAGGCTACACAGAAAGCCAGTGCTATGCAAGGATTCTTCTGTAGGGAATACTGCACTGCTAACCCTATGTACAGGACATATCTTGTCTTCAGGATATCCGCAGATTAAAACTGCCAATCCATCCCCCGGCTGGGTAATGTTTAAGCTTCCATGCTCTGCCTTGTCTTCTCATTATGAAACTGAAAGCTGAAACTCTTGAACAAAACACCCTCATTGAGACTTTTATCAGTGCACTCCAAGAGATATGACAATAAAGCTTCAAAACAGAGTTTCTGTCTGTCACAATTACGAGTCTTTTTGGATCGGCAATATTCCCGCTTCCCACACTATCTGTGCTAAGGGGAGTCTCTCGTCTCCCCCTTAGGACCTTGGAAATCCCAATGTTTGGTGGCAGCACTGGTTCCTGACTTCACTGAGATATGCTTTTCTAAAATGTCTTTGCACTAAGCTGTTTGTGTGGGGCTCTCCACACCCCTTTGTAGATCTTGATTACTTTCTGCTGCTGTTGTCCCCTCATTCTTTACCGTGCTTCATCTTCACCTGATCCTGGGATTCTGCTAAGTGCCTAGCTCCGGAAGTCATCACAAGAGCCGGTGGCTTCCTACCCTGGCTCTAGAGGTTTTTGCTCAGCAAGATAAATATGGCAAGACTTTTTCACTGTTAAGTCATTGAGACCTTCCTCAGGCACAGTGGACTCCCAGATATCTTCTATTTGTCTGAAGAGCACTTTGATGACTTGGTGGATTTCCACAGAATTTTCAGGATTTCCTCAGAGGTGATGGTCTTGCTGCCATTCTTGACAGGTCTGCTGAAGAGGACTGGCTTGCCAGAATCTAGCTCCATTTTGTCAATGGCATAACCTATCTGATTTATGCACTTGCTGCCATCTTTTACTTCACTTTCGATAATATTTAAGGCAGACTGAGGAAAGGAAGGTGAGATGGCTTCTTATAATTTTCCATTATCCACACTGCCAAGCTCCTGTCCCTAAGACGGTATCTAAATAGTTAAGGTATGTCCAGAGGTCCTGGGAGTGCATCTCTGAATGTTAGGCCCTTGTCAGTTTTCCCACACCAAGAGCTAGAAGTCTCTGGAAGGTCAAATGGTTGGAGAGTCTGCAGAGAAGTAATTAGGTAGCAGAGACTCTGGTGAGGCATCTGATTTAACCGTCATCCTCAGGTTTTACATTACTAATTAAATAACATGTGAAACAGAAACATGGCCCCATAATTTACTTAAGAAATATATAAGATTTGTTTCCATTGCAACAATTCAAATATGAAGCGGGAAAACCCCCAAGAAATTCTCAAAACACAATCCTTTGCTAAGTTATAGTTAAGTTTCCAAATATAAATATATTGATCTGCCCCTGGGATTCTGTGTTAAGTGCCTAGATCAAGAAGATGTCAAAAGAGCTTGGCCTTAATACTTCGGATCTTGGGTACCTGGACCACATCAGGAGGATGAATACAAATAGTGATTTTCTAGTGTATATAGAGGGTAGATAGGATAGTTTGGGCTTTGTGGCTTGGAGTGTATTGTTTGTGAATTGTAATTAGATGATAGGATGTGACAAATGTGGTCTCTTGACTCTAGAGGAAAGGTTTGCTATGGTAGGGACAGATTTTTGGCATATGTATGGAAAGAAAAATGTGAAACAGTGTAGATGAGGCGGACGAATGGTGAACTGGAGGCGTGTCTGTGGTTGGGTGGGTGGCTTATAATTAGTAGTTACAGGTAAGTATTTAGCAGTAGTTACACCAAAGGTGGATGTTTCATACATTAGTAAGCAGAGTGTGGGACAGTTTGGGGGTGTATATTGCTCATACTGTAAATGCAGGAGAAGTCCGGTGTATGGGTGTAAGTATGTCACTGATATATAGGTGTAGGTCAAAGGCAGTAGGAAGGGGGCAGGGTTACGGTTGTTTTTGGAATCATAACAGCATTTCCTGACTTTCCTAACTGCAGCATCTTAGTGAGATTATTTTTGTTCTGGTACAGTATGTGTGTGTGTGTGTATCTGTGTGTGCAAGTTAGATATATTCATGTCATTAGGGCCTGATGAAATTCATCCTAGGTACTCTGAAGCAATCTCAGATTCCTTAACGATTATCTGTGAGAACTCATGGAGAACAAGTGAGGTCCCATAGGACTGGAGAAGGGCAAACATAGTACCTATCTTTAGAAAAGGGAACAAAGAGGACCCAGGGAATTATAGACCAACCAGCTTGACTTCAATACCTGGAAAGGTACTGGAACAATCTGTTACTAAACAATCAGTTTGTAAACACTAGAGGATAACAGGATAATAAATAATAGCCAACATGGATTTATCAAGATTGACAAACTAACCTAATTTCCTTCTTTGACAGGGTTACTGGCCTAACGAATGGGGGGAAGCTGTAGATGTGATATAGCTTGATGTCAGTAAGGCTTCTGACACAGTCCCACATGACATTCTCATAAGCAAACTTGGGAAATGTGGTCTAGATGAAATTACTGTGAGGTAGGTGCAAATTACTATAAGTAGGGCCCTACCAAATTCACTGCTGTGAAAATGTGTCATCTGGTCTTCTGTGTACTTTTACCCTATACTACATAGATTTCATAGGGGAGACCAGCGTTTCTCAAACTGGAGGTCCCAACCCAAAAGCAGGTGGTGGGGGGATTGTAAGGTTATCGTAGGAGGGATGCAGCTTTGCTGCCCTGCTTCTGTGCTGCATTCAGAGCTGGGTGGCTGGAGAGCCACGGCTGCTTGCTAGGAGCCCAGCTCTGAAGGCAACGCCCTGCCAACAGCAGCACAGAAGTAAGGGTGGCAATACTGTGACCCCCCTTCAATAACCTTGTGACCTCCACATATTCTCCTTTTAGGTCAGAACCCCTATAGTTACAACCCTGTGAAATTTCAGATTTAAATATCTGAAATAATGATGTTTATGATTTTAAAAATCCTATAACAGTGAAATTGACCAAAATGGACTGTGAATTTGGTAGGGCCCTAACTATAAGATGGGCACAACTGGCTGAAAAACATAGTCAAAGAGTAGTTATCAATGCTTCCCTGTCAAACTGGGAGGCTGTATTTAGTAGGGTCCTGCTGGGGTCTGTCTTGGCTCCAGAACTATTCAATATTTTCATTAATGATTTGGTAATGAAGTGTAGAGTGTGCTTATAAAATTTTCAGAGGACACCAGGCTGTGAGGGGTTGTGAGAACTTTGGAGGACAGGATTAGAATTCAAATGACCTTGACAAATTTGAGATTTGTTCTGAAATCAATAAGATGAAAGTCAATAAAGACAAGTGCAAAGTACTACACTTAGCAAGGAAAAATCAAATGCAACTACAAAATGGGTAATAATTGGCTAAGAAGTAGGACTGCTGAAAAGGATCTGGGGGTTATAGCGGATCACAAATTGAATATGAGTCAACAATTCAATGCAGTTGCCAAAAAGGCTAATATTATTCTGGGGTGTATTAACAGGAGTGTTGTAGGGAAGACACGGGGGGTAATTGTACTGCTCTATTCAGCACTGGAAAGATGTGTGGACAAATTGGAGAGAGTTCAGAAGAGACCAGCAAAAATAATAAAAGGTTCAGAAAACCTGACCTATGAGGAAAGGTTAAAAAACCTGGGCATATTTAGTTCTGAGAAGAGAAGACTGAGGGGGAACCTGATAACAGTCTCCAAATATGTGAAGGGCTGTCATAAAGAGGATGTTGATCAATTGCTCTCCATGTCCACTGAAGATAGGACAAGAAGTAAAGGGCTTAATTTGCAGCAAGGGAGATTTAGGTTAGATATTAGGAAAAAATTTCTAGCTATCAGGGTAGTTCAGCTCTGGAACAGGCTTCCCAGGGAGGTTTTGGAATCCAGGTCACTGGAGGTTTTTAAGAACAGGTTCATAGATTCATAGATATTTAGGTCAGAAGGGACCATTATGATCATCTAGTCTGACCTCCTGTACAACGCAGGCCACAGAATTTCACCCACCACTCCTGCAAAAAACCTCTCACCTATGTCTGAGCTACTGAAGTCCTCAAATCGTGGTTTAAAGACTTCAAGGAGCAGAGAATCCTCCAGCAAGTGACCCGAGCCCCATGCTACAGAGGAAGGCGAAAAACAAATGCCTGTTGGACAAATGCCTGTCAGGTCTAGGTTTACTTGGTCCTGCCTCAGTGCAGGGGGCTGGATTATGTGATCTGTCGAGGTCCCTTCCAGCCCTACATTTCTGTGATTCCATGAGTCTATATAGCTATTTCTGTGTCTGTACGGTCTGGATCAGATACACGATCCTAGAACTGTGCAACAGCTTATCTGGGAATATAACTGTGTGATGGTGCAGCTTATAGACTCTATAGGGTAAATAAACTCTTCTAAAAACGATCTAAACACTAAGAAAACTACCACTACTGTTGCTAACTACTGTTGATGACACAGGAAAGCATGATCTAAAAAAACAAATGAAGGATGTGGACGTGGAGTGAAGGTCCTGACCCCCTCATCTAGCCAGGGAGAAGGAGCTGAGACAGATGAGAACCACACTGCCTTTTGTGTTTGGCTCCAAACATTCATTGCTTCAGGGCAGGGCGCTCATATGGCCTCATTATGGACAGGTGGTTTTCAAAGCTTAGCAGCACCAGGAGACATGTCTCACAAATAAGACCATGCAGAGGCAGGCCACCTTAAAGAAGAACACAGCAGAGTCTCCATACCCTGCAGTTTCTTCCTTCTCTGCCTTCTTAACTGAGGTGCAGAAAGGAGTATTTTAGCTCCTGCTTCCACGGGGAAACTGGAAGATATTTATTTTCAAGTGTGTCTTGGGTGCATCAGTGATATGCTATACACAAGCCATGCACTTTCAACAGTATTTTTCAAATAGACACGGTTGTTCTCTCTGCAGTCAGCAGCCTCTGGTTTCAGTGAGTCAACAGCTCTGCAGGTATTGCAGAAGGTCTTATTGCCTGGTTAATACAGGGCAGGGTCTTAGTCTCTTGCCACCCCTAAGGTCCTCATTATACATAAGCAGTCAGTACAACAAATAGAGAAGAAAAACAGCAGTGTCTTTCAAATTGTTCCTTGTTTAGCTACCAGCTGTAATTCTTGCAATTTGGGGAGAGGTTTGGGGAGGAGGAGCTGTGATCTTTCCTCTGTTTGCTTCTCTGGAACTTATTGGATTTGATATGAACTATACAGAGGCAGGTCTATGATTTGTGTATGTATGAAGGAAAATGCTGTCTGAATTAGAAATTACTATTTAGTGAAGGCTGGGTAAGGAGGGGTGGTTGAGACTCAAATCTTTCAACTAAAGCCCTTTAATTAGTTTTAGAATTGTCCCCTCAGTGCACTCTACATACGTTAACTCCTGTTAATGCTAGGGGGAGTTACACGACTCATATCAAGGACAGAGCAGTCCCCATTAAACCCAGTTACTATCTATTGCATGAGGGCCTTAAATGACTATACTAAAACTCATTATTAAAGGAAAGAACTATCAGCTTTATTTAATGCATCCTATCTGACCTCATTTCTGCATACTACTAACTAAAACTATCACAGTCGTGACCCAATATGCACAAGTGAAACCAGATATTGATTTTCCAGGGGTTGTTTTTATATTCCAGAGTCCTGGCTACCTCTTGACCATGTAAATGGAGTGACGGAGTTACCCTGCATCTATGCTTGGAAAAAGGCCACATTTAGGTCAGGCTTAGTTTGTGTGTGTTAGGTAAGCCCAACCTAAAGCGATCACTTTTCCTAGTCAAGACAAAGCTTCTGCGAACACAGGTGGAGCTCCTGAGGCTAACCTCAAGGTAGCCAGAAAGCCCTGTAAACATGGCTGCCAATTCTGTGCTGTGGGAGAAAAAGGCTGCTTCTTAACTCTTCCCTTTCCTGTTCCTGACTAGAAAGTGTGAGAAAGGCTGGTCCCCAGCTGCATCCTAAATCCCCTTCAGCAATTAGAGGTGGCACCATATTGGCAGGATCCTTGTCTGAAGTGAATTTAGAGGAGAGACACAAAGGCAATTATAGTGGTGCAGCTACTCTCAGGAAGTCTTTGCAAGTCTATGGGCTGCAGTTTGAGAACTCATGTTCTAAGAAGTATAATATCCTGTTTCCCTATTTCCACAGTTTATAGCCTTTCAGTCTCTTGATGACCCATGGAATGATGACATTTCTCCAGCAGAGAAAGGTTGTGTGGGATGTTCAGAGCACATCAATGTCATATGTAGATTGAGCTGGGCTGGGGGTGCGGTCATCACATAGCAGCATAGGTTTGTTGCTTCCTTTACATACTTCTAGCTTTTGTCATCCTAAGGAACTAAGATGTTGGAACTGTGAATCATAATCCGGTCTCTAACATGGAACTAGAGAGCAATAACCACAGGGCCTTCCCCTATTCATGTTTTGTATTTTTAATACTATAATTGAGCAGAGATCTTAAGGAAACACCCACCATCATCACCACAGTTTTTTAGCATCTGCCAAACATTTTGGGTTTGCATTTCTCTCAAATTAGACATGCAGACAGCATTGCAATAAAAATTACTTTGCTGCAGAAACTCTCTTTCCCACCCCTGGGCTGTCAGTCAGACTATAATTTCTTGGCACCAGCTACATTGAGCAGCTACTCAAGCCGTTCTCCTTATGCCATGTGCCCCCAAAATATCAGCTGTGAAAAAAATGATCTCAGCAAAGGGAGGGAGATTTAATATTTCTTTTAAAAGAAAAACTCTTCTAGTGCAGTGGTTCTCAATCAGGGGTACGCAGAGGTCTTCCAAGGGATACAGCAACTCATCTAGATATTTGCCTAATTTTACAAGTTACATAAAAGCACTAGCGAAGTCAGTACAAACTAAAATTTCATACAGTGACTTGTTCATACTGCTCTATATACTATGCACTGAAATGTAAGTACAATATTTATATTCCAGTTGATTTATTTAATAATTATGTGGTAAAAATGAGAAAGTAAGCAATTTGTCAGTAATAGTGTGCTGTGACACTTCTGTATTTTTATGTCTGATTTTGCAAGCAAGTAGTTATTAAGTGAGGTGAAACTTGGGAGTATGCAAGACAAATAAGACTCCTGAAAGGGGTACAGTAGTCTCTCAAGCCACCGTTCTAGTGAATGTTGTGCCTCATGGAGAGTGAAAGGTGCTGGACTGACAATGCTAGAGTTCAAAGCCCTCTATTTAGCCAGAAGGCAAGTACAGTGTAGGCAGCCACAGTTCTTTGTCCACAGCCTTTATCAGAGGGATGTGTTCTTGTGGTGACAGGATAGTTCAGTCTTTATGCTCATTCTGTGTTTGTTCTCTCTGTAGAGACTACAAAGAAGGGTGTCTGGTGCAGAGGGATTTTTAAATGTGGATCTGTCTCCAGGAAAACTGGACTGAGATCACCAACTTATTTCACTAAGGGGCATAGACAGTGATCTGACATCAGCAATTTTTCAGTGACCGCTAATCCTGGTTGGTATCAGGACAGATCCTCAGAGGATGTAAAATGGCATATGCCAATTTACACTAACTGGGGATCCGGCCCTTAATGATGGCTATTAATTACAGTAGCACCTAGATCAGGGTTTCTGAACCCATGGGTCACAACCCAGAATTGGCTCACCAGAATTTGTCAAAGGGTTCCATGGGAGTCCTGGGGGTGGGGTGTCAGTAGAGTGACCAGATAGCAAGTGTGAAAAATTGAGACAGAGGGTGGGGGGTAATAGACATCTATGTAAGAAAAAGCCCCAAATATCTGGACTGTCCCTATAAAATCGGGACATCTGGTCACCCTAGGTGTCGGGTCCTGCCCTGGGAGAGGGGAGGCCTATGCGGCTTATAGAACACACCCCACACTACTCCTGCAGCTCCAGTCTCTTGGGGCTGGTTGGGCTCAGCTCCCTGCTTCAGGTGTTGCAACCTGGTGCAGAGGGTCACAGTGCTGCTCAGGTTTGGCCCAGCTGTCCCTCCATCATGATGATGGCAGTGGCGTAGCAAGGTGGAAAAAACAGGGGGAGCAGAAATAAAAAAAGGCTCACCTGGAGGCGCTCTGGGTCTCCAGCAGCCCTTCGGCGTCGGGTCCTTCACTCGCTACGCGGGGGTAGGGGGGAAGGTCCAAATTGGAGTGAGTAGCTCTGTGCCCCATGTGGCAGGGCAGGTCACAGCACCACTCACATAAATTTGGCCTGGGGACTCCCCATCCACCAGGCCAAACCTGAGTGGCACTGTGACCCTAGAGGTTGCAATGTTTGGAGCAGGGAGCTGAGCCCAGACAGCCCTGCAGGATAGGGATAGGAGATGCCACTATAGTACACACGGTGTACTTATTTAGCATTTATTACATCAATGTGTATATTATTTATCGTGGGTAAGAAATAGTTAGTAAGCAAAATGTTTTTTCGCACTAAAGCTATTCACTGGGTTATGAGAGGCCCCAATGATTCCTGAGCCCAAAAAGGTTAAGAACCACTGACCTAGATAATTACAGCTGTTGTGCTGTGTATCGGTGGCTTTAATTTTGGGGTGACTAGATCATTTAAAGTTATTTTTAGAGCTGTCTCTTATGGCTCTCTCCCCTTTTTTGTGTCAGGTTTTTTAACCTTAGGGATGGTAAGCAAGCAAACTGGAATGAAAGCCATAAAGCTATAAATTACACCTCTACTAGATCCACAATATGTTACCAATTACCTCTGCTTCATTATTCATGTCCCGGGGGAAAACATGCATCCAACCACCCCACAACCCCAGAAAGGTCAGTACTAGAATGAACACTGTGACGCTTTTTAATTAGTGGAAAAACAAACATCGCCTCTGCCTCACATATGATATTGGTGTCCAGGATGACAAGTTGAGTAATTTTGCTGCCGTTCTCTGAGCTCATTGCGTACCACAGGCTAAGTCATTCATAGCAACATTGTCACCCTCTGGAAAGTAGGGAGGAAAGCAGGCGCTGTGGGAGAAGGGTTGAAAGATCCCAGGAGACTGAGTAACAGGGACCTTGGAGGTTGTTTTTTTTATACAAGTGTCAGCAAACAGTGTAGAAAATCACATTAAAGCTAGGGGTCACATCGGTAGACTACAGCAATCTGTACTGCTTCATCGCTGGAGGTTACAGGAGCTTTACACAGCAGGTTTTGGTGTTGGGGTGGGTGTTCCCCTTGTCCTGATTAGGTTTCTTTGACTCTGCTCTATCTTTAAAAGCTGCTTGGGGCAGCAGGGCTGAATAGAGGGATTCTGGAGCAAAGTGGAGTGCTCAGCCTGCTAGCAGGGGTGGAAGTGACTTAAAAGTCTTACTAGTACGGGGACCTGGCCCTGGGCCTCAGAAGGGGCAGGGCCTTGGGCCGAAGGGGCAGGGCCTCGGGCAGAAGGGACAGGTCTGTGGGTCAGCCTCCCCCAGCCAACCCTTTGGGAGGGCAGGGGACCTTAACGTTGGCTTTATACAGGCCTGTACCGGCGGCCACTTCTTACTGGTACACCGTACCAGCCCACTTTCACCTCTGTGTGCTGGTGAATTACATGCAATTACACCGAATGCACTTTCAGCTCACCTCAGCTATTTCATAAGAGGTTCCTGGTTTCTGGCTCCTGGGAATTAACTGAAAGATTTGTGTATGTGTTTGCTTAACTGCGTTCTTTTCTCTGTGCTAATCAGCTTTGAAACTAGGAAGTAACTATATATGTAGCTACATATATATATATATACACACACAAACATAAAAGGATTTTAGAACATAGCAACACACCTGGGAATGGGCTAGAAGAGAGCTGGTTTCTCTCAGCAATTATGAGGAAAAAAAGCTGAGCTTTGTGCACTCTTAATTCCCCCCTGCCTGGGAGGATGCTTCAGGTCATCTGTGTATGTGTTGATTTTGTTGTATTTTTGTAAATGAAACATTCAGCCTTCAAATATTTTCCTTTTAAATTTAAAACAAGTCAAGGTATGTTTTCTCTTAAAAATTCAGTGATGGTGGAAGATCAGAATACAGTTTTTTTCCCCCTCCACTGTCAGTCTTGGGGTTTATTACAAAACAAAGATTTGCAACGCTTGCTGAGAAAGGGCATGGCTTTCTGCCTTAACTCACTCCTAGTGTCGGGCTTCTTAAATACAAATCCACACTCAGCTTTGTGCGATTCACTAATTCTTCTTGCCAGCCCTATAGTCTCTACACTGGAGGAGAAACCTGGGAGAAGTTCTGTACTTGGTCTTCCACCTTCTATGGATCTCTGGTGGGTTCCCACATTTGTGCCTTTCTAACCACAAGGTTTTGCTTGGATTTTTTAAGTACCTGGGTAATTAGTTCTGTTTTGTTGTTTGTATAAATATCTACAGACTGTTAAGAATTTTTAGATTCAAAGAAAAAGATTGCAGGAAAATAATTTATGTCTTTTTTAAAATTTTGCATTAATTTAGAGCTAGATTCTGCTGCTCTCTTACTCATGCCAAATGTTACCTTATTCCAAGAATTGTCCTTTTAACTTTCAGCAGGATCTACTTTCCAGCTATGGTACTACTCACTATGAATGTGAATGGAAAAATGTGGCCCATTGTGATTTATGAAACCAAGGGAACTGACAGCAGGAGCTAAGGCTAATCTTTGCATAATACCTGTTTTCACTATCCATAAATGCTGACAAGCATTATGCAAGATTCCCACATACAGTTCTGGCAAGGGACTTCAATTATGACTTGAAACATCACCAGCTATTCCAGTTCTGGGTCCACAAACTTCTCTGTCAGCACACCTCAATTCTGACTTTCAACACCTCTTCCTATTCCCATCCTGGACTTCTACTGAGCAGAAAACATGAACTGTACAGTGGTTTTATGTGTACAGAAAGAGGACTTGAATGAGACCCCACCCAAACGATGTCATGTATGACATACATCAGGAATTGGACTTTGGTCCGCAGAGGTAAAAGACTATTTCAGTATCCCACTACACCATCTCTCCATCAATGTCAAGGCCTTGTCTATACTACGGGGAGTGGGGAAGAGATTGATCTAAGTTACACAACTTCAGCTACATGAATAATGTAGCTGAAGTCAACATACTTAGATCTACTTACCACGGGGTCCACACTATGCTGTGTCGACAGGAGATGCTCTCCCGTCAACTCCCCTTGTGCTTCTCGTTCAGGTGGAGTACAGGAATCGATGGGAGAGTAATCTGTCGTTGATTTAGCGGGTCTTCACTAGACCCGCTAAATCAACTGCTGATGCATCGATTGCCGTGTATCATCCCCCGGTAAGTGTAGACAAGCCCTAAGTTGTTGCTGGAGACAATGGGACCAGAAGGATGTTTAGTCGCAAAAGGTAAACCTAATCCTTAGATTACTGATATTAAAAAAATAGAGAGGGAGACTAATGGTCACTGTTAATATATATGATTCAGTTAGTGCTGACTCTTTGTTTTATTGTACTGCACTTTATTTGCAATGGATACGTCTCTCGGTCTGTAAGAGCCTGGTCATTCTCTAGGTGTTCCTGAGGTTTCCCTCCCCATCATTCCATTTTCCCTTATTGCAACTGAAATGAATAAAAAGCTGGGGAAGAAATCTTGACACTGTTGTTTCTTTAAATGTTATCTTGCAGGTATGGCCTCGCATGTGCAAGTTTTCTCCCCTCACACCCTTCAGTCAAGTGCCTTCTGTAGTGTGAAGAAACTGAAAGTGGAACCGAGTTCTAACTGGGATATGACTGGGTACGGCACACATAGCAAAGTCTACAGCCAGACCAAGAACGTGCAGTCCTCCCAAGCGGCAGCAGCAGCAGTCAACGCCTCCCTCCAGATTCCCAACCCCAGTATCCCTTACGAACAGACCATCATCTTTCCAGCAAGCACGGGGCACATCGTGGTGACATCTGCCAGCAGCACTTCTGGTGTCGTTGCAGTGTCTGGGCAAGCATTGGGCGGACCTCACAACCTGATGCGTCGAAGCACTGTGAGCCTTCTGGACACCTACCAAAAATGTGGACTTAAGCGCAAGAGCGAGGAAATTGAGAACACAAGCAGTGTGCAGATAATTGAAGAGCATCCACCAATGATTCAGAACAATGCCAGTGGAGCCACAGTAGCTACTGCCACTACATCCACTGCCACATCCAAAAACAGTGGCTCCAACAGCGAAGGGGATTACCAGCTGGTACAACATGAAGTGCTGTGTTCTATGACCAACACATATGAAGTATTAGAATTTCTTGGCCGGGGAACCTTTGGGCAAGTGGTCAAATGCTGGAAACGTGGCACTAATGAGATTGTAGCTATCAAGATCCTGAAGAACCATCCTTCCTATGCCCGACAAGGTCAGATTGAAGTGAGCATCCTGGCCCGGTTGAGTACGGAAAGTGCAGATGACTACAACTTTGTCCGAGCCTATGAGTGCTTCCAGCACAAAAATCACACTTGCTTGGTCTTTGAAATGTTGGAGCAGAACCTCTATGATTTTCTAAAGCAAAACAAATTCAGTCCTTTGCCCCTTAAGTATATCCGGCCAATCCTCCAGCAGGTAGCAACAGCCCTAATGAAGCTGAAAAGCTTGGGACTGATTCACGCAGATCTCAAGCCAGAGAACATCATGTTGGTAGACCCATCCCGACAACCATACAGGGTCAAGGTCATAGACTTTGGTTCAGCTAGTCACGTGTCTAAGGCTGTGTGTTCAACCTACCTTCAATCCAGATATTACAGGTAAGAGAGTTGTGTCAAATAATGTCAAGGAAGATGTTTTTTTCTGGAAGATCCTATAAAAACCTCTATGGTCAGCTGTTTTTTCTTGCCATCTTTTGTATCTGTACTGAATGCTGAATTGTGATGGCTAGACTCTCATGATGGGTTGTATGTCCATTGCCAAAATGAAAGAAAAGTAATTTAACATCTTGGGGTGATGTCCATTAAAAGCCATTGTTAATTTGCAAATAACCTTCAAAAATTGACTGATTAAAAAAGGAGTTTGTCAATTAAAACTGACAAGATAATTTAGAAAAGCATCCCTTCTCCCTCCCCCCCTCCCCCCCGACTCCTGAGTCTTATTCCACAGTGTGAGCTAGATCCTCGGAGTTGTTGAGTTGGTGCATTTTCCTGCAAAGTCAATGCAAGCTACAGCGACTTGAATTTTAAAAGTTTTTTTTATCCGTAAACAATGAATTAACATTTTAAATATAAATAACCAGATTTACAGGCTTCTTTGTATGGCTGAAATGATGGACTTTATAAAAATGATGTGCAACCATATAAAGAAGTTGTACAAATCTAACAGTTGCCTTGAAATAGTAGTTTTCCAGGCTGTGGGCCTGATGCAAAACCCATTGGAGTCCACAGTCAGAGTCACATTGACTGCAGTGGGCTGTGGGTCAGGCCGTACCGGAACACATTTTAGTATATAACTTTGTTTTAATGGTAATTTATTTTCAGTGTTTGAAATTTACTCAGTATGACAATCTGTACACTTATGTTCACCCCTTTTACAAGACTATGATACATTTTGTACAGAGTATGCCTTGTGAGGTATCATTTGAAAACTCATAATTTGCTGATCATTATTGTCCTGATAAAATATTTGTGGCAACATTGTATGTAAAGTTATAAAATTCTACTACAGAACGTTACTGAGATGTTCCGATTTTAGAAAAGCAGGCACAGACCAGTTCCTCAAAGACCAAAGGCAAACTGATGCCTCAGCCAGGTGTCAACAAAATCAAATAGACTATCATCCAGTTAAGAGGCCACTCTTCAGCAGGAAAAAGGGTGTGAGTGAGAAATTTACATTTTGGAAAAGAAACTGCTGGAAGTTCTTGTCCCCACAGACTTTCTCTTTCTTGAGCCCCAGGCTGGAGAATTGATGGGACACAGCAGTTCATCTGTCCAGATTGTACCCTGGGTAATGTCACAGCCAAGTAGGAAGGATGAATGAGTATTGTCCATATTTCTGGGTGGGGTTGAGACTGGCATCCTGGCTAAGGTTTATTGATCTCCACTTTTTACCCTTTAACCACAGGCAGGTGCTGTCTTAGGGTGAAATTCAGAATTGTACAGAGGGCACACCCAAGTTGCATGTACCATTTAAGTTCTGCTTAAGTCTGTAATATAGGGCTTTGGTAGTACCTAATCCTTGTGCATAGAGAGGAAAGAGGGTTAGGGCACTAGCCTCGCACTTGGGAGACCAGGATTCAATTCCTTGTTCCAGAACAGACTGCCTGTTTGCCCTTTAGCCTTTTTGTCCCTCAGTTCCCCAATCTGTAAAAATTTAGGATAATAGTTTTCAGAGTAGCAGCTGTGTTAGTCTGTATTCACAAAAAGAAAAGGAGTGCTTGTGGCACCTTAGAGACTAACAAATTTATTTGAGCATATATATAAATTTGTTAGTCTCTAAGGTGCCACCAGTACTCCTTTTCTTTTTAGGATAATAGTATTTCCCTACCTGACAAGGGGGTTAGGAGGATAAAGATTGCTAAAGATTGTGAAGTGCTGTGAGATATATGGATAAAAAGTGCTACATAAGAGGTAGGTATTATTTGTGCAGCCCCATTGGGGTGAATTTCATCCTTGGAGTGTGTCTTAACTCAAGGATGCAAAGCTTCCTGTGCAGATATATTCTCTCTCAAGAACCTTCCTATTGTCCCAGCCGCTTAGACCCAGAGCATTCCAAGGCTTTAGAACTGTGACACCTCTGTTCGAAACAAAGAGAGAATTAGTTTACAGATGACAGCTGCATTTAGATATTTTCGGGAATTGTCTCTGTTGTCATAAGTCTCTGAAACAGCAGCGGTACAGTGGTATGGTGACTTCTTGAAATGATGATGACTTCCGTGAAATGATAACTTGTTGATAACTGATTTGATCAAAATCTGGCATGGCAGCATGCCTGGCTCATGGGTTAGATGCAATAGCTGTTTCTTGTGTAAAAGCAGATTAGTTGCTCCACTTCTAAAGAGGATGTTCATCTTTTACAACAGGAGGGCTTTTCAAACCCCTTCTCCCCCAAATACCGCAGCTTTCAGACACTACAGGCAAAGCCCAGCAGAGCTGGGAGGTGGGGAAGAGTTAATTTTCACAGTAACAGGAATTTTGACAGCTGTAACACTGCAGCAGCTGATTGTTATCTCTTTGTCCTTTCCTCTGAAGGAGGCCAAAAAAAGAGGAAAAAAAAGCCAGTTTATACCTCAGAAGAGGCTTAGTAAATGAAATATTCCACCTGATGACAGTCCCATCTTCCAGGGGAGACATGTTTCTGCTATAAATATGCAAAAGGTTTTAGGGTTGCAGTTACCTTACTGGGTGGATGAAGAAAAATTATAATGATAATTCGGGCATTTTGTTGTCGAGTTATCTGCACTGGTGGCCCAGGTTCCAAGCTGAAAGACAGAAGGGACAGCTGGAATGAAATGTGAGATACAAAACAGAAATGAAAGAGAAAAATGGTTGGTTCTCAGTGACAGTCACAAAGTGCTTTTGTGACAGTCTCTGGGGAAGAAAAAAGCTTAATAACATTCTCTTATTATGCTTTGAAATTTTATTCCTGCCCAGACTGAAGCTGCAACTTGTTAGATAATAATTCCTACTCAACTAATTCCTCTCCTGATTTCCATTCCTGATGCGAGGGGGAAAGGACAGTAGTTCATTAAAAAAAAAGTATTTGGGATGAATTACATCGGCAGGGGGCTGCTGATGAAGCTAAATTCAAATAATGGACAAAATTCATATTATTCTTCCTTATGTTCTTATTCGGGCGGGGGGATAGCAGAAAATAAAGGCCTGCTTTATTCCAAAGAGAGGCATTTTCGTACTGGGGTATACATGTTGAATAATAAATCCATTTAATTGATTTTCTTGCCATGGCTATATAAGAAGTGATGGAATGACAAGCCAGGTGCTTGGCTGGCTGGTTCTTGCTCACATGCTCAGGGCCTAACTGTTTGCTATAGGAAAGGAATTCTCCTCCAGGACAGATTGGCAGTGATCTCAGGGGTTTTCCGCCTTCTTCTGCAGCATGTGGGTGCGGGTCTCTTGCCACGATTTTCTGGGTATCTCTCACTTAATCATTTTCCTGCCTTTGTGAGGGCCTTGAGCATTGGTGCATCTTGGTCCCCGCTATTCTCTGCTTGGGTTGTCTGCAGGAGCCTCCCCAAGCACCGGCTCTGCAGCTCCCATTGGCTGGAAACACTGCCAAGGAGCCAAAGGGACATGAAAGAAAGAAAGAAAGAAAGAAAGAAAGAAAGAAAGAGGCAAGATGTCCCCTGTCTCCCCCTCAACCCCCCCCATCCTGTGTGCTGGAAGCTATATCTAAGCGGTTGACACTACCGGTTCATTAGTATAAGCCCAGACACCTGATGGTTTCATAGCCAAAGAGCAGTTACACTTGCATCCTTTTTTTCCCCCCTAAATCACTGATCATCCATTCAGGGACAATCCCACTTAGTTCTAATTTAGTTGTAAGCCTTTTACAGTAGCCTTTTCACCCCAGGCAGAGATTCTGTCAGTGTTGTGGTCAAAGATATAAGTGAAAAGGGGAATGCGGTGTGGTGAGGAGGAGACTTTTTTCTCCCCCACTTCTTCACTGCGATATAAATCATGCCCATTTCAATCAGAGCAATACGCATCCTGTATCACTCCTACCCTGCCTGATGCCTAAATGGTATATAAAATGGCACCTGTGGATGTGGCTGGGTGCTGCTTTAACTTTCTAATAGAAATAGTTCCTAACCTGCATCCCAATAACCAGGGGCTCTGTTCTTGCCAAGTATCGCAAGCTAAGGAGGTTTGGGTCTGACCAATGAACGTTCAAAGAGAAGGTTAAGTGATGACTTGATCCTAATCTATAAGTACCTACGGTGGGAACAGAAATATGACCAGAGAAAGCTCTGTAGTCTAGCCGACAAAGGTATAACAAGACCCAATGGCTGAAGCTGAATCTAGACAAATTCAGACTAGAAATAAGGTGCACATTTTTAGCAGTGAGGGTAATTGATCACTGGAACAACTTTTCACTGCAGAGGTGGCTATATTTCACTTGTGGGGGAAATAATCACTTTATGAAGTATATATACATATATATAATATATATATATATATAATGCATAACATGCTTTGCAATCATTTAGGAGGCAGAATACTACAAATGTAAGATTATGACTATCACTCTGCCCTACAAACAAATAAAAATAATTGGAATGCTTTGTTTTAAAAGCATTCAGAATGTACTGTAAGTGGCCAGGGCGTTGGATGCTTATGTTGGAGGTAAGTGGGAAATCCTGAAATATCCAGGCTGTTGAGAATGAGATTTGTGAGCACTTTGGAAAGATGGTTTCATTGTTGCCACTATTTCAGATGCTGCAGAGAAATGTATAGATATTGCGTGCAAAGCTTTCCTGCCATGTCTGGTAATACTAGCGATTTGATACTACACACTTATTGGCTGACAAATTTCTAGACTATTTTAGTGGGTAAATGACTCTCTGGCTATTTTACAAGTTTCTTTTGCCTGAATTTGTTAGATTAGCCAGGTAAACGTTAGTATTTGTGATGGCGAGAACTGGACATAGTGTTTCCTGACCCTTAGCTCTGTCAAAGCCCCTTATTCCTGTCCTGCCACACCTTGTGCTCCTCCAATCTCCTCAAATGGCAAAGCTAATGCACTTAACTTGTAAAACCTTCTGCAATTCTGAGCTTCCACACTTCTCTCCAAACATACCTCCAATTTAGATCTGATGCACCTTCTGCTTTTCCATCAGCGGAATCCACATAGCTCTCTCCCAGTGTGCTTCAATCCTTCTCTGCTTTGCCTGTCCTGTATGTCTCTGAGATCCAGACTGTCAATTGTGCAAGATTAGCTGATGGTTTTGAGAGGATGTTCCCTCTCTGGACTAGAATGAAACCACCAAGTTCATCACTGGTAATCTAAGGTCACAAAGCCTCCCTGAACTAAATGCACAGTGCATAAACTCACTACCTACAGAGCACACTTCCTACTCCTCCACTAAGGTGCCCCTCTCACTGCTGCGTCATTGAATTTTCTTTGTGAGCATTTGTTTTCAGGTCCTCACTTTAAAAAGTGAGAAGCCTGAAGAGCCATTTATCCAGCTCTGAAGGGATTAGGAAAGCCATACATTCTGTACCCTTTGGCTAGCTCCAGGGGCTCATTTCAGAGCCGGCCAGCCTGCTTTCCTGCTTTTCAGAGCTGGACAGCCTGGCCTTTTTAATTTTTGTTGAACTTGTGAGTATGAAGTGAAGGGCCGTCGAAGTTCTTCCATGAAAATCATTTCCATAATCCCATTTACCAGCATCTTATTGCAAGCTGATGGGCACACTGGCATGCAGATGTGCTCCTAGATACAGGACTGTAGACATCTTCCTTTCTGTATTGACATGAATGGTCCCCTCATCTTTCCATGCTGGTCTCTAACACTCCCTAGTCTCCATCCCAGTGGGTTGGTTGTGATATAAAGGTACTTTGGATTATAGCGTGTAGCAGAGACAATACAGACCAATACTGGATTTTATAAAGGGCAGTGCAAGATTGGAGTTCCTATTCGCGGTTGGTAAAGTCTGGTCTATTTAATTTCTCCTCCCATTTCAGGGATACAGAAATGTCAGGTTTCATGCAGTGACTTTTGGGTGCCACAGTATTGCAGAACAGCGGGTACATTTTAGAAGACTTGTGGGGTGGAGAGGGAACAAATATCCCATTTGAAACAATTCTGCATCGATACCAGACACGTACCAAGGAGGCTGGAGTTTGGATTTGCTTTTGTAGAACAAAAGCTCAGCTGAGGAAGTTTTGCAAAACCAATACCAAGGTTAGCTTAATCTTGGTTCCATTTTATCTAAACCACCAAAGTTGGGAGGGAAATTGAGGTTCCAGCTTGAAAGCTTTTGGCTTTCTCACAACACTTGATGGCCAAGCCAGGATGGCTTTGGTTTTGCAAAACCAAAGCAGGAGTGGTTCTAAGACAGGTTCCATTTTATCTAGATGACCACAAAATGGGGATGAAAAGCCAGTGGAGCTCCCACAGAGCTCTGAACAGAGGTTATGTACTCTGTATATGCTAAATTTACCCTCTTCCTGGGATTTGGTTTTATTTAGAATAACAAAACTTAGACCTCACCCTAAGCTTTCTCATCAAGCCTGGCTGTCCCTAGGGTTTTCCCTGCAAAACCTCCTCTGTTACACTCCTAGTTCCCTCCACTGAGAGAGAGACATTCCAGGTCCTCTTTTGTCCTGTTGAAGTTAACAAGTGACCCCTTTCTGTATGACTGAGAAGTAATTACACTGCATCTCTCAGTCTGGGGCAGGCTCCTGACATTAGGATGCCTTGACTAAGAAGCCTGGCATCCATCCTTATGCAGCGTCTTAAAGGCTGCTGTTCGGTTCCAGGGAAGTTCAAGAAAAGGTAGTTTATGTATTTATTAACTAAATGTATAAAATATGTCCAGTTATGCATATCACAAGATACACAATATTAATAATAATAAAACACACTATTGTGTAGAAGAAAACAGAGGGGCACTTCTCAGAACACTGCTGATCCAAATAGAGATACTTCTCATCCAAACATCCCAACCCAAGCCCCTAAAGCCTGAGGAAAGAGAGTAGTCTTGTGCTTTGCCCTAAAGGTTATTCCAGGCTTATTCCTGAGCCGAAGAAGAAATGAATTCCAGAACTGAGGGCCCTCTACTTAGAATGCTGTATCTAATGGTCCATAAGGCAATGGATACACAGAGGTCTTCCAAGGGGTACATCAACTCATCTAGATATTTGCCTTGTTTTACAACAGGCTATAAAAAAAGCTCTAGCGAAGTCAGTACAAACTAAAATTTCATACAATGACTTGTTTATACTGCTCTATGTACTATACACTGAAATGGAAGTACAATATTTATATTCCAATTGATTTATTTTATAATTATATGGTAAAAATTAGAAAGTCAGCACTTTTTCAGTAATAGTGGGCTGTGACACTTCTGTATTTTTATGTCTAATTTTGTAAGCAGGTAGTTTTTAAGTGAAGTGAAACGTGGGGGTAGGCAAGACAAATCAGACTCCTGAAAGGGGTACAGTAGTCTGGAAAGGTTGAGAGCCACTGTTCTAGGTGACTAAATCTAGGGCTTCTTAGATAAAACACCCCAGCACATCTCGGCTTTCTGGCAGCTCATGGAGAGAGAGCCAGGCCCCAGAGCAAAGTCAAAAGCTTGAATTGTACCAAACAAAAAGACAGCATAGTGGTTAGAAGACAGGTGTACTATGTTCCCAATGGCTAATACTGCTGTTGAGGTGAGCAGGCTCATTCTACAGCGGCTGTAGATTCCAAACATTGCAATAATCCAAGGAGGCACAAAGGCATGGTTCACATATCCAAGAGGAAAGGTCGCAGACATCCCATTGCACACTCAGATGAAAAAAGATTTTTGCCACCAAAGTCACCAGAGGAGGAACCAGAGACCCAAAAGCACTGTATAGTCTGGGCTTTAGCCCATCTGTTATCTATACCTTGTATTTTCTGTATTTCTTTCCCATTGTTCTTCGCTGCTAGGGTTATTTGCATTAAAAAGGATGTTTGTTTTTGAAGAGTTCATAATTTCCAGCTGCTTCTCTCCCTGACCTGAAGTCATAATCCCTGCAAGTTAGGGGCATCACAATTGGTTAATATGGAAATGGACAGAATTTCCAGAGTGACAAACAGAGGTGGATTATGACTTCAGGTGTTAGAATAAGCAGCAGGAGCAGAGGAATTTCTAAGCAAAGATCCTGTTTTTATGAAAATGGCCATTGTACAAAAGAACAATCAAAATACAGAAAATAAGAGAAATGCAAATTTGTTTCTAAAAAAAGGAATGTTTTCCCAAAGCATCAGCAGCTCTTCAAGTGTGCCAGTGATTTGCCATTATAGCAGGTGCAAAGCTTTAAAACAAGCAGTGCCTTCTGAAATATACCTTCCCACAGCTTTCAAATGTATCTATGTATGGCTCCTTTAAATGGTCAGATGTTTTTGTGGTTCAGGCAGTGGACTGGGCCTCAGAATTCAATTCCCAGCTCTGACTTAGACTGCCCGAGGGACATTGGGCAAGTCACTTCATCTCTCTGTGCCACAGATCCACAATTGTAAAATGCTGGATAATAACATTTCTATTCTCCCACCCTTTGTCTGTCTTGTCTACTTAGATTTTAAACTCTCTGGGCAGGAACTTTCTCTTTCTGTGTGTTTGTACAGTGCCTAGCACAATGGGGCCCCAACCCTGGGCAGGACACTACCATTACTCAAATAAATGTAGGGATTATTGGGTGATATAGGGAGATTCTGTGCCTGGATCAGGGTGATTAATGCAGCAGCCTCTGGTAATGGTATCATTTCAGAGCAGAGGTACTTATCCTGGCAAACCTACATGGCCACCTTTGTATTCAGTGGCGTTGCAGAGCCCCAAAATAATTACAGAGTAACATCTTGCCATTATATTATGACATCTGCATCACTGTGATACAGCGCCATATTCTGAGCTGCTGCCATGCTACAATGTAACATCAGGACATAGCATCACAATTGTTTTGTGCATTGGCATGAGGCAGGGTGAGGATCCACCCTTGTGAATGGCATCTTTGCTGACTGCCAGACCTGGGGAAAAACAGTAAACAAAAAGCCCCATGCATCCCAGTTTTGAAACAAAATACTTTGGCAGTGTCTACGCACCTCTGGTATCCACTTTCCACAGATATCCTAGCAAATGAGTTTCCTGGCAGGAATGATTCCAGATTTTAAGGTCTGTTGAGGAGGAACCACAGAAAGCCAGTGCTGACTATGTAGACAATTTTGCATTGGAAATGTGATTGTAAATTACACTTACCCAGTCAGGGAATAGGATTGTACTGTAGGGTATCACATCAAAACTAAGCAAGAGCTGACGTTTCAAATATCCACAAGTATTATCGCCAAAATGCGTTGGTGAATAATTTCAAACACCACATAAGTCGAGGAAAATTGTGATCTGATCAGATAACTTGTGAAAAGAAAAGAAGACAACCGTCAAATAAGCTTTGTTAGCAGTTTGCCCAGCTCCACTTACAGAAACCCAGGAGCTGGAGCACAAAGTGAATTACTCAGTGAATTATTCACCCAGGGTTGCATCGTAGTGCAAAACCTAGCATCCCTGCTTTTGCTGCCAAACTAGTTTTGGTAATGTGAGGAATGATCAGGATTTCAAGGTTACATACATTAGACTGAGCCACATTCCTTTCTGATATTCTGTCTCTGATATTACCACAAGAACAAGCAAGTCACGGGATTTCCTGCCTTCTGTTTTCTTCTTTCAAGCTCTGTAAGCACAACAAGTCTCTTCCTGGGTTGCAGCCTGATAAGGTGATATAAAATTCAAGGTCGCTGTGCTATTTACTGTACCAGGGCAGGCCCTGAAATGGCTATAAAGAGTTTGTTTTATTTAGCAGCAGCTGTTTAAATAAAAAAGAAAAGGAAAGAAATCCAAACCATGCTGTTTCAGCCCTTGGCTGTGGTACTTTAGGTTATGTCTACACTACATTGTAAACAGACTTGGGCTTGTGGAGTTGGTGTTTCCAAACCCATGCTCAAGCATTCACATTTCATTATAAACCTGGGCTTACAATTGCTAGACCAGGTCTCACAGGCATGCTGACGCATCCATACTGCACTACTCAGGCCTTCTGACTTGGATCTGCGGCTTGAGCTGCATCCTCATTGCAAAATGACAGGGCTTGGATCTGAGTCAAAGCAGGACTTAGGCTCTGACCCTTGCCCCTAGAAGGGTCCTAGGACCCAGGTTCTGAGTGCTTGCTGGTCCAAGTCAGACTGATTTGTATATGGACAGAAGGGAGGCTTGGGCTCAGACCTGAGTCAGAACCTGGCTTAGTATGCAGTGTAGACATACCCTTAAATTAGGGTTGCCAACTTCCTGATTGCAGAAAGCTGAACACCCTTGCCCCACCCCCTACCCCGTTGCCTCGTCCCTGCTCTGCCCCTTCTGTGAGACCCCACCCCCTGTCAGTCCAGGCCCTCTCCCTCCATTGCTTGCTGTCCTCCATCCTTGCTCACTTGCTGATTTTCGTTGGGCTGGCACAGGTGTTGGGATGTGGGAAGGAGTACAGGCTCTGGGCTGGGGCCAGAAATGTGGGGTTCAGGGTGTGGTAGGGGGCTCTGGCTGAGGCAGGTGTTTGGGATGTGGGAGGAGCTTTGGGGTGAAGGCTCTGGGAGGGAGTTTGGTGCGGGAGGGGGCTGGGGCCAGAGTGTTGGGGTACAGGAGGGGGTTCTGGGTGCAGGCGCTGAGCGGGTCCTGGAAGCAGCCGGCATGTTTCTCCAGCTCCCATGCAGAGGCGTGGACAGGCGGCTCTGCGTGCTGCCCCCATCCACAGGCACTGCCCCCACAGCTTCCATTGGCTGTGGTTCCCAGCCAATGGAAGCTGCAGAGCTGGTGCTTGGGGCGGGGACAGTGTGCGGAGCCCCAGTGGCTGCCGCTGTGCATAGGAGCTGGAGGGATATGCCGGCTGCTTCCAGGAGCCACGTGGAACTGAGTAGGGAGCCTGCCAGCTCTGCGCCAACCAGACTTTTAATGACCTGGAGCAGCCAGGGTCTCTTTTCGACCAGGCATTCCAGTCGAAAACGGGACAGCTGGCAACACTACCTTAGCTTGCTGGTCCCTACTGGTGAGAGGTGTACTGCATGGTAGTAAAGATACCCATAAACCTCTGGTGGATTGGGAAGGAACACATTAAAATACACTGCAAGGTACTTTCTTATTCATTGTCATTTCCAAGTCACAGCACAATTAGCAGGGCCTAAACAGGAGCTGAGGTACGAGTTAGCTCTAAACTGACATGTGAGAGAACTTGAGTTTGATTTTCTCTCTTGGTCCCTCAGGCCCAGATCCTGAAAAGTATTTAGGTGCCTAACTCTTATTGAAATCAGTGGGAGTTAGAGGCCTAAATACCTTTCCATGGCTAGAAGTACTACAGTTTTCCATCTCCTCCCTGTCAGGTCACTCCTTTAGCATGGAAAAGGGGGAGAACGGAGAAAGGACTCATTTTCTCAGGCATTGTAACAGCGTGGTGGCAGCTGTTCTTTAGGAACAGCAGAGCATGGCAACCCACAAGCACTGCTCCAGGAAGAGGTGGCTGATGAAGGAGAAAGTGCAAAAATAACATGTCATTTCATGATTTTGTGTGTCATTTGCCACTTATTTCAACACTTGTGCCAGCTCACTGTGCTCGCTGGCGATTGGCCACCGAGAACCACAATGAGCTGACGAACCATTGGCACTTGATCAGCACCCGAAGTGTGAAAATGAGATTAGTTACTAGGGAGACTCATCATCCATGCCTATTGAATAAAAAGGCAGCACTAAGGACACCATTTACACAGGACTTCAATGGGTGTTTTGCCCAAATTGGGATTTGGTACCAAATATTTAAATACATCAACCTGCACCTTAAGTGCCCCCTTTCCCCGCAACATTGCTCTCAGTGATCAAGAGCTGCATGTGTTATACAGAGGCAGGTGTATTAGACAAATCAGTACTTTGGTGAGGTCCATGTGTCCCCAGCACAGTGCAGTCGGGAACTAAATTACACTGGCCTTATGATAAAGAGCATCTGGAGTTGTGGATAGTATCTCCCACCTTACTGCTTAATAGGGGTGTTGCTAGGTAAGTGATTCGAGTTGGTTTATAAAAGGATTCAACAGAACAAGTAGAGGTAAATTACCGGAAGAGAACTTGGTCAATATATATATATATATATATATATAAAAAGAGGGTTAAAGAGTCACACCCTTCAGACTCCATCCAGACTGACTTTGGTGCCTAAAGTTTCTGCCTCAGTGCCTGCAAACTATTGCTGCACCTGTGATGCTTTAAATTGGTCCCAGCTGGAGGTAAAGGCAGCTGCCTGTCAGGAAGTAGCTAACAGCTGCAGTGTCTTTCTCCAGGTCAAGCTGGAGGAAAAGAACATTCTCTATCAGGTGAGAGTTTCTACCTTGGCTGGGTCATACCTGTCTCTCTGCCTGATGTTAGTTGAGCTGTAGCTACTTAGTTAATTGTTTAAATTGGGAAATAGGGACAAAAAGTTTGCTGTTCCCTTTGCGGAAGGGTTGTGAGGAGTGAACTCTGTAGTGCTGTAAAAGAAAAAGGACACACAGGTACCCTATGATAAACATTCAGTGCAGACAGGGAATTAGAAATCAAAGAGGAATGTCTCTAGGGTCCTGGAGTGGGGAAGACACTTAGCAAGCAATTTTCCCCCTAGTATGTGGGTTCCTGAGAGCCTATCTTCCCTGGGTAAAAAGAAGTGTGGGGAGGAATTTAAGGCCAAATTTTACCACTCTTTTTCACTGTGAGTGGTTCATCACTCTGTGAATCATTTCAGTGGACTTACTTGATAGATTTACCAGAACTCCTGGGTAAAGGACAGTGTGTAGTTGTTCTGTGACCAGATCAGGGAACAACTTGGGATGGGAGCTAGGCGAAATACTTTTAAATAGTAAATTTGCTTTAAAAAAAGCAATTGGGGGGCACTAAAACTATTCATGAATTTGGGTTGAATTTGGCTAGTAGTTTTGTTGCTCCTCACACTCTTTCCCCCTCCCCCCCTGAAGTCTGAAAGCATTGAAATGTTTTGTTTAAACATTTTCAACACAAACTTTCAATATTTCTTTTTTGAATCAATATCTGAAGCATTTTCTTTGTCCTGAATAACATTTTTTTTTTTCATCTTGGTGAAGCTGCCCTGAAAAAAATCAGTTTGTGTTTGAAGCTGGCAATTATTTTTTCAGAGTTTTTTTGATGCAGACATCAAAGCGAAAAATCACCTATTCACTCAGCTCTACGTGGGACTCTCTTAGTCACGAATTGGTCCTTGGTCCAGTTGCTCTAGGGCAGACGTAATCTGCATCAGACCCTTACCTGGCACAGCTTTCGGACCCATTTATGTCAGCTTGGTGATCCTGGCTGGTGTGTGGAGGGTTGAAGTCAACGTTCTGCCACTTCCCATCCCTGTGTGCCCTGCGTCCAGTTCCAGGAGAGCGGGAGTAAAAGCTTTCTATGCGTTGCTCCATCACATAAAACCCTTCACACACCTCAGAGCTGTTTCTCAAAGCAATTTTGTGGGGAGGATAGGAGTAGTCTTGATGTCTGAGAATTTACCTGAATCTTACTGAAGCAAACCTGAACCAAAAATTGTATGGTTCACATAGTCAGGTTGGTTCACATAGTCAGGTTAGTTCTTTCTCATTATTCTGCCTTTTCACACATCTCTGCAATTCCTAGTTCTGAGTGGAAGCAGAAGTTCCAAAGTACAAGAAGGAATTTTTTGTGCTGCTTCTAGCCTGAAGATCAGAGGTTCTCAGCAGATTCAGATGAATATCTAAAATGTGGAGTGCTCATCAGAACCCAAGCTCAGGCAGTTGGCTCACAAGGCACAGTGGGGTTTTTTTTGTTGTTTTTTTTTTCTTGCCCTATTTAGAAAATAGGGAGAACTGTGTGTGCTCCTGTAATTGATTCTAATGATAGTGCAGCTTTTGAGAACAAAAATCAGTAATGTTCCAGCTAAGTTTGATGGTGATCTTGTAATGAGCTGGCTGCTTGTGTTTTAACTCTTAGCTTGTCAATGGACTAAGCATAATTATTTTCTTTTCTTGATATACAACTCGTGCTTCTGTTAATAACATTTCCACATCTCTCTCTCACACACTAATTTTTTAAACTTGAGAAACTGTGATAGACTAGGATTGCCAAGTTTGTAATATCTAAAAACTGGACACCCCATCATGAATGCCAGAACCTCCCCTTCCCTGCTCCTTCCCCTACCCCAAGGACTTGCGCCTGGTTTGCCCCTTCTCCACTGCGGCCCTGCCCCCCCCCCATTTGCTCCTCTTTTTTCCCTCTCCCTTCCTGCTCACTGCTTTTGCCCTTTTCCACCCCTCCCTGCATGGGTCAGGAGGGACTCACCTGCAGAGCCAGGGCTGGGAGCTGCAGCTGCCCAATGCAGGTAGGAGGTGGCCCCGGCTGAGTAGGGGCTAGCGCAGGTGATGACTTCGCCTTCCTCTGTAGCGTGGGGTACGGGTCACTTGCTGGAGGATTCTCTGCTCCTTGAAGTCTTTAAACTACGATTTGAGAACTTCAATAGCACAGATATACGTGTGAGGTTTTTTGCAGGAGTGGTAGGTGAAATTCTATGGCTTGCATTGTGCAGGAGGTCAGACTAGATGATCAGAATGGTCCCTTCTGACCTAAATATCTATGACTCTATCTATGAATCTATGACTCAGCGCCTTCCCCACCCACAGTAACCAGACTTTGGGTATCTGGTCAGTAGATCTGACCGGACATCATCAGGTCCCCTTTTTGACTGGACTTTCCCATCAAAAACCAGACACCTGGCAACCCTATGATGGACAAGTGAAGGTGGCCTCTCTTCATTTAGGGCAATCAAGGGACTGTCACAGCTATTTGTAAACTGTTGCTCCATTAGGAAAAAGTTATATATTTGTGTCTTTTTCCTCTTGACACAACAATAAACAGCATGAAGAAACCACATATATAGTTGTTTTTATTAACTGTGTTTATTAAATATACTATACACAAACATGGCAGGCCTAGCTGCATACATACTGCTGCTCTGACTGGTTTCTAGCAGCTTGTAAACACAGAACACTGAGTACCATCAGAGTGCTCACAAACTCTTTAAGGGAGTTTACCCTGTTCCTATTCGCTACAACATTCTCTGTGACAAACTGTCTGGCGTGAGGCTCTGTGTCTGGGAGGGAGAGGAAGGGGTGAATAGAACTGGAGTGGAGTTGTGTGAATATATCTGATGGTGTTTACGTATGTGATTGTGAGGACTGGCGTGTACTTTTCTGTGTGAAAACTGTTACGGATGGTCTTTTAATCATGTTTAACAGGGTAAGCATTCAAATTTAAACTAGTTGCTGCTATTTACAACACTGAAGGCTATGGACACAGAGAAAACTTCTGGTGGAAAAGGTGAGTATTTGGTCTCTTAGACACAATAAATGACACTTTTTAAGAAGAGTATTTTGACTGCCCCTGGGGGACTAAAAAACATGGAATCCTCCGTCAAGAAGAAAATGGAGTGTTTCATTTTGAGTGTCACAAATGCTATTAAGAAAGACAGATTGGCTGATTTTTTTCCAAGCCACCACACTAAGATGTGGATGATGAAATATTACAAGTTGATTTCAGCAGGCAAGAGGCTGGGGGGCGAAGTCCTCTATTAAAAATAAAAATATTCCCCATGAGATATAGTCCCCCTAGTTGCCAGAAAATAGCTGCTGTTGTTTGTTAGTACTGTCGATCAGTGGACCAGATTCATGGGATTGTGAGGGTACAAACAAAAGCAGAATTTGGCCATAGAGCAGTTTTACGAAGGTCTCCTGGAGACTCATTTGATACCCGATCTCTTCTTCGCAGATGCAGGAACGCGGGTCAAACAGTAATCTCAGTTACACTGACGTACCTCTGGAGAATCTCACTGAAGTCAATAGAGTTACTCCCAGTTTACTCCTCCTGTAAGTGGGGTCAGAAGCTGGTCCCATGTATATAATAATGAAGGAAGATAAAGAAAGATAACATTATGTGTCCTGAATGCAGTTTTGTTATTAGTGCTGATATCATTTTCAGCAAACAATTGCTGTAATTACAGGTATCTTCCTTCCCCGCCTCCCCACCCCCCACCTTTTGTTTAACTCGTCTTCTCAGTTTTGTTATGGCCACAAAGGGACATAATATATATCACCGTGGGTTGTAACCCAGAACTGGGTCGTGGAATGGAAGGGACTGAGTCGCGGTAGCTCTGGTCAGTACCACTGACCGGGCTGTTAAAAGTCCCGTTGGCGGTGCTGCCCGGCTAAGGCAGGCTAGTCCCTACCTGCTCCAACACTGCGCTGCGCCCTGGAAGCGGCCAGCAGCAGGTCCAGTTCCTAGGTGGGGGGCCCACAGGACTCCATGCGCCGCCCCTGCCCTGAGCACTGCCTCTACACTCCCATTGGCCAGTTCCCGGCCAATGGGAGCTGGGGGGGGCAGTGCCTGCGGGTGGGAGCCGCTTGTGTACCTCCGTCTAGGAGCCGGACCTGCTGCTGGCTGCTTCCGGGGGCAGCGCGATCCGCGGTGCTGGGAGAACAGGAAGCCTGCCACTGCGCCACTTATGGGAACCACCAGAGGTAAGCCTGCACTCCAATCCCCTGCCCCAGGCCTGAGCCCCCTCCTGTACCCCAAACCCCTCATCCCCAGCCCAGAGCCTGCACCCAGAGTCCAGAGCCCTGACCCCCTCCCACACCCCAACCCACTGCCACAGCCCTGAGCCCCCCCAAACCCTGAATCCCTCATTCCCAGCCCCACCCCGCAGCTCTCACATCCGCACCCCAACCCTCTGTGCCAGGCCCTCCCAAACCCCTCATCCCCAGCTCTGTTGGGTCGCTGGCATCAACAATTCTCTTCAATTGTGTTGCCAGAAAAAAAAGTTTGAAAACCACTGATATATATGGGCTAGCACCAAATTAGGTTTGCTGTATCATTTAGAAAAAGGTTTGTAGTCATGTTTTTGGCCGTTGGCAAAATTATAAGGGCTGTTCTTGAGAGTCTAAAACCAAAAAAAGCAAAAACCAAAAGAAAACGCAGCTTTTTTGACTGGCATAATCAGTAACCCTTCGAGTCTGATCTGTGTTGTTGGAAGTAAGGAGACACAATATCGGTACTAGAAAAGCCATAAAATGTCTGTGTGCATTTTTTGCAAAGTAATCAAAATCTTTCACTTATTATCTATATATTTATATTCATATAAATACACAGTGGGTATGCTTAAAAAGTAATTCTGGTTTTAAAGCATTCCTGGTTCCCGCAATCTTCCCAGGTCTTAAAGGCCCCGATCCAGTGCAGCATTTACACACGTGCTTAACTTTAAGCATGCGAGTAACCCCTTTGGCTTCAAGAGCTGTGAATTAAAATTAAAGTATGTGCTTAAGTGCTATGTTGGGTGGGGGCCAAAATGAGGAATCCTGGTAATACATCTGAAATGTGTTCACTGTACGTATGTATACTGGATGTGCATATCTGTGTGCACGTAGATGGGTATTATCTTAAATAAAAACCTGTTTATTATGTTGTTTTTGCCAACTGGTGCCCAGACATAGCGCACAGTCTTCCTGTCTGCTGTGCAAACACCCTGAGTATGTACTGCAGCGGAGACTAGAACCTGCCTAGTGCATGGAAGCCCCTCTGACAAGGGAACTGACAGCAAGCTTCGCCCTGGTTCAGCTGACAGAAGCCGTGCAAAGCTGGTCCCAGCTATACATTGCATTTTGCACATGTTCCTATTTCTCAGTGTGATTTTCGTAGAGAGGCTGTTTTCTGGGAGGTCTGACATGGTGGTCAGGCTCTTTGAAGGGCGGATTTTTCCCTTAAACCAAAACAGAAGTTTGAGAGAGAAGCAGCAGGGGTACGGTGGGGAAGTGATAGGTCAGAGCAGAGGGAAACTGTAGAATGGCCATGCCCAGAGTTGCTGCTGATACGCCTACCAAGAATGCAGTATTCACAGCCCAGTTCTATGGGGTTGTCTTCTATCCGGGTTTCTGGAGAGAGTCACATCCATTTTAAGGGGTGTGATATTTAACAACCCTGGAGCTCTAGCATCTTCTAGACATATCTACAGCTTTTACATTAGCCTTGGACTACTGAATCTAGCATTCCCAGAAATGGATCACTGACCTAGAAATGGTTATTTTAAGTTGTGTAAGGACCCTAAACACCGAGAATAATTGCAATCCTTAATTCTGTGAAGGACAACAGTCTGGCAATTGGATGGGAGGGGGAGACTGGAGAGGGAGCTGCTTATTTTACTGCAGAAACCCCATCTGATTTTATCTGTTTGTCTCACTCAGGCGTATCAAAATAAATGGCTATCAGGGGCTAGTAGCATTAAGGGGTGGCTGGCTGGGATCTTCTGGCCTGTGGGGCCATTTGTCATTCCCAGGTGACTTTTCTGGATGCCCACTTCTATTTCATTTCCCCTACTCCCATTTCAGATCCAGGCAGGTGTCACGTGTGTCTCCCTGTGGATGGATCAGAATTGTCATGCATTCCTTCATCACTTTGAGAGTAATGTGTGTTTTATCCTATTGGTTTATGTGGATTTAAATGTGTGCAGGACATACAGACAGGATCATCATACTACTTGTTCCGGCTCTTCTCCCAACAGCAGACATAAGCTTTTTGTGATGGCATGGCTGGGCTGGGGTTAGATCACTTCATGCTTTGTAATGGCTAAAAGCCCTTATTACCAACAAGGAAAGGATGTGCGTGTGTCTATGGGAGAAGAACCACAATGGAGTGGAAAGGACAGGGCAGGGGTTGCTGTGGCTTCTCAAGGGACCGCTAGATACATTGGGAATAATGGTGGCACAATGATTGCTGGGAAGGTGATGACACTGGGTCTGATCCTGCGGTCAGTGAAGTCAGCAGGCATTTTACTATTGGTTTTGGTGGGAGCAGGATTCGGTCCTTACCCTGTAAATAACTTCTTGTTTCTCCTGCAGGCCAGTGACACTTCATCAACAACAGTGATAAAGACATTCATTGGGGATCAGGGAATATTTGATGGAATCTAGGGGGCGGGGGGAGACCTGTAATGTAGTTGTTCAGTCACAATAAGTATCTGAAATACTGCATTGGAACCTGATTATAAAATCCTTACTCACATCGGTGAGCAGTTACACACCTAAATAGTCCCATAGAATTCAGTGAGACTGATCATAAGAGCGATCGCTCTGCAGTGCATGTACAAGTTCACAATCTGATCCTGTATTTAACTGAGATACACTAACAGTTGTATCAAATGTTGTGTGTATCTTAGATACCTAATCTGCCAGGGTCCATGGTAAAATGTTGCTTTAATTAAGTGTCCCCATGAATTGTTAGCCAGTATATGAAGATTGTGTGTGTATATGAAACAACTAACGTAACATAAACCAAAAGATCAAATGGTATTGCCTGAAAGAAAAAACACTGAATTGCTGTCCAAAAGGTGCAGCCATTAGAGAATAATATTTTTTGTTTGCAATGCAGCTGGGTCTACAGATGCAGAAGGAAAGACCTCAGTGATCTGTGCAATGGCTTAGTTTGTTTAATTTGCTAAAACAAAGAGCTGAAAAGCAGACAGGGTCTTCGCAAATATTCAGAATGATTCTCTCTCTGCCTGTGTGTGTGTGTGTGTGTGTGTCTCTCTCTCTCTCTCTCTCTCTCTCTCTGTCTGCATGTGTACATGCTTCAAATGCAACTAATCTTAATTAAATGCTCCTGAATGCCTTCTGTTCCGCATCTCTTGTCTAAATGCTGGAGCACTCCTCTGCCACGGAGTTACTATTTGGATCTGGAAAATAAAACCAGTAATTTAAAGTCAAACAGCTACATTTTATAGTGGATTTTTTTTAGCTTTTCATCCTTTGTAACGAGCTCTTAGTAGCTTGAAAATGAGATTACTTTCCTTACTGACCTTAGTGTTTTTCTATCTACTTAGCAAATATTGCAGTTTGCTATGTTTCTAATGGTCAGAAGCCAATGTGACTTTTTAAAATTGGATTCTTTGTGTCTGCACAAGAAAATCAATGGTGTTATCTGGCATGTGCACAGAGCTGTGAATAGTGCAGAACCAGCAGGGGTTGCTTTCACAGAGGGGTGTGGGGAAAGTCATACCAAAATGATTGCTTTTTATTTTTACATTTAGTGACAAATGAGAGAGCATCTTGCTACTTTTAAATTTAAGGTTCAGGAAGCATTCTTCATCCAGATATAAATATTTTTAAACTGGTTAAAATTTGGGCCTAGAAATGGGCTAAACACAGAGCCATTTATCCTGCCACCCAGAACTTCAGGGATTCAAATAAATTGGGATCTGAATCATCCTCTGCCTTTGTATAACTCTAAAATTATAGTGTTTGCCCCACTTCACCCCATTCTCACTGTGGGCCCCTTAAAAGACATAGAAATAGATATCAGATATAGGCACAGCAGCTGGTAAAAGGTTTCCTACTCTCATAAAGCTGAGTGTTTGTATGCAAACAAGTGAGCTGTGAACTTATCTGCCTGTGTTTATCTTTTGTGGGGGAGTGAACTTACTACTGCAGAACCATCATGGGAAATTATACTGCAGAAATTATTCTGTGGTATGGGGGGGAAAAAAACCTTGTTGAGTGTTCCAGCACTAATCTATAGCTCCGGGGAGAACAGAATTTTATTGAATGGGATGGGAGGAATTGACTCTTTCAGCATCTTTTCTTCAGGACATCAGGGGTAGAGTCATTTAATTAAGTGAATGTTGGTGCTGGCCTGATAGCACGAGAGACTGGTCTCCTCTATTTATCCTCGAAGCAGATCCACCACATGCAGTGCATGCTTTCCCGGCTGCACCACCAACATGTCCTCACCTGTTCTGGGGGACCAACTCTAATGCTGCAATGGAAGTTCAGCATCCATTCCAGTCTGTCCTTGGCCCTCTGTCCAAACTACTAAATGTGACATAGACACCTGTCCACGAAGAGCTAAACTGAGACGTCCATCTCATAGTAGGCCATCAAACAACCCTCTGTTTACAACCACTTTCAGCCACTACCCGTCTGGATCAGATTCAAACTAGGGACATTCTTTCCAAATGAAAGACTCCATAGCTAGAGTTGTGTAAAGAACTGTTGTTTGTTTGTTTGTTTCAGTCCACTGGCGATTTCGAAAACTGAGTCAGGTGGACCCAAAAATAACTTTAAAAAAAAATTTCAGCGAATTGAAAAAACAAATTAATTTGGGATCGAACTAAATACTTTGTTCAAATTTCAAGCATTTTAAAACATTGTTTAATTTTTTAAAATTAAAACCAGAGGAAATTTCAAAACAAAAGGTCGTTTTGATCAAAACTTTGAAAAATTTCATTTAAAATATCAAAACAAAATGTTAAGAATTTTTTTGGATTTTGTTCTGTTTTCTCCCCAACATAAGCAATTAGGCAAAATGGTCAATAATTTGCAAAATGTTTCTATATTGCCGAATCTGCATTTTTGTCTAACAGTTTTGGACAAAATTATTTGCTCAGCTCTATCCAATCTACTTTCTGTCACCTTACACAAAAGCATGTGTGAAGGAAGTGAAATCAACCTTCTGAATGAGAACAGTCAACTTTCCTGCTAACTTGCAGACAACAAGCAAGCCTTGAGGAGCAGGAATGTCATGAAATGAAGGCTTTTGTCCAGCAATTTGTTTCACAAAATGACGTACTTCTGCTTTGTGGTGTTCTGCCTTTCAGTTGCACAATAAAGTTAGTATGTCAGTATATTTGGCCCTCAGTATGAATTACAGACAGATGGAAAGAAAGAGATGTATTCTAGCAGTCTTAGAACGGGACTGATAGCCAGGAACTCTTGAGTTGTACTCCTGAACCTGACAAGTACTTCCTCTGGTGTTGGTCAAGTGACTTAGAAGACAGTTTTGAAAATTGGCACTAATTTTTGTTTTCAATGTCCAACTTTAGACGCCCAGGTTCTTATTTTCAGAGGCGCTAGCGCCCACATCTGCCACTGACTTCAGATGGAGCTGTGGATCCTTGGTCCCTCTGAAAATAAGGCCCGAAAATGGGCATCCAAAGACTGAGAGACCCAAAATTAGAGGCCACTTTCAAAATGTGGGCCTTAATCTCTCTGTCTTGTCTGTAAAATAGGAATTTTGAGCCCTATTCTCAGCTACCGTAATTGGGCATAGCTCCAAAGGCTGGCTCATAATATGTACCTGTTTCACAGGGGCATAATGAGGATTAGTTAGTTCATATTTGTAAAATGCTTTGATGACTAAGAAGACCTAAGTGTTGCTAGTGGTAGTTAAGGCTGCAAAACTGCTTCCATGATAATCCTCTGTTTTTACTTGCACACAACTTTTTAAAAATTTCATGCGTTTGACTGAAATTTTCCATGCCTGGTCTCTGCCCCCAAAGTGAATTTACGTATTGACTTTTCAAGTTGGAGCAGAGATCTTTTGGCTGTTTTTTGTATTGGGTGATGGTGATTGTTGTGCCCAAAATGGTGTTTAGCAGAATCTAACGGTGTCCATAACGTATAGACAAACACGCGCACACACACTGTGAGTTTACTCTGCAGCATGTACAGTACCTATAAATGATATAGGCAAAATTCTTCTACTTGCTGACCGTTTAAAATAGTATAAATATTTTTTTTTCATTCTGTCCATTCAAAAAGCCCATGTAATCAAGTGCATTTCAGTAGGGACTGAACAATATGTCTTCATTCTTCCCCGCCACACCATGCACAAAGAATTTATTTATTAATTTGCTTTCCAAATTTCCTGGCACCGTGGGTTTTTCTTCTACTTACAATTCATGTAAGAAGCTGCTTTTAGTACAAATGTGTCCAGTTAAGGGCTCACCTAATAGCAGTTTTAATAACCATTTAATTTTCATGTGCAATGCAGTTTCTAATCAATTTAGTGCTGTTTGAAATGTGCCAGAGCGCCAGCCTTGGAGACTTATGTACTGCAAAGAACAGGTACATAATAGGCAGGCGCAATGTAGCCTTCCCTCAGACTGCTTTAATAAGTTCCCAAGATGGATCCGTCATTTCCTGGGGAGACCTCCTTTAAGGATGGGGGCAGAAATGTTTCCATGCTGCTGTGATATTAGGTCTCTGTGCTCAGGCTGTCAACAAGCTGGTCTATTGTGAATGCTGGCTCGTGAGGTGTTCAACAGGAGCAAGAATGAAAAACCTCCAGCTCTCTAAACAGCAGTATTGTGGTGGGTTGGTTTTTTTTGTTTTGTTTTGTTTTTTTTTAAATCACAAGTTAAGCCCCCCAAAATCATGAGACTGGCTTAAAAATCATGAGAGTTTAAAAACAATAAACAATAGGTTCTTTGTATTTGCCGTCTGTTTTCTCAGCCTTTAAGGTTCATGTTTTCAAGATATTTGCCATAGCCACAAAGGCTAGAAGCTAACTTTACGTAAGCTCTCCATTTTTGAAAATCACATGACTTCAGGAACGGAGGGTTTAAAAAACACTTGATAAAATCAGGAAAGCTGACAATACAGGAACGGACATCAGGGGGACATTTGGGGGCTTACTGACCTTTGCTAGATGTAGATTAGTGACCTAGAGGTCAAAGGTTCCATGTAGAGCTAGCTGGGAAATGACTTTTATTTTCCCCATGTAAAATTTTGCCAAAAATAAAACGTTTTTGTTGACAATTTGTTACCAAATTTTTTTTGGGTTTTCATGGGAAAAAATGAAAACTGAAAAGTTGTTGAAAAATTGAAATGTTCTGGTTTCGGGGTTTTGAATGAAAACAAATACTTTATCAAAAATGAAAAAAAATTGATGAAATCCTATTTCTGAGGGGGGAGAAGTTTTTTTTTTTTAAACAGAGAGAGAGAGAATTCAACCAGCTCTGATTCCATATCTTGTTACCAAAGTCAGCTCCTTCACTCTCCTCCCAATTTGTTAATGAAATAGACATAAAGGTGAAGCTTGGGATACAATCAGATCGCTTTTCAGCTTTCCAAAACAGTGAAGGAAAAAGGGAAAAATAGTGAGATTTAAAAATCAGCCACTTTGTTTTCTTGGGATATGCAACACTGTACTTTTTTCAGCAAAAATTGGATTGCAGCATTATAAAAACAGACTGGGAATCAGGTTTACAGTAAGAGAAACAGAATTCATACCAAGCAAAGGATGTGGGAAATCAGTATCACTGTGATGACTGCTAAAACAACCAGACAAGCAAAACCCAAACAGATTAAGTAGGGGTTTTCCACCGTGCAGAGTAATTGCTGAAAATGACTAAAATCCATTTGTTCTGGGACCATGTAGTCCATCAAAGGGTTAAAAGTTTGGAAATAGCAGATGCAGAGCAAAGACCCTGCCACACTTATAAAGACTCAGTTAGCGGGAGTGCAGCACTGCTTACTTATTACATTTGCAAGAAAATTAAAAGAAAGCAAATTAGCTGGGAGCTTTTCAGAACTCTTCCTCCTTTTGCTGATGTTAATGAGATTTTCCCCATACCAAAGCAGCCCTAATAACTTCCGCCAAGTGGCTTCTGTAAGCCAGTGGTTATAAAATGAAACAAACTTGGTGTGACAGCACCTAAGTGAATGCCAAGGGGGAGGGGTAGAAAAAATAAGGGGGAGGAGAGAGTGAAAGAATCATTAGAGTATTTTGCAGTAGGATCTTACTTACGCACTCACATGCTAGTCAAATAGACTCACGCTCATGTGAAGATACATGTGCAAATTCTGTATGTGCATTACATGACACAGTCCTTTCATGCACATAACACCCCCCCCCCCCAAACATTTTATACTCTGTGGAGGCGTTGATTAGATGATTCAGGAAGTAAAAGGTTTGCACACAACTGAAAAAAACTATCACAAACTATTCCCAGGCGTGGATTCAGCCACGGCGCTGTGGAGACTTCCAGGAAGATGAATTTCCTAAACTGGGGTGGAGGTCGGATGAGAAGGGAAGAAGGGCCTGCATGAACTCAGCTTCCTTAACAAGAATTCCTACGTTAAGTAAGAATCTGATGCTTTCCAGGAAACCGAGCCTTTCAACATCCACCCAAGCGGAAGCAATCCTTCAGAGAAAGGAGAGGGGTGGAGAATAGGAGTGAAATGATCCATGCGTTGGGAGGCCCCTTGGTGGGGAACTGCAGAGCTGCCAGGTCACACTGAGCAAAAGCCAGGGGATCTATGGGCTGCCACAGATGGGAATGGCCGGAGCTCCTGTGCTGAAGGTGTCTCTTTAGAAGTGATGAAAGTCTATATGGGTTTGGATTCCAGAGTGCTGCAAAGGTGGTTGAGCAAAAGCCATTGGAATTCCAAGACATTGTCACTCGCTTCTGTTTTTAGTGTAATAATTCCTCTGAATAGATGGACAGATCTGTGCCTGTCTGAGAATGGGGGGGAGGAAACACACCTTTGCTTCCCTTAAAAGGAGTGCGCTAAAATGCGTGCAGTGGGCATTTATACAGCATCTATAGCTATATGCACACAAATACAATATGCTGTGTGGTAATATTATATTTGAATTTCTGAGGCCTGTGTCCATGAAGTTCCATAAAATATAACCGAAAGCAAAATCACCGTGACCTAATAAATAATAGATATGTAGTTTGTGTCTCTACTATAAAACTAAATTTCTGTATATTTTGCACTTCCTGGTGATTATTGCCACTTTAATTTCATGTTAATATTCTTATGCTGAGAATGTTCGGTTACATTTCACTGAATTCAGAAAATTGTTCTAAAATTATTTTTAGAACTAATAGTACAATGCACAAATATAGCAAAGCTAAATAGCAATTCTAACTGATTTCCTGGTAAATGATACCTATATGTGCAGTGACAATGGGGCTGTTTCCCTCAGCTGTTTTTTCTAGGCAAAGAAACCTCCCTGTTGTTGTTCTAATGGTGACCTCACAACTTTCAAATTATTAAAAGTTGAGTAGGATTCAGAACATTCTATTCCAACAAATTCTGAACACTCTAAATATTTCATACCTGTCATCTAAAGCAGTTTCAGCTCTTCAAAACAGCAGGAGAAAAAATTATGCATTGTATATGTATAATACATGATGGCTGATCTCTTCTGACATTTATCTTCATTCTAGAGGAGAGACAGGATAACTCACTTGTGGCTATGAAGATAAATGTCATACCAAGATCCCATTATGTATTCTATTTATTAACCCCTTGGATTATTTTTCTTACCAATTACATTGGTTTAACAAGCAGTCATATGACCAAAATTAGATTTGCACTATTGTCCTCCCAGTTGGAGCCATAAGATTCTCGCTAGGGATCAGGACAGAAATGTGCAGCCGCCATGGGATTGATGTCAAACACTGAGGCTGCTGAAGGATGGGTAAGAATACCAAGTTACCCATCCGGGAAACTAGTACCCCACTCACTGAGGTCAGATACAGTGTTGCCAGCTCTTGAGATTTTTATCATGAATCTCATATTTAGTGGAATTTTTTTCCTTAAAGTCTCAGCTCCTGCAGTCCTGGGATTATGGAGGAATCTCATATTTCACTTTTTAAAAAGAAAAAGTATATTTCTAGCCCTTGATTATGGAGAAAGGCTTCAAAACATGATTCCTACGGGCTAAAACACAGATGATCAATTAAGACCCCAAATGTATAATGATTTTCAGATGTCAGGAGTTTTGGGGGCTTGACTAATGGTTATTGAATGGTTAGGGTTTTGCAATATTGGAAGAGGATATGCCTAGCCAGGTGACTTGTCCCCAGATTGTCCTTGTCCTTGTCCTCCTCGCAAAGCCTGCTTGCTTATTGTCATTCTGCCATTCTTGTTTACTGTTCTGAGTGCAGAATCCTGCACTTGCTGCCAGTGATGGGAAAAGACTGGCGTTCCCTCACCTTCCTCCAGTCTTGATTGGTTTGATAGGAGAGAGCTTTGGCTTTCCCTTCTACTTCCTAACTTCCCCTACAGAAAGTCACACAGATTTTGGACACCAGGGGAAGAAAGGATTAATTAATAATAATTAATACCATAATATAAAAATAATCCATTCAAGCCTCAAAACACAGAGCAGCATTTCATCCCCTGGAAGTCTGTAGATGTTTTGATCCACTGGTTTCCCTCAGCCCATTATAAGGACAAAAGCCATTTTCAAAATCCAGATGTGGATCAGGGAACCCTTGCAAAGCTTGTGAGCTAGTGGCCAGCCTAGTCTAGGGTTTTGGTTTGGACCTTTCCCTACTAACAATGTAATTTATTAAGTGCCTCCTTGCTTAGGGGTGTGGACATACAACATACTTTATCCATGGTATAATACAACATAGTAAACCAGCCACATTTTAAAAAAAACGAACAAAGTCAGTCAGGAATTGGGGAAATGGATAGCCAAATATAAGATATCAGCTCAAATCATCCCATCCTATGGGAAAACCTGTGGGAGGGGATTCTGGGTGAGGAAATATCTGTGAGGATCTCTGGCATTAAGTTAAACGCAGACCTGATTCTCCTCTCAGTTAAACCAGTGCAACTCCATTGACTTCCATGGAGTTGGTCCTGATTTACACTGGTGTAAGTGCAAAGAGGTCTAACTCATAGAGTTATTGGTCCTCCAGTTCCCAGGTAGGTTAAGGTTGTGTTGTACCCCCCTTATTATTATTAATATACAAAGGGACTTCCAGATTGGAGGTCCTAAAAAAGCACATGGGTGTGTTTCTGCTCACAAAACAATCCCCTCATGGAGATCTCCTTCATGCATTATTGCCTTGTATGTGGTAGGAGGGTGGGGCAGTGTTTGTCCCCCAAGGAGAAGCTGAGGGTACCCATGCCAAACCTGGGAATCTCAAGTATCTACAGGAGGCCAGAGTTATACTCTGAAGTCCCTGTGCCTTTGCACTGCCCTCTGGCAGGGTCTAACTCCCTGGCAGTGCAGCTAGGGTTGCCAACTTTCCACTCGCACAAAACTGAACACTCTTGGCCCACCTCCTGCCCCTTCTCCGAGGCCTGACCCCTGCTCACTCCATTCCCCCTCCCTCTGTTGCTTGGTCTCCCCACCCTCACTCACTCTCTCATTTTCACCGGGCTGGCTCAGAGGGTTGGGATGCGGGAGGTGGTGAGGGCTCCGGGGTGGGGTCAGGGATGAGGGAGGGGCCTCTGGGTTGGGGGGTGTAGCGGAGGGGTTCCAAGTATGGGAGGGGACTGAGGCAGAGGTTTGAGATGTGGGAGGGGGTATGGGCTCTGGGCTGGCGGTATGGGCTCTGGGGTGGGGCCAGGGATGAGGGGTTTGGAGTGCAGGAGGGGGCTCCAGGCTGGGGGGTGGAGATGAGGGGTTTGGAATATAGGAGGGGGCTCCGCGCTCGGGCAGGGGGCTGGGGGTGCAGGCTCCGAGGTGGTGCTGGGGTTGAGGGGTTTGGGGTGCAGGAGGGTGCTCCAGGTTGGGATTGAGGGGTTCAGAGGGCAGGAGGGGGATCAGAGCTGGGGAAGGGGGTTGGGGCATGGGAGGGGGTCAGGGGTGCAGGCTCCGGGCAGTGCTTACCTTAAGTAGCTCCCGGAAGCAGTGGCACGTTCCTCCTCCAGCTCTTATGCGGACACGTGGATGGGCAGCTCTGCAACGCTGCCCCGTCTGCAGGTGCTGGCCCGGCAGCTCCCATTGGCTGCAGTTTCTGGCCAATGGGAGCTGCAGAGACAGCACTTGTGGCAGGGACAGCGTGCGGAGCCTCCTGGCTGCCCCTACACATAGGAGCTGGAGGGAGGAGATGCTGCTGCTGCTTCTGGGAGCCATGCGGAGCCACGGCAGGGAGGGAGCCTCTCTTAGCCCTGCTGCACTGCCAACTGGACTTTTAATGGCCTGGTCAGTGGTGCTGACCGGAGCCGCCAAGATTCCTTTTCGACTGGGCATTCCGGTAGAAAACTGGACACTTGGCAACTCTAAGTGTAGTTCCACTGGAGCTGTGTCACCATAGCCTTCCCCAGCCATGATGGCCCCTACTCTTCCTGGTGTGGCTGTATGGAAAGCCTTGGCTGTGTTGTTGTTTTGGGGGTTTTTTTGGTCTGATTTACACAGGGCAGACCCCCTCCTCCCCAGGCTAACCCAGTCTCTACCTCTTTCCTCAGCACAGGCACTGTGTGGTACAGAGAGGCCTCCATGAGGGATGCCATGGATTTGGCTTTAGCCCTTAGAACTTTCCTCTCAGAAACAGGGAAGTCTGCACATGGATGGTCCTCTCCATGCGCAGATCCAGGCAGCACTTTCTGACCCCTTAAGGTTAGGAACAAACTTTTCAGGAAGTAAACCAATGAAGAAACAAAGGGTGCACATAATGGTCATGGAGGCGTAACTGGCAAAGTGGCCAAGGGTCAATGCAAAAAGGAGGTGAGGACCAGGAAGGAAGGGAATGATGGCCATTGGATTTGAAAACGAGGAGGATAGAAAGGAAGTCACAAAGTCCAAGAAAAGGACACCACATGTTTTGTTACAAACGTTTTTATAAGGAAAGATTGTGTAAGAGATCAAGGGCAGAAAATCCAGAACTTGCCAATAACCACTGAGAGGGGCAGAGACAGAGGAGCGCTGATAGCAAGCCCATCTGAAAGGAAGGATTTTGATAAATTACAGCTTTATTTCATCACCAAGCTGGCCGGTGTCAGACAGCACATTGTTTAAAACTGAGAGGAGAAACAGAAAATGCACTGTAACTAACTGCTTTGTGATCTGTCTTCTACCTGTAGGCAGCTGCAACTAGCTCATGAAAGCATCTGAAGGGGACAGGTTGAAAATATCAAACTAATCAATAATCAAATAATAATCAAACTAATCAATAGTCAAATTTGTAGGAAGCTTTTTCTAGTGGTTACAGGAGATCTGGAATTGGGATCTGTTCTCTACCTTCCCTATGAAGTGATGAAATCTGGCAGCCATCTACTGGCTTATTAAGGCTTTATAAAACTGCATGTTCTAGGCTGAAGCTTCTCAGACATCTCTACATACATTTTTAACAGGGTACTGGTGGTGGTTTAAACCCAGAATGCATGCCACCTTATAACCGTTATTGGCTAGTTTACATCCTTCGGATTCTAAATATCTATTAATGTTTTTTTTAAAAAATCCACTATTTTGCATCCTTAGACGATTTGGGTTTTAAAAATTTTAGGACTTAAACAAAAATAATGTTTTATCCCCTTGGTTTCCTGTGTGATGGCAGTTAAATAATAAATAGTGTTTTCACAGAGCTGTTAAAGAAAGAAATGAAAAAGCCATGTTAATTTCAAACTTCAGTAGAAGAGGGAGGAATTAATGTTTGCCAAATGAAGAAGGGCTGAGCTGGTAGGAAGAGAAATTTTATTTTCAGGATTTTGAGAGGGTGTTACAGACAATGAAGGGTGAGGAGGGGTGTTTAAATCACAGCAGATTTGTACCCAACAGCAGGTCAGATTTTGCACTGATTTATGTTCATGCAATCCCACTGAAGTCAATGGAATTTCGTGAGGCATAAATCAGTACAGAATTTGAACCAGTGACCTTATGGATGTAGGGACATTTCTGCTCTCAATTACACCATTGCAAATCTGAAGTCACTCCCATGTAGTCAACTGAGTTATGGTGTAACTTACAGAAGAATTTGTCCCACACTTTATCCTTGTGACTTTTCAATTCACATTCCTGATTCATCAACCCAGAGAGAAACGCAGACTGGCCATGTGCTTTGAGAGAGATTTCAACCCAAACTGACCGATGATGCAGGACGTAGGAAACTGGCCCCCATCCATTGAATATGTGTCTCTTCTGGATCTGTAGGCTTCATAGCCTGTTCTTTCATTTTAGTCTTCAATATACATTATACTTGACATGATTTGAAGTCCCTAGGACCCGATCCTGGAGTCCTAACACAGGCTGGACTCAAAGTGGAGTTCACTGAAGTTCTGCTGGTGCTTGGAGTGCAGGCTCGGGCGCATGGAGACGTTTGGCAGTGGGCTAGGTAGTCTGAGGTGATCCCTGAGGAGTCATGATCATGTCTGGAGGTGTTGCCACCACCTTCCTTTCCTTTATAGCAAGATGGAATGAGGTCCCAAAACTTTTCTCAGTTAAAATATGTTGTTAGAGTATGGAAAATATTGAAACCCAAAGATCTAGAGCTGTAAGAACCCTTCTCACCACAGGTATAACTGGTAGCATGTGGGTATTTGCTGCCCCATGCTTATTTAGCCCTGGGTCTCTCACTCTAAATTAGCCTACCAACGGCAATTCTTCATTCCTCCAAGACCTGGGATGCACTGAGGAAGGACATTTGTACTTGGCACTGTGGATACATGCTGCACGTGTGCCTCTGCTGTACTGAAGATAATGGATTCCGCCTTTAAAAGACTAGAAGGCCTGACATGCAAGTGGCCGTGGGAACGTCTGGAGGCCTGACACTCAAAACTAAGTGCTTTTTCCAGTGGAAGTGAAAGGCCTGAAACTCCCAAGCCTCCTGCCTCTCTGGGATTCAGAGATGAAAAGACAGAGACAGCCCTCTGAAGCTATTGAGTAATGAGCCTCAGTTATGCTTAAATTAGCAGAGTACCAGGCTGGGCAGCTAAAATATCAGAGATAAAATGAAACACCTTTATTGACTCCTGGTGTATCATTAGGAGGATACAAGGAGTCTTTAAAGGGTCAGTTCTGTGAAATACCTCTTTCTGGGTGGGACAGCTCACGGAAACATTGCCAACGGGTCTGTTGGCACAGCTGCTTTGCGAAACTCTTCAGACCAGGCCTCCCGCAGGCTTTGTGGGAGATCTGCAGCTCCCCAGACCCTGGGCAAGAGCTGCTTACAGGTCAGAGTATTAGGCTGAGCTCTGCTTCAATCTTTTTCCTCGGAGGAGAGGGAGCCAGGCCTGTCTTGGTGGTGGTGTGAGGCAGAAGAGTAGTACTGATGCTTGCGGAAGATGCAGTGATTGGAACAGCACTACAAGTTGGCTTGGAGGACGTCAGCCTGGAAGGTGTCCTGCCTTGGTCTGCAATAGCTCCCCCGTAAACTGGACGGGCTTTCTAGCCCTCAGTGGACAGGCCAGTCAGTGCTCAATCCCCATTCCCCATACGACACTGCCATTGAGTGCAAGGGAAATGTAAGCCCAGAGTCAGTATCATCGGGCTTAGTGGAGCTATACTGAATGGGGAAGAGAAAGGGAGCTCTATTTCTAGGGCAAGGTTTGGAAATCACCTTTTTGCCCACCATTGGCATTCAGTGATGGCCAGCAATACAGGGAGGCTTCGCTCTGGTGCTAGGCTTGAGCTCTTAAAGAGAGGAGAGCAATTTACCATGCTTTATCGCTGGGCTTTGTGGTGCTCACTGAGCAGAGAACACCAAACTTGTTTCACATGGTGCTGAGGGGGCTGGGGAGAGGATGGAGAAACAAGTGAATACTGTATGAAATAATCCAGGTATATATTGTACTGTGGAAGGACGTACTGAAATCTGCCCCTGACTGTTATCCATTAGAGGAAAGAGGGGAATAAAGCTGGCACTGCAATTATAAAAGCTAATGGAGTCTGATTTACATTTCAGAATTTATTTCATTTTTAATTGGGAAATAATTTGAATTGCAAGTGAAATAATTAGATTAAAGAAAGCCACTCAGCAATTTACTGCTCGTATTCTCCGGAACTGGACTCTGGATTCATTGAGTAATTGTTAATATTTTGTGAGCTGTGCCTGAGTTTCCCCTACTCCCTTTGCCCTCTTTTCCTAATGAATTGCTTTCTAGAGGTAAAGGCATGTCTTCATTAACATCTGTATTTTGAATCAGGGCTTCCAGGGGGAGCGGGGATCACAAACGACAGTTGGGCAGTTTAATTTTTTTTTTTTTTGAGCTATGAAATTCATGAGAACCTGTCATGGAGGGGTTGGGGAAGGTGTAGTGGATTTCTCCAAGCCATTAAATCTGTTCCAGAGCTATACTCTAGAGGGGAAAGAATGTTCATGTTGGCCTTGGCATTGGGTCTTGGCAAGCAGTCAGAGGGATTCCAGGGTTGTTGAAATGAGGGAAAATCTGACCTAGGGTTTTAATAAAAAGAAAAGGAAATAAAGGACCAGATTCACCAAATGGAGGAGGAGATGCTCAGTAACCCACTGGTTAGGACATTACTTGGTATGTGAGAGCCCCACTCTGAAACAAGGACTTGAGTCCAAGTCTTCCCTCTCCTTGATAAGCACCCGAACCCCCAGGCTATAGGCTGTTTTGGACCAGGTCTCGATCTTGCCATGGTGGGCCATTGGCCATGTGAGAGAGAGAGAGAGAGAGAGAATGTGTGTCCCTTCAGCCAGGTGTTAGGGCACATACCTGGAAGGAAGGGCAACTGGGTTTTAGTCCCTGCTCCATGGAATATTTAATTAAGTGGAACAGGAGAGATTGAGAGCGACATAGCCCAGAACAGCCTACAGCCTGGGGGTTAGCGTGCTTATCGAGGAGGGGGGTGACCTGGACTCAAGTCCTTGCTCTAGAACAGGGATTCAAAGCTGGGCCTCCCACAGCCCAGTATGTCCTAACCACAGGGCTATTGGTGGGGTGGGATGTGGTGCCAGCACCACCCTCCCCCTTGATTTTGCGAATGGTGCTTAAGTCTCCATGTGAATCTAGCCCAGAAAATTGGAATGGCTCATTGCTGATTTATTTGTTTGACCGATACAGTTTGCCAAAATTGCCATGAGTTTGCTAAATGTTCTGGTCCACACAACTTTGCAATTCCGCCCCCCCCCCCACCCGCCCCCAAAAGAGTTTCAATCGAACAATGTCACCCACCTCTGTTTGTAGGGTCACATCCTACCTACCACCCCTCTCTCTCTCTCTCTCTCTCTCTTATTATATGTATATAATATGGAAGAGATTCTTTCTGATTTGGGGAGTTACCTAGCAGTGCTCAGGGTTATTAATGTTATAAATCACTGTTTACTGGTTCATAAAAACAATCTATCATACATTATAGATCTCAAAAAGACAGTATCTTACAGAGCTCATCCAGAAACCAATCCATTTACTGTTTACTGTCTTCTTTCTCATTGAGCTAGTAGACTGCTGATTATTTTTCGATTACTTCTCCATTGTATGCCATCAGCATGTGGCCATACTGGGTCCTGTGACTTCTTTGCCCCTACTCAGACAGGAATCCAGTATTGCCCAGAAGAATAACTGAAAATTGAACCCATTGTTCTTTGGCTTGAAGAGTAATCAGGTGCATTTTGAAAAATAATCTATTACTGTAATCCATCATATTAGCCACACTAGGAGCAGAAAGTAGCCCCTTACCTTTTTAAGGCAGGGTAGAGTTTGCTAATCTTTGATAACAAATACGGTTGTTTTTCCAATATAAAGGCCCCTTTTTCATATCGCCTCTTTTCCAGCTTCCTCGAGTTTCCTTAATGACTGAAGCAAAAGCAGATATTGTTAGATATGCAGCTATAAATGATTCTGACAGCTTTGCATAAAGCATGTGATAAATTCTGAGGCCGGTGTTTTGTGCCAGGGTAGTCATCCCAGCCAAAATATTGGTGCCAAACTAGGGTGACCAGAGAGCAAGTGTGAAAAGTCGGGACAGGGGTGGGGGTAATAGGAGCCTATATAAGAAAAAGACCCCAAAATTGGGACTGTCCCTATAAAATCAGGACATCTGGTCACCCTATGCCAAACTAACAGGGAAAAGCGTATTCCAGAAACTCATAAGAGAATTACCACTTCAGGCACTGGTTCCCAGCCTTAACCTGGTGGGGCTCCCCCTTGTGGGTGTTAGTGAACACTCACCCATCCTATGTACCCTAGTCCAGTGGTTCTCAACCAGGGATCCTGAGCCTCTGGGGGCCCACGAGCAGATTTCAGGGGGTCCTTCAAGCATGACCGGCATTAGACTCGCTAGGGCCCAGGGCAGAAAGCCGAAGCCCCACCATGCAGGACTGCAGCCTGGGACCCCGAGCCCATCACCCAGGGCCAAAGCCTGAGCAACTTCGCTTCATGGGGTTCCCTGTGGTGTTATCTTTTATTTTTAGATGGAAACATTTGAAAGGCACATAGGGATGAGCTAACCATGTAAGTAATTAGGCTGGGAGTGTAAGCAGAGGGGGCCATCCACACTCATTATTTAAGAGCCAGCTTCCTTATTTTTGCTGCTTGGATGGTTAGCTTAGCATTGATGACATTTAAAGGGACTCTGCCTTGTAGACTAGAAATACCTGGCCAGGTTCCTTTCAGAAGGGAGTTCAGAGATTGGACATGACTCTCAGGGAAATTAAAATATAATATTTTGTATTTACCGAGCCCTTTTCAATGCTAAAGATCCCACAGGATTTACAAACCACACAATCTATACAGGAATCCCTTCATCTGTCACTGAAATGCAGCCACCTCTGGGGTCAAATATGGGAGCTGTTTAACTGCACATGGTAATTTACCCTGATATTTTAGGGCAGGAACTGAAGAATATTGTATCTATCTGAAACTACAGGAGGAATGTAAGGCCCAAATGAGCTCAGTTTTGCAAGGCACTATCAAACTTCACGCATACAGTCCTTGCTCTGAAGAGCTGACAACCTAATGTCTGTCTTCGATATAAGTATTAACTATATCTGACCCTGCTTAGCTATTAGATGTGATGTGATCACAGTCCAAGGTGGACCAAAATATATTGGCTATCCCTGCTTTTCTTCTTCATGCCTAGGGTTATATTTTTTGGTGCACTGTTGGGACTTATCCCAATACCCTAAAATGAGGAACCATATTACTGTATCGCAGTTCCCTTGTACTTCCTAGCCACATGCTCTTCCTTACTGTGTATCACCCTCCCCTGCTGCCTATTGCGTACACTTTGGCTCTGGCCCTGCAAGCAGCTCCGTGTGAGCAGACCCTTACACTTGCATGGAGCCCCATTGCAATGAGTGGGGCAGCACACAGGCTCAGGGATCTGCCCGCACATTGCAGTTTGAAGGCTCAGGGCCTCAGATCATGAACCATTGGGGACAGGAGTGCCTGGCATGCTTCTAAGCATGATATAATAATAATTAATAATCCTGTCTGATCTCCATTTCTGAGCATTGGTGCTATTTTATTGGAGCGCTTCTCCTGCCATCTAAAATTACCCAGAAAAATTAAAAGGCTCAGCAGCCACCTTGTCGGTGGGGGACCGGTTGGTTCTTCAGCAAATGACAGTGAATTAACTGAACCATACGTATCTCCAGGCTGCAGATGAAACGGTCTCACCTTGTATGTTCTTTGTTTCCTGGCTACTCTGGCCTTTAGAGCAAACTTGTGCTGAGCTCAGGAGAATTAATTGCGGCGGCTGCCACCCTTGCGTGCAGTGCTGCTTTGTTGCCATGTCAACTGTGCATGTCATTTGTTTACATTTGATTTGGCAGAACATTCCATGATAAGAACCAAGGCCTCCAGTGACTTTGAACTGCGGGGTGGTTGGCAGGGGATCTAAAGGATGGGGAAGGAGGAAGAGGGTATGTGTCTTCTACCCCTACGTTTCGTTCTGTGGCTACTTGGCCCCTTCACTCACTAGCTCATTTCCTGGGAGGTGGGAGTGTGGGAAGCAAATGCTAATGCAACATGGTTAACCCAAGAGGTAAAGTTTTTCATGGTTGACCCCAGAGGCTATACGGCTGTTTCACCTTCAATTTCCATACCTATTTTATACCAAATTTTTCCCAGAGTCCTCATCATTTTCAGCACCAAACCTGGTTAGTTTGGAATTTTTTAAGTATACTATTGTAACTGGAGCAGCTAAAGACAGTGGGCCAAATTCTGATGTCATGGCTCCTACCAACTTCAGTGAGAACGTGACGTGAGTAAGAAGAACATCAGGAGCAAAAAGATTTTCAAAATCGCTGCTGACTTGTTTTTTGCAAGCCTTGTTTCTAAACAGAGAGCTAGCTGGGAAAAGGTTGGTAAGAGGTAAGAAAATAGTCCAATGTCCTCTTAGCTGTTTGACAGAGGCTTTTTTTCCCCTATATTCATTGTCCCACGGGAGGTAATAATATCTCCATTTTCTTTTCCGTACTGTTCCCTGCCATCCTGACCCTATATGCTGTACTTCTAGGGTCAGCGGGCAATATATGCAAAACTCAAATGCAGGGGGAATGAGAGAAATGGTGATTTCCCCTCCATTACATTAATCTCTTTGATTTCAAGGAACATATGTTGATGGGGGAGGGGAGCTCCCATAGTAAATGCTCCCTATTCACACTCTGAGTATGGCGTGTATGCAGGGGTGAAAGTAACTTAAAGGACTTACCGGTATGCCAGAGTCCTGAGCAGGGATGGGGCCTTGACCAGAAGGGGCGGGGCCTCGACCGGAAGGGGCAGGGCCTTTAGAGCCCCAGGCCCTTTAAATCGCCACTGGAGCCCAGCTGCTGGAGCCATCGGCGATTTAAAGGGACCCGGGCTCTGCTGCGGTAGCGGTGGCTGGAGCCCGGGGCCATTTAAATCGCTGCCCAAGCCCCCCTGCCAGAGCCCCTGGAGTAGCGGCAGCGGCCGGGGTCTCCGGTGGTGATTTAGAGGGCCCGGGGCTCCGCTGTGGTAGCGGTGGCTGGGAGTCCCTGGTCCTTTAAATTGCCAACGGAGCCCTGGGGCTCCCTTTCACCTCTGCTTATATGTACATTCTCCTATAAGAGGGGCATCCCTTTGTCAGCCCTTCTTCAGAGCGCTGAGTGAGACCCACGAAAAATGTTGGATTTTTTTTTAGTATTAGTGAAAATACCCTTCCTGTATGATTAATGGCCAAAACGATCAGTACCAATTAGAAACACCGGGCTAAGGGAAAGTGGTGGGGAGAGAGAGTTTTTGGGTGCCAGTTGGATCTCAGTCTCTCTTTTCATTGCATAGTGTGGCTTTAAACATTTGCATTTGACAACTTGACCCTGTGTCCATTGGGTCAGATTCAGCTCTGTGACACTGGTGTGAGTCTCGGGTTTTAAGGCTAGATAGGGCCACCAAGGCATCTGGTCTGACTTCAAGTATATATCACAGACCACTAACCCCATCAAGCCCCCTCTTGTATCTTTGTTGCCTTCGATGGTGATGTAACTGAGAACAGAATTTGGTCCATTGTGTTCACTTTGGGGGAAATTCTCTTAGGAGATGTACACAGTGGTACCCAATTCCAAGATTGTGCTCTCCTTAGATGTAGGATCTCCCACTGACCTCAACAGAGGTTTGGCACATGTTGGAGAGCTGGGTATAGAAGATGGGCATTACTGTGAGGTTCTGATGAGAGAATTTTGCCCTTTATTCATATGTGGGTGAAGTTTCCTTTGTACTTTTCAATTTTTCATGACCCAGACAGACCACATCTCTAGTTGGAGTGTATCAGTCTCAAGACCTATTCAGTCTTTAACCTCTCTAAGACTGTCAGACATGGTGCCAATTTCTACCAAATGTATTTGCTGCTGTAAAGCACCTGTCTCCCAAGAGGCTGAATTGCAGCCATCAATGCATTTCACATAAGTTACCAAACAGCCATTAGAGAGAAACAACTTTTGCATACTACAGACCTGGGTAGGATTTAAACTGGCAATCTAAAAGTGAAAGATTCCACAGTTCATTAATAATCCATCTGGCATTATCTAGTTCCTCCTTGTCAAAATTCCACTTAATGAAAAAGTTAGGTGCTTTCCTAAGGACATAAGATTTTTTTTTCCAGACAGTGGGTTTGCCAGATCTGCTATGGGAACTAGGTGTCCCCCATGTTTTTTGGAAAGTTCTTTCGTTCTTCTGCACTGGAAATCAGCTCTTCTTTTCTATGTGGAAGACCTTTGCAACTTGCAGAGCTCAGGTGGAGTAGAGAGAGAAGGGAAAGAGGGGTAAAAGAGTGGGTGACACTTAAAAACAAAATAGCAAAGAAAGCTGCTTGAGCTTCAGAAGAGGATGTGTGCGGGTGGGTAACACCCACAGTGCCACTTAGAAATAACTGTAGGTATATGTTTCCCAAATAAACAAGACATTGCCAGTGAACAGACATGAACCTATGGAGCTGGCTGCAATAATAATAATAATAATTAATAAACAGCCTATCAGATAATGGTGCAGTGTGTGATTCATAGAAAAGCAGTGCATCTTGGGCCTGATCCAAAGATAATTGATGTCAATGGCAGTTGCTCCATTGATTGTGCAGCCTTTGGTCCAGACCCCTTATAAAGACATCAACTGTGCAAGGATTTCAGTTGTTCTCTTGTTTCTCAGGCCCTTTTTTAAAAGAGCTATTTGAAGAAAGCTTCAAACACAATGGGTGGAGGAAGCACATGGAGGTAGCCTATTTGTCCCAGCAGTCCTCTAGGAGGACAGAGATAAGTTCTTTATATTCATTTTTCCATGGCTGCTTTGTCCCAAAGGACTCCTCATTTGCCTCCACTTCTGTGCTTGAGTCTCTGTGTAACATTCCCCACCATCCTTCCATCTGACAGGTGATGCCCCTTTGAAGTCTTGCCAACCCTGCTGCTTAATCATCTAGAAGAGTCACTGCTGAGTGATGCAAGGTGCTCCTTCTTTCCTAAGGGCTTGAATTCTCTCCTAAAATCCAGCTCTCTGGAGGTGTGTGCTACCCAACGCAGTAACAGGGACACTTTGCTTTTGTGTTTTATTGTAGGGTTCCCAACTTTCCAATTCTGGAAAACCGGACCCCCTGCTCTGCCTTCCTCCCCCCCAGGGCCCTGCCCTCCATTCACTCCTCTCCCATCCCGCCCGCCATTGCTTCCTGCTCTCCCCCATCCCTTTTCTTGTCGCTCGATCCTCATCACCTCCTTCTGTTCCAGGGATGGGATGGGAGCTGCAGCCTGATGCAGTGCCTGCTTCCTGCCTGCCTGCCCACGTGATGCAGGGAGGAGGCAGCCCTGACTGAGCAGGGATTGGTGTGGGTTAATGACCTGGCGCTTCTCCCCACCCACGGTAACTGGACTTCTGGTGTTGGGTTAGTACATCTGACCGGACACTGCCAGGTCCCGTTTTTGACCGCACTTTCTGGTCGAAAACCGGACACCTGGCAACCCTAGTTTATTGGTCAAGGACATGCCCTGATTCCCTTGTCGCTTTCAGCAGATGAGCTTTCTAGGTGGGAGCCTGGCTTCCAAACAGTTCTTCACCAAAGGTGACACATCTTAAACTGTTTGTTCTCAGGAAGTACTCGATTATAACCTTAAAAATTGCAGTCTTTCTTTAGAGTATCATATTTCTGAATGTGATGTTACAAAATGCAATGATAGCTATTACTAATAAAACTTAGCTCTTATATAGCATTTTTATCTAGGAGTGGTTTTGGGGTTGAGGCACAAGGCTGGGAATCAGGTGATCTGGATTCTATTCCTGTTTGTGCCACACATTTCCTGGGTGACCTTGACTAAGTCACTTAACCTATACATTCCTAACTTTCCCATCTATAAATTGGGGATAATATTTATCTACTTCACAGGGCTGTTGCCAGTTTACATTTGTTAATGTTTATAAAGAGCATCAACCTTATGGATGGAAGATGCTACAGAAATGTAAAGCATTAGTATCTTCATAGTGCTTCTCAAACATTAACCTCACAACACAGCCATCCTCAGAACACATATCTAAACAAAGCCAATTAATTAAGGCAATTGGCTGCAACCATAATCAGTATATTTAGCAAATACCCACAGTCAAATTCTGCCCTGGTTTATACCCAGTGCAATGCTATCAACTTCAAAGGGGCTGTGCAGAGTGCAAGTAAGGGCAGAATTTGAGCTCCATTAGCTATCTTTAGCTATGCCTAGCTAGATACTTATCTGGCCCTTTGCTGTCATATCTAAGTACTCTTGAAACCACACTGATGACCAGTAGCATAAGTGTGGGTAGAATTTGGCCTGCAGAGTCTTTATTACTGGTGATGATGCATGAGAACAAAAGAAACTGGTTGGCTCTCAGATCCCTGGTTGTATTTGCAGGACTAACTAGCATGTGGGGAAAAAACAAAACAAAGAAATACAACCTTTTGTCTGGAAACTGAGCAAATCTGATATGGAATCAGTGAGACAGTATAAACATAGAACCCCATGATTCCACTTTTACAGAGTCACTTTGCAGAACAGAACCATTTCAGTTAGTTTCACAAGACGGAGCCTTACAGAGGCAAACGCAGGGTGCAGTTCTCACACAGCAGCATTGCAACCTGTAATTTTAAAGGATTAACTGAAATGTCTTTTGATCACAGCACTTTCCATGATACAATTTATTGCCTCATTGTGATGCCAAAAAACCTCCCTCTTTCATGGTGAACTTCAGTACCTTCGGCCCTAGCGCACACATATTTCTCCCTATAAACTGAAGCTCTTCAAGACATGTTTTCTCCCTCATCCATATGATTTTTTCTCTAGCTGTTCCCCTGGAGTTGCACTAATGTGCTAAAATAAGATCTACTGTCTTTGCTCTGAGCCTTATTTGCATATTTGTTTATGCCCAGTGTACAATATTAGATGGAGAAGGTGGAAGGGGGGAGTGGCATGTTAGGATTTCAGTGCTGTCTAAGCACGGAAATGCAATGAATTTCTTTTTATGGTAAAATTAATAGGCAATGTGTTAACTGTCCTCAAACTGTCATTTTGCTTGCCCCAGAATGTCAGGATTGGGGCAGTACCTCCTGGTTTATTTTTCATGTCATATTACATACAATAGAGCCTGCCCTCTTTACACCTTGAGCCATGTTAGCAACAACCGGGCACTGCCAAAATTGTGCCTGACAACTGTTTCCTAGCTCTGTTGTTGCTAACATAGTTGTAGCACAGCTTCCCTGTAGACAAGGAGTTTTTTGAATAACCATAGAATGTGGGTGAGGTAACCATGAGGCCACGTTTCCAACTTGCCATGAAGACCGTGGGAGCTGCGTGGCTGCAAGTACAGGAGCATCTGTCCCCATGATGAGTGTGGGCATACATCATGCTACAGCTATGTCCAGCTGTAACTGCGTCTAGAAATGATTTCAGCCCTGATGACAGGTCAGAGCGTGAAAAAGGATCAGAGGGAGGCAAAGACAAAGGAGTCAAAAAATCCCGAAAGAAATCTGAGGGAAAAGATAAGGGGAAGAACGCAAGCTCTCTACACAAGCCACAACCCTCAACTTGGACCTGAACTGCGCTTACCTGAAAGAACGCTTCTTTACCAAAGTATTCAGTGAGCACTAATCACCCCCAGAGGGTGTCAGGCTGAAAAGTGCTGTTACCTACCTTAATTCAGAGTGGCAGGGGTGGTTAAAATTCAGATCACTGCTTATCCTAGGCATTAGCCTGCCTGTACATCTGTTTTGTGTCGTGTGTAGAATTCAGCGGCAGCATATGCTAATCAAGCTAATGTTATCACATTATCTTAGGCAGCTATCTGGGGGCTTATCTACTAAATGTGTGACTTTGGGAGGTGGTGGCGAGGGAGGCAGGATGATAGATTGGTCACTGGGCAGGTGGATTACTGGAGGCTGGGAGATAGGTGGGCATGGTGACTTTGGAGCAAGAATGGGATGGGGGTGGGAGAACCTTTCAGAAGGAGGCTGGCCATCTTGCACATAGTTAGCTGTTAGCAACTGTAATCTGGTTACTAGATCCTAGGAGCTGAAATAGTATGGTTATTGTGGTGGGAGCAGATTATCATGACCCTGGGAAAGGGACTGTCTTTACTCTAAGGAATAAATCAGCCGCTCCTGAATTCATCCTGAGAACAGTGGCTGGTTCATGTGCACAGGGCTAAGTGCCAACGGCAGGTTAACCGGCAGAAAGGGGAACTTTTGTAACTGGCTCACCTGCTGCCCATTAAAGGCAGACCTGAAATGGCTGTGAAAGCAGAGGCAGCTCCTTGCATTTACTTCCTGGGTTGTTCTACCACTGATATTAGAGGGAAGAAGGGAGAGAGAGAATCCCTCCATTAGAAATACTGTGTGATTTATCCCTTGCAATGTTTGCATTTGGCCATCATTGTGAACACTTTACTTGCAATGTTGCTTTACTGGTAGGCCAGAAATCCATCAAGCTTGGTTTCCCCATTCACGCAAATGGCTCTTGTACTAACTCTGAGGCCTCAACTTTCCCCAGAGTGCCACATAGCTGAACTGAACTCCTCTTTGCAAAGTTTCTGTTTGCACAGGTGCTTCCACCCACCATGAAAGAACAAGCATGTGGTATCTAATATCCGGTCTGCATTCTAGGCTCAGCCATGTAAGGGTCTTGGTTAAAACATGGTAATCCCAGAACATGGCTAAAAACCAGTTTGGTCTCGCAGTGTGGATGGGACCAAGTTATATGTGGACCATGTTCCTGATCTCTGTGGCAGCATCATTTGGCAACACAGTTGTTATAACATGGTTTGCTTCTGTCTGCACTGCAAGCCCATGTGGTGGGACTACTGTGTTTGAACTGAATCCTCCTGCCCCTTCCCTGTATTGTTGAATTTATAGAGTGGGCAGAACCTAGCAGCTGTGGAATTCCAGTGCTGTGTTGACAGCTGTGAGGTGAAACAAGGCTTATAGGTCAAAGGCCCAATGTAGAAACCACTAGCCTTAGTCAGTGGGGAGGTGTGTCTGAAGTTGGGCATTCATTACTATTAATACAAATAAAATATTTAGGTTACAGTAGCACCCAACAGTTCAACTTGGATCTAGTGTGCTGTATCTTTACCAAAAAAAAAGTGAGTGAACTTCATTGTGAAAATGTGATAAAAGCACTGGTGTGAGGAAGGTATAATGTGGCAGACACCAGGCAAACTTCCCTGCCCTTTCCTTCCACTGCCAGCACGCTTCAGTCCTGTCCTGTGACTGCCCCCCTGCTATTCCTGTCCAAACATAGCTCTGCTAATACATTTCAATCCTGAGCTGTCTTCCTTTGCTAGTCCAGTCCTTTTAGGGCAGGGTCATGCCCGGCACATAAAGGATCCACCTGTAAACTTTGTTTTTTCCACTGAAGTTGCCAAAGAATTATTGTGCGGCACTGTAATACCACATGTATCTTTTTGTGTTATGGCCTGTTTGAGTGGAACTCTGGTCCAGCATTCGGCCACTCCTGTGACACAGAGTGTATGGGAGGGAAACCAAGACCATGTAACGAAAGGGAATATACTGAAATATCCGCAATTAGATGCCAAGTGCTTAACAAAAACCCACTTCTGTAATTTCCCACAAGAATGGGAAAACCATCCCCTGCCTCTGAAGAATTCAAGGCTCCACATTCATATTAAAACTGCTTTTTTAAAATAGGGGTTTTGCTCTTGACGTTATTGAGGAATTTTGAAAATGAAAATAATATTTAGCATTTTCCATTTTCCAAGGGCTTTACAAACATTAACTAATTACTCCTCCTTGTAGAGGGGAGCTAGATGATATGAGCAATGTCAAAGCAAGGATTTCTTAAATGTAAGTAAAATGAGTTCCCAAATTGCCTGTCTGAATCCTGAGCACTGTGCCTCTCCTGCTCTTAACCACATCATACTGCTTTGTATGGTTTGGTTGGTTTTGTTCTTGTTTTTCAGGGAAGTTTAAAAAAAGAAAAAGATTTCTAGTTTTGAAAATTAAGATACTTCCTTCCCCCAGCACACACTTTGCAGCTTAAAGGGACACTGTGTACTTGATTTTTTTTAAGTTGACTAATTAGACAATACATTCTGATAGAGCTGCCTTTAAATATTGTGTCCTCAATTTTATTAAAAGTTCCTTTTCAAATATAAGTGTTTTTCTGCTCCTTTCTTGATTTTTTGAAAGGGTCTTTTGGGTATCCCAAAGAGCAGCACCATCAAACCTATTCAGGCTCAACTTTCCATCTTCCCTTGGACCCTGTGCACCCTGCCGCCTGCTCGGTTTCAGCTTTGTTGCTGATGTTAAATACTCTTTTGTAGATCCTAGAGAAGGGCATGCACTGACAACAGAGCAATGACCCAGCCTTCACACAAAGTGATGTCAAATGCATAAAAGTAAACACACTGGAAACAATTCAAAAGAATCTTTGGGGGATACTAGTAACCGCAGTAGATATAATGTTTTCAGATGGAAATTTGGGGCCAACTCCTCTGCAGGTGTCAGTAGGTGTTGCTCCATTGACTTTAATTGAGCTATAGTTGTTTACACCAGCTGGGGATCTGGACTGTGATTTGAGGGTACAGGGTCTGTTTAGCATATAGAAACACTCAGTACTCTTGACACCACTTTTAGCTGTCAAGAACCTCCACAACAAAGGAAGGGCATGTGATGATGTCAACAAAAAAGGTCATGCTCAAAAAAGAGTTGTGTAGGGTTTTCTTTTTAAAAAAAACTGGAAACAAATCCAAATCGGAGCCTCCAGTAGGTTTTGCTTTTGATCTTGGCTGGTTGGCAGACCTGACAGACATATGAGGATCACCATTAATCAGCAGTGGTCTCTGTAGAACAAATAGAAGTTTTAATAATGGGATCCTCCACTGAGTAAAGCAGGGAGCTACAAAGGTTGTGTGGGGAGGGTCTGATATGGAGATGCCCCTGGTAAGTACTTTATTGCCACAGTCAGCATGAAAGACCAGAGGTAGCTCTTGTACCTACTCCTGCAGTTCTTACATCTTTAATGCATTTTCAGCTAAAGGCAATCTTCCCTCTTTGTATGTTTCATGTGAATTGTATGTTTCATGCTGTAGAACTGTACATGCAGTTATAAAAAAAAAGCCTTGGGAAAGAAGGAATTTGGTCAATGAAGGCTTAGGATTTTTCAGGAGGTTGGGAAGGGGGAGATTTTCAAATTTACCAACTGATTTAGGAACCCAAGCCCCATGGATTTCCAATGGGACTTGTGCTCTTAAATCCCTTAGGCACATTTGAAATTCTGTCCCCAGACAGACTTCTTGGACAATTAGTTGCAAAAACTTAACAAAACAAAGCAATACAATAATGCCCTAGTACACTTTAGGCATGCAGTCACACCTGCTACGACTGGGGAGTTTGGGAGGAGAGGCAGAAGATATTTGGATTACAGAATCTTAGCGATTAGAACTGGGTAAAAGCTGTATTTATTCCCATGCCAGTGCAGGACTGTTCCCTGCTCTACACTCTCTAGTGCTTTATTTGGACTAGTTCTAAATTTTTTCAGGGATGGGGTTCTAGGGCTTTGTGTGGGAGGTTGCTCCACAATCCAGAGGATCAAGACAGTTTTCCTGATGTTCAGTCTATTTTTTTTTCTCTTTTCTTAACTTTACACTATTAGTCTTGGTAACATCCATGCCAGACAGTTCCAAACTCTCCATGGGGTTTACACCCTTTAAGTATTTGTAGGCAGTTCCATCTCCCATCATTTATGCAAAGGCTCAGATATTTAGATCTTTGAATCTTCCTTTATAAGTCAGTCCTTCCAGGCCATTAATCATTTCTGTTTGCTGTGTTCTGAATTCCTTCCAATTGCTCTTCATCGTTCTGGAATGGAGCAGTGCTTTAAATTAAGTGTGTGATTTCAGGGATTGCACACATCTGAAGCTTCCTAGGCAAAGAAAGGAAAATGGGGACGGGAGAATGGGCACAGAATGGTAGCGGGAACAAACATAATTTAAAGAGGAGAGCGAATATAATATATAGGAAAGGTCAGTTGTGCATAGTGTAATCTCTCTCTCTCTCTCTCTCTCAAATCCAAAGGATGGAAGGTTGTCTATAAAGAGAGAATGCAGTACTTGGAAAAGGTTGTTTCATTTTCTTTTGTGTTTCTGGTTCAGTTATACTTTTCATAATGATTTTCCACAAGCATCGCCCTTTTATGGCTTAACATTTGGCAGTGTATAAGTAATATGCCACTCACTGTGCTTTCTATGTTAAACTTCTATAGGCATTGGTTTGAGAAGAGGAATCACTGTAGTTTGAAAGCAGGGTAATCCCGTTTGGTGCCAAAGAGGCTGTCTGATTAGCCTATGTACATGGGAAGATTTATGTACTATTGTAAGATTCCCCTTTTTATGTTCCCTTAGATGCAAATTTGTGGCATTTTGTATTCCTGCATATTGTATGTTGTCAAGGGGTTCACTCCACTCAACCACTGGGACACCTCCTTGCCTCTTTTCTAAGGATTACCTCACAACTGGTTTGATGCCTCCGCTTCTGGTTTCTCAGCCCCTTGTCCTAATCTCTCACTGTGCAGCCTCTCATGCCCCATGAGCTGCACGGCTTCTTTGGGGCTTGGCCCTCTGGCCAGCTCCCTATAGTTTCCATGCCACTTTTGGGGTATCAAACAAACTGCCTCAGACAGTTTTCAAAGTCCACTGCCCTGTACATGCCACTCTCCCAGTGGCTGGTAGGGGAACCCAGGCCTGCCCTCTACACTAGGAGCCGGTCTAGGGACCGTACAATCATAGAATCATAGAATCATAGAATCATAGAATATCAGGGTTGGAAGGGACCTCAGGAGATCATCTAGTCCAACCCCCTGCTCAAAGCAGGACCAATTCCCAATTTTTGCCCCAGATCCCTAAATGGCCCCCTCAAGGATTGAACTCACAGCCCTGGGTTTAGCGTGATGTCTCCACTCCTTAAAATATTAAACATTTTATAAGAAGGGAGTAGTCAGGTGGAAAGTGAAACACAGGAGAGGACATGCATGGGTGGAAAGAGAGCAGACGGAGTAGAACCTGGAGTCATGAAGAGAAGAAAGGAAGAGTGAGGAAAACAACCTGGCAAGAAAGAGTGCAGCGGGGGAGGGGAGCTTAAAAAAATCATATTTTGAAAAGACTAATTCTTTTCCTCAGGATTCTGTCACCACTCATTTTCCTTCTTAAAGGAAGAATGTTAGTCCACCACCTAAAGAATGGCTCTTAAAAATATCCTCCATGAAATAAGTGAGCTTTGGTCTCTGTGGAAACAGAAGTCCATGTAACTGAATGGAAGACCCAAGTTAAAATTTGTGGATATGCAAATGTGTTGCTCCTATGGAGGTCATCTTATCTGCCTGTAAGTCTCAAAACCGTTGGGGTGAAGAGTGCGGCACAGGAGAACAGTGCAATTTGGAGAAAGGAGCAAATCTTGAAGCATCTACAAAAGTTACATAGGCACAAGAAAGACTACATGTAGCTTCACATACAAAAAAAGAGACCACATCTTTTACTTTAAAAATGGCTGACAGCTGCAAAACATAGCATCTTTCTGCACGAGAATAACCAAACACTTATTTTTTTTATTGATGCCACTCATAGATGGAAAGGTTCACAAGTATTTGCAATCACAATACACCCACCAGAGCATGGTTTCTCAACCCATGGGTCGGGACCCAAAATTGAGTCAAAGTTTTTTCAAAGGGTTGCATGGCAGCTCCAGTCCCACAGGGCTGGCTGGGCTTGCCTCCCTGCTCCAGGGACTGAAACCTCTGGGGTTCCAGCGTCACTCAGGTTTGACCCAGCCGTCATGACGCCAGGAGTCCAGGTAGGCCAAATTTGACTGAGTGGCAATGCCCCTCTCACAAATTTGGTCCAGTTGGGGGATGGGGCCAAAACTGAGTGGCACTGCAATCCCCTAGGTCACAATGCCCACAGTGGAGGGCCAAGCCGAGCCAGGCCCACAGCACAGGAGCTGCCAGCTAAGGTCCATGCCGTCTCACCCTTGCTGCTGTTTTCCCTAGACTTCTTCCTACTCCTTTCTCTCAAACCTGTGAGTGATTGCTGACTCTGTCCCCCAAGCAGTCCCTTTCTGCATGCCTTTCCCTGACATAAGAATGTAGGAACGGCCATACTAGGTCATACCAATGGTCCGTCTAGCCCAGTATCCTGCTTTCCGACAGAAGCCAAAGCCAGGTGCTTCAAAGGGAATGAACAGAACAGGCCGTCATCGAGTGATCCATCCCGTCATCCACTCCCAGTTTCTGGCAAACAGAGGCTAGGGACACACAGAGCATGAGGTTGCATTCCTAACCATCTTGACTGACTTCATACAAGCCCTTCCTCTTCCTGCCCAGCTGGGCTTCAGGTTCAGTTAGGGCTGTATATCCAGCCTACACCTCACCAGGTGCAGCACAACCAATCAAGTAGCTCCTTCTGAGCCATTTTAGCCCCTTTGGGGGTGGTGTGGGCTGAGCACCACATCATAGTGATCATGTAATGAAAGGTGCTGTTGTAACATATGTGAGGAAAGGGGTAGAGCTAAGGTTACATTTGGAATCTTAATTCTGAATTTCTTGACTTTTTTGTGCAATTAAAATTTTTAAATTTAACTTTGCATTAATGTAGAGTTTGCTACATAAATATATGTATTAAAATTAGAACATACTAATGGTCCTACATTTAACGCTGTTGGAGAATTAATTGAATGCTTTTTTTTTCCTCTGATGGGATAGAAAAAGGGACAGGTTAGGAAAATAGTTTCAAGGTGGTAGAGTGCATACCAGTGTTTCTGTGCATCAGTTTATTTGAAAGATAGAGGAGCTTGAAGTATGTTTGTGTCACTGCTGCACAAGGAAATTTTCTTATTTTAGACACAAATTTACCTCTGCCCCACTGCAGCAGGGGTGGGAAATTTTTGGGCCCGAGGGTCACATCAGCATTGCGAAACTGTATGGAGGGCTGGGTAGGGAAGGCCGTGCCTCCCCAAACAGCCTGGCCTCCGCCCCCTCCCACTTCCCGCCCTCTGACTGTCCCCCCCAGAACTCCCAACCCATCCAATCCCCCCCTGCTCCTTGTCCTGGGACCTCAACCCCTATCCAACCCCCCCTGCTCCCTGTCCCAACTCCTATCCACACCCCCGCCCCGACAGGCCCCTTGGGACCCCACCTCCTATCCAACCCCCCCCGTCCCCTGACTGCCCCCAGGACCCCCTGCCCCTTATCCAACCCCGGCTCCCCCTCCTCCCCCCGCCGTTAATATGCTGCTCAGAGCAGCAGGAGCTCGCAGCCCTGCCGCCCAGCCAGAGCCAGCCATGCCGCCAACGCTGCCCGGCAGGAGCGGCTGGCCAAAGTGCTGGCGGTGCGGCGTGCTGAGGCTGCAGGGGAGCGGGGGCAGCAGGGGAGGGGTCGGGGGCTAGCCTCCCTGGCCAGGAGCTCAGGGGCCGGGCAGGACAGTCCCACGGGCCGTAGTTTGCCCACTTCTGCACCATAGGGAATGTTGGATCCAGAAATACTGCATCATAGAGATAAAAATAAAGTATAGATTCTTAAAATAGGTTATTGTGAACCTTTCCAAAGCAACGGGAAAAATCCTAGGCTTCTTATATCAGAAACACTGAACCATACTTCGAAACAGAAATGTACTGAGTCCCCTCCAACATCACTGTCATTGAATTATGCCTTGAGTTTTACTTGTCTATCTCCATATAACATTATGTTGCACAGGCCTGAGAACATAATTTAGCCTGAATAAAGTTTATTCCTAGTTGAGAATGTATGAGAAGAAATGAGCCCATCTTGAGTTCAGAGCCCATCTTGAGTTTGCAGTACTGGCCCTGAGAAAAATCATATTTTTCTTTGTAATCTGATTAAATCTGTTCTGGTATCAGTGAGGGACATGGTGCCATTTTCAGGTGGGCGCTGTTCAGACTCAAAGTGTACTTTCAGAGGCTGCTGTATATTCAGCAGCGGTCACAGTGATTTCATCTGGATGAAAATCTGTAGATAACTCTCGAACTTCCAGAAAGGAATTGTCTTGCCCTCTCACATCTTGATTTGCCCTTTTACATTGCATTACAAACATCAAACTCTGTTCTTATGCCATCTGTATCCCATATATTCCCACACTGGCCTTTCTGAGTGTTTTGAACCTCCAGTGCTGCATGCTAGAAGGGGAAAAAAAAATCAGACCCCTTTCCACATGTCCCTCTGGAATTAGCAGGAGTTGTGTTGTTTAATCCTTCAGCCACTGGGCCATGCTGCGGGGCAGTAGCAGCAAGTGTAAACAAAATGCATAATTAATAAAGAAGTGGTGGGTTGTATTCAATTCTTGGCAAGGGGTAGGATGTTGGGGAGAGGAGGGTGGAATGAGACTGCGAGGTAATTACAGATTTGAAAAATGAATTTGGAACTCACAGTAACCTTTCTAGGTTAGCCGTTTCTGTGATCGATGGCCTGCATTGTTTTCTCTCTGACCTTTTCATGAACTTCCCCTTAGACTGAGAGGGGAAATATAGTTATTCCCTTCCCAGTATTGTTTGTGAGTAATGCGCTCAGGTACAGCCTTATTTTTGTGCTCTGAACACTGCTGTTTGTGGGTAGCAAATCATATTGCAGGGAAATAGAAATTATGCCTTTTGAAGAGTCCTTATAGTTGTACTCCGCCCCATGCAAGGAAAGAGTTTATGGTACTAGATTGTTTGCCCATTCAGGTAATGATAGCCAACTCTGCTGAAAATGATATTGACCGGGCGGGGTTGCTGTTAAACGAAATGGAACAATCTGTAGAACTGAAGTAGACACAGGCAGGGGGGGATTTGAACAGAAATGGAGTCGGGTGTTATACAGTGAGAAAGGTGATGACATCTAAACTGTGCACTAAGATTAGTGGTTCAGGACAGTGACGTTGCCTAGGCTAAGATGCAGAGGTGACTAATGTATGTGCCGAAGATTTATGTCATGGGCCTAGAAAAAGATATTGTCACGGGGAAATGATGCTCCAGTTGTTTCACCTGCTGCTTGAACTTGCCACCACTTGATCTTCCCAGTCTAGAGTGTGTCACTTTCTCTGTCTAACCGATTTGAACCACAGCCCCCAAGCAATCCGCCTGGTGAGGGTCACCATGATGTTTTTAATCTCTGAACTCTTTGTAACCACATGGACGCTTCAAACCAGCATACATAAGTTAAAAACAATGAGTTCGGTTCAGGCACATTAGAGTGAGGAGTTTGTGACTGCCAAGCAAAGCTTCCAACGTGCCAAAATTCTCCAAATACGCAGTGGGTTTGGAAGAAGGGTGTGCAGATACTTGTCTGACGTGCAATCATAGTAATTGCATGACCCAAATGCACACACAAGTGGGTCTCTATCTTATAGAAAGGATGGGCCTTTGTTTCCATGTCTTGGAAAGTTCCTTTGATTGTAGCATTTGTATCCCTGAAGTAACTATGGAATTCCCATCAGCCAAAAGAATTTCTGTTAAAAAGGGAATTTCTTCACCATTTACAAGGACTGCATTGGCTATTTGAAAAACAGTCAAATTTTAAAAACAACATCCTTATTGCAGCAAGAGCCAAATGTAAGCGGGGTAATAGTCCTGCTATTGTGGGGAACTTTCCTGGCTTCTGTACTACCCCGGTGAGGTGGGCTAGCGAAAGGATCTGAGTCCTCACTCCCACTTCCTTTACCTAGTGGCCTCCATGCCCTTCAGGACTCCCCTTCCACTCTCCTGTCTGGCAGAGTCCTCGTAACCCCAACAAGGCTGGGCCCAGAATTCCTGGGGGGCTCGACTCCCAACCCTGCTGCAGTCACCTAGGATGGGGCTAGGGTCTCCCCACTCCGGGGTACTCTCTCTGCACTGGGCACTTCTCTGACCCACTGACCATTACATACAAGTTAAAGCAAATGCAAGTTATTTAATCAACAATTAATTTTAAAAAGAATAAGGAAAAATGGGAAAGGTGAAAGGAAACACATCAACCCGCTCTGTGGCGGGGAACATCACAAACAGTGTCTCTGGAATGTCCGGGCAGTTCACAGTCTCCTCCTTGTAAGTCCCAGGCCACCTTCTCCGTCCCTGGCTCTGCTGCAGGGATGCTGTGGGTTGGACACTTGCTCTGGTGGTGGCCACACGCTCTCAGGCTCTAAGTGGTAGGACCCTTCTTCCCAGTGTCGCCCCCGCCCCGTCGGGGTTACGATCCAAGCCTGGCCTGCAGAGCCTCTTGGCTGAGGTGTCTCCCTGTGCTGGGCCCGCTGCCAGGGTCCCCCTCACTCTCCCCACCCAGCTCACCGCACCCAGCCCCGGACTGCTCCAGCCCCAGCTGCACCACTCTGTCTCTGCACTGCTGCTGCTGCTCTGCCTCCAGCTCCCTGGGCTGCTTCTCTGGCCCCTCTGGCTCTGGTTGCTGCAGCTCTGCTCCCAGGGCAAGTCTGCTCTCTCTGGGCTGTGCCTCTGACTTTGGGGCTGCAGCTCTGCTCCCAGGACAGGGTCTGCTCCCTCTGGATCTGGCACAGCTCTGCTCCCCAGCTCAGCTTGCACCACTGCTTTCTCCTTAGCTCGGCCCCACTCTGTCTGACCCAGGCAATTCCAGCTCACATGGAGGATGGGACCTCCCTGGACTCCTGTCTCTCTGATTAGCCTGCCCACCCTGTCATTCAGGCTGACCTCGAGCATTGGTCTCTCCCCATTGTTCCTGGGGCCTGTCAGTCTCAGGGTCCTGATTCCCCATCGACCCTTCCCCCTTTTTAGTACTGGGAGCTACCAACTAAAACACCCCCACTGAATGTTAGTAAGGGGGCAGCAGTCCCCTTACACAAAGACAGATTAGAAGTTAAAGTCAGATGGGAATCTTTCCAAACTTTACCATTGGCTGGTTAAGAAAAAGAAAAGTTTAACTTGTGTGAAAAAAACTACCAAGTTTCATATCTCCAGTGATTCTGAATCATAGTCACCTAAGATTTTAATATGCAGAAAATGTTTATATTTTTTACATCATCAAAGTAAGTTCAAAAATTTGTTTTGGCAAGAAAAAAGGAACCTGGAAAAGGAGACACTTGAAGAGTCCCAGAAACTAATATATGACTATGTGTTGACATGTTATGAAGGTGTTGGTAGCAACTCCATAGTAAAGATTGTGTTAAAATTTGCACTTAAAGCAGACTTAAATCCCTCTGTTTCACACTTGAATGATTGAATTTAGCCTACAGATTTGGCACAGTATCTTTTTGGAGGACAACTGAATTTTCTGTGTAATTATTGTACTTAAAATATTACCTAACTTTTTCAGAGAAAACATTTAAGAATGCTTTCTTTTTGAAATTTTGTCCTGTTTCTCTCACATTTCTTTGGGTTTGAAAAGAAGCCACAGGCTCTACAAACTATATGCACACAAACTGTTTTTGAACTTACAAAGGTTGTTCTTGAACTTTAGAAATGAAATACATTCCCCTTTTTCCTCACAACCAACTTTGCCCCCAAGCCAGTAGAACTGCTCTGATCCTTCTGCTATGTCTGTTCTTAACAACAACAAAAGTGAGAATTTTCAAAAGCGTTCTTTTCCATGCTTATCAATATTTTCTGACAAAGAGTAGAGCAAATGGGGGTGGGGGGAGTTCATGAAGAATGTTGCTCTGATTGATAATGTTCTACCTGCACTATCTCTGACTTCCCAACTGTGCTCTGTGCACACTGGGGAGTGAGGGAGGCAGGCTGGGCATTGGAAGACATAGGGATGGGCTCTGGGGGAGACGGTAAGCGGATGAGCAGTGATGTGGAAGGGGGCCAAGCAGAGTGAACAGGGACATGAGGAGTAAAGCAGGGATTTAGGGAGATGGGGTGTTAGCTGGGATTTGTGGGGGAGAGAAGGGGCAGGCCTTTGGTGCAGGAGACCTGATGGAGGATGGGCAGTAGTTATGCATAGGGTCTGCAGTGGAAAGAGGGAGCCCCGCGTCTCTGCATTTGAGGCTTTGGCTGTTCGAGAGTTCCCCCAGACCCTCACCTCTCCAGTGTCATTGGTGCTCTTAGGCACTGTGTGCAGAAAAGATGGTAGATAATAGTTTTCCGTACTTCGCTGCAAATTCCAAACACTGGATTCTAAACTGAAACATATTGGAAGCAGGTTTGTGTGCTGTCTTATTCTGGGCAGCTGTATGCTATCAGCAGCCTGAGATTCCAGAGGGGACCCTTGATCTCTTCTGGAGATTTGCCTACCCCTCATTTTATTATTTGTGTTAATTACTGACTGTGGAGTGTTAGTTGTCTACATAAGACCTATTTGGGACTATTCAGTGGGACATAAAGTCACTAGTTCCAGCGTATTTGTAGGACCCAGGCTTTAGATTGTAAGCTCATTGGGGCAGGGACTGCATCTGCTATGTCATGTAAAGTCTGACTACATAGTCAGTGCTTAGCAAATAATAATACTTGGTACAGGTAGATTCCATTTACCCAAGTGAGTGGGATTTTATAATTAGATGGTAAGCTGTTGCCTACAGGGACTTTTTCTTATGTATTTCTACAGTACATAGCACAATAGGACCCAGATGGGGGGTGGCAGGTGCTACTGCAATACAAATAAACAATAATAATGAAATAAAGAGGTGATTCATAATTAATGTGTTCATTTAATTCTGTAAAGCAGAATAATTTTTCTCAGCACTCTGCCCAGCAATTTGTACTGAGAGCTTTCGTCTGTTTTCTATTCTGCTTTGTGGTATAATTTCATCCTAGTTGGGTATGATTGAAATTCAGGATATTTAGGTGTTTATTAATGCTATTATTAAAATTTAAAGTTTAAAAAAAAATCCAGTTGGCTAGGTCTTAGTGTTTGTAGACCATCATAAATGGGTCTAGTGTGGAGATCATACCCCGCCTTCTTTGTGTTTGTTGAAGTTTACTCTCCCCACCCCCCAGGTGCCCAGCAGCTGCCACTCTCCGGCCACCCAGCTCTGAAGGCGGAGCGGAAAGCAGCAGCTGCTTGCCGGGCACCCAGCTCTGAAGGCAGCGCCGTTGCCAGCAGCAGCACAGAAGTAAGGTGGCGTGGCGTGGCGTGGTATCGCCACCCTTACTTCTGTGCTGCTGCTGGCAACGGCGCTGCCTTCAGAGCTGGGTGCCCGGCCGGAAGTTCTCGCTCTCCAGCCACCCAACTCTAAATGTGCACAGTAAGGTTTTCCCCCCCTAAAGCTTCTCACGCCCCCCTCCCCTCCCAGAATACATCCTGCGTGCCCCTCCAGTTTGAGAACCTCTGGGGTAGAGGACTGGAAGTCAGGAAAGCTGGATGCTGTTCTTGGCTTTGCCACTGACCTGCTGTGTGATCTTTGGCAAATCCCTTCACCTCTCTGTGACTTTGTTTCACCTTGCGCCATATTTCTATTTAGAAAGTAAACCCTTTGGGGCAGAGGCTGTTCCCCCCACCCAATCTATGTTGGTTCAGTACCTGGCACAATGGGGCCGTAATCTTAGTTGGGGCCTGGGTGTGTCTCACTAATATAAATAACATTAATATTAAATATGCATAGCTTTCAACAGACAAATACATAATGGCAATGTCCCTGCTCTGAAGAGCTTGTAGTATAAGAATTTTACTTTTTTTTTTAACTTTCAAAAAACAAGCACACATAGATAAATGGAAAAAATTAGAAAAACCTGAAATAATTTGACATTTTTAGGTCCACACCCTGCCAACTGGCTTTGCTTGAGCACGAGGGGGCGGGGGTCTGCCTGTGTTGGGTGAGTCACAGGATCGTGGCCTGAGTCAACTTTTTATAAATGTTTCCAAGGTAGAAAGCCTCTGGATTCTCTTTCTATTGGCGATCACCTTGATAGTCAGTGTAATCCCAGGTTGCCCAGATCATAAAACCACCACAGCCTGGTGTGTCTGGCAGTGTCAGCTCAGGGTGGGAACAGCACTGAGAGCTACAAGTCCGAACTGAGAAGGTTTGTTGGGCTGATCACTGCAGGGGCCCAGGATTGGAATAACAAGGGGCTGGGGCTAGCTGCCTTCTCAGAGCTGGGAATGGAAGATAGGGAGGGTGTAAGCAACAAGATGTCAGCTCCAGTGACTGAATCTGTTTTTTTTTTTAAATTAAATTTCCTGTCTGAAGAAAAGAAAAGTCTTAAATATTTAACAGTGAAAACAATAGATGAAAAAGGGGGCGGGGCAGTTAGAGTCAAAGCTTGGCACTGGTGGGTGTTTGGCTCTGAGAGAAGCGAGAGCGGCTCAGATTTGCATAAATTGCATAGTGCGGTCAGAAAGTGGAATCAGAATTGTGCTTTCATTGCAGTGGCATGAATGGAAGCACATAATTGACATTCTTCCCCTTCTGATCAGATGTCTCCTCAAGGGGAGCTCACCACCCAGTACATTGTGGCTCATCCATTCAGGGCCGGGCTTGGGCAGGGCTTTTGTTTTCAAATTATTATTTTTCTATTATGTGATTTCTTCTATCACCTGGGAAAAACCCTGGCATGCCTGTTCCCCTACTCCGTGCCCCCACCCTTTGTGTCACACAACAAGAGATCGCATTGTATTGAGTAGAGCTGCTGTTTCACATCTTTCTACATTTCTGGATCATCATGCAGCTGAACATGCATTACGGGTAACAGCAGAGGTGCTTTCCATTGTGTGTCTCCTCATGATCAACTGGATGAGGTTTTCCTGAGAGATGCACAGGGAAACTCCCAGCTGAGAAAAACTTAGCACAGTTCCTAGCTCAGCCAAGGTACAGGTTTCTTTTGGCTCACCTGACAGAATTACTTCCTGTGCATCGCAAGGTTCACAGTTCAAGTGTGAGGAGGACATGCCCATTGACTCCAATTCACGAAGCATTTAACATTTAACCATGTACTTAAATCCTAATGGGGCGTAAGTACTTGCTTATAGTTAAGCATGTGCTGAAGTGCTTTGTTGAATCGGGGCCACAGCCGGTCCAGATAGGAATACACCTCTACCCCGATATAACGCTACCCGATATAACACGAATTTGGATATAACGCGGTAAAGCAGTGCTCCCGGGGGGCAGGGCTGCGCACTCCAGTGAATCAAAGCAAGTTCGATATAAGGCAGTTTCACCTATAACGCGGTAAGATTTTTTGGCTCCTGAGGGCAGCGTTATATCGGGGTAGAGGTGTATTACTAAGGACTGGTCTACACTACAAATTTACATCGGTGCAGCTGTACCACTTTAGTGCATCAGGTGAGGAAGTAACCAGAGCTGGTGGGCATGGGACAGAGCCAAAGCTTGTGTCGAAGGGGGAACAGAGCAGAGGCCGGGACTGGGAGCCAGAGAGACCGCATGCACTGGGTCACAGAGCCACTCAATGTCCCAAACACCTGTCTACACTCATACAGGGGTGGGGCTCCATCCCACGCCACCCAAGTCTGGGTGCCTGTCTGCCAATGGGGAAGCAGTAACTACAGTTGGGTGGTGCAATGGCAGAGCACCTTCCCTGCTGGCAGGGAGGGGTGGCTGGGCCAAATTTGAGTGGCATTGCAACCTGGTGCACAGGGTCCTGCTGCTGCTAGTCTCTGCCTCTGCTCTGCTCCCCCATAGACACAGGCTTCGCAGAGCCCAGGACTGCAGGCAGGAGCTCACGCGCCAGGTCGCAATGTCAGTGAAATTTGGTCCAGCTGCCCCTCCATCATGCCAATAGGGAAGGGACTCTGCTGTTACACCACCCAGCCCTGGTTACTGCCTCTCCATTGGCAGAGATGTGCCACAACCCGCCCCTGGCTGGCCGCAGTCAGATATGCAGTAACGTATAATAATATGTAACATAAATGATTTGCTGTGATATCAAACCTTTGGTCATTGCTTGTCCACCATAAGCTGGGGCCCACCTGAATTTCTACTTCTAGCTATGCCACAGGCCGCCAGGCAACAGACATTACAGCTTGCATCCTTTCAGGTCTGGATCTCAGATTTTCCTCCATCCTGCCTTTTCAGCCCCATGGGGCCTGTTACCAACCACAATGCTTTCTCCCCACGTCCAGCCACTGGAATTGCATCAGAACCCTTTGCTGTTCCCGATCCCCTCAGACACCAAGTGTATTGCACCTAGAGTGCAACTGAACTATGTCTTGCCGTGTGGGACAGGCAAGGGGGAATCTGTGGCCACCAATGCACATTGTGTCGTTCATGGTATTTACAGAGGCTCCCTTAACTCCGTGGCCCCCAGAAGATCAGGACAATGATGATGATTTTCATATTCACAGGAGTCGCTTTGAACTTCCAGAGTCTTGGTCTTTCCATAAAACACACACACACACACTGTAACTTGCTGGCGAGATCTCTCATTTCTAAGGCACAGGGAAAAATCAGAGTGATGTTTATGAAGTATAAACCAGGTGAATTTTGATTTCCCCTCTGGCTCTAGAGGAGGGGAGCAGCTGGTGGAGAGTGGATGAAAAATGCTTTATCTGTTGTATTTTGGTGACCAGGAGTTGAGTGATTGGTTTAATAATTGATAGAGCAATTTAGTAGTGGTCCGTAATCCTGAAAGAAGCCCTTGCTCCCCCCGAGACTGACAGGCTGCTCTCAGTGGCTTTGCCTGCAAAATTTCAGTCCTTGGTTTCAGTAAACAACATGGTTGGGGGGGGGGGGCAGGGGGCGGGAGGAGAAAGCAACTGTTCTGAACCTTTTGTCTTGTTTCTGTGAACAGCTGTGCTGTTTTCTCCAGCTCAAAGCTTCCACTGTTTGTTTGCGTGCTCTTTCTCTGTCTCTTGTTCAAAGTGAGCAGGAGGTTTCCTTTCAGGCCCTCTCTCCATTAAAGGCAATTCCCTGGTGTACATATGGATGTAGGTATACCCCTGCAAAACCCCTAATAGAGATGTCAGGACTTACACCCTTGCAGCTTGCTTGGCTAAATTACAGGGTTAACCAGGGCCAATTTCCTTAATGTAAAGAGGCTCTCTTTTAACTCTGGTTCAGCTGTTTTCAGGCCGTGAGGATCCCAGTTTAGGTCATATTTTTAGTCAGCCCCTGACTTGTGTGTCCGCTTGTGGTGCTTGTAAGTGACTGCACCTGCAAAAGTGGATGTGCACAATCTGCACTTCCACAGCCCACTGCTTTAGTAGCACATCCATGGTTCCACTTTTGTACATATTTTTTCTGCATGCATAGGATGGTGTACACCCTCTTTACGTGTTTATAATATATAATAATATTTCCTAGCCCTGTGTGTTTCAGAGGATGCACACATGGTGGCTGCGGGGGGAGCGGGGAAGTTAGAAAAGAGACATGGAGATAGAGAGTTTGGAGGGAGAAGAGGGACAGTTTGGAAGCACCGAAGATATAGAGGAGGAGGCAGAGAAGACAAATACAGGAAAAGAGAGAGAGAAAGCGAGATAAGGAGCTAGAAGGAGAAAGATAAGGTAACAAAGAAACAGTCACTGAGGACCAACAGGAAAAGAGTTGTCATGCTCTTTTATAAGGAAAGGAAAAAAATGTGGAGTGAAGCCAAGTAGGGAAAATGAGTACAAATAAAGGCCTAATAAAGACACAATAGTAAGTTACACTTTTCCACATGTATTATATAGATATTGGATTGACAATATGTCACAAGTAAGCACAGTATGCAATAGGCAATACTTGACTCTTCTATTCCGTTTAATTGCAGAGGACCGATGTCCAATACACTATGTAGCTGATAGAATTGGTGGCATCCCTATGTTGTGTCCTTCCCTGCCACTTCACTGTCCCCTGGCCTGACTGAAATCTGTCTAGTGCTGACTATTGATCATTTTAAAAATGCAACAGTTTTCTGGCCTAATAGCCTAGTGCTTGTGGTAGTGCTCTGTTTTGCTGTGTGAGAGACTCCGGTCCATGGCAGATCTCTTGTGACCGGAGCTAGGCAACTACAGGGATAGGGTGCTAAGTAGAGCTGGGCACCAATACCAGTTTTTGGTGAAAAATGCTGATTCAGTGGCACCAAATTTGGGTCGGTTTTGTCAGATTGTTTCAAAACAAAACAAATCTTAAAAAAAAATCCCTGAAAAAATCAAAATGTTTTGTTTTGATGTTTCCAACATGAAACGTTTTAATTTTGAATTAAAAATGTCTTTCAATTTTAGTAAAAAAGCCCAAACCAACCAAACAAAAAAAAAACATGTCAGAGATGTTAAATGCTCAACGTTGAGATGAAATGTTTTTTAAATGTTAATTACGAATTGAAAAAAATCTGTTATTCACCTAGTTAGTGTCAAGCCCTGTTAGGCCATAAGGAATTTCTGCTATTTTATAGGGATTCCTCTGGCTGAGTAAGGAGCTGCTTAAACAGACTCTGAAGCCAGCCCCTCCAGAGCTCACTTCAGTGAGTCTATATCATGAGAGGGGGCATTCCCCTGGTTAAATGTTTATTCCTCGGACTCTGCAGCTTCCACTCTGAACTACAGTTCACCTTGCTATGACCTGCAAAATCTTACAGTGGAAACTTGGACAAAGAAACAGAGTTATCTGGCTAGTAAAGAATCAAAACAATTGCCAACTCACCAAAGAGAATGTCGACTGCCTTTGATGTGCAGGCTGTGAATAGCTGCTATGCTTCATAGTTTGTCTTTTCTAGAGGCCACTGAAAGATATGAGATGCACAGCCCTGGATACCGAAGTACTTTATTCATCCACAGAATGGGAAACATCAGTGAAAGTTCCCCCTTGCTTCCTACAACCTTCTTCTAAAATGACCTCCATTGGGGGTGAGAGGGTAGCATAGTCTGGTGAGGATGCCAGTCAGTGTCAAGGATGCGGTGATGGTTCTGTGTGATGTGGGTAGTTGTCCGCTAGAAATTGGACTGAGACAACCAACTTCGTGTTCATGTAGGCCACCAAGAGTGGTAAATAATGTCTGCCAGGTTTGGCAAGTGTGGAGTGAGCTGTGTGATGGGTTGTTAGTAAGTTCCACCTTCAGTTCTATCTATGGGCTTGGTATTTTTGCATGTTATCATGCCAATGTATTATGACCCCCACCCCCTCCTGTCCAGGATCTGGTATAAAGGTGTATGGGACCTAAACAGCGCCCACATTTCAAAGGGGGCATCCCAGGAAGACAAGAGTGACTCTCTGAGTCTTCCTGATGTGTCTCTTCCCCCCGCACCCAGGTCAGTTTCCCTTTTGGGGTAACAAAGCAGCAAATATATCAGCATGTTCCTCTGTACACAGGCTTCCCTGGAAGGACCCTCACTGGGATCCCCCACATTGAGGAGCCAGCTGCCCTGCCCAGCCCTGCATTAGGGATCTATTTGCTGAGACTTGCAACATGGGCTCCATCTGTCCCCTTCCCACCCACACCCCCAGTTGGGCTCTGCCTGGTGTCAATCTGAAGGGCACCCTAGGGTGCAGGAGGAGCTGCCCCAGACCAGAGGGGATATTCCTGACATGAAGCGGGAGGAAGAGGGAGGGACATACCATACGTGGGTGGAACAATGTCGGGGATAATACAGGTGGGCTGGAGTCTGGACACAGGTTGGGGATGGAGGTCAGGACATGGGAGACAGATCAGGTAGGGTCCAGGATGCAGTGGGGGACAAATAGGATGGCAGGAACAAGGACATGCAGGGCAGGTGGTTGGGGGGAGGCTAGAAAAACAGGGAACAGATTACAGGGCACATGGGCTGAGGGGATGGGATACAGGGGCAGGTGGGGCAGGACACTAGAGAAGGGGGCTGATGGCATGGGGGGCAAGACCTTGCTGGGTAGGAGGACTGGAGATGGGGCAGGCCCTGAGGAGCCGATGGGCAGATGTGGGGGCAGGACCCTGGGTGGGAGATAGGCTAGGACAGAGAGGGGTGATGGTGGAGCAGAGGGTTTAGGACACAATGGAAAATGGAGGGCAGGTGGGTCGCGATAGGACACAGGGGGCAGGGCAGGACCCCAGGGACAGTTGAGATGGGAGGGGACATGGGAAGATGGGGGCAGAGGTGGCCACTGCATGTCCTAGTCCCTGCCATCCCATTTGTCCCCCCTGGTTCCCACCTGTCCTGGGAAGCCATTTCTGCTGGAGCTAGTCCAGGGAGAGACCACCAGGGGCCACGCAGGGCTGTGGGCCCTCCCAGGCTGGGCTTGATCTGTGCAGAGGCCTCTATGTGTATGTTAAGGATGACATCCCATTGCTGAGAGGACTAAATCAAAGCTTGTTAAGAAACCATTAATACTAGTCAGGGTGCACGTAGTTAGTCCACACCGTGGCAGACTCATGGGGTAGAGCACATCCCAGCTTCCTGCAAATCTGCTGCCCTAGCCAGCTGCCTAGTTTGCCTATGCCTAAAGTGTCTCTGTGCATAATGTGCTTGAAAAGGTACCACACATACACGTAAAGAACCCCAGGGAGTGTGGTCACCTCAGGCCCCTGTTAGCTCCACCACTGATCTGAGGGTGGGCACCCTACGGGGCAGTTTTAAAATTCAGAAGGAGCCCAACTGTCAAAATCCAACTCTGGGGAAACGAAACTCCTTGGCAGTCGCTTTCGACATCCTGTGATGGGTGGATGAAAAAGCCAGTGAGCGAGACTGGTAATTAATTTTCCTGACAGAAACACCAGACAATGAAATTACCCTGCCGCAGAGCAGGGTCACTGAAGTAAATATTCTGCCAGAGGCAGGCCTAAAAGCGGCATAGGGTCACGTGGCAGGAGCGAGCAAACAAAAGAAGCAGCATTTCTTCATTTGGGGAATTGTGGGCATCACAAGCAGGTTTAGGATGCTGGCATCCCTGTTGGGTGGACAGAGTGAGGGTCGAGTTCTCATGCCAGCGAAAACAGCTGTCTAGCAGATGCAGTTCTGCTGTAGTTCAACTCCAAGAGGAGGGAGGGAATGGAAGGAAGCAACACTGAGTTCCCACTAACATTACAGACACTTTAATCCAGTTCACCTGGTGCAGTAATTAAGCTGGGAAGGGGATGAGAGCGCTAAGAGGTGAAGGCAGGGTTGGCTGTTGTTATCTCAGAGGCTTAAACGCTTTTGGCTGCCTTTGACCTCCTCCAGGTTGGCTGCAGATGGCTTTTACTTTCTATCCCCTAGTCACGCTATTGAGATTTTGTGTCCTTTAAACCTGGTTCATTCCTGTGGGTAGGGAGCAGAGGGAGGTGTCTTGCTGGAAAGAAGTTTGAGGAGGTTTGTGGAAGAGGAGGGCAGGGAGTGTTTTTTCCCACGTAGCTAATGACTAATGCTGGAGCCACAGATTGTACTGCAGCAGGGCTTTAAATACACAGTCGTGCTTTGCCAGGGCAGAGATTATAAACTTGGGACGTTCCTGCACATGCTGGGGTGTCCAGTGAGCTCACCTTGTTACCTCATTAGCTCCTGAATCTCTCCTTTCCTACAGGCCCTCAGCTCTAATGCACTTTTCTGAAGAGTGGGATGTTATTGGCAACAAAAGCTTGAAGCTGGTTTTGGTTTTACTTTTCCAAAATACAAAGTTTGCTTTCTCTCTTTTTCCCAACTCTCCCGCGCCCCCGCCCCCGGCCCCTTAGGTCCTGGGATAGAAAAGTGTGAGTCACCTGGACCAGGTTTTGTGCTTTTAGACAGGGATAGCAGAGAGAGGTGGGAGGGGATTAGGGCTGGCGTCTGTGGAGAGAGGTGTCCGGTGGAGGAGGGGAGAGTAGGGATGGATGTGGGAGGTGAATTTGTATAATCCTGAAAAAGGAGGAGCTCCAGTTAACCTCACTGCAAAGGTGGCTTCAGAAACTCTGCTGGGCCTAGTGTTGGCTGCTTTTGGTGTGCGATTTGCTACCCATTATCTTCTATTTGTCTCTGCTGGGCCTTCCTGTGGCATTGAAGAACTTCCCCTTTTCCTTACAAACTCCTGACTGTGGGAGGAGGTTGAAATACTCCGTCAACAGAGGTTCTAGGTCCTCGTTGCCTTAGGCAGGCTGGGAGATACTTCTCCTCACAACATTTCCCACCACTGGCAAGCCTAGAGCAGCAGTCCCTGCTTAGGAAGTCAGGGAACCACAGTGATGTTGGAGCACAGCATCCTCCATGCACACAGCAGATACCACACAAACCTTACCCTGCTGCACTAGCCTGCACTTTAACTAGGTCCCCCTGCAACACTGGTTCAACACAACCTCACCCAGACTTACTTTGAGCAGGTTGAATTGACTCTGTGCTGAAAATGGCTGGTAGAATGGTAGAGTCATCTGTGCAAGAGCTCCTAATGTTGCTAGACCCTGGTGCAGCTGAAATGGTGTTTTAAGATATGACAAACTTTTCCTTCCTTTGGAATAAAGTTATGCCACTCTTTGAGTATCTGAGCCGAATTTGAATGATCTAAGAATGAAAGTATAAACAAAGGGGTGACTCAAGGTCTCATACTAGAACCGGAATTTATTTCATATATTTATTCACAATCTGGAAAAAGTAGGGAACCATAGGGTGCTAAAATTTGCAGATGCCACAGAATTATGAAGGTGAGTCAAGATTACCAAAGACAGTGAAGAACTGCTCAGGCACTTAACCGGGGAATAGGCAGAATGGTGGCAGATGAAATTCAGTGTTAACAAATATAAGGTAGCGCACATTGAAAGGAAAAAAATTGAACTACTCCTTGATATTGTTGAGTTATAAATTAATTGTAACCACTCAGGAGAAAGACCTGTGTGGTGGTGTTCAGGCTAAACATCTGCTGAAATGCACAGCGTTGGTCCAAAAGCAAACAAAATGGTAGGATCGGGAAGGAATGGGATGTAAAATAATTCTGCAGCTCTTCTAATACCATTATGTAAATTGATGGTACGTCCCCACTTTGAATACTGTATTCACTTCTGATCATCCCATCTCTAAAAAGTTATAGCAAAAATAGAAGGAGTTTAGAATCGGGTACCAAACATGACTGGAGGCATGGAAGGACATTCTCATGAGGGAAAACTGAAAAAGATTAGAACTGTTTAGTTTAGAGAGACCCACAAATAAGAGGGAAATGAGAGAGGTATAAAAATAATGAATGGCATAGGAGAAGATGAATCCAGTGCTCCCTTTTAACCTTTTGCCCGTTATAGTAACACGGGGATGTGAAGTGAAAGGCAATAAACTTATCCTATAAAACCAAATACACTTTAACACAACACATAGCCTGTGAAACTCATTGCCACAATTTATCTTTAAGGTCAACGGCTTAGTAAGATTAAAAAAATTATTATGCCCCTATAGATGGATAAGGAGAGTATCTCTTGTTATGTTAAATTAGATAAAAATTCATAAAGCAAACATATGCCCATACTTCAAGACATAAACCAACGTCTGACAGACAATGGTTAGGAAGAAATTTCTATGGGCAGGTTACTTCTTTACAAGGTTTCTGGCCCCCTCCTCTGAAGTAGTTGATATTGACCGCTGTGCGAGAGAGGCTACTTGACCAGATGGATCAAGACCTGATCCAGTTTGGCAATTCCTATGCTCCCAAAAATAGATATGAATTTTAGTCCTGTAAAATACAGAGGAGGTATCCAATGGCAGATAATCTGGAAGCACATGTGGAAGCTTGTTCTTTGGGGAAACAGAGGACTGCAGTGTCCAGGGCTGTCAATCTAGCTCCTTACAGGAACAGTAAATAAATAAATAAGAATGGTCGAGATGGGGAAGTTGTTGTGGATAGTGGAAGGGTGATACCTGTATTTGGCAGCGGTGGAGATGATTTTTCATGGGTGGGGAGGCTTCTGGATAACATTCTATGTCTTCCCTGATGTAGGGAGTTAGTGGATGGGATTTCAAGTTCAGACAGTGAGAGATTGAACTCTCATTAGTGACCAGGGAGGCTTCATTCATAACATGCAGGCAGACTGGGAGAGGCAGATGGCTTTGAATGCAGGATTTACATAGTAATGAGATTCAGGTCATCCTAGCTGTCTTCTTTCTCTCTCTCTGCATTTTTGTCTGGGTGTCATCCACTGTGGAAGGAATGAAGAAGCGGACAAGGAAGGGAGGGGAATATAGATGAAGATCTGGAAATTAACCCTTTGCCATTCTCCTGACTGGCGCTGTAATACTGGAATAAAAAGTTGGCAGTGACAGGCATACTAATGCAAAGAAATGGTGGGTATAAAAGCTTATAGCAATCACAAAAGAAAATAGGAGCGCTGATGCGGGATGATTGTTGTTTTTTTTTTTTTTAACTCAGACCTATAGTGTACTCTGTGTGGGGATGGCAGAATCAGCCCAGGCTTAAGGTGCCTTAATTTTCAGATTCTGGGTTGCTGGGTTTGGAGCCAAGTTTTTGTTTTTATTGCTGCAAGTCAGCCCAGTGTTGAAGAGGGTTTTGTGCTGAGATTGGGGTATGGGCTCTCATTGGTGTGTCTTTGCTTGTTTCTTAAATAAAGAAAACCTCCCCCGTTTTGCACAGCTCCTCTCTGAAGTTATGTCTCTTCATGAGTAAGCAGTGGCGTTTGCTGGAAAACAATATGTTTTCAATTGCAATTAGCAGGTCTGAATCTCCTGCTGGCATTGGTTGCTATCTCAATGAAAAATGACATACTTCAGGAGACAGTATGGTGGTTGGAGAAGGGGTTTGGGAGTCAGGACTCCTGGATTCTAATTCTCACTCTAATATGGACTGAGGCAATTGATCAATATTGCCAACACAAGCATTTGAAAACCGTGGATCAGTCCCCTACCCCCCCATTATGAGATTAGTTTAAAAATCATGATACTTTAAAAATAATACATTTGGGGAGCTTTATTTTTCTGATGGTGTTTGAGCCTTTAGGGTTCATGTTTTCAAGCTTTTCTCTGTAGGAAAGGAAAGTTGAGAATCTAATATAATCACCTGACTCCAGAAGCTGGGGCTTTAAGGAAACATCAAGTAGTGTGATACTCAGGATAAAATTGTGAGACTCACAATAAAAATCACAAGAGTTGACAACACTATGTCTGTTCCTCAGTTTCCCCATCTGTAAATGGGGATAATGATATTTATCTACTTCACAGGGGTACTGAGGCATCATAGGGGTGATGAGTTTTCATTGTTTATAAAGGGTTTTGAAGCTCTTGGACTAAAGTTGCTAGGAAAATGAAAGTATTTTTTGGGACACTAGTGTTCTGTGGAAGCACAATCTAAGTTTTTAAAATGGTCTCAATTTTAATGTTGGAAGTCTGTGTTTTAAAAACGGGAAGAAAAGCATTTCCCCTGTTGTATGGGTGTCTCTGCTAGTGGTGACCTGAATGGACCAAAGCTTTGCAGATAGTAGAGGGCTTTTGTTCTTAAGCACTTCATTAAGTTAATCATTAAATACATGCATCCGATGAAGTGAGCTGTAGCTCAGGAAAGCTTATGCTCAAATAAATTGGTCAGTCTCTAAGGTGCCACAAGTACTCCTTTTCTTTTTGCGAATACAGACTAACACGGCTGTTACTCTGAAACCGTACAGTATCAAGCAGGCTCAGGTAAGAGACTTCAGTGCCTCCTTTACATTTCCTAAGCAGAGCTAATGCTAAAATATACTGCTCAGAAGTCTGCTTTGCTTCAGCTGGCGTCTGTTGAAACAAACCAGTCATATTTGGAGAGACAGATAAGGGGACCCTAAATATCCCCTTTCTCCCTTCCCTAGCTGAAAGCAGATGGAAAATGTGGCCTGTGCCTACAACACAACCTTGGGAGCCAGGATTCCTGTGTTCTTTTCCTGGCGTTGCCTATAACTCCATGTAGCCATGGTGGTGTTGTGTTATTTCTCTGTTCTACAGTACATTCATCTGTAAAATAAGAGCAACAATGCTTTTGTACCTTACAGGACTGTTGTAAAGCTTAATTAAATATGAATATTTATAAATCACTTTGAGTTTTATACATGGACTGCCGTATGTAAAAGAGAATCAGCATTATGCCATGACGAGGGCACTGGACCGGGCATTGGGAGACCTGGGTTCTATTCCCAGCTGCAGCACCTTGGGCGAGTCACTTCACCACTGTGCCTCAATGTCCCATCTGTAAAATGGGGATAGTGATACTTATCTCTTTTGTTAAGAAAATTCACATCTATAGATGAAAAGTGAAATATAAGAGCTCAGTATATGGTGTTATAGGAGTGTCCTACAAAGGTGATGTCTATATGTGTGTTAGGAGTTGGTTAACAGATAAGGTGCCAGAAGACAGCACTCTCGAATATATACCATGGTTCCTGGGCTTTATGGGACCAATAAAACTTGTTGTTCACTGCAAATAGCTTCTTGAGGGTTGCTGATTACATGGAATTCTAAACAAATGACAGTGTGTGTTTTACAATGGTTAATGCTTTCTCATCTGTTCTTTTGCAGAGCCCCTGAAATCATCCTTGGTTTACCATTCTGTGAAGCAATTGACATGTGGTCTCTGGGATGTGTTATTGCAGAGCTGTTCTTGGGCTGGCCTTTATACCCAGGAGCTTCAGAGTACGATCAGGTTGGTATGGATGCTGCACTTGCTGTTAACAGAAACACAGAAACTTTCTTCTTTCTTGTGTCAGAAGGGACAGACTGTTAACTTTCTATTCTTTGCTGATGGAAGATATGTGTGTTTGATTTTTAATATCCTAAGACTACTTTTTCATCCACCTGTAGCGTTCTAGGTAACCAATAAGATATTTAGTACTGTGCCTTTAAGAACTGACTGCCTAAGTGAACTGTCAATCAAGAGTATAAGATCCTGTTGACTAGAAAGCTCTGTAGATGATCTCTAATCACTGAACAGAGCTGCCATCCTTACTCTGCTTAACAGCAAGTATTAAATGAAGATTTATTTGTTATAAGAAATTGTATGAACTCAGCTGCTTTTTATAATCCCTTAATGAGGACGTATATTAAAATCAATGAAAAGAAAGAGAATGGTCTTTGGGGCAGATCCTCAGCTGCTGTCAACTGTCATAGCTCCATTGAATTCAACTGAGCTGTGATAATTAAAGCTAACTGAAGATCAGCCCCATAGACTTTAATGTTCCTCTCCTATCTCTGTAACAGGAGATGCAGCAACCTCTACAGTTCAGGTTAGATAACAGTTTCTGTTCTAACCACCTTTTTTCAGTTGCTCATTCCTTTCTGAAACCGGGGGCTTGGGCTCTGTCTGAAAGTGATCTTTTTGGGGAAAGCCTAAGGGAAAAGGAGAGTGATGAAAAGAAATATAGTACACTTTTTCCATTATGAGAACATTCCTGAGAGTTTTCTTTTTTAATAGTATTTCAGCCACGGCTTTAAAAGTGAAATCTGGCATGGAAATAGCCCTCACTGAGATTCAGTGCCTTTAGCTGTTCCAGCGGAAATCGGTTTTGTGCCTTTGAAAATCACATACTGAGCATGAGCAGTAGACTCCCCTCCAGAGATAAACTGAGAAAGTGCACAGTTGAGGAAGGACTCCTCACACGACTGTATACGGTTGACTTATAGTAGTTCAAAGTCTGCTCTAGTCAAGTATATTGTGGGCTCCTGTGGAGCTTGTCCAATGGGCTGGCACGGAAACTGAGTCTTTGCCTCAGGCTATGTGGATTTGTAAGGTAGGTAGTGGGCTGAAGAGGGGCTATTGAAGTTTGTAAAGTGTGCAGGAGGGAGCCTTGCTTGGATGTACCGAAGGAGCTCCACAGCAAGGGCGGGCACTTCGTATGGACGAGGGCCAGCAGCGTTTTGAGGTCCTCAAGACTGAAGCTGCTTCTTATGATTTTTTTTCATTTCTTTCCATCTTTTCTTTGAAAAATACCGAGCGTTTTGTCTGTGGCATTTCCTGCATTAGAAGGACATTAAGTTTTCAAAGTGAAGCAATCAAGAAGTCAGGAAATGCTGAAGTTAAGGGTTCATATGCCATCCTATGTCAACATTATGTCAACATTTAATTACATGCTCACATACTTTTTCTCTACTAAATGAAAAAAAGAATTCTCCACTCTTAGACACGTATGTGTAACATCCATGGTTCTGTGTATGCCAGCTAGGCAGAGTCCGTGAAAGTCATTGACATGACAAATGCAGTAAGCGATATAAACTCTGTAGATTTAGTACACGACACAGAATGATGGTGTACATTTGCTTCAATACATAGGCTGCTTTGGTTCACCGATATTGGCTTCATCTGCTTTATCCTCTGAGCTGCTCCAAAAAAATAAAAGAAGTCCCAAGTTATTGAAATTACATACCTTATAGAGACGAGAACTTACCATGAAAAGCTCTAAGTCAATAAAAACACACCATCTTTTACCTTTAAAGTCTGAAGATAAAGGGAGAAATTCCCACAGACTTTAGAAGCTAAAGGAAGAATGTTTTATAGACTTCCAGGGTAAATGCCCTGAGACATTAATGATAAAGGTGGAAATGCCATTAAAGTTTATGGGAATTCTCTTTCTTTCATTCCTTTTAGTATATCCTTGATAAAGCCCAACTTGACACCACCCTTTTCTCTCTTTCTTTGTTCCATTGTTTTAAATGCCTCCTGCCCTCCTGAAAGGAAGACCACCACATATCTTCACCAGATGAACAGTGACCTCTCATCCTTCTCTTACAGATTCGCTATATTTCACAGACACAGGGCTTACCAGCAGAGTATTTGTTAAGTTCAGGGACAAAGACAACAAGATTTTTCAACAGGGATACAGATTCACCGTATCCATTGTGGAGGCTAAAGGTAGGAAGATATTTCCTTGTTTCCTTCATCTTGCAATCGTAGACTGGAAGTAAGGCAACATTCTGTTAAGTCCGAGTGTGGGTCTCATCTCTTTGCAATGCATTGAGATGCTTCCCAAAACTGAGATGTTGGGATGGGTATGAGCTGAGGTAAAACTGTTGTAACTAAAAGTAGGCAGCCCTTGGCTGGCCAATGGCTTTGCAATTAGTGCCTGGCACTGCATTGTAGAAGCTTAAAGTCCAAAGTGAACCTTAAAATCTCTCCAATCAGGAGCTGCCCAACCTGGGGATATTGCGGATGGGACTATTTTAGTTTAACTAAGGGCATATCTGCACTGCAAAGTAAAAACCCACAGCAGCAAGTCTCAAATGATGGGTCCACTGACTTGGGCTTATGCTCTGGGGCTAAAAATACCAGTGTAGATGTTCCCACTTGGACTGGAGACCAGGCTCTGAAACCCGGTGAAGGGGGAGGGTCTCAGAACCTGGGTGCACGAGCGCGAACATTTACGCTGCTATTTTTAGCCCAGTAGCGCAAACCCCATGAGTCCGAGTCAGCTAACCCAGGCTCTGAGGCTCATTGCCTCAGGTGCTTTTTATTGCAGTGTAGACTTACCCTTAGAGAGAGAAGTACTAGCCTATCAATTTAGGGTTGTTGTTTATATCTTCCCTATCTATGGCTGATAGTTGTAGTTGATGAAGTGATGTTTAATTTAACCTGCCCCTGGGTGGAATTTGTTTTTAATACCTGTCTAGTTAACACACACATTTCCATTTTAAAATTAAAATAGATGATGGTACAAAAAATTGTTCCTGGATCCGTGATAGCAACATGTTCGGCTGCACTGTGTCTGGTGTTGTCAACAGTGAGCCCTTTAGCTTAACAATGATTGGGACTATCTTAGTCAGGAAAGCACTCTGGGATTCTTTAGGCATGAGAGGTGCTATATAAATGTGTTTGGCTACTATTTTGGTTACTAGTTCGGGGAAGAGACAGGTGGCTTTGTCCATGGTGTAGTTTGGGGAGGGGGGCCTGGGGAGCGTTGCCCCCCAAAACTGCAAGCCTCGGGTAGGCATGGAACTTTCCCCCCATGCGCAGCCTCATTGGCCTGACTGGAGCTGCCCCCTTCCCCCAAAATACAGAAGTCAAACCATGCCTATGGCTTTGTATAGAGATGGACTTTGAGGTATCCATCGGAGCTGGCATATTACCCTACATAGATGCAAGGGCCACTCAGGTAACTGCCTTTCCCCTGTCTTGAGCAGACACCAGATGATCATGAGGCAGAGACGGGGATTAAGTCGAAGGAAGCAAGGAAGTACATTTTCAACTGTTTGGATGATATGGCACAGGTAAGAATGTTGGTGAGTAACTAGCGAGATCTCTCCTTGTGCTTCTGAGCAAGGCAAACAAATGGGGCCCGACATCACTTCTGCATATATGCTGCTTTGGGCAAACCCCTGAGAAACACCAGGTCTACACCAATCCAGCCAACTCCCAGTTATCATGTGTTGGATCCCTCTAGAAAAGACCAGATATATAGTCATAAAAGTGACATAAAGCAGAGTGGTTGAGTAACTAGGAGTTTCACACGTACCAGGTTCTATTCCTAGCTCTGCCACTAACTTCCTACGTGACCTCGGGTGAGTCACTTAACTTCTCTATGCCTCAGGTTCCCCAGTCTGTAAAATAAGGAGGATGTTTACCCACTTTGTAAAGCACTTTGCTACCTGTAAAGGAAAAGTGTTTATTACTATTATCTATTTGTTTTGTTATTGTAATAGTGAACTTGGTATGAGGCTACTAAAGTTAATGCTAACAAAATGACCCATGACATTTTTGATCCAGAGTTTGTGTAAGATCATTCTTGATATTTTAGCTTCATTAGCTAAAGTGTAGAAAGAGAGGCTTGAGATCAGGAAAGATTTTAATATGAAGGCTTTTCCTGGTATCTGATATATAAATAGTGATGTTCCCCATAAACTTACCAAGATCTTTTTTGTTTGTGGTTTTTTGTTGTTGTTGTCATTGCAGGACACACAATTAAATAGTCTAATTGTATAGTGCTTTATTTGATACATAATGATTGTCAGAGCTTGTCTATTACCACACAGAAGCAGTTCAAAAGCTGCAAAGGGTGACTAAGATCTTCAGTAGCCATTGACCCAAATAAGCTAGATACTTAACAGCCTGTGTAGAGATTTGTCTTGCACTAGCCTGATGGTGATTTGATTTGCCAGTTCAGATTCTTCCTTGTGACCTCAACAGCTACTCTTCCAGAGACAGAAACCTGGTGGAGTCAGGAGAGAGAAAATAATCTGCTGGAGACCTGACTGCTTCTCCCTTCTAACTGTTGTCCCTTCTCTTCCAGGTGAATATGACAACAGATTTAGAAGGAAGCGATATGTTGGTGGAAAAGGCAGACCGGCGGGAGTTTATAGATCTGTTAAAGAAGATGTTGACTATAGATGCGGATAAGAGGATAACTCCGATCGAAACTCTGAACCACCCCTTTGTCACCATGACGCACTTGCTTGATTTCCCCCATAGCACACAGTACGCTTCCTTCTCTCTGCCTTGGGCTGGGTTTTCAGAGAGAAAAAGCAGATGAAGAGGATGGGAGGGGAGACTGGGCTGTAGGGTGGACATTTGGGTTGATAAAAGGGCTTGGCAACGGTATTTTAAAGGCACACCATTAAGGAGTTTAGGCCCAAAGATTTTAATTTTTGTTTAAAAAACAAAACAAAAACAAAAAACCTAATATGAATAAGAAATGTGTTGCTGATGCACGGCATTCAAAAGACTGCAGAATGTATTACGTTCATTGTGTAAATATTCAATAATTACACACATTCATATTAAAATACAGAAAAAAATATATGCAAGTAGTATCAACTCAACTTATGCATGTGGCAGAGGAATCATAGTCCAGGGGTTGGTGCTGTGGTTCTCAACATTATCCACAGTGGACTCCACCCCCTCCTCCCAGAAACCCTTTCCCATCCAGCTGGAGTCTGGTCGGGACTATTCTCTGTTTAACAGTCTGGAAAGAGGGCAGAGTGGTCATAACCCCAACACTCATTTTCAGCCCCCTTGTTGAGGATTCCTGACTTAGAGCAAGAAACTGGAAACAAGAAATCTCAGTTCTGCGCCCAGCTGTCTCTCAGACTTGCTATGTGACCTTGAACAAGTCACTTGAACCTCAGTTTCCACATCTGTAGAATAGAGAAATACTCCCTGGCCTGACGGGGATGTTGTAAGGCATGGTTCATTAGGGCCTGATTCTCATTAGAATAAGGCCTGAACAGCACTATACACTAGCCTGGGACTTTGGAGACCTGGGTGCAGTTCCCTGCACCACTATCGACTTCCTGTGTGACCCTGGACAAATCACTTAGGACCAAATTTTTAAAGATATTTAGATGAAGATAGGTGTGCAGTGGGATTTTTAAAAGTGTCTAGCTGCCTAACTCATTGATTTCAAAGTGAGTTAGGCACCCGGTTTTGAAAACCCCAGTAGGTGCATATCTGCATCAGCACGTACCTACAAACCTTTAATAATCTAGCTCTTAGACTGTCTGAGCCTCAGCTCCTCGTTTGTGACTGAGGGATAATAGCACTGCCATAACTCACAGGGCTGGTGTGAGGACGAATACATTAGAAATTGTGAGGTGCTCAGACACTGTGGGCCATATAAGTTCCATAGATAGATAAATAGATACTGAGGTGATGAATGCAATATGAACACAAGATAATTGCTGTAAACAGAGAGAAAATAAACTCTACTTTCGTTTAAAGCTGTTCATAAATAAGTCAGTGTTTTATGAAAATATTGAAATAATATACAAAAATCTACTTTTATATTTGCAATCACGTGCTCTCATTTGCGACAATTCTTTCTACATGTGCAGTAACTGCTTAAAATTTTAGAGACTCAGGGCCCAGTCCATTGCCTTTCGGAATCATTCCATGGATCAGGGCCTCATTTCTGAAGTTCTTACCCTTGCCCTCCTTGGGCAAAATTCCTAGCAGTTCTTATTCAGGAATAACTCAGTGGAAATTTTTGTATGAGTTAGATCTTCAGGATCGGGCCTCTAGATGCTAAACATCCTGCCAGCTCAGTGTGCAACCTCATTCTTCCTCAATTGGAAATGTTGATTGGTCAGAACTGCAACAAGCTCTAAACAATGTGGGTTGGCTGATTTGAAGTCCGGCCTGTGATTGTCCTGAGAATAGGAACTTCAAAGCCTCCAGGATTGCTGGGGACTGTAATTGCTCTTGAAAGTAAATCAGGAAACAGATGCAAATGTAGAGAAGACATAGTTGCTGGAAGCAGTTTTACTATGACATGCTTCAGAGAAAGACTACAAGTCTCAAGAACCCTTGAGGCTTTGTACTTGTTAGTCCCAAAGCAGCAGCAAAGTGAGTCCAGTGTCCAGCTTTGCATCTTCTGATTGCATGGATATTAAACTGTGGGAAAGGCCAGTCTTTCTGACTTGTTTGGTCACCTTTCCATGCATGTTTTTGCATACACAGTATATTATTGCACTAACTTACAGGGAGCAGGTTATATTTTTGTAGTACTCTTTTGTAACGTGCAATGGTAGTATCATGTGAAGTATAAGTATGCTGTTTTCAGTGTTTTACTATAAAGTTTTTTGAAAAATAGTTGTTAATTGCTAAAACCTACAAAAAAAAAATCCATGCAATAGCATTCTACATTTGCCACATAGATATTTTGACTTTTACACAGATTTCTAAATATTTTACAGATTACTTGTATTTCATAGATTTTAAAAATATGTACATAATGAAAGTATATACATATTCTCTTACATCTGATTCAACATTGAGTAATTATTGAACAGATATAATCATAGCCAAATAGCTATTGAGCTTTTGAGAGGAAGCAAAGTCTCTTCATTAAGGGACAGGACTGGGTGGTCAAGAGTTCGGGAGTCTATTCCTGACTATTCCTGTGTGGTCACGGGCACGTTTCTTTAAATGGACACTATCACCTTAAAAATAAAGTATCATAAATAAACTATCGTCTTTATCTGTGTTACTGATAACAGCTGAGATTGTTGAAAGTGAAATAATTTTACAAATTCAAGCCTGATGCGCATTACTTAGTTAAAAAAATTTCTCTCCATTTAGCAAATGAAAATCAAGGAAATGAGTTTCATTTTTGTTTTCTTTATAGTCAGTCTCACTGTCAGGTTCTTAGTTTCAGGTTTGGGTATAAAACACTGGGAGAAATATTGGATGAAAAATAACCATTTGAATTGGATTTTAAAACAATATTGAAAAGTACCTGATTATGGACAATGTTTAGCTGGTTGGTAAGGGTCATGGTCAGGTCGGTACATTTTGCCCATACTTAAATTGATAGTGTCCCTTTAACCTCTCTGTGCCTTCGTTTCCACAGCTGTAACAATGAAATAATAATAGTACTTACCTACCTCATAAGGACTGTGCTGTAGTAGGGCAGCAGTGTTTTATATACTATATTGCGCGGTCAGTATATTGCTGCATTCTGAGGATACAAAATATTTTTCAATACTTCCATTGCCATGTAATATATATGTGTGTGTATTTAATAAGTAGGGTTTTTTTGGTAGTGTGGAGGGATTGTGGGGGAGAGGATTTAAACATTCCCCCACTGTTGGTTCGCAGGCTGGGACAACCTCAAGGCCCGATCATACAAGGTGTTGAGCATTCTAGCCCTGATTCAGTAAAGTCCTTAAGCCATATAACTTCAAAGGGACTGCTCATATGCTTAAAGTTAAGCACATGCGTAGGTGCTATACTGGAGTGGGGCCAATGTGTTGAGCATCTTGCAGGATTGAGCTCAAATGACCAACACTTTTTAAAGTGCTGAGCAAGATTTCAGATGTCTCATTGACCACACACAGCAAAATCTTCCTCCTAAGAAGGAAAGACTTTTAAAACTGCCTTAAAGAGCATCCCAAATGAGCCAAGACTATCTGGCCCTTCTCCCCATTCTCTGTCACATTACAAAAGAAGACCCACTATTTCTTGGTCTGATTTTTCTTCCCCTCCTGTCTGACTGCTGACAGCTTTGGCTGCTGACTATAACTTACGCTGCAGGACTGAGGCTGGGTGGTACACTCAAGAATCCTAAGCCAAAGCAGTCTTCTATTGAATGCCAGCTAGTTCCCTTTCATTACAAACAGTGCGAACCTTGGCTGTGGGGAGAAGGGGACTTTCAAACACTGATTAATCTAACAAGTGCCAAGCATGGTCTGATCACTTGTCTCAGCCATCAAAGAAATGCTGACCTGAAGCTAGGCTTCTATAGCTGACTGTTAACTATGCTCACTGGGTTTTTTTTCCTCTCTTTCTCACCCTCTCATTCCTTTTTCTAAACAGTGTCAAGTCCTGTTTCCAGAACATGGAGATCTGCAAGCGGCGGGTGAATATGTATGACACGGTAAACCAGAGCAAGACCCCATTCATCACCCATGTGGCCCCGAGCACATCGACCAACCTGACCATGACCTTTAACAACCAGCTGAACACTGTCCACAACCAGGTATGGGAATTGGCAGCAGCCGGGGCCTGAAAGCTAGAGAGCTCTAGAAAATGGAGAGCATACATAGTGCTCCTCTCAGCACACACCCAATAAGATGGTTCCTTTCTGCCTTGTGACTAGAACATGCCACCCTCCTCCTTGAGCCCTGTCTAGTTGCGTGGTGTTTGATACAATTAGTTCCATGGCACTTGTGTGACTGTAAAATATTGGCTTCTTAGTCTATCTTGTTGAAGATGATTCGACCCGCCTCCCTGGAAAGTTGGTATGAAAAAAAAATCTGATGGCAGTGTCCTTCTATGCAACAAGTAGGATTGCACTCAGTGATAATCAGGCAGACATGAGTGATTTATTCATATTATTGCTGAGGTAAAACTAAATCCTCATATCACAGACACAATACTCTGCAGTACCAACAAAATGAAGTGCTCTCACTTCTTGTCTTAGCATTTGGTGGTGGTATTTCGCCTTGTGTATTCTTTGTCTTTACAGTAGTACCTACGGGCCCTAATTGAGATGGGGACCCCATTGTGCTAGGCACTGTATGTACGCACAATAAGATACAGTCCCGACCCCGAAGGGCTTGCAGTTGAAGTTGGTAGATTCATATCTACTGCCTACACTTTGGTCTCCTGTATCATAATAGGAGGGTTTTTAAAGATTTTAAAAGAGGGTGCGTGTGCATGAGAGTGGGACTATCACATGATCTTGATATGTACAGTGTTGGTGTATTTTAAACAAACAGTAGCTTAAATTGTTTCCCTTGGAATTGTGTTACAGTAATTAAAGGGAAGGGGAGGTATTCTTGGATAGGACAGTAAAAGACTGAAGTATGGTGAGGTTGCCATCCTTAGGGTTTTGTAGAGCTCTTTGGTGTGGGAGCCGCCTTGTTTTGATGTTATAACAAGAAGATTTAAGGGTGATGAATATAACTGTGGCATGAGGGACTGGTGCCACAGGAACAGAAGCTCCAAAAGAGTCTGGTTTGCAAAGTGATCCCATGTATCTTATAAATCTAGATTTCATGCTGGCTCAATTTTTGGGCATTTATGGTAAGAAAAGGCTTCTTTACATTATTCATAAAGCTGTGGGCACCACAGTTGTACACAGTGGTAGGTCATTAGTGTGTCATGGTTAAATGTAGTGGGTTGTCAGTTTAAAAATACAGGTATCCTTGCTTGCTTGCTTTTGGAATTCAGACTGGAGAGTCAGACTGCTTACAAACTCCCCAAATTCCTGCTGCTTAACCTCTCCCAAGCACCAATTGGCACCATTTACTATAACCAGACACCATCACCACTACTGGAAGGGCCAGACTCTGTCACCTTTACTCACACTGAGTAGTTACTTACTCCACCAAAAGTTCCTTCCAATGAGACTGTTAGCGCTGCTTAGCTTGAATACGGGTGGAAGAATCTGTCCCTGCGTGTCAAACAGTAGCAAAGATTTGGGTGAGGCTCTGCCAGTATCAGGAAGTTCCAACATTCTTACTGTAAGTCAAAAACCAGACTTATGGGCCATTTCTCCTGTTTCATCTCCCATCCATAGGTTAGGTTTCCAACTATCTCTTGTGTTTCCATCATCTAACGCCTGGTTTTTTTTTGTTTTGTTTTTTTAAGTGGGGGTGGAGGGAAGGGAAGAGCTGCCTTGGGTTTTCTCAGCAAAAGAAATGTGTAGTTGTGATGGGCAGATGAGTGGGAATTTCCAAATTCTCCTAACAAGTTTGTGTTGGGGGCAGAACTGATCTTGCCAGGTTTCCCACAGGAAGTGCCAGAAGCATTTACAGAGCAGTTTGACTTTGTGTGACCAGTTCCTTTTGAGCCCCTTTCTTTCCTGTCTCCTCCCTATTGGCCCAAATCAAATCCATCCTCAGGAGACGTGCTCCATTCTGGAGACTCCTTGGACAACAAACTGGGATGTGGGGTGGTTGGAAGCAGCCCCAGTTGATAGAAGGCCTCACTGGTCATGCTCAGTGTGCTCCTTTTGCCCATGTCACCCACCCTTGCCTCTGCACTCCTCAGTTTTCTGTTTTGCTCCTCCTTTATTTTTTGTTTGCTGGTTTTATTTAGGTTCATTTATTTTTAGATTTGCTTCTTCCAACATACCATCTCCCTCATTTTTTTTGTTTTGTTTAATTCCCATCATTCCTTTAGGCCACCAACCTGGCTCCCACCTCCACCAGTGCCACTATTTCCTTAGCCAACCCTGAAGTCTCCATACTAAACTACCAATCTGCACTCTACCAGCCTTCAGCAGCATCCATGGCCGCAGTGGCCCAGCGAAGCATGCCCCTGCAGACGGGAACAGCGCAGATCTGTGCCCGGCCTGACCCCTTCCAGCAAGCCCTCATTGTATGCCCTCCAGGCTTCCAAGGTAAGAAACAGGCCTTCCCCCTCACAGCCAGTCCCTCTGCTGTTTGATTGGGTTCTCTTTTGAAAACTCCCTCCAGCAAATCTTTCTGAAGGAAGAAAATCTGGAAGTGAGGAGAACCTTTGGAGCAGTTGGGTTGTGGCTGATGCCTCGGGGGTGGAGGGAGGGAGGTGAGATTGTGATGCTCATTGTTCATTACCCTGATCAGGGTATTTTCAAGAACCTCCGTCTTGTTTTGGCAAACCTGAAAAGAATGGAATATTTTACTGACCAGTTCCCAGGTTGCTCAGTGATCCAGTTTCCACAGGGTGACTCAGCAGGTTAATGAGCTAGAAAGTAAGATGTCTAGCCTGGAAATTCACCCCAATTATGGGCATCAGTGGCCAGTCATCAGTACAGCTGCACCACTGCAACTAGTATAGACAGGCATAGCTGCTGTTTGGCCCTGTGGACAATACTCCTGCTTGAAACCAGGGTAAGCAGCACTGGGGCACACAGCAGCTTTGCCTGTCTATGATAGGGGCTGCTCCTGCATAGTTACACCAATAGCTATATCAGAGGCAAATCCCCAGGCTAGACAAAACCTGAGATTTGGTCCTGGTAGGGCAGAATCTCTCAACAATAATACTTGGCAATACTCTAACCCCTTTTATACAAGGATCTTGCAGTGTTAACTTTCACACCAGTTGAAGCCTAGAGTCCCCCAAAGTAGACAGGGCATTACTGACACTATAGCTTCAGAATGTGTTGAACTAATTCGTTCTGGTGATGTGCCTTTAAATCCTAGCCAAGTCCAGAGTAACAAAGTGAGTCAGTGCAGAGTGGAGTGTAGAACCCTGTATTTTTGATTCCCAATCTCCCACTTTCATCAGCAGGCAGTACTCTCACCCTGGAGTCTATTTTCCTAGCCATCTATGGTGGTTGTCTCCAGCCAGACTGGAGAATAACAGGCTTAATTTGAAAAAAAAAAACATTAACTTGTGCCTTCTTCCTGTAGAATTGCCTCCAGATGTAGGTTACGTTATGATGTCTTCTACTACATTTAAGACATTCTAAAAGCATGCACAAGGTTTAAAGAGGGGTAATCTGCTGGTGTCCTTGGAAAAGTCTTGTCTTCGGCCTCGTGCGTGTGTCGTGTCTGCCAAAAGTTGGTAGATCTCCTTGGGCTGGGTGTAATACATTTGGGTGGATGTAATAAGTGGGAATCGAGGGCCTGATTTTTCAGAGGTGCTGAGCACCTGCCGTTCCCATTGACTTCAGTTAGAGTTGTGGCAGCAGAACACCTCTGAAAATCAGGCTCCTCTTCTGGCTGGTGCTGCTGCTGATTAACTCTGTCCCTTCTCTGTTCATGGAACAGGATTACAAGCCTCCCCTTCAAAGCATGCTGGGTATTCTGTACGGATGGAGAATGCTGTTCCGATTGTCACTCAGGCTCCTGGGGCCCAGTCTCTTCAGATCCAGCCAGGTCTCCTCGCACAGGTAATTTCCTTAGTCTGGGTAAATGTGGATTGGGCAAGTATAGGTGACATTTGAATAGTCCTATGCAGAGCAAGTCTTTTTCATTTAGTTTAACTTTTACGTGGTGTGGGGGAAAGGGTGAAGTGTTTTTTTTCCCCAGCCCCTCTGTGGCTCAGTTTTAGAATGGGACACCCAAGTGAGCATCTCCAGCTTTCCATGGAGCATCCATCTTTCCTCAATCTCCCTTTCATCTTGCAGGCCAATTTTGATTTCTGAAAGGCTCTAACAATATAAGGGTTAATAGCTCCACTCTCTTTCTCAGTCCTCCTCTTCACAAGGCCTGATGCAACTCCAATTGAAATTAATGGAAGTTGTGTCAGACCGATGGTGAGAATGAATCATTAATACTTTTCTAAATCCTACTAAGCTCTTGGCCCTATGGCATCTTGTGGCAATGAGTTCCACCGGTAAATTGTGTATTGTTTAAAAAATGTTTTGCTTATTTTAGTTTTAAATTTGTTTCCTTTCAGTTTTATTGAATGCTGCCTTGTTCTTGAGTAGTGGGAAAGGGTAAATAGGCAGACGGGAGGGCCAGGGCAACTGAGTCAGTGAATCTCTGCAGCAGCCTCTATTGGCCAAGTTCTTGGGGGGGACTCTACTGGGAGATAAATGACTCCCCAACCATGGAAACTCAGGGTGGGGGCTGGCACTGGCAACAGTGCCTATTCTCCTTCAAGGTGAATCCCCAGCCTTCTGGCAAGGGAGGTGCAACTTATACCTCCTTGTGCCAGCTTCAGTGAATCTGGCCAACTTTACTTTTTTTAAATGGTCTGAGACCTATTGGTTCTGTTGGTATCAGGAATGTCTTTGATGGAGAACAAATATACTTAACATAAGACACATAGAGCTTCACAATACCTCCTGGAAAAAGTGATCCGGAGGTAAAATACATGCCTACTGTGCACTGATTAATGCCAGAATGTTCATTTGCATTCAGATCTCAACAGACTTTAAAATCATGCCCAAGCACTGGATTCCCTGGGTTACCTGTGCCATCGTGTGTTGTTGTGATTACTTTCCTTTGCCAGCTGCCAGCTGAGCTTATCTGGTGAAGACAGAATGAAACACTACCTAAAGCCTGTGTGTTTTTTCACTAGCTATGTGCACCGCCCATTCCTAATAAAAGAGTCTTTGTTACAGAGCTGACTCTTGGCGTAAGTCTGCCGCAAAATGGAATCCATCTTTGCTGATGACTGTCATAACCTTCAGCCTGGCAAGGTTGGGCCTTGTATCCCATTCAGTACAAAGCAAGTGTCTAAGAAGCAGAGCAGTGGAAACGAAAAGTCAGATTTTCAAAGTTATGAGCAGGAAGATGTGCACACTGGAATTAGGCACCTGCAATTGCATTTTCACAAATGCCTACCCCTTGCAAGAACCGTTCCTTGATGCAGTGAGAGGCTCCAGCAGCAGGGAACTGCCAGACCCTTTCCCCACCACCTCCCACCTGCTAGAGCCTTTCATAGCTGCAGGGAGCTACACACCATAGTGAGAAGTGTGAACGCAGCCTGCCTTTACTGCAGCGTGTAGCACATGCAATTGTGGTTGCACAAATGCCTCCCCCTGCCAGAACCTTTCATCAGTGCAGTGAAAGGTCATGGTAGTGGGGAACTGCCAAATCTTTTTCTGGCTGCCTCCTGTAGCTACACATGTACTGCCTGTATTCTACAGGCTGCTGTGAGTGTGGACAATGCATACGTCATAAAGTCTCTGAGAGCAGCCATTGGGGCTCATCCCCGCGTCAATATACTCCAGCACTGGTAGTGGCTGAATGCCAAAATTGGACCCTTACCATTTATTCTCTATATACTTTCAAATCCAGGAAACAGGGCCCTGCAAATGATTGCAAGTCCCTCATCCTGAGGCCCTTGGATAAGCTCTGCCATCACGGTGGTGATGGATAGGGGTGTATTTTGTATATTGTCTCTGTAAGCTGATTCTTGCAGAAATGAAAAGTTAGACCTAACCACTGCCTGCAATCTGCAAAGCAGGTGGTGAAAATAACCCTTACACCCGACCTTACCGGGTCCATTTTCACCCACGTGAGCCTGTGTGTGGAGGGTAGACAGGTGAAAGAAGGCTGATTCCAGTCTTTAACGGTGCAGTAGCTTCACATCTTAAAGGGGCAGGGCACCATGTATTTCAGGGGTGTTTTTGTCCAACCTGAAATTGATGTTGTCATGCATTGAAAAGCCTGATACAGTGCTTGTCCCTTCCTTCCCTTCTCCCTCAGCAGTGTTCTGCATTCCTGCATTTTCTCACTTTCACTCCTTCCCAACAGCACTCCTAGGCAGGAAACCCTGCTTGGCTGCCACCGGCCCCTTCTGAATAAATAGGCCCACATCCATTTGTGCTACTTTCTGATGCAGCTCACTCCGACTTTCCTCATCTGGACCTAGGATTGAGACATCAGGGGCCAAAGTGTGCTCTCAGTCACACCTGTGCAATCTTACTCAAAGCAGTGGACATGGCAGCACTGTCCCAGTGGACCAGCCCAAGCAATCTTTTCCTGCCGATGAAATGATTCCAAGGTCCTTACCTGATAAGTAGAGAGTTTGTGCCGGGGCCCTCACAGTGGATCTAGATTCACGCCCTAAAAGAGGCGGAGAGCTGAACAAATCCAGGCTCCCTCCCCAAACAAGGAGGAAGTGGCTTTAGCATGTAAACTCAGGTAATCTCTTGCAGGGGAGCAACAACAGTTTATTTACCTTTTTTAAACCACAGCTGTAAAAACAAAAATATCCCCACCCCTCATCCACCTGCCTGCTGGTGCTAGTCCTTTGTTAAGCACAGTGTTGTGAACAGCTCTCCAGGGTCCTGTGACTGAGTATCCTTTCCAGCCCTGGTTCTGCAGATGTGGTCGAGACAGAAAGAGGCCCACCATAGCAGCCCTTTCATCTGACTCAGCAAGGCAGAAAATCCCAAGACAATCAACATTTGGAGCTGGGCTGGAAAGTGTGGGAGTTTTGGGGTTTTTTTTTGGGGGGGGGGGAGCTGGAGGGGCTACAGGATGGGGAGAGGTTTAGGGTTTTTGTGTAAATCAATCTCTGAATCTGGCTTAGGAAGGAAGAGGGTGAAATACCTTCAAGCAGAGACTCTGTTTACAGTGTAGCCCCCTCAGTGCTGTGTGGCTACACAATGTGAATCCAGCACAGTGGCACCGATATGACCCTAGAGAGGGATGTAGCTGATGCCCTTGAATTCCATGGCTCAGTCTCTGAGCACGCACGCTCTCTATGCCAGCACTCGAGAGATCCTGCTGTCATGTTGGTGGCATCTGAATATGACCAGGTTGTAATAGATTATATGATTCCTAAATTAAGTCATCAGAGCAAGATGACCCTGGGAAATCTTTGTAATAGTGTGCCTGGACGGATACGTACACAGGGATGTGATTGCTGAGCTTGCAGGGGAGAGTGTCTAGCTCTGGCACTAAGGGGCACCAGTTTAGAAAATACCAGGGAGGGTACTGAGAGGACAAATGTAATTCGCAGACTTGTTTGCTAGACTGAAATACTCTTATTTTTTGTTCATATGGAATGGATTTTGGTGTTAAGCAGCGTCTGTCATGCTGCAGCCAATCCCAAAGCAGTGACATGGGATGCTGTGCCGGGCAGTGGCTAGAGGCAAGCGCACGAGCCACTCGGCCTGATTCTGCCTTCAGACGCACCCGTGCAACTCCTCCATTGAAATTGATGGGTGATCTGCATACATATTTGAGGGAAGAATCTAACCCATTATGCTTTAAATACTAGCTCCTACACAGCTTTGGACACTAAAGCTGGGTTTTCAAAGGAGCCCAAAGGAGAATTAAAATAGGATAGTCTAATAGTATAGAATGGAAGAGAATTTCTGTGGGATTTCGGCATCTAACTCCCCTAAGGCTCCAATGCCAGTCAAAAACATGTCTGATTAAGAGGAGGAGTCTGAGCTAGGAAAAATGGCAGGGATTGGTTCACTCACAGCTCGCCTTTAGATTCTCCTCTGAAGTACAGATCAGAAACTGAGACAGAAGGAGGCAGCACAGAAGAAGAAAACGGCACAATCAGCTGCCCAGTAAATGCCCCACGTGGAAGGCCTCCTGCTATGGAAAGTGTCTCCTTGGGGACAGGATGGCTTAGCTAACTGAGCTGGGGAACATTTTTATCCCTGTCCCCGTTTTGAATTCAGCCCAAGTCAGTAATCAGTGAAAGTTTGTTCCTACCGGGAGCTGTTAAATGATCTGTGTGAAATGGGATAACGGTCTCAGTCCAGTTCCCAGCAGTCAAATGTTCATGTTGCAGAAACCACCATCCCAATAGACATCAGCTGCCATCCTTTAGAGGCCTCAACAAAGAAGCTAGGTAAGGAATGTTCCAAAGACATCCCTAGGGGTGATGGCTCCAGGTCCGGCTGGAGAAACGTTAGAGGGTCAGGATGGGGGGAGCTTGCAGTAGCACTGCCTGTGCTATACAGTACCTGTTATGTGGCTAACCGGAGGAGTTCACTCCCCAGGGAGGTCAGCCCAATGCTAAATTCACTTAACGTTTTGTAAGGGTCATTCAAGGAGGTAAGAAGTGATTTTGTCTGTCTTCGAACCCTTGCCCCTGTCTTCGAACCCTTGCCCCTATAACTTCATCTGCCATTTGTTCTCACTTGGTGCCCGTTAGGTCTTGATTCAAAAATATAGTGTTGTTCGGATAGGGCAGGCTCATAATAGACTGACAGCCCCATTCATGTAGGGGTAGGTGATTAAAGAGTAGGACTGACAAGGCTCTGGTATACTGTGCACCATTGTGTTAAGGCTGTTCTCCGTTCAGTTCGTGACTCGTGTGCAACTTTAGGAAGGAAGGATGAACATTAAAGGGGGCATAAGCAGAAACTATTAGGTTTTAACAAATAAATGATATTCCTTTTATCTACTTTTGTATGTTAATGACTAGCACTAGTGATAATGGCCAATTTCCTCTGCTTATAGAAAGCAGCCCTTCATGAATACCAAGCAGATACCACTGTGACCTCTGTTCTTCAACCATAGGAATTGAGTGATTATCAATAAAAATTGAAATTAGAAATAAATTTGCAATGGGAAGGCAATTACACAAAAAATCTATTGTGTGCTGTGATCTCCTCGAGATCTCACAAGCTAAGTAGGGTTGGACTGTGCCACTGTGGATACGTCTACACTGCAGTTAAAGACCTGCAGCTGCTCTGTGTCAGCTAACTTGGGCTCACAGGACTGTAAAATTGCTATGCAGATATGGCTCAGGCTCTAGCCTGAGCTCTGGGAGCCCACGAGGAGGGAGGGGCCCAGACTCCAGCACGAGCCCCAACGTCTACACTGCAATTTCACAGACCCGCAGCCTGAGCCCAAGTCAGCTGACACCGGCCAGTTGCGGTGTTTATTTAATTGCAGTGTAGACAGACTAGGTGTGGATGGGAGTCCCAGGTGCTGAAGAAAATTGATGTTGGTGATCTACTAGATGTTACTTTTCCCTCTGAGTTACTGTTGAACCAATGTTGGCGGGACACTGATTCTGGAAGTGTCACCTTTCAGATGAGTTAAAACCAAGATCTTCACAACTTCCAGTCCTTAAAGATTTCAGAGAACTTTTTAAAGAAAAGATTTGTTAATGCATTTGCTCTGGGCAAATATTAACTTAATAATGCTCACTGAATAATACTTTCCCCCACAAATATTCCCACTGGTTTCAGTGGAACTGCTTGTGGAGTAAAATACAAATATGTATTTGTAGCCTTCCCCCACTCTCCCACCCCGCTCTAGGCTAGACATATCCACCGTCTGTCCAGATTGGAGCACCAAAGCCTGCTAGCTGGCAGAACTGTGCTTCCGAACAATTTTCCAGCAAGGTGGCGACTGTCATGCTTTGTATTTCAGCACAGACAGAGTCCTAGCATATTTCTCATTCTCAGATCCCTCAACTCTCCTTTACTGCCTGAGCAAGTCAGTGAAAGTGGGCATTAGTGCTCAGAATCCGCTGTTTTTCAGTCAGTGTGAAAACATGACACTCACACCTTTCATGCATCAGAAATTGTTATTTGTGTAAAGTAACCAGCTGCTTTACACCTGAGTGACTTGCACATACTAAAGCGCCTTTAGCTGAAGTGAATTCAGGGCCAGATTTTGATACTCTTACTCGGGGCTGAATAGCACTTTACTCCATGGAAAGTTCCATTGACGTCAATGAGACAATTTGGAGAATAAAGTAGTACCCATGTCAGGAAGAGGATCACAATCTGGCCCTTAGTCATCAAAAATTTGTTAGGATTAGGGATAGGGAATTGACTCTCTTTTGCCTCTGGTAATATCTGTTTTGAATTTAGTTTTTAAATCTCACATTTTTCCGCCTGTGCTTTAGATGTGAGCTAACTGGAACTAGTGAAGTAGATTTTGTGTGAATAAGCCTATCTGAATCTCATGAAATATCCATTTTTCTACCAGACCTGTTCCACATCACATTCCCTCTTTCCAGTTCAACTAGATCCTTCCTTCATTCTTCTCTGATCCCATCCTCCCGCTCTCCTTACTCTCAGTTCCTTCCCTCCAGCTATCCCTTTTCTTTCTCTCTCCTTCTCTATTGTAAGACTCCTAATACACAACTCCCTCTTTGACCTTTAAATCCCTCTCACTTCTCCCACCAATCCTCCTAGCCCATCCTTTCCCTTTCCTGATCCTCTTGACTCTATATTCTGTTCAGTTCTGTTTGGGGTGGCAAGGAAGAAAATATTTCTGATCTGGCACACTCTCTGTTGGCCTTTAGCCAGCTATTTTGTTTCAGTTTTAGTAGCCTAGGGTGTCCCTAGCTCAGAGGTGACCTAGGTTTTATTAACTAACCCTTAGGAAGCCTGGGAACTAATGAGATTTGAAGACAGCATCCAGCCCAGGAAAATATGCCAGGCCTGCTGAGACCCCAAGATGCATTTCCGCAAAGGCAGAAGGCCTGATAAGGGGAGAGGGAGTGAGTGTGGTGGGGCCTCTGAGCCAAACTGATCTGAAGAACAGAAACAAAAAATTCTGGTTCTAGTTGAAGTTTGGGTTGAGATTCGGGCCAGTTCTCATTTTCCTATTCCTAACTGTGACTCAGCTGCTGCCTTAAAATACATTAGCAGGGATTTCTCTACTCCTTTGTGTGCTCTGTACTGAAAACTATTTTACTGTAGTTTCCTGAAGGCATTAAAACTTCCCTCCTAGGATGGGCTGGCACCAAACCAATGAGTGGTGATGCTTTTTAACCACCAATTTCTCTTCTGTTCAACAGCAGGCCTGGCCCAGCGGGACCCAGCAGATCCTGCTCCCTCCAGCCTGGCAGCAATTGACTGGAGTAGCCGCCCACACCTCAGTCCAGCACGCAACTGTCATACCAGAGACCATGGCAGGGACCCAGCCGCTGGCAGACTGGAGGTAAACCTGGAGTATTGTGTGTATATCTGTGAGACACCCACTATATGTGAATGTCTGTCTGACAGCCTCTGTGTCTGAGTAGTTTCTAATATCCCAGGGTGTCCTTCTGGGCTAACACTGAATGCACAGTGGGCGCAGTCTTTGCCCACACAGTCACTGGACTCCCAGCATCTGACTTGGTTTGGATATTTTGAGTATGAAGGGAACCATCCATCATAAAACCAAATTCAGGTCTAGCCTCTCTTAAGCTGCTCCTTACAGGTCTGTCCTTGTGACACGATAACATCTTACAAGAAAAAAGACACATGCTCCATTCTTGATCCCAGCATCTTCTCCCCGACCATCCGCATCCATCGTGGCTTGTTTAAAAAGCCAAATAGCTATTGTTTTGTGCTGTGTTGTATCCCAGATTCAGTTTGCAGCACTTTTTGCACTGGTGAAAACTTCCTGAGAGGCAGGATAATAATGTGGGGGGCGACATCTGTGGAGAGTTATGCAGGAGAGCTTTGGCCTTTGGCAGTCTTGGTGCAGGCCTGGAAAGTGGGTCTTTGGCGTTTTCAGGCAGAGTGGGAATGGAATTCTGGCCGGGTCCTGTCTGTGCTACAGTTGTTTGTGAAATCCTGACCCCTGTCAAAGGATTAGGGATGGAGAGGCACTTCTCAGGCCAATTACTTTGAACCCGTTTATCATGGTAGGCCCTTCCCGAAATTGTTCCATTAATGGTTTATTTCATCTCTCCTGGAACGAGGGATGTAAAAGGTTAACTGGTAAGCATTAGACTAACCCTTAACTGTTAACCCCAGTGGCCCCGCACCAACCGGTGGGACTCCAGCCAGGCGGCTTTTTTAACCGATATTTACATCCCTACCTGGAACATCTCCAATGATGCTGTGTCTACCTTTGATAGTGTTTCCACTGCCAAGTTGCTCTTGCTACTTCAGAGGTCAGTGTGAGTAGGCACTGAGAGGAGGCAGTAGTGAGGATGGGAGCTGCAATGCAAGGCCTTGAAAGTAAGAGGATTAAAGTGGTGGGTAAATGGGGTATCCTTCAAGTCTCTCGTAAGGCCAAATCCTTTGCCCCTGAAGCAAATTCATATGAGATGTCAGACTGGCAAATCCCCTTGTCATTTTCACCCTTTATCATTTACGAAAACGGGCACTAAAGAGGCGCTAACTCTGCTCTTGTAGTCTCCGAGACAGTCAGTCACAAGCACAGCATAGTTAAGGAGTTTGAAATCTGTCCATCCCCAAAGGAACCTGGTCAGATTGTCACTTGCTCCATTGCTGTGGTTTATTCCACAAATAAGACATCACTACTGTGTCAAAACATGAGTTGCTTTCCCGGATGGTTTCTCAGTGAACAGTTGGTGGGTGGAAGATTTTTGTTTCAGCAGGCTGTCTCCTCTCCTTTTGCCTGTGGGCTGTGCAAATCATCTCTACTTTGAACCTTAGTTGGAAGAGTGCCATACCCAGGTGGTCCAACAGCACTGGTGGGAGATTGCTATTCCACTGTGAGTTGGCATCTCACTCCAAAGTCCTTGTTATACCGTGACCTTAGGGAGTGTCAGCTACCGTTGGGACTCAGAGACTTCTTCTGGCTTCCCTGATAGCCTGATGTGACATCTGAGTTGTGGGGAATTGCTTTTGTGTGTCGCATCTGAAGGAGCTGGAGAAGGTCTTCCTGAAGGACAGAGAGGGGATTGGAGCATGTAGGTGGATACTGTAGGCAGAACAACAAGCTATAGAGAAAAAGCTACCCACGTGGTCAAAGTATGAATGTGTGTGTGTGTTGTTTTTAAGCCTTAGCCACAGGCATACTATTATAGTCGGGTGATAGGATGTATCCTTCCGCAGAGACGGTTTGGTTTGGGACTGAGCTGAGTCCCTTGTTCCTCAGGCAGAGGTGAGGATCGGAGAACTGCAGAGGCAGTGAGGTCAGCACTAGGGGAAAGGGTGACGTGCATCCCTCTCACCTGCCCTCTGATGCCAACACAGGCAATGGCCCTGAGTGGCTCCAGTGGGGGTATGTGTTCTGAATATAAACTAGGGGTTTGCCGCCCCCATCCTTGCGAGAGAATGAAGCAAAGGCCTCTGAAAAACAAAGGGAAGAAAGGGAGAAAAACACCAACCCAAGCTTGATGCCAGGACTGGCATGCCCAAGGTCACATTTAGCTGGAGGCATTTCTGAGGCTAATGAAAGCCTTTTAAGAACTGATACACATTTAAAATGCATTTATCTCCAATTTCCCTCCTCTTGCAGAAACACACATGCTCACGGCAGCCATTATAATCCCATCATGCAACAGCCTGCGCTTTTAGCTAGTCACGTGACTCTTCCCGCAGCTCAGCCCTTGAATGTGGGTGTGGCTCATGTCATGAGGCAACAGCCGACCAGCACCACTTCCTCCAGGAAGAACAAGCAGCACCAGTCATCTACGAGGTAAGTGGCAAGGAGCATAGCGGAAGCCTAAGGACTCCGAGGGCCAAATTCACTGCTGAAGTTGATGGAGCTGCATGCGCTGAGGCTAATGGCAATTTTGGTGGAAATAAAGAGAGGGGAGGAAATGCCTTTTTCCCCACAGACACCCTGATTCTTCTCTCATGTGCACCATGTGTAAATCAGGAGGAACTAGTTGTAAGTGAGAGAAGGATCAGGCCCATAGTATTCTGATTCTCTGTATATGTACTGTAGTAGGGTTCTGCTCAGCTTTCCAAGAGAGAGGAGAAGTCATTCAAACAGAAGGGCATGCAACTGTGCCTATTTAAATCCATTAAATTGATGTCTTGGCAGAATTAGTGGATATTGAACCACTTAAAAGCCCCGTTGCTTCCACTTCAGTGAATATATATAGAACAGTAGTTATAAATATAGACTGCATGATGAAGTGAGGTGTCATACAATTTTAATGCCCTGTGTTGGGGATGACCACATCACTGTGAGCGGCAGAGCCACAAGTCAATTGTATAAGTCTCCGCAAATTAATGCCAGTCAAAATTCTTATTACCTACCTACCTCCCCCGACAAAAAATTATCTGTATTCTGTTTATGCAATTCAGATGTGCTGATTCAGATTGCCCCAATCCCAACATATCCACAGACAAAAGGTGTAACTGTCTCCCTCTGTCTGATCTCAATGACACTCCTAAAAGTGGCCACATTTCCTCAACATTGTCATCCCCTCAAAAGGCCACATTTTCAGAAACAATGGACCTAAGGCGTGCACCTAGAATATGTCCATTCAAGAGCAAATGGATGATTGCCTATATGCAGGGATAGATCCACTGGTTCAGCTGTGATGCATTCGACACAAAGTGAAGGGCAAAGATAGCCCTAAGCTGCCTGTACTCTTCCCTCATTCTAGACGTGGCCTACTCCCTGGCATACATTAGAGCAGTCTTCTGGCTGCCCTAGCTTATGCTCGTCTACAGTGGCCCCAAAGGAACCATGGGGGCGTAAGAACATCTCCTGCGCCAAGGTCTGGGACGGGAGGTGGCATAGGGGCCACTGCAGGAGTTCTGTGCCACCCAAGGATTCTCCTACACAGGGGAATTTTGGGGGGCTGGAGCCATCAGTTTTATGGATGTTTTGTCCTGCAGGAGTGGGGCCAGGTTCTGGCCCATAGCATGCAGTTGCATGAACAAAATGCAAGAATGCATGTGCAATAACCCTCTCGCTCCTGTGGTAATCCGTGTGGGTGGGGCACATTGGCAGGGTGCGTATGTCAAAAGTATACTTTGCTGCTGCTTGTGCTGTAGCTGGTCTGTGGACAGAGAGCTGAGGTCTTTAGGACTGTTAAACCAGCACCTTTAATTAGCACTGAATTTTTCTAAGAAAAGAAAGAGCAAGAAAGAGAGAGAAATCCAGAAGTGGCCTGCTCTTACAGGGTACGTCTACACAGCAAAAAAACACCTGCAACAGCGAGTTTCAGTGCCACGTCAACTGACTCAGACTCTTGCTACTTGGCTAAAAATAGCAATGTAAATGTTCCCACTGAGGCTAGACCCTGGGCTCTGAAACCCTGCAATGGGGGAGGGTCTCAGATCCCAGGCTCCAGCCCAAGCAGGAACATCTAAACTGCTATTTTTAGCCCCATGGCACAAGCCTTGTGAAACCAAGTCAGTTGATCTGGGCTCCGAGACTCGCTGCTGCAGGGTTTATTTGATTGTGTAGCTGGACCTACAGAAGGGGAAAAACAAAGGAGCTCACAGCTCTTAGGTGACCAGATTGGGGCCAGAGAAACTACTGAATTCACAACCAGTTCCACTGTACTTAAGATGCCAGTATTCAAATCCTTCCTGTTTGTCTGCTCTCTAATGTGTAATGTTTCATTTACTTTGAGAGGATTCCAGCCGTCTTACACCATTCGTAATACAGAACAGAGCCAGTTAAGACCCAGCAAGCCAGTAAAACAGGAAATAGATCACAATACATCTGGACATACAAAGTGTTTCCCCAGTCCCCAGTAATCTGCCACCAGGGCACAAGGTGTCTGCATTAGGAAGGAGTCCGACACTCTCAGAGCAGCTGCTTTCCACGGTCCTCTATTTTACGTTATTTGTGATGCTTTTGTATCCAAATGAGGGATATGCTCTTTTCGAGAAGAGGATACTCCATGTTTCTCATTGGTATTCAAAAGGCACTGCAAATGCTACTGTGCAGTCATTTGTTATGCAAAGGACCCTGTGTAAGTCAGTGCAGTGTGATATGTCCATAATTTCTTCCCTTTGATACATGCCACCTATTCCTTTTGTTAGCTTTCAGGCCAAACCAAAAACACAGTCAAAAACTGCCTGTAAAATGGAACCAGAACTTTTCTTCTTTGAGTGCTTGCTCATGTCCATATTAAGTGTGTGCTCGCCACATGCATCAGTGCTGGAAGCTTTTCCCTCAGCAGTATCTATAGGGGAACCAGCTCTGGTGCCCTCTGGAGTGGCGCCCGCATGTCGCAGTATAAGGGGCGCTGCTGGCTCCCCGCACCCTCAGTTCCTTCTTGCCGCCAGTGACAGTGCTGGAACGTCTGCTGCTTAGGCTAGCATTGATTCCTTCTCTGTTCTTGTGAGCTTTGAAATCCTGTAAAATGATTTCCCTGGCTTCTATTATCCTCTCCCTGGATCCGGGAGACTGGTATGCTCCCCTCGACTTGAAGGACACATACTTCCACATAGCGATCTTTCAAGGGCACAGACGCTTCCTCCTGTTTATGGTGGGGCCCCAGCACTACCAGTTTGTGGTCCTCTCATTCGGCCTGGCGACAGCACCGAGAGTGTTTAACAAGTGGACGTCGGTGGCAGCGACTTACCTCAGGTGCCGGGGTATTCAGATCTACCCATACCTCAATGACTGTCTCATCAAGGGCAGCTCCAGGTCTCAAGTCCAACGGGATGTTGTGGTGCTTCAGGCCATGTGCCGCTCTCTGGGCCTACTGGTAAACAACAAAAAGTCGACGTTCATGCCAGTGCAGAGGAGAGAGTACGTTGGAGTGGTCCTTGACTTGACCAGCGCGAGAGCGTTCCTGCCGCTGGAAAGGTTCCACACGTTGACGAACCTCATCGCATAAGTCTCCACGTGCCCTCTGACTACAGCCAGGGTCTGTCTGCGCCTCCTGGGTCACATGGTAGCATTCACTTATGTGGTCTGCCATGCCAGGCATCGAAAGGGGCCCCCTGCAATAATGGCTGGGGGCGGTCTATTTTCAGTCCAGAGACCCCCTGGAAAAGATCGTTACCATTCCCCAGGTGATACTTACCTCGCTGCAATGGTGGACTGGTGGCAGAACAGTCCTGGAAGAGGTTCCGTTCAACAACCCCCTTCATTCCATCAAGTTGGTGTCGGACGCCTTGGACCTCAGCTGGGATGCACATCTCGGCAACCTCCAGAAACAGGGGATGTGGTCCCTGAAGGAGGCAAAGTTGCACGTAAACATCAGAGTGCTCCAAGCAGTCCGGCCGGCGTGCGGAGTTTTCCTGCCCCACCTGTCAGGCAAGGTGGTATGAGTCCTGATGGACAACACAGCCTCTATGTTCTACATCAACAGGCAAAGGGGACCACACTCGTCGGCTCTCTATCAAGAGGCACTCTGCCTATGGGACTTCTGCATCAGCACGAAATCCACTTGGAAGCTTGTCACCTTCCTGGTGTCAAGAATACGCTGGCGGACCAGCTCACCAGGGATTTCTTCTCTCACCACAAGTGGCCGTTCCATCCAGAGGTATCCTGCATGATCTTCCAAAGGTAGGGAACTCCCCAAGTGGACCTGTTCGCCACCAGACAGAACAGGAAATGCCACTGGTTTTGCTCTTGGCAAGGTCTGAGCAAAGGCTCCCTCTCTGATGCCTTCCTCCTGTCATGGTTGTGGGGCCTGATGTACGCATTCCCTCCGATTCCACTCATCAGCAGGGTCCTGGCAAAAATCAAGAGACACAAAACACGGGTCATAATGATCGCCCTGGTGTGGCCTCGCCAACATTGGTCAGGCACACTCATGAGCTTGTCAGCAGCCCCTCCCTGGCCCCTGCCCAACCTCCCGGACCTGCTGTCACAGGACCACGGCCAGCTCCTACACCCCAATCTTGAGTCTCTCCACCTTTCGGTATGGATGCTGCGTGGCTGAACCCGGAGGAGTGGACCTGTTCGGAAGGAGTCCAACAGGTCCTCCTGGGGAGTAGGAAGCCCTCAACCAGACTGACTTACCTGGCCAAGTGGACGAGGTTTTCCCGCTGGGCGTCTGAACGTGGCATCTCTCCTTCGCGTTCTTCTGTACAGGCAGTTCTGGATTACCTGTTCCATTTGAGGAACCAGGGCCTGGCACACTCTTCCATTAGAGTGCATCTAGCAGCCATCTCCACTTTTCACCCGCCGATCCAAGGACAGATGGTGTTTTCCCATGACATGACGGACATATTGTTGAGAGAGCTCGAGAGACTCTTCCCGCAGGTATGGACTCCTGTCCCACAGTGGGATCTTAACTTGGTCCTCTCTAGGCTCACCGGCCCACCCTTTGAGCTGTTGGGTTCCTGCTCCCTTTCCCACCTGTCATGGAAGGTTGCGTTGCTGGTGACAGTGACGTTGGTGAGACAGGTCTCTGAAATTAAAGCCTTGACCTCAGAACCTCTGTACATGGTATTCTTCAAAGATAAGGTTCAGTTGTGGCTCCACCCGGCCTTCCTGCCAAAGGTGGTCTCCACCTTGCATATGAACCAAGACATCTTCCTCCCAGTGTTCTGTCCCAAACCGCAGAAGACCAGTGAGGAGAGGCATCTTCATGTCCTGGACATCTGGAGGGCCTTGGCTTTCTACTTAGAACGTATCAAGCCTTTCCAAAAATCGACTCAACTCTTCATTGCTACAGCGGATAGGATGAAGGGTCACCTGGTGTCCTCACAGAGGATTTCCAATTCGATTACCTCATGCATAAAGATCTGTTACAACCTGGTGGGGTTCCGCCACCGCCGATTGTCAGAGCCCCCTCGATGAGAGCACTGGTGTCTTTGGTGGCGTTCCTGGTGCACATCCCTATCCAGGACATCTGTAGAGCTGCAACGTGGTCCTCTGTTCACACGTTTACCACTTATGCCAGCACTCAGCAGGCCAGTGACAACACTGGGTTCGGCAGAGCTGTGCTGCAATTGACACATCTGTGAACTGCTACGCACCTCCAGGGGTATTGCTTTGGAGTCACCTAATATGGAATGGACATGAGCAAGCACTCAAAGAAAAGACAGTTACCTTTTCCGTAAATGGTATTCTTCGAGATGTGTTGCTCATGTCCATTCCATGACCCACTCCCCTTCCCCACTGTCACAGTTTCTGGCAAGAAGGAACAGAGGATGGGGAGAGCCTCAAGCGCCCCTTATACTGCGCCATGCAGGCACCACTCCGGAAGGCGCCAGAGCCGGTCCCCAATGGATACTGCTAAGGGAGAAACTTCCAGCACCGATGCATGTGGCGAGCGCACATACCTAATATGGAATGGACGTGAGCAACGCATCTCGAATAACACCAGTTATGGAAAAGGTAACTGTCTTTTTTCCTTTGACTCTGAAAATGTTGTGCTGGGGGGAGGGGAAAAAAGGCTTTAGAGAATAATGATGTGGATACTAGAGAATATGCATTCCTTCTTCATTCAAGGTCTTTTTGTTGCCTCCACTCTTTGCCTCCACTGTGTTTAGGGTCCTGATGCAAATGAACCCCCATTTTCCTTATTTACTTTTAGTGCAGGGGATTGAACTAGGAAGATAGAAAGGAGGGAGTTGAGAATATTTCCCCACTAGTGAAGAAAAAACTATTTACTTCTTCCACCCTGCACCCACTGCCTTTGCCACCTCACATCAGAGCCAAATGAAACTGAGAAGGCTGGGCAAAAATTTTCTGTCAAAAATTTTCAACTAAACAACAGCTTTTTGTGAAAAATGTCTGCTTTCCATGGGAAAACTTCCAATTTTGGGGGGTTGAAAAACTGAAATATTTTGGATGAAAAACCAAATATTTTGATTTAGAAATGCAGCAGTGGTGCCTCATGTGCCCATTCTCTTCAGTGTGCTGGGATGCTTGTCTGGACTACATCTCCCAGGATGCACCATGGCCAGGCATTCCCATGAGGCAGCATTTCCAAATTGAACTATTTTGGTGTTCAGACTGAATTTTTTTTTAAATTTTTGCCAAAAAAAATCCAACTTTTCCACAGGAAAGAAACCCAAACATTTTTCAGCCAGCTCTAGTGATGAGTGATGTGAAGCGCTCCCTTCCTCCCTCCCTTGAAGAGGCGAGTACACCAGTTCTGTAGTGTGCCCAGCCCTCACCAACAAAAGAATGTGAGGGAGGTTGATGCCAGGACTCTAAAGCCAGTAATACCTGAGCAATCCAAGCTTTAACCAACTGATCGTTTTTGTCATTTTCAGAAACGTGTCCACATATGAGGTTTCGTCCTCTCAGGCCATCAGCTCCCCTCAGCGATCGAAACGCGTGAAGGAGAACACGCCCCCTCGCTGTGCCATGGTGCACAACAGCCCGGCCTGCAGCACTTCTGTCACGTGTGGGTGGGGAGACGTGGCTTCCAGCACCACGCGGGAGCGACAGCGGCAGACGATAATCATTCCCGACACACCCAGCCCTGCAGTCAGTGTCATCACTATCAGCAGTGACACAGATGAAGAAGAAGAACAGAAACATGCACCCACCAGGTGAGCAGTGATTCTGTACCCCATCGGGAAACTCCACAGAGTCTTAGGAAATAGGCTTGGAATTCAAAGACCACCAAGACAATCTAGTCCATTGGTACACAATCTATGCTGTGTGGGCCAACAATGGCATGGAAAGCAATTCCTGGCAGTCGCCCTAAAGAAACACTCTGACAGGAAAGTTAGCAGGGTCCAGTGGTGAGAGTGCTAACCTGGGGCTCAGGCAAGCTGGGTTCAATTCCCTGCTCTGCCATAGACTTCCTGTGTGACCGTGGGCAATTTACGTGATCCTTTGTGCCTCAGTTACTCCATCCATAAAATGGAGATAATACTTCCTTACCTCACAGGGATGTTGTAAGAAGAAATATATTAAAGCCTGTGAGGTGCTCAGATATTAAGGTAATAGGGGCTATATAAATACCTAAGATAGGTTCATAGAACAAAGCAGTGAGGAATTGGGGTTGGGAGAGCAGATAGTTCAAGATCAGATCTCTCTTTTTAGGTTATCCATAGAATGAAAAGGTCAGAGAATATCCTATCTAGTCCAGTCCTCAGCCTCTGTCAAGAAGGCTACCACACTATTACTTCCATGTACAGTGCTTCTCCTAACTTAGTGTTGAAAAACTCGAATGATTATGTCATGAATACCTCATTAGGTGAAATAAATTGTGAGAAGTATCTGTCCAATTCTCATTAGTGGTCATATCACAAAAAATATCACCACTTTTAGAACTAATTGGCACCTGTAGCGAAGAGAAACTCACCAGCGCGGCGCCTCCTGCTGGTCATCCTGGGAATTAGCTCTTTTCCAGCATCGGAGCGCCCTCTGCTGGCTGGTGGCTCGCCTGCCTCAGGCCCCGTGTCCCTTTAACTCAGGGTTCTGCCCCCAGCAATACCCCCTTACTCTCGGACTCCCCTCCCAGGGGAACCCCCAATCCTCTATCCCCACCTTGCCTCACTGGGTACTCCCAGTCATCATCTAGCCCCCACTCACTGGGGAAAACTCTACAGTCTGTCATGGCCACTCATCATTGGCAAGGAGGTTAGGACCTGCTGCCTTTGCCTATCCCCAGGCTGCCCCTCTGCAGCCCCAGTACCTTTTGTAGGCCTTCATCAAGGCCTGCAGTCTCGGGGTTTACCCAGCACTGCTCCGCTCCGCTTCAGGTACCTCACTCTCAGGCAGCTAGCCCTTCCCACTCCAGGACTTGAATGAGACTCCTAGAGCTCCTGGTCCTCAGCCCTCTTATAGGGCCAGCTGTGGCCTGACTGGGGAGTGGCCCCAGCTGTGGCTGCTTCCCCTAAGCAGCCTAGCTTTTGCCAGCCACAGCCCTCTCTGGGGCCGCTTTTACTATTGGCTCCCCCAGGCAGCCGTCTCCCAGGGCTGTTTTAACTCCTTCAGGGCCGGAGCGGGGTGACCATCCCGCTACAGCACCCCATTGGTTGCCTCAGCAAGGAGACAAAAAACAAGTGGACCATGAAGACTGAACTTCCCTCTTCTCATAGAATTGATCAACCCAGTCACAGCAGATGCAGTGGTACAGGGAAACTGCCTTTGCTGTTCTTGTTCCATGGATAAAGAGAGGACTTCTTTATCCAAGGCTCTCATTTCAGGACCTTTCCTCACATGCACACAGTGAAAGCCTGAGCACTCTAAGCTTTCCCATCCTACATCAGTCACAAAATGTCAGTCTGTTTTAAGAACTGCAGAGAACTAGCCTTGCAAATAGCTGAATAATTACAGAATCTTTGTGCTACTAACTCAGCTGCGAATTTGCTAACCTTATCCCTTCAATAATAAAAGATAAAATTACAGCATCTTTATTTAGAACCTGCTCCACGGCAGATTGGCCTTCAATCATTTGAGATATCTATATCTCTGAATCTCAATACTGTGATGATTATTAGTAGTGCACTGAAAATATGTACAGAACAAATGAGATGGTGCCTACCTCCGTGAATTTACAACCTTGTATAGAGAAACCAGGCATCACAGGGCTTTATTTTCAGAGGTGCTGAGCACTCATATGATCTCAGTTGGGGTGGTGGAAGCTCAGCACCTCTCAAAATCAGGCCTGTCATGTACCAGATGACTGGAAAGATGGAGAGATCACAAAGCAGAGCTGGATATTTTACAATGTTTTTTGTAAATAATTATTATAACAGTTCTTTGGTCAGTTGGTTTCACAGAAGAAGTGTATTTCAGGAAAGAATTTGGAAGAGAGGGTGGAAGCCAGGTGCAGTAAGAGAAAGGTATTCCAACCATTGGCGATATCATGGTAGAAGGTACAAAGATGAGAGTGGGAGAGGGATACAAAGGGAAGCTGAGAGGCCTGGCCGGGGGAAGAGAGGAGATCGGAGAGGTAAAGAGGTGTGGATTTCTGCAGGGCCTAGAAGTTTAGAACAAGAAGCCCTGAAGGGATGGTTAAGAGGACAGCGATCCACAGAATGAAAAATCTGAGAGAACCCCTCGCCTAGTCCAGTCCCCCAGAATCTATCTAGAAGAATGCTACAGTCTTCCAGGATTATTGGAATGGCAGACCAGAAAGATTATCTGGATTGGAAGGGAACAAGTTGGAAGCTGGAGGATGAGGGGGAGAGGCAGTTGCAGTAGTCCAGATGAGAGATGACCAAGGCCTGGATAAGGAGTGGAAAGGATGGATTTTAGAGATGGTGCTAGATTCTGCCAGGTTTTTTCTTTGGGAACAGCCAATACTGTAGGGACAAGGAAAGAGAAAAGTTGAAAACTAATGTTGTGAGGCTTAGTGAACAAGAGGGTGGTGGGACCGTCAAGGATGGAAAATGGAGAACTCAGGAGAAAGAATGGGGATGGAGTTTTCATCATGTTACATTTTGAACTGGAAGCACAGTATCCATGCTAGTGTGTGAGGGAGACAGAGGAGAGGCTGGATGAGAAAAGCAAAGGTCCAGGGAGAAGAGACAGTGTTAGGAGATGCCAGCATGGAAGAGTATATGAAGTTTCCAAGGGATAACTTGTAAAGGGAAAATAGGAGTGGGCTGAGGACGGAGGCCTCAAGGGCACTGGCAGAGAGCAGACAGAGGAGAAGCTCCAAACTAGGGCTAGGTGAATAATCAATTTTTCTGTTTGGCCATTGAATCAAAAAATAATAATAATTTTAAAAAAGGTTTTGGATTGGACTGCAACATTTTTGTTTGTTTTTCTCTAGGAAATGAAAAATTGGAAAAACTACATTTCAGATCAAACTAAACATTTTGTTCTACCCAAAATTTGTTTTTGTTTCATTTTGGTTTTAGGGTTTTAAATATTTTTAATTTTTTTAAATTAAATTGAGGGAAATTCTGAAACAAAATGTCTTTCTCAAATGAAAAATCAAAACATTTCATTTTTGAAATGCTGAAACAAAATGTATGGATGTTTCTGATTCAACCTGAATCTGCATTTTTTGTTGAAAAAACTATTCACATAAAAAAATTCACCAGCTCTACTCAGAGCAGAATGATTGGAGAGGCAGGGAAGGGCCAGAGTCACAGAAGCAGAGGGAGAAGAGAGTCCAGGATGAGGGAGTTATCTTCGGTGAAAGCATCAGAGAGATTGAAGTCAAGTTGCTTGGGACCCTTTGGCATGGCCAAATCTAGGGCTAGATCCTCAGCTAGTGTAAAACAGAGTAGTTTTATTTGAGTCAAGTGAGCTCTGCACCAGCTGAGGATCTAATCTGTAGTGTGCTGTCTGAAGTTTGTTACCTTTAGCTAAGTTTCTCCTCCTCATCTTTCTTGTGTCTCTCAAAGAAAGATGGGAATTCAAATTAAATATATGTGTTTGATGGGAGAGAATGGCCAATTATACAGGACTGTACAATAGGGGCTGCAAATTGGCCTAAAATAAAATTGTAACACTTGGAAATCCTGCAAAGGCTTTACTGGACTCGTATGTATTTGTGGAAATTTTAGCGCAACGATGAGTGCTGGTAGCGTGAAAGCCAAGGGGATAACTTGGCACACGTTATTTGGCAATGTCGTAATATTAGACACTTTTGGTCAAATGTTACAGAATTAGTATGAGATCATAATTTGCTAATTGAGTCAGAACTAACGGTCTGTCCCAAAGCTCACTGATGTCAGTGAAGTCTTTCCACTGTCTTCCCTGATTTTGGATTAAGCCCTAAATTTATTACATGATTTTCCTTGAGACCCTGGGACTAGAAAGTTGTCTTCTCCCCACCACCCCCACCCCAAAATATAAATAAATAATTTTTCAGGTGTCCATGGTTGTGCAAAGAGGTTGATCCTTAGCAGATAAAAAAGTTCTTATGTCCCCATTTTAAAAGACCGGTAATATTGACATGGACAAAATTGTCCCACCTGCATATATTGGGCCTGATTCTCAGTTATGCTGAAGCCCCTTCACCGTGCTCTGGCAGAATAAAGGAGTCTCAAAGTGAGAGTTTACTCCTACTTTAAGGCGCTTCTGCAATGCTAGGGCCGTACAAAGTGGCTTTCTAATAAAGGAGGGTCAGACCCTTTATTTGTAAGAATAAGGAGAATTCCACATGCTATGGGAAGAATTTCTTTCCTATCTAATGAAAAACACAGGTGTGCAAGTGAAAGTTTTGAGATGTCACCAAGGCGGTGTAACAGGCAATCGAGGACTTTAATTCTTTTCTTCTGTGTATTTTACATTGTTGATAGGTATAGCTTTGTATAATGATCTAAAAATCAACAGATATTTTAAAAAATTGTTAATCCCCCCGTTCTCAGAAGCAGCAGGGAGCTATAAAGTTTCCATGGGAAGTCCTATGGGTCTTTGGAAGCATGTGGCTTTCAATGTAGTATTACAAAAGAGTGCCACCTACTGGAGACTGGTATTAACGTCCTTGCCATAAATTACAAGGTGCCACAAGTCCTCCTTTTCTAAAGGGGAGAAGACAGGTTTCAGAGTAGCAGCCCTGTTAGTCAGTATCCGCAAAAAGAAAAGGAGGACTTGTGGCACCTTAGAGACTAAGATATGCTCAAACAAATTGGTTAGTCTCTAAGGTGCCATAAGTCCTCCTTTTCTTTTTAAAGGGGAGAAGAGTTAAGCTTGTACGAGGTCTTTACCACCAAGAGATCTCTAGACGGCATTCTCAGTTCATTGTCTTTTCCAAAGCAACTTCCCTGAGCTCAGCATGCTTAGGTGGGAAAAGATGAGCTGTGCTGTGCTGTGCTGAAGAACAGCAGTTCTGTGAGTTATTTCTCTGGAGAGAGAAGTTTAGGTCCCACTGGTTTCCCTGGAGGCGTGAGGAAGTTCAAAACAGAATTTAGATTTTACGGATTTCTTATGAATTGAGAGACTTGGCATTTTTGTAAGTTTCTGTAATAAAGTCCTCCAATTCTATGGCAATGGAAGGCAGCCAGCCAGATTGACAGCTAGCATTCTTCACTCACAGTCACCCGAGCTGTGTAGCCCCTCCATAACTTTTCATTTTGTAGGTTCTTTTTTTAGGTGTACATACTCAGCTGATTAAATACTTCTGAAGTTAACAGGGGAAAAATAAAACAGCTTAAATATAGAACAGAAGCACAAATGCATCTTGGGACGAATAAATTATGGATATAAGCGAGAGAGAGAATGTGTGCGCTGCTCATGAATGAATGACACACAGGACCAGGCCAGCGGTAATAGCAGCAGGAGGTATAATTTCACATGCCGCTAACTCTAGCGTAGCAGAGCATGGCAGGAAGAAGTGATTGAAAGGAGGGCAGTGAGGAGGTGCCCTTCGTGACTTTATAACAACAAAAACAACCACCCTCACAACAATTTTCTAAAAAGAAAACACTGATGATTCCTTGGCTTAGAAGGGGACTATTTAAAAGAGAAAAGAAGCAGCGGTTGTACCCACAAGGAAGCATGAGATCCTTTCACCTCCCAGTTGTCATCCAGGCCAACGGGGGCTGCGGGAAGTGGCATGGGCCAAGGGATGTTGCCGATCCCTGGTATAAAGCATAAAGCAAAAAAAAGTACTGTCTAATTTATATACACATCAGCACTTGGGATGAAATCATGTCCCCATTAAAGTCAAGGGCAAAACTCTTATTGACTTTAATGGGGATACGATTTCACCCTTAGTATTTAATATATAATGGTATTATTATTAATGCTGTTATACATAGTCATCACATTCATCAGAGAATCACAATCACAATCATCAGAGAACAAAGTTAGAATTCGTATCCTTTCTCTAAAACAAGTAAATAAATAAACCGTCCCAGGCAGCTAATGCTTGAAATAACAGCCAGCAGAAGCTCTCTCACCAGGCCTGCAGTAGCAGAACCATTACACACTGCTAAATGCTTTAGCAAGTCTAACCAATTCATTTGAGCATAAGCTTTCGTGAGCTACAGCTCACTTCATCGGATGAAATGAGCTGTAGCTCACAAAAGCTTATGCTCAGATAAATTGGTTAGTCTCTAAGGTGCCACAAGTACTCCGATTCTTTTTGCGGATACAGACTAACACGGCTGCTACTCTGAAACTTAGCAAGTCTGACTCCCTCCAGTAGAGGGGAGTGATGAACACACATACAGCTCATTGTGTACCAAGTTAAAGTGCCGGGTTAGGTCTCAGACAAGTGAAAACAGATCCAGTAGGCTCAACATCATTTCTAATGAATATTTCTCATTTTCACAAGCCCGGACTGTGCAGTTCTGCGTGATGCACCAAGAGAGGTGAAACGAGAATAGCAGGACATGTCAGAGGTCCGGCAGCCACGTAGCCAGGTGGAGGGAACAGGGGGAGCGATCCAAAAGAAAGGCACCACCCGCTGCGGCGCTTTTACTCACCCGGCGGCGCTCCGGCGGCAGGCCCTCACTCGCTCCGGGTGTCTTTGGCGGCACTGAAGGTTCCGCTGCCGAGGTGCCGCCGAAGACCCGGAGCGAGTGAAGGTCCTGCCGCCGAGGTGCCGCCGAAGACCCGGCGCGCCGCCGGGTGAGTAAAAGCGCACAGCAGGTGGTGCCTTTTTTTTTTTTTTGGATCGCTCCCCCTGTTCCCTCAACGGGAAAATTCAGAAGGCGCCAAGACACTGACAAGGCGCCACTTGTGCTCAGTGGGGGAGCGGCTGCTGCCCCGCTCCCCCGCTAGCTACGCTACTGAGGTCAGGTGAGGAGGTGGAATGGCAAAGATACATAAGGTCCCAGCACTGAAATAAGTGGCAAGTCATGTTTCAGTGTTAGGGGATTTCAGCCTTGGCGTGGGAGTTCCTTAGTTTTTGTGGGTTTATGTGGGTAAACTTTCTTTGCATAGGGATTATTGTGGTTCATTCTGAAGTGGCAACAGTTCAGAAAACTGCAAGTTATTGGGCCTTCAGAGCCATAGAAGAGAGCTGTTGTAGGCTTAGCCCAGTTCTGTGCATTGGGCCATGTCAGAATGTACCATGATGTGGTTTCTGGAGAGGTAAGGTGGTATGGTGTAAATGCCCATGAACCAAAAGGTCTGTTTGTGCAATGACTGCCATTTTTGTCAGCCCTAGGGCCTGAACCAGGGAGCCTCCGCAGCTGGAAGCATGAGTTGCTACAGTTTGAGCTAAGGAGCCAGACTCTCAATCTGAGAGCTGTAACAGGCCCTGACACATACTGACCAACGTGTTACATTTGCATCTTCTGGGACTTGATATTCTCAGTTTGGAAAAGAAGATCTTGGTCATGAAAAACTGTCAGTCCTAAAAGACTTAGGGCCCGATCTTCAGTGGGTAGAACTCTGCTTCTCTGGAGCAATGTTGATTTACACAGGCTGCAGTGCCAGCCCTTAGTACTGTGGTCCCCAAACTGGGGGGCACGCCCCCCTTGCGGGGGAGTGGAGGAACATTCAGGGAATAGCATGGCAGGGCCAGGGAGAGCCTCCATGGGAGATAAGGAGGGAGTGCTCCAACCCTGGCCTCACTCTTCCCCCAACCCCAGTCAGCCCCCAGTCCTGCTCTGTCTACAGACCCATGCCAGCCCCCATGGGGGGGCGGGTAGGGAGCGCCACACTTCCAGCCCTGTGCCGCCCTGCCCCAGATCAGCTCCACCCCCAAACCCATTCAGCCCCCAGTCCTGCACTGCCTCCAGGCCCACTCCACCCCAACCTTGCTTTGCCCCCAAACCCCGCTCTACCCCCAGCAACAGCTCCACTCCGCCCCCTGCTCCATCCTCATTCCCTCTCCACCCCCAGCACATCCCAGCTTCACCTCTAGCCCCAGCTCCTTCCTCCCTCATCCCCAGTGCTGCCCCCAGCTCCGCCTTCAGCCCAGGTTCCACTGCTGAGGGAGCCTTGGCAGTGCAGTACTGGGGGGGCGGGGGCAGCGCAGACAGATTCTGTTACTGGGAATGTTTGCACATCACTGCCCCTGGGGCAGATCACAACACCATTTGGCCAGGCTGCCCCCCACGCCCCATCTGGCTTCATACCTTCTCCCAGTGCACCAAGCATCTTCCCTTTCCTCCTTCAAATCCCTTCTGAAACCCCACAAGCCTTGCTATGCTGATCTCCTCTTGGAAAAGGGGCCTGGTTCTTTCTCTCAGCTGCACCCAGGCCATTTTGATGGAAGTCACTGGAAGCTGTCCATGCATGTTTGAGAGCACAGACATGCTCAGGGTCTCCATACCTCTTGGACGTGAACTGTTCTGTGGTCTGAGTTTGATCTCAAGCTCTGTAGGGCAGAGCACTTGTCTTTCTATGCACCTGGTAAAAACACTAGGCGTACATATAGGGATTTATAATTAATAAAGAATAGTCATCTTAAAAGGCCATTTTTGCAGGTGCTACAGTAAGAGCAGCATGACCGTGCAGAATGGAGTCCTGGCTGCAGAATGTATATTTCGTTAATCTGTGAGGGTGGACTGCCACCCCTCTCAAGACTGCATGCCTGGGCTACTGTGACTGCAGCAGGGAGAGCTGCTGTCCAGGCAGCAGCCATGAATATACACAGGTGTAATAAGAAGGGTGCAGGGCACATCAATGTTTTTAACTGTGTTTCTGAATAACCTGGAACTTCCACAGAAAGCTGCAGTTGTGCTATAGAAATACAGAAAGCCTGCCAAGTAGGCTACCTTACTGGCGTGTGACAGGGTGCAGAGGCCCTCTGCTTTTCAGTGAGCCAGGAATTAACACCCCTTCCCAGATTCATGTAGGTCTGCCAGGTCTAGTCCTGTAACACAGCAGATCATGGACTAAATGCCCATATCCGACTCTCATGAGAAATCAGAAGGGAGAATAACCACTTGCTAGTTGGAAGGCTTTGAGAAGGGAGAGCTCCTGTGTGGCCTCAGTTTCAGGGTGGGATTTTCAAAAGGCCTGTTGAAATAGGTGCCTGACTTTAAATCTGAGAGTAGTCCCACTGAAATCAATTTATTTTCAGTGTAAGTTGGGCGGCTAACTCATTTAGATGCTTTTGAAAATCCCATCCTGAATCTCTTTGACCCCACTTCAGAACGGTACTTAAGCAGGTACCTAGTTGTAAATATATGAGTAGTCCCATTTGGCTTTTCTGTGTTCTCTAGGGAGAGATGTATGGGCTCTAACAGTGATTATAGTTATTAACTTTTATCAAGCAAATCAACTTGGATTTTCAGTGGGACTACTCATTTTCTTAAAGTTAGGCACCTTGCTGAATGGTTAGGCCATGATCCTGCAAACATTTACGTATGTGCTTAACATTACTACCTGGAGTCATCCCATTGACTTCATTGGCACTACTTATAGTGGTAAAGTTAAGCAGATGCATAAGCGTTCGCAGGATTGGAGCTTTAGTCTCGCTCAGTTCCCCGTCTGTAAAATGAAGATCATAATACTCCTCCCTCTCTTTAGAGGGCTGGGGTTTTGTTCATTTTATATGTTTGATTTCTAGTGCACTTGATTTTCTTATTGTAATCAATGCACCTCGAGGAGGAAAACTTTGCTGACGGAAACACAGTTCTTTCCTTGATGATGCCAGCTTACATCCTGTAGCAAAAGAAAATAACTAAACACTGTCGTTGTTGTTGTTATTTGTAATAGGAAGAGGCTGGTGGCCCCAGCCTTGTTCCGCTAGGCAACGTACCAACATCTAACAACAAGATGACTCTGCCTTCAAGATCTCTCAATCAAAATGGCATAAAATATGAAAATTCTAGAATAATAAAACACAGAGATTTCATGTCTAGGAAAAAGTGCACTTCCACTCCCACAGCTGAGCCCCTTGCATACCAAGTATCAGCCAGGAGCAAATGTTTACAGCTCAGCCACTAAGTCCCATATGTAAGGAAGGAGCTATAAAAGAAATGCAGTCAGAACCTTATCAGTTGTCAGAGCACAGTTCAGTGACTTGATTTTTCTTTATAAAATGTAATAACACTCAGTGTTAGAGAACAAACGTCTCTCTTTCACAGGCAGCAGAGGGCAGTTGCAAAGGGCAAATATTACAGATACTCGTAAATGTGAAATTACAGCATTTCTATTAGGCAGATGGAATATTGATGACAGAGTCATTTTTATCAGCTTAATGTTCTTTCTCGCAGCACCATATCAAAACTGTTACATCTTCCTTCAAATAAGTCAGTTGTCATTCTAAGTCACGCCATTATTCTCTCCATTTCAAACACAGCACCCTGTCCGTCTCTTGATGGAAGAGGGGATTAAATTGACAGTCTGTTACTGCAAGCCCTTTAAAAGAAGTCCTTTACTCGTGGGAGGAGTGGATTCAATTCTGTGCTCTACCCCAGGCTTCCTTTGTGATCACTTAATCTCACTGAGCCTCAGTTCCCCATCTGTACAATGGAGTCACCATTCCTCCCGCCCTTTATCTGTATTGTCTATTTAAATTGTAAGTGCAGAACGGGGACTGTCACTTTGTGTTTTCTACAGTGCCTAGAACAATGAGGCTCTAATCTAGGTCTGGGCTTCCTAGGTGCTCCTTTAATCATCATAAAGCCTTTGAAATCTGTGTGGAGCTCCCTGAGTAAGGATTACTCGCCTGAGAAAGCATTGCAGAATCAGGCACTGGAAAATTTGGTTTTTAAAGCAGCACATTAGTGGACATTTCACTTGAAGGACAAAAAATGAAATAAAAGCTTTTCAAACCCAAGAAGCAAAGGGAAGGCTGGGCAGTTGCCACCCAGGAAGGCTGCTGGAAAGGCTCTTTATCAGTGAAATGTGGTGAAATCAATAATGCTGCTGAAGAGGCGTAGCTCACTTTTTCTTGCACTGTTAAATAAATAAATAAATAAATAAATACATGCACAAATAAATAAAAATTGCCTGCAATGCAAGCTGGTCTGGAGGTCTGCAGCATTTGCCTACAGTAACTGGGATAGCTAGTAATGCTGAGACAAGAGGGCAAAATGCCCACCGGTGGCTGAATCCAAAATAATCAGATCCTCTCTTGAGTTAACAACGTGTCAGAGAGGGGATTGAACTGAGCCTCAATGGGGAAGGGAATAAAGGGGAAAAAAGAGTTGTGCTCAAGAGGTTAAGAGATGTACTGTTATTTCTATATGGTGTTTTTGTTCCTGTTGGGACTGTTTCCACTACTGAGTCTAATTACTTAGCTCTTTATGCGCTATCCATTTCTTTTCATCATTTTAAAAACTTCAGTTGCCATAACAACATAATGCAATCAGTGAAACATAGCAGCTATTTTCTGTAGTCAAGGTCTGTGCGCTGTCAAGGATATGAGCCATTTAAGCAAATCTTCTCCCTCTCTCCCATCCCCCACCTCGCTCTCTTTTTTCTCTAAACAAGCTCATAATGGGAAGGATAAACCATCAGGAATAATTAGACACAGTAGTGGAGCGAATCCCAACAGCGCGGGTGCAGTCTAGCTAAATGAACTTCTAGCAATAATCCTGGAAATGTTGATGTTGATGTTCCTTTTTAATCACTTCTTTGATGCTGTAGATAGATTAGGTGCAGCAGGACCTCAGTAATTCGCATTAATGTCAGGAGACCTGTTGCGAATTACTGAATGTTGCAAATTAACAAGTAAGAGAATAAAACCCAAGGATTCTGCATAGCAAAATATATATTGTTCATTTTCTTCAGCTGTCCTTTCGTTTCAAGTATGTATGAATATATATGCTGTATAGTGCATTAGTAAATATAATGTTGTATATTTTGTAAAAATGGAATTTTAATCATATGAAACCTCACTGTAACATCTATTATTAAATCTTTGCTGGGGGAGGGAGGGAGACACTGCATTTCTGTGTGAGTGGTAAGAAATGCAACTTAGTGTAGTGTGATCTACTGAGCTTCTCCTGCTGAGTGGTAGTAAATAGCTTGGAAATAAGTCTAGCAGTCTGTGTGAGCTCTATTCTAAGGTGTGCATGTAAGCTCAATTATAAGATCCAGACTCAGGATTTTACTCAGTCCTTGCTCAGACAAAACTCACGTGACTTCAATGGAGGTTTGCCTGAATAGTAAGAAGTGAGTTCAGGAGCACAGGATTTGGCTTAGGTGGCCCTGATCTGGCAAAGCACTGAAGCACATGCTTCACTTTAAGCCTGTGAGCACCCCGTTTGTTAGAGGAGCAGGCTGAGGATGGAATGGAATGTTGGTATTCAGACAATTCTTGCCTATTCACTATCTTCCATGTTGTTTGATTTTCAGCACCCTATCCAAGCAAAGAAAAAACGTCATCAGCTGCGTCACAGTGCACGATTCACCCTACTCCGATTCCTCCAGCAACAACAGCCCCTATTCAGTGCAACACCGTGGGGCACACAATAATGGGAACACCTATGATACAAAAGGGGTACCAGAGACCCACTACAGTGGGAACCCCCGAACTATAATCGTGCCACCACTGAAAACCCAAGCCAGTGAGGTGTTGGTGGAATGCGATAGCCTGGTACCAGGTAAATTGCACTTCTTCCCTCAAGAAAATAATAACAAGAAATAAACAACAATCTTGGAAGAATCTCACTCTTCGGGTTCTTTAAAAAATAGATGCTATGCACCTTCTCTCCCCAACACGCCTGGCACAGCTGTTCTTGGGAGGCGTGGAGCATTATTAACATGTTGCACGGAGGCACTTCAGCGTAGCTGGGAGTCATAAGGGCTACGTTTTTTCTCGGTTACATCAGCGATTGTTGGAGAGCAGAATTTGGCCCCTAGTGCAGACATTGATATAGGGGCCCTTACACCAGCTTGAGCCAGGCCTGCCATGTAAGGTTATATATTTACTCAAAAATGGGCAAGAGTTCCTTAGATTGAAAGCTTTTTTTTTCATCCAAACCTGCTAACGTTTCTGGGGGAACAGGCTCCCCTGGACTGGGTGTGTCAGGTTCGCTCACCCACCTTCAGAGCCTCCGCTGTTCTGGAAAACACGCCGGATCAAAAAGGGCTTTCTTCTGTGGTTCCTGCCTCCTGGCACCGTGTTCGGAGCTGTGTGATTGTCCTTTTGTTTCATACATTGCAGTTGCGAGACTGTGCACCAAAGTGCAGAGCGTGGGCTCTCCCTTGTTCTCCCTCCCTATTCACAGTGAGGCTGGCCAGGTTAAGGGTTTTCCTTGCTCTGCATTCCAGGCCTCTATCTTTTCCTTTCTCTCCTTACCATCTGCCCACTCGCCTCCTGCCAGTCCCCAAGCAGAACACTTTCTGGCACTCCTGAGGGTTCTGTAAACCAGCCTCCAGACCCAGTTAGAGATTCACCTAGTGGAGTTTGTATTGTTGCCTTGGGGGCAACTGGCAGGCCCATGTTTGTGAGCTCCCAGAGGTACTGTTAGGTAAGTACCTTCCTATAGCTAGGAGGAGCCATTTTCAATGCACCCTTTCTTATGCGCCTCTTTCCACAGGCCACCCAGAGACGATTCAGTGAGGGAAGGGTTGGTTAGATGATGTAAGACATTATTTAAGAACAAATGTGTTTTCTTTGCTGTCACAGTCACCACCAGTCATCATTCATCCTCCTACAAGTCCAAGTCCTCCAACATCGTGACCTCCACCAGCGGTCACTCTTCAGGGAGCTCGTCTGGAGCCATTGCCTATAGGCAGCAGCGGCCAGGACCACATTTCCAGCAGCAGCAGCCTCTTAATCTCAGCCAGGTAAGGAACCTGGGAAGGAGGCAGCAAGTAGGCCCCACAAAAATGTGCCATCTAATGTGTATTTTGACATAGTATCTTCCTTATGTAACCCACACCCACTCAGTGTAGTACTCTTTTGCCCTCTAGTGGTGTGTAGGACAGAGTTACGTCTTTCAGCACAGAGAAGAGGGGCTCATGCTTTTAGAACCAGAAGTCCCCAGTTCAATTCCCACTGCTAACAATCCACACAGGGTTGCACATACATTGAACATACAAATTATCTGAAAAGTCAAAACGTTTAACCTTGAGAGAAAAGAGAAGTAACATTGACAGGCAGGTCTGTGTGCTGATTATAGGGGAGAATGGAGAGGGAGGGTATACGAAAGGGGTGGGGATTCATCTCAATTATAGTCAGATGTCAAGACAAAACCTTTCGAGTGAGGTTTGAAGGGAGGGTGTGACTGGCTGTTGGGGTGGAAGACATTTCCATTCAGAGGTGACAAGTGGAGTGGGCATACAAATTGTGGCCAGCCAGAGATGTAGTGTAGTCAGAAGTCCATTTCAAGATCACTTAATCTGGGCCAAGATTTAGGCAGTCCCTGTTGGGTGACAGCAGGCTGTACCAGATGTGTCTCTGAGTCAGAGCCGGAGAAGCCCGGTGCTGCCCAGCAGTCTCAGTAAGAATATTCTTTGAGTTTACTACATCTGAGACCCATCTTGTCTCTATTGCGAGGTAATGGCAGTCAGGAGGGGACAGCAAAGATGCCAAGATTTCAGGAGTGGGAAGCTCTGAGAACTCAGAGGGCAGTGTTGACTTTGATACAGAGCTGAATAAAAGAGAAGCTGTTCAAAAAATGATAACATTTTCTGGCAAAACCCGTGTTTCAAAATTTAGCTGAAAATTTGAAAAAATTTGACTAGCTCTAAATTAAAAGTGAGTGAAACTGGTGAAAAGTGGAGATGATGGGATCCTGTTTACAAGAATGAGAGTGTAGTTTGGCTGCAGCATTCTGGACCCTAAAGATTACACAGGAAGGATTTAGGAAAATGATAAAGGAGAATTGGAAAATAGAAGTAAGAAAGATGGGACAGTGTCATTCTTGTTTGGCAATTGTTTTCTAATTCCTGTTTTCTTGGTTATTTAATACTTTGACTGCCAGATTGCACAATAGTCATAACTGACTGAGGAAACGCTTTGGCACCATCATGCAATGTAAGGAACCAGCTTAGAAAATTCCTAGTGTTTGGGAAGAACATATCTTCTCTCCTAAGGCAAGAACAGCAGTTACCTTTGTTCAAGAAGTTACAGCTGATTACATAAGAGTTCTGAGAGAGGAAAGTCTTCAGGATTTGTTGGGGCTCAGGGTTGCTGGGGGTGTATGTTAGGCTTCCAACCAAGGAAATGAAAGCAGCAAAGACCACCGTTATTAAATCAATACATAAATCAATACAGCTGCCTCTGCCCATGCTGGACTCCAGGGCTTGCAGTTCAGCAGCTTTCATCAGTGTTAAATTCACTGTCAAATTTTAAAAAGATTTGTCTGAATCTAGCCATGGATCTCATAGTAGAAATTCTTACTGCATCACTGCGATGCAAGGTTGTGGGAGTCTTACTGGTAGCTGCCCTTCCGGGCAATGGGGAGTGCGGTCTTATAATATTCTCTGGAGAACTGCTGTGGTGGACCGATGGAACATAGGTTTTGGAGGGACCCTGTGCAACCCTGCTACTTCCAAGGGAAGTTTACTGTGACATTGAGAATTTGAGGAGGAGGGGAAAAACACATGAGAAATTGTGACCCCAAAACCCCTCAGAATCTCCTGATCCTGGTGTCAGAGTAACAGCCGTGTTAGTCTGTATTCGCAAAAAGAAAAGGAGTACTTGTGGCACCTTAGAGACTAACCAATTTATTTGAGCATGAGCTTTCGTGAGCTACAGCTCACTTCATCAGATGCATACCGTGGAAACTGCAGTTTCCACGGTATGCATCTGATGAAGTGAGCTGTAGCTCACGAACGCTCATGCTCAAATAAATTGGTTAGTCTCTAAGGTGCCACAAGTACTCCTTTTCTTTTTTTGATCCTGGTGTGTCCATTCTGGCTTGTCAAAGAATGTCATGTGAGGTCTTAAAAGAAAGCCAGGATCATGATGGTCATTAATAGCATTGTGAAATGTATGTACAGACACTGTGTAAGGAGTTATGTCCGTATACTGGAAATATGTTCTGAAATCTGTATCAAGGCAGAGTTGACAGACAGGTTTTCTGTCAGACAAAAGATGTTTATTGACTTATCTCTCTGTCTGCATGTAAATTAAGCATTGTAAGCCAACACAAAGGAAGCCCTATTTACATATGAAATCAGTGGGTGACGCACTGGAGAATAAGTCACAGGGCTTTATCCTGCCTCTGGGTACAGACAATGAACTTTGGGAGAGATAAGGAGAAGGCTAGAAAGGCAGCCCTTTATCTGCACCTAGGAAATAATTAGGCAGTGTGATTGCATTCCTGAAAATGGGATCACAACTAAACTTGATTGGTTGAAATGCTGCAAGGGTCATGTGAGGGGAGGTTAAATTCTTTAGACAGAAGGTTAGCCTGTTAAGTTTAGTCTCTAGAAACCTGGTAGCCCTTTTGTTTCCATTATCCTTACTGTCTCTCACTCTCAAATCTTTGATGATAACCTTATTGTTGTTTTCTATATACATATCTCAGTGCTGTGGTATTATACCTGATCCTGAGTTTAGGGTTCAAAAAAGAAGTAGCTAAGTTCATGGAGGATAGGTCCGTCAATGGCTAGTAGCCAGGATGGCAGGGATGGTGTCCCTAGCCTCTGTTTTGCCAGAAGCTGGGAATGGGCGACAGGGAATAGATAACTTGATGATATCCTGTTCTGTTCATCCCCTCTGAAGAACCTGGCATTGGCCACCTTTGGAAGACAGAATACTGGGCTAGATGGGCCTTTGGTCTAACCCAGTGTGGCCGTTCTTATGAGTTGAATCATTCAAGCTGGTGTGCACTCTGTTCTCTTGGGGATAGCAGACCTGGTATTTCTGTGGGTGTTCAGTGGAGAAAGAGCTGAACTCTACAGGGGAATGCTTCAAAGGGGCTCAGAGTCTGGGGTGCCCCTATTGTTAACCTTCAAGGAAAAAAGGAAGGGCTGGCATAACCCAGAGGCGAGTGCTTGGATTGTGAACAGGCTGGAGGTGTCAGGGAGCAGACTCCCACTCAAGCATAAGCAGGTCTTCCCCCTGGAGGCAGGGAGCTAACAAGGTGACTTGTACTCCTGGGTGCCTCGAGAACCATCACAGAAATCACCTTGGCTCTGGAAGGAGCTCACTCCAGGGCCTAGAGGAAAAGAACAACCTGTTGTCTTCTAACTGTCCTGTATTGTGCTCTCTTTGTGCAGGCCCAGCAGCACATCACGACTGATCGCGCAGGGAGTCACCGGCGACAGCAAGCCTACATCACTCCAACAATAGCTCAGGCTCCGTACTCCTTCCCACACAATAGTCCCAGCCATGGTACGGTCCACCCCCACCTGGCTGCGGCGGCAGCGGCTCACCTTCCCACCCAGCCCCACCTCTACACGTACACCGCCCCTGCTGCTCTGGGTTCCACAGGCACCGTTGCTCACCTGGTGGCCTCCCAAGGGTCTGCTCGTCATGCTGTGCAACACACCACTTACCCGGCCAGCATTGTCCACCAGGTTCCTGTCAGCATGGGCCCTCGGGTTCTGCCATCACCCACCATCCACCCAAGTCAGTACCAGGCTCAGTTTGCCCATCAGACCTATATCAGTGCTTCTCCCGCTTCCACAGTCTACACTGGATACCCACTGAGCCCCACCAAGGTCAACCAGTACCCTTACATCTAAACACTGGAATGAGAGAGAGAGAGAGAGAGAGACCCGCAAAGAGGGAGTGAGGTGGCTGTTTTTATACTGAAGAACATGACAAACAATGCAATGGGAGGCTCACTTGAAACTTGAACGAAGGAGACTTTAAGGGAGAAATGAGAAAGGAAAGAAGGAAAGAACTAATTCTACACTTTTTATTTAAAAAAAAAAAGAAAAAGGAAAAAAAAAAGAGTGAGAAAAATAAAACAAATACAAAACCATTCTGCACCAAACTAGAGGGGGGGAAACAGATGGACCCAAAGTGGGTTCTGTTTTTGGAGAACTTCACCAATAGACTTTTAAAGTTTATTTTAATCTGATAATGAGCTACATTTAGGAATTTGTTGTCCAGAACACCTAAAACAAAATACATTAGATTTTTAACCCAATAAATCTATGGATTAGGGATTTATCCAGAATTTCAAAGGGATAATGCCCCATTTTTGCACTGGTCTCTGTAACCCAAAGGTGTGTGAGGTGTTTTCCATGGGGAAGGTAAAGGGAGGGGAGTGGACAGGGGTAGAGGAGGGGAAGGGAAGGATTGTTCCATCACTCTAAATTTCAGACCTAGCACTGATATGCTTAAAACGTTTACACGCAAACAAGAATACGCACCATTTGTCAAGATCAGAAGCATTTGGAGCTATTTTTCCCTTTCTGTGAGCACCCTGGATAAATCCCTGAGAAATGTTATTCTTAAAAAATGTCTCTAATAGTGTATGTTAGACTTCAGTTTCTTTATTTTATTTTATTTGGAAATTTTCTTTTTAATCCCCAGCTCTTTCCGTGTAGGAGTAGAAAATTTCGCTGGCCCCTTGGTAGAATGTAGCACTATACAGTACGTACACCCTTTTTACTATATTGTGTTGAACTTCAATGATACCAATAGACTATTCCTCAATGTGATTGCACAAAAACAAAAACAACAAAAAAAACAAAAAAAAGAAAAAAAATATAACCTAGGCATGTAACAAATGTGATTGTCCAGGTATGTGTGTGTGTGTGTGTGTGTGTGCGCGTGTGCTGATGCTGCCTTCTCTCTGTGGTGTGTTCCTCAGCACAGCCATTACAACTGTCACAGTCTTAGTTTTACATCATTCCCTTGTAGTGCCTTACCGAACTACAGATGCGGTTTAAGGGTTTACTTCCACTGGTACTCCTAGAAACTGACTGAGGCTAGTCAGAATTTCATCTGAGCTCTTCTTTTGTGGTGGTGTTGATTTTCTTCTTCGAGGTTATTTTTCTGCCCCTGTTGTTACTCTTTAGTCATTTGCCGATGTGCAGGGGTCAGGAAGGCTTGTGGGGGCTAGAAGGACATACCCCAGATATCTATTTAACAATGTACAGGCTAGAAGTGACCAGATTGGTCATGAGACCCAAATGTAGCTGCCCAAAGGGTCAAAGGTTTTGTTTTTGGGTCTGGGTTTTTTTGTTCCCTTTGGGAATAAAAATTTCCCTATCAGTAGTTTAATTCTCATTCTGCTGTTTGCTAACATTCTTAGAGGATTAGAAGAACAGATTCCTCCCATCCTTGCTTTACAAAGCTCTAGAGCGTTACATTGCCTGAGTACTATGTCAGAGAGAAGGGGGAGTGGGGATTTGGTCCATCAGAGGGGGAATGCTTAAGGACACTTCCAGTAGAATTCCATAAATGCGGGGGGGGGGGGGAAAGAAAGCAAGAGAATGAGAGAATTCAGTCTAGAGAGTTAAACTCAGGTTTCCTGAGTGAAAAGAGAAAATTTTGAGACATCAAGGCCCTACCCATTGTAATGTAGTTCTGACCGTGTTCTTTCCCCTCCCTCATCCCATTTGTATAAAAGCTGTAGTAGAATGCTGTTTGAACTTGGTGAAAAAAATTCTTGCTCTGGATCCTCAGCTTCAAAGGAACTCTAAACAGTCTTGTTTTTGGGTAGGTTTCCAAAGAGAGATTTTCTTATAGCTGAGAGGGTTAAGAGGGAAAAGGCGATAAAAATGGGTGCACCATTGCATCAATACTTAGAATTTCATATGTACTTGTGGCGGGGAGGGGAGAAGAGCCTAAGAAGAAGAAGGTTTGGTGGTGTGTTCCCATCAAAGATTAGGTCTGCATGGCCACTCAGTGCCACTATAGATCTACCTAAACCGAGAGCAAGGAGTGTTTCAAGGTTTACTGCAAGATGCTAGAGAATGGCAGGTCAATTGGCACAGTGAAGAGGGATGGATCCCGTGGATGGAGTTAAGGAAAAGGTCTCTCGAGAGAGAGAAACTGGCAAGACAGACAAGCACAGCTGTAATATCTGATCATGAGCATTTGTCCAGCCTTGAAGAAGGAAGGGATCTCAGTATGCATAGATTGGGCAAGATTATTTTATTTTGGCAAACCATCAAGTATCCCTCATGTTTGCCATTTCAGATTCATAAGCTATCCTTGCACTGTTTTATTTTACCATCTCTCCCTCGCTCCTACTAAATGTAATGTAAATCAGGATCTGATCTCTCAGCAGTCCATGCACCTTACATTCTTCCTTTAAAAAGACCACACTTTCCCATTTATCAAAGCCAGGAAATTCCCTATTCTCCCTGTACGTTTCCGTTGCATTCCTCTCATGTCCCATTGGTTCAGGAATGAAAGCGTCATGCTGCTTGTGTCATTAAAAGGAATAATATTGTTATTTTACTGTATGATTGTTCTGATTATTATTATTATTTTATTATTATATTTTACTCTGGGTTTTAATTGCACACGCATTCCTGCATCTTTGTGTTATTTTTCTCTTAGTATTATTATTGATGTTGTTTTGTTAATTTTATTATGAATAGTTTCTCTTCATCAGTGGCATCAGAGGGGTTGCTGTGCCTGTGAGAACTGCAGGAAGAGAGGAAGATAGTTTTGTTCTGAGAAGACAAACTGCAGAGAGCATAGAGGGATCAGGGAAGGGACATGCCATAAGGACGTGTCCTTTAGGGATGGAACATTATCCCACATGGCACCCCTGCATTTCAGCACAATGCCAGAAACTTTCCCTTGGAGGCAGAGACCAAACAGCAACCCACGTCATTTTCTAGCAGCAGGGCTGGATTAAAAGAGCATGAGGGCCCAGGGTCCATTAGGTCCAACTCACCATCACATTGTAGCAGCTAGTGTTTGCTGAGGCACTTGTGTGAGACCAAGACCAGGCCATGTCCCCATAAGCCCTTTAATTAACCCAAGCTGGGGCTAAGTATTAGAGCTCAGTTTCCCAGAGGGGCAAACAAATGGTTGGCTCCTCCGAAGGTGCCCTATCTACCCTCCAAGCTCTGAATGAGAGAACCCGAATGGAGGAAAGAACGTGATCCCCAGTCCAGTCACTGGATAAACAACACTGGCAGACACTGAAGATAGTAGCTTGTTAAAACCAAGCAGCAGGAATAGCAAGGTACCTGTCCTGTTCTACCATTTCTGAAGACTAAAGGTGTGTCCATATGGCCAAGATATTTGGCTTGTGTTTCTTCCTCCTTGATATAGCTGGTCTTTTAATTATTACTTATGAAATTTTATTAAGCTTTTTTGTTGTATGGAATTATGTTTTCAGTTACATCTCCCACCCTTATTAAAGCTGTGGGTGTAGAGTCTGTGTAAAGGCCTAATTCAGCAGCACTTTTAATCACATGCTTGAGTGCTTTGCTGAATAAGGATGGACTTTAAGCACATGCTTAAAGTCAAAATATTTGCTTACGTGCATCACTATATTTGGGGCCAATAAAGCAGGGAAGAGAGGAAGGGTTGGTTTTAATCTCACTTACCAGAATGTTTGATTTATTTATTATGTTTTGCCTGTGCCCAGATCTTTCTCGTTCTTCCACTATGCACGAATCTGATTTCTGTGGCAATAGGGTGACAGAGCTTACGACGGTGCATTCTGTGGTGTGAAGGAATGCATTGCAAAGTGGAAGGGGCAGTTGTTGGTCCTGTTCATGCTGAGAGCACAGTTGGGCTAGCTATGGTTCTGATCCCAGTGCAGTCAGAAGCAGCGCTGCTGGAAGGGGTTGTAATAAGGATGAACAATGTATCCGTAATATTGTGTTTATGTTGCAATGCTAAGTGAGGACTGAGTTTTCTGCTGGGTAGGGAGACAAAAAAAATGCCTTTCCCTCTCTCTCTCTCTCTCTCTCTGAAAATATAGTATGGTAAGGGCAGTACTGTTAGCCACACAGAGGGGAGACAATGTTAGTAGAGGAGCTAAATTCTTGGCAGGCACACGGTTGGTGCTACACAAGTAACAATAGCTGAATTATTTAGCTTGCAGAGACCTTTGGAGTTGAAAATAGGATTGATGTGTTTTGGAATGAGCTTGGGGTTCTTTGTGTGTGTGGAGTAAACTGCTTGGAAACTTGAGGTGGGAGGTGAATGGTTCAGTACTGGAAGTATTACCGGTGGTTCCTGGTTGGCAGTGACCCCTTTCCCCATCACAGTGTCTTGCTTTCGGCTGATGCTGGAAACAGGAGAGGTGAACAGACATTGCCTCTCTTAGAGCTGGACATTCAAAGTGCTGCTATGAAACCAGAATATACAAAGAGGTGGAGGGACTAGTTACCTTGAGCAGAATGAAACAGGATAATGGACGAACTAGAACTTTTCTCAGTGTAGACTGGGCCAAATCCAGCTGTTTGAAGAAGGAACTACAATTGCATTCCCCTCAGTGGAGTTGCACCTGCTTATACCAGGGCTGCATTTGACCCTCTGGGGAGATTTTTACTCCCTCACGCTCCATAATAGTTCTGTCAAGAAACATTCCAGCAAAGGGACACTTCTGTTTCTGTCATGCTTCTTTTTTATATTCTCAAGGGATTATGCCTCCGAATTTGGTTTGAAAGAAATTCCATTACCAAACCAGAAGGGAAGATAAAACCCCATGTCTTTCTTTAACCAAAGAAGCTTCATAAAGAAATTTAAATAAAGAGAAAAAGAGACCCTACCCATTACAGATACAGAATTAAGTCACAGGCCCTGACTGTCAGGCAATAATGACACGCTATGGAATTCTTTCTTTCTTTCCTTTTCGTTTCTTTCTGTTTCTGTCACTCGTTTATGTTTTGATTAGCTAGCTTCTTGAGTGGAGAAATTCAGTCACACTAAAATATTGCTGCTATCCTAAACTTTAGAGGACATCAAAACCATTATGCTTCTCTGACTGTTGTTGTTGTTATTATTCATAATAATTACAATGTATCTTATCACTGGCAACAATGTGATGTTGAAATTGTGAACTGTGTAATGGGAATAAGCTTCCGTAAGCTCCCCATGCTTCTGTAGTGTTTAACTCTCCTGCTTTTGGACTCCGTTTGCAATCTCTGTGTGTCAGTGCAATGCTGTAGCTCCTGTCATGATGAAACCTCTGCAAAGTTGGGCAAATGCAGAAGAAGTGTTTGTGGAAGTGTGTGCAGGTTTGCCAGGGTTTGGCAATCAGCCCAGCAAAGGGGTATGAAGTGCTGCTTACGGGCCAAGTTCTGGACCTGTGAGTGCAGGGTCTGACTAAATGTTCCTTGTTCGGGGAGTTCTGCAGCCACTGGGAGAAATAATCCTCTCCTTCCCTGACAGGGTGCAAAGCACCAGTGTGACTCAGGCCATGGGCTGCAGTAGCGTCTGTACCCGCTGTGTTCCCCTTCCCCCATGTGGAGGTTTAGGTCAGTGGATCTGCAGTTGTGGACACTCTGGCCGTACCCCCACTGATCCCTAGATCTCCTCTGCACTACTGTAGAGACAGCCTCTGACGATAACTGCTTTGCAATGTGCATGATGTGTGGAGTCCTCCAAATTCCCTCTCTGGAGTCTGGTCCGGTGCATTAGGATCACTTTAGTTCCTCTGCATTTAAGGCCTCAGTTCTTAGAGAAAGGAAAATGGTACTGAGCTCTGTGCATCCAGTCTTTGAGTCCACATGCTGTCATACCCTTTGAAGCCAATGGGAATTTTGCCTGCATGTAGACCAAGTTAAGATTATCAGTTGCGTTGAGCAAAATACCTTTTCTACACACTATTTTACAGCAAAGGTCACAAATGTTTGTCACACTACTGTAAGCTATAGTGTCTTGGCTCGTTGCTGTAGTATTGTCTTTAAGAATAGGTCCAGCCCATGCTGCCTGCCCTGGGTTCCAGGTACATACTATGTCACCATTAGATGCTGTGATGCCAGCCCTTCAAAGTTTGCCATTATAGTCTGTTGCCACCCAGAGGCTGCAGCCCTGCCCAGCCCTGAAGCTACTTAATTGCATTGGGCAGTGTCACTGCAGGGTTAGAGTTCAGACCAGATGGCTAATTTGGAACTCAATCCTGCAGGTGCTTATGCCCGTGAATAACTTTCCTCCACTTTGGTCCCAGAACATTATTGGAATCACTCACGTGTGTAAAGTTGCTCAGGTATGTAAATGTTTGCAGGATCCAGCTCTAGATAAGCAGACAAAGACTGATCTCAGCAAACACAAGTTGCTCTCATAGGAGAAGGAAACACACGTTTTGCATCAAGTGTGAAATTTGAATGGGGAATTAGCTTAACTTTTCAGGAGTCTTACGAAGCATACTATGAGACTTTGCTTTCTGCCTTTATAGAATCAGATTGAAATTTACATTTCTCACGTACGGGTTAGCTTGTCCTTCCAGTTTTAGCAGTGCTGCTATAACAGACTCTTCATGTGCGTATGAAGGTAAAGTTTTTGTTTTCAATCTTTTGCTTGTCATAGTTAATCCAAGAAAGGCAATACTAAAGGTATATTTTTTCCAAAAATGATATTTTTTACTGCACTGATAAATATTGTGACATCTCTGATCTTAAGTCTTTAGCTGTAGGGGGAATTATGTGCAGATTCACATAGATCTTGTAAATACTTGTGTGTGGGTCTGACAGCCAGGGACTTTTTTTTTCTTTCTTTCTTAAAAAAAATAAATACAAATAAAAATCAAAAGGTTTCCTCTTTGAGACGGAAAGAGATGGACAGCAATGCTGAGAGCAAAACAAAAGCTTATCCCACTTTCAGAACATAGCCAAGGAGCTTTTGCAGTGCTGGCATGGAGTTGATGATAATGCGGACATGATATTGATTTTTTTTTCCAGTGAATTGATTGGAAAGGAGTAAGTAAGTTAGAAAAGCTTTGGTCTGGAATTCTGATCAGAAATGCTGTTCATCAGCCACATGGCACCTCTTAGGGTTTTGTTATATTTTGTTTCTTAATTCATCTTTGTCGACTGATTCGAGGCTTGTTTGCCTGGGTTCTAGGTTGGTCTATGTGTGTTCTACTGTTCTAGAACTCATTGACTCCATTGGAAGCAAACCCATCTGATCAGGATTCTGGATTCTGATTGGTTGCAAAGGTATTCTGGCGCTATGGTGGAATACCTTCCGTTTTTTAAAGAAGGATTTAGATACACTTATATTACACAAACTGTGACCTAATGGCAATAATTACCTCAAATGTGGGCATTCATCCTGGTTTTAGCCTTTTTGAAAATATGTAGCCAGCTTGAACTTGGGTTTCAAAGACTATAAACTTTGTATGGGCGGAATAATGATAAATGCCCACCCTGGTCATTGTTGCTTGAATGAATTCTGAAGACCGTGATTCTTTAAAACAAAAACAAAAGAAACCAAGGAATAGATTACTCTTTTATGTATTGTAATCAATTGTTAAAATGCACATGTAAGTATATATGTTTATAGCTACTGTAAAATGCTTTGGCCTTCTAGAAGTTATTTAATGAGTCACATTTTAAACCAATATGAACTGAATAACAGACTGTGGCTACTTAAAGAGTTTTCTGGCTACATTTTATAGTTATTACAGTGTTTTATAGTTTACATTTAAACTGGTACTTTTTAAGGGAAATTTCTGTTTGTAAATGACACCTTCAAAAACTCAATACAGCTGCCTCTATTTTTTAATTTTGCCCTTTTAAAACAGAAAAGAGCAGGTGTGTCTTTATTATGTATATTCTGTTTTGAGATATAACATAGTATTGGAAAGTGAGTTCTGATCAAAGAATCCACCTTATTCCAAAGTATAGTTAAAAAAACTGCTCCACACATACTGAAGTATAGTCCAATACATGAGCTATTTATTTTTTAATAACAAACTTTAATGAAATTCCTTGGGTTGAAGCATGGAGCACAATACTTCCAAATCAACTATCCTCTGTAGGACCATAACCTGGATGAAGATACCTGTATAATGAGAGAGAAGGATATTCAAAGGAAGGGCTGTATTGTTTTGTTCATAACTCATTAGCTGAACTATTGATTCCTGAACTAGTGAATCCCTATTTTGTTTTGGGATTGTTGGTTGTTGTTTTTTTTTTGTGTGACAGCCACTCAGAGAGGCAATGCTGTAATTTGGCCTTCATTCTGTTCATCCCTTTATACAAGTGACTCCACCCTAGAAACATTTTGAACCAGTGAACTAACTACAAAATCCACTGACCATCTCTCTGTAAACTTTATTAGCGAACGGTGGTACCCTTTGGTGTTGTTTTGTTGTTATAGGTTGTCGTATATTTTGCATTTTGATGTAACCTCTTCTTTTTTTTTCAGTCTCACTTCACCATGAGTATCTGTCTAGTTTTGTCTTTGTTTTCTTTCAGTTGGGTAACCAATGAACACAGTGTCAATGTCTTGCTGGGCAAAGTAGTACTTTTAGATAATAAAAGTACCTGAATTGGCATTTTAAAAAAAGTCTGTCTGAAGTACTGAGCTTCAGTTGTGGTGCTCAGGTAATCTCAGCAAAGCTCCTTGCATCTTTCAGTGAGGCCTGACACAGCTGCACTGTTGATCTTGGCAGTTGAATGAAGTTACTAGAAAACAACAGTGATACTTTACAGTTAGGCCCCTGTGCTGCTGCTGGTAAAATCAGTGTCCAAACTTCCCATTGACTTCAGTGGGAGCAGAATTGGTCCCTAGCCCCTCCAGTAACTCCATTCAGTGCCAGGTACCCTCACTGTAACTCACATTACCAAAGCGATAACTTATCATGACTGGGGTTGCCATTTGGTGAACTAAATCGAGGACTGTTAGCAGCCCTTGGGCAAACTGGAAAATGTCCACCCCCTAACAGGCCACAGTCACAGAATCAACAGCCACTAACCATTTTGCTGTCCTCAGCAACAGCCTGTTCTGCCTCGTTGTGGCACGAGCCAGTCCTGGAAATACCAGCTCGATTGGTTGAAGGAGCTACAGAGTTTTTTAAATACTTTGGCTTGGAACTTGTAAAGCAAGAAGGGGTTTCTAATACTGGCAATGCACATCCCTTACAATCTGAATGGTTACATATAGCACTTCTGTCCTCAAAAAGGAAATAAAACATTCTTCAATGCTTCCACACTTGGTGGTTACATACAACACTTCTGTCTTTTTTTTTTCTTTATTCCTTATTTGTTTGGTTTTGGTTTTCATATTCTTAAAATGATACTTCCATGGCTATTCCAGGGCACAGCCATTTCAGTTGTAGAAAGTATCTGCTCATCCCATGTGTTTCACCAACAAAGTAAAAAAAGGCATTTTGGGGGTATCAGATTCTACTTGCACAGAATTGGAATGTAGCTTGTATATTCTATACCAAACCAAATTTCTGAGAGGAGAGGAAGTGTAATGAATAGCTTTATTAAAAGGAGAGTGAGAGAGAGAAAGAAAGAAAGAAAGAAAGAAAGAAAGAAAGAAAGAAAGAAAGAAAGAAAGAAAGAGGCATCTTGGAAGTTGAAGAGTCTAGACGAGGGTAGCTAACTAAAACTAAGAGGTGAAACAGTTTTTCTAAATAGTGAAATCCTCTTATAAAAAGGGGAAAGTGAGAAAATGTTTTATATTTTTTGACTGTCCACAAACCCAATGTACTCTAGATGGAAAGTGGAAGTTAGCATATGCTGTGCCAGAATTGTAAAGAAGAAGAGAGGAAAAAAAAACATGAAAATGTTGTAAAAAATGCAAGGGAAAAGATGCCCTCTGGCCCCCACCCAGAATCTTGGATGGTTCTTTCTCTACAGTGTCATCTCAGCCCAGTAACCCCATGAAAGCCCTGATCCGTTGTGTTCCTCCACTGTACGGTTTCTGTAATATGAGTGTTAATCTTTGTGAAAATTGTATGCAACAGTAATTTCTTGTGTACTGCTTTTTTCCTATGTGAATTGTCCCTCTTTTTTTCTTTTCCCTTTTTGTCTTTTTCTTTTTCCCCCACCCTTTTATTTTTGGTAAATATGTATTTCTTCTTTTTTAAAAAACAAACAAACTGATGTGTTGTAGACCTATATGTAACCTATTCCTTAGGCTCATCTTATAGGTATGTTATAAGAATGGATATTTTACTTGGCTTTAGAATGTTTTACAAGAAAACTAATTCTTAACCAATCAAGTTCTTGCTACTAAAAAAAAATGCTTGTGTTTTTCATCATGACGTTGTGTGCTTCTAATTAATAATCATTTTCGTTGTAGAAAAATGGAGTGAATTTATATTAGTCTTGGAAACTAATAATAGCATTGTAAATTTATGAGATGATTTTAACAGAAAATACATTATAGAAGAATATAGTTATTTTAATTGTAATATTACTAACCGTAGGGTGAGAAAGGAGGTCCCGTTGTGGTGAACTATGTTATAGCTTGTTATTCACGGTTTCTTTTTGATCATTTTTTCGGTCTCTGAGGTGAAACGAGTTATTAATCAGAATTTGTAAACTCACATATGCATATTGTATATGTGTAGAAATGTAATCACACTTTGTCTTGGAATTACATTAAACTGTTTTAAGTCACTGCAAAGTCCATGTCTGTCTGCCTGTCTTCCCACTGGCTAGGATTAGGTGTGAATATTATATGGGGGGGGAGGGTTGGTTGGGTGGGTGGTTGCTTTTTAACAGCCCTTGGAAGTCTTTGGAAAAGACTAACTTCAAAGGGAAATGTTTTTTTTTAAGTGACAGTTTTTAGATTTGCAAGACAAATTAGATAAATATGATCTTCAGTAGTAGTGCACTGAGCTCAAGCTTCACCAAATCTAAGCAGATCTAAGCTTCACCAAAATGTGAGGGGGTGCTCAGATCTGAGGTTTGGATTCAAATCCTTCTCTAGTTCCGAGGCACTTTATATTATTCTTATTGGTCTGTGGTAGTTAGAATTAGTCACAATTTTGGTTCTTCTCTTTGTTGCCTGTGAACTGCATTTTCTTCCTCTCCCCTCTCTAGGGAGTTACAGCTTCACATTAAAGAGATCATCTAGACTATACACCATTTGAGTGATCACATCTCTCCTAAAGCTGCTGCCCACCAATATCTGACATCTGGGCTGGGTCAGATTTCATCTCTAGCTTCAGTAAGGAGCAGCCTGGTGGCAGGATTTGTTCCGTAAAAGGTCCTCTATTGCAAAACATCATCCTGGAGGAGATCAATCCGTGTCCCCTCAACAACCTGTTACAGTACAAAACCCACCTGTTGGGGTTGGTGCCATTTCCTTGATATGGGGGTTGATTTTTTGAGGCTCTTGGGTTTCCTTGCCTCCAAATTTGTTTAGTTTTGTCAGGCTACATATTCTAGCTAGTGGCTTCTTCAAGTAAATTTTAGTGTTGTATACTCTGGCCTCTCCTGGGGGGTGCTTATCTGCCTTGCCATATGCATCTGATCAACGGGTTTAACAAATAATGTCCCTGGAATTGTACAACACCAAAGGTCAGTGGTCTTGAGCTCCTAAATAAATCCTGAGGTGACACAAAAGGTGTTTATCCACAATAAATGTTTTGGGGCAAAGCCAAGACTCTCATTTTCCCGGCTGACCCTAGGACAACATTCTATCTCAGAGATTTTCTGTCTAGAGCATCAAATGAGTGGTATAGCTTTTGTCATCTTATCGGTAGCTGTTGGAGCAGGTGAGCAACAGGAGCTCACAGCATCATTCTACCAACTGCCTTTTACTGGGGTAGATTCTGTTGCAGCAAAGCAATTAAAGCAAGTCTATCCCTACCCCCTTACCTTGAAATTTGTGCATGGGATTTAAAAGCATGTACTTAAAGTTAAGCATGTACCTAAATGCTTTGTGAACGGGGATGGTTTACTGGACTGGGGTCTTAAAGAAGAGACTTACCGGGGCAGATTCTGATCTCAGTTACATGGATGTAAATCCAGAGTAACTCCATTAACAAACATAGAGTTGCTCCCTATTTACATTGTAACTTTAATATTTGTTTTAATAAAACATACTTGTGTAATTTTAGAAAAATTTAATTTCATTGTTGGAGACATAAATAGGATTAAAATGCATTGGAGTCTAGGAGTGTGATTTTTTTTTTTTGATCAGTTGTTCCCAGAGGGAAACTAATTTCCATAGCTCAGCAGGAATACCTCGAATGCACCTTTTCATGACTCTTGGGATGGCAGGGAGGAAAAGACCAATGAGTTTATAACTTACAGACAAAAGGCTGAAAATGTCCTTAAAGGACAAAGAACAAAGACCCAAATTTGGTCTGTAGACTTCCTAGCACCAGGGCATAAGGATACCTTGGGTTTAATTTCCCAGGCTTGTGCTCTGATCAGTAACTTGCTCTCATCTCAATTTGTATGTGCCTAGGTTTATTTAATGTTCACTGGCTGAAATTCTGACCCTGTTGAAGTCAATGGGAGTTTTGCCATTCACTTCCAAGGAGACAGGATTTCACCCACTATTTCTATCAGGAATTGATCCTGACTTGATCTCCCTCCTCTCAGTGTGTGTGCTGTGCTGGGTCAGGGATGTGGAAAGCCCAGAATGCATAGGGACCACCATGTTTGTACTGTGCAAAGGGAAGGCCATGCAGGAGCTTGGAGATATCCCCAACACACTACTGAGTAGTGCTCAGCAATGGCTCCCTCTATGGCACCGTAGGGGGGGTGATGTATGGGTGAGCCAGAGATGTGGAGCTTGGGTCCATAAACTACCTGGATCCACTGCAACCAATGCTGTGAGGGAGTGACAAGCTGTGAAGCTGTTGCTGTATAACCCAGGGACTGTAGTACTGTGCTGGTCAGGTGCTTTTCAGACTGGGAAGAGTCTATCCCTCTACTCCCATGCAAAGCTGGTTTATTCAGGGTGGGAAAGGTTTTCTCCAAAGACAGAAGGAGGTGCGTGTACACACATGCACGTGCTAGGGTTGCAAGGTGTCCAGTTTTCGACCGGAGCGCCTGGTTGAAAAGGGACCCTAGCGGTTCCGGTCAGCACCACCGACCGGGCTGTTAAAAGTCTGGTTAGTGCAGGGCTGGCATGCTCTCTTCCTGGCTCCGTGCAGCTCCCCAGAAGTGGCGACAAATCCTCAGTTCCCTCTAAGCTGCATGGCTGGGCGGCCTCCCAGCAGGCTATCAAGTGCCACGTAGTTCAGGTGTCCCTCCCCGCACTTCTGCATTGCTCCTGCCCTCTGCTGTGGAGCTGCTCCTGGAAGCCTCCTGCTTGCTGTGCGGGTGGGCGGGGGGAAGGGGAAGGACAAGAGGGGAGCTGATGTCAGGGTATACCTCTCCCTCCACCTCTGTACCCCATCTCCACAGAGCGGGGAGGTGGTGGGGGGAGAGTACACGACAGGCCTAGATGGAGGGAGCTTCCTGGCAGCTGCTGTTGTGTCTGAACGTGCTGATCTACTTAAAAGGGCAGTGTACATAAAGTGGGACAGCATACTTAAAGGGGCAACACGCATCTCTGTCTCACACGCGCACACACACACATTCATACTCGCCTCCCAACACATACTTATATTGTTGTTGTTGTTACTTCTTGATACTTCTTTCAAAGTGTGTTATTTTAGTTTTTTAACTGGTCTATGCATTTCATAATTTTTATTTCTCTCTTACGCTTAAATTTAATTCTTTGAGTAGTGAGTTCTAAAATGCCTAACCTACCCTAGCTGGAGTAATGATCCCTATGGTAATTTTAAAAAAATACATATTATATCTTGGTTTTTTTTGTTTCTACTGATAATGCACATCCGCACATTACCTCGATATGGTGCACATAACAAAATTCATTCCACACATGGATGGAAAAAATTAGAGGTAACACTGGACAAGTTCCTTGACTGCAAAGCATAGTGGCAACCAGGGAGCTCCACATGCTGCCCCCGCCCCAAACGCCGGCTCTGCAGCTCCCATTGGCTGAAAACTTCAGCCAGTGAGAGCTGCAGGGGCAGCGCCTGTGGACAGAGGCAGTCTGAAGAGCCCCCTGGCCGCCCCTCCACCTAGGAGCTGGAGAGACATGCTGGTCACTTTTAGAGAGCCACTCGAGGTAAGTGCCACCCAGATCCTGCACCCCATACCCCTTTCTGCACTCCAAACTCCTCAGCCCTAGCCTGGAACCCTTTCCTGAACCCCAAGCCCCTCATACCCACCCCTAGCCAGAGCCCTCACCCCCACCCTTGCATCACAACCCCCAGCTCGGAACCCCCTACCACACCTTGAACCCCTCATTTCTGGCTCCACCCTGGAGCCCACACCCCCAGCTGGAGCCCTCACCCCTCCTGCACCTCAACCCCCTGCCTTAGCCTGGTGAAAATGAGCATGTGAGAGAGGGTGTGGGAGAGCGAGCAAGCAACAGAGGGAAGAGGGGGATGGAGTGAGCAGGTCCTCAGAGAAGGGGCAGGGGAGGGAATGGGGGCAGGGAGAGGGTGTTCCATTTTGTGCGATTAGAAATTTGGCAACCCTAGGCCACGTGCACTCACGCATGCACATGGAAGTGACAGAAAGATTAGCATGAAATGATGCTTTAAAGACAGAGGCCAATATTTTTAAAGCTGGGTGTCTAAAGTTCCGCTCCTAAATTCATTTCAACAGAAGTGGCCTGATTTTCGTAAGTGCTGAACTCCTATGGGCTTCAAGTGACATTCTAGGTGCTCAACACCTTGAAAATCAGGCTCCTTCCCTTTTGGTTTCCAATTATGGGGTTAGGAACATCACTCTGGACACCCACTTACAAAGCTTTTAAACTCTAATCCTTTGCTTTCTGATTGTGCAGCTAGATCCAGCTTATTATTCTAGTCAGCCCAGGGCCAGTATGCCTAGGTCAGCGTTTTTCTGTCATGCAGCTTGCTTTTCTGTTTTCTGCTGTGAGGTTGTTGTGTAAATAGTGTGCAATAACTCTAGAATTTAAGAGCTCCCTGACTGCACTGTACATCAGGGTCTGTGCTATCAGTGCCTGAAACCTCCTGGCGTCAGTCCAGTTCAGGAGTGGAAGACTGTTCCAAAGCAGTGTCACCACATTGCCTGCAAACGTCAAGCTGACTCATGAGGACCACGACAGACCCTGGACACCGTATTCTTTAACAGTGTGAATTATTAGCCTGACTGCGTGTTGCATATTAGTCCAGTAACAAGGCCTAGTAATAACAAATGCCAGCTGTTTTAAACATGCTTAACATCAGCTTGTTTTGAAAACAGACATTTGGAACTTACTCAGACACATACATCTCTGATGCAATCCAGGTCTAGCAGACAGTCATGCAGGGACTATACCCTTCAGTTCCATTAGAACAAGCACAATTGCGCTGCTTTGTGAGCTTGTTAAACACAAAAGGGTCGTTTTCTTCCCCTTTTATTTACAAATTTGCAGAAATTACGAAGTGTAATGTCACAGAAAAAAGTTGTAAAAAGAGAACCACCCCAGCACTGTGTATTTCAAAAACACACTGATGGAGCCTTGTTATAAAACGCAAATCCCCTTTAGACACATGGGGCAATTTAAAAACACGGGGAAAGAATTCATAAACAAGCAGAAAATAAAACTTCAGTTAGAAAGAGTTAAAACTGGAAATAGCCAAGCTGACACCAGGAACAACATCCCTGTCTCTTTAGGGGCTCTCGACTGGGCCTAAGGAAACCTGGATTCTATTCCCAGATCTGCCCCTGACCTTCTGGGTGACCCAGCGCATGTCACTTCACTGCTCTGTGTCTGTGTGTCCCCTTCTGCCCTTTGACTGGACTATCTATTTTGGTTATAAACGCTTCAGGACAGGGTCTGTGTGTGTACAGACCCCATAGGTTCTGGATCTAGGGACACTGGGGTGCTGCCACACTCCCTGACTTGAAGTGGTTTCCATTATATACAGGATTTACAGTTTGGTTCAATGGCTCTCAGCACCCCCACTGTACAAATTGTTCCAGCACCCCTGACAGAACCTGTCATCTTGGTGGTGACCTGTAGTCACTACCATAATACAAATGCTCTGAAATGCTTCCAGTTCTCTATGCAGGGCCAGTCAGGCAGAACTGCAGGGTCTCAATCTGTGGATGAGATGATGGGGCAGGGAGGAGGGGTTTAGATTTATGAGGAACTGGGGAAACTTTTGGGAAAGGGGGAGCCTATACAGGAAGGATGGGCTCCACCTAAACCAAAATGGAACCGGATTGCTGGCACATAAAATTAAAAAGGTCGTAGAGCAGTTTTTAAACTAAGGGCTGGGGAAAGCCAACACGTGTGGAGGAGCACCTGGTTCGGACAGAGCCAACCCTTAGGGGAGGATCTATTAATGGAGATTCTCTATGTCCTAGTAAGGAGGAGAGGATGGAAGATGATAAAATACAGGTAGGATCTGATGAGAAACAGTTAAATGAAAAAGAGTCCCATTCAATTACATCATGTAATGGCAGACAGCTAAAAAGTGACAAGTTTTTAAAGAGCTTATAATACAAATGCTAGAAGTCTAAATAATAAGATGGGTGAACTAGAATGCCTCGTATTAAATGAGGATATATATATAAATATAACAGCCATCACCGAAACTTGGTGGAATGAGGATACTCAGTGGGACACAGTAAACCAGGGTACAAAATATAACAGAACAGTTTGTCCTGGTGGGGAGTGGCACTATATATGAAAGTAAGCATAGAGTCAAATGAAGTAAAAATCTTAAATGAACCAAACTGTACCATAGAATCTCTATGGATAGTAATGCCATGCTTGAATAATAAGAATATAGAAGTAGGGATATATTACCGACCACCTGACCAGGATGGTGATAGTGACTGTGAAATGCTCAGGGAGATTAGAGAAGCTATAAAAATAAAAAAATCAATATTAATACGGGATTTCAACTATCCCCATATTGACTGGGTACATGTCACCTCAGGATGGGATGCAGAAATAACATTTCTTGACACCTTAAATTACTGCTGCTTGGAACAGCTGGTCCTGGAACCCACAAGAGGAGAGGGCAATTCTTGATTTAGTCCTAAGGGCAGCACAGGCTCTGATACAAGAGGTGAATATAGCTGGACTGCTTGGTAATAGTGACCATCATATAATTAAATTTAACATCCCTTTGGCAGGGAAAACACCACAGCAGCCCAACACTGTAGCATTTAATTTCAGAAAGGAGGTCAAAACAAAAATGAGGAAGTGAGTTAACAGAAATTAAAAGGTACAGTGACTAGAGTGAAATCCCTGCAAGCTGCATGGAAACTTTTAAAAGACACCATAATAGAGGCTCAGCTTAAATGTATACCCCAAATTAAAAAATATAGTAAGCGAACCAAAAAAGTGTCACCCTGGCTAAACAACGAAGTACAAGAAGCAGTGAGAGACAAAAAGGCATCCTTTAAAAAGTGAAAGTTAAAGCCTAGTGAGGAAAATAGAAAGGAACATAAACTCTGGCAAATGAAGTGTAAAAATGTAATTAGAAACGCCAAAAAACAATTTGAAGAACGGCTAGCCTAAGATTCAAAAAGTAATAGCAAAAAAAAATTTAAGTACATCAGAAGCAGGAAGCCTGCTAAACAACCAGTGCGGCCACTGGGCAATAAAGATGCTAAAGGAGCACTCAAGGACAACAAGGCCATGGCAGAGAAACTAAATGAATTCTTTGCATTAGTCTTCACAGGTGAGGATGTGAGGGAAGTTCCCAAACCTGAGCTATTCTTTTTAGGTGACAGATCTAAGGAACTGTAGAAGATTGATTTGTCATTAGAGGAGATTTTGGAACAAATTGATAAACTAAACAGTAATAAGTCACCAGGACCAGATGGCATTCACCCAAGAGTTCTGAAGGAACTCAAATGTGAAATTGCAGAACTAATAACTGTAGTCTGTAATCTATCATTTAAATCCACTTCTGTACCAAATGAATAGAGGATAGCTAATGTGATGCCAATTTTTAAAAAGGGGTCCAGAGGTGATCCCGGCAATTACAGGCCAGTAAACCTGACTTCAGTACTGGACAAACAGGTAGAAACTATAGTAAAGAACAAAATTGTCAGACACATAGATGAACATAATTTGTTTGGGGAGAGTCAACATGGTTTTTGTAAAGGGAAATCATACCTCACCAATCTACTAGAATTCTTTGAGGGGGTCAATAGCATGAGGACAAGGGGGATTCAGTGGATATAGTGTACATAGACTTTCAGAAAGCCTTTGACAAGGTCCCTCACCACAAGCTCTTAAGCAAAGTAAGCAGTCGTGGGATAAGAGGGAAGGTCCTCTCATGGATTAGTAACTGGTTAAAAGATAGGAAACAAAGGATAGAAATAAATGATCCGTTTTCAGACTGGAGCGAGGTAAATAGTGGTATCCTCAGGGGTCTGTACTGGGCCTAGTCCTGTTCAACATATTCATAAATGATCTGGAAAAAGGGGTAAACAGTGAGGTGGCAGAATTTGCAGATGATCCAAAACTACACAAGATAGTTAAGTCCAAAGCAGACTGTGAAGAGTTACAAAAGGATCTCACAAAACTGGGTGACTGGGCAACAAAATGGCAGATGAAATTCAGTGTTGATAAATGCGAAGTAATGCACATTGGAAAACATAATCTCAACTACACATCTAAATTAGCTGTTACTGCTCAAGAAAGAGGTCTTGGTGTCATTGTGGATAGTTCTCTGAAAACATCCACTCAGTGTGCAGCAGCAGTCACAAAAGTGAACAGAATGTCGGGAATCATTAAGAAAGGGATAGATAATAAGACAGAAAATATCATATTGCCTCTATATAAATCTTGAATACTGCATGGAGATATGGCCGCTGCATCTCAAAAAAGATATACTGGAATTGGTATAAAAGGTTCAGAAAAGGGCAAAAAAAATGATTAGGGGTATGGAACAGCTTCCATATGAGGAGCAATTAATAAGACTGGGACTTTTCAGCTTGGAAAAGAGACTACTAGGGTGGATATGATAGAGGTCTATAAAATCGTGACCGGTGTGAAGAAAGTAAATAAGGAAGTGCTGTTTACTCCTTCTCATAACACAAGAACTAGGGGTCACTAAATTAAATTAATGGGCAGCAGGTTTAAAACAAACAAAAGGTAGTATTTTTTCACACAACGCACAGTCGACCTATGGAACTCTTTGCCAGAGGATGTTGTGAAGGCCAAGACTATAACAGGGTTTAAAAAAGAACTCGATAAGTTCATGGAGGAAAGTCCATCAATGGCTATTAGCCAGGATGGGCAGGGATGGTGTCCCTACCTCTGTTTGCCAGAAACTGGGAATGGGCGACAGGAGATTGATCACTTGACGGTTACCTGTTCTGTTCATTCCCTCTGGGGCACCAGGCATTGGCCACTGTCAGAGGACAGGATTCTGGGCTAGATGGACCTTTGGTCTGACCCAGTATGGCCTTTCTTATGTAAAAAAATTACAAAAGTTTGACCCCATTTTAAATACCCTAATGTCAGGAAGCCTAGAAATGAAGATTCCAGGGATCCTGAGACTTGGCTGCCCACTATTGCATGACCCTTCATCACTCACTGGCATCTCACCCAAGCTGCACCATCCACCCAGCCCTACTGTTGCCTGCTAAAATATACGCAGAGGTCAGAATAGCACAGAGAGAGAACACAAGGGGCCAAAAAGAATAGAGGGGGGACACTTGAAACAGAGGAAGCAGGCGAAAAGGAAAGAGGACTGCTTGGGAAACAGACACTGAGTAAATGACAAGTAGACACAGAAGAAAATGGTGCAGCGAAGGAAGACAGAACAGAAAGGCAGATTTTCCAAGGGGCTGAGCACCCACAACTCCAGCTGAAGTGGATTGGGAGCGGTGACAGTGCAGCACCTCAGAAAACTAGGTGCTGGGTGGGCCAAATTTTTCCAACCAGCCTCTAGCTTCACTTCTACCAATGGATGGTGTGGGGAGGGGAGGCAGGTTGAGGTTTTTGTTTTTATACCTTACACTGTTGCTAACATTTGGAGGAACAGTGACCCTGACACCATGGCCTTTGGGAATGAGCTCCTTACGGTTCTTATTGTTCATTGTGGCTGGTAACTTTAATTAGGTTAAAAAAAAGAGGCTTAGACACTTATTTGAATGAGAATAGTATCTGTAGTTGCACCAGCTAGGATAAAATTGCAAGGGCTACTAATCTGCATGATTCAGAGTACAAGATAATCACCATCTGGCAGTAAAGAAGAAATAACTTGCATGCACAACCGTTGTATTTTTATTGCACAATTGGCCAGGTGCATTCACTATATGCAGGGTTTTTTTGTCTTCATCAGTAGTACTGTATTTGTAAAGGCAACTGTCTAACAGCACCCTGATCTACTCTAGAAGGGCCAGTGGCCTGTTCCAGGAGGACACGTCTTTGTTTTTTCCATTGCTCAGTTAAAAAAATAAAAGCAAAATATCTTCTGATGGAGAATGTTGATTTTGCATAGGATAAATTGTAAGAGTACATTCTGCCCCTATTTCCACTGTCATGCACAAGCATATTTCAGGTAATGGTGTCATCGATGAATGCTGCACACGCTCAGACTAAAGCCTACAGGCACAAAGGATTCCTTGATTCAGGCTGCTGGGGAGTGAAGACCTTGTCTACACCCACAAATTGTGCCTCTTTAACTATACCAGTATAACCAAAGTGGGACAACCCCTGTACTGGGGAGCTCTCTCTAGGAACTTACTTGGCCCTCAGCACTGCAGTTTTTGAGCTCCTATGGATGTTGTGTGGAAACACTCTTAGGCCTGAACTCCACACAGACTTTGTACCAGTGTAACTATTCTGGGAATGTGTGTGTGATTTCCCCTCCCACCCACCCCCAAAATAGCTGTACCAGAAGAACCCCTTATTGTGGACACAGTTGGTACAAAGAAGCTTATGCTGCTTGATTGTAAAATACATCATGGTGCGTCTGCCCTCTAGTTCTATATATTTTAAAGTAAACATTTAAAGGGTTGTTACCAAACAACACTACAAAAGATCTACTATCAGGCTGGAAAAACAGACAAAGATTTATTGTGGGATCAAAATCCTGAAGCAGTTGTGTAACATGTATGTTCATTCTTTGCTCTGCAATCTCCTCCTATGGCCAGCAGAGGGCTCCCAACTTCTACATGTTGAAGCAATGATGAACGATTGCTATACTGAGGCAATTTATTATTCAATTTATTATTCATACGCATGCTCGCTTTTATTCATCAATCCTTTACTGATGGTGGTATTTTTATTTAAATATCACCTCCCTCCCCTACTTCCTTCAATACACTTCAGGATGCTGTATAAAAAGTGCAATATCACAGAACCATAACAAAATCCCTGCTTCTTAAAAAGATGAGCACATCAAAACGTGAGCTCAGATTTTTTTTTAAAAAAGGATTTAAAGGGACGACAGTAAATATAAACTTTATATTAGTGTCTATGAGTGGTGAGGGAAAGCTCCGAGACTGGAAGTGAGTCAGACTTCAAGAGGGAGTGAATAGGTGATGGGAGGTTAATGAGCTAGCCAATTATCTTTATTTTTCTCATACAATAAAAAAATAATTGCCTTCATTGTATTTTATTTATTATCTGTATCCCAATAGCACCTAAAGACTGCAACTCGGGTTTGGGATGGTAAGTAAAGAACACACCGAAGAGAATACAATCTTCCCCCCTCTGCAAAGAGCTTACAATCTAAATATCTGAGATAAGTTTGACTATCATAGCAATAGACTAAGATTGATTTGTTATCTTTTACATCACACAGATAAGGCAGAAGAATGACAGTGAAATATCACATCCCTTCATTGTCATGTACAATGCAGTTTTTGAAACTCAAGCCACAATGTATTGGCTTAATCCACAATAAGGGAGGTTGAGGTTAGATATTAGGAAAAACTTTCTAACTATAAGGATAGTTAAGCACTGGAATAAGTTACCAACGAAAATTGTGGAACCCCCCAGCACTGGCAGTTTTTAAGTACAAGTTAGACAAACACTTTTTAGGGATGATCTAGGTAAACACTGTCCTGTCTGTGTGGGGAGGCTGAACTAGATGACCTCTTGAGGTCCCTTCCAGGTACCCTATTACTGATGGAATGGTTAACAGTCTCACCATCCTAAGCCTGTCTCTTGGTTGTGATATTGTAGCTGGGAGTGTGAGCCAATGATTATCGGAAGCAAATGCAGCAGAGGCAGGTATAAATGAGCAATGCGACCGGAGGGCAGGAGACAGCATACAATAGACTTTCCCAGGCATTGCGTGTAGATCTATAAAGGAGAAGCTGAGCATCTGGACCCTGAACAGTTACAACAAATGAAAAGTATATTAGTGAAATTCTTTGCATGAGGTGGACAAAAAGAATGAAGTGGAAACTTACCAAGGACATACGCTGCAGATCACCAGGACTGGCGGAGAGCAAGAATAAGAAGTTCCCAGACCAACTCTAAAACGTGCCCTAAACTGCGTGACATGGTAATCAAGAAGGATTTTAACAATCCAAATTATATTTGTTATGCAACACCTCTCAAACATACATCACTAAAGAGGTTCCTGCATTTGGTAGGAGACAGAAAGCAGAGACTTCTACCAGAGGAAAAGCCATCTTTCCTCATCCTACATACTGTGCTTGAAAATTTGAAAGGACATACTATGAAAAATTAAAACCAGAGATCTTGAGTTACTTGAATTTAGCATATGAAAGAATGAATTCACAGAATACATGAGCATTAGATTTCAGAACAGAAAATTTGAGGCATCACAAAATCTATTATTTGTCTTATGATAGCACCTAGGAGCCCGAGTCGTGGACCAGGAGCCCAGTATGCCAGACAAACACAAAATAAAAAGACAGCCTCTGCCCCAGAGAGCTTACAATCTAAGTGCAGAGGCCAGTGAGCTTCAGTAGGGTAGTAGGCGAAGTATTAAAAGCTCATCAGTGTGGAAGAAAGCTGGAGAATCTGTTGAGACACCATAACTAAAGCACTTCAGCCTAATTGCTCAGAAAGACAAAGAAGAATTCTGGGACCATAAAAAGATGGCCAACTGCATGGGAGCATTGAAAGATTTGAGGTGAAGAAATATTAGGTACTAGAAGAGAGAACGAAACCTAACTAGAATTACTCAACAGTCAGTTAAGGATCTGAGCCAAAAGTAAGGTGCCACAAGTACTCCTTTTCTTTTTACCATCCAAAATGTTTGAAGGGAAATAAGAAGGGTTTTTACAAATATTCCCAAGGAAAAAAATAGTTAAAGAATAGTTAAGGCTGGAAGGATGTTCAGTTCTCTCTCGGCAACAATCCCAACAAAAGAACCTTTAAAAAAAGAACATATGTGGTTCAAAACTTTGGAAAGCTTTTTTCAGTGGGGTGTGTGTGTGTGAGAGAGAGGATTCCTGTCCTTGCTAATTTATACCTAAAGAAATCAACAATCTGTCCCCAATGAGCTATGTTAAGAGGAATGAGTTAGTATTATGGTTGGTACTGGGTTTTGGTTTTTTGAGAGCTGTCAGAGACTTCCTGCCTAATTCCTAACCCTAGCAAGTTCTATCCTACCAATTTCTTCTCCCACTGAGAACAAAGGAATAATTTCTGAGTGCTAAAAAGAAAATTACACTCAAATAGGATGTCAAGACTCAGAGTGCACCAGCAAAGTTAGTCCTGAGCCAGAGGAGGCCTGGATGGTGCACTGCTGCAGCTCAGGAGACCTGACACCTGAAGTGATTCATGACATTATTTCCAATCAGACCACAATTAGCCTGACATGCCAAATTCTGTGCAGTTAAGTTCTTCCTGTGATCATCTTCATTAGATCGACTCATCTCCCACGTGAACGAGTTTCACAGTGAGATCAGAGCTGCGGAGCTGTTTGCGTCCACTGAAACTGCACGTGCTGCAGCTCAGTTGCTTCCGCAGCCTCCTAACATAAGGTGCCCTTTTTAGAGAGAGAGCAGGGAAGAGGGTGCAGGAAGCAGAAGTCTGAAGCTCAGGCGATGGGCTACGGGTGGAGCTGGGGGTGTGACTCCCAGCTCAAGTAGACATACCTGCGCTAGCTCTCACTCAACTAGCGCGCTAAAAATAGAAGTGCAGCATAGGCAGCAGCAAGGGGCAGCACAGGCTAGCCACCCCAAGTACAAACCTTCTGGGGTCCCCTCCATACATATCTGAGGCAGCTAGCCTGTGCCACTGCTCGCCGCTGCCCATGCTATGCGAACTGGTCTACACTACTGTTTTCAGGGTGCTGGGTTGATGAAAGCTAGTCCAAGTATGTCAATGCGAGATGGGACTAACACTTCCAGCTCCAAGCATAGATGTAGACTCAGACTGGTTGGGTTTCCTGAAGTTGTGGTCCTCTGGCATTTTCTTCTACCTGGATTCCCCAAATATTCAACCTTGAACTCAAGAAAGGGAAAAATCAAGAAGGCTCACAAGGCCCCTAGTACCAGCACTGGCAATGGCTCTGGACCTAAACCTATAATCAATAGGTTTTATAAATCCATCGTCTTCCAGAGCATCTTGGCTGTGGCCTAAATCTGAAGACTATCACCTATCGGGGGAGAGAAACTGTTTTTCTTTCAAGACTTTTCAAGGCAGCACACAGATTACACCCCGAAAGGAAGAAAAAAAGACCTCCATTTTGACTCTCCACTCTGTCATCCTCAAAGTTTTCAAAGGCAGCAAGGCCTTCACTTTTAAAGACTCAGAAGTGATGAAATATGCCCAGAGTCTTGAGAGTGGACGATCTAATCAGGAGCTGCTGCAGGACTAGAGTAACTGCTAACTAAACTCTGTGCTTTCCCACTTCTGGTTTACATAACTTCATGATGCTTGAGCCCTTTCATAATGCTGTGTTACTACTTATAGTTAATGCAAGCTCTGAAGGCACTTTCCTGTCATCAGTGTTGTCTTTTATGGCCTTGCTCTCCTGGCAAGGTTCTAGCTGAAGGGTTTAAAAACTAACTCTTTAGTTGGGCATGTCTTTTCTTGCAGTCTAATAAGATCCAGGCAGGGTCATATTCTTCCATTTGGCAACACCCATATTAGCTCTGCTTTCCATGATTTCCCTGTCTTCCACCTCCTCCTCCTCTTTTCTTGATCTTTCTTTCTTTTTTCCACCATCATAGTCTTCCAGCTTATATCTGAGCAAGGATAGTAATGGGCTTAATTGGTCTGTGATGACCTCTGTGTTACTTGAGCTACACAATTTGCTAGCCTATATTTACTTTCTCTACTGTGAAACAGTTGTTTCCTTCTCTTTAGCTTATTGCAGCCTCTGTCTCCTTTTATAAATAGGACTCCTCAGCAAAGGGCACTTGAAGTACGTTGTTGAATACAACAGAGAGCATTTTAAACTAGCCGTGCTGTAACACAGTGCAACTTGTGTTTCTCTCTACTCGCTGTGGCCTGGTGTATGCTCACTGCACAGACTCATACAGTAGGCTACCATCTGTGGTGGACACCCTAGCACTAAAACATCACAGTTTTGATTTGCTTGTTTTCCTGGTGAATTAACACTGGTTTCTTTCATGACCCGAAGGAGAATCTCTTTTAATTCCCTGGGCACTACTGCATAAATAGTCTCCAGCATGCTGCTGAGCAGCACCACCAGTCACTGTGAAATTCTACACATGCAATGTCAAGAGGTTCCATTAAATGTAAAAGAAAATGTAACCCATCTGAACAAAAGGACTTCCTGATACAACTCTCCTATAGGGGAGACAGTTTGATCACACTGAGTACCCCAAACTACCAAGAGACTGAATGTGCACTTCTTTACACCTCCTGAGAAGTGCAATCTTAGGGTCTGCTCTGAAGCCCATTGAAGTCTGTGGAAAGATTCCCATTGACTCCAGTGCACTTTGGATCAGGCCCATAGTGCACAAAACCTATCCGTCCTAGTGGAGACATCAGTAACTGACCTGGATGTCCATTATGTGCTCTTCTCAGAGACTGTGCATGTACTTGCACCCAAAGATCCTAAAAGAGCTGACGGAGGAGATTTATAGTCCTCTAATGTTCATTTTTAATACATCTTGGAATACTGGGGAAATTCCAGAATACTGGAGGAGTGCTAATGTTGTGCCAATATTTAGACAGGGCAAGTGGGATAGCACGAGGACCTATAAGCTAGTTAGCTTGACATCAGTCCAGCTCGAAATAATGGAAAAGCTGATACAAGATTCAATTGATAAATAATTAAAGATAGGAATATAATTTAAATGACAGTCAACATAGGCCTCATCAAACAAGCCGGATTTCATTCTTTAGTGAGATGACAAGTCTGGTTGATAAAGGTAACTGTGCAAACTTAGGCTTTTGTAAGGTGTTTGACTTAGTACTGCACAGCATTTGGATTAAAAAAATTAGCATTATACAATATCAAAAGGGCACATGTCAAATGGATAAAGAACTGGCTGACAGTTCTCAAAAAGTAGTTGTCCGTGGGGAATCATCATTTGTATAAGGGTGTTTCCAGTGAGGTTCTGCAAAGATCGGTACTAGCCCTGACGCTGCTCAACATTTTCATCAATGATCTGGAAGTAAATATAAAAATCATGGTAGATAAACTTTGTGGATGGACGGACAGAAAGATTGGCAGAGTGGCTAAATAATTATGAAGACTAGGCAGTCATACACAATGATCTCAATCACTTGGTAAGGTGGGCCCATTCAAACAAAATGCTTTTTAATACAGCCAAATGCAGAGTTATACATCTAGGAACAATGCAGGCCATGCCTACAGAATGGGGGGCTGTATCCTGGAAAGCAGTTACTCTGAAAAGGATTTCGGGGTCTTAGTGGACAAGCAACTGAAGATGAGCTCCCAGTGCAATGCTCTGCCTTAAAGTGCTAATGCAATTTTTGATGTAGAAACAGGATAGCAGTGAGTACATTTACCTCTGTTTATGGCATTCGTGAGACTGATACTGGAATACTGCATCCAGTTCTGATGCCCACAGTTTAAAAAGGATGTTGAAAAATTGGAGTGGGTGTCGACAATAGCCACATAAATCATGCAAAGGCTGAAGAAAATGCCTCAGCGAGAAACTTTAAGAGCTCCATCTGTTTAGTTTATCAAAAAGAAGACTGAAAGGTGACATGATTACAGTGCAAGTATTTTCATGGGGAGAAAACACCAAGTGCTAAAGGGCTCTTTGATCTAGCAGAGAAAGCCATAAGTAGCATCAAATGGCCAGAAGCTGAAGCCAGACAAATTCAAATGAAAAATTAGGCAAAAATTTTTAACAATAAGGGTGACTAACCATTGGAAAAACTACCAAGGGAAGTGGTGGATTCTTCATCTCTTGAACTTTTCAAATCAAGAACGGGTGCCTTTCAGGAAGAGAAGCTTTAGAGAAATACAAGTTATTGGGTCATTATGGGCTCAAATGGGTGAAATTTAAGGACTTGTTGTATACAAGAAGTCAGTCTAGATAATCTAATAATCCTTTCTGTGCTTAAACTCTATGAGTCTATAACTCGGATATAAGTTTTGCTGAATGAGATATGCAGTTTTGGCCTGAGAAATATCCCCACTTGACAGAGCATGATTTTTTAAAGTTGTGTGGGGATTTTAATATAGTGTCTGACTTCCTGTTTGACATGTGCCCCAACCTCTGTACACAACAAGTTCATATCCATGCTATCGAACACGGAGAAAGACCACAAGCTGGTGGTGACCTGGAGGCTTCTGTGCCCCCAGAAGGACTTTCTGTTCTAGAGTTCAGCAGGGCCCTTTCTGAGAGAGACAAGATTGTTATGACACCAAAATAACCATTGAATTGTTTGGGATCTAATGTGAGAATTTATTCTACATCCAACCACTGTAACCGATATTGCAACCACATGCAAGGTTGTTGGATACTTTGCCAACTGTGCCCACATATCTATTCAGGGGACACCATCACAGGGCCTAATAACATCAGCCACACTATCAGAGACTCGTTCACCTGCACATCCACCAATGTGATATATGCCATCATGTGCCAGCAATGCCCCTCTGCCATTTACATTGGTCAAACTGGACAGTCTCTACGTAAAAGAATAAATGGACACAAATCAGATGTCAAGAATTATAACATTCATAAACCAGTCGGAGAACACTTCAATCTCTCTGGTCACGCAATCACAGACATGAAGGTCGCTATCTTAAAACAAAAAAACTTCAAATCCAGACTCCAGCGAGAAACTGCTGAATTGGAATTCATTTGCAAATTGGACACTATTAATTTAGGCTTAAATAGAGACTGGGAGTGGCTAAGTCATTATGCAAGGTAGCCTATTTCCCCTTGTTTTTTCCTACCCCCCCCCCCCAGACGTTCTGGTTAAACTTGGATTTAAACTTGGAGAGTGGTCAGTTTGGATGAGCTATTGCCAGCAGGAGAGTGAGTTTGTGTGTGTGTGTCCATGTCCCCGGTGGGGGGGGGGGTAAGGGGGGGGGTGAGAGAGCCTGGATTTGTGCTGGACATGGCCCACCTTGATTACCATGCACATTGTAGGGAGAGTGGTCACTTTGGATGAGCTATTACCAGCAGGAGAGTGAGTTTGTGTGTGTATGGGGGTGAGGGGGTGAGAGAACCTGGATTTGTGCAGGAAATGACCCACCTTGATTATCATGCACATTGTGAAGAGAGTTGTCACTTTGGATGGGCTATTACCAGCAGGAGAGTGAGTTTGTGTGTAGGGGGGTGGAGGGTGAGAAAACCTGGATTTGTGCTGGAAATGGCCCAACTTGATGATCACTTTAGATAAGCTATTACCAGCAGGACAGTGGGGTGGGAGGAGGTATTGTTTCATGATCTCTGTGTGTATATAATATCTGCTGCAGTTTCCACGGTATGCATCCGATGAAGTGAGCTGTAGCTCACGAAAGCTCATGCTCAAATAAATTGGTTAGTCTCTAAGGTGCCACAAGTACTCCTTTTCTTTTTGCGAATACAGACTAACACGGCTGTTACTCTGAAACCTATTGTATTATAAAGGCTACTAAATTTCCCAGCACATCCTTGGCAGTACACTTACTGCTCATTGCTTCAGAACAACCCAGAATTCTCCTTGGAGCAAGAAGATCCTCATCTGATGACAGTGTGTGTGTAGCTGGACTGGAGTATGCAAAAGATAAATGACATACTGATATGTTAGGCTCAACTGAAATAAGTTTCTTCATCAGAGACTTTGAGATGTTTCTCCAGACTAGAGCTTTGCTATTTCCTATAAGCAATTGACATACTTTTCTTGGGATCATACCACTTGGAAGAGTCCTTGCAGCAATGGCCAGAATCTAAGCATTTCTCATCCACATTATATAACATACTTCTTACCAAACTCTCTCAGATCTCCACTCCCGCGGTGAACATTGCACCTGGGATCTTAGTATTACATTAGCTCCTATTGGCTGTCAAGAATCTCTCAAATATTCCTTTTCAGTCTTGATCTGTCACACATATAAATAAATGTAGCACTACACAGTGCACAGGCTGTATTATTCTCCAGCTATTTTAAATAAAATCCACCTATAATAAATGTGTGTTGCCTTAAATGTGGCCACAGCTCAGCTTCTGTGACATATCACATTTGAGACTGAAGACACAATTCCAGGCTGTAGTCATCCATACACCACTGAATAAGCAACAAACTGACTGAACTCCAGCCTAAACCCAGCTACAAGCTGAACCAGACTTAAAAAAAAAACAACCTATTCATCCAGAATACCACTTCTTTTGTTGGCAAAAAGTTTATTGTAAACCTATATACTACTCTAGTATTCCCACTAGGAATTTGGGATTTGAGTAAAGCCAATCTTCGTTTTGCCCAGTGTACACACACATTATATTAAACATTATTTGTAAAATCCTGGGTTCTTTACATCGTCACCCTTGCACTGATCTGACAGAACCCCTTTACAATGGGCTCCACATTTCTCCCCAGCTCCTTATTTACTGTTGAGATCCCATAGCTAATGAGATTTCAGCCATTTACAGGACTATTTTACTTATGCTGTCATAAAGCTAATTTCGGTTTAAACTTTAAATACAGGCACAGTCACCATTACTCTATTGTTAGCTATTTCTCGGCGGCTGCAGCATTCCCTGTATATAAGCTTGCTGATGCCCCAATTTCACTACCTCACCATGGCCCTGCTGTGAAATGCATTGTCTCCGTGTCGCTTTACATAGCTCCTTGTAGCTCTCTGGCTGAAGGCCAATACAAATGAGTTATTCTAAAAAGAAAAAGGCTTAGTTAAAATGTTATATATAAACACCCACCCTGAAAATAGGGGATTCAGTGTCAAAAGCAGGTGAACTCTGAGTAACTGAATGACTTGGAGGGGTATCCAAAATCTTCAGAGAATCAGAGTTTTGGCTAAGTGAAATTTGGTTTTTATTTGGGGGACATAAATGAATTTCAGATCACTGGGATTTATTCATAGTCCTATTTCAATGGGGCCTCAGAACGAGGAATAATTAGCATATGAGCTACAAAAACTTAGTAGCAACTGCAGGATAAAACCACTTTTTGTCCTCAGGTCCCACAGACGAAAGAGCATCTGTCTCTCTATAACTGTGACATTTTCAGAATAGTGTGTGACAGGGGTTTTGCTGCGCAACAGCCATTGACATCAATTCCATGCTATGAATAGGAGTGGGGTGGGACTGTAATGAAAGCCCCGGGCAAAGCATTGAATATATGGCTCTTTTGATTCTGTCTTCCAGTGTTGTTTGCTGGATTAATATGCTTACACCTGCTGTAAGTAAAGACTGCATCATTTCTGCACTGAGTGGGATTACTCTGCCACTGCAAACCAAAATGCAGTTCCTTACAATAAGCTTTGTGCGCATGGGCAGAAGCAGTGTAGCAGTTGCCAGGCAACCACTCTGAGCAACCAGATGAATGAAGAAATACAAGGGTCAAGTGTCAGTATCACTTTCAGGTTTACCTGATCTTTTCTGGGGGGTTGCTTTTCTTCTACAGAAAGTAATCAGCTCTCACATTTATGTAGCACTTTTGATGCTGGTAATCATAGATATTAGTGATAGATTTCAGAGTAGCAGCCGTAGTCTGTATTTGCAAAAAGAAAAGGAGAACTTGTGGCACCTTAGAGACTAACACATTTATTAGAGCCTAAGCTCTCGTGAGCTGTTAGGCCATCTTGTTCACATCCCTGCCAAAGAAGGATTTCTTCCTAGAGTGTATTCTGCAGGGCTATGTAGTCCATCACAAAATGGGAGACAATTCAAAAGTCCTATAGATCTCACTACTAGGAATTCTTTCTTGGTATCCAAACTAAATTTTCCTTTGCCCAGTTTCACATCTACAGGATTATCTTCAAATTAGACCCCTTTTAGTTCCTCTTGAGTGCACCCCTCTGGTGACAGGTTTCACTATCTTCACTGCTCTCTGGGTGGAATCATGTGGTCCTACCACTCTTAGGATGGGTCTCTGTACAGCCCCACTGTTTACCAACTGTGTTAACCTGACAGGCCCAACTGTGTTTGACACCTGTAAGCCCTTTTCATTTGGAAGCCTGAGACAGTGGCTGATTAAAGTGACTCAAAACAGCTTCTTCAAAACAAACCATTATTTATTCACCTAAACGTACACAGCACACAGAGCAAAGGGATAAAACAACAAAAGGCCTACACACCTAGGGCTTATCTAAGCTTTATTTTTACCTTGCAAGTTTTGGGTATGTTCCACTCAGCCCAGTCATCCCTACTCTGGCCTGGGACAGATGGACAGACCCTGCTGCATTCTCTCAGTGTAGCCCTGGCAGAGAGTCATCTCCAGCCACCGCTGCCCACTCATCCTCTTCCTCTTGAAGCTGGGGTCTTTAACAGGTTAATGCCGCTTTTGTTCCTAGGCTCAGGTCTGGGAAAAATTAACCTGTTGGCCTGATACAAGCCAGGTAGGTGGACATTCCCCAATTAATAGCTGCCCCGTTGTTTCCTTAAGAATCCTTGGTGTTCTTCCTGATGGTACCTTATCTCTGTCGTGGTTTTGTTTCCCCCTATGTGATTTAATTCCATGCGGTCAGGCAGGATGACTTGAACAGGTAAATTGAGGTACATATGTTATTAAAAAGAACACAGATATCTCCCTCATTCTCCACACATAGTCTCATTGCATTACTTCTGATTATACGCACCTGGACCATTGCAAACCCTCAGCTAAATGAACTCAGTAGGAGTAGTGAGGATCTAGGGATACCTAAAGCCTGCAGGACTACCCTTAGGTGTGACACAGTAAAGAGAGAGAGACTAAGAGCTAACAGGTGAAATGGTCAGACTTTCCAAACAAAGCTCAAAGTGGACTGCGTCACTCTCTCAACCAAAAAACCCAGAGAGTTCTACGGTGAGTCTGGCGAGATCAGTCACTGGTCAGGAGATGAAGAAGGAACTGGATCTGAGGTAGTACTCCATAACTGGGAAACAGGGTTTGCACCATTAATTATCCTCCACCTTATTTCTCTCCCCAGGATAGCTGTGTCCAGAAGAATGCTTTAGTTATCTGCCTCTGCACCAAGGATTTCCCTGTTCATCTGATGTTATTTATATTGTTTGAAAATTAAACCCTCTTTTCTTTTAAATTATCTTGTTGTTGTGTTGCATATAGAAGGGGATAAGTACCCTAAGCCAGCCTGTTACTAACATCTGTAAAAAGAACGAGGAGTACTTGTGGCACCTTAGAGACTAACAAATTTATTTGAGCATAAGTTTTCATGGGCTACAGCCCACTTTATCGGATGCATAGAATGGAACATATAGTAAGAAGATATATATATATATATATATATTTATATATATATATACACATATATACAGAGAAGGTGGAAGTTGATGGATTGGGTCATTACACATATTGAATCTATTTCCCCATGTTAAGTATCCTCACATCTTCTTGTCAACTGTCTAAATGGGCCATCTTGATTATCACTACAAAAGTTTTTTTCTCCTGCTGATAATAGCTCATCTTAATTAATTAGCCTCTTACAGTTTGTAAGGCAACTTCCACCTTCTCTGTACATATATATATATATATATATCTTCTTACTATATGTTCCATTCTATGCATCCAATGAAGTGAGCTGTAGCCCACGAAAGCTTATGCTCTAATAAATTTGTTAGTCTCTTAAGGTGTCACAAGTCCTCCTGTTCTTTTTGCGGATACAGACTTAACACGGCTGCTACTCTGAAACATGTATCTGTAATAGTTTTGGTTGGTGGTTGGCCCTTCTTCACCTCCCCCCACCGTATGATCCTGGGACTCATTTTCCTCTCTCATATAACCATTTTACACCAATAACTCCGTTGACTTTATAGAGTTAGACAATAGACAATAGAGTTACTGTTGATTTATATCGAAGTAAGTGAGAGGCCGCTTGCATCCCCTCAGCATACAAGCCCCCATCTCACATATTCTCTCTCTCATCCTATTTTTGCCTTCTCCCTCTCGACTTATTTTTTTCTTCTCTGCATTTTCGTCTCCTCTTTTTCATTCATGCTTTTGCTCTTCAGCTGTACGTTCTTACTAAGGTACACTATTGCAATGGACCTATGCGCTCTAGTGGGTTTAAGACTTGGACTAAAGGAAACATGCTAACTGACCATTCCAGAAAATAAATCAAGAGCAACAGCACTGGTGAGAGAGTACTTAGAAAGCTATTGTACCGAGTTCTATCCAAAGAGTGCATCTTCTTTTACAAGAGAACTAAAGTTGACGAGAACTCTTAAAAACACTCAGACACTTGCGGCAGGAAATCAAGCTTTGATGTATCTAAGAGATATGCTCTAATTTACATTTTCTCAACGAGGAGTTTATGAACAGGCTCAGGGTGTCTTAACAACCATCCTTTGCTTTTTTGGCTCAATATGAGGGTCTCATTAATCTATAAGAGGGGAGTCCGTGTGTTCTGACATGGGGCTGCTATTTGGAAAAGGGGCTTGCTGTATGGAAAAGGTTGATAGCCATGGCTCTAACTCAAACACAAATTATTGGGCTTGAATCAAGAATCACTGGGTGAGGTTCTATGGCCAGTGTTATGCAAGAAGTCAGACTAGATGATCATAACAATCCCTTCTGACCTTACAATCTATGATGTTAAAAGATTATGGGCCAAATCCTCAGGTACAGCCAAAATGCACAGAGCACAAGTCAGAGACTGACGTGCAAAGGTATCTTAAAATTTTCATTTATGTTGCCCCAACCCTAGGACTGCTTTTTGCATACTGTTTCCCCTGTTCAGTGTTAGGGCAGCATTTAATGCAGCGGTTCTCAAACTGGGGGTCGGACCCCTCAGGTGGTTGTGAGGTTATTACATGGGGGGTCACAAGTTGTCAGCCTCCACCCCAAACCCCACTTTGCCTCCAGCATTTATAATGGTGTTAAATATATAAAAATGTGGTTTTAATTTATAAGGGGGGGTCGCACTCAGAGGCTCGCTATGTGAAAGCGGTCACCAGTACAAAAGTTTGAGAACCACTGATTTAATGGCTACAGGGGGCTGAAAATGCAATATTAGATGTAACATAAATGATTCACCAATGACACCCCCTTTTCTACAGCCATGCCCCTTTCCCCCCACTATGCCAGGCCATAATCAGTCTATCTAAGATACTTATAACAGTCTCCATTACTATATTATCTGAGTGATTCACAGTCTTTACCCTTGTAAGGTAGGGAAGTAGTATTATTGTGGCAATGGGAACTGAGCACCAGCTGAGTGTCTTGCACAAGGTTATACAGGAAGTCTGTTGCAGAATAGGGGACTGGACCCAGATCTCTCACATCTCAAGCTAATGCTCTGGGCCATCTTTTCTCCCCAGAAGGAACATTTTTCTTGCAGATTGTTTAAAAAAACCTGAGGCTCTCTGAAGCTGTTCAGGGGTTTGGATACATGGATTAGTGAGCCGAGGGTAGCTGAAGAATTCAAAGTTTAATGAATGCAATTTATCTGCATGTATGAGCCCAGGGGTTCTCTCTAGTGGATTTAAATGCAGTATCATGATCACATATATAATTTTTCATATTGTAAAAAAAATTTCTAGTGACAAAGCATAGGTTGTAGCTCTTTCAAATGCACATAATTAAATGTGATATATTGTCTATGATTTTTAAGGGCATTAAGAATGTGTTTTTCTTCATTTTTAATTCATTGTTTAGTGTTTATATAATTCCTTGGAAGCATGAAACTGAAATCTGCTTACATTCTAAAGTTTTTCTTTCCTTTGTTTTTTTCCCACCATGTACCCTGATTTGTTACTGAAGGACTGCTAGGTTGAGAATTCTGGTTTGTTGTCACAGGGCTAGTCTTAAGAAGCTGTTGGTATCGATTTCTATTCTAAAAATAAAATACTGAAGTATTTGTGGATACATGTGCATGATGTGTGTACACACACACATAACATGAACTTGGCAAAGGTGAGATAAGAATTGGGACTAACAATCATTTAAACTTCACTATAACTTTGTGTGGAAATAGATTAAGTAAATGGCATTTGAGTAGAGCTTACTGCTTTTTGTTGTGTAGTAAGTTAGTCAGGTGGCCTGAAAGGGATCCCAAAACAAGATGCTTTGCAGTCCTATTAATACAGTGGAAACCAGAGATTCAGTTTAACAGAACTCCCAGACTGTAATGTGAGAAAGAGGTGCTGCTGCATCAGGACAGCCAGTCTGTTTATTTCTGTCTGATCTTGGTGTTAAATAATTGCTGGGGCTGGTGTCACAATCAGTCAGAGTCTCCGAGCAGTTTTATGACAACCAGCACCACAAGTGATCCCCTGAATGACTAAAGGGAAGTATGTAAAAGTTTGTTTCTGGTCCTCAGAAAGAGAGGTTTGTGGCAGTAGTATAATGTCCTATGGATAAAGGAGGGTAGTAAAGAGAAGAAAATTTAGCGGGATCTCCAATGATGTAAGAGAGAACCATAATAGGAGCACACTCGACAAACTGAGATAGAAGAATTCTACCTTGTTGGCTAAAGTCAGCCTTCAAAGTCACCAGTTGCTGATGATGTAGAGCAAACATGAATCAGATATATTATTACCATGTTGAAGGTGAAACGTAAAGCAAACACACAGAAGTGAGCTCTCTTTTTTTCCACAGAAAATTTCTTTTTTTAGCAAAAATTCCAGTACTGAAATATTTTGGCCTCAAACTGAAATATTTAGAGTCAGAAATACTTCTGTGGTGCCTCATGGGAGTTGTAGTTCAGGTGTCTCACATCCTCATTCTCATTTCTGGGCTGCCCAGCCAGACTCCATGATGTGCCTTGGCAAGGGACTCCCATGGGGCACTGTCTCTCCTCTCCAAGAGGGGAGACAATGGTGCATCATAGGACATATGGTCTGACTAAGAAGCTCAGCCTATACATGAGGACCCAAACTACAACTCCCGTGAGGAACCTTGGCAGCATTTCTGAAACAAACTATTTCAATTTTTGGCCAAACTATTTTGGTACTCAAATTTTTTCCCCAAAATTGAAATTTTCTACAGAAAAAACCCTCATTTTCTTACCAGCTCTAGGGGTTAATTTTAGTTCTTCTGAGGTCTTCTTCAGAGATAGATAATACATTCCTTTCAGCATAATAAAACGAACGGTCCCATTGTTTGTACAGATCATGAGAAATGTACAGTTCTTAACTGAAACTCCACAATAGGTGAAGTACTTTATCAGGCTCAGACAGAAGTCAACAGAAAGATTCCCATTAACTTCAACAGGACCTGGCTCACGTCCTTGGGCATCTGAAATCCCAGATGCAGAAGAATTCATCACAGGATGTGTTTGGGAGACTAACTCCTAAACAAGTGATTGGTTTGGAACAGCATTCTGATTAGAGATGGGCTGAATCTGAAAAATTTAGATCTGGATTTCAACTCCCTCCTTCTGCAAAGTTTGGGCTTGTTCATGCCTTGGGTTCTAGTGTGCCCATTATCCCTATTCTAAAACTTGAATCCAGGTTTGGATTATAATTCCCATTTTGCCCCCAGACAGTGTTTGAGTGTACAGATCCAGGATTCTGGTTCAGGGTCATCTCTAATTCTGCGTGATGACTCCTGCATTAGTTTAACGTATAGGTTCAAGAATTAACAACCTGTATGAATGGTGAACTTGTGTTTGCACCATGACCATACAGATGAAGAGTGGAGGCTTTCAGTCATTAAATATAAAACTAATGGGAAAAATACTAGGTTGAGGTCAAGCTTGGTAAACTTGTCTGTTACTTACCTCTGACATGCAGGTGCCCGGGTTTTCTCTCACTTTATGAGCTAGCAAGGGCTCAGTAATGTACAGGTGGCAGGAGGGAGGGATTCTTATAGCTCTTGGAGGATCTTGCCCCACCCAGAGTGAAAAGTCAGACACTGCAAAGAATCCTGCATGGATGCCTGTAGCATATATGGGCTAGATAGAAGACCAAAACATCATTCAAATGGCACACGTGTGAAGTCAAATAATAGGTATGTAGGCTATGACAAACAGTTGTAACTAAAGGATTGTGCACATTGTGGCTGGACTGTCCCTTTAAAGCCCAGCCATGCACTGGGGAAGGGGTGCAGACATAAACGTACTGCAGCGGGAGTCAGCCAGGAATCCTCCTGCGGCATCAGGAAAGTGCATATTGGAGTGGAAGTCCCCCTACCCTTTCAAAAGGCAGCACATGTGCCAGGTTAGGACTGCTTCCTAACTTTATTTGGGGGGAAACTAGCACAGTGCTGCCATCTCTCATGAGTTTTGTGATATTTGCTGTTTTTTCTGAAAGTCCCAGATCCTAGAATCATGTGACTCTGAGAGAATCTGAGCTTTCATTTAAGAAAAATTAAGTTTCTAGCCCTCATGAACTTGGAGAAAAGCTGGAAAACATAAACCCTAAAGGCTCAAAAACCAGATGTTAAATAAAAAAGAGCCCACATTTATTATTTTTAAGCACTTCTCAATATTTTTTAAGACTTGGGATTGGCAATACTGCTGGCATCACCACAGTGCTAGCCTTGTGCATTGCCTGCACTCCAAAGCCACACTGGGTATGTCTACACTACAACTGGGAGGTATGATTCCCAGCACGGTAAACAGACTTGCGCTAGCTCAGCTTAATTTAGCATGCTAAAAATCGCAGGGTGTATGCTGCAGCGTGGGCAGGGGCTAAGGCTAGCCATCCGAGTACAAGCCTGCCTGACATCCTGGGTCCAAGTTCGGGCAGTTAGCCTGAGACTGTACCAGTTCTGTGCTGGAGCATAGCTATAGCCACTGTGGCTGGCCTCTACACAGGTGCATAAAAGTGGGGAAATGCTCCCTCTGCCTTTTCTCCTCCCTCCCCTTACGTACCCAAGCAGGGCCAGCCACACTCTGGTCTTAGATACGCAGCACAAGAGACATTTATAGATGCAATTATGGTGCAAGTGGATTTGGGTCGTTACCACAATAATTCAACAGAAAACTTATCTAAAATACATGCACTGCAGGCCTATGATGCTAAATTGGATTTCTTCAGTGTGCCTCTGGCTGCAGACAATAAAAACAGCTTGTGTGGTGAAAGACGGTGGAAAAATAACTGGGGAAAGGGTTTCATGTTACAATAACAGCATTTTCTCTCATGTGCAGACTTTAGATTATAATCTGAAAGTGAGGCAGCCCAGAGAATTAGGATGTAGGTAATGGGGATTCAATTTAACAATGTTTTGCATTAGTATAATTACATAAAATTGGGCTATTAGTGTAATTTTTGCAAATCGTAACACCACAAAATGAAGTAAAATATTTCCAGTGAATAAAATACAATGAATGTTTTTAAAAGGATGCAGAGTTGGTCTAAGCTTTGAGACCTCTAAACACTAGTTGCATGGAGAACATTTATTAAAAATATGGAACCGTGTCCATATACTATTTTGAGAAATTCTGACCCTCAATTGGTGACTCAAATGGAATTTAAAAGTGAAACTTTTTCAGAAACAATAACCATATAGAATTTAGTGCCTAAAATGTAGTTTTCACTGAGAGGGACATTAATTAACATGTCCTTTACCTGACCTTAATTGTATGTTATGTAAAATATCACTGAAAAGAATCAGAGGAGAAAAGCCTTTTTGTTCAGAGAATGCAGCTGCTCATTTCAGTAAACTTTCTAGCTATGACTTTGAATGTCAGCAGAAGTTGCACCTGGTGCCTTCTTAACTATTCACATGGGACAGGCTTATTCTCTTTTGTGACTCCCCCATGGCCCAGCTGAAAAATCTCTGTAATAAGGGACTGTATCAGCCCCTCCCTTATTACCTTGCAGTTGCAAATGTAGCTCAGCCAGACTACTCCAGGCAACTCAGAAACAGCAGTTGAAAATATAGATCCCTACTGGATGAGAGTTTTAGAGCTGGCCTGTGTGCACACCATTCTAACTTTTAAAACAGGTAAGTCTCAAGCTCTTAGATCCACTTACATTAACTATTAACATGCTTAGGCCCTGATCCTGCAAATGCCTACTTGTGTTGTCCCAAACAAGCAGGACTGAGAATAGATGCACTTTGTCATGCTTTCATTGCACTCAGAGGCTTGCTATATGAAAAGGGTCACTAGTACAAAAGTTTGAGAACCACTAGTCTAGAGAGACTGGGGATAATGTAAGACCTGGAGTAGGGCTCTCCATCCAGAATACTGGGGAAACAACCCAGGGAGAACCTGTGAGGGAGAGCTTGTAAGGAGACCTAGAGATAAACAGGATGGAAGGATTCTGGGGAGGGGGAAGTGAGTGACCATGGGCAATGGGAGCACGGATGGTTTGGGATAGGAACGAGTGCTAATGTTCTGTTTTGGGGCCTGGAGTGGGGCAGCTGCTAAAAGCAGTCCTGGAGAGGGCTGTGGCTGGGAAAAGCAGTGAGACCCTGATTTTTTAGCTGACCACAGGTGTGGACAGCTCAGTCAGGGTCCAGCTGGCCCTGATAAGAGGGCTGTGGGCCAGAAGCTGTAGAAGTCTTATTCTAGGCCTGGAGTGGGAAGGGTTATCTGCCTGAGAGCAAGGTACCTGAAGTAGAGCAATGCTGGGGAAGGGTAAGAGGAGCTGGGGAGATCTGGGATTCAACCTGGGCACTGGCTGTTTGGGAAATTATAATTCCCTTCACGCAGTGGAAAAAAAATTTATTGAAAAATTGAATCTCTCATTTTTTTGACATTTTCAATGAAAACCTGAAGTTTCTTTTGCTAAAAACTGAAAGTTCATGACCGTTTCCATTTTATTGAAAAACCATTTTCTGTTGTAAAGACACTTTGATGAAAAGTTTTTTCATTCAGTTTTATTGGTGACCTTGAAGATAGAGAGTTCTTTAAGCTATTACCAATCCTTTCACCCATCCAGTTCCTTCATTAACATTTATTTTGGTGGGAGGGAGAAGTGTATGTTGGGAGACCATCCTTTTATGAGCCCTAAGCTCCCAGATACTCCCTATGAAGCTATTCACTACAGAATTTGTTGTATGCTGGGGGTGGGGTATGTGCAAAAGCAAGACCCATATCAACCACAATCAATACTGAGTAATTACTTTTTGTTCCTGCAGCATCTTGGTTTGCTAACTCCAGAAGCAACACTTAGGTGGGTTCTGGGCTACTTATCTCTCCTGCTCCTTCCAATCGGGAAGTCAGATGCTGTGGTAACAGCTGCTGTTGCTACAAAAGAAAAACCCTGTTCAAAATAGCAGGTTAATATAATAACTCAGCTTTTCTCTGGGCAAAGGGGATCTAAGTTCGTTAGAAAGTGTCATTTCATTCCAAGTTACTAAACCAGGGGGAAAATAGACATGTTATGGAAGTGACCCAGCAGAATTAGCCAAAAAACCCTTTCCTCTTTACAAAATAAGTCCATATATTCCCCAGACTAGTTTCCCAATAAGTCACCCTCATCCTCAGCTTCCATTACTAAACTTTCAAGCTTTCAACCTCGTGGTCCTAATTTTGATCTCGCACTATTGTAAATCTGGAATACCTGTGCTGAAATGAATGTTGTACTTGTTTACTACAAGTCAAATCAGAACTAGGCTCTGAGTTTGAATCTCTTCTATGATGTCATAAATGATGTTCATAGGTTTCTATTCTTAGACTAGACCTTGGGCTACTGTACCTTGCTCTCATCTGAATGGATCTTCCCTTCAGGTGCTGTGACCAGTGGTAAGTACTGTGACCCAGGTAGCTTTCTCCAAATAAAATATTGTTTTTCTGCACTAGGAACAAAGCATAGAATAAGAGGATTTTAAAACACTAAAGGCCTGTATGCATGTTTATCTTACCTACAGGCTTGCCGTGCCATTCCTTGGCAGAGACCCTAGGCAGGTCCCTCATTAGTCCAGAACCCAGACCTCTGGGATGTGTGTCTGTAAGAACCACTTCTTACCAGCAACTCCACACAACCCCTCTCCTTCAAGAATGTCACTTGACTCCCCCTAACCCCCAGCCCTTTGTCTTAGGTTTCCAGCTCTCTGGTTCTTCTTTGTTTACAAACTGTCCACCGAGCTCAATGGGGGTCAGAAGCAGGACATCAAAATGAATGCTAGCATAGCCACCCATTTACCTACACCTGAGGGGCAATCTGACGCTACTGTCTTTTTTTCCAATATACAGCCAACCCCTGCTTGAATTAATAACTCATATCCATAGAGTACCTCCTTTACAAATGTCAGGCAGACAGACAGAACATATAATATTCATACATTATGAATTTATTTATTATTTATTATAGGACACCAAGTTGCCCTATCATCCATGTATACTGAGAAACTGAAAATAATTCTACACATGTTTAGCAAAGTCACCAACTATTATATGGAAGAGAATAGAGATCAAACTACCAGAGAGTTCTTCACAGTCTGCTTTTCTCTTAACTATCTTGAGCAGTTTAGTATCCTCTGCAAACTTTGCCACCTCGCTGTTTACCCCTTTCTCCAGATCATTTATGAATCGTTTGAATAGGATTGGCTCTAGGACTGACCTTTGAGAACTGGTTAAAAGACAGGGAACAAAGGGTAGGAATAAAAGTAAATTTTCAGAATGGAGAGGGGTAACTAGTGGTGTTCCTCAATCCATGAAAGGATCTTCCCTCTTATCCCATGACAACTTAATTTACGTAAGAGCCTTTGGTGAGGGACCTTGTCAAAAGCTTTCTGGAAATCTAAGTACACTATATCCACGGGATCCCCCTTGCCCACATGTTTGTTTGACCCCGTCAAAGAACTCAGGAAGACATGATCTTCCTTTACAGAAACGATGTTGACTTCTGCGCAACAATTTATGTTCTATGTGTCTGACTATTGTTTCAACTAATTTGCCCAGTACTGACATTCGACTTACTGGTCTGCAATTGCCAGGATCACCTCTAGAGCCCTTCTTAAATATTGGGTTACATTAGCTATTGGGTACAGTAAGCAAGACAATTAGAGGACCAAAATTCTTTCTTTTATTTTCTAGCAGGATTTCCCCACCCCTTCCACCAAACCATGTTCAACGTAATAAATGAGTGTGGCAGGTTTCCTGGAGGAGTAACGTTTCTCTATCACTGAATTCTGGATGTTTACTCAAAATTCTCAGCTTCCAGGCTTCAAGTGTCTTTGCAACAGTACCACTTGGGAAACTTCTACCCATACAGTGTCAACTATTGGAAAATAACATTAGGAAATCCCCTGATACATTGTTAACCTGTTTAATCGTGGTTGTGCAGCTGAAATAAAGAGGCAGCTCAGTGTTCCAACATGATCTCTTTTAGACAGCTGTATTTGCTCTGTGACTATACTGAGATTATTGTTGGACTCCTGTTATCAGAAGCTGTGGTGAAATGGCCTTTTTAATTTTGTTAGCGAGGGTAAGGTACTGTGTTCTTGGGAGTTCCTCACGGTTTTCCTTACAAGGGCAGAGTTAAGGTTGTGTGGGTGTCCTGTCAGATAAATGTAACCTTTAAAGATGCATAGTCAATGCAGTCAACCTGTAGAACTCCTTGCCCGAGGATGTTGTGAAGGCCAAGACTATAACCGGGTTCAAAAAAGAACTAGATAAATTCAAGGAGGATAGGTCCATCAATGGCTATTAGCCAGGATGGGCTGGGCTGGTGTCCCTAGCCTCTGTTTGCCAGAAGCTGGGAATGAGCAACAGGGGATGGATCACTTGATGATTACCTGTTCTGTTCATTCCCTCTGGGGCACCTGGCATTGGCCACTGTTGGAAAACAGGATATTGGGCTAGATGTACCTTTGGTCTGACCCAGTATGGCCATTCTTATGATGGTTTTCCCCCATGTTTGATGTTTATAATTTCAATTCTAAACTTCTGTATGGGATGTAGATATGGCTGTACAGGACAGTAGAATGACTTTCACTCAACATTCCTTGCTTTTTGACATTTGGGTTGAGGGATTTAAGCTCTTACTTTTGGGAAGAGTATGATGCCCACAAGGCATGGTTGTGGGACTGCAACTACTAACTCCACCAAAAAGTATTTTGTGTTTTCTGAATATGAATCCTTCTGGTGCGGTCAAGACACCATTTAAGGGATGAACAAGGCTTCACCATCCCTGTCTATCCCACTGTTTGTTGGAACGACTACGGCCACATCTATACTGTAGCCATAATACTAGCACAGCAGGTGTGTGCTGCTCTAGTACAGACGCTTTCATGATCGCCTAATCTGACCGCCTGCAGGCCACAGAACCTCACCCATCCACTCTCTAACCTCTAGTTCGCCAATCATGATTCAAAGACATCACAGAATAGCAGGGTTGGAAGGGCTCTCAGGTCATCTAGTCCAATCCACTGCCCAATCCCTAATTTTTGGCCCAGTTCCCTAAATGGCCCCCTCAAGGATTGTACTCATAACCCTGGGTTCAGCAGGGCAATGCTCAAACCACTGAGCTATCCCTCCCCTATTCTTCCATCACAGTAGCTGATCCACCTCTCTGAGAGTCAGGGGCTAGACTGATGGAAGAACTCCTCCGCTGACCTAGGCCTGCCTACACCAGGGGTTTAGGTCAAGGGAACCACCCTCGAGTAAGGCCGTAGCCAGAAGCAGTTGCAGCTGAAGTGGGTTTTTTACCCATGGAAGCTTATACCCAAATAAATCTGTTAGTTTTTAAGGTGCCACCGGACGACTCATTGTTTTTTGTAGTAGCCAGAGCAACCTCCGTTTCTGGCAGAGCCCCGCTCCCCCCTTCTTGTTTCTGGAAGTTAACTTCTTCTTTCGAGGACAGGGTGGCAGCCTAACACCCTAGCCCAGCCAGGAGGGCCAGACAGCTGCTTCTCACCTCCCACCCCTTAGAGCCGAGTGGGAGCTCCACTGGGGCCACCTGCCTCCCTCCCCACCGACCCTCGCTGTGAAGGGGCAGCGCGCCCTGCGCGGCGCCCGAACAATTCCAAAGGCGACAGCAACAGGAGACGAAGCTTGGCGACGTCAGAGGCCTCCTCCTCCGGCCCCGCCCCTGCAACACCCCCCAATGTGGGCCTTGACCCGCCCCCTGCGCGCGCCAGGCTGCCCAGGCCGGTGGTGCGCGAGGTCCCTGGCTGCCTCTGCGTGGTGCCCGCGCGCGGGGAGCCGGGGCGCGAGCCGGGCCCGGCGCAGAACGCGGGCGGGCACGCGCGCGCTCCTCCTCCTTCTCCCTTGCACGCGGGCACGCAGGTGCCGGGCCGCCCCGCTCCGCTCCGCTCCCCGCCTCCGGGCCGGCCCCCGGCGGGATCTCGGCGCGTCTGCGGGAGGAGTTGGGGCCCGCCGCGGCGGCTGGGACAGAGGAGCCGCCGCCGCCCCGACCCACGTGAGGAGCCGAGACGGGCCATCAGCAGCAGGAGCCAGGGAGCCTCCCTGCAGCGGCTGGCACCGGGAGCTCCGGCCGGCAGGAGGAGCCCCTCTGCTCTCGGGGCGATTGCTGCCCCGCTGCTCCCAGCGCTCGCCGCCTGCGCCCGGGGCTGTCGTGCTCCCCCCTTCTCCTTCCCCTTGTGAGACTCGCCCTCCCCGCCCCTGCGCCGGGCAGCTGCCCCGGTTATCTTGGGGGGGCGGGGGGCGCTGCAGCCCCCGCCCCATGCACGTGAGCCCTGCGGGGTGGATGTGCCGAGGAGGAGCCGCCGGGTCAGCCCAGCCCTGGCTTTCGGGGGATGCCCAGCGGGGCAGCGATGACTTGAGGCTGCGCTTTGCCATGGATGGGATGACATGCTTCATGGTTGCTTTGGTGACGCTGGTGTGCTGGTGCCCGGGTCAGCCTGGGTGCACCGCCCGCCGCCCGGCCCTGCGAACGGGTCTCCCGGTGCTGCTGTCTCTGCTGCTGTCCGTGCCGGGCTTCCTTCCGATGGCAGGTAAGGAAACAAAAGGGAGCAGAGGCCCCATCCGTGGGCTCTTCTGCCTTGCACAGAGCAATGCTGTGCCGGGTTGCTTTGCCCGTGGTTGCAGGTGTGGTCCCTACGGGTAGTGCTGTACGGAGGCTTCTTTGTACTGAGGACTCGTGGCAAAATTTGCCAGGGCTCTAATTTGTTCTGTGCTATGTACCAAAGGCCTGTGTGAGGTTGTTTGTTCTAGGCTATTTTGTGACGGATACTTCACTTTAAAAAAAACATTTTATAGCATTACTGCAAGCACTTTTGGGATAAAGGTTTGTTCCCCTCTCCCGGAGATGACAGTGCTTACGTTAAAGGTGTAAGAGGGGGAGAAACAGTATCTAACTACACTTGAATATGGTCATTCCTTGTTCTTCTGTGCCAAAACCCTCATGCTTTGTGTACTGGGAAGACTGAAAGCAAGTCATTGTAAAAAAGCTCCGTACAGAGAATTTCAAAATATTTTTTGGAGATTTAAAAAGAGAATGTGCTCCCCAAAAGGTTTTTTGGAAAACATTTTTTTTTTAATGTTAAGGCATAATTTCTTAAAATGAGCAGACAGGCAGTCACTCAGCTACCTTGCTTTAAATAAGGCTATCAGCATAGAATTGAGGATGTAATTCATATGGAGTGGTGTCAGTTTCCCCCCATCCTTCTAAATCTGTCTGGTAATCAGGTGTTTCTGTCTTCTATGATGTCATCTGAACGCTGATGTGCTCTTGGAGTCCATGCAGTGAATACATTTCCCACAACTTGCATGCTTCTGGAGGGATTGTTGGGCAGTCTGTACATGCATGTTGTTGTTTTGGTTGTGTTTTTTAACAAAAGATACTTGGATATCCTGAATAGTATTGACACTTGGAAATGTCACAACATCAATTTGTGATAACATTTGCAGGATTCTAGATGTTTTGTTTTGTTTTCTGTGTGGAACCACAAAGTGCTGAAATTAGAAAACATTGTCTAGTATGCAACTAATTTAAAACAAAAAATGTAAACCTAGCAGTGAGATGACAACTGTCTGAAGCTGATTACTGTTCATACTTTATATGGAAAGTTAATATTTTGTCAATGCTTAAATGCAGTTTAAATGAAACTCATGTAGTTGTTAAATTATATTACGAAGACGTGTCATACACACAAACTTCTTATTGTATCACTTTTATCAGTAGACACTTGTGCCTGCTCAACAGATGACATTTCATAAAACAGACACCTTGTGTTGATGTATACTTTTGTTGAAATCAAAGTTAAGATTTATATTTAAACACCTTCTTAGGTGATAATGATAGCATGATAAACAGTAAGACTTGCCTTAACCAACCATGCAATGGACCAGCCAAAGTTTGACATTTAGGAAAGGCTGACTTTCTTTTAATGAAGGGTTAGCAAAATTGAAGTGGCAATGACTGATGTATTTGTAAGTGTTGGATATATTTAAAAATCCCTTTACAGATGGGAGGGTTACCTGTTTTTTGGTGATTCTCTGTGCATTTGTACAGTGTATATCTTCATTTATTAATACTTCATCTTTGACATTAGTTCATACTGTGGTATTGCATTTTTAAGGTCTGATCCAACTCCTTTTGCAGCTGGTGGGGGATTTTCAACTTATTTTAAACAGTTGGTTGGACTCCTATGAAGGTTGAAAATCTCCAGTAAATTTCAGAGATGCTATTTGTAGAATAGAGTTTAGGTATGATGTCTTTAGGGAGGTGTCAAAGCTGTCTTTTTCTGGAGGATAGTAAAAATATTTTTAGCTCTTTATGACTTTAGACAGTAAGTGGAGTGTGACTTCTGTTTTAATTAGCAGCCTTTAATTGCAATGTCTCAGGGCCTCTGGACATAATATTTGTGGTGCTGTTTTTATAATTAAACCAGTGTCTAGCCAGTGGAAGCTAATACTCAGGGAAATATGGCTCATTCACTGTGATGATTTTAATGTTAAAAGGGTTGGGAGTGTTCTAAGAACACTGCAATAACAAAAATAAAGTTAGTCTGAAGTGCTTTATAAAAGACCAATACAGGAATCTGTCAATGGTATCTTATCCTTGTTCACTATCCTAATCTTTGGTTTTGGTTTCACTAAAGAGTGCATGAAAACAAGAGAGGTGGTCATATGCCCCTATTAATATGCAGTAAACTTTGAGTATTCTCTTAGAATTGCCTGACATGTAACACTGCTTCAGCATCTCGTATTGGGTACAAAGTCTTCTGATGGTCAGTGACATTCATTCTTTAATAGTTGAAGAGCTACTAAAGCAAATGTACCACATAAACTGTACAAGAAGCTTATTACAAGATAATGAAATAACTGTTCTTTAAAGCAACTTGCTTACAGTTGAAGTATCAAAGTGTAGATTACTTTTTCTTAATTTACTTTCTGTAAAATTCTGACTTCTGAAAACCAGGAAATAGAGAGTTATGGTAAATGCTCACCCGACCTTAACTCTGCCCTCTTTGAGCAATACCCTATACCACACATACTCGCTCTCCTTTTCAGTACAACACACAGATGCTACCTGCATCTGATTTACACTCAAACACTGAGCCTATTCCCCCTGACAAAATACCACACTTGTAAAATTTAACAGCCACTTCACGCTCTTTTACAGCCCCATCACAACTGCACATAGGATACCACTTAAACCTATATCATTCTCTAGCTATCATTAAAGCAGTCTGTGGTTTAATATCCCACCTAACTAATGACAATATCCATGGCAAGAAGATCCCAGGACCCTGCTATTGACCCAGACTGTACAATTCTGTGTTGACATGATGCAGACTGGAACCTCAAAATACACATGCACCTCTTTTCTTTGATTCCCACACATTGGGGTCCTCAGGCCCAGATCTCTTCATGTCACAGTTTGGTAATCCTCCTCAAACTAATCCCCAGATTTCCTCATATCACAAATGCACTTCCATTAACCTGCCCCAACTATTGCTTCCACCATTCAGTTCAGCTACATTTAACACCCTGAATGCAGCTGGAGTGCATGCAGATAATTCCCGGTGGCTTTTGCCAGGTCCAGGGGGCAGAGTTAATGTGGTTACGTGTACCATAACTCTGCATTTCCAGGTTTTCAGACGTTTGAGTTTTGCTGAACTCAGTGTTCTGGAAGGGCACGAGCTATCAGTAAGAACCCTTAATTCTGTGTTTAGGGAGGTTTTTTGGCCATTTAATTATTACAAAAGTTAGGGATTAACTTTTCTCCATGAAGTGGGGAGAAGTCCTAACGGAGCCTGTGCATTCAGGTAGCAGATTAGCAAAGAAGCAAACTTAGACCCAAACTTTAGTCATCTGTATTTCAGAGTTCCCTTTCTCTGGAGGCTCCAGTATATTTGAGGTGCTAAACAGCAGAAATTGGGACACTTGAATGAAACATGTTCGAATGCTCACTTTTTTTTTTAAAAAAGAGAAATGAGGGGTCAAGAGGGCCCAAGTTTAAAGCTGTTAGGTGCCTATTAATGTACATCTGAAAATAATATAAACATGTGCAGATCATCTCATAGAAGGGCATAATTTAGAAATAATGACACTTTCTATTGCTCGTGCTCAGTATGCTGCAATTTTCAATGCTTACAGCTGTTTTAGAAATCAGACTTTCATGGATGGTGCTCTTGATTGAGGACTAGTTGCTTGCTAAAGTAAAAAGGTAAGCTGTTGAGGTTGTGTGTGTTTTGTAGCAGAAAAAGGGGTGGTCCCGTCCCCCCCAAAAAAGCCTGAAGATAGTTTGAGAATTTCAAAACAAAAGATTTTGTAGAACAGCAGACTTAACTTACAGTATAGTAAGTTCTGATCTTACAGTATAGCAAGACGATATCTTTGGCCTCTATTTACTGGGATGTAAATGTTTCTAAGGAGAACGGGGTGGCTGAGTGGTTGAAACACTCTCTCCTTTTGTGTTTCTGACTATGGCTTAAACTTTGATTGTAAATGAAATGAGTTTTGTGTGTGCAGCTTCCCATGGGCAGCACTCTAAATCTCACAACCATCGCACGTGGTTTGGCACAACTTGGCCGTGTCTGGAGACCAAAATGGAGCATTTATTGAGGCGGTCCCTGTAGGCTTGAGATAAGAATACTGGTGGGGCAAAAAGGGAAGCTTGCATGTCAGCTGCCCTTGCTTCCAGTTACTTAACTTTCCCAAGTGCACATACCCGGTACTCATTTTAAATCTGGAATTAATGTTGTATCAGGGAAGCTCATGTGTTATAGCTGGGATAGAAGTCATGCGGCACAAGAAGACATAAAAATCCTGTTCCCTGTCAGAAGTCTGGTTTGAAAATGTTTTCAATTAAAAGCTGACAGTGACCTTATATCCTGTCCTTATGCTGGAAGATGGAAACAGATTTGGGCTGTCAGCCATGGACTTCCAATTCTGCAAAGACGTAATATCTTCCATTCTTAAAGAACAAAAAAAAAGTTTTCTTTGTCTTTCCAGCATGCATGTGCTTTTTATAGTAACACAGTAAAAACTTATTTAAAGGCATATCAACTTAATTGCATTTCTATCAGAAAATGTTTGACCTAAGATTATTATAACTGAAAGAGGCTAGAGAATATTTTGTTTAAAGCTGTCACTGGTCATAGAGAGGTAATATTCAGTCCTGGGTCACAGGCAATGTGGCTTTTGGGATGAGGGAGGTGGAGAGTGGAGAAACTCATATGGAGTGAAAGAAGGAAAACATACCAGGATTTCTTTTAAAAATGGCAGTTGTTTGAAGTCTTCTGTGGGTTTGGACTAAATCCTGGTGAAACTGGATTAGTGGACAGAGGGCAGGTGAAAGAAAATCAGAGGTGCCTATTAAATACAGTTTACCACACACAATCACCAACCGCCAAAAAGTGCTGTACATATATTTTAAAATGGTTTTTAGCAATCCTGTAGTTATGAACTGCTACATTTGTCTGATGGGAGGAAGTAAAATTAAGGTAAGGAGCTTCACCTTCTAGCTTTCAAGAGATTATAAATGGCTAAAAACCCCAAGAGTTTTGAAGGAACTCAAATGTGAAATTGCTGAACTACTAACTGTGGTATGTAACCTATCATTTAAATCAGTTACTGTACCTGATGACTGGATGATACCTAATGTGACGACTTTTTTTTTTTTTAGAAAGGCTCCAGAGCTGATCCCGGTAATTACAGATCATTAAGCCTAACTTCAGTATAGGGTTGCCAGGTGTCTGGTTTTTGACCAGAATGCCCAGTTGAAAAGGGACCCTGGTGGCTCCAGTCAGCACTGGTGACCGGGCCATTAAAAGACTGGTTGGCGGCGCAGCGGGGCTAAGGCAGGCTCCCTGCCTGCCGTGGCTCCGCGTGGCTCCCAGAAGCAGCGACATGTCCCCCTCCATCTAGGAGCTGGAGTGGGCAGCCAGGGGGCTCCATGCACTCGCACTGCCCCTGTCCCAAGCATCAGCTCTGCAGCTCTCATTGGCTGGGAACCACAGCCAGTGGGAGCTGCAGTGGTGGTGCCTGCAGACGGGACAGCACACGGAACTGCCCGGCTGCTCCTCCTTGTAGGAGCCGGAGGGGGGACATGCTGTTGCTTCCAGAAGCTACCAGAGGCCTGCACCCCTGACCCCTTCCCATGCCCCAACCCCCTTCCCCAGCTCTGATCCTCCTCCCGCACTCTGAATCCCACAGCTCCAGCCCAGAGCACCCTCATACCCACCACAGAGCCCACACCCCAGCTGGAGAACTCACACCCTGCACCCAAACCCTCTGCCACAGCCCAGCGCCCCCTCCTGCACCCCAAATCCCTCATCCAGAGCCCTCACCTCCTCCAGTGCCCCAACCACCGGCCCCAGGCCTGATTTCCCTTTCTACCCTCCAAACCCCTCAGTCCCAGCCTGTAGCACCCTCCTACACCCCAAACCCCTCATCCCTGGCCCTACCGCAGAGCCCACACCCCCAAGCTGGAGCCCTCACCCCCCTCCTACACTCCAACCCCCTGAGCCAGCCTGGTGAAAATGAGTGAGTGAGGGTGGGAAGAGTGAGCGGCCGAGAGAGGGGGAATGGAGTGAGAAGGGGCTGGGTAGAGGTACCATGGTGAATTGGAAAAGGCTCAGAAAAGAGGCAACAAAAATGATGAGGGGTAGGGAATGGTTTCCATATAAGGAGAGATTAATTAGCCGGGGACTTTTCAGCTTGGAAAAGAGACGACGAAGGGGGGGGATATGACAGAGGTCTATAAAATCATGATTGGTGTGGAGAAAGTAAATAAGGGACTGTTGTTTACTCCTCATAACACACGAACTAGGGGGTCACCAAATGAAATTTATAGGCAGCAGACTTAAAACAAAAGGAAGTATTTCTTCACACAACGCACAGTCAGCCTGTGGAACTCCCTGCCAGAGGATGTTGTGAAGGCCAAGACCATAACAGGTTTCAAAAAAGAATTAGATAAGTTCATGGAGGATAGCCATCCACTGATGGCCCCATTAGCCAGCATGGGCAGGGATGGTGTCCCTAGCCTCTGTTTGCCAGAAGCTGGGAGTGGGTGACAGGGAATGGATCACTTGATGATCTCTTCATTCCTTCTGGGGACACCTGGCCTTTGCCACGGTTGGAAGACAGGATACTGGGCTAGATAGACCTTTGGTCTGACCCAGTATGGCCCTACTTATGTTCTTATGGGTAATGTCTACACTTAAAATGCTTCAATGGCAGCAGTGCAGCTGCACTGCTATAGAGCTACAGCGTAGGTGCTACAGCAATGGAAGGAGTTCTCCCATCACTGTAGTTAGTCCACCTCTCAAAGAGGCAGTAGGTAGGTCAACGGAAGAATTCTTCCATCAACCTAACGCTATGTACATTGGGGATTAGTTGGCATGACTACGTCTCTCAGGGGTGTAGTTTTTTTTTCCCCTGCACCCTCTGAGAGACGTAGCTATGCCAATGTAAGTTTTTGTTGTAGACCAGCCCTAACTTTTTTCTTGTTCAGGTATGCATGGGGCCATCTGCAGAGTCATGCAGTTGGTCCTCTGCTGCAAGGCCCAAAATTCTTGTGCGTGGTGCTCAGACCAGGATTTGGATCCTTCCCTCCCATATGGTGGTATAATTCCAGGTTGCCTCAGGTGGAGGCCTTTCTTGGGCTTTAAAGGGGCACAAAATGTTATGTGGTGAGGGAGAAGATGACATACAAGGGAGGTATGGGGATAGTGGATGGGATACTTCTGATAAGTTTTGCTATCTGGGGAGTGTTAAAGATATTCTTACGAGATTAGGAAGAGCAAACACCACTTTTGGAATGCTGAATAATATTTGGTCAAACAGGTCTCCCCACCAAACAAAAGGTCAGGTTATTCCATGTGATTGTACTGAGCACACTACTGTATGGAGAAGAGACTTGGCCGATGACAATGGCTAACGAAGAGGTTGGAGGCTTCCCATCACAGATGGCTGAGGATGACGTACGTTGAATGGAAAGACAAAATAACAAATGGGAGAGTCAGAAAATATGATCCAAGTAAGAAGGCTCCGGTTGCTGGGACGTGTACACCAAATGGAAGATGGGAGCCATGTTAAGTAAGCATTGTGGGAGGAAAGTGAAAATGAGAGAGGCCAGGGAAGAACTTCCAGATGACAGTGACAGATATTGAATGTGCTGCCATCAGCGGGAAAGAAGAACTACAACTAGTGAAAAGAAAAGGAGGACTTGTGGCACCTTATGCTCAAATAAATTTGTCTCTAAGCTTTCGTGAGCTACAGCTCACTTCATCGGATGCATACAGTGGAAAATACAGTAGGGGGATTTTATATACACAGAGAACATGAAACAATGGGTGTTACCATACACACTGTAACGAGAGTGATCAGGTAAGGTGAGCTATTACCAGCAGGAGAGAAAAAAAAAACCTTCTATAGTGATAATCAAGGTGGGCCATTTCCAGCATTTGACAAGAATGTGTGAGGAACAGTAGGGGGAAAAATACACATGGGGAAATAGTTTTATTTTGTGTAATGACACATCCACTCCCAGTCTTTATTCAAGCCTAATTTAATGGTGTCCAGTTTGCAAATTAATTCCAGTTCAGCAGTCTCTCGTTGGAGTCTGTTTTTGAAGTCTTTTTGTTTTAGGTCTGTAATCGAGTGACCAGAGAGATTGAAGTGTTCTCCGACTGGTTTTTGAATGTTCTAATTCTTGACGTCTGATTTGTGTCCATTTATTCTTTTACGTAGAGACTGTCCGGTTTGGCCAATGTACATGGCAGAGGGGCATTGCTGGCACATGATGGCATATATCACATTGATAGATGTGCAGGTGAATGAGCCTCTGATAGTGTGGCTGATGTGATTAGGCCCTATGATGGTGTCTCCTGAATAGATATGTGGACACAGTTGGCAACGGGCTTTGTTGCAAGAATAGGTTCCTGGGTTAGTAGGAACAACCATAATCAATGGGGGAACTGGACCGATCAATGCATCGTCAGCACAGGCAGAACTAAGGTCTAAGGCAGGGGTCTCAAACACGCAACGGGGTTCTTCCCTGCAGCCCACCAAGCTCCCCGCAGTCCCCCTCTCCCCTCGTCCCCTCCTCAGCACGTCGTGTCCCCAGCCTACCTCCAGGCCGGGGTGGGCAAACTACGGCCCCGGGCCAGATCCAGCCCCTCAGGGCTTTGGATCCGGCCCATGGATTTACCAACCCCGCGGTGCTGAGGGCCCCGCGCCACTCCGGGAAGCGGCAGGCACCACTTCCCTGCAGCCCCGGGGGAGAGGAAGCGGAGAACTCTGTGAGTTGTTCTTGCCTGTGGTTACCTCCCCCGAAGCTCCCATTGGCCATGCTTCCCCGTTCCCGGCCAATGGGAGCTTCGCGGGAGGTACCCACAGACAAGAACAGCTCATAGAGTTCTTTGCTCCCCTTCTCGCTGGGGCGCAGGGAAGCCGTGCCCGCTGCTTCCCGGAGCAGAGTGGCCTGGCATGGGGCCAGGGCAGGCAGGGAGCCTACCCTGGCCCTGGTGCGTGCCCCTGCCACACTGGAGCCCCTCTAGGTAAGCGGCGCTGGGCCAGAACTTGAACCCCTCCTGTACCCTGCACCCCAACTCCCTGCCCTGAGCCCCCTGCCTGCACCCCAACCCCCTGCCACACCCTCCACTCCCTCTTGCACTGCAGCCCCCTGCCCTGAGCCCCCGCCATACCCTGCACCCCTCCTGCATCCCAACCCCCTGCCCTGAGCCCCCTGCTGCACCCCGTGGGCAGGGGCAGGAGGGGAGTGGGGGGGGGGAATGCAGCCCCCGGGCCAACGTATGAATCCTCATGTGGCCCTCCTGGTGATTAGAGTTTGAGACCCCTGGTCTAAGGTAAGGTGTGGGGTGGGAAACCTTTCAGTCAGAGCCATGATTAAAGGAAGAGACCTCTTAATTATTCAGAAAAATGTAGGTATTCCTGCCTATTTCTCAGTCCTAATAAACATCAAGGTAACTTTGGTGGAGCCTCTGTGACCTGGCATCTCCTACAACTGTAGGTTTGAAAACATCTGAATCAGCCCAGAAAACTTAAAAGAATAACATGGCTGTGTTTGTTTTTTAAAGCTGTAAGGGTGGAATCCTGGCCTTATTGAAGTCTATGGCAAAACCCTCATTATCTTTAATGGGGCTGTGCAAGAGAGTGTATAGTCGATGTTCACCATCCTCCATCTTCTACTCAAAACACTGGAAAGTTTATTAAAACTAGAACAGAAATATCAGTTCAGGTTTTAGCACTTATTGATGCTAGTTGTTTCTGGCAAAGGAATATCCAGTACCAGTAAATCCAACCAGTCTGGGTGTGTCTGAGTAATTTCATATATTTTATTTTGTGTGCATTGTGTGATTCAGAGTTCCTGTTCACAAATTTTATTTTGGGAAAGAAACATTTTTGTTAGATAAGCATGCAGAGATTTTTTTAGCATTATTTATGTGCAAGTAGAGCAAATGAAACAGTAGTTACCAGATTTTTCATAAAGTGTTTTCAGTAATTGTTTTAGGTTCAGTGGTAATTTTAGTTGGCCTAGCATAACCCCCCTTGTAATGATGTAAGCTCAAATAGTGTTACTTGATAGAAAACAGGCTCTTCATATAACTTGCATCATTTTTTTTAAACAAACTCTTTGCACAGTATTCCTTATTGATTTATATTCTGAATAATATATTTTAAGTAAAATTCAGGTCTCTGTATAACTGGCTCTTAAAGGCAAACCAGGTGGTTACTTCAAACAATTAAATACTAGAGTTTTGTGTGTGTGCATATTACAGAATGTATTGTTTTCTGACTTCAGAAATGCATGGTATTAGATTTAAAGTTGAGATATTAAGCTCAGTCTCCCTTCCTCAAATTGGTGCTTCACGCACTTCTGTTTCTCTGGAGTGTGTGGAATATTAAAACATCTCTACGTGTGTGAATATTCAAACATAGGGGAAGATCTAACAAACACAACCTCCACAAATATATTGTTTCTCAGCTGTCAGTCTGTGACCTAAAATGTAGTAGTAAAATTTCTGCTTTGTTTTTCCTCTCTATCTATTTTCTTCCCTTCTATCTTGTGGGATTTTTTTTTTAACACTTTCATTTCTCTTCCTTCTTTTGTGTGTGTCCTCTGCTCCCTTTTCCTTTAGTGTATGCTGTCCTCCCCTCTGTCATGCTTCAGCTGCTATAGTGGAGTGAAACTGACAGGAGCCTGGTCAATTTCATGCTTCCTCTTCCTGGATCACAGAAATGCTATGTACACAGAAGGATAGGATTCCAGTCTTGTCAGTTTTACACTAGTCACAGCTTTTCCGGGCCCTACATGATAAGAATGAAACTGTCTAGGCTTGGGTCAGTTTCTTTGGAAATACTGTGGTCCCACAGGGGAATTTTGGAAAGGAGAGGAAGAGCAAATCTAGGTTATCTGCAGTTCCTTGCCAAACTTAAACTTTTCCCCTTCTCATCATTAACTGCAAGTCAGTTTGTTAAGGGAAAAACTACATATAAATTTGTCGAAATAATCTTTGCTATTGGTAAATGTTATACAAGCAATAGCTCACCCCAATTCTCTGGAACTCCTTTTTTTTCTTTTCTTTTTTTAAAATCAAGTCAACTACTAGTGGATTTTTTTTTTTTAATCGAGACAAAATTTAAACTGACACTGTATGAAATGACAGTTCTGTGGCATCCAATTAACTAAATTGGGTTGTAAAGTAGCCCGTATCAGGTAGTATGAAATGATATTTTGAGTAGTTTTCTGTGACCTCCAAAAGATGTTGCCATCCAAACTAAGGGTTTTTTCTTTGTTTTGTTGTTTTTTTTGGGGGGGTGGGAGGAGCACTAAATGGAAATTGAAAGCACTCAGTACCTTGTATGATCAAGACCTACAATATATGACCAGTTGAAAAATCTAGTTGTCAGTACTGGGGATGAAATTTTCTCTAGTGAGCAGAGCTCCTAAGCCATCAACTTCTGCAACATGTAAGGTTTCATTTAAAAAGAACAACCACTACCAAACTTTTGGTAACCTTTTATGACACTGAAATAAACCTGAAAGTGGAGTTGGTCTTTACGGCTGCTGGCATTTTTCCCATCAGCCATAGAGTGAAACTAACAATGCTGTGGTCTATTTTGTTGTGATTCCAAACCCAGTAGGCAGCAGTGAAACTGACAAACTATAAACAGCTGAGGTGAACTCACCTGTGATTAGGAAAGCTGAACTGAAGCAGGCAATGGACTTACTCACCAGGGAGAAAATATAGGTTTTTTCTGAGTTGGTTCCTATCTGTATGGCTGCTTGCAGTAAAGAGTAGTATTTTAGTAGGGGGGGGGAAGTGAACAGATATGTCTCTGTACATAGAAGGCACAGATCTGTGAAGTAAGCAGGTACTATTCTTATGTAGTAACTTCTCTGAATAGAATGACACTTACCTCACAGGAGTGCTGGGAATTAGGTAAATCTTCTTACCCCATTAATTTTAGCTTTGGAAGAATCAGATGGGGAGAGGAAATCTCCAAAAAAGGAGGAGGAGGAAAAAAAAAAAGAGAGAAACTGGAGAAAGCATGCCAGAAATCTGCCTCAAGTTTGAGACCGTGAACTGTTCCAGTTATTATATATTGATACTATACTAAGATACAAAAATAATTCAACAGGTAAGACTTCCCATTTTGTTTGATCACCCTAATATGACTCTAATTAGACCTCAAATTTGACAAGCAAAGCTACCCACTCTGAGAAATAATTCAGTCTCTGGGGTCAGGCCATAATTTTCTCTTCAGCAAAGATTGTCAAACAGCAGTGAATTTTATGAAAATGTTGTGTCATATAGGGCATTGTTCTACCAAAATCATACTACAATCGAGTCTTGTTTAAAACTACATAGTAAACTGGTGGAAAATTATTCCACTACAGTTCCTAGCATCTGTTGAGGTGGAACAGCCTCCTTTGTGATGGCTCTAATTATGATTGGACTATCACATGAGTTTAAGACCTGCGCAAGTAACGTTACCAATTCCAAAGCAACTCTGGGAGTCAATACAAAAACAGTGAAGACACTGTCAGTATTGCCAGATTCAGCAGTAGAATACTTGCAAGGAAAGAAGAGACCTTGCCAAAATAGGCTTTTGCTGAAATGCATGGTCTTTCTGTCATGTTTCTTTACTCTGGTTTAAAAGACTCAGGCCACTGCTTTGTGTTTTGGATCATTAACTTTGATTACTGAGGATTTGTACTGTCATTAACGATATAAACAGGAAAATCTCCAGCAAGTGTGTGCTTCAGTATATAACCTTAATCACATGTTCCATTCAGGTTTGGGTTTTTATCCACACTGATGTGAGAGAGATTAATCTATTTTCTATTTGATATTAAGTTGAAGGTTAATATTTGTTACTTTTCTCTCTAGGCTGCTGTTTAGTCAGGCAGAGGTGCTAATGTAGTGGTCTCAATGAGGTACTGTGATAAGTGATCATGCAGTGATCTTGCCAGACTCTGACTTTAGCGCTAATTATGGCTGGTTTATGTAAAGTACTTTTGGAGCTGACTGGTAAGGTTTTTAATGTTCTTGTATCTGTCACTTCAAATGCAGAATCTTGTTTAAAAAGATTGGCTCAAGACTTTTATTTAAATACAGTAGCATATAAATCTAAACTTGCTGATGTACAGAAAATCTGTAAGTGTGAGAAAGCAGCAGTTTTTGGTAGATTTTCATCATATGTGTATTTTGGTGATCTTATCAGTGTCACTACTGGCAGGAGTAAATTGGTCTCTGTGAAGTGACACTGTAGTGAATGCTAAGAAGTTCATATCTTACTATTTGGTTTTTCTCTGAAATCCCTTAAATTTCATATAATTGTCTAGACATGTGATATGGGGAGTGTTACTTAATTTTTATCAGGTATGAATTATGTAAAGGGGTTTGAAACTCAACTCCATTAACCTGAAAATTATGGAAGTCAGCCATGGGTGGGGGGCACATATGTAGATTATGGTAGCAAGGTCCTTGTCTGAGAGGAAAGGGCATAATCAGCTGGCATGCTTGAGGTGGTTGTGATGAGTTTCCTCCCCCCCCCCGCGTGCAGCCTGGAACTGAGGTACCACTGAGCCCTCTGACTCACCAGCCTGGGTTCTCTCTCTCTGTGCTGCTGTGACAAACTCCAGACCGCTTCTGGTCCTACACTTCCACCAGCATTCACACAGGCAGGGTCACATCCAGCTGCAGTTACTACATGAACCACCAATGGAGAGGCTATAGCCAAAATACCTAGGACCCCAGAGCTGTACTGTCCTGTTCAGGTCAATAACCTGGCCAGTATGAATCATTACCCAGTTCGCCCCTCCCTCAGTGTGGAGAGGAATATGCACAACAAGCCTGTGTTAACCAAGCTGAGATTTTCCCAAACGCTTCACACAAAAACACACTGGTTAAGATAAAACCTAAAACAAGTTTATTAACTACAGAAATATGGATTTTAAGTGATAGCAAACAGATCAAAGCAGATTACCTAGCAAATAAACAAAAACGGAAACTAAGCCTAATATACTAGATAGATAGGATCTGAATTAGCAATATCTCACCCTGACTGATGATACAAGCAGGCTTACAGATTCCTGAGGCAGAAGCTTCATCTGCTTTGCAGCCTGGGTGTCCCACTCCCCTGTTCCAAGTCCTTTGTTTTCCAGAGGTCCTTTTGGGTGTTGAGTTGTGGGGGAGTGAAGACAAAGCATGATGTCATCCCCCAGCTTACATAGTTTCTCAATATGGTGGGAACCCTTTGTTCTGAGCTAAGGTCCCAGCCTAGTTTGTAGAAAAATATGGGTGCCAAAATGGGGTTGAGTGTCATGTGGTCTGGTCACATGCCCTTGCATGACTTGCTGAATCATAGCAGCCATTATTCATAGGCTGTCTGAAGCATTCCTAGATGAGGACATACCTATTCCATGGTGGTCCATTGTCTTTGCTGATGGACCATTAGTACTGTCTAGCTTCTTCATTGTTGTACCTGAAAGGCTAGTTGTGGGTTTTTCCAACTTCAACATTTTTTGGTAATGCATACATAGAAAAACTTTGTAACTTCACATACAATTATAGCACCTACAATCCAATGAGATATTAATGTTTAGCAGATCAAGACTTTTAGAATGATACCTCACAAGGCATACTTTGTACAAACTATATCATAATTATATGGCAGCGGTGAATATGGGGGTGCCAGGGTGTTGCTTTGTAGCACAGAGTGTCACAGTGGTAAAAGACTTTCCTTGCTACTGCTGCTCCCTGAGATGTAAGGAACAGGAATGAATTACAAACATCTATTATGGCTGGTCTAGGTATACTTGGTCCTGCCTAGTGCAGGGGGCAAGACTAGGTGATCCTTTGAGGTCCCTTGCAGCCCTACACTTCTGTTGTTCTGTGGAACCTGAAGTGATACCAGACCAGGGGTTCTCAATCTTTTTTCTTCTGAGGCCCCTCTCGATAGGCTATTAAAAAACTCCAGGGCACAGTGCGGGGGGGGGCCCTCAGGGCAGGGGCCTTGGGCATAGGCATAGTTTGACTTCTGTTTGGGGGGTAGGGGCCTGTGGGGCTTGAGCCACCTCTGCATTGTGGGGTCCAGGGAGGGAGTGCCACCTCCACTCCCTGACTCACCTCAGCAGGCCACCCAGCCTGTCTGGGGTGGGGGGGGGTACCAAAAATTATAACTCAAATATAGGGGTCTTAACTCAAAAAGTTTGAAAACAGCTTAGGATGCAGGGAGGGTGTAGCTAGGGGCTGTGTGTGGGCAGGGGAGTAGCCCAGGGTGCAGGAAGGGCATAGCTCAGGGTATAGGGAGAGGGGTATTAGGGGCTGTGTGCTGGGAGGACTCCCCTGCAATCCCTGTTTGTGGAGGGGTCTGCCAGCCATGGAGCTGGGTCTCTCAACCCGGGTGGCTCTTACTGGCTGCCTCTGTGGGAGCAAAGGGGGCTGGGAGCTGAGGAGTAGCTTCCACCTGGAGCACCAGCAGGAGAGGAAGGAACACTGCCTGCTCCATAGCATCAACCAGAAAAGCAGCTGCCCCGCACTGCGTGGCTCTGGCTTCCCGCCTCCGGCCTGATCAGGGGGCGGCAAGAGGAGATGGGGAGGGGACTCGGGAGAGGAGTGGAGATGTCCCTGGGACTGCCATGATCTTGTGTTGCAGTTTAGGGGGGCAGTACCCCCCATGTCCCCAACTCTGCCCATGGGCTCAAGGCTTCTGCCCCACAGGGAACATAAAGGCTCCAAGATTCAGCCCTGCGCCTCCTGGCTTCAGCCCCTTGGGGGGCACCGGGACTCGGGGCTTCAGCCCCGCAGCCCCCTTGAAAGGACTTGCGAGCTCGCAGGGGGCTGCGGATCCCTGGCTGAGAACCGCTGTGCAAGATGACAGCATTGTCTTGATAACTGGCAGGCGGATGCCCTTGATGAAGGTTGGGGCCAGTACCAGGGCTGGCTACTTGAAATGCTTGCTCCTTCCTGATACCATCACTTCCCTCCTGAATTAAGTCTGAGCCGTGTATGTTGTATCTAGGTGCCGGTCTTTCAGGTAGCGTGATATCTGTATGATAACTGCATCTGCTTATCACATTTAAGGCTAAATGTTGTCATTTTGGTGGGATTTGAACTTGAGGTATCTCATGACTGCTTGTAGACACTTAATGTACAAGGGATATGAATGATATCTGGTTAAATGCATGGCTCGTACTCGTCTTTAAAATTAAATTTCAGTTCATTATATTAATATTCCAGCAAAACAATGTACTACTTGGGTGTTTAAAATCATGCAGACTTGAATTTTTTGCTTTAGAACACCTTGCAAGGTGTGCGAGAATTTTGTCATGTTCTCCCTAAGGTGTAAAGACAGAGTGAATTTAAAAAAAAATCTGTTTTCTTATTGTTTCTGTTATTTCTTAGAATTGCAAATGTAATTTGACTAATGAGGAACAGAACAAGAGAATTTTTTATCAACTTGCAATAGAACTGGTTAAATCAGGAGGGGGAAAAAAAGTCAGCCTTAACGTACTAGACTGTCTTAACATACTAGACAGTTAGTGGACCATGGTTTGAATCTTGTCATTGCAGCTGGATAAAGAATTGCAAGCATATTTAGTGGTGGATATTGAGATTTTAGGTCTATAATAGCTAGACAAAGGAGTTGTTGTTTTGTAAAAATGCTTCTGGAGGAAGGATAGAAACAGTGATAAATTTACATGAGTTGATAGAGCAAAACTACTTGTGGTGTGATCAGCACTAAACATCAGTAATGTTTGAGGCTTCACTTTTGGGGAATTTAAATGTTAATCTGTTAAATAGTATTTTTTGATAGCTACAACCAAAATTCAAAAAAGCAAGCCATTAAATGATTTGCTTGATAAACTTTTTTCAAACACAATTTAATGATCTTTTTAAAAATTTTTCTTGACAAATTGTTAACATTACCAAACTTTTTGTTTTAATGAAAAATTGTGACATTTTAAATTGTGACAATTGTTATAAAAGCTGTTGAGAAATTTTCTCGTTTACTAAAACCCAAGCTTTTGGTAGAGAAAAAGCTTGAATTAAAAAAAAAAAAAGGGGGGGGGGGCAAAAAACCAAACCCTGGTTCTGCTTTGAACTCTTAAAAGTGAAAACAACTTCAAATTATTTCATAAAACTGTATTTTTGACCAGTTTCTAGGAACCAGCTATTTAATACTTGAGGTAAACTATTTTTAATCCTAAAATGTAGCATTAAGATATGTAAATATCCTAGAATGAAGCAAACTGTTTTTTTGATACTTTAGCAATACTATATATGTTCCTCTACTAGTTTAGTATTTCACAGGTATTTAGTATTTCATATTTTGCAACATACACTCTGCAACTGTTTTCCATATTAGATGTTGCAATGACTTTTGTCATAAAATATTTTCAGATTATCACATAGTATATTGCAGGATGCAATTCAGGGAATTGAAATGTGCTTCTGAAATTTAATATGTACTAAGTGTGTCACAGATGATGTTTTGCCTGGCCTTTCAAGTGAGACTTGAATTGACTTTCTCAGCTGCAGGGACATCACTGGGAGTTGGTTACAGTGTGTTTTTATGGGAGCCAAGTCATTGGAAGAATACTCTCAAGGCGCATGCTGTGATTAAGCATTCACTTTAGATTTAAAAAAAACCCCCACAAACAAACCCTAATTAGACTCAATTAAAAAATGGTATTTCAGTGTAGCCACTAGTACAGCATGTCTGCTCTTCCTTTATTCATTAATATGTATAAACAAAGAAGCCAAACATCAGGTTACGTAACTTCTGGATGGTTATCAATAACAGTTGCTTGTTAGGAAGCACCAATTAAAAAACAATCAATCATTTGATCCACAGTTGTGTCTGAAGTTACCCAAACTGAAATACATGAACTGGGTAAGATACAGCTATCTCCCTGACTCTTATAGAAAAATCATTTAAAAAATATGTTAATATATAGCAGCCTATGGAACTCCTGCCTGGAGGCTGTAGGAAAAATGATGACCCAGAACCTAATATTAATAATGCTTTTTTTGGAACAGCTGTTATGCTTCTCTTGAAATAAATGGCAAAACCTCCACAGATGGAAGCAGGATTGAGCCCTCTGTCTCTCCCTGGGCTTGGGAGATTAGATATAAATAAAGAGTTTTAGTGATGGAGAGTGTTGGTCTGTGTGATAGCTGGTTTGGAGATAACTTGTGGAAAAATAAATCAAGATAGTTGTTTCTCTGTCTCTGCAAAAACCACCATGTGGAGTATAACAACTTGAAGAGTAACATCCATTCTAATAAATCAAGCTTTTGGTTGGCATCTCACACGCTTGTAATGTTGTTTTGGGACCTCTGACTGTGTAGATTTCTGTGGGTGGGAGGGGAAGGCATTCTCACTTGCATACTGGCAGCTAGGTGTAGGTTAGGTTAAAACATAGACTTCTGCAGTGGTGAAAACTTTCTAGTCAATTAATGTATTCTGGTATAAATATTAATATATTAGAGATTTAATCCTAACATGTTTAATAAATTTCCCTGCCATGCTTGCCATTTACCGAAGCCATTTATGTTCTAAATCTCTGAGATGAGCTGGGAGGGAACAAATCTCTCAGTAGTTCTGTTAACCCTATTCTGAAATATAATATTTTGGTTTCTGTATTCTGTCAAGCAAAATGATGTTGGCATCATCACAAGAAGAGGCTCATACTGATGTCCTTTCTATGGTTGCATCAACTAAACTACACCTAATTTTCTTCACTGCTGAAGAACAAAGCAAAACCAGTTCATGCCTTGGTTTTCTTTTTTTCATATTTTATTTCACTAGTGTCTAGATTCCCTGGTAAGTGCCATATAAAGCCATTGGAGAGAGTCCTAAGTCCAAAGAATTTACCACTTTATTAATCATTGTGTAAAATCTGAAATAATGACAAAAGCAGGGAATGAGGAAGTGGGGATGAGCTTAATGGAAATAAGATCACGCAGTTACATAGCTGAACAGCTACTACAGTATTTAATACCAAATTAAAAAATAGCTGTAGCTGACTTTTTTTTTTTTTTAAAGGCATCATTATTGAAGTGGGTCTTGAGGAGAGGGTGGTGACTTTATGGATTTATTCAAAGGGTGTCCCCTGCAGGATGGGCAGTTTGCCAGGAGGTGCTGGGATGATTGTGAAAGAACCTGATGAGTAGGTAGAGAAGGCCAGCATTAGTGGCAACGCAAAGTGGATTGTGACATAAGAAGTGAGAGGTCACATAGCAATGGGAAGAACTGAGGAAAAACTTGAAGGTGAAGACAAACTTGAATCTGCGCCTGTGGAACAATTCAAAGAGGGGAGGGAGGGATGGCCTATTTCTGGGGCCTTGAATGACCAAGGTTCCACCCCTGACACCAGGTGCAAGTTTTGTCCCAGCATCCTCATAAGTTGGCAGTATCTGGGACAGTTTTACTCTCCATTTTCAATGCTCCAGCTGACAATGCAGTGAAGACAGATGGTAGGGAACACCTGTACAGGTGGTTAAATGTAGATGATGAAAAGATCCATGAGTATTTTCTGAGGTGCTCACAACATATAGGATGCCTTTATGGTTTAGTCATTGAATCTTCCTCACTACTGACATATGACCAACGAGTTGTATTTGGTAACGTTGATTCTCAGGGAAAGTGAGGATTTCTCACCAAACATTATAAAAATGATGGATTGGGCAAAATCATAGGTTTTGGAAACCTAATCACTCAAAACCATAGTGAATTAGGAATGGAATCGAACATCTACAACAGCTTGAATGAAGGTAATGCTGTGTTCCAGTTAATGCGCTTGACTTGTCCAACTAAATTTTGTTTTGCATAATTAAGTTTTTGACCATTGGCTTTTGGGCACAAATAAGTTTTGCTGGTACCCAGACAAAGATTTTTAGTGCAGTGGCCCAAGAGCCTATTTTTCTACCTACCTGCAGATGGTAGGTATGATGCGGGGGGGGGAAGCACTCATTTCTTCACAATTCTATTCCTTAGATATGCAAGATAAGGAGATGGCTTACATTGGACGATATTGTTAAAGGCACCAGTCAGTTTAAAAAGTATATCTTTAGTCGCCTATCTACCGATGTTGTGTAACATTTGGTTTCTTGATTATCTTCATTAAAGTTCCATTTTTATTTTTTTGGGAAAGCTGACATTTTATAACAAGGAGATAAAATTACAGGTAGAACTGTCTGCTCTGAAATAGTTACATAGTAGACTAACTTCAAGTTTACCTTGCTGTAATAGCGAATGTTGTCTTTTCGCTAGAAGTCTCTCAGGGAAAGTTTCTAGGTAAAGATCTACAAAAACTACTGGGTTGTTTGTGCCCAAGTGTGCATGACTACCATGAAGAATGGTCATTTTTATTAACCAGCTGCAGGCTCCTTAAAGCTGTGCAGGATGTCAATCCTTCAGAGATTTGCTGTCCTGGTGTTATAGGATCAGATCAGTTCCAACATACTAGTCTTGGAGGAAAAGATCTCTGTGAAAGCACAACTTTAATTCTATCTCGATAGAAAAGAAAGAAAGTGGCTTATGTAGACTGAATGAAAATAGTCTCAGCTAAACTAGATACTTTCTTCCAGATTTGGCAATTATTATTTTGAGTGCCAGACCATAGTTCAAGTATTAAAAGGTCTTTCGCATGGTGCTGCACTGCTAAGTCAGAACCTGAGAGCATATACCCGGAGATCTTGTATCTCAACTAAATACTGCGACTGAGAATTTACTCAACTGAACAACATTTTTTGCACAATAGAAATTTTATAACTTCTAAGTTATTTTATCAGTTATGTACAAACTATCATTTGATTCTTTGAGCTTTTAAAAGTAAAGACAAGTATCTTAAAAAGGGATTTAAAAACTTTTTGTTTTATTTAGGTGTGTATTGAAAATTTATAGCACTTTTAAAAAGGCGTTATTTGGCTGATCCTCTCCTTAGCTAGGTGGCAGGGTCCTTCTGCTAGCAGGTGTTGAAACACTTCATGGAGATTTCAGAGTAACAACCATGTTAGTCTGTATTCGCAAAAAGAAAAGGAGTACTTGTGGCACCTTAGAGACTAACCAATTTATTTGAGCATGAGCTTTCGTGAGCTACAGCTCACTTCATCAGATGCATACCGTGGAAACTGTGTTTCCACGGTATGCATCTGATGAAGTGAGCTGTAGCTCACGAAAGCTCATGCTCAAATAAATTGGTTAGTCTCTAAGGTGCCACAAGTACTCCTTTTCTTCATGGAGATGTAGCAGTAATTTAACAGTAATCAGTAAACAAGTGTAGATTAGTAACTCCATCCTGGGTTTACTTTAAGGGACATGTGAGTAGCTTTTTGGGCAGAAAAAAATGTGTCTGGGGCAGAAGCCTCTGCAGGGAAACCCTAGGAACAGCAGAGAGAGCTCAGGCTGAAGTTCACATTTTTGTTTTGAGTTCTCAGTAAAGCTAAACCCCAGGAAGGGTATACATTTGAACTAAACCTAGTGTGTGCAGATGTTTATGAAGTGTTGCCCCGTGATATTTGCCATTTTGATCCTTGAAAAATGTCTGCTTTCATTCGGAGGCAGGGAGGAAGTGGTATTCAGCCTTAGTTGCTACTTCAGCTTTGTTTAGGACTGGCAGCCATGTACAGGATCCAAGTGTGGCTTGGTGGATTCTCAACAAGTTCATGCAACAAACTGTTGGTTTTGTCAGCAATCTGGAATCAATTGCACCACTATATTATGCGTGGCTGAAAGGCATTGTTTTTATTCCCTGCACTACATGGAAAAAGTAAGGAAGCCATCACATTTAAGATTCCTGTTCCCAGTGGGGAGAGTGGCATATTAAGGGATTTAGAAAGCAGCTGAAAACTTAAGAGAAAAAATTAATTGAATCTTATTAAGCCCTGGTCTACACTAGGACTTTAGGTCGAATTTAGCAGCGTTAAATCGATGTAAACCTGCACCTGTCCACATGATGAAGCCCTTTATTTCGACTTAAAGGGCTCTTAGAATCGATTTCCTTACTCCACCCCTGACAAGTGGATTAGAACTTAAATCGGCCTTGCCGGGTCGAATTTGGGGTACTGTGGACACAATTCGACAGTACTGGCCTCCGGGAGCTATCCCAGAGTGCTCCATTGTGACTGCTCTGGACAGCACTCTCAACTCAGATGCATGATTGTTTGCCGTTGCTCTGACGCAGGGAGGGGTGACTGATGACACTGCTTACAGGGTTGGCTTACAGGGAGCTAAAATCAACAAAGTGGGTGGCTTTACATCAATGAGTATTTCAGGCAGGACTTCACAGAGGGTTCCAATAAGAAATGGTGCACCTAAGTTATTGCTCTTATTGGAACAGGGAGGTTAGTCTGGCCTCTGATTGATACATGGCTAGATTTACCTCGCTGCACCTTCTCTGTGAGTGACTGCAGTGTGACCTAGAGGAATGAGTCCCCTAGATGGGGGGTGGGGGGGGTTTGCAAATGAGTACAAAACAAATCTGGTCTATTTCTTGTTTTGATCCACTCCATCTATCTTTTACATCTTTGGCTGGCAGCAGACGGTGCAGAAGGACTGCATGCCATCCACATCTCATGGCTGCTCGGCAGAAGATGGTACACTAGGACTGACTGCAGGATTAAAGAGAATGACTTGATCAAGTCACTCCAAATTTAGTCCCTGCGCCCATGTCTGTCCAGGCGCTCCTGATCGACCTCACACAGGCACCTCGGACGTGACGATGACAGCTACCAGTCCTATTGCACCGTCTGCTGCCACAAGGCAATGGGTTGCTGCTGCTGTGTAGCAATGCAGTACCATGTCTGCCAGCACCCAGGAGACATAGGGTGATGGTTACCTGAGCGGGCTCCATGCTTGCCGTGGTATGGCGTCTGCACAGGTAACTCAGGAAAAAAGGTGCGAAACGATTGTCTGCCCTTGCTTTCACGGAGGGAGGGAGGGAATGGGGGCCTGACGATATGTACCCAGAACCACCCGCGACAATGTTTTAGCCCCATCAGGCATTGGGATCTCAACCCAGAATTCCAATGGGCAGCGGAGACTGCGGGAACTGTGGGATAGCTACCCACAGTGCAACACTATGGAAGTCGACGTTTGCCTCGGTACTGTGGAAGCACTCCACCGAGTTAATGCACTTAGAGCATTTTCTGTGGGGACACACACACTCGAATATATAAAACCGATTTCTAAAAAACCGACTTCTATAAATTTGACTTAATTTCGTAGTGTAGACATACCCTAAGGTAACACTAAGGCCATGTCTACACTCCTGCCTATGTTGGCAAAACTTATGTTGCTCAGGGGTGTGAATATTCCACCCCCCTGAGTGACATAAGCTACTCCAATATAAGAGCTAGTGTGCACAATGCTATGTTGGTGGGAGAAGTTCTCCTACTGATTTAGCTTCTGCTACTTGTGGGGTGTGTCATAAATGTAAAGGGAAGGGTAAACCCCTTTAAAATCCCTCCTGGCCAGAGGAAAAATCCTCTCACCTGTAAAGGGTAAAGAAGCTAAAGGTAACCTCGCTGGCACCTGACCAAAATGACCAATGAGGAGACAAGATACTTTCAAAAGCTGAGAGGAGGGAGAGAAACAAAGGGTCTGTGTCTGTTGGTATGCTGCTTTGCCGGGGATAGACCAGGAATGGAGTCTTAGAACTTTTAGTAAGTAATCTAGCTAGGTATGCGTTAGATTATGATTTCTTTAAATGGCTGAGAAAAGAATTGTGCTGAATAGAATGACTATTTCTGTCTGTGTGTCTTTTTTGTAACTTTTGCCTGGAGGGATTCTCTTTGTTTTGAATCTAATTACCCTGTAAGGTACCTACCATCCTGATTTTACAGGGGTGATTCCTTTATTCCTATTTACTTCTATTTCTATTAAAAGTCTTCTTGTAAGAAAACTGAATGCTTTTTCATTGTTCTCAGATCCAAGGGTTTGGGTCTGTGGTCACCTATGCAAATTGGTGAGGATTTTTACCAAACCTTTCCCAGGAAGTGGGGTGCAAGGGTTGGGAGGATTTTGGGGGGAAAGACGTGTCCAAACTACATTTCCCAGTAAACCCAGTTAGAGTTTGGTGGTGGCAGTGGTTATTCCAAGGACAAAGGATAAAATTAATTTGTACCTTGGGGAAGTTTTAACCTAAGCTGGTAAAAGTAAGCTTAGGAGGTTTTCATGCAGGTCCCCACATCTGTACCTTAGAGTTCAGAGTGGGGGAGGAACCTTGACAGGGTGGTTTTCTGTATGCTGATGGGAGAAATCTCTCCCGTCAGCATAGAGCATCTTCACTACATGCAGTGCAGCGGCAGAGCTGAAGCAATATGAGTGTAGACATGGCCTAATTTCAGATGCATTCTCTTTCCATTCCTGAAAACAGTATGTTCTTTAATTGTTTTTTGTGTTGCTCAATTATAATATAAATATATGTATTACAAGATTTGTGAATTGCACAGAAATAAATAGAAGCACAGTGCATTTTTCTCATACTGTTCTTAAGCTGAATATTGCTTGGAAATTGTTGGTGTCCTAGTGTGTGACATTGAAGACATGGGAGAGGGTAAGGAATCCATCAATTAGAACCATGTTTTGAGACCTGTGAATGCAAAATTCCACCGAATGAAAAGCTGTGTCTACTGAAAACTCAATAATTTTAGATATATCCTGACTTCACAGCTTTAAATGAAACTCATAGCTTGATCTGGTTAATAGTTCCCATCTTCCTCTATGCCCTCCTAACCCAGTGCTGATGATCACCTTTCTAAAATTGTTGGATATTGGACTGGGATCATTTCTCTGAAGATAATTTTTGAAAATTTTCTGCAATTGCCAAGTGGAACCCTGGATGGAAGAAATTGTTTAACTATGGCATGTACAATGCATACATAACATAAAAAAAACCTCACCAAGTGAAGGTGTGTGGATGGACAGTTTTTTAATGGAAAGTGTCTTGAAGGAGTTAAATCATGATTCTATGCGTATTACAGGATTTTGTTTCATTTTTGCAACAATATTGCAACATAGTGTAGCATAAATTTTGTGCTATACAGGAATGTCTTATGGCACCTTATTAATGCATAGGGTGAAGTAAGGTCTAGCAAAAGCTGAGGGCGTGGAGGGACAGAAGTACCAAAGATTAAATAGTTTGTTTACCATTTCTAAAAGTGCTAATATTTTATTTATCTGAAATTACTTAATTCTCTGAAGAAACCAGAAGGCTTGTTGATGAAGGGGGTGAACAGACTTGTTGACTTATCACAGCTCTTATTTAGTGGTCACTTTCATCTGTTCTTATTCGCTAACAGGCAGTAAAAGTCGTAGTAATCCCATCCCTTATGCCTCCACCACTCTGTCCACATTCTCCAGAGAAGGAGCATGTAATTTCCTTTTGACACACACAAAACATCCCTACCAAAGTCGCCAAGATTTACAGATGGCACTCCAGCAGTAGGCTGATAAGCCATGCAGCTGGCTCACAGAAGGCTTGTATTTTAGTCAGAGCTCTTAAATTATGTCTGACCATGTGGTTTGTGGGTTGATACTGCATAGTGAGCTAAAAATGGGTGTCTGTTGTCTTCTTTAGAGGGACTTTTCAAACTGGAAAGCTATCTCTTGCTGTGTTTAATTGACTGACTTCTTTTAGTGGTGTCAATCAGTGGTTCTCCCTAACTAGGCCATATTCCCTTCCTCTTGATTTCCTGAACTTCACTCATAGTGTTGAGAGGTGACACTATTACCAAAGAGTTCAAGACTGTAATTGCCGGTCAGAGTCAAGGAGCAACCGTATCAAGAGGAAAAGAGCTACTTTTGAAATGTCTGAATAGCAAAGGGGACGTGTGTTTTTGAAGAAAGGTAAATGTTGTTTTTCCTGCAAGGTGCTAGTTTTCTAAACATCTGCCCTCTGAAAATCTGGCCCATTTAAGTTGTCCCAAGTTGTGATTTTGGGTGCCCTAGTCACTTTTGAAAAGGTCAGGCCTTGGTCTTGTGTTGTGATAGTTCTTGTGAATTCTATCATTTCGGATGTCAGTGTACAGACTTCTGAAAATTTTGGGCAACCTTCTTTTGAATCATTGCATTACACATTCAAAGCATGTAACAAATGGAAAGTTTTCGCTTGAAATCAATGGCCCTTTTGAGTAAGGAACGCATTCGTGGCCACAGTTGACTATGTGGGACATGCTTTATTTCATGATTTGTATGCTGCACGTAGAATCTTATGAGATTTGTAGACAGCAGTGCCAACTGGGAAATGTCCTTTTTGTGTGTGTAAAAAAACAAAAAAAAGCATATCATCTATCAAGGATTTAGGTAAGTCGTCCATTGAAATGTATTGTGCCTAAATTAAACTGTAGTTAAGGACTTACTGTGTCAGAAGTATTCTAGTTTTAAAAATGCACACAGACACAAACTGAAGCAATGACTCAGTATCTGTTACACTGTGCATATAGTGTGTCCATAGAGTGAGGTTTCCTTGTTTAAGTGGGTAGAAGATTATTTACTCCTGGGGGAATTCTGTGCCACTGTGCAGTGTGGAATTTGCGCAGAAATTAATGTTCTGCACAGAATTTCCTCTTTCTCTCACATATATGAGCTGCAGAGTTGCTGGCTGGCAGAGCCCAGCTTGCAAATAGAGGACACTGCCGGTGGGAGGGGGAAGGGAGTTGGAGGTTTCCAGGAAGCAGCAGTTCTCAGCTCAACCTGCAGGAAATGCCACACATGCAGGGAATGCCACGTAAGCCCCGGACCTAGCATCAGGCTGTTGTTTTTCCTTCTGGATCCCTGGGTTCTGGAGGGGAAGGGGTGCAGGTATGCCCTGTGGCTGGACTCTGGGAGGGCAAGGGGTAAAAGTGTCTGGGCTTGGGGGGTGCCCAACAGCTGGGCTCTGGGGGAGTAGATGAATGCGAGTCTCTGGGCTGGTGGGGGGCCGCAGTTGGACTCTGGGCAGGGGGGTAGAAGATGCGAGTGTCTGGGCTGGGCGGGTGCCTTGCAGCCAGGGCTGGATTAACCTTTTGTGGGCCTCCATGTGGGCAGTGGAGCATGGTGTGGGAAGGTTGGTACCCGGAATGAGGAGCCAGCCAGGGGCAATGGGGCTCCACCCAGCCCAGTGCAAGGGCACTGTTTACACACCGGCAGTCGCCAGATGCACACTGGCCCGCCCAGCCCTGTGCTGCCAGCATGCCACTTCCCCTCTGGGACAGGACCATGCCATGCCACGCCACGCCACACAGCCCCTCCGCCCAACTCTCCCTATGTCCAGCCCACCCGGACCCACTATGCCCAGTGCCCCCCCACCACAAATGCACAGCACCCTGCACACCACTGTCCCTGCCCAATGCCCCTGCACCCACAGCCCCACCACAACTGCCCAGCACCCCACACAGACCCCCCCCCGTGCCCCAACACACACACATCTCCCCCTCCCCACTCTGAACTACCCAGCTCTTCTTCACATCCCTACCACCACAACTATATAGAGCTCCACATAGACCCCTCCACTATCCAGCGCCCCAACACACACAGGCCTCACCCCCACTACCTAGCACTCCAAAACACACAAACCTCCCACGTTGCCACACTCACCAGCCCTGCTTAACTAGTGCAGAACAGGGATATTCCCTTCCCACCCTCCCACCCCCCCATACAGTGCTACAGGGCAGAATAGCTGAAGCTTGGGAGCACAGACTGGCCCCAGCCCTACCTACCTGGTGCTGGTGCCCGTGGTGGAAAGGAGGCCCCCATAGCCTCTACTGTTACACATTTGCTTATAAATGTCTCCTCCAACATGCGTCTGTCCATCAGTTTGGTTGCACACTTTCTCCATTACCTGCTCCTGGAAATGGCAATTGCATGTATGTATTCAGTTTGTATGCATATTAGAGTAACAGCTGTGTTAGTCTGTATTCGCAAAAAGAAAAGGAGTACTTGTGGCACCTTAGAGACTAACCAATTTATTTGAGCATGAGCTTTCGTGAGCTACAGCTCAGCTGTAGCTCACGAAAGCTCATGCTCAAATAAATTGGTTAGTCTCTAAGGTGCCACAAGTACTCCTTTTCTTTGTATGGATATTGTGATCTTCTGCTTGGAGAAGACAAGTGGTTGGTGCTAGTGTGTGCTACTAGTCTTATCAGACTGAGATACATGCTATTTTGTAGATGGAGGGAAAATCCTCCATGTTGATGAAAGTGGAAGGCACGAGTAAGCCAGTTGTGTAGGTAAGCATTAATATGAAAACCAGAACATCCAGAGTTACAATAGTAGATCCAAAACCCCAAAAGTCTGGGAGGAGATGCAAGTCTTCATGGAATAAGACAAATTCTACCTAATAGAGACTCAAACTTACCTTGTGGGACAGAACTGCCTGCTGCAGAGTTTCTTGCACCTCCCTCCAAGGCTCTGAGCTGTCAGAGACAGGGCACCAAACTGGATGGATCCTGAGTCTGTTTGAGTCAGGAAGACAATTTCTCTGTTCTAAAAAATTACTCACTTTTAGGTTTAGTCTTGAAAAATGAGAAAAAAGGAGCTGGCAGATATTGTTTGCTGCCTTTATTTTGCTGAGTTTGCTTGCCTGCTTGTTGACGACACACTTGACCTTGCAGCATTAGAGTGCTACAGTTTTGTGATCTATAAGTGCCTAAAGATCAAACGTACATGTACTGTTTAATAAGGACTTTGCCTTTTGGGAGCAACTTTGCTTATAAAATTCTGAAATATTTCATGGTTCCTCCTTCTGATCTTACTTTTGTTAAAATAGATGGTTAGATGAGCTTAGCACCCATCTTTAGAGGTAGTTGAGTGTTAGTGTTTTATACCTGGGGAAGCTAGGACAGAAGGGGGTTGTGAACCAGGAATAGCACACCAGAATTCTTGCTTTCATTTCCCTGGCCTGGTAAAAGTACCACATCTCTTGCTCATGAAGAGAATCAGATTTTAATTCTGCTCTGCAGGTCTCCCTACTGAGGAGGAAGTGGACTGAAGATGATAGTATATTGCATATAAGCAAGTGTGCATGTACGGGGAGAAACCTTTTTCTTTGTTTTGTACTGTTATAAAAAATAACGTCCTGGGTTCTTGGAGATTCTTGATCAGTAAAATAGGTGGTTGTCTAGGGAAAGAGTAGGACTGTTGCTACACTGACTAGAGCAGAGGTTCTCAAACTCTGGTCCGTGGACCACCAGTGGTCCGCGAGCTCCGTTCAGGTGGTCCACAATAGTTCCCTCTAAGGTGTGCGCCTAGGCGGTTGCAAATGAGAGAATGAAGAGCCACCCACTTAATTAGTGGAGCCACACAGGCATGGTTCCACTAATTAGGTGCCCAGACCCTGGAGAAGACACACATGTAAGGTGAGGTGGTGGCCTTGAGGGGAATGGGGGTAAGTGGGAGGGGGCAGTGGGAAGAGAAGAGGGGGTGGGGGAATTTGGGACATGTAGGGCTGTGGCGGCCAGAGAAAGAGGCGACTTTCCCCAGCTCCAGGGCTGTGGCTGCTGGGGGGGAGACCCCCCCCTCCTTCCCAGCCCCAGCTCAGGGGCTGCTGCGGCAGGGGAGAGAGGGCACATCCATCACATTAGAAAGGTAAGACTACTGATTTTAAAATATGAGTTGTGTGCTTTTATTTGTAGAACAAAAAATGTTTATTATTATTAAGGTTTTTTTCCATAGCGCTTTTATCCAAAGCACTTTACGATAGTTAGCTAATGGTACAAAGAACATTTGGAAAGATCATTAAGTGGTCCGCCGAGACCCTCAGCAATTTTCAGGTGGTCCGTGGAGAAAAAAGTTTCAGAACCACTGGACTAGGGATCTTATAGCAGCACAGCTGCATTGGTTCACCTGTGCTGCTGTAAATTCTCTAATGTAGCTGCTCTAAGTTGACGGGAGAGAGCTCTCCTATTGGCTTAACTACTCCAGTCTCCGCGAGCAGCAGTAGCTATGTTGGTGGGAGAAGCTCTCCTGCCGACATAGCGCTGTCCACTCCAACGCTTATGTCAGTGTAATTTCTGTCGCTGAGGGGGGTTAGTTTATTCGCACCCCTGAGCGACATAAATTATGCTGACGTAAGCTCTAGTGTAGACATAGCCTAGGATTATTGTAGAGTTTCTAAAGACTTCAGTACCTGCCCTTCAGCCAAGATAAATCTGCGAAGAGTAATAATTTTGAATTGCAAAAATTCAACTTGGATTTGATACAATGTCATTTTAAATGAGTCATCTTCCCAAATCTAACTTGTTGTTTCTAGTCTGCAGAGTGTTGATACTGCAGGGGCTTTCATTTTAGCATTTCATGGAGTTTTTACAAAGGAGCAATTCAAAACTGAGTGCTGGCTGTCTGCGTTAATGGAATGCGTCAGTTAAGTCAATTTCCTGTTGCGTGGGGAGAAAACTCAAGCAGACTTACTAAATGAGACAGGAGAGGTACAAAAAAAAAAAGCAATTATTTGGTGGTTTGCAACAAGATAATTATGCGTCTTTTGGAAGATTTGACTGAACGACATGTTACATAACAAGTAATTCTGTAAGGTATTAAATATGTCAGTTATAGGCAAATTGTATACACAATAGTTCCAGTGGTTTAAAAATACAAGGTTTATCTGTTACACAAATCGGAGGCAATTCTGGCACTTCATTTTCTTTGTTTCTTCCCCTTCACGCTCCTACTCCTGAAATAAAAGTATTGTGGATGTGGAGGAGCACTATGGAGCACGATAAGGCTATGTGGAGACCCCTCTGAGAAGCCACTGAAATCCAGTTCTTCCCCTCTTTGGTACCTTGGCTACAATGGTAATCTTGTGAAAGCAGGTACTTGCCCATTGCAGTTTGTCTTCTACTGCAAAGGCGCATTAACTGTTGAGGTTGCTTCTGAGTCTGGTTTTGCTTTTGAAAGTCATTTTTTTATCTTCCTCGTGATGCCACCTTGGCTATAATGTTTTCTTTCCAGAATCAAAATATACTGTATGGAATTATTAATTCTAGCGCAAGGGGTTGTAGGGATTAGTTTATGAAGAAACATGGAGATAAATAGCTTAGCTATGCAGCAGCTAAGGAAGGGATGTTAATAGTCTGCAAGAATTGGAAGGGTTTAAACTCCAAGGATGGAGCAGAATGCCTTAGGCATACTACTTGTGTGTGTAAGTAGGAATAATTGGTTGAGACAAAGGGTTTGTCTACACTTACAGCACTGCAGTGGCGCACTGGTAGGGGGCGCTTCTGTAGCGCTGAGTGAAGAAGCTATCTATGCTGACAGGAGAGCTTCTCTCATTGGTGTGGGTATGCCACTTCCCTGAGAACTGGTAGTTATGTTGCTATAGTGCTGTCTAGGCTTGGCCTATACTACCAATTTATGTTGATATAACTACATTGCTCGGGTATGGAAAATCCACGCCCCTGGGTGACCTAGTTATTCTGATCTAACCCCTGGTGTAGACAGTGCTATGTTGACAGGAAGGCTTCTCCCATTGGCAAAGGTACCGCCTCTCAAGAAGGTGGATTAACTACGCTGATGGGAGAAGCTCTCCTGTTGGCATAGGCGGTGTCTTCACTAAGTGCAACTAGTGGTGCAGCTGCACCAGTGCAGTACTGTAAGTGTGGATAAGCCCCTACAGCAGGGGTTAATTTGGAATAACTACGTCCCTCTGAGGTGTGGATTTTACACCTGGGGGAATTCTGCTCCACTTCACAATGCAAAATTTTGCTGAAATGTTGTGCATGCAGAATCCCCCCCCCCCCCCCCCCCCGAAATGGGCTGCAGAGATGTTGGGCACCGCTAAGGGCCACTGGACCTGGCAGGGCCCAGCTCGCAAATAGAAAACACTGCCAGAGGGAGCTGGAAGGTTCTCAGCAGCTGCAGTTCCCTGCACACCCTGAGGAAACTCCGTGCAAGCCCAGGACCCAGTATCAGGCTGTTTCTCCCTCTGGATCCCTGGGCTCTAGGCCAATAGGGTCTATGAGTGTCTGAGGGGTAGAGGATTTGAGCGTCTGGGCCGGGGGGGCTTCGAGCTGGACTCTGGATGGTAGGGATGGGGAGGGGGACACAGCTGGGCTCTGGAGGGGAGGGGTGAGAGTGTTGGGCTGGGGTGGGGGGGGTGCGGCTGGGCTCTGGAGGGGAGGGGCCCGCAGCTGGCGTCTGAGAGGGAGGAGGGGGAGGGTGTGTGTGTCTGGGCTGGGCTCTGGGGGGGAAGGGGATGAGAGTGTCTGGCTCCCTAACTGGTGTCTTGTGGGGGTGGAAGGAGCAGAGAAACAGGAACTGGGCTGTCGTAGGGGTTTCTTTAACTCTGTACTCCTGCGGGAATTTTTGTCTGTATTGTTACACACATACTTGCTGACAGATATTTTGAAATAAATTACCAAAATAATTGAAACTGGTGTGATTATGTAGTGTTATTTTGACAAATAAAATTCTCAGAATTTTGCAGAATTTTAAAATATTGTGCACAGAATTTTTAATGTTTTGGTGCAGAATTCCTCCAGGAGTAGGATTTTCCACACCCCTGACCAAAATAGGTACATCAACATAAATTGATTATGTAGACTGAGTCAAAGTGATGAGTGGAGGGGACAGAACCCTGGATGAATAGCAGGAAATACATTCCAACAATGAGATGTATTAAGCTGTAGAGTAGCCTAAGTGAATTAGTCACAACACCTTTGTCTGACTTATTTTAAAATCAGAATGAACAAACAAGTAGAATGACAGGTTTCAGAGTGACAGCCGTGTTAGTCTGTCTTCGCAAAAAGAAAAGGAGTACTTGTGGCACCTTAGAGACTAACCAGTTTATTTGAGCATGAGCTTTCGTGAGCTCATGCTCAAATAAACGAGTAGAAGACTTTCTATAGGGATCAGAGCAATACACTGACCCATGGAGTAATGGAATAGATGTCACTACAGAAATACATTGGGCTTTAAGACCTCTTTTACAGCTTCATTTAATCAATCTTATGAAAGAAGGGAAAAATTTACTATGGTATAGATGGAAGTTCTTGAATGTGGGTGACAGATGGAATAACTTGATTTTTATGAAGGATTGTTAAATGGTGCTCGCTCTCTTCTTTGTTCATTTTTTAAAAAAATAGAAAAATATGACTTGAGGGGTAAACACTGTGCTATTTGTTATGTACATTTTTATAAAGATCTACAGTAATGTGACAGCTCAGAGGTAACTTTCGGGGCATCCATTATACATTAGTTCTGTCTGGGTGCTTCTGGCATACTTTTGGTAGATCAGTTTTTAAAAAAATCTAATTCCTTGTATAACTTTAAACACTGCCATAATATTCTATGTAGGCATTTATAAGGTGCCAGTCATTATGGTATCTTGGTATTATGTAATTTAATACAAGGCATCCTTAAAGAAGGAAACTGTATCTTGGCACTCTGTCAGCAAACGTTATTTATTCTGTCTTCATAATTACTACTGTTTGTATATGGAGCACCCAGGATGCCTAGTTATCATAGAACCATAGGACTGGAAGAGGTCATCTAGTCAGTCCTGCCATGAGTGCAGGGGACTGAAGTATTATCTAGACCAGAGGTGGGCAAACTACGGTTTGCAGGCCACATTCGTCCCACAGGACCGTCCTGCCTGGCCCTTGAGCTCCCGGCTGGGGAGGCTAGCCCCCAGCCCCTCCTGTGCTGTTCCCCCTCCCCCACAGCCTCAGCTCACTGTGCCACCAGCATTCTGGGGTGCCGGGAGGGGTCAGTCAGGGGACAAGGAGTAGGGGGGGTTGGATGAGTCGGGAGTTCTAAGGGGGGCATTCGGGGCGGGAAGTGGGAGAAGGCGGATGGGGGCAGGGGCCAGGCTGTTTGGGGGGCACAGCCTTCCTTACCCAGCCCTCCATACATTTTTGGAAGCCCAGCGTGCCCCTTGGGCCAAAAAGTTTGCCCATCCCTGATCTAGACCATCCCTGACAGGTGTTTGTCTAACTTGCTCTTAAAAATCTCCAATGATGGAGATTCCACAACCTCCCCAGGCAATTTATTCCAGTGCTTAACCACCCTGACAGGAAGTTTTTCCTAATGTCCAACCTAAACCACCCTTCCTGCAATTTAAGCCCATTGCTGCTTGTCCTATCGTTAGAGATTAAGGAGAATAATTTTTCTCCCTCCTCCTTGTAACAGCCTTGCATGTACTTGAACACTGTCATCATGTCTTTTCTTTTGCAGACTGAACAAACCCATTTATTTCAATCTTCCTTCGTAGATAAGACCCTACGAAATTTATGGTTCATTTTGGTCAATTTCAGGGTCATAGGATTCTAAAAATCTTAAATTTAATGATTTCAGCTATTTAAATCTGAAATTTCACAGAGTTGTAATTGTAGGGGTCCTGACCCAAAAAGGAGTCGTGGGAGGGTCACAAGGTTATTGTAGGGGGGGGTTATGGTACTGCTACCTTTAGTTTTCTGATGCTGCTGGCGGCAGCACTGCCTTCAGAGCTGGGCCGCTGGAGAGCGGTAGCTTCTGGCCAGGATCCCAGCTCTGAAGGCAGATCTGCTGTCAGAAGTAAGGATGACCTGGTGTGGTGTTGCCACCCTTACTTCTGCGCTGCTGCCTGCAGAACTGAGCCCTCAGTCAGCAGTGGCCAGTCTCTGGTCACCCAGCTCTGAAGGCAGCGCAGAAGTAAGGGTGGCCATACCGTAACACCCTTAAAATAACCTTGTGACCCCTTTGGGTCAGGACCCCCAATTTGAGAAATACTGGTCTCCCCCATTAAATCTGTGTAGTATAGGGTAAAAGCACACAAAAGACTAGATTTCACAGGAGGAAACCAGATTTCACAGTCCGTGATGCATTTTTCATGGCCGTGAATTTGGTAGGGCCATACTCATAGGTCATGTTTTCTAGAGCTTTAATCACTTTTGTTGCTCTTCTCTGGACTTTCTCCAATTTGTCCACATCTTTCTTGAAATGTAGTGCCCAGAACTGGGCGCTATGCTCCAGTTGAGGCCTAATCAGCATGGAGTAGATCGGAAGAATTACTTCTTCTCGTATCTTTCTTGCAACACTCCTGCTAATACATCCCAGAATGATGTTTGCTCTTTCCCCCCCCCCCCCCCCCACAGAAGGTTTACACTGTTCACTCATATTTAGCTTGTGGTCCACAATGACCCCCAGATCCCTTTCTGCAGTACTCCTTCCTAGACAGTCATTTCCCATTTTGTATGTGTGCAACTGATTTTTCCTTCATAAGTGGAGGAATTTGCATTTGTCCTTATTGAATTGTATCCTATTTACTTCAGACCATTTCTTCAGTTTGTCCAGATCATTTTCAATTTTAATCCTTGCAACCCCTCCCAGCTTGGTATTGTCTGCAAACTTTATAAGTGTACTCTCTCTGCCATTATCTAAACCATTGATGAAGATATTGAACAGAACCAGACACAGAATTGATCTTTTTGGGACCCCACTCGATATGCCCTTCCAGCCTGACTATAGAACACTGATAACTACTCTCTGGGAATGGTTTTCCAACCAGTTATGCACCCACCTTATAGTAGCTCCATCTAGGTTCTATTTCCCTAGTTTGTTTTATGAGAGGGTCATATGAGACCGTATCAAAAGCCTTACTAAAATCAAGACATACCACATCTACCACTCCCCCTCCCCCCCATTCACAAGGCTTGTTACCCTGTCAAAGAAAGCTACTAAGTTGGTTTGACAGGATTTGTTCTTATCACCTTATCTTCTGGGTGTTTCCAAATTGATTGCTTAATTATTTGCTCCATTATCTTTCTGGGTACTGAAGTTAAGCTGACTGGTCTGTAATTCCCCAGGTTGTCCTTATTTTCCTTTTTATAGATTGGCAGTATATGTGTCTTTTTCCAGTCCCCTGGAATCTCTCCTGTTTTCCATGACTTTCTGAAGATAAATTGCCAATGGCTCAGATATCTTCGCAGTCAGATCATTGAGTATTCTAGGATGTATTTCATCAGGCCCTGGTAACTTGAAGACCTCTAACTTGTCTAAGTAATTTTTAACTTGTTCTTTCCCTATTTTAGTCTTTGATCTTACCTCATTTTCGCTGGCATCCACTATGTTAGACGTCCAACTGCTACTAACTTTTTTGGTGAAAACTGAAACAAAGAAGAGCCAGGTTATGAGCTAGGACCCCATTGCGTTAGGTGCTGTGCAAATACAGCCCATTGTGCCAAATAGCTTAAACTAGAAGTAATGGGTTTTTCACCCTTATGCATAGGTCAAACTGAGGTAGGAGCAGAGAAAAGTGACTTGTGAGGTGAGTAATGCAGTCCCATTTGTTACAATAAACCAATTCGTTTAATGCAAACTTTGTGGGAAGTAGCACTGCCCTGAGCCAAGGAGAGCAGAGTGAACAGTCCTTCCCTCTCAGCCTCCTTCTCCTCTTACTTTAACCCGTGAAAGCTTTACGGGCACATGGTCAAACCTGGCCTGTGCCAACGTGAAATATGACCAAAGGGGGTCCCAAATGTTTTTGTTTTTAATGGTAGTCTTTCCTTCACAGTGTGATTTCACTATGGAGAAGTAGATCAGCCTCTGAAGCGAGGGCTACAACAGACTGAAAACTGAATTATTGAAGATAAGAACAAAATAAAACTAGAAGTATAAACTTCAAACATATACAATGTGCACACTCTGTACCCTGTCAGTGGGAGAGGGTCTCGGGTACTGAGACTTCTGGGAGAGTGATTTTGTTTAGGTAATATTTTTTTTTCTAAAATTGTAATATTTTTTGCAACCCTTGTTTTTGTGACTATTGACCTTTGTGAGGGACAATTTAAAGGAAAGCTGTCCTTTCAGGTGCTCGTGGGTAAGGGATTATTACTGTTGGGGGCTGACAGCCCAGAGTCTCATTTGAACAGCCCTCTTTGGGAGCAGAATGGGAAAGTGAGTTCGTGTTTCATTTGTTGCAGGGTTGTTGTAGCTGTATTGGTCCCAGGATATGAGAGAGACTAGGTGGGTGAGGTAATACAATTTATTGGACTGACTTCTGTTGGTGACAGAGACCAGCTTTTGAGCTACTGCTTTTCTCTTTTTCCGATACCTGAAGAGGAGCTCTGTGTAGCTCAAAAGGTTGTCTCTTTCACAGACAGAAGTTAGTCCAATAAAAGATATTACCTTACCCACCGTATCTTTTTAATTTGTTGCTCGGTTTTGTGGTTCTTTGTGAGGAATAGAAAGACTTATTGTGTTAGTAACTTTGTCTTACCTCTTTATATAATATGAGGGCTAAAGGAAGAGAGACTTTCACAGATTGTGAGATGAATAAAGTAGGAGGGTACTTAGAGAAAATTACTTTCCCATGACAGTCTAGAACAATATCTTGATTTGAGGTGGGGGCTGATCCCCATCTAGTGTTTGTGGTTTGAGTAAAGAAATACAAACTGTGCTGAGATTTAAAGGAGCCCTCTGAGCTGTACCAGCAGGAGGTGCTCTCAGGGTGACATCTGACAGGGTCATATCTCCTCTGTGTGAGGCAATGGAGCCTGCATTTCCTCTGACAAATGTTAGACATTTTGATATAGTGATTCCCCCCCACCTTTGGAGGTGACCTAGAGCTGTGTATCATTTGCCTGAAGACCAGTGATTTTTTTTTCTCTCTCTTCCCCCCCACCCCGTGCCCCTCCTCTCCTTTAGCAGTATGGGAAGGGCAGGGTAGTTGTGACCCTGTGAGACCTGCTCAATACCTCTCTGGAGGTCACAATGCCCAGACTGAGAATCCCATGCTATAGACTGAAAGAGACGTCCCTTAAAATATACGTAAGAGTGTATGAAGCCTAGTAACCTGTAGCTATTCCAAGATTCACTCATGACCATACTTTAGCGTTAACCCTACTGTGTCTATCTGATCTCTTAACGTGTCGGGAGAAGGGATGTAAATTATCTTGCTACTTCATGTGGAAGCCAAAAATTTAGGCCTGTAATTCACTATATGTCTGATACCCCTTGAAATACTTTATACCAAAACACAAGAATTTATTGGCCTCTCTAATGTCTAATTATAATTCTATTACTTCATATTTTTGTGGCTATCCCAATTTAATTTAGGATCAAACTTCATCTACACAGAGCATGTAGTTTCTTTTCTTTATAAATGTATGTTATAGTAATGGTAACTCTGGTACAGTAAATTTACCAGGTTGTTTTGAGACATTGTGCCTTCTGGATTTGTTTTTTAATGGAATGATACAGTTTTCCCCTCTTCTCATAATAATTCCATTACATGGTCATAGTTTACGGCTAACTTAAATAGCACGGAAGAAGAATGCTGTTGTTGAATGAGTAAGGCTTCGATGACGCATGTGTCCCAGCAGTTCATTTTGTAAACACTGAAGAGCATTGCAAAATATTTTTTTATGATGTTTGGTTTCAGTTAATCAGCTTTACAATCTGCTCTGTATCTTTTTCAATGTTCAGAATAAGGGATATGCAGTTGTGAATTTATCAAAATAACTTGTTAGTGTCAGTCTTCATTTTGTGCTGGTGTAGATATTCCCGTTGCTTGTATTGCCTTAGTTATGTGACTCAGGTAACCTTAGCTTCTTTCCTGGGCAGCCTGCATCAAATCTACATCACAGAATAATTGCTTTCCCTTCCCTTCCCTTCCCTTCCCTCTCCCGCACCCCTCCCCAATCCCCAGTCTAGGTTTAGAATTCTTCTGTGAATCAAAGTGGTGTGCAAAGCTTTCAGAAATGCAGTCACCTCTACCTCTGAACTTTTACTCCTTTCAGCCCTGAATTGATGTTCTGGTGGTGGTGCTTCTTAAATTTCTTTTGTTCCCTTTTCTTTCTATTCCATTCATTTCTGTCTCATTCAGTATGCTGCTTTCTCATGATATGTATTTCATGTGTGATATGTTCTTGCAGATTACCTGGTATTTTTTAAAAAAATTTATTGGTGGTTTCTTAGATTGTAAGCTCTTTGAGTCAGGGACTAAATTGCCCAGCACAGTGGAGCTGTGATTGTGATTGCATTTTAGTAGCATCCCAAATCCTCAAATAATTAATAAAAATTCTATATCTTAATCATTGGTCTTAACTCTGGAGACTAAAGTCCACTGTCCAAATAACCATTACAAAACACACTTTCTTCTCAATGCACTGTTAACCTGGGTTTGACCTCCCCTGAAGGTGAGAGGGGGAAGTTCAAATGTATGCCCATGTTTTCTTCTGCTTTTCTGCTCAGGCTGCCAACTGAGAATTCTAATTAAGGTGATACATCCAAAAAAAAAAAAAATCCATGCATCACAGCAGTGACCCAAATGGGTGAGGCTCCTAAGCCCATGTAGCAGGATGCTATTGAGTAAGACTCCAGTTTGTATAGTATAGGATGGGGGAATGAACTAAGAATGCATATGATACGGTACCACCACAAATACAGTCTTGGTCTATTCCAAATTGCAGCAAGCTCTTAATACTTTATTCTCAGCAAGTTTCATGCTTAAAATTGCTTAAAATTATAAAATGGTGGTGGAAATTTAAGATGAAAATTTATAACGATCTCTTGTAAACTCCGCTCACCAGATAACTCTTCTTAGATCTCGGGCTTTACGCTCGAGGTCGTAGGAGTCTGATCTATTTCAAGGTCAAGGTACAGAAGTCAGAGCATTTCTGCTCAAAGATAGAAACATTATTCCTTTATTCATTGCCCCATCGAAATGTTCTCTAATGTTAAACAAAGTGCTTAAATGCATTTAGAATTGCCTGGTGCCTGGAGTACCAACAGTGCAACTCAGAAACAATGTATCATCAAAGTTTAAAATGGAGGTAGGCTGAAGACACGCTTTACCTTTTCCCATGTCCTTTTGAAAGAAGGCTTTGGACTCTCAGAAGCACATCTACAGTACTTTTAGGCATGTTGACCATCTGTTCGTGTAGCCTCCCTGCTTCTCTCAGAAGATGGTGTGGTGTGTAGGGTTTTTTTGTTTGTTTTTTTTTCCCCGTAGAGTGGGCTTTAGATCCATTTTGGCAGAACTAGGCCATCCAGTTTCCTGGCTCAGAGATTCATCAGATGGTTGCAAGCTCCCTGAGAGCTAGAATTCCTCTAGTAGAAGATGTAATTATAATTTAAGGGAAGAAGGATGGCAGTTGGGGGTCAGCTAATCCCATTTGAGACCCTGCAAGACTGTGTGCTCTTTCATCCTGCAATGTGAGGACATCATGGAGGATGGAAATGGGGTCAGATTGGCTTGTTTGGTTCTGTCAGGCCAGGCAGAGGCAATAAGACAGTTTTCTCCAGATGTGAACTGATGATAATTCTGAGGAAGCTCTCCTTTTCTTGAGCTGCCAGAAAACATACACTCCTTACCCTCCTCTTCCTCCCTAATCAGTGAGCCCAAGGCACATGAAGTCATGTCCATTGTCCTGGCAGATGGTCCAAGTGAGGAAACATTGCCTGACCATTCTGTGGTTAGTTCCTCGCTGTCGTCTTGTGGGAGAGTCCTGATGCAAAACTTTCTGCTCCTGACAAGTGTTACAATCTCTACAACATCCCCAGAAATAGCAGCCCCCCTTGAAGGGCTTTTTCCTAGAGTGGATTGTGTCGTGATCTAGTAAAGGTAAAATGCCCTTTGGGAAGGCAACCGCTCTCTAGGAATGCATGCGACAAGCAGAATCTCTCAAACCACACTAAGAAGGAGATGGAGCTAGTACTGCTAGAACTATCCTGCTGACAAGTCCCAAAGAGTGGGTCTGTCATCACAAGACAGACACCTAAACAAGGTGGTGCACCCAGTGATGAACTTCTTCGGCTTGGGGAAGGAACAGTGTGGTGAAACTGGACTACTGAATCAGTACTTGTCCAGGAAAGACAGGGCATAGGGTATCCACATCATGGCTCGTCAGTAAAGGGATATTGAGGCATATAAAGTTTTCATGGGAATGACTCACAGTTGACCATCCCTGCCTTTCATATTAATCAAGAGGTTTCACTTCTGTCTGACCTTTGACCCAATACTAAACAAAGATTTGGGTGTTCCTTTGATATATTCAGAACTCTAATATCATATCCAACTAAGAAGATTGAAGATTTTCAGAAAACAAGTCTTAAGATCCATAAGAAGGTTGTATAGTTCCTAAGGTACTTTAGCTGGATGTATGAAGCAGTGCATTATAGTGGGTCCAGTGCAGATTCTGAGCTAAATGGAGCAACTTGGTCATCCCTTCATGAATGTCCAAAACAGACTGGTTTATGCTCAGATTCTGCTTATGCTCAACAATTTGTTCTACTTTGCGTTTTGCTGTGACACTGGGAATTCCTGACCCAGACCTGAAGAAGAGGCTCGAAAGCTTGTCTCTCTCACCAACAGAAGTTGGTCCAATAAAAGATATTACCTCATCCACTTTCTGGGACTGATAAGGCTACAGCTACACTGCATACAACAGTTAAGGTGCAATAGTCAGCAGAGACCCAATTCTGAAATGGAATAGAAAAAAAAAATGGGATAAGGTTTTTCCTACTGCAAATAAAAAGCCTGTCACTTCACTGAATACTCAAGGTCAAAAGAAGAAAAAAATCCCTAAAACTATTGATAGGCAGCCCAAGTAAAGAGGACTGCTGCTTTCATTATGCTGCAGTAATCTTGGGCTATGTCTACACTACTGTGGTAAGTCGACCTATGCTACACGACTCCAGCAACATGAATAACGTAGCTGGAGTCGACGTACCTTAGGTCGAGTTACCATGGGGTCTGCACCGTGGGGGGTCAATGAGAGAAACTCTCCCGTCGACTTACCTTACTCTTCTCGTTGGGGGTAGAGTACAGGGGTTTACTGGAGAGCGATCTGCTGTCGATTTGGCGGGTTTTCACTAGACCCGCTAAATTGACTGCTGGTGGATCGATCTTAGAGCATTGATCCCAGCTGTAGCCTAGATGTGGCCTTGTTAACACAAAACACTCAATGGTTTGAGTTCATTCATATGGAAGAGTAAATTAGGTGGTTGTATTGAAAGTTATTACTTGTATTCCACTAGCAATCTCATTCATTTCCTTATTTTTGATTTATGTAACTAGCATTCACCCTTTTAAGAAATGCTGTTGCCCTGTTCCATGTCACCTGAGGATTTTTTCCGTTCTCTTTAAGTCTCTCACTTTTTTCAGCTGGCGGGACTGGAAATGTTCACTTGGAGCGACAGCCTTTCAGAGCTGTTAAACATTTTAAACCGGTGAAGTTTTCACTAGACTCAGCTTGGTCTGTAGCCAAGTCAACTATAATGCAAAGTAGTGATTTATATAGAAATGTTTACTGTACTATTGTAATTATATTTATGGCTGTTTTTATATAAAGTAGTTTTTGTGACACTTGAAATACTCAAAGAGCTTAGAGCTTGAGCTTGTTTTCAATGTAGTAAGAATACAAACACTGCTGAATTTTTTTAAACAAATATTTCTTCCTAGCAGAAAAAGAGGACACAGAAGAGCGGTTATGGAGAATTTTAATTATTAACAATGACACTGCTCCACTGCAGCTACAGAAAGAGGATATATTAAACTCAAACCCTTACTCCTCAGTGAATGCATTCTGCTTTCCTACAGGTCTTAAACCACTTCAGCTCTGTCTGATGTACCCGCAGTGCTGACTTGTAGCTGGTGTGTGCTTGTGGTGGAATGCCACCTAGTGTGATTCTGTAGTTTCTGGAATAAGAAACTTTCTGACTCATATCCCGTCCAGAGCCATAGGTGCCAATTCCGTGGGCGCTAAAATTAACGTGTGCTTAGCCCCCACCAGCAGCCAGTTCCACCCTCCCCCCCAGTGCCTCCTGCCCGCTGGCAGCCCCACTGATCAACTCCTCCCCCTCCCTCACAGCTGTTCTGTGGTGTGCAGGAGGCGTTTGGGGTGGGGGGGGGAAGAGGAAGGAGTGGGGACTGGGCATGCTTGGGGGAGTGGGTGGGTGCGGGAAGAGGGTGTGGCTTGGGGGGAAGGGGTGGAGTGGGGCAGGGCTGAGGGTGAAGTGGGGGGCGGGAAAAGGCAGGGTTGAGCACTCTCTGGATAGAGAGGAAGTTGGAGCATATGTCCAGAACTACCAGCTGCTGCAAGGCAGGGGCAAGATCTCTGCTACTTTACCAAGTTACTGTGTTCCTGGCTGCTGTGAAGATAGGGCATGAGGTCAAAGGGGAAAGAGGTCTCTTCAATTGTACACTCTTACATGTGTTGTCTGGTTCTTACTCTCTTGGGAATGACTCTCCTGTCTGCCTTGGGCTACTGAGTATTTACCAAAAAAAGGAGTACTTGTGGCACCATAGAGACTAACAAATTTATTTGACCATAAGCTTTCGTGAGCTACATCGGATGAAGCGAGCTGTAGCTCACGAAAGCTTATGCTCAAATAAATTTGTTAGTCTCTAAGGTGCCACAAGTACTCCTTTTCTTTTTGCGATTACAGACTAACATGGCTGCTACTCTGAGACCTGAGTATTTACACTCTGTCACTTGGGAAGCTGATACAGTTTAACTGTTGAAAGTCTTTGAATTGCATCCCAAAAATGGAGGGTCTTTTTAATTTCACTTTGGCTGCTGCTTTGCAAATACATAGGCAGCAGCAAAGGCCCTGAAGCTTCAGGCAGGCTAGGAAGATGTCACTTCACTAGCTTATATTGAGATGGTTCTCTTTGCAGCCATAAGGGATATAAAAACGGAAACTGATTTTTTTTAAAGTCTCTTAAATTTGAAGCTTATGGCTTAGACCTGAATGCTCTAGAAAAGAATCTTTCCACTTATCACAAGTGAGTGAGCAAGTAACTTTGGTCCTGGTGATTTAAAAAGATTTTTGAAATCATTTCACTTGTGAATAATGCAAAAATTTGAATGCAGATCTCTGGAGTCTGAAAATCAGAATGACTTAGTTATATTTTCTTGTTTTATTCATAAAAACTAAAAATTCACACTTGGCGAGTTAATCTTAATATAGCTGTCCTGTTTGTTCTGTGTTCTGTCTATGGCAAACACCCAGTGGGAAGTGAATCAGGGCAACAGTAGGTCAGCAGCATGCCCCAGATATTAATGAGAAATTAGCATGAGTAACACAAACTATTGCAAACAGATGTAGTCCATTGGACGTAATGGCTACAAAACCTCCTTCCGTTAGAGACGTTTATGTTTGGAGGGGACCACCACAGTACAGTGGCAAGTCCTGTATAAAAATGACCCAAAGATTGACTTGATACAGAAGAAAGCATTGTTCTTATACTGTCAATGGTGACTTAATATGAAACCAGGGATCTAACATGGCTAGAAAAATTGGAGCGATGCAACTGTTTAATTAGTAGATTGTGCAGAACTTTGAAGGATTTGGTCTCAGAAATGGTAATCTTGATTTCTGTATTATTCTCTACTAAAGGTCCTTGAGTAGAGATTCTGGAAGTGTAACCTTTTCCCCCCTGTTGCTTCCGTTGCTTATTCTCCTCCTGATATGTGATACCAGAATCTTTTCCACCTGAAGCAGTTTTGGTGTTGTAAGCAGAGGGTTGTGATGGTGAAATAGTCTGTCAGAAGCAGTAGAAACAAACGGACTCTTAAAACAGAAGTCCTCAATTTTCTGCAGTTGCCTTTGGGATTAAAGAAATACAGAAAATACTGACCAGAAGCATTTTTTTTTATGCTGAAGTATGAATAGTTTAAGAATAGTAGAAACTGGTTATTTAGGGTATGTCTACACTGCAATATAAGCCCAGGGTTATTGGGACTTGAGTCAGCTGACCCATGATAGGGAACCCTGGGCTTGACCGTCTACATTGTATTTCAATCCTAGGTTAAAACTTTTAACCCTAGGACCATGGTGCACTGTGGGAAAACTTTACTACCCGCCCTGCACCCTGGAAGCAGCTTGCTTTGCAAAAGGCTTGATTGGTTTCTTCTCCGTTGCAAACCCAGGAGGCTCTCTGATAGTGTTGCTTGCAGAGCAGTGATCAGAATAGAATGCGTTAACACTGACCTGAGTTGCTGGCATTTACAAAGGGAGGGTGGCTTCCGTTTTCAATAGAGTGGATTGCTGATTGTTAGGATAGAGAGGACTAAGGAAGTTGTCCCATGGAATTGTGGGATATTTCCAGCTTACTCCTGGGTCCCAAGTCAAGTGGGGCTGCGTCTACATTGCAAAGCAATAGGCTCTGACCTTGGAACCCAGCTTAATTCAAGCTCAGACCCTCCAGCCCTGCAGAGTCCTGGAACCCTGGTTCAGTGCAATTGCAGTGTAGACGCAAGTGGGGGTTAGGCTTAACCCCAGGCTCAGTTACAGATTTACGCTGCAGTGTAGACATACCCTCTGACTACCTGTTTCTGTATGTGTTGTCTGAATCTTCAAGGAAAAAATGTAAGGTCTTAGCTTTTTTAATCCTTTGTAGTTCTACAGACAGTGCTTTAAAAAAAATGCTAAAGAGCTGCCTTGTGATCACTTATGAAATCAGTGCGGGATTTCCCACCTACCTTTTTATTAATTTCATATTTCAACTAGGCAGCCATAGAAAGTAACTGGATGGTTTAAACCTCCAAAGGAATCTAGTGATGTGGGATAATGTTTTCACTGATTAAATTCTTGCAAGGTGATGAGCACTTACTGTAATGTGCTGAATGGCCTCCACTCCCATGTTGGAGGAGATGTTCAGCATCTTGCAAGAATGAACGCTGAGGAAGGGAAATGTTGCAGAAATATGGGTCGGATAATAGTAATGTTACTTGCAAATAGCTTTTGTTTGAAAAAGGTGTGCAGTGCTATGTTTGTTCATGGCTACTTAAGCCATGTTCTTAAGAGTTGGTACTATGTAGTTAACAACATGGCAGTTGTCCTTTTTTTTTTTTTCCTCTTTTTTTAAACAGGAATAGATGTGAAATCTTGTTTTTCCTGGGTATACCTTAAAACAAATCGCAGTTTGGTAACTGCATTCTGCTGTGCTAAAATCACCGGAAGTTATCTCTTTGTATCCCCAAGCTGGTAGATCTGATAACAAAATTAGAGCTGGGGGAAAATTAGAGCTAATTGTAAAATTTTTTTTTTGATGGAACGCCTTCAAAAATGCCAATTCATCAAAATGAAAATGTTCTGTGGGTATGTGTCGATTTTGACCACATGTTTGGTGGAAAGCAGGCAGGTTTCTGAGCCTTTTCCCCAGGTTACCAACAGCCTGCTGGTCACGTGCTCGGAGACAAGCGTTTCCTGGGCTTCTTGGCAGCTTGCCTTGTAGGATGCCAGTCTCCCAGGATTCCTCACTGCCTGGGGAGTGAGCTCAAAAATTCACTATCTGGGACAACCGTCTCTTTCCTGCCTGGAAAAAAAAAAATTAGAATTTTTGAAAGACTATTTCTCGATCAATTCCAGGAAAAATGCAACCAGCCAGATTTCTGTTGTAAGTATAAGTATGTAGTGCAGATACTGTGGTATTGAGGTACTGATTTGTTATAGTATAGTTTCACTGTTCTGCATAGGTGCTGGGGGTGCTGCAGCACCCCCTAGCTTGAAGTGGTTTCCATCATATATAGGGTTTACAGTTTGGTTCAATGGCTCTCAGCACCCTGCCTGTTCTGTAATACTTTTTATTGAGGTAACTTACAAATTAGGGAGCAGGATATTAGGCTGGAGTAAAATGTACCTTGACCTGCTTTTTGCTCTAGACCAATAATTGCAGAAATTTATAGAAAAACTGTTGTGTTTTGGAAGCAACACTGGGATATGCATTAGTGGTATTTTGCATTCTTCTGCCATAAGTGCATCTAGCACTTGTATGTACTTTGGTTTTTAAAATACTTCTTTTGAGTTTGTTTTAAGGGAATGCATCAAACATATGTCTCTAAAGGTCTAGAATTCCACTTAATATTAACACAAAAGGGAGAACTTTTAAAAATCCTTTAGCTCTGGATGCTACTGAAAACTCATCTGAATTTGTGCAACAAATGATGTTTGAGGTCCATATGTACTTGATTTGATTTACCCTCCTCCTCACTCATATATTAGTGCTTTAAGAATGTGTTGCTCCTTGATAAGAAGATTATAAATCATCAGTGCATTCTTTCACTAATGGATGTTGATGCAGATCTCTGTTGGAATGTTGATATGGGGTATATTTATACTGCAACTGGGAGCATGCCTCCTAGCCCTGGTAGAAAGATATGTGCTAGGTCTGTTTGAGTTAGTGTGCTGAAAATAGTAGTGTGGATGTTGCGGCACAGGCTAGCAGCCTGTGTGTGGACCCAAGGAGTGGGGTTGAGAGGGCTTATAGTCAGGGGGGCTAGCCTCTGTCACAGCATCAACACTGCTAGTTCTAGCATACTAGCTCAAGCAGAACTAGCATGTGTCTGTTTACCCTGGCTGGGAATCACACCCCCAACCATAGACGTACCCTTCAGATCTGAGAACCTGACTTGTGGCACGTTAGAGGTCTTCATCCTACTCTTTCGAAAGGAGGAGTATTGCTAAGCAAACACTCTTTAAAATGAGCATATATTTGCTCCACATACAGCCAGTGAAGTGATCTCATCCTGATCTCTAGGTAGCAGAGGTAAATCAAAAGAAGCATGTTCTATGTCAAGACCCCCTGGTACTCCACAGCAAATCAGACTTCAATTCTGTGGTCGGACCTCTGAAGTGCTGCAGCACTCCAGTGTAGAGACTGGGAATCTTTTTGGGCACGTCAAATAAATTTCATCTTTCATCACATTTAAATATGAAAATTAAAAAGGATTATTGTACTAATCTGTTTTTAATTTGATATTTTCAGAGTGTTGTAAGTATGTTGTGAAGGTGGAATCTGCATACATTGACAACTGGGTAGACACCAGTTGGATCTTTTGGCACTTGGCAATGTGCGGGACTCAGTTAAAGGTTGTGGGGTTACGGTTGTTTGCTGGTTGTTGGCGTAAGTGCTCAGCAGAGAAGTAGTTAACTCTGAAACCTAATTCTGACCATTTTAACTGCTCATTGATATCAGTTAGAGCAATTCACACTGTTCTTGCAGCTATTTTAGGAAGCTTGCAAATTCAGGAAGACAGGACTTCATTGGCTTACTCTTGGTTTATGTTTGACCAACCAAACTGGCTACAAATCTGGCTTTTTTTTTTTTTATTATTTATTAAATGAAGGCTTAGATTTTTGGAATACAATTATAGAGCACAGGGGATTCTAGAGCAAATCTTTGTGGCTGCAGAATTGTCTGATATCTGAACAGAATATACCTAGCACTGTTTAACTTTTTCCCTTTAGGTTGAAGGCATCCTTGAAATACTGCCTTGGATACCTGTGGACTTACTTCATTTTTCTTCCCTACCTTGCTGTAGAGACTGTGTCACAGGTGGCGGAAGCAAAAATGCAACTGTCAGTCATTATTACCAAGGAGGTTTTCATAAAACATAAAATGCTGGCTGCCTCTTGCTGTCCCAGAATACAGCAGCACACTGTTCTCCTGCTGCCCAGTTTTAAATGTATATTCCACATTTTTAGACCATTGAATTGATATAAAAATGCACTGTTTACTAAACATAAAATACAGCTTATAAATACAGTTGTAGGAAAGCTCAGATGCAGACTTCCCAACAATACACTTTCAACCAAAATGTGTTGGAGCTCAGTCTAGTCTGGCTGAGTTGCAGAGACTTGTCAATAAAACATTCATGACTTACAACCCAACCCCATTTTAATGAAATATTTGAATTAAACTTCTCCATGCTGCCATTCACATAAATGTTGTAGAAACAAACCCAGGATGTTTTAAGTTCTTAATTCAGATTGGCTAGGGTCTCATTAATCTTATTTTACTGCCTAGCTTTAAGAAGCTTTTTTTGTTCAGATCATTCTTTAATAACGTAAACTGATTTGACTGAAGAAAACAAAATGAAACCCCCTTAAGCACAAGAACTTCTTGTTTTCTTATGAAAAGCTGCTTACCCACATTGAGAAAACAATGAAATAACCTCAGTAAAAATCTGTTCAGTATCGTCCAGTGCAGACTAGAGTAGGGTTAAATTTTACTGAAATAATTACATCAGATGTCATAAGGAAAGACCTGTTGGTTTCAGCTAGTTATTACTTAGGTTTAGAAGTTTTTTCTTTTGAGAAACCTTATGTACTGGATTTGGTGGGGAAAAGGTCTGTTTTCATTTAACAAAATAAATGTTCCCTTTTCATTTGTGGAGATAAGATGGATGTGCAGGGACTGTCTTTTGTTCTGTGTTTGCACACAATGGAGTTCTGGTCCATGAGTAGTTATCCTAAGTGCCACAGTAATACAAATAATTGGTAACTGAATCTCAGGAGACGTGGTTTTATATGGATTTACAGTAGTTATCTTTTGTTAATAGGGGGAATGAATCTGGAAGGAAATGTCTTCTGTGAGTAAGGTCCACTGTGGGTATAAGCCAAATGACCAGTTTGTAGGCATAGTAAATCCAATAGCTGACTGGGTATCCTTGAGATACGAGGTGGGCATATTTTGCTTTGTCTTCCCATAGTAAAATCTGGTGACATATGGAAATATTTCCTTCATGGCTTTCAACAGGAGGCTTGATTTTTATAGTGTTGCTCCTGATTTGGTAATACAGCTGCCTGTCATTTATTCCCTAAACAAGGGGGAAATGGTGTGGAAAAAGCAAACACAAGATGATATTCAAGTTGCCCAAATACCAAATGTGTGGAAGATACAACATTAAAGAAACAAAGAAGCTTAGTATGATCTGGGATTAATTTCTTCAACCTGTAAAACATTGTTACAACCTAAATTTTGAGGTTCATCATTTGATATCCCATTTATGTGAGTGAGAGATGAGTGTATTTTGTCCCTTGCAAGGAAGCACTTGGCTAACCTATTTGAATACCAGTCATTTCTCTAAATCAGAAGTGAGCAAACTGCAGGTCCTGGTGGGATAGAGATTAATGTTTGGATTCAGAGTAAGTTTGACATGCCTCTTAATCAGGTTCATTTGAGAAAGATGTTAAGTGTATTATTTGCTGGAAATAATACACTGGAAAACTTCAATGGTATAAAGTTACTCAATTTCCAACTTGGTTTTCTTCCTGATCTCTGCTTAGGTCTCTGTAGTTATTGCTGCAAATCCACAAGGAGCTGCTCTAAACTGTAGTTCATAAAAACATCTGGTTGCTTAAAATCCTGGTGGAAAAAGGGAAAAGTAATGGAAGTAAACTTAGTGTAGTTGAGGATTTAAAAAAGCTTATGTCTGCAGTATTTAAAAGTAGCATGAATTACTTCTATTGTAATTTCTTTAACCTTGTACAAATGTGTTTTCTCAAACATATATTCTAATAACAGGTACGCTTTTTTTCTTTGTGCAGGTCTTGAGTATTTTGCTCTTCAGAGAGAGACTACTTGTAAAATGGTTCTCCCCTTGTGTTCCACACACCTCCCAGCCCTTACCCCACAACTTTGAAGTCTTCAGTTCTTCCTGTGTGTACAGGAGCATGCAGCATACGCTGGGCTGGTGAGCCTGTGAACATGCAATGGCAGAAACTATAAATCGAACCATCTGTGGAAGCAAAGCCCTTTAGATTATATTAATATCAAATTATTATTGTGGAACCATTAAACTGGTTGTGTGGGTGGACAAAGGCAGACAGTTTTCTCTTGGTTAACTCATCAGGAAATGATATCATTCTCTGGGCAGTAATTTGTATGTCTCCCAAGAGGCAAAGCCACAGTGGTACTTGGTCAGTCTCTGACCTATTAGTAACTGGATCCTGGTAACCTAAGCTTATCACAACTTTCTGAGTTTAGTAACAAGGCTTGATCTGTGTGTGTATGCATCTCTCTGAATTAAAAACCCTAGAAAAAGCTTTTATTCACAACAATATTTGCATGACTACTCAACAATATCCAGTTAATAGTAGAAATGTATAGGTTATGAAAATTGTACTGAATGATTTTTAGCTAAATGTGACTAATAATTTCCTGAAACACATAGTTACCTAAATGAATTACCATTAATGTACTTAAAAGCACATGGAATATGCTAGAATCCTTATTTGTTGCAAAGCTTGTTTGGATGGACTCTGTCAGCGAAAGGGAAGCATATTGTAATGTCTTTAATGAAACAAACTGTCCCATAGAATCTCTGTGGATAGAAATTCCATGCTTGAATAATAAGAATATAGCGTAGGAATAGACTGTCGACCAGCTGATGAGGATGGTGATTGTGAAATGCTCTGAAAGATTAGAGGTTACAAAAAACAGAAAATCTAATAGGGGATTTGAACTACCCTATATTTATTGATTTATATGTCACCTCATGACAGGATGCAGAGATAAACTCTCAACACCATTAATGACAGCTACTTGGAGCAGCTAGTCCAGGAACCGACAAGGGGAGAGGAAGTTCTTGTTTTTAGTCCTAAATGGTGTGCAGGATATCATCCAAGAGGTGAATATAGCTGAACAGCTTGTTAGTGGTGTCCATAATGTAATTAAATTTTACATCCTTGGGGGGGAGAGGGAAGGGAAACACTAAAACACCCCACCATGGTAGTTAACTTTGAAAAGAGGAACTACACAAAAATGAGGAAGCTAGTTAAATGGAAATTAAAAGGACCTATCACAAGAGTGAAATGCCTGCAAGCTGCATGGGAACTATTTAAAAACACCATAATAGAGGCTCAAACTAAATGTATATTCCCAAATAAAAATAAAGGACAAAAAAAAGAAGAGGCAAAAAAGCATTCTTTTAAAATTTGAAAGTCAGATCCTACTGAGGAAAATAGAAAGGAGCGTAAACTCTGGCAAGTCAAGTGTGAAAGGATAGTTAGGCAGGCCAAGAAAGAATTTGAAGAACCACCAGCAAAAGACACACAAACTAACAGCAGTTTTTTTTTCAAGTACATCAGAAGCAGGAAGCACCCAAGGAAGAGATGGCTGTTGTGGAGAAGCTAAATGAATTCTTTGCATTGGTTTTCGCTGTAGAGGATGAGGACGATTCCCACACTAGACATTTTTTAAGGTGTCAAATCTGAGCAACTGTCCCAGATTGAGGTGTCAGAAGAGGTTTTGGAACAAATTGATAAATTAAACAATAAGTCACTATGACCAGATGGTATTCACCCAAGAGTTCTGAAGGAACTCAAATATGAAATTGCAGAACTAACAACTGTGATATTTAACCTATTGCTTAAATCAGTTTGTGTAGCAGAGGACTGGCAGACAGGTAATGTAATTCTGATTTATTTAAAAAAAAAAAAGCTCCAGACATCGTAATGGCAATTACAGGCAAGTGAGTCCAACTTCAGTACCAGGCAAGTTGGCCGAAACTACAGCAAAGACGACAATTTATCAGACACATAGATAAACACGATATGTTGGGGAAGAGTCAGCACAGCTTTTGTAAAGAGAAATCATGTCTAACCAATCTATTAGAATTCTTTGAGGGAGTCAACAAATATGTGGACATGGGTGATCCAATTCATACAGTGTACTTGGACTTTCAGAAAGCCTTTGACAAGGTCTTACACGAAAGGCTCTTAAGCAAAGTAAGCTGTCATGGATGTGACAGGGTTGGGCCAGGTGCATACAGGAGAGTGATAGAAGGCAGATATGTTAGCCCCAGGTTAAGTATGTCCCTTTTTCCCTGGGTATGGTAACAGGGAAGGTTCCAGAACCATCAGGAACCTTCTGGAAACAATTAAGACAGGCTGATTAGAACACCTGCAGCCAATCAAGAAGCTGCCAGAATCAATTAAGGCAGGCTAATCAGGGCACCTGCATTTAAAAAGGAGCTCACTTCAGTTTGTGGTGTGCATGTGAGGAGCTGGGAGCAAGAGGCACTAGGAGCTGAGAGTGAGAATGTGTGCTGTTTGGGGACTAAGGAGTACAGCATTATGAGACACCAGGAGGAAGGTCCTATGGTGAGGATAAAGAAGGTGTTGGGAGGAGGCCATGGGGAAATAGCCCAGGGAGTTGTAACTGTCGCACAGCTGTTCCAGGAGGCACTCTAGACAGCTGCATTCCACAGGGCCCTGGGCTGGAACCTGGAGTAGAGGGCTGGTCCGGGTTCCCCCCAAACCTCCCAACTCCTGGTCAGACACATGAGAAGTTGACCTGAACTGTGGGTTCACGAAAACAGCCAAACTGAGGGCTGCCATGAATCTCCGAGGCGAGCAAATCCGCCAATAAGGGCAAGACCCACCAAGGTAGGGGAGGAACTTTGTCACATGGGATAAGAGGGAAGATCCCTCCTACATCAGTAACTGGTTAAAAAGATAAGAAACAAAGGTTAGGAATAAATGGTCAATTTGCGTGGTGGAGAAAAGTAAATAGCGAGGTCCCCCAAGGATTTGTACTGGGACTTGTGGTGTTCAACCTATTCATAAAAGATCTCGCAAAAGGGGTAAACATGTGAGGTGGAAAAATTTGCAGATGATACAAAACTACTCAAGATAGCTAAGTCCAAAGCAGATTGTGAAGAGTTACAAAGAGATCTCTCAAAACTGGGTGAGTGGGCAACAAAATGTCAGATGAAATTCAGTGTCAAGTGCAAAATAATGCATATTCTTGGAGTTATCGTGGATAGTTCTCTGAAAACATCCGCTCAGTATGCAGTGGCAATCAAAAAAGCTAACAATGTTAGGAACCATTAGGAAAGGGATAGATTGTAAAACAGAAAATATGCCACTCTATAATTCATGGTACACCCGTACCTTGAATACTGCATACAGTTCTAGTCCCCTCATCTCAAAAAGATATTAGAATTGGAAAAGGCACAGAGAAGCTCCACAAAAATGTTTAGGGATATGGAACAGCTTCTGTGTGACGAGAGATTTTTAAAAAGTGGGACTAAGGAGTTGTGATAGAGAGCTATGAAATCAGGAATGATGTGTAGAAAATGAATAAGAATGTATTTACCCCTTCACATAACACAAGAACCAGTGTCACCCAATGAAATTAATAGGCAGCAGGTTTAAAAGAAATCTAAGGAATTGGCTGGGAGCTGCAGGGGCAGTGCTTGTGGGCATGGGCAATGTACGGAGATCCGCCCCCAGGGGCTGCAGAGATGTGCCAGCAGCCAGCCGCTTCTAGGAGCAGTGTGGGGCCATGGCAGGCAGGCAGCCTTCCTGAGCCCCTCTATGCCATGGACCGGGAGCTGCCTGTGGTAAGCTGGAGCCTGCACCTTGCACCCCCCCTTGCACCAATGCCCCAGCCCGGAGCCCTCTCCTGCACCCATACTCCTGCCCCCCAATCCCCTGCCCCAGGCTCAGCCAGTGCACACCCTACAGTTGAGAATGTTACACTGATTTGTGACGATCCCTGAAGGATTTTGAATCTATGAATCACAAATTACAGTAATAAAAAGTAAAACTCATGAAATGTCTAGTGGATTCTATGAGATTAGGTGCAGTGTGACCACATGACCCCTGCACCCAAACTCCCTCCCAGAGCTTGCACTCCTCACTCCTGCCCCCTGCCCTAGCCCAGTAAAAGTGAATGAGGGTGGGGGAGAGCAAGCAACAGAGGGAGGGGGGAATGGAGTGAGTAGGGCGGGGCCTCAGGGAAGGGGTGGGGTAGATCCTGGGTTGATCTTGAATTCAAAAAGTGATCTTGAGTGGATCACTGCAGACTGTGGCTCTGGGAAGAAGGATAAAGGAGTTTGAGGCGCAAGTGGTGGTCTTGTCCATCTTCCCCGTGGAAGGAAAAGGTCTGGGTAGAGACCGTCGAATCATGGAAGTCAACGAATGGCTACGCAGGTGGTGTCGGAGAGAAGGCTTTGGATTCTTTGATCACGGGATGGTGTTCCAAGAAGGAGGAGTGCTAGGCAGAGACGGGTTCCACCTAACAAAGAGAGGGAAGAGCATCTTCGCAAGCAGGCTGGCTAACCTAGTGAGGAGGGCTTTAAACTAGGTTCACCGGGGGAAGGAGACCAAAGCCCTGAGGTAAGTGGGGAAGTGGAATACCAGGAGGAAGCAGGAGCGCGCGAGAGGGGAGGGCTCCTGCCTCCTACGGAGAAAGAGGGACGATCAGCAAGTTATCTCAAGTGCCTATACACAAATGCAAGAAGCCTGGGAAATAAGCAGGGAGAACTGGAAGTCCTGGCACAGTCAAGGAATTATGATGTGATTGGAATAACAGAGACTTGGTGGGGTAACTCACATGACTGGAGTACTGTCATGGATGGATATAAACTGTTCAGGAAGGACAGGTAAGGCAGAAAAGGTGGGGGAGTTGCATTGTGTGTAAGGGAGCAGTGTGACTGCTCAGAGCTCAAGTATGAAACTGCAGAAAAACCTGAGTCTCTGGATTAAGTTTAGAAGTGTGAGCAACAAGGGTTATGTCATGGTGGGAGTCTGCTATAGACCACCGGACCAGGGGGATGAGGTGGACGAGACTTTCTTCTGGCAACTCACGGAAGTTACTAGATCGCAGGCCCTGCTTCTCAAGGGAGACTTCAATCACCCTGATATCTGCTGGGAGAGCAATACAGCGGTGTACAGACAAATCAGGAAGTTTTTGGAACGTGTAGGGGATAATTTCCTGGTGCAAGTGCTGGAGGAACCAACTAGGGGCAGAGCTGCTCTTGACCTGCTGCTCACAAACCAGGAAGAATTAGTAGGGGAAGCAAAAGTGGATGGGAACCTGGGAGGCAGTGACCATGAGATGGTCGAGTTCAGGATCCTGACACAGGGAAGAGAGGAGAGCAGCAGAATACGGACCCTGGACTTCAGAAAAGCAGTCTTTGACTCCCTCTGGGAACTAATGGGCAGGATCCCCTGGGAGAATAACATGAGGGGGAAAGGAGTCCAGGAGAGCTGGCTGTATTTTAAAAAATCCTTATTGTGGTTACAGGGACAAACCATCCCAATGTGTAGAAAGAATAGTAAATATGGCAGGCGACCAGCTTGGCTTAACAGTGAAATCCTTGCTGATCTTAAACACAAAAAAGAAGCTTACAAGAAGTGGAAGATTGGACAAATGACCAGGGAGGAGTATAAAAATATTGCTCGGGCATGCAGGAGTGATATCAGGAAGGCCAAATCACACCTGGAGTTGCAGCCAGCAAGAGATGTTAAGAGTAACAAGAAGGGTTTCTTCAGGTATGTGAACAACAAGAAGAAAGTCAAGGAAAGTGTGGGCCCCTTACTGAATGAGGGAGGCAACCTAGTGACAGAGGATGTGGAAAAAGCTGATGTACTCAATGCTTTTTTTGCCTCTGTCTTCATGAACAAGGTCAGCTCCCAGACTACTGCACTGGCCACACAGCATGGGGAGGAGGTGACCAGCCCTCTGTGGAGAAAAAAGTGGTTCGGGACTATTTAGAAAAGCTGTGTCATGCACAAGTCCATGGGGCTGGATGCGTTGTATCCGAGAGTGCTAAAGGAGTTGGCGGATGTGATTGCAGAGCCATTGGCCATTATCTTTGAAAACTCATGGCGATCGGGGGAAGACCCGGACGACTGGAAAAAGGCTAATGTAGTGGCCATCTTTAAAAAAGGGAAGAAGGAGGATCTGGGGAACTACAGGGCAGTCAGCCTCACCTCAGTCCCTGGAAAAATCATGGAGCAGGTCCTCAAGGAATCAATTCTGAAGCACTCTGAGGAGAGGAAAGTGATCAGGAACAGTCAGCATGGATTCACCAAGGGCAAGTCATGCCTGACTAATCTAATTGCCTTCTATGACAAGATAACTGGTTCTGTGGATGAAGGGAAAGCAGCGAACGTGTTGTTCCTTGACTTTAGCAAAGCTTTTGACATTGTCTCCCACAGTATTCTTGCCAGCAAGTTAAAGAAGTATGGGCTGGATGAATGGACTCTAAGGTGGATAGAAAGCTGGCTAGATTGTCAGGCTCAACAGGTAGTGATCAATGGCTCCATGTCTAGTTGGCAGTCGGTATCAAGTGGAGTGCCCCAAGGGTCGGTCCTGGGGCTGGTTTTGTTCAGTATCTTCATAAATGATCTGGAGGATGGTGTGGATTGCACCCTTAGCAAGTTTGCAGACGACACTAAACTGGGAGGAGAGGTAGATACGCTGGAGGGTAGGGATAGGATACAGAGGGACCTAGACAAATTGGAGGATTGGGCCAAAGAAGTCTGATGAGGTTCAACAAGGACAAGTGCAGAGTCCTGCACTTAGGACAGAAGAATCCAATGCACCGCTACAAACTAAGGACCGAATGGCTAGGCAGCAGTTCTGCAGAAAAGGACCTAGGGGTTACAGTGGACGAGAAGCTGGATATGGGTCAACGGTGTGCCCTTGTTGCCAAGAAGGCCAATGGCATTTTGGGCTGTATAAGTAGGGGCATTGCCAGCAGATCGAGGGACGTGATCGTTCCCCTCTATTCGACACTGGTGAGGCCTCATCTGGAGTACTGTGTCCAGTTTTGGGCCCCACACTACAAGAAGGATGTGGAAAAATTGGAAAGAGTCCAGTGGAGGGCAACAAAAATGATTAGGGGACTGGAACACATGACTTATGAGGAGAGGCTGAGGGAACTGGGGATGTTCAGTCTATGGAAGAGAAGAATGAGGAGGGATTTGATAGCTGCTTTCATCTACTTGAAAGGGGGTTCCAAAGAGGATGGCTCCTAGACTGTTCTCAGTGGTAGCAGATGACAGAACAAGGAGTGATGGTCTCAAGTTGCAGTGCAGGAGATTTAGGTTGGATATTAGGAAAAACTTTTTCACTAGGAGGGTGGTGAAACACTGGAATGCGTTACCTAGGGAGATGGTGGAATCTCCTTCCTTAGAAGTTTTTAAGGTCAGGCTTGAAAAGCCCTGGCTGGGATGATTTAATTGGGGATCAGTCCTGCTTTGAGCAGGGAGTTGGACTAGATGACCTCCTGAGGTCCCTTCCAACCCTGATATTCTATGATCTTATGCGTAAAAAGGTTGGAGATCACTGTCCTAAGATAAGTCTACGCTTAAGCAATTTGTAGAGAACAGACAATGCACACGCAGCAAGCACAGAGATAAATAGCAGTGTAGACAGTGACGCACCGCTTAGGTGAGTTGAGTAGAGTGCCCTACATGCCTTGAACTCGCAGGACATATATCCTACATGGCTTTCTATGTGGCCAAGCGGTATCTCCTATGTCTATGTTGCTGTTTTTAGCCACGTAGAGTCCTGATGCTGCTTGTTGCCGGAGCCTTTCCCTGCGCCAATGAAAGGGATAGCACATCTCCTCCGCCTTTCCCTACCATGTGTAGCTACGCACAGCTGTGAGAAGTGTGGATGCAGCCTGTCTTTCATTGCAGCGTGTAGCTAAATGGGTAGTGGCTGTACTCGACACATGACCGTAAGCATAGACCTAACCTGACGCACAACTTACCACTACTAAAACTATCAAAAAGCAGACCCCACATGATAACCTTAACTCTTCCTCCTATAAAAAGAAAAGGAGTACTTGTGGCACCTTAGAGACTAACAAATTTATTTAAATATAAGCTTTCGTGGGCTACAGCTCACTTCATCGGATGCATTCAGTGGAAAATACAGTGGGGAGACTTATATACACAGAGAACATGAAACAATGGGTGTTACCATACACACTGTAACAAGAGTGATCAGGTAAGGTGAGCTATTACCAGCAGGAGAGCGGGGGAGGGGAAAAAACCTTTTGTAGTGATAATCAAGGTGGGCCATTTCCAGCAGTTGACAAGAACGTCCGGGGAACAGTGGTGGATGGAGGGGGGGGAATAAACATGGGGAAATAGTTTTACTTTGTGTAATGACCCATTCACTCCCAGTCCTTATTCAAGCCTAAGTTAATTGTATCCAGTTTGCTAATTAATTCCAATTCAGCAATCTCTCGTTGGAGTCTGTTTTTGAAGTCTTTTTTTTTTAATATTGCGACTTTTAGGTCTGTAATCGAGTGACCAGAGAGATTGAAGTGTTCTCCGACTGGTTTTTGAATGGTCTAATTCTTGACATCTGATTTGTGTCCATTTATTCTTTTATGTAGAGACTGTCTGGTTTGGCCAATGTACATGGCAGAGGGGCATTGCTAGCACATGATGGCATATATCACATTGGTGGATGTGCAAGTGAACGAGCCTCTGATAGTGTGGCTGATGTGATTAGGGCCTATGATGGTGTCTCCTGAATAGATATGTGGACACAGTTGGCAACGGGCTTTGTTGCAAGGATCGGTTCCTGGGTTAGTGGTTCTGGTGTGTGATTGCTGGTGAGTGTATTTGCTTCAGGTTGGGGGGCTGTCTGTAAGCAAGGACTGGCCTCTCTACCAAGATCTGTGAGAGTGATGGGTCGTCCTTCAGGATAGGTTGTAGATCCTTGGTGATGCGTTGGAGAGGTTTTAGTTGGGGGCTGAAGGTGATGGCTAGTGGCGTTTTGTTATTTTCTTTGTTGGGCCTATCCTGCTGAATTGGAATTTAATTTGCAAACTGGATACAATTAATTTAGGCTTGAATAAAGACTGGGAGTGGATGGGTCATTACACAAAGTACAACTATTCCCCCCCCGCCCCCGCTCTCCTGCTGGTAATAACTCACCTTACCTGATCACTCTTGTTACAGTGTGTATGGTAACACCCATTGTTTCTTGTTCTGTGTATTTAATGCATCCAATGAAGTGAGCTGTAGCTCACGAAAGCTTATGCTCAAATAAATTTGTTAGTCTCTAAGGTGCCACAAGTACTCCTTTTCTTTTTGTGGATACAGATGAACAAGGCTGCTACTCTGAAACTCTTCCTCCTATGAATGCCAGCCTTTCATCACCCTTCTACCAAGCCAAATACCAAGAAAATACCCCCGATCTTCTCTTCTGTACCTCTTCAAAATTCTATTCCAATGCAACATCCAACACCTATGGGTCAGCTACATACACCAATTCCCCATCCCTGCTCCTTATAATTAGGCCTTTTGAGCCATATTCCACAATATGCCTCCATATTTCTTTCTTGCACCTGGCTTATGCATTTGAATGCATGATCAATTTTGTTTGAAAAATTAGGTTGATTTTCTTCTTTCAACTTCCCGAAGTGTCAAACAAATGCAGTATCAAGATGTTCAGGTGATTATAATGCATCTCTCCCCATTTCTGACAGTCCCCTGATGAGTTAGTGAAGATAACATGTAGCAGCTCTTTGCAGATGTCCTCTGGTGTGCAAAATGATGTTCAGATGCCTTGCTGTATTGTCATAGTTCAGTGGCATTTCTTCCGAAGCTACTTGTTGAGGCTGTGGAAAGTATCCTTCTAATACCCGGTCAGACTGAATGTCAAATAGGCTGAATATGCCAATTTGGAAAGTAAAAACTTATTTGAAGCAGTTTTCAAATTAGTGTTAATACCTGAACATCTCAATTAACCTCACCTTTAAGGTCCAAGCACAGACCACAGGATACAATAAATATAAACATGCTTCATTTTTTCAGACTTTTAATGTGTAACAAAGCAGAGTGAGGCATAAAACGTACTTTACTAGATTTAAAGCCAATGAAATTTCTTCTTAAAATTGAAACCAATGCTAATGGCACCAAATGGCTCTGTTATTAGGCTCACTAAATCCCCCTTTGTGCAACAACAGCAGTGGAGAATTCCTGTTCTCTGGTAGTATAAGTTACTTTTTCTAATAAAGGTTTTGAAATTGCAGTGGACGTGAGACTGCTATAGATCTGTGTCAAACTGCAGTATGTAATTGTTCATGGGCATGGCATACAATCTTGTTTATGTTCAAGTGTTTTGTTTTTTTTAACCTGTATGCTAACTACTGGAAAGAGAGGCACTTCAGTAGTTCCCATGACGTGTAAATTCACAGATGTGTTTTTAGCTCAAGAACATAGTATAACTCTTATGAAGTGTCTCATTGTTACTAGATTTACTATGTTAGTGATTGCCAAGAAAATACTGTAATGTTTTTAATCATAGAAATACTATCAAAGATATCGAAGAATTTACTTGTTAACTTGTAGGAAAATATTACAAGAGAGAGAACGAATGTTTCAGTGATTAGGGCACAAGCCTAGAACTTGGGAGAGCTGGGTTCAATTCCCCGCTTTGCCCCATGTTTCCTGTGTGACCTTGGGCAAGTCATTTAGCTTCTCTGCCTCAATTCCCCATCTGTAAAATGGGGATAATATACTTCCGTACCTCACAGATGTGTTGTGAGGATAAATACATTAAAGACTTGTAAAGTACTTTGTGATCAATTGATGAAAAGTGCTGTAAGAGTTAGGTGATATTATTCTGGATGTTAAGCATCAAAGATTGTTTCTGTAGCACTTTTCCTCAAGAAACATTACTTCTAGTATACAATAGCTGTACCAAACAGATGCATGTCTGAAACCCAAACCTGTTATCAATTCTTTATGGAGGTGAAGGGAGAGAAGAATGTGAAATTTCTTAGACGAGAAACACCATGATAGTATCCTTTTTTACAAACATTTATTCTCCTACTCTGTTACTACCCCATGGACATTTTAAAGCTGAAATCTGTTTCCTTAACTGTTCCTTTCTCTCTCTGGTATACAGACACTGTTTTATTATCCAGGGGGTGCTAATGAATGCTGAGCTGCCGTCATTGATTCTTTTTAAAACAAAACCTTTTTTATTTAAAGGGGGGAAACACCACACCCACGAGCTCACAGGATGGTTTTTACTTTGTAAACATAGGCGAGAAGAAAAAAAAGATCAGATTTAGGGACTAGTCTGTCTTGAAAGCATTCTTGCAGCATCATAAATTCAAAATGATATTGGTATTGGGATTATATATCTTTCTTGATATCTCCCTGCAGGTTTAGTGTAAGCCAAATAGATTTTGATTGATTAATTGCTTTATTAAATGATACAGGCTTCAGTTTAACTATTGTCTTTTTTTTCTACTTTTCTATTACAACTTTGTCTTTTTTTATCTGTCCTGCATTAGTCATTGCATCTTACTCTAACACGCTAAAACCAGTACCCAAAAGTTGACCCTTAGGGCATTTCTACATGAACATAGCCTGCAATAGGCTAGAGTCACACCCATGTCTGCCATGCAGTAGCTGTCCCTGTGAATCCTGCTGCTGCACACTAACCGTTCTTTAGTGTCCTTTGATTTAGTTTAGTGGTTTAACCTTTTTTTTTTTCATTTGCGAACCCAAAAAAGGAATTTGAATGGAGGCACATACCCCTTTGGAAATCTTAAAGATAGTCTGTGGACCCCCAGGGTCCATGGACTACTGGATCAGTACCACTGATCTAGTCCTATTTCAAAGTACTATGATCAAATCGCAGATTCATGGAACTTGGAGTTTTGCAGGGTATCGCCATTTAAGGCTGATTTTATCCAGTGGATCATTGATCACCCTCCAAATGAGAGCAATTATGATTCTACTTTCTTGTGTAGGTTGCAGAGTACAATACTCTGGGCAGTTGCAATATTCTTCATTTATTACACTCCCAACAAGTCAGTTTCAGTATTTGACTTTTTGGCACCCTGTGACAGGGTTGGGAAAAAAACCCATCCATCTCATCACACCAAGTCAATATACTCACCCTTCTTAGCACAGTAATGAGGCTTAATGGCTAGAGTCAACATACTCGCCCCTAATAGCTGGGTAGCGTGGCCCAATGGCCAAAGTCAGTAGGTTAACCCCTCTGAGTGGGGCATTAAGGTGGTCTAGTGACCACAGGCTAGAGTCATCCCTCTTAGTGGGGCAGTAAGGCCTAGCGGCTGTAGTCAGTAAATCTGCCTAATGACGACAGGACAGTAAGGCCTTGGGGCCTGCGTCGATATGTTCGCCCTTCTCGGCAGGGCAGTAAGATGTAGCAGTCAAAGTCAGTAAATTTGCCCTGGTCAACAGGGCAGTGTTATCCAATGGTCAGTGTCAATAGATTTTAATTCTGGGGGAATTCTGCACCTGTGCAGAATTCGTGTCCCCCACAGATTTATTTGCTTCCCTGAAGAAAAATGACTTTGACAGGGAAGCTGCAAAAGCAGTCAAACACCACTCCCTAACTGTGCAGATGCATTGTTTTCAGGCACCTGGAGCAGCTGGTGGAGAGGTAAATCACCACAGGGCTGGGGACACCCTAGCCAGTAGCTCCTACCCTGCACCAGGATTAGCTGCTAGTCCCAGCTGGGCTGGAAGCAGGAGAAAACAGGATTTCCTCTTTCCCTGCAAGAGTGGCTGTGTCAGACCCACCCCCCAAAACCTCCCCCAGCTGCAGAAAGCTCAGCATCCTGCCCCCTTTGCTCCTCAGCTGCAGGGGGAGGGGTCACTGTACAGGGAGCTGCTCCCCTATCTGCCCAATCCCCGTGCATCCAGACCTCCCATACCCAGACACCCTCACCAAGCCTTACCCCGTACACCCAGAACCTCTGTAGCCTTCCATACGTGAACCCCACCCACGGAACTTCAACTCCTGCATCTGGAGCCTCTGCATAGTCCTGCTGCCTCCAGACTCCCAACCAGACCCAGACCACCCCCCACAGAGTTCCTTGCACTCAAACACCCATGCTGATGAGCCCTGCCTTCTACACCATCCTGAGCCCCCCATCCAGACCCTCACCCCATCAACCCCCAACTAGCTGCACCCAGACTCCTCTGCTGAGCCCCAACCATTTTCACCTGGAAGCTCTTGCAGAATCCCATTGCCCCTGCACCTGGACACCCCCCCACAAGCCTCTGTGCATCCAGATCTCACCACACCTAGATATCTCCCGCCCCCACAACTCAGCTGCCTGCACCCAGATTGTCACACACAGAATCCTCTCACCCACATCTGGATCCCCCCACACTTTGAGCCTGCCTGCCCCATACCTGGTGCAAAGGGGCAGGGCCCTAGGGTATTTCTGGGGCAGGTGCAGGCCTTGTGCTGCATCAGGGTTGGGTGCAGCCTCATCACTGAGTCCATGTCCTGGGGTGGGGAGGCTGCAGGGTGATCTCTCACCTTCGTGCAGCCAGTGGCCTGTGCTCCCCACTGCCATACTGGAGCCTCTGCATTTATTTGACGAATAAAACTTGCAGAATTTTAAAATATTGTGTGCAGAATTTTTAATTTTTTGGCTCAGAATACCCTCAGGAGTAAGATTTGCTCCAGTTAACAGGGCTGTAAGCCCTAGCAGCCAGAGTCCATAGATTCTCCCTCCTCAGCAAGGCCTAGTGGCCAGAGTCAGGAAGGGGGCTGCCACACACAAGAAGAGGGGGTGGTAGCTCGGATAGGGGGATCCAGGCCTTCCCTCTTCACTGGACCCTAGCCCAGGGCCCTGGTAGTGGCAGGAATGCGTGCCACTGAGTCAGTGTTGGGGGTTCCGACTGAAACACACTGACTCAAAAGTCTGGTTCACTAACCAGACCATTATTTAATTCCCCTGGGCTGCTTCCTACTGTAGTTCCCGTTGCTGTGGTCTGGGCATCTCTGCTATCTCTGGGTTCCCAGGTCTGTGCTGTCCCCAGCGATTCCTGATGCAGCGAGGTCTTCATAGATACCTTGGCGTCTGCCTGGGTTATGGTGTCTGCAGCCCCCATGGCCTTGGGCTTCGACTGATCCTTGGCTGGAGCCAGTGGAGTACCTCCTTCCTCCCCAGTGGTCAGCCCCAGCTGAGCTGCTCCCTTTTATACCAGTGCACCTTGAGCATGCCCAGTAAAGTGAAGGGGATGTGGTTTCCTCAACCCACAATGTAGGGTTAACTCTTCCCTGTCCAGTGCGGGGCGAGTACTCCCCATCACACACCCTAAAAAATATTTTTGTGGCAACCTTGTCTCTTCCCTCATCTCAGACGTTTGCTAGTCCTCCTCAGTGTGTAAGGGATTAGATGAATAGTACATAACCTCTTGAATATATTTGCTGTTGTGAATTACCTGATAAATACTGGGAAAGAGTCAGCAGCTCCTGGTCCTATTTGCTCAAGGTGAAATTTGAACTTGCTATGGGCGAGAAGGATGAGTATATTACAAGGGACGAGGCCTTTGGGCTGTTACCGTAAAGGTAGGGATAGTGCTAATGCAGGCTGTCACCAGTGTTGCTTTACAATAGTTGTTTGCATCGTTACACAGACCAAACAATGTTAAATGATCTTGTGAGACCAAAGGGTTTAATTTAGTGAAAGAGCCAAGTGGCTCTTAACTACCTTGCCTAAGTTTCCATCATTCTTGAGGTTTCTGACCCAAGTTGCTTATTTGAAAGAATAAGCCAGCTCTTTGCATTTCTTTTATGGGGTTTATGAAGAAATAAGCAAACGGATCAAATTAAATGAATATATTTTCAGATCAAGGTGACAATTGGAATTAAATCAATAGGTTAATGGCTTAACAATTGGTTTAAGTCTGTCAATCGGTCAGATCATCAAATAAATATACCAGATAACCAGATCATGGGCTGACATAAATGATTACTCTTACTCTTGCAGCAGGAAACTGAAAGGGGTGACTGTTTCGGTTCAGTCTAATGCACCCCACCTCTACAAAGAAATTCTGCACATGGTTGTGAAACTGTTTTAGTTGGTGTAGGTCATAGCTGTCCATTTCAGTTTTAAGAGATTGCCTGCAGTGGTCAAATCAGTTAGTCTTAATGAAACAGGCCAAAGTGGTTTCTTAAACCACCTCTGAATGCTACTTCATGCTTTCTCCATAAATATCACTGTTATAGTAACTAATCTTCTCCTCCTCTTATTCCCCTGCCCACAGAGCTTGCAAGTTATTTCAGAACAGAAGTAGGTATTAATATTAATACCCATCTCTTGTATATAGGTCTTTTCATGAGTACATCTCGAAGTGCTTAAAATCGTTAATACTTAAAGTTTGCAGTACAGCAACTCTGAATAACACTCTTCCTCAACTGAGGAAAACTGTGTAATGATTCAGTGTCAGAATTAAGATTTGGGATTAGGGAATCATTATTGGAGCTGGTTCCCAAAAAGGAGAATCTCACGTATTCACATTCATATCTCAAAAGAGGTAGAGAAAAATGATAATGGGTAAGGTTGTGATTTAGTCAAGGAGATCTTGGAAGTCACGGAATCCATGACTTCCGAAGACCTCCATGACTTCATCCAGCACCGTGTAGGCGTTGCAGGGTCCCCTGCCGGCTGCGGAGGCAGAGAGCTGCAGGGTACCCCAGCCACCCCAGGTGGTGGGAGCCCCCTGCAGTTCCTGGCCACCAGTGGCAGCAGGGGGACCCTCCACAGTTCCTGACCGCCACGGGTGGAAAGGGGGACCACCACAGCTCCCAGCCACTGTGGGTGACTCCTGGTCCTCCCGGCTGCCCCGGATGGGAGAGGGGACTCGTGCCACTCCTGGCTGCCAGCAGAGGGGGACCCTGAAGCTCCAAGCCCCTGTGGATGGGTGGGCGGAGGGCCTGGAGCTCCCAGCCTGCCTGCAGCTGGTCAGGCCCCCCATTTTGTCATGGATATTTTTAGTAAAAGTCAGGGACAGGTCACGGGCTTCTGTGAATTTTTCATTATTGCCCATGACCTGTCCTTGACTTTTACTAAAAATATCTGTGACAAAATCTTAGCCTTAATGATGGGCTATGTCTCCCCTCCATTTCCCCTCCCCTCCCAATAATAAAATAGAAAAGAGATAATTTAGGTAAAAAGAGATGGAACTTTTCAGCTTCGTTGTCTTGTGGTCTTTGTCTCACATATTATTTGGTTGTAGCTAGTGTTACTAGAAATGGGTGATGGAGTAGCTTGGTGACAGAGCTGGACGCCAGTAGGGGTCTTTTAAACAGTAGCAGACAGCTCTGACTGGCTAGGCAGTGAAAAGTCTTTATTACATCTTCTCTTAGGTAGCCTTCCAAAGGAGGGGCATTCCTTTCAGATGTGGGACAGAGAGAACGTAGTGCCTTCTTCGTGATCTTGACGCTTATGGGGCAACTCCCATTTTGTTTTAGGTACTACCTTTGTCGCTTCAGGGCCAATTAGGTGGTCCGTGTGCTCTGGATACAATCAGCATGGCCCAGTCCTTATTGTGGTGGGCAGGCTTCATTTTGAGGTCACTGCGGAGAGGCCTGGTCAGGAGGCCACTGTCTGGAAAGCTCTGCTGTTGCAACTGCATGCCATGTATTCTTTCAAAATACAAATATAGCAATTGTGTGGGCCCCACCCTAAGGAATCCCTTTCCAGCCTTCTAGTGAGGGATAATGGCCCTGTGGCCCATTCTTGGCACCACCATACATTATAGGCCTAAGCTGTTTCTTAAAAATACCCATGTTCTCATACATTCTCTCATCAGACTGGAAATAAGTTTAACTAGTCCATGACCATTGCCACATCCTTGCATCAAGCAAGAAAATTAGGGAAGTGTAATGGTAGGACCACAACTGGCTACAAGTTTGATTTATAGTCAGTAACTTTTGATCTAAAAACAAAGGAGCTGATTTTACATCTTAGTAATGTAAATTCTATTTTAGTATAAAACAACTGAAGTTTTTATGCCAACCCAAAATCTTCACTAGGACTCCTTTTTTTCACATTTTCCAGCCGTGTGTATCTGGGTTTTTTAAATTTCACCTATAAAACGGAATTTTAGAACTCAAATGTATTTGCTAGCCCAAAATTTTACTTGTGAAAATTTATTTTCTGATGTAGTAGAATTATAAATATTGTCTTGCCCTGCTTTTACCCCCAGATCTTTCTTTATTCTGTGCTGGGTTTGACCCTTCTTTTATTTCTATGACATGCAAAATATGATGTAAACCCATCTTCATATAGTTTCACTAGTTTAAACTAAAACTAGAATATAGCAAATAGAGCCATTGTGGCTTTCCACTTTTTTTCTTCCTCTTGCTCCACTAAAAATGTCCTCACAAGAATGGAGAAAGAGAGAGAGATGCATACATTCAGGATCCAGAAATTAACTGTATCCAGCTGTTTAGTTACTCACAGACTTCATAATCTGCTCTGGGAATTGAAGCAGAACTGTAGGGCTGAAGGGTCACCACCCTGGCATCATTGATGCAGTGCTAATAAAAAGCCACTTTCATTGGTTATTACTGGATCATGCATTAGGGAGACAGAAAAATTCACTGTCCTGCTTAGTCATGAAAGAATATGTACACAGAGTCCTCGCTTTGTGAGCAACTGAATATATTATCAATTATTAAAGCTGTAGTATCACTTTCCCTGTTACGGGCCTTGTTTTGTATTAAATCATTTTTAGAACAGATGGCTAACAGAAGTTTGGTGTGGTGTTTTTTTCTTTCTCCTTTGTCATAGCACATTCTCTGCAGGGATTAGTTTAATTTTGCTTCTGAAAGTGTTGACAGCTCAGCCTCTGATATTACAAGGGTAAAATGAATGGCTCCTTTAAAAATAAAAAACAACTCTCTACTAAATGCTTTGTACATGCTCAATGACTTTGACTAAGCTTACAATTTAAGACATTTTCACCCAAATCTTTTGTCACGGGACCTCTGTCGGAGTCTGTGTGACCTGAGTATGTGTAGCTCTTAATTAGAGGACTAAAACATATTATGGCAGGAGTGCCAAATATCCAGTTTTCAGGCCACCTCTGGCCTGCTTGGTGTGTTTATCTGGCTCCCATGACAAATTCAGGTTCTGCAGAATTTAAAGTTTAGTGTCAAATAGAAATAAATTTCTAGTCCTAGAGGGTACTAAGATAACTTTCCAAATGTAAATTAATACAGCACTGTCTTAGGCACCCTGAAAGGATAACACTATCTATGAACTGTCCACAGTCATCTCAGTAAGTTCTTGGCTATTAAGCCTAATGATGATACTGTATAGGCCACATTTTAACTTAAATGAACAATTTTGTGCCTAATTTACTTACACAATTATTGCAGTTGTGTACATAAATTGGGTAACTGGATAAACAAATAGACAACAGGCAGCAATAGTGGTGGTCTTAAAAGTGCCCTACATCACTTCTTTTCCACTGAGTGGTGCTGAGTGCAGCAGTGAATTTTGCTAAAAGTTGAGTTATTTCACCAGGCACATGTTCTGTCCTCAGTCTTTGTGCAAACAATCCACTGTTGTCAGTGAGAGAGCTGCAGAGGATTGAGAGTAAGATGGCTCTAGCACACTAACCCCAGTTTGCAGCCCATTATCAAAAATTTAATTCCATCATTCCCATATAATCAGTTGCATACCTCTGTAAATGAACTCTGTACCCTTCCTAAAAACACTGACAGTGTAAACACTATTCCCTTTCTCCCACCACTAACAGCTTCACCTGCACACAGCGTGCCAGAAACAGGGAGCAACATACACCTCTGCTGCTGCCAGATGTACCTAGGTAGTCACCGACTGTCTCACATTTCAATGAAAAAGTGATTTGTGAAGCTCTCACAAGGGGCGGAAAGCAATCTGAAAGGATTTTAAGTGGCACACAGAGGTAACTAACGCCATAGTTAATAATGCAGTGATAATACAAATAGTAAAAGTATTGAAAGCAGAAAACTGTATTTGCTGGCTGGGAAGCTTGTTTAATGTTTACAGCCAGGGAGCAGAATGTAGAGGGGGGTGAGGAATATCAATGGAGTCTACAAATGGATTCCTGTAAAGGGGACAGAAGTCTATCAAAAGAACCTCAGCACAGAGACGGGGTTAGAATCTTAGCAGCGAGATAGGGTGAGGTTTTAGTGCTGGCTGTAAAATTTTCTTACTGTTCCTACTGTTTTGTTGTTCCCAGCAGCACTGCCAGTTTTGCATGTGTCCATTGTGGTCAGAAAGATGACTGCTATCATTACCGGGTGAGGTTCAGGAATGACAACTGTAATTAGAAACCTGCCTTTCAAATATTGCAGTTTACATATGTACGGTTAAAGAGGTTGCCATCTTTTTGGTAAAACTGTGTAGGACACATAGTTGAAACAAAGTTTAACAGGCTTGATGATCTTAGGGTATGTATACACTGCCATCTGAGGTGTGATTATGGCTCAGATGGCCATAGCCACGCCAGCACAGCTAAAAATAGCAGGGTAGATGTCGTAGTTTGGGCTTCAGTGCGGGCAGTACAAGCAGGCTAGGGACCCTGGATACATACTTGTGTTGCCAGCTCGTGCTGACGCCCATGCCCCCATGTCTTCGTTGCTATTTTTACCTGTGCCAGTGCAGGTGTGTCTACCTGTGCTGCAATCGCACCTTGGTTTGCAGTGTAGACGCTCTTTTAGGATCACCGTAGTCCCCCAGTACGTTTCAGGGTTTTGTGTACTCTGAAGTGGGGTTAGAGCAGCTGTTCTCAACACATGGCCCAATTAGCACACAGCTGCAGCGCAGCTGTGTGCTACCAAAAAAAATATCGAAATTTGCCGCTCTGGTCTGGCAGGGGGCGGGGCTTGCTAAGGGGGAGACAGCGTCTTGCAACCTGCACCAGTGCTCCCCTCCCAGCAGGGGGCTGGTGAGTACCACAGTGGGGCAGAGGGTGGGAGAGTGGGTCTGTGGGTAGGTTTGTGGGGGAAATAGGGGTTTTCCCCAGATTTTAGGAGGGGCTCTGCTCCTGGCCCCCCTTCTTGGTTCCTGGCTGCCAGCCCACCGGCCTCTCTGTTCTTGGCCTAGTGCTGGGAGTCCTGGCTGCTGTCTGGCCCCGCGCGGCAGCGGAGTCCAGGGGTGTGTCCTGGCTGCTGCCTGGCCCCGCGCAGTGGGATTTGGGGTCCACCTGCCATCCCACACCCAGGGGTCCGCTCCTGGCCACGCTCTGGGCGGAGGCACTGGGCATAAGGGACTGTGAGTGGTTTTAGGGTGCTGGGTGCTGCGGTCCACAATGATAAACAATTTGAGAATCACTGAGTTAGACTAACAGCTCTACTTGCCTGATAAAGCAATAATTTATCTAGGTAGCATTTTTCCAAAATCTCAGCTTGCCAGTGTGGTAAATTTTTAGTCCATATTTACCATACTACTACTGAAAAATTGTCAAGCCTGTGCATGTGTTGGAACTATTAATTGGCTCACTGTAACAGCTTTGTACTTTCAAACTAGGCGGGTGGGTGGGTGTCAAAAGTAGAGATCAGGATTGAAGACGACTGATGAAACTCATGCCACGTTCAGAGCAGTTGGACATCTTCAGAGAACTGCTGCAGTCATTGGTTGAATTTTTGGATTGCAGCACAGAACAAAATTGGGCAAGTGGAGGCGTGCATCTTTCTTTTAGAAGACATGTCTGATTTAAATTCCATGGTATGGGGAAAAATGTGCATTGAGCTCTCCCTGGCCATTTACAGATGATTAGTTGGCGGAAATGTAATGTTAAGGAGACTTGGGGTAATTTAGCTGCTAATAAAGGTGACTGTTTCCTGCTGTTATGAGAATACTTATGCTATTATGTCTTTATTTCTAGAAGGTTGTGGTCTGCTTTAAGTGCACACTAGAACTGAATATTTTAAATTTTAAATTAAAAAAAAATCTTGGATCAATACAGTTACCCTCACATCTTCTGGACAGGAATATTCACTACTGAATAATACATTTCAGACTTTTTAAGTGCTTCATTTGAAAATATAATAAGCAAATTTACTTTAGTGACATGCTAAATCAGGGGTGGCCAACCTGAGTCTGAGAAGAAGCCAGAATTTACCAGTGTACATTATCAGAGCCACAGTAATACGTCAGCAGCCCCCATCAGATTCCCCTTCCCCCCCCGCCGCTCCCAGCACCTCCCACCCACTGGCAGCCCTGCCAGTCAGCACATCTCCCTCCCTCCCTGCACCTCCCGATCAGCTGTTTCATGGTGTGCAGGAGGCTCTTGGGGGGAGGGAGCGAGGGCGTGGCAGGTCAGGGGAGAAGGCGGGAAGGGGTGGAGTGGGGGCAGAGCTTGTGGCAGAGCCAGGGCTTGAGCACTGAGCACCCCACCCCCGGCACATTGGAAAGTTGACGCCTGTAGCTCCAGCCCTTGAGTCGATGCCGATACAAGGAACCGCACATTAACTTCTGAAGAGCCACAGGTTGGCCACCCCTGTGCTAAATGATTGTGTGATTTGAGACTTCCTAACAGAGCAGAATGAAATATATCTCAAAACAAATTAATACTCAATATTATTCACAGTGCTGCAAAAAGATTACATGACAAGATGCTTAGGTTTTTGCAAATCCTAAGTGGTATGTAACGTTTAATGTTATGTTTGTTTACTTTTTTTAAATGACTGTAACCTAGGATTGTATACCTGTACTAAAGCAGACAAGAGAACTGCCTGGTGGTGGGGTTTGGGGGAGGGGAAAAGGAAGTGGTGATGGAGAATAAGGTGGTAGACATAAATTGTTGAAACCACAGACAGGTTTTTTAAAATGACAAATGCAAACCAGAATCTTTGACTTGCATAAAACTATATATACCCTCCCCTAGAGTATTTTCTTATAGGCAGAGAGTTTCAGGGGAGGGACTGTCTCATCATTTCATGTGTGTACAGTGCCTAGCCCAGTGGTCCCTGATTGGGGCATGTATACAAAGCAGTGATTAATAAAGTAATATTGAACTAAGGTGACTAGAAGCATCAGCTAGAGTCTCTCCCCTGGCATCAGCATACAATACAAAAAGCATGTGCACAACCCTTCTCAACAACAGCCAGCTCCCTTTTAATAACCCCAGCTCTATAGGGGGCAGACATTGCGTGGACAATAATTGTCATTCCTTCTAGTTTCTCTTTATTTAGCACACTAAAAGTAAAACTGGTATCTTCTCTCAACTTCAGAGATATCTCAGCTCCAGCTACAGTGCTGCAAGCACCAACCTTCGCCCTAAACCATTCAAATGTATCTGTCTGTGACTGCCTCCTCTCAGCTGTGTCTATGATCCTTCTTCAGATGGAATCCTGACACCGTATGAGTGTGGGGAAATTCTGCATCCCACTTTATAATACATGCTTGCAGCTTTTTTACAGGCAATCATTGCTGGCAATGAAAGGTTTTAAAGCATATTGCAGCATCAGGAACTGTACTAGTTTGCTCTTAATGCCACTTAAAGGCAGCAAATAAAAAAGTATTGCACTTTTGGAAGCTGAAATGGGCCTTGAAGTGAAGTTGAGTATAACCTTAGCATAACCTGCTGAGAAAGTTTTTCTATAACTGTAAGGGACTGAAGCAGCCCACGGGAACCTGCAGTGACTGAAACATTTCTATCCCTGTTCGGAGGGGTGGTGTATTGTTATAAAATAACATTGGCATGTATTTGACGGCCAGTTGCCCATGCTTAGTTGATGCATCTGTGCTTGTTATGTTTTTATATTGTGTAATTGTGGTTGTGATTAAGGCTATGTCTACATTACAAACCTTACAGTGGCACAGTTGTATAGGTACAGCTGTGTTGCTGTAAGATCTCTCATTTAACCACTCTATGCTGACGAGAGGGAGCTCTCCCAGCGCCATCATTAAACCATAGTGGTAGCTATGTCAACGAGAGAGACCCTCCTGCTGGCATAGTGCTGTACGCCACCACTTATACCGGCATAACTGTGTCACTGAGGGGGATGTTTTTTCACACCCCTGAGCATCATAAGTTATGCCCACATAAGTGGTAGTGTAGACGGCCTAAGAATGAGCTGGCTGAGAACTTACAAATGCTTCTCATACCAGTCGGGAGGGGAAGAAACAATAAAAAAATAAGCAGAACTGTTAAGATATGCTCACCTAACACATCTGGAAGGTTTGAGACTATTTCATTTCGAACACAGAGTATTGAATAACCCATCAAGAAATGTCATATAGCACATAATTTTCCCCACTTCAGTCCTTGGAAAGAGAAAAAGGTATGCAAAGAGACTGTTTCAAGGGGGCGACTTTGGGTGTTACAGTCTCCCTGTTGGAAAGGCACCGTGGGACTCCCCAGAAATTTTTCCATATGGTGCATAGCTGAACCCCCTTGAGTCTACTCCACCAGGGCTCCCTGCTCTCCCGGCCAGCTCTTCCATGCAGGCTCTCTCAGTCCCTTGTAGCAGGTCTTGAATGAGTCCTGCAGGCAGAGCAGAGGGAGACACTGGCTGTTGGAAGAAGGGCAAGGCCAGGCAAGCCCCAGGGCCATGCAAACCCTGGTGTAGGAGCTGGCCCCGGGGCAACAACGGGGAGGAGGAGCAGCGCACGTCACACTCAGGTTTGGCCCTGCATGCCCCCATCCCCCAATCACGATGGAGGCAGGGAGGGAGCAGGGCCAAAATTGAGTGAGTGTCGTTGTGACCTGGTGCATGGGGGTCACAGCACTGCTCAGGTTTGTCTCTGGAGCCCCTCTGTCATGACAGCCTGGAGTGGCCAATGCTGCTTGTTCTTTGCACTGCTGGGGGCCTGGCTCCTGCAAATGCCCTCTTCTTTCTCTCCCCTCCAACCATGTTGGCCTTCCTGGCCTTTCCCCACTGCCAAACACCTGAGCTCTGTGTGGCCCTGCCAATATTATGTACTGTGCGTCATGTGCATACGGCTGAGAGTGCCACTAGAGGCACTGGACCGCTTGGCTGGACAGCTGTACTCATGCAGCCAGCCTTGGATAAGTGAAGAGGTATTGTGAATAATTCACTTGCTCCAGGTGACCGACGTAATTGCCAGCTAAACCACAAATGTGCTGGCTTAGAACACAGCTCCATCAACTCTCAAACCACTGGTCATGGCCACATGAACTGTCCGTTCTACACCAACTCCGCTCACACCAGTTCCTATCATACAGCTCAGGGTGTACCGCTGTTTCCCTTGTCCCCTTTTTATTTAAATTTCAGTCTCTCCCTGGTAGACTTTTAAGAGCACCATACTTAGACTCCAATTCACTGCTTCCGCCTGAGTGAGCAGACGTAGCCAGCTCTGTGCTACTGGCGTAGTCATCGCTGTAGCTATGCTGCTGTAACCCCATAGTGTAGACACAGACTACAGTGACAGAAGGGATTTTTCCATCGCCGTAGGAATGCCACCTCCCTGAGTGACGGTGGCTAGGTTGACAAAAGAATGCTTCTGTTGACCTAACTGTGTCTCCCCTAACATATCACTCAGGGCATGTTCACACTACAGTCCTAAGTTGATCTATGTTCGGTCAACTTTCAGACACTGCAGTAATTACTACAGTGCCTGATGTCCACACTACCCTCCTTCTATCAGGGGTGTGCATCCTCATCAGAGTGCTTCTACCAACTGAAAAGGGACAGTGTGGAGGGCTCAGAGCCAGGACTCTCAGCTCTGTGCAGCTCCCTGCCAGGAGCCCAGCTGTCGTCCATCCCCCTGTCCCCCCCTGCTCCCGGCCTGGGGCGGGGGCAATCACCCGGGCTTCTTGCCTCCCTACTTGGAGGTATGTGAGGGGGTGCAGCCACATGAGCTCTTCAGTTCTGGGAGCAGGGAGCTTCTGGGCAGCAGCCTGGCTGGGAATGGGGAGCTGGGGGCAGCTGGGCTCCAGCAAGGAGCCGTGAAATTGACAAGACAGCCAGAGTAAGTAAGGCAGTGTACTGCCTCACTCTAACTACAATGACATAAGCGCTACATCTGTCATGGAGGTGGAGTTATTATGTCGGCATAGTAGTGCACTTACATCAGCGGGACAAGGCTGTATTGGGTACACAGACATAATTTGACATAAACTGCCCTATGTTGACAATAGTGTAGACCAGGCCATAGTCATTGCAGTTCTACTCTCAGTGCATTTTGGCGTAAAGAAAGCTTCCCAAACACCAATAATTCCAGTTGTAGTCTCTCTATTTCATCACAAAAGATGCCCCTTCTTAAAGGTGGTTATGGTGACAGGTACTCATTGGGCCACATTCTCAACTGTTCCTGCATCTTGTGCAGTCATTTATGCCTATTCAAGGGTGTACAATACTATCAAATCAGAATATTAGCATTTAGGACTTACTTTGCGCAGGTGTAAATAACTACACAAGGTTCAAAGTAGTGGAGAATCAGGTTCAATTGCCGTTGGGGGTAGCCATGTCCTTCATATGCCTTTAAACTCCATTTAGCCTGAAGGCAAATACTACAGCAATATGTGGATGCATATGGGGACTCAGAAATTCATTAGCATCTCTTTCCATGTGGTTCCTTCTGCTTTTGCAACAGGCCAAATAGGAGCTCTTTCCAAATTTCTCATGCTTCTCTCATCAAGATTGAAATCTTTTCCTAAATGTTAAAAACCCAGGCTAAGAAACCTTAATCCAAGCTAATTCAGAGAGAGGATTCCAATTGTAAGAGATTACTAAATGTAAGAGATCTCTAAAATGGGAGGTCTCTAAAATATTTTGTCATGTTTTTTTCTGCTGCATTTGTATGATCACCAAAACAATATTGTTAAACTCTTTGGTGGAATGAATTCGTTCATGTTAAACAGAATCTGGAAACTTCCCTGTGCTTCCAAAATTGATCATTACTGCCTTAGCGCTTAGCCAGGGACATCCCTCCCAACATGATTTTATTTCTGGCAGATGGAGCAGGCATTCTCAAGGTCTCTAGCAGATACTTATTAGCTGAGGTCTTATAGAATACTGAGCTTTTTCTTAAAAATTATTAAAAGTTTTAACATTTCTTTTATAGTCAAATTGCCACTTGTAGCCAATGTCCTCGATACCCTCATTGCCTTATAGTGATCCAATTCAGTTGCCCATCTTACAAGTTGAGGGTGAGTGGAAGGAGGACGAGGACATCTGAGATGCATACATTGAGGCCCCAAGATTCAGAAGTGATGTTATTCAATGGAAATATGCTATTAGGAGATTTCTGCAAGGAAAGCGGTCTAGGTTGCATCCAGATTTAACCTGGTTCCTCAGTTCAACTCTTCCATCACGGAGAGGAAAAATCCCAACATACAGGAACTAAGATGGGCTCCTAGAACATGTCTGGCCAGACCTAATAGGCAGGCCTCTGACAATATCTTCATCTGGAGCCAAGAATTAATTTTACAACTTGTATAAAAGGTAATGTAAATCTGCCATCTCAAGAGTCCTTAAGCCTAATGGAGAAATTAAACATTTTTCTTTCTCTTACCTTTGTACCAGTTCAACTTCAGATGCGGGGGTGGGGGTGGGGGGGTTCTAAGTAGAAATGTCATTAAAAAGGAAGTAATTTTGTGGAATTGTAATATACTTCACTTATTTACGTTCTATTATCTATCCCAAGTGATACAGATTAAAATATAATTTCTGAATAGAGAAATGATAATCCAGATACTGTCATTCCCTTTAAAAGGAGCATATTGGGGCCTTTAAGATTTATTTTGTAAATGATGAATTTCTAATTGATACATGCACAGTGCAGCCAAGAGGACCTGAGCACTATCATTGCCAGGAGGCGTTGGAGATGGATCAGTCATGTGCTTCCATCACCAGAGTAGCAATAAGATGGACACCTGAAGGCAAGTGAAACGAGGCTGCCCAAAAACAACATGGCGAAGAGCTGTGGAAGCTGAGCTGAAAAACGTGGGGCACAGTTGGGGAACCATTTAAAGACTTGCTAGAAACAGACAGGAGAGGAAGGAGCTTTGTCACACCCCTAAACGTCAGAGGCATAATAGGAACATGATAACGATGACATGCAAAGTGTTTTTTATGTAATTTACTCTTTAGGAAGATCATCAGGAGAAATATACTATCTAGCCTGGCACTGGATTACTTCAAGATTTAGATTTACTGAGCATAAGTGGTAGGTGGGTGGTGGGTTTGTTTTTGTTTTTTTTAAGTTTCTTGGGTAGAAAGAGTTGTAAGACTAATTTGATCTTTATTTTAGAAAAATGTACCCATTTAGTTACTTGGATTTATACACACACACACAAAGTGAGTACCCAAAGCACACAAATTAGAAGAATAAAATAGATAATTAGTAACTAATACCACAACACCCACTAAAATTCAACTTCCTACATCACACCCACAATCTCCCCCCACCTCCCAGGCAGATACAACCTCCATCAAACCATTCTCTCTGCTCAAGCAAATTGCGCCTTGCGTAGGGCGTTGAAGGACAATGGGCTATTTCAGACAGGGTAGGGAGATGGTTCCAAATCTGAGGATCCCTCATGGAGAGAATTACTTCTAGCCCCCGCCTCCCCTTTTAAATTGAGGGGGATCCAGCCCAAGGCCTTCTGCTGTTTGCAGTTGTGATAAGGCACAAAGTGAGAAGCTGTCTTTCATGTAGGAAGGTCTTAAGCCGTTTATGGTTGTTCATATTTCGTTGATAATTATTGTTTTGGTAAAATGTATTCCAAATCTGAAAGCAGCCACAAACCAGTTCCCCTGAGACAAAAGGCTAGCTAGTGCCTTAGCCAGGTGTCAGCAAAGTCAAATGGACTGTCACCTGGTTAAATGGCCATTCTTTATCAGGAAAGATGAGATGGGCAAAAATCTACATGAAGAACAAAAGAAACAGCTGGCAGTTCCCGTCAACACAAACATTGTCTTCTGAGCCTCATTCCTGAGCCTCTTCTTTAGATGATTCTCAAAGAAGAGAAATGCTATAAGAAAGGAGGGCAAACCCCCCAAGATTATCTCTCCCCTTCCTCTCTGTCCATGGCATCAACAACACTTGAAGAGCAAAGGAAACAGAATTGGACTGGAAGAAGAATCCTGATTGAAAGAGTTCAGCCAGTAAGATTGCTAAGACGTGGTGAGAGAGACTTTTGTTTTGAATCTACTTAGCTTGTTAAGTTAGGAATTGGTTGTAATTTACTTTTATTTTCTTGTAACCAATTCTCACTTTTATGCTTCATTACTTGTAATCACTTAAAATCTGTCTTTCTGTAGTTAATAAATTTGTTTTAGCGTTTTATCTAACCCTGTGTGTTTGGATTGAAGTGTTTGGGAAGCTCCCATTGGGATAACAGGATTTGTGCATATAATTTTCTATTAATAAAATGACAGACTTTCTATGAGCTTATATTGTCCAGGAGAATGCGGGAAGTACGAGACACACATTTCTGGGGGAAGGTCTGGGACTGGAAATTTGCTGGTGTTACTCTGCAGTGTAATTCAAGAGCGGCTGGCATTACCACTCATACAGTAAAGCTGGGAGTAATCTAAATTCTGGAGGCTGTCTGTGAGCAGACCAATAGTGGTTTGCTGTCACAGCTAAGCAGAGTAAAAGGCACCCCAGATTTGAGAACTGAGAGGACACAACTGTTCATCAGTCCAGATTGCACCCTGGGTAATGTCACAGTAGTACTATACAAGGTTCATTGTAGTTCTCTAACTTTGACATTACAGAGACCTGGATCATGGTAGCAAGGTCTGAATCCAAATGAAACTTTTGTATTCTCAAAGGCAGAACTGTTCCCTGATGCTGCTTGTATCGTAATTACAAATGGAGAGTAAATACCTTTGATACATCCTGGCCATGTCTTTTGGTTGCTTTCTCCAGCCTACTGGCTTATCCAGACTGAGATGCAGCCCAGCTAGTTCTTAGACATGCCCCAACCTCAGCAGACACAAGAGAAGGAGTTTAACAGCTCCAGCTGGGTGAGGTGTTGTCGGCATACTGAACAGGTTGTAGCCTATATCCCCTTACCAACATTTCGACTCTCCCTACATAGCCTTTGAATATTGAGAGAGACAGTTTGGAACCCTGTGGAATGTCAAATGATAGCGGCCTTAGAGCAGCCTTTCAACCCAGGAAAGAACAGAGCCAGCCAGCAGCAGCAGTCCTCAGCATAGTCAACAATACCTCATGGTCTGTGGTACTGACGGGCTACTGAAACATCTGTCATCAGCATCCTTAACATATCTTCATGGCCAGGAGGCTGTTGTCTAGCAGCCTTACCAGTGCTGTTTCTGTTCCATATCCAAGTTGGTACCCAGATGGACAAAGATCAAGAATATCTGAGGTGGTTAGTCACTCAGTTGTCCCGACACAACCTTCTCTAAAATCTTTACCAGAAATGGAAGATGTGACAGTGGGGGATAGCCAGGTTGTCGGCATCAAATATTGGTTTCTTGAGCAAAGTACCCACAGTAGCGTCTTTAAGAGAAGCCAGCACCCTGCCGTCTTTAATGTAGGCATTAACAGTTTCTGTCAGCAATAGACCCAGTATTCCCCCACTAGTCTCCATCAGCCAGAAGGGATGCAGATCCTAAGAACAGATTGTGGGGTGGCATGTGTCCAGTACCTTTAGCACATCAGTGAGCATTGGTCATCCAGAGGAGACCTAGCGTTTTGTCCCTTCAAGATTCCTTTCTGTAAGGATAGAGGCAGACTGACTGTTGCTTCTTCAAGAATGGCCCCATGACCTCAAATTGAAGTATACCTTGATAGCATCTCTAGATTTTCCAGACTGATAGCTGAAGTTTAATCTGTTGTGAACAGAGAATAAAGAAATCTACCCCCCTCTCTTTTTTTCCTTCCGCTTAGACCAGTGCAGCCTGGCAAAGGGGCTGGTACTCTATGGCTTTGTAGAGAGAGGATAGTTTCCAGTATCACTTAATTCTTCTACACGGCAGATAAATAATTAAAATGCTGCTGCAGGAAACCCTAAACGCAAGGTCACACAGGGCATGGCATATGCAGTGCAGTGTGAAGGATAGGCAACAGCGAGAGAGGAGTGTAAAAACGATGATTCCTGAATGCTTCAGTGTGGCTGTTGTCAAAAGCATTTACATGATACCTTGACCACCCTCTTTGCTCCTCATTGTCCTGAAGAAGAGGCTATTTTGTTTCACCCTTCCAATAACCATCTGTCACAACAGAACGTCTTCCTCAAGGATAACAAGGCAAAAGTGAGGCACTTCAGACTCTTTAATACTTACTGTCCTTTTTCAATCAGGCTACGTTAGCATTCCTTTAGAAAATTTGTGTAGACTGATCCATTTCCCAACAGGCCTCTTCTCTTTGTCCTCATACATATTAACTTTTGGTGAGACTGAATGATCTGCTCCTTTCCGCTTTTACTTTTCAGCCTTGGAAGTACCTGTTGATATAATAAACTATTGGAAAATCTCTCTTTGTAATATTCATAAAGCCCTACTCTTTTAAACTTGAGGCAGTCAAGAGTTCTGCAGCCAGAATATTCTGTAAAGAACCATGCAATGCTTCCTAGTCCTACTCCCACATCCCCCACACAAATCCTTTGTTACCTTTGTTGGTTTCTTCTCAATCTCTGAATCAAGTTAAAAATCAGCCTTTCTGATTTTTTTTTCTCAAGTATGGACTCATTACATCTTGCCTCTGACTTCATATCCACTGAGTCCCAATTTATTCACACCACTGATGTTGGCCTCTTGTTTATCCCTCTCCCTTTTGTTTCCATCACGAGCAGGCTGATTGTCTTAGCAAAGATACTGTGGACCATTCAGAGCTGTCACTTGGAATCTTGGGCTGAAGTCTTGTCCAGTCCTGTTCCCACCAGGCAAGAGAATGAAGGCAGGAGCTGGGGATGCTCCTGCTTTTTAACTTACAATTTATTGGTCAACTCTGAGAAGTGTATTCACTTTTAGCTATTAAAAAGACCGAGAGATGTATTAGGACACAAAACATGTTAGTACCTTACATAGTAGTAGCTCTATGGAAGAAGGTGAACTTTTGGACTCTGAGGACCAAGTTCACTGCTGGAATAATTGGGTACAGTCTATTGAAGTCAACTGACTTGAACTTTCTTAGCCAAGCAATGGATTCTGCTCAGCTGACGATTGTCCAGAATAAGCTGTTTCCAGGAGAAAACTCTGACCTTGTTTTCACTACCATGCTAAATCAGTGCCACTGTCATGGATGGGAGAGTGTCTCCCCTCGACATAAAGCGGTGCCTACACTGCTCTAAGTCTATATAAGTTACGTCGACTTAAGTTACGTAACTTACATAACTTAACTAACGTAACTTAGATTGATTTACAAGGTTAGTGTCAACAAAGCCTCTGACAGAAGTGATCAAGCCTGTTGTAATGCATTAGGTATACAGGAGGAATAAGAAGAGAGGGCTTCGGGCAAGTTTATTTGCTCTGAGATAACAAATATTCTTTTTGTCACCTTTGAGGATGCAATCAAAGGAGAATAAGAATTCTGATAAGAAGACTAGAATTAATTGCTAAATGTTGTGACTCTTTGCTGCAATATGTGCACAATTTGATTGCCCAATCCATCCTTCCAGTGAATGCATTTCTAGTGTCTCTAGCAAAGGTGATGGTTATGCCATCCTTTGGAACAAAACAAACATCCCATTGAAGAAATGTTAGGAAAACCTTTCTGTATCTCTGTTTTCTTGTTACGTTTACTACAGTGGGATTGCATTGATGTAAAAAAAAAATTTGCTCTTTGGTATTAAGACTAGCTTTTTGAGTATCTACTGTAGTATTTTGAGGTATTTCTCTTTCCAGTTAAGGTCCACACCAGGCATGCAAAAAACAGATTTAAAAGAAAAAAACAGTTTAGCTAAACTTATTTGATACTCAAATATTTGGGTTTCATTTCACTTTTGGGCTGACTTTATTTCATCTGAACCAGTTTGCGCAGTACTGTTTGCTAGAGGTGCTGCCAAGCAGCCTTCTTTCCTGTGGGAGGAACTTAGCTTTGTAGTATTACTGAAATCAGTTACAGTATACTTGTGAGTGAAGCTAAGCATTGTGACTGGTTCCCCACGGGGTGCCACCTGCAACCGGGATACCACTGAGTCCCCCTGACCCACCAGCCTGGGCTCCCTCTCACACTGTGCTGCTGTGATAAGTTGCCAAGCTCTCCAAGCTTGCTCTTTCATCAGCGTACGTACAGGTAGGGACGCACCCAAATGCAGTACTTACAGGTTGCTGTGATCAGCTCTTCATGGGGAGGCTTCAGCTAAGAAACTGCCCAGCTGCTCAAGAACGCACCCTTCTCTGGAGTGTAAACCTAAAATTATACCGTTTGCACTGCACAGAGATCTGTATAGCGTAAGCTAATGAAATTCGTTCCCTCCCTCAATGTAGATAGAGAATATACAACAGCTTTTTGCCCCAAGTTATAACTCCCACAAACTGGTTTGTGATAAAGCAAAAGCAAATGTATTAACTACCAAAGATAGATTTTAAGTGATTATAGGGGATAGCAAACAGATCAAAGCAGGTTACCTAGCAAATAAACAAAAATGCAATCTAAGCTTAATATACTAAAGAGATTGGATATAAGTAGCAAATTCTCACCCTAAATGGTGATTTAAGACCACTGCAGAGATTCCTTAAGGGGCCAGCTGCCCTTGCTTGCATCTTAAAAACCCTGGGTATTCCTTTCACAGGCTAGAAATCCCTCTAGCCTGGGTCAGACCTTGTACCTCAGGTATTTCCAAGGTGTTCCCACAGTCCAGATCAACACCTTCTATCACTAGGTGTTGTAGGAAGGCGGAGCAGATTGGGGTGCAGATTGGGACATGGCTCAATGTCCTGTGATGCATTGCTTTCTGTCCCAGCATTCCATGGGCTTCTGGCTTTCTTTTGCAGCATTTTTCAATGGCCCTTCTTTGCTGTGCACCCTGGCATCTTTGTGAGAAGGGTTGGATCCTGCACTGCTATCCTGTGCTGTGTTAACTGTCATGAAGACACCACGGGTGGCAGTGCAGTTAAGTTCTAAACTGAAGAAGACTCCCCGGCACCTGACATGCTGTGTGATATGAATAGGAGCAATTTTAGATTGCTTTTGGCATTCACAGAACAGCTGCATAGGGTAGACCATCACTTTTGGGCTCGGGAAACAAGAACTGAATGGTGGGATTGTATCATGATGCAGGTGTGGGATGATGAGCGGTGGCTACAGAACTTTCGGATGCGGAAAGTCACCTTCCTGGGACTATGTGTAGAACTTGCCCCTGCTCTGCGGCACAAGGACATCAGAGTGAGAGCTGTCCTATCAGTAGAGAAACACGTGGCAATCGCTGTGTGGAAGCTGGTGACTCCAGACTGCTACCGGTTGGTCGTGAATCAGTTTGGAGTGGGGAAGTCAACTGTTGTGGCGGCGTTAATGCAAGTATGCAGGGCAATAAATCGCATCCTGCTACAAAGGACTGTGAGTCTGGGAAATGTGTGTGAAATGGTGAACAGGTTTGCAGAAATGGGTTTCCCTAACTGTGGAGGGGTGATAGATTGCGTATATATTCCAATTTTGGCACCAGAACACCTTGTGACGGAGTATATCAATAGGAAGGAATACTTCTCTGTGGTCTTGCAGGCGCTTGTGGATCACCGTGGACATATCACTGACATCAACACGAGGTGGTCCGGGAAGGTGCATGAGCCATGCATCTTCAGGAACGCTGGCCTGTACAGAAAGCTACAAGAAGATTACACTGTGGGATGTTGAAATGCCCATAGTGATCCTGGGAGACCTGGCGTAACCCTTACAGCCATGGCTAATGAAACCTTACACTGGACACCTGGACAGCAGTAAGGAGTGGTTAAGAACAGGCTGAGTAGATGCTGGATGACAGTGGAACGTGCCTTTGGCAGATTAAAGGTGCGCTGGCAATGCCTTTATGACAGGTTAGACCTCAGTGAGGATAATATTCCCATGGTGATAGCTGCGTGCTGTACATTGCATAATCTCTGTGAAGCTAAGGGTGAAAGGTTTGCTCAGGGGTGGAGTGTTGAAGCAGACTGCTTGGCTGCTGATTTTGTGCAACCAGATACCAGGGCTATCAGAGAAGCCCGGGGGGGGCGGGGGGGATTCAAATCAGGGAGGCTTTGAGGAAACACTTTGAAAATGAGAACCAGTAACGTCTATCGCTGTGATTGGTGCTGGAAAACTGCATGTAATGTAACATTGCTAGGAAGCGATGGTGACATTGGGGGCCTTACGTTCCAGTAAGCAAATGATTTAAACTGCCTGTGCATGTATTGGTGGTGCCCGCTATCTCCATTTGTAGGAAACAAATAAAGATGAGTTACCCTTCAAAAACTTTGCTTTTATTGCACAAGAAACAGTACACACAAACAAACACACAAAGATTCTTGGTGGGAAATGAGGTACCAGGAAAGGGCAGACTTCCACAGCTGTATGTAGGTCCAGCTATCACTGTGAAAGTTGTCCCACGGGGTGGAGTGAAGGGGAAACTGAGAAGTCCCGGAAAGCAGAAAGGACTGTGTGGGTGGAGTTTTGGGGGCACAGAAAAGATTTCTGAATGTGCTGCAGGGGCGGGCAAGCGAGCATGGATCCTCTCAGTCTGCCACAGTACTAAGGACTGCAGCATCTGCGTTTGCTTCTCCATTATTTTAATCATCCACTTAGTTGCGTCCTTGACAAACTCTTGATTCTCTTTCCTGTCCTGCTGTTTGGCGTCCCAGCACTCCTTAAGTTCCCTTTTTTCTGCATTAGAGCAGTGCAGTACTTCTCGGAACATGTCGTCTTTGCTCCATCTTGGGCACTTTCTTATCTGGCAGAGATGCTCGGCCGGGGTGTGTGGGGTGTTCCTGAAGGCCACATGTGCCAAAGCACAAGGGACAATGCACAGAAGCAGGATTGTTAAATTCACACACAGCATTGAAACATTTCAGTTAAATGCACCTTTGGCAACATAATAATCACTTTCTCACTGACCCTTGACAGGCACACATCTCTGCGAACACCCAAAGCATGGTGAGTGTTGGAGGGGGAGCAGGGAGATGCTCCACATGGGGAAAAGAGCACACTCTCTGCAAGGGTTGTGGTGCAGCTGACTAGGAAAAAAATTCTCTCCTACTTTTCCACAGGTGGGGGTCATTCTAGCAGACATCTCACTGCTAAGGGTAAGCAGAGAAACGAGGGTACATCTACTCCATGCTTGTGGCTTCCGCCCTGCTCCCTATGCTGCTCGCCTGTGTGCCGCTTTGGTCATTGCATAAGTGATTGCCCAATGGCGCGGGAAGTTTCCTAGAATGAGGGAAGGAACAAAGCTGTTCTGCTACGGAACCTTTGGCAGAGGATTACTGAGTACCTCCAATAAACTTTTCAGGAGATCTCTCTGGAGGATTTCTGTGAGAACTTGGGATGCATCAACACCCTGTTCTGCCGTAAAGACTAGCTACACAGGGACAGAGCCACCTCACAGAAACACAGCCGGCCTTCTACATTTCTATACCCTGAACCCACCTCTGCACTACGCAAACCACAGCCACTTACGAGGCATCTCCTTTCCTGCTTCTTGCTCGCCGGAGACTGAGACTGGCTAGACACCTCTGGAGTGGAGAACAGTTCCTGGCTCCCTGCCCCACTGGGCGACCCTGCTGGGAGCTCCACATCGTCGTCTAACTCCACCTCTTCATCAGTAATTTTGTCCTCCAGGTTAGGTACTCTTTCTGCCTCCTCGAGGCCCTCCGAAGTATCCACGGGACTCTTGGCGATGGAGGTGGGGTCACCACCAAGGATAGCGTCTAGCTCTTTGTAGAACCAGTAGGTCTTCGGTGCAGCATCGGAGTGACGGTTTGCCTCCCTCGCCTTATGGCACACCTACCTCAGCTCCTTTATCTTCGCTCTGCACTGCAAAATGTCCCAATCCCAGTCCTTTTTGCACAAACCTCGAGAAATGTGCCCGTAGGTATCCCAATTCCTATGACTCAAGCACACAGCCTCCTCTTTCCATATACTGATCAGATTCAACAGCTCTGCAGTGGTCCAAGCGGGAGAGTGTTTGCTGTGATAACCCGTCATGGTCACCTGGGAAGACGTGATGAGACCTCTCCATGCTGAGCCAGCAGGAAATGGAATTTCAAAAATTCCAGGGGCTTCTGAAGGGGGAGTTGTAGATGGTTGTTTATCTGGCTGCAGGGCAGTGGAGTTCAAACTGCTGACTAGAGGAGTCAGGTTGAGCATTGTGGGACACCAATTAAAGCAATAAAATCAAGCATGTTGTCTATGCTGGCACTTTGTTGAGAAAAATTTAGAGGAAAAAGGTGTATTTCTCTAGTCAGGGTGGTTGTATTTTGTCACCAAAACCGGGCATTTTTCCTGACAAAAGTCACATCGCAGTGTGTAAGCATTCACTGTTTTGTCGACAAAAGGCAGTTTTTTGTCGACAAAATTTGGTAGTGTAGACAAGGCCTAATAGTATTTAGCAGGATCAAAAGATACTCCTTTAAAGTTTTAGAAGACAGAACTTTTATCATGCCTTGCCTAACAACTGTCTTTTAAATTAAGCTCACAAAGAGGATGATTGAGGCCCTGAATGTTTGGGTCACTTGTATATTCTTATGAGTACTAAAATTAAATCCTAGAGACAGTGCTGCTTAGAAGCAGAAAAGTATGTTGGCCAAACAGTTTAAAGCTCAGTGAAGTTCATTTATTTTCTTCTTTGTCAGCATAGTTAAGGAACTATGTCAGTGAGAAGTGTCCCTGTGGATAATGGGGTTACTAAGATACAGAATAAGCTTCATTTTAATTAGGCAGTTACGATTGTCTTTTGGGCTGACTGTTACCTCACCACTAGAGTTTTTTTTACAACCGTAACATAGTTTTTACAAAGTGCATCTTTATTTTTAAAAAGGATGTGTTAAATCTGAACAAAGGGATCTAAAACACTTCTATCTGGTCTAGGTAATCTCTGTCAAAGAGGAGGTTAATGTAAATTTAGTTGCAATTTTCAGTGCTTCTAGAGTCTGCATGTTCGAGGAGGCCAGAATGTGGAAAGCGTGTCAATTGTATTTTGGTTGGGTATAAACTAACACAAGGTCTTTAGAGAATAGAACTCAAATCACAATGCAGGCTGTCTTTAATTTAAGGGGGGGGGGAAGCATTTTATATTTTTCTTTAAAAGTGTGACCTAGTTATCATGATGAGTAAATGTAACTAGAGTTTTTCTTAGAATTAACTTTTGTAAGTCCAGTTCAAGTTGCGTGTACTTTTTCCCCGATATAAGGCTTCCCACACGATGTCATGTACAGCTAAATGCCAAAAAAGTGTGAATGCTCCCAGCAAAAACTAGACTTTGAACTGCGATTTGCAGTTCTGTGTGTGTGCGCATAAGCTGAAGCAGAGCTTTTGGGCTTGTACAGTGTAATTGCCTTTTTTTTTTCTTAGCGCTCTGGGTTTTCTTTTTATGTATCTGATGTATTCTCAGGAGAATGTGATTAGTTCCTTAATTCAGTCTTCTCTCCTGACTTCTCCAGCAAATGCTCCAAAATACCCTGGTTTTGAATAATCACTGTTATCTTGTTTTCACATCTGGATCATGGCAAGTTTGTTAGGAGGAGTTACAGAATGTGAATATCCACTTGGGGCGTCCATTGGTGTGACTGTTTTGTGGACTGCCTTAAAGGAGGATTTCTCTTATAACCAGATCCATGGGTGCTCTGTCTTCATGGTTCAAACCTTCCCCCTTCCTTCCCCCCCTCCTCCAAAAAAGAACAACCCTGTATATTGTGCACCTATCATGTTCACACAAGGCTCCATAATATGCAAAATGTCCAAAGGCAATAGTGTTGCACAGTACGGTTCTACATATGTTTACTGTTTTTTAAATCCCTTCCCTGCCCTCTTTCCCTACTTCCTGACTCATTGGTCTGTCATTATTTTTGATGTATGAAAAATTTTACTGAGATCACAAGTGTCTCAAAGCAAGGACTATTTTTGTTTTGTTTTGTTTCTTGGGCTTTTTAATGTGTTTATAAAGCAGCATGCACAACAATGGTGCTAAATAAATAAAAGCTGCATTTTTCTTTATCTGCCAAGGACTTAGCAGAGGGTCTTAGTTCCACTCCAGCAAAGGATGTCATTACAACAAATTCCTGAATCAGAGTAACAACTGCAGCTATTTCTATTTGCTACTGCAGAGGAAATACAGAAGCCTGAACCAAGTCAAAAGCTTTTCTCCCTTAAAATAAGTGGGACCCTTTTTGTCAGTTGCTATGGGAAACTATTTTCATGCTGGAGGAGGAGAAAAATGGAGAATTTAATCATTTTGCAGTGATAAGTCGTAAAAGTAGAGCTTGTTATGGGCCTGATCGTGTCTTACAGGATTTTGGCCCATGTTGAGGGCAGTGTGCAGGTGCAGTACCCCCTAAGTATCACCGTGAAACAGGGTGGCCAACCTGAGCCTGAGAAGGAGCCAGAATTTACCAATGTATGTTGCGAAAGAACCACAGTAATACGTCAACAGCCCCCCATCTGCTCTCCCCAGCTCCCAGTGCTTCCCGCCCACCAGCAGCCCCGCCAGTCAGCTCCTCCTGATCCCTCCCTGCACCTCCCGATCAGCTATTTCGTGGTGTGCAGGAGGCTTGGAGCGGGAGGGGGAGGAGCTAGGGCAAGCAGGCTCAGAGGAGGGGGCGGAAAGGGGTGGAGTGGGGGCAAAGCCAGGGGTTGAGCAGTGAGAACCCTCTGGCACTTTGGAAAGTTGGTGCCTGTACAAGGAGCCGCATATTAACTTCTGAAGAGCCACATGTGACTCTGGAGTCACAGGTTGGCCACCCCTGCATGAAAGATTGTGCTCAGGGAAGACAGGATTTCTGCCTAGGCTCTCCAGCAGTGAGAATGCATCTGCTGCTATACCTCTCGTGTGAGCCTGGCCATCTCTGCTGACAAATATGAAGAGAGAGCCTTGCCACCTCTGTCTCCTTTGTTGTAAGGAGCTTTCTCCCAGAAAGCCTGCAGTTGTGTCTAGTTGCTGCGCAGGAGTGCGGACTACCAGATGGGTAGCTTCTTGTTCTGTGTGCACCTGTGGAGCAGCTGGGCACAGTCTGACCCTACGTGGATAAAGAGAGACTTCAAGATATCCTTCTTTTGGAAATCTATAGAAACATAAAGGGCACTGAAAGTGTGTGAATGTTATATACCTTCTCACTGTACACTTTATACTTGCACAAAAGTTTGAAATATAACCACTTCTACTTGGCCTGGTATCTTATCTCCAGCTTTGTATAATGCTGGAACTTAGCATAGGCTTCTGGACTTTTGCCTTCTTGAAGGTGGACTAAGCAACTTAATTCATTGCAATTAAATTTCACAAGCGCACATGTCAAATAATGTAGGCATTTTGGATCTTTTAGAATAAAAAAAATTTCTCAGAGAAATAGCTATTGAGCATGGCCTGTGTGCTTTCCAAAAGTGTACACTGGTGTTGTAAATATAGTAACCTTTTGTGACCGGGGTTCCCCGGGGGTCACTCTGAGATTGCTCAGTTAGGGCAAACTGCAAAGAATGGGGCAAACAGTCCCCCAAACTGGTGGTTATTCTAATACTTAGATTCACCAAGCCAGCAACAAAACAGCTTCTACAATACCTTACTTGTTACCCAGAAGCCAGAAATACAGTTCCCTTAAAGCAACCCAGCCTTGGGCTTCCACCCAGACAGCCAAGTCAAATATGATGAGGATTACTGAAAATCTTATTAATCATATAAAAAGTTCTACCAATCTCAAAGGATCGGACACATTACCCTCCGGATTAATGTTAATGAATATTTCACATCTTACCCAAATACATGCTTACAGCCAGTTCTTATTAACTAAACTAAAATGTATTAGAAGAGAGTGAGTCTTGGTTAAAAGATCATTATACATGTAGCAATAGAGTTCTCAGTTTCACAGTAGAGATGGTGAGCTCTAGAGTTGCAAAGAGCCCTTTTCAGAATCAGTTCATCAGGTTATAGTCCAATGTCCAAATATTCAATATCAGGGCAGTCCAGAAGGGACTGGAGACTTCAGTCTTGCGACTTAAACTTCCCCTGCATGAAGCTTAAGCACATCTGAGATAAAAAGGATCAGGACCCAAGATTTCTTTATATAAGTCTCTGGCAGCTACAATGGCCTCTTGACAGCGGGTATTCCTGTGGTGAAGAATAGCGGCTTTGAAGTAGAACTACCTGTTTCCTATGTACACACAAGTAACTTGTTGTATTCATCAGCATAAGGTAATTATCCAGTAAGCAGTTCATAGAGAGTTTACTACAGACTTCAAAGAGAAATATAGATAGTGACATTATTACACCCAAGTTTCATCTAAATGTTAATATTTCCTTTTGATCTCTGAATCAATAGCTATAGTAATAGCCAGGAACCATTTGTTTATGTGGTTAGCATCTAACAAGATATAAGTAAACTCATTCAATTAGTATTACCTCTAATTTTCTAAAAATACAAGTTTACATTTCAAAGCTCTAGTCTATCTAACATGAAATGGCCCTAATTACCATTTACATACTTTTCTAACATGTCTCTAAAGGTTGAATCTGGATCAGTTAGCCTACTAGTTGTGTAACCCTTTCTGGCCCTGTCACACCTGTGTATTATATTGGTCTAGTATGACTTTCTGTGACATTTTTAAAGATTTTGCCATACTTGTGGTTCAGTTATATATATCCCCAAGCAAGGTGGTAATAATCTATCAGTATGCATGCCACTATATAGAGATCAAAAGCTTCAGAAAGGTCTGGGTCCACTCTCTAGGTTAGTACATGCTCTCTAAATTAGTGGGTGCACTTAAAAAGTTGTTCCATATTCTGTCTTAATATAACTGTCTTAATAGTATTTTATGATTTATAGGGGAGAGAAGCAAAACAAGCTCCCTTCTCAGTCATTCTTTTACTGCTTTTGTGTACCTCTCTACAAAAAGTCCCAGACATCCTGCTTTTCAAGTGCAAATGCTATTTTGACTTGGTATTTTCTCATGAACCAGGCATCCAAGTAAATTTGCCCACAGACTTGATAGGATAACTGTGTAAATGGTTTGTGAGGACACAGCATACACAGACTTGCTTGACCACAGCTAATCCAGAAAGGAAAATGTTAAATGATTAAACAGTCGTAGAGTCTTTGAGTTTTTGACCCTTTGAGGAAGATTTTCTGATTTTTCAAATGCATTTGTCACTATCCATTGTGTTGAGGATTTCTCTGCACCAGGCACACTGATGGTCCCCTCCTGAGCTGCATTCGGGTATTTCCATCTCCTTTTGCTCCCTGTGGCAAGTGGGGAAAATGTTGGCAAATGTTTCTTTGAAATGGGAGGCATGCTATCCCTCAAACACACCGACATTTAAGTAATTGTGTGACTTGTACATTGCATTGCAGAGTGCTTTAGCATGTCATAATTTAGGATCCATTGTTATGTAATGCATTAATCATAATAGTTTCCCGTATTGGTCTAAGTACTATCATGTGGTGGTCTCTCTTTAACGTTATTGAGCATGGTAACAGGAGGGAGCTTTGTTCCTTATCTACAGAATAAGAGCATTAAAATAGGAATGTACTGTTACAAATAAACCTTTATTATGCGTAGGTCACTGTGTCCATGCGTATTGAAAAGATCACTCATGAAGTAACTTTTGTTTTGAGTAGTTTGCTGGTCCTGGTTGAGGCTTACAGACCTCTACTTACCAACTTGCAAGTGTTGCTTTGGTTTCTCTAAGAGCATTTTTATTTCTACCCTCAAAACGTAGTTTTCAAAAAATGTATAGTCTCTTCTATTGCATTCATCACTGTAATGTCTGAGCACCTCACATCTATTAATGAGTTCAGCTTTGCAACATTCCTCTAAGGCAGGAAATTAATAGCCCATATTACACATGGAGAACTGGGAAACAGATGAGTGAAATGACTCTCCTAAGGTCACAGAGGATGTTTGTGGCAGAGATGGGACTAGAAGTAGGATCTCTGGAGTCCCAGTCCAGTGCTTTTTACCACAAGATCATTCTTCCTTCCCTTGGAGGACAGTTTATAGATGACGTTGGGCATATGATGCTGGAGTGCCACAAGACCATAGGAATATATCTCTCCTATGACTTCCATGAAAAGTTGGCTGTCCCGCTGCTGGCTTATGACACACACTTGGCCGGATGACATTGTGCGGCTTGTCACAGAAAGAGTCTATATTATGGAACAATACTCTGATTTGGTTATAGGAAAATACAGCACTGATGTTTCTTGCCTACCAGAGGTTGTGTTGGTGTATCCGCCATGGTGTATGGCCATAATCCTGTTCGTACTTGAAATCTCCAAAGGTAAATCAACCAGTTTGAATGAACGTCATGTTCTCGTGCTCAGAAGTCCTCAGTGATGTACTTGAATTACTGGTGGGTTATGTTCTAACTCCACTCATTACTTTGGGTAGTTTGGAAGTTAATGTTAAAGATAGTTTATCACCATGGTTCCGCTGGCAAATCCTTATGTCTGCACCGACTAAAGAGTAGTCTGCAACCTAAGCCATTGCACTTGTGCCATCCCTGACTCATCTACTCAGAACCACAAGTGAGTGGTTTTCTCCTTTTACTTTTTCAAGCTGTAGCTGAGAGTCATAATTCTGTTTCCTGAGCCATCTAATCTCTGTTTTAATGTTGTCAGCTTTGTAGATTTTGTCTTGTTGGCTTGTTGCCCTGTCATCATTGCCTGGCTCAGTAACAGTATAGTTGTCCAAAGATAACAGCTGTGCTGGCAAACAAGCCAGTACTGATATTAGTCAATAACTTTGTGCAGTTCACAACATTAAAATATATCAGAGCACAGGTGGTCTGTATGTTTTTATCCCAGAGAATAGCTGGATTGGCTGCTTTGCAGTAATGAGGGGTTTGTCTGTCGTGCAGTATGCTTTACCTGAGGCTTACCTCCTTCCATGAACTTCACTTTATTTTTATGCTTTCTCTTCTGTCTGTCTGCTTTTTGGAGCCCCTGCTACAAGTCCTATCTATTCTTGATGAGTTGCACACATTGTTCTGATATGTAGCAGTGTAATAATGCAGTGTTGTCCTTGAGATGACAGAAAACAATAATTTGTATTATTAATGACATGCCATTGATACTCCCTTGTTTCTTAAGAGCCCAGCAATGTATACAGTATGTAGAACTTTGGCTCGCAAACTTGCTATCCGGTTGTTTCAAAATCAATAATGAACAAATAGTCATAGAGTTTACAGCCAGAAGGGACTACCAGATCATCTGGTGTGACCTTATGTACATCACAGGCCACCAGCACTAGCTACTGCCTTTATTCTGTTGAATTTCATCCTATTAACTTGGGTTTGAATAGGGACTGGGAGTGGCTGGGTCATTACACATATTGAATCTATTTTCTTAAGTTAAGTATCCTCACACCTTCTTGTCAACTGTCTAAATGGGCCATCTTGATTATCACTACAAAAGTTTTTTCTCCTGCTAATAATAGCTCATCTTAACTAATTAGCGTCTCACAGTTTGTATGGTAACTTCCAACTTGTTTGTTTGTGTGTGTGTGTGTATATACACACACACACACACATAAACAGATAAGTTTGTTATTATATATATAATCTTATTATATGTTCCATTCTATGCATCTGATGAAGTGGGCTGTAGCCCACGAAAGCTTATGCTCTAATAAATTTGCTAGTCTCTAAGGTGCCACAAGTACTCCTTTTCTTTTTGCAGATACAGACTAACACAGCTCCTACTCTAAAACATCCCATTTCTGTTACTCCAGTCTCTACAAGGTCACTTCCTATATAATAATATGATCATCTTCTGTATTGATGGTGCCTCCCCACTTTTTATCGTCAGCAGATTTCATTAACCTGCTGCTTTTTGTGCCAACGTTGTTAAAATATTGAATAAGATTGGTCTCAAATCTGATCCTTGAGGAACTCCACTTCTAACATTCTTTTAGTCCGATAACTCACCTTTCAGCACCACCCATTGCGTTCTTCCCTTTGGCTAGTTAGTTACCCACCTTACAATTATTGAACTAATTCCCATATTTTCTAATTTAACTAATGATTTCCCATATAGTGCTGTGTCAAATGCTTTCGTGTACTCCAGGTATATTAGATCTACTGAATTTCCCTTATTTAAAAAATCCGTTATCTTCGCAAAAAAGAAAATCAGGTTAGTCTGGTACAATCTACCTTTGGTAAACCCATGTTGCATTACATCCCATTTTCTGTTTACCTCCATGGATGTAGTTATTCTTTCCTGCAAGATTTGTTCTAAAGGTTTGCAAGCTATTGAAGTGAGACTATTAGACATTCTATTTGTCTAATCGCCCTGCACTTTATCCTTTCTCTGTTAGTAACTTCTCCAAAGCATTTGTATCTCAGTAAAACTTCAGTATCCTTCCCAGCATCTTACAGGAGCTTTCATGACCTCCGTCAGGTGGCTCTCTAGGCCAGTAAAGGACACCAGAGCATGGCAAAGGTCTTGCTTGCTTTTATTGTTAACCCTTTGTGTGGTTTGAATAAGAACTAATGGAAATCTCCTCTCAAGAAATGTCTGTTGCAAAGTCACAGCCTGGATTCAGAGCAACATTACCCACCTTCTTATATTTGTACATATAAGCGTGTATTGCCAGCCTGCGTGCTCATTAGATGTCTTGCAGTACTGCAACTGTTTTTACAACACAATGTCACGCAACAACTGTCAATTGCTTCCAGCAGAATTTGCTTAGTATTCATTCTTCTATCACTATCATAATGCTAAAAATCCACAGAGTTCTCACTATGAATCTCTGGATGATGCCCAGAGGTAGTGCAAGCACCACTGAAAGTGATTCCAGTGTCCCTGGAATGGCCATAAATATCAGCCGATATAGATTTGGACCAGTGTTCCCAGGACATGTGAAGAGATCAGCTCATAATTGCACACAGTAAGTAGATTGTAGTAACACTTGCATGTCATAATAGATATAAATAGTGTATACATTTTTATAGTTATTGTGGTTGTTGTGGTAAAGAAGCCTAATACATCTGTCGTGCTGATGCAGATGAAATTATAAGTCACAAACAAAGAACTGCCTCCCCTAAAGTCTTTGAGTGTTCGAGAAAAGTTTGGCATTGCCGTAAGCAAGTGCACAGAGAACAAAGTGAGAAAGGAGGACAGTGTTATGGAAACACTCAGTAAATCTTATTGTGTGCCTGTGTGTATACTACATTTAGAAGTTATATATGTTTACAATGTTCAGTCATTCGTCTGTCACTTTATTCTCTAGTCACTGTCTGCACACTCGAGGTGATTAAGAAGAAGCACAAAAACCAGGTCAAAAGATGGATCAATGTCAGGGAGGCTTCTGATGATGGAGCAATGCACCCTGGAGTTTGTGACCCTGAACTGTACCCAAAGCACCTGCTGAAGCTTTGTGTCTGGGGAGCAATTAGCAGACAAGGTGTTGGCCTTCATATTGGAAGGCACTTTTTTCACAATCATTCCAATCACTATGCAAGTGAATGAAAATCTTTTGTAAAATTCATAATGATATGGTACGCTGCACTATACACTGGGTTCACAGGGATAATGGAATGAAAATTATTTGAGCAGAAAATTATCAGGGATACAATTGTGATTATGTATGGGTATTAGTCTTGCACATATTTTTTTCCAAGGAAGGTACAATCAAAAAATTGTTTACTGTAATGCAGTGATTTTATACTTTGTCCATGCTTTATGGTCACTCTGTTTTCTGTTCCTGTAGCGACCCAAGGCCACGTAGCTGCTTCTGCCTGTATTGAGGCTCAGGAGATAAACTCTGTTCAAATTTTTCCTGAGTGAGTAGTTGCATATGCTGCAAGATACTGTGCATGAGTTCCATAAAATAAAGTTTTACCGTAGCACACATCCTTTACTGGTAGTGTCCTGCATACTAATTCTAATCTGTTGGCGTTTTTCAGATCACCAGATATGAAACTAATCACATTAATGTGCCACCAGTTGAAAAATTATATTGGGGCATTTGCCAGACTGATCAAAAAGGAGCAGCTTGTCACAGCATCATTTTTGGAAGGAGGTGGTGTTGGCAGTCTGACAGTGTAACAGACGTATGAACCACCTTTGCAAAGACTTGCCACAGGTTATTGAATGAAAGGGATCTTCTAGCAGGACACAGCTCCAGTTGGACAACTTACTGTACTTCTAAAGAGCACTTTTTGTTTTATATCACTGCATTGTATATGATGATATCTAATTATATTTCTTAACTGTTTAGTTTCTTTTCTGTGACTAAACTGCCCTGTGTATATTTTCTCTTGTCACATGCACCACTGCAGTGGTGTATCAGTAGCATCCCACGAACACTACCATGACAGCAGTGGGGTTGGATGGGACAGCAGGGTGATCAGACAGCAGATTTTATATGTGACGTGTCCTGAGGTAGCTCTCTTACATTTGGCTGCAGGGTCAGTACTTGGATCCTGAAACCCACATGGAGTATTCAAGCCACAATCTTCCTTCCTGATTCACACAAGCACACACGTTTCTGAAACAGCTGTCACATAGGGCTCCATCACACCCCAAGAACACCACCATGAAACGGGAAAGTAACATGCTAAGAGAAAGCAAGTAATGAGGGTATCCTGACAGTTGGCTTTTAGCTTTTCTCATAGGTGCTCAAATCCAGCCATTGCCACTTGGATTCTGGTAGATGGGAACAGTAAAATTGTATTCCAAATGAAATAATAGAGTAATAATTACTCTATCAATGGCTTGCAAGTGCAGAGTAATGATCAAATGAAATGGTCACAGTATACTGCTCAGAGACTAGGAGAGGACCACATGGCAGCATTAATATAGGTTCATATCTTGCTAGAAGCAAATGACGTAATTTTGCAATTAATAAACTCTAGTGACATTGAGTGCAGACATACCCCTTGGTCCAGCATAATTAACATGAATGTAAGTCCTTTAAAATATTGTCAGTTATTTAAATAGCAGAACACCACACATCAGCTTTACACATGACCTCATGAAGCAGCTCTATTCCCAGAGAAAGGACTCTCAGTTAAAGTCATGCCAAGCAGCCATGAGCAGGGCATCTCTTAGCGGTGCCTACTGTCCCATTGGCATTCAAATGAATGTTAACCTTGACAGCAACTTTACCAAGTCTTTTCGGTTCTCTGTGCTTTGGGCAAGATCTCTAGCATCATCCCTTGGTCCCTAAAGTGAGGACAATGAAAAAGTATATTAGGTTTTGTACAATAGTGCACCAAAAACGTTGGTGTGTTTGCTACAGTGTGCTACGCTGTAAAGGGAACTACAGGATTTTCTACTCAGGGGCTGTAATATCTGTGTCTGTGCTGACTGCTGACACTTAACACTGCATCAAGTTCCTATAATATAACAGGGAGACGTACAATAATGAATAAAACCAGTATTGGGCTATATATATATATATATATATATCAACACTTACTGATATAGGAAATTGCCTCATCACATAAAGGTCTCGTGGACCATTCATTGCTGTAAATCCAGGCTCCACAGGCAGAAAAATGTTTTTAAAGAACCTGTGGCTAATTTAGTAATTCTGTAAAAAATTTTGTGACTAAAAGTGGATCCTTTTGAGAGATTCCAGATCCTTCTGAGAGATTCCATTTTACAAGATTGCTCCAGCAGCCTGAGTGTGAAGAGATGAGAAAACTTGGCTGCTCTCTGCCAGACACAACTGGCCTCAATGACCAAATGAAGTGCTCTGCATAGGACAGCTATAATAATTTTCTGTGGATGGTGCCTGTGGCAGGCAGAGGGAGTGGGATTGCCACCTACTGTTCATGGGTGGATGGGTGGGGAGAACTGACTGAAAAAAGTTATATCCGGGGACTAGATGACCTCTCGAGGTCCCTTTCAGCCCTTCTTTTTTATGATCCTATGACCAAAGAACTCCATGTGAGTGAAAAGTGCAATTTTTGCATTTGTCAATTTGCTAGTCAACAAACATAATAGTACACCCCTACATTGGACTATTGAGCCTCATATTTCCATGCATAAACAGCAATGTGTTTGTAAATTCAGTACTGTGCTTGGATGTCTGCCCAAGTATGCATGTCCAGGTGGCAGTAGGCATAACTTTAGAGTCTGTTTTTGAAAACTTGGCCCGTTATATCTTGATTGGTGTGGTGTTAGAATCCTGCATGGACTACATAACTATTTCACTGTGCACTGTGTGTTCACTTTACTGGTGAGCGTAATAAGAACTCATGGAAATTCAGTAGTACTAATTTTAAAAAGCAGAAGAATTTACTCTGTATTATGCCTTTTTACTCATTTTTATATACTTAGGATGTTAGCTGGAGCGTATTATAGTATATGAAAAAGACAGTTGAAAACAAAGCTACTGCCTTTAAAGTTCCTGTTTGCAGTGTTTTTTTAGCCCTGCTGGTCCCAGGTTATTAGAGAGGCAAGGTGGGTGAGGTAATATCTTTTATTGAACCAACTTCTGTCCATGAGAGAAACAAGCTTTCGAGCTACACAGACCTGAAGAAGAGCTACATGTAGCTCAAAGCTTGTCTCTTTCACCGACAGAAGTTTGTCCAATAACAGATATCTCACCCACCCTGTCTCTTTAAAGATCCTATCAGTTTGGTGGGTTTAGCTAGACCATTGCTATGCTGAGTCAGGTGTGGATTGGGAAGACTTTAACGTTAAGCTACTTGCCCCCATGGAATTTATTACTGTAATAAAATTTAACATTTGTGTTGACAGTCTATACTGTCATTCAGAAGTTTTGTCTGTCTTGGTTGTCACTTTTTACGATTATTATCTCAGAATTCTGAGTATGTTGCCTATTAACCACCATTTTTAGGGTTTCCTGATTGCAGTCTTAGTGTTTGTGCATTTGATTACATTAAAACTGATCAAATTTTTTCTTTTATTTTTCAGATGGTTTATCCTTGGAGCAGCAAAATCTTTCCTTAGTCTCAGTGGGATCTGAACTACATCAAAGTACAGTGAGCAGCATGACACACAAGGCCTTAACTCAAAGCACAGTAGAACCCCAGGAAAATAATTTTCTTCATGTGGTTTTGTCATCACTTACCACTCCCTTTGATATGACTTTATTTGACCAAGATAGAATGAGGAGAAGTGAAGAAGGAAGAACTATGCCAGTAGGAGATGCCACAGTAACTAGCAATGAAGCATTTTTAAGTGACCATGGATTGATGAGCTCCTTTCTGAATGAACAGTGGACTCCTTCACTAAAGTCTATTACAGTGGAGTATAGTTCAGTAGAGCCACCAAGAGAAACCTTAGAAACTGTGTTGCTAACACCTTCATTATCTGTCCTTTTGTTGCCATATGATGAAATGAAAGCACAACAAATGACAACATCACGTGCTGCCTCTGGCCACAGTCGTGCTTTCACACAATTGAAGCCTTTTGCTCCAGATGGTATAATTCCGACTACAAGCAGAGACTTGCTATTGGACCCTGCAAATACAGATATTTATTTAAGTTCCACTACATCAGAGGTGGTGGTTGGACTGGTGGAAAATGTAGATGGAAGCTATGCATCTAGTTCAGACTCCTCACTGTTTTTGCCTTTTGATACTACTTCAGAAGGATCCTCTGTTCTTATGAGACAGCTGAATGAGGATAGCCAAATTACACCAGATGCTTTGGCAAAAAGTACTGATCAATACACTGAAGCTTACCCTGATGTGAATAGCGATGCAACAGAAACTTTGGATCTAAGGACCTATTCTGTTGCAAACATTTCTACGGCAGCACCTGTTTCGGTAACTGGCATGGAGCCTGCTTTGTTTTCAGTTAGTTTTCCATATGTGTCTTTCCCAGTTCACTTAGCTGCTGGATCCACTGACTCTAATACTTTTGTTACTGATGACTTGTTTACACATGTATTTTCCCATAAATCCTCCAGTACAACACCAAATTTGCCTGGCAATTTAGAAATACCAAGTCAAGTTGAGCTCTTCAGTGAGTTCATAAGCCCAGTGCCTTTCACTAGACCATATGCTTCATGTTTGAACTGTGGCTTTGCCTCAGTTCCACCGGAACAAGGCTTTTCAGCAGGACATGCAGAACATGATGTGGGTTCGGGTGATTATATTGAAACATTGTCATTCACAGCCTCTGAGGAAAAAGGCATTACTCTACGTACAACTGTAGTTACTGACTTGTATGAACTGGAGGAGTCAACTCCTGAAATCTTTGATACTACTTTTCCATCAAGACCTATTGTTTCATTTTCTTCAAGACTTATAGAAGTCTCTGAGTCAAACTTGTCTTTTTCAAACAGTGTGGACGTTGGTCTTAACATAACGAGTACAACAATATTTCCTTCCTACAGACAGCCCTCTGAGGGAATATCATTGGATATCACTTCTGTTCAATTCTCCTTCCCTATTACTGAAACTGTTACTTTAACATCTGGTGTTAAAGCAAAACCTTCTATTATCACCAGCGTTCTCCTTGACTCCATGTTTACCACAAGTGAGAATGTACCATCAGTTACAATCAAACATACAGGCCTGCTGGAATCACCTGAATTTATGCCCTCAGAATCTGTACTTTTGCTTGACAAAACACCTGCAAGTGTTTCAACAGACAAATCATCTGTAAATATTTCAGATTTTTCATCCAACCTTTTATCAACACCATTTCTCTCTGAAACTAGTAGCTGGTCATCTTTATCATCTGCTGTATCGACCTTTTATTCAAGAATGCCAAGTGATTTATCAACACTATTACCTCAGGTCTTCCCTACACTGCTGGGGACATCAGTAGTTTTTGATGATTCCTCTAGTTGGGATTCAACTGAGTTTCCTGCCATTGACAGCACAAGCATAGACGTTTCTCCCTGGCAGACTTCATACCTTTATTCAAATACATTTTCTGTTCCAAACACACACAATCCTGAAGTGATATCATCAAGTTTTTACTCTTACTCTTCCATGTTACTAGAAGGAACATCAGTCTTGCTAATGGGTTCTGAAGTTTCGTTTACCTCAATTTTCGCAGAAGCTACCTCTCAGTTAGAGTCTTCACTCTTCTCCCTTGAATCAGCAGTTCCTACACTGGTGCTGTCCATTTCTGACTCAGAATCTATTCTCACCAGCAATATCTTGGTTGATGAAACACACTTGACCTCATGGTTTACCACCTTTCAGACAACTCCTGTCTTAAGTGTATCTTCGTCCCTTCTCTCAACTGTAACAGCTTCAGATGAGGATACTGGTGCTACTGCTAACCACACGTTACTTTTAACATCTCTTTCCAAGGCAACTGCTAGTACAGCACATGTTATAATAAATCCATATACACTGTTGTTGCACACAGATGTGAACAGCATTACAGCTTCACCTACAGAGTCCATTTCTGTGGTCGCATCATTTGTACCTACACAGCTGCCTCCCTCCATAAACACTTCCACTGAATTTGGCGCACAAACAAAAACTAGTGTAACTGAACTTACCAAGAGAACAAGTGCTACTAGTTCCACTACTACCACCATTAGTAGTATAGTTGGCCATCGTACAACTACTGAGAGCAACTCAAGTACTTCCTCATCCCCTTCTACTGCTGTAGTGGCCACGACTCCATCTGAAGCTATAATTATGACCTCTGCCATGACCACAACCCGACAACCATATGTTTGTGACATCACGGTTCCCGATACTTACTTAGTCATGGCTGGTAAGATATTGCTAACTTTATTTCAATTTTTTTCTTTAAAATTGTTTCAAAAATATTCCCCGTTCTTCTCGTCCCGCCCACCCCTTCCCCAAATCACTAATGAACGTCACCTTCTAATGCAAATCTTATCATTTACATTACACATGTATGGGTGCTCAATAAACATTTGAAAGAAACACAGCACGGAATGTAGATTACTTGTAAAGTTGTTATGAAGGGCCAGATTTTCAAAACTCAGCCTATATTTCCATGCATATAGCCTGGTTTCTATCCCTTGCTCATACAAATTATAAAATTTAGCTGCAGAAAACCTATTCCTTGTGGACAAGTGGAGTGCAAATGGTGCTTTAAAATTGACCATGTATACATGTAGGCTTAATTGCAGCTCCTTTATAATTTTGGTGTTAAATTTATAGTATTCTTATAGCACTGTTATGCAGAATCTTTTAATAGCATGGTGGAATAAGTTTCCCTTTGAAGGTATTGGGAGTGTTTATAAATGCCATAATTTAAAATAAACTTTAGAACATGTGAAACTAAAGTCAGTTTTTCTAAATATCTTTAACATTTTATTTTACCATGTGAAAATGAGCTATGTTCCTGTATTTGGATTATTTTAGTTGGACGTGGTGTGGTTATGATCAGAAAAGTGACTTTGTACGCTTAAAAAGAAAGTTGCCTTGTTCCTGCCGAGCTAATATACTACAGTTGTGAAGGAGCCATATTTAATGTAAATCAACAAAAATTTTCCATTTAAGTTTTATGGTCAGAATGTGTGCGTTTGATGTATAAAACAGAAAGAACAGAGTTTAATTTTTTCCAGCTATGAGGATGAGTTGGCTGTTCTAGTGTTAAGAAAGAGCCTTTTTTGGGATGTGGAGGGGACTTGTAAACAGAGCAGTTTTACTATGCAAATATTTGATGGAGAATAAGTACAAAACACCGAGATGCCATTTTACAGTTGCTTTCAATAATCACTGTTATAATTTAAAGTGTGGTTATGGTTAGCAATGCACCTGTGAGTGTTTTTAAGGTAGTTTCTTATTCAACAGTCTTGCCTCCATGTGTAATCAGGGCAGTGTTTGCTTACTTTTTTTTTTAATAAAAATAACTGTTTTTTTTTAAATGCCTATTAGTAGTGTATAGCCAACACAGTTATTGGACAGTGATTTGCATTCTGTTCTGGCTTATGCATCATCTACAGAATTGTTAACTGTATTACAACAGCAGAATCTTTATTACAAGTGCTCAAGTAAAACAGAACGCAGTTTGACTTTCAGAGCCAATTTGAATTTCTAGTCCGTCTCTTACAAAGGTAATTGTTTTTACTAGCAAATGAACTAATTTGATACGGAAAAAGTTGAGAGAAAATAACCACAGAATCCATGAAGCTATTTACAGAGTTACCTTTTCAGGGTATAATTATACTTCTATCTGCACCTTATCCCTGTGTCTTACGCCTTCAACACATTTGACCTCATTATCTGCTTTGTCATGCGTCACACAATTGAAAACGCAACAAAGAACCAAAGCACCATAGATGAAGCTAAAATATACTTACTGACTCTCGTTAATTTCCAGTGCTGGCCCGCAAAGCTGTGCTAGAAAATGTCAGTAATTCCATCAAAGAAGTGCTGAGAGTTCAGTTCAGGCGATCTGTAGAACTGGAGGTAAGTGGTACCAAATGTGTGCTTTCTTTGCTTAGTGTAATGCTATAGCGTGGGATGTTTGTTTTTGTTTTTAATTTTCCTATATAAAATAATGATTAAAAACACAAAAACCTGGTGATTCTAAAGCACAACGGAATTTTGTTTGCGGTTGAACAGGAATACTGTATACATAAAACATCTTTTCTCGCATTTTTAGTGCAAGTGTAACATGAATTGTTACTTATATTTTTATAATGTGACAGATTTAGGGTAGCATGCCTTCCTCTCTGGCTTGGTTTAGCAGTGCTCCCCCACAGCTCACCCTCTTTATTGGCTGCTGTGTTGAGAGCTCCCCCACTTTAACCCCTGCATAGATTAATATCGAAAGGTGAATTGAAAAGCTTATACCGTCTAAAATATCAGTTCAGGGCTCTGTCTTTCTCCAGTGCCAGCTGATGACATCCCAAGCATTTAAAACAAAGCAGGGAGCCTTTTCCATAGCTTGTGCTCATTTAGGTTTTAGTGATATCAGTGCTTGCGGGGGAAATATGGAATCCTGAACTCAAGACTTGGTAGATTGAAGAACCGAGGAAATAATTTTCAGTTGTTAAATGTCATTTTTAAGTCTACAGATAGGTACGTCTGGGATATTCAGTAGTGTTTTCCCTTCCTTCCTCTGTGATGTTGAAGTTTTGTGTTTTTGTTTTTTGTTTGTTTTAAAGGCTTAGACCACCCTCCACGTTGGGGTGCAAATCAAGTCTGGGAATCATAGAACCTCGAAAAGTCATCTCGTCCAGTAGTCCCCTGCACTCATGGCAGGACTAAGTGATATTTAGACCATCCCTGACAGGTGTTTGGAGATTTTTAAGAGCAGGTTAAACAATGATGGAGATTCCATAACCTCCCTTGGCAATTTATTCCAGTGCTTAACTACCCTCACAGTTAGGAAGTTTTTCCTAAAGTCCATCCCTTGCTGTAATTTAAGCTCATTGCTTCTTGTCCTATCCTCAGAGGTTAAGAAGGACAATTCTTCTCTCTCTTTCTTGTAACAGTCTTTTATGTACTTGAAAACTGTTATCATGTCCCCTCTCAGTCTTCTCTTTTCCAGACTAAACAAACCCAATTTTTTCAGTCTTGCCTCATAGTTCATATTTTCTAGACGTTTAATCATTTTTGTTGCTCTTGTCTGGACTTTCTCCAATTTTTCACATTTTTCCTGAAATATGTGTTGCCCAGAACTGGACACAATGCTCCAGTTGAGGTCTAGTCAGCATGGAGTAGAACAGAAGAATTACTTCTTGTCATCTTTATATAATGTTTCAACATGGTTCCCAAGTCTTAAAAAAATCAGTGTAAGTTGGAACTTACATTAAAGGCGCATTCAGTTAAAAGTACCCCTTTTAAAAAAATTTTTTTGACAGACCCTAGAAGTAGTTTTTTGGGTGGCAAACAAAATGCTGACTTTAGTCTCTGAATAATCAGATACTCTAAAATTTGAAATAATTACCGTTGTTATGTAATGGTGGAAGAATCTGGCCCTTAAAGACTAAGCAAAGTTTAATTTACAGTTTATTACATGTAGCTGTGTGGAATGATCTGAATTAAAATTAGGAAGCATGAATCAACTTCATATTACAAAAGGATGAAATGTACTGTGCATAAGGTTTTCAGAATTTTAGTATATACTGTGTAACTTTCTTCTTCAAAAAGAGATCCTTTACATTCTTTGGAAGTTCATTCTTTTAGTTTGAAGATGTTGCACATAAAATGCAAGGCCTTTTGCAAAAAACAAGCTATATTATGGGAAGTGCCACTGTCAAAAATTATTGATGCATTATTGCAAATAAGGCAGTTCAATAAATGTCACGGAGTAATCCAGCTGGTCAATAACAGTTTAAAGTCTGTGCTGTGTCTGAATGGGCTGGGAATTGCTTAGCAGTGTCATGCAAATTAGTGCTATTTAGGATGGGTGAAAACAAGAAAATTACCCCTAAACTTTGCACCAAATTTAAGTTGAATGTGCTTTAAGGCTTCAAAAAGTTTAGTTAACTTTTTCTCCCTGTCCAGTGATTTTTCACTTACGCTTCCTGTTAACCCTCTGGGTTCTAAATAGAACAGTGCTGATACTGTGTTCTCATGAGATTTCCATCTCAATTTTAAGAATGCAAGAGGCTTGGATAAGATGAAAGCTAATTCACCCCAAGTAAAATAAAATATGGATAAATAAACAATGGTTTGTAAATGTCATGCTATTTTTTACATAGGTTTTCAGGTGAGGGTTAATTTCTGTAATTTGATTGTCAACAGTAGCATAGGGTTTAATAGTATCTTTGTTCTGGGATGTTGTATTTTGAGACTAAGGGTAACTAACATAGTAATGCTAATAGTAATTCTTTGGGGCCAGCTCAGTTTAGCATTTTGGGTGTATTTCTGTCTACCTTAAGAATTACAGGCTTAGCTTTCTTTCATTCTTAACTATTATTGTTGACTCTACTGAATATTTTGAAGAATATTCAAAACATCTTCTGTTTATACTCAGTGTTGTCCATTCAACAAACCAAGTTTTATAAACAAAGAGCTTTTCTCCAGCTTTCTGTTAATTTGACCATAATAGCTCAGCACAGATGCAACATCTCATTCTGTGCAAGATTCCTTTTTTAATTTTCCCAGCTTTCCTGGGTGGCTGATGGCTTGTCTTAACTGCCTAAGTAACTTGAGTTATAACTCGTATATTGCCCCTAACTCGATTCCTGTCCACATACACAAATCCTTAACTTGAATGTAGTGGTGCTTGTAACTTGAGGTGTCTGCCCTGTTCGGGAGGAGGAGGGGTAAGCTAAAGCTCAAGTTAACACAACTCTGTGTCTCACTTGAGCTAGGCTAATCTGAGTGTAGATATCAATTTAACTGCAATGAAGACATAGTTTGAGGCACAAGAAGATCCAACAGTTTGCCCCAGGGTCACAAAGGGAGTTAGTTATTATTTGAATCTGGGATAATATTAACTCCCCAAGCCTTCATGCTTTCCTTATAAACATTGTTTAAAGAGTTACTAGCCCTACAACTGTATAGATTTATACAATCTAGCGAAGCCTCCCTTGATTGAACAAAGCTTGGATGTGTTGACCGTCAAGGTGTATTGCAAGTGCGACCCATCTGAAAGATTTGTCTTTCCTGCAAAGTCATCTTAAGTTATAACTTAAGTGTTGTTCCTGTCTACTCTCACAAATCTCGAGCTCGAGCACAGTGGTGTTTTAAACTCAAGCTAGATGGCCTGTTGGGGTATTGGTTGAAGAATGAGTGGGGCTGATGCTCAAGCTAATGCATGCAGCTTGGTTGCAGCTAGAGGCTGCATGAGTACTGAAAGGTCTCTAATGCTGTCCCAGAATTCACCTTGGGACTTTTGTTGTGTTTACCTACCTGGTCCTTAGTTCAGGACTGAAAGTTATCTCCAGTCAGTATAAATAGCCTGCCTTGGTTTTCAGACACTGCCTTAGCACGCAGCTTTCTGCACCTGTTGCACTTTTCAGATCAGATGGCATCTGGTAGAGCATCCTCCCAGCATGCATCTAACTGGCCTGAGTCTGACACCAATGTTCTTGTAGACCTGTGGTGTGAGGCCAGTCAGAATGGCTTCAGGTCCAGGACCAGAAATCAAAAGTCTTACAATGCTACCTCCAGTAAGCTCATTGAGGACGGGATTCACTGGACTAGAGAAGATAAAATTCATGAAGAACTTGTACTGCCAGGCAAAGAACCACAAGTCGTAGTCTGATGACTCCCCTAGAATGTCCCCATCCTCTGAGGAGCTGCACTGGGTGCTCAGTAGTGTCCCAAACATGGAGCCTGCGTACACCCCGGACACCTCAAGGGCCTGTGCGTGGACTCAGGGGAGGAACTGAAGCCAGGGTCAGCACTAGCCACAGCAGTCTCAGCGGAGGCAGAGCAGATGTTTGCCACGTCCACGCACAGCCAGTCTGACCTCATTCAGTACTCCCAGGACCTGTTTGGGGAGGAGATGAAGAAACAGACTGTGGGGAATGCAGCAGAGGAACCAGCATCACCTCAGTTGGGTAAGGGAGTGAGTGACTTGCCCTTGTTTTGGCTAGGGGGGATATGACAACATAAGGGGGCTGTTGTTGCCTGTTTAGTACCAATCTCTATTACTCTAGTGGGGGGTGTTGGGTGCTGGAGGGCAGGATTTTATACTATACTGGTTTCAGGTACACTTGAGGGATAAGAGGAGAAATGCCATCCTACTGGGCACATACAGTCCAAGATGAATTCTGCATGGGGGAACAAAATTTTAAACATGCAAGCAGTGATTTTTTTTTTTTTGTGGTGCACACCCCTCCAGGTGTGCAAAGCCGTGGCTATTAATACAAGCCGAGCAATGGTAGCAAACGCAGCAATGGGGGTGAGACAAGCATGGCTGCAGAATGCGTGTACAGCAACGTGTGTTTTCTCACCCTAGCATTATGTTTTTGGAGGCAGCCAAAACTTTATATAAAAAAAACAAAAAAAACCCCACTAGCCTAGGAAATAAATCCATTGCATGGTCTTTGGTAGTATTAAATCCAGAACACTTCCCAAGTCTCTTGGAAATACTGGTCTGTGGTTTGGCTGCCAGGGTGGAAGGGGTAGGTTGCAAAGGCACATCTATGGTGGTTCTGTGTTACTGCGTCTATTTCAGCATCCTGTTTATACTGTCCCAGATTAGTTCACTAGTCCCCAGTCATTTGTTTGCCCATCACTCACCAGATGATGAAATAGCTTCCTAGCATAGATGGGTGGTTATCTCCCAGCATCCTGGAACACCTGTACAGGGATATCAGGCAGGTTCACCTCTTCCATTGCCAGCACAACTTGAAATAACAGTACTGTCATGGTATTAATGTTCTGTCGTCCCGGGCCTGTCCCTTGCACACCCAAGTCCCCAACCCCCTTTTTAAAAATGAAATTATAAAAAAAAATTGTGTGACTGTATAAAGCATTTGCCATTGTTGGGGGCAGGGGAGGGAATGCTGGAGCTGGGCAGTTTCAGAGTAGAGAAATTTAAAAATGGAGGACAATGAATGCCAAGGAGATAAAAGTTGTGACTTTTCCCTCGCTGTGAAGTTAAAGGGAAGAAACTTTTCTTTTTTCCCGTTCTGGGCAGAAGAATAATGCATTGTTTTTCAGGGCCATCTGCCCCAGTGCAGGTGAGACATCCACCTAGGAGACCACCGACAGTCAGCACGAGGGTCCAGAACCTCTGAAGGAAAAGGATAAAGGATAACCAGCTGATAGAGATGCACAGGGACTTTGTCTGTAGATGAGACTGCCTCCTTGAGCTCCAAGGGAGATGATAGAACAGGACAGGCAGAACCAGGCTGCAGCTGAGGGGATGCTGGAGAGGAAGAAGATGGCTGCAGATTACATCACCCATGACTGCACCATGAGGAGTAGAGGGATCTGTCTGAGCACATGCTGGGACTGATGGCAGCAGGTTTCAGTACAACTTGGGTCTGGACCCTGTCCAGGTCAGCCTCCTGCTGTTGCCTCCCCTCCACACTAACATATCCTGCAGCCAGTGCCCTCTACAGAAGGGGTAACCCAGTCCATGGATGGGAGGGAGGGCACATGGTCAGCTGTACCCTGTGCACTCCGCCCTGTGCAGGCACAGTAGAGTGATGGCAAGAACTCTGACGATGTGCGTTTTCATTACAGGTGACGTGGTATTGCACCCCCTGTGCACTTGACGACCTTCTGACAGCTGCAGTGACAGTGTTACTCTCTTTCAATAAAATCTTTTGTTGTATAGTCACTTGGTGTGTAAGTACTTTGAGAACAAGACTGAGAGGAACTCTATTAAACTGCCTTGAGTGCAGGGGACTGGACTAGATGACCTCGTGAGGTCCTGTCCAGTCCTACACTTCTATGACTTTAATACTCTCACAGCTTGACAATATATATACAAGCACATCATTCTCATATAGGTGCAGTCCATTACAGTAAATGCTTTCATTATCTTATTTTCCCCTTCCAAGCCAAGGAGTCCGTTACTTCCCTAGCTCTTCCAGGCCCAACCTTAGCTGATGCACTTTCTGGCTGCCTGTATCGGATTTGTAAAGCAGCACAATCATTGCCCAAGTCTTGCCCACAGTATTCCCTCTTAACCTTACATCTGTTGTGCAGAACACAGCATGCCCCAATGACATGAATGACATTTTAGAAGCTGCAGTCTAAATGGTTTTGTAGGCAACATTATCTAACCTTCAGTCAGCCAAATGCACCACCATCCTGCAGCCGCACATGGTATAATTGAACCTTCTGCCAGATGTCCTCACATCCGGGCAGGGCTTCATGAGCCAGGCGAATACAGGATAAGCTGGTTTCCCAAAATAACAGAGGAGACAGACATCCTATTGATATCCCACTGGGTGGGAATAAAGTCCCCGCTTGTCAAATTTCAAATAGGCAGAATCTCCAGAATGCACTGGCATCATGCTCCCTGACAGTGCATCCCATGAAGTTGCCTGTGAACCTCCCTCTGCGGTCAGCCAGTGACTGCTGAACAATGGAGCAGTATCCTTTCTGGTTTATGTAGTCATGCGGTTCTTGTGGAGCATGCGGGTAATGGGCACATTTCTACCACCAATGGTGCCAGCACAGTTCAGGTTGTCAGTTTGTTCGAAGACTGCTGTTATTTCATGAACATTTCCAATCTTCACCAAACTATAATTCATTAAAGCTATAATTGCTTTGCAGATCTCCATCACCACAGCACTGATGGTTGACATCCTGATGCCAAACTGATTAGCCACTGACCTGCATCAGTCTGGGGTAGCCAGCTTCCAGATAGCAATAACAATACACTTCTGTACTAGTACGGTCTGTCTCATCTGCTTATCCTGTCTTTAAAGTACTGGGGAAAGCTCTTCACACAACTCCAGGAAGGTGGTGAAAGTTCTGTTTCTGCTGCTGTTCATCCCAGGTCTGTGTTACATTGCGGTCCTGCCACTTGGTGCTTTGGAACAGCTGGTCAGCACAGAGCGAGTTCTCAGCTATGACAGTCTGCATGAGCTGCCTTTGTCCCTTCATCCTGCCTGCATGCAGCCTGTGTGTTCTCCTTAGTAAAGCATGTTTCCACCTTCCGAGGGCAACAAACTGCTGCCAAAAGACTCTGGGCTTCACGTCTCCTGTCCTTTATTTGTCCACATGAATGCCAACGTTTGGTACATGTCATCATTCTGAGTGTGACCCAGGTCTTCACGGAAACATAGGCTAGGTACACACAACCAGAAGTTGTGTCCTGTAGCGAGTTGACAGTCTAAGACTACTTCTGTCCGTGCGCCCAGGAAGGACAGACAACTTTTCACATAGTACACCACAAAAGAGAGACACCAGTGTAGCACTGAGAACTAAGCGATGTGCTCCCTGGAAGACCTAACACCTCACTTGGTTCATTACAGCACCTGTGTGCATGCAATACTTCTAGTATAGCTAGAGGTACTGTCATAAATAGAAAGGGAAGGGTAAACCCCTTTGAAATCCCTCCTGGCCAGGGGAAAGCTCCTCTCACCTGTAAAGGGTAAAGAAGCTAAAGGTAACCTCGCTGGCACCTGACCAAAATGACCAATGAGGAGACAAGATACTTTCAAAAGCTGGGAGGAGGGAGAGAAACAAAGGGTCTGGGTCTGTCTGTAGTCGTCTTGGCCAGGGATAGACCAGGAATGGAGTCTTAGAACTTTTAGTAAGTAATCTAGCTAGGTATGTGTTAGATTATGATTTCTTTAAATGGCTGAGAAAAGAACTGTGCTGAATAGAATAACTATTTCTGTCTGTGTATCTTTTTTGTAACTTAAGGTTTTGCCTAGAGGGGTTCTCTATGTTTTTGAATCTAATTACCCTGTAAGATATCTACCATCCTGATTTTACAGGGGGGATTTCTTTATTTCTATTTACTTCTATTTTTTATTAAAAGTCTTCTTGTAAAAAACTGAATGCTTTTTCATTGTTCTCAGATCCAAGAGTTTGGGTCTGTGGTCACCTATGCAAATTGGTGAGGCTTTTTATCCAACATTTCCCAGGAAAGGGGGGGTGCAAGTGTTGGGAGGATTGTTCATTGTTCTTAAGATCCAAGGGTCTGGGTCTGTAGTCACCTAGGCAAATTGGTGAGGCTTTTTACCAAACCTTGTCCAGGAAGTGGGGTGCAAGGTTTTGGGAAGTATTTTGGGGGGAAGGACGCGTCCAAACAGCTCTTCCCCAGTAACCAGTATTAGTTTGGTGGTGGTAGCGGCCAGTCCAAGGACAACGGGTGGAATATTTTGTACCTTGGGGAAGTTTTGACCTAAGCTGGTAAAGATAAGCTTAGGAGGTTTTTCATGCAGGTCCCCACATCTGTACCCTAGAGTTCAGAGTGGGGGAGGAACCTTGACAGGTACCTTTACAGTGTGGTTGCTGTCACCCAAGCTAGGCTAGCTCAAGTGGAGAAACTCAAATGTTGTAACTTGAATTAACTCTGAAGTGAAGACCTATCCTAAGAATCTGGATCTTTGTCCACATCTTGTAGCTGGTCCACATAAGTGGTTTATGAGTTTCTGCTACATTATTTAGTCCTCTGGTTTAAGTGGCAGAAGTTCATCATTTTAACTGTCAGGGTCCTGGATTCAAATCCCTCTGTTCGCCTAAGCAATTGGTTTTACAAGGCTCCTCTACCTTCCTGGGCTTTTTGAAGGAGGATAGTGATGTGGATTAAAGGGATATGGGATGGTTTGTTAAGGGTGGCTATCTAGGCTTCCGGTAAGCTCTTTAATTGTATTATTTATTTTTGCAAATTGTGAATCGTTATGACTGGCAAGTACTATTATTTATTTATATCCTTTACATTTTATGTATATGAATAGTCTGTGTAGCTTAGAATAGGTGCTTCTACAGTAGATCTTCAGAATAAACCATTTTGAAATGAAATGTCCTTTCTCTTCTCCATTTAGACAAATCCAGTGATTCCAAACTATGGGCCATATCCTCATTTGGTGCAAGTCTGCATGGCTGTATTGAAGTCAAAGGTTCACTTCTGTGGACGTACACTGATTTACACTAGCTGAGAACTAGCCCTGTATGTTTCAGTAATATGAGAAACTTCTGCTGACGTGGTGATGTCAACTGCAATAAAACCAGACATATTACTAAATATTTGTAAAGTGACTGGAGCAAACATCTGATATCCTGTCCCTTTATGAAATTTTTCTCTTTCAAACTCATTCCTTTTATGTCCACTATTGCCATGCAGGCCTCTTGACAGGATATATTGACCCTAAGGCTGCTGGGAGTCCGCTCTTCTTATAAATAATGCAGCTAGACTTCTGAACCTTGGTTCATCGTTTGCAAATTCTTTCTCATCAAAGGCAGAGAACAGCTCTGTAAAATAACTCATGCTTATGTTGAACTAGAAGAGTACTATCGTATGTGTTTTCTCTTAGTGATGCACTGGGGGTAGCTGTTTCTAACTCCAGAAAGCTGAAGTATTCTTGCTTCCCTACCCTACCAGAATATAATTTCATGTCAGTAATGGAATACTGCCAAGGTTGTTAGGCTTTAAAATTAACAGCTGTCCAATATAGTAACATGTATTAATGACTGCAATCATGCAGCTCTCTAAACAGATTCTTCCTTGGTGCTTAGCTTTTTTTTTTTTTGGCAACAGTGTCATGAACTGGTTTATGTAAAGTACAACTTGAGGTAAATTAGTACATTTTGTTTTTAATTTTTCTTTTTTTACATCTCCTATTATATCTTACAGATGTTTCATTTTTACAGCACAGTAAAATAGGAGGCAGTTCTGTTAAATTTAGCATAGTAGCAAGGTATCCTTTACAAAAATAAAATATTTGCAATTTGATGTAACTGCTGCTCCGCTGAAATATGAACAAATGTTAATGTTAAACAGGAATTGAAAATGCTTTCTTTCAACTTTTGCAGTCTGAATTCAGGAGAATCTGTCAACTCTGTGCTGCATGGGGCTTATGAGATTAGTTGATCAGTTCTGATTCTATCCTATGGAAGGCAGTATACAAATACACGTTAGTCAGGTCATTATAGTATTTATTTATGTTTTAAGACTTCTCCTAATCCTGTTAGTGATTTAGACCAAGATTTTCAAACCTGCCTATCTAAAGCTAGGCACTTAAATGATAGGCATCTAAATAAAAGTGGCCTTGTTTTTTGGAGGTGCTCTTGTGGCTCCCATTAATTTCAGTGAGATCTGTGGGTGCTTGTCATTTCTGAAATTTAGGCTGTCTTTGTTTAGGTGCCAAAATATGGTTTGAAAATGTTGCCTTTAGGATCTTAAGCTGCACATCCTCGTGCACACAATAATTCAAAAAATAAAAAGCTCTGAATTTCACTTTTAACACCTACCGGCCTTGGTAAACCTTTGGGAAATAAAGTGCTTTCTAGGGATACTTCTTATTATCAGACACTTGGTACGGTGGTGGTGGTGAAGCATACTACTTAGACTTTTGTCTTGGGCCTGTAATAGTTCTCCTCTCGCTACCTTTCTCCAGCTCACACTTCTCAAAATCTTTCAAATTAAGTTTCTTTTGGATTTACTGTCCACCTCCTGTCATGATGAAGGACAAAAATGGACTCATTTGGTGTGTATTGACTGTTCAGGCTAAATACTTTATGCAAAATTTGAGGGAGTTTAGGGGATAACAGTTTTTTTCTTCTCTTACCGCTGAAGTGTCAGATTAGAGTACATCAATATCAGTTCGTGCTATGCTGGGCTGTTCTCCTTCTGCATGTTTTACTTTAGCAAACACCAAATAATTGCAGCTGAAGGATTGAAACACTGTTTCCTCTTTTTTTCTTGCTTGTTGTCTTTTGTGGGTACTAGGCAACATTTCTCTGGCATTCCTTCCCCATTTCACAAACTGAAGCTGCTGAAAACATTTCTTCTTGAGATAAAAGGGTAAACTTCAGGCAAAAAGGCTTGAAATATCTGTTTATATTGAACTGTTTATATTGAACTAATTTGAATGCTACAGGTCTGGATCCATTTATAATAAAATCTGACAGTAGCACGCTTTTGGCGTCTAATTACAAGGAATATAGGGAGATCTGTATATATTTTTCTTGAGACCGTATTTTTTTCCTTGATACTTGAGGTTGTTTCTTGCAGTTTTTTTTAAATTTTTTTTAATACATCTTGCTCATTTTGTTTTTCAAAAAAGAAAAGGCTTTCTGTTGTGTCCTCTGAAAATTAATTTCTATTAATTTGTGCTGCCATAGAGATGTCAATAAGAGACATGTAAGCTAGGATTTGGTAGCACTTTGTGCTCTTCCACAAGGCTGATACTCAGCTGCAAATTCTTCAGGGTATCCCATCATTCGGGCAAGGTCTGGAGAGAGCTGGTGTCTCCCTCTGTAAAGATGTGGAAGTGTACCTGAAGTCTTAGGGCTCTGGTCTTGGCTTTTTGTGTAGAAAGTGTGTCACAATGTGAGCATGTGTGGTAGATGGAGGGAACTGGAGTGTGAAGAAACAGCCAGGAAGTAGGTGTGTTGCCTGGGTTAGGGGAGACTTCCTGTTAGAGAAAGAAATACTGTAAAATACTCAAATCCTTCACCTTGTTTTTGTGTTAGATAATATTGTAAGGATATACAAAAGCGCCTGGTTTGAAACCTTCACTTGGTTTTATAGTAAATCCTCTATTTAGATCCTCATCTGTTATGTGATGGCTAGAGATCTTCAGAATAGACTGCTCAACTCTAGAATTATCTTCTGAAAGGAATAGCAGGGGATATATGAATTGTGGGAAGCTTCTGTTGGTAGCTGTGCTGAAATAAGGGGGAGGAGTGTCTTCTGAAAAAAAAAAGTGTATGTATAGGTACACATACAAAATTGTATTATATCTATAAACTATATTGTGTGTATATTGCTTCCTGCATAACACACACACAGAGTCAATGGGATGTATACACTACCATATGTGTGTCCAGTATGCAAGAAGCCATGCTGGTGATTCAGTATGTCACCAGTTATTGGTATGGAATCTGTAGTGCCCTCCAATATCGTGTAAAGGATGAGATACTGTGCTGCTAGAGATGATCCATAAAACCGAAGTCCTGACCACTTTGTGGCCATTTAAATTCCCCGCAGTACTTTTTGCAAAAGCAAAGGTGAATGTTCTGAACCAGTGGCTCTCAACCTTTCTGGACTACTTGTACCCCTTTCAGGAGCGTGATTTGTCTTGTGTACCCCCAAGTTTCACCTCACTTAAAAACTGCTTGCTTACAAGATCAGACCTAAAAATACAAAAGTGTCACAGCCCACTATTACTGACAAATTGCTGACTTTCTCATTTTTACCATATAATTGTAAAATAAATTGATTGGAATAGAAATATTGTACTTCCATTTCAGTGTACAGCATATAGAGCAGTATGAACAAGTCATTGTCTGTATGAAATTTTAGTTTGTACTGACTTCGTTAGTATGTAGCCTGTTGTAAAACTAGGTAAATATCTAGATGAGTTGATGTACCCCCTGGAAGACCTTTTCATACCTCCAGGGATACACATAAGCCTGATTGAGAACCACTGTACTGTACAACTTCTAATTGGGTAAACTTAGCAAAGGGAAGATGCTCTTGTGGTCACTCCACTGGAGTTGGAGTCTCCAGATAAAGACTCTATTCCCAGCTCTCTGACTTTGTGTGATTCTCTTTCCTCAGCTGTAAAATTAAGATAATTATTTTTCTACCTGTCAGGGATACGTTGCTTAATTTATCCAAGTGTTTCAAGATCATTAGATGGACAGAGAAATAGAGATGTGAGGTATTGTTGCCAATATTGATGCTGATAATTTTATTTAATTTCTTTTCCATAGGTTTATAAAATTTCCCCAAAATTCTCGTTCTTGGTGACATCGGGTCCTTTTGTTTACACAGCAATAGCTGTCATAAATGTGCTTATGAACAGCAGCCTTCTACGTGGTCAGGCCCCTGTCATCCTGTCACTGCAGCCTTCTTTCACCATGCCAGATCCCAGGTTCCAAGTTCACACAGGTGAGTTCTTGTTTCTGTGCTTCACACTGTAGAGAGGGGGAGAAATAACGTAGTATTGATACAGACTTTGATCTGGGAAGAAGGATGGTCTTGTGATTTAATATACAAGATTGAGAATCAAAAGATCTAGGCTTTATTTTTGTGAGGCTTAATTCATGAATATTAACAAAGTGCTTTGAGATCTTTGGATGGAAAATGCTACATACATTCAAAACATTGCTATTACTGTTGTTTATTTAATTAGTTGAAAAACTTTTAATTGGCAAGAGGTGAATGCAATGTTCTATTCTACTCCCTACTTTTTGTTATAGCTGATGATGTCTCTGACAGTCAGTGTAGGGAGTTTGCATTTTTTTACCAAGTTTTAAGAGTTAACAATTTTATCATGGTGCAAAACTCCAGATCTTTCTTCATCCTCACTGGCCACTTACCATTTGCAGACTGTTGCAGGGGAAATACAGAACCCTGATCAGGGTCTTGGCAGATACATAAAAGAGAAAGGTATTCTGTTCTCCAGTATTTTGCTTTTAATAGTAAGGCATATTTAATTATTTATTCATGTATATCTGAAAATTATTTTTGAATTTAAAGTTTATTTTGTTTAAAATGTTTAGTTTTGTTTTGCTTATAATTTAATTTTAAAAAGACCTTTTCATATTCAGATTGATTTATATTCATGATGTGGGAGACTGGTGCTGTCAGTCTGACAGCTTTCACTAGCCACGTGCATGCTAATTAAGCACTGGTGAAGGGTGCCAGAATGACAGCACTAGAGAGTGAACTTCTTATTATATATTTAAGAATTTCACTTTCGAGTGCTGTCGCTCTGGCACCTTTCACCAGTGCTTAATTGGTGTGCGCATGTATGTACACATGATATATAATGTATTTATGCTTATTAAGTGCTGGTGAAAGGTGTCAGACTGGTATCAATGGATGCCTGGTATACCAAAGTTGGAGTCTTTCAACCAAACTGAATACTAGATTTCACCATCAGCCTACAAAGAAGGATGCTTCTGGTCGTCTTCTTTTTAAAGATTTTCATAAAAAAAACCTTGGATAATTCAGGGATTCCAGAGCTTCAGACGACTGACTCAGTATTAGAGACAATTTGTGTATAGCTGGGAATCTTTCAGTCGCCTGTAATAGGAAGTGGATTTTATTTTATTTTTTGGCTGCAGAATCTCTTGACAGCAAGTGAGCTTTATTGTCACATCAGATTTTACTGACAAGAAAACCTTCTGCATCAATGCAGAACAGTTTCTGCCGTAATTAATTTCTTGAGCTGCACTGTTTGGACTTTCAGCTGCCAAGAGTGCAGTCGGGATTTAATGGAAAACGGATTCATTTATGGAGGGAGAGGGTTCCCTGCTTCCCCACTCTCTCCCTTCAGTGCAAATAACTGCACTGCACTCAGTGGGACTAACACATACCCTTTACCTCCAGTGCTTCAGTTTGTGCCTCAAAACGTTGATACTGGCTTCTGTAACTTCAGCCAGCGCATTGAAAAAGGGCTGACAATGGCATTCATGGAGGTGAGAAAACATCACCAGGATATCTTCAACTTCACAGTGCAGGTAAGAATGCTAGCATGCACTGAGAAAAAGGAAGTTCACCGTACTCTGCATCACACATTTTGAGTGGGTAATCTAATGGTGGGTTTATACTGAGGATAACTAATAGATTTTAAGGTTTTTGGGTTCCACGGTTCATTAGTGTTTCCACCAGTGCCATGTGCCCTTAGTAGCGATTACCTGAACTTTAGATTTGGAAATTGAGAAGTCTTTATTCGATATTGTACTCAATAAAGGGGCTTAAAACTCATTGGATATAAACTCTAAATCTAATTAATAAGACATGCTGCTTTTTTTTCCTGAAAGTTTATTTATTCTAACTTTGTTCTAAAACTAAAATCAATAAAAATTGTGCTGTATAAACTCATAAACAATGTAAATAGTATCTAATCACCATAAAAATAAAATAACTTCTTTGTGTTTAAGTACATGTCTTTAAAGTGAAGAATATATGCAAAATATTATACAATATAGATATTAAGTAAATAGAAATACTTGGGTTAATAAAAATGGCAATATAAGATGTCATAATAAAACTTTTATGAAACAGCTTGTAATACCTGTACTTTTCCCATACCAAAATTAACTTTAAACACACTAGCCTGTCTGCTTTTGATGCATGTGATCTGTTTGTGAATGTTGCTGCTAGGTGAAGTTCCAGGGAAAGATCTATGGAAGCACATTTTGAGATCTGATTGCACTTTGTTTTCATCTTTGGCTCTGGAAGTGCAGGGCATAGTGGATTTTGACAGGACAGCTCTCTTTGCACAGTGTTCATTTACCTTATGTTAGGGGTCTTTTCCTATCTGTTCCAGATAGGTAAGGTATCCACACAGGCTTCTTTTGTTGATAGCTTTTGTTTTGCTGACTCTGCATTTGACTTTTCTCTGGATGTTTTCTTCAGTCGTTTTCTGGATAGCACCTTTCTCATCAGCATGGACTGTAACCCAGTTTAAAGAATAAATCTTGGAAGGGAAACAGTGTCCTTGCTGAGACAGGTTTCAGAGTAACAGCCGTGTTAGTCTGTATTCGCAAAAAGAAAAGGAGTACTTGTGGCACCTTAGAGACTAACCAATTTATTTGAGCATGAGCTTTCGTGAGCTACAGCTCACTTCATCAGATGCAACCTGATGCTCACGAAAGCTCATGCTCAAATAAATTGGTTAGTCTCTAAGGTGCCACAAGTACTCCTTTTCTTCTTGCTGAGACAGTGTGGCTGAATGAGTCTGAAATGGATGTTACTCAGCTCTCTTGTAAAGCATCCCACTTTATATTATTATTGTTATTAATAAAAAAAAATGGGGTAGGGAGGGAACAGAAGTGCTGGTGTTTTTGCTGTTTCTGACTTGTCCAGTTTTGTCTTTTCAGATACTGAATATAACTCTGAGCAAGCCTCGTGTGGCATTTCGGCAGGGCCCTGTGAACATTGTCTTTGCCATTCAGGATACATATGGATTCTTGAATGGATCTGAAATCAGTGAGCTGCTGAGAAACCTGTCTGTGGTGGAGTTCAGTTTCTACTTGGGCTTTCCTGTGCAGCAAATTGCTGAACGTGAGTACGTCATATCACTAAGGCGGCAGAAAATTGGTTTTGTGTGGTGTTCTCTGCAGTTTCATAGTAATGTTCTATGTAAGTGTTAACATTAGTTAATTTCCATAGCTTCTAATTTGGTCTTTCTATGCAAATCTGTATAAGAGTGCCTCTGATCACATAAGCTGTCCCTGTGCAACAGTAGCTGGACTTAATCACTGACTCTACTATTGGTTCAATCTGTAATTTGCAATGGGAGGGGAGGAGGAGGCAGCAGAATCAGAACACTTGTCCACAGGCAGCTAAGACTTTTGTTTTGTTTGTGAGAGAATAAAATGAGATTGAGACCACAGCCCAGAATAGGAGACAATCTCTCAAATAAATTAAAGTGAATAATTGTTGCTTCCTTAATTGTCTGAAGGCATTTCTCTTCACTCATTTGCTTGGTTTTAGTATGATTTACTCTCACTTAGTCCTATAGCTCTTAGTTTTGTATGCCTTTTAACCCAAATTTTGAAATGCTAGTACCCCAACAAGTCTGTGATTGTCAGGAAGGACAGAGAGAATGTCATAATTTATTTCAAATTGAGCTACGTAATGTTATGGACTATGTCTTTCTAGCTTGAAAACTATATCTGATCATACAGAATAATCCTAGATTAGTTCTCCATCAGTTCGGTCTGCTGTTACATACTCATTGTCACTGTGTCCATGAATATGTTTTGTTTCTGGCCCTGCGTCAAGCTTGTAGCGAATAGGGGCTGGTAAGCTTCTGTACTTGGGCCATTCATTTGTATTTGCATCAAATCCTTCATAATATATTAGTGGGCTGGTTTGTTTTGATTAATTTCTTTATTGAAAACCCATGTCCTGCTGCTTCAGTGCTACAGAACAATGAAATGAGAACAGAATTTCTACCTAGAGCAGGTTTCAGAGTAGCAGCCGTGTTAGTCTGTATTCGCAAAAAGAAAAGGAGTACTTGTGGCATGTTAGAGACTAACCAATTTATTTGAGCATAAGCTTTCGTGAGCTACAGCTCACTTTATCGGGTGCATACTGTGGAAAGTTTAGAAGATCTTATTATATACACACAAAGCATGAAAAAAGACTTCCTCCCACCCCACTCTCCTGCTGGTAATAGCTTATCTAAAGTGATCACTCTCCTTACAATGTGTATGATAATCAAGTTGGGCCATTTCCAGCACAAATCCAGGTTTTCTCACTCCCCCCCACACACAAACCCACTCTCCTGCTGATAATAGCTTATCCAAAGTGACCACTCTCCTTACATTGTGTATGATAATCAAGGTGGGCCATTTCCAGCACAAATCCAGGGTTTAACAAGAACGTCGGGGGGGGGGGGGGGGAGGAAAAAACAAGGGGAAATAGGCTACCTTGCATAATGACTAAGCCACAAAGTGGTCACTTTGGATAAGCTATTACCAGCAGGAGAGTGAGTTTGGGGGGAGGGGGGGTGAGAAAACCTGGATTTGTGCTGGAAATGGCCCAACTTGATTATCATACACATGGTAAGGAGAGTGATCACTTTAGATAAGCTATTACCAGCAGGAGAGTGGGGTGGGAGGAAGTATTTTTTCATGTTTTGTGTGTATATAATAAGATCTTCTAAACTTTCCATAGTATGCATCCGATGAAGTGAGCTGTAGCTCACGAAAGCTTATGCTCAGATAAATTGGTTAGTCTCTAAGGTGCCACAAGTACTCCTTTTCTTTTTACCTAGAGCAATACATCCTGAAAGGCACGGTGCCTTGTGGTTAAAAACCTTATAAAACATCCAAGTGTCCTATCCTTTGTTTTGGATTTTATGGTATGTACGTGTAATTTTAAAGACCGCCTTGTCAGCCCTGTGGGGCAGGAACTGTCTGATAGGGTATGTCTACCCAAGAAACATACCCTGCGACAGAGAGTTTCAGAACCCAAGTCAGTTGCCCTGGGCTCTGAGACTCCCTGTTGCGAGTCTTTTTTGCTGTATAGATGTACCTTTTGTGTGTGTACGTGTGTGTGTACAATGCCTAGCACAATGGGACTGCTTCCTGATTGGGGCTGCTAGGTGCTACTGTAATTCAAATAAAAAATAATAATGCAAATGATGCAGGGCAGTGTTTCTTGACCTGGGAACCTGGGGGGTGTGGGAGGATTTTAGGGTGGGTCGCAAGCAGGGCCAGCATTAGGAGGTAGGAAGCAGGGCAATTGCCTGTGGCCCCACAAAGCTAATTTACATGTTTCAGCCCCGCTTGGGATGAAGCCCCGAGCCCCAGGTAGGACTGCTGAAGCTCTGAGCCCTGTGCTTAAGGTGGGGGGAGGGGGAACAATTTTATTTTTTTAAGTTCAAAGCAGAAAGGTTGAGAAATATTGATATAGGACATTCTCCATTTCTTCTTCACTGGGTACCTGTGTAAAGTGGTCCAGAAGATTGTTCTCTTTTTTTCACTTGGTCACTGTGTAGAGTCAGAACAATAAAACCATGTGCATGATCATTGCTTTAACCTGTTAAATCTGGTATCCCTACATACAATGGCAGATTCAAGCATTCAGATCAGATTTTTCTGCAGCTTTGTCTCAAGCACAGAAGAATTTACCCCTGCACATTTGCCGTCCCTAAGGATTTGTGACACAAGGGCCAAGATACCTTCCATTGCTGTGAATTCCAGCCTTGAGTTCTGTAGCCTGTGCAAAGGCTCAGACATCGAGATTTTTCCCCTCTTGCACAGGAAGAGAGACTTAGTCACGGTGTTAAGTAAATCATAAAATTCAATGTGATCACAAATTTGCCTATCTTGAGCTCTTTAAGAGTGGCTCTAACTTGAGCTGCATCAGCCCCTGACTCCATTTCTGGAGTGTGTTCCAAGTAGGGGACAGCCAATTGATATTTTTATATCACTGCCTTCAGTGATCTGACCTAACTAGCAATTCACTGTGTTTGATGTATACTGCTGAATAGCACAACATTTGCTTCAAAGGCCGCAGTAAGGGGTTGCATTTGTCAGTGTCTTTTGGGGACTGGAGTAGTCAAATTTGAAGATGTCTTTAAAAATAAATTCAGACTTTTTAAAATAATCAGCTTTGAGTCCAGAATATAAGAGGATCAAGGATGTGGATGATGCTGTGCACAGCAACATGAGGAATATCTTGTCTAAACTTGGCCGGTCCAGGATTTGAACAGCTCATATTCACCGCAGTTCTATCCAAACAGGGCAACTGGTTTTGATTTGATCCTCATGTCTCCTAAAGCTGTTTTTATTCTTTGGGTGATATCATTAACTGTCCCATGTTCCAAGTCTGCTGTGTCAGCAAAGAGACTCCAAGGCTTTTCACCCTGCACAAATCTGATGCCCTCTGATTCTTTCTCAGCTATGGGCCTTACAGTGGATCCCTTAGCAAGTACAACAATAAACCTAGCTTGTGTGCATTTCTGAGCAATTTCCCTCAGCCGTATGCCTACACTGCAGTTAAAAATCTGCAGCTGGCTCACGTCAGCTGATGCAGGATAAGGGGCTGTTTAATTGTGGTGTAGATGCTCGGGCTTGGGCTGGAGCCTGGCCTCTAGGACCCTGCTAGGTGGGGAGGGTCCCAGAGCTCGGGTGTCTACACCACAATTAAACAACCCATTTGCCCGAGCCCTACGAGCCTGAGTCAGCTAGCTCTGGTCAGCCGTGGGTGTCTAACTTCAGTGTAGACATACCTAAGAGACTTTCCAGTTGCCTTTATAAAGTTTTCAAATTGGAAGTGTTAATATAGTTTGATCAAAGGTTAAGACCAATTTTTGTCCTATAACTTGCAGAGTATTTCTAAATTGTTAAAACTGAGATCACGCTTAAAGAGTTTGTAAGCGGTGTTAAGATGGAAAACTACTCCTGTTGCCTTTTACACTGCATTCTGGTAATGGGGACCAAGTCTTTCTGCTTTCATGCATTTCACTTGATCAGCAGAGCAGTCATATACTTGCAGGAAGTCAGATCTAAAGATCTTAAACCCACTAAACAAGGCAGTCGCTACACTCTTGAATGAACTCACTCAGAAAAATGATAAGACAAAAACACCGTATCACCTGTGGGTGAACACTTTTTACAAAGTGATTGCTCTATATCTAACCTGTATATCTGCCATGGAGGATTACCTGCCTTATGGGTGGGTGTCATTTGTGTGCATTCGGTGCAAGGAGCTCCTGGCCCTCAGAGACCTTGTACGGGCTTTGGAGATTAGAGTGGCTGAACTGGAGGAGATAAGGGAGATAGAGAGGTACATAAATGAGACTTTGTGGGACACAGTAGAACGGTCCTATCCCTGGTCAGACAGCCTCTGTACTGTTGTGGAGGATGAAAGTCTCAGGGAAGGAAAACATCAAACTGGAGCAGAGGGAAACTATCCCATAGTTGGGACTCTCCTTCCAGATGATGTCATGGTATCCTCTCGCACTAAGGATACCTCTTTGGGGGAGGGAACTCCAGTTATTAGGAAGAGACAGGTAATAGTATTGGGGGATTTGATCATTAGAAATGGATAGCTGGGTTTACGATGACTGAGACACCTGCATGGTGACTTGCCTGCCTGGTGCGAAGGTTGCGGATCTCTCAAGATAGACTATTGTGTAGTGCAGGGGAGGAGCCGGTGGTCGTGCTACATGTGGGTACCAGTGGCATAGGGAAGGATAGGAGAGAGGTCCTGGAGGCCAAATTTGGCTGCTAGGTAAGAGATTGTAGTCCAGGATCTCGATGGTAACATTCTCTGAAATGCTTCCAGTTCCACATGCAGGGCCAGTTAGGCAGAACTGCAGGGTCTCAGTGCTTGGATGAGATGATGGGGCAGGGAGGAGGGGTTTAGATTTATTAGGAACTGAGAAACCTTTTGGGAAAGGGGGAGCCTATACAGGAAGGATGAGCTCCACCTAAACCAAAATGGAACCGGATTGCTGGCACATAAAATTAAAAAGGTCATAGAGCAGTTTTTAAACTAAGGGGGAAAGCTGACAGGTGCGGAAGAGCACGTGGTTTGGACAGAGATATCCCTTAGGGGAGGATCTATTAATGGAGATTCTCTATACCCTAGTAAGGAGGAGAGGATGGAAGATGATAAAATACAGGTAGGATCTGATGAGAAACAGTTAAATGAAAAAGAGTCCCATTCAATTACATCATGTAATGGCAGACAGTTAAAAAGTGACAGTTTTTAAAGTACTTATATACAAATGCTAGAAGTGTAAACATGAAGATGGGTGAACTTGAGTGCCTTGATAAATGAGGATATTGATATAATAGGCTACACAGAAACTTGGTGGAATGAGAATAATCAATGGGACACGCTAATACCAGAGTACAAAATATATCAGAAGGACAGAACAGGCTGTCCTGGTCGGGGAGTGGCACTATATGTGAAAGTAAGCGTAGAGACAAATGAAATAAAAATCTTAAATGAACTAAACAGTACCACAGAATCTTGATGGATAGTAATTCCATGCTTGAATAATAAGAATATAGCAGTAGGGATATATTACCAACCACCTGACAGGGATGGTGATAGTGACTGTGAAATGCTCAGGGAGATTAGAGAGGTTTTAAAAATAAAAAATTCAATAATATTGGGCGATTTCAGCTATCCCCATATTGCCTGGGTACATGTCACCTCAGGATGGGATGCAGAGATAGTTTCCTGACACCTTAAATGACTGCTACTTACAGCAGCTAGTCCTGGAACCCAAAAGAGGAGAGGCAATTCTTGATTTAGTCCTGAGTGGAGCACAGAATCTAATCCAAGAGGTGAATATAGCTGAACTGCTTGATATTAGTGACCATAACACAATAAAATTTAACATTCCTGTCAGGGGGGAAACCAAAGCAGCTTACCACAGTAAAATTTAATTTCAGAAAAGGAGACTACACTAAAATGAGGAAGTTAGTTAAACAGAAATTAAAAGGTACAGTGCCAAAAGTGAAATCCCTGCAAGCGGCATGGAAACTTTTTAACGACACCATAATAGAGGCTCAATTTAAATGTTTACCCTGAATTAAAAAAACATAGTAAGAGGATCAAAAAAATGCCACTGTGGCTAAACAACAAAGTAAACGAAGCAGTGAGAGACAAAAAGGCATCCTTTAAAAAGTGGAAGTTAAATCCTAGTGAGGAAAATAGAAAGGATAATGAACTCTGGCCAGTGAAGTGTAAAAATATAATTTGGAAGGCCAAAAAAAAAGTTAAAGAATAGCTAGCCAAAGGCTCAAAAAGTAACAGCAAAAAAAATTTTAAATACTTCAGAAGCAGGAAGCCTGCTAAACAACCAGTGGGGCCACTAGGTAATGGAGATGCTAAAGGAGCATTTAAGGATGATAAGGCCATTGCATAGAAACTAAGTTAATTCTTTGCATTGGTCTTCACGGCTGAGGATTTGAGGGAGCTTCCCAAACCTGAGCCGTTCTGTTTAGGTGACATACCTGAGGGAATTGTCCTGGATTGAGGTGTCATTAGAGGAGTTTTTGAAACACACTGATAGATTAAACAATAGTAAGTCACCAGGACCAGATGGTATTCACCCAAGAGTTCTGAAGGAACTCAAATATGAAATTGCAGAACTGCTAACTGTGGTATGTAATGTATTGCTTAAATCTGCCTCTGTATCAGATGACTGGTGGATAGAAATTTTTTTAAAAAGTCTCTAGAGTCAATCCTGGCAATTTCAGGCCAGTAAGTCTAACTCCAATACCAGGCAAATTGGTTGAAACTATAGCAAAGAACAGAATTATCAGACACATAGATGAACATGGTATATCAGGGAAGCGTCAACATGGTTTTTGTAAAGAGAAATTGTGCCTCACCAATCTACTAGAATTCTTAGAGGGAGTCAACAAGCATGTGGACAAGGGTGATCCAGTGCACGTAGTGTACTTGGACTTTCAGAAAGCCTTTGACAAGGTCCTTCACCACAGGCTCTTAAGCAAAGTAAGCTGTCATGGGATAAGAGGGAAGGTCCTCTCATGGATCAGTTACTGATTGAAAGACAGGAAACAAAGGGTAGAAGTCAATAGTCCATTTTCAGAATGGAGAGAGGTAAACAGTGGTGTCCCCCAGGGGTCTGCACTGGGAGCAGTACTGTTCAAGATATTCATAAATTATTTGGAAGAATGGGAAATAATGAGGTGGCAAAATCTGCAGATGAAACAAAACTGCTCAAGATAGTTAAGTCCAAAGCAGACTGTGAAGAGTTACAAAGGGATCTCACAACACTGGGTGACTGGGCAACAAAATGGCAGATGAAATACAATGTTGATAAATGCAAAGTAATGCACATTGGAAAACATAATCCCAACTATACATATAAAATGATGGGGTCTAAATTAGCAGTTACCACTCAAGAAAGAGATCTTGGAGTCATTGTGGATAGTTCTTTGAAAACGTCCACTCAATGTACAGCAGCAGTCAAAACAGTGAACCAAATGTTGGGAATAATTGAGAAAGGGATAGATAATAGGATAGAAAATGTCATATTGCCTCTAGATAAATCCATGGTACGTCCGCATCTTGAATACTGCGTGCAGATGTGGTTGCCCCGTCTCCAAAAAAATGTGTAGGAACTGGAAAAGGTACAGAAAAGGGCAAGAAAAATGATTAGGGGTATGGAACAGCTTCTAGTCTTATTAATCTCTCCTTATACAGGAGTTTCCAGCTTGGAAAGGAGATGGCTAAGGGGGGGGGATATGATAGAGGTCTATAAAATCATAACTGATGTGGGGAAAGTAAATAAGGAAGTGTTATTTACTCCTTCGCATAACACAAGAACTAGGGGTCACCAAATTAAATGAATAGGCAGCAGGTTTAAAAGAAAGTATTTCTTCACACTGGAACTCTTTGCTGGAGGATGTTGTGAAGGCCAGGACTATAACAGGGTTCAAAAAAGAACTAGATACGTTCATGGAGGATAGGTCCATCAATGGCTATTAGCCAGGATGGGCAGGGAAGCAAAACCCAGCTTTGAAGTGTCCCTAGCCTCTGTTTGCCAGAAGCTGGGAATGAGTGACAGGGGATGGATCCCTTGATGATTGCCTCTTCTGTTCATTCCTTCTGAAACACCTACTAATGGCCACTGTCAGAAGACGGGATACTGGGCTAGATGGACTATTGGTCTGACCCGGGATATCCCTTCTTGTAAGAGGTCCGCCCTTGTCAGAAAACTGCTTATGCATTCGGCAAATTATACAAAATCCTTCATCTCTGATGCAAAATTGATGGGTATTTAGCTTTTCATTAATTCTGGAAAGTGCATTTACATCTCAGTTTCTCATATTGCCTAGCATACTTTTCTGTGCCATTTGCTTCTTAGTTATTTGGCCCACCACTTTCAGTATTACACTATGAAGAGTGGTTTAATGCATTCCAAAGATTTTTCCCAGTGTTTTTTTTTTTTCAATCAGTCTTGTCTGTGTATATGTTTTTTTTATGTATAAATGTGTTTAAAATAGTGTGCAAGTAAAGGATTGATTTGCAAATTCCAGATGAGTTTAGTTACAAGCAAGTTGATGTTGGTTCAAACTAAGGAAAAGCTAATCTTATATTATAACTCAAACTGTTGGGCGTGATTAAATGAAACTTTTGACAGCCTGAATATTAGTAACTGTGTCTGGAAAAAGAAATTTGTTATGCCCAGTCTTTGTCTATTTTAGATCATCTTCTGTATAAAAACCTTTTACTGGAGACTGTTCATAAAGCTTAAACAGAATCCGAACGCTTGCGGGATAGTCCTAATGCAGTACATGGTTTGGTTGTAAGGTACTTCGGGATATTTTGTAACTTTCTTATTTTTAATAAAGGTACCTGTTGCACAGTGGAGGGGTCTGTGGAAGAATAATGGCAGTGGGAATGGCCAAGGGTGGGAGCTGCCAGCTTTTTTCTTTTTTTCTCTTTTCTTTCAAGGTACTAAAGAGTGCTAGGCAATTTTAACATCTTATCTCTACTAAAATATCCTCTCTGTTATTTCATCTCCCCTCCCATCTGTCCATTTGTTTTTCCCTTGCTCATGTGTTTACATTTAGTTTCTCAGATTAGAAGCTGATTCAGGCAGAGATTTTACTACAACCTAATCAAGGCTTTCTAGGGTGCTACTGCAATACAAATAATTAATAAGAGTATGTTTTATAATCTGGACTGACAAGGATCTTGAGCATGGTGGACTGCTACGAAGACAATTATAGTGTTATCATTATCATAGTGCTCTGTTGCCAGTCCCCAGGCATCCAAAAATCATGAATCAACCCCCCACCCCACCCCCTCCAAAAATCATGAGTTTCTTTTTAAAATAATAAACTCTGGGCTCTTTTTCTTTGCTTTGTGGCTTCTGAACCTTTAGGGATCGCTTTATTCTGCAGAAATATACTTCCTGTTTTGAGTGCGAGCACTGAGATTCTTATGCATTCGCATGATTCCAGCAGCTGGGACTCTGAACAACAAATATCACAGGATTTGCCATAAAATCATGAAAGTGGGCAACACTGATAGTGCTGTATGTTCTGTAAAAGATACACTGTGTCAAATGAAAGGCTTTGTGTTCCAAAGAGAGTGCAGGCTTAAAGGCATGAAAAGGTACAGGACAATATGATACAATACAGTACCAGATGAAACAACATGTGGTCTTCATGGCTGGTAGGTTTCAGTGAACAGGTTGGCTTTTGAATTTAAGTGAGTCGATTATTCCAACCCCTCCTCCCCGGTACAAAAAAGTTCAAGAAAAGCCTGTTTTGATTAAAGAACTATTTTTAATTTCCCCTTTCCAGTTCAGTTCTGGTTTATAAACTTACTGGACTCCTGATAAATAGCCCAGTGGTGCAGTAATATGGATCAATGAGATGTGTCAGGTCACTTCTTTGAATTCTCCACATTTCGTCCATTTTTGATTATTTAATCCTCCACATTTCTGCAGAACGGTGGACGTTTTCATAAGACTACTGGTTTCTCTGCCTAACTATTTTCATAAAGAGCATGGCTGATAACTTCCAGAACCCCATATATTGGGCGATTTATTTTGTTTGGAGACAGATCACTCTATTGGATGGCTTAAGGGAGAGGTTAAAGAGTGAAGAATTGTTTTAGGAATAGTTTAAAAATAGTCTATATAACGTGTGGTTTATGACTTCAGTTCTTTCTATGTAAATGTTCCCCAAATCATGGTTTCTAACCTGAGACATTTCTTGTTCAGTAACATGTTGCTAATCAATACAAAGTATCATTAAAAACTGAAGGAAAGTGAAAAGGCAATGGAACAAAGTTTTTCTGGAGCTCTTAAACAAATCTCCCATAGGAAACCATTAAAATCACGATGGTTATTGGATTCTAAAAGAAATACAATTTTTAATTAGAATAGTAGAATCCAGTGCTGACTAGAGAGGGGAAAGGGTGAATGGAGGTGCACACAAAGCCCTGAGAGGGGGAGATTGGGAGACCATAGTATGGAGAAAAGGTTGCACACAGAGCCTCTGGTATGAGGGAGGGAGTGTGTACAAAGAACAGAAATTACATTTGGGTTATTCAGTACTCCTTATGGGTGTCAGGTGCATTTAAATACCAGCCCATATTTCATTGCACTTAAGTGTACTATATTCTGTTTTTGCATTTTACAATTCATTACCTAGATCATGCCAAAAAAAACAAGTGGCATCTACAAAGGCTTCGTAGCAATGGGAACATTATCAACGTGGAACTCCTTCTGAGCATGAAACACAGCGGCGAGTTGGACAGAGCTCAGCTGTACCGTGTACATATTCCCAATCCTTTCCTGCACTCTTTACCAGGTTTTCAGCCCAGGACTGCATGGCTGAAAGATTAGAGCACTTCTCCCATTGTACCATCAAGATCAGATGCTCAAGGATTTTTTTTTTTAAGTTTCTAGTTCTGTATGAGGTTTGTTAGGCATACAGGAATTTGCATACATTAAATCATTTTCAAGCACTAATTAGAAAAAAAGGGTATATCATATTGAGTGTCAAAGCACAACTGTTACCTTGTTTAAAAAAAAGAAAGTAATTAAACACTCTTAACAGTTCGAAATTTTATTGCCATTGGCAGATGGTTAATTATCTTGTGATCTTGCTTTTCCTGGGCTTTGGAAAACACCAGTGCAGCTGCAGTTTACACATATTTTTTTTGCGGGATGATATTTTTAGATTGGTTTCCTATGGTAAGGCACTTGTTTACCTCAATCTCCAGCCTTCTGGCTATACTGAGCCAGACCCTCTCATCCTTTGGTTTAGAAGAACTCTGCAGCAATATATATTGTTATATAATACAGAAATGTAAAAAGCGGGGCGCTTGCTGTTTGTACATTGTAAGTGGCATTTTTCGACATTTGTTATGTAATACTTAATTCAAATACATAAATGGCCATATTCTGATACCCTTATGCACATGGGCCACTCCTGTATTTCACAGTAGTGGCCCTATTGAAGTCTCAATAGCACGATCCGTGAAGCAAGGTGCTACTAAACTGGAATAAGGGTATCAGAAAATGTTGAATTGGAAGTCAGTTTTTGGGCACAGTGGCATTTAATTTAAACAAGAAGAGAATAAAGAGTAAATTCCATCACTGTACAGAAGGAAAGTGCGGTGTCAAAAACCCGAGCTTTAAAGAGAAGATTCTATATATCTGGAGGCCCTTCTGCTTTTGCATTAGGGGAGAAAAGAGTGATCAGGGTTTTAATAGTAAAAATCAGCAGATTCTGGAAGATAACATATTTATGTGAACAACCTTATACACAGAGGGAGAGGCCTTAGCTAGGTAGCTTGCCAATAAGACACACTGAGTAAATTAGAACGTTAATAATTTTTTTGTTTCTTTGAGTGCCTACAATAGCAGCAGTTGAACTAATTATAGTGCAGTGGTTAAAACACAGAACTGGAAGTCAGGGTACCTTGATTTTTGGTTTTGACTCGCCTTGTGACCTTAGGCCAAGTCAGCTTAATTTTGTGTGCCTCACTCTCCCCATCCTTAAAATGTGTTTTAAAGAAGTTATCTTTGTTAAGCACTTTAAGAACTTTGGATGATTCAGGGAAAACTTTGACAAAACTATGCCTTCTCCCCCCACCCCCACCCCCATTCCTTTCATGAAGTTTCGATCTCTTTTCAGGAAAACTAGTCCCAGCCTCTGTCTTTATCTATTCATCAGTGCCTCTTTACTTTGCTCCAGTGGGAATCTGGGGTGAAATCCTGGTCCCACAGGCATTGATGGGAGTTTTTTCATTAACTTCAGTGAGGCCTGGATTTTACCTCTGAAGCTTAGCGTTTCCAGGAGGCTGGTCATTTTGACAAAACTTGGGCTATTGAACAAAATAAAACCATAATGCCATGGGATTTGTCATGGAATTCATTTATGATTTTCATAAATCCAGTTTGAGCTTCACAATGGTTAATGCATATTTTATTTTATTATGGCTTGGAATACAAAATAGGTACATTCAATTTTCTCTTTTATACTTAAGTCTTAACTTTTCTACCTGGTTGCAGTCACAAAGAATTAGATGCTTTCTTCCTCAAAAAGCCATGAATGACTCACCTAGAGCGGCGGTTCTCAAACAGTGGGTCCCGACCCCATTTTAATGGGGTTGCCAGGGCTGGTGTTAGACTTCTTGAGGCCAGGGCTGAAGCCAAAGTCCAAGCCCCACCACCAAGGGCTGAAGCTGAAGCCCAAGGGCTTCTTCATCCTTGGGTGGCAGGGGTCAGGCTTTGGCTTCAGCCCCAGGCAGCAGGGCTCAGGTTACAACCTCCCAGCCCAGAGCGAAGCCCTCAAGCTTTGGCCCCTCCCCAGGGTGGCAGAGCCTTGGCTTTGACCCCCCCACCGTACAGGGTGGTGGGGCTCAGGCTTCGGGCCCTCTTCCCAGGGTCATGTAATAGTTTTTGTTGTCAGAAGGGGGTTGCAGTGCAATGAAGTTTGAGAAACCCTGACCTAGAGTCATCCAGTGTACAGCCTGATCTTAGCAAACAAAAATCTCATCTTACATTAAAGACAAATTAGCCAAACAGGCTTTGCTTAATATTTCTAGAAGCAAAGCTGTCGGGGTGGTATGTTAAATATTTCAGGTAATTAATCTGACCATTTTAGTCAGATGCTTTATGTTCAGACGTATGAACCAGAAAATATATATCAAGAGCAATGTCTTTCTGTCACTTACGTATAGCACTAAGAGTTATATCAGCAAATAAGATGTTCACTGACTTAATGTGAATTATGAAACAGCCTCTTTTCTTGTTTTTGTGCTGTTGAGTATACAGTTCTTACAGATGTTTTTTCCCCCCAGCCTTTCATTACCCTCAACTCAATGTGTCTCAATTGATGAAATCTTCTTGGGTGAGAACAGGTATGTAGACTATATAAGGGTAGATAGCTGTGAGACCATTTTTGTTAGCCGGGTCCTAGATAACACATTAATAACTTTTGAGATTGCTTACGGTTTGAGGTAATAACTATATTTAGGTCTGAATAAACTCCAAAGCAAAAGAATGAATAACCTGGAACTGCTGGGAAATGCACTTGTGTAGAATGAACTATTGCAATTCCTTGTTTATTGGCTCAAAAATTGTTTTATATTTAGAATGCAGTTTATTCAAAGCGCAGTAACACAGCTCCGGTGTGCAGAGGGTGCTGTATACACTAACTGCCATTTAAGTTGGACATTGCTTTATTTTATTTTTTTTAAGCTATGTTTTTTTTTTAAACTTTTAACACTTGATTTATTCATGGCACCTTTCACCAAAGCACACACGGCTGTGCAACAGAATACAAATAGATGCCATACAATTTAAACCGTTTTAGGGGCTGTAATGATGCAGCTCCATCCTATTTTGTTTTTCCCCCCAAATTAATTTCCTGCAAATTGCTCTCATCCAAGTCAGCTGACCTAATTTGCCCTGAATATAATCATAAAACAGTGAAAGTTAGTGCTTTCTGTAACTATGCCCTTCTGGTGTGGAATACACTTGCTGCTATTATTTGTAATTCTCAATCTATATTAATTTAAAAGAAGGTGAAAAAATTATATTGTCAAGTTTCCTGCATTTAATTGTTCTTGATCACTGATCATTTATATTGCTGTTTAATTCTGAGATACTTCATTTGTGATTAGAGCCAGTTGAAAGATACCACTTATTTTGTGTGGAAAATTTCTTTTTGGCGGGCGAGGGGGAGAGAGAGTATCTAAAACTTCCTGTGACTTTTTTTTTCCCCCCAATGGAGAAACTAGAACAAAAAGCTTAAAAAAAAAAAAAAAAGCATTTGAAAATCATTTAGGCTTAAAAAGAATTCAAAACTGAAACACAAACATTAGTACTGAAAACCAAATTAAAAAATGAGAATTTTAGCCAAAAATATATAAACTTTTCTGAAAACTGAATTTTTTGGTCAGACTCTTCTGAGCTTTTGATCCATTTTTTCAACCAAGAAAAAACTAAAATTTGACCAAAATGAAAATTTTGTATGAAAATTTTCATCCAAAAAATGTTTCAACCAGCTCTGTTTGTGAAGGATATTTTTGATAAATTAATTTCTGTTGCTGAGAGTGTCAGTCCAGCACCCTCCTATGATTGAAATTTCACAAGCAGGTAAATTCTTTTCCATGCACCTGTGATTGAGAAGTACACTAGGGTAGTGCTAGTCACAGAGTCAGCTGCTTTTCTATACATTCATGGACCGCTAAAGGGCCAGGCTATTATTGTTTCACCAGCCAGGGAAAGAACTGCTCCAGCTTTGGGACTGATCAAAAACTAACACTCTTTTATGTGGCTGAGTCAGTTTCCATTAGTCAGTCAAATCATGGGGGTGGAACAAGTGATGGAAGCCATCTTAGAAAGTGGGAGAGTGAAGCAGTGGTCCCTCTGGCCCTGAAGGGAGCAAGAGATGCTCCTGGAATGTGGCCCACACCAAGAAAGGAGCTTTCCTGTAGAGAGGCAGAAAGAGAGGAGATGCTGAGAAAAGAGCAGGCGGAGGGGAGGCTGAGTTAAGGAACCTCGCATCTTTGTGTATGTGAGATCAGGGGATGGGGGTGTTCAGTAAGAAAAGGCCAAGGAAAAGCAGCCTGAAATGGGAATGCTGCGAGGAAGTCTCTGGGGAACACAATTATGGCTAGAGGCTGCCACAGTGGCGGCTCGGGGCCTGGGGAAGGAAGTCTCAGCTAAAGGACTGTAGCAGGTGCGGGCTTGGAATTCCAGCCTGCTGGAGACCAGATTCAAAAGGGTGAGGTCCAAAGTAGAAAGGCAGCTGCCCAGCATGGACAAGCCCTAAAGACTTTAGAACCTGTGGGTTCCTTTCAGGGGAGTGCATGGGCCCATAGAGGTTAGAACCTGTCTGAACCAAAAAAGGGCTTCTGTGCCCAGTAACTACTGATGGAATTGCTAAATGTGGTATGCATTAATGACGATGATTAGTGTAACCCCTTTAACTGAATTGCCGTGGTGGCTCTAATGGTTGGAGTGTCTACAGCATTTGCCTCCTGGGTTGTCCAAGCCACTCGTGCTAACCAGTTTCTGTGCACCACTGCTCTCATAGGCTTAGGCTCGGGGCTGTCTGAAACAGGTGATGATACACTCTTCTCCTTTCTGTTTCCTACCTGTTCTGCTATTTCTGTCCTATTTTTATCTTCTTGTTTATATCCCCTATCCCTGCCTACCCCTGACTCTGTGACTGGTGAACTCAAAGTATGGTTAACATTGAAAGCAGGTAAATCGGAATTGGTTATAACTTTGAATTCTTTACTCTCTGCTGCTTGTGTTTTGATATATATCATTATATATATTTTTTCATATATTTAGCTTTTTTGGAGGCAGGGCTGTCCCATGACTGCATTTGTTCTGGACCAGTCTAGCCCCTGTGAAGTTCCAGGAATCACCTCAGCGTTTTTTTCTTTTAATACCCCTTCTTCCAAGGTCTTGCATTGCAACTTGCAATCTCCCGCTGAGCTGGGAGGGATTCCTGTATGAATATTTCAATGCTATGCCAGCAGAGGGCTCTAGAGAATGATTCAAGGCCTGCAATTGAAGTTGCATAAAAGACACTAATGCTTCTTGCTAATTTGTTTGTTCTTGGGTTGATTTTTTTTTTTTTAATGTAGTTCTCTTGGGTGTTGTCAACCAGCGAATTCAGGAGGAAGTGTTTCAGGCTGGGATGGAGCGGAAATTGGCTCAGCTGTTAAATGAGGCTTTGACCGGAGGGCGAATATGGAAACGGGCCACGTTTGCCGGCAGCAACGTTGTGCAGGTACTAATAGGTCAGAGGCTGGACCTGTGCTTGTGTGTGTGTGTATGTGTAAAGGGGAATAAACTGTTCAAACAGTAAATAATACCTAGCACTTGAAGGAAGAAGAGATGAAATGAAAGCCTCTAGTCCAGCTGCCATATGTGACTGATGCATAAATCATGTTGTGCAACTAACATTCTTTTAGCTGCCCTGCTGCCTTTTGAACTAAAGACTGTGATAACAGTGAAAACAATGGGAGTGTTAAATGGTTATAAAGTAAGTATTGTGATTTTAAAAACAATCCTCAGAAACAGCTCTTAAAAGCAGCCTATTTTAAGAACTGACTGAGTTCCTGATTTAGTTGAGGTGTCTTGCAAAGAGAGGGACAAAGCTTTTATGGATCAAAGGCTGCCCCCCCCCTTTGGGGGGGGGGCATACAGCTCTTAAAACGCTTCTAGGTACTCTGTCGTGTTTTGTAACAGTATATAAATATGAAATAGGATAATGCGTCTGAGTGCTGGCTGGCACTTATGCTATGCAGCTAAGGGATCTTGTCAAACAAAATAACATATTACACTTTTTAACTGCCTGTTTGGTCTGATATTCTCAGTCATAGAAGTTGTAGTGAAAGAAGAATTAACTGCACCAGCACCATGTTTGGCGTCCATAACAGCCCCTCCCATGCTGTGATGTCTGGGTGTTGGTGGTTCTCAGACTGTACCTTCATTGTGGCTGGTGGTGTTCATGTGGGTGAAAGCCACCTTTTGGCTGCAAAGGTTTGAAAACTTAACCTTTCCTTAGATTTCTGGCTGTCACAGATGGTCCTTTATCAGCCAGATCAACAAACTGAAACCCAGTCTACCTTTTTAATGGGAAAGTTGTTTAAAAATAACTTTGCCAGCTAATCCATCAACAGTTGACCTAAGAGTTGCCATCCAGGCAGTTCAGACCTGTCATCTTCCTTCAGTATAACCCTGCAGTGTCCCCTCCTGTTTTAATTTCCAGATGTTTGAGGGGTTTGGGGCTCAAAGAAGCATCTGTTCTATGAGTAGTTTGTATTTTATTTCTTTTGCGCCGCTATGATTCACTGTGAATACAGAGCCCTGTTTCAGATTTTTCATTCTCCCCATTGCACATGTTTATCCCTCTGCCTCTTGAAATAAAATAAACCTTATGTCTTACCCACAAAGATGCGATCATATTGAAAATACATACAGTTAGGCTGCATGGAAAAAGTTACTGTTTTATCCTTTAGGTAATAAACCGCCAGTTCTGCCGTTTTTACATGCACAGGTTTTAAGAGAGATCCCTTTCTAGTGATGGTTTCAGAGTAACAGCCGTGTTAGTCTGTATTCGCAAAAAGAAAAGGAGTACTTGTGGCACCTTAGAGACTAACCAATTTATTTGTGCATAAGCTTTCGTGAGCTACAGCTCACTTCATCGGCTGTAGCTAACGAAAGCTTATGCTCAAATAAATTGGTTAGTCTCTAAGGTGCCACAAGTCCTCCTTTTCTTTCTAGCGATAGCATTGTATTTCACTGGGAGAGAACACAGAACTTTACTCCCAGAAGTGGCTGTACTTGTGCTGTATTCTATGGGCCAGGTCTTAGGCCTGGTGTACACTTAAAAGTTAGATCAACCTAGCTACGTTGCTTAGGGCCAGCGGCCCTGGAGTAATTTGTCTAGTGGGGGTGCTGAGGGCAATTGAATCAAGCTGTAAACCCTGTAGATCATGGAAACCACTTCAGTCCACAGGGTGCAGCAGCAGCACCCATAGTTCCAGCACCTGTGCTTAGGGCTGTGAAAAATTTTGTGTCCTGAGTGTTGTAAGTTAGGTTGACCTAACCCTGGTGTAGATATAGCTAGGCCAATGGAAGAATTCTTTGGTTGACCTAGCTACCACCTCTCGGAGAGGTGGATTATCTACACTGATGGAAAAACCCCTCCACTGATGTAGGAAGCATCTGCCCTAAGGCCCTATTGCAGACATGGCCTTAGTCACCAATAACTGTTCCTTTTTACTGCTTCGTTGGTACAAAGGAGCTATCAAGCTTCCTTAACTGGGCAGCAGCTGAGGATTCTCCCAGTGGTGAGGCAGTACAACCTAGTACTGCACCCCACAACCTTTGCTTAATTCCCTAGGGATACCAGCCTTTCATCACTCCTTTTTACCAAACTATACCATACTCTCCCAGCACAACACAGCACTACACCAAACCGCCATAGCTAACTGTGTTAGGTGAGGGTAATTTGGTGAATGGGTGTATGGAGAAGAGACGGTTGAAGGGGGAAGAGTTCAGGTTGTGGTGTATGGTAGTTGTGATAATGTTAAGACACATGCCTGTAGATAAAGGAGGAGAGGGTATATATTGCCAAGTGGCTTAACTTCTCATATCCTTGCTTTTGTGGGCTAATGTCAGGTATGCAGTGTATGTAGCAACCCTGTCCTCTTCACAGTGAAGTTTTGTAGGCTTTATGTATAATACTACCAACAGTCCTTTTGGCGCATAAGTGACACCTGTGATCTGGTACATGTAGTCCCTTGTGCTTGTGTTGGCTGACGATTACCTACTTTATCTCCTGGATCAAGTTATTAACTATCAGAAAGTGACCACACTTCTTTGTAATTTTTCTTTTTTACACTCCATTGTTTGCCAGTACCCACTTAGAAGACAACAGGGAAGAATCTCATGCCCCCACAAACACAACCCTTCATGTGTCTTCACCCAAGTTTGAATCCTAGGGTGAGCATGGAGTTATAATGTCCGCACTATATGACTGGAAATTCTGGAGCACTTTCTTTTAGCTTGCGTGTAACTGAGTGTAAACATGAACGTCAACGTTTCTCCCCCTCCCTGCAGTGTTTTTTCTTCTATAGGCAAAAGAGTAACTAGTACAGTGCACTATTTACAATCTGCGACTCGTCGCCTAAACAGGACTTGTGCTCTTCCCTCCCCAGCCCTCAGAACCACATAGTAGACTGTGAAACTTTGCAGTGTTCCCACCAAAAGTGATGAAGTTCTTTTCAGTTGGGCTGCCCTTTGCAGATAGGTAGTTAATGTAGTAATAGGGTAACCTTGACTTTTGGGGGATCAGCAGCTGTTTTATTAAGGGGGTAACCATCTTTTCATAAGAACTGTTATTCTCTCAGTGTTCGGAACATAGAACTACTGCACATGCTCCTCGTCCTGCCTCTTGCAGCCACTCGCTAACAGGATCTGCTAGAGCAGCAGAGTTTTAGTGTGTACAGTGGTGCTATTTGGGGGAGGTTTAGGCTGGGTATCAGGAAAAACTTTTTCACTAGGAGGGTGGTGAAGCACTGGGTTACCTAGGGAGGTGGTGGAATCTCCTTCCTTAGAAGTTTTTAAGGTCAGGCTTGACAAAGCCCTGGCTGGGATGATTTAGTTGGGGATGGGTTCTGTTTTGAGCAGGGGGTTGGACTAGATGACCTCCTGAGGTCCCTTCCAACCCTGATATTCTATGATTCTATGGGTTTGGCCTGTAATTATTGAGGGTGAGGTAGCAGAAGTGTAGGTTTGAGCCCAGATTCCTGACCCCAATAAAGCTACTCTGCACCATTATATGAGGATTCTTTTGGTGTAAGGGACTCCAGGTGGTGCAGAGCTAGTCCTGTGCCATCATGCCCAGCCCTGGCATAGTGTGACACATGTCTGAGACCAGGGTGGGTGGCTGGAGTGTTGTGGCATTTCAGTGGGCCATTGGCTGCACAATAGCCCCTTGGAGCCTGTTACAAATTGTTGTAACATAGAACATCACCTCTCCCACCTCAGCAGGGGATAGGAGGCATAGAAATCAATTCTCAACTGCAATAAACCTTTTAATTTTGCTGCAGCAGATTCTGCAGGTTTCTCTGAACGAGATTGTGAACTGGTTTGGAGAAGTGTGTGTGTGTGTGCGCGCATCCAGAGGACACCATGACACAAATAACAAAATTTCCAGTCTATGCATGTTATTTTCAACCTTTCTCTTATACTGCAGGCTAGCAGCATGTGGTGCATGATGTAATGCCTTTTCTGATAGCTCTGTTCTAATACCAACCCACAATGAAGTGAAATAAGGGCGCAGACTGCCAGTTGTACCAAACTGTGTGTTGTTTTAGTTAAAAGGACATTTGTCCACTGGAGACTCAACTGAGACCACACAATCATGTCACTTGTGACAAGCCAGTTTGGAACTGAGGTTTCCTGAAGTGAAAGGTACTTTGTATTAAAACACGACACCACTGAGCGCTGTGAAAATTGAAGAGCTTGTGCTGAAAAGGAGGCAATTGTTGATAAATGCTATCACAGTAATTGTTTTCCTTTCCTATGCTGTGAAAGTAGAACTGGCACCGTGGTGGGGGGCGCATTTTTTTCCTTAATTAATATGTTTATTGAAAATCATAACTGGGTAAAATCACTTCTTTAAATCTAAACACTTTTGAACCTTTCATAAAAATAAGAGGTTTGGACTGACAGTACCCAAAGGGCTCATCTTTTCTTTTCCCATTCTCTCATCTGCATTGCTCATAGGGTGGCACGCTCTGTTAGATAAACACCTAAAGCCATAGCTACACACAGGATTTACAGCCTTACAGCTGCTTATTATACACAACACAGTCCCATCTAGGTTTGTGTGTTCGTTCAAATGTTTCACAGAGACTTTCACCTTTTATAGCTTCTTCTTGCAAATGCAAGGCATACTCTGTAGGTTACATTACATCATGCAGACTTAAAGGCACTTGACATTTTTATGAGTAGTCTGTCATGTCAGCTCTCATGCACTTTTATGAGGAATGAGGCTGTTAAGTACTGTTTTAAAAAAACACCACCAGAAGCTCATATGAAAATAATACTTAATTTATGTTAGATGGAAATTATCTATATTCCTTTTGAATGCTGTAGAGAACAAAAAGGTGAATCCTAGAAAAGAATGGCAATTAAGGTTGTGGCACAACGTGATGAAAGCAGTGAAGTTCTCAGTTAAAGGAAAACTACAGAAATTAAGTAACTCATATGGCTAATATTTAGTTATCTAAGAATCTATATGAGAAAATAATTATTATATAAGTGTGGTAACAACCTTGATATCAAAGGGGGGTTCAGCTTTTCACTGAGAGCAGTGCCTTCTTTTGTATGATCAGTGTACCCTTCCCAAATTGACAGCACATAATCTGTTAGTAAAGATTGAGGTTATTTGGAATTTTTATTATTTTTAAATGGAAACTTTAAGAATTTCCACTGTCTTACCTTTTTGTTGGAATTCTTTTGTTAACTTTTGCTACTCCAGCAGCTGCCCTAGCTGGTGAACCACCTGTTAGTTTGCTGGGGGCATGTCTAAAGTTACTGGGGATTGACGATGCTGCGATCGATGCGCCAGAGGTCGATTTAGCCAGTCTAGTGAAGATCCGCTAAATCGACCACAGATCGCTCTCCTATCGACTCCGGTACTCCGCCAGAATGAGAAGTGTAAGGTAAGTCGACGGGAGAGCATCTCCTGTCGATGCAGCACAGTGTAGACCCCGCAGTAAGTCGACCTAAGCTACCTTGTCTCCAGCTACATTATTCACAAAGCTGGAGTTGCATAACTTCTGTCAAATTACCCCCGTAGTGTAGACAAGGCCTGGTTTGATGAACCAGAGGTAGTTCACCAGACCTGTACTGGCAGCAGAGAGCTTGAGGGACCCATCCAGCACATGACGGTGTTCCTGGCGGTGGTGTTTGGGGTGGATCTCTGAAGGGAACTGTAGTGTTTCCATGTACCTTAGGCTTCCAGTAATGTCCTCAGATAGAGATTAAGTCCTCAGGCTCCCCTCTGCCTATGGCTGTTGGACAAACCCGTTTTGTTGTGGCAAACCAGATTTCCAGCTAGCAAAATAGAGGTAGTTTGCTGGCTGGGATAGCTGCTACAGGGACAGACCTTGTAGCTGGCGCCTCATATAGATTTAGTTACTAGTCCCTCCCAGCATGACAATTGCAGAATCAGAGCCTAAATGCCACATTGGATGAATCCTTGATATTAGTCACAAATACTGCGACATGTAGACCCAGCAAGATTGCTTAAGGACGCAGCTGCCATCATTAAAGCTGCACCAGTGTATTTCCTGTTTTTGCAGGTTTATGCAACATCTTACTCAAACCTAAGGTAGACTTTGTGTGTGTGTGTGTGTGTTGCTCATTGAACATATGGTTCATGCTGTAATGTCTGCTAAGTAATCCAGACCCTGGCACAGCTTGACTTAATTGCATTGATGTTTAAATCCTATTTTTGATAGAGCAGAATCTCTTTTTGTTCTTTTTTCCTGTGGGATGTACATATTTCTCAAAAAGAAATAATCCTGCTGTTTACTAATAAATTGGCAACTGATTATAGGATCTTTTGGCTTACTGACACAGTGCAAATGCTTTCTGAGTTGCTCCACTACGTAGATTTTCCTACTGTAATTTATGGACTGGAATTGGTTACCAAGGCAACACTATTCACTGACCTATGGTACTCCTTTGGAAACATTTTTTTAAATTAATTTTTACTGACACTGCAACATAGTTAAGCTTTTAGTCTGTAGAGGTTAAAGCACATGTCTAATATTAACAAAAAAGATGTGATTTATGCAAGCAGAAACGGAGTGAATTGCACTGACGAGGGGGTTTTTTGGTTTTGTTTTTTAATGATTGAAATTCTTGCTTTTTTCATATGCTTCCTCTTCCTTCTCCTCCACCCTCAAAGCACAGATATAAAATACTGGCTCTTGCTTCTTAACACATGGAAGGCATCTCCATTTGATGGGAAAACTGGATTTCTGTGCATTTGTGCTGTCTTTAGCACCTTAAAGCACTTTATAAATTATAAAACAAAAATAATATGAAATTGTACAGAAGACCTCACTGGGAAAATAGTATGAGACCTACTACACGTAAACTTTATATATATATAATACACACTGTGGTCTATGTCTTGTACTATGAAATATATCTAAAATAATACTTTAGATGTAAACTGCTATGTAAGTGTAGAGAAATCCAGAGTTTTGCAAAAGTGGGTGTTAATTACCCCATTTTACAGGTGTTGACTTGATAAAGTGTGCGGATGACCCAAAAATTGAGGGTGTGGTATATAATGAAGAGGATGGGTCACTGATTCAGAGCAAACTAGATTACTTTCTAAACTGGGCATAAGCACCAATATGTGTTTATGGCTAAATTTAAGTGTATACGTCTGGAAACAAAGAATGTAGGCCATACTTAGGGATGGGCATCTCTATCCTGGGAAGATTTGGGGTTATGGTGGATAATCTAGCTGAACATGAGCTCCTAGTGCAGTGGTTGTCAACCTATTTATCATTGTGGGCCACATATGCAGCCCACAAAGTGTTACCTGGGCCACAGGTTGAGAACCACAGTGCCACCTCCCCCCACAAACCCCTATACCCAGTGCCCTCTGCCCAGAGCCCCCTCCACAGAGTGGGGCCAGAAGCAGAGAGCTGGGCAGGGACCCTGACCCTGGACCCCATCATGAGGGATCAGGCGGCGGCCCAGACCCCGGTGGCAGCCTGCAGCCGCTGACAGCCCAGAGCCCACAGGGGAGCCCGGCGCCCGGGGCCTTTAGCACACAGCTCAGCTAGGCTTCAGCTGTGTGCTAATTGGGCTGCATGTGGGCCATGGGTTGAGAACCGCTGTGCCAGTGTGCCACTGTGGCCAAAAGGGCTAATGTGATCCTGGAATGCATAAGCGGGGGAATCTTCAGTAGTAGAGTGCTTATTTTATGCTGTACTTGGCACTGGTGCGACTGTTGCTGGAATAGCGTGTCCAGTTCTGTTGTTCAGAGTTCAAGGACAGTGTTGATAAATTGGAGCGGGTTCAAAGAAGAGCCATAAGAGGATGAGCATGCTCCGGGTTGCAGCGCACCCTGGGCTGCCTGCAGCAGACAGGGCCTGCCTGCCCATCCTCTGCTGACTATGTCCAGACCCGGAGCTCACCGCCAGAGCAGCGGGCTGCCCTGTAAGTCATTATATTAAAATTTTGTACCATTATTTGCAAGCAACAGCTGGTGCAGGGTGGAAATTTGTCCTGTGGGTGACTTCCCAGCTAGGGTGTCCCTTGGCTCGGTGGATGGGATTACCCCTGCCACTGACTGTCTGGGAGCAGCCGTGGAGGGACATGTTCCCGACTGGGCAGCCGCAACAGGCCAGGTGGGGAGGAGCCCTCTCCCCCTCCTGTGCAATCTCTGCTACAGGGCTCTAGTGCCTTCCACAGCAGTGATCCTCTCTGGCCTGGACAGCATCCTAGTGTTGAGCCCCACATGGGACTCCTACTGCACTGAGCTGGGCTTGGAGCAACCCGCTGTGTCCCAGCTGTACCCCCTCCATAGTCACTACCGCCAGCTGGAGGTCAGTGCCTGCTCACCCATGCACAGAGACAGCAGCTGGGCAGCCTGCTCTGCTTCCACCTCAGATGAGCTCCAGGTGAGAGGCGCCCAGGGCACAGAGCTGCTGTGTGCCACACACCAGGCACGCTGCCCCCTGGACTGCAGCGCAGTGGCCCGGAGGAGGATATACTGCTGACCATGATCTGTTTCGTTGGCCCAGCTCAGGCAAGGCTTAAAGTAGGCAGAGTCGCACGGGGTCACAGTCCTGGCAAAAAAGAATTAAAAGTGGAGTCGGGTCACAAAGGGGTGCACTTTTAAGTGCTGCCCTACCAACTGCATGAACATTTATTTCAGCTGGAATTATCAAAGAGCTACCCCCACCATACATTCTTTTTCCAGGTTAATCCCCCCCCTCACCCTTCCAGTGTTATATATCATGGGCAATGGCATTTTATATTGTGTGGTTGCAGCCCACTTAACACATAGAGAACTGCATATGCGGCTCACAGTGGTAAATAGGTTGAGAACCACTGAGTTATAGACAGCTCCTCAGCTGGCAGAAGGGTTGAAGGAGAGTGGGAGGGTGAGATCCTCCCATCTTTTTCCAATCTTTGTACTGAAAAGAAATTTGTCTTGTTTGTGTGTCAGTGTGTGAAATCTAAAGTGTATATTCATGATATAATTGCATCAGAGTCCAATAACACTGTTACGATAAAGGATCTGTCAATTATTTCATCATAAACTTGATGTTCTGAGATGGAATGTTACAGCTAATACAACTGGTGTGAACTGGAATATTGCACTGCACTCCCTAATAACAATTTGAGTGTTGGAAACTGGGGAGGGGAGAGTAGTTGGCTTTGCTTTCATAAGCCCTGATCCTGCAAACACTGATGCATGTGCTTAACTTTAAACATGTGCACAAATGGTTGGAGGAATGGGACTCGAAATCATCAGTTGAATGAATTCCTTATTAGAAGATAATTCTGTGAGAGAACAATACCATTGCCCTACTGTTATGATTCTTTCCATATTGCATTACCTTGGTTCAGCCTTCCATAGAATCATTCCCAGCATTTATTTCACCTACTTTTAAACTGAATGCACCATATAAATGGTTAATCTAAAAATGGTTAAAGTGTATTAGATTTAATTTTACAAGAACAGAGTATTGAGGGTTCTCATCTACAATTTAAATGTTCATTCATGAGAAGGTGTCTACAGGGCTGCCTCAGAGAACACATATTTTTGATTAATGGCATTAAAGTTGCACTGAAGGAATGGCTTCTTAGTGTGTCTTGTAAATTCTTGGCTTCTTGTAGGAAGGTTCGGTGCTCTAGTTGTGAACAAGCAAAATGATTCATTTGGAGCAAATAGAAAGCCTTCCTATACATATGGGTAACATCAACACAGTTTGGGTCTAAGTCAAGTAAATGAAGTCAAAAACAATAAAGTGAAGCCAAAATAGGTGCTTTGGGAATGGCAAGTGAAATCAAACCATAAGGGAAATCAAACCCACGAACCCATAGAGTATTACAAATTCCTGACATCACTTTCCAACTGCATGGTAAAATTTAGCTGGGAATTAACTTCTTTATTTGGCACAAATTTGAATCGCTAGAAGTCACTCCTACTCCCATCCCACACCCAGAAATCTGTGTTACAGCGATACCAAAGTTGTTCAAGCCAAGAACTTCAGCTTTGTGCTTGAGCGGTTGTGTTGTGCAAAGAGTTAGTTCACCGTAAATAATTGCCTCCTCAGCCACCGGGCAGTCATGTCTATAGATTTCTCCCTTTCCTGCAGCACTTGAATGTTGGCCTGTGTAATTAAGGGCACTGATTTAACACTGCATTGATGTAATCATCCACTGGAATAGATGGAGTTTTCTCTTAATAATGAATTGTGATTATTATTCCATTATTATTACTTATGAGGTGATGTCTTGAGTTTTACTTTGGGAGCAAATTATTATGGATTAATGATAAACACCTAACAATCAGTTTTTGATGTCCTCACTTCCTCAGTATTAACTAGAGTGCTGCTAAAATCAGGGATATTTGCATGCTTAGAAGTAGTGTAAAATTAGGTCTTATATTGTCTCTTTAGTACTCTCACAGTCTTGGAGTTGTTTACACAACACGTCTTTCTGCTGGGTTTCTCTGAATACTGTCCATTTCCAGGTTTCGCAGTGAGCATTTAGTGGGGTACCATGTGTTCTGGCGTGCCTGGTCTGATGGATATTAAGATTTCACCTTAGCGGCAACATGTTTTCTCACCGTGATCTAATTTGGCGCCTTTTGCTCTTGCGTCATCAGGGGTTAGTGACAGTGGCAATTCAAAGAGAAGCACTGATTCTCCCTAGGTAAAGCCGTTCTCATCGCCTTTCTTTTTGAGTGCAAACCCATAAGCATAGAAGTGTGTGAGGAAAGGGTTAAAAGATGAAGTATAGGAGAACATATTTGGAGGAAAAAAATTTTTTATTTGAAGTTTAAAACATTCCTGTATCTCTTCAGATTGTCAACGTGTCACGGCTAGTGGGTGCTGATAACCCTGTAGAACTGATCTATTTTGTGGAAGATCAAACTGGAGAGAGGCTCAGCGCTGTAAAGTCTTCAGATCTGATTAACAGAGTTGACATCCAGAGAGCCGCTATCATTCTTGGATACCGCATTCAAGGCGCAGTTGCACAACGTAAGTCCCACCAACTCTGCATCACTGTACCACTGAAAAGAAAGGAGAAACATGACCCTAGTTATGGAAATCTGGAGACTTGCCCAAAGCAAACTGTAATACGTATTATATCATGTCTGTAATGCATTAGAACTGTCTGTGCGATGCCTGTTCTGTGTCCACCAGCCAGAAACGGGACTTTTGAGGCCCTTTGTGCTGCTCCAGCCCCTTTAAGCACCGTGAAGGAGCTGGAGCAGGGGTGAGGCTCTCACCCGTGAATTTACAAAAAATGTAGGGTAATGGGGAAAAAGTATACTTGTGGGATGGAATATTCCATCTATGTGAAATATGCAAGTCTACACAATTTAAATATTACTCTTTTTACAACTCCCTACCCCCCAAAAAAGCAAAAAAAAGAAAGCCACTTTTTCCTTGTGAGTGAAAGATGCTGTTACTGTGGGGAAGGGGTTGTTTGGATCATAACAGCTGCGAGGCATAACTTGTGGCATCTTTTCCTTGATTGAATGTCATAGATCTCATCTTTATTTACTGATCTATTAGTGATGTGTCTGTAGTTTGATCTTGTCATTACCTGTTAATAAGATTTCATTAACTAGATGTGCATGAATATTAGTATAGGAGATCCCTAGCATGCCAACTCAATGAGAGTTGTGAGGCGGGAATGTGAAATGGAAAATATTTACAGCCAAATGAAGCTAAGGTGCCATATAAGAATTACTCTAAACTGTGCACCCTGGTGTGGGGGGAAGGTTTAAAATCTATAACATTTGTAATATCAACAATATAATACCTCTGACTAGATTTAAATCCATAATTAACTTCATTTTTTTTTCAGTGTAGGCAACACATAGAAACATAGGACACAGGACTGGAAGAGGTCTCCTGGATCATGCTGTCCAGTCACCTCCTATCTCAAGCAAGCACGTCTCATAATCCAGTTCATAAATTTAGCAAACTCCATTTAAAACTAGTTAGGTTGTTTGCCCTGAGTACTCCTACTGGAACACAAGACTTTGCTGTATGTAGATAAGAAGTGCGTGACACGAAAGCACAAAGTCATTTTGCTTCGGTAGCAATAGCTAGAATAGTCAAATATAATACAGCATATGTCTGATCTACAAAGTCACTTTCAGAAAGATTTTTATGGAAAAAATGTATATGCCCAGTGAGGTAGTTATTATGAAAATATTAATGATTGGTTCACACATGATTTTAAAATATTATTTTCCCTCTAGTTTAGTAGTTTAGGTAGCTCAGTTACCTTTTAAGCTTATGCTCTATATTTACTAATGTAGTGTAATATTTGTTTGGGAAATATTCACAAAGTTGTAAGGATAAACCAGTATTGGGATGTTATTTAAGAACATAAGAACGGCCATACGGGGTCAAACCAAAGGTCCATCTAGCCCCGTATGCTGTCTTCTGACAGTGGCCAATGCCAGGTGCCCCAGAGGGAATGAAGAGAACAGGTAATCATCAAGTGATCCATTCCCTGTCACCCATTCCCAGTTTCTGGCAAAGAGACTAGGGATACCATCCCTGTCCATCCTGGCTAATAACCATTGATGGACCTATCCTCTGTGAACTTATCTTGTTCTTTTTTTAACCCTGTTATAGTCTTGGCCTTCACAACATCTTCTGGCAAGGAGTTCTACAGATTGACTGTGCGTTATGTGAAAAAATACTTTCTTTTGTTTCTTTTAAACCTGCTGCCTATTCATTTCATTTGATGACCCCAAGCTCTTGTGTTATGAGACGGAGTAAATAACACTTCCTTATTTACTTTCTCCACATCGGTCATGATTTTATAGACCTCTATCATATCCCTCCCTTAGTAGTCTCTCTTACAAGCTGAAAAGTCCCAGTTTTATTAATCTCTCCTCATATGGAAGCTGTTCCACACCCCTCATCATTTTTGTTGCCATTTTCTGAACCTTTTCCAATTCTAATATATGTTTTTTGAGATGAGGCAACCACATCTGCACGCAGTATTCAAGATGTGGGCGTACCATGGATTTATATAGAGGCAATATGATATGTTCTATCCTATTATCTATTCCTTTCTTAATTATTCTCAACATTCGGTTCACTTTTTTGACTGCTGCTGTACATTGAGTGGATGTTTTTAAAGAACTATCCACAATGACTCCAAGATCTCTTCCTTGAGTGGTAACTGCTAATTTAGACCCCATCGTTTTATATGTATAGTTGGGATTATGTTTTCCAATGTGCATTACTTTGCATTTATCAACATTGTATTTAATCTGCCATTTTCTTGCCCAGTCAGCCAATTTTGTGAGATCCTTTTGTAGCTCTTCTCTGTCTGCTTGGGATTTAACTATCTTGAGTAGTTTTGTATCATCTGCAAATTTGCCCACCTCTCTGTTTACCTCTTTTTCCAGATCATTTATGAATATGTTGAATAGGACTGGGCCCTGTACAGACCACTGGGGAACACCATTACTTACCCTCTCCAGTCTGAAAACTGACCATTTATTCCTACCCTTTGTTTCCTATCTTTTAACCAGTAACCGATCCATGAGAGGATCTTTCCTCTTATCCCATGGCAGCTTACTTTGCTTAAGAGCCTTTGGTGAGGGACCTTGTCAAAGGCTTTCTGAAAGTCTGAGTACACTATATCTACTGGATCCCCCTTGTCGGCATGCTTGTTGCCTCCCTCGAAGAATTCTAGTAGATTGGCGAGCCATGATTTTCGTTTACAAAAAACATGTTGACTCTTCCCCAATAAATTTGTTCTTTACTATAGTTCCAACCAGTTTGCCCAGTACTGAAGTCCGGTTTACTGGCCTGTAATTGCCAGGATTCTGGAGCCCTTTTTAAAAATTGGTGTCACATTAGCTATCGTCCAGTCATTTGGTACAGAAGCAGTTTTAAACGATCGGTTACAAACTACAGTTAGTAGTTCTGGAATTTCACATATGAGTTCCTTCAGAACTCTTGGATGAATACCATCTGGTCCTGGTGACTTATTACTGTTTATCAGTTTGTTCCAAAACTTGCTCTAATGTCACCTCAATCTGGGACAGTTCCTCAGATTTGTCACCTAAAAAGAATGGCTTAGGTTTGGGAAACTCCCTCACATCCTCAACAGTGAAGACCGATGCAAAGAATTAATTAATGTAGTTCCTCTGCAATGGCCTTATCGTCCTGAGTGAGTCCTTTAGCATCTCAGTCATCCAGTGGCCCCACTGGTTGTTTAGCAGGCTTCCTGCTTCTGATGTACTTAAAAAAAAAATTGCTATTACTTTTTGATTCTTTGGCTAGGCTGTTCTTCAAATTCTTTTTTGGCTTTTATGTTCCTTTCTATTTACCTCACTAGCATTTAACTTCCACTTTTTAAAGCATGCCTTTTTGTCTCTCACTGCTTCTTTTACTTTGTTTTTTAGCCATGGGGGCATTTTTTTGATTCTCTTACTATGTTTTCTAATTTGGGGTATACATTTAAGTTGAGCCTCTATTATGGTGTCTTTAAAAAGTTTCTATGCAGCTTGCAGGGATTTCACTTTTGACACTGTACCTTTTAATTTATGCTTCACTAACTTCCTCATTTTTGTGTAGTCCCCCTTTCTGAAGTAAAATGCGACAGTGTTGGGTTGCTATGGTGTTTTCCCGCTACAGGGAAGATGCTAATGGCTGTGTACACCCAAGTGTGTTTTTAAGTTTGTTCTCTTTTATTTTATCATTTTAAATGAAATTTCATTTCCAAATAATTAATTTTAAAAAGTTTGAAGATCATAAATCACAAATAAAAAGCATATATGTTATTTTTATGTGTTTGTCTCTCCTGTTGCTGTCAAAAGCCCACGGAAACCAAAGGAAAACTTAATAAACTGATAAAAACAGTGAAACCGACTATACTCCAAGTGGTATCAAATGTGCAAAGTAAACAAAAGGGAAAAAATCTGATAATTATTTTCCTCTAATCTCTTCCAGTTGTACCAACTAGAGTTACTTGTAAGAATAATACACAAAAATAAATTCACACAGAAATATTAATTTTAGTTTGAAAGTGCTCCTTTAAAAATTACAATTCTGACTGAAAATGTTTTACCTGCTATTGTTTCAAGTAGCATCTATAATTACTGTAAATGAAATTGACTAGAATTAATTTTCTCTATTTCCAGTTTGTTTACTTTGTGCATAGTCAGTTTCCTTGTGTCCCCTTGTATAATTAGTTTCCTCCTTTGTTAGTAGGGATTTGCACATAATAACGGGAAAGAAAAACATTTAGTAAATAAACTGGGAAAATATGATTGCAGAACTCAGGGCTAGGTGTAATACTGTACATGAAAATACTGTTTAACCTGTTTTTTGTAGGTGACTGGATTTCAAATTGACTGTGTCCCTTTTACAAAGTCAGTGTACAAGCAAGAATGCTAAAAGTTCTCCCACACTGTTCCATGTCAACTCAATTTATGGCTCCTCCTGAACAGAGAGGACTAATCATGTCAAAGGCTGTGATGGAAACCCATTTTCACTTGCAACTTAAGCACAGGTCTCCAGAATTGAAAGTAGGCTTTAAGACAATTGATCATTTGCTCCACACTTGTGTTTCCTGGCCAAGATGTACATTAAGTAATACGTTTATCACCTTGCCTATACGGCAGTCTGTTTCCTATAAATGTAGCTCTTTGCTAACAATTATGAGAGTGTAGAAATGAATATCCCCTAAAGTGTCAACAGATAAAAAAAAAAATATAACTGTATAAAATTCTTGTCTCCCCACTACCCCCTTCTAACTCCGCAGCTGTGGATAAAGTGAAAGAGTCATCGTCCGAGTCTCAGAATAACAATCTGTGGATTATTGTTGGTGTGGCAGTCCCAGTGGCTGTGGTGCTGCTTATCATTATTATTTTATACTGGAAGCTCTGCCGAACAGACAAGTTGGAGTTTCAGCCAGACACCGTGAGCAATATCCAGCAGCGACAGAAGGTAAAAGGGGATGGGAAGATGTGTTGGGAATAGTTAAGGTAACCTAAGCACTTGTGAATGCAACAGTCTAGGAAATATATAGTGTCGTTAGATGAGAAGGTGAGACGCACCATGGCAGAGGCTTCCTGCAATCTGGAAAAAAAAAGTGGAACTGCTATGAATTACACAATAATATAAATCCCCAAAACTCAGTGGTTCCCATTGCTTTTCCTTTGCTTGTTGTATTATCTAATGCTGTGTCACACCCCTAGGATCTGTCCTCCCGTTGGGGAAACCTAGGTGACGAGGTTGAAAGAAACTTGCCTGCATCATTTTAATCCATCTTCTTACCATTATTCCTTGTGAGAAAGATGCTGTATTATTCCTTCTAGATGCAAGAAATTCTCTAACTTTGTCTGGATCATCTCTGTGTCTTTTGAATACCTCATAAGCCAAACTGTTCCACTGCCCAATTGTCCCATTAATTCCTGGAAGTCAAGACTTATCTTAAGGCTCCTTCGACATAGGCTATTACAAATTTACTAAGTGTTTTGCAAGTATATTGCAAAAAGCATGTATTTTGTCCTCTTAACTTTCTAACTTGCCTTTACAAGTGGATTTAGCTTCCAGAAATGGCAGCTAAAACCTTTTATCCCTCCCACCAATCATGTACAATTTGTCTTATCACAAATAACATAGTACATGCATATAATGAAATCTTATAACCTGGGCTGTGTAATGGGTCTGTTCTTGGACATTTTCGTTGCTGTGCAGTTCTGTATGGCTGTGTGTGTGTATGTATACAGAGATATGTGTGTGTGCTCTACTGAGTGGAATATATCAGACTTTGGTCATTTCAGTTCTCTGTGCTGACAGAACTCTTCCTTTAACTTCCTGGAGAGAGAATCTTTTGTTTTTTGGAGCTGATATACTGAGCTCACTCAATATTGATAGAAATATGCAGTTGGTTAACAACTTAAAGCTCTGTCTACATTGCAACCAGAGGTTTAATGTGTAGCTTTTGTAGATGTACCTGCACTATCTTTAATCTAGCTAGTTAACTACAAATAACAGTGATGCCCTGGTGCCACAAGCTTCAGTGCAGGCTGTATAATCCCACCTGGTCCCCCGGGTAGATACAGGCATTGGTAGGCATGATGTAGCCTGTGCTGCAGTGTTCTCATCATTTAGTGAACTACCTAAATTAAAGATAGCATGGGTGTGTCTACATGAGCTGAAGATTACACCCCTACTTGCAGCATAGATGTAGCCTGAGTATTCAGCCACAAATTTTTATGTGGTATGTGCAACATTTCCCTCCACAAGTTTATGTGGGGCAAGGCATTGTCTGGCCTTGCTGTGTTTCCCAGAAGTGGGGAAAGGTTTGGAAATGTAAAAAAATAAACAAGCAAAAACCCCCACCCAAAACAACCACTTTGCTTTGACTCAGTACTGATTCACAGGGAAGTGTGCTGCCTGGTGAATCACAAACCTCACTTTCTCTGGAAGCCCAAAGTGGTTTTTGGAGGTATTCCACTCAAGCATTAAGCAAAGCAAACCATATGTCAACCCCAGTCCTGCACTGGGATCTGCTAGAGCAAACCCTTGCATCTGTGTGCTGCCCCCTGCAAGTGAGCAGGTCTCAACATGGGCTCTGGGGTCCCTGCTTAGTAGGTCCTGATGCAGGCCTGGGGCTTGAGATTGAACAAGATCAGAGCTTCGGGTATTATAGCTAAAGTCATGGAGGGGTAGGCCATGGATGGCTCACCAAAGGCTCTTACATAAATTAAGTTGTCATGGGTAAGAGGGAAGATCCTTTCATGGATTGAGAACTGGTTAAAAGACAGGGAACAAAGGGTAGGAATAAATGGTAAATTTTCAGAATGGAGAGCGGTAACTAGTGGTGTTCCCCAACGGTCAGTCCTGGGACCAATCCTATTCAACTTATCCATAAATGATCTGGAGAAAGGGGTAAACAGCAAGGTGGCAAAGTTTGCAGATGGTACTAAACTGCTCAAGATAGTTAAGAGCAAAGCAGACTGTGAAGAACTTCAGAAAGATCTCACAAAGCTAAGTGATTGGGCAACAAAATGGCAAATGAAATTTCACGTGCATAAATGTAAAGCAATGCACATTGGAAAAAAATAACCCCAACTATACATATATTATGATGTGGTTTAATTTAACTACAACTAATCAGGAGAAAGATCTTGGAGTCATTATGGATAGTTCTGTGAAGACATCCACATACTGTGCAGTGGCGGTCAAAAAAGCAAATGGGATGTTCGGAATCATTAAAAAAGGGATAGAGAATAAGATGGAGAATATCTTATTGCCCTTTTATAAAGCCATGGTACGCCCACATCTTGAATCCTGTGTACAGATGTGGTCCCCTCATCTCAGAAAAGATATATATGGTATTAGAAAAGGTTCAGAAAAGGGCAACTAAAATGATTCGGGGTTTGGAACGGGTCCCATATGAGGAGAGATTAAAGAGGCTAGGACTTTTCAGCTTGGAAAAGAGGAGACTAAGAGGGGATATGATAGAGGTATATAAAATCATGAGTGGTGTGGAGAAAGTGAATAAGGAAAAGTTATGTTCCCATAATATAAGAACTAGGGGCCACCAAATGAAATTAATGGGTAGCAGGTTTAAAACAAATAAAAGGAAATTCTTCTTCACTCAGCGCACAGTCAACCTGTGGAACTCCTTGCCTGAGGAGGTTGTGAAGGCTAGGACTATAACAGGGTTTAAAAGAGAACTGGATAAATTCATGGAGGTTAAGTCCATTAATGGCTATTAGCCAGGATGGGTAAGGAATGGTGTCCCTAGCCTCTGTTCGTCAGAGGGTGGAGATGGATGGCAGGAGAGAGATCACTAGATCATTACCTGTTAGGTTCACTCCCTCTGGGGCACCTGGCATTGGCCACTGTCGGTAGACAGAATACTGGGCTGGATGGACCTTTGGTCTGACCCAGTATGGCCGTTCTTATGGTGAGGAATTTGATAGTGTATTTTTTATGCTAAACTGCCTAAAGCTGTATTTTCATAAAAAACGCATTAGTACAAAGACAAAACTAGTATGGCATCCTCCTTTTTCTTTGTACTTACTGAACAAAACTGAGGAGGACATGGCAGTGTGTCTGAAATACTTGTTCGTGGCTAAACTCTTTCTTTCTCGTGCCAGGGACATTAGTACGGTATTACTACAGTTATGTTCAGCGTACTGTCGCCTCATGTTCAGTCAAACAGTTTCCTCTCTAAAAGTCGTGGAAAAGGTGAGAGAAGTAGGAAGTGGCTGCACTTTGTAAAGCAGCAAGAATAAATCAATAGCAGCTCCCACTTATCTTGCCATTGTAGATTCAGTTGCAGAATCAAGGTCAACAAGTGAAACCTTACATGAACTTTCATTTTACCCTGGCTGTGGTAATATTTAATTCAGCGTTTGATTGGAATAATACTTAATCCTGAATAGGAGTTGAAAATTAATTTGAGATTTGGCATATAGTGAAGGATAATACTTTTGATAGGGTTGCGGGGCGTTGTTGTGTTTAGAGGAAGTGTTTAAAAATAAACTTAACAGTGACAAATAGTATTATTATTTATTTGTTAAGCACTGATAATATGCGAAGGTCTGTGCTATATAATAAATGAAGGAAGACACAGTCCCTTCCTCAAGAGGATTAAAATTGAAGTAGGTAGGCAATGATCAGCTATGAAGGCACTGGAAGGACTTAAAGGATGGTTGATAATTTAGGGTTAAATTAACCCCAATGTTGATGTCTTTGTGCAGGACATCTCTGCAGTGAGGTGACTTTCACCACTAGCATGTATGAAAAGTGCTTATAACCGCTCATAATTTTTTCCAGAAATTTCAGAGCAAGATGGTGGCTGATTACGTGAAATCTTGCAATATAACATATTACAATAGCTTCAACAGTTTTTACTAATTTGTAATGAAGTGCCAACATTCATTTCCTTTTATCAAAGTGTCTAATAAATCTGTGTCCCAAGAGAGGAATCTGTAACCTCAGTGCACTCTTGTATCCTCCAAATCCTCCGTTTTCTGTTGTCTCAAGCAGAGATAAGAGAAGCAGTCTCTTTGACCCACAGACCAGAAACAGCTTAGGTAGTATCTACTTTGTTTTGGAAATATCTGGACTCTATACTCAGTTTGTCCTTTCCTTCGCTGTTTCCACTGTACTTTCCATTTTAGTCACTGGAGAGTCAACAATCTTGAATTTTTTGTTCAAGTCTTGCTTCAGACTTGTCTAGAAAGCCTGCAGGATTACCCCGATAATACATTTTCTAATGCTTTGCTGAGCCTATATTAAATGTTGCACATGATCGGTCTTTAACTACTTACAGAATTCGTTCCCAGAAGAGCTTCCCAGTAGCATTTTGCTCCTTTTCCCCCAGTGCTGAGCCATGGACAAAGGAAACGATCCTGCCCCTGTGCTGATCGTGAACAACAAATCTGATTCTTCCCAGCCCCATAGCACTAAAAGTAGGCTTTACAAAGCTATATTACATTACATTTGGTGCAAGGGTTTAGATGAGAAACCAGTATCAAAACTAGAATTGTTTGTACGCTCCTTAAATTGGTAGATTATGAAGCAATCAGAGCAGTTCTGTTTATTACCTGTAAGGCCACTAGGTTAAGCACTATTTCTCTCCTCCTGATCATCGAAAAATTGATTAATGAAACCTGATCTGCTCTGGATGCCCATTTTACTTTGCTTGTCAATTTGCCTAAGCTGTTCAAGCTTCCAGCTGATAAAACCAAATCTACACTATTCCAAGGTGATTTCAGCTGTTGCCAATTATTCAGGAAAAAGTTCTTCTCTGACTGAAGGTAATCAGTATCACCCATAGAGGCGTCCTGAATAAGTATATTGATTTATTTAAAAGATCTTGTAAGTTCTCTTACAACTATTTGGCACTTTGTATCCACTGGCTTTACAGCTATGGCTTTGACTGAACGGCATGTGCAATTCCTCCACCTTCACCAGAAGACCACATCTAAAAGTCCAGAGGTGACTTTCCACCTTTCAAGGCACCAGAACCAATTCTGTACCTTGCTCTGCTCCATTTGTGCCACTCAGGTGCCTCAAAGGCAGCAGAGAAGGGCCACATCTCCCTTGATATGGATTTTGCCAGAGGGCATAGAACATACACAACCCTGCCTGCAGTTCCCAACATGGGATATGTCAGGTTGGGGAAGGAGACATGGCCAGAGCACACTGTGTTTCTGCTATTCCCAGCTAATGTGCAGTCCCTTGGGGAAACTGTTGCCAGTTGGCAGAGGCGCTTCTTTAATGTGCACCGGGGCTGATAGCTGGGACCAGGGGCACTTGAACAATTTGTATAGTGGGGGTGCTGAGAGCCATTGAAGCAAACTGTAAACCCTGGATATAATGGAACCCATTTCAAGCCAAGGGGTGCAGCAACACCCCGAGCACCCCTAGCTCCAGCACCTACAGCTGGACGAGTATTCCTTATGCCCCCTGCTTTGCCAGGAATCTGACTGTGTCTGTACATATCTGCAAAGAGTACTTTTTCAAGCAGGGACACCTATTAAGTCAAAGTGCACTGGGGAACTTTACACAAAGTAAAACTATTTCCCCCTGTTTATTTCCCCCACACACACATACACTGTTTCTCACACGTTCTTGTCAGCTGCTGGAAATGGCCACCTTGATTATCACTACAAAAGGGTTTTTTTTTTTTTTTCTCTCCTGCTGGTATTAGCTCACCTTACCTGATCACTCTGGTTACAGTGTGTATGGTAACACCCATTGTTTCATGTTCTCTGTGTATATAAAGTCTCCCCACTGTATTTTCCACTGCATGCATCCGATGAAGTGAGCTGTAGCTCACGAAAGCTTATGCTCAAATAAATTTGTTAGTTTCTAAGGTGCCACAAGTACTCCTTTTCTTTTTGGGGAACTTTAGTGTGCAGTGGCAGGGTCCACATGGACATTTAGTGCCAGGCACACTGGAGCACTGTAGATTTAAACCCCAGCTTACCACGCACTAACGGTTCATCTGGACAGGCCCTGACAAGGTGGCAGATCAGATGATTGGTAGATATACATATTTCATAGTTGTGGGCTGGTCCAGGTATGAGTTCTATTTTTGAATTATTGTGTATTGAGTGCATAGAGCTTTATCACGGGCAATTTTAGTATGTTTAAATATAAGAGATAAACTTTCTACTTCTATGAACTCAGGGCTGCCTTTGTTTATTGGGCTCAATAAAACCTCAACAGCAAGACGAAAAAGCAAGAAAATAAAAAATTTTAAAATGGAACTTCTCCTTTACTCTCTCTCAAAGGGTCTTCAGCACATTTTCATATTGCTTGTAGAGACTATCGGCACTTCAGGGATGTAATGAAATGTGCTGTGTTCTGCCCCCAGTGCCCACATTATGAAAAGTGTTTTGTTTTGTTTTGTACAGTGTGGAAATGGCAATAAAAAGTGAAAAAATCTGTTCCATCTGAAAACTTTCAACCTGCTCTACTTGTGTCTTCTGTGAGGGGGGCAATATTTATGAGTGTTGCTGACTGATGGTTGCCTGTGAAATTGTTCTATAACTTAGGCAATTGCTGCTGTTTTGTAGATGCTGTTGCAGCTGCTATGGGTTTTCCAAGTCTCTTTTTTCCACTTCAAGATATTGCAGGAGCTTATCCATGCTCAGTATCAAGCCTCACTTATAATTAATGCCTTTAATGGAAGAAAAATACAATTGTTCTTGGTTTTTGTGAAGTTTACTGAGGTTCCCGTTAAAACTGGAGAGGAAATACAGAAAGATTGGGGAGGGTGACATGAATCACTGAAAAGAAGCTTTCATAAAGAAGGTGCTTCGGAATGGATGTCTGACAGTTTCAAGGATAAAAAAACCTTGAGGTACAGCCCTGAAGTGGAGCTTTTTGAGAGATTCCCCCTTCAGTAAGTTTTTGCACAGTATGGATTTAGGGTGGCCAGATACCCCAAGATTCGTGGCTTTGTCTTATATAGGCGCCTATCTTGGCACCTATGTGAATTAGACATTCCAGGGTCAAATTTTTCAAAGGGAGCTAATTATGTGCCTGTGGTAAATTGCAGATGATACAATTTAGACTTCTAATTACCTGATTTGTAGACACAACCAAGATGTTAAACATTTACATTCTATTATTTGTGTGTGCAGTTGATTGTACCCATCAGGACTTTTTGCTCCAAAAACATAAACCCCTCCTACATGATACGGTTCTGTGGTGACCTAGAATCCTATTTTCGATGTCTCCAACTCAAGGAATATTTCCAACACACCACTGAACAACATACTCACCCACAGAGACCTTCCTACCAACACTACAAAAAGAAGGATTCTGAGTGGACTCCTCCTGAAGGTCGAAACAACAGACTGGACTTCTACATAGAGTGCATCCGCCGACATGCACAGGCTGAAATTGTGGAAGAGCAGCATCACTTGCTCCATAACCTCAGCCATGCAGAACACAATGCCATCCACAGCCTCAGAAACAACTCTGACATCATAATCAAAAAGGCTGACAAAGGAGGTGCTGTTGTCGTCATGAATAGGTCGAAATATGAACAAGAGGCTGCTAGGCAGCTCTCCAACACCACATTCTACAAGCCATTACCCTCTGATCCCAGTGCGGGTTACCAAAAGAAACTACACCATCTGCTTAAGAAACTCCCTGAAAAAACACAAGAACAAATCCGCACAGACACACCCCTGGAACCGCGACCAGGGGTATTCTATCTGCTACCCAAGATCCATAAACCTGGAAATCCTGGATGCCCCATCATCTCAGGCATTGGCACCCTGACAGCAGGATTGTCTGGCTATGTAGACTCCCTCTTCAGGCCCTACGTTACCACCACTCCTTGCTATCTTCGAGACACCACTGACTTCCTGAGGAAACTACAATCCATCGGTGATCTTCCAGAAAACACCATCCTAGCCACTATGGATGTAGAAGCCCTCTACACCAACATTCCACACAAAGATGGACTACAAGCCGTCAGGAACAGAATCCCCGATAATGTCACGGCAAACCTGGTGGCTGAACTTTGTGCCTTTGTCCTCACCCATAACTATTTCACATCTGGGGACAATGTATCCCTTCAAATCAGCGGCACTGCTATGGGAACCCGCATGGCCCCACAATATGCCAATATTTTTATGGTGGACTTAGAACAATGCTTCCTCAGCTCTTGTCCCCTAATGTCCCTACTCTACTTGTGCTACACTGATGACATCTTCATCATCTGGACCCATGGAAAAGAAGCCCTTGAGGAATTCCACCATGATTTCAACAATTTCCATCCCACCTCAGCCTGGACCAGTCCACACAAGAGATCCACTTCCTGGACACTACGGCGCTAATAAGCGATGGTCACATAAACACCACCCTATACCGGAAACCTACTGACCACCATACTTACCTACATGTCTCCAGCTTTCATCCAGACCACACCACACGATCCATTGTCTACAGCCAAGCTCTACGATACAACTGCATTTGCTCCAACCCCTCAGACAGAGACAAACACCTACAAGATCTCTATCAAGCATTCTTACAACTACAATACTCACCTGCTGAAGTGAAGAAACAGATTGACAGAGCCAGAAGAGTTCCCAGAAGTTACCTACTACAGGACAGGCCCAACAAAGAAAATAACAGAACGCCACTAGCCATCACCTTCAGCCCCCAACTAAAACCTCTCCAATACATCATCAGGGATCTACAACCTATCCTGAAGGATGACCCATCACTCTCACAGATCTTGGGAGATAGGCCAGTCCTTGCTTACAGACAGCCCCCCAATCTGAAGCAAATACTCACCAGCAACCACACATCACACAACAGAACCACTCACCCAGGAACCTGTCGTTGCAACAAAACCCGTTACCAGCTGTGTCCACATATCTATTCAGGGGACACCATCATAGGGCCTAATCACATCAGCCACACTATCAAAGGCTCATTCACCTGCACATCTACCAATGTGATATATGCCATCATGTGCCAGCAATGCCCCTCTGCCATGTACATTGGCCAAACTGGACAGTCTCCACGTAAAAGAATAAATGGACACAAATCAGACATCAGGAATTCTAACATTCAAAAACCAGTCACTTCAGTCTCTCTGGTCACTCGATTACAGACCAAAAAGTGGCAATTCTTCAACAAAAAAACTTCAAAAACAGACTGCAACGAGAGACTGCTGAATTGAAATTCATTTCAAACTGGACACCATTACATTAGGCTTGAATAGAGACTGGGAGTGGATGTGCCATTACACAAAGTAAAACTATTTCCCCATGTTTATTTCTCCCTTTCCCCCCATACTGTTCCTCAGACGTTCTTGTCAACTGCTGGAAATGGCCCACCTTGATTATCACTACAAAAGGGTTTTTTTTCTCTCCTGCTGGTAATAGCTCACCTTACCTGATCACTCTTGTTACAGTGTGTATGGTAACACCCATTGTTTCATGTTCTCTGTGTACATAAAATCTCCCCACTGTATTTTCCACTGCATGCATCTGATGAAGTGAGCTGTAGCTCACGAAAGCTTATGCTCAAATAAATTTGTTAGTCTCTAAGGTGCCACAAGTCCACCTTTTCTTTTTGCGAATACAGACTGACACAGCTGCTACTCTGATACAAACACAGTGGAATTAAATGCTAAAATGTAATATGTGTCTTGGGAGTTCCAAAACTTTAGTTAGTGGTAAATGTTTCCAAATGTCTCTTAATACTGTGCTGAGAGGATGGGCTAATAGGTCACTTGGAAAAAATGTAATTTTAGAAATAACTTGGATAATTGGATAGAGAAATGGTAAAACCAAATAAGGTGCAATTAAATGTACACCTTTGTATGTACAGCAGTTGCTAGAAATAGTTTGCATTACTGGTGCATTCTGAGAGTAATACAATGAATTCACACTTGACCATGCTGTGTTATCCTCGGAATACATAGAACAGCTTAATGCTGTAAGTCTGAAATTGTGGAAGTCTGTGACCGTTGTATAACTTTTAGCTGTCAGACCACTGAAATAGATCTTCAGCGTCTGCTAGTGCTATGTTTATTGGCTTTTTTTTCCTCCCTAGATTTAAATGAGTAGATATCAAAATATCTTTACTGGGAATTTTTTTTAAAGTAAATGTTCACTATTTTGTTCTGTTGGTTTTCCAGAACTGTGTGCACTAGTATTTTAGTTATATCATAATTCAGCAAGACATTTTTACAGGATTTCCAGTGCTGTTCACAGATTAGCTGCCAGAACTGAAATATTATTCTTGGGATCAAATTTAGTTTCTTTGTTTCATTAGCAATATGTTTTGGCAACCTCTCTTCAGTGCATATGTCTCTTCAAAGAACAAGGCAATACTGTTCATATAAAAATAAATAGAAAAAACAATGTCTCAAATGTAATATGTAGACTAGTACATCAGTAGTAGCTGTAAGTGTAGGAGATGTGTGATTGATGCTTTATGAAATGAGTACGTTATTTTAGAGAAAACCAATTTCCTCCATATTGTTTTCCATTCTAACCATTCACAGATGTGTGTCCAAACATTATTATTGGAAAACAAATTGGTCTCATTCATGTTGTGCCTTTACCTAGGGATACAGTATATTGGCAAACACATGGTCTATGTTAGAAGCATCAAATGATTTTCAGCCAGTCTTCTCCCCCTTGATTGGATGAACATTCTTGAATGTCTCAGCCAAGATTTTCAAAAATGGAATCCTCATGCTAGTCTCTTTAAATCCATATTTAGGCACCTGAATAAATGGTCTAATTTTTCAAAAGTGTCAGTCACCTAAGAGCTCCCATTGAATTTGGTGTCTAAATATAGACTTCAGAGGCTAACCTGAGGCACCAGTTTTTTAAACATCTTGACTCTCAATTTCAATAGATATTACCTTGTACTGAACAACAGCTGCCTTAACAAAGGGTTAGCTCATTCTCTTTATTGAAGGTGTGACAGTACTTTTCACTGAATTTTGTAACTTCTTTTTGTTTTGCCATTTAGAAACTTGGCTTTAAAAATTGAGTTTTTTACAACGTAAAATTAAACATCCCCCTAAGAGAACCTAACCTGAGATTTTCAAAGTACTGATTTTGTGCAGTCTTAGGCACAGGCTGAGAAGGCAATAAAATAAAGCTGAAAGGTTTTATTTCAGTGCCAGGACAGACAGATATACCAGAACAAATGTGTTTTCTTCAAAGAGGTGTAATAGTTTGGTCTCTTCCATTCCTACCACCACAATTTCCATCACTGGTGTGTGAGGAATAAAATGACTGATCTACCCATGGGATTCTGGTTACCGCTATTCAGAGATGAACACAGATGGTATAATCAGGTAAGCCTGCTACAGCTTATCACTTTTTATTACCAAAAAAAAAAAAAAAAAGATGAAAGTAGTCTGTGTCGCACATGAAAACAAATACAGGAAGGCCTCAAGGCCTTTTCAGTCTTGAACTACGCTGATGTTATTTATTCCACTGCATCTCAGTGTTATGACCATCTTGCTTTGCTGAATATGGACTTGTGTTGCAATGTCCTTTTGACACTTGTCACCAAGAATGTGATTTTGGCCAGTATCTTTTTTAAGAAGAATCATGAGGTCAAAAGAATGAAGATCATAGAAATGTAGAGGTGGGTTTTTTTGTTTGTTTGTTTGTTTGGGGTTTTTTTGTTTTTGTTTTTGTTTTTTTTTTACAAAATCGGAGTCTATGGGCATTGTGTCTGTATCCAAAAATACACTAGTTTTTCTATTTTTAATAAAAATATTGAGCAGCGAGTATGTTTTGAGAACAGCTTAGGTCAAATGGTAGGAGTTGCATGAAGGACCACCTTTAGTAAAGCCAGACTAACTTCAGATTTTATAGATAGATACAGATATATAGTAGGCAGAGCCGGTAGCTCCTAGCCAGCTGTAGTAAAGGTTGCCTGACACTTCTTGTTTTCAGTGCTTATAATTTTGCTAAACTTTTGGCTGAAATTTCCCATGTTTGGTGTCTGTTTCAGGCAGAATCATTTTGGGAAGTTTCAACAAAAAGGGTTCTGCTATTTTAAAAGAATGAGATTAAGGAAAAATACATTGTTTTGTACATATTGCTAAAACTGTGTCGGAACTGTTTTGTTGAGAAGATCTAGAGCCTCTGTGCTTTGGAGCAAGGGCTCAAAATTTGGCAGGAGGGTGGAATTTCTGCCACGGATATGTCTTCTGTTGAAAAATGCAACCAAGTTGTAAACCTTAGAAAAATTGCGGTTTGCACATTAGGCTTTTTAGTCGAGTTTGGGGGCAAAATTATCAGAAGATTCCATCTGTACTGAACATGCTCTATCCCAAGGTTGCAGAGGCTGAGCACAACTCTCCTTGCAGTGGATAGGGCTGTGGGGTCAGGCACCAGAAGTGAGACCAGGAATATCCCATCTCTCCTGTGCTCTCAGTGCTCCCTCTGCTGGCACCCAGGCAGCGAGGAAGAGAAACCTGCTGCCTGGGAATGCAGAAGGGATAAAAGATGGACCTGGGAGGGCAGCAGAGGGAATAGACTGGAAATGGGAACCCTAGGGAGGGGAGACAGGGAGTGACTGGGCAAGAAGATTGAGACTGGGAACAGGAAGATTGGGACTGATGAGGAACCAGAGTGGTCAGACGTGGGAGAAACAGGGCAGAGTGGTGTGTGGCAGGAGACCACATGCCCCTCCAAAACCTGGAATGAAACTAGATATTCCTGAGTCACCATTCCTCTGCTGTCAGCAAGTGACTCTGAAACCACCGGCAAAGTACATATCTCATTCTCCTTTAGTGGCAGATCCACATGGAAGATAACAGCCTCCCTTTCTCTGCATTCCTGGCTCATTCACTAGACACCTTCTATCTTCTGCAACAGAGGAGGCAGATAACAGCCTCTTGCACTACACAGCTCTGATTCATCCTTGGAGAACAGTCCATCCTGTGTACTGAATGAGGCAGGGGTTCTGGGGGAAAATAATATGTGATCATATAATTAAAAATTGTATATGTACAAAGGGTCTGAATTAACTCTTCAGGGGCAACCTTAATTCTGACATTTCCTAAGTCACTGGTAATTTTTAAGTAATTGGCCATTGCTAGTTGAAGCCACGTGAGTGGATAAGATCATCCAGAGTGTAAAGGGAGAAGATTCTCTCTCCTCCTCCTCCACTCCACCCCACCCAATACCAAAAGAAACACTGAAAGAATGATCAGAAAGGATTGAAGAGAACTAGAAAAGGACGGGGTTGTGAAAACCAAGGGAGGAGAAGAGTTTAAGAAGGATGGTGTGGTCTCTGCTGTTTTTGTTACTACTGAAGCCAAGGAGGATGGGGATGGAGTAGACGATCTGAGATTTAGGAAGAGGCTGCAAAAGACCTCAGGTGAGTGTGTTTTTGGTGGAATGAAGGAGGAAGGATGGAGTTGGAGGGGAAAAACTTGAGATAGCAATTATAAATGGCACACTGCATAAATGTAAAGAAAAAGGGAAGAAGGAAGATGGAGCCATATTTTTGGGGTTAGGGCGGGTGTTCTGCTCGTGGGGGAACAGACCAGAAAAAGAGTCAGACCTTGTGGAGGAGTGGTAGGGAGTGGGTGAGAGTAGGGATTGGGGGGAGGGCAGATAGTTGCCAGGAGTAGATGGGGTCTAGTGAGCAAGTGAGTGGGTTGGAGGAAAGGGTGTTGAAGAAGAAGAAAGGGGGTGGGGAAGTGGAGGAGAAAGGGAAAAGAGGAAGATCATGTCAGACATTGGTCTTTTTTATATATATATTTTTAAAGTCAATAAGATTGTGTGCAGAAGAGGGGGATGTGTTGTGGGGGAGAGGTTCAGATATGTGGCTGGGATTGTGGGCACGGAAGTCAACAAAGGTGGAGAAACAGCACTAGATCCTCAGCTGGTATAAATCAACATAGCTCAGTTGAAGTCAATAGATCTGTGATTTATTCATTTCTGGATCTGGCCCATAATGCTGAATGCTGCCCTCTTTCACCTTGCAGGGGAGAAGTGTGTGTGGGAGGGGTAAATTGAGGAAATCCAAAATATCTAGTAAACTAGTAAGTTTTCTCCTCTTATGCAAAATGTACCCAAAAAGACATGATTGGGCATGTGTTATATATGCCCTTGTCAAGGAATCTTTTCAACAGTAGGGCTTCTATCACCATCTGCTGGATCAAGCAGACAGTGCACACTTCTTCAACATGCTCTTCTAGAACCTTTGGAAAATATTTTGACCATCTCAAAATGTTCCATAGGCAGACTTGTTTTGGCATTTTATCAGCCTTTTTGTAGTTGGAAACTACATGCTAGGCTTAATGAAAGGGGGCTCATTTAAACATTTAGAACTAGATGCACCCGTCAGCATACTCAGACACACCTTTCGGTTTCTCTTCAAACCTATTTTGGGAACAAACAGAGTGGTGGGTGTGTTTGTTATGCAGCCATCATATGTGTGTGTTTGCTGTGCAAACCGGAATTGTCAAAGGTTTTTCTTACTTTCAGCTTCCAGACTTTTTAATTAAATGTGACCTAAAGAAAAGCAATTTTTAAAAAAAAATGTGTACAAAATTAGAATGGAACAGTTTCTAATTATTTCAAGGTCTAGAAAATTAGCAGGTGAACTTCTCATTCTCATAATTTGATTAAGTTGAAAGAGCCAAAAACAAATATCATTAAAGTAAGTTAGTTATTTTATAAATGTTGTTTAGACTATTAAGGCCCAGTTTTGAACTCCTTACTCAGATAAAATTCCTATTAAATCCTGTAGGAGTGTTACCTAAATAATGAAGTGAGGGCCATAACGTCTTTAGATTAGCAGAACTTGACAAACTTTTTTCCCCGCATCCAGAGTGAAGCCTAGTATAGGTAGTTAAAGAATTTTTAATCTTGTGGTTTCCTGAGGCCCTGTAACTCCTTTCCTGCTTTCCCACCGGGATTGCTGTTGCTTAAAGCACAGTACTATCCCATCAGTAACAGTGATCTGATTGCACCTGCACTTTGGCTTTGTGGTCCTGGTGAGGATTGGTCCTTCAGAGCACCGCTTCCCAGTCAAAACAGTCATCTGTTGTAATTTAGTAATACTATACAAATGGGTAAGGAAGGATAGTCTTGGATCTGATCTGGTATGGCAGTTTCTACAGTCCTCTGTATCTCTATGCCTCAGTCTCCTCATCTGTAAAATGGGAACAATAATCCTTCCGTATCTCTTAGGTACTGAGAGACACTTGTAAAGTTTGTGCAGTGTTTTGAGATCCTCAGATGGAAAACCCAATGAAAATGATGGGTATTATTGTAATTATTAAATCTAAGGAATTAGTTGTCTGTGTGGTAGCAACATAATGCCTTCTCTCCCCTGGAGCTGTTGCCTTTGTATATTAAAATATATATAATCTGAAAACATGTTTGCACATATAGTTTTTCTTTTTCTTTTTCTTTTTACAGCTCTTTCCCACTCACCCTGGGAACCTGTTTTCTGGTCAGCATCCTAAAGATCATTGGTTACAACTCTGAACAACAGTCTGACATTAAGCTTTCACACTGTGTCTTCTAATATTTTTTGTTTGGTCTTTATTCTTTCATTACAGCTACAAGTCCCCAGTGTGAAGGGGTTTGATTTTGCTAAGCAGCATCTGGGCCAGCACAACAAAGATGACATCCTGATCATTCATGAGCCAGCTCCTCTTCCAGGACCTATTAAGGACACTACCCCTTCTGAAAATGGAGATGTGCCAAGCCCCAAATCAAAGACCGCTTCAAAGCCTTCAAAGAATGTTCGACACAGAGGGAGGTTAGTTCAGCTGAAGAGAAGTAGTGTTGGCTAGATTACGGTTAATTAAATGCAAAGTGGTATTGTAAACTGCAAAGCATTTTCAGTGAAGGATCCTCGACTTTGGAACTGCTTTTTCTAGCAGTTCATCAGAGCTTATGTCTAGCTACTTTATAGGCGCCATTGCAAGGCTGCTTTTTTTTTTTTTTTTTTTTTTTTTTTTGGCTTTTAATTGCAGCATTTTCAGTTAAATGGGATATCTTGGGCAGGGTGTAGGTTGGGCAGAATCAGAGCATTACCTATTATGGGGTAATGTTAAGTGTATTGCTTTTAATGCATTGAATTTTGTAATTGCTTGTGGTTAGTAGGGGAATGGGTGATTAAGAAATCCTATTAGTGATACTAGTTGCAATTATTATATGTAAGTCAGACTAAAATTCCCACAAATCAACAAAAGCTGCAAAACTCAAAGACGACACTCTTTTCTGTGCCCATCACTGTGTTACCTATCTGCTAAATGTCCAACACTCTCCTCAAACTGATGTCAGGCAAAAAGGTCCACAGCTAAGCAAGTTGAGAACAACATATCACCTTTCACTTAGAATTTCCTGACCGTCAGCAAGGGCTGAATGACATCATCATTCATCCACTACTCATTGCATTGCCAGAGCCAGAGAGAATCAGGCCTGTGGGGAGAAAGGGTGTGTAGCTGAGACAGTGAGTTAGAGATATTAGTGCTGCGGCATTTGTGATGACTGAAGCCATCCATCTTCCTCTCTCATAGAGCTATTAATTATCTTGAGTATTGTGATGAGGAAGGTCTCCTACCAGCCCAGTTCTCTCTGTCTTGTGCAGCATACTGAGGAAGGAATGCGGTACTCTGATATTCTCCTGAATATGTGTATGTCACATAACTAAACTTCACTAGAGCTGCTGTCGGAATCGTTCTCACCAAAGCAGGACACTGAGATATGTTGCAGCTTTGCAGAAGAGACTGGATATTAGTTTGTGGAAGACGGGTGGCTTCCTCGCTCACAAATGTGCTGATTGAATGAAAATCACTGGTGCTTTATGAAACCACCTATATCAAGTGTTTGCAATTTTGGCACCCATAACTTCTACAGCCTCACTCCTCACCGTGCTTCCACACCCAAGTCCCTGGGCTGATGATACCCTACTCCCTTACCACATTTATCAGTGTTGATGCATATCAGTATTTAAAAGCTGAATGTGGTTGAGAATTAGCAGGGTGTGTGATGGATGAAGATGATGGGTAGGAGGTGCATATGGAGGAGCGGGGCTGTGTGAGGACGTGGGGCGTAGGATTGTATCATTACTGTAAGTGGGTGCCTAGGAAGAGTGCAGGGGGTGGGGGGGGCATTGAGGAAGTCTGTGAGGGAAAGGAGTGTGGCATTGCCGGGAGAGTACTGAGTGGTGTGCAGGGGTGTAGCCGGACATGACAGTTGATTGGGCTGTGGGGGCATACAGAAATTTGGACTGTGAGAGGGAAATGTGGGACAAATGGGCCAGAGCTGGGTGGGGCCTGATGGGAAGAAATGAAGCAGAGACGAGGAGCCATGGTATGATGAACCACAAGTGGCTCAGCAGAACAGAGCTCCTCTCCGCTGCACTTTCCACCAGTTCTTCCTCCTCTCCCCTTTACATCTCTGCTCACTCCCACCCCTTCTTCACCATCCCTGTTTGCAACCCCGATGCCCCCCAACACACACAGCCATTTGTCCCTTGCTGTGTCCCCCAGCATGGTTGCTGATCCCACCTTGGCTGCCCACAGTGCTGCTGCATTATGACAGGGGGAAACCAAGAGAGATGGTGGGTGAGGATGTGGAGAGGGAGTGTGGGGTGCGTGTGGAGAGAATATTTTGGGTGGAGAGGCTTGCTGGGAAGAATGAGGGGCATACAGATGGTGCTTTGGGGGTCTAAGCAGCACGCTGCCTCTGCACTGACTTGTCAGCACTTGAAGGGCTCTTCATCTGCTGCTGCCTGGACTCCCTAGTGCATTGCACTGGCAGAACTGTGGGGAACCCCTGGTATATCATTGCCTCTGCACAGAAGCACTTGACTCCTCTGGTTCTCCGCAGCATGGTGTGCCAGAAAGCAGAGGATGGGCATCCCCTTTTCCTTCCCACCTAAGTCTCCCTGCTCAGTGTCAGATCGCTGCACCCCAACTCACCCCTATAAATCGCCACACCTCTCCACTCAATCCCTCATGCACCTCAGAGCTTCATTCACTCTTCTGGCCTCCTGACACCCTTGCTGCCACACATGGGCTTCTCCAGAGCCCATCCCCCATATTCCCTGCCTCCCCATGGGCTTTGTAAGGAGTAGAGCTAGTGAGTCAGGGACCGAGGCTAGCAGCATCCCAGAAAACAGAAGCAGTTGAAGGAATTTGTCACTTCTGTCAGCTAATATTGGCTCAGATCAATTAGATTATTCTAAATGAGAGAGATGAGTTCATGTGTTTCATTTTAAAATTTCAAAAGTGGCCTGTGTCAGAGAGATTATCAGAATGTGTAAGTGTGTGAAAAGAGAGAGAGTAGTTTGGAGTTTGAGAGCTCTGTGGTGTCTGAAGGTTTTAGCAGGACTCAAAGGAAAACATGGTAAATTTTCAAAAAGAAGCTTTTTTAAATGTTTCCTCTGGATAAATTAGTAAATATTTTACTTAAAAAATCATTATGCCAAATTTGAAATGTGGGCATTTCCCCTCCTGCTTTAAGCGCAATCTTCATGTAGGCTCAGCTGTGGAGTCACTTCATAATATGTTGATGTGCAGCTGCCAGTGAGACGTTTAAAACATTTTCTCCCTGCGGGAGGGAAAGACGGACACATTACAGATTTATATTTTATGGATCATTCCTTCAGTTCTTTGGTTTTGTGGGTATGTACAGAATAAAACAGAATCTGATTCAATATAATGCTGTACAAAACAGTATGGTGAATATTCATATTTGTTATTTGTATTTACTGAAATACTGAGTCATGGACTAGGACCCTATTGTACTAGGTACTGTACAGACACAACAAAAAGATGGTTTGGGCCCCAAAGAGTTTACAATCTATGCATAAAAAAAGAGATAGCAAATGGATACAGACAGGTGGGAAGCTAGAAGAGAACAATAAACCAGTGTTGGTCAACATGATAGGCCTGTGGTCTCAGCACGCCACGAGCCTGACTGTTGTCAAGGGTTTTTTTGTAGGCATCATGGCAGAGGAGGGTTTTGAAGGAGAATAATAAAGTAGTTTTGTTGATGTTTACGGGGAGCTACTATAAGTGTGAGGGGCAACATGGGAGAAAGCACAAAGGTGCTTGTTTGAAAATTTAATTAGTGGGCAGAGGAGGCTGACATCATGGGCTGATCAAATGGAAGAGACTTATGATATATAAACTATTTATTTATTCAAGTAGCACCTAGAGGCCCCAACTGAAATCAGGGTCCTTTTGTGCTATGCAAGGTACAAATGCATAATAAGGGACATTCCCTGCCCTGAACATCTTACAACAGCACCCAGCAAAATGGAGCCCCAATCCCTAATAAGGCATTTGTATGCTACCATAAAATACATATTTACTAAAAATCTAAATAGAGAAGACGAAGAGTGGGAGGTAGAACAAAGACACAGAATGAGGAAAATGAGGAAATTAGTTAAACAGGAAAGAAAAGGAACTGTCATAAGAGTGAAATGCCTGCAAGCTGCATGGAAACTTTTAAAAACACCATGATAGAGGCTCAAACTAAACGTAACCCCCCAAATAAAAAATACAGCAAGAGGACCAAAAAAATGCCCCCCTGGCTAAACAACAGAATAGAAGAGGTGCTTAGAGACAAAAAGACATCCTTCAAAATTTGGAAATCAAATCCTACTGAGGAAAATAGTAAGGAGCATAAACTCTGGCAAGTCTAGTATAAAAGTATAAATAGGTGAGCCAAGAAAGAATTTGAAGAGCAGCTAACAGATGACATGAAAACTACCAGCAAAAAACATTTTTAAGTACATCAGAAGCAGGAAGCCTGCCAAAAAATCCAGTGGAGCTACTCGACCATCAAAGTGCTAATGCAGTACTCAAGGAAGGGCCATTGTGGGGAAGCTAAATGAATTCTTTTCATCAGTCTTCACTGCAGAAGATATGAGGGAGATTCCCACACCTGAGCCATTCTGTTTAGGTGTCAGATCTAAGGAACTGTCCCAGATTGAAGTGTCAGTAGAGGAGGTTTTGGAACAAATTGATAGATTAAATAGTAGTAAGTCACCTGTACTAGATGGTATTCACCCAAGAGTTCTGAAGGAACTCAAATATGAAATTTTAGAATTACTAACTGAGGTGTGTAACTGGTGGTTTAAATCAGCCTCTGTGCCAGATGCTTGGAGGATAGTTAATGTAATGCTGACTTTTTAAAAATGCTTCAGAAGCCATCAAGGCAATTACAGACCAGTAAACCTAATTTCAGTATCAGACAAATTGGTTGAAACTATAGCAAAGAACAGAATTATTAGCTATATAGATGAAAACAATATGTGAAGGAAGAGTCAACATGGCTTTTGCAAAGGGAAATCATGCCTCACCAATCTATTAGAATTATTTTAAAGTATCAACAAATGTGGACAAGGGTGATCCAGTGGGTATGTTGTACTTGGACATTCAGAATGCATTTAACAAAGTCCCTTATCAAAAGCTCTTAAGGAAACTAAGTAGTTATGGAATAAGAGGGAAGGTCCTCTCATAAATCAGTAACTAGTTAAAAGATGGGAAACAAAGAGTAGGAATAAATAGTCAGTTTTCGTAGTGTCGAGTAGCAAATAGCAGGGTCCCCCAAGGATCTTTACTGGGACCAGTTCTGTTCAACGTATACATAAATGATCTTGGAAAAACGGGGAAACAGTGAGGTGGCAAAGTTTGCATACAATATGAAATTACTCAAGACAGGTAAGTCCAAAGCGACTGCAAAGAGTTACAAAGGGATCTCACAAAACTGGGTGACTGGGCAACAAAATGGCTGATGAAATTCAGTGTTGATAAATGAAAAGTAATACACATTGGAAAACACAATCCCAACTATACAGACAAAGTGATGGGGTCTAAATTCGCTGTTTCCACTCAAGAAAGAGATCGTGGAGTCACCAGCGATAGTTCTCTGGTGCAAAGACAGTCAAAAAAGCTAACAGAATGTAAGGAACCATTAGGAAAGAGAGAGATCAGGGATCAGCAACCTTTGGCACGCGGCCTATCAGGGAAATCTGCTGGCGGTCTGGGACGGTTTGTTTACCTGCAGCGTCTGCAGGTTCGGCCAATCACAGCTCCCACTGGCCACAGTTCACCGTTCCAGGCCAATAGGGGCTGCGGAAAGCAGCAGCCAGCATATCCCTCGGCCCACGCTGCTTCCTAGAGCCCCCGTTGGCCTGGAACGGCGAACTGCGGCCAGTGGGAACTGCGATCGGACGAACCTGCGGATACTGCAGGTAAACAAACCGTCCCGGCCCGCCAGTGGATTTCCCTGATGGGCCGCGTGCCAAAGGTTGCCGATCCCTGGGATACATAATAAGACAGAAAAATATCATAATGCCACCCTATAAATCCATCTTTGAATACTGCATGCAGTTCTAGTCACCCCATCTCAAAAAAGATTTATTAGAATTGGAAAAACTACAGAGAAGGTCAACAAAAATGATTAAGGGTCTGGAACAGCTTCCATAAGAGGAGAGATTAAAGTGTGAGACTGTTCATCTTAGAAAAGAGACAAGGGGGATATGATAGATGTCTATAAAATCATAAATGGTGGTGGAGAAAGTAAATAAGGAAGTGTCATTTACCCTTTCACATAACACAAGAACCAGAGGTCTCCCAATGAAATTAATAGGCAGCAGATTTAAAACAAATATAAGGAAGTAGTTCTTCACACAACACACGGTCAACCTGTGGAATTTGTTGCCAGGGGATGTTGTGAAGGTCAAAAGTATAACTGGGTTCAAAAAAGAATTAGATTAGTTCTTAACCAAGATGGTCAGGGATGCAACCCTATGATCTGGGCTTACCTAAGCCTCTGCCTGCCCCAAGCTGGAAGTAGTGGACAACAGGGAATGGATCACTCAATAAATACCCTGTTCTGTTCATTCCCTCCCTACCATCTGCCCCCAGCCACTGTCGGAAGACAGGATGCTGGACTAAATGGACCATTGGTATTGACTTAGCAAGGGCATTCTTATGTTCTGACAAAGAGGTGCTCAAACAGAGAGAGCTCAGCTCTCACTTTCCTGTTTGTGGGGCTCTTCTGTCTATAAAAAAGATTATGTAGTGAGGAAGATTTGTATATACTATAGTGATTCTCTTTTTTCCAGGAGTATTTTGTATTGGGATTTGAATAACCAATATACTACTTTTGCAGGAAGAGAATTTGTATAGAGTTCTATAGATAGACTGGCAGTATGCATAGGGTGAGGGAAGTTGAGTTAGGAACGCTAACAAGTGCATGTGGTGGGTTGAACTTTTGATGAACTCATCTGCCTGAGCAGCACTTATCTTAGTGTGCACTCTCTAGGGAAGGCTGACCTTTAGTTGAAGGCTTTAGTAACTGGATCAAATATCTGCCAAATCTGGCACTTAGCAAGGTTGGTGGACCAACTAGTCCGCTTCATGAAACCATTGCATTAGTGCACAGACAGACTATGAATGTTTACAAGATTATATATCCAATATGCATACTATCGCATCAGCTAATCCTCTGCTGAAGTGCTGAATTTAGAATCAGTTGCATCTAGTGTATTTTGTCCCGTTATTGTTTTGTATTCTGTTTTTTGAATAGCTGTCAGCTGAAATACGCATGCAATTCAGAGGCTGGTGGGGAAAACCACAAGATTGCCTTTAATTGTTCTATATATACCTACCATGAGCTAATTAAATTGAGTGATATAAGAAATTGTAGGTTATTCGTATTCCTGCAGCTCCTGAATGCCCAAATAGATGGAGGCCCCATTTTACTAGATACTGAACAGCCATGTAGATGACACAATCTTTGCCCCAGTTAGTTTACAATCTAAATCTAAGACAAACAAGTAAACAGAGGTGCTGAGGAGGAAGGATGGGATAACAATAATGCTAATGTGTTTCTGCATAGACAAGCTATGTCTACGATGTGTAGAAACCAAGGGATTGTATCTTTCTTTTGTTTTGTACTGTATTGAGTAAATAAAATATTAATAGTCCTGGCTGAGTGTAGGCGTAAATAGTTAGCAAAACTATCAGTGTGGACTTACTTTCAGAGTTACTTTAGTAGCTGGACTTGGTAACTTCATACTCTGATACTAACTACACATTTAGTCATATTACTTTTGAAGTAACAGATGACTTTTCTGCCTGAAAAGTAATCCTGCTAGTTGCTAATGTGAAGGGCTTTCTGTTACAATTAAGATTACCTTTTTAAAAGTAAAAACAGGTTACTTAACAATCCTGTCATGTGTATGAGTGAAGTCACGGGGAACAGCATTGCCATAATTTTGCAATTCCCACATTCATGACAAAGGTAATCAGTTATGTATTATAAGACAAAGTTCTTTCTCAAAAGAACTTTAAAAGTCCTACCAACATATGTTCTTATGGGATCTCCTTGTACCTGCTGGCTATAGCCCTTTATAAACCCGTCTAACATTTCATTCATCTTTTTTTATATCTTCTTTTTTTATGGCTGCAGAGTTTCCCCTTCAGATGCTGACTCCACAGCGAGTGAGCAGTCCAGTGGGAGAGAGACAGGGGAAGAAACCGCAAGACCATCAACCACTGCCAATGAGGGCAAACCACGCAGAGCTCCAAAGAGTGGTTTGTTACATTTTTTTCTTCAGTCTCTTGCTGCAATGTTTTGGTAGGGCACAACTGAGATACATTTCAGTGCTGCTATTTTCTAAAAAGTAATTTTTGTCTATTGGATCTTCTTGTTTTGGTTCTCCTCCATTTTTTCCCTCTCTTTATTTTCTCTTTTTATATGTTGCAGTTGGAGATCTACATGTTTCTTTCATTCAGGCATGCATCTGATCCAAGTGATATAACACCAATCACCCTCTGTTCTCTCATCCAGCAAATATGTTTCTAATCACGTCATTATGACTCTGTTGGTAGAAATCTTGCAGGAAATTACAGGAGTAAGGAGATCACAACAGGACTTGACACCGTGGGGGCATATGCCTTTAACTGTGACTTTGAAAAAGTGAGATTTAAAAATAGGGTGGCAAGTTAAGAGTTTAAAAATCAGTGTGGTGCTTGTGCATGGTATAATTTAGGAAGTCAAGATGCCTTATTATTAGCACGAGTTTTGGTAAAGACTTGTTGGCATCTCATGGAAAATACTGCACATTATTTACCTCACCCCTGTCATATTTTTATTCCATTTTACCCGCATTTTAAAGTATTTAAAATGTTTGCATGAAAACAGGATTTTGATTAAGAGCTAACACTTCTATTCATATTGCTTACTTCTCACTGGAGATTTTAGGACCAGATCCTCAGCTCATCAATCAGAGTAGCTCCAGTGTGGAGGTCCAGATACATTACAATCCTGTTTTGTACAAATGTCCTTAGTAGTAGTAAAACAAGAGAGAAGGGAATACTGGAAGTACCACAGGCAGATCTTTCTAAAAGTTGAATGGTGTTCAGAGTTTTCCATGAGGTGGCTATTGAGGAATGCAATGCCAATATACTTGAGCTAATAGCATACATTTCCCAGTTTACCATTGTGTCAGAGAAGAGGTGATAATGAGTAAGATGCAAGAGGTCTTTATGATAATATCAATCACTAGTTCCCTTCCAAAGCACCTGTTTTTCCCCAGTGTATGCTTCTACCTACGCAGTGCTCAGCACACTGAAGGATTCTGAAAGGGCTGGTTTAATGAGGCTGGTTTACCTCCTGGATGAACATTCTGTTGTAACATGTAAGCAAACAAAACACAAAGTAGGCAAATGCTGCCAGAAAATAAAGTGTGCTTCCTAGTAAACTAGAATGCAATACAGATCCCTTGCATACACCTTTCACGAGGTGCCCTTCTTATTTTGTAAGATGTCATCCTAGTGGCCTAGGGTGTATGTTGTAATGTCTTATGTTTGCTGTAAGGACCAGAATTAATGCCTGAATAAATGAGTATAATATTAGTGTTTTATGAGGAGTTAATATTATGAAAGACTGTTGGACTACTACTTGTTCCAGTCTATGTGAATCCAGCCCTATTGCATCTCATTCAATACTATCCCATTTCCTCCTGCTAGGAAACTCCCTATTTGTTACCTTGTTTCGCATCTTCCTCAGAGTTTCCATGTTAGGCTTTAGGGAGTGTTATAAGTTGTTACAGCGAGAGCTAATTTTAACTGTATCTTAATTATCTGGAAGGATTTGCTGGAGAACTGTGCAAAATGTGTCCTCTTTTTCCTTTCTGCCATTCTGGGGCTGAAGAAGCCGTTTCTCAGTAATTGGTCCTCCTGGTCAAGGGATAAAGGGGACTATTTTTAATGTTCAAGACCAGACCCCACTTGTAATGGTGTAGTCTACTGCTGCTAAACTCCAGTCTGAGCCTCCTTTTCCTACAGCTAAGGCTTGGCAATCATGTATCTCACTCAGCACCAGAGCGGCCTTTTTATCATATGTTTTTCTAAATGCCATTTCTGCTGAATTATTCGTAACTATGGTGTCATCTTTTTTGTGCTTTCTCCTTTATGCTGTCAGGAGCAAACAGAGTGGGTAAGTATCCTAGTGTTTGACAGCCTTTGTTTAACTGGCAGTTTTGTGGTACAAATGCGAAGAAAGGTCTTAGAAAGCTTAACTAATTGTATCTGAAGTTTGAGTCGATTTGTCCTCAGAGTCTAAAAACCAAGATTGGTTTTGAGCAATTTACTGTCAGAAAGAATTCTCAACAACACAAATTATATTAAAGGATAATTTGTTTATCCGGTAGCAAGTACATTTTTTCTAATTGAGGCTTTTTGTTTAATTATGTGATTTGTGATATTTTGACTGAAGTATTGTATGCTAAAGTGATCTCTGTTATTCTTTGCCTTTTGGCTTCCTTCCCTGAACAGAATGTGAATAGTTAATATCTTTTAAATGGCCAATATTTATGCTGCTTTGAACTCTGTCAGCTGTTCAGTTTAATGTAGTATATATTTTTAGATAGCTCCTAGCCCTAAGTGATATCATTGTGACTCGTAAATTTAAGTCTTTACTTCCATGGGACTGGATGGCTCAAGGGGTTGATAATTGAATAATGAGCCTTCACTTGTTCACAGTTATTACTCAGCCCAGGTCTGTTGGGACTAAAAATTATCAGTTGGCTATTCAGTGTCATATGTGAAAATAGGTTGGTGGCTTCATTACTGTACCTACTACTGCCCATTGACTACAGTGGGCTTTGGACAATGCCCACTGAAGGGAAATAGCTGCACTTGGACTTGCTTTGTGTTAAATTAGGGGGACAAAATTAGAGAGCTTAGATCACATTTGTACAAGAAACTTAGGTTTTGAAAAGACAAGCTTTTGCAAAATTCTTAAAACCAATACAAATGCTCAATGTCTTTTGTTACGTTCTAGGGGAAATAATTGTTTTAACAAAGTAGCATTCCTCAGCTGCACTTGGAACCCAAGCCACTGCATTGTTTTAATACGTGAGAAGCTGAAAGTGAAAGTAACTAGAATGGACAGTGAACAGGAAAAACTGATTAGTGTGTTTAAATTGTTCAAGAGGAAAGAAAACAAACACCGTAGATAGTAAAAAGTAAATTAGGTGATAAAAATTATTTATTTTTAATCATCTGAGTTGTTGTCAATAGCATAGATAAACTCAATGAGATATCCATTGGAGATTTGCTATTCATTTTAATATTTAATATTATTTAAATAAAATGTTTAACTCTCTTAATTGTAGGTTAGCAAATTACAGATGTGATGGATCAATTGAAATAATATAATCATTTCAGAGACTTTTTTCCCCATTTAGTATTTACAGAAAGAATTAATTTTTGTCTTTTATTTTTCTGCTTAAAAGGACACAATTGTCTTAAAATATGCTACTTTCTGTATTTGTATTAAAAATAATACTTATGATTATTGGTGCTGAAAAAAATTAGGCAAAATAAAATTCTCTTGTTTTTTCCATGTGTTCCATTAATGCATTTGACAGAACTTTTTTGTATAGTCTATTTCTCTAGTTCATTTGTACAACCAGTCATTTAGGCCTCAGTCCTGCAAATTGTTCCACATGAGCAGCCCCCAGGACCTATGCGGAGTTCTCCTGACTCACTTCTTAGGGCTTCCACAAGCACCAGCAGTGCCTTCATATGGAATTTGGTGTAGGAATAGTGAGTTTTAGTGAGTTTCTTCCTTTGTTTGTGAGTCTTTCATGCAGCAGCAGTGGGGAGAGGAACATATTTTTTTCAAAAAGAAAAATGTTATTGTAGAACCACAAAAACTGGCAGGAGGACATAGGGGCAGGTGTAGTACTTGAAACTACTTTTAATTAATTTCGTTAAATTGACCATATTTCAGATTGACATTTTCTCTGAAATTTTCATTTATAGAATAGGCACCGTGAAGAAAGTTATGGATAAAATTATAAAGGTTCTGACTAAGTGGTATAGTTGCATATGTTACCAATTAGTACAAAAATGTAACAAGATATTTGATGAGCTCGTTATCAAGCAAATGTCCATTGGTTCCCTAGAATGACTCTCTTAAGTATATTTGGATTGTAGTTGTAGAAATTAATTTTCCCAACGTATCAGAGCAAAGCATTGTTTGTACAGCTAAACACCTAATGCTAGACTGTTTACTTTCTGTTGGTAAGAAAAAACAGACTATTAAAAAACTTAAATTTGTAAAAATTACCTCTAAAACTAGATTTTGGACAGATTTTTAAATCTTTGTTTAGTTGAAAAATTGCACTCGCTATCACTTATCTGTTAAAGTATGGCATTTCGTAGTTCGAAGTCTTTTATTGGCTTGTAAAACTCCATTTGTGGAATCTGAGCCTTCTTAAGTAATGTTATCAATAGCAATTTGTAGTACGTACTAAAGCATTCTGAATAGCTTTTGGTGGGATAAAACTACTTTGAGATTTTTATCTTTGTAAAATATCAAATACTTGATTTAAAAAAATAAAGAATGATTGTTCACTGTCAGGAGAAAAAATGAAAAAGTTTAGTAATCTGCAGACTACTGAGTAAACTGCCTGCAATAAATCTGCAGCGGATGGAAGACCTCCAGGGCAAATTAAATGCAGCTGCAAAGAAGGCATAATGTTGTAGCACACCATTTCATGTTATCTTGTATGGCCAGACATTTCACTGAGTTGATCCTAGCTATGACACTGTCTTTTATTTTATTTGTTCTGGTAATTCAGGACCTCCGCAGACCAGTAGTGGAAACGAGCAGCACTCCTCAGCCTCTATCTTTGAGCATGTGGACAGGATGTCTCGTTCCTCAGACGCAAGTAGACGGGTCCCCAGCAAGATTCAGTTGATTGCCATGCAGCCAATCGCAGCCCCTCCCGCTCAGAACCCAGCACTGTCTGACCGAGTAGCAGAGTCCAACAAAATTAACAAAGAGGTATTTTTAAGATAGTGTAGTGCGTGGTGGCTCTGTACATTTGTGTGACACCTAGATGACTCGGCTATCTGGGTCTAGTTCTGCATGCCTCTCCCAGCTGCTGCTCAGTAACTCATTTTGTACTTGGTTGAAGATCGTCTCCTCCCCTTGCTTCTAGGTTAAAAGCTCAATTCGTCCTTTGTGTTGAGTACCTTACATAATATGTTGGAAAGTAAATTAATACATCTAATACCTGTAGAGAAGGAAGTCCAGGAAATGTAAATTTAACTACTAGGAAAAATCCTGCTATGTACATTTGTCTAATGGCTTTTTTATACTTTTGTAAAAGATTATAGTGGGTTTTATTTTTCGAGCTTTTTGTGCACCTCAACACAGTTCCAACACAAGCACAGTGGCCATTAAGTGCCTGATCCAATATCTACTGTAATCAATGGAAAGAGTCCCATTGACTTCAGTAGCTGTTGGACCAGCTCTAAAAGCACTGGTCTACGTTTAAACTAGTGACCTGAAGAACCTATTGCCATGCCCTGGACCATTCCACTCCTCCTTCCCTCTTCCAACTGTGCTCCTCAAGCAGCTCCTTAAGTTCTTGCCCCTTGTATTATGAGGTTTTTTTTTAAAAGGGAATCAGAGACAGACTTTGGCTATAATTATCAAATCTCTCCTATGATGGGTGCAGGCAGACATATGCCACGTACACCCTTGGTTGCAATCTAATTTTAATGGAGCAATGTTTCTCATGGCAACTGGCAGGACTTTTTGTTATCCATCACGCCTTTTATAAACACTCTGCCACTTGTCTTTAATTTCACCTGCTGTGTTAGTGATTATACCATGTCTGATAGCACATCTACTTGGGGAGATTATGGGTCTATTACCCGCAAAAGGACGAGATAACTGAGGGAGGACCTGTGTGCCAATTTCAAATTGCTTGCTTTAGCTCTGGCTCTCCTTTTTATTGCACAGCAGTAATAGGCTCTATTTGCAAAAGTGTATCTCATGGTTTTCTCTTTTTCTTCCTTTAAGATACAAACAGCTCTGAGGCATAAGTCTGAGATCGAGCATCACCGCAATAAGATCCGTCTTCGAGCCAAGCGCAAAGGCCACTATGAATTTCCAGTTGTGGATGATGTGATTGTTGTTGACGCCAAAGAGCAGCATAGAATATACCGCAAAGCGCAGATGCAGATTGACAAGATCTTGGACCCTGGAGGCAACGTGCCTACTGTTTTTATAGAACCCAGGAAGAGGTACAGACTGAGAGCAAGGGGAAGATTCAGTCTCCTTTAGAATCAGTGTCAAGACTTGCAAACTGCATCAGGCCTGTATTTCTGCACTTGGAGAGCTTAGAATCATTTTGTTCCCTAAAGAACTTTTGGGTTGGAGAGATGAAAGGGTTGGGGTTATTCTGGGTGTTTTGGTCTAGTCAGTACATGCCAGAGGTTTTTTGGGTGGTGGTTGGGTTTTTTTAACAGCATTCAGAGGGCCATGCGTTTTTTTTTACAAGTTCTCATGGACATTTCTCAATAGCGGAACCAAACATACCAAAGCCATTTTTAAGGAGATGTTTATTATTTGTGCCGCTACTTTTGCACACTCTTTTTCATTTAGTAGCGGCATAAGATCACATGGAAACTGTCTAATTCCTCTAGTGTAATTGTTAAATGCAACGTAATTTTGGGAGCAGGCTGAAGCAGAACTACTTAATCACACACTATCCCCACACCATCACCACAATTCGTACTAAGTATCACAGGTAACAAACCCAGGGTGAAACAAAGTTTGAATTTACTTAAGAGCACTAACAGAGACTAAGGAATAAGAAAAAAAAAGTAAATGGCAAAGAATACTATTTTCGTATCAAAACAGAGAAAAACATGCAGTCAAGAGACCATGAAAACTAATGATAAAATATACAAAAGTTCAAATTTATCTTTAAAACTCGGCAAATACCAGACAATAAAATCCCTTCTTCCTTATTCCTTCATGGTAACCAGATGCACACAGCACTTAACCCATCTCACAGATCTTCCCTCCCGGTCTTATATGTCAAGACAGTGTCTGTTCTGTGTCTTCTGTGGGGTATATGGACACAGGGGCCTCTTTCTCTTGAGTTCCAGGTTCCCTAAACGCAGTCCTGCCTGGACCACGTTCACACTGAGAACAAACAAAACTTTTCCTCCACTGTGTCTTTCCTTCAGCTGACTTAGCCCTGGTCTACACTGTAGGGGGTCGACCTAAGATACGCAACTTCAGCTACGGGAATAGTGTAGCTGAAGTCGGCGTATCTTAGGTCGACTTACCTGGCCGTGAGGACGGCGGCGAGTCTACCGCTGCTGCTCCCCTGTCTACTCCGCTTCCACCTCTCGCGAGCTGGAGTTCCGGAGTCGATGGGTGAGACGCGATAAATGGATCCCCAATAGATCGATCACTACCTGCTGATCCGGCGGGTAGTGAAGACCTACCCTTACATACATCAATTTAAAGCTCAGCGTAATCTCTGTTCTGCAGTCTGACGGTTACTTTGTTAGCTCCATAATGCCATCATTTAGAATGCTGCAAGTCTGGAATGAGGAATATCGGGTGTTAGGGAAACTGAGCTGGGACTGGCTTGGCAAGAAGAATGGGAATGGACTGGGTGAGACTGGGACAAGGGAGACTTAGTATTTGTGAAGCAAGGAGACTGGGACTGGGATAAGAAGCCTGAGTGGAGCCTCACTGGAGACTGCTGGTTGAGGAAAACAAGACAGGAACGAGGAGCTGGGGTGGGAAGATACAAGACTGGGATGGTGACAGGACAAAAGGTCTCAAGACCTGGGGGGAAATGGCAGTAGAGTCTGTGTCCAGTAGAGCACAGAGTTCCTATATGGTGATGGACGAGTCAGTTAAACCAAACTTTTCACTGGTGGTCAGTTCCTCATTTTCTGGGTGACTAACTTAAGACCCTGGGGTCTGATTTGCAGAATTCCAGAGCACTTGCAGCTTCAACTGAAGTCAGTGGTGAGACTGCTCTGAACATACAGAATGCTATATAATGCTAGGAACACTGAAAAATCAGATCCTAGGTGTCTCAAACTGGGCACTCAAAATTCCATTCCATCATACAGGCACTATAATAGGATTGACTGCTTATCAGATTCTGTCATTCAATTGTATTAGGGAGTATTGATTTACTTTTTATGTAGTTTTATTTCTTAAAAATCCTAAAAATATGAATTGTAAATCAATACTGTCTACTGTGATTGAAGGAGACTGGAAGAATATATGAACTTATTAAATATTCTAGGTGCCAGCCAAGGTAGAAAAATTGTCTTCCAAAGCAAAATTGTACACTCATTCACTCACGCACAGGCTGTGTGTAGCGATAGCATCCTTGTCACCAAGGTCATTCTAAGAAGTATGTTGATGCTTTGCCAAAGGATGACCAAATGTACGTTTCTCTTTTTGTTTTAAATCCCTCCTTTATGACATAATTTTTGGCATTTTTCATGTAGAATTACATATGACTGAGATATTTCACTATATTTCATAGGAGATGTCCCTTGCCTGAGGACTCTCCAAAATGTTCATGTGCAGCAGGGGGTCATACCTGAAAGGATGCACAGAAGAACTGAGGACAATCCATAACCAGCCATAAAAACTAGTTGTATTTCTAGTAAGACAAAAGGTGCTGAACTTTCTCTTGGTCTTTATTTCTCTCTCTTTTTTTTTTTAGTTCACGTGCAAAACGTTCTCCCAAGCAGCGTCGGAGACATCAGATAAATGGAAGCCCTATTGATGCTGAGAAGGACAGGCTAATCACCACCGACAGTGATGGGACATACAAAAGACCACCAGGAGTCAATAATTCTGCATATATTGTATGTTTGTCTTTTAGATGACAGGAATACACTGATAGTTCTTACGATAACTGTGACTTAGGTGAATCTCCTATTTTCCTGGTATGCTCTGAGTGGCTACTTTATATGCTAATTCCATTTGGATGAAACTGAGTGAGTCAAGAACTTCCTATGCAGAATGTTTGGGTAAAATAGTAAAACCTGTCATTTTCTACTCGTGCTGGTGTTGCTTGGTCTTCAAAACAGAAGCACTGAAAAGCATTTTTATCAGTCCCAATAAACTATATAATGAGAATTGAAAATGGGGCCATTAGGAACAGTAATCATAGGAAATGCTATGAAATGAGAAAAGGATTCTCCAGTGAGCAACGTTAGAAACTAAAATATAAATCCTGGAAAAGACCCATCACATGAAAACGTGTGCATGCTACATGATCCTTTGAGCACAGTCAGTTCAGTACATTCTAGTCCACATTACCAGTGATTAAATAATCCCAAATGTTATAGGAAATTTTATTCTAGTTTTTCAGGTAGTGAAAAACTGAGGTCCCCCAATGATAGATTTTCTTTTCTTTAAACTTAGATATCAGTGCAGAAATAACTGAAATAATTTTCATACAGTATCTAGCAAATTAGCTTTCTTTCCATGTTAAAAATAGTAACTAAGAACTTTTAAGTTTAATAATATCATGTAGTAAACTGCACTTATTGTGCTTTCTGGACTGGTGCACCCGCACTCTGGCCACTAATCAGTCTTCACTCAGACGCTGCTAACATTCAAAACCTCTGGACAGTTTCAAACAGTTTCCATTTTTTAAAATGTAATGAAGGACCATAATGTTTCTTTCTGTGGTCTTCATCGGCGTTCAAACATGCGCCATGATCATTTTAATGTCACCCATATTGGAATGAATTCTAGTCCGCAGCTATTTAATTGAGACTTGTCACATAGCAAGCTCAGCCCTTTCGGCACCCGTGGAGAGTTGGCCCTCAGCATTTTAAACTCCCAGTGACATAGAGGAGTGTGGCTTGATAGGTGACACTGCAGCCGGCATGCAGTGGCAAGAAGGAGCTGACACAATAAGTCTGCTACTGCAAGGCTGCGTAACTTCCTGTTACTGAGGAGCAATATGCTCCTGAGGTAAGACCTTATGTAGTAGTTGTGCTGGCTACATCAGGCACTGTTGTGAATCCCTTTAGGACGATGCACTTCAGTTCAGCTTCCTCACAGCTAACCGCTTAGCTGTTGAATAGCTCCTGTCCTGTATTGCTCAGGATAGCCATAATTGTTTCACATTTCAGCTAACGTGGTCAGTTGTTACACAAAGACTCAACTCGCTCCGTAGAGCTGCAAAGGTTCAGAAAGACTTCATTTAGAGCAGGGGTGGGCAAACTACGGCCCGAGGGCCTCATCCAGCCCTTCAGACGTTTTTAATCGGCCCTCGAGCTCCTGATGGGGAGCAGGGTCCGGGGCTTGCCCTGCTCCGCATGTTCTGGGGCTCCGCGTGGCTCCCAGAAGCAGCGGCATGTCCCCGCTCCAGCTCCTATGCATAGGGGCACCAGAGGGCTCCACACGCTGCCCCTGCCCCAAGCGCCACCCCCACAGCTCCCATTGGCCGGGAACCATGAGCATTCATGGCCCGCCATACAATTTCCATACCCAGGTGTGGTTCTCCGGCCAAAAAGTTTGCCCACCCCTGATTTAGAGAGAGCTAGCTCAGACTGTCATCTTCTAGATAAGAGTCAGCATTCACTATGTGATTTCAGATACATATACATTTACAAACCACATCATTCTAGTGCAGCTCAGTCTCTATCAGGTGGTATGCTGTTCCCCACCTAGTAATGTAGTGAGGAAGCTTAAATTGGCTGAAACAGTTGAACTAAAATGACTCTCTGGTAGAAGAACTGGACCGGTTTGGCTGACATGCACACAGATGCCTTAAATCTCAACTTGGTTTCGATGGTCATAGGATTTAAGGTTAGAAGGCACCACCAGATCATCTAGTCTGACCTCCTGTATGTCACAGGCCACCAACACCACCCCACATACTAAACCCAACAGTCGAATTGAGACCAAAGTGTTACAGCACCCAGATTAGATTGTTATGCTGCGGGGAGAGAATAGGAGGGACTGAGGTGCACCAGTGCCTGAGACCCCCGCAGTGGCAGGGAAATGATTAAGTGAGATGTACCCAGATAATCCTGGCAAGTGACCCACCCCCACATGCTGCAAAGTAAGGTGAAAAACCCCCAAGATCACTGCAATCTGACCTTGGGGGAAATTCCTTCCTGACCCCATACATGGCAATCAGTTAGACCCTGAACAGGTGAGCAAGAACCAGCCAGCAAGCACCTGAGAGACAGAATGCTTGATGCCACCTTAGAGCACTGGCCCACTCCATCCAGGGTCTCATCTACAGCTGTGTCCACCCCGGATGATGCTTTGGAGGAAGGAGACCAACCCCCGACCAAATTCTCATGGGGGGCGGCGGGAGGAAATTCCTTCCTGATTCCTGCAGGTGGCTGGCTGAAGCTCTGAAGCATGAGCTTTTATAAGACAAAAACCGGAAATGAGCCCTGGCACCTACCATCACCAGCAGTGCTGTCGTAGAGTCGCATTGATCAATTTGTGCTGTTCTTTCGTGTTTGCCGGCACAACTCCTATTAGGAGGCAGTTCTAGAACCTCACCCCTCTGGTGGTTAGAAGCCTTCTTCTGATTTCCAGCCTGAATTTGTTTGGAGTCAGTTCAACCCATTTGTTCTTCTGCCAACACTGTCCTGTAGCTTAAATAGCTCCTCCCCCTCCCGGATATTTACCCCTCCCCCAATGTATTTATAGAAAGCAATCATATCCCCGATCAGCCTTTTTTTTTTGCTAGGATAAACAATCCAAGCTCTTCTGGTCTCCTCTCATAAGATAGGCTGTCCGTTCTCTCCTGATCATCCTAGTAGCCCTTCTCTGCATCTGCTCCGGTTTGATTTCATCTTTCTTGAACATGGGTGACCAAAATTGTACACAGTATTCCAGATGAGGTCTCACCAGTGGCCTCGTACAGTGGCATTAACACTTCTGTCTCTACTGAAAATGCCTTGCCTTTTTCACAACTGCGTCCCACTGGTGGCTAATAGTCATCCTGTGATCAATCCACACACCCAGGTCTCTCTCCTCTGTTGCTTCCAGCTTGTTCTAATCCTTATTCAGAAGTTAAATGTCACTGACTTGAAACTGCGTATGTAAAAGTCTCTCTGACTCCTGGTTCCATTCTCTGTCTTCTCTGTAGTCTGATCCTGACCTGCCTGCAGAACCACAGACACCTTCTTCTCTTGATCTCGGGAAGTACCCAGGCTTGCCTCCCCACCCAGCCTCTCAGTACATCCCTCCACAGCCATCCATTGAAGAGGCCCGGCAGACCATGCACTCTCTCTTGGATGATGCCTTTGCCCTGGTGGCTCCCAGTAGCCAAGCAGCCAGTTCCACTGCCATCACATCACCTGGGGTCTCTGCGGGACAGCCGGTAAACAACACTCCTGCTCGAGCAGGGAGGGGAACCACATGCCCCCACTGGGGATCACCATATGGTCCAGCCCAGGCAGTAAACAACCCATTTAGTGTGAGTGATACATCTTGAAAGGCTTTTCAGGGCAGGGTGTTAGGACCAGTTGAGCCATGGTCACTATTGTTACACCTTTTAGATCAGGGTTCATCACGGATATTGAGCAATTACCGGAACCAGGGATATCCGTGATGTGAACAGTTACCAAATGGGGGATTCACTGTTTAAACCATCCTGTGAACTTTTTTTCTCAGTTGGAGGCAGATAGGAGTTCTCTTTTAAGAGAACACTGTCCTGGTCCACTCAGTTGTGATCTTTCACAGATCAGTCTTGGTATTTAAATGAATAACATTTCTTTTCTAAAGTCTGTTTTAGCTTAGCACCTATTTAGAGCCCACGAAGATAAAGTTCTAAGTATTTAGGCAGAGTTTTCCACCAGGACATTTGAGACCATGACATCCTGATTCTACCTCCCCTGCTCTAACCATTAGCTGATGCTCCTGTATGAAATTGTAAATAGAGTTGGAAGTCTGTTGTACAAAATAAATCATTTTAGGCAGGATAAATTAAGATCTAGCACTACCTGTGTGCCATTGGCTCCCCCCACCTTCACAAGGTAAAATAATAGCTTAGCTTTTCGTAAAATTTATATTAAATACACATTGTAGGGGGCCTTAAGCTGCAAGTCAGAGAACACATTTTCAAAAGGTGGATAAGCCACATAAGGAGCATGGGCAAACATAGAAGAGCTGGTTGTCCTGTTGGAGCTGCACTTCCCAGGTCTTCTTGTGCCACTTAACAAAAAATCTCTGTCAGTAAACTTGTAAATCTTTGTAAATCTCTGTCAGTAAACTTGCAGTCCGCTCACATGTAGGCCCGGCAATTGGGTCTCATTCAACCTGTAAAACACTGACTGAAATTCCCAATTTATTGATTTTATTTTTATTAATTTATTTCCAATAGAGATACGTGGAATTTGGAATGACTCCTCCAACAGCGCCGGGTCTGCTGCAGAGGTACCTTTCTGTTCATGGAATTATAATTATTATTTATATTACATTAGCTCCAAGAGGCCCTACTGAGATTGAGACCCTACTCTGTTAGGTACTGTGCAAACTCAGGGTGTCAAACAGATGGCCCACAGGCCAGATGCAGCCTGCATAAAGTATTTATGTGGCCAACATGACACACTTGGATTATGTAGATTCCAAGCTTTAATTAAAAAACAATAAATTTCAAGCCTTCATGGCTGCGAAGATAACCTTCCAAATGTGAATGGAGCATACCATTGAGTGCCAGAGTCTGCAGAGAGCCTGAAACAATGACATCAACATGTGTAACATGTTAATTTCATTGGAGTGGCATTTCTAAAGCCGAGTGATGAAGAAATGTCATTGTCAACCTTAACTGTTCCATTGCTGATCATTTTAATAGATGGAACAGAAAAGAGGGTGGGAGCTGGGAGTTCCTGGGAGGGAAGAGCAGAAGGAAGAACGAAAGACTTAAGAGAAGCCGGGGGGAGGGGAAGGAAGAAAAACACAGGGCAGGAGTAGCATTGGCCCAAAGGGGAGCTGATTATCTCAATGAACGATGCTGAATATGTCAAAAAGTTGCTGAATAAATAGCTAGTAAATAAAAGTTTAGTTACTACATAGAGGCTGTCTGTATCTTTCACTTAATCTCTGCGCAAACCTCTCTCACTGATGTCAGTGAGAGATGCACTGTGGATTGGGGAGAATATGAAGTTCTGAATTTATATCCTGGCCATGGGCCATAATTAAACAAGTAATTAAACTCTCTCTTCTGAGTAGATTTGACACTCTTGGTATAAACACGTATTAAGAGAGAGTCTCTGTCCCAATGAACTTACACTCTAAACAGACAAGACAGACAAAGGGTGTGAGGGCAAATGGAGCACAAAGAGGTGGAGCCCAGAATAGAGGTGTCCTGCATACCAGTCCAGTGCACTCTCCTTTGCACTAAGCTGCTTCTCCTGTCTTTGTTTCATTCATATAACATGTGTAAGCTGTATGCCAATGATAGAATGCTTTCTTTGTTGCTGGGCAGCCACTTTTGCAATGGTTAAACGTATGGAAACTCCATGCTTGTTCACTCTTTTTATTCTACTGCACAAATGGAGATATAGGCCCCAGTCCTTTGAGAACTTCATGGATACACCCCTGCAGTTCTCATGCCAGAGATGGGAAGTTAGCCATATTCTGAGGACATGTGCTTGAAGAGAAGTTTGGAAGGAACTGTATGATCCCTTCCGTATTTCTCAGTGCTCTGCTCATGGTGCAGCAGCAGGCTATAGGAAGCTCATACTTTGCAGTCTCAGCTAGATGGAAAAGCACTGTGGTAGTTAGGGGAGATTAAGGTTTGTGCCAGATGCTGAATGAATAGTGGAACACTGCCCATGCTCAAATGTCAGATGTTAATAATAAAAAAAATTAAATTAACCAACAGTAAATCAGAGCAACCAAATGTACTTCACTCCACACAAAGACTCCCTCTTGTCCATTCCCTCTGCCCTCTTGAAAAGCCCTGTAAATAAATGGTCTTCCCTGCATGCATTATAGATTAAGAGATTCAATTTATTTTGGGCCAAGTGGGGAATAAATTCCAGAGCAAAGGGGGCCTCTCAGAGAAGGCCTGGTAGCAAGCCCACCTGTATAAAATCAGTGGGGATCTATCTCGTAGGCTCTCCTGGCCCTGCTGTGGTAGTCTCATATGAAGATGGAGGTGAGAAAATCCCAATCTATATAGATATATAAGGGAAACATTATTCCTCGTAGGTTTACAACTGATAAATACCTCCCTTCCCTCCCAACTCCAAATTTACTATTTGGCTTTCCCTTTAATTCCCATATAATCATGAATGTTCAATATACATTATCAAGTGGGAGCAAGTTACAGTCCCAAAAGCTTACTCCAGTAAAGGGAAGATCACCTGCTAACCTTGGAGACAGATGTGTCAGAGCACAAATTCTCCTCAGGACAAAGCTCCAAGAGAAAGTCAGGGTCTGATTTATACATAGTGTATTACTTCCTTATTTTATTTATTTTAAAATGAATGTAATTCTTGGAGAAGGGCTGTGCTGACAGTCGTAGGCACTGAAAACCTCTATCTGCAGAATGGGGATGGACAGTTTTTCCCTGCCCATGGGACTGAGACTGAAAGGATCACCTCTAGAAGGGGAGAGGGGAATTTAGTCCCCATGCACATTTGCTCTTTGAGGTCTTGGCTGATATGGCCAATCATGACGTGAGAAGATGATTTTGTGATTGAGACACTAGCACATTAGAAACTGTACTGAGATCAGCTCACTGTATGTAGATCACCACTAGGCATCAATGATTAACAATTTTCATTCACTCTCAACCTGTCTCAGATTTAGAGAGGTGGGCTAATAGTGAAAGGCTCCGTAGCCAGTTATCAAATCCTTGAACAAGGCAGTACCTTCACTGTGTATTACTTTTTCAAAAGGCTCTGAGCCCCTTGGTACCCGCAGGTTGAATTTCCTTAAGTTAAACATTAATACCACAGGTGGTGGTGGTGGTGGAAACCCAGGACCTGCTAGTGCCATAGGGTTAAAGTAACAACCGGCAACTTCATTGACCTGCACAGGAAGGTTTCTTTAAAGACCGTATAAAATACCACAGCTTCTTCATTTTACATCGTGATGGAGCAAGGAAGAAATGTATTGTATTCTAGTAAAGAAGGTTACACTCATTTCCTGAAGACAAAGATAATGAAACTGGTAGAAACAATGCAGAAACCTATAGAAATAGGAAGGGGAGTGTTTTGAAATCACTACAGGTCGACATTATTAACGTCACAGTCCGATGGCTTAAATAGCCAATGCACAGAACAGTGATCGGGAAACCAGATTGTTCCCTTTCTCTATACTAATGCAATCAACATATTTAATGGGCTGGAACCAACCTGGGCAGAAAGGCAAAACGTATTAAGTTAGGTCACTTACTTACTGTGCTGATACTGGGGCTTGGCAGCCATTATCATGGTATGAATGTTGCATCATGCAATAGACATACACTGATCTTGAGCATGCTGAGAATGTCTAAATCTAAAAATTGATTTGCAAAGGGTTTTTTCCAATTAAATTGGCTAGAAGTGAAACCTTTCCATTGAAACTAGAGAAGCCAGATGGAAGGCTGGTCTGGAAAATAGAAACCAGGACTGGAAAGTCTGTCTGATCCAAATTAGGACCAGCAATAGCTAGGTAATGATACAGGTATCCATTTTGCATCATCTGTCATGGATGTCTAACTAGTGGTAAAGTGTAGTTAAAACCATCATTTATTATAATGGGAGGCTTGAGGAGAGCTGTGAAACATGAACTTCTTTCATCTACTGAAAGAGCAACAGTAATGGAAATACCCCCCTCAAAAAATAATTTTGCACAAAAATAATACCCTCAGCTGTAATCTTGGGAGGATATTTCCTTTGAAAGGAAACATCTAAAATGATTCTAATAGATTATTGATTATAAGGTTCCAGCTTGGTGGTGTAGGCATGAAATACCATATGGGCACTTCTCTCACTGTTGCACTCTTACTGGTCCCCAGATAACAACCCCAAATAGGCATCGTTAAACCCCTTTCAGACATGCGTTTTAATGTCCCATGGTGCTTGGAAAGCTGGTTCCAAATCACTTCTCTGGAGTTGCTGAGTAGATAATTAGGAACAAGTCCATGGGATATAGGGGGAGAGTGGCTGTTCCAAACTAAAAATGTTTCTCTTGAACCCTTCAGAACTCTTTGTTAGGCTGTATCCTAAATGACTAATGTATTGTATTTTAAATTACTGTTTTCTCTCTATTAGGTTCCACATCCCATTACCAACTTTCTGAGTCATGCAGTCCTCTGAGCCTTTCTTATGTAGGTCACTGGTTCAAATGCTCCCCAGGTCAGCAATGGCTTGAGTGAGATACAATCAGATGACTGTTTGGTGGTCCATGTTAATGAGTGGAATAAAAATCTGGGGATAATAAATAGCCCAATTCCTAGGAAAAAGCTACTCAGACACCAGGGTGATGAGCATAGTATAGAAACTTGGGTCCCAGTCCTGTAAAATGCTCAATCTGGGCACATGAGTTCCTGCAGAGCTCATTGCAGGATTGAGGGTGTAGCTAAATGGGAGTCCATGTCACAGAGAGCACTCTCACAATGAGCACAGGTTGGCACCATGTTGACACACTCAGCAGAGAAACTGAGAATTCGATAGACAGTGGAGATCAAGCTAATCCTTAAATGTGATGTCTCCAGCTCAGGGTGAATCACACTGGTATAACAGTTCAGTGAATAGGCTTTCCTCTCCGGTGCTGTCAATCTGACACATTTTATTAATGCTAAGTCACCTTAGACTACCCTTGGTAAGCAAACAATTGTGGAGTTATGATTATCACCATTGGTGGAGACTGCCTTTGAATAATCGCACTGCAGGAAGTAGGGATGTTAACATGCCTTCTCTTGACCTGTGTCACGACACAACGTGACATGGTGCGATGTATCATATATAATCAGAGGATGTTTGAAAATTTCTAGAGCTCAACACAACAAATATTCCTAATACTTAGGGAAGTACCCATAAACCAAATGGTATCTCTGTTTGCCAAATACATGTTACATTTTGCACTTTCTTCCTGTTGATTTAGATCCGAGCCCCTGACTCAGCAACATTAGTTAGTAGGGTTTTTGGGTCCCTAAATTACGCAGGTGCGTTTCAACTGAAGTCAGTGAAGTTAGATGAACCTGCTTACATTAGAAGTGAATTTGACTCTGTCCTGTTCTGTGGTTGCTTTGAGGTAGTAGTGATGATGGTTTTCCTCAGCGAAAAAGTAAATCTTTCTTCTTTTTCAAACCCTTCTCAGTGGATTGAAGCCACCCCAATCCATGAAAATGCTTGTGTTCCAACTCCTGTGTTATTCTTTGTACAAGCCTATTCTTATGAAGTGCATGTTACGAAAGAGGATTATGGTAATGAAGTTTAATTCTTTTTGTAGCAGCTACGGTAAAAATACACATGAGTGATCATAATAGGGTTAAGTATAAGGGACAAGTGTAAATATTTTCACAGTGGAAAGATCAGTCAGTGTGATCTTATGTTGCTCTGCCAACAGGCAAAGTTTTGGCCCGGGTTTCCTTCAGCCTGCAGAGTTAATGCACCCAGACCAGCAACAATCTGATGTTCAGTATTCCTCCAGAGGGCTATACCCAGAAGAAATGCCATCGGTGGCACGGCCACGACCAGTAGGAAGCACTGCAGGTACTTTGGGTTTATACTGAACGTGCACTGGAATATTACACCTTTTTCCAATATGTTCCATATATAGTTGTCCCTACTAAAAGTCATCATTTGCCATCAGGTGGTACTATGGTGACCTGATAGCACGTGTGAAAAATTGGGGTGGGAGAGAGAGCCTCTGATATTAGGACAGGCCCTATAAAATCGGGACATCTGGTCACCGTAGATGGTGTACTCCAAACTTAGGCTTTGTTTTCACTGCCAACTAACTATTGCTAGCTATCCCCTAGTGGAGACAGGGCACTGTAGTTTTTACTGCTAGCTTGCAAGGCAAGATCATCATCATACCCAGACCTGAGCCTCGCTGCCTCGTGGTAAAAACTACAGTGCCACTAGGATTTTTCAGTGGGATAGCTAATGTTATCCTATGGTTATCCTACGGTTATCCTATGGTTAAAAAAACCCTTTTTTTTTTTGTAGTGAAAAGATAGCCTTAGAATAGGAAATAACTTCAGCATTTCAAAAAGAGTTCAGTGAATGTTGACTTTTGACAGGTGACCGCAGTATTTCCTTTGTGGTAAGTTAAACGGTAACTGATGCCTTCTGGAGAAAATATTCTGTTCAGCAAAATTTTGCCTATTTATCCTGCATCTTTTTTTTCTTTTTTCTTACTAGGGACATTTGCATAAAAACAGTATCTGAAGAGTCTATCTGTACCACATGAAATCATCTTCCTGACTGTGAGACAATTTCCATAGCAAACAAGGTTCTAACTTCATATTGGGTTTAAGCGGCAGGAGCTGATGAACTCTTAAGAAACAAAGATTCTGTTCTCATGTAAATGTCTCTATTAACTTTCTTCCAAAAGAGAGGGAATTAAAATACTGAAAATATAGGAGTGCTCAAGAATTTCTAAATTAGACATGTCAATGTTGTAGTCCAGAGAATTAACTTTGACCTGCAGCTCTCCTCTCCCTATAATTGTGCAAAGTGATGGTGGTGAGGGGGTTCATTATTTCATAGATGATTTAATATATTATGTAAACTGTTCCTTAAGTTTCTATGGTTGATCAGCTGCGAGTTTTTGTTTCTGGTGAACTCTAACCAGTTTTTATCCTTCAATTAAGATACAAGAACAACCAAATATCAATTTTATAATTTTTTAAAAATTTATTTTAAGGAAAGAAGAGTAAAGTAAATATTACATGCAAGTTAGGCAACTTGTCTATGTGCCCACCCCCGCACAAAACACACAGTCACAAAGTATCAACAGCTCCTGTTTTTCAAAGTTTTCAATGAGGTATCTGCAGATCTTTAAAGTTATTTCGCTTCTAATGTATTTACAGAAAAATTTTGGCCCATCATAAGAGAAAATTTGGGGAAAAGTAAACTTGGCATGTTGCTAAATGTCTCTCTTGCAATTAATGATGATAGCTGTCCTGGCATTCAGCAGAAAGCAGTGGGAAGGGAGTGGATTTAGGTTCCAGGCTGAGTTAATAAAGGAAGTAAGCTGTGTACTGACCTTCCCGTTGGTTAATGTCAGTACTGTTTAATCTTTAAGCACAAACGAAAGCAGGAAAAACCGTATACAGGGATAGCCATTCATGTTGTGGCTGTGAGGGATGGAACAGAGAACAGTGTGCAGACTTAGGGTCTTCCTGGTCTGTTGGTGTAATAGCAAATGTCTCCTCTTTGCTGCCAGATCACTAGCATTTAAAATTGTAAGGGCTTTCTGTAATTTTTGTTTTAATGACTGGCATATACCTGAGATGTACATTCAGTGTCTGATGTGCATGTGTGTGTAATGTTTGTTATCAATGAAAGGTAATGAAAAATACCAAATTTTGAGTGAGCTGCACCAGAGTAAATGCATTTCCCTTCTCCAATCTGCATTGATATTCTTCTGTCTGCTGATCCTGATTTGTGTGTTAAACAAAAACTAAGCTTCTTTTTCTTCCTGCCTCCCCCAAAAAATTATATGTTAGCTTTTTGTCATTTATCTGCCCTGCAAACTTACTGTGTATAAAGATGAAAAACCAATATTTGCTTTTAAGGTTCTCAGATACAGCACCTCACTCAGGTGGGAATTGCTAGCAGAATCGGAGCCCAACAAGTGGAGATTCCCTCAGTCAGAGCAGGGCATGGCCAGCCGGGGGGACCAGGGTGGCCCCACTATCGTGGAGAGGATGAATGTGCTAGGAGAGATGCAGTGAGTACTGTTTCACATTTATATAGTTTCTAAAGCAGTGATATGTTCAGGTTTTGCTTTCGTTGCTGTTTGGAATTTCTTCCGATGATTCTTTCACTTGCTTTTCTGACAACCTCCGCTTGCTCTTCCAACCTTCACTAGCTCTTCTAACCTCTCTTGCTTGCTATTCTTTCACCTCCGCTTCTCTAACCTCTTTCACTCACTCTTCCCTATCCGCTTCCTCACTCAAGGCCTTTAACCACTGTGTTCTGGTTACAGTTCACCACTTCTACCCCAGAGCTCCAGCAGAGGTCGAGTCTGCTTTCCATGCACTTCTTTAATTTGAGATAATTGCAGGTCGAAAGCACTGAAGTAAATGGCCCAGGTTCTCTGCTGGCATGCATTGGCACAGCTCCATTACTTCTATGGAGCTGCACAAGTTCATAAGGGCAGAGAATCTGGGTACTGAATGTAGAATTAGATGTGTCGTGTACAGCAGTAGAGATTTCTGGACAAGGTGTTTTCCTTTCACCTGTCAACAACATATCTGTTAGTTTACCTATACTACCGGACAGGCACCATGATTTGACAGAATACTGCTTCCAGAAGATGAAATTTCTGATTAAACTATAAGCGTTGTGATGTTTCAGCTACTGTATTGTCTTTCTCAGGAAGGATGTGGATATCTGTCACCAGCATTTCATGCACTTGGTCTTTAAACCATTCCTCTACCCATACTGGCCTATGCCAGCTTTCTCGAGGTACCCTTTTGGAGATAACCCCTTTATGCTCTGGCTGTCCGCCCCACTCTCAAGTTGTCACCTCTGTTCAAATTCGTCCCCTCCCTGAGGAAGAGAATTTCCTCCCTTTGTGTACTTCCACCAGCATTTGTCCCCACTAGCAATCACCACGATCCATATTCCATGTTGTCTTAAAATAGATGTATTTAATAAAAATATTGAGAGGCTCAACAAAAACAAAATTAAGCAGGATTGGGGCCTGATTCTCAAAGATGCAGAGCACTTCCTATTAACTTCAGTTGGAATTGTGAGCGCTCAACACCTCTGAAAATCAGACAGGATGTAAATATGACTCTCCTCATGCTATGCAAAACATAGCTAACAAGGCCAAAATGGTCTGTTTGTCTAATGTAGCTAGATATGTGTACCCCTGTTCCGTGCTTAGGAATGTGGTATCCAAGTAACTCATTCCATTCTGGTCAAGGTAAGCATCCGAATGCTGGACCGGCACTCAGCGGAGAGATCTTACAGGCTCTGTTCCATGCCTCTTCCAGTGGTGTCTCAGGGTCCATGTTGGTTTGACAGCTCTCATAATTTGTCCTTCAGCCCTTTCCCCAGGCAGCTCAAGTGACTTTAGTTTTATCGGTCTTCAGGGCTTTTTTCTCAAGTGCTTATGGACCATTATATCTTTATTATTTTATTACTTGTATTACAGTATTGCTCAGACTCCAGTCAGGATCAGAGCCCCATTTTGCAAGATGCTAAGTAAACAGTTGTTTGTTTCAGACATCAATACCTGTCATATACACTCTTCCAATGTTATCTCTATATTGTCATACATTTCATTAAATAATTTTTTCCTTGATAGACAGTCTCTTGTTTTTCTCCCATCAGTTGTCTGAGTGGTTAGCGAGCATTTCAAAGCTTCTGGACCCATTTAAAAGGATTTTATTGCCCTTATTTTCAGTTAGCAGCTCTTGTTACCATTTCAAATAGGCACGCGTCGCTCTAATGTGGTTTCAGCAAACATCCTTTTCTTTAGTCAACTGTGGTAACATTTTAATTATGTTCCCTGCTCTTTTTCCTTTCTGACTGCTACAGTTTGTATGCAGATGCTTATGAGGTTTTCTCAGTTTGCTAAAAAAAAAAAAATTGTGCAGATTATAACATTGACTAAAACCCTTGTGACAGGATTGGGCCAGATGGCTACAGGAGAGTGATAGAAGGCAGATATATTAGCCCCAGGTTAAGTAGGTCCCTTTTGCCTGGGTAAGGTAACAGGGAAGGTTCCAGAACAATCAGGAACTTTCTGGAAACAATTAAGGCAGATAGGATGATCAGAACACCTGCAGCCAATCAAGAAGCTGCTAGAATCAATTAAGGCAGGCTAATCAAGGCACCTGGGTTTTAAAAAGGAGCTCACTTCAGTTTGTGGTGTGTGCAAGGAGTTGGGAGCAAGAGGCACAAGGACCTGAGAGTGAGAGGGCGTGCTGCTGGAGGACTGAGGATAATGCTATCTGGCATCAGGAGGAAGATCCTGTGATGAGAATAAAGAAGGTGTTGGGAAGAGGCCATGGGGAAGTAGCCCAGGGAGTTGTAGCTGTCACACAGGTGTTACAGGAGCCACTGTAGACAGCTGTAATCCACAGGGCCCTGGGCTGGAACCCAGAGTAGAGGGCGGGCCTGGGTTCTCCTCATCCCTCCAACTCCCTACTCAATACTGGAGGAGCTGAACTGGACTGTGGGTTCCACCAGAGGGGAAGGTCTCTGGCCTGTTCCCCGATCCACTAGGTGGATCATCAGAGACTGCAGGGATTGTTCTTCTTCCTTTCCCCATGCTGGCCAGTGATGAGGCTAACTGAGTGAACGGCAGATTTGAGCCATGAAAGTGGTCAAACTGAGGGCTGACGTGAACCTCTGAGGCGAGAAAATCTGCCAATAAGCGCAGGATCCACCAAGGCAGAGGAGGAACTTTGTCACACCCTACAGAACATCGGTTCTGTTGCTTGTCACAGAGCCCACGTGAATGCCTAGTGTGCCTCTCCAGTGGGGCAGTTGTTCTTTCCCTCCTTCTTACTAAGTGTAATTAAATGGAAAAAGAGAAAAAAATGCTAAATCCGTGCCCTAATCTGACAGTTCCCTGTAACAGAAAGGAAGTTTTTTTCTATTGTATCTTCACAGACTGATTTCTTTCGCTAGTTCAGATCTTTGCAATTCTCCTCTTTGGAAAGATGACATCTTTAAAAGTTTTCTTTGTTACAATTACGTTCCTCAAGTGTCATGTTTCCTGGATGCTTGGGACCCTTTCACCAACATTCTTCCTGCTCTCTCGCTCGCTCACTCTGTCTCTCTCATATGAACACACATTTCTGACATTATCCTCCACAGTTAGGAAGGTTAGAACTAGAATATTTTCTTCCCTGGTTGACACAGGTGGGTTCTGATTCTTTCGTGTTCCTGTGATGGATTCTATTACCTTACAGTATTCGTACCTCTGCTTTCCACAGTCTTTACTCTCGAAGATTTTCTCTGGAATATGCTAAGATATGAGTCTTCAGTCTTGCTTCCTGACAGAAAATCAGCAAGCAGGTCACTACACTTCATCCTACTTTTCCACTAAGCTAATCCAAGAAGGTTTGATACAGACTCCTTTGAAGTCAGTGGGAAGCTTTCCATTGATTTCAGAGGGATTTGGATAGCCAGAACAAGTTATTATATTTCTTTTAGGAAATAGTAAAATACAGCCATCACTGGTACTCTTTCTGTGTCAAAATAGAGCACATTATGAAGGAGGAAAGAATTCTCCTGAGAAAGCATCAGTGAAGTAGGGTAAACACTTAACAGCAGTACATGTTACTTTGATACTTATCTGCACGGTAGAAAACATCTTTGTTTTGATAAGAAAAGGAAAAAATAATGGACTAAAACTACTTGTACAAATCCTTGTGCCTTTTTACTGGTAGATCATCTTCAACTGGTTGTCATAATCCATTTTATTGGTGGCATTGTGAGCTAGTGTGTCTCCGTTTTTATAGCCTCAGACTTGTTTAGAGCCCAACAGTAGCCGCTTGTGCTTTTAATAAGATATTAAAAAACATCTAGGTAACTTTAAAACCAAAATAATCAACAACCACAGTCAGCAAACATTCTCTTTTACTTCCACCAAGAAACCATTCCTGCAGTACACTATTGACTGACTGTTTTTTACTAGATAAGAAGCTGAATCGTATAGTGACTTCTAATGTTAATGTACTCTGAAAATAGCTTAATTTGCTGGTAAAACCTCAGTGTCAAATGGAGTTTGTTTGCTTTTTTCAATTGGGACCATAGAACCTGTCCCTCTTTAATATAGAATTAGACTACCTGTCAAGTCTGCTAACCAAAGACTGCAGGTAAGAATTATTTTAGTGCATTTGGCCGGGATGCCTCTATTTTGAAAAATCAAAGCAGCAATTAATTTATTTCCAATAACTGGAATTGTTTCTTTTTCACAAGCAAGATTGGGATACCACTTATAACAGAAAAAAGTCCTACTTTATCCAGCATAAATCCTTTCATTTTCCTATCAAAGCTCCTTTCCCCAAAAAAACCCAGCTGCACTATACATGAGCTGTGCAAGATAGCATCCTACATATTATGAGGATGACTGTGATTTCAAGATTGTCATTTTAACAAAAATCCCAAGCCTATTCTTTAGTTGTCGTCCATTACTAGTTTCAACTGCTTTGCCAGATTTCTCCATTCACAGTTTGAGAGCCATTAAAAGAGACTACAGAGAATTTATTGTTTTGCTTAATGAATACAGTTTTCTTCACTAGGGTCCCCTCTTTTCCTTCCCCACTTAAACTAAGACCCTCTTTTGTTTCTTAAGCAAATAGCACTAGAGAACAAAAACAGGGTGTATTCCTTGTTAATTTGGGACAATTGGGCCTACACCAAGGCAATGTTTCTGAAACTGTGTAGCTCAAACAACTCTAGAGAGTGGAAAAATGAAATTTTTCTTGCTGAGTCTTTCTTCTAGTTCTACTTTTACTAAATGGGACCCTGTTGGTCTCAGCACAGTCCAAACACATAGTGACAGTTCCTGCCCTGGAGATTACACAGTCTGAATAGACAAGACAGAAATGAGTAGGAAAAGGGAAGTACTAGTATCCCCGTTTTACAGATATGGGGAACTGAAGCACAGAGAGATTAAGTGACTTGCCCAAGGGCCAACAGGAAGTTGATAGCAGAGTGAGGAATTAAACCAAGTCCAGTCCAGTGCCTTATCCACAAGACAGTCCTTCGTGACTTTCTCCCATCTTTTCTGTATTTATACATCAGACATTAGAGAATGGCCAAATTTTTGTAAACCTTAGAAGAGAAAATGAGAATTCCTGAACTTAGGACAAGCCAGCAACTTATTTGTTTTGTGCCTCACAAGCACAATCACCATTTCACGCAGTAGGGAACTAGCAGGGGTTAGACATATCTCCATGCTGCTTTTTCTCTCTCTCCTCTGCCTTTTGTCTTTCTCCTTTCTTCTCCTTTCTCAAGCTCATCTTATTTTGAATAGGAGGAACAATCACTTTTTTTTTTTTTCCATTTTGCAGACACACATGTATGGACATCAAGAATATTCTTCCTCACCAGTATTCCAGATGCAGAGGACTTCGGCCAGACAGCCTTCAGCACCACCTGCTCATCTTCCACACAGCAGCCTTCAGGGACAGGGGCTCTGCTACACCACCAGTTCCAATGAGGACCTCCAAACTGGTCACTCCTCGGCATCTCTCATAAAAGCAATTAGAGAGGAGCTTCTGCGACTCTCACAGAAACAGACAACAGTTCAGAACTTTCACAGCTGATTTGTCATGCTCTTGCAAATCTGCCAAGTATCTGCTTCCTATGGAAGCAAGACTCAAAGGAAATCAGCAACGTTTTTCTTCTGTCATCAGAGTAAACTTCCACAGCGCCAGAGATTACACTTCAGAAAAGAGCAGCAACAGAAGGAGAAAGAGAGAGATTTGTGTGGAGGCAGGGAGAGGGAGGCCAAAGTGGTATTGTCAGAGCTGGCTATCCTGCTTAATCTGTTAGCATTACTGTGCCCCTCTTTGGTTTGATCTAATGAACAAAATAAAACTTTAGGTCAAAAGCTAACCCTAAAAAAACACACACGCGCACACAAAACCCCCACCAAGAATAGTAGACGGTGAGACACCTTGCTTAAAGAAGAAGGCAAAGCTTTCCTGTTACCAGCAAGATGGACTGAATTAACATTTGATGAGAGATTACAAGAATTCTAACCTCTCCAGTGTTTTTAGTGAAGTGGCTCGTGTTGCTGCTTTGCGGGATTACAAACTATATAGGATCGGAGACATTGAAGGTGTGATCCAGAACGGGAAATCACCTTAATGACAATAACAGTAAGACTACTTAGGGGGGGAAAAAGGATTTCTGAGCTACTTGTAACAAACCAGAACAATAATTGTTAGAGCTCTGTGTTTTCAAATGGAGCTACTCTCTGCACTCCTCCTCGTTTTTTTCTGGTGCTGAAGCTTCAAGTGTCCCTTCATCTTCATGTTTGCAAAGTAAAACCATGGCCTTTTTAAATCCAAGAATATATCCGGAAACTCATTCAGAGTGGAAAAGCAAAATGTCCAAAAAGAAAAGGCTGGATATTTATTTTGTTAAAAATACATTGAAATCTAGTTGAGAATTCTTAGTCACAGTTGAATTTTGGAGCATAAGTATGTACGTTTGTCTTCTAAACATAAATACTCTCATACTATATGCTTTCACACGACGAGGGATAAAATATACTAATCTGTAGTTTGCTGTGTGGCCAGAAAGCAAGCCAGCCTGGGTAGGATCACCAGCACTAGGTATACATTTACCATAAACCACAGCTTACGTTGGGATCTCAGTCATATCTAGTGAAACTGAATCTTACAAAAGATAAAACTTGGGGCAAAGACATTTAGAATATTAACATAAGCTTAGATTTGTTGTTTGAGACCGTTATTTTATTTCTATCTGTTCCTACTGTCCCCATGGATGAAGGGGCACAGTAATGATGGTACATGTCTTGGAGTGTCTGTCATTATTTTTCCAGAGTTTAATTTACAATTAGCTATGAGTTTACTAATATTTGGCCATTGCACAATTGTAACCTGCATAATACAAGTGAAAATTCTGACTAAATTTTGGTTTGTTGGAGTATTTTTATTTTTAACTTACATCAAATTAAATCTAAAATGGTGGCATAGAGAAAGTGTAAGTTAATATTGGTCAGGAGGCTTAGGAGTCTCTCACTGAGACAGTGATGTTCTTGACTATTTGATACTAGGAGTTGGGATTTTCAAACAGAACCAAAGGGTAGTAATGAATGGTCTGAACTATGGACCACAAAAGGGGTCATCAAGCAGGTGGCTTTGGGGTATGTCTGAATCTGCCTCATATAGGTACCTTACTTGGTTGATACTTGAATCAGCATTGGTATAGTATGCATAGATAGCATTGGTATGGTAGGGTAACTATGAGGCTATGCACATGCAGTCTAAGTGAAATTCTGAGGTTTACAATCAATCCCCCAGCCAGTGCTCCAAGCCTTCATGAGCCCAGATTGAATTTAATCCTGATGCCTGTATGGTTATGACCAGCGGAGCCATCAGGTCACTGAATTTTTATATTTTTTTAAATATTTTAATATGACATTCTTCAAGATTTACCTATTGACTTAGTGTATAACATGTCATCCCTGGTACAAACATAATGGATGAAACACTGGTTTCATACAATGGTTTGTAAAAGCAAACCCTAAGGATGCTTTAAAGAGAGACTTTCACACTGAAGCAAATTTGAAAAACAAGAGCATTAGCAGGGTGAGAAATGTACTTGGGTCAGTATTTGTATGTTTTGATATTACTGAAAACTGTTTATTGGGTGTTTCATTAAAAATTCAGTCCTTCACAGCCCAGATTCTCCTTCTAGAACCTGAAGTGAAGTCTGATTACTGTGCTTCTGACATCACTCTGCTTATGGTATCATTAATACATTGTGCTATTAATACATGATCATTGGTACATTGTGTAATCATTAATATAGTGTTCTGAGTTCACTCCAGGAGAAAATGGGCTGTTGGGTGTAAAATCTTTATTAAATGCAAATACTGTAACCAGCAAACATAAGTAAGAATTATGGAAGAATAGCTCTGAAATGGATGGGAGGATAGGTGATTTATGCCATACCCTCACTGCAGCATGTGGAGAGAACGTTGGAGTAAATCATCACTTGTAGGGATGGGGGAACAAGCACTTTTTCTTCCCAGTTTAAACACTGTGAACAACTTGAGAAAGGTGAAAGATTTAAGTTAGTCTGTTAAGCTTTCTCTAGTATGAAAGTCCCTCTTTAAGACCTGAAGTGTTCATAGAGAAGTACAATGGAAAACACATGTAACAGGTTTGTGCCCGAGTACCGCTCTCAGACCTGCTAGAGACCTTATTTGCTATTCACCATCTATATATGGTCCTCTGTCTCCCAATGCCATTTAAAACCCTCCATGGAAGATGTCCAATGTTTCACTCAAAAGAATGGCCGTAACACAAAGGGGTTGTGTACAGACTTTCTGCAACTGCTGAATTGTTGAAGATTTAGGTGGCTCATGTGGTGAAACAGATGGGCCAAGATGTGTATTTCCTCTTTAGAATCTAGGCAAATGATCCAGTACTAATCACGTACATGTTTACCAACCAATTGTAATGTTTTTAGTCACCTTTAAAAAGGAAACCTGAGAAGGAAAACAGAGTGAGTTTCAAGATGAGGGAGATTGGTTACCTAGGCCAACTAGGTGTCTGGTTTTGTCAATTGTCCTTTTTATTGTACTGTTGTGTTACAGCTTTGTGGACGAACAAAGGGTAAAATATAAAGCATATGTTAATGAATCTCATCAATCCCATTGATCACGTGGCTAGTATGTACATGCAGAAGAAGCAGTGTTACGAATGCTTATATTTTAATTCCATGCTTACACTGTTCTATTTTGTAGAAGCCTACATGCTCTCATAACCCTTCACAATTTTCCTAGAATTATTATGTGTATAGTCAGTGGTCAATTTGGAATATACAGGTGAAAGAAAGAAAAACTGGCAAAATGAAAGCTAGATTTTTTTTTTGTCAAAAGTGCTGACCTCTAGCCTGTTTGATACTTAGTTGTTGGAACTAACCAGAATATTTTAGACCTACGCTTTCCGTAATTGATCGCATGGAAGTTGTCATGCGTTTCCCATGCCTCCCTATGATACAACATAATTCACAAGGAGATTATACTAATAGTCCAGTGATAGTTTCAAAGATAGTTTTGCTTAGGAAACACTGCATAGCTTCTGTGAGCGTGTGATTCAGAAAAGGGAACGTTGGTGGACAGATAGGCTTCATAGCAGAAAGTGTTCAAAATCTGGACTTCAGGGGAGAGGAGATATTTCAAAGACCAGTCCTCTTGCTCCAGTGTCAGGACAGTTTGCAGCAAGGATTCATATCCAGTGTTTGGAGTGTGGCAGCTTCACCCAAGGTGCTCACTTTTTACTTCTACATTCAGACCAAGACTTCTGAAATTAAGCCCCAGAAGTTGTGCTCCTATGTCCACACTTATTTAGGTGTCTAAGTATGGACAGAGGAGCATAAATTTAGGCTCCCATTTTTGAAAGTCTTGCCACCTCTGTGTCTTGGGCATCTTTTGCCTATTTCTGGTACTTTTTATATTAAATGTAAAGAGGAAAAGGAAATTCTGTACATCACTATCACCAGCCTCTTGATATTCACATGTTCCAATGTGGCTAGAGATTAAAGCTTAAGGAAGAAAGGGGAAACCTAAATTTAGAAAGGACAGTTTTCAAAGCCGTTCTATGGTTCGGAAGCATGGAGAGGACTTGGCTGCTGGGTGCCTGGTCTCCCCTGTGCATGCACAACATTCTTTGAAGTGCAGTTCATGTCAGAAAAATGACTGTAAAAATTCATGCTCAGCAAATCTGCTCCTCATGTACATTCAGTCAGATCTTGCTCTAGTGTCAGAAGTAAGGGTGTGTTTTATTTTTGTGTTACTTTTTACTCCTTGTAACTCCGTAGAGTGGTAAGCTCTGGTAGAGTGAACTGGATTCTGCTGCTGCTCACATGTCAACAGAATCATTGAGTATAGCTATGCTACAAACAGAAAAGGTTTTTCAATCGATGTATTTAATCTGCTTCTCTAAGAGGCAGTATCCAGGTCAGCAGAAGAACTCCATCTACACCGGGAGTTCGGGTGACCTAACTGCATTGCATAGGGCACAACATTTTCCAGAGCCCGTAGCAACATAGCTAGGTTGATCTAATTGTTAAGTGTAGATCAGGCTTGAGTTCCAGTAGTTGATCCATTTTTCTACCCCCGTACACCAGTGCAACTCCTCTGAAAACCATTGTGTTGCAGAGATGTGAATGAGGGCTAAATTTGGCCCAAAGATCTTTTGTTTCAGAGTAGCAGCCGTGTTAGTCTGTATTCGCAAAAAGAAAAGGAGTACTTGTGGCACCTTAGAGACTAACCAATTTATTTGAGCATAAGCTTTCGTGAGCTACAGCTCACTTCATCGGATGCATGCAGTGGAAAATACAGTGGGGAGATTTATATACATAGAGAACATGAAACAATGGGTATTACCATACATACTGTAACGAGAGTGATCACTTAAGGTGTGCTATTACCAGCAGGAGAGCGGGGGGGTGGGGGAGGGACCTTTTGTAGTGATAATCAAGGTGGCCATTTCCAGCAGTTGAGAAGAACGTCTGAGGAACAGTGTGTGTGGGGGGGGGTGGGGAATAAACATGGGGAAATAGTTTTACTTTGTGTAATGACACATCCACTCCCAGTCTTTATTCAAGCCTAAGTTAATTGTATCCAGTTTGCAAATTAATTCCAATTCAGCAGTCTCTCGTTGGAGTCTTTTTTTGAAGTTTTTTTGTTGAAGAATTGCAACTTTTAGGTCTGTAATCGACCTAAGATTGAAGTGTTCTCCAACTGGTTTTTGAATGTTATAATTCTTGACGTCTGATTTGTGTCCATTTATTCTTTTACGTAGAGACTGTCCAGTTTGACCAATGTACATGGCAGAGGGGCATTGCTGGCACATGATGTGCTAGCCGGAGAACATCCAGTCTGACTTTCAGATCCCAGGGTGAGTTTACAGGTATGTGGAATTGACTGAAGAACAGGAAACATGGAACCCAACAATGCCTTTTTAAAGAGTCACTCCCCAGAACAGAAGCTCAACTGAGAGTTCTGTTGAAGGCCAACGGACAGAAAAGTGACTTTAGGGCACTTACTCTAGAACAGCACACTAAAGGTCTCTGCCTATGTAGCTTTCAGGGCTGCAGTATTTAGTTTTGGTTTTGTGTGTTGTTTACTGATGCCTTATTTCGCATTTAAAACAAATATTTCTCTTGGAATGGCTAACCCTATTTAGTTTTCAGTAGTTCTTGCCCCATAACTGGAGGTTTATGTTCAGACTACACCTCCCTATTGCCTTGATCAGTATGTTTGAATGGATGAAGTGAAGGTTTTCTTCAGCTTATGTATGCTAAACCGCTATGAAAATGTAATGTGGGTTTTTTTGGTTTCGTGTTCTTTTAGCCTGTTGGTAGTTACTTAGCAAAGTTTCAGTGAAATGAGAATCAAGAGAGGATGGAAAAGAGACTGAGGACTGAGAGTTGTCAGGTTTCCTGTGGAGCTATACTTGTGGCACTCCTGTGTCATGTTCCACTGGCCATTTCCTTAAGGTTTTTCCTGTCATTTCTGAGGCAAAGACGGAATTGGCTTCTCTGTCAGGCTGTTTATTTTTTAGTGTCCTGTGATGTGTGTAATTTGAGAGCAATAGCTAGATTTACCATAGACTGCGACCTTGCTTTTCCTTCTACTGGTATACAAAACAAAGTATCATTATATACAGCAATACATTAACCTTGTTCTGGATTTAAAAGACAGACCTGGATGAAGTGTGGTTCTGTAGTTAAAAGAAAACATTGAAATAGTAATAAAGCGGGAAATTATTGAGCATTGGCAACAGGAAAACAGCAGATGGAGTTGTGAATTAAGCCACCATCTGTGGCAGTTTAAAAGATGTAGCTTTATTGTCAAACATTAAACCAATTAAAGGGTTATCAGCTGTGAATGATTCTGGCACTTAAAATAGTGGAATAGCAAACAAACTTATGGATTGATTGGTATAGGAGGGGTTAAACTGTGTGACCCTGATTAAAGTGATACCAGATAAGTTGGTAACAGATATTTATAGAGCACATTTTATCAAAAGTTCCCAAGTGTCGTGACATTCATAAACCCATTTACAAACAGTGATAAGTTCTGTACTCATTGCAACGTTTCCACTTCTGCTGTTGAAGGTGGGAACCTTTACACAACACATTGCAACCGTTCAGGATACAAAGTGAAGAATCCCCTATTCAGTACAAACTACAGGGGAGTTTCACCTAATTGGAATTTAGCCAGGATGCTGGTGCCAATCATCTTGCTCTGGTGAAAAGTGTAGCAGGATTTTTAGTGACCACAAGTGTTGAAGGATATTTGTCCCTTCAGAAAGAGAGCATCTCCAGCAACACAGTGCCTCCTAACGCTACTCAAAGGTGTTGGTTCAGAATAGGTGGGGAGAGAAGAACACCACTTCCTGAAATCACCATTACCACTTCCTGCTGCATTCTGAGGTGGGATTTCGGAAGCATTCAGCACTGAAGCCAGTGGGAGTTTTAATATTGACTTCAATGGGAACAGAGTTGAGGCTAGTGTGCAGAGCACATTAGAAAATCCCACTTCTATTTGCCCCTGAATATCTCTCATCCTTAGCATTGCTCAGGCTCAGGCCTGCTCAGCTTTTGAGATATGACAGAATGGCAGCCTGAGTGGTAAGGCTAACAACTTGAAATATTGCACTTACTAGAGCATTGGAGAATCAACTGAATATTAAAAGGTTACAGAGTAGCAGCCGTGTTAGTCTGTATTCACAAAAAGAAAGGGAGTACTTGTGGCACCTTAGAGACTAACAAATCTATTACCTTACCCTTAAGTTTTTACTCTTATACACTTAATATAACAGATGTTTTAATTACACTACCCTGTCAGAGAAGATGAATCTCTGCTGATTAGCTCTGTTAGCTGATACCATATGCATGAACTTCGGTAAGTAAGAAAGGGGGGGAAGTGAGGTGATACAGTGAATAATGTAGTAGGTCCCTTAGGGCTGATGTGTAGTAACCGCCATTAGTCAGCATTTTCAGCTGATTGCAGAACAATTAGAACTTAATGACTATGACAAATGGTTCCAAACTAATCAGCATGGTATTTGTAATGTAACTTCTTTGGCTCAGACTGGGGGCCGTCCCAGTGCTATAAGTACCTTCCCTATGGCCCTCATCCAACAGAAGACTTCAGTGGGCTTTGAGCAAATGAGAGTTATGTAGTGAACAGCATTTGAGTCTCTGCCATTTGGTTCTTGATTTTGAATTACAGCCTTGATGATGGTGGGAATAGGACACCACTGCAGATTCCAACACAGTACAATGAAACTGCAGTCCTCTGCAACAAAATTTTCAAATGCAAGTCTCTTCAGTCAGGCACCTAAATAAGTGATCTGGTTTTCAGAGTTGAAGATCCCTGAAAACCCACTTCTGTTTAGCTACTTAAATGTGTATTTAGGTGTAAATTTTATAAACCACCGAGGGAAAATTTTGTCCCTATTGCTTAGAACGAAGGTATGGGAGTTAGGAGGATCCTGTCTGTGCTGGTGAGTCACTACATGACCTAGTGATGTCTCAGTCAGCTTACTGTGAACACTGACTAATAACTAAGTGCCTGGTTTGCCATTGCTCTGACTAGTTTAGTCATTTATACCAGTGCAAGTGGGTTTAAGATGCTACCAGATCAGAGTGGTTGAGTTTTACATCTGCTTTTCACTGGTGTAAATGACTGTACAAGGCACAGAGCAATAGAGAATCAGGCCCTAAACTCTAGTGATGGCTCACTTTTGTAGGGCAAATAAGTACATTATAATCCCTGATTATCAGGAAGATACTGGGGCAAAAATGTAGCTGAGTGCCTATTCTGTCAGTTCTTCTAGAATGGATTCAGAAGAGGGAGGCGCTACTGATGTGAGAGACACGTAAGTCTTATTTCATACTAAAAGCTTTATTTCTTACCATTCAATCTACTACGAATTTCCGGCTGTAGAGAAAAGCCCCGGAAGACTCAAATGCCAGTGTTTTGTGTGTCTGCCTGCAATAAAATAACACTTTAGCATTTATAAAGTGCTTTATATCTTCAGAGAGCTTACAAACATTAACAAAGGAAAATGAAATTTGCTAGCTTTGGTATTGATTTGAGCTAGGGCATTCTGAGCATGCTGATGAAGAGAATATTTTCCTAACAGATCCTGGGAACTGTTGGATACAATATATTACGTTAGTGACACCCTACGAGTCAGGGATTCTCAATCGATGTCTTTGTGTGGACCACAACTTGACAGAGAGAGTGCGCCTCAAGCACTCCACTGTTCCCATTCACCGTCATGTGGACCACCTCCACTTCCCGTTCATAACTGCCTGACATCCCTGTGTAACGTGGAAGTGTAATATTAAGAAAGTATTTGGCTGAATATTTAGCTGTTACTAATTTGATCTAATAACTAGAGACTACAGGGTGAACAGATGTCCCGATTTTATAGGGACAGTCTCGATTTTTGGATCTTTTTCTTATATAGGCTCCTAATACCCCCCACCCCCGTCCCAATTTTTCACACGTGCTGTCTGGTCAGCCTAAGAGACTAGGAAAGGCCAGCACCATGTGACCGACTAACTCTCCATACAATACCAATGGTCCATGGACCAAAGGTTGAGAATCAAATAATGTGGTGGGCAATGTGGTTTATTTTAGACTTGGAAGTGCCTCTGACATGGAAGTATGTTATGGAAAAAAGCCAGTGGAGGGGAAAGAACTGTCATGTAAAGTGCAGTCATCAGCAAAGAAAGATTAGTTTATGGCAAGATAAAGGGAGTGATTAAAATGGCATGTTTTTCTCTAGGAAGCCAGGAGGGGAGTTTCACAGGACTTTTGGATTGTCACAACAAACACTGAATGCACCTATGGGGTGGAGAACTGGAGAAAAGGGTATAGAGCCTTGAAGTTTCAAAAAACACTACAAGATGTGGAGATGACCAAAGGGTTTGGAGGGTGAGGTGGCTATGGAGCCTAGAAGCAGAAGGAAAGAGTTATGATGGGAACACAAGATTGAAGGTAGGATGACGTATGTCTGTCTCTTAAAAATATAAATATATATATATATATATCACCAATACTTAGGAATTATAGAGTTTTTATGTGGTTAAAGTGCTGTGCAAATCTTATGTAGTGAATATGAAAGCGTTAAAGGGAAACCAAGATCAGAAGGGAGAGAGAGAAACAAGAGTGGTGACCAGAATAAAAAGGAAAAGAGAAAGAGAAAGTCATTGAGGAGTGTTGATATAATCTATCCATTATTTCCAAAGGGTTAACTTCAAAATGCGCAGGCCGACTGCTTAAATAATTCTATTCTATTTTTGAAAAGAACCATATTGCAGTAGCATGTGAAAAGCCCATGTATTCTCTGGCAACTAGATCTAAATTATGTTGCAAGTGTCCCTGGTTTCTGGGGTTCTCTAGTGTGGCAAACTCAAGCTTCTGTGGCACCTTTTGGTAAGTATAGAAATGGAGGCTTCTGACTAACTAATACAGTGTGTAGTGTATTGTTGTTTTAGTTTATACTGCCCCTAAATTTTCAACGTGCTGCAGATATTTGTATGGCAAAAACCTAATTGTGTAGCTGATGTTGGCAGAGGGGGAAATTAGAGGTTTCCACAGTTGAGGAGGGGACAGTTGGAGCTTTCAGAATGTGGGACAGCGAAGGGGACACTGAGTTTTGGCACTCTGGAAGCATTTTAGCTTTCGTGACGTATGGATGCATCTCTTCTTTCCCTCCCTCTTTGAGTCACCGTATGTCTATGCTATAAATGCTGCAGCGCTGTCAACACTGGGGCTTAGGTTGGCTTAACTACATCTCTCAGGGGATGTGACACCGTGTGACGTAGCTAGGGTGACCTAACTTTTAGATGTCAACCAAACCTCAGAGGTGACTTTAGGTTCTGAAGCAGAAGTTGAATTCTTACCAGCAACATTTTGCAGCCCCTGCCCCATTATTTGCCATTGCATCCAACACAAATGAGTTAGCTGGATGTTTCTTTTACAATGATCAGCAGTGAAATGCTGATACTTAATTGTGAACAATTAAACTGACCTCCTTAGGGTTCAGAGTTGACATCCCACTTAGATGAAAGGGCAGTTCTACGGCTATTGTTTCAAGCTGTTTGCAGACTCAGGAAGACAGTACTGCATTGTTTACGCTCAATCACATTTGGAAGGTTATCAGCGTGACATAAGGGCTGGAAACTTATTCTTTTTAAAGTGAACATTTAGATACCGGTTCACATCTGCAGCAAGGAGTGAATTCTATGGCAGATGCTGAAACCTCTGAATCACGGAATACAGGAGGTCTTGAGCATATAGTTCTGAGCATAATTGTTGTGGCTTCCCATGAATGTCTGCTACTGTCCTTGGTTATAATGGGAGTAATTAAGTATATTTCTTTAATGAAATCTATTAACTTCTTTGGCTTAAAAAATCCCAGCTCTTCAAGTCCCAGTACAGACCATCTTTTCTTATGAAGTTAATCTCTGTCTTCACTCTGTACATTAGATGCAGGCAGGAAGCTCTGGTGTTTTGCCAGCTTTCATCCCTGTGGTGAACTTGTAAAGTGCAATCATTGTAAAGTGCAATTGATTAATGTGTAGCCTATTCAGTAAAACCCCAAAGAACAGCCCCTTGATAGAAACAGTGTGTGAGTAGTGTGAGTAATTACCAGAACAGCGGTATCGAGAAAGATGAAGAGGCACGCATGAAGTGCTAATCAGGTTAGCCTTGAGTTAAGGAATAAGGAAAAACCCTAGTCAGATATACAGTAGTTGGATTTATTGTATTTCAGAGCAAGTTAATGTATTTACACCAGAATCATTTGCTGCGACTAATGCTCATTTATTTCAATGGCACTTGGTGGTATTAGAAAAGCTGATCAGCTGCAAGCCTCCTGCTGCTCTGTTCATCTTATTAGGGTGCATAGAACTCTCATTCTATTTAAGCTAATGGCAACTTTACTGGATATTCCCTCCCTCTTTATAGGCACTACATCTCATGCCTGGAATTGGGAATCTTTGTTACCCTCGTCAAAAGCAAATAGAAGTCTGCTGGTTTGACCAACAATGATCAGATTCACACTGGGGTTATTCAATTATGTTTATTTGTCTTACCATCCAAATTCAACCCTTTTTGCCTTTTCTCTGTTCTAATGGCCAGGACTGGATTACATGGGTTAGAGATGGGGAAGGCATTTAGTCCATCTTCCTGCGAATGCAAGGTGGTTCTGTGCAGTGCACTAGTCAAGTTCTAAATGATTTGAGCATTGGGACTTCCATCGTCATCTGTGGGAGGTTATTTCACAGTTTAATAGATCACTTGGTCAGTCCGTGTTCATTTCAGCATGCTTTGTCTTAGACATTTGGGGACCAAACATCTTAAAACATCTTAAACAATCCGATAACACCCGTACAGTATGTACTAGCTTAAGAGTTGTGAGGTTTATCGCAGGTGAAAATGAAGCTTGCACACAAATTAGTTGGGCTTAATGTTCTGTACTGTGAAAGAGAGATTGGTTGGCTTTGCTAATTTGTAATGCCGAAATTAAAGGTTGGGACAGCTGGGGTATATTGGTATAGCCCCACTGGAGGTCAATAAAACTATGCAGATTTACACCAGCTGAGGTTCTGGTCGGATGTATTTATTATTAGCAGTATGACTGTAGCAGACTAAATGCTTCATGGTTTTGCATAAAGAACACAGTTGTAAAAGGTGCTGTACTACTGAATCGTCTTTGGCTTACAGATGAAAACTGGACATCTTATTTGTTGTGTATCTTCACATTGATAAACCTTCTGTTGTGATTTTGTCAGTCAGAAAGAAGCTATTTAACAGCTCCACAACATAAACCCTACTGTGATGTGTTTTCCACCTCCCAAATACGCTAACAAATGTAGCGGCATATCACAAATAAACTTTTGATTGTACTTGGGTACTGTGCACTGTTGTGCACCAGCTCTGAGGTACCCTGCTGTGCATATGACAGCTCATTAGTTATTTTTCTATTTATCTTTAGAAGGCCCATTTCCAGCGTCCTTGGATACAACCTTTTATTTTGCACTTTCTGCAACTGCTGTCTAATTCTTGAAGTCCTGTTACTGGAAGACCAGTTGGCTATTTGCCGTGTGTGTGTGTAGATTTTACATTGTGCTTGTCTCTCACAACACGTGTCATCATTGCAAAAATATAATACATGCCTCGTTGACCGTCTCTGTTTTTAGAAGAGTTTAAATTACATCATAACTTACTGTGTACAAATGGGACTGTTAAATTGTTTGCACTGGTAGCCTAGGAGCTTTTTGGATACTGCCACCACTTCTGAGGACCCCAGAGCATATTGGTGATGGTAGTATTATACTCATGACATTCATAAACAGGACTACATTTTCCTTAAGGGCCTGATGCAAAGCCCGCTGTAGTCAATAGAGTGAGTCCAACTGAAAGGCTATGGATCAAGCGCCAAATAGGTATTTAAAATCATATGCTGTACTGTGTAGTTGTCTCTTAGTAATGTCAAATGCAAAGGGTTTATGCAGCTTGCAAACAAGGCCCTTGTACTACATAAGAAATTTACACAGGAGTGGGGATCTGGGATATATCCATTTAACAACAGAAATTCTAAATAATTAATTTAGTCAATATAATTCAGACCTGCCTCTTGCTGAGAATGGGAGGCTGTTGCCCCACAACACTGGTGTATAAAGTATGTTTTGTGGTGGAATTGCACCGTATCAGGAGCCGTGATTTTTTTTTCCAAACTTAGCTAGGGTAGTGAAAGAACTACAGAAATCATAGCTAATCCCACTTCCAGCAGCTGCTGACCTATTTCTAATCTGGAGAACAATCTCCCTAAAACTGGCGAAGAACAGAAAGGGTTCTGCAGCAGGTAGATACTAGGCAGTATGTGGTATTTTTGACAACACACATCATGTTGCAGTCAGACCAATACACATTAAAATAATAGATCAGGACAAAACCATTGTGTGTATATAGCTATAAGATTTGTCATTCATCCGTAATTTACAGTGTTTAACTGTCAACTCACTGTTCTTTCAATCAATGACAACAAAATACAAATCCTTTGTTTCTGTAAGTTTGTAAATATACAAGTTTATATATATTTTTTGTGAAAAGGAGTAGTTGGCGGGTCCAACACCAATATTTGTCAGGTGACTGTTGCTTTTGTTTAATTTTTGCATGTTGAAATGATGAGGTTTTCTTGATGAGCGATGTTTTGTGATTGTTTCCTACTGGTATTTCTGCGCATGTTTAAAAAAAAATCACAATAAAAAAGCCACAAAAGAATAAAGTCCTTCCTTTTTCATGCTTCATTTCCTGATGTTAAAATTTCAGCTCAGCATTTCTCTCCACAGAGGAGTTACCTTGTATTAAATGGTGTCTTGTTAGGGTATATACCCTACCCAGCCCTCTACACATCTGAGCAGTGCCTTGCAGGTCCCACTGCCTCCCCACTTTTCACTGTGCTGTGGAGCTACATGTCCCTATATGCCGCCACCACCACAGGTGTAGACAAGGTCTTAAAGGTTGGTTTTTTAATTGACTTGAGCCTTGTCTAGACAGGAAAGTTGCACAGTTGGAACCTGAGGTGTGAATTTAAGCTGATTTAGTTAAAAGGGTGCAAACCTGTTGTGGACGCACTTACTTTGGTTTAACGGTGGCTTTTTTGGATTTAGTTTAAGTTGATCTTGATTATTAAAACAAAATGATGCTCTCGTAAACCAAAGTGAGTCCAGATGGGTTCATGGTGGTTTAAATATATAATTTTAAAAATTGTTTAAATTAAACTGGTGCAATTTTGAACTGATTCAAGAGAATCCACACACACAAGTTGCACTAGCTGAACTAAATCAGTTCTAAATTAAGCCAGCACAATTTTATTGTGTAGACAAGCCTTGAGTGTCTACACAGAAGTCTGCACTAGTTTAAATAAATCAATTTTAATGCACTTTTAATTTAACCAGTGCAACTTCTGTGTGAAGACAACTCCATAAAAGCCGTGGAGTTACATCAATTCATACCAGCTGAGGATTTGGCCCAGGTTACACACTCTTAAGTATGGAGCTGCTAATGGTGGGTCTTTTATAAATAAAATTAGCTTCGCTAACCTGTTGTCTGCTCGACGGTCAAAAGCTGTGTACTGAACTGTCCTCTGTAAGTGTTATGTGAGCTAGTGATAGGTGAATTGCAGGTGGCAAGCTCATAGCAGAGTACAGGTATCCAGGAAAGAGGGGGCATTCTGCATCATAGGACTAATTGTAAATTACTACAAGGGACTGGAATCCACTCCAGGACTTGGTTGGCTCAAGCAGATCAGCTTGAAGGATCAAGCTTCCCCAGATCAGCCTGGGGAAGGCACTACCATGCCTCACTTGGATCTGGACCCATTTTTAGTATAAGAGGCCTGACTGTCCTTTTCTTTCTTCAGCAAAGCAGTTCAATTGCTTCTTAACCCATCTGCTCTTCCCTGGATGACCGTGGCGGATGCTGGTTCTTGCTGGCTTGCCACGTCTCATGCTTGCAAATACTTGGGTTCATCAGGACTGAGTTTCATGATCTTATCCACGCAGAGCAGGATGAGAGTCAGAAACCAGAGGCTCCAGCCAACAGCAGCTGCAATCCAGCCATATTCGTCTACCCCGAGCTGGCAGCAGTTGGCTACATCCGGGCAGAATTGCACATCTGATGGCAGAGAAAGCAAAACGAGCCATCCAGGTCATTTTACACAGAACAGACTTCTCTTTGCCAGAGGGAAGGTGGGGGAATGACTTTTGCATGTACCTGATCCTGGCCTCTACATTCTGCGCTCTCCAACTCCTCATGCCCCAGTTTTACACTCTCTGGCCAACTGCCTTCATTTAGCTGAATGCATAGGGTGGTGGGGGACAGTATTAACCCTCCCATTCAAGAGCTGCTGCTCCCTCAAGGGGGCATCCTTTGAAAACACCTAGTTCAGCATCTGTCTACTGATTGATTCCAGGGATGGACTAAGGTAAAAGTAGCTGTTCCAAGAAAAAAAGTCAGGGGGGAGTGAAGGCAAATCTCATTTATGTGTGAGTGAGTGGGGGGTCATTCTGAAGCAGGGAAAAGTCCGGTGGAGGTGCATGGCTCACAGAAATATTTGGCACCTGGGAAAGAGGATGAGATTGGAAGCACTGGAGCAGCTAGCAGCTGGAAGGAGGCTCTTGGATTAGTTAAACTCAGTGCATTAGGCAGTTTGGGGAGGGATTGGTAACTGGGGATTATGGGGAGGGGACAATGGGCTCTTTAAGAAGGGTTTTTTTCACACCCTACAGACATGGCTGGTCTGGCTCAGAGGAAAGGGGCTCAAACCACTGGGTGCCTGAGAAAACAAAGGTCTGGTTTGTGTGGAAAGGGATGTGGAACCAAACGCTGTGCAAACTGAATTAGTCCAGGCCCGTGAAAGTTGTGAACCTGGGCTGACTGGTCCCAGGAAGCACTAGGCCTCAAAAGCCACCTATATCACATGAATTTAGGATTCTAGTAAAATGTTTCACAGAACTTTACCCATAACCTGAGCTTTCGGTTAAGTGCATCATAGTACATAAATCCTACCCCATAGCTGCCTTTCGATGCTTTTTTTGTGTAATCTCACCACTAGGCTTAGGAGCTGTAGTAATGAATCAAAGAAGTCTTACCAGGGCATGGCCACTGGCTCCCATTGCCCCCGTGGTCTGTCAAGGAGACACTGGAGCTCATTTCGGCCTCTGGAAGGAAAAAGCACCGGAGAAAAAGTTCGGTAGACAGAAAAACAAAGACAGGAAATGGAGAAATGTCTTGGCCCGGCTGGAGTCTGCTGACCACAGGCAATCTGATGATGATCCTCTTCTGCAAGAAGCACTGGGGAAAAGAGCTTTTTCCTGTGGCACAGGTGAAATGTCAGCACATGGGGTTTTCTGCCAGGGCAGGTGCTGTCTGACAGTGCCCGTTGTTCAGCTGATCTGCAACTCACTAGTGTGGGAGGAGGTTGCCCCTTGTCTGGCTGTTGTACGTTGCCAGTGCTTCTACTGTTAAAGTCCACAGTTCCCAAATGTGTGTTCTAGGATGCTGTCTCCTTTGGGTTCCCTTCCCCTCAGACCACCATTGTCAGCACTAGCTTAGAAAGAAGTGTCTCTTGTCACGAAAGACCTAAAGAATGCTTAATTTTTTTATCACATCTCCGTTGTGCCCAGGCACTCTACAAACAGGAAAAGTCAGTCCTTGCCCCCAAAAGTTTATAGCCTAAATAGACAAGACAGCCAAATAGTGGGAGGAAAGGAGATACTATCTCGTTTGTACAACTGTGGGAATTGATGCACAAGGAGAATAAAGCTGGGATTTCTAAAGGAGCCTAGGAGTTGTCTTCCTTCCTTAGGCCTCTTTGAAAATCCCCACCTGAATGAATTGTCCAAGGTCACACAGGAAGGCTGACAGAGCTAAGAACTGAACAAGGTCTCCTAAGTCCCAGTCTAGTGTCTTAACCACAAAACCATCCTTCCTCTTTTGGTTTGGTTTTGTTTTTCAGGAATTTTGTTCCATGTTTTTAGAAATCTAGAGCCACAAAATTTGAGGTTACAGGAAATACTAAAGAAATCTTCCCGCTCAGAATAACGTTCTTGTGTGCCACCCTAGACTTTGGGTCAGTTGGCCTCAGTGAGTTGCGAATCCTGTCCTTTCCTCCGCACAGCTATATCGAGAGCAGCTTAGAGAAGGGCAGGAGCAGTCTGGACTTCCAGTTCCTTTTCCCACTTCTGCTACAACTTGCTGCATGACCTTGGACAGCTCACTTCATCCATTTGTGTTTAGTTTTTCCACTCGTAAAACAGGGTTAATAACTACCTCAGAGGAATGTTGTGAAGCTTGTAAAATAATGTGCGATCTTTGGAAGAAAGGCACCACGGAAGTACAAAGCAGCGTTGTGGTTATAATCTCTACTTTTACAGTCTATCTCAGGGGTGGCCAGCCTGAGAAGGAGCCAGAATTTACCAATGTACATTGCCAAAGAGACACAGAAATACGTCAGCAGCCCCCCATCAGCTCCCACCCTCTGCTCCCAGTGCCTTCCACCCACCGGCAGCCCTGCCAATCAGTGCCTCCCCCTCCTTCCCTGCACCTCCTGATCAGCTGTTTTGTGGCATGCGGGGGGCTCTGGAGGGAGGAGTGAGGGCATGGCAGGCTCAGGGGAGGGGGTGGGAAGGGGTGGAGTGGGGCCAGGGCCTGTGGCAGAGCCAGGGGCTGAACAGTGAGCAGCCCCTGGCACATTGGAAAGTTGGAGCCTGTAGCTCCAGCCCCGGAGTTCGTGCCTGTACAAGGAGCCGTTAAAATATTAACTTCTGAAGAGCCGCATGTGGCTCTGGAGCCACAGGTTGGCCACCCCTGGTCTAGCTGAAAAAGAGTTACTGTGAAGGCAAACTAAGGGTACAGCTACACTGCAATAAAAAGCCCATGGCACTGAGTTTCAGAGCCTGGGTCAGCTAACTCAGGCTCATGAGGCTTGGGGTGTGGGGCTAGAAATAGCAGTCTGAATGTTCAGGCTCAGGCTGGGGCCTGGTCTCTGACCCTCCCTCCTCGTGGGCTCCAGCCCAAGCCTGAATGTGTATCCTGCAGCCAGACTCAGCTGAGCCAGCCAACCGCAGCAGTGCTGTGGGGCTTTCAGGATAGTGTAGATGTACCCTAAGTAGCCCATCTTTAAAAATCTGCTAAAAGACCTAGAGAAATTCTGACACCTAAATGGACGCAATATCCTGAGAGGAAAATACCTGCCCTGTTTTAAGCAGCCACTCCTCTCAAGGGAGCAGCGAAAATCAGTTGTCTGGAATAATTAGCAGTTAAAGACTGAACCAAATTATACTGAAAAATGCTGGATACTTTAAAGTGATCGCTTAACCCAGCAGGTTGAGTATGGAAACCACATGTCTCTTCTGTAGCTGCCTCCAGTACTTAACATCCTACAGAGCAAACTACAACTGAATCAGCAGACTCGGTCTGTGGCACTGTTAAAGTACATGCCTGGCAAAGGCGCATGGGAGTTTTGAAAAACTGCTGCACTTAATAACATCAGATCTCTTCAGAACGATACTGTGAGTGCTCCCCTCAAGGAATCCTTTTGCAGTAACTATCACTAATTTTAACCAGCACCAGTTCTTTACACTTCTTAGCTAAGGGACAGAGGCTTGTTTCTTGCATAAATCAAGAACAAAATCTTTGTTTAATCCGTTAATCACCTGACTGCTGAGGTGCAAGGCACTTATATACCTAGGTGACGGCTGCAGTATAAGAACCTAAATAGAACAGAATTACCTGCTAAGTAAGAACTCCGAAGAATGATGGAGAGGAAGACGAGGGTGATGGTAGTACAGGGCACGATGGTAAAGAGCTTCATGCTGGAACCCTGGCCGAGCAGCTGTGCTAATCAATATGCAGTCAATGGCAGCTTTGAAGGTGATTTTGCAAGTCCTCGATAAAATTCAAGCCTAATGTTCAGGGGGAAGGGTGGAGCAAAGGAAATTCCTGTTGCCAGTACACCTTGAACTTTCCTATCACGTACTGTACAGTGAAAGAGAAGGGCTTTAACCAAAACAAAAGTCTGTGTGTTGGCAGCCTTCAGGGTAAGTTGATTACAAACAGTGCAACTGGTAAAGGTTCCCTGAAGGTCAGGCCCCAGTTCCTGACAGGATCACTGTAGTAAGAGATAGGAAAGACCTATTGGAGTCAGGTTTCATCCGATGAAGTGAGCTGTAGCTCACGGAAGCTTAGGCTCAAATAAATTTGTTAGTCTTTAAGGTGCCACAAGTCCTCCTTTTCTATTGGAGTCCATTCTTCTTGCAAAGGCCCCTGATCTGCTTACGTACATCTTTTGATATAAAAATTGTATTAAAGCTAATGTTAAAACTATCTAATACACAAATTAAGGAAAGAAAATACACATAGTATATAATCTGCAATACCCCAAATTATGATTAATAAATTTAAGAATACAGTTAAAATAGTAGCATCCAAATACATCACTCATAAAAAGTTATATTAAGAGTAGCTTGTGGAAAGAAAATATAGCAATGGGTGTAGATTGTTCCTCAGTAACTGAGAATTTAGGATAGTAAATACAATCCATCAGAGAAGTTTTTCAGTTACTTTCCTGACTTCACTTCTCAATGGCACGCCAGCTCCTGGTTTTGCTGATGTCCGGTGATGTGTCCTAAATAAATGTCCCTTGACCACTTAATGGCATCTGACATCATGAGTTGCCGCATCAGCCGAGCATAGCACTGACCGTTCCCGGATTCGCGCAACGCTTACTTGTTACAGGGATCCCATGCGCCCAGTGCTCTGACGATCAGCACATGTGTTTGAACCTCATAACCCCTAGCACTCAAGACATCGACCAGAGAGGTGTATTTCTCCACCTTTCGAGCTCAGGTCTTGCAGAAGGCCGGGGTCCTGTTTTCAAAGGCAACTGTGATGTCCACCATGACCATCTTCTTCCATTCCTCGTTAGCGATGACGATGTCCTGTTGCAGTTGACTGTCCGTTCCAGGAATATCAGAGTCCCTGGGTAGCGGGATGGCTTTGACTAGGCGATCTTGGATGCCATTGTGGTGCAGCTGCAGGCTCTGGAATGGGGCTTGCAGCTACATAAGTCATGATCTTTGATCTTAGCTAGATGGCTTAAGAACTGAAAAAGAAGATGATCAGTGGGAGGAACCTGTCTTACATTTTGGATCTAATATCCAAAGATTTCTGTGTGCTGGTCATCTTCCCCATACTGTGTAGCAGTTGCGCCTTAACTCTCTTCTGGAGGTGGTACTTCTAGGCATAAGAGAGTAATTCAGACGTTAGGTTCACACAGTCTTTGGCAGTTTCAGTGCAGAGGGCAGTCAGTGTGTCAGTTGAGATTAGTACTTGTCCACTAAGAAAAGAGCTGAGACCAGTCCTTTTGTGTAGGCCATTCACAGCTGTCAGATGATGGTGACTGGCTGTCACTAGTGATCTGGATTCTACCATGAATTAGAACTGGTTACCTAAGGTACAGCTATGAGAGAATCTGTACCCTAGTACAGCTCCCATGAGCCATTATCTCTGCCCATTCCTGTCTTCTACCCACCATGATGTCCTTATGAAAGAAACTTCAGAAGTTAAATCAGACAGAAAACCACCTGGATTCCAGCAGCACACAGATCATTGACATTTTTTTGCCATAATTACAAATAACTTCAGGTGCACAAGTAAAATAAAAGCTATGCTGGATCTGTGCAGTCAGCATAGAGATCTGTTGTGTCTTGTTCACTAAACTTGTGCTGCATGGAAACAGCTGTTGGGAGAGAAAATTTAATAGGCTAGGCAATTTCATGCTGGTGAAATCAAAAGGCATCAAGCTGAATAAGTCTTTGATTTATTCTTATAGACAGGTGCAGCACAGAGAATGGCAGGGAAAGCCTTGTCCCCAGGCCGGGAAAGCTTTGTCCTCTGCCTTGTCCCCAGCTACCTGGCCTCCACTCTCATTCCAGCTGGCTGAAGAATTGTCAGTATCAAATAAACATATTTCTGTCAAAAAATACCCATTTCATCAACAGTGACATATTTCACTGACATCTGGCAGAGCGGGGAGTCGAAGCTGGGTCTCCCACATCCCAGGTTCTTGCTCCAGCCACCAAGCTGTTCGCTATTCTGGGGGAGCGTGTTCTCATGTCTTTTGTGAAAATTTTCACAAGCCTTCCATGTCATTCTGAGGCCAAACAAAAACAAATGTCAAAACCTGTCTTTTGCAAAATGGAATTGTTTTCCAACCAGCTCTAACCCTGACCTGGCGAGCTGAATGGGTCGTTCTGTTTAGTTCTTTGCCACTCAGCTCAGACTAACGACAAGACATCCGGTTCATGACAACTGTGATGCACCCACCAGTTCACTAAGAATGGACCGAGAAGACTGCCACCAGTTCTGTACTGGCAGTGAACGGTTCCGTATCGCTTTACTGATTCCCTTCAGAACACCCAGTCCTTGAAATAAAATATTTCCATGATGAAATACAACTTATCCCACTTGAGATTTCCATGAGAAAAGACTTGTCAAGCTGCAAATGAATAAAAAGACAAGACAGCTGAAATGGGAAAATTGACAGTTAGCCACCAGGCCCTGCCATTCCAGATCTGCTTTGTTTTATGTTTTTTAGCTTGTCCACAGCAGCAGATGAAGTTACAACTGCCTCTAGCCAGTCTGCAATGGCTCGTTCTTGTCGGAGCCTTCTGTACCCGCTGTAAATACTTTCTGTTGACAGTGGAGCAATTATGGATGGAGTTTGCTTGTGTGACAACAGAACTGCGTGTATGATCAAACCATCAGACAGTGATCCTGAAAGAAATAAGCCTTTCCATAACAGACAATGCTTTAAAAAGTACCTGAGTGCCCAGATACAGAATGCCTTTGGAACTCATTGTATAAGATCATCTTCGCTTCTGGCTAATTACAATGTCCAGAGCTTTCATAAATACATGTTTTTTATTTTCATTTTCACCTGAGAATGAGCTTACCTGAAAAACAGAAATTGTTTACTGGGAAGAAAGCCAAGTGCTCTCCCTTCCACTCCAGCCTTCCCTCCTTGAATGGCTCTTCTTTGGGTTTTGCTGGGAGTTGATACGGAAATTCATTTCACAGACATGATCAAAATCAAAACCCACTTCACGCTAAAAAATGTTTGAGAAAGAGAGAAACTTTGTTGTTTAGCAAATAATTTGTGATGATGCATCTTTTCAATTGTAGCCATTATTGAAACTGCCTTTGTCAGATTGTATGTAAATACTTCCACCTCCAAGAGAGACTGGTACTGCTTTCAGAGCGTGTGCACAGCTAGAGAGCATTTGACATGCACAATGATCTGTTTCTTTACCTTTTAAAAAAAACAACTGGTAGCTGAGCCAAAATCCACTGAAGAGAATGGAAAGACTCCTACTGACTGCAATGGCTTTTGGCTTGGGCTTGAAATGAGGGGATTATTGATGAACTAAAGTAAACTCTGTTAAAGGTTCTCCGCACACAACTCTGGCTTTATTTCAGTTCTGATCTGTAACACTGTAATGTTTCAGTGCTGCAGCTCCCTTCAGCAGAAGCTGCTAATCATACTAAATTGTGTGGGGAGACCCATCAAACCTTTTCTTAGCTGTTGATCTATCGCAGTATTTGAACTCCAGTCTCCAGAGGAGAAAGGGTAGTGCATGAATCACAGACATTAAAAATGGAAAAGATATAGGTCATTTTGGTCCTTCCCATGCCAGGGATTGTTCTTTTATGGATTTTGCTGAATGCCTTGCCCAGTTTATTTTCAGATGACTCAAGTAAGGGGGCTTTCCCCACTCCCCTTGAGAGACTATTGCATGGTCTAATAGATCTGTTAGGCAATTTTTCATAATAATCTCAAATGTGGGATTAGCTACCATTTGAGTGTATTTTTTGGTTTATAGTGACTGCTTCTACGGCTTCTGTGCTTAATTAAATGTTCTTTGCCCACTGCCTGCAACTGCGTGACCCTCCGATTACTACCGATGATTATTTTTTACATTCTAAACAAAAGCTGATCTTTGCATCAGTGCAACTCTGCTGAAAAGAGTAGCAAAGAGTGCCATGTTCTGCATTCTAGAGCAAAAAATACCTAAATCAATACAACACACACTGCACTAGAGCAAAGAACGTTAGGTACGTGGCACAACACAGTCAAGTAAAAAGAGAGCAAATCCCCTTTTTCAGATGAAGCATTTGGTAGTCAGTTACATCTTTGGTCCCTGCTCTGTCTTCAGCATGCCAGCCTACTGTTGTTTTTACTACTGCTGTGGAGGAGGGCAGCTTTGGTGTAAAGAAAAAGTACCTGTTCACATTTGATGTAGCCATACAGAATATCTTTGTGTGATAGAGCTGTGTACAAATGGAATCTGAGCAAACACTTCGGTCTGTGTGTAACTTGACTCAGGTCAGTGGGATGACACACACGAGTAAAATTATACATGTGCTTGAGTGTTGATGTGATTGGGTCCTAGCTTAGTTTTGTTTATTGCAATTCCCGGATTCTAACATTCAGAGCGTTACGAACAAAGATCCTGCTCATATGGCAAAACAGGACTGCAGAGCTAAACGCTCAATAAACGTCTTCAGGTCCCTGATAGCCCTGATCCAGTCTTGATATTGATCATATAAGCCTCTATCTCTTTGCATCTTCCCTGTGAGTAACTAAACCTCCAGGTCCACGTTTAGAAAAGAGATTTGTGGGGATGGCTGGGGCTGTTCAGTGGCTCCAAAGCCCCTTAGCCTCCCCTCCGCTTTTATCATATTTATATTTGGGACTCGGTGTTTTCTGCAGTGGCCCCCTCACAGCTCCAATTCAAGAAGGTGTTTACACACATGCCTAACTTTCAGCATGTGAATAGCTGATTCTCTTTCATGGGTTTTCTGGATATTTTTGTTGTTGAAATTGTAAAGCAAAAATGTTATCGATGTTATCAAAATGAACATTGGCTAACTTTTCTCAATAACATTTTTGATGATGTCTTTGAGAACAAAAAAAATTGGGGGGAATTTGCAAAAGATATTGTGAGAATCTCTTAGCAAATGCAATGTGGTTCCGTGTTAAATGCTTCGGAACAAAATCAATTTCGAGGTTTTGAAATGGTTTGCAAAACTTTTGGGTTTGCCAGCCAGTGCTAGGTTTGTTACTTTGACTGGTCCACGATAGTGTGACCTTAATGTGCCTTCCTTTCTCTTCCCGCTGTCCCTCCAGCACCCTAGAAATTGTATAAGTCATTACTACACAGTTCCTTCTGGCTGAGTTAGAAAGAGGCTCCCTTTAATTCCAGCTAGCAGAGCTGCTGCGTACAGACAATGGGGCTCCTGATTCGAGACCCAGATCCAGTACTAATTAGAACATGCTCACTACCAATCTAGGCACTGCATATGGGGGAGGGGCTCTTTTGAACAGAATTTACTCTTGGGTCTGGTCACCACCAGTGACAATCTGATCTTTAATAATATTCTTTTTAATAATGTTCTGCATTCAAAATGCCAAAGGAATGAAATGGATTATCCTTTCAGCTTCTATCATGAGTCTGTGAAGGTAATAAAAATGGGGATCCAGCTTTATTACTCCTCTCTATATTCACTCAGTGTCAACTAATTAGATTTAGTCTCCAATGCAGGAGGGATCTTAGCAGTGCTCAGCTGGTGATGATTGCATGTCTGGAAATACCAGGCCCCTCTCCCAGCTACCTTCTAGGACAGTATTTGAATGTAATTCTGGACCTGCCACTGAAATGTTGTGAATAAAAATGGGAAGAGTTTTATAGTTTTGTTCCTACCCCTTTAGTACAAACAAAGTTAGCATTAAAATAATATGATCTTGTTGGGAGGGAAAGTGATCTTGTGGATACTAGACTTAACATGGGAGACCCTGAGTAGCCAGTTTATTTTATTGCGTCAGTACACCTCAGCCAAGGAATGAATGATGATTTCTGTTCTCTTAGCATTATAACCAAGCTTAGCAACCCTTTTGTTTGGCAGTGCCCACTCTGACCTGTGCCGGCTCCTTCACAGCATCATTTGGGTGGAGAAATGCAACTCCCTTGCCTTTCACCAAGTATTGAAGCCAGTTACTTTGCATCGGTCTTCACGGCTGACGATGTGAAGGAGATCTCAAACCTGAGCCATTCTTTTTAGGTGACAGATCTGAAGAACTGTCCCAGATTACAGAGTAGCAGCCGTGTTAGTCTGTATTCACAAAAAGAAAAGGAGGACTTGTGGCACCTTAGAGACTAACCAATTTATTTGAGCATAAGCTTTCGTGAGCTACAGCTCACTTCATCGGATGCATAAAAGTGGAAAATGCAGTGAGGATATTTTTATACACACAGACCATGAAAAAATGGGTGTTTATCACTTCAAAAGGTTTTCTCTCCCCCCACCCCACTCTCCTGCTGTGTATGATAATCAAGGTGGGCCACTTCCAGCACAAATCCAGGTTTTCTCTCACCCCACCCCACTCTCCTGCTGGTAATAGGAACTGGGGGGGTGGAGGAGGGGGTTCTCACTGGAGTCGGGTCTCGAAGTTTTTCTGTTGTAATACCACAACTTTCATGTCTGTGATTGCGTGACCAGAGAGATTGAAGTGTTCTCCGACTGGTTTATGAATGTTATAATTCTTGACATCTGATTTGTGTCCATTTATTCTTTTACGTAGAGACTGTCCAGTTTGACCAATGTACGTGGCAGAGGGGCATTGCTTGCACGTGATGGCATATATCACAACAGAAAAACTTCGAGTCCAAACTCCAGCGAGAAACTGCTGAATTGGAATTCATTTGCAAATTGGATACAATTAACTTAGGCTTGAATAGAGACTGGGAGTGGCTAAGTCATTATGCAAGGCAACCTATTTCCCCTTGTTTTTTCCTCCCCCCCCCCCGCCCAGTTCCTCAGACATTCTTGTTAAACCCTGGATTTGTGCTGGAAATGGCCCACCTTGATTATCATACACATTGTAAGGAGAGTGATCACTTTAGATAAGCTATTACCAGCAGGAGAGTGGGGTTGTGGGAGAGAAAACCTTTTGAAGTGATAAACACACATTTTTTCATGGTCTGTGTATATAAAAATATCCTCACTGCATTTTCCACTTTTATGCATCCGATTAAGTGAGCTGTAGCTCACGAAAGCTTATGCTCAAATAAATTGGTTAGTCTCTAAGGTGCCACAAGTACTCCTTTTCTTTTTGTCCCAGATTAAGATATCATTAGAGGAGGCTTTGGAACAAATTGATAAATTAAACAGCAATATGTCACCAGGACCAAATGGTATTCACACAAGAGTTCTGAAGGAACTCAAATGTGAAATTGCAGAACTAATAACTGTAGTCTGGAACCTATCATTTAAATCAGCTTCTGTACCAGATGACTGGAGGATAGATAATGTGATGCCAGTTTTTAAAAAGGGCTCCAGAGGTGACCCCGACAATTAAAGGCCGGTAAACCTGACTTCAGTACTGGGCAAACTGGTTGAAACTGTAATAAAGAATAATATTGTCAGACATATAGATGAACATAATTTGTTGAGGAAGAGTCAACATAGTTTTAGTAAAGGGAAATCATGCCTCAGCAATCTACTAGAATTTTTTGAGGGGGTCAACAAGCATGTGGACCAAGGGGATTCAGTGAATATAGTGTACTTAGATTTTCAGAAAGTCTTTAACAAGGTCCATCACCAAAGGCTCTTAAGCAAAGTAAGCTGCCACTGGATAAGAGGGAAGGTGCTCTCATGCATTAGTAACTGGTTAAAAGATAGGAAACAAATGGTAGGTATAAATGGTCGGTTTTCAGAATGCAGAGTGGTAAACAGTGGTGTCCCCGAGGGGTCTGTTCTAGGACCAGTCCTATTCAACATATTCATAAATGATCTGGAAAAAGGGGTAAACAGTGAGGTGGCAAAATCTGCAGATGATACAAAATTACTAAAGATAGTTAAGACCCAGACAGACTGCGAAGAGCTACAAAAGGATCTCTCAAAACTGGATGACTGGGCAGCAAAATGGCAGATGAATTTCAGTGTTGATAAATGCAAAGTAATGCACACTGGAAAGCATAATCCCAACTATACATATAAAATGAAGGGTCTAAATTAGCTGTTACCACTCAAGAAAGAGATCTTGGAGTCCTTGTGGATAGTTCACTGAAAACATCCACTCCATGTACAGCAGCAGTCAAAAAAGCAAACAGAATAGTGGGAATAATTAAGAAAGGGATAGATAATAGGACAGAAAATATCATGTTGCCTCATATATATATATATATATATATATATATATATATGGTATGCCTACATCTTGAATACTGTGCGCAGATGTGGTTGCCCCATCTCAAAAAAGATATATTGGAATTGGAAAAGGTTCAGAAAAGGGCCACAAAAATGATTAGGGGTGTGGAATGTCTTCCATCTGCGGAGAGATTAATAAGACTGGGACTTTTCAGCTTGGAAAAGAGACGGCTAAGGGGAGATATGATTGAGGTCTATAAAATCATGACTGGTATAGAGAAAGTAGTTAAAAAAGTGTTGTTTACTACTTCTCATAACACAAGAACTAGGGATCACCAAATGAAATTAATAGGCAGCAGGTTTAAAACAAATAAAAGGAAGTATTTCTTCACACAATGCACAGTCAACCTGTGCTACTCCTTGCCAGAGGATGTTGTGAAGGCCAAGACCATAACAGGGTTAAAAAAAGAACTACATATATTCATGGAGGATAGGTCCATCAATTGCTCTTAGCCAGGATCAGCAGGAATGGTGTCCCTAGCCTCTGTTTGCCAGAAGCTGGGTATGGGTGATGGGATAGATCACTTGATGATTACCTGTTCTGTTCATTCCCTCTGGGGCCCCTAGCACTAGCCACTGTCAGAAGACAGGATACTGGGCTCGCTGGACCTTTGGTCTGACCCAGTAAGGCCATTCTTATGTTCTTACTTCACTCCTGCTTCTGTCTCCTTGGAGGTCAGAGATGAGGTTTCTTCTCCTGACAGTAAGTACCTCAGTTCAACAGCTGCCGCTTCCAGTTCTGGCTAGTTTAAATGAAAAGCAGAGTTCAATGACACAGGGTAGAACATGAGGAGCAAATCACAAGCAAAACAGGCACGAAGCAGGCAAGTGCTGGGCCAAGCAGAGTTTCTAGGCTCTAAAGTCACTTGGAGGATGCCAGGTGAGCAAGATGAAAACCTTAGGCCTAAATTTCCAAGGTAACCCCTGGTTTTAGATGCCTCAGCTTTCTGGGTACCCCAATTGGAGAAGGTGGGGGAGGTTCAGAAAGTGCAGAGCACCCTCCCTCTCAAGCTGAGCAACCAAAAACTGAGGCATCTGGAATCACTTGTCTTTGTTTGAAAATGTAGGCCTTACGTATTCACAAGCTCTTTGTTTCTGCCAGTGTGGTTGTCTACCCCACCTGGTCAAACTGTGGCTTTCCGCTTGTGAGCTCACTGTTGTGTGTCCAGAAATGTCTGGGTCTTAGAAAGTGTGTCGTTGTCTCTTTTAACAGTCCAGAGTCAGCAGGTATTAGACAATACCCTATTTTACGTAGTAACATGCATTATCATTAGCCTTCATGATTTTGCTTTGAGACAGGCCTTTGTCCCTCCAGTGGATCCCAGTCCCCAGCTATAGAGGGGTGTATATATCTGTAGCTAGGCCAACCTTGGGAGCTGTTTGTCCAATCACACAAGAACAATTTAGTCATATAGAGCTCGATTGTGCTTTTGAGGGTATGTCTACATTACAGCTGGGAGCGTGCTTCCCAGCATGAGTACACAGACGCACTAATTCTGCTTGAGCTAGCATGCTAAAAATACCAGTGTCGCCAGGAGTAGCATGGACTGCAGCTTGGGCTACCCGCCTGAGTACAAACACATCCGGACCCCTGGGTGCATACTTAGGTGGCTAGGGTGAGTCGATGCCCATGCTACCCCCAGGCAGGGCCATCCCTGGGGGAGTGCAGAGCCCACGACATAAGGCACTGGGTTTCTAATCTACTAGGGGGTGCTTCCCCTTCCCCCAGCTCAGCCCAGGCACTGCCCCCACTCTACCCCTTCTCCCAAGGCCCTGCCCCTGCCCAGTTCCACCCCCTCCCCCCGAACGCACCACGCCCACGCTCCTCTCCTCCTCCCCCCCCCGTACCTCCTGTTGCAGTGAAACATCTGATCAGTGGTGGGCGGTAGATGCTGAGAGGGAGCGGGAGGTGCTGATTGGCGGGGCCCGCCAGCGGGCAGGAGGCACTGTGGGGAGGGGGAAGTTCTCATAGGGGGGCTGCTGGTGGCCGCAGCTCACCTCCTCGCCCCCACCACCTGCCTGCCCGCCACTCTCCTCCTTGCCGCCTGCCCGCCTGCCCCTCACCTCCCCATTTGCTTCCTCACCCCACTCACCTGCGCGCCTCACCTCCCCATGATTTTATACAAGTGTGGGGCCTCCCAAAGCGCAGAGCCCAGGGCGGTCGCCCTGATTCACCATGCCCAAGGGAGGGCTCTGCCCCCAGCTAACTTGAGCAGAGCTGGCACATCTGCTTACCTGCACTGGGAAGGATGCTCCCAGCTGCAGCGTAGAAATACCCTTAGTCCACAGCCCTGAGCAAGGGGTAATTCATAAGAATCCCCACCCCAGGAGAGACCCTAGAAGGGACCATCCCTCTGAGACACCATTCCCTCCCTACTTCCCCTTTGCTCGCCATGTTGAGGAGTAAAGGACTTCAAGTCTCTGGGGCTCACAATGTAGTAGCTTTCATGAGTACTAAAGTTCACTTAAATAATATAGTTTTCAAAAGGAAAAAAATAATGTTAAATCCCAACTCCCGTGAAATCAATGGGAGTTTTGCCATTGACTTCACTGGAGCCAGGATTTCACTGAGTCTTTTTTCTTTAGCATTTGAGGGGAAGGAATATAAAGCATCCATTTCCCGTCACACAAACCAATAAAAATAAAGGTCCATAAAATCAGTATTCATGATCACTAACATAATACTCCTCATAGAACCTCTTTTTGGTGTGTGAACATTCCACATTAACCTCATACCAATGTCTGGGTGGAAGAAAGTCCTAAATCTCTCCTTGTTCCTATCTGATCTCCAGTATTGTGTCTTTGCCTTAAAGCTGATAGAGTTGTGTGAGAAACAGCTTGAAGGTTTTCTCTGTTTCCTGGGGATTGCTATTTCTTTAACCAATATTTGAATGAGCTTTCATTGGTTTATACTTCTCAGAGCATAGCACTTTACAAAAGTTCATTTTCGTTTGAGAGCACCTTGGCTGTGCAAGGAAGCATGTCCGATTTGTTATTAATCACAACACTTTGCACGCTGACAAAACAGCCAACTCTTGTCACAGATCTGACATGAAAAATTTAGAATGAGCCAGACAGCTCCTGATCCATTTCACTCTGTGCTTGTTTTAGGACAAAAAGGGTCTCTTTTCTCTGGTCTAGACCAGTTCAGCCCTTAAAAGAACTGGTTTCTATAGATATGTTAAAGAAAGAAAAGTTTACTTCAGTCCTTCATTTGCTGCTCAGTAGAATTGGAAGTAGTTCCAGAATTCTTCAGGCTCCATAAAGAGCAGGTGATCAAGGTAAGAACAGGCATTCATATTACCTAACACAAGAATTCTGGCTAGCTAAGCCAAAATGGAACATTTTCGTTGTTGTAGAACTACCTTTAGAATTGTTAAGACTTGATGGGCGGTTCTCCTCTCAGCCCTGCTAAGGAAACAGCCTACATAAAGTTTTTTGGTCATTGACCTGATGACACATAATAATATTCTTTTTAAATCAACAACTAACTCTTACAGCTATATCTAAACGTGTGTACATTCTAACTATAACTTAGGAGATCACAAATGGAGTAACTGTGGATGATTGTTTAGCTATCCCTTTGTCAAACTGAAGAATTTTGAGGAAAAGAAAACTGACAGCAACTCAGATTGGGATTATATTCCATATTAAATTAATAGTGGCTAAAGTAAATGAGGAACTTCTACTATGCTCATTAGAGCTGGGCAGGAAATAATTTTCCAGTCTGAAATCTTGAAAATTGTCACAAATCAAAAATCTGATTTTTAAAAAAAAACAACCCTCACTTTGGATTGGGTCAATCAAAATGTTTCCTTTTAAAAAAATGTTGATTTGAGAACTGATTTCAATCTTGATTATTTTTTTTTAACCTTTAAAGTATATAAATTACCTACAATTTCAAAATGAAAGTTGAAGATGTTGTTTCATAAATGTTGAAATGGGCTGTTTCAACAAATTTGAAACTTTTCTTTTCAAATAGGGAGATTTGTTGAAACTGAATAATTTAAGTTTTGATGATCTATTTTCTCTGATGGAAAAAATGTTTTACTGTGAAATTCCCAACCAGCTGTATTGCTCGCATCCTATCTCAGCCATGTGAAACTGACAGATGATATATTTTATTTTAGCAAGTTATTAGTTATCAAATGTTCTGTTTTTCTATACCTTAAACTACCTAGTGAATGGGTACAGTGAGTGATGCAATGAAAGCTCAGAGGAAAAGGGATATGCATTGACTCTATATATGCATAATTGACTTCATTGAATCTCCATAAATCAGGCCATTTAACACATTTTGTAAAACTCATCTATTATTTTTAGGGTGGGTTTTTTTTAATGTCCTTGGTGCTTTAAATAAGAGGTGATTTGAACACATGCGGATCTACTAGGAATAAGCATTGCAAGATTGGGTTGAAAAAGAGAGCAGGTTAGGGACAGTTCCCTTCCCGCCTTTGTTATTAGGTGGAAGAAATTCATCAAGGGATGCAGTTAGTAGTCGAAGTATAAAAATGTCGGTTTGGGTCTGATTTTTATTTTTAAATGCATGGAAATAATGTGTTCAATTGCATGTTTCTTCTGGCCAAGTGATTGCTATGTTTGTGCATTGAAATTAGCTGATTACATGCATGAATGCTCAATGACATGATTATCTGCAGTTTGCATGTGCAGTTACCTAATGTAAATAGTGATAATAGCATGCACAAAGCAAATGAAAAATTGCATGTGCATTTTGCGTATGTCATTACATGTGCCTTATTTTGAAAATAGGCCCTTTGTGAAAGAAAGAAAGAAAGAAAGAAAGAATTTTATAAAACAAATATTAGTATGAAACATTCCAAGAAATGTTGATTTAAATTTAAATGAAAATAGATTTCCCTTTTATGATGTAAACTGTCCCTTGCTGTGTTTGCAACCCAGACACCACATTGTGTTAGGAGTGAAACTGACATGAAACAGATCAGCCTCCCTTACCTATCTATATTCAAGATGAGTTTAATGGAACAAGATGTCAGGCCTCTTGGCTCATCACTTTTGTGGACAGTACTGTGAATTTCAGTTTCAGTATCCAAACATGTTAATCACCCACATTTGGGTGGTCTGAAGTGCCCAGATCCTATGCTGGGCACAGGGAGAAGATGAGAGGGCAGGATTCACTCACCTGTTTAATGTAGAAGACCTATGAGACTCACCTCCCATGACAAGCATGCACCCCTCCCAACCCCCCGCTAACCTTCCATCCTGCCATAGGGTGACCAGATAGCAAGTGTGAAATATCGGGACAGGGGTGGGAGGTAATAGGCACCTACGTAAGACAAAGCCCCGAATATCAGGACTGTCCCTATAAAATCGGGACATCTGGTCACCCTACCCTGCCATGATGATGACTCTGCGGGCAACATGGCTACTGCCCTCAGGAGAGGAAGAAACACTGTTGTGTTTGTTGTGCTGCAGCACTTCTTCCTCCCCTGCAGGTTGTGCTGTGTAGAGAGCCCTCTCCCTGCTGCTCTCCTCTCCCCAGGCCTGCTCCTTCCTCTCTTCCTCACTGCAGCTACCAGGAGGAGGAGAAGTGGAGGGACTGTGAGCAGACAGAGGATTAAATGTGGGTAGGGTAACCAGACAGCAAGTGTGAAAAATCGGGATGGGGGTGGGGGATAATAGGAGCCTATATAAGTAAAAGACTCCCAAATCGGGACTGTCCCTATAAAATAGGGACATCTGGTCACCCTAAAGGTGGGAGAGGTGGACGGGGCACCCTTTCTGGATTCTCGCTCTCTCTCACCCTGATTTTCTGTTTGGAGAGTTGTGAGGTGTAAATAGGGAGAAGCAAACTAGATGCCTAAAATTCATCCAGTCTTCCTAATGTGTTAATATCTTGGACAAAGACCATATATTGTTGTATATAGGGGTACTGCCCTTTGACTGCATTCTGCCCCCTTTTACGCGACAGGAGGGCCATGAGAGAGATGGGGGAAGCAGCTGGATCCGCATGTGCCAGGAATCCCCCTACCATAAGGGGGGGTCCTCCTGCTGTCATAACAGCCCTACACCCCTTGCCCCCAAGCTGTGTCTGGGTGGGCAGGAGGGTGCATGGCTGGATGGCTGTTTGTTCTGGCTCCGGAATGACCTGGAGGTAGCGGTGGAAAGCGGCTGTAAAGTTAGAGCAGCCCTTTGGAGATCTGGTTGGGATTCGGTCAGTGCCCTCTGCAGCTGGGCTGTGGCTGACAGGCTTTGTAACCCCTCACAGCTAAACCCAGTTCCATCGTTGTCCTTAGCCAGGGCATATCAAAACAACCCAGTGCTCTGTACCTGTCACACTTTTACTGGGGCTGTCAATTAATCACAGTTAACTCAAGTGATTAACTCCAAACAAATTAACTCGATTAAAAAAATGAATTGCAATTAATTGCAGTTTCTTGCCATTAATCACGATTAATTTTTTGTAATCGTTTGACAGCCCTAATTTTTACCAAAGGTACAGATTTTCTGGATGCCCAGCATTTAGCGTTCATTGTATTGGCTTAATAAGCCAGCATTTATACTGCCCTTTACATTTTAAGGTTTGTCACAAGGCAAACAAGCCAGCGTCACCACCTTAATTCTCCCATCAACACTGGTGCAGAACAAGAGCGAGCGAGATGGCGTCAATGTTCCGGAGTGAGGAGATGTGTCTGATGCAGCTGTTTCTCCAGGTGGAGGCTGCCTATTGCTGCGTTGCAGAGCTTGGCGAGCTGGGCCTGGTCCAGTTCAGAGATGTAAGTAGTTATGAGAGGTTCTGGGGTAGGAATGTTGGGATCAGCTATTAAAGGGCCACTGTAAATGTGGTTGGTCCCAAAAGATGCTGGGACAATAGATTAATCTGGAAGGCGGGGATGCTACAAAAGTTTTTATAGTGCGGGTGCTGAGAACCCTTGAACCAAACTGTAATCCCTGTCTATAATGGAAACCACTTCGAGCCAGGGGATGTGGCAGACCCCCTGCATCTCTAGTTCCAGCACCTATGCTGGAAGGGCTTGGCATAAAGACTGTAAATACCTGCCTTGCTCTGGAAAGGAAGGAGGCCGTGGGATTCAGGCAGTGGACTGGGAGATCCGGGTTCAATTCCCAGCTCTGACACAGACTGCCTGCATGACTTTGGTCCAGTCGTTTATTTTCACTGCACCTCGGTTCCCCATCTGTAAAATGGGGATAAAAATATTTCCATTTATCTGTCTTGTCTATTTAGATGGTCAACTTGTGGAGGCAGAGACAGTCTGTGTATGCACAGAGCACACTGGGACTCTGATCTCACTTGGGCCTCTAGGCGCTACTCAAATAGAAATACAGTAGAACCTCAGAGTTACGAACACCTCGGGAATGGAAGTTGTTCATATCTCTGAACAAAACATTGTGGTGGTTCTTTCAAAAGTTTACAACTAAACATTGACTTTAATGCAGCTTTGAAACTTTACTGTGCAAAAGAAAAATGCTGCTTTTCCTTTTTTTTTTTTTTAGTAGTTTACATTTAACACAGTACTGTACTGTATTCCCCCCCTTTTTGGGGGGGGGGGTCTCTGCTGCTGCCTGTTGCGTACACCAGTTCCAATTGAGGTGTGTGGTTGACTGGTTAGTTCATAACTCTAGTGTTCATAATTCTGAGGTTCTACCGTAACAATAATTACTCTGAGTTTACTGTTACACATAATACTCTTCCTATCATTGACTTTCCAGTTTGATCGGATTACCTGAACAGTGTCCCTGTCTGAAAATTGAAAGTAAAGGTTTATTTATATGTCTGTTTAAGGCCAGATACAGTATGGTAAACAGAGCCACAGTCTAAATTATCTACAGTAAAGGGGGTTTCTTCTGTGAGAATTATAATAACTTGTAAGGGGAGTATTTGGAATTGCTGGAGTCCAAGGGTGTCTACTACACTACAATGCAGTCTATGGCCACCCTTACCCATAATTTAATATGGAGATACGATCCACAGAAATTACATCCACAGAGCTCCATTGTAATCAGAGCAGAGACATCTTGGCTCCAGATAGAGCATTGCTTGCTGGGTATTGTAGTCTCTATAGTAAAGATGAGCAAGGATGCAATGTCTCCATGTGATGCCAATTATGCATGATTGAAGTATATGCACAGTGTGGTGCTTCTGCAAAAATCTAAGCCCATCAAGGAAGATGCTGCTCCTCCAGTTCATCAGCTAAATCTGAGCCTGATGCCAGAAGTTAGATTCAGCTAAGAAAATATGAACCATTTCTCTGCATGCCAATTAGGCATCATTTGCATATCCTTAAAGTCAATCCCCATCACCCACCTAAATCACCTGGTTACCTTTGGTGGTTTTCCAAAGTGGGTATCTTCAAGAACGTTGTTTTTGGAGAGCAAAAACTGCAGCATGAGATTTATCTGTACAAGGAAGGGACTATAAAGTATTTATACAAGGCTTGAAACTGAGATTTATTGACAGGTTTCAGAGTAACAGCCGTGTTAGTCTGTATTCGCAAAAAGAAAAGGAGGACTTGTGGCACCTTAGAGACTAACCAATTTATTTGAGCATGAGCTTTCGTGAGCTACAGCTCACTTCATCGGATGAAAGCTCATGCTCACGAAAGCTCATGCTCAAATAAATTGGTTAGTCTCTAGGGTGCCACAAGTACTCCTTTTCTTTTTGAGATTTATTGGTAACTGCCAGTGGTGAATGGCATAGCGACAGACATATCCTTGGTGAATTAGCAGACCAAAAGAGTCTGCTGTGGGACATGGAAAATTCATGAGTATTTTTTCTGCCGTGGTGCTGTTGGTAGCAATGGTGGAAGCTGTACTGCAGACAGGAGGCAATGGTTAGTGTCTTCCACTGCTGGAGCTGCATCAGTGCAGATAAATGTTTACTAATTTGCTTAGTGTAAACAAGGTATATGGAATGTGCCTCACAAAATTACACCCCAAATAGTTACACCTGTGACATTGGCATGTACATCCCCAAACAGAGGTTTGGTTATTTAAAGAAATGAGAGGAAAGAGGATTCAGAGTCTTGTTCAGGAGAATATCAAGTCTCCCATTGCTAGGACCCCAGTTCATATCCAAGCGAGGTCAACAGTGATGGAGAATAATTGTCTGATGCCTGTTCAGTGGCGCTGGTGACACAAGTTCAGGGATCTTGGTTCAGTTCCTCGGTGGCAAGTGAGGAAGAACTCTCCTCTGTCAGGATAATGAGCAGGCTGTCTTGAGTGAATCACTGGCTGAATTCTGTGGTCCCTGTTATGCAGGAGGTCAGACCAGATGGTCCCAGTGGTTCCTTCTGGCCTTAAAATCTATAAAATCCAAGAAGCCTTTTCTACCCCTGCTCAGACCTCTGGCAGCCAGAGAAGCCATGACTGAATGGGCCAAGCATACCAGTTAAGGTTGAGGCACAGTGATTGTCTGAAGAAGTTTTGTATTCCCATTGTTTGTGTGGTGCCTGTTGTGTGGCTAAGAGGCTACAAGTTTCAGTAATATGCAAAGGCAGCATCTTTCACCCACGCTAATATACAGTTAAACTAAAAGTCTCCCAACTGGCAATGTGCATTCAGCCCTGGGTTTGTTTGGTTTTTTTGTTTTGTTTTTTAATTTCTAGTTGAATGTGAATGTGAACAGCTTCCAGAGAAAGTTTGTGAATGAAGTCAGAAGATGTGAATCCTTGGAGAGGATCCTCCGTAAGTAGACATTTGTACAATGCTACTGGCTCCAGAAGTGGTAATCTACTATTTCAAAAAGCAAAGTGATCTAACTAGCAAAAATGAATGGAATTTGTTCTAAAGATGGCAAAGCTTTCATTAGAAAGGCTTTGTACTTTTCATCTGAAGGCTTTGAAGTGTTTGCATGCACCAATTAAGTGCCACTATACTGCTGGGGAGGGGGAGTGTACGTATCACACCTATTTTGCATATGGGTAAAGTCAGAAGAGAGGTTAAGCGTCCTGCATAAAATCACATTTCCAGCAACTGGGCTGGAAATGGAACCCGGGGTCCTGACTCCTCGTCCCGTGTTCTAACCATTAGAACATACTTCCTGCAGCAAAGCACACTGTCCCAGTCAGAGATTTCTTTAAAAAGCCGGCAGGCAATAAAAATGGGGGGTTTTTTAAGCTGTTTTTTCTTAGTCATTATTTTTGTGGAGCTTGCTAGGAAATGGTATCAAGTGAAGTGTCCATAGGATCCTTAAAATGTCTACTTTTCTACTGTGTGAGGGGGAAATAATTACACTCCCTTAGCATTTATAGTGCTAATCACCCACTGATCCTCATGCACCTTGCAAAGGTGGGTAAGCGCTATTCTCCGCATTTTATAGGTGGCTCTATTGAGGGCCAGAGAGGTTAAATTTCGTGTCCAGTGTCTCACAGTGGGTCAGTGGCACAACTTGGGATAGACCGTAGGTCTCCTACCTTCCAGCCTTCAGCCCTATCCCTTTTGGAAGAGGGCCCTGGATACTTAAGACAAGTGCTGCTTGTTGAGGAGAGGAGGGTGAAAGCTGTTGTTGCCTGGGGACAGTTTTTCAGTTGGTGTTGCAGGGTCCGGATTTTGAAGGGGTGCAAACAAAAAGTCAGTGGCTAAGGATATAGGGCTAGATTCACAAAAAGACATAGGTACCCTAACTGCTATTTTAGGCACCTAAATCCCAGAATCAGGCCCCACCGGGATTCACAAACCCCCGGTCAGCTGCCACTGAATTCTGTAGGCAACGAAACTCATTTGGCGGCTACATTTTTGCATTAGAAGTTCCCTCTGCCCCTGTCTTTCTTTCTCTGAGCACGTGCACTGCTGCTCGCTCTAGACATCCAGATGCCCAAGCCCCAGTGTGATGCCTGAACTGCGGGAAGATCAGTTTTCCTCTGCCCAACTCACCTGTGGGGCCCAATCTGGTAAGCAGGCCCAGAGCTTGCCTACCAGATTGGGCCCCTGCAGGTGAACTCACACAAAACAACTGGAGGGGAGGAGAGGGGAGGGGAGGAGGAGCTTCCTCATAACTTTTAGTCCAGTGGCTAGGTTGGTCACCTGGAATGCATGAGACCTCTGGTTCAAGTCTCGCTCCAGCTGCGCGGAGATGGGATTTGAACAGGGATCTTCCATCTCTCAGGTGAGTGCCCTAACTGCTGGCCTATGGCCTATAGTCTGATATGGGGTTTCCGCCGTTTCTCCTGTTGAAGCTGTTCCACTTGGCCCCTAGCACCAAGAGAGAATCCCAAAAGAGGGTGGTACCTCTCTCCAGCTTGGATTTAGGTGGTGAACTCCCTGAGAGTTCTCCCCCCTTCCTTTGGCATCTCTCATTAGCTAGTTCAGGTGAGGAGCTGCCTAGCATGCCGGCTTTTGTGAATCCCATTCTCAGGTGCCTGTCTCATTCATTGTCCAGGAGCCTGGGCACCAAACCCTGGCTTTGTGATATCAAAGCGAGGAGGTGCAAGGTTCAAGGTGTCTAAATAAATCTATTGTATGAAATGAAACACAGGAAAAATGTAGGCTGGATAGCAAAGAACCTTTGCTACCAGTGGGATCTATTCTATTGCAGTGTATTCTCCTGAGGTACTCCTGGGGGAATTCTGCGCTACTGCACATGCGCATAATTAATGAGCCCTGCAGATTTCTAATTTTTTGTGAGGAAAAAAGCGTCTGCCAAAACGTTGCTGCAGTTCCACCTTTTGCACACCAGAGGGTGCTGTGGCAATAGAGCAAAGCTGCAGCTCCCCACCAGCGAGGGAAGGAGAGAGCTGCCTTCTTCGCAGCGGGCCAGGTCAGGGGACAGAGGTATGGGGAGACAGACAGTATGGGATGCTGCCGGGTCAGACTGGTTCAAAACAGCTAGTGGGGGAGGACAGACTGGGACAGGGGCTGAATGGGAGTTGAGGTGCAGGGCCACATGGGGACAGGGGGAGGAGTGCAAAGCTACATGGGGACGGGAGTGGCTGGGTGGGGGCACAGAAACACATGGATACAGGAGGAGGGGGTGCAGGGAGACAGGGACAGGGGAGTGGCTGGGTGGAGGCACAGAGACACATGCTGATGGGGGGTGCAGAGCTACATAGGGACAAAGGAGTTGCTCGGTGAAGGCACAGAGACACATGGGGAGGGGGTACAGGGACACAGGGACAGAGAGTGGCTGGGTGAGAGCACAGAGACACATGGGGACGGGCAGATGTGTCTGACTGAATGGGAGAGGCTACGGGTCAGCCAGGGTCTGCATGGGGAAAGCTCCCTAACAATCCCTCCGCTCCCCTGTTCCATACTTTTCCCACCCATACACAACAACCCTCCAAGTTCACACCCAGGCTCCTTCCCAGCAATGTACTTTCCTCTCCCTCAGCACCTCTGTTAGCTCTGACTCCCCCAAACCTTTGCACTTTGCTTCTGAGGGGTGTGGGAAATATGGTTCTGTATTGTAGTTTAAATGAATTATTACTCAGAGTTCTGTATTAATATGCTTAGTAAGGAATCTATTTGTCAAAAAACATTTCCTTAATCTTTTTGTTATCTGTATTGTTACAGATATACTTGCTGACAGGTATTTTGAAATAAATGACCAAAAATAATTGAAACTGGTGTGTTTATATTGTGTTATTTTGACAAATAAAATATGCAGAATTTTGTAGAATTTTAAAATATTGTGCGCAGAATTTTTAATTTTTTGGTACAGAATTCCACCAGGAGTACTAAGGGAGGTTGGAGTAGCCCCGCCCCTTGAGGATTTGAAACTGTGTTGGAGAAACCACTGTATGCTGTGTTGTAAGGAACAGCAGGCTGGAGAGCAGGCACAATGAACTGATGATCATTTTCTACTGCCGTGCTATGATTAGGTTAGCTTCGTACTACAGTCACGATTCCCAGGTGTATACAATTATCTCCTCTGGAGAAGGAGCAGCTTCCTTACTGCTGAGGGAGGCTCCAGGGAGCCAGATTCTTGGGTGTCGAAGAGTTCCACAAATATTTGGTGAATCTCCTAGAATAAGTGTCGAATGACATTTGAATACTGTGATCATGTGTCATGATGTCACATGCGGGTCACCACCGCAGGCCGAGTCAGTGACCCCAGGGAAAGCCTAACAGTGCCTTTTGTGTGGTTTCCTTGCAGGCTTTCTGGAAAATGAAATGGAAAATGAGATTGTGATCTTCAAACCTGAAAAGTATCCTGAGACACCCCTGCCTCGAGAAATGATTGATCTGGAGGTACGGAATTCTGCCCTGCCTCGGGGGCATATGGAGCAAGATTGGGCAGGGGAGGAGTGAAATTACATGTATATCCATATATTTAACATCTCAGGAAAAACATGTGGGTCCCAGAAGTGGAGGCAAGTGACTCACCAGTGACAGATTCTCATGGGTTAGCCATGTTATTCTGTAGTTGTGGCACAATCCTGTGTAATAGATTAATAATACTGCATTTATATATCGCTGATTGGTTTTAATCAAGGTTGACTGTCGCTGTTTGTCTGGGAAGAGACCATGATCTCTCTTCACGTAGAATGATGGTCTGCTGGCTTGCCTAATTTAATGCCTAAATATAACTTTGAGTCACTGCATGTAACAGAGAAGGTGGCAGGGGGAAGGTCAGGGGTTTGATAGCTGTGTGCATGTTCCTAAACAGCCAATGCATATTTTAAAATGTTCATTGCACAATCGTACATGTCTGCCCATATTATTTTACAATCCTTTTGACAGGGATGTGGCAGCTTGTAAAAGGATAACTGGGCCTGTCTTGAATCTTTCCTGTTTTGTTTTGGTTGTAAACAGACGGTTCTGGAGAAATTGGAGAGTGAGCTGCAGGAAGCCAATCAGAATCAGCAAACCCTGAAACAGAACTTTCTAGAACTGACTGAACTAAAACATCTCCTGAAGAAAACTCAGGACTTCTTTGAGGTGAGAGTTCTTCAGATGTGTTACTATCTGTCAGTTTTGTCCTTCTTTCTTTTTGCAGAGGGGTTGATGAATTTTAAAGTTGTTTATGCTTTTGGCTTTATTTTGGGGGGGGGGGGTAAAAAAGACTCCAGATTTCCTTTACTGCAGATTCGAGGTCAAATTTTCCAAAATGCCTTGGTGAGCCTAAGTCTCACTGGGTCTCAGGCTTCTCAGTGCCTAAATCTCATGGGCTCCTAAGTCACTTAGACACTTGAAAGTTTGGTCTAGACACTTGGTCTAGCTCTCCGTAAAAAACTGTCTTCAGACAAAAAATAGCAACAGTAAAGATGTGACAACAGTTAAATCCATTGGAACATGTTAGTGTTTTTAAAATAATTTCAAAAGAAAATGATGATTTCTGCTTTCAGACAGAAACCAATCTGCCAGATGATTTCTTCAATGAAGACACTTCTGGTCTGTTGGAATTAAGAAGTACTCCTACTGCAGTGGCTGCAAAGCTGGGGTCAGTGTGGTTATAGGCTTATAGCTTTAATAAAGCCAATGCAAATATACCCTTCCCTTTTACTTCCACCAGCATTAATAAGCTGGTTTCAGCACCATGACCCAGTCTTAGAGGTTTGCTGAATTCGGTTCCTATCTTCAGATAGCTTAGTACAGGCTGCTTTTCAGTCTCTTAATTGTAACTCATTGATTAAAATGAAAGCAACATTAGTGTTTTGAAGGAGACAATAGATGATTAAAAACTGATCTTTATGGCTCAGACTATTGCTAAATAGGATGGACAGCCTTTCAGCTCCAGGTCACTGGTTCAAATGTGCCTAGTGACTGAAAATCACTGCCATCTGACAGCTGTTGAGTGGCCTCTGGGAAACTTAGTGAGGAAAATGGAAAGGAGCATATATTCTGATAAGTCAAGTGTTAAAGTGCAATTAGGCAGGCCAAAAAAGAATTTGAAGAGCTACTATCAAAAGATACAAAAAGTAATAGCAAAATTTATTTTAAGTACTTTAGAAGCAGGTAGCCCGCAAAGCAATCAGTGGGGCCACTGGACGATCAAGGTGCTAAAAGAGCACTCAAGAAAGTCAAGGCTGTTGCGGAGAAGCTAAATGAATTCTTTGCATCAGTCTTCACTTTGGGGGATGTGAGGGAGATTCCCACACCTGAGCCATTCTTTTTGTGAGACAAATCTGAGGAACTGTCTTAGATTAAAGTGTCATTAGAGGAGCTTTTGGAACAAATTGATAAATTAAACAGTAATAAGTCACCAAGACCAGATGGTATTCACCCAAGAGTTCTGAAGGAACTAAATATGAAATTGCAGACCTGCTAACTGTGGTATGTAATCTATCATTTAAATCAGCTTCTGTACCAGATGGCTGAAGCATAGCTAATGTAACACCAATTTTTTTAAAAGGCTCCAGAGGTGATCCCGGTAATTTCAGGCCAGTAAATCTAACTCCAATACCAGGTAGATTGGTTGAAACTATAGTAAAGAACAGAATTATCAGACACATAGATAAACATGATATATTAGGGAAGAGTCCAACACGGCTTTTGTAAAGGGAAATCATGCCTCACCAATCTATTAGAATTTTTTGAAGGAGTCAACAAGCATGTGGACAAGGCTGATCCGATGGATATAGTGTACTTGGACTTTGAGAAAACTTTTGACAAGGTCCCTTACCAAAGGCTCTTAAGGAAACTAAGTAGTCGTGAGATAAGAGGGAAGGTCTTCTCACGGATCAGTAACTGGTTAAAAGATAGGAAACAAAGAGTAGGAATATATGGTCAGTTTTCACAGAGGAAAAAGGTAAATTATGGGGGCCCTCAAGGATCTGTACTGGAACCAGTGCTATTCAACATATTCATAAAGTTCTGGAAAAAGGGATAAACCGTGAAGTGGCAAAGTTTCAGAAGATACAAAAGTATTCAAGATAGTTAAGTCAAAAACAGACTGCAAAGAGTTACAAAGGGATCTCACAAAACTAGGCGACTGGGCTACAAAAGGGCAGAAGAAATTCAGTGTTAATAATGCAAAGTAATGCACACATAATCCAACTATACGGACATAATGATGGGGTCTACATTAGCTGTTATCACTCAAGAAAGAGATCTTGGAGTCATTTTGGATAGTTCTCTGAAAGTAGCTGCTCAATATGCAGTGACTGTCAAAAAGCAAACAGAATGTTAGGAACCATTAAGAAAGGGATAAATAAGACAGAAAATATCATAATGCCACTGTATAAATCCATGGTACGCCCACATCTTGAATAATGATTGCAGTTCTGGTTGCCCCATCTCAAAAAAGATATATTAGAATTGGAAAAGGTACAGAGTAGGGCAATAAAAATGATTAAGGGTATGGAACAGCTTCCGTCTGAGGAGAGATTAATAAGAGTAGGACTGCTCATCTTAGAAAAGTGACAACTAAGGGGTGATATGATAGAGGTCTATAAAATCATGACTGGTGTGGAGAAAGTAAATAAGGAAGTGTTACTTACGCTTTCATATAACACAAGTACCATGGGGCTCCCAGTGAAATGATAGCCAGCAGGTTTAAAACAAACAAAAGGAAGTATTTCTTCACACAATGCACACTCAACCTTTGGAACTCATTGCCAGGGGATGTTGTGAAGACCAAAAGTATAATTGGGTTCCAAAAAGAGTTAGATAAGTTCGTGGAGGATAGATCTGTCAATGGCTATTAGTCAAAATGGTCAGGGATGTAACCCTATACTCTGCGTGTCCCAAAACCTCCAACTGCCAAAAGCTGGGACTAGATGACAGGGGATGGATCTACAATAAATTGCCCTGTTCTGTTCATTCCTTCCAAAGTCTCTGACACCAGCCACTGTTTGAATTTAGGATACTGCACTAGATGGACCATTGTTCTGTCCCAGTATGGCCATTATGTTCTAATGAAAGATGTGCACATCACAGAAACCACCGCTGCAGTTTACACTCAGGGCTTGTCTACAGCAGAAAGCTGCAGTGAGTTTGAATGCAGTCGAGTCAGATGGCATGATGATGATTGTGACTTTGCAGCAATGTTGGCTAAGACAAGTCACGTTCAGCACTGTGTTAGCTTGTCGTGGTTAAATCCCCATATAGTGGTGTTTTGTAAAGTAGGCAATTCTTCAGTGGCCCTCATGATGGCAAGATTGCCTTGGGTCAGGGCTTAGTTACTCCAGCCTTGCGCTAGAGAAAGAGGGAGAGAAAGCCGGGAAACTGAACTCTGTTCTAAACCTTTGACCTCATCGGGTTGAGGCCGAGGTACATTGTTCGGTCAATATGGTGAAACTCACATGCCCTGCCTATGCTGCACCGGCTGTGTGTATGGAGAGTATTTCAGTTTCCAGTGCTGTCATCCAGGTGCCTTTCACCATCACTATATCCGCTTCACATATTTAAGAAGAGAATGAATCATTCTCTCCCTGTTCCTCGCCCTCCCTCCCCTAATCGTGAAACAGAGAGGTGGGCTTATGGCCCCCTAAGAAGATAGAGAAAAGTGAATAGATTAAGAAGTAAGATCCATGCTTGAACTTCTCTTAATAAAGAGGCCTCACCTAACTACAGCCACACCTGTGGCCAGGGTCCCAGGTTGGATTTGAATGTAAATACAGTCTATCGTAGACTACGGCGCCTTAATGATTATAAAACCCAGTGTGGTACATGTTCAAAAATATTTAAAATATGCCTGCCATTTATCGGTCTTGTTAACACTGCCTAGATTCACAGCAGGGGTGATAAAAAGGGAAAGGATGGTGCCTTTTGAGCGTTTATTGTGGAGAGCCTGCAGGGGAAACATCTATCTGAGATACACTGAAATGGACACTTCCCTGGAGGACCCTATTACGGTAGGTATACTCCTGCTTTACCTCCTTCCCATTTTATGTGCACACACACACACACACACACACACACACACACACACACCTTTAGAGAAACCCAAACTACTGCCATGATAACCCTCTGCCACTCTACTGTACCTGCCACCTTAGTTAAACCTGGGGTTCAAAGAGGCTAATCCATATAGTAAGAGAGGCGGGACAAATATGAGGCGGGGAGGCCCTCTTTAAAACACAACAGATCTTTGTTTTCCCCATTTTCATTTGTTATGATCACTGTTGCCCATTTGGCCTGAGCAGTTTGCCAATAATCAGGGCCTTGTAGGGCTGTTTTCAATAGGATGAGGACTCACTGTCAGGTACGTTCTTGGTGTATTCTTGTTTATTTATGAAAGTGTACACAAAGTTCTGTGTCCCTGAACACAGTAGAAACAAACAGCGGTTTTCTCGCTCAGAAATTTCCAATCTGTCCCTCCAGCAAGCTCTGTGCCCAAGAAGCCCTGTCCTTTGCTTCCTCTGAGGGTCACACTTAGGACTCCTGCTGGCCTTCTGTCTCCAGTATACACAGCCTGCAACAGATATTCTAGCCCTTGTGTCTGCAACCAGGGGAACCCCTCTGAACAGCATTTTGTGTTTTAATTATTGTTCTTGGAAAACTATTTTAAAAAATGCTGTTGAAAAAGGGTGACTAAAAATTTTCCCTTTTCAGTACTGTGCTGTACTTTGTTATGAGCATTTTAAAATCTGCCTGCATTGCTTTTCAGAAGGAACAGATGAAAAAGAATGTGTTCATTATCTTCTATCAAGGAGAGCAGCTCAACCAAAAAATCAAGAAGATTTGTGATGGGTAAGGCAGGCTGCTGAGAAAGTAGCAATGACTCTTTCGGGAGTGTTTACTTGGCAGGATTGACAAAAGGAGCCTGGGAGTACAGATTATTTCTCAGCACTCTGCTGTCAGTTCTACCAATCTGCTCAATCCTGCTTTTCAATTCTGCTGTGTCTAATAATAAAAATATATATCACTTTGGCATTTTAAAATTAAGGCCCTCAGTTTTCCAAAGTGACTAGAGGTTTCAGGAGCCTCAATTTCTAGATTTCTAAGATGATACCTTAATGGGCCTGGATTTCAGAAGGTCTCAGCACCCACTCTATGGAAATCAGGCCCTTATTAGGGTGTCAGAAGATGGGTAGTCCAAAACTGGGGATCCCTAAAATCTCTAGTCATGTTTGAAAATTTAGGACAAATTTTATTAAGCTTCTGTTTAAAGGATATGGGGCTATGTTTTTAATAAACCTTTCTGTATTGAATTAACTGCTGACCTCTGTGCTAGTCTCTTTAACTGGTGTCAAAATGAAACAGCAAAGAATAAAAATTAAAATTAAAATCTTAAACATTCCGTCTCGTTCCCACCCTATTGAGCAAACTTTAAAAAAACGAATCAGGTCTGAATACTGCGTTACTGTTTTATAGCACTCAGTACTGATGGGCTTTGTACTGTGTAAGTCAGATTTGATTAACTGTCACTGTCACACATAACCCCCAACCCTTTGGCATGGTTATTCGAAGTCTTAAGGCTGGCAGATTTTTGCAATGATGACTCCAAGAAAGAACCCTATGTGAGAACCAGAAGTGATCATACCTGACACAGCCATCTGGTGGGTGGGTCTTTTCCTTGGTCCCTAGGCTCAGTCAAGACTGGATCGGGAAGGAGAATTTTCCCAGCAAAGGTTTTTGACTGTGGAGCTCCAACTTGACAATCTGACCTTTAAGATCTGCTCCTGCATAATTGATATCCATGGGAGTTTTGTCCTTCACTTCAGTGGGAGCGGGATCAGTCCCTTACTGGCTGCCTTTACAGCGTGCTGCAATAAGCAACAACAAAAATTTCTCATGTATGTAACAAGGCAACGACTATGCCTGAAGGCTTGTCTGTGCCAGGGCTGTCACCGGTGCCACTACCCAACCCGTTGTAGAACCAGCGGGAATTTTTCAGAAAACAATTTTAGTAGATATAAGAACTATCATCATTTTGGTTCTCAGTGCGGATTGAACTCAGGTCCCCAGAGCTAAAAGCGTGAACCTCTGCCCCTTGAATAAAAGGGCAGCAGCTGGGAGCCTAAGGGAGTTAGGTACTCAAATCCCATTTAAATTCAAAGGGAGTTAGGCACCAACACCTACACCCTCTACCTGAGAGCTGAAGCAGACTCCTCCTTTGTGGGAAGCAGACGCTGAGCAGTGGCTCTATGAACATGCCCATAGGTTCTCCTAATCCTGGTTAATTTAAAAGTAGAAATGAACTTGGTGGTGCCATTGTAGTCCTTAAAAAGCATTTGCTCACATCAGAAACCCAACATCATCAGTGCACAATTAAGCACAACCATTAACGGTTAATATTCTGCAGAACCCCTGGATTGGAATAGCAGGACTTTTACAGGTCAGAATAAGCTTTGATTGGGGGAACAGTATATGAAATGTTCGCACATCCCTCACTTGCAGTATGCTTGGCTCTAACTGAGAACATTAGTCTGCCAATTTCATGAGCATTAATCCTATGCACAAATTTATTAAAGAGACAGAGGGGTGGGAACAAGGAGATTTTCCCCTTTCTCTTAAGCTGGTGGCTGCCTAGATGCTAATGTGAATGCCAAAATGGGTTTATCAGCGTAAGGGTTCCCTGCTGAATTCTCCTTCAGCTTTCATAGATGTCTGTCATGAAGGCAAAGGCGATATTTAATATGCAAAGGGGCTGTTAACCGATCAAAGTAGCATTGCTGTGATAATGTGCAAAATGTAGGAACTCTACAGCACGGTGGAATAAGCTTTCAAGTTTGATGAAAAATACCAATTAAAAGATGGGCTAAGAGCTCTGAAGCATAAGAAGCTGGAGATAATTAAGTGGGGCTAGTAACCCCTGGGATTCTTTTGCAGGATGTTTTGTGGTTAGAGATCCCGTTCAGAGTGGGAGGCTAGGTAAAGAGATATTGTTGTGATTATAGAGGGCTCAAATACACGGCTGTGTGTTTTGTTAAGTTTGCCACTGTTCTTCCTCACGCACGGGCTAGAACTGATCTGGGAAACATACCGTGACATGCCTTGAGACCATAATGTGACACGCATTTCTAAATGTCACATGCTGTCTTTTAAAACGATCAATGGAATGGTCGCTTTACACCGGCTGATAATCTGACCACGTATCCTTGTGTAAAAAGGCAGCATTCTCTTCTAGGCGTTCTTTTTCAACTGTTTGATTCATGGAGCCATATCTCAATACAGCCTTTGTGACATCCCGTGAAGTGACAGTGGTGGCACGAGCACTAGATAGTATGCCATCGCTGCATGAATCAAACAGCTAATGACTGAGAAATCTGTGTATAAGTAGAAGCTAATATGTTACCTTGCACTCATTTATTTTCTGTAGTTAAAAATCTTATCCACTGAGAGAGCCTCGTGAGATGTGTGTCTTGTTTTGTGAGGGTCCCAGTGGACAGCAGGCCAGAAAAATCTGTCAGTGTACGCTACATGAGTGTAACACAAACTACAGCCTGCTCTGTGTGTAATTTTTGTACTGGTATAACTATGTTAGGGGTGTGTGTGTGTGTTTGTTTTTTGACTGCTTTAGTTATACAAGTACAACCCCTACTGTGGTTACAGTTATTCCTGAATAAAGGTGTTCTATGCCAATATTGCTTATTCCCCTTCCTGTACAGGAATAAGGCCAAGTCTACACTATGCGCTACAGTGACACAACTGCAGCCTAGCACTGTCATGTAGACCCTTCCTACATCAATGGAAGGTGTTTTTCAGCCTTTGTAGGTAATCTACCTCCCTGAGTTGCAGTAAGCCGGTTGATGGAAGAATTCTTCAGTCTACCTGGCTGCGTCTACACCGGGGGTTAGGTCGGCTTAACTGCAGCGCTCAGGGGCTTTTCACAGCCTTGAGTGATGTAGCTAGTTCAGTCTAAGTGTAGACCAGGCCTCAACTATATTGGTATAAGCACATTTACACTGGTATGGCTGAATCCAGATTGGGGGAGTGTAGACTTTTGTGTGTAGACAAGGCCTTAGTCATGCATACCGTGCTTTAACTGTAACTATCCCTGTACAGTTAAATCAGCAAAACCTTCCCAGTGTGAACACAGGTTTATCAAAATAAAAGTGCTTCTACTGGGGTCGACACTTTTAGATTGACATAATTGAGTCCACGCCCCACCCCAGGTAAACTCTACAGACTTCGGCTGGCATAGCTGTGCCAGTCAGGAGTGTGAAGAAGTGTGGTTCCTGACCAACACAGCTGTGCCAGCAGAAGCTCCCTGTGTAGATGCAATTATAGTGTCAAAACGGCTTTCACCAGTATAGCTTGTTTCACTCGGGGGTGGTTTTACTATACAAACTGCAGTTTTGCTGCAATAGCTGCATTCATGCTAGGAGTGCTTTGCTGATGTAGTATACAACTATAGCTATCCCAGTATAGCACTGCTTGTGTAGGCCTGGCCTCAGTCTACACAATACTGTACAGTCTCAATTTTAGTTGTTTACACTGGCAAATAAATATAGAAAACATACGTTATAGACTAACTGGGTTTTATTAAAATTTTCCTCAGTGAAGGCTCTTAAGCGTTGTGTCACTGACTGGGGATATGCTGATTTTGCAATTGTGATGCAAAGAGAAAGGTGAATGGCTACTGTAAAGACATGGTGCTACAGGGACATCTATTGGCTGCTCTGTTCAAAGACTGACTTTTCAGAAACTGCATGAAATCATAGAATCATAGAATATCAGGGTTGGAAGGGACCTCAGGAGGTCATCTAGTCCAACCCCCCGCTCAAAGCAGGACCAATCCCCAATTTTTGCCCTGATCCCTAAATGGCCCCCTCAAGGATTGAACTCACAACCCTGGGTTTAGCAGAAATGCCCAATAACAGCTAAGCGGGTGAAATGAGACAATCACTATGCTCTTGAATGAACTCACATAACAAAATGATACCCCCCCCCTCAAAAAAAAAGACAAAAATATCCTATTGCCTGTCGGTGAACAGTTTTTTCACAAAGCGATCGCTCTATATCTGACCTCTCAGTCCTCAGCCTCAAAGGGAGCCTGTACAGCATCTTCAAAAGATGAGCCTGGGAGCTTAAATTCATGACTTTGCTAGACACTAAAAATCATGGCCTGAATCAAGACACCGGGTTTATGGCCTATTACAACAATCTGTAACCCACCAATGTTAACAGGTCTCTTCACCTTGAGTGGACCCTTGAAATATGTGTTATGCTAAACAATCTGTTCCACTTTGCATTTAGCTGGGGCACTCTTGAGTACATTTCCCAGACCCAAAGAAGAGCTCTGTGTAAGCTCGAAAGCTTGACTCTCTCACCAACAGAAGTTGGTCCAATGAAAGATATTATCTCACCCACTTTGGCTTTGCAGAAAATGTTATTTTTGTCACTCTTTAAAATCCTTTCCACTAAGGTTAGGTCTACATGTCAGCAAAATATATGTTGCTCAGGGGTGTGAATATTCCACATGAGTTACCCCAACGTAAGTGTTTCTGTGCACACCGCTGTGTTGGTGCGAGAGCTTCTCCTGCCAACATAGCTTAGGCCACTCACGGAGATGGGTATTTTATGCTGACTGGAGAGCACTCTCCTGTCAGTATAGGGAGCATCTTCACCAGACGTGCTTCAGCGACACAGCTGTATCCATTCAGTTGCCCCACTGCAGAGCTGTATGGATAGACATGACCTAAGGAAGATCAGGTACCTTAACTCACAGCACAGAATGAGAGGCCTGTTGTCTGAGCAGCCCCACTTGAATGAGAGTCTCATTTACTGTTGGGTTGAGGGAGGTTCCTATGTATAACTGCACCTCAGCTGCAATGTCAGTGCATCTCAATGCATGAAGTGGAGATGGGGACCAGTTTTCAACTGAAAAGAGTGTGCAAATAGCCTTACAGATGACTGTGCATAGTGACAGTAAGTATGACTGGGTCTTTTCCCCCTTCTTCATACTAGGTTTCGTGCTACAGTATATACCTGTCCAGAGTCTGCTACTGAACGTCGAGAAATGTCTGATGGTGTGAACACAAGGATTGAGGATTTAAATGCAGTAAGTGACACTAGCTTTATTTAGGCCCCGATCCTGTGACTGACTGCATGCAGACAGACTGGCTCCTATGGTCCTGGGCAGCCCAGCTGACAACGGCAGGGATCCACACACAAATGGGGCTCTGGCCATGTACAGTCAGTTGCAGGATTGGGGACCTGGTGACGAGGACAGGCTCCAGGAATAGCTAATCATGGAATCGTAGAACTGCAGGGCTGGAAGGGACCTTGAGAAGTCACCTAGCCCAGCCACTTGCATTGAGGGAGGCCCAAGTAAATTTAGACCGGTCCTGACAGGTGTTTGTCCAACCCTTTTCTCAAAATCCTCCCATAATGGGGATTCCAGAACCTCCCTGGGAAGTCTTTTCCAGAACTTAACTACCCTTATAGTTAGAAAGTTTTTCCTAATATCTGCCCTACATCTTCCTTGCTGCAGATTAAGCTCATTACTTATTTTTCTACCTTCGACAGACATGGAGAACAATTAATCCCAGTCCTCTTTGTAACAGCCCTCCATATATTGGAAGACTGTTACCAGCTGCCCCCTCAGTCTTCTTTTCACAAGACTTAACGTGCCCAGTTTTTTAACCTTTCCTCATAGCTCAGGGTTTCTAAACTTTAGCATTTTTGTTGCTCTCCTGTGGACTCTCTCCAGTTTGTCCACATCTTTCCTGAAATATGCTGCCCTGAACTGGACACAATACTCCAGCTGAATCCTCACCAGTGCCGAGTAGCCGGGACAGTTACCGCCCATGTCTTGCATTCGACACTCCTGTTATTACAGCCAAGAATGACATTAGCCTTTTTTGCAACTGCATCATATTGTTGACTCATATTCAATTTGTGACCCCCAGATCCTTCTTCTGTAGTGCTACCGCCTAGCCAGTCATTCCCCATTTTGTAGGTGTGGGTTTGATTTTTTTTTCCTTCCTAAGTGTAGTAAATTTGCACTGGGTCTTTTTTTAATTTCATCTTGTTGATTTCAGACCAGTTCTGCAACTTGTCAGCTGGGGCAGAGCCTTCTTTTTATGCACAGGGTGGTAGCTGTGCCATTTTCCATTAGATATAGGGAGAGCGATGCCGGAAAGGCCCCACACGTTAAAAGCTTAAGGGGGCGTGGTGGTAGATGAACAAAATACAAAAGTAGTACTCTCTCAGAAAAGGTGGTTGATTGCTGCCCGACTTATACCCTACAGCTCTGATATCTAGGGAGTACATGATGGTATGGTACAAACTAAAGGTTTTAGTAGCCTGAATATGGAACAGCTGAATTACAGGTCATCCAAGACAATATAATAATAATACTCTTACAGCACGTTTTAGCAGTAGATCTCAAAGTGCTTCCGAAAGAAGGTGTCATTGTCCCTGTTTTACCAGTAGGGAAACTGAGGCAAAGAGAAGGGAACTTGCTTGCCCAACTTCTCCAGTCAGGCCCGTGGCAGAGCTGGAATAGAACTCAAGTCTTGTGCGTCCCAGTCTAGTGGTCTAACCACTAGGCAACACTGCTTCCCCTCAAGAGGTGCTGGTAACGTATTTGTACCACATTGCATCATCATGTATGTGCCACATATGTGACAGAAAAATGTTTTTACAAATGTTTGAGAGAGCTTTACATGTTTTTATTGGAACTATTTTGTTTTGTGCAATAGCTTTAGCAGAGGATGGGGATCTCAACTCTTGTATACAAACACCTACTTTACCACCTGGTCCAACTGTATAGGGATGAGAGGGCACCATAAAACCCTTTAAAAATACCTGAAATAGCTTTACTGTACCTAAAATGGCTGATCTCTCAGGCCCTTGGTGTAGTAACAAGTCCTGAACCACTCTGGAAAGCCAGGGATCTTCCTTTTCCAGTGGTATCCATCTCCTGTTTCTAACTTTGAAATCTCAACCCTTAAATCTGTGACAGCGGCAGAACTGAAAATTACCCATCTTGGGCCTCAGAGGTGTATAATTTTGTGGGGAAAATTCCACATTTGAGGGGAAAGAAGGAAAAGTTTCTTTAACAGATTCCTTTGGGGAAAAAAAGCCAGTGGCAGTTGAATGAAGAGGCTCTGAGACTTGTAGCAGTCGTCTAGTGAAGCTGGCTGAGCAGCTGAGTTGGCTAAAGGCACATGATAAATTGCAAAACCGTGTGATATATTAAAAATCCATGTGTTTGTGAGATAATTTATCCCACACGTGACCTTTGCTCTTAAAGGGCCTGATTCAACTCAGATTGCGGTCTGTGGAAAGACGCCCATTGGTTTGGATTGGGCGTTTAATCTATTTATTTGACTGGTTAGTTGGCACTGATAATGTCCTAAATAATCCATGAATTCTGCTGTCTTTGAATCATGCTGAGCTTTCCAAAACTCATTTGTTTGGATTGCTTTGACTTTTGTCACCCAGCCCCTATTTAGACACACATTAACCTGTAAGGCAAGAGGGTGGCATAGTAAGGATGTGGGGTAAGAACTAGGGGCCCAGTGCTGTGGCCCATGCTCCACTTCGTGAGTAGTGTGCGGAAGTCAGGATGGGGCCCTGAAAGAGTATGATAGTTAAAATAAAACGCTGCCGCCCATTTATAAAGACACGAATTTTCCTCCATTTGAAAATGAGACTGATGCATTGGGTGCGGAGCTTTGGCCTGTTATGTTGTGCAAACTTTCGGTAATACTGCTCAGTGCGACACAGTGGGCAGCCCTCATTCTCTGTCTTTGTTCCAAACTGTCCCAGCTAGCAGTTGGAGATGCAGATGTTTATTTGACATGATATCATCCCCTCTCTAAATGCTCATTTCAGACTGACCCCCTGATAGTATCACTGCTGACTAGCCAGCTGGTCAGGATTTTGCTTTTAATTCTGCGTGCCTCAGCCAGCCAGACTCCTCTCTCTGCTTGTTAGCTGTGGAGGCCTTCTTGAGAGAGACTGAGCTAGGGCCTGATCCTACAGTTGTTGCCCAGGAACTCCTGAAGGTGTCATCAGTGTTGAAGGTGCTCAATATCTGCAAGAAATATCTCAGCCCCTTTCAGGACCAAGCTCGCAATGAGCAGAGTTTTAAATTTCTGGTGTCAGGAAAATGTGCCTTACAGTATCAGCTACTGAGCCACTTCCCTGGAAAATTTCTTAACAGGAATGAAGCTGTGATAATTCTCCCCCGTTCCTCCCTCCCAGTATTTCAGCTTTCCAGAGATCGGCAAATTGCGTCCATGTTCAGACATCTTTGAATGCCATTATCAGGTGTCTGGCTGACTCATACTAAACACCTGCAATCCTTCCTCAGGCTTCCCTAAAATGCAGCTGAAGGGCACCACACCAAATAAGTTCCCATTGCTTCACTATTGCTCCTGCTTTGCTTGCAGGTGATAACCCAAACGGAATCGCACCGCCAGCGGCTGCTGTGCGAGGCGGCTGCGAACTTGTGGACCTGGGGGATCAAGGTGAAGAAAATCAAAGCCATCTACCACATCCTGAATTGCTGTAACATTGACATCACCCAGCAGTGCGTCATCGCTGAGATCTGGTTCCCAGTGGCTGACTCCAGCAAGATAAAAAGGGCTCTCCAGCAGGGAATGGTGAGGGGCTAAGCGGCGCTTCCCAACCACTCTGTATCGGAGCCCCCTTCTTGCTTCGGAATGGACTCCCAGGACCCACCAGAGCTTCTTTTTCCTCTGCCAGTTTTTTTCGTCTGTCCCTCTCTTTTATCTCTCTCCTGTCCTTTTCCTTGTCTGTTCTTATTTTTGGCTCTCCCGGTTCTGGTGGCTCCTGTCCTCATTCCCTGACAGAGAGATACTCGTGGTTCAGGCTGGGTGGGGACGTCCCTGGGAGCGTCTGGAGTTGGGCCACATGTGCTGTCATGGCTGAGCTGAGCTCTGCGTTGAGTTGCTCTGAGCACCCAGCAGCATTAGGCCCACTCAGAGAAAGGAGGAGAGGTGGGCGGCCCTCATGGACTGCCTGCCCCTTCATTTGCGGCTGTGGGACATGTTTGCCTCAGGGAAGTGAGTACAGTATAGGAATGCGCTGTTTTGCCCAACGCCACTGTCAAGGTTCCTTCCCCACTCTGAACTCTAGGGTACAGATGTGGGGACCTGCATGAAAACCTCCTAAGCTTACTTTTACCAGCTTAGGTTAAAACTTCCCCAAGGTACAAACTATTTTACCTTTTGTCCTTGGACTTTTGCTGCCACCACCAAACGTCTAACCGGGTTTATTTTATTAGGAAAGAGCCCGTTTGGAAACGTATTTCCCCCCAAAATCCTCACCAATCCTCACCTTGCACCCCCCTTTTCCTGGGGAAGGTTTGATAAAAAATCCTCACCAATTTGCATAGGTGACCACAGACCCAAACCCTTGGATCTTAAGAACAATGAAAAAGCATTCAGTTTCTTAAAAGAAGAATTTTAATAGAAGAAAAAGTAAAAAGAATCACCTCTGTAAAATCAGGATGGTAAATACCTTACAGGGTAATTAGAGTCAAAACATAGAGAATCCCTCTAGGCAAAACCTTATGTTACAAAAAGACACAAAAACAGGAATATCCATTCCATTCAGCACAGCTTATTTTCTCAAGCCATTTAAAGAAATCATAATTTAACGAGTACCTAGCTAGATTACTTACTAAATTCTAAGACTCCATTCCTATTCTGTCCCCAGCAAATGCATCTCACAGACAGACCCAGACCCAGACCCTTTGTTTCTCCCCCCCGTCCAGCTTTGAAAGTATCTTGTCTCCTCATTGGTCATTTTGGTCAGGTGCCAGCGAGGTTATCCTAGCTTCTTAACCCTTTACAGGTGAAAGGGTTTTTCCTCTGGCCAGGAGGGATTTTAAAGGTGTTTACCCTTCCCTTTATATTTATGACAGCCACTGTGCCCTGAGTCTGCTGGGGCTAGTCTGTCTATCCCGTCTCTTGAGGGGACCTGCTTCCAAGGTTGGGAGACAGTGGGCTAAAGGGGTGTATAATGCAGACCTGTTGGGCAGGGTTCACTAGCCAAATAATACTCCATGGGTGAGGTTTCTTGGCAAAACTGCGTGATGTGACTAGTAAAAATGGGCTAACGTCAATCCTTGTCACCTGTTTGCAGGAACGTAGCGGCTCTACCATCTCCCCTATCCTGACTGCAGTACAGTCTAAAATGGCCCCACCCACCTTCAACAGAACCAACAAGTTCACTGCAGGCTTTCAGAACATTGTGGATGCTTATGGTGTGGGGAGCTACAGGGAGATGAATCCAGGTAAAAAGACACGTGCTTTGCTGCAGCCTGAAGATGAGATCCTGCCAAGGGCGTGGGTCAAAAGGGAAGGCCTCCGGTCTCTGACCACACTTTGTGATCCAAAACCACATATGTCACAGCTGAACCAAATTCTCTGCTGGTGCAAATTAGTTCAGCTCCATTGACTACAGTGAAACTGCACCCCTTTACACGTGGCATAGAGTCTGGCCTTCTGACCCTAGTGGTTGATTTAAAAAGCTGATTCTTGTTGAGGCCCTTCAGTGAAACTGAGCTCCTGTCTGTCTCCTTCCATCAGCTCCATACACTATCATTACCTTCCCCTTCTTGTTCGCGGTGATGTTTGGAGATTGTGGCCACGGGGCTGTTATGCTGGGCTTTGCCCTCTGGATGGTCACTAACGAGAAGACACTTTTGGCCCAGAAAAGCAATAACGAGGTGAGTTTCCTAGGGCTGAATGCATCCTGTCAGCCTTGCAATGGGTTCCAAAACCCTTACTCAATACTGAAGGCATCTAAACCCCAAAACGTTAAATGAATTTTCTTCTGTAAAACTCAGAGGACCTAAGAGGCCTTGCTGTTTGGCAAGTAGTTCCTCTGCCTAATAATAACACAAAGGGCCAGATCGCCCCAAACACGCTCTAACTTTGCATCTGCAGTTTCATGCACCCGCATATATGTCTGTACAAAACTGCAGCTGGCATTTGTATGTACAAATTGGGGCTCAGTTTTCAGAAGTTGGATACTAAAGTCAGGCTCTTAAATCCACCTTTAGGGGTCTAAGTAATTGGCCTGATTTTCAAAAATGTTGAGCAACCAGCAGCTCCCATTAAAATGGCTGGGTGTTCAGCACGTCTGAAATTAAGCCATTTCTGTAGGAACATCTTATGCAAGCATGAACATCTGGAAATACGGGGAGTGAGTGAATGACTCTGTAAAAGAATTCCTCTCTCGAGGCATGCTGCACAGTGCGAGAATTGCTGTGTTGTGTGATGGTTGCTTGCTCTCCCTGAATTCTTCCCTTGCAGATTTGGAACACCTTCTTTGGTGGGCGCTACCTGATCCTGCTCATGGGCATATTCTCCATTTATACTGGCTTTATCTACAATGACTGCTTCTCCAAATCTTTCAACATCTTTGGTTCTTCCTGGCATACCCGCCCCATGTTTAGAAACAACACGTGGAAGTAAGTGGTAAATGATGTAAAAACAAAAAGCAAGATGACATGTAATGGAACAATATTTTGTTCCCTGGGGATTAAAAGAAAGACCTGCTGAGGATGCATGTGGGGTTGGGCTGAATCCCTGGGGTGAATTCATGTGTGAATGGATCAAGCTGTATGACTGAATTCACGTTTGGACAAATCTCATCTCAAAATCAAGGTGTATTTTAACAGATACTTAAAATAGCTGCTGACTTGGGGAGGGGCCATCATAAGCGTAGTGGACTCCATCACCCGGCACATGGGAGTATGACCTGGCTTTCCCGTTCCTCACCTCTCTCTCTCTCATTCCACTTGCCTCCCACTCACCTTTCCCAGCCCCCTTTTACTCCTGGAGCCTGCCCTGCCCACTTCTTCTCCTCCCCTGTCTGTACACAGCCCCATATCACTATAACAGGGTTAAAAAAAGAACTAGATAAATTCATGGAGGATAGGTCCATCCATGGCTATTAGCCAGGATGGGCAGGGATGGTGTCCCTAGCCTCTGTGTGCCAGAAGCTGGAATGGGCGACAAGGAATGGATCACTTGATTACCTGTTCTGTTCATTCCCTATGAGGCACCTGGCATTGGCCACTGTCAGAAGACAGGATACTGGGCTGGGTGGACTTTTGGTCTGACGCAGTATGGCCGTTCTTATATTCACGATCCGGCTTCATTGTCAGTATCCAAGAGATTCCAAGGCCCAATAAATTCCTGGACTGAGATTCTTTGATGTACCAAAACTCTCATGCTCCGGGAGCTTGGGAAGCTTCTGGCATAATTTAAACAGTGTTGGGGGCCTGTCTAAATTATGGCAGCCTCTCCTGGACTGCCCTATGGGCCGCAGTACTGCCTGGAACCTCTGCAGAACTGTGTGCTAAGGCCCAGTCCCACCTCCAGTCCTGCCACCGACATGGTCCTTATGATGCTAGCAAGGGGGGTCTTGGAAGGCAGCTTTATGGCAGTTTTCCACAGTTCCTGTTCTGGGGAGCCCCCACTCCTGTCCAGCTTACAGGGCTTTTTGAGCCCTTTACACTGCTCCCTCCAGCCCTTTTACCAGGTGTGAAGGGACTGGAATGAGGGTGAGGATCTAGCCCCTAGTATCCACACATCAGGGAGAAGTGGATTTGTAACATTCCTTCAGATTTTTCAATGACAATGTGAACAATCAAAATGCTAGAGAGCAATTGCCTAGACGTTCCGGAATTGTTCGGATGCTACCTTGATGTGTTTCCTCCCAGACTCATTGTAGCTGGAATAGGAGTGTCAGGCCTTGTATATCCAATATAGACACGTATGTGTGTACACACACACACACACACACACACATGTATAGCATATGTACACGCACAATGCCACTGTAGGCCTTGGGTATATGACACTTTTAATTTTGTAGTACTTAGCACTCTTGATAGAGAAAAACCTCAGGTTGAGGCAGTAAGAACCTGCCCCTTCTCTTTTCTTTTATAGTCCACATGTTCTTGAAGAAAATCAACTATTGCAGTTGGATCCAGCGATCCCTGGAGTCTACTCAGGAAATCCATATCCATTTGGAATTGATCCGGTAATAAAGTTCAGTTGGTCCAAGATCTTTAGTTATATTCCTTCCTCACATCTCCAGATCTAGTACATCAGCAGCTTGTGTATAGCCTTCAAATATGCAAGCAGTCCCTCCCGAAGCCACATTGGCCACTTCCTGCTCTTTGCAAGTCCATTACACCTTAGTTATGGAGTCTTTTAGGATGCTCATCTTCAGCCATCAAGATTTTAGTACAATATTCCTTCCCCTCATGCCATGACCAATAGATAGAGGCTGTGTGGTCTGCAGGCTTGTGCACAGATTTGGGACTTGGGAAATTCTGAGTCTAATCCTTGCTCTGCCTGTGAGTCAGTGGATTTAATTTACCCAGCTGCATAAGGATAATGATAACGTGTACCTATGTATCTCATCATTTTGATTTGTGGATTAACTCCTTAATGTGTGTACAGTGATTTAAAGCACTGAATAAATGTAAGGATTATTAATGTCTCCAAATTTGAGTTATTGACATCTAATACCCCATCATTGCAATTTTGTGTGAACCCCTTTTCTTCATGCTGGGTATGAAATTCAGTTAGCACCAAGTGGTCACTAGCACCAACCTCCCTACTTCCCTTTCATTCTCATCCAGCATGCCTCTGTTCGTAAAAGAGCTAGATGTGATTTCATTGTCAAAAAACAAGGCAAAGAAACTCATAGCAGCATAGTAACATGTTAATGTCCTGGGCCCAGACCTGGCAGTGTAGCTGAGAAGCATTCACTGCAATTCAAGAAGTGGCCTTAAAGTGGGTTTAAGCCAGCTGTATGTTCCCTCCCCCACTCCTGGGACCATCTGTGTCCACTCGCTGGTGTAAATTAGAACAGCCGTAAGCTTTTATTTACTCTGGCTGCTAATTCTCCCAGTGGGCTATTCTGGCATCCAAGGATGTGGGGGGAGGAGGGCAAAAGTGGACAATGGGCATATTCCACCGGCTGTGCATAGAAGACATTACAGTGGCTCCATGTATGCCATCTGAGGATTCCCCGGCACTCTGGTAATCCACCGGTGATTGGGTCAGCTAGCTTTAGGGCAGGACATGGGCTTTGCTGCATAATTATTATTAGTTAATTGGATTTTATTGAAACAAAGCAATTATCCCAGCTGTGTCATTTAACTGGAATGTAGATGTGCAGCATACAGCAACATGAAAGTGGACAAGAATAACTGTGATGAGCCCAGCAGGCCACTAGATGGCAGCTTTTCTCTCCAGTACTGCACAGGTTTAGCTGAAAGTTCTAACAGGAATCCTAACAAAGAAGCAGGCTGTAAGAAAATGGACAGTGCCGCACATTTCTTGGTGTGTTTGCAGGGTTGTTGTAGCCGCGTCGGTCCCAGGATACGAGAGAGACAAGGTGGGTGAGGTGATATGTTTTATTGGACCAACTTCTGTTGGTGAGCTTGGAAGTTTCTCTCACTTCAGCAACAGAAGTTGGTCCAATAAAAGATATCACCTCACCCGCCTTGTCTCTCTGCTTTTTTTAATATGACCATTTCTATGGGATTTAACCAGTTCACTCATTATAAAGGCCTGGCTTGTTTCTTTTGTGGAGAATACTTTTGTACGGGTTTAGTAGGATGGTATGATGCATTTATACCTTGAAGAGAAATAGTCACCCTAGACTGAGATCTGACTGTTTTGGGGTCTCCTTCAAAATGATAGTATATCCTACTCTAAAGCGTGTGTAGAAGCTAGTATGTTACTAGCTAAATAAATAAATAACTAGTATGTTACTTTCCCAGCAAATCTCCCTTCCCATCCAGCCTCCCTCCCCCCCAACCCCGCTCCCCGGCTCCTTTTTATACTGTATCTCACAAGTATTGCCTGAAGAGGAAAGTAGGTATCTACTCAACATCCTCCACAGTGGAAAACGAGGCAAATAAACTATTTGAATTACATGCAAGGTACTTTTCATCCTTAATTTCTCGCTCAGCTTCAGGTAGTCCAGTGAATCCTCTGATTCTCTTACAGGCTTTCCTGCCTTCAATGGTTTCCATAACCATAACGGTTCAGCTGCTCCTTTAAGTGGTGACCAGAGCTCTCTCTCAGTTTCATGCATGAGAATAGTCTTTCTTGAGTTGAAATGAGCACGTGTTCTACAGGTCACTGTTTCCTCCAGCGAACATGGAGACCTTTTTTATAGTGGATGAAGGCAGGAAGGATATTCGCATTGTTATCCACCTCTGCTGTCGAGAGAGACATCACAGTCCAGTGGTGCTGGAACAATTTTTATAATGAGGGTGCTGAGGGTGGAGACTATGTATTTGCGTTGTTATTACTACTTCGAGCCAGGGGGTGCAGCAGCACCCGTAGTTCCAGCATCTATGGCACAGTCTAGTGGCTAGTGCCTGACGCTGGAGAGATCAGGGTTGTATTAACAGCTCTTCCACCGGCCTGCCATGTGCATGATCTTAGGTCACTTCAGCACTCCGGGCCTCAGTTTCCTCATCTGTTTAAAAACAGGATAATAATTATCTTGGAAATCTTTGGGTGAAAAGCTTTATATAAATCCAGTGTATTATGAGTCAGACTTAGATTTCAGTCATTTTGGACCGTTCGAAGTAGAACTAGCAAAAGGAGTTTGATGGCATTTGAAATTAATGGTCTAATGATTTTTCACCTGTCATTATCAAAAGCATTCCCCCAAATCCTGCTGTTTTCATCCATTTCTCCCTTCGCTTTTCTGAAGATCTGGAACATCGCTGCAAACAAGCTGACGTTCTTAAACTCCTACAAAATGAAGATGTCTGTCGTCATGGGGATTACGCAGATGGTCTTTGGGGTCACACTCAGTCTTTTCAACCACATGTAAGTGTAACGGTTTCGCGCATGCCTTTTAAAGGCTGCTCTGGGTTACTGGGCTAGAGGCGTGGACTCTAAGCCTGTTGCTGCTGCTCATGAATAGTTTCGTGGCTTTAACTCCTTCTCTGAAGCCTGGGCACCGCACCCTCGTCTGGTACAGTGGAAAATCCTGATAAGGATCAAGTGTTGGCCAGAATATTTTATCCTTATCAGCAAGTGATTCTTATGTACTTATGTTTTACGTATTTTCCACGGCCTTAGCTTCCACTGAAGGAGATTTGCATTCCTGGCCTTCAGCCTTGCAGAAAATTCTCCCCAGCCCAACATTCCCTGTACCGTTCACTTTTCTACCACAGTTATCGCTGAGTCAGGGGTCCCAGTAACCGCACACTTGTGTCTCAGCCTACTTTCAACATGTTTTAGTGCGGATGGGACCTAGCGATGTCCCTGTAAGTAAGTGAAAGCCTTGGACTATTGTTTGTATCAAAGCCTCTACTTAAGCCTGTAGGAAAACAGGTTGGAAGTAAGGTATGTCTGCACTTGACAGCTGAGTCAGAAGACCCATTTACGACATGGTTACAGTTTGCAGTGCCAATTGGACCTTAGCTGGTGCTCATTTATCATGACGAGCACAGTATGGGCTTGGCTACACGTACGTTTTATAGCACTCTAACTTGCTGGCTCAGGGGTGTGAAAAATCACCCCCCCCTCCGAGCGCAGCAAGTCAGAGCGCTTTAAAGCACTAGTGTAAACAGGCTCCGAGCTCTGGGAGCTATTCCCCTCGTGGAGGTGGGTTACCAGGAGTGCTGGGAGAGCTCTCTCCCAGCGTTCGTGCACGACCACACTCGCACTTCAAAATGCTGCCATGGGAGTGCTCCCGCGACAGCGCTCTGAAGTTTCCAGTGTAGCCATGCCCTATGAAAACCTAGCTAGGTGAGGAGATAGACCTGTGATGGGACACAGATCTACCGTTCGTAAGATAGGGTAGTAGCCACAGGAGGGCTGTGCATAGGGTGACCATAGGTCCCGTTTTGGCTGGGACAGTCCTCTTTTTAAGCTCTGTCCTGGCTGTCCCGACTTTTTTGACAAAAATGGGCATTTGTCCTGTTTGCTGTTCCCAGCTGATCAGGTGGCAAGAGCAAATGAACGAATGCCCAGTTTAGCAAAAAGCTCGGATGCACCCCCCCAGGGGGGTGCAGAGGAACATTGTGGGGGTGGGGGGCCAGCGATGCGAGGTGCTGGGCAGCAGGGCTTATGGGGTCAGCCCCAGCAGGTACGGGGCTCAGGTGCTCAACCCCAGCCGCAGGAGGCATGGGGTAGGGAGTTCTGGTGGGGGGGTCAGCCTCAGCCCATAGTGATGTGGTGCTCGGGGGGGGTCAGCTGCAGTGCGGCATTGGGCTCAGGTGCTCAGCCCCAGCCGCAGGTGACATGGGGCTCAGGGGGGTGGGGGTCAGCCCCAGTCATGGGCAGCACGAGGCACGGAACTTGGGGGTTCAGCCCCAGCCCTGGGCGGCGCAGAGCTCGGGGAGTGAGCCCCAGCATTGGGTGGCATGGGGCACGGAGATCAGGGGAGGGGAGGTCAGCAATGGGTAGCAGGGGTATGGTCAGTTCTGGCGAGACCTATGGGCAGGGGGAAGGGTGGCTCAGGCGAGCCCCATGGGCACGGGGGAGGGCAGCTCGAGCGAGCCCTGTGCCATCCCGTTTTTAGTTTAGGAAATATGGTCACCCTAGCCATGCAGCAACCCTGCTGATCGTGCTGGTGCCCCACACCTGCACTTCACCCACATCGAGGCTGATTCTTCGGTTTACTGCAGGTGAAGCGAATTTTCCCTCTAATGCAGATGGGCAAGCCCTGTGTGTTGATGCACATCACTGCTCCAATTCATTGCTGAAACCAAACCAAGTGCAATATGTCACCAGTTTTCACAATCTCTTCTTGATTAGGGTTGTGGCTTTTCTGCTGAGTGATCTCTGTGTGTGTGTATGTGTGTTCTTGATTTCACAAACTATTTTCAGAGATACAGAAGTGCAGTTAATTTTTTATGTAGAATCTATAGCTTTTTTGGCTAAAATCTCTCTCTCTGGGCCTGATCCAGAGCCCACTATAGTTAATGGAAGTTTTTCCATTGACTTCAGTGGGCTTTGGATCAGGCCTTATATGTATAATACATCCACAAAACCCAGACTCTGTTCTGGGATCTCACGGAGGTTGTGTAGTGGATGAGGCTGCCTATAGGACCCTCGTTTGCTGAAAAGTCAGAAGGTACATAGTGAATGAAGCAGGAAACTGCAGGAAGAGGAAGGCTGGTCTCATAGTTAAGGCAGTTGAACGCTCCCCTGGAGAACTGGATTCTATCCCTGCCTCTGCCATAGAGTTCCTGTGTGATGCCGGGCAAGTCCCTTAAACCAAACTTTTCCCAGGTGGCCCCTAACTGTGTATTCCTCATTTTCAGAGCACCCAACTTGAGACCCTGGGTCTGATCTACAGAAGTGCTTAGCCCTCACAGCTGTAACTGCAGTCAGTGGGAGCTGTGCTTTGAACACAGTGTTATATAAAGCTAAGCACTGTGAAAAGTCAGGCCCTGTATGCCTCAAATTGGGCACCCAAAATTACTGGGCACTTTTGACTTTAATCTGTATGCCTCAGTTCCCCATCTGTAAAATGGGGCTAAAAACCTCTCGCCTCAGAGGGGTGCTGTGAAAATAAATTCACCAGTGCTTGTTAGGAACTAACGTAATATGATGAGAGCACCATAGAAAAGCCCATAAGGAAATTAATAATTTTGCATTCAGTGCAGGTTGTGGATGGTATGCAATAAATAAGGCCTGGGGTCACACAGGGAGGAGAAAACAAAACATTGAATAACTGCTCATTCAGCGAGCACCATCCCTCCTGTGCACTGACTGCAGCAGGGATCCTATAGAAAAGTAGTATGTGATCATGCACACACACAAGGGGGTATGAATTAGGGCTGCACGGGCAATCTTAATTCTAGCATTTCCTAATGTTTGCTACTTTAACATTCTTTTAATGTACTTTTTTAATGTAATAATCTATAAAGATGCTCAGATACCATAGTGATAGGCAAAGTGTAAGACCTGAATAGAATATGTGTAAAATAATATTTATATCTTAATAGTACCTTTAATCCCTAAATTTGCCCAAGTCACACGTTTCTCCCTTGTCCATCCATAGCTGTACAATGCTAGTTTCATTTTTCGGAGACTACATTATGTGCTCCACAGCCCTAACCCAGTGACCTTATCCCGGGTGTGCCGCACCAATCCCTTCGGTGGGGTTCTGTCTTTCCAGCTACTTCAAGAAAACCATAAACATCGTCCTGCAGTTCATTCCAGAGATGATCTTTATCCTCTGCCTGTTTGGTTACCTGGTCTTCATGATTATTTTCAAATGGTGCCGCTTCGACGTCCATGTATCCCAGAAAGCACCGAGCATTCTCATCCACTTCATCAACATGTTTCTGTTTAATTACAACGATCCTACAAACGGTCCCTTATATCCACACCAGGTAATGACTCGAGTATATTTACACCTAGTTTTACCCCAAGTTTAGAGAGCCATTTCAGCCCAGCTTCATTAACTGGTGTGTGTGGGCCCCAAGCTATGTTAGTTTGAAAATTAGACAAGCACTGGTATAATAAGCAGTTTAGACTGGTCCTACCTTTCAAACAGTTCAAGTCTGTTGAGAAAATTTCTATGGGTCAAACATACAGCTATGGGTAGCATAAAATCCCTCCTTGACCTGTAAGGGGTTAAGAAGCTCAAATAATCTGGTTGGCACCTGACCAAAAGGACCAATAAGGGAAGAAGATACTTTCAAATCTGTGCGGTGGAGGTTTTGTTTGTTCTCTCTCGGACAGAGAGGGACCAGGGCAGGAAAAAAAGATCTCCTAAAACCCTACCTGAAATAAGCATCTAAGATTACAAAAATTGTAAGTAATAGCAAGGAAATGCATTAGATTATCTGTTGTTTTAGCTTGTGAATTTTCCCTGTGCTAAGAGGGAGGTTTATTCCTGTTTTTGTAACTTTGAAGTTGAGCCTAGAGGGGAATCCTCTGTGTTTTAAATCTTTTTATTACCCTGTAAAATTACCTTCCATCCTGATTTTACAGCGGTGCTCCTTTTTTCTTTATTATAAAGTTCTTCTTTTAAGAACCTGATTGAATTTAGTGTCCTAAAGAAAGGGTCTGGTCTGTACTTTTATTAAAGGCAATTGGTTGGTATATTATTCTCAAGTGAAGGGGTTTGGGGGATATTTTGGGGAAATAGGAACTCCAAGTGGTCCTTTTCTTGAATCTTTGTCTAAATCACATGGTGGTGGCAGCAATCCCGTCCAAGGACAAGGAAAGGATTTGTGCCTTGGGGAAGTTTTAACCTAAGCTGATAGAAATAAGCTTAGGGGGTCTTTCATGCAGGTCCCCACATCTGTATCCCAAAGTTCAGAGAGGGGAGGAAACCCTGACAGGGTCAAATTCTGCCCTCCATCACACCTCCATGTGTGGTGGGTTGTGTAGGGTGGAATTTGGTTCTAGTGAAAGCAGTATCTCCTCTTAATGTCTAACCCTGCTGTTTTTTTGTTCTGTGAGAGGCAAATCCTGTCTCCAGGCAGCGAAATCAACGTTGTTACTGGGGAAGCGCAGAGGGGCTCAAGTGCCAGGTGCCAGGCTGGGGAGCATTGTTTTACTGGAATTCAGGTTGCTCCGGTAGTGAGGAAATGGGTCTAATTGCTGACCCCAGTGATGACGCGCCCAAGACTGGGAGAGTGAGTGTGGAAGCAAAGCTGTGGTGCTCTATTGTCTCGTGGTGACTCCGTTTTTAGGGCTGCTCATAAATTTTTTGGCGAAACTATTTTTGACATAAAACCAGGTTTTTGACAAAGCAAAATTTTTTCCAGAAATGTCTGCTTTCCTCTAGAATTTCTGATTTTTCATCGGAAAAGCTGAAAACTCAAAATTTTTTGGCTGAAAACCGAAATGTATTTGTTTTCAGGCAATTTTTGATCAAAAATTATTTGGTTTGGAGGTTCTTTACTTTTAATGAAAAGTCAAAATCTTACACCAAAAGAAAACTGTTTTCCTACCAGCTCTGTCCATTTGGTCAGATAATACATGAGAAGATGTTTTTTTCTAACTGTCAGCCCTGCAAATTCATGCTGGCTTCACAAAGTCCAGCTGTGTTCTTTCTGGCTCGTACATACTTAATCTCTAATAAGGAAGGTTCTGCAGGACAAATTCTGCCCTTCGTCGCATCTGTGCAACCCTACAGCATTCTGAGGTCAGATTTCTGTCCTGCAGTTTGGACTCAGTTGCCAAGACTGTTGTTGATGCCTAAGATGGAATAGACTCGCTGTCCAATAGCTGTGTGGGGTCTGCAGTGTTAACAGGAGTGCAAAGGAGTGCAAACTGCAGTGTTAACAGGAGTGCAAATATGCTTATTTTTGTCACCAAGCAAGCAGATGACACTCTGAAGGTACACAGGGAGCAGACTGGTTGAGTGAGAAGGGACCATTTTCACTGAATCACTTTTCTGACCATAATTGCACTTGCAAAGCTTTTTTAAAAAAAGCTTTTGTGACGTCCCTTTAACAGATTTTTTTTTTCCCCCCTTGGTCCCTTGTAGGAAGAAGTCCAGAGCTTTCTGGTCATATTTGCCCTGATAGCCGTTCCCTGGATGCTTCTGTTTAAACCTTTCATCCTCCGAGCCAATCACCGGAAAGCTCAGCGTATGGTAAGGGCACAAGTCCGTCGCTGCAATCAGAAGTTGCAGACAGCTCTGTTTTCACTACATGGGGCCAGAGCTGAAGATTAGAGGTGGGATTTTCCAAAGCACTCAGCATAGGACCTAACTCTGCTCCCGTTGAAGTTAACGGGAGTTATTTACCAGCAATGTTCCCTCTAATTTTTGACAGGCCGTGTGCACAAAAAAATTAATTCTGTGCAAACTGTTGTGTGTGTGGTGTTTTGCCGTGTGTGCGGGGTTTAGGATCTGTGTGCACACGCGCGCAGCTTAGAGGGAACAGTGTTTACCAGTGACTTTGATTGGAGCAGAGTTAGGCCAACACTGAGTGTTTTTTAAAAACTATATCCTAGGTCAGAAGCAGTTAGAAAAAAGTAATTGTGAGGCCAGTGGTCTAGTGATTACCTCAGTTCCCTGCTGTGCTCAGTTCACAATCACTGTTATGGCTGATTGCTTGCTCCATATAAACGGGGAGCAGGGCAGAAATGGTGCTCTCAGGGAACGTATACAGTACCTGGGGAAATGCCTGATTTAAAAGTGATTGACCACTTGTAAATAATGCTTTCCTCCTTAAATGATAGAACTCATCTGAGCAAGTTTTAAAGCCCCTGGTCCTACTCTGTTGCACATAACAGTCAAAGCTGCTTGTGAATTCTGTTCTTTATCACATTTGTTTCTAATTTACTTCTCTTGGTAGTTAGATGTAGTGACTGGAGTATCTTTTATATGGCACAGATGTTTTCATTTAAAAAGAGATCAGCTAGTTATGCTAAGTGACCTTTTTCAGTCCAGTAGCTCATAACCTATCATTTGTCCTGTAACTTCTTACTGTGTAACTCTTCTGGGATTTTCAGGCAAGTTTTACATTGTTGACTCCAGCTTCTGCTTTACGCCAATAACATTTGATATCTTTCCTCCTCTTTCCATCTTTCCCCCCTATTCCAACCAAAGATTTTCATATGTCGGCTGTCTGATCAGATCTTAGATTTGCTCAGTGGTTTGAGCATTGGCCTGCTAAACCCAGGGTTGTGAGTTCAATCCTTGAGGGGGCCATTTAGGGATCCGGGGCAAAAATTGGGGATTGGCCCTGCTTTGAGCAGGGGGTTGGACTAGATGACCTCCTGAGGTCCCTTCCAACCCTGATATTCTATTCTATGATTTGGCCAGATTCATACAGCTCCAACAAAAGGCGCTCTTTGTATGATATTCAAGACAACTCTAAGATAAGCGGGTATCACAGAGATTACTGGTGCAACAGAACAAAACACATTATTATGAGACCTTTCCTACAAAACATGTTGGAAGCATTAAAGAATGCCAGGATCCGGCCTAACAAGCTGCTATATCACTACTAGAATGAGACTTTTATTGTGCCCTATATTATGTTGGCTATAGGATTCTTCACATACTCGTTCATGGTCTTTGGAGGCATGGATCAAGTCATCCTGTGTGTATTATAATGCTGTGCACTTTGATGATGCTCCACAAATACTGATTATGGAGAGAGGGTGGATAGTCTTGAGATTTTGTCACCGGATGTAGGTCAGGAGATCTGGATTCTGTTCCCAGATCTCTCTCTCAGACTTACTGTGTGACCTTGAGCAAATCACTCAGTCTCTGTGAGGCTGATTCTCTCCTCTGGCTTGTAACAGCGTGACTCCATTGGCTACAACTATTCTCGATTTGCATTGGTGTGATTGCAAGGAGCAAATCAGGCTTTCAGTGCCACAGTGTCCTCATCTGCCCAATGCAGATGGTATCCCCCTGCCTCACAGAGGGGTTGCGAGGCTGAAGGTAGTGCATGTAAATTATGTTGCAATCCTTGGCTGGAAGATGTTCTAGAAATTAAAGAATTTATTTATTCCTAGTGATGGAGGCAGCAATACTCTCTTTCTCTAGTCTAATAAATGTCTGACTGTCGCTGAAATCACCAATATGTCACACATAGTCTGTGCTACAACAATATAGGGGAATTATGTTCCACATACGTATAGGTATAGTTACATAGTGCATCTATTGACCTGTAGGACCACTGAGGCAATTTGAATAATACAAACCTTGCCCCTCTCTTTTCTTTTTTGAAAGCTCCAGACACCAGCCATTTCAGAAAACCCTGCTGGTGACATTGAAGTGGAGATCATTGACTCCAATCACGCCAAGAAAGCTGGTCAGGAAGACCATAGTGGTGGCCATGCGGGACATGACCATGATGAAGAGGTAGGGAAATCAGAACACGGGACAGGGGGAGGAGCAGCCCTTATGAATTCTACCTGCAAGTAGGTCAGACTGGAATGTGGATGATCTTCTGCAAGGCCAAACTGAGGTCTTGGAATTTGCCTGCGGCCTTTTCAATAGTTTCAGGGAAAGCTCTTGAACCCATTCCTTGTAAGAGAAGAGCCCCCTGAACCTTAACCCAATCCTCTGACCAAATCTGAACCTAAACTTTGTTGAGATTCAGACAGGTATAACGCTCCATCCCCTTCCACTCCCCATCTATTATTGTTCATTTTCATGCCTCACTGGGTTTATAGCTGGCCAAATAAAGCCAGCGTGTAGCATATCATAATGTACTTCCTGTGGGAGAACCTGTTCTTTTTTATCTTCTCACCCAGTTCTGTGAACCCATGAGGTTCAGATTTTGAGGCTAAGCATCGGAGGTTTTGGGTGTGAACCTAACTATAGGAACTTCCAGACTGGATCAGACTTCAGGCCCATCCAGTCCCATACCCTGTCTGTGATATTGGCCAGTACCAGCCGCTTCAGAGGAAGGCGTAAGGGCCTTGCAGAAGGCAGATGTAGAACAATCAGCTCCCCATAGAAGTCTCATCCTGCTCTCTAATTATTAGAGTTGGCTTAAGCCCTGAAGCCCAAGGTTTAACATCTCCCCCACCTTCTGAGGTTTTGCCCGTCACGAAGGTCTGGTTTACACTACAAACTTCTATCGGCATAACTATGTTGCACAGGGGTGCAAAAAATCCACACCCCTTAGTGATGTAGTTATACCAACCTAACCCCTATGTAGACAGCACTGTGTCAGCAGGAAAGCTTCTCCCGCTGACATAGCTACCGCTCTTGGGAAGTTGGATTAACTACACCGATGGAGAGCTCTCTTCTGTCGGTTTAGAGCGTCTTCGTTAAAGTGCTACAGCGGAGCAGCTGCATCGGTGCAATGTTTTAAATGTAGACTTGCCCAAAGGAAAAGCAGTTGTCCTGGTGGAAAAAGCACAGGAGTGTTCGGCATTAAAAGAACCTGAAATCTGGAGAGGAAGGTGAGAGCAACTAAGATAGTGACAGAAGTTGAGCGTAATTCTCACCTGAATGTACTGATCCAACACCCACTGAAGACAATAGAAAAACTCTCGTTGATTTCAGTAGTGTTGGATCAGCCCCTTTGTGCTCCACATTTATGTCAGGGTTGCACCCTTGCAGCCTGTAACGTGTGTGTGTGGCAGGGGAGGGGGCCATTAGGCCTCATTCATTTGAACTGGGGGAACCCAGGATGTGGGCCTCTGGCAGCAGACACTCTGCCTAGACTGGGGTTCACAGCAGTCCCAGATGCTTCAGGGGGAGGGGGTTCAGTCTCAGCTGGCAGTTCGGGAAGTGGGATTGGCTGGCTGAGGAGGGAGATGGCTCTTAAGAAATGCACTGATTCGGCGTATGTCCCCAGAAGCATCTGCCACCAGGTTTCCTGTGCAGTTCCAGCCATAAACTAAAGCTTCAGGCCTTAGGGGAGCCCAAGGAGGACAGTGGTCATCTCACTGCCACCCCCCAGCAGGGTTAAATTGTAGGGATGGTAAAGGGTAGTTCTTTAGCAGTTGCCTCAAGTTGCCTTTCTTCCGAATGGTGGGCTGGGAAAATAAAGGAGAAGGAACAATTTTCAAACCTTTCCTTTTGACCTGTGAAGTACCCATGTGTTGCTCCCACTGCCATGAAGAGGAGAAAGGAGACCAATGTGCAGCACATTAAGGCAGCACTGCGCTGTTCACTTACGCTCATTTAGTGCTGCTTGTTCAGCAGCTTCATTTTTACATCATTCCAGTTCAGTTTTGGCGATACGTTTGTCCACCAAGCTATCCACACGATTGAATACTGCCTGGGCTGCATCTCCAACACAGCATCCTACCTTCGGCTCTGGGCCCTCAGCTTGGCTCATGCACGTGAGTTATCACTCTGTGTTCGTTATTCTTCAGGTAGTGACTGTGAAAGGCTGCTACAGAAAGAATTTCAGTAGAGCTGGTTGGGAATTTTTTGTCAAAAAGTTTTCTGGGGAAAATTTTGGTTTCCCCAAAAATCAGGGAAATTGCCCATCAGGAAAATCAAACCAAATGTCAACCCAAATAAACGTGTTTTGGTTCGTCGAACAAAATCAAAATGTTTTGTGGCAATTCAATCTGTTCACCTGAACTGCCGCAGCGTGGGGCACGGGGTCACTTGCAGGTTTAAACTAGTGTAAATGGTGGATTATCTGTAATTTGAAATCTTTAAACCATGATTTGAGGACATCAGTAACTCACCCAGAGGTTATGGGCCTACTACAGGAGGGGGTGGGTGTGGTTCCATGGTCTGCGATGTGCAGGAGGTCAGACTAGATGATCATTATGGTCCATTTTGGCCTTAAAGTCCGAGTCCCTCTAGTGTCTTGTAATTGTGTTTCCTCATGTCCATGCTGTGGCCTTGGCTCTCTGGCTGAATCTACATTTCCCATAATGCACTGATTGAACTATCATGGGAAGAGGTAGCACATCCGGGGAACCCAGCCCATAAAGGAGAATGAGAGCATGAGGCACCAGAATTACAACTCCCCACGAGGCACCGGGGCAGCTCAGGCAGACACAGATTAATGTCAAACTGACGTGAAAAGAAATATTTTGATTACGTGCAGCAAATAAAAATGAAACATTTTGATGTGGGAATAGCTAAACTTTTCATTTTGATCTGAAATTTTCCAATCAAAATTTTTTAGAACTCTCCATTTCATGAAAAATTTCAATATGTCAACTTTTCATCCTGATTTGGGATGAAACAAATGTGAAAATATCAGAATTCCCCGTAGGACAGAATTTCTGATTTTTTGACCAACTCTAAGTATTATTATATATTTATTATTTATATTTTTGTGGCACCCAGGAGTCCTAGTCATGTACTGGGGACCCCACTGTGCTAAATACTGTCCAACACAGTACCAGACAGTCCCTGCCCCCAAAGAGTTTACAATCTAGAAATGGGCAACTACAGAAGGAAGGAGTGCAGAGATCCCTGGATTGGAAGGGGTGAGCTGCACTTCCCCTTATAACAGCCTTGTTGGCACATAAGTGAGTCTAATAGGACTTAATTAGAAGCCAAGTCACACTAGCCTTATACTGGAGATAAAGTGTTAAAAAGTATAAGACATTTGAGTAAAAGGGTGACATGCACTTAAATATACAGGTAACCCTTTTATGAACATCTGAACACCTGTTTTTCTTGGGAGGTTTAGCAGAGGTGTTCATTACAACTGTTGGCACCTAAGATGATAGCCCATTCATCTGAACTCTTACATCAAAATATAGTCTATGGATCTTTCTGTACTGTCCAAGGAGATAGAAGAAGGATGATCCAATGGTTAGGGTGCCAGCATGGACTGTAGGAGAGCTGAGTTCAATTCCTTGCTTTGCCACAGACTTACCGTGTGACCTTGGGCAAGTCACTTAGCGTCTGTTCCCCATCTGTAAAATGGGGATAGTAGCACAGAGGTGCTGTGGAGAGAAATACAATGAAGATTATTAGGTGCCTAGATAATATAGTCAAGAGGGACATGTAAAAACTAGGGCTGTTGATTAATCACAGTTAACTCATGTGATTAACTCAAAAAAATTAATCGTGATTAAAAAGATTAATTGCAGTTTTAATCGCACTGTTAAACAACGGACTACCAATTGAAATTTATTAATATTTGTGGGTGTTTTTCTACATTTTCAAATATATTGATTTCGATTACAACACAGAATACAAAGTGCTCACTTTATATTATTATTTTTTATTACAAATATTTGCACTGGAAAAATGATAAACAAAAGAAATAGTATTTTTCAGTTCACCTCATACAAGTACTGTAGTCCAATGTCTTTATCGTGAAAATGCAGCTTACAAATGTAGATTTTTTTTGTTACATAACTGCACTCAAAACCAAAACATTGTAAAACTTTAGCGCCTACAAGTCCACGCAGTCCTACTTCTTGTTCTGCCAATCGCTCAGACAAACAAGTTTGTTTACATTTACAGGAGATAATGCTGCCCTCTTCTTATTTACAATGTCACCTGAAAGTGAGAACAGGTGTTCGCAAGGGACTTTTGTAGCCGGCGTTGCAAGGCAAAATCATAGAATAGACTGATCAGAGAAATAATTTTGAACCCCAAGAGAACCCACCTTTTACACAGGCACCTATTGCCTGCGATCACAGATCTTAACATTAGCTGGAGATCAAGTAGACAGTCAGCGGTAAGAAAGGGAACTGATTTTGGCAGTAAGGATGAAATGCAAAACCATGAAGGACACTCCTGGCATCCCACTGTCTGAGGGACCAGAACTACTAAAATGGCACAGACTATTATAACTCTGATAGAAACAAAAGGGAGATCTCAGGAGAAAGCAGCCCGGATTTCTCTAAAGATCTCTGGCAGGTGCAGTCACACACACAGCTCCGCAAAAGGATATAGAGCCAGATCCTCAGCTAGTGTAAACTGGCAGTACTCCACTGAAGTCAATGGGGCTCTACGGAGGACCAGGATGTTACACCTCAGCTGCAGTATATACCCACTTCCCATTCGTTCTGCACACAGCTTCCCTTTAGGGAAGGCATTGTGAATGATGGAGCACAGAACAAATGGATTGTTCCATCCAGCGAACGGGGTGGGCGTATGGATTTTACCATTGTGATGGTTGAACTATTCTTGCTCTTCCCCTCTGCTTGCTTTGCAGAGTTATCAGAAGTCCTCTGGACCATGGTGATGAACATTGGACTGAAGAACAGCGGCTGGGGAGGACTTATTGGGGTCTTCATCATCTTTGCCATCTTTGCAGTTCTGACTGTAGCTATTCTGCTTGTCATGGAGGGCCTCTCTGCCTTCCTGCATGCACTGCGCCTTCACTGGTACGTATTCGTCCCTCTTCAAGCTATGGAAGCCTTTTCTAGTGCAGAAACGAGGGCACACATTTTACTACAGAGAGTCCATGATGATGTGCATGGGGAGGGGCACGGGGTGAGGGCATGTAAATACCTAATTAGAAAGTGAGACTGTATGCCTCGGTAGATGCTCATATTTGTTACAGGATGTTTTCTATTCACAGCCGTTTATTGTACCTCAGGCTTATACCATAACACTGCTCGAGATTGCACTTTCCTGTTTGAAGACGGGCAGGCATGCAAAAATATGTAAACGGTCAGGTGAAGTGGCCTAACTGAGACCTCCAAACTCATGTCTGTTGGGGAGTAGCTCATGTTTCCTCTTCGAGTGCTTGTTCACGTCCATTCCACATTAGGTGTGCGCACGCCGCGTGCACCAGCGTTGGAAACTTTTTCCCTTAGCGGCTGCCGGTGGGCCCCCTGAGGGGCACCACTGCGCCGTGCATATATACCCCGGCCAGCCCAACCCCCTCCAGTTCCCTCTTACCATCCGTGGCGGCATTGGAACAATCTCTCTCTCTCTCATAGAAGAGCAGTCCCTTAGCCTTTAGAGTAGCTGTTATCAGTTTGTTTATATACAGATTGTGGACACTTAAGTCATTAGGTGCTTGGAGGCCTCTAGCACCTGCCCTGGGCTGCGGGGCATGCCGCAGGCCCACAGCTTCAAGGCTTGCACCACGTGCTGCAAACCTATGCCAATTAGTGACCCCCCACAACTCGCGTCTACGTTGCCTGGGGGACGGACATCAAACTGAAAGGTGTAGGATTTGCAAGGCGTTTAAGCCAAGGACAAGGAAAGAAAGAGACTTTCGCCTAAAGTAACTGTTGATGGAGGCTGCATTGCAGCTGCCAGGCCTGAAGCGCCCGACGCTGGCTCAGACTTCCTTGGTGCGTAGTGCCCCGGAGCCGTCAAGAGACCAGGCATTGGCTTAGCACCGTAAACTGTCGGCCCCGGAGCGCCAGGCTAGATCCTGGCACCGATTGTCCTCCCCGGTGTGGCCCCCAGCGCGGCCTAAAGGAAGGCGTGGTCGTTCCCCGCACAGGAGGCTGGCGCCTCCCAAGGCCCCGAGTGCCGATAAGAGCGGGAAGGCCGCGGTACCGGTGCTGACCACGACGGTCCTGGCAGCACAAGCCCAACCGAGCCCAGACCTAAGTGAGCTCAATGCGGACGATGGACTCAAGGGCATAACAGATCAGCCCTCTACCCCTGGCACCTTTGAGGCTCAAAAGGACCTCATCGAGCAGTCGGCGGCGAGTCCCCTCCCCTGTGGGGAGAACCCTCCGTCACCCATGCCTCGGGTGCCGTTGAGGGGTAAGCCGGCAATGGTGTGCTGCTCGAGGACACTGTCCCAGCACCGCTCCCAGAGTTGGTCCTGGTCGAGCTCCGACTCTGCAGACTCACACTTGCCAGCGGCCCAGAAGGAGGTTGCGGCACCGGCAGCGGGTCGACATGAAGAAGCACCAGAAAGGGCACACCGCTCTCTGGCACTGCCCAGAGACCGGCACCAGGAGGAGTTGAGACGGCCCTCGCCAGAGGTCTCCCGCAGATGGTCCCGGTCCCGGGGATACTGGTACCGATCCCAGTCCCGCTCAGCCAGGAGCCGCTTGTTCTCCCGCCGGCGCAGATTGTTGGCACCGCCATGGTCTTCACGATTGGCATCGCTGCAGTCTGGCACCGGCTCCGGCCATTATACCTACCCACACCAGGGCCCGGAAAGCAAGGACCCTCAGGGGAGCTGGCAACCTCAATGGGGGCCGCCAGGCCATTGGCCCTTCTGGACCCCCTGGGCCTATCAGGAGTGCCAAGGGGCCCCATCCAGGGCAAGTTACTCGGTGCAGCAGTCCCGGTCTCCGCACCAATGCCAGATGGTCTCCAGCATCCCCCCAGCATAGAGTGGAAAGTCCAGCACCGAGCCCGGTGCCGTCCCATGGACTCCCGCCGCGGCCTGAGACGGAGGCCCCTACCACGGGAGATGGGGAGCAGGAGGACCAACCAGAGGGGGTCGAGCAGCAGCTAACTCCTCGTCTTCCCACGATGAGGCGGTGGCGGGTACAGAGGTGTCCGGCCTTCCGCCGATAGACCATAGAGCCCACCAGGAACTGCTGTGCAGAGTCGCCCAAAATTTGGGGTTGCAGGCCGAGGAGACAGTTGAGCAGGAGGACCCCATGGTGCACATTTTGAGCCCCGAAGGTCCATCCAAAATAGCGCTCCCGCTCATTAAGACATTCAGTCTAACAATAAGACTATATGGCAGACCCCGGCCTCCAGCGCTCCACCAGCTAAAGGAGTGGAGCATAAATACTTTGCCCCATCTAAGGGCTATGAGTTCCTGTTCTGCCATCCGAGTCCCTGCTCCCTAGTGGTTTCGGCAGTGAACAAAAGGGAGTGCCACGGACAGCAGGCCCCGGCCCCTAAGGCCAGGGAGGCGAAACACCTGGACCTTTTTGGTAGAAAGGTGTACTCATCTGGGGGCCTTCAGTTGGGTATTGCTAACCAGCAGGCCATCCTCAACTGGCACAATTTCAACACCTGGGTGGCGGTGGGGAAGTTTAAGGACAACCTCCCGCAAGGTTCCCAAGAGGGGTTCATGGCCCTGGTGGACGAGGGCAAAGCAATAGCCAAGACCCCTCTCCAGGCCTCTCTGGATTCGGCAGACGTGGCGGCTAGAACAATCACATCAGGGTGGTCATGAGGTGCTTGGCGTGGCTCCAGGAGTCAGGTCTGCCCCCCGAGGTCCAGAATCCACTCCAGGACCTCCCCTTTGAAGGGTCCAGGCTCTTCTGGGACCAGACAGACACGAGGCTGCATAGCCTCAATGACTCGCGAGCTACACTCAAGTCGCTGGGTATGCACAAGCCGGCGACTCAGAGGAGGCCCTTTAAGCTGCAGCCTCCCCCTCAATGCCAGTACCAGCCTCACCATAGGCATGAGCCTTACCATAGGCGAGGCAGGGATAACAGGCAATGGTGCAATAACAATAATAACAATAATGCGCCGGGCCAGAACCAAGGCCAGCACAAACCCCGGCCGGGCACTAAGCCAGGCTTTTGAAGGTGCGCTCGAGGACAGCATACCAGACCAGTCACCAGATCCGTCCCTTTGTTTCCTGAACCACCTGTCCTGTTTCTCCCGTGCGTGGTCCACCATTAAGTCAGACCCTTGGGTCTTACGCACGGTGCGGAATGGGTACTCGCTGCATTTCGCCTCCCTCCCCCCCTCCTACTCCCCTTCTCTGTCCCTCTTCAGGGACCTCTCTCATGAGCATCTCCTAGAGGAGGAAGTCTGCTTGCTGCTAGAGACGAGGGCGGTAGAGGCGGTGCCTCACGGCCTAAGGGGAAAAGGGTTCTACTCCTGGTACCTCCTCATCCCCAAGGCCAAAGGGGGCCTTCGCCCAATCCTAGATCTGCACGGGGTCAACAAATTCCTGATCAAGGCCCAGTTCCGCATGGTCTCTCTGGGCACCATCATCCCTTCCCTGGATCCAGGGGACTGGTACGCTGCCCTCGACATGAAGGACACGTACTTTCATATCACCGGTTTCCGAGTAGCAGCCGTGTTAGTCTGTATTCGCAAAAAGAAAAGGAGTCCTTGTGGCACCTCAGAGACTCACCAATTTATTTGAGCATGAGCTTTCGTGAGCTACAGCCACGGGATGCATCCGATGAAGTGAGCTGTAGCTCACGAACGCTCATGCTCAGATAAATTGTAAATAAACCTTATTCAAATAAATAAACCTTAGTCTCTAAGGTGCCACAAGTACTCCTTTTCTCTTTTCATATCACCATCTTCCCAGCACATCAGCGGTTCCTACGCTTGGGCTGAGAGCATTATTAGTTTACGGTTCTCCCGTTCGGTCTAGCCGCGGCCCCAAGGGTGTTCATGAAGTGCATGGCGGTGGTGGCGGCCTTCTTACGGAGGCAGAGCATCTGGGTGTACCCGTACCTCGACAACTGGCTCCTGGTGGGCCGATCCGAGGTGGAGGTGTGGGGCCATGTGGAGGTGGCCCTGAGATTGTTCCACGAACTGGGGCTCCTTGTCAACATCCCCAAGTCCCGCTTGTACCCACGCAGAGAGTGGAATTCATAGGGGTGGTCCTGTACGCAGTGCAGGCCAGGGCAAGCCTTCCGGTATCCTGATTCCAGACTATCCAACAGGCAGTGGCCTCCCTGCGCCAGTTTCCAACGACAACGGCCAGGTGCTGCCTGTTTTATATAACCAAGCAGGGTGGGGCTCGTTCCTTGACACTCTGTCGCGAGGCGCTCCTCCTCTGGGACCTTTGCATAGCCCATGCAATTGACCTCGACGCGTCCTATCTCCCAGGGGTGCGGAACGAGCTGGCAGACTCCCTCAGCAGGTCATACCGCATGCACGAGTGGACGCTCAGGGTGGACGTCGTGCTTTCTCTCTTCTGCAGGTGCGGGTTTCCCCGGGTAGATCTGTTTGCCACCAGGGCCAACGCCCAGTGCCCACGGTTCTGCTCGTTCCAGGGCTGCAGCCCGGGCTCACTCGTGGAGCGTTTGCAATCCCGTGGAGAAGGGGGCTTGATGTATGCCTTCCCCCAACTCCTCTTGGTGCACAAGGTCCTGCTCAAGGTGTGCACGGACAGGGCGGTGGTGATCCTCATTGCCCCAGCCTGGGCCTGCCAACACTGGTACACATCGCTCCTAGAGCTGTCGGTGGAGGCCCCAGTAGTCCTGCCCAAACACCGGGACCTGCAGTCACTGCACCTGATGGTGTGGAGGCTCTGTGGTTAAACGCCCTGGAGAGCCAGTGCTCCCTTCCTGTGCAGCAGATTCTGCTTGGCAGTAGAAAGCCCTCTACCAGAGCGGCCTATATGGCCATGTGGAAAAGGTTCTCGTTTTGGTGTGAACCCTGACAGGTGCAGCCGGGCCAGGCCCCGGTGCAGGCCATTCTGGAGTACCTCCGGCACCTCAAGCAGCAAGGGCTAGTCCCGTCCTCACTCAGAGTGCACCTGGTGGCCATCTCCGTCTTCCATCCAGGGTTCTCGGGGTGCTCACTGTTTTCCCACCCAATGGTGGGACGGTTCCTTAAGGGGTTGGAGAGGGTGTTCCCGTACTCCCACCCCACAGTCCCTCCATGGAACCTTAACCTGGTCCTTTCTAGACTCATGGGACCCCCTTTCGAGCCCCCTGCTACCTGTTCTCTCCTCCACCTTTCCTGGAAGGTGGCATTTCTGGTTGCCATTACCTTGGCCAAAGGGTGTCCAAACTGAGGGCCCTCACATCTGAGCCACCGTACACAGTATTTCACAAGGACAAGGTGCAGCTCCAGCCGCACCCCAAGTTCCTCCCTAAGGTTGTCTCCCAATTCCATCTGGGCCAGGACATTTGTTTGCCAGTGTTCGACCAAGAAGTCCAAGAAGGTGGTGCAAGGCCGGTTTCCAACCTCCCGCAAGGGAAAGAATAAGACTGGGTGTGAGCAAGGTCCCGAGCCGGGCAACTCTTCACCCACGTAAGGATCTTGGGCCCACGCTCCTGTGGAGCGATGTAGCCCAACCTGCTCCCTGCCAGCTACCTTGGATGGCAGCAGAGGCTTCAGTCAGCTCTGGGTGCCGTCCATGCCAGATGCCCTGCAGGCAGCGCAGGAGATCATGTCCCTCCCGGTGCCGCCCACGCCGGCTCCTGCGGTTCCCCGGTCACAGGGTAAACCTGTGTTCGGACCACCATGGTCCCCACCTCAGCGGGCACCATTCCCCACCATGGGGGGACGTCCCGCCGGCACTCGCCCTCCCATAGCCGCCACGCATCTGACCACAAAAGGCAAACACCGCACAGCACCATTCGGTCCCCAGCCCTTGGGCACAGGCAGAGAGGCTTGAGGCGCAGCTCGCCGGTCATTGGGTGCAGACCTTTGGAGGCACGTGCCCCTGGCAGAAATACCGATCCTGGCACCCGGTATCTCTGAGACCGCAGTACCACTCCAGGGACCAGTTGCGGGATCACCATCACCATTCCTTGGACCGTGGCCGATCCCCTAAGAGGGCATCACTGCATGCAGGTGCTTCCCGGCATTGGGCCAACTCTGACTCCTGGTCCCGCTCCTTTCATCGGAGCAGTGTTCAACTCTACCCATACCAGGGCATTCCTGCTGCTGGAGCGATTCAGGGCCAAGACCCAAGGTATGTGGTCCCCAGAGGAAACGACGCTACACATAAACGTCAAAATGCTCAGGGCAGTGCGCAGAGCTTGTGCGGTCTTCCTACCTCACCTGTCGGGCAAAGTGGTCAGAGTCCTGACGGACAACACAGCCTCGATGTTCTACATCAACAGACAAGGGGGAGCATGATCCTCTGCCAAAGGCACTCCATCTTTGGGACTTCTGCCTCGACCATGGAATCCATCTAGAAACGTGTCACCTTCTGGGTGCCAAGAACATGCTAGCGGAACACCTAAGCAGGGACTCCTCCTCTCACCATGAGTGGGTGCTCCACCTGGAGGTAGCCGACATGGTCTTCCAGAGGTGGGGAACTCCCCAAGTGGGGAACTCCCCTCTTCAGAAGGGGTCCAGAAGGTCCTCCTCGAGAGTAGAAAGCCCTCGACTAGACAGACTTACCTGGCAAAGTGGACGAGGTTCTCCCACTGTGTGGCCAAACGGGGCATCTCCCCTTCACATTCTTCAGTGCAGTCGATCTTAGACTACCTGCTTCAGTTGAGGAACCAGGGTCTGGCACGCTCCTCTGTCAGGGTGCATTTGGCAGCCATTTCCACCTTTCATCCACCCATCCAGGGGCAGACGGTGTTCTCCCATGACATGACGATCAGGTTCCTCAGAGGTCTCGAGAGACTTTTTCCTTGAGTTTGGTCCCCGGTCCCTCGGTGGGATCTCAATTTGGTTCTCTCCAGGCTCACAGGCCTGCCCTTTGAACCTTTGGCCTCATGCTCCCTGTCTCACCTATCGTGGAAGGTAGATTTCCTGGTGGCGGTGATGTTGGCAAGGAGAGTCTCCAAGCTGCGAGCCCTGACCTCAGACCCGCTTTACATGGTCTTCTATAAGGATGAGTTTCAGCACCAGCCGCACGCAGCCTTCCTTCCCAAGGTGTGTCCACTTTCCACATGAGCCAGGACATTTTCCTTCTGGTCTTCCACCCTAAGCCCCATGAGATTAGCAAAGAGAGGCACCTTCACGCTTTGGACGTAAGAAGGGCTCTGGCTTTCTACCTAGATCGGACAAAGCCTTTCTGTAAGTTGACTCAGCTTTTCATCTCTACAGCTGATAGGATGAAGGGCCTCCTGGTGTCCATGTAGAGGATTTCTAACTGGATCACCTCTTGCATTTGGACCTGCTGTGAGTTGGCGGGAGTCCTTCCACCGCTGATCGTCAGAGCCCACTCGACCTGAGTGCAGGCATCTTCAGCAGCCTTCCTGGCACACTTCCCAATCCAGGACATCTGTCGAGCCATGGTCCTCGGTGCACATGTTCACAGCCCACTACGCCATCATGCAGCAGGCCAGGGACGACGCTGGGTTCGGCAGAGCGCTGTTGCAATCAACACATCTGTGAACTCCTACCCACTTCCAAGGGTATTGCTGGGAGTCACCTAAGTTGAATGGACATGAGCAAGCACTCGAAGAAGAAAAGACAGTCACCTTTTCTGTAACTGGTGTTCTTCGAGAAGTGGTGTTCATGGCCATTCCACAACCCACCCTCCTTCCCCACTGTCAGAGTTTCCGGCAAGAAGGAACTGAGGGTGGGGGGAACCGGCAGCGCCCTATATACCGCGTGTGCGCACCACTCCAGGGGGCGCCGGAGCCGGTCCCCTACAGATAGTGGTGAGGGAAAAACTCCCAACATCAGTGCATGTGGCGAGCACACACACCTAAGTTGAATGGACATGAGCAGCACAGCTCGAAGAACACCCATTACAGAAAAGGTAACTCTCTTTTGTAAACTCCTTCCTGGTGGTGGAAGATTTAGTGTTAACTCACTGTTCCACCTGCACTTAGGGGTTCAGACACTTTTCTAAGATCTTATAAGAACCCAGACTGATGTGTAAAACAAATTCAATGCAAGGGAAAAAAAGAACTCATCGGCTCTGGAGTTCTCTTGGAGGGCTTGTGTTGTTTACTTTGCATCACGTGACATTCCATCCCTGACCACACAATACAATGAGCAAAAACCAGCTTGTAAAGCTTGGAATCACTTGATATGGGGCTGGAGGGCCTGAGAAGTTTGCTAGCTCTCGGATTCCATTGTACTGCATGAAAGAGTGAACTTGGCTGCCCCCAGTGGTTATCAAAGCTCTCTCGGATATTAGGTTTAGTGTAGGAACAAGGGCCTAGTTTTCACTGCTTCCAAGATACTGGTGATTGTCCCCTCACTGGCAGTGTTTTCAGACTGATGTATGAAAGGGGCTGTAATGGTCAGTGGCTCTTCTGAATTCCTTTTTCAGCCACAGCTGTTACTCTCTCTCAGACACTTTACTTTCCTCCTTGTACCCCCAACCCAAGGAAGGTGGGAACCAAATATGTCAAGAGCGGTTCTTCTTCCTTTGAAATGTAGTTGCCAATGGTGCTGTTGCTGATCCTGACCCTTTCCATTATGTCAGAGCGGCCCACGGGAAACCCTAGCTCAGCCACCAGTCCAGACTATATGCACATCACAAAGCTGTAGAGATTCCTGGAAACTTGTGCATGTTTCTGACACAGACCCTCCACTGTTAGTTAAGCAGCCGGTCTCTCTCTTCCTGGAGCTGCTATTTTTGTACCTCACTGCTTGACTTTTAAATGTTCCTTTCTTCCCTCTCTCCCCACCCCCCTATCTTCTCTTGCAAACTCATATAACACATTACGGTGCCTCTTAAACTTCTCTTTGTGTTTATTTTCCCCCTATCAGGGTGGAGTTCCAGAACAAGTTCTACGTGGGGACAGGTTATAAGTTTTCTCCATTCTCCTTTAAGTCTATCATAGATGGAACTGCAGAAGACTAGCGACAACTCATTGCAAAAACCCTTTATTCCCTGGACCATATTTTTCATTCCTTGAAACAGATTACACTGTGGAGTACAGAATCCTCTTCAAGTGAGCTTCATATTCTATGTAGTTAAATGGAATTGTTGCGCTGGCCTAGCACTAGGTACAAACCAGACACTACTCTCATTGAAGGGTTAACCGTCTGTCATAATTTAGCAAAAATTTTAATCTAAAAGGTGACCATTTTTACCTGTACAATGCTAAACTGTAAATCAGTGGAGCAACAGAACACAGAGACAACACCCAGCATGTTGGCCAGATCCTCAGCTGGTGTACACGTGCATCGCTCCGTTGATGTCAATGCTGCGTATCTGGCCCTATATGTAGGAGTCATCTGTCTACTCTTTGGATTAAAAACAGAGGATGTGTACTGTTTTGAAATAAATTAATCATCAACTCTCACGTGTTTTTCCCCCTTTGCTGTCCTGCTTTGTGGTTTTTTTTTTTTAAGAAAACATTTAAAGGTTGATTTAGATGAATTCCTTGGGTGATCAGAAGACAACTGCATGTGATGAATCCCTGTACAAGATTACATTTCTTAATATAGCACACAAATACGATTCAAAGTAACTTGAGAAAAATGCTTGCTTTTAAAGACATCCTTTACTACGACAAACTACTTATTATCTTATTTGTTCCAGAGCTTAACATCGCTGGATTATAGGCTTTCTCACACATTGTCACTTTAGAAAAGCATTAAATTTGAATCACACAAATACAAGGACACACCAGCTGCAGATCAGCAATGCGGGCCTTTGGGGTTTCTAGTTCTAGTGTGTACCTGTCATGGCTGAGCTCAGTAAAGCTGGTCATTATTTACTAGCAGGTCTTAGCAACAAATCCTGAAATCCTTGCTCATTCTTTACTCAATGCTGGCCACAGGCACAACTCCCATGGGAGTCACGGGGAATTTTGACTGAGTAAGGGCTTCACAGGATATACATCTGGGAATAAGCTCTCAAAAGCCTGAGGCTCCATAGATATCTGGGTGCCTCTTGGGGTGATATAACGAAGACCTCTTGCAATGTGCAGACAGGCACAGGCGTAGCTACCATTGCACGAGTTCAAACCTTGTTAAAACAGTAAAGAGAGGTCCTCTCTCTGAGATCGTGGTCACTAAGACTTGCCAGGTCCAAGACTAGCAGCCTACAAAATAGTCCTCATGTGGGGGTAGCGCTGTATGATCTGAGCTTGGCAAGAAATTGTTGCCTGTGTATCCAGGCTTACGTACATCCCGTTGATCCGGATGGTGTTTGTTTGCAGTAGCGAGGTGATGGGAGCTACACAGTATCGTGAGGTGGTTAACAAAACAAAACAAAAAAAATCTCAGCACCTCCTGACATTTTCCACGGTAACTGTTGTCATCTCCTGTCAGGGCCACCCAGAGCAGAGGAACTGCCAAGCCTCAGGCAGTCTGGTTCAAATTCGCATCCCAAAGCTGAGCAGTTAAAACCTCTTTCCTCCCTAGAAGTGATCCCACTAGCGCAAACGTTAAAACACGTCGATGGCAAATCTGGATGTGCTGCTGCCCACACTGTACCTCTCATGTGGGGAAACAGCCTGGACGGTTGGCAATCTAGCACCCTCCGCCAATGTGGTAAAACCACTTCCAAAAACGAATGCCAGAAAATGCTTCTGGCAATTCCACTGGGAACCACAAGCTGCCAGCTGCATTTGTTCCTTTGCAGTTCGTTGCTGAAAAAAGCCTTATGGCTGACACATCATTGCTAATGTCACCATCTTTTATTTCCAGAGTACTCTCAGACTGGCGTGGCATGATGCAGACCCTCCCGCGCTCCGACACAGTGCCCCTTTCTGTTACCACATTCCTTAACACCGGTTTGTTATACTGAAGCCTTGATTACATTAATGGATGAACCCGTAGCCATCCAGACCACTGCCATCCAAGTGTTCATTCTCGCATCACTGACACAATCATGCACATCACTGGATTGAATTCGTTCAGTCTTTAAGGCAGCTGCCAATTCAACAAAGGCATTGAGATGTATTATTTTCATTCGCTTTATCCAAAATCTTCATTGTTTTGCATTTCCATTCCAGTTTACGTACAAGTGCCGAGCCAGATGCATCTTCCCCCTTCTGCATGCCATAGGCATTACCGGGGCCAGGGATGAGAGGAATGCGTCTCTCACCAGGTTATTATAATTGAACTATTGTGTACTGGCCCTTATATTGCCCTCATCACCATCGTATTTAATACCTTCCAGTCGTTGATGTCCCTCCCAGGGCAGCTGCAGGAGTCATTCATTTTTACTCCTGCTCTCTCTGCCCCACGAGTATTTTTTGTGTGTTTGCACCTCTATTTCTTGGATGGCTGACATTCCCAGGAAGTGACATTCACGTGTCTCATTGGGCATGGTCTGGCCCCACTTCATTCGGAATACTAATAGGCAACACTGCTGCTTCATCTACTCCTCCCCATCCCCACGCACACATTCTATTAGCCAGTTTATTCCCAGTGTCTCTGGGCATCTGAATAATAATAATAATAATCTCTCTGAACTCCTTCACATATGTTTGTACAAACATGCTGCTAAGTGGGTCACCAGTGGAGAGCTCTGGATCTAAATGCACAAGCCTCTACTGCTTGAGCTAAAGAATTAGCTGTGTTAGTTTAACGGCGGTATAGACCCACAAATCTCTATACATAGCCTAGCCACTAGAGGGGAACAAAGTCAACCATGTTAGTGTAGGTTATACACTCTCACTGGTCAGGAAAGCTCATCCCATGCATTAGAGATCCACAAAAGTTCAGTTCTCCAACAGAATATTATTTGTCACGATTCTCCTGGATGTATCATTGGGAGGGCTTGAACACTGGATCTCTGGGCCTAAAATTATGAGTTTCTACTGGTTGGGAATGTCACAGAACTGTGGCCAGTTTTGTTCACATTAACACAGGGAAGTTGGCATTGTGAAATTTCTACAAAATGCTGTGATTTTACATGAAGCGTTTCAATTTTGCTGGAACCAGTTTACAAAGTGGGTATAGGATCGTGGATTTGGCACACCAAATCCTACTACTGATCCATCTAGTTCAGCATGGGCCAATACAGGACATTTAAAAGGAGGTTGTAAAATAATGCTATGGAATGTTACATGTTGGGCTGGAGCAAATTCCTTCCTGAGCCCCAGAGGCCATGCGGAGCCAAGTTAAAATGCTTTGGTAAGACTACTACTATAACACTGTGTTCAGTTCTGGTGTTCACATTTTAAACAGGGAGAAGATGGTACCTAAAGAAAACTGCCCTCCTTTACTTAACTCATAAGTCCTCATTGTGAAACATAGTGCTCGTATTAAACTGGAAATATCTGGGAATAGACGTCAGGCCATCATGCCAGCATCAGAGGAGACCATTTGGAATCTCACATTCCCATTCATTATGTTAGGGGCCTCTCTCTTTTAACAAAGGATGTCTTCCCATCAGTTTCTGTGTGTCAGAGTTTGAGGGGAGTCTGTGAATCTGTGACTTCTCCCATTGATTCCCTTCCTTCATTAGCCATGGAGAGAACAGGAAGCTCTACATGCTCATGCCACTTTCAGTTTTGCTTTGTGATGATGACTATAACCACATCTCATGCTTCAGGGCTTTAGTTGGTCACCTGCAGGGGTCAGGAAGAATTTTTTCCCCCGATGAACAATTGGCCAGAAGTAGCGTGGGTCAGAGGGTGGGAGCATGGGAAGGGAGTTAGGTTGGGTTGGTTTGGGGTTTTGTTTTTTTGTTTGGTTGGGTTTTTTTTTGCCTTCCTCTGAAGCAGGAGGGATTGGCCAGAGGAGGAGACAGGACAACAGATGGGATGAATCAGTGCTCTGAGGTGGTATATGGAGGCCTTTTTCTCTATACCTGGCCAGTGCACCTTGTTCATGTGCTCAGGGTCAAACTGGTTGCCATTTTCTGGATCGGGAAGGAATTTTCTTCCAGGGCAACTGGCAGGAAACTTGAGAGTTTTCACCTTCTTCTGTAGCATGGGGCCTGGTTTGCCTGCTGGGATCATCTGGGCACATCTCACCGAATCAATTCCCTGACACTGCAGAGGCCTTGGGCATACGTGGCACCTCAGTCTCTACTGTTCTCTGCCTGTGGAACACAATAGTTTAGTTTCCTGAGGAGTTAAAATTGCTTTAATTTAACCCAAATTATTGAGCTCAATATAGGGGTAACTGTGTGAAATGTAATGGCCTGTGATATGCAGGTAGTCCAATTAGATGATCTAATGGTCCCTTCTGGCCTTAAATGCTATGAAATTATGGGTTGGTGTTGCCCTTTTAAGACAGGACAGGTGAAATGTTGTCGTGGAGGAGGTGTGGCTCAAGGATATTAACCTGCATATTTTAGTATAAATTCCTTAAAAACATTTCCTGGAGGCACAGAGTGAATTGACCTATTAAGATACTGTAAATGCAGCAACTTACTTTGGAAAGGAATGAGGAAGTTTTGAAACCCTTCATTTAAAACCCAGACAAGCCAGAGCTGAAGGATTTAGAGAGGGATGTGTGTGCCCCCGGCTAGGAAGAAAAGTAAGTTATGGAAGCTGGCCCCTAAAGCAGCAATGCAGCTAGTGCAATAAAAGGAAAAGAGGCAGAATAGTTAAAACTGTAAACGAAGAAAGAGCCATTTCCCCAAGTTTGAGAGCTTTCTAAGGTAAGAAACTTTCACTCAAAAATCAAAACCAAGTCCTGTCTAGGTGGAGTGCGGTTATTTGAATGTTTGTGTGTTTTGCTGTGACGGAGACTGCGTTATCTAAAGGCCTGGTGAGCAGCCATGTATTTCCTATACCTGCCTCCATTGCTGAGAAATCCTGCCAGGGTTCTCATTGTGGGTCAGTTAATCTTTCTGTGTTATCTCTGTGCCACTAAACTTATCACTCAGGCTGCTCCCTTTAGCTAGTGCATTATTGTGGTGGTGATGGTTATTAATGTATCACTTATACAGCACTTAATGTTTTCAAAGTGACTTACAATTATTAATCAGGTTTCAGAGTAACAGCCATGTTAGTCTGTATTCGCAAAAAGAAAAGGAGTACTTGTGGCACCTTAGAGACTAACCAATTTATTTGAGCATGAGCTTTCGTGAGCTACAGCTCACTTCATCAGATGTATACCGTGGAAACTGCAGCAGACAAAGTCTGCTGCAGTTTCCACGGTATACATCAGCTCACTTCATCAGATGTATACCGTGGAAACTGCAGCAGACAAAGTCTGCTGCAGTTTCCACGGTATACATCTGATGAAGTGAGCTGTAGCTCACGAAAGCTCATGCTCAAATAAATTGGTTAGTCTCTAAGGTGCCACAAGTACTCCTTTTCTTTTTGCGAATTATTAATCAATTAACCCTTGAGACAGCCCCAGGAAGGACAGAAGACTCTAGCTCTTGTACCAGGGCAAATAAGTTTGGAAATGTTTTGGGGGAGCAAGCCTGCACTTTTAGTAAGAGCTGTAGTAAGATTTCTTGGAAGTATTCACATATGGATAAAAACGTCACTCTCCGCTCACCCATTCTTTTAGACATAAAAGCTGTTGTATAGCATGTGGTACTATAGACATTTGAAGTATACAGCGTCTTTCATGATGCATCCAGCACAAGACACCGCATGGAGAGAGAGATGAATATACAGGGCATGTTTCTGTGATGCTGCTCCTCCTTTGTAGATGTGAAGCAAGGGGCTTTTTCTCATGACCACCACAGTGGCACTGCGAAAGATCTATCAGTGTATTTAACTGTGAAACATCCAGCCAGTGTGGGAGCGCTGGAGAGTGACTAAAAAGGTAGAGCCTTCTGTTAACATTGATTTGCCAAATGCTTTCTCTGCGCTACCCTCAATTTAGGGTTCTGATGGGCTCCTTACTATCAAACTGTCTGAATCAGCATATGCAGTGGGGTAGTAGCTGTGTTGGTCCCAGAATATTAGCCAGACAAGGTGGGTGAGGTAATCTTGTTTATTGGACCAACTTCAGTGGGTGAGAGAGAAGCTTTCAAACTGCATGGAATTCTTCTTCCGATCTGGGAAAGGCACTCCAAGCCTCACTGAGAGTACGTTTCGCAGACCTGAAGAAGAGCTCTGTGTAAGCTCCAAAGCTTGTCTCTCTCACCAGCAGAAGTTGGTCCAGTAAACAATATTGCCTCACCCACCCTGTCTTTGAAATAGTAAAAGCATGGCATTAGGGCCTCGTCCAGTGCTCACTGAAGTCAATGAGAGATTTTCCTTTCACTTCCGCAGGCTTTGGATCGGGCCCTTACTAGCTAAAAGACCTCCTGTGTCTCTCACCTTTCATCTGATCTAGTTAGCTGCCTTCCAACTGCTACCCTCCACCACAAACACTCTAATAATAAGAAAAGGAGGACTTGTGGCACCTTAGAGACTAACAAATTTATATGAACATAAGCTTTCGTGAGCTACATCCGATGAAGTGAGCTGTAGCTCACGAAAGCTTATGCTCAGATAAATTAGTTAGTCTCTAAGGTGCCACAAGTCCTCCTTTTCTTTTTGCAGATACAGACTAACACGGCTGCTACTCTGAACTCTAATAACAATCACCACTTCACTGCATCGAAGCCAGCTCTGGTTTGGCATACCGCAGCTTTTCAGCAGTGCACAGCAATATTAGGGCAGGACGTACTGACAGAGTTATTTATTTATTTCTAGCCTTTATCGTTGTGAAGAAGACGTTTCTAACCTGGAATGAAGCACTGTTCTCTTTCCAAGGGCTCTTCTAGATAATCCATTTTAGTAACAATTTATATTGTTTCCACTTATAAACGGTTAAGAACTGGGAGGAGACAGTATAAACATATTGCAGATAGGAGTAGTATGTGTTGTGGACAGTTATATACACCTCAGAGGAAGATGTTATAAGCTATACCAGGGGCTCTCAAACTGGGAGTTGGGACCACTCAGCGGGTCGCGAGGTTATTACATGGGGAGTCCCGAGCTGTCAGCCTCCACCCCAAACCCTGCTTTGCCTCCAGCATTTATAATGGTGTTAAATATATAAAACCGTTTTTAATTTACAAGGGAGGTCTCACTCAGAGGCTTGCTATGTGAAAGGGGTCACCAGCACAAAAGTTTGAGAACCACTGAGCTATACAATAAGCAGCTTATTGACCTGTTGGACTCTTTAACAATTTATAACAAAGATTCTGTCATCTAAAACACCTATTAATCAATTATTAATCCTTTAAAATGTCCCTCAGTGTAAAGTGTTGACCTAAATTTTGAATGCTTCCAGAATTCAATTTTTTTTCAATGTTTGTGTTTCCCTCTAACTAATATAACTGACATTTTACATCTCTTTAAAATGTCACAGTTCATTTTTTTTCTCTCAAACTCTCTGACTCTCTTCAAACCATTGTCTTTTCTGATTTGGCCTTTTGGTCTCTATCTATTTTTGCCTTCAGTGTTCAACCCTCTCTGTCAACATTTCTCTCCTCCATTGCCTCCCTCCCCTTGCTGGGCCTACTGGGATGGGAAACAGCACATTGGTCCTGCGCCTGGAAGAGGAATGTGTTTGAGAGGGTGACTGAGTGAATTTCTTAGCGTAACTCTCCAGGGGCCCAACCGAACTCCCACTGACGTCAAAAAGAGAGCCTTCCATTGACTTCACTGGGAGTTGGACCCACATCCCGAATGCAGGCAAGCGCACAGCCCTGCAGCGTTAGTGAAAACACTAACTTTCATCTCCCCAGCCAGCAGAGGAGACCTGTGGTTGCCTCCATTATAATCTTTTGGACCTGTTTCCCCTGCCCCAGAGGCAGTAGAATGTGAGATGGGGGTTAAAACTGCTTGAGGAAGCTGGGCAAAACAACCTCATGATGTTATTTTCATTGAGGAGCGACACCAACAACGGGCAGTGTTTTGCTGGTTATATAATGGAGGGTTAGGTTGCACAGAATACACTGGCAGTGTTGTTCTCAGGCAGCGTACGAAGGGCTTAAGAAAGAGTGCTTAAGAGCACAGATGCGCGATCCCTTTTGATATGTGTGCAGGGTGTTCCAACCTGCTGGGCTTAATTTCAAAGCACGATGTAATAATGATTAGCAATTAGAGAGCCCATTATGTCTTTAAAAGAGCTTAGCCAATGGGAAGTAATCCCCACAGCATTCCTGTGAGGGAGGCATTGTTGTCCCCTTTTTACAGACACACGGAAGATTTAAGCTCTAACTCCCTTAGGCGTCTTTGCAAATCCCAGCCTCCACAGCTATCTTCACCCTGAGAAGTTGTCCTTTCAGCACAAGGTTGAAGGTGCCGCTGATGGCTGGAGGGGGGCAGTGTTAAGGTAGCTTGCTTTGCTGCTGCACAGGCTAATCCCCATTGAATGCAGAGAAGGAGGATGGCAATCCCTAATGTTGTGCGTCTGGTCCTTTCCCCAGCACTGCTGGTACCTCATGTGAAACCCAGTGTGGATCTGTTTCTGAGGAAACCGGAGAAGCAGGCAGAATTCCAACTCAACAGCACAACCCTCTTTATTATATTCTCAGTGCTTGTGTGTAACGAGGAACCTGCCCCTACTGGGACTTCATCTGGAGCGATGCTCTCATTTGTGTCACACGAGAGTCTCCCCTAAACAGGAGGTGGCTCTTGTGCCAGCCAGGGTGGAAAATGTTTTTGTTGCATCCCCACTCCCCTTCCAAACAGCAGAGGAGAAAAACAAACAACCTGAGCATCACAGTGGCACTGCACCCCCTGGAAGTTGGCACCTAAGGCAACTGCCCTGCTCACCCCCCTCCCCCGCCCCAGAACAAGCCCTGCTGCTAAGAGTGAGTAGCAGAACTGCGCAGAGGAGGGAGATTTCATTTTGCTAGGAATTTGGGGCTTTCTAAATTAGGCTTTGTTCTGCAGCAAAGCAAAAGCAGAAAATTTCAAAATTCTCCATGAAGGAAAATTCTGAAGCATTTTGTTTTTCGTTTTCATGTCAGTTTTGACCCTTTAAATGTTTTGTATGCATCATAATATGTAATACAATCAAATATTCAAATGAAAAGTCCTTTTGTAATGAAAAATGTAAATGTTCCATTACGAAAACGTGAAAACAGGTTGTTTCAATGTTGTTGGAACTTTTTTCCAGTTTTCTTCCAAAACGAAATTCTGGTGAAATCAACCTGATTCAGTGAAGCATTTAGATTTTGGTGGAAACACACTCTGTCTCTCTGTGAAGAGATAGTCTATTACTACTCTAAGGAAAAAAGTTAGAAAGTCACCATTCATACAGTCTCCCATTTAGGTTACCTGATGCCTTCTTTGCCTTCCTTTCCTTGGGTGAACACAAACCCACAGCATGCTAGGTGCCTTTCAGACAATGACTTCTGCACATATAGCACCTTTCACTTGAGGATCTCAAATCTCTTTACAAATGTTGATTAAAAAGCCTCCACGATACCCCACGAAGGTATATGAGTGTTATCCTACCTTTTTTAGTAGCTTCATTGGACTTTTCATGAATAGGCCAGGATGGTGACTGACCTTTGCCAATTTTAATAAATTGTCCGTGACAGCCCTTCTAATTTTTTATTTAAACGCACACCAACAGGAGGTAGGTGCGAACCCTTAACATTTCCGATTAGCATCCTGAGAAACTAAGAGACTTTAAACTGCCCTCACTACCACCAGTCTTGCATTGGAAATTACTTGATGGCTCATTACTAAGACTGTGACTATCTTGTAGGTTGGAAAGTGAAATCAAAGTAATCTCCATTGTCATCTCTGGGAACCCAACAAGAGCTGAAGATGGCCGCCCAGCAAAAAGAAGTGCCAAATGCCATTGGCCTGGAGGAAATAGGCACTGAGAGGCAAGAACCCAAGAAAGGTTGGTTCATATAAGCTGGACTGAGGGTGGTGGTTGTCACATCTCAGTAAGGAGGGGCAGTCTGGCCCTGGGTTGGGGTTGGGTGTGGCTTCCCCACAGAGAGCCCTACCACCTCCATACGGGATGAGCAAGGTTCTGCTGGGATAAATAGCCAGCCCCCTGGATGCTACTCTGTGATAGCAACTCAGCAAGTGAATTTTACCCTAATATAGTTTGAAGGTAGATTTTAGCACTTTCTATTAAGCTTATTTTAAAGCAATTTATGCAAGGAAAGCTAGGGCCCAGTCCTCAGCTGCGTCATGCTTATGCTGAAGATGGAAAAGTAAAGTTGGCACTAAGCTCTTCAGCGGCTGACCTGACCTATAGCACAGTTTAGAGCAGCCAGCTTGTAATTGTCATCTGGGGCCGTTAAAATAATACGGATTACTGGGCTGCAGTATCCTGACTAGTACAGCTGGGGAACAGAGGCCCCAGAGTAAGAGACTTGCCCAAGGCCATACAGGAAATCTGTGGTAGAGCTGGGAAATGAACCCAGGGCTCCTGCATCCCAGTACAGTTCTCTAACCCGAAACCATCCTTCCTTGGTCTGAGCAATACATACAGTAGCTCAGAATACTATATGAAAAGCACTGGATGATAGACCTCGTCCTTCCTTCCATGTGTGTTCTGTATTCTCACTGGCTATCTATCATCTCTTGATTTTATCTCTCTCTCATTTTGTTGAATCTCTAAAGTGCCCAGCAACCCTGACCTCTTGGGGATCTATGTAATTCTACAGCTGCTTAGTTGAAAGAAGCTCTCTGCCACTGATGGAGTTTCTAACATCTTTCCTGCCAATAACAAAAAGTGTTTCTGTTTTGCAAGGACATACTTAGGGGTGGTCTCAGTTCTAACACTCTCTTTCTCTTTGATGTTTAGAACAGAAGACATTTACAGTGGAAGAGGCTGTGGAAACCATCGGGTTTGGGCGGTTTCATATAGTGCTTTTCCTGGTCATGGGCAGTACTGGTGTAGGTTTTCATTGTCTACTAACTTGAGCCTAAAAAATCCTATTACAGTATCCTTATTAATATGAAACAGAATCCATAGACTCTAGGCTCACTTCTGACCTCCCCTATCACTCACCATTGACTTAACTGGGGTTGCATGGGTGTACATGGCTCAGCATTTGTCACTCTTAGTTCCCTTTCCTTTCTTCTTTTTGTAACAAGCCATTCTGAAAAACACAGAAACACCACAGTCGTCAGCTGGGCTCAGACCTGAGAGTGACTGCGCCCAAAGTGTTATAATTTCAGCTAAAAGAGGGATCTCATTAGCTATGAGCAAATAGCAGGCTCTTATCTTTGCTGTCACCAGTCACTAGCAGGCGACATGCTCACATGTACTAAATCAACGTAGTACAATTGCACTTCCCAGCCAAGATTTTCAAACGTGGGTGCCTCGAGTTAAAACTCTTAAATTCATAGTTAGACACTGAAAGAAGTAGCTTGATTTTTCAAGAGTCTGAAGGACAGAGCAGTCTCCACTAATACACGTGGGCAGAGAGAGAGGACCCTGTCAGTCTCTAGCCCTCCCAAAAATAATTTGAGAAGCTTCCCTCTGAACCCCTCCCCCCATGTTTCCAAGAGTTCACAACTTTCTGGAGAAGACAAAGATTGGGTCCTCCAGTAGGCCTTGTAAATGGTTGTAATTCTCTGAGTCCAGTACCACAGTAACTGTTCTTTGAATGACTGAGAATCCCAGTAATACAACCAATGGGGGTATGCATGCATTGCAGAGGTACTGGATATACTCCATATCGGGGGCTGAGGGAGATGCCCGTTCCATGATTCCTTCGGCTCTGCCTGCAGAATGCTCCAGGTTGGTTCTGGAAAGTGTATGTGTACTGTTCGAAATGGATGGCCTGACTTTTGGTCACCTGGATTTCAAGCCCTAGCATGACTGGGATCTTTCCCCCCCGGCATGCAAAGGAATTGTTCACTGTGCTGCCACTGGAACTGACCTTTGCAAATGTCTATGTTTGTTCTTGAAGGTGGTAGAAGCCATGGAGATCATGCTAATAGCTGTTGTTTCTCCACTTATCCGTTGTGAGTGGCAACTTAACGACTGGCAGGTGGCTTTAGTGACAACGGTATGTGTCATTTATAACCCCTTAAGCTTGTACTCTGCAAACATTGCCGGGGAAGGAGCTGTTTGGTTTAGTTTAAATGCACATTTAACCAGATCGGAAGATGCTCAATGCTATGGAGAAAAGGGATATATGAGTACTCAGAAAATTGCCACCTAATATATACTAATTTTAGTTATTTATAGACTCTTCCACAGGGCAGTATCTGAACACATCACAGACGTTAATGAATTTAATCTCCCAACAGCCCTTTGAGGGAGGGACATGTTATCATCATTTTACAATTGTGGAAACTGAGGCAAAAAGACTAAATGAATAGCCCAAAGTCACACAACAAGCATGTGGCACCGTCAAGGTTAGAATCCAGATCTTCTGAGTTCAGTGCCTTCATCACAAGACCATCCTCTCCCTCTTAAAGATTTGTCGTAGTTTATCCGAAGTATCAGTCCCAGGATTGAAATAGTACAGGTCTGATTAAGCCACCTTGGGAAAGCTGTGAATGGTAAACCTGACCATACACATGGCTTAAGTCACAGTTATTAATCCCTCAGTTTCAGGTGTATTAAGTTCAACCACACATTTAAGAGCAGTGCCACATAATAGGTACAAGGTGTGGAAAAACCCCTACTGATTAACCAAGGCAATGTTTTAATCCCTCTTAGATGGTGTTTTTTGGCTATATGATATTCAGTATACTCTTTGGACTCTTAGCTGACAGATATGGCCGCTGGAAGGTAAGTGAAAGTTCTGGAGCATTCCATTTTAGTCCCTTTTAACAACAGAGCCAGGCCTGATGACAGAACTGTCAAAATAATAAGGTTAGCACTGACCCAGACTGTTACACCTTTAACCACATCACCTAATCAATCTTTGTGAAGGGGCTATTGTTATTCATGTCCCCCTTTACACATACACTTGTCCAGGGCTGCACAGTGAATCAGTGGCAGGGCTGGGATGAGAATTAAGGACATTTTCAAACATGGGTTCCTACAGGTAAGCCTCTGAAACATAATCACAGAATATGGTGGGCACCATTAGATTGCTCGCAAGCTATTTGAAGGGATACTACCCTATTTCTAGGCACTCCACATTCCAGAGTTAGAACTGGTTCAGAAAGCAGAGCCCTTGTGTCTCTCACGATGGGCAGCCAGACTATATGACAATGAGCACTTGTGTCAGAGGGTATCGAATTTCCACAGTGGTTGGTTGTTGGAAGGGTACAGAAGCATTCAAAGGCTTTTATGGATCCTTGGTCCTTTTCACTTCCCCTTGAGCTTGATCTAGAGCCCTTTGAAAGCCTGCTCTTGGATCAGGGTCTTTAAAGAGGTCAATGTGAAAGAATGGGGCCAACTGGAGCTGTAGGTGACGTTAACTAAGGAGGAAGCCTCGCCCAACTCTATTTATTTAAAGAGTCTCTCGGGCTACATCCGTACTACAGCACTTGCAGCTGCACGGGTGGTGGTGGTGGTGGTGGTGACTCTGTAAGCCAACAGGAGAGAGCTCTCCTATCAGCTTAATACCTCCTGCCGCTGAAGTAACCTGTAGTGTAGACAAGGTCTCAGAGACCGATGCTTTGAATTTCCATTTGGGCTCAGCTGATCTGTGCTTTATTTATGCCCCAAGTCAGCAAAACATTCAATCCTATGCTTGAAGTGCTGTCCTGAACAGGGATGTTTTCTAATCTTTCCCTTCCAGATTCTGCTGATCTCTTTCTTATGGGGGGCCTATTTCTCCTTGCTGACATCATTTTCCCCATCGTACATCTGGTTTGTTTTCCTCCGGGCCATGGTGGGATGCGGTGTGTCAGGCCACGCACAAGGGTAACGTTGTACTTTGAGCACTGTAGCCCTGGAAGCAATAGGCAAATAGAAATCAAGAACACCTTTTAAGGGGAGGAGATCAGCTGAATTCTCCCCATGTCTCATGTGACTAAGTACTACTTACTAAATGTGACAGATAGAATTGGTTGCATGAGGGGTGGGTGTGGAAAAAATAAATTCTCATTTTATGCCAAAGAAAAGGTCACTGAAATTTTCCAACCAGTGTAAGCAAGTGAAAAACTTACTGGCAAGCTGGCTAATGTGCCCTTTTTTCAAAGGCAAAGAGGAAAAGACCTATAGCACTCGGTTAGCTGTGGTAGCCAGACTAGAATGCACTTTTAACTGATCTAATTTTGTTAGACTCAGTTGATTAAAAGTGATAACGGAGTTCTATTAAATTGTAGTGCTCTGCAGATTACGAGTTCAATCCACAGCATCCTGGGCCTAGTAGAGGCTGGATGCTTCATAGAGTTTAAGGCCAGAAGGGACCATTCGATCATCTAGTCTGACCTCCAGTGTATATCAGGACATAGAATTTCCTCCATTTCCCCCTGCATTTAGCCCATGGAGTGATGTGGAGGCATATTACTTCACCTCAGGCAGGCAAGGGCAATCATGGGAGTAGACCGTCAACCAGGGACTTCTTAAGAGGGCTGGGAATAAAGGGGAAATGAGGGGAAATTCCCCCATCCACTTTACCAGAATTTCAAGGAACCCTTCTGAACAGAGCTTTAAATTACTTTCCCGAAGATCTAAACAATCTAGATTAGACAGGGGCAGCTAGTTTACACTAAATGAATGACAATGGCTTATCAAATGGTGTATGCAAGATAATTGTAGCTGTGTCAGTCCCAGGATATTAGAGAGACAAGGTGGGTGAGGTAATAGCTTTTCTTGGACTAACTACTGGTGGTGAGAGAGACAAGTTTTTGAGCTACACAGAGCTCTTCCTCAGGTCTTTGGTTATGGCTACACTACAGTTTAAGTGAGAATAAGCTACCCCCCGAATGATGTAAATTACTCTGACCTAAGAGCCGGTGTGGACAGCACTACGTGTCAGCATGAGAGCTTCTCTCTCCGACATAGCTAGCCCTGCTCCCGGGGGCTGGAGTAATTAAGACAACGGGAGAGCCTTCTCCTGTTGGCATAGAGCATCGGCACTAGCAGCAGTGCAGCTGGGCTGCTGTAAGCTCTGTAGTGTAGCCATAGCTTTCCTCAGGTTTACCTCAGGCCCAGACCTGAAGTCTGGTCCAAGAAAAGATATTGTCTCGCCCACCTTGTCTCTCTCATGGCTTATCAAACACATTTGATAAGGGACAAATAAACAGGTAATCGATGTGTAAATGTTACTTCACAGTAAACAAAAAAAATGGACACAATTCTGTTTTAATAATGGACTGTTTTATGAGAATAGTACGTTTGTATTGAAATGTAAATGCAGTGCGTACTTGAAAACCGCAGTGTTAAGTGTTACGCAGTCAGTGTTATAGCGAACACTTTCAGTACTTCCTTTTCAGAAAAAGCCTTTACGCTGTAACATTGACACTCACAACACTGTCAGCCCTTTTACTCCTGACCCCCCAACCAACCAAGAACAACAAAAGAAGAAAAAGAAGAGAAAATAACTACATTTAAAAAATTAGAACAAAAACTCTACTGCAAGTACAGTTTTTATTTGGAAAAGGGAAAGTACTAGAGATTACATGAAATCCACTGTGGAATTTGCTGTTGCTATTCTTTTTTGTGGAAGGTGCTCAGATGTTGTGGAGATGGGAGGCAGTGTAAAACCCCGAGAGAGAGAGAGAGATACTTTACATATAGTCTTTCCCCACTAAATGGATATTAGATGCCCCCCCTTCATGAAAATCTCAGCATGGAAAGTGAGATTAAAGGCTCATGAATTCCACTAGGAATAAACACATGGGAGTCCATTCAAATCAAAAAGCTAAAGACGAGAGCTGCCCAGGTGACCTAGTTTGGCGTGTTCCATTGTTGGAAGCCTGGAGTCACTCCCAATTCCCAGGCAGGGGTTGGAAGTGGAGCGGGTCAATATTTTTCAGCCCCACCATTTTCCCGCTAAAAAATGGAGTTTTGTCAAAAATTAAAATTTTCATAGGATACTGTAATTTTTTATTATTTCTTTAATTAATCAAATTTTGACAGGAAATTTTGAAATAAAGCAAAACATTTGATTTCAAATTGAAATTTTTATTTGGTTGGGTTTTTCAAAAATTTCGGATTGGGGGGTTTTTTTTCTTCCCCTTTCCCAACCTTTTTGCCACTGACTGTAATAGCTGAATGATGTATGTTGGGTTTTTTCCCCTCACTTTTCCCTGTGTTTGGTTTGGTTTGGATTTGGGGAGGTTTTTCCCTCCATTTTCCCCCACTCTAACTTTTCAAAACATATTCAAATCTGGAAAAGTTATAGCGTGACAAAAGGAAAAATAAATCCCTGTAACTTTTTTGAAGTTGGAGATGTTTCAAAAAGTTATGGTGGGGAGAAAAAAAAGTGAAGAACACTTTCCCACTCACATATTATTCCTTTTTCTGCACTCAGTGGCAGAAAGGAAGGAAAGGGAGAAAGGGGAGGGAATTTAAATTAAAAATATTGAAAATTAATTTTTTTTTTTGAAAAAACAAAATTTCACCAAAGGTTTTAGGGAAAAACTATTTCATTTCAAACCCTGCAACATGGAAACAAATCAGAAAACTCACCATTTTTCATTAGTCCCGCCCTCCCTCCCTTTTTCCACTGGCTCTCTCTGGTAGTGCTATGCTGCAGGGCACTTGGACCTTGGGAAAGAAACAGTGCCCTGCAGAAGTTACTATTCTCGGGACTCTGCTGGCCGAGTAGTGAACAGACTGATGAATTGCAAAGTGGCTTCAATCCAATGTGAAAGGTTATGACCCACCTCCAGGCTCTGGGGATAGGCAGGTGAAGAAAGAAGTCCCTCAGGATACCTAACCAAAACCAGCCTTTCTTTAACTTCACATCACACAGAATGCATAGCATTTAAACATAGAGTCCAAACAGCTCCACGGATCCTTCCCTTAGAGGTGTGCACGATGCAAAGTGCCAGCACTCAGATACTTGTATCCTCAGATTATGTCCTCAAGTGTACTATTGGATTGACATTACAGAGCCTCCTTGTCCCTGTGGGCAGATATTTGTGCAGCATGTTGTGTTAAACTAGGTCGATATTTGGCAGCAATCTTTGCTGCAGGAGCAGTAATGTTAAAGGATCTCTGACATGGAGGAGGGACACTCTGTCAAACGACCAGAGACTCTTCACTGAATTACAAGGTTAAGGTCAAACCCCCATCTGCTGTAAATGGACACAGTTCCAGTGAAGTCAGTTGAGTTACACCTATTTACTTCAGCTGAGGATCTGGCTCTATGGTACGCAATGAGACATGCTCACAAACGCTATGTACATTTATTTGTTCCGCGCCCAACTTTCAGTTGCTAGCAGTGAAAGAGCAATTGACTGACAGTGGAGTCTAAATTCGATTGACTGACCGTGGAGTCTAAAATTGACTGAGCTGGCATTTCAGCTGCATGCAGATTCTCACTCTCTCTGCATTTTTTTCAGACTTATCATAAAAACCGAATTCTTGCCTACAAAATACCGAGGGTATATGTTGCCTTTATCTCAGGTAAGATTAAATGCATTGCAGCCCAGAGTCCCAGATTTCCTGTGTCTGGCTCAGAAAGCAGAATTCTAGCCAGTTTTAATGTGTTCCACAATATCTGAATATGTATTGCACACAGTGAGGGTCTCTCATTCTCAGCGTGTGTCACAGGCAACACTGCATTATTAAACATGTGCACGGGTGTGCAGAAGAAAAGCAATTTCTTTTCTGATAATTGGCTGCTCTTTACATGGCACTGAGACACTGATTGACAGCTGACATCCAGCCTTTTGGTTGCCAGGTTGATAAATGCGTCCGTTGCCTGTTCTAACAGTATCGCCCCTGACAGGCTGTCAGTCAGGAGCTGGGTCAGCCGCTCAATCTCGTTTCAAGATAATAGCACATAGGCAGCTAAAAATTGAAACAGAAATGTGCTCCACGCCGGTAGACTGGACTCTGTCTATCTGGAAGCAATTTTCAGTACTCAAACTGGGGCTGGCCCAGGACAAATGAATCAGCACTTGTGTTGTGTACCTTTGGAGATGAGTTCAAAATCTGATTTGGGTCATAATAAGAGATTCATTAGGTGGTCCCATGCGAGTCCCCAATTTATGCACATCAAAAACTTATCATATAGTGTGGCATAATGGGCAGTTTCTGTTCAGGAGAGGCTCAGAGCTGGAAAAGCTAAAGGTGCCCTGGGTGGCCAGGAATGGAGCAGCATTGATGGTTGCGAGTTAGGACTGAGGTGCACTGGGACAGGTTGTACTGCCTAGCAAGGGCTGGTTAAATCTGGAGCTGCTTGAATGATTTGTCCAATGAATTTAGCACTTTTTCCATGGGTTTCTGGAATTATCTGTAAAGAGCTCCTGATACACGGAATTTGTCCAATTGCTCAACCAGCAGGGGCACTGGAGCCTTCCCAAAAGTGAGGGGCCCGAGGCCCAGCCACTTCCCCTCCTCTCCCCCTGGAGGCCCCATCCCCTACCCAGCCGGAAGCTGGAGCAGGGCCAGGGAACCTGCGCGCCCCTCCCGCCCCGCCCGGGGTGGGGGTAGGGTTGAAAGCAGTCCCCTGCCCATGTTCCCGTCCCCCAGACCTCCCGCACAGGGCAGCTGGAGGGACTGTGTGGGCTCAACTGCCTGTGTGGGCTCTTCCTGACCCTCAGAGCTGGAGCCCAGCCTGTGTGGGCAGAACAGTGTGGGCAGCTGAGGAGAGCCTGGGTCCCTCCACCTGCCCGGTGGGGTGGGGGAGCACTAAGAGCAGCCCCTGGCTGTGTCCCTACCCCTCAGGCCCTCCTCCCAGGGCAGGTGGAGGGGCTGCAGCTCCCTGCCCACACCAGGCTGCGACTCTGAGCCCCCCCAGCTGGAGCTCGGTCAGGGAGAGCCATGTGAGGCGCTGGCATGGAGTCACAGACCCTCCACTTCTACCTGTCCTGGGCCGGGTGGGGAACCTGCGGGGCGAGGACATGGGCCGGGGGCTGCTCACAGTCTCCCCCGCCACACCATGGGCAGGTGGAGGATCCACATGCATGGCTCCCACAACTGCCCAGGTTCCCCTCCCTGGCTGGGCTCCATGCTGGCCTGGACAGGAGATGGGGCCTTGGGGGAAGAGGAGGGGATGGGGGTGGGGTCCACTTGGGATGGGGGTCAAAAAGCGAAAGGGCCCTGGCCCCCTGAACCCCCGCTCCCCTCGGTTCCGACACCCCTGTCAACCAATAGTTGTGCAAACATATATTGGCCTCTGGCTTATTCATGGACTTGTAGCAACGAGTATTTGCTTTTCATTATTCTCTGTTTGAGCCATTGGATTGATCGCTTAAGTCATTGTTTCTGTTCTCTCCTAAGATTTATAAACAGGCAAAATCCTTTGATTATTATTTATTATTTATGTTCCCTTGCCCCCAGATGACTCAGTGGACAGGTTGTGGCTTTTATGAATTTGTTTGCTGTTGCTTACCTTATTTGTGTAAATAAAAAAAAGCATTTTTTCTAATGGCTACATGAGAACTTCAAGGACACACATGCTTGCAAGTATTGGGCCAGATTCTCCTGTGGTGTAAAATCAGTGGAAAGTATTGCTCACTATTTGCACTAGTGTTCATAGCACTATTGCCTTCTACAAGCATTCTTATAAGAAAAAAAAATCTCATTCATATGACTAATGAAGCAAATAAAAAGGCTCATGAATACCAGGGAAGCAAATTAAAGGGTTTCATTTGGAATGATAACCACACATGGCTTTCTGTGTTCAACCACAGCTACCTGAAACCATCCTGGGCCCAGTTGCACCAAAACCTTGGTCCAGCTCTCTCTCTGACTTCCCTGACTGTGTCTGAGTCAAATCTCTACCATATTCTAATGGTGTGGACGGGGAAGGTTGCTCAGAAAAGAACGAGAACACCGGTGGTTAAAATATACAAACCATAACCATTGGCTCCTTTATTGTAACTTCTCACTTTCCATTTGAAAGGTCTTTTGGTTGGCAGGCTCCTTATTAATTATTGGATTGGCATCAGTGATTAACCCGACCATAGGCTGGCGCTGGCTGATCAGAATCTCCTCTGTTCCAGGCATCATTCTCATCCTGGCATTTAAGGTGAGAAGAACACTCCCTCCCACCCAAAAGAACACACTAGATCTGGAATCTGTAGGTATATTTTGCCATCAGCTGATAGAGACAGCAGGACCTGATAGCCTGCCCCTGTGGTCCTGCTTTCACCGTAACCCACAGCAGCCCTCTCATGGAGACAAACTTTGAAGAGCCCACACCAGCCACCAGCACGCAGGGACCTGCAGGAGACAGCCTCTTTCTACAGATTTGCTGTTCCTTCATAGCAGCATCCTAAGACTAGGGCATCGGTGTTCTGGATCCATACACTGTGTTCTGATATTGTGGTGGTGGGGGAGGGAAGGGCATGCAAACGTAGATGAGATGAGATTGGATTAGATTACGTAGAAGCTTGCAATTCATATGCTGGCAAATTTAGGAATTTGTTGCTGTCATCCATGTATATACCCCATCCTCATAACTCTTTACATTTTGTAGAACTAAGTGAATAATTCACAACAAACAATGTACCCAACAAAGTTAGCCTTTTAACAGGTTGCAATGTCATCTTATTTATTAAGGGGAGAGCATATTTTCTTTCTCTGGACTGATGTAAACAAGTCTCTGTGAATATCGCAATTTGAGCTATGTTGGTTAGCTGTGATTGGTCAGATAAATCACATAGACGATAAAATCCATTCCCTGATTGGATGAGTGCCCAAGCATGTCTGAGAGTATGTCTACACCGCAGGCAAAAATGTGATTTGCAGCTTGGGGAGACATCATTGCTCTAGTTTTAATGTATTTAGTACAGCTAAAAATAGCAGTGAAGTACAAAACTGCCTGGTCCCCTGGAATATGGATTCACTTTCCAAACCCATGCTGAAGCCTGTGCTCCTATATCTTCATTGCTATATTTAGGCCTATATTATGCCTGTCCAAGCTGCAATCACACCTTCGATTGCAGTGTAGACATGGACTGAGATAAATACGTATGCTTGCAAATATAAACTAGGATCTCTGTAAATACCCATGTCTTGAAATTTGACTTCTCTGAACATCTCTGCTAGTAAAACTATGCTGCATGATTTGTTCATGGAAATAACAAAATGAGAGACACAAGCATGGCCAAGCAAATGCCTTTAAAAATTCAAGCACCGCTTTCTGTAATATTCATTCAGTTCTACTTATTTTGTGATCAATACGAGGGATGAGTGAAACACTCCAGTTAAACTAATGTCCCCCAGTTTTGTCCATCCCTTGAAATGAACCCAAAATCTCTTTTAAGTCTGGGACGCTTTTATTAAGAGGGAGAGGTATGTTGTTAGTCTCAGCTTACAATGTCAGATTCAAGTTAGGTTTTGTTTAATTATTATTTTTGTTTCACTGTTTTGGTTTGGTTTCCCCACAGTTTTAAAAAAGCCATTTTCTTTTTATTGATTGGCTGTCCCAGAATGGCTGTAGAATGGAGATCAGTAGTTCTGTTAGTTCTCTGAGAACTCACTGAATATGTGCAAGGAATTGCTGTTGTTCAGAACACTTATCTAGCACTGTTTATAGACTGGACCAGAGCCTCAGGTTGGGTCAATCAGCATAGCTCCACTGCAGTCGATGGAGTGACACCAATTTACGCCAGCTGAGGGTCTGGCTTAATATTTACGAATGTGCATTCTCAGTGGATTGGAAAACTGAACCATGCAGATGGGAAACAGCAAAAAGAAGGGGGAAATCCAATAACTGTTGGGTCTGTGCACTGTCTCCTGGCACTTAACCAAAGCTCTGTCTTGCTGCTCAAAGCGGTTAAAGCTCTTGCTAACCAACCTGTATTTGCAGTTCATTCCAGAGTCTGCTCGGTACAATGTATCTACTGGAAATAACAAAGCCGCCGTTGAAACACTGGAGAAGATAGCCAAGATGAACCGCTCAGTAATGCCAGAAGGGATCTTGGTGGAGTCTGTTAATGTGAGAGTTAAAATATCTTCTCTCATCACGCTGATGGTTGATTGGATATTTCCTGGGGCACAGGATTACTGGGATTCTAGGGGACAAGGCTATCTTGCTTAAGCTTTTCATGCTCTATGCGTTTCTACTATATCAGGAATCATTCCAAAGGAATATTGAATGCCATGATAGAAGCTGTCATTTGTCTATTTAAAAGAGAGAAATCTTAGCCCTTTCATTTTAATGGGCTTGTTTATTCTATTCTTCTTCTCATTCAAATGAACATAATGCTGGGGAAATGTTTGCTTTTGCTACCATAAAAAAGGCTTCCAGTAGAGAGCACCCCCTTTGACCTGGTGAGATCCCTAAGCAGTCTTTTCCGAGTTGCTGAGAGATCTGGCAGCAGCTCTCCGGGTGCAGGAAATTCATGTTTTTCCCTTCCTGGAAGAGCTGTTCATCCAAGCTCCTTTTTGAGGAAAATGGCCCTTCAGGACACAGAAACAACCATCACCTGCCTGCAAGAGCATAGCTTGTAGGTGAACATGAAGAAAAACCATCTGGTTCTGAGTCAGAGACCAAAGCACCTCGGAGTAATGCTAGCCCAGCCAAAGACAAGGCCTTCATCTCTGACATGAGACAATTGCCCCTTGTTGGCCTGACTCAATGATTGACAACTGCACCCTGGTATCAGTAAGATTCCTCATGCAGCTCCAGGGCACGCTAGTATCAAGTGTGGAAATTCTCCAGGTGGCACATTTCCAGATAAAGAGCTACAAAGATTCCTCCTCCCCTCCCTGTGCCATGGCTGGACAGAGTTAAGCATGGCTTGCTGCCTCAGGTATGCAGTCCAACTCCTCAAATGGGGGCCCATAGAAACATACAAGTGACTCAGGGAGAACAGACAGACCAAGAGTGAAAAAGAACCATGAACTGTGGGAAACTGGGCTTATGCTCCTTCCTTTCCAGATAGAACTACAAGACAAGCATGTACTAGTCATGACCGGCAACACCCGGGCAGTGGCAGATGTGGGGGAATGGAGCTGGAGCACTTGACGGTGCGGGAGCACTGGAGCAGTCATTATTGGTTACAATATGGCTCAGGCCCTGCATATCAATATTAAAGGAAACATCATGGTGTGAGTGGCTCAAGAGGCCACAGTTAGATTGAAAGAACTTAGACCTGAACTATGGGAATCTTCAACACCATCACCCAGCTTGGAGGGGTCCCTCTTCTAGACCTGTTTGGTGCTTATCTAATCCCACAGGCACTTAGCATTGGCCTTGGCAACTCATGCAATGTGGTACTATTGAATTGGCATTATGATTAAACAAGAAAGGCCTTCCCTATACGCTCTGTAGAATTTCTGTAAAGAGATCTCACTGGCTCTGTGATGTTTTTATTAAAATTTAAAGTTATGCACACAGCCATGTTAAACAAAGAGAAAAAAATCAACTCGAAACATTCATGTGAACTCTTTCCCCCTCCCCTGGGACAAGTGATGATTAATTGACTCTCTTCACATTCACGGCAGCAAGAATCTTGCCTTAGATGTACCAATCCTCTAGATGTTACTACATATCTTCACTTTCATATCTGCTAGCCCAATGTCTGACAGCTGGTTAGATGCAGAATACAAAAGCAAGCATACAGCCTCTAATTTCTGACTCTGTTTCTCATTACGGCATTTATGTCTTGTAACATAAAATGTTACATACAAGTGGTAACTGCGGTCAATTCAGACCGCAGTAGTCAAACCAGAAACAAATAAGTAACCAACACCTTTCCCAGCTTAGGCCATAATACAGCAAATTTTTCCACGCAAGTAGACCCTGGGAACATTCAGAGCCCTGTGGAAGTCAGTGGGGCTGCACATGGACTTACAGGATCACGGCCACATCCCCACACATTCTCTCTACAACCTTTTCCCTTTTGGTGCTCTTTAATCTCCAGATTCATCTGTGTGCTGCTGCAGTGTGTTACATGTCTGCCTTTCAGCTCAGCAAACATATTAGTGTATAGAAATACATGGTAGCACCAGAAAATTAGTCGAGAGAGCCAAGATACTTCTCCAAACTTGTGTTTTCTATTAAATGCAGGAAAGAAGAGGTAGATTCTGCGACCTATTGGACTCCAAATACTTACGAACCACTTTGCAAATATGGATCATATGGTAAATATGTTATTTGGTTTTGGTTATTGTTTTTAACGTAATTCTTTCATATGAGGGGGGTAGGACCCTGATTGAAAGTCTCCCATTGACTCTAAAGCAAGTTGGATCAGACTCTAAGTGACCTACAGAGACATCCGGTGTAGCTGGAATAGGGGGGAACATCTGGATTGGTTTTAAGATTGCTCTCTCACCCCTGGCTTTCCCAAAACGAGAACCCGTGCTCCACCAGCTGCTTTGGTAGCACAGCCAGAGTACCAGTGAAATAGGTTTCAGACAGAATGTTGTTAGCTCTTACTGATTCCACTGGCTTTGGAAAATTCAAAGTGAACAAAAGATGACTCTCATCTGAAGTCTCATAAGTAGGCCTGAAGTAGATCAATCTATATTTTAATGGCACCATTGTCTAGAATTATAATGAGAAAAAGTGGATGAGGTCATATCTTTTATTGGACCAACTTCTGCGTAGTTCAAATCAACAGGAGTTAGTCCAATAAAAGATAGTACCTCATCCACCTTCTCTCTCTCAGCACCTGGGACCAATGCGGCTATGACACCACTGCAGACTAGAATTGTAATGTGCTGATAATGGGTGTGTGGAAGCTCAGGGACCCAGAATCTTTGTATATCGGTCCCTGAATCTTTTATGATTTTTCTATTTTTGTAAAATACAGTTTTTCTACGGTTATAAATCAGCTTATAGGCTCCATAGATTTACTTTCCCATCCTCTGTGTACTTAACATTCTCCCTGCATTCAGTATGCAGGTCTTTTGATAGCTTTCAGAGTAACCGCCGTGTTAGTCTGTATTCGCAAAAAGAAAAGGAGTACTTGTGGCACCTTAGAGACTAACCAATTTATTTGTGAGCTACAGCTCATTTCATCGGATGCATACTGTGGAAAATACAACAAATACAACAAACATCTTCTGTGTTTTCCACAGTATGCATCCGATGAAGTGAGCTGTAGCTCACGAAAGCTTATGCTCAAATAATTTGATAGCTTGTAATTCTGAGGCTCGCTTCTTCAATTGCCGGGGGGGAGGGGAAAGGGAATGAAAATCCACTTCTTAGCCTGTTTATGATGAGGGACATGCCGAATTAGGTGATGATGTTACAACAAGGCTGCCGTCATTAATACTCTGCTCTTGACAGACAGCCATGACAATATATGAGCTTCCCCCATCAGACGGTGCCTAAAATTGATTTTAAAAGTCACTGCACAGAATGGAGAATGAAGCTCTGATGGTCCTAGGATTTGGTAAAAGAAGCATCAGGGATTTGTTTTAAATATTCAATGGGCAGGTTCCACCAGGAGTGAATGTTTGAAAAATTTTCCGGCACAAACATGCATTGCTACACATTTTTAGGGCCCACTGCCCCAGCCTGTAAATAATACCATTGCTCCTTTCATCAATGGGTCTCAAACATTTGGAAAATAGTATAAGGTAGGTAAGAAACATACAGTGATAATTTCCACCCACCATGCACCCACCTCTGGTATAGAACATGGCAGCTGTTTAGCAGTGCACAGCAATACTTCACAATACATGTGGGGAAAAATTATCTTTAACTGAAATGGCAGGGAGAGACAGAATGTAATTATACAGACTGGCATTTGGCCAGGGCTTCAGGGCTAATCTTCCTGTTCATATCAAAAGTATAATGGGAATTTTAATGGTCACAAGGGATCAGGATCTTGGCTTTACATTTTAAATGAAAGCTTGTAAACTACAGTATATAGAGCCCTGCATCAACGAATTTTAAGAACACCGTGGGCCCAATGCTGCCACACTTCCTCAAGCTGAGTAGTATTTTATTCTGCGGCCTTAACATGGAATAAGCTCATATTCCGTGGTGGTAATTTCACCCCTGTGCAGAAAGTCTGAACAAAAGCCTATGTATTTCTTAAATTCTACTTCTTAAGTCCTCAAAACAGGGTGTAAGTGAAACATTGACCTTATGCTGGCTTTCTGTACCAAGGTGAATTTCACCCTCTGTGAGATAGATTTATACCCATTTTATGGATGGGAAAACTGACACACACAGAGATCAGCGATATTTGGACTGTAAGCTCCTTTGGACAGGGACCGTCTTTTCATCCCTGTTTGTACAGCACAGTGGGGTCTGGTCCATGACAGGGACTTCTAGGTGCTACCATACTACAAATTAATAATAACGGTCCAGTTAAGAACTGGGCTTTTTCTTTTAATAAAGAGGAGTACTTATATGGTAGCTGCCATTGTGTAACACATTCGTGACAACCAGTTTGTTGCTGGTTGCACAAATAACTACTGGGGTTTCTCTGGACTTAAGATTTCCATAAGTTAAGTGTTGTTTACCTGTTTTGCTTTGTAATTGTACTTGGGCATTTAATATCTGCTGAGTTTTATTCCTCTATGGTTCCATGAATCTGATTATTTTCTCCTTGTCAACATTGGTTTTCTTTCCCCCAGGCTTGGAATATCTTTTGCTTATTATGGCGTCATCCTGGCCAGTGCTGAGTTACTGGAGCGGGACATGGTCTGTAGTTTGCAGACAGCAGCAGCGAAGGAGTTGGGGAATGATTCAGAGGAAAGCCACAGCCCATGTCACTGTCGCTTATTTGCCCCTTCAGATTACCGGATCATGATCATCAGCACGATTGGAGAGATTGCATGTAACAGAAACATCTCCAAGTTGTCTTTCTGTGGCTATTTAATGTGTTATGCAAAGTGTTTAACTCGGCAGTTTTACATGCCCGTGCACAAAACAATATATAAGCTATAGGTGAAAATCACCCTGTGCACAGAGCCAGCCAAGGGCAATGCACTACTTCAGTGGGATTTACAGTAGAACCTCAGAGTTACAAACACCCTGGGAATGGAGGTTGTTTGTAAATCTGAACAGAACGTTATGGTGGTTCTTTCAAAAGTTGACAACTGACCATTGACTTAATACAGCTTTGAAACTTTACTGTGCTGAAGAAAAATGCTGCTTTTAACCATCTTAATTTAAATGAATCAAACCCAGAAACAGTTTCCTTACCTAGTCAAGTCATTTTTTTAAACTTTCCCTTTATTTTTTTCGTAGTTTACATTTATTACAGTACTATACTGTATTTGCTTTTTTTTGGGCAGGGGTGAAGGGGGAGGGAAGGGAGGGTCTCTGCTGCCTGATTGCATACTTCTGGTTCCAAATGAGGTGTGTGGTTGACCGGTCAGTTTGTAACTCTGGTGCTCATAACTCTGAGGTTCTGCTGTAGCTGCATATGCTTTGTGCTGGTGTCAAAGGGAGGAATTTCACCCTACATGACTAATTTATCTTTAAGGACAGTTGTGAAAATTTAACTGGCAAAGCCGAATAGCCCCTATGCAGGGGATACATAATGACTTTCTTTTTTTAAAATGACCATAGGAAACTACCTGAACAGTAAAGTCCAGATCCTCAAAGATACTTAGGTGCCTATCTTGCACTGAAATCAGTGGAGGCTAAGCATCTAAACACTTCTGAAGTTCAGGTTCTAAGTTACCAGAGAGCCAGGACTGGCTTGAAGGCAAACTTTCAGACAACTAGAACAGTGACTTTTGGAAATGCTAGCAAGAATTGCAATCAGTCACTGATACATAGGCAACAGAATGCAGCAAAGGTGTGCTTTAGCTTAGAAAGGGTATTATTTCAGTGCCATCATCCTGTACTGTGCAGCAGAGACCTGCTCAGAGTAGGTTAGAATGGAATACAACAGAAAGTACACAATGCATCCAGAGCAACACAGATCACCATGTTTCTTGGTATATCTCCTCTACTTCAGTATTAGGTGGCAAAAGTGTCATGTGATAACATGTTTCCATAGCACCTTCCATCTAAGGCGCTCAAAGTACTTGGTAAAACATTACTGGATTTAGCTTCATGGCTCCCCTGTGAGGTAAGCTTTATCCCCATTTACATCTAGGGCAATGAGATAAAAGGAGATTAAAAGTTTGATCCTGTAAGGTGCCAAACTCTCTGACCTCAGTCCAACAAAGGGCATAAACACATACTTAAGCTAGAAGTTAACCATGTGCTTCAGTGTTTTGCTGGGCTGGAGCCACATTGCTTAGCATCCTGGAGCCCTGGGTGACTTGCCCAACTCGTATGGGAAGTCTTTGGGAGAGGTGGGGATAGAACCCAGCTGTCGAGAGTTCAAGTGCTGTGCTTCACCACATGACCCCACCCTTCCTCCCAGCATCCTGCTGGTACTAAGACGTGATCAAGGCTATAATGCTAGTGAGACATTACTGTAGTCGTGACACAACAGTAGTGTGTCTATAGCGGGAACTAAAGTGTCTCAAGTGAGGCCAGTTCGGAAACTCCAGACATTAAAAAAAAGAAGAAAAAGGAAAAATAAGTAAGAGGAAGATCATAGTGTTTGGGTAATGGAGGGTGGAATCTTTTCTACTGGGAATGGTGGGATGGAATTCCTGGTTTGTAGTGTCAGGAAATGACTGCTAAATAGGGGCTGAGACATAATTAGATCATCTAACTCTGAAGTTTGACATTTATGTTTTGTTCTGTTTTCCAGTAAATCCCTTAAACATTCTAGGCATCAATTTCCTAGGAAGACGGCTGAGCCTGTCTATAACAATGGGATGCACTGCACTATTTTTCCTCTTCCTTAATATCTGCACTACAAGGTAGCGTATTAGATTAGTATGCTAGTACTGTCGTGGTGGTTTGTAATACCACAGGCAGAGGGCAGGACCTCTTAAATTCTCAGTTTGCTAATCAGCAGTCCTGATAATTCTCTCTCTCTCAAAAAAAATCTCCTGCAGTTTCCTGTCACTTCCCAGCAAAAAAATGTAATAGCAGAAGCCGTAGTGAGGTCTTGTATTGCTGAGACTACGGGGATTTCACAAAATATACGACAGGACGTGTCCTAGCGTGCTATGGAGTGCGATAAATAATTATAGCTAAACCACACATCAAGATAAGGAAACAAAGTACATTGTGTGGTACAGTGCCCATAATTTTTTGCATTGTTTGTTTGCTCATTTACCAAGTTAGGGTAGGTCTCTACGGAGAACAGAAAACCTGTGGCTGGCCTGAGCCAGCCGACTTGGGCTGTGGGGCTGTTTCATCACTGTGTAGACTTCCAGGCTTGGGCTGGAGTCCAGGCTCTAGGACCCTGGGAAGTGGGAGGCTCCCAGAGCTCAGGCTCCAGGCCGAGTCCATGAGCCCAAGTTGGCTGGCACAGGCCAGCTGCGGGTTTTTCTTTGCCGTGTAGACATCCCCTTAGACTAATAATCCACGGGGCGGGGGTGAGGGGGTGTTGGGTCTCCTAATCAGGATGAATTAGCAAGGTTTGACTATATTCACTAAATAAAGACTGAGCTGAAGGGACTTACAGGTTCCTCCCGTGAAGCTGGCAGAGCTTGTCAGTTTTTTTGAGGTGGACCAGGACTGCAGCAAGGGCTCTGAAATGACCCTTCAGCTTAAAGGTTCCATTAAACTGACCTTTCAGCTGTGAGGGATGGCCATGAAGCACAGTAGCTAATGGTCTGCTTTACTGGTGCCTGAAAAACAGCATAGGAAAATTGTATGTTCATGTTTGAGATGGGAACTTTAAAACTACTAGTATCATAGGTGCTGGAACCAGTGATGCTGCACCCCCTGGCTTGAAGTGGTTTCCATCATATCCACGGTTCACAGTTTGGTTCAATGGCTCTCAGCACCCCCACTGTACAAATTGTTCCAGCACCCCTGACTAGTATAATTTTCTTCAAACTTGGCTTGTTGCATGCATGGCAGGGAAATTTAGAAATCAAGCCAAAGTCAAAGTTTCTAGCCAAATCTATGCAATAGTTACTTGAATACAAAATTCTGATTGGAATAAAGGGCTTTTTCCAGTGGCCAAATACCTGAAGCAATTATGCTCAGTCTTCACCTTTGGGCTGAGTCCAAGCATAGACTTTGTGAGAGTTAATAAGCAACTGAGAAAGAGGGATAAGACAGCAAGTTAGAACCCAGTCTTAACTCTAACAGATGCAACCTGACGTGCTATAATGAATATAGATGTCATCTCTCCCTTGGCTTGAAAGCTTGGTCAGTCCATTTTCCAAGCATTTCCTCAAGAAGAAAGTCCCTCAGTGTGAATCATCAACCTTTCCTTGTCAATTGAATGGATAAAGGTTATATTTGTCATTATTACATTTTACTTGTGTCTTTTATTATATTCTTATTTTGGAGGGAAGTTCCTTAGTGCAGTGAGTAACCACTTGCTTTGTCTGTGTTTTAACAAGTGTTCTCTGATGCTAGTGCCATATTCTCCACCCCTTTCTCCCTAGTACGGGTCTGATCGGTTTTCTCTTCATGCTGCGTGCCTTGGTAGCAGCAAACTTCAACACCATCTACATTTACACAGCAGAGGTAGGTCCTTCTGAAAGTTCCTCATTAAGCTGCTCTTGCCAGAAGCTGGGAATGGGCGACGGGAATTACCTTTTTTGTTCATTCCCTCTGAAGCACCTGGCATTGGCCACTGTCAGAAGACAGGATCCTGGGCTAGATGGACCTTTGGTCTGACAGTGTATGGCTGTTCTTATGGAGTGTATTAAATGAATAACAGCACAGTTGCCTATTCTCAGGAATTTTCCCATGCTACTTGTCTGTGGCAAAGTTATTGTAACTATATGATTATCTATGAGTCTGCTTTACTATCTCTGTACCATTAATAATTTAGTATATCATAATCGTGCTTACAAGAATGCACCTGCAGTGCATAGATATATTAATCTTTTGGTGGTCTAGAATTGTGGAAGTTCATTATTGGCTATGGATGTGTCAGAAACCACTAACCTGAGCGCGTTTAATAAAAAGGGACAATGAAGCCCACCCAGTGCCTGGAAAATGCTTCTTGAGACTGCTCCCCTCGAAGAAGGAAAGCAGTTGGGGAATTCTTCTCTTGAAGTGGCTTAGTGAGAATGATACCCCTCTGAGTCCTTCCACAACCATATTTCTAACAGATAATAAACTACACAGTCCTACCCCTTTATGTTTATGTGCTTTGCTGAAACAGGGCCTAGGAGTGGCAAAAAGCATAATCCACAGTGAATCTTGGAGGTTCTTTTTAGATCACTTTTTTGTCTAATACATAAGTGAATTTAGGTCTTGCCTAAGGATTGAAAGCCCTGGACACTACTTGTCTCTGTCCATCAGACATGGAGCGTGGCCATGCAAGCGTACCCTGTATCACCCTATCACGGTTCTGTAACCCTGACCTTGAGCAACCACCTCTAAGGCTGAGGGATTCGTTCAGTGTCCGCTCCAGCTTTGATTGGACTAACGCAGTGGTTCTCAACCTATTTACCATTGTGAGCCGCAACAGTACCTTTATGGCCCTGAGGATGTCACATGGGCTGCAGCTGTGTGCTGATTGGGCTGCAAGTGGCCCATGGGCCACGTGTTGAGAACCATTTGACTAACACAAACTGATTCAATATGGAAGAGAGATTTGGGAGCCTTACTGCCCTTTGAAAATCTCCCCCTACAGCTGTCCTTTCTTGTGCAGTGAGCCTCCAGGAACCAGTGGCATGCCATAGTTCTTTCTGGTATTGAATTAACCCCTCTTTGTCCTGTTACAGGTTTACCCTACCACAATGCGAGCTCTGGGGATGGGGACAAGTGGTTCACTATGTCGGATTGGAGCTATGGTGGCACCATTTATAGCACAAGTAAGATGCTTTTCCTGTTATCAGCCTGGTATGAGGTGGGGGTTGTCAGTGATGGGGAATGGAAAAAAAAAAGCCCTAGGATGGTATTTCTTCAGCTACCTTGGAAGAGCTTTCAGCACTGGCCTTTGTTTTTATGGGCACCGTTTTGGTTTTTGGTAAACTCTATGCCCAGCGTTGCCCTCAGATGCACCCACAGATCTCCTGAAAGCTCATAGGTGCATGCATACACGTGTACACACTGACCTTTGTTTTTGCCAAGACATTGGGTCTTTGATATTTATGTGGGACACTAGGATTAGTTACGTGGTCATTGCCAAAAAGACCCGCATCCATGGTGGTTCTTGACTTTTTTGACAGATGAGACACAAGTCACAAAATGGTTACATCCCCCCTCCCCAGTGTATAATTTAATAGCTATTAAAAGTTTATCTTATTTATAATGTAGTAGCAGCAGGAGGACTCGGGAGCTGGAGCTGCTGCTGCGGCTACTCAGGCCACGACCGGAGGGTGGCACATGAGGCCGGCCTGGGAGTTGACAACAGCTCTTGGTGGTTAACTTGGACAGCCCTCCTGAGGCTAGGGAGGCACAGGTCCCAACCCTGCCCCCTGAACCCCCCCTTGAGCCTGGCCTCAACTGCTCTCATTCCCCAGCTGGGGCCCCTCCATGCAGTGCTTATCACAGCAATGCTGATAAAATGAGTCCTCTGAAGGGTAAATTGTCATGGTAACAAGGCAGCTCCTTGAGGCATTTTTCGCTATCCCACATTTCAGCCTCATGCAGCACCACATTCGTCAAACTTCCTAGTGTGGGGTTTCACTACGGGCGCGTGGATTGTGCCATTTATACCAAATCATAAATTTAAAGCTGTATAAATGTATCAGTTACATAAAAAAGAATATGCAAAAGGTATGGTGTAGCTTTTTGGGAATTCTTGGGTAGCCTGTGGCTCATGTTCCTGGGCTGGCAAGCTGCTCCTGCCCTGTGTAAAGCTCTCTGTACAGAACGTAACTGGTTAGCATGTGTTACACACTTTGCGGAAGCTGTTAGAACAGCTTGTTTTCTTGGCTAGTATTGAATCCTTTAGTCTCCTATCCATTTCACATCTTGATTCCTACCATGCCCCCTGACCACAATCTTGTACTGCAGCATGGAGCTGATGCTTGAATTGTTTGTTTGTAGGTTCTCATGAATGCTTCCTTCCTTGGGGCCTTGTGCCTTTTCTCAGGCGTGTGTGTGGTGTGTGCCATCTCTGCCTTCACTCTGCCCATAGAGACCAAAGGAAGAGCGCTCCAGGTTTGTAATATCTCATTTCTGACACAGCTACAGCTTTGTCCCCATGAGAAAATGATACTGATTCAACTAAATCAGTTTAGAGGCTCCTAAAATCATTATCGTCTCCCAGCTCCATAAAAAGCCCACAAACCAAAATAACAGGTTTCAGAGTGGCAGCCGTGTTCGTCTGTATCCGCAAAAAGAAAAGGAATATGTGTGGCACCTTAGAGACTAACAAATTTATTTGAGCATAAGCTTTCGTGAGCTACGGCTCACTTATTCCGATGCATGCAGTGGAAAATACAGTAGGGGGATTTATATACACAGAGAACATGAAACAATGGGTGTTACCATACACACTGTAAGGAGAGTGATCAGGTAAGGTGAGCGATTACCAGCAGGAGAGGGGGGGAAAACCTTTTGTAGGGATAATCAAGGTGGGCCATTTCCAGCAGTTGACAAGAACGTCTGAGGAACCGGGGGTGGGGGGGTGGGAGAACATGGGGAAATAGTTTTACTTTGTGTAATGACACATCCACTCCCAGTCTTTATTCAAGCCTAAGTTAATTGTATCCAGTTTGCAAATTAATTCCAATTCAGCAGTCTCTCGTTAGAGTCTGTTTGTTTTTGAAGTTTATTTTGTTGAAGAATTGCCCCATTTAGGTCTGTAATCGAATGACCAAAGAGATTGAAGGGTTCTCCAACCGGTTTTTGAATGTTATAATTCTTTACGTTTGATTTGTGTCTATTTATTCTTTTATGTAGAGACTATCTGGTCTGGCCAATGTACATGGCAGAGGGGCATTGCTGGCACATGATGGCATATGTCACATTGGTAGATGTGCAGGTGAACGAGCCTCTGATAGTGTGGCTGATGTGATTAGGCCCTTTGATGGTGGCCCCTGAATAGATATATATCAACAAAAAAACTTGTCAACTGCTGGAAATGGCCCACCTTGATTATCACTACGAAAGGTTTTCCCCGCTCTCCTGCTGGTAATAGCTCACCTTACCTCATCATTACAGTGTGTATGGTAACAAACACCCATTGTTTCATGTTCTCTGTGTATATAAATCTCCCCCCTGTATTTTCCACTGAATACATCCGATGAAGTGAGCTGTAGCTCGCAAAAGTTTATGCTCAAATAAATTGGTTAGTCTCCACAGTGCCACAAGTAAACCAAAATAAGTGTCTTTACACATACAGGTTGGACTGATCTAACTAAGCCCTTGTCTTACTACAAATACTTTGCCATTATAGCTCTATTGGCATAGCTAGGCTGCCAGAGCACTGTCACCATACCTCTTAGCATAATGCCACCACCTTCCTAAAAAAACCAGTTTCAGAGAAGGACTTAAGGTTGTTTAATTACTCTGCCTCTGTGGGTAAAAGGCAGCCCTGTGCTGAAGGCTCACACACTATTTAAACCCTCAAATGGTTAATATTGCAATAATCAAACAAGAACACTCCAATAAATCGCATTACATGTAAGAGAAAAGCTTTGATCCATCTATAATTGACATGACCTAGATAAATGGGCTGCATTCTTGTGAGCTAATATCACAGCTGAAGTTTCAATAGACATCATCCTTTTTGCAGACGAGGTCTATGGCCCTGATTTTGCTACCAATTATACTTTTCACAAAGGACTAGTCCCATGGAGGTTAATAGAAATAATCAAGTATGCAAAGTTACTTGTGCACAAAAGTTAACCAGATTAGGGCCACAGGCTTTATTTTCAGCAGGGATGATGCCAATGCTTATGCAAATGTGTAACTTTGCATATTTGATAACATCCTATTAACATCAATGGGATTAATTCTGTTCATAAAGTTATGCATGCCTGCAGATTCTAGACTAATGAATGTATTGCCCCTCACTCTCTAATAGTAGGGATAGGAGGCCATATAAAATGCTGTCTGTATTCTTTAACACAGTGACATTTAAGGCTAAGAGCCAAGGTGGCAACGTCTACATTGTGCCTTCCAAATCTGCTTTGTAGGCAACTATATTTCAAAAGTAATTTTAGAAGTCTACTCAATGTTATTTGAAAGAGACACAGGCTGAAAATATCCAGCCTTTGCATCAGATTCTAATCTTAGAGCAATCTTAGAATAGTGTATGGGTCTTGCAAATACAAGGCAGGATTTTTGGACACACAATAATATACATTTGTATCTGAGAGCGGAACCTGCTCCTGGTCCATAAGTCCCTGTTCTTTCAATTTGACTCTGAAATTTTTATCCTTTTGTATCTTTCCCTTTTTTAGCAAACGAAATGAATGAAGACACTCAAAGTTGCCTCGTGTGTGAGAGAAAAAGGAACCCTTTGAATAGTTTCTCAGTTGCAGTTGAGCTGCTTTATGTTGATTGCTTCTTGATGCCATTTCTGGAAAGAGGATGCATAAATAATCACAGTTGAAGAGCACACAAGCTACAGGATGCATTTGGAAAAACTGTTGTGCGCGCGGTCTTTCCTGTGATTCAATAAATAGATCTCTCCCCAGCCCCTGGAACAAGATGAAGTCTCTACACTACCCACCGGATCGGCGGGCAGCAATCGATTTATCATGTCTAGTCTAGACGCAATAAATCGCCCCCGAGTGCTCTCCTGCTGACTCCTGTACTCCAGCTCTGTGAGAGGCGCAGGCAGAGTCGATGGGGGAGCAGCAGCAGTCGACTCACCACGGTAAGTCGATCCAAGTACGTCGACTTCAGCTACATTATGTAGCTGAAGTTGCGTAACTTAGATTGGATTCCCCCCTGGGCTTAGTATTGGTCCTATGCCACAAGATGGCCACTAAAATACATAGGTCCTAGGCCCATCTTGGAGTACCTGGTGTTGGGCAAGTTGGTGTATTTACTTTACAGCTGGAAAAAGGGGGAGGGTGTTTTTCCTTCATGAGTGGAATATGGTTTTTGCCATGGCAACCTGGCTTACAGCATGTACATACTAATCAAGTACAACATTCCTTCCTCAAGGACCAAATACTCCCATCACTGGGACTGACCTGTAAAAGCAAGTTTCACCTTGCCCTCACAATGGGGCTTTCGGGTGATTGCTCTGGCCCTTACATTTACCTCAATGTTTAGAGCTGGCTGGAATTTCTCCATTGGACACGTGCCAGCTTCTGTTTCTCCCCTCAGCAATCAGGGACCCTGGCACATCACTAGGGCGCCCTCCCCTCTTTTTTTAAATATAACTTCCACTAATGGATATTTCTGTAAGACTGGAAGTTGTACAGAGCTCAATTAAAACAGGGTTCAATACAGCGAAGTCAGAACCTGGGTGAAGGGGGCAGCTTTCCCGATCAGGCCCACAGAGGGAGCAGTGGCGGGTTTGTATGCTGGAAGTCTGAAAACTATAGTGGTTTTTAAACATTCCAAAATCATTCATCTTTTTCAAAATACCTACATTTCATTACTGTGAAAACTAAAGCTTCCCTTGGCTGTCACAGACTGGGATAGAATGAGGCTCATGGACACAGTCAGTGTAACCGCAACCATTTAGAATTTTTTTAATCATTAGTGTGTATGGGCGTAAAACGCAGCATTTATCAAGGGGCTACTGCCTCACTTCACCTCAGTCTCCTCTCCACACTGAGAGACAGGAAGTGTTGGAGATGAGTAAGCTACTGTTACCTTGCTAGTGGATACTTGCCCCACTATGGGAATACAATCTTGAGCTAATGCATCATGATATGAGGGAAGCACTCCTTGCCTTAATTATGCCACTGCCTATGGAGAATTTGGGCAGAAATTAATATTTTTTGCACAGAATTTCCTTTTCCTCCACAGAAATGGGATGCTGGCCACTAGAGGGGCTGGGAGCTGCAGGGTTTCCTGCAGCTGCAATTCTCAGGAGACAGGTTGATTCTCCCTCTGGGCAGGAGGGGGCGTGTGCTGCCAGTGTCTGAGGTGGGCTCTGGTAGGAGGGCGTGCCACAGCTGGGCTCTGGGGAGATGGGGTAGAGAAAAGGAATTTCCTTAAAACTCTACTCCTGGGGAATTTGTGTGGGTCTGTAATGTTACAGACAGAGTTGCTGATAGGCATTTTGGTAATTAAAACAGGCACGATTATAGGGTGTCATTTTGACCAAAAAAATTGCAGAACTTTAAAATACCAGTGCAGAATTTTTTGGCACAGAACTCCCGCAGGAGTAAGCACATGAAACGTGCCCAGTTGTATTTAGAACAGACATGGTCAGTCTATCCTCTAATCCCCACAGCCCAGCTTCTCTATTTTGTGCCTGTAGTGTTGTCTATGCCTGCTCACATAGTCTTTATCCCAAGGCTTGTTGTGTCGGCAACCACAGGGCAGGGGCCTGGCTCCAAACATGAGTTGTTTCAGTACAGCTGCACCTAAGTGTATATACATCTAGGAACAAAGAACATAGGCCACACTTACATGATGGGGAACTTAATCCTAGGAAATGGACTCTGAAAATGATTTGGGGTTGGGGATGGATAATCTGTTGATTGGCCATGAGCTCTCAGTGCAACACTGTAGCCCAAAGAGCTAGTGTGCTGCTGGCTCCATAAACAGGGGAGTAGAGAGGTTATTTTACCTCTATACTTAGCACTGGTGCAACCATTGCTGGAATACTGTGTCCAAGTCTGGTGCCTACAATTCAAGAAGGATGTTGATAATTGGAGGGGGTTTAAGAGTCAAGCAAATGATAAAACAGACTTATGGAACTCACTCACTGTAAGTCATATCTATTTTACTTAGGGATGACTTGATTACAGTCTCTGCATGGGGAACACATCTAGTAATGGACTGTTCAGCCTAGCAGAGAAAGGTGTAACACTCCAATAGCTGGAAGTTGAAGCTAGACAAATTGAGCCTAGAAGGTGTACATTTTTAACAGTGGGTAATCTACCAAGGGTCATAGGAGATTCACCATCACTGACCATTTTTAAATCAACATTGGCTGTTTCTCTGGAAGATCTCCTCTAGGAATTAATTTAAGGAAGTTCTAGGGCCTGTGTTATACTGGAGGGGTGACCAGATGGTCTCTTCGGGCCTTGAACATTAGTAATTTCCTCCCCACTTCCCATCCATCCTGTGCCCTCCATGGTCATACCAATTTTCAAGCTGGCTATGCCTCTGCACATTATATCACATGGGAGTGGAGGGTGAGATGACTGATATACAGTCATGAAACCTCCATGCATCTGAAGAAGTGGGGTATTTTACCCATGAAAGCTTATGCCCAAATAAATCCGTTAGTCTTTAAGGTGCCACTGGACGCCTTGTTGTTTTGGTGGATACAGACTAACACAGCTGCCCCCTGATACTTGTAAATTTTAAATCATTGATAATTCACTCAACTCAGCACCCACCAGCAGCAGCCCTACACTCCACTCCGGAGAACCAAAATAAAGTAACAAAAACAAGCAACTGTTAATCTAAAACCTAAACTAAATGTTTGACAGTTTTTCTGTAGGTAATTTCCTAGATTTTTTTAAAATAGTTTGTTTACTTTTAGCAACTCCCCTTACGTATTAGGGGGGGTTTAGAACCCCCAGCAATAGAATACATACTGCTAGTGGGGCTCCAGGGTACCTCAGCTGGCAGCAGCAGAAGGTTCTTATTCCAGAGCGGAGGTGACCCTGCCTCTGCCTTTTTTCCTTCTCGCTTCATCCCTGCTGCAAACTTCCTAATATTTTATAATGAAAAAGGGCAGGTAACCTACAGCTAAAGGGGAAGTACCAGCCACCCTTCTACTAAGGTAAAGACGACTTACCTGGCTATAATGCTCACCTTCAGTCGGTTTCTTCCCCTCACTCCAGAGCTCTGCCACCAAGTAGTCATCAGTGATTGTGGCCAGCCTCTAAACTCCTGTGGTAACGATCATGTACACTGGAGCAGCAACCTATCTATCTGTTTGCTTACCTGCAGTATCAGTGTAGACAGCTACCATAGTGCCCCACAAATGGGAATAGTTTGGCTACGGCTGCCCTTATGAAGTTCAGTTTCCACATAAAACCAACCTGAATTAGGGCTTTTAACTGGTCTGTGGAGCACTCACAGACAGGTGCCTTTGAAAGGAAATTGTACTTAGGTCAGTGGAGCATCAAAGAGAATGGCTTGAGAAGGGAGCATGGGTTGACATATTTCACAAACACTGCCACAAGAGAGCTAGTGAGGTCAATGGCAGGGAGAAGGAGGAGAGCTGAACAACAGTGTCTCCTGCTTTCCAACTTGAAGAGGTATTGCTATAGTGATGACTCAGTCATCCAGGAGCGATCACCATGACCACCTCTATGAAAGGAATGAGAAATCCAAAACTGTATTCCAAAGATGACATTTTTAGAAGTTCAATAAATTGTCTAAACAACCCTAGGTACAAATAATTATTCCTTCCTTGCAACTATGCCATTAACTCCTATTAGCACATGTACATTGAATCTGTCTTATCTTGTTTAGAGGACATTTCAGAGACATTTTAGTGCATCTCATTGCAGTAATGCATAGTGACCAAGAGAAATCCAACTGCTGGGATGAGAGGAACAACCTTTCTCACCTATAAAAACACCCCAAACAAATCCCTGATTTTTTAAATGTATTTTAATACAGCCCCCCCTTTACATTTTAAATCACCAGTAACTTCTTTGGGGGGGCAACTACACTTCCATTGTACCAGTCAGTATCCTAGGACAACAAATTACACCATGTGCTTTCATGGCTTGGGGTTAAGTACAGTACAAAACTCAAATTCTGGCCAGCCACATGCCTTTGGTAAAATTAATGTCTGGTGATATTACATTTTCTTGAAACTGAGAAAGTCACACATTGAATTCATGTAACATTTTAAAGTTTAATTCTGTACAAATTCTTTTCTTTAAATGAATTTGAGCAGCTGTTGTTCCAGACTGCCGTTTGAATGATGTTCAACATGTAGGATGTAAGGACTGAACTTCAGAGAACAGTCTCTCCAAATGCCTTGATCCCTGGTAGATTTCTGTTTGAGGGGGAAGGGTATAAAGTCTAGTAAACATCCACAAACGTACAGGTCAAAGTGGTCATGACTTTTCCTCTTGACAACTGACAGTCGATAAATATTTGTTTAGTTTTAAAAAATTCATTCCAGTACATGCGACTCATTCATTTAAGCAACTGGCGCTCCTCTCCTTTGAGGCGTTTTTTCCGGGGCTGTACAAAATCATCATCAGAGTCATCACTAAATTCTGGATTCTCTCTCTCACTCCGACAGTAGGGTTGTATAGGGAATTCTCTCTCTGGATAAAGGGTCTTTAGGAGTTCTTCAAAGTAGGCTTCAAGTTTCATGCCAGCATCAGCCACTTCTGAATCAGGCTGTTGGGTGAGTTTACAATAATCAGTGCATCATAAAATAGTTTGACACTTATAGCACCCAAAGAATCTCAAAGTGAAAACTACAAAAATCAAGTAGCAATAAGACACAGACATCCCTGGGAAATGGGTGGCAAACAACCAGCACACAGAACTCTGCAAAAATCAGTGGTAGAGGGGAAATTTTGGCCAAGGACATCACAGCTAATTCCGTCTCTTACAAAATGGACATAAAATCTAATGTTCAAGAACAGACAAGATCATTGGTTTAAGATCTCCACTGAAAAACCTACTTAAGAGATCATACATGGTACAAAGTTTAGCCACTTCAGAAATGGAAGGGTTGGGTCAATTGTGCCACTAAGACGACAGAGTATTTTGTACCAGATGCTTTGACTGCTATGCTGCCATTTTTCCGCCTCTCTCATATACACAGCAGAATATAAAATGTTACTGACATGGATGATTATACCTTAGGACACTAACCAGCCCCATGGTGTTTCACATCAGCAGCCCTGGCCAGTTTCCTGGTTTAAGCAGAGGCTAATAGCTAAAGCCAGTTCTAGTCAGGTGTGCCTCCTTCCTGCCCTACCTGGGACATTTCTCTCTTCCCCAGGGTTCCACCCCTCACTTCAAATGAGGAATCAGCAGATGGCTAACAAAGCCAGCAGTGGCCAAGGAGTTCTTAGCATGGCAGTCAGAAGCCACTGTGTACTTAAGAGCAGGACAAGGTGGGTGGGGAATGAAAGGTTCACTACTCATTGAGAGGTCAGGGAAGGGAGGAAGGGCAGTGGAAAGGATATTATTCTGCAGATAGGAGGCAAAAGGCAGAGAGAGAGAGAGATGTAAAGAAATATATAACGGTTAAATAAGCGTGCATAATAATGGTATATGTAAAAGGGAATTTTTCTGTATCTGTCAAGATGACAGCTCTCAAAACTCTGCTAAAACAACTTTAAAGGTTGTAAAAATCAGAAAGCTGGTTTGTCTCTTATCTACAGTGGATTCTTGGTTCGTGTAGATAACAGGGCAAAGCAAACCCGACAAGGTGTGTGGTTTCAGAGTAACAGGCGTGTTAGTCTGTAATTGCAAAAAGAAAAGGAGAACTTGTGGCACCTTAGAGACTAACCAATTTATTTGAGCATAAGCTTTCGTGAGCTACAGCTCAAATAAATTGGTTAGTCTTTAAGGTGCCACAAGTTCTCCTTTTCTTCAGACAAGGTGTGAGATTTACTAGCCAGGTGAAGATCTTGGACTAGGGAGGATGGATATTAACTAGACAGAACTAGCGAAGTTCAAGGTCACAAGATGAAGATAAGAATAAGACATACAAAAGCAATGAAAAGACAGCTAGATTGAGTAAGAAGGACGGTAGCAATGGTTAAAAAGACAAGAGATATCAATTAGAGTTTTTGAAGGATAAGTAAAAGATGTAGTAGAGTTACGATGGTGTGTATATGAAAATGTTTAGAATAGAATGTTGACAGATAAGGAATTTTAAATAATCAGTGTCCTGTATACCTGTACAAGGTATAAAGGACATGTGGAGCAATGCAGGACCCCTACCAGACTGGACCAGAATGGCTCTGATGAGAAAAGAAACAGACTACCAGTGCCCCAGGACTGTATCCTACTCTGATCTGCTTTACTTATGCTCTATACTTAGTTAAGGTGGTAATATAGTGTCCTAAAATGTTGTTAAAGTTTTCAACTAATTAAGCTTAAGTAACTGGTGTGGATTGTGCCTTTCACCCAACAGAAGAAGCCATATTAAAATCTGCTCCTATCCATTTCCATAGAATAAATGGTTACTAACTGTAACTGCACTTTGAGATGTGATGCAGATGTGTATTCCAAGTAGGTCTGTGCACATGCTGGAGCTAGAGACTTTTGCCAAGCAGTAGCCGTAGAGCAGTGGCGCTCACGCTTCATGCCTATAGCCCCTCCCTTGGCTATATGAGGCGACAAAACCCCATGTCCCCTCAGTTCTTTTGCACAGAATGCTCGGGGAAGATTGATGCTGAGGGGATGGTGGGTGGATTGTGGTACACACGTTTGCATCCTATCTAGAAGAACCAGAGTTACAGTAAGTACTTGTTTAGTCTTCTTTCAGTAGATGCAGACACGTATTCCAAGCAGATAACGAGCGAACCCCATCTGGAACGAGGACTTAGCGTCCACCTGAGCAAGGACTGCAGGACTGCTCTTCTGACATTAGTGTCTGCTCTGGAAGAAGCAACGATTGCCTAATGATCTGTCAAAGTATACACAGACAACCTTGTGACCACCCGACAAATGTCCAATATGGAAATGTCATTGAGGACCACCACCAAAGTTGCCTGTGCTCTCGTCAAATGTGCCCATATCTGCTGAGGACACGTAACTGATGCTATTTCGTATGCAGTATTGAAGTGAGAGGTTATCCATCTAGAGATGGATAACAGAGACCGCTTGACCCTTCATATGGTCTGCATATGATACAAACAGGGCAAGGCGAAGCACAAAACTGTTCCATTTTGTTCAGATAAAAGGCTAGACAGCATCTAACATCTAGTATATGGAGGCATTGCTCCTCGGGGGAGGAATGCAGCTTGGGGAAAAATACAGGCAAATACACTGTCTGGTTCAAGTGAAACAGACCAATTTGGATACAAAACTTTAGATGTGGCCAAAGCATAATCTTGTCCCCAGAAAACTGCGTTTAAGGAGGACCAGCCATCAGGGCCTGCAACTCACACCCCTTCTGGCACAGGTAATGGCTATCAAGAATGCAGTTTTCTGGGACAGGAGGCAGGAAGCAAGGGGCTTACATGGCGGCCCCATTAGACCCACTAAAACCATGTTCAGGTTCCCACAAGGGGACCAGCTCTGTGACCAGAGGATGCAGGTGGAGTAGTTCTTTCAGAAATCTCATCACCATGGCATTGGAGAAAAACAATTTTCCTTGGACAGGCAGATGAAATGAGATTTCAGTCTTCAGGGACCACTCATGGCTCAGGGAGAAAACCCAGTGAGATGATCCATGAGATGGTTCTGGACCCCTGGTAAGTGGACAGCTATTGGGGTGGTATCATCTGATACAGACCTGTCACAGGTTGATTGCCTCCAGGCAGAGTGCTCTGTTGTGGGCTCCCCCCTTATTTGTTCACATAGTACATCACAGTAATATTATCTGTGAGTATGCGAACCACTGAATGCCTGATTCAGTCCCAGAAGGCACAACGTGTTGTGGATGGCCCGAAGCTCCACACTGATATGAAGCAAGGTCTCCTGTTCCGACCACAGACCCTGCACCTCCAGCGAGTGCAGATGTGCTCCCCAAAACAGAAGGGATGTGGTGGTAACCACTGATTTGGTGGGAGAGGGCCGAGTGAAGGGGACCCATTGGCACATATTCAATGGTGACTCACACCAGTGCAAGGACTCCAGGACTGATGAATGAAGGTGAATCAACCTGTCTAGAGAATACAGGGCAGGGCTGTAAACCATCCTGAACTACATCTGAAGAGGACAAAGGCGTAACCGGGCAAGATGGACCACCTAGGTGCTGTTGGTAGTGGTACAGTTCCCTGTTCCCATGTGGTCCAATAGGCTCAGGCACACATGGACTGTCGTGGACAGCTGTGATTGCAAGCTGAGGCACAGCTGTGGAATCATCTGGAAGTGACTGGTCATCAGGAACACCCTTGACCTCATGGAATCTAACAGGGCCCCAGTGAACACTATTTGTTGAGTGGGGGCCAAAGTCCCAAACAGTCAAGAAAGTGTAGTATGGTATCAATGTGGGCAAGAACCTCCCCTCTGGAGCCTGCAGCAACCAGTCATCAAGGTAAGGAAAGATATGGATTTCTTTCCTCTTCAGATATGCCATGACTACCACCATGCATTTGGTGAAGACTTGGGGGCGCAGCAGAAGAGAGGCCGAACGGGAGAATCACGTATTGAAAGTGGCAGTCTCTTACCATGAAGCAAAGATACTTCCTGTGACTCGGTAGAATAGCCACATAGAAGTAGGTGTCTTGAAGGACCAGAGCTGCAAGCAAGCCATTTTGAGACAAAGCAGGGAGGATAGATATATACAACAAACTACACTAAGATATAAACTTGTGAGGTTGTGAAGCAATAACTGCATAGAGCTCCAACTCCAGCAAATGGGCAGTAAGAAGGAACTGGGGGGGTTTGGGGTGCCGCCACCACATATATCCAGGGGAGGAGTGACAGGCCCGAGGCATGAATGCCATCCCTCTACAGGTACTGCTAGGCAAAAGGCTCTGGAGCGTGGGGCACGCATACACCTACTTAGAATACACATTTGTATCTACTCAAAGAAGAATTAATGCATATTTAATCCTGGTGTAATAACAATTAAACCAAACTGTTTGCTACTGCCTTCTTTCCCTTCTTCCTTCTATGGAACTGTCTCTACTACATACTAATCTAATACAAAAGTAATTTCAAGTGAAATCTATAACTTCATTGAATAGGTCTTATAACCAAAGCAAGATTAATTCACAAAGTTATGTCATGTCATGTCATTTGCATCAAGAAATTCTACCACCTGCCACAAATTCTGCTTTCTTGGAAATATATAAGCTTGTAAAACTATACGGTTTTACTTTTCTGACCTCATTAAACTCAGCACAATTTTGGAAAATCAGTCTGAAATCAGCCACAAAATCTTCAGGTTTCATATACAGTGGATGGTTCACTTGCAGTCTTTTTTTGATTGTTGACAAGTCCATAGGCTTCTTTATTATTTTGTAGTATTCAGGCACCTAAAAGAAAAAAATCATCAATTCAATCAGATATCTCTCTCACACAGACACACACACACACACTTTTAATCATCATTTCTAGGCAAAATACTATTCAGTTTAACTCTTGAAGTATAGTTTTAAGATGTAAACATAATGCCTTCTTCCTTGAGCCTGGCTCCCTGTGAGTAGCGAGACACAACTCTGCTTACCTTTATGATAAGATAAAGGATCTATTTGGATTTATTTCTACACCGCTAAGGCCTGGTCTGCACTACAGACATTAGGTCGACATAAGACAGCTCACGTCGAAATACCTGTGTAAGTGTCTATACTACAATTTTTCTCCCACTGATTTAACTTGAGGTGGAGTTATTAGGTCAACATAGCGCGCAAGAGCTGTAGCACTTAGTTCGATGTAGTTAGGTCGACGCAGTGTCTGTGTAGACACGGCATTGCTTACATTGCCTGTTGCTGCTTTTCACAGCCCGTCCGCACCCCACAATGCCTCGCTTGCATTGGTGCAAGTGCTCCTGGCGAGGCCGTGCACCGCCAACAGAAGAAGCATAGTATGGACACAAAGAACGGATGTAATTACTATGGTTGCTATGGGGCAAGCTAACTTAAGTCTATTTAATTTTGTAGTATAGACATGCCCTAAGTGTTCTCCATACTACATTAAATGAAAATGGCAAGACTAGTTAAAGATGCATTTGAGGTATAAACAGCTATCTATCGATCTATATATATTAGTACCAATAAATGATTTAAACTATTACTTCAATCCTTTCACCTGTGCAGCCAGGCTGTTGTCATAATACAGTGGTGCCCAAACTTTCCTGCTCTCCCGCAGCCCTTACCAGTAATGGAATCTGTCTGCGTCCCCCTCCATTACTGCACAGTTGGCTCAGCAGAGAAGCTTGGGCTGAAGGCAGAGCTGGAGGCTGAACTGGGGCTGGGGGAGGATCTGGGGCTAGAGGTGGAGCGGGAATGAGGGCAGAGCTGGGCTGATGGTAGAGCAGGGGGGAGCTGGACTCAGGGAGGAGTGGAAATGGGGGAGAGCGGGGCTCTTTCCCCACCCCCCATGGGGGCTGTCCCAGGCCCCGCCAGTGCGCACCCCCAAATGTTCCTCTGTGCCCCCCAGTGGGATGCGCCCCACAGTTTGGGGACAACTGTCTTAATATATGGGGTCCAACTGTACAGGAGATTTACAAATTTAAGATAGCTTTTCTGAAACTCACGTCATAGTTTTGAACTCCTGTATCTGACAACCTGCTCAGGCAAGAACTAAAGTGCACTCAAGGTGCGTGGGGTGATTTCCCTGCTATCCAATAGAATAGAACCTGTATTTCAAATTCTGATGGTTCACAAGATATTGGACCTAAAAACCTGTGACTGATCTAGGTTGAGTATTGTAAGGACTCTGCCTCAGGAGGAAGAGCAAATATTTTTGAGGCAGAAGTTTTTTATTTTTTAATACAGTAACTGATAGAAAGCAGCTCAAAAGTGTTGGAATGTTAGAAGCAGTCTGGAGTGAAATCAGTGGGCAAAATGCAGGTGAGGCTCTCAAAAATAAAGAAATGTAATGTATCGTATAGCTACTGCCATGTATGCAGGGCACATTTTTGTTTAAAAAAATGAGTTTTCAAAACTATTTTTCAAAGGGATTTAAACCTCAGTGTTCTACAGTAGAAGTACTCGGTAATATTTTACATCTTTATGCATCTCTTCATCTCCTCCTTTTTAAATATTGATTTTAAACAAAATCAGAAATTTAACTCCAAAAATGAGTCACTGTTTCAATATCTCCACAATAAAAGGGTAAGTTTCCTTTCACTTAGATCTGCCATTTTACGGATACATCAGTGCTTAGCTATAATAGCAATAGGCACCATAGATGAACCGCAGATAGCTGCAGTTTTAGAACAGAGGAAATACAGCACAATATTTGACTAGATGAAAAAGTGGTTCATGTAACTTCACTTTAAAAGAAGTTAACTTGCCTTACAGCAACATGAAGTGTTCCAAAGATGCATTTCCTTTGTCAAATTGAAATAAATTATCAGATTAGCAGCTTCCTGTGTGTGTTTAATTAAACATATGACACTTTAAAAAGAAGATAGAGGGTACGTAAGGCATGAAGTTGCAAATTTTAAAAGATGTGCAAATTTTAAAAGATGTAATTTTGTATGCTCCTGCCTGGCTCCTATGCACAAACAATGAGCGAATCCTGACTTGCATGTCAGCAGATGTGGATAAAATTCGGTCTTTAAAAATTTTTTCTTTAATCTGTGTGTAATTTTTCTCTCTCTGCAATTAGATGCAACAATTAGAACAGCTAATTTATTTCACATTCCAGATTCTTATTTATGAACCAGAAGCCATTCTTTTCTCCCCATCCACCAACAATCTAGGCAGATCTGTGAAGAATTTTAAGATGTAGTCCAAGTTGTGGAGTTAAAGTATGTGCTTGTACTACTGACATTACAGAAAGAGAGACTTCTCTTAAGGCTCAACTATACTTACAACGGTGCAGCTATAGCGTTTAGTGAAGACTCTACCTATGCTGATGGGAGAGCTTCTCCTATTGGTGTAGGTACTCCACCTTCCCACAAGGTGGTAGTTATGTCATAGAATCATAGAATATCACGGTTGGAAGGGACCTCAGGAGGTCTTCTAGTCCAACCCCCTGCTCAAAGCAGGACCAAGCCCCAGTTTTTGCCCCAGATCCCTAAATGGACCCCTCAAGGATTGAACTCACAACCCTGGGTTTAGCAGGTCAATGCTCAAACCACTGAGCTATCCCTCCCCCCTGGATAGGAAGGTTTCATGTCAACGGTAGAAGCCTTCCTATCCACATAGTGCTGTCTGCACTGGGGATTAGGTTGGCATAACTATATCACTCGGGTGTGGAAAATACTGGCATACATTGGTAGCGTAGATCAAGCCTCTCCTTCCATTTTGAGTTCACACAAATAAATGCTTCATTGCTGTTAAATGTAAATAGCACCACTCATTATGCAATTCAACGATGTGCCAACTACCACTGATTTCAAAAGAATGCAGCAACACTCAAGATGAAGTGGGAAAACCAGAAGTTAAGGGTTAAGTCATGTTTCATGCATAAAACACATGATTTTTAAGATGTAGTGTACACTTTATAGTAAAGTTTGTTAATTTACTGCAATTGGTAACTAAATCTCACCTTAATCTCTGCTCGGATTCAGTGAGCACAGAAATTCCATGCATCTAGTATCAACCTTTTACCGCTATCCTACATTTTGATATTTGTTACATTAAATATCTGGAGTAGATTACTCTTCTGATGATGGATTTGTTACCAGTAACGCCCACAGAAGTGCTGGTGCCAAGTGCTCTGACTCTTTTATAAGGCAAAAATGACAATGTACATACTGTAGGAGGAACTGGATCTTGAAAAGCCAGGCTCATTTCATGGCAGTAGAGGTACAGCAGTAGCCTTTCACACTTCTGTATATAGGGAAAGACAGAATGCCTGTGTATTAGAGAATGCTGCGATTTTACCTTTAATAATTTATTATGCTAAAAAATTCAGGCAGATGTTTAATACTTCCCTGCCCCCCCAAAACAAAATCAAGCACATCTGAAAATTATGCAAGGTAGCCTATTTCCTCTTGTTTTTTCCTACCCCCCTCCCCCCAGATGTTCTGGTTTAACTTGGATTTAAACTTGGAGAGTGGTCAGTTTGGATGAGCTATTACCAGCAGGAGAGTGAGTTTGTGTGTGTATGGGGGTGGGTTTTTGGAGGGGGGTGAGGGAGTGAGAGAACCTGGATTTGTGCAGGAAATGGCCTAACTTCATTATCATGCACATTGTGTAAAGAGTTGTCACTTTGGATGGGCTATCACCAGCAGGAGAGTGAATTTGTGTGGGGGGGTGGAGGGTGAGAAAACCTGGATTTGTGCTGGAAATGGCCTAACCTGAAGATTACTTTAGATAAGCTATTACCAGCAGGACAGTGGGGTGGGAGGAGGTATTGTTTCATATTCTCTGTGTATATATAAAGTCTGCTGCAGTTTCCATGGTATGCATCTGATGAAGTGAGCTGTAGCTCACGAAAGCTCATGCTCAAATAAATTGGTTAGTCTCTAAGGTGCCACAAGTACTCCTTTTCTTTTTGCGAATACAGACTAACACGGCTGTTACTCTGAAACCTGAAAATTTCAGACAGTCAGTAAAAGCAAGTCAATCATCATTACCAAGAAGCCTAATTGTGTTTTTTCCACAGCGCCATCCAAGAGAGTGCCCCCCTGGCTGCAGTTCTGCCTAGAGTGTCTGGTGCTGCAAAGACTGCAGGGTGAGAAGCACACCTCAGCTCTAGTTCTCCTTATAGTAGGAGCCTCCATTTTATACCTATAGACTAAAGCTAGAGTGCAGAAAGCCCCTTAGAACCCAACATTAACTAAAATTACTAATCTATTAATACTGGGTAAAATACAAAAAACAAGAGGCTCTGGGAAACAATTTTTCCAGAACATTAGGTCAAAGAGACTGAGCCCAGGTTTCTGTTCGGCACACTGCCACAGTTGGAAGGAACAGAGGTGGCTTTTATAGCTTCACCTCTAATATTCAGAGCCACAAAGGGAGAACACAACATGCAGACCCTGCTCCAGAGGCTGCTACTAATGCAACTGCGACACCAGAGCACCTCCCAATATTGGGGATATGCAGCGGCCCGCCAAAAAATATTTTAGACTTCATAGTGCTCTATGAATGAAAAAGAGCCCTCAGAATAGGCCTTTTCCAGGTGTGGGAAACCAAGGCAAAGATATTTAACATCTTACTCAAGACAACTGAAGAGCACTCAGTAATTCTTGGTTATATTTTAAATGTACGGCCAAGTTCTCAGAGCTGTTTAGAAATCCTCCAGTGAACTCTTATTACTACCACCAAATATATAAAAAGCAGCATTTACAAAACGACTGGACAAGCAGACTGGTTGAATGAACAACATATCCTCACCCGCCGATCTATTGGTGCCAATCCCATATAACTTTCTAGTTTTCTTTTTTCAGAGCTCTGATTGGGATTATCACAATCATATTCTACTTCCGGCTTCGACAAGTCCCGACAGAACGTGCAAATCCACTCTCCTCTAAACAAGGGGAAAACAGATATATTACTCCGGGCACCTGCTAAAGTTTCATGGTCTTCAACAGAGGGTTTCCAAATGCCTTTGGACAAGTTGTTCATTTCTATTTTCTTTTTGCACTGTGTCAATTTTTTTGCAACCACCAAAAGGAGGGATAATGATGGAAAAGGACATCTCTTTGGAAGAAAAGCTCACTCATTCCTGAAATTTTTGGAATAGTTTTACACCAAAAAATAGCATCTATTTCCACTAGTTTTGAAACCATTCATATGGGTTGACAGATTAAATTCAAATTTTAACAGCAGGTGCAGTTGCTGGTTAGGAGGCAATTTGAAGAAAAAAGTACAAGAGAAAAGGAGAAAAAATTAAAATTTTGGGATGAAAAATGGAACAGAATAGGCAGAGTGCAAAACAAATTCAGAAACCACAAAAATAGAGCAACGGAGAGGTTGGGACCTGTGGGAAGTATATTTTCTCATTAGAAGTTAGCCTATAGGCTATAGTTTTCTATTCTTAACAAAATAACTTTTCAGCTTTTTTTCCCCTCATCTCAGTTATTCTTGAGAGAAAACTCTAAATGGCAGGGGAATAATGGTTCACAAACTACTTTTGCTAACTACCCTTCCCCCCCTACCATTAGTTATGCCCTCAAATACTTGAGCAATCTTAGCGAATGTTTGTGGTTTAGTAAAATTCTTTAAAGAGACACCTGCATCTTCACGAATAACTACAATATGGCTGAATTGTATTAACTTGCTTACAAGAATGAATAAAGACAGAATTCAGCTATGATGATTATGAAAAGTACAGTATTAACATGCATGTATGTACCACATATCTGATCTAATAATATAAACATGACCTCCGGCATTGGGGTTAGTTTCAGGAGTAAGTTAAAATTACTTTTGACAGTGAAACTTGTTAAAGCCTACATCAGAACTACAAGTCCTCCAGAAAAACAGACATACATCCTGTTAGGATAATTAAAAGATTTCTAGTTTCTCCTAGGCTAGCCTGAGCCTGGAGGGTAATGAGTGACTAACTCTTTGAAGGCAAATGTCAGTTTGTTTGCTTTTATTTTGAGAATTAACAACTACTTATATTTTAGTAACACCTAACCACCTGTAACAGAGGGAGCCTGTGCTAGGTGCAGTACGGAGGTATATCTGGGTCTCGGCCCATCTCTGAGACAACAAGAAACATTTGAAGGATGGAGGAAGGAGATATTCAAATACATACAAATCATGGCAGAAATGGATCCTGAGCACAAGAGAATAGTAGCCTTAAGGATCAGTATGGGGAAGATGTTCCATTCACTGAAGAAAGCATAAATAAACGTATTGAAGGCGTGAAAAAAAAAATCAAGGCTGGCATTGTTGGTAGAGTAAAAAAAAGTCTGGTGCTGAGGGATGGAGTTTTAAGACCCATAAGGTCTAAGAGTAACTCGCTGATATTACTGCATAGTGTATATACAGGTAACATATGAAAAATCAGAAACCTGCTAAAATTATGTTCTTAAAATGTGTGCCAGGCAGGACAAGATATTCCACCCAAGACAAAGGAATGTGTCTCCAAGGTAAATCAAATGAAAATGTATTTACATAAAAGGTAAAGAAAGCCATCAAGCTAACAAGGGGAGGAAGCAACCACTCAACTATCACTACTAGGGAAGGAACTAGCATGAAGTCTTCACCAGACCATGTTGCATCTCTTCCCAGCAAAAAAAAAAAAAAGGAGAACTTTACCAGAGAATACATTTCACAGGTTCACTGGTCTATAAAGAAGGGGGAGCAAACTCAAGTTATCTTTCACCTGAAGAGACAAAGGAACCAAGCACTCTGTCCAGGACCCTTCACAGATCTCAGAGTCTGGTCAGCCATGCTGGAAAAGAGACTTTGTGAACAAGAGAGTCTAATTTGTTAAATAAGGTTTTAGCCTAAAAAGCATATTTTTACTTTTATTTGCTTGTAACCCTTTCTACCTTTATTCCTTACACTGGGTATCACTTAATCCTATGTTCTTTTGTTAAATACACTTGTTTTACTTTTACGATAAGCCAATTCAGCACTGTTTGAAGGGAAGGGTGTGTTAACCCCAGTTAAGCTACCTGCCTCCAGTATACTGTCTCTTTAAAAGAGCAACAAACCTAATAACTTCTCTAAGTATTCAGTAAGAGGGCTGGACACTATAGGGCAGTGGCTCTCAACCTATTTACAATTGTGGGACGTATATGCGACCCACAGTGTATTATGTGGGCCGCATCCAATACTACCCGTATGGCCCTGAGGATGTCACATGGGCCACAGCTGTGTGTTGACTGGGCTGCAAGCAGCCCACAGGCTGCAGGTTGAGAACCACTGCTGTAGGGAGACATCTCTGGGGAAGCTGGGGTTCACTCTCTTACCCACAAGGCAAGGTTTGGACTGGCAGAGAGCTGAAGAGTTTGCTGGCAAGGCATACAAGCTTGTGTGTCTGGGAGCTGTCCTACAGCTTAGCAGCAGCAAAACTCACTTGGTGAGGCTAAGATGAGTAACACAGTAATTCACAATTCTCTGAATCCTAGCAGCTTTTCACACATATTTAGCCATGAAAAGTGTACGTTAGGGACACGGTATGACAGCAGTTTTGGTGGAGTGAAGAGAACAGATGTCAGATGGAAAGGGATTCAAGACAGAGTACAAGGAGAGCAATTCAAGGCAATGGCTGTAACAGCATGTTCAGGGTGAAGGGCTGCAAGTAGGAGAGGCAGCTGGAGTCCAGGGCAACTATTTTGAAGGGAACGGACCAGAAGACAGTAAGGAGCAAAAGGGACAAAAGAGGGAATGAGGGAAGGTTGACAGGATGGGATGGGGCTGAGGGGCAGGTTTAGAGATGGGAGTTCAAGTGTGAAATCTCAGTATCGGTGACGGTACTGCTCAGAGTTAAGAGTACTGGCCACTAGTATTACTATGCACTTTACAGATTTGAGCCCCACTTGGAAACTTTTTTTTGCTCTTTGCCCCATTGAATAAGCTCAGCAAAAGCCACAGCCAAAGAAAAGTTGAAACTTTAGAAAGATATTTCTGGAATGTTTAGAAAACCCAATAACTGTACAATGTGACATGAAAACAGTGATATTTTCCTTTACACTGAGAGGACAACATTTAACTAATAAAAAACAGTTGTTATCCATCATATTCATACAGTCTTTGCTTATGCACAGAGGAAACAAAATTGTAGAAAGCTGTTATGGTCAGCAAAATAACAGTGCTGTATTTAAAGGAAGACAGCCCCATAGTTTGGAGATTCAAAAGGCACATATTCGATGTGCATAGACTAAGTACAGTACTTGAATATAACTGGTATTTCAAAGCCTGATGTGCTACTAGCAATCGTTCTAATCAAAGCATGTAAGCAGAGCTGACCAGCGTAAGAAACTGTAAACTAAACCAGTATTTAACATTTATATCAAATCACTGAACGCTGACCATCTTATGGTAAACACAAGGATGTTCAATATTAACTTAAGTCTTATCCAATGCTCCTATACCAGAGTGTCACAAAAATTTCATTTTTACTCTGGCAAAGCAGCTGACACCAATAATAAACTTTAGAAATACTAAGGATACGTATCTATTTTCAAACATTTATACTTAATAGAAAAATGGATTTTTAATCTTCTGATTGTTCCAACTGGGCTGAGCAAATTGCACAGTTGCCTTCCAACAAACCAATTAAGGCCTATAAAGATTAGTCTTGCTTCTTCTCAGTGCTTACTGAGGTAGTTTTAAAAATATTATGAGCAGACAGCAAGCACTGTGCCCTATGGCTGATGTGGCCCCTGTTTAGAGCTTTTTCTTTAAAAGAATTAAAAAAAAAAAAAACAACAACGGTTTGCTGTCTTAAAGGATTCTGTTTAGAATGGTGATTCTATGGCCCAATTTTGTGGCTACAGATAATAATAGATGGCCCAGATATAAGCAATCTTGCCAAGAAACTGCAGCATTTTATAACAGCTTTTGCAGCAGCACTAGTTCAGGTTACACAACTCAAATTTAGTTAAATCCTGGTTTTCACCGACTCAAACTTTCTTAGGGCTTGTTTACACGTACAGAGTTGCAGGGATGCAGCTGCACTGATGCAGCGACACCGCTGCAGTGTGTCTGGTGAAGATGCTGTATGCCAATGGGCAAGAGCTCTGTCGTCGGCATGATAAAATCACCTCCGCAAGAGGAGGTAGCTATGTTGGTGGTAGAAGCTCTCCTGCCGACATAGTGCTGTCCACACCAGTGCTTATGTTGGTGTAAATTATGTTGCTCGGGGGGTGGTTTATTCACCCCCCTGAGCAACATGAATTATGCCAACATAAGCTGTAGTGTAGAGATAACCTTAGAGTTATCTTTTGGGGCAGAAAGGTCCTGTACTTGGCCTCACAACCCAAAGGTGGTTTCTTCTGAGCAAAGTTTGGCAAAATTCATTTGGTCATTTTTACCTAGGAAAGTTCATCAGTGAAGGGACATGACAAGAAAGGTGGAACACTTTAGGGCATTTCTCACAACACAGGAGCTCCCCTCCATTCTGACACACTGCACACCAGTCCTCATTGGGGTCATCCTCTTTTCTGCTGTCTCCAATGTGAGGGGTACCCATCCATGCTGTCTTCCCACTGGATGTATTCTCCTGAAGTATCCCTGGTCGGTCACCTGTGCTATCTGGAGCATCTGTTCTTAAGACTGTTTTGTCAGAAGTGGTATTATGACTGCTATCCAATAGCAGTGAGGTGAGTATGCTTCTTGAAAAGTTGGTCTGTAGGAAAACGCAAAGATGCTAAGATACATCTAGATGCCAGGCTGTCAGGTATAATTATCAATGCATAAACACATTGAAAATAAAAACATTACTTTTTTCACATGTATTGTTAGTCATGCCCCTTATAACCTCTACACAGGAATTATCACTGTTATGGCTTCAGCCAATTTAATACAGCAAACTAGTATAACAGGACCCAAGTAGGTTAGCTCTGACATTTAAAAAACTGCTTCCAATAGAAAACTATAATAATCTTCCAGTAGCAAATAGGTCTTGTGCTCCTAAAGTTGAGCATACGCATTAGTAGTAGCAAAATCTCCAAACACCATGTGAAAGAATTTACAGTATTTATAAGATTCCCCCTACCTCCCAGATCCCCACAGACTATGGCAGTCTGATCATGTCAGTTATTCAGTCATCCCAGTTTATTAAGAAATATAACTTGTTTTGGAATCTCACTTCATCCCTTTTTAAAAAAAAAAAAAAACAAACCCAACAAAACACACCCACTAATAGATTATGTGCTTCCCTTAAAGTTAACACCTAAGAGTAACGCTCTAACAGAATATTTGTAATTTATTCTATTTCCAATAAACGAAAACACCCTCCCCAAAACCCAAACTCAGAAGAGATTCTTTATTATTGTTAATATTACATTCCGAGGCCGGGATTCTTCATCTGTTTCTTGCTTCACTATAACAATTGGGAAATCATAGTTCTCGTGGGATGTACCAGACTCCTGTTTAATCCTGATTGGCTCCAACATGACAACAGGGACTCTGTGTGTAGAATCAGCTCCTGGTGGCCTGCTGGAGGAGCCGGAGCTATAGAGGATGAGAAGAGGCAGAAAGAAGAGAAATGAAGTTGCTGGACATCATCTGCACCATTCAAGAGAGCACAGTGCTTTCAGAAAAATCACACTTCTTGTAGTGATTAAGACTCACGACCCTGGAATACTACAGTATTTTCCATTCTCTACATTTTGAGGCTACCGCACTACCCACCATAGAACAAAAATCTTCAGGTTTTTTAAAATAGGATAGTAAAAGGGGAGAAATGTTTTTAAAATAGGATAGTAAAAGGGGAGAAAAGTAATCTAATCCTAGGACTGCAGAATTGCTCAGAGTTTTATTTTCTATAGGTCAGAGGTTTGGAATACAGCATTGGTTTGTTTAGGTCCCATGGTGAATGCACTTTTCTCATTAAACTCCACCCAATACAAATTTTAACAAAACCTAAAAAATAGCAATATTTTGGGAAGTTTTTGAGAGGAGAACAGTTACATTTTTGGAGAAAGTAAGTGTCATTCCAGCAACGTCCACCCAAACACCACACACTGGACTATATCCAGTCAGGTCCTTCCCTCAGAATCAGGTTCCATGTCACTGCTTTTGTGCATAAACATAACAAAAAGAGAAAGGACATCTTAACCTTAAATTACGATGGAATTTCAATTTAATTCAAAACATAGGAGACTGCATCCTAAAGGAGAAGTTACTTACTATATACAGTAAGTGGAATTATTTGAGATGTTCTGTCCCTACGGATGCTCCACACAAGGATGTGCATTAAGTCCATGCACTCATGACCAGAGATTTTTCAGTTAACAGTGGCCACGGGTCTGCACCTGGGCTGTATGCCTCCTCGTGCCTCAGTAGGACAGCCTATAGGAAGGAGTAGATCCATGCTACTCCAGTTCCTTCTCCACTTTTGAGCATGGTAGGACTCCAATGCAGAGGGGAAAGGAGAGTAGATGGTGGAGCACCCATAGAGACCTAACGCCTTGAAGAATTCCAGGTCCTGCCCAAAATAAGTAAACTCTCCATCTTTGAGTTATTGTCCCTATGGGAACTCCATGTGAGCAAACACCCAAGCAGTACCTCAGTATGGAAGAGAGGGTTCTGAGGAGGTGGATTCAGTACAGCGTAGAATGGCTTCAAAGGCCACGTTAACTCTGGAAGCAGACACTAAAGCATATGTATTAATATAGATAGAATATATGGGTCAAAGGTGTTAAAATAACTCAACTTTAAACAATTATAAAACACTGTTGGAGGTTTCTGCCGTTAAAGTCTGATCCCATTTCCTAAAAGACAGAACAGGACAAGCACACAATAGGGGAGAGAAAACAGCAGCAAAAATAAAAAAAAAATGCAGGTTCTGTCTCCGGAGTGGACTCTTACTTGCATCCTCACTGCTGGAAAAAACAGGTACAGCACAGTCTTATCAGCTACTTTCAGACTGGCAAACTTGTACCAGCATTGGGATGTTTAGGATATTTAGCTTCCTCTTTCTAGTTGTAGGCTTACAGCAGTATTGCAAAACAAACAGCCCTGGTGAGCTAAGCCAGGCCCTTGGACAGAAAGAAAAAGGAGAGAGAAAATAAAATAAGATAGGGAAGGAAAAGTATATGTGGGGGCAGGAAACAATGTCTCTCATTCCAGGTGGTGGTTGGGATTCCGATGGAACTGGTGGTGTGGTGATGTCATCTGGCTTCCTCTCTGTGGCCTGGTCAGGATAATGAAGGCCCAGAGTTCCCAGAGAAGGTGGGGGTGGCAGCCAGATGGTGAAGCTTGCTCCAATAGCCAATTTTTCTCCCAAAGTTTCTCTAAGGACCCCAGAAGGGAAGTATGGATGGACAGTGTTCCACATTTTCAGTTTTTACCAATTTTCAGCAATAAAGTATCACTTATTTTAATTAAAGGAGTTCAGTTTTTACTGATTTACACCCGTTTATCAATCCACTCAATTTTTAGGGGGGGTACTTATTTTTGTTAAACACTAACTTTATGTGATTGTTGTGTCCTGAAGCTCTGAGACTAAAGCAGATCCGCAGTATAAAACACAGAACACATGCGGCGACGGTTGGAAAATCAAATTGGCTCACAAGTAGATGCTGGCCACTTATTTCTTCACATCTGTTTTAGTTTGGCACTGAATTTAAATGATCAATCCTCCACAGATAAAGATAGAGAAGGTAAAAAAAGAAACATGGGGCAAAAACGCAAATCTATGCCTGAATATCAACAAGAAAAATCAGTGCTTAGAAATTTGCAAGAAAAGTAAAGGTGGGAGTGAAGAGGATGCATTACGCTCCAAGTACTGCAGCATTGAGGTCAAGGTCAATGCTCACACTGACAGAATAAAGAAGCATATCAAGAGCAAGCAACACAAGTAGCTTAAATAAGAAAGTGAGCTTTGGTATAAACAGTCAATATCTGGAGTTTTCACCAGGGTTTTAATGAAAGAGGACACAGCATGAGTGTGTGCATGCTCTGTTTCGCTGGATAACCGCTGTTAATTGCAGAGGGGCCTATTGGTGACTTAGTGCAACAATACTGTCCAGCAACAAAAACCCTTCCTAATGCAAACAACCTCCCTCATAAGTATCTGAAAGAAAATGATTCTTTAGTATCTAAAACGATGGAATGAATTGATGGAAATTTGGTGTCTGGTCTGATTTTTGACAAGTCTTCTGATGCTTTGGACCGTCCGATTCTTGGCCTTTTGGTTTTTTTATTTCAAAGCGAATAAACCCACATTATTTTGTGCCGATGGGATATTCATCCCCTCAGCTGACAGCCACTTTGTTGATGCAGCAATAACTGACATGTTTGACATGTACCAAGGGACTTGGGAAAACAGGGCCACAACTAACTTCCTGCATGGCTAAGTTTGCACGGGAGATTAAACTCAACCAGAAACCAGAATTGCTATTATTACCTGTCCTGCTCATCTGACTAACATTGAGCTGCCAGCAGCTACTGCTACAGAAGAAATGAAAGACATGAAATCTTGCATCATTGCATGTGGGGCCATTTTCAAGCACATGAACAAGTTGAAGGCTTTGTTTTACACAGTGCGAGATGAGTGACAAGCCGACTGCCGATTACCTACTCCTTTTGTGCCACATTGGTGGATGAACTTGTACTTTGCTGCCTGTCATATAAACAACATATGGACTGTGCTAGTGCGTCTCCTGGATCATCCTGAGTTTTTTGGTTCTAAAGCAGAAACTTGGAAGAGACTGGCAAATAACCAAAATAACTGTGTACCAAGGGGATGACGTTCATTGCTGAAAACTTGGAATCACTGTGTGACACAGAAAACTCTGGAGTTTCTCCAACTGCTGACAACACATTTGCTCCTACAGCTGTTTACTGGATCCTGACAGCCAAAATCTCAGCAGAATGGAGCACAAAAGCTGCAGAAGAAACAGCATGAAAACCCAGATGTTTCTGGAAATCCTTGCAACACGAGAACGTCAAAAAAAGAGTTCAAAACCTTCAACACAATGCTCAGCAAGGAATGGGAAACTCAAAGTGTTTGGTGCTGAAGACTCGTTTTGGAATGTCATCCAGGTGTTACACCTCCTTCCTTAAGGTGAATTTTGCAGCAGATTATGGCCATTATGTCAGACTGTTTCCACCATTTGCCACTAAAGATGAAACTTCAAGTCTGAAAGGGGAAATTTACAATTTACCTGAGCATACCTAACCCTGGCTATTTGAAACTCGATGTGCTGGCTTTTTGGAACAGTCATCAAGACACACTTCCCAACATCAGCGAAGTGACATGGCAAGCTTTGATTGTACCCCCTGGATCTATTGGTGCAGAGTGCTTATTTTCAAAGTTGGACTACCTCAAAGACAGCACAAGGGGCTCAAAATGAGTGTGGATACTTGGAAGAAAGTTATGCGAGTGTACACAAACCAGGATTTCTTGAAAAGCTATTAGCTCTGACAGAGACCAAAAAATACCTTTGTACATAAAAAAGTTTCAGTTGTACTGTAGTAAAATGTGTATATTATGAACTTTTTTTGTTTTTCTTTTTTCTTGCTTTTTATTCTTTTTTTTAAAACCGATTTTATCCCGGTTTTAATGTTTGGAAAATAAACACTGAAAAATTCCTGGATTTCTTTCCTTTTTACAAATAAAAACTGAAATTGCGGAACACTATGGATAGGATAACCCATTCTCCTCCTCATTTTGCCCACTAATCAGGCCTAGTTTTCGACACATCAATTTTGGTCCATAGAAAACAAGTATGGAACTGGAAATCTAAGGATGATCTTAACACAGTCCTTAATTTGGAATCTCACTTTTGCACCTTTTCCCTTCAACTTTTGTTATAAGTTATTGTGACATCTTATGAACTTAAACTCCTTTTTTTTCCATTTGAGCTCACATTTAGAGTAAGTTTGTAGGTCCATACATCATGTTCTGAGAACGTGTGAACAGAAGACCAGGTGGCTGTCTTACAAATGTTCTTGATGGGTACCTTTCTGAGGAATACTATGGAAATGGATTGAGCCCTAGTGGAATGAGCAGTGACTTTAAGAGGGCGTGTATCCCAGAGGACTCATAGCATGTCAAAATACACCCCAAAACCCATTTAGATATTCTGAATAGAAATAGAATGATCCCTCATCCTCTCAGCAAAGGAAATGAAGAATCTAAGGAAAACCCTAAAGGGCTTAATCTGGTGAAGGTAGAAGGCCAGCGTTGTTCTTTTCTATAGGCTATAGAGACTGGATTATTCCCTGGAAAGGTAAGGCTTGGGGTAAAATAACTGGCAATTGAATATCCTGACTGATTTGGACTTCTAATGACACTCTAGGGAAGAAACAAGAATGGGAATGCAACGTAGCTTTGTCTGGATAAAACACTGTATATGGTGGGTCAGCCATGAGGGCTTCCAGTTCCCCAGCCATTCTGGGCAAAGTCATTGCCACAAAAAATGAAAACTTGACGGACAGATGCAGGAACAAGCAAGTTGCCTTGGGCTCAAAAGTGGGCCCTCTTAATGTGTTAAATGGCAAATGGAGGTCCCTTGGTAGAGCAGGGTCCTGCACTGGAGGAAACTGATTAAGGAAGCCGTTAAGAAATTTCACAGACTCCGATTCCAAGGCCAGAAGGGACCTTTGTGTTAATTTAGTCTGACCTCCTCCTGAATAATACAGGCCATTGAACTTTTCCAAAATAATTCCTAAAGCAGATCTTTTAGAAAAGCATGCAATCTTGATTTTAAAATTCTCAATGAAGGAGAATCCACCACAACCCTTGGTAAATTTTTTCAGTGGTTAATTACTATTAAAAATGTATTAATTCCAGTTTGAATTTGTCTAGCTTCAACTTCCAGACATTGGATTGTGTTATTCTTTTCTCTACTAGATTGGTGAGCCCTAGATTGAAATATTTGTTCCCATGTAGGTACTTATAGACTATAAATCAACTCACACAATAACCATCTCTTTGTCAAGCTAAATAGATTGAGCTCCTTGAGTCTATCACTATAAAACATGTTTTCCAACCCTGTAATCATTCTTGTAGCTCTTCTCTGAACTCTCTCCAATTTACCAATATTCTTCTTGAATTGTCAACACCAGAAGTGGACAATATTCCAGCAGTGGGTGCACCAGTGCTAAACGGAGGTAAAAAAACCTCTATTCCTATTTGAGGTTCCCTTGTTTATACATCCCAGGATTGCATTAGTTCTATAGGTCACAATCACACGGGGACCTCATCTTCCTGGCAGCTCCAGTGGGCTTGGGCTGGGCAAGGGGCTCCTCTCCCCCGGCAAGTCCGGGACAGGTCTGCGCTAGGGCTGGCGGGGACAGGCGCTCTCTCCGCCGCAGCAGGTCTGGGGGAGAGGCATCTCTCATCAGGCGTGCGGCTTAATAGGCAGCTGCGTAGCCACACAGCTTAGAGGGGACTTAGACCACAACCTCCAAATCTTTCAGAGTTACTGCTCCCCAGGATAGTGTTCCCCCTCATGCAAGGACAGAACTACATTCTTTGTTCCTAGATGTATACATTTATATTTAGCCACGTTAAAACATTGTTTGCTTGCATCCAGTTTACCAAGAAATCCAAATTCCTCTGAATCAGTGACCAGTCCTCTTCATGAATTACCCACCTATTCAATTACTGGGCCATCTGCAAACCTTATCAGTGATGATTTTATGTTTTCTTCCACATCCTTGATAAAATTGTTAAATAGCATAGTACCAAGAACCGATCCCTGTGGAACCCCACTGAAAACACATCCGCTCAATGACTATTCCCCATTCACAATTACATTGAGACTTATCAGTTAGCCAGTTTTTAATCAAGTTAATGTGTGTCAAGTTAAATTTATATTGGTCTAGTTATTTAATCAAAATGTCATGGTTGTAGGATGTGCGAAGAATTAAGCCTTGTCTACACTACAGGGGAAATTCAATCTAAGCTACGCAATTTGAGTTACCTGAATAGCGTAACTCAAATAGACGTAGCTTAGATCTACTTACCGTGGGGTCCACACTACGCGATGTCATCAACTCCCCCCAGTCTTCTTGATCCGGTAGAGTACAGGAGTCGATGGGAGAGTGATCTGCAGTCAATTTAGTGGGTCTTCACTAGACAAGTGCTGAAAATCCTTCATTTGGAAAGTGGAATGCTGTGATAGCAACTAAGTGACCACTGACAGAGCTCTGGGACAAACCCAGCAGATTTTAGATTCAGACGGTAATAGAGAATGAACATAAGGGAAGATTTGGAAGGAGATATGGGGTTTTGGGCGCATCAAATCTGGCAATATTTCCACTTCTGCAGGTACCAGTGATAGGCCTGCTCATTCTGGAGAGACCCGGTGATGTCAGACTGTGCCAGGTGAGATGGTTTCTTCAAAGACTCCATATTCTTCGAGGAGTTCTTCCATTTAGGGAAGTCCAACAACAGTACCAACATCTTAGCACTATGCCCAGTGGGAGACTCACTGATAGCTACACCGGGACATGAGGTCTCCCTAATCCCAGGTCCAAATGAAGACTTTTCTCTCTCCTCTTAGTCTATCGGGGAGTGAGGTCTCTTATGTTTGGCAGTCTTCTGAGAGACCAAATCTAGCTCCTGGTTTCTGGAATTCAGAGCCAGAGCACATGAAGTCTCTGGAATACTCTGTGGGGCTGAATCTGATGTACAAAATGGGAAGTTGGATCCCGCAGGTCTAAGGGAGCACTCCATGAGGAGCAGTTTTAAATAGTCTTCCCTCAGTTTACAAGATCTGCTCTTGAATCCTGCATCTGGACAGGATCTGGGCTTCTGCAAGGGAGTGGAGGCAGCTCGCATTTCCATCACTGAGGGGAAGGACCTGTGGCAGGTCTAGCAAGGCTTGAATCCTAGGGCCTTGGGGCATAACCTGCTAAGCAAGCCACTGGCCAAGACGACCTGAGGACAAAAGGACCTGACCTTAAACAAAAAAAAAAGGAGTGTGGCACAGGAAGGGGAGGGACAGAATAGAAGCACAAACCCTGCTAAGAAACAAAAACTAAAAGAAGCTACTAAGAATATAAAGAAGTAACTGCCTCAGCTAGATAGGAGACACTACACAACTCCATGTTGAGCTATGGGCAACTGAGAAGGTATTGGAGTGGTGCAGGTCCGCTCCTTCCTACATGCCCTCATACCCGAGTACACAGAGGCATACTATAAAGGCATCGACCTGCAGACACTGCTAACAGAAAAGTCTCTGGTCAAGAGCATACAGGTGCATGCACATCACATGGAGCTCCTACAGGGACAATCTCTTGAACTAAAACTTATTTATTTTGTGAGAGTAGATTTTGCAGATATCTAATGTAGTTCAAAATTTATGTATAAATAAAACTTTTAACTTGGACCTCATAAGAATATACGGACCCTTCATGACTTTTACTATATAAATAAAACAACAAGAAATATTCTGTTAAAAGTATCTGAACTTCCACTTCCAGCAGCACGAACATATTCTCTGCTTTTTCTCAACATGAAAAATTAACTCTATATTAATTGTATGCCCTGATTTACTGGAACACATTAACAGACCTGCTCTTCAGACAGCATTGTCTAACTATTTGTTCATGAATATTCCATCATTTCTAAGGCTGTCAAGCAATTTAAAAAATTAAATCGCAATTAATCACACTGTTAAATAACAGAATACCATTTATTTAAATATTTTTGGATGTTTTCTACATTTTTAAATATATTGATTTCAATTACAACACAGAATACAAGTGTACAGTGCTCACTTTATATTTATTTTTTATTACAAGTTTTTGCACTATAAAAAAAATTAGTATTTTTCAATTCACCTAATACAAGTACTGTAGTGCAATCTCTTTATCGTGAAAGTTGAACTTACAAATCTAGAATTATGTACAAAAAAACCTGCATTCAAAAATAAAACACTGTAAAATTTTAGTGCCTGCAAGTCCACTCAGTCCTACTTCTTGTTCAACAAATCACTCAGACAAACAAGTTTAACATTTGCAGGAGATAATGCTGCCCGCTTCTTGTTTACAATGTCACCTGAAAATGAGAACAGGCATCCTCATGGCACTGTTGTAGCTGGCATCGCAAGACATTTACATGTCAAATGCGCTGATATGTCCCCTCCATGCTTCAACCACCATTCCAGGGGACATGCATCCATGCTGACGACAGGTTCTGACCGATAACAATCCAAAGCAGTGCAGACCAACACATGTTCATTTTCATTATTTGAGTCAAGATGCCACCAGCAGACAGATTTTCTTTTTTGGTGGTTCAGGTTCTGTAGTTTCCTCAGAGTGTTGATCTTTTAAGACTTTTTAAAAGCATGCGCTACACCTCGTCCCTCTCAGATTTTGGAAGGCACTTCAGATTCTTAAACCTTGGGCCGAGTGCTAAAGCTATATTTTGAAATCTCACATTGGTACCTTCTTTGCGTTTTGTCAAATCTGCAGTGAAAGTGTTCTTACAATGAACAATGTGCTTGCTGGGTCATCATCCACGACTACTATAACATGAAATATATGGCAGAATGCGGGTAAAACAGAGCAGGGGACATACAATTCTCCCCCCAAGGAGTTCGCTCACAAATTTAATTAACGCCTTTTTTTTTTAATCAAGCGTCATCATCATGGAAGCATGTCCTCTGGAACGGTGGCCAAAGAACGAAGGGGCATACAAACGTTTAGCATATCTGGCATGTAAATACCTTGCAATGCCAGCTACAAAAAATGCCATGCAAATGTCTGTTCTCACTTTCTGGTGACACTGTAAATAAGAAGAGGGCAACATAATCTCCTGTTAATGTAAACAAACTTGTTTGTCTTAGCGATTGGCAGAACAAGAAGTAAGACTGAGTGGACTTGTAGGCTCTGAAGTTTTACACAGTTTTGTTTTTGAGTGCAGTTATGTAACAAAAAAATCTACACTTGTAAGTTGCACTTTCAGGACAAAGACTGCACTACAGTACTTGTATGAGGTGAACTGAAAAATACTATTTCTTTTATCATTTTTACAGTGCAAAAATCTGTAATAAAATTATATATAATTTGATTTCAATTACAACACAGAATAATAATATATGTGAAAATTGTAGAAAACATCCAAAATATTTAATAAATTTCAGTTGTTATCTGATGAAGTGAGCTGTAGCTCACGAAAGCTTATGCTCAAATAAATTGGTTAGTCTCTAAGGTGCCACAAGTACTCCTTTTCTTTTTGCAAATGCAAACTAACACGGCTGTTACTTTGAAACCAGTTGTTATTCTATAGTTTAACAGTGCAATTAAAACTGCAATTAAATCGCGATTATTTTTTTTTTTTTAGTTAATCGTATGAGTTAACTGCAATTAATTGACAGCCCTAATCATTTCTTTATTTTTGTGTCTCAAAATATCTAGTACTCACTTAACTGACCGCATCATGGTTAAAGCTTCCTATTTATAATCCTCTCTATAAAGCTGATTCCTCAAATCTGAAGTTACTTATGGTTCAGTGAGGATTTTCTGCTTCAGACTTTAAAAGAAACAGTTGTGTAACTGTCATGAACTTTACACCATTATTTACAGTACACGGTTATCAAAACATCTGATCAAGCTGTCAATCTCACAGCTACCATATGTTTAACACATTACAAGTCTTTAATGTGCCATTAAAAATTAGATATGAAATTAGAACTAAATTTTAGGCCTTGAAGAGTATTACAATAAAGCCATCAGAAATGCTCTCTCAGACGAAATAACATGGCAAACCTCGACATAGATTACTGGTGAAAGCTTCTGTCAACTGCGGTCACATGCATATAGTGTCCTTTGAGATTGAAGCTATGTATTTTTCAACTGGTCTGCTTACCTGCCTCTGCTTCCAACACTGGAGGCACTGGGTGAGCGAATTGGAGGGTGGACACTGGTCATAGTTACTGGTCCTAAAAAACAGGTTAAATTAGAAAAAACCCAACCAGGTTTGTTCATACAAGAAGTATTGCATTTAATTTTCTGTCAGAGAAGTACATAGAGATTTGTGTATAAGTATTCATTTTGATCTCTTGATATTGATTGTTCAGACCACCCTACACATTCCATTTGTAAAACAGACCAGAATATGCTTCTTCCTCACCTCTACTGTGACTTTGGTCATTCTTTACTCATTTAACCCAAGTCTAGAAAAGAATGAGACATCTTATCCTGCACATTTCCAATCCAGAGTATTTGTTCACTCTTTTTATTTAAAAAGTATTAGAGAAGGCAAAATAATGAAATTCAGAGAGAGTGAATATGCACGCACTTACTGACAGATGGAAAAATCACCACCCGCTGAGTGGCAAAAAGAATTATTTTACTGCTGTAGGTATATTCATTGGAAAGATATGCTTCACAAGCAGCAAATACATAGCTGTAATACAGGAATGTATAAAGTGCTAATTTAACTAACTACTGGAACTAGGAAAGGAGTAACCTCAGGAAGTCTGACATTTTGCGATGTTCACAGCTTCTGCACTGTATTTGTGTTCTTTCAACCCACAACTAAACACTTCTCCGTCTGATATCACAATAGCAGAGTTCCCTCTCTAACCACAACCTCATCTTCCATCTGTCCTCTGCTCTTATACCCCTGACCTCCAATCCAACTTCCATGACTTCAGCATTCCCAGACCACTCTGCTGTAGGACTCAGCTGTCAGTGGCTCAACTCAATTCTCTCCATCATACTGTACTCCTTCACCTGTCTCTCGCACAGTAAAATCCATTCCACTAACCCAATTTCCTCTTCCTCCACTCATGAGCACCCCTGAAGAAAGTCCCAGAGGCAAGAACCTCCTCCGTTACAAACTTATACTCCCCTCCTGCAATTTCCTCACCTTTCTCCTTAACCTCACAGTCCCATTAGGTACCTTTACCACACAATATAACACATTATGATATTCCTCATCCTAGATCCTACCTTGTACAACTACCACCTCATGTCCCTCTCCCTGACTTGGATCTTAATCCTCCTACCACCACAACTCAGGTTTCCAGCTTCCCCACTCCACTGTAATTGCTTTAACTTAAGTCAATTGTCTTTAACTACCTCTTCGTGGTCAAACCTTGGTGTTTCTACTCTATCCTCATCCTCCTCAACCTTTCAGCCATCTCAGATAGCTGATCATACTTCATCTTCTTAAATTGTTACCTTCCCATTGTTTTCACAACTCTGTACTCTCTTAGTTTTCCCATCTCTATAGTCATTCATTCAGCCTTTCAATGGCTGAACCTCCTTCTCTTTTCCTCCACTAGTTTCCAGGCCACTAACAGACCACTTTTATTTTCTCTCTCTACATCTTTTCCTCATCTACTCATATGATGCAACAATTTTCTCTGCACAGTTGACTACAAAATTTCTCTCTCCACCCAATTCTTCATTAGTTCGTTGCTCTGACCTTTCTGATTCCCTTGCCATCAACGAAAGCAAAACATAGCCCAAACCAAATTCTGTCTCCCCTTACAAGTCCTCCATGCTACTTAACTCTCTCTGTCACAGTAGACATCATCACCATTATACCTATCACTCAGGCTTGTAACTTGGTTACCAACTTTGACTCCATTCTCTGCCTAGAGCTTCACATCACAGCTATCTAAATCTTGTGGCTCACATGCTCAGGGTCTAACTGATCCCCATATGGGGGGTTGGGATGGAATTTTTGTCTCAGTTTGGCAGTGACTGTGGAGAGGTGAGGGGTTCGCCTTCCTCTGCAGTGTATGGGTACAGGTCACTTACCAGGATTATCTGGGTATATCAGTTACCTGTCAGTATGGGGGGCCTGGGTATTGATGTAATTCTGTCCCTCCTGTTCTCTCCTTGTGGCACTTAATAGCATAGTTGCCTATGGGCTGTAATACTTTGGTATAATTTCAGTTGTTGGGTTTAGTGTGCAAGTGCTGAATGGTCATGGTGGCCTGTGATACACAGGAGGTCAGACTAGATCTGATCTTTTAATCTCTGACCACAAAGATAAAACTCTTAGTTAGGCCCTCATCTCCCATTTGATCAATGCCAGCCTTCTCCCTTGCCCTGAATTTGTCAGTATGTCGTACTAAGCTAGAAGGCATGATAATAATACATTAAGTCAGAGAGGGGCAAAATACAGCCCACAGGCCATATCTGGCCCACGGGACTGTGCTGCCCGGCCCCTGAGCTCCCGAACGGGGAGGCTAGCCCCTGGCCCCTCCCCGCAGCCACGCCAGCAGCGCGGTTTGTGCCCGCCCACCTCCCTGGCTTTCCAGTAAGCCTGTCCTGCCGTTCTGAGTAGCATGGTAAGGGGGCAGAGGGAGGGGGGTTGGATAAGGGGCAGGAGGTCCCAGAGGGCAGACAGGGGGCGGTTGGCTGGAACGGAGGTTCGGGGGCAGGGGAGCAGTCAGGAGACAGGGAGCAGGGGTGGTTGGATAGGGGGTGAGGTCCTGGGGGGGCAGTTAGGGATGGGGGTCCTGGGAGGGGGCGGTAAGGGGAAAAGGAGTGGAGGGGGGTTGGATGGCTCAGGGGTCCCGGGGGGGCCTGTCAGGGGGTGGGGGTGTGGACAGGGGTCAGGGCAGTCAGGGGACAGGGAGCAGGAGGGGTTGGATGGGGGTGGTTAGGGGCGGTCAGGGAACAAGAAGTGGGAGGGGTGGTTGGATAGGTCGGGCGTTCTGAAGGACGTTGTCAGGGGGCAGGAAGTGGGAAAGGGCAGCTAGAGGGCAGGGGACAGGCTGTTTGCGGAGACAGAGCCTTCCTTACCTGGCCCTCCATATTGTTTCGCAACCCTGATGTGGCCCTCGGGCCAAAAAGTTTGCCCACCCCTGCATTAAGTTGATAAATGGGAACTCAGATCAGGGAGTAAAGTGCTAGATTCCCCACCACACCATTTAAAATCAGGTTAATCACCATACCCAAGAGGCCCGGAGATGGCACTGATGAATTTGGTGACTGGACGGTTCTGTTTGAAGGGGGTTTTGGCTGGCTCTGCTCCACAATACCATCTTTCCTTACAATGTTATCCAGTGTAATGTTTCCCGAACACTCAATCTAAAAGACGCAAGAAGGGAGGTTATTGTTAAGACAAAAATACTGTGATCAATATAGACACCTTATCTTAGTTTGCACTTCCACACCCTCTTTGAACATGCTCATTTATTTCATTTATTTAAAAAAGAACATGCAAATATATACAATTCAAAGAATTAATTCAGGAATCACCCAATAAGCAACCTAACACATTCTACATCCTGGCCAGAGGACATGCATATTCAGTAGAAAAGGTACACAGTGTCAGCTAAGTGGTTATGTCTTTTCAGCCATGACACATGAGGACAGAAAAATGAGACACCTGTTTTAGAGCAAAACCAGTTCCAATTTATCATCCCAGTCCACTGAAATTGTCACACATGCTGCAGGATTAGAGAAATGGCCTTTGAAACACAAATACTCTAAATAAGAGCGTTTGGCTAGAAAACACAAATAACTTTAGGATCATACTTTTCTAAAGCATTCACATGGCAAGCTGCACCTTGCAAATCCACCTGTAGAGGCTGCACTGACCTTTGACACTGTAGATTAGTGTGATGATATGACTACTGTGAAGTGTTCCAAAAAGCACATTACATTGTTCTTAATCACTACTAATATGGTGAGGTATCTAATAGCATGTATTCAATGATACACAAGTGAAACAGAGCTGCTGATAATCTTGTACATGCAGAACAATGTTAAAGTACTTGTCATGGATTCAAATTACATGTTTATGATTGCAGAGTGTGATGTGTTTTGAGTGTGTTAACTAAGTATCTTAAAACAATTTTAAATGATGGGGTATCCAGTTCTCATTACATTGTCCTATCACAATGCATCTGCCAATGTTTTCAATTAAAAAAATAAAAGATAAAAAGGTTATCCAAGATCCGAGAGCAACTCAGAAGGACCAGGAGACAGGAGGAAGAAACAGGGATGAATAGCAAATTACCGCTGAAATGGTATGAAATTTCAGTTATTCATAAACTGTTGAGACCTGTTAAAGTGCACTTTTCTTGTTTCTGACACAATGAAGTAGATCGCTTAAAGTTCAAAATATCTAATTTGGCCCTCTGATAAAGATGTAGTAATCTGAAGAGACTCTTGCTGTATTCCAGTTCAAAGTCTATTAGATAAAACACAGCAAGATTATGACACTGCTTCCCCTCCTACCACACACAAATTGTGGGAGATGAGCTCCTAACACCCATTCCCACCCATACGAAAAAAAAATACTGAATGCGCTGATGAAGAAAAATTATTTCAGCCTAGCACTGTATATTAATATCTACATGGGACAGACTTTCAATTATATAGAAACCTCAGTAATATAGTACTGAGACCCTAGATTTATAGCATGTACTATTACATGTTCTGGGTACTGATGACCAAAGCTGAGGAAACTCATTTTTTATTAGCAGCAACTGAAGAATTTGACAGATGAAGGCTAGTAGGGGTCTACATAAAAAAAGTACAATTGCATTTTTCATTCTTACTCTTCCTGCCAGTTCTAAATCCCTTAAAGGCAGTGCCTCCAGAACAGTGCAGGAGCACTGTCTCCAGGACCTTGTAGGAAAACTGAACTGTTGCTTACTATATTGTACCAGTTTGGTAGGCAGAGAAAGAATTTCAGTGTCAAAGACCTTTCCACTGATCACCTTTTGCAAACAATTCACTTTAAAATAAAAGCTATAAACCATTGCTTGTGTGTTACTCTTACATCAGGAAGAGAAGGTAGGGTATAGGAACTACCGACTGGAGAACTCAGATCTATCATGGGTGGACCAAATGTCTTCCCATCATACCCTGCAGCACTAGTAACAGTGGGACTGGAAGGGGTGGATGTAGTGCTGCTTGCAGTTGACGGAGCAGCTGATGCTTGTCCACTGCTTATCTGCCACTAAAAAAACAAAACAAAACAAAACAAAAAACAACAACCAGAATTCATCATTGTTCTTTGCGTGGTAGAAGACATCTATTACATACACTGACACTAACATGTTTGAACTAAGCAAGCAGCAACACAAAAGCAGAATGAGTTGAAATTAGAACTGAAATTCATATTTGCTTTGTAGCCTCAAATCATGACTCACTAGAAATGGGAAAAAAGAGAAATAAGAGGTAGGACAAATGTATGAGATTTTTAAAACTTAAAATTTATTTCCTGCTGATAACATGCATTAGTATTTACATGTGAGAACATGCACAATGTTGCAGAGGGACAGAATAGTTTTAGTGGAATAAATGCACTACCGACAATGGGCTGAATGTGAAAAGCTGCTCCTGTATTTTTAGTACTGTAAACTAGGTACTGTTATTTAAGTGGACAGTGGAACGATGTTAAGGTGTTTGGTTTTTTTTTTAAATGATTTAAGAAGGACTTGTGAAGCAATCTTGATCTTCTCTTTGATTCAGCTCACATGACTGTGATAGCCATGGCACTATTATTCCATTTCTTAGGTCACAGATCAGTGTTTCATTCCTTCCTATGGTGGCAAGATACTCTGCTCTTTTTAAGTGTATGATCAGCATTAAATGGTGTGTTGGTTCATTGGTATTTGCCTCATTGAGCAGCTAGAAAGTAGCTGAAGTATTCACTCTTATCCCCACATAACTGCTGATCAGCTGGGGATTGATCACTTGCAGCAGAAGGTCCACAACTGTGGAATTTCTTTCCTCTCTTCATCTGTAAGAGTCCAGGCGTGGCAAGCTCCAGAGCCTAGTGGCAGCTAGAGCTTTTTAAGCAGGCTTTTGTCTGTTTACTGATGCAGTAGCCAGCGGGGGAAATTAGAGGGCGGGATTTTCTACTCTGTTTGTCGTAGACTGCAGTGAACAGAACTTGTGTTTGTGTTAAGTTTTGCAGGCTGCCCGGAAGTCAGTGATAGATACAAAATAAACATAGCAATAAATTAAAGCAAACATTTAAACCATAATTCACTCAGGCTACATCTACACAATAGCACTTACTGCAGCACAGCTGCAGTGATGCAGCTGCGCTGCTGTAGCGCTTGGGGTGGTGATGCTCTAAGCGAGCGGAGGGCAACCTGCGGCCCGTGAGGGAAGCAGCGGCCAGCACATCCCTATGGCCCACGCCATTTCCTGCAGCTCCCATTGGTTGGGAAAGGCGAACTGCAGCCACTGAGAGCTGCAGGCAGCCGTGCCTGCAGACAATCAGTGTAAACAAACTGTCTCACGGCCCACCAATGGATTACTCTGATGGGCCACGGGCCGCAGGTTGCCCACCACTGCTCTAAGCAGACAGGAGAGAACTCTCCCATTGGCTTAGTAACTCCTGCCTCTGTGACAGGCGGTAGCTATGCCAACGAGAAAGATAGTACTGTCTACACCAGTGCTTAGGTCAGTACAACTTAATGGCTCAGGGGTATGGTTTATTCACACCCCTAAATGACATAAGTTATACCGAAGTAACATGTTATGTAGACAATGTCTAACTCTTCCTCTAGTCAAAGTAGTTGGAATGGACTGTACTTGACAATTAACTCATTTCAAAATCAGGTATCTTGTCATGAAACTAGACTAGTGGCTCTCAACCTGCGGGCCGCTTGCTGCCCAATCACCACATAGTTGTATGGCTCAGAGACTATATATATAGTGTGGATGCTGCCCACATAATACAGAGAAAGCTGCATATGCAGCCCACAATGGTAAATAGGTTGAGAATCACTGGACTAGACAGTAGTATATTCGCTGTAAATCCATCCCAGAAAAGTAAGGAATGTAAGTTATAAAATGAATGTTTACAGTATTCAATTTTTATTTTTGGGTGGGTGAGTGGAGAAAGTTTACCTGTTTAATAGCTTGCTGTGCCAAGAACGCCATCTGCAATGGGTTGGGCTTTATTGTTAGTCTTGGTACATTCTGGTTCTGGGGACACCTCATTTGCTGAGCAGGAAGAACTGACCCATTAGAATTGGGATTGTGATTCTGAAAGTTAATCAAGCGTGGAGGTGGCTGCTGGAAGAGACAGACAATCCCCTCAGTTAGCTGTCTGAGGACTAACACCAAACACTCCAGAAAAAACTCTTCCCTCAACTTCCTATTTAAACTTTTAAAATACATGACATACATAGTACTGAACCATTCACTCAAATGTAAGATGAAATCAGATCTCAGCATTGATGCATCTTGACAATTAAGATAAGAGTAAAATATAACAAGTTACAATTAATTATTCTATCTGAACTAATCACTGAGGCAAATTGTGTAATAATATGAAAAGAGGAGGTTACTTACCTCTAACTGGCGGTTCTTCTGTATTCCACTGTGGGTTACACCTGGGCACCACGTGCCTGCACCCGGAGAATTTGAAAGCAGTGTCCATTGGTCCGCATGGGTATCCAGGCTCACTTTGTGCTTCTGACCAAAGGGATAAAGAGTGGGGCAAACCGATTGCCTCTCCAGTTCCTTCTCTACCACGAATCAGATAAGATCCAAAGCAGAGGGGAAGGAGGACGGATAGTGAGATACAGGTAAGGACCATGCATCCAAAAGAACCTCCAGTTCTTTAAGTAACCTCCTCTTCTTGGAGTGATGGTCCCTGTTCCATTCCACTGTGGGTGATTGACAAGCAGTACCTAAGCAGGAGGAGGGTTTGACGATGTAGACAGTAGGGCTGATCAGAGTACCACCATCCCAAAGGAGGTATCGGCAGAAGAGTCCTGCACCGGTGCATGCTGTCTTGCAAATGTGTGAACGGAGCCCCATGTGGTTGCTTTATAGATGTCTAAGAAGGGTCCCTCTTGAAGAGATGCCATAGTTGTTGCTTGTGCTCTGGTGCAACAAGGTTAGAAAACAGAGAGTAGGATGCAGCCAGAAATCTATCTGAAGATTCTCTGGGTGGAGAGGAGTTGCCCTCAGACTCTTTTTTTCTATAGCGACAAAACAGTCTTAAAGGGAAGGGTAAACCCCTTTGAAATCCCTCCTGGCCAGGGGAAAGCTCCTCTCACCTGTAAAGGGTTAAGAAGCTAAAGGTAACCTCGCTGGCACCTGACCAAAATGACCAATGAGGAGACAAGATACTTTCAAAAGCTGGGAGGAGGGAGAGAAACAAAGGGTCTGTGGGTCTGTCTATAGTCTGTCTTTGTTGGGGATAGACCAGGAATGGAGTCTTAGAACTTTTAGTAAGTAATCTAGCTAGGTACGTGTTAGATTATGATTTCTTTAAATGGCTGAGAAAAGAACTGTGCTGAATAGAATAACTATTTCTGTCTGTGTATCTTTTTTGTAACTTAAGGTTTTGCCTAGAGGGGTTCTCTATGTTTTTGAATCTAATTACCCTGTAAGATATCTACCATCCTGATTTTACAGGGGGGATTTCTTTATTTCTATTTACTTCTATTTTTATTAAAAGTCTTCTTGTAAGAAAACTGGATGCTTTTTCATTGTTCTTAAGATCCAAGGGTCTGGGTCTGTAGTCACCTAGGCAAACTGGTGAGGCTTTTTACCAAACTTTGCCCAGGAAGTGGGGTGCAACGTTTTGGGAAGTATTTTGGGGGGAAAGACGCGTCCAAACAGCTCTTCCCCAGTAACCAGTATTAGTTTGGTGGTGGTAGCGGCCAATCCAAGGACAAAGGGTGGAATATTTTGTACCTTGGGGAAGTTTTGACCTAAGCTGGTAAAGATAAGCTTAGGAGGTTTTTCATGCAGGTCCCCACATCTGTACCCTAGAGTTCAGAGTGGGGGAGGAACCTTGACACTTTTGTCTCCAGGCAAATGGGTAGAACACCCCCCCTCCCTATTTACTTTTAGGGGAAAAAAAAAAAAACCTCTGGGTTGGAAGACTGTGAATTTCCCTGCAGGAGTTAAGTACCCTGCCTCCAGGCAAAGAAAACCTGCAATTCACAAAGATAATCCCCTTTTGTCTCAGCTCTGGCTCCAAAGCAGAGAGAAAACAAGCTGCTTTTCCAGCAGCTCCAAAGGAAAAAAAATTTTTAAAATCTGTATTTCTAGTTCAAAAAATCTCAACTGGATCTCAAAATGATTTCAGGTTAATCCCACCACTATGCCACCATGTCAAGGTTCCTCCCACACTCTGAACTCTAGGGTACAGATGTGGGGACCTGCATGAAAAACCTCCTAAGCTTATCTTTACCAGCTTAGGTCAAAACTTCCCCAAGGTACAAAATATTCCACCCTTTGTCCTTGGATTGGCCGCTACCACCACCAAACTAATACTGGTTACTGGGGAAGAGCTGTTTGGATGCGTCTTTCCCCCCAAAATACTTCCCAAAACCTTGCACCCCACTTCCTGGACAAGGTTAGGTAAAAAGCCTCACCAATTTGCCTAGGTGACTACAGACCCAGACCCTTGGATCTTAAGAACAATGAAAAAGCATCCAGTTTTCTTACAAGAAGACTTTTAATAAAAATAGAAGTAAATAGAAATAAAGAAATCCCCCCTGTAAAATCAGGATGGTAGATATCTTACAGGGTAATTAGATTCAAAAACATAGAGAACCCCTCTAGGCAAAACCTTAAGTTACAAAAAAGATACACAGACAGAAATAGTTATTCTATTCAGCACAGTTCTTTTCTCAGCCATTTAAAGAAATCATAATCTAACACATACCTAGCTAGATTACTTACTAAAAGTTCTAAGACTCCATTCCTGGTCTATCCCCCGACAAAGACAGACTATAGACAGACCCACAGACCCTTTGTTTCTCTCCCTCCTCCCAGCTTTTGAAAGTATCTTGTCTCCTCATTGGTCATTTTGGTCAGGTGCCAGCGAGGTTACCTTTAGCTTCTTTACCCTTTACAGGTGAGAGGAGCTTTCCCCTGGCCAGGAGGGATTTCAAAGGGGTTTACCCTTCCCTTTGTTCTCTGTAGGTAAAAAGCTAAGGCTCGCCAAACATTGGGGGAGTGAAGTCTTCATTCCTCTGTGGAAGCGTGCAGTTTTTGGAAGATCACAGGTAACTGAATGGATTGGTTACAGTTAAATTCTTCAGCTACTTCTGGGGGCATTTGGGGTATAGACAAAAAAATACCTTATCCTTAAGGAATTTATGTATGGAGGATCTGTCATCACCACTCCAAGTTCATCAACCCTTCTCGCTGAGGTGATGGCTACAAGGAAAGCAACCTTTATGGAAATAAGGGACATGGAGCAAGTAGCTAAAGGCTCAAAGTGGAGCCTCATGAGTAGAGAGAGAACAAGGTTTAGGTCCCACCAGTGAGTAGGCTTCTGAATAGATGAGAAGGTTCTCATTAGGCCTTTGCAGAATCTACTGGTCAGTGAATGTGGGAAGACCAAGTAGCCCTGAGAAGATGGATGGTACGTGCTGATCATTGCCAAATGAATCCACAAGGAGCTGACTGACAAACCTGATGTTTTCAAAGATAGAATATAGTCCAAGATGACTGGGAGAGAGTAGTCTCTGAGAGGATGTCTCTCTTGTGTGCTCAAGAAAACAAGCGCTTCCATTTAGCTAGGTAGCATTTTCTAGTAGATTCCTTTCTACTATTAGGGAGGATGACTCGTACAGTTGTGGAGCATGAACATTCTAGGGATGATGCCCATCCAAATACCAAACACATTCTCAGGATGATACCCATCCAAATACTGAGGACTCACTGGGAGGTGGACATGGATCAAGGTGCTTGATCTTGCCGTGCCACTGGGTCAGGAGGTTGGGAAACATTGGGAGGGCAGTTGGTGGTTGGGATGATATGTAGGAGGTTGGGAAATCAGAACTGTCTGGGCCAGAAGTGGACGATCAGGATGACCTGTGTGCTGTCCTCCTGGATTTTGTGTAGAACTCGTAGCAGGAATGGTAGTGGAAGGAAGGCATAGCTGTATTGGTCCAACCAGGGAAGAAGCAGACCGTTACCCTAGGAGTGGCGGCCCAGGGCTCCTATGGAGCAATTTGTAGTGCATTTCCTGTTTGTTTCAGAGGTCAACAGATCCCTGGTTGGGGTTCCACAGAGGGAAAATATTGTGCAGTACCAAGTGGTGGAGCTCCTGCTTGTGGTCGACGACGAAATGTCTGCTGAGAGAATCTGCAAGTACATTTTGCTTCCCCAGAAGGTAGGCTGCCAGTAGGGTGATTTGATTGCTGAAACTCCAGTTGAGCTAGAAGACAATCATAACGCTGTTTGACATACGGACACAGAGCGTACAGATGAAGGGAACAAAAGAGACTCATGCCTTCAAGACTGCTTGCAACTCCAGGACATTGACATGCATTCTGGACTCTTGAGATATCCAAGCACCTTGTGCTGTGTGACTGTCATGTGGCCCTCCCAACCTAACAGGGATGCATCTGTAATAATGGTCTTGTCTGCAGAGGAAGGGAGAAAGGGGAACCCCATGCAGACCTGATGAGGATTTGTCCACCATAGCAGGGAAGACACTACCTTGGAATGGAACTGTCACTATGAGGTTCGTGGAATGGTGGCTTGGGGAGTATACCAACTGCAGCCATGTTTGAAGCCAACAAAGGTGGAGTCTAGCGAAGGTGGGGACCTAGGTCAGATGGCCTTGTGCACCTACAAAAGACATATGTCTTGACTGGTACTTGAGGATTACTTGTGATGTAAGCTAGGATATTGTTCATGGTCTGTAACCTGTCTCTGATCAGGTATGCTCTTGTTGTGATAGAATTTAAGGTTGCCCTGATGAAGTTCAGAGATTGCATGGGAGTGAGAACAGATTTTTCTGTTTACACACTGATTCCCAGCGAGGAGAAGATGTGCAGTATCAGTGAGCCTGATGCATAGGCTTCCTGGTGGGACTTGGCTGCAAGGAGACAGTCATCGAGGTAGGGGAATACAATGAAACCACATCATCTGACATGGGCTTCTACTACTAAGAATATCTTGATGAATACTCTGGGGGTGATTGCTGTTCTGAAGGGGGGTGCTCTATACTGAAAATGGTTAGAATCCACTATGAATCTGAGAAAATGTCTGTGGGCAGGACTAATATCTATGTGAAAGTAGGCATCCTTCATATCGAAATCCGTGAACTATATGCCATTTTCTAAAGATGGACCTATTGCTGCTAGTGTGACCATGCAAAATCTGAGTTTATGAATGAAGCGGTTGAGATGGTGGAGGTCGAGAATTGGTTTCCAACTGCCCTTCTTTTTGGGTATCAGGAAGTAAGACGAATAAAACCCTCCCCCTTGGTATTGAGGAAGGACATGTTCTATTGCTCCTTGATGCAGTAAAAGTCACCTCTTGTTGAGAATACTCTCGTGAGAGTGGTCCCTTAAGGGGTGGTGGGGTCTTTGGAGGAGGTAGGAATGCAAACTCAATTGGATAGCCAGAATGGATGACATTTAGCATCCGTCTGTTATCACACTCCAGGTGTTGAAAAAGTATCTTTCATGGTTCTCGAGCTCCCATCAAAAATAATGTTAAGGCAGTGGCTGAGACTGAGGTACCACGCTTGTTACAGAGTGTAGGGAAGCAGGACTTTTGAAACCTCTGTCTCTTACGTGGTGGTTCATAGGCCCTCTGAAGGAAAAACTGCTGAGCCATGTGTCTAGATTTAACCGATGGGCAGTGAAACTTCTTTTTAAGGGTAGGTGCGTATATCTTCAGCAAATGGAGGGTAGCCCTGGAATCTTTCAGGGTATGGAGGGACTTGTCCATCTTCTCATTAAAGTGGTGTGATTCAAAGGGGAGGTCCTCAGTAGTATTCTGGACCTCCCTAGGGAGCCCTGACACATGGGAGCCATGATTCCCTGTGCATGATAAAAGCAGTAGCCATAACTCTAGAGGAAGCATCAGCAGCATCGACTGCAAATTGGAGTGCAGTCCTAGCTATCAGTTTGCCTTCATCTATCAGAGCTTGAAAATGTGCTCTGTCCTGTTGTGGAGGGCTCTCAGTAAACTCGGCATAGTTCAGGAAATCATATTTAGCCAATAGCACCTGGTAACTGGCTATCTTGACCTGGAGGCTAGGTGAGAAGACCTTTCTTCCCAGTAGATACAGATGTTTGCCCTGGATCAGCAGGAATAGACCAGGGATGTTGCTGTCTCGCACTTTCAGAAGCAGCATGGACCACCAGTGAGTTGGGAGAGGGGTGAGAAAACAAAAATTCTGTACTTTTGGCTAGCACGTAATAACGCTTCTCTACCCTATTGGTGGTAGGAGCACAGCTAGCAGGGGTGTGACAAACTGTCTTAGCTAGCTCCAATATAGCTTCCTTAAAAGGGAGAGCTATTCTGTTGGGCCCAAAAGTGTGCAGGATATTTAAGAGTTTGTCCTAGGAGTCTTGGATTCCCTCAAAAGGAATTTGAAGCTCTCCAGCAACTCTGAGGAGAAAGTCCTGGAATTGCCCAAAGTCACTGTTGTTGGGTAAGAGAAGGGGATACAGAAGTCACCTTTTTGTCTCGAAATGACAATGGCAGTCTTGCTGGTTCTGGCAGAACTGCTGGATCTGGAGCATAATGTTCCTCCTCCTCCGATGGATGAAGGTGCAGATCTGACTGTCTCCTTAGATGGGAGGCAAGGGATGGCTCCCTAGCAAATCAGATCAACTCTGCAAATGGATACTGTCCAAAGGCCCCCAGTACAGCCAGTAGGAGGGATAGATAGGTGGTCATGGGGCCCCCATGGCATGAGGTACCAGCTGCTCAGAGTGAGCTTAGGCGGATGTTGGACCCAAACCAATATGGATCTTTTTGGTGGTGGAGGACACACAGGGTCAGGGAAAAGCAGCTCATCAGAGGGTTTAGCATCTCCCAGGGAGAAGGCTGATTCTGGTTCCAGTGGCAGTATTGCTGATGCTGTTGGAGGGGAGATGTATTCTGCATGTGGGAGGGGTAATAAGTTCCTTCCAGCAGTTGATTCTCCCAGAGGCAATATCTCCCTGGAAGTGGAAGAGCCTGGTGGAGGAGGGGATTCCAGATCTGGGAGAGCGAAAACGTCCTTGAGGTGGCAACAGATTCATATCTCCCCAGTGCGAGAGGAGTTCTCACCACTTCCAATGGCCTGTACAAGCAGAAGGGTGGTATCTGAAGTTGGCAGTGATCAGAATTCGTCGGTGCCAAAGGATCCCAGGTTTTGGGACATGCTAGGGATGACAGTACCGACGGAACGCAGTCTGGTACAGGTGGAGCCCAATGCTTATGGGCTTTCTTGTTGTGCCACTGGGACTTAATACACCCTAAATCCTCATAGGCCAAGTTAGTGGGCTTGTTTACAGCCAAGTCAGACTTCTTTGAAGTGGACTCAGAGGAAGACTTAGTCTCATGCTTATGAATGTGCTTCCTAGCTTCCTGACAAGATCCCGCCATGGGGTCCATTAGGGTAGATTCTCCCAAAGCAGAGTCAGACTTTGCAACAGGAGATGCACTCCTTGCTGAGTCAGGCTTTCGTACGAGGGGAGTTCCCTAGTCTGGGTCTGATAGTCATGGCCTTCTCCATGAGGTATTTGTGGAGTTAAAGTTCCTGTCCTTCTTGGATACGACTGAGGAATGATCAGCCGATACATTGCGGCGAGGTGCAGTGAGCTGCCCCAAGGCAGTATAGGCAGCACTGGTGGTTGCCGCTGACTGAGAAGGATCATGGCAGGAACCACAGAGTTTGAAGCCTGGAGTCCTGGGCATAACGGTGTCCCAGGGTTTTTAGACTAATTTAATGCTAAACAGTAAAAACTATTAAAACTGTTAACACTATTTACAAACTGATGATTTTTATTTTGTAGAACTAAGCCGAAGCTGTGGAAACTTAAAGGTTCTGTTCGGACCACGCAGCGGTGAGAAGGAACTTGAGAGGCAGTTGGCCGCCCCATCCTTTATCCCCTTTGAGGGACAAGGTGAGCCAGGGTACATGTGCAGACCAATGGACACTGCTTTCAAATTCTCTTGGTCCAGGAGCATGTGTAATCCACAGTGGAATACAACAGGGACCATCACTCAAAGAATAAGAGTTCTTTACAATGCTTAGAGATTATCTGGAAGTTCTAGAGATATGGGCATTGAGATCTTGAAAAAAATGCTGTAAATACATACAATATGGGCTTCCTTATAACTATATGTGCTAAAGACTGCTGCGCCAATGAAATGTCACTATAAGTCACCGTTATCATTCTGTTAGAACAAGTACGATCAGACATGTCTTCTCTCTGGAACAATGATAGTTTACCTGATGAGAAGTAGGAGTGTGCTGCATGGGCCCTGGAATTCTTGGGTTCGGTAGACCCATTGGGCCTACCCTGCGTTGAGCCTGCTGCCTCTGAGCCATCACCTGCTGCTGCATGTGCTGGAGTCGTAGTTGAGCTAAACTGATCTGTGTTGGGAACTTAGACAGTTGGTTTGAAGGTAAGCCACTTTGTGGCTGTAAATTTGGTTCCATCACAGGGCTCTTGGGCATGTGTAGTGGGGTTTCTTTATCTTCAATTACCAGAGAACCTGGTAAAAAATAAAAACATATGTTTTAATGTTCACCTTACACTTGGGAGATACGCAGGTTCTCATAATTTCCCTCTTTTTATGCCATCAGGTCACCATTCCTAATTGCAGTTTAAAGGATGGGTAAACAATTCTTTCCAAAATCTGTGTCAGTGGCTGTAGAACTGTGTGCATTACTGTGCCATCGATAACAATGAGGGCCCTTCCATTACACTGAAAACTATGGGTTATTTAACTTGAAATGAGACACTTGATAATGCTGTTATTTCATTTTCTTAGATATATTCTAAACAGCACCCAATCGCTAAGTTGTTTAGTAACACCCAGTTAGCCTTCAGATATTATCATACTGCCAGTAAAGAGTCTAGCTAGTATTCCAGCTAACACAACTTCAGACCTGAGATTCTTCAATATACAAGAACTCTTACAAGACATGGTCTATGGGGAAAAAAAGTTCCCGATCAACCTTGACTCTGAAGCTTTAACCCCTGGTGGCTTCAACTTCTGAAACTGTGTAATAAACCATGGAGACATACCAAAAGGGGCCAGTGCTAAATTATTATTCATGAAACCATTCTAATAGCCTGAAACACACAGGCTCCCACATGGAATTCCTGTTCCCATTTCAGTATCTCAGACTTCAAGGGAGCAGAACCCAACAATTGAAAGGCATATCAGAAGGAAGGAAAGAAAGGTTACCTGGAAATAAAGAAAAACAGCTTCTTTTATACTTATTCACACACACATTACTCACATGGCTGGAGGGTTCACCCCTGAGGAAAAATACAGATACACCTCTTTTGTGATCTCTTTCCCAAAGACAATAAACAGTTATTAACTTGTTCTGTAATGACTGTTCTTCAAAATGTGTTGCACACATCCATTCCATTTTGGGTGGATGGGTGTCCAGTGCATTAGCTGCACGACGATATAAAGGGTGGAGCCACTGTTCTGTTGACCCCGAGTCATGGAATGGACATGTCCAACAAATCTCGAACAATTACAGAACAGGTTAATAACTGTTTTCTTTGGGTGATTACATGTGTCTATTCCACTTCAGGTGACAAGCAGTTCAATCTGGAGATGCACTGGAGTCTACTTGAATTATTGTAGGACACGTCCAAATCTGGCATCATCTCTAGACTGTTGGGAGATGGCGTAATGAGAAGCAGAAGTATGTATTGATGACCAAGCTGCAGCGCTATAATTGTCCAGTATAGGCATGTGAGATAGAAATGCTGCAGAGGCCACATGGGATCTCGTTGAACGTGCCAGCACCCTATCTGGCAGAGTTACATTGGCCAGGACACCCCACAAATGTATACAGGAGGAAATCCATGACAAGATTCTGAAATGAGACTAGAAGACCCATGACTGCCACAAACAGCTGTGAGGACAACCTAAACAATTTAGTTCTGTCCAAGTAGAATGCGAATACTCTCCTAACATCCAATAGGTAGAGCCTCTCCTCATCCTTAGCATGAAGCTTAGGAAAGAAAGTTGGTAAGCTGCTAAGTGACCGATATGGATGAGAGAAACCACTTCAGATGAGGGCATAAGTCTATCTTCTCCTTGTAGAGGACTGTATGCAGTGGATCAAATACTAGAACTCTCAGTTCACCTACTCGCCAGTTACCTCAATGAGGTAAGTACCACCAAAAAGGCGACCTTCACTGAGAGATGGAGCAACAAACAGGTAGCCAGAGGTTCAAAGGGAGGACCCATTAGTTTTGCTAACACTAGGTTTAAGTCCCAAGGAGGAATAGAATCCTTACCTTGGGTATATAACCTTTCCAGACTTTTTGAAAGCCTGACTGACATGAGGTTAGAGAAAAGAGTGATTACCAGTCAGATGGCGGAAAGCCAAGATAGTTCCGTTAGGGTTCACCTAGCAGCTAACAGCAAGACCTTGCTGTTTTAGATATAACAGTCTGGTGTATGTTGTATTGGAGCCCGGACAGGGGAAACCCCTTTTTGCTGAGACCAAATGGAGAATCTCTTGCATTTCAATAGATAAGCCTACTTAGAAGGCTTTCTACTATTCAAGAGGATGTTTTGTACTTCCTTTGAACAGATCTCCTCTTGAAGGGTTAACCAGGGAGCATCCAGGCTGTAAGGTGAAGGATTTCCACATTGGGATGAAGGATGCAACAACCATGGCCTGGTGAAATCAAGTCTAGGTCTGCTGATAGTGTCAATGGAGACCTGCTTGAGATGCTCAGCAGAGTGGAAAAACCAAGACTGAGCAGGCCACATCAATGCTGTGAGTTTCACTCGAGCATGGTCCAGTTTGATTTTTAAACACCATCCGGATGTGGTAAGCTAGATGAACGGCTCAACTTTTACATTTATGAAGTGAACTAATCCTGGCCAGGCCATAGCCCTTGAGTCTTCAGAGAACCCAGGTGGACTGTCACAACCTAGGGCAGAAGTGTCCATAAACCAAAGTCAAAGTAGGTTGTGGGGGAACAAAAGGAATAAGCGCGCGCACACACACACACACACACACACACACACACACAGGATGAGTCTATCCATCAGTCCAAAGAGGCTAAGATCCATGTGGTCATTCAAACCACCATGCTCACTGGATGACGAATTGGAGAGTACATCAAGCTCAGACAGCTCTGCAGCTTCCTGAGATGAGGCCTGGCCAACTGAACCATGTAAATACATGAGGCCGTATGCCCCAGAAGGCTGAGGCAATTCTGAACTGTTGTGGTAGGATAGGCCTTCACGTCTAACAAAATGGCCAGCATGGTCTGGAATCTTGTTTGCATGAGGAACACCCTGTTTTCCATAGAATCTAAGACTGTTCCTATAAACTCTATCCTCTGAACAGGTGAGAGGACTATCTTTTCCTCTTTGATCAGTAATCCTACTGTGCTGAAGGTGGTTTGGATCATGGTCATGCTAGATATTACCTGGCTCTTGGTGTGGCCTTTCACCCACCACTCATCCAGGTATAGAAACACTTGAACTTCTGATTTCCTCAGAAACGCTGCCACCACTGCCATCCACTTTGTAAAAACGCGTGGGGTCACAGACAGACAGTTTGCAGTCCTGACATGTAGCCTCACAGTGGGATTGGCTAACCGTAAATCTGAGGAATTTATTGTGGCTTTGATTTATTGGGACATGGAAATGTGTGTCCTTTAAAGGTGAGCGCAGCATATCAGTTGCCAGGATCCAGGGAGGGCATAACGGAAGCCAGAGTGACCACAGAAAACTTTATTTTCTTTAGATAAATATTGAGCTCCAGCATGTCTAGTATAGTTCTGAGACCTCCTTTTGCTTTTAGGATTAGGAAGTGGCGAGAATAAAACCCCTTTACCTCTCTGAAGAAGAGGAAATTCTTCTATGGCTCCCAACAGGAGGAGAGACTGTACCTCTGAAAGATGACCTTTGTGAGAGTGGTCCCCGAAAAGGGATGGGGGACAGAGGTGGTGGGGCGGCAGCAATAAACTGAAGAGTGTATCACAATTCCATCATGCGTAAAACCCATTTATCTGTAGAGATATGGGTCCAAGCACTTAGGAAGTGGGATAGTCTGTTGGAAGAAAACAGGGACAGGAGAAGCTGGTAAACTGGTAAGCTGTCCTCAACCAGAACGTCAAACTGACTGCATTGGTATTCTTATGCTGTCTGGACGAATCTATAGCAGACCCCAAAAAAGAGGAGGCGGAGGTATTCTCCTGTAACTTCTCCCTTTCTTTGTAAGCCAGGTCCTGACGGTGAGGTATACAGAAAGCGTAATGATGAGGCTACTGTGGACAGAACCACTGCTTCTTTGGTAGAAGAGTGTAAATATCCAAAGACCTGTGCATAGCCCAAGAGTCTGTTTCAGGCTATGAAGCCTGTCATCGATCTGCTATGCAAATAGTTATAGTTCCTCAAAGGGGAGATCTTGAATGGTTTTTTGGCCCTTTTGAGGAGGACCTGATGCCTGGAGCCACAAACACGTACTCATCGTAACAGCCGATGCCCTGGCTCTGTCATCAAAATCCGCTGCATCCAATGCAGCCTGAAGCGAGGTCTTGGCTATCATCTTTCCCTCACTAACCATAGTGAGAAACTCTTGCCTGGTCTCACCCTGCAACTTGTCCATGAATTTTAAAATATTGTCCCAGAAGGAGAAGTTATAACATCCCAGCAATACATGCTGATTAGCAATCTGGAGGCGTTATCCTGCTGTCAAATATATTTTTTCCATAAAACGATCAAGCCCTTTTGCAACTTTTCATTTTCAAGTAGATGCCTGCTGACCTTGGTGCGCGCTCTCATTAGAAACTGAAGCCAGCAAAGATTCCAGGGGTGGAGAGACATAAAAATGCACAAACCCCTATGAGGGCACATAATCCCTCTGCTCCATCCTTTTAGCTGTAGGAGGCATGGAAGATGGAGTTTGTCACAACACTTTAGTGAACTCCAGAATAGCCTCGTTTATGCAAACTGCCACTTCAGAAGGCCCCACAGATCCCATGATATCAACCAATCTGTATGAGCTCTCCTGAACTACTTCCACCTGTATGTCTAGGAAGGAAGTCACACTTTTTAGAAGGCTCTGTTGAGATGTTTCCTAAACTGCCGGTGACACTGGTACCAAGAGACTCAGCAGATCATGTGCCACAGCATATACCTGAGGTATTGTTGGCACTGGGACAGTCTCTTGATACTGCTGAGTCAAAGACGGTGTCACCTTAGATGTCAGTCTCAACAAGGCTACAATCAGCACCAGTCAACGACCCTGACTGATGTGCTATTTGCCCCTCTAACCTCCTTCCCAGCTTGTTTGCTGGACTTCAGTGCCAGAGACCTTAATCTCCTGGGCGCTGAGTTCCTCGATGCCAGCTTATGGTGCCTCCTCTTCAGTACCAGAGAAGATCTGCGTTGAGACTCTAAGACAGGCAACCGCTCCTAACTGAAGGAGACTCGCTTGGTGCATGCTCTGAATGGGGACACTCCCAAGGTGGGTGGAGGGCTGCCTCCATAAGGTGCTTTAGTCTGATCGCCCTGTACTTCTTAATTCCGGGCTTAAAGTCCCTGCAGATTCGGCACCAGTCTCTGATGTGCGGCACCTGGAGTGAGAGAGTCAATGCCTGGCACTGATTTCTTGCATTCATCGAAAGGCTGAAGCCCAATGACCGAGGCAATACCCCAGCTGTCGGAACCGAAGAGCATATTAATAAGTATCCCAGGACAAGGAAACTTAATAGCAAAAAATTCTGCTAAGGCAAACCATTAAATAAGTACCCACTATATACAAGACTGAAAAAGGGAAACACTTGCAGCAACAAGATAAAGTGATCCGACAACCGTCACAGCACTAAGAAGGAACTGAGAGAGGTAAGGGACAGCTCTGCCGTTCACATCATCGCACAGCAGGATGAGACAACAAAAAGTGCATTCACCACCCCAACAGGTACCACTAAGGGAAAAATCCCAGATGCTAGTGCACTGGGCGCCCACATACCTGAAGTGAAATGGACATATGCAATCACTTGAAAACAAATCGAGTAGTTATCCAGTACCTGTGAGAAAGGATCTTGTCATGACAGCACTCTTATGACAACATTTCCCCACCTTTTTGTTAAAATTATGGCCCTACCAAATTCACAATCCATTATTGTCAATTTCATGGCCAGAGGGTTTTAAAATTGGTCAATTTCACAATTTCAGATGTTTACATCTGAAATTTCAGGGTGTTGTAACGATGGGGGTCTTGGCCCAAAATGGTATCGTAGGGGGGTTGCAAAATTATTGTGCCGGGGGGGGGGGGGGGGGGGGAAGAGATCCCAAAATTGCCACCCTCACTTCTGTGCTGCCAAGACAGCAGCCTCCGAGCTTCCTGCAGTTAAGAGGAGGTTCTCTGAAGTGAATAGGCTCTCCCCCATGCTGCTAGGAGCACCCCAGCAGGGGGCTCCTAGCTGCTAGTCCAGGCCAGTGACAGATTAAGGCAGCGGGCTCCAAGTCAATTTGAGAACCCACCGTGAAAAAATGGGTGCCCCAGAAGAAGCTCCAGGGCAGAAGCCCTGACCGGGTCACCCTGAACCTCAGTAGTAGCCCTGGGGGATGGAAATCCCGAGCCCGGGCTGCCCCGGCTGCAGCCAGCAGGAGCGGAATCCCGCAGCCCCAGGAACCGTCGGCGGAGAATGGCCTGAGCTGCGGAAGGAATCACGAGATGGGGGGCAGAAGCCCAGATCCCAGGCTGCCCTGGCTGCAGCCTCCAAGAGCAGAAGCCCCTAGCCCGGCAGGAGCAGCTGTGGGAGGAAGCCCCGAGCTTGGAGGTGGGGGGTGGGGGGAGAGAGACAAGTCAGGAGCCCAGCTTCCGGGCTGCTGCAACACAGAAGTAAGGGTGTACCACACTCATTTCTGTGCTGCCTCTGGAGGGGAGTTTGATCTCCCCACCAAGAGCAGCCACGCAGGGGAAGGACAACTCCTGTCCCCCCCCAGCACGTCTGGACTAGCAGCTAGGAGCCCCTGGGATCCCAGCAGCAGGGGACATATCAGATTTTGTAGGGAAGGGCTGATTCCACAGTCGTGAAATTGGTAGGGCCCTAGTTATAATGCAAAGCTGGTTGCACTTTTTGACCAACGGCCAAAATGCCTGAGAGGTACATCCAAAACCATGTTCCAACAGAAAGATGAAGACACTGACAAAAAAATCCTACGGATATTGAAAACGAGGGAGGCATGACAATCAAATTCATCGAGACAGAGTCTTTCTAGACTCTAATTCCTGCTCCTAGCAGAGCAGTTCCTATGCTGCATGTCTTCATTAGACTGAGTACATATACTTAGTCAATCATATTGAACAGGCTATTCACAGAGCTCCCTATCACAGGATGTACAAGCAGAAACCTAGCCACCGGCAGATAGAAGAGAAAATGCAAATACCAGTCTGACGGTAGGAATCCAGCCTGCCTAGAGAGCATGGTACAGTGGGGATGGTCAATCTTTGCTTGCTCTATGAGCTCACATCTGTTAACAGTATGCCAGGAAGGACAGCAAGCAAAATCTATAGAGCTAGGAAAAAAGCACCCAACCCCAACAGAAAACTATTACTCAAAAGACTGCTTTCTGTACCTGATACATTTCCATTGTAGTTCCCCTGCCCCCTTTTCTGCTTCTCATCTCCAAACCTCAGTTCTTATGCCTCAGCTCAGTCAGCTAAAACTAGTTAGGCACTGCCTATCTAGCCTTACTACCTGGAAAAGCATCCAATATGGAGTCAGATCAGACACGCACTTTAGAGTAATTTCTGTCCACCAGTAGAAGATATATTAAAGAACACATGAGAAATACACTCAATTATATATCTGAAAGGCTGTTCAGCTGACAAAACTATTTTTAGTGATACTACCAGTTTCTAAAGAAGTTGATAAAACAAGCAGGAGCCACATCATACCTAGATTGAAAATATTTTGAGCCCAGAAGCTAGGATCACAGTGAAACTGGACAGTGGTGTTAGTCACTGGTGAAGCATCACACCTTGCTCGAAGGAGATACCGTAGACGATATGTAATCTAGAACAGGAAAACACCTTGTACAAAACAAATTTTTTTTAATAGGAAAAAACCCTGATTAACTTGTACTGTTTTCCCACAAGACAACAGCAGGGTTTAATGTTTATTATCTGGGAAAAATGCCTTAAATTGGGGTGAAAAGAACAGGTTTGTGCAACTAACTAAAAGCAAAGATTTTCAACTTCCCACTCTCCCCTCCCCACCCACAGAAATAAAGTAATTTTCAACACTCATTAACTACAGTATAAAGAAATTAAGTTTTTCCAGCTGTAGAGATATGTAGTCATCCTTAGATGACAATGTAATGAGCCAATATATTTGCAAATAAACTTTCTGTTCTTTATGTGATCATTCCTGGTCTGAAAGTCCTCTATTCTCACGTCTGTCAGATCTTACTATTCTCATTAGAAAGGATGTTATCTCAGAATAAAAATTTCTGTCCTCCCTCCCCCCAATAATGAAATGAATTAATGTATAAGAATTCTCTGAAATGTTCTAAGAGCTTTTCTAAGCCCTTAGTTTCAACAATTAGATTATGTTTACAATTGGAGAGAAAACATTATGAAGAGTAGAATACTTCAGGTCAGACAATTAAAGATTCGGGTTTTATTAGGAAGGAAAAAACTGGGGAAAAAAGGCCCAAGAAAGGTCACAAGGGCTGACGTATTAATCCAAGTACTAATTATAACATAATACAGACAACTTCAGACAGGCAAAAGCTAGCCAACTCAACACACCTATTCTTTCTGGATTCCTCCTAATCCCAATTCCTCTCAAAATCTTCCTCAAAAAAAAAAAAAAAAAAAAAAAATTCTACTGAAGATGCCTCTTAATCTCATACCATTTGGTTAATTTAACTTCCCTGCTTGTACTGACATGAATTACCCGCTATATAAATATTTTCATAGAGTTCCTTATTTACTTGTAGTTTCCTTAACTTTAGGTACGTCAGTTCTAGAATACCTAACCAGTGTGAAAATGCGTGACAAAATATATATTTTAAAAGGGGATGTGGGAATGTTTAAAGCTGTAATCACTTACCACTTTGAATGCAGGATTCCTGTGGACACCAGCAGTAGCTGGGGTACTTAACATCACAGGATTGCTTCAATTTTAGTTCATATTTCACTTGAGAGCTTTTAAACTGCCTATGGCATACCAGGCTCTACATATGGTTTTTATCTATTCATTAGATGACTAAAACTGTTAGCTACTACAATTATTCACAATAGCTAACAGTATTTTGTTCATGCCAGAAGTCTAGGTTTGCATATGTAGTCTTCCTGCAACCTGCTCAGCCCGTTTCTTTTTCTGCAGTGTGGATAGGGCTTCCTAGCAGTAATCTGTGTAATTTAGTTGGCTAGGTTATGCTCCTTCCCAGCTCTCTGTGGCAGGATATCCCACAGTGCACAGCCTCACATGTTCCTTTGTACAGGTATATGTCCTCTGGAGGAGATTTCAAAGGGCACAAAACAGTCAGGCATCCAACTTCCAAATGTCTTTGCCTTTGGCAGGAGCTGGGCACTTAACTCCCTTTGTGCTTTGAAAGTCTCCCTCTGTGTCTTGCTAAGGCATGATGGGATAGTTGACCAGAATGCACTGATACACTCATGGTTAGGAAACCTGTTAGGTGTGGATGAGCAAACAATTGTGATAACAGAAAAGACAGTGTGTGAATATAACACAATTCCATTTATCTGCAATTGTGTAAATGCCCATGTCTCTAATTTTTATTTTAATTACAATTGTACTTGTAATGTAGCAGGACCTTTCTATCTTTAGGCCTTGGTTTCTCTTTTAAAATTAAAAAGTTTGGCTTTAGTACATATCAACCTATAGCATCAGCTACATTATGCAGACTTGAAAGTCTGAAGACAAGGTCTTAACCTTTCAATGGAAGGTTATACTGACTGTGGGGAGCCAACATGTTAATTTTACATTAAAAAGCTATATCTATATTATCCATTATGTTTGGATCACCTCATCCTTGAGCTAAAAAACTGTGTTAACAGTATGAGCATGTATACACAGAGACATGCTTCATCCTAAAAAGGTTAACAGAAGTGATTCATACACTTCCACAGCAGTGTGACAATCCCTGTCTCAGTGGACAACCTGTAACAATTCAAATTTTCAGGAATATCCAGGAGGGATCAGAAGTCAAAGTTTTAACATCCTCCTCAACTTGTGCTGTTGTAGGAAAAAATGTATATTACACACTTGTGCTGAAATATACTGAAGTAATCAACAAGATTAATTCCTTGACTTTACTTAAGATGCAGAAAATTCACTTGTTTGACTTAACTATGGCCCCTTAGCAACTAAGGAATACTGTCTTTCCAAGCCTTACCAGGCGTTTGCTGTACAATAACGCTGTGCTGCTGCCACTGGAAACTGCCCACTTGGAAAAATTCATGACATGTTCCAGCTGTTTAGAAAGACCTGCCACCTCCTGTTGTTGCTGCAGAAGCTTCATCCGATGGTCTTTTGACAGACTCTGAAAGAGGTAAAGCACTTCCAGTGAAATTTTCAATTTACAGCAGAAATGTATTAGCTCTCATTTGCTAATCCATAAACATGATACTCCTCAAAAATATCAAATGATTTCACCTCATTTGTCAGAAGAGATTTAAAGAGTGATTATATACTCTAAAAAGTCACTAAAATTGGTACACTCTTACTCAAGAGATCAGCCCACTGTGTGTATTCAGATTCCCATCTTCTTTCCTTAGGGACAGAAAAGCTTCTATGGGTTTTTACTCTATAGTAGTGTTTAAATAGGTTTCCCTCACAGTCTATCCTCTCCTACTTGTTATTATAATGAAGTTGGACAGCTGAATTTGTGGCATCTCAACTTCAGTTTTCCTGCATCAGACATAGATCTGTGACTTCACTGCACAGCCCAGCGTCTTTTGGTGGTTATGAGGGAGGGCAGTCCTGATTCATGAAAACTAAGTGCAAACAGGAATTCAGAGTTACTGACAAAGTAAATTGCTACTGTACGAAATATTTCTCTGCTTGGCCTTATTTGAAACGTTCTCATTAAGGGGTACCAACATGTAACTCATGCTGAAAGATAGCTTTTGCTGTGTTTGAATTTTGATGGATCATTTAAAGCCTCTGTAAAAGCACTTACAAGATGACTGTTACTTATAATCTTAAAAGTGAATTTACCTCTAACTGATGCAGCAAAGCTTTCCCCTTTTTATTTATTTCTACCATCAGTGTAAATATGGCAACTTTAATGTCCTGTTCCACCTGCTTTTGATTCTGATTCGCTTCAAGGATTCTGTAAGTAAAGAATAAATATTTAGAATTGTTTAGCACAGTGTTCTTAAGAAACCAACACAAAAGCTCATCCTGACTCAACAAAGGAAATGAATTCTTTGTACACAGAATGCCATGGATTCCTGCTCATGTGCATCCAGTAGTATATATGGAATCAGATGTTACCATTAGCCAGGAAAATTATCAGGCTGAGTTAGTTTAAAAACAAAACAAAACAAAACAAAACACAGATTTAGGAATGCATCTGACCTTGGTGCAAGTCTGAGAAATTCTAATTATATGGACTAGAAAAGTAGGACACTTATTTAAGCAAGGAAATTTTATTGATAAAAATGAATGGTTGAAAGAGTCTTGATTTTAATAGTCTCCTAAGCCTTTCTTGCAGCGAATACAAAAGTCTCCATACATCACAGGAATTCAGGATCTCATTTTTTTCCAATATAGAAAGTTTCTCCAGAAATAAGATATCCAGCAATGTAGCGGCGGCCTTTGCATTTGTGTTTGTTGTTTTTAATGCACAGCTTGAAACAATACACTTGCCAACGGTGAGTCACATTACTGCTTCAGCACGGCTTGCAGCCCTATCTAGTGATGTGAATATTGCTACTACACTGCTGACTCAGTCAATATGCTGCTCATTCTACCCTCTCTTTCGTGCGGTGAATGAGAGCAGGAAACACTTTTCACTACCTTATGCATGGGTATCAGGTAGTGCTGAGCACCTGGTACAGGTGCTTAAAAACACCAGGCAGAAGAAGTTAGGAAGGAGAGAAAGGCACTTGGATTCCATGTGGGAGGAGAAGAGTATTATATTACTTTTCTCCTGCCATCTACGAGCAAGGGGTGGGGGGGAGGGAGGGAGACAGTGATTTGCATCCAGCATCCAAGAAGTGATGAGAGAGAAGCAGGAGAGAACAAGCATAAAAAGTAAAGCTTCTCCATGTCCCAACAGCTAAAACTAGGGGGAAGACTGGACTTACATTATCAGGGTATTGAATCTGAATAGCGCTGTGGAGGTACTTGCTAGGACCCACTTTGAGAGACCCTGGGAAAACAACATGAGGGGGAAAGGAGTCCAGGAGAGCTGGCTGTATTTTAAAGAATCCTTATTGAGGTTGCAGGAACAAACCATCCCGATGTGTAGAAAGCATAGTAAATATAGCAGGTGACCAGCTTGGCTTAACAGTGAAATCCTTGCTGATCTTAAACACAAAAAGGAAGCTTACAAGAAGTGGAAGCTTGGACAAATGATCAGGGAATAGTATAAAACTATTGCTCAAGCATGCAGGAGTGAAATCAGGAAGGCCAAATCACAATTGGAGTTGCAGCTAGCAAGGGATGTTAAGAGTAACAAGAAGGGTTTCTACAGATATGTTAGCAACAAGAAGGTGGTCAGGGAAAGTGTGGGCCCCTTACTGAATGGGGGAGGCAACCTAGTGACAGAGGATGTGGAAAAAGCTAATGTACTCAATGCTTTTTGTCGTCTCAATCTTCACTAACCAGGTCAGCTCCCAGATTACTGCACTGGGCAGCACAGTATGGGGAGGAGGTGACCAGCCCTCTGTGGAGAAAGAAGTGAATCAGGACTATTTAGAAAAGCTGGATAAGCACAAGTCCATGAGTCCACTGCATCCGAGGGTGCTAAAGGAGTTGGTGGATGTGATTGCAGAGCCATTGGCCATTATCTTTGAAAACTCATGGCAATTGGGGAAGGTCCTGGATGACTGGGAAAAGGCTAATGTGGTGCCCATCTTTAAAAAAGGGAAGGAGGAGGATCCGGGGAAATACAGGCCAGTCAACCTCACCTCAGTCCCTGGAAAAATCATGGAGCAAGTCCTCAAGGAATCAATTTTGAAGCACTTTGAGGAGAGGTAAGTGATCGGGAACAGTCAGCATGGATTCACCAAGGACAAGTCGTGCCTGAATAACCTAACTACCTTCTATGATGAGATAATCTCTGTGGATGAGGGGAAAGCAGTGGACGTGTTATTCTTTGACTTTACCAAAGCTTTTGATATGGTCTGCCACAGTATTCTTGCCAGCAAGTAAAAGTAGTATGGGCTGGATTAATGGACTATAAGGTGGATAGAAAGCGGGCTAGACTGGGCTCTACGGGTAGTGATCAATGGCTCCATGTCTAGTTGGCAGCTGGTATCAAATGGAGTGCCCCAAGAGTCGGTCCTGGGGCCGGTTTTGTTCAATATCTTCATTAATGATCTGGAAGATGGCGTGGACTGCACCCTCAGCAAGTTTGCAGATGACACTAATCTGGAGGAGAGGTAGATTTGCTGGAGGGTAGGATACAGTGGGACCTAGAGAAATTAGAGGATTGGGCCAAAAGAAATCTGATGAGGTTCAACAAGGACAAGTGCAGAAGCCTGCATTTAGGACGGAAGAATCCCATGCACCGCTACAGACTAGGGACCGAATGGCTAGGCAGCAGTTCTGCAGAAAAGGACCTAGTGGTTACAGTGGACGAGAAGCTGGATATGAGTCAACAGTGTGCCCTTGTTGCCAAGAAGGCTAACAGCATTTTGGGCTGTATAAGTAGGGACATTGCCAGCAGATTGAGGGACATGATCGTTCCCCTCTATTCAACATTGGTGAGGCCTCATCTGGAGTACTGTGTCCAGTTTTGGGCCCCACACTACAAGAAGGATGTGGGAAAATTGGAAAGAGTCCAGTTGAGGGCAACAAAAATGATTAGGGGACTGGAACACATGACTTATGAGGAGAGGCTGAGGGAACTGGGATTGTTTAGTCTGCAGAAGAGAAGAATGAGGGGGGATTTGATAGCTGCTTTCAACTACCTGAAAGGGGGTTCCCAAAGAGGATGGGTCTAGACTGTTCTCAGTGGTAGCAGATGACAGAGCAAGGAGTAATGGTCTCAAGTTGCAGTGGGGAAGGTTTAGGTTGGCTATTAGGAAAAACTTTTTCACTAGGAGGGTCGTGAAGCACTAGAATGGGTTACCTAGGGCGGTGGTGGAATCTCCTTCCTTAGAGGTTTTTAAGGTTAGGCTTGACAAAGCCCTGGCTGGGATGATTTAATTGGAAATTGGTCCTGCTTTGAGCAGGGGGTTGGACTAGATGACCTCCTGAAGTCCCTTCCAACCCTGATATTCTATGATTCTATGTACTGTTGCAACTGTGGTTATGCCTTTGGCTTGCAAGTGTCAGGTATGAACCCTGATCACATTGTTATTCCACAAATGATCTTCAAGTAAATCGGTCACAAGTATTTATTTACAAAAACCTGAGCCATAACATCTCATTTATAGGAGAGATACATATCATGAGAAACGAAAAAGGACGGTGGGCGGCGAAGAGATACTGCAATTGCCTTCTAAAAATCTCCTAGCAGCCTACTTGGCTGAGCTTGCCCTCCTGTTGTCCTGGAAGTTTACAGGCTAAGAGAACAGTTATGTAACCAACATCAAGTTTAAGTTAACAAATACACAAGGATTACCACAACCAACTGAAAACTTAAGAATTTCATATTTCACTACTGAAAACATTTTGGAAATTATTTCCTTTTGGAAGTATCAAACAATGCAGAGATTATGTACAAAATCCATTTAGGAATACTTTAATTTGAAAGCCTTGGTGAGTTAGGTAACATTCTTATGTTCAGTGTGTCTCAATATTATTTAGCAACATGATACAGACCTGTTTTGGATCTGCTTCCCTGTATATTTTATGTATTTAGTCTTCTCCATTAGCTTGGTGATTAGTGTATCAATGATCACTTTCTGGTTCTGAAAAGCTTCTTCTATAAATTGGTACCTGCAATAATCAGTAACTTAATGAACTATTTAAACATGAGAAAGAGGTTTGAACTACACTTACTAAAAAATAGACTGCACTCCAACAAAATCATCACTCCAACTAAAAACACTGCTAAAAGACCAAGTTTAATACCAGGAAGCCCATAAAAGGCAAATATGCCTGATTTTGAAGTATTTTTCTTGTGTAATTATTTTCTTCATAGAAATTAAGAGTATTAGTTTTTGTGAGAGCCATTAAAGTGACATTTTAGATTTCCTCTGATAAATACTCTTCAGAGAGAAATGAACATTTCCCCTTTATGAAAGGTTTGGTCAGGTCCTCTTAAACAACCATCCTGTTCAACGGCAAACTGAGAATTATGTTTGACTATATAGTTACATAATATAGCCCCAGTGCTTTTAAGGGCTCTCTGTTTGAACAACTGCATAGCAAAGATTTCCATCTACAGTAGAACCTCAGAGATATGAACACCAGAGTTACAAACTGATGAGTCAACCACACCCCTCATTTGGAACCAGAAGTATGCAACAGCAGAGACCAAAAAAAAAAAAAAAAAAAAAGCAAATACAGTACAATACTGTGTTAAACGTAAACCAGTAAAAAAAAAAAAGGGAAAACAGCATTTTTCTTCTGCACAGTAAAGTTTCAAAGCTGTATTAAGTCAGTGTTCAGCTGTAAACTTTTGAAAGAACCACCATAACGTTTTGTTCAGAGTTACAAACAACCTCCATTCCCAAGGTCTTTGTAACTCAGAGTCTACTGCAATTCAACTGCCAATAACGGAAAGGCCCACACAGGGTTAGAAGCTGGAAGATCAAGATTCTATTTTCAACTTTACCAAAGACTTTCTTTAGCAAGACCTTTCAGTCAGTTAACTTCAGTTACTTCATGGGTCTTTTTGTTAAAAAATAATTTTGCATTTTAGCAGGAGCCCTGCTCAACAATATAACCGAGGCTAGTACTGCAACCAATTCAGAATTCGTTCAACATCTTTCATAAGGCATCAGCTACTAGTTGTATAAAAATACGTAATTTACTTTGGTACCTGTGCTCTTTGTGTTCCAGTAACTGGCAATCCCGGCATGTAAGTTTGTCACAGGTCTCGCAATAGAGCTTCAACTGTTCCTTTTTGTGGTAAGGGCAGAAAACAGGCCGCTGACTGTTCACACCAACTGCCTCTGTAGAAAAAAGGAGGATTAAAATTTCTATTAGCAAGTTAAAACAATCTTTATAGGCTTGGGTTAGAATGAGAAGTTGGTTAGTTTCCATGTCTCCATTCTATCTTCTTTGAGCAGGAATCCATTGTTCCATCTTGGAACTGTTGGACTTTTCTACTTTCTTCAAGTCTTGGAGGCAGACAAGAGATCTTCTCCCCCTCCAGTGCAGTAGCCCTCCCATCCAACAGTTGGAGTATAAACATATGAGGTGCTAAAGTGATGACATTTCAAGCCAAACAGGTTGAAAATTTATACTTTGGCTTTGTTGTATCAAGTGTTTTCATGGGAGAACATCCATGAAAGCCTTAGATTCTGTTCATCCGGTGCTGCCTTTGAACATAAAGCATGTCTGCTTTGTCTTGTGAATGGGACCCTTGAGTAGCTACCCTGCAAGTTCTGTCCAGGAAGTAGTTGTATCCTTAGTGAACACTTATATTTCAGCAAGATCTTGATTAGAAGCTTGGAAGATAGTGGCCTTAATCCACCTGGATGAAGAAGGGGTGCAGAAGTAAGTACCACTAATAAAAGCATTGGGCTTCCCCCACACGCTGAATTTTACCATTCTACAAAAGCTCTAGCTTCACAATGAGAGAGGCTTTAAGGACAAAGAGGACAAGGAAACTGACTCGCTTAAATGGAAGGTTAAATTTCTCTTACAAATGAAATGGGGAGCTTGCCTTTCAACCACCTTATCTGAAAAAAGTTTAAAGTAAGACTACTTGTTGCAAAGAAACCACAAAATATGCTAATTCTCTGATGGCCAAAAGGAAGACAAACATTTGAGTTAGAAAAAGACAAGAACATTTTCCTGGTGACTTGAAGGGTTATTTAGTATGAATGTGAAACACTAAATTGAGGCTCCATTGTTTCAGTTGGACAGTGGACTAGGGGGGTCTTTGACATGATGCTGCTTTCAGAAAATAGGAACATCACAAGTCCAGTCAAGTGCCCCCTTTTAGCCACTCACTGTGTGGTGATCCAGTTGCTGAATCCCTAGCTCTTTTGAGCACCCAGAAGTTTTAACAAAGTCTAGGCACTGCCTCTGTCTTGGGGTCCATAGGCACACTCTCAGGATGCAGACCGTCTGTCTCGCAAACTGTGCTGAGACCTCCACAGTCAAACAGCCTAGCCCATTACCAATGCTGACTCCTTAGAATCCCTCTTCCCCGTACCTCTCTTCCAGAACTCCAACCGAGAGCCTACTGGCTTACACCCTCATGGGGACACGTGGTAGGTGTAACACTGCTCACACAGACAGACTTTGTACAAGACTAGACCACCACTGCTCTTTACTTAACAGATAAAATAGAGTACATATCAAGAAAACACACATCCTGAACACAACACCCCTTGTTTTATTTCACCCTTCCCTTGGGAGTCCTTTGCAGTTTAGGTAAACTAGGTTCCCCCACCTGTCCAGGCTCCTGAAGTAACTTCTCTCTGCTTGAGCTGCTAAAAATGGTCAAAAGACCCCAAACAGATCAGCTCCTACACTATGGATCATAAAGCATTCTATAAGGAAATTTCTTAGATTAGAAATGCTAAAGCCTCATTCTGAAGTAAGTTTTTCATCTGTGATGATTGAGGCTGGACAGCTCCAGAATTGGATGAACATCTATGGGATCTTTTAATTAACACAAAGAACCTGGAGAACAAACCTTTCTTATGATGGAACCAAGATTATTGCTCTAAGGGAAAGAAAATGCACTACAGAGTCTAGAAACCCTCATCTTTTCACATAGTCTTCAATTAGAAGAGGCAAAAGACAAGTTAGAGAGGGTGGCTGCTGAAAGTCTATGAGAAGACCTTGTCTGAGAATCTTGACAATGTGTGGTATCAGCCCAGGTTAAGAAGGTACTTTTGGGCTTTCCTGCCACAGATCGGTGGGCTCAAATCAGCAGAGCTTATCTTGTAGAGAATCCTCTTCTGGAGAGGCCCCTCTGGCTGACTTGGGAAAGAATTCTTGGCCCCGGTGTTTTGAAAGGGATGAAAAGATTGGTGGTTCTGTGAGGACTGGGAATTGCAGAGAGATGAAGTGACCTGAACTCCAGCAAATGTCTTGACATTGGACCCGAATTAAATTATATCCAGACATCCAAAGAATTCTTAAGGACTTTGCTAGGGACGTGTCAAGCATTTTTATCCTTTGAAAGGGCAACTGAACCAGATTGCTTGTGGCAGTAGTGACCCTACCTAGAGGTGTGCGGTTCCAGGTTCTTCAACCAAGGTTTTGTGGGGGGGGAAAAAAGATCTGGAGAAGAATCTGGTGATGTCACACGAAGCATTGAAGAGGAAAGTACTAGAGAGAATGGGTGATACTGAGAGGCATTTGAGCAGACCCCATACGTATTGTGGTACCACAAAAGCCATGGAAGACAATTCAAAGTCTCTTTTCAAAAGTTTTCAGCCTTCTGGTATACAAAGTCCTTTGGAGAATTCACCCCATTAAATTGAGTTCAAAATCCTTTTTACCTGAGAAGAATCCTAAGATGAAAAAGCAATCTATCTTCAGAACGGAAGAAAAAGGTAGTCTTATCAGATTGGATTTTCATAGAGGTATAATTAATCGACTTCTTTTTTCCAGGGTAGGAGTACTGAGAGTCAATTTTCTCAAAAGATTCCAGTACAGGGAGACAGGTCTTTATACCTCTTCATCTTAAGGAGTTCTGGCTAGGAGAAGGACTTGGAGGAAAATGGGTTGCTGGTTCAGCTATCTTAAAAGTGGAACTGATCAATTCGTCCACGACTTCCAATAGTTCCTTAGATGGTGGGTGACCTAAATTACCAAATGGGAGGAAAGTTCCTCTTTGTCAGCAAGGATTATAGTGAATACTTCTGATGTCTCAAGAAATTCTTGAAAGGAAAATGGGGAGGGAAGCAAGGCAGGAAAAAGGCACTGGTGTGAGAGCTCTTCCTAGAACACTATAGACCAGTACTACTCAAAGTGGTGGTCCGCGGACTGGTGCTGGTCCATGAGCCATCAGCTGCCAGTCTGTGTGCACACTGAAGAAAAAAAATTGCCGGTTCCCCCACATCAGATACCTTGAGAAGCACTGCTATAGATAATAGAAGCTGGTTGGCACAACAGCCTGGGGACTCCCATAAAGCTCTCACTACTTCCACCATTGATTGAACTGAGGCTTGTTGGCTGTCATGATCCTGGAGCAGAGAAAGAGAAAGACCAATGCTGGGAAAAATGGTATGGGGTCAGCATGAAAATGAAGGTGTAGAAGCTAAGTGGCGTGCGAGTGGTCTGCTAGCACATGGAGCAGAATGTAAGAACGGGAACCTTAAGCTTTGTTGACAGGGCACAAATCAACCATGACGTAGTAGAACAGCAGGAACAGTGGAGTTCCTAGCCTTCATAGAATCAGACTATCAGGGTTGGAAGGGACCTCAGGAGGTCATCTAGTCCAACCCCCTGCTCGAAACAGGACCAATCCCCAACTAAATCATCCCAGCCAGGGCTTTGTCAAGCCTGACCTTAAAAACTTCTAAAGAAGGAGATTCCACCACCTCCCTAGGTAACCCATTCCAGTGTTTCACCACCCTCCTAGTGAAAACGCTTTTCCTAAACCTCCCCCACTGCAACTTGAGACCATTACTCCTTGTTCTGTCATCTGCTACCACTGAGAATAGTCTAGATCCATCCTCTTTGGAACCCCCTTTCAGATAGTTGAAAGCAGCTATCAAATCCCCCCTCATTCTTCTCTTCTGCAGACTAAACAATCCCAGTTCCCTCAGCCTCTCCTCATAAGTCATGTGTTCCAGTCCCCTAATCATTTTTGTTGCCCTCCAATGGACTCTTTCCAATTTTCCCACATCCTTCATGTAGTGTGGGGCCCAAAACTGGACACAGTACTCCAGATGAGGCCTCACCAATGTTGAATAGAGGGGAACGATCACGTCCCTCAATCTGCTGGCAATGTCCCTACTTATACAGCCCAAAATGCCGTTAGCCTTCTTGGCAACAAGGGCACACTGTTCACTCATATCTAGCTTCTCGTCCACTGTAACCACTAGGTCCTTTTCTGCAGAACTGCTGCCTAGCCATTCGGTCCCTAGTCTGTAGCAGTGCATGGGATTCTTCCGTCCTAAGTGCAGGCTTCTGCACTTGTCCTTGTTGAACCTCATCAGATTTCTTTTGGCCCAATCCTCTAATTTCTCTAGGTCCCACTGTATCCTATCCCTACCCTCCAGCGTATTTACCTCTCCTCCAGTTTAGTGTCATCTGCAGACTTGCTGAGGGTGCAGTCCACGACATCTTCCAGATCATTAATGAAGATATTGAACAAAACTGGCCCCAGGACCGACTCTTGGGGCACTCCACTTGATACTAGCTGCCAACTAGACATGGAGCCATTGATCACTACCCGTAGAGCCCAGTCTAGCCCGCTTTCTATCCATCTTATAGTCCATTAATCCAGCCCATGCTTCTTTAACTTGCTGGCAAGAATACTGTGGGAGACCGTATCAAAAGCTTTGGTAAAGACAAGTAATACGTCCATTGCTTTCCCCTCATCCACAGAGGTCGTTATCTCATCATAGAAGGCAATTAGGTTATTCAGGCACGACTTGCCCTTGGTGAATCCATGCTGACTATTCCCGATCACTTTCCTCTCCTCAAAGTGCTTCAAAATTGATTCCTTGCAGACCTGCTCCATGATTTTTCCAGGGACTGAGGGGAGGCTGACTGGCCTGTAGTTCCCCGGATCCTCCTCCTTCCCTTTTTTAAAGATGGGCACCACATTAGCCTTTTTCCAGTCATCCAGGACCTCCCCCAATTGCCATGAATTTTCAAAGGTAATGACCAATGGCTCTGCAATCACATCCGCCAATTCCTTTAGCACCTTCGGATGCAGTGCATCCGGGCCCATGGACTCGTGCTTATCCAGCTTTTCTAAATAGTCCTGATTCACTTCTTTCTCCACAGAGGGCTGGTCATCTCCTCCCCATACTGTGCTGCCCAGTGCAGTAGTCTGGGAGCTGACCTTGTTAGTGAAGACAGAGACAACAAAAAGCATTAAGTACATTAGCTTTTTCCACATCCTCTGTCACTAGGTTGCCTCCCCCATTCAGTAGGGGCCCACACTTTCCCTGACCACCTTCTTGTTGCTAACATATCTGTAGAAACCCTTCTTGTTACTCTTAACATCTCTTGCTAGCTGCAACTCCAATTGTGATTTGGCCCTCCTGATTTCACTCCTGCATGCCTGAGCAATAGTTTTGTACTCTTCCTTGGTCATTTGTCCAAGCTTCCACTTCTTGTAAGCTTCTTTTTTGTGTTTAAGATCAGCAAGGATTTCACTGTTAAGCCAAGCTGTTTGCCTGCTATATTTACTATTCTTTCTACACATCAGGACGGTTTGTTCCTGTAACCTCAATAAGGATTCTTTATAATACAGCCAGCTCTCCTGGACTCCTTTCCCCCTCAAGTTCTTCGAAGTATTCACCTGAAGACCCTCCTCTTGTCACCTGGAGATGAAGGTGAAGAGATCATGAAAAATTAGCTAATAATCTTGAGGGAAAGGAGCCCTCAGAAAGAGCTTCTGCAGACAGCTCTGTGACTGAGCATGGACTAGACGATGGAGGGATATCATCAGCATACTTATAGAGGGAGTTGAAGGCAGATTTGCACTGGAAACAAAACAATCAATCACTTGCCTGACTCTGGGCCCCAGAAAAGTCAGAAAAACCAGTAGTTCTAAGCCTGACAAGGCAATGAATTCTCATGACAGAGAACCAACTAAAAACTGGCAGTTCTTCACAATATCTTGATAATAAAAGAACAGTCATTCACATTTTATTGTGCTCAAGTCACTCAGACCATGGCATCATACAGCTCAGGGGACTGATAATAGGAAACAGAATCTTTGACTTCTTACTCACTTGTTAAAACCAGACAAGAAAACCAGTAACCAGAAGTTACCATCTAACAGCTGATCAGTAACCAATTCTAAATGAATTGGCAGTCTCAGTCTAGCTTCAGTGGACAAGTGTTAACAACATAAGAAATAATACCATACCATATGGTATTATACTGCACATGCTCAGTACCTGGAAAACTCAGATAATTTGTTAAGCACCTAAACCTGATGGCTGACAGTTAAACTTGGAACTCTTGTTACTTAACTAAAACAAGTTATAGCAAGGAAAGTTGAGAGCTAAACAGTACAGGAGGCAGTTAGTAGGGACTGGAAGAGAAAAAAATGAAAGTTTTTACTGCTTTTATCATCTCCCTGTGAGTTCAGCTGTATCCTAAAATATAAATAAATCAAGATTATTAAATACAGTAGCTTTAAGCTTAGTTTTGAAGATGAGTACCTGGTTTGAAAGCTACCCTTTGGCTATGAAGTACAAGAACAAGGGTAGCCAAGCTCATGTGCGTGCACGAGACATGGGGGGCTTGAGGAGACGACAAGAGAATGAGTGCAGTCTGAACAGGCCAAATGTGTACAACAAACCTATTAAAATTTTAGAAAAATAACTTTGCAATAAATATATTTAAAGTCGCAAAAAGTATAACAACCTTCTCCCTAATGTTTTCTTGGACTTCTAAGAAGTACTTTTCACAGTGCTTAACACACTGCCTCAAAAACAGTTTTAAAATCTTTTTAATATACAGTAAAATTATAAACTAAAGCTACACGCTTGAAAAGCAATAAGCAATGCCAGGATGTGAATTAGTAGCTAGAGGCACAATTCTTCAGCAGCTGAATGCCAAAGGAAAGCAGGAACAACCTACTGCTGCGCTCCCTGTGGTGGCTTATTGCAGTAAATTAAATGTTAATAGTTGGTAGAGCTCTACAGTGTGGGAGCTGACTGTTCGAAAGATTATCTCCTGTGCAGTCAATTTGGGAAAAGCTAGAGAATAGCTTAATACCATTTAGTGTGGAACAATATCTTAAGCATGGATTTTCCTCATTTTTCCTCATTCAAGTCTCTCTGGACCAAGCTCACACATAATGTAATCCCTTGATTTCAGTGGAGTTACACCAGGGATGAATTTATCCCTTCATGTTTAACAGGGTGAAGGGGGTTCTTAAATTTACACTAGAGTCCATATCCTCCTAAAGAAGTATACTGGCTTAAATAAAATTATCCAAGACAGATTTGCACCCAAAGTGAAGAAGAAAGCAAAATGTATTACCTGGTGATACTTCTTCTTTCTGTCTGACTGTATGGTCCTTTGTGAATTTAACCCTCTGGTGAGCTCTGATGCAGGTCTTGCATAACCATTCTACACACTCTACACAAAAACCATTGGCTTCTGCATTGTCTTCACAGCTTGTGCAGACCTGACAAGAAGGGGGAATACAAAACAGTAATTAAAATAAAACTGACAGATAACCTCAAGTTGTAAATGCATCTTGTGCATTATTTCTGGTAAGTGAGTCAAAAGGAAGAAAAATATGGTCTGAAGTACAGAACACATTACAGCGCTGTCCATTAGATACCCCCTTAACTATACAGAGTTTAAGGTGATTTTTCAAGAAAAAACTCATATAGCCAATAAAACACTTTTAAATTTAAAAAATGAATTAGCTAAAAATCAATTCAATTCCTTCTGTCTTGTACTATATATTTAGTAAACTGCTCTTGAGAAGTATTTAACTAAAGTAAGGCTGACTTTGAAAGCTTTTCTATGCATCTAGTAGCATCCATTGGACTGGTTTGTCTTCCTAGAAATACGCTCATTAATCAGCACGAGTTTCTCCTCTACTACTACTCAAGAAACTAGAAACTGTTTAAATTGTAAATAAAACTAAATGGACTGAAGATAACACTTAGCTCCCAGATAATACTGGACATCTTCATAGCATTGTAGCAGTATTAACTAATCCTTACAACACCTCTCTGTCTGTACCTGTAATGGGATTTTTGGTATAATTTAGCACTGATGGTAACAATTATGGATGTGCTAGTGTGGATAAGTCTCCATGTAGCCATCATACTGTTTAACCCTATTCCAAGCAATAGCCTCAAGTTGTCTGGAACTCTATATTCACTAGAGCCCCCACTGGTGGTGTGGAACTAGTAGGAGCAACGAGAAAATGTTAGCAATAATCGCTATTGTAGACAAGGGTTAAGAGGAAGCAAGCATTTATATATGATGGTGAAGGTATGCTTTATATATGCTTAGAACTATCCCCATTTTACAGAAGGAGAAAATTAGGGCAAAGAGGTTAAATGACTTGCTTAAGACCATATAGCAAGTCAATGACCGGACAAGGATTTGAACTCGGGAGTTCCAAATTCCCAAAGCTATGACTGCTCTCCTAGATCATGTTGCCTCTCAAGCTAAGACTCTTCCAAGAAGGAAGTCAAGACAGGGATTGTGGATAATCTCCAAGTGAAAGCAAAAGGTTTCATTAAATGTTACACGGAAAGAAAAAAAAACTTGGCTCATGCCCTTTTTCTGATTCTTTGTGATAAAGGAGGCCAGAAAGACTTTAAAAAAAAAATCAATTTTCTGCTAAGAATTCGGGTCCTATTCTAGGCTGCAAGATATGGAGAACTAAAAAAAAAAGTGATATCACAAGACCTTAGAAAATGAAAGGAACAATGGAGAGAGGAAGCAAGTTTTAGTCAGACTGTTTAAAACTTTCTACATGTTCTCCTTGACTCATGCATAACTTCAGTGACATTTTACATAAAGGAAGCATTGTTAAAGATTCGGCATCTTTAACTAAGAAGAGCTAGAACAGGCAAGTAAATATCCTTTTCTAACACCTTGTTAAAGGGGAGGGAAGAGAAGAGGTGAGATTTGACATTCCTTTTATTTCTGAAGTGCAAAACAAGCGGACATAAGAAAGAACAAAAAACAAACAAAAAAAACCCTTAAAAATCTTTCAGGCATTCTTAGCAAGTAAACTTGTTACAAGCCAGAACATTTAAATGAGTTCAAAGGATTTCAGAAATGAAGTATCCTTCCTAGGATTCCAAGTTCTTTGCCACTCTTTCTGACATATTTCAAAGCTTTCTCAGCTGGTAAAAGTTGTTAGGGCTTGAAAGACCTACCAGTCCCTTCAAATGCTGTTCAATAACTGCCAAGCAGGCGCTGCCAAATGAACTAAAGCTTCACCTCTCCTCCATGGGACAAAGCACATACTATCCTTTATTTGTGCAATGTCCTAAGACACCAAGGAAAAATCAGAGTTCTCAATTTATATTTAATTAAAAAACAAGGATCAGATGTGGTAAGTCATGTCCTCAAACAACTCTTATGTGGTAACCAGTTTTGTTTTAATCCATTTTCCATTTGAAAAAGACAAAAATGGGACTTTGTTAAAACTCACAGGAATTTCTCGGGGGGTGGGGACCAAACCATGTCCTTAATGTTATTCAAAATGTCCTTTATTTTATTAATTAGGAGAAATGCTATGCTACCGCTTCTAAATTCTCTTGTCTTTTTCCTTTTGATCAAGATTAGAAGATAGTTCTGTATTAACAATTATGCTTACAGGAAAAGCCTATAGCTACTCTACTTCCTCCTTACTAGTTATAATATTTGTAATAGCACAAGGCGCTCATTCAGATCTCACGGGGGCTTCAGTAAAAACTGAAGATACTCCTCGCATCACAGAAAGGTCCCTACATATATTTATCTTTGTACAGGATTGTTTCTATTCATAAAAAAATTAAAATTTACTTTTGAAAATCCAGGTAAGGCAACATCCTGTTAGAGACTTAGAAGGCCTTCACTGCAATCAGGCAAACTATATTTTAGGTAGCAAAGGGGTACAGCAAGCAAAAGTTTCCAGTTTAGGAAGAATGCCAAGAAGCAGGTAAATCTGGAGGACTATTCACTCACCAAGTGTTCCAAAATTTGCCAATCTTAATTGGTTGCATCTAATTGCCCACAACAGAAGATGAGAAAAAATATGAAACTAAGTATTCCAAAAAGTTTAGAAATGCCACTTCTTGGCATCTGTATTGTGTGTTGATTTAATATGACTAAATGAACGAAAAATCACCAAGGACATTCGTTTATTTGAACTCTTCTCCCTTTCTCTGGGCACCCTCAACCACACATGGCTCCAAATATGAGCTGAGTATTCCAAAACCCACATACCGAAACTCCACCACTTCCCTTCTTCAACAGTATTTCATCAGCTCCCCCTCTCACAAACACAACGTGACAAAAAACAAACTCCGATTTTTCCTCCCAACCCTTCTACCCCCTTCACTATCATTAACAGCTCCACTATACTTCCATCACACAGGCTTGCTATGCTAGTGTCTACCAGACTTCTCTCTCCACTTTTTCCATTCCCAAGATCTAATCCTGTTGCTTCTTTTTTGACATCTCAAACAAAACCCATCCTCTCTTCTCCATTCCTACAACAAAACCCTTTATAATTCAACTCAATCATAGTAAGCAACATACCTGGTTATGTCCAACCTATACAAAAACACTTATTTAGAAGTGTCCTTTCCCTCTTCTGGTGCTGGACGCGGACAATAGGATACAGGACTAAGCACAACATGGGTCTGATCCAGAGTGGCAATTCCCACATGGTTAATAGCTTCCTCTCCTTTTTCCAAATCAAAATCAAAAACTTAATTTTCACAAGGCCTTGCACAGCTCTACCTCACCTTTTATTTCTTTTCATCTCTAATTCTTCCTCTGCCTGTGCTCGTAATTATCTTAATTTATTCTGTCTCCTTCAAAGCTGTCCTGTAGTCTTGGAACTCCTTCTTTCTCTTTGTACACAACACAGTCACCCTATTTATTTTCAAAACCTCAACATTCAATTATTTTCAAAGTCTTTCAGTAAGTCAGAGTGTCAAAAAACCCCAAAGGATCTGCACCTTCCTCTGCTCATTCAGCATATTTACATTAGGGTTACCCAGGGGTTGCCTGAAGATAAGACTAGCAATTGTTTATGGCACTACAGACATTCCCCTTCTCTCCCTCTGATATGCCCTCCAGGCTGGGCCCTTAATTCAGCCATGCAACAGCCAGGAAGACCCATTACACTGGAAGTATTCCTCAGGAACTTTCATTAACTTTATACCTCCCTTCTGTTACTGAAGCTTGAAGGCACAGCCATGGATAGGGTAATAAGTCAAAGCCAGCTCTGAACACGCTGCTTTTTTTGAGGGGGAGGATGTTGACATTTTGATGGTTTCCCACTTCCCTTGTAATAAATTTATTGTTCAGGGAAGTCAAGAAGAGAATGCTCTCTTATCTTCCCCAGTTAAATTTTAAATTATGTTCCCAGAAGATGAGATTCTTTGCATTGCAAATGTTTCAAATAAGTCTTTCATTCATGGAATGGCTATATATCACAATAGGTTATCTGTAACACGTAGTTCTTTGGAGGGTTTTATTAACATGACCCATTACCATTCTTACGTCTGGAATTGTTCTGTGAAGAGTAGGCTCCCCATCCCTTATGTACCTGGATGAAACGCAGCAGGAGTAAACAGTGGACTACTTAACACATATTATGATTTCTACTGCCTTCACAGTACAACTTGAAACAAACAAACTTTGCTCTTATTTGAAAGTTGTATTTTTGAAAAATCTCCCTAAGCTAGAATAAACTGCTCCTTCTTCTTGATGTCATAGGTGTAAAAGCCAGTTTCAGAAAAGAAACACTGGGTTCAAGCCACTACCTCTTGTATAGCAGCCCTGGCTTGTTCTCGCCAATGGAAGTTTCTTGAAGAATACCTGACAAACTGTTAAATACAAAACTTAACTAAACAATGGGTGGATATCTATATAGGCAGAAAATATTTCCAGAAATCCAACTTTCATATAACAAAGTCTGATTATTTTCCTTTATGATCACTTTCTAGAGCAGATCCATTCAAACAAAACAGAACCGTGCATCAGGCTGGACTAATTTAAATCAAAGTGATATAAATCAGCAAACAGGAAACTGATCTAAATCAGATTTTAATCATGATTTCCATTTCTATTTTTTAGTTCTTTTCCTACAGAAAGATTGGTTCTCATTAATTGGTAACCATTAAAACATGTCATTTGCCACCAAAGATAGCTTTTACACAAATTACGCACTTTATACTACATTTGGTGTTCTTTATACTAAACCAGCAGGATACACTATATGTATACACATTTATTTAAGCAATTATGTAGCTTAATTTACCTTTATTCAGATTTATAATGTAATCAAAAAAATCTAACATTCACTCTTTTTCCAGTATCTGATTAATATTTTATGTGGGGTTTGTGTAAAGCTCCATTTAGATAGAAATTCAAATTCAATTAAAAATACACATAGTATTTTAATTTTTCTTATTAAATCCGTACTGGATACATAAGAAAAAGGTTTATCAAAATGTGTGTCATTTAAAACTGATTTATTAAACAAAGGAAGTATTATCTGTAGTTAATGAATTCAAATGATATTTTTTCCAGTCACCATGTCCCTCAAGTTTCAGAGTAACAGCCGTGTTAGTCTGTATTCGCAAAAAGAAAAGGAGTACTTGTGGCACCTTAGAGGCTAACCAATTTATTTGAGCATGAGCTTTCGTGAGCTACAGCTCACTTCATCGGATGCATACTGTGGAAACTGCAGAAGACATTATATACACCGAGACCATGAAACAATACCTCCTCCCACCCCACTCTCCTGCTGGTAATAGCTTATTTAAAGTGATCATCAAGTTTGGCCATTTCCAGCAGAAATCCAGGTTTTCTCACCCTCCGCCTCCCCCCCCACCCCCACAGACACAAACTCACTCTCCTGCTGGTAATAGCCCTTCCAAAGTGACCACTCTCTTTAAAATGAGTATGATAATCAAGGTGGGCCATTTCCAGCACAAATCCAGGTTCTCACCCCCCCCACCCCCTTTTTTCAAAAAAACACACACACAAAAACTCACTCTCCTGCTGGTAATAGCTTATCCAAAGCGACCACTCTCCCTACAATGTGCATGATAATCAAGGTGGGCCATTTCCAGCATAAATCCAAGTTTAACCAGAACGTGGGGGGGGGGGGGGGGGGGGGAAGCGGGGAACAAGGGGAAATAGGCTACCTTGCATAATGACTTAGCCACTCCCAGTCTCTATTTAAGCCTAAATTAATAGAATCCAATTTGCAAATGAATTCCAATTCAGCAGTTTCTCGCTGGAGTCTGGATTTGAAGTTTTTTTGTTGTAAGATAGCGACCTTCATGTCTGTGATTGCATGACCAGAGAGACTGAAGTGTTCTCCGACTGGTTTATGAATGTTATAATTCTTGACATCTGATTTGTATCCATTTATTCTTTTACGTAGAGACTGTCCAGTTTGACCAATGTACATGGCAGAGGGGCATTGCTGGCACACGATGGCATATATCACATTGGTAGATGTGCAGGTGAACGAGCCTCTGATAGTGTGGCTGATGTTATTAGGCCCTTTGATGGTGTCCCCTGAATAGATATGTGGGCACAGTTGGCAATGGGCTTTGTTGCAAGGATAGGTTCCTGGGTTAGTGGTTCTGTTGTGTGGTATGTGGTTGTTGGTGAGTATTTGTTTCAGGTTGGGAGGCTGTCTGTAGGCAAGGACTGGCCTGTCTCCCAAGATTTGTGAGAGTGTTGGGTCATCCTTCAGGATAGCTTGTAGATCCTTAATAATGCGTTGGAGGGGTTTTAGTTGGGGGCTGAAGGTGACGGCTAGTGGCGTTCTGTTATTTTCTTTGTTAGGCCTGTCCTGTAGTAGGTGACTTCTGGGAACTCTTCTGGCTCTATCAATCTGTTTCTTCACTTCCGCAGGTGGGTATTGTAGTTGTAAGAATGCTTGATAGAGATCCTGTAGGTGTTTGTCTCTGTCTGAGGGGTTGGAGCAAATGTGGTTGTATCACAGAGCTTGGCTGTAGACGATGGATCGTGTGGTGTGGTCAGGGTGAAAGCTGGAGGCATGTAGGTAGGAATAGCGGTCAGTAGGTTTCCGGTATAGGGTGGTGTTTATGTGACCATCGTTTATTAGCACTGTAGTGTCCAGGAAGTGGATCTCTTGTGTGGACTGGACCAGGCTGAGGTTGATGGTGCGACGGAAATTGTTGAAATCATGGTGGAATTCCTCAAGGGCTTCTTTTCCATGGGTCCAGATGATGAAGATGTCATCAATATAGCGCAAGTAGAGTAGGGGCTTTAGGGGACGAGAGCTGAGGAAGTGTTGTTCTAAGTCAGCCATAAAAATGTTGCCATACTGTGGGGCCATGCGGGTACCCATAGCAGTGCCGCTGATCTGAAGGTATACATTGTCCCCAAATGTAAAATAGTTATGGGTAAGGACAAAGTCAAAGTTCAGGCACCAGGTTAGCCGTGACATTATCGAGGATAGTGTTCTTGACGGCTTGTAGTCCATCTTTGTGTGGAATGTTGGTGTAGAGGGCTTCTACATCCATAGTGGCCAAGATGGTGTTATCAGGAAGATCACCGATGGATTGTAGTTTCCTCAGGAAGTCAGTGGTGTCTCGAAGGTAGCTGGGAGTGCTGGTAGCATAGGGCCTGAGGAGGGAGTCTACATAGCCAGACAATCCTGCTGTCAGGGTGCCAATGCCTGAGATGATGGGGCGCCCAGGATTTCCAGGTTTATGGATCTTGGGTAGCAGATAGAATATCCCAGGTCGGGGTTCCAGGGGTGTGTCTGTGCGGATTTGATCTTGTGCTTTTTCAGGAAGTTTCTTGAGCAAATGCTGTAGTTGCTTTTGGTAACTCTCAGTGGGATCATAGGGTAATGGCTTGTAGAAAGTGGTGTTGGAGAGCTGCCGAGCAGCCTCTTGTTCATATTCCGACCTATTCATGATGAGAACAGCACCTCCTTTGTCAGCCTTTTTGATTATGATGTCAGAGTTGTTTCTGAGGCTGTGGATGGCATTGTGTTCTGCACGGCTGAGGTTATGGGGCAAGTGATGCTGCTTTTCCACAATTTCAGCCCATGCACGTTGGCGGAAGCAGTCTAAGGAGAAGTCCAGTCTGCTGTTTCGACCTTCAGGAGGAGTCCACCTAGAATCCTTCTTTTTGTAATGTTGGTAGGGAGGCCTCTGTGGATTAGTATGTTGTTCAGAGAAAACCTAGATTTCTGCTGGAAATGGCCCAACTTGATGATCACTTTAGATAAGCTATTACCAGCAGGAGAGTGGGGTGGGAGGAGGTATTGTTTCATGGTCTCTGTGTATATAATGTCTTCTGCAGTTTCCACAGTATGCATCCAATGAAGTGAGCTGTAGCTCACGAAAGCTCATGCTCAAATAAATTGGTTAGTCTCTAAGGTGCCACATGTCCCTCAAGATTCTGGAACAAGTAGATCATCCTTTTAGGCCTAGTTCTTATTCACAGACTGGAGGGAACAAACAAGCTTTCCTGCTTTTCAACTCCACATTGGTTTCTTAACTTTGAATCAACTAGTCATTGAACTAGTTGAACAAACAAAGAAAATATGCCTTTTGCACCTGCAGAAAAGGCTACTGCTGTCAAACGTTAGCTTAGCATATCAATAGACCCTGATTCAGGTGCTTAGCCATAGAACTCCACCAGTTCAGTGGTCTGACTTCAAGATTTGGAAGCAAATGTAGTGATTCTTTTTTTTTTTTTTTTTAATTTAAATAATTTAATAAACCATACTAAGTTTAGGCCTTAACATAAAATGACATTTTAAATGACAACTTGAGGTTTATTTTAAAAAAATCTGTATTTGACTGAAATTTAAAAAATATATATCCAATTTAAATCATAAAAACCTCATTTTTATCCACCCTGTGATGCAGTTTCTTTCGAACACAAAGGAGGGTGAAAAGAAAGTTACCTTTTCCGTAACTGGTGTTCGAGATGCGTTGCTCATGTCCATTCCATGTTAGGTGTGTGTGCTCGCCACATGCACCGGTGCCGGAAGTTTTTCCCCTCGGTATCCATAGGGTACCAGCTCTGGCACCCTCTGGAGTGCCCGAGTATAAAAATATTGCTCGGGCATGTAGGAATGAAATCAGGAGGGCCAAATCACACCTGGAGCTGCAGCTAGCAAGAGATGTTAAGAGTAACAAGAAGGGTTTCTTCAGGTATGTTGGCAACAAGAAGAAAGCCAAGGAAAGTGTGGGCCCTTTACTGAATGAGGGAGGCAACCTAGTGACAGAGGATGTGGAAAAAGCTAATGTACTCAATGCTTTTTTTGCCTCTGTCTTCACGAACAAGGTCAGCTCCCAGACTGCTGCGCTAGGCAACACAGCATGGGGAGTAGGTGGCCAGCCCTCTGTGGAGAAAGAAGTGGTTAGGGACTATTTAGAAAAGCTGGACGTGCACAAGTCCATGGGGCCGGATGCGTTGCATCCGAGAGTGCTAAAGGAACTGGCGGCTGTGATTGCAGAGCCATTGGCCATTATCTTGGAAAACTCGTGGCGAACGGGGGAAGTCCCGGATGACTGGAAAAAGGCTAATGTAGTGCCAATCTTTAAAAAAGGGAAGGAGGAGGATCCTGGGAACTACAGGGCAGTCAGCCTCACCTCAGTCCCTGGAAAAATCATGGAGCAGGTCCTCAAGGAATCAATCCTGAAGCACTTACACAAGAGGAAAGTGATCAGGAACGGTCAGCATGGATTCACCAAGGGAAGGTCATGCCTGACTAATCTAATTGCTTTCTATGATGAGATTACTGGTTATGTGGATGAAGTGAAAGCAGTGGATGTTTTGTTTCTTGACTTTAGCAAAGCTTTTGATATGGTCTCCCACAGTATTCTTGCCAGCAAGTTAAAGTAGTATGGGATGGATGAATGCACTATAAGGTGGGTAGAAAGTTGGCTAGATTGTCGGGCTCAACGGGTAGTGATCAATGGCTCCATGTCTAGTTGGCAGCCGGTATCAAGTGGAGTGCCCCAAGAGTCGGTCCTGGGGCCGGTTTTGTTCAATATCTTCATAAATGATCTGGAGGATGGTGTGGATTGCACTCTCAGCAAATTTGCGGATGATACTAAACTAGGAGGAGTGGTAGATATGGTGGCAGGTAGGAATAGGATACAGAGGGACCTAGACAAATTGGGAGGATTGGGCCAAAAGAAATCTGATGAGGTTCAACAAGGACAAGTGCAGAGTCCTGCACTTAGGACGGAAGAATCCCATGCACCACTACAGACTAGGGACCGAATGGCTAGGCAGCAGTTCTGCAGAAAAGGACCTAGCGGTTACAGTGGGCGAGAAGCTAGATATGAGTCAACAGTGTGCCCTTGTTGCCAAGAAGGCCAATGGCATTTTGGGCTGTATAAGTAGGGGCATAGCCAGCAGATCGAGGGACGTGATCGTTCCCCTCTATTCGACATTGGTGAAGCCTCATCTGGAGTACTGTGTCCAGTTTTGGGCCCCACACTACAAGAAAGATGTGGAGAAATTGGAGAGAGTCCAGCGAAGGGCAACAAAAATGATTAGGGGTCTGGAACACATGACTTATGAGGAGAGGCTGAGGGAACTGGGATTGTTTAGTCTGCAGAAGAATGAGGGGGGATTTGATAGCTGCTTTCAACTACCTGAGAGGTGGTTCCAAAGAGGATGGTTCTAGACTATTCTCAGTGGTAGAAGATGACAGGACAAGGAGTAATGGTCTCAAGTTGCAGTGGGGGAGGTTTAGGTTGGATATTAGGAAAAACTTTTTCACTAGGAGGGTGGTGAAACACTGGAATGGGTTACCTAGGGAGGTGGTAGAATCTCCTTCCTTAGAAGTTTTTAAGGTCAGGCTTGACAAAGCCCTGGCTGGGATGATTTAATTGGGGATTGGTCCTGCTTTGAGCAGGGGGTTGGACTAGATGACCTCCTGAGGTCCCTTCCAGCCCTGAGATTCTATGATTCTATGACTTTATGGTGCACACATGACACTGTATAAGGTGTGCTTTCGGCTCTCCCCACCCTCAGTTCCTTCTTGCCAGAAACTCCAACAGTGGGGAAGGGGGGTGGATCATGGAATGGACATGAGCAACACATCTCACAGAACAGCAGTTATGGAAAAGGTAACTGTCTTTTCTTCAAGTGCTTGCTCATGTCCATTCCATGTTAGGGGATTCCCAAGCAGTACCATCGGAGGTGAACAGGAATTCACGGGTGTGCAGATTGCAACCATGCTCTGCCGAACCCAGCGTCATTTCTAGCTTGCTGTGTGATGGTGTAGTGTGCTGTGAACATGTGCACCGAAGACCATGTCACAGCCCTGCAAATGTCCTGGACAGGGACATGCGCCAGGAAGGCCACAGAGGACGCTTCAGCTCCCATCGAGTGGGCCTTCACAATAGGCAGCAGTTGGACCTGTGCTAGCTCGTAGCAGGTCCAGATACAGGAGGTAATCTGATTAGAGATCCTCCAAGAGGACACTGGAGGGCCCTTCATCCTATCCGCTGTCGCAATGAAGAGCTGGGTCGACCTGCAGAAGGGTTTGGTACGCTTGAGGTAAAACACCAAGGGACGCCAAACATCCAAGGCACGCAGCCGCTTCTCCTCAGCGGTCTTGTGCGGCTTAGGGCAGAATACCAGGAGAAAGATATCCTGGTTGACATGGAAGGAGACCACCACCTTTGGCAGGAAGGCCAGATGGGGTTGCAGTTGTACCTTGTAGGACACTGTATATGATCTGTTTTCTAATCCACGAGGGTGCACAGTATTATTGAGTTTCAGAAATGCTCATATGCTAAGCCATGACTCCTGAAGGAACTCCATAATTTTTAGAGACTTAAGACCTTGAGAATGACGAATGAAGTCCTGCTATACAAATTTTGTGATCCGCACCCCAGTCAAAAAGGCCTCAATGCCCGAGATACTAGTGATAGAAAGCTGAAAGGCAAATACAAATAAAAAACCCTTGATCTTGTCAATAAGATTACCTCAACTAGTTCGGTCATAGCTCTCTGAACTAAGGTTCTGGGAAGCTTATAGAATCAAACAAATGTAGGGTTGGAAGAGGCGTTCAGATGTCATCTAATCCACACCCCTGTGCTGACACAGGACAAAATAAACCCAGACCGTCCCTGGCAGGTGTTTGTCCAACCTGTCTTTAAAAACCTCCAATGACTGGGATTCTACAACCTTCCTCCGAAGACTATCCCAGAACTTAACTCCCTTATAGTTGGAAAGTTCCTTCTCATTTCTAACCTAAAACGCCTTTTTCTGCAATACTCCAGTTGAGGCCTTACCAGTGCCAAGCAGAGTCGGACAATTGTCTCCCATGTCTTCCATATGATACTCCTAATACAACCCAAAATATTAGCCCTTTTTGCAATTGCATCACATTGATGACTCGTTCAATTTGTGATCCATTATAACCCCCAGTGATTGTTACATATATTGGAACAAGACAGCAATATGGACTCTCATAAGTTTAAGAAAATTTGGGAATACCTCTGAATGGTATCAAACTCTTTATGACACCTCTGGAACTACATAACTTCTTGCTACTCCTCCTAATGGACAAACTCACTAGAAAAGCTAACTGACTAAAGATAAGATGATCACTTTTCCAAATCAAGCAGTGATTAATCACTGCATAATTAAAGATCATAGGTTGCTTTGGTGACTCAGTGGGTGACATGCAAAATAAGCATGATCAAAAATACTCCACATTTAAAAAAAAAATTATTCCTACACAAAAAGGTAGACAGATGTTGTCCAAGCTTCTGGAGAGCTTTAATCAAATCTCACTTTCCAGTCCAGGTTCAGAAAATTTGATATCATCATAACGTAGAGGTCCAGGTCCCAAGCTGGCTGAGCATCTGAAGACAGCTAACAAAAGCTTCAGATGGCCATAAGTTTAAATATCCGCACCTATCTTGGGGTAGGGGAAGGAGACTTACAAGGTATATTTCCACCCCCACCACTAGAAACTTTGAAACAAAAAAGATTGCATGGTATAATTAAATAAGCCCTAAAGACTGCCAGAATACAAAATAGATCAAGACTTATGATGCACTCCTTATACAAAATGAAGGGATTAAAAAAGGCACTTTCAAAATAATCTTTATTTTAAAAGAGAATAGCATACAAAAGTATCTCTGCAATTATGGTCTTGACTTTAAATGACTGCAGCATTGCAAAAGTAGTCTTCTTGCTGCCATTATAAAGAAAGCATCTATGTAGAAAGAGGTTAAAGGAGTTAAAATCATTTCCTAAAGTCTAACAAAGTCCATTTATAAAGCACATGGACTTTTATCTTGGCATGGCCCAGAATGAAGGATGGCAAATTCTAATGCCAGAGGTTCCTAAACTTTGGCCATATGCGTCACTGGCTATTTACTTGGTGCTACCTCTTCTTATATCTGGTTGCTAAAATGCATGAAAAGAAACTAAAAGTACATTAAAAATCGTTATGCACTTGTGAATGGAGAAGGCAGTGGACCATAGACACACAAGTAAGATATGATCTCAACTACAACATTTGAGAACTTCTTGTCTAATGAACCCAGCTGTTTAATATTAGCAAAACATGACACTAATTAGGTTCTATTTTCCCAGTCCTGACCAAACTAAATTGAGTTTTACACGAAAGGCAGAACGAGAAGTAATCAGCTTAGTCTGCAGCAAGGGACATTTAGGTTAGATGTTAGGAAAAGCTTTTTAACTATAAGGGTAGTCAAATTCTGGAATAGGCTTGCAAGAGGTTGTGAAATCCCCATCACTATCTGTTCGTAAATACCTCCAAACAGCTGTCAGGGATGTCTATAGTTGGTTCTGCCTCAGCAGAGGCGGCTGGGCTTGATAATCTCTAAAGGTCCATTCCAGCCCTACATTTCTCTGATTCTATTATTCTAAGTCATTCTGGTCTCTTGTTCTAGGAATTCTCCCATTTAGAGTCCTCCATGGGAAGTGTTTTGTCTTGGGTTCAGGAAGTTTCACTGTAGCAAGATAATACATATTTTATTTCTCTCATTATCGTTGTAGCCATGCACTTACTTCACCTCAGATATTTAAAACCATTATTTTTTTAAAACAGAAGTTACCATCACCACCACTCCCAACACACTACCTGATTTTCGATGGCAGTCATAAAATACAAAGTATGGCTATTTGAATGCTCTTTCTACCTTCCTCTCTCCCCCGACCCCAATACAAAATAAGCAATAAAGGCCACACAGCTAGTAGCTTAAGATATACCTAGGCACCCAAAGGATGCTGAGGTGGGTTACATTTTAATGTACTCACCTGATTTGACTTTTCCACTGTACTGCTGGGAACCTCTGTGGTGTCCTTCACAAAAAAGTTATCTATGATGTGTCTCTCTGCACATTCCTGGCTGCAAATTGGACAGCGGATAACACCAACTGGAGAGAAAAATAAAGAGCAAGTTCAACTGGCAAGAAATCTTAAGATTTGTAAGCTTATCAATTGATCAAAAAAACTTCAAAAATAACTGTTCTAGAGATATACTTTTCTGAAAACTTTCAGTTAGTATTTCTAGAGCCCAAGGGATAAGATGCCAATTCTTATCCACTGCCAACCCACAGACTCTGGGTCTCTGCCTGAAAATCACTGAGTATCTCAGCTCCTAGTAGGATTCAGACACTTTAGTTTCAAAAATCAGTTTTGTCATGAATCTTGTACTTATTTCACCCCTTTGCTACTCAAAGGTTCATGTCTTCCCATGAGCAGTTTGTTGCACAATGGCTGAAAAGTCAGTTTGTAAGGTACCAGATACGTTCAGCGGGACTAGAGGTACGTAACTGCAACAGTGATGTGATGGACATGGAATTGTTGTGTAATAATCTAAGAATATTGAGATGTAATAATTTTCTGAATACAATATACCGTCTGATCAATGAGAAGTTACTGTATATTGGTTATAAGACTTTCCTATTCTAATTAATAGGGGGCTTCAGGAAAAGCAAGCAGGACAACACAATAATAGCTATAAACAAACCCCCCAGGACAATTGCCAGACAATGGCGTACTTCCAGGCTACAGCCCAAAGCGAGAGAGACATTTTACCAGTCTGGAAACTCACAGATCAAAGGGCTATAAACAGTTAGAGAGCTGTCAATTGTCAAAGGGACAGGTTAACAAAGGCCCTGTCTACACTGGCAAGTTTCTGTGCAGTAAAGCAACTTTCTGTGCTGTAACTCCCGAGGTGTACATGCTGCCAAGCCACTCAGTGCACAGAAACTGTGGAGTTGCAGGGCTGTAAAAAACCCACCCTGCCGAGAGGCGTACAGCTTCCTGTGCTGGGCCTACAGTGCTGCGGTGCCAGCGTAGACACCGTAGTTGAACAGAGCGCTGTGATTGGCCTCCGGGAGGTGTCCCACAATGCCTGTTCTCGCCTCTCTAGTCATCAGTTTGAACTCTACTGCCCTGCCCTCAAGTGACCAATCATCCTCCCCATCCTGTAAATTCCTTTGGAATTTTGAAAGTCCCCTTCCTGTTTGCTCGGTGATGTGTGCCGTGGTCTCAGCGCACCTTTCCAGGTGGCCATGCCTGCTCCACGCACCAGGCGATCCCCCGCTTGGAGCAATGCCAAGCTGCTGGACCTCATCAGCATTTGGAGAGAGGAGGCTGTCCAGTCCCAGCTGCGCTCCAGCCATAGGAATTATGATACCTATGGACAGATTTCCCGATGCATAACAGAAAGGGGCCATGACTGGGACACACTGCAATGCAGGGCCAAAGTGAAGGAGCTGCGGAACGCCTACCACAAGGCGTGGGAGGCAAACCGCCGCTCCGGTGCTGTGCCCAGGAGCTACCAGTTCTGCAAAGAACTGGATGCGATACTCAACGGCGACCCCACCTCCACTGCGAAGATCACTGTGGATACTTCGGTAGGTCACGTTCCAGTTGAAAGTGGACCGAGCCAGGAGGAGGAAATCTTGGACAAGAATGTGGATGGGGGTGGGGACCCAGAAGCAAAAGGATGACTCGAAGGCCAGAGATGCATGCAGCCAGCAGCTCTTTTCTACACCAGAGGAGGCTTGCCAGTCACAGCGGCTGGTGAAGAGCAAACAGGAGAGAAGGCCCCTGGTATGTGGACTTGAAGTGAGCTGTTCGGGGCGAGAGGGTTGCAGAAAGCAGGCTTGTCTCCCACTGCATGCCTAGTCTGAGCAGCTGAACAGGCTGTTGATTGACTCCCTCACTTCATGGGAATCTGCCTCAGATCTCCAGGAAACTTTCATGGAGATACTGGGAAACCCGCTGCCACAGGTTCTTTGGCAGAGCTGCTTTGTTTCTTGCCCCATTAACGGTAACTTTCCCACACCACTGTGCCATCACCTTGGGGGGCGAGGGGGGGGCAAGCCGCATAGGGGCCAGGGCAGAAGCTGCAGTCTTGGAGAAGACCCTCCCTTGACTGACTGCTCACCCTTAGCAGCAAGATATCTTCCATAATGATCACATCCTGTGGAAAGTGTGGAGACAGAAATGATCATCAGGCCCCACCTACAGAGCTGGCTCTCCCCAAGAGCCACGTGCCCAGCATACATCTGAGTCTGGGATGAGTGATTTACCATGCCCCTGCAACTACTCACCATTTTGGGGGTCTTGTGGCTCATGTGTGCTTGCCTGGGGTCAGCCAGTTAGTGACAGGTGTGTAAGTACTGGCTGTGTTTTAAATCACTGAATCAGTGTTCTGTGTGTTGCAAACAATACTGCCTCTGTAAAATGTTGCATTTAAATTTCACAGAGATGACCTGGGGAGCTGAGCCTCCCTCTTTGTTATCGGCAGCTGAATGGCTGCGCAGAATTAGAAAGCGGCTAAGAAGAACTAAGGAGGACTTTCTGCATGATGTTATGATGCACTCCATTGCTGAGAAACAGGAATCGAAGGAGTGACGGAGACAGCGAGAAGAGGGACCGAAAGGAGAACGCAGCACACCAGAAAGAAGACACGGAGTAGTTCTTAAATGTTATGGAGTGCTAAGTGGACACACTCCAGGTGATACTCGCTCTTCAAACAGAGCAGCTCTGCGCCCACCCTCCCCTGCGTCCACTGTTGCAAAACTCTTTCCCATTCTCCCCCCAGACACCACCACCACACTCTTATCAATCTCCCAGCTCCAGTCTATACCCGCGGCATTTCACTCCTCCCTCGTCACAGTCCAACACTGTGGACTCCCACAACCCATTGCACTCAACACACATCCCTCTGCAGTTTGGCCCTGCTGAAGTACAGTACCTGCTGCATTGTACATCAAAGAAGAAGGTTGGCTATGATCCCTGGACATACACAAATCTTTAGCCATCCCCACCTCCTCTTGGGATCTTCCCTTCCCCCATCCCCCTCACTGCAGATTTTTTTTTTTGTTTGACTCTCTCCTCTGGTTGTTGTTTTTTAATAAAAGAATTGTGTTGGTTTGAAAGTAATCTTTATTCTATGAATTGAAAGCAAACAGAGCCCTGCAAAGCGACAGACAATTATGTTAAACGTTCACATTGCACCAATCACAATCCCCTCCTAGCATTACAAGCACTTCCAAGCATAGCAACAGATATTAGTGGCTTTCAGCTTCAAATTGCTGTCTCAAGGCATCCCAGATCCTTATGGCCCCGCACCGTGCCTTTCTAATAAATAGCCCTGGGCTCTGGCTGTTCAAACTCAGCCTCCAGGCGCTGAGCCTCTGAGGTCCAGCCCGCAGTGAAGCTTTCACAAATATTATAGAGCGTACAGCACGCAGCTATAAACATAGGAATATTGTCATCGGCCAGGTCCAGCTTCCCATATAGGCAGCGTCAGTGGGCTTTTAAACGGCCAAAACCATACTCAGTCATTCTGCATTTGCTCAGCCTGTTGTTGAACCGCTCCTTGCTGTTGTCAAGTTGCCCCATGTATGGCTTCATAAGCCACGGCATTAAGGGGTAGGCAGGGTCTCCGAGGATCACAATGGGCATTTTGACTTCCCCTATGGTGATCTTCTGGTCCAGGAAGAAAGTCCCTGCTTGCAGCTTCCTGAACAGGCCAGTGTTCCAAAAGATGTGTGGGTCATGCACCTTTCCAGACCAGTCTGCATTAATGCCTGTGAAATGCCCACAGTGATCCACAAGTGCCTGGAGAACATTGAGAAATACCCCTTGAGATTAATGTACTCAGTGGGTAGGTGGTCTGGTGTCAGAATTGGAATATGTGTGCCATCTATCGCCCCTCTGCAGTTAGGAAACCCCATATGTGCAAAGCCATCTGCAATGTCACGCATGTTGCCCAGAGTCACTGTCTTTCAGAGCAGGATGCGATTAATGGCCCTGCACACTTCCGTCAACACAAGTCCAACTGTGAACTTTCCCACTCCAAACTGGTTAGCGACCGATCAGTAGCAATCTGGAGTAGCCGGCTTCCACAGTGCAATCGCCACGCACTTCTCCAATGGCAAGGCAGCTCCCTCTCTCTCTCGCCACATGCTTCTCCAACGGAAGTGCAGGGCTGGGGCGAGCTCATCCCTTGAATGTGGTTTTCCTCATCCAAAAGTTCTGCAGCCAATGCTTGTCACTCCAGATGTGCATCACGATGTGATACCACCACTCAGTGCTTGTTTCCCGAGCCCAAGAGCGGTGTTCCACTGTGGGCAGCACCTCCATAAATGTCACAAGGACTCTTGTGTCATAGATGGTAGTGTGGAAAGATCAATGTCGCACTCCTCTTGCCTTTGTAGTTTAAGGAATAACTCCACTGCCACTCATGATGTGTTGGTCAGAGTGAGCAGCATACTGATTAACAGTTCAGGATCCATTCCTGCAGCCTGAAGAGGCATGGCGTGCAGTACACAAATGGTTGAAAGATGGCACCAAATATGGACAGAAGCACAGGAATTGCAGGGATGCAAAGCAATGCATCACGGGGCATTGGGATAAGATCCAGGATGCCCTGTGATCCCCTCCATCTTCACATAGGTGCCGACGCACTGGCAGCTCCCCGCCCCGCCCCCTGCCAGAGCTCACCTCTGCTCTGCCTCGTCTGCGAGCACCCGCTTTTCCCCCCTCCCTCCCAGCGATTGTCCCCGCAAAGTGGTGGGGGGGGGGGAGGGAAGAGGAGGAACACGGTGCACTCAGGGGAGGAGGTGGGGCCAGGGTGGGGATTTGGAGAGAGGTCCAATAGGGGCAGGGACTTTGGGGGAAGGGGTTGGAATGGGGGGGGGCGGGGGTGGCGAGCACCCACCGGCACCATGAGAAGTTGGTGCCTATGTGTCTTCCCACAACTCTTAGTGGCAGAAAAGGAAGAAATGCTCTGTGGGATAGCTCCCCAGAGTGCACTGCTCCGAATACCACTGCAAGTGACGCAAGTGTGAACATGCTATTGCGGAGGCAACGGACAGTGTGAACATACAACAGCAGTTTCCCTTCAGCACTCTCTGAGCAGCACTGTAACCCCGCCAGTGTAGACATGCCCACAGAGAGCCTCTGTGGTGTAGACTGCGTTAGACCCTTCCCCAGATCCAGGGAACAGTAAGCCTTAGAGGAATGCAGGCATGAATACTGGTTTGGGGCAGAGGGACAGCTCAGTGGTTTGAGCATTGGCCTGCTAAACCCAGGGTTGAGAGTTCAATCCTAGAGGGGGCCATTTATGGATCTGGGGCAAAAATTGGCGATTGGTCCTGTGTTAAACAGGGGGTTGGACTAGATGACCTACTGACGTCCCTTCCAACCCTGATATTCCATGATTCTATGAAGTTTTGTTAAGATCTATTTTCTCTTAATTGCTTTGGTTATGCTTTAAGAGAAGGTGTGCTGAAAACAGGAGGGATCAGAGGGGCAGTTAACCTGGTAACTGACACCTGATACACCAGTTCACAGTTAAATCTTTTAAACTAACAAGAAGATGTAGAAGTAGAAAGTTAAAATATATATTACTATATAATCAACTATGTTTCACATTGTTAGTGTTCTGAACTCACCTTTTACACAAGCCTCCCCATAAAATTTTGCCAATGTATCTTAATATGTATTACTAACCTCCCTGCTATACGAGAATTAGGCCTTTTCTGATACAAGCCCATTGATTTTCTCAGAGTGACTTTGTGATCTGGACATTCATTTAACACAGATTATAGAGAATTCAGACTTGTGCACTGCATCTTGTCTCCACCTTATCACATTTAAAGTTGACTTTGACAAAATACATTTACTTCTATGTATACGATCGTAGATACGTTAAGTTCTTATTTCAGTCCCAAAATCTTTAGCTAAGAGGAAAGATGTACAGCTTACATATCTCAAAGACAGTTGTGCTGCATCACTAGACATACATGTTATAGCTCTTCTCTTGGCTGACAGACCAGGCAGGGACTGACCTAGGGAACTCTAGAACTGAAAGTGAGATGCTACACCTTGAGCTAAATAGCCAACACTTTATAGCTGCAGGGTAACAACTCATTCACTGTGGAACAGCACGTAGAAGGATCTTTACACACACACTTTCTACACCCTGGTCAAAACTGCAGTAGATATCTGTTACCATCATTCTGGATATAAATCAGGAACTCTGTTTTCAAGAAGTCTGATAAGCTCTAGAGCTTAATGCAAACAGTGCTGAAACACAGGTCTGGTCTACGCTACAAAGTTCAGCTGCTGACTCAAGACAACTTATAAGCTCTTTGTGCACGTCTACACTCAAATTTGTCTCTGGCCAATATAAGTGTTGCTTTTGGTGATTGCCCACCTTGGCAAGCATGCCTAGAAACTCTCCCTTGTTGTGTGCATTGTCCAATGTTTAAAATTTAAAGATGGTGACTGGCCCACCACCAAAAGACACAGGTACTAACTCCCCATTTAATATACAATAATTATTGTATATTTTAAAAAAAAAAAGTACAACAGAGGTAGAGTAGGCATCTGCTTTTCGTTCCCCTCTTGGGATAAGTGAAGGGGAAGGGTGGGTTGGGAGGGGGCACCATGCAGAACATCTCGAGGAAACTTTCATGGCAAGACTCAATACTCTCCTGAAAGTTTTTAGGGATGGCTGTTTTATTTCTTCCTCTGTGGTAGGACATTTTCCCATGCCACTATGTGATGAGCTCAAGTGGCACCACTGCAGTAAACAGGATAGTAGCATATTGGCCAGGCAGCTTCAGGATGCTAGTAGGCAGCTGGGCTTTCCATTGCCTGCGGAAAATAGTGTCAATATTACCACAGAGACTGAAATTTTAGTGCATCATGCAAGCAAAGCCATACTCACCATGGCTGGGACTGGAGAGTGATGCTGTGTAGAGGCTCTCCAAAGCTGAAGTGTTAATAAGCATGTCTTATTAAAAGTTATGGGAATAAGACAAGGGAGTTTTGCCTTATCATTCCCTTTCTGATGTGACTGTAAATCCAATGATACAACTGTTTTTAATCAGCCGCAGAATACCTGACCCTGATGAGGCGAAAAAGAAGAGGACTAGGGAGCACACGTTCAGGGAAATCCTGCAAGCCAGTGCTGTGTTAGACACTGAACAAAGGGCCCGGAGGGCCAACAAGGCAGACAGCATAAAGAACTCCAAGGTAGCAGCTCTCTAGCCCCTCAACATAAACACGTGGCATCATGGGCTGCCTCCTTACCCTTACCACTTCATGCCAGAGGACAGCAAGGAAGACTACAGCTTCACACACGAACTGTGATTCTTGTTGGACGGTGTATATGTCACCACAACAGGCCACATTTGTGCACTGAAATGGGTGTTTGCTGCTCTTCCAATTTTGAAGTCCTAATCTGTTAATTTATATTTAAAGTTTGTATTGCATTGCCTGTTTTTTGCACACTGGTTTTCGACAATCCATAAATTTTTCTATTTTGGAAAACAGAATTTTCATTAGTTCACAATACATATTTGGAAACACCGATTTAGGCTTCTGAGTTTAAAATTGCTGAAGTGAATGTTTACCATATTTTACAGTTAGAGAATAAGTAGAAGTAATGGTCTAAATACATGGGGCAGAAACAGACAATATTCGTCACTGTGTACTGACAAAGCACTTTGAAGAGGAGAAGCTATATATACCCATTTAAGATGAGGAACAGTGAAAACCCTCTCTAAAATAAGAGTCTAATGAATCAAGAATGTTCTCGAAAAAGGAGAAGGATTTAGTCAGTCACTCTTGTGAAGCCAGCCTTTATTGCTCATTATATGTCTCCCACAAAACATCTCCTCACTTCCTTCTACAGTTGTCCTGTAAGCATGTAATGATATCCTTGAATTAATCTCTCCTCCCTTAATTCCTTCTTCAAGACACACTTCTATGATGCCTACAAGTCTGCCAGTCAATGATAATTAGGTTGTGCAGTAGCGAGGGCACGCTGATTTTAATTTAAGATTTGGAAACATCAATTTCTACAATACCTATGTAACTGTATTATCTTGTTTTGAGTTTGGTCACCCTCACTGCCTGTGTTTTCCCTGAAGTTACGGTATTCTTTTCAATGTGGGGACTATATCAACTTGTGTTTATGCAATAACTAACTACATTAGCATATGTCCCCATTGGGTAAGTCCTGGAGAACCCAAATACAGATAGTATGGTACTAAGTGTTTAATTTATTTCATTATTTGCTTTTATTTCCCTTACCAACACAGTCTTCCCTAAATTATTAAAACTATGGGAGAGGTGGAAATTACATTTGTTGCTGTTGTGACAGCAAAGCTTCTTACAACTTCAATGCACAGGGCTCTAACTCTGCATTTCAATCACTCAGAAAACACCTACTGACTTTCATGGGAAACCCCATGAGTAGAACTGAAGGAAAGTTACAGTACATTGGTCAAAATTTCAGCCACACTGAATATGAAGGGGGTAAAAAGTCAAACTGATGTCACAACAGTCCTTAAATTCCACAAGTAAGATCTAATACACAACTCATCCCTAAGACTATCTGCCAGACTATCAGAGGCTCGTTCACCTACACATCCACCAATCTGATATATGCCATCATGTGCCAGCAATGCCCCTCTGCCATGTACACTGGCCAACCTGGACAGTCTCTACATAAAAGAATAAATGGATACAAATCAGACGTCAAGAATTATAACATTCAAAAACCAGTCGGAGAACACTTCAATCTCTCTGGTCACTCGATTACAGACCTCAAAGTGGCAATTCTTCAACAAAAAAAAATTCAAACACAGACTCCAACGAGAGACTGCTGAATTGGCATTAATTTGCAAACTGGACACTATTACATTAGGCTTGAATAAAGACTGGGAGTGGATATGTCATTACACAAAGTAAAACTATTTCCCCATGTTTATCCCCTCCTCCCCCCAACACACACACACACACACACAGTTCCTCACACATTCTTTTAACTGCTGGAAATGGCCCACCTTGATTATCACTACAAAAAGGGTTCCCCCCCCCCCCCCCCCCCCCGCTGGTAATAGCTCACCTTACCTGATCACTCTCCTTACAGTGTGTATGGTAACACCCATTGTTTCATGTTCTCTGTGTATATAAAATCTCCCCACTGTATTTTCTACTGAATGCATCCAATGAAGTGAGCTGTAGCTCACAAAAGTTTATGCTCAAATAAATTTGTTAGTCTCTAAGGTGCCACAAGTACTCCTTTCTTTTTGCAGATACAAACTAACACAGCTGCTACTCTGAAAACTATCACTTCTGTAAAGGGCTTTGAGATGGTGAGTGGATCAAACTGTACATTAAAGGAAGCTTTCATGGGCAAAGAAACATTTGAAAACTTTCCTCAGGGTAAGTGCCCACTCCACTAAAAGGTACTGACCTATAATAGGTAAGCTAAGTTGCTGTCTGGCATTTTGAACAAGTCATTCTCTGTTCTCTAGTGCCTGCAGCTGCATCATGTTGCACTGCCAACAATCAAGAACATGAGAAAGCCAGATATCTACAATCACATTGTGAAATACTAGTTATCAGTGAAGATCATTAGGACACATTTGCCTCTGGGCCAGAAGGTTGTGCATTCAACTCAGCATGTTAATACCAGCCTCAAACTTCTTGTTGATACTGCAACGCACAATGCTCTTGCAGTGTCAGAAGGAAAATTTTTCAACTGTTAAATCTGTACAGACAGCTGTTATATTCCACCGTCAGTATATTTTGCACTTGACTGCACAGAAATGCAGTGTAAATGCAAGAGGAGTGAGTATTTGGAGTTGTGGTGGGCATACAAAAACCAGCAGCTATTGTTAGGGATGGGTACGGTTCTATTATATTCCCACAGTTCTGTTATATTCACCGTGCTTATTGAAATCTTCACAGGGGCAGAGTTAAGGTTGCATGGGAGTAAGGTCTGGCAGGTTTTACCTTAACTCTGCACTTCCTGCTTTTATAATGTTGGTGTTTTGTTTTGCTGTATTTCCAGCTTCCCAGGAGGGTTCAGTTTTCAGCTGCCAACTTCTGTGTTCTAGAAGGTATAAAGGCACTGCTAGCCAACTTTAGCTCCCTTTTAATTAAAAACATTTATTTAGTGAGTTTCTTTGCTTAGACCCAACTGAAAGTGCCAATTCAAGACAAATTGCTTAAAGCAGGGCAGTTACAGCCCAAGGCTGGGGTTTCTGTGCACACCAAGGCAAGGCAAGGCAAACCAAACCAGACAGACAGAGAAGACTTTGGTTTTACCCCACAGGCTAACCACAAGTCACACAAGCAATTCCCTTAGACACTCCAGTTTCCCATTATCACCACCAGTGCCACTCATTATGGGGAAAAATGGTGGTGATAATGGGAAACTGGAGTGTCTAAGGGAATTGCTTGTGTGACTTGTGGTTAGCCTGTGGGGTAAAACCAATGCCACAGTAAAAGAAAAAAGGTTCTCTCGATCCCAAAGGACCAAGGCCCAGACCCAGGTCAATATACAAATGAGATCTTACCCACAAATCATGCTGTTGCCAATCCTTTCAAATCTAAAATCTAAAGGTTTATTCATGAAAGGAAAAAGATATAGATGAGAGCAAGAATTGGTTAAATGGAATCAATTACATACAGTAATGGCAAAGTTCTTGGTTCAGGCTTGCAGCATTGATGGAATAAACTGCATGTTCAAATCCAGTCTCTGAAGTACATCCACAGCTGGGATGGGTCATCATTCCTTTGTTTAGAGCTAAGTCCCTCCAGAGGTATGAAGCAGGATTGGAGACAAGATGGAGGAGTTGCAGCAGCTTCTTATATTCTCATGCCATGTGGTCTCTCTTTCTTTGTCCCAAGGACAAGCTGTCCATCACATGGCATGGAAAAGCCACAGAGTTTTGTCCATAGGCATGTCCCTGCATACCTTGCTGAGTCACAAGGTGTGTCTGCCTTCTCTCAGTGGGTCAGCTGTATATCTGATGGTCCTTAATGGGCCATCAAGCAGGCTAGGCAGAGCTGACACCAACCTGTCACTCAGAAGCATAGCACAAGTTTGAAATACAGACAGTATAGAGCCAATACTTGTAACTTTAAATACAAAAATGATACATGCATATACATAGCATAATCATAACCAGCAAACCATAACCTTGTCTTACACACCTTATTTGACCCCCTTTATACAAGATTTGGTGTCATTACAGGACCTTGGTTGCAACAATGATCTATACGGTCCTAGAGTAACAGCCGTGTTAGTCTGTATTCGCAAAAAGAAAAGGAGTACTTGTGGCACCTTAGAGACTAACGAATTTATTTGAGCATGAGCTTTCGTGAGCTACAGCTCACTTCATCAAATAAATTCGTTAGTCTCTAAGGTGCCACAAGTACTCCTTTTCTTTATACGGTCCTAGATTATGTCAATAACGTCACACGAGGCCATTAAGAATTTTGCCTGGCATCCACACTAGCACTATTTTAAACCATTCAGTTTCAATTACCTTTGGATATCTATTCCACAGTCTCTAACTCAGTTCCCAGAAGCAATATTGAAAGATTTTGCAAGGCACTGAGGCACTCTGTGACAGTAGTGGGAAGACCAGCTGAACAGTTAAATCAAGTGTGCTCTGGCACTGCACTAAACAGGATAAACTTGCTGAAAAATTAGTCTGTTCCAAATGGTAATTAAACCAGTTGTAAGCCATTTGTAGATATGCAGTGGTTTTTGCTTGAGGAGAGGAAATGTTCTACAAACATTCTAGTGGTTTAATGGTTAAATAGTTCGAAGATAATCCAAGACAAAGCTTACCAGTTTAAAGGGCATTTCCCCTGAAGAGTACTTGGGAACAACTGGGGACTTTTGTTTTTCCCTAAGTATATCTATGGTTAAGCAGATTAGTTAGCATTGTAAAAAGGTGGTAAAATGACAGACAGCAAGACAGGATTTTCCAAGTTTACAAAAATTCAGAGCATGACAATTCTTAGTTGATGCAAGATCTTTATAACTGATAAATTACAAAAAGTAAAGTTAGAAATACTGAAGAAGAGTTATAAGTACAGAAAGCAAGATTTAAAGATGGACATGGTATTTTTTTTTTAAGGACAGAAAAAACCCAGGTATTTTAAATTTTAAAACAGTGCCAACCCTTAACTGTTTCTGACTCCAAAATAAGGACGTTTCACTTGTAACGAAACTTCCTCTCCTCAATATGTGCACATAACTCCCACTAATATGACACAAATATTGTTAAACATGTGCATGGGGTTGGAGTAAACTGGTTGTCCTCAGACACGTCATATTTTTGTTAAATATTACATAAAATGTTATTAAAAGACTTAACACTGGAGATATTACTCGCAATAAGCCTGAATATGTTTTAAAGATACCCCTTTCCTCAGTAAATCAATCCTGTGCTGGCAAAATTAACAACTTCTTCAAACTGGTTTCCTCCAGAAAAAACTGCTTCTAGCTAGTTCTAGCAGTCTGCTGCTTCTAGTGGAGTTCACATAGGTTAAACCAACAAGCACACGTGTCTCTAGAGGAAACCTGCCTCTAACTGCAAACCTATAAATCAAGCAAATTAGTTTATTAAAATCTAAATGGTATATTTAAACATCATATAAAATGGATTAATATATTAAAGATAAGAGACTACCTGATTGCAATCCCCCCTCCGAAAAAGTGTTACAGGACAGTTTCAATGCTGCAGTGCATTCGCTTTCTTGAAATGGAAAGCACTGCAGAGCAGAATTAAAAATACTTCAGCTGCTCTGCAAACGTGGCTTATTGTTTTTACCACATGCCAGACTTTAAATGTTTCAGTTAACAAACAACCTACAGATTTTGCAACTCTTGTATTGCACTGAAACTTATCACAACATTATGAATGCAGAATGTATGGCTGAAAGCAAGAGTATTTCTTCTCCAATTTCAGAGAAGCAGCTGTGTTAGTCTGTATCTGCAAAAAGAAAAGGAGTAGTTGTGGCACCTTAGAGACTAACCAATTTATCTGAGCAAAAGTTTTCGTGAGCTACAGCTCACTTCATTGGATGCATGCAGTGGAAAATACAGTGGGGAGATTTTATATACACAGAGAACATGAAACAATGGGTGTTACTCTGAAACCTCTCCTTACAGTGTGTATGGTAACAGCCATGTTAGTATGTATTCACAAGAAAAAAAAAAAGGAGTACTTGTGGCACCTTAGAGACTAACCAATTTATTTGAGCATAAGCTTTCGTGAGCTACAGCTTATGCTCAAATAAATTGGTTAGTCTCTAAGGCGCCACAAGTACTCCTTTTCTTTTTACTGTAAGGAGAGTGATCAGGTAAGGTGAGCTATTATCAGCAGGAGAGAAAAAAACAAAAACAAAAACCTTTTGTAATGATAATCAAGGTGGGCCATTTCCAGCAGCTGACACGTTCTTGTCAACTGCTGGAAATGGCCCACCTTGATTATCACTACAAAAGGGTTTTTTCCCCCTCCTGCTGGTAATAGCTCACCTTACCTGATCACTCTCCTTACAGGGTGTATAGTAACACCCATTGTTTCATGTTCTCTGTGTATACATAATCTCACCACTGTATTTTCCACTGCATGCATCCGATGAAGCGAGCTGTAGCTCACGAAAGCTTATGCGCAAATAAATTTGTTAGTCTCTACAGTGCCACAAATACTCCTTTTCTCCTCCAATTTATTTTCTTTAAAAGACAAGGTTAGTGGTATGAGAAGTGCCACAATAGCAGAACAGCATTAAGGTGTACAATTCCTCTCACCTCCCTACCGTCAACTAAACCTTGACCTAAGGACTACCAACAGTTACATCAATTGTGATGACTATGTAAAAATTATGACTATTAAAGAAACATCTTTTCATGTCCTGAAATCTACAAGTGCTCCAATTCTTATATTTGTCAGATATGTAATGAATCCAATTTCACAGGACAAAATGTCTTCAAAGAGACTTTAAATTTGATAGAAACTTGTTCTAAAAAGAAATTTCTAAACTTTCAAAACTCCAGTTCCCTGCGAAAAGGTGCTATAATCTGAAGGTTGCCAATAAGCAAAAAGCAGGTTTGCAGGGCTGTAGCCAAGGAAGGAAGCATTGGGATGTGCCAAGCCCAGGCCTCTGGCGCCATGAAACGGCATCGAGAGAGATAACATTTAGCCCTGTGGCCCCCAGCGCCCTTCCTTACAGGGCAGCAGGTCCTCAGCTGTGGGCAGGTTTTCAGGGCTGCAGCCAGGGAAGGCATGTCCCAGCATTTCCCAGTCTCCCTGAGGCCAGAGCTTTTCTTCCAGAAGAAGTTCTCAATAAGCAGTATGGCTGTTGCCAGTACTTGAACCCCATTAACATCAAAGTCAATGGCTCCCAGCAAAATGTTGCTATGAACTGAAAGTCATTAATATTTGGATTGCTAATGACTGGCATCCACTGTAGTTTTAATACTGCCTAAGCTTCAAGCTTCTGTTAGGAACTCTACATAAATGCCACTGAAATAATATTTTGCAAATCTAAATCTTATATATCTACATTCCTGGTTCTTATATTGGTGGTCAAGGATATAGTGCCCTAGTGCCTCTCCAGAGTAATGAAAGCAATAGCTCCACTTTCTTCTCTCCTTGCCAGAAAACAAAACACAAGTTTGTGGTTATTACTAAATATATTCAAGTGGGAGAGTGCTGCTGTAAAATAACTCTTACCAAAAAACTGGCATAGAGGTGGGTCTTGCATTTAGCTCTGAAGATGGCAAGGTTAGTAATAATTTTTATTTCTTTTGGCATTGAGTTCTATAGTTTAAGACTAAATCCTGTGAAATTTCAGTCTTCTACCACTAATTGACAACTTTGGTGTTGTAGTGGAAGCTGTGATTATGGAGAAGTAGAAAGACACTGTCTTTTAGGTTTCAGAGTAGCAGCTGTGTTAGTCTGTATCCGCAAAAAGAAAAGGAGTACTTGTGGCACCTTAGAGTTAATTTGTTAGTCTCTAAGGTGCCACAAGTCCTCCTTTTCTTTTTACTGTCTTTTAGGAAGCTAGAGCCAATCTCAGGCAAGACTCCATAAAAAAAGAGATTCAGGGCATTCTGGAAGACTTCTGAGCAGTGAGACCTTGCTGCCTCTATAGCAGATGAAAAAGTATGTTTTCTGATACGCAATATTTTTTCCTGTTGCTACAGCCAAGGTCCTGTGGTAGATCCTAAAATTATGAAACTGATTGATTACTGGTTTAGACACAGCTATCACTAGTATTCATTGGCACTGCTTTCCCCGCTTTCCCAGCCCTGCCCCCACTCCGTCCCCTCCCTGCCCCCATTCCAACCTCTTCCCCAAATCTCCAGCCCGCCTTCTCCCCTGAGCACGTCACGTTCCCGCTTCTCCACCTCCCTCCCAGCATGCCACCAAACAGCTGTTTGGCGGCAGCCGGGGAGCAGCACTAGGAGGTGGGTGGAGGAGAGGGGACATGGTGTGCTACAGGGGGAGTGGGGGGGAAGGCTGGTAAGGGGAGCTTGGCTGCCAGTGTGTGCAGAGCACCCACTAATTTTTTTCCGTGGGTGCTCCAGCCCTGGAGCATCCATGGAGTCAGCGCCTATGCTACTATTGGGATCGGGGCTCTGTGAGCACTTTCTATCTTGATTTTCCCAACCCACTCTGCTGGTGAGCTATATCATAGCTCGGGGCAACTGCACCTGTATTTCTCCTTAGTGGTTCAGCAAGGGTATCCACTGTCAGGCTCCCTACTTGTTGCCCATCTTTGGTGGATACCCTGGTCAGAAGGGAGAGACACAGGTATTTCAAGACCGACCAGTTCCCTACCTTCAGTGTTATTCCCAGCAAAAGACAATCTACTTAAATAGGCTCTCTCTTCAGAGACTAACAACACAGTAATTGCCAGCAGTTATAAGTTACCACACAGCATTTCAAATGTAAGCCTATTTTATTTTTAAAGTAAAAATCACTACAGAGAAAACATTTTAAAAAATGAAAAAAACTACACCCCTGCTAATAAGCTTACCAGAGATCCCCTCGACTGTCTCCAACATGGGCTCTAAAAAGGGGAGTCCTTCAAACCATGTAAAGAGGTCTCTTTTGTGGTCACAGGCTCATAACAGCTTCAGCTCAGAACTGCAGGCCTGGTTTGACATGAGTAATTGGACATGAGGAAGACCTCATTTCTTGGGAGAGAGGATTAGAGAGGTAAGTAGATCAGCAGCATGGAAACAACGTCTGTGGTAAGATAGGTAAATGGATCACTGAGCTAAGAAACTGAACTTCTGAACTAACTAACACAAGGGGAAACATTCTGGGAACTATTCACAACGGACAACATAACAATGGACAAGATAAGTCTAGAACATAGGATGAGGTAAAAAGTAAGTTGTGCATGGACAATGTGTGGACAAGAGCATGTTGTACACGGACTGGTTTCTGCAACGTAACCAAGCCAAACTCCAGAATGTGTAACGCAACATAATGGGTAAATTATGTATATAAACGGACAGACAGAGAGGTTTTTCTGTGTAACTTAGCTTTGTGATGTTATCCTTGCATTTGAGTCCGATCAACTCAGCATAGCTTTGCTGTATGCCAAATAAAGATACCTAAATGTTAAAATCTGGAGTCGAACTGAGTTCTTGGGAAGCCAAGTGAAAGAGAGCTCTCAGAGGGAATCCCAACAAGAACTAGAACCCCCAAGAAAAGTTAATTCCTAACTTTATAGAGTTTACAGACGCAGATAATTAATAGACACTCAGTTTCTCTCCCCAGGATGTAGCTTCAAAAGAATAGCTCTAAAGTGGGTCATCTGCATTCCCCTCACTCCCAGGTACTTCCTAGGAAATTCACTTCACACGTTGTCCCCAAAAAGTTCTTAATATCATCCAGAGATTGCATTAATCCTGTCTCCTGCTAAAGAAGTTCCATATAACCCCACAATAGTACATAAACATTTGCATTTTTCAATGAACCACAAAGATGTTAATTCACTAAGGGTTATCCAGGATATTTCAGGAAGCTGTCGTATCTGTCACAATAAAGAAGACTTCAGAGAGAACACGAAGAATTTTGCATTCATAATGGTGGTCAGGTTGAAAGCGATCCTGTGAATAACTTTAGGTGCCAGCTTCAATGTGACGTAACCACATGCTGATATGCCATCCTATATAGAGATCTTACTTGATTCAGGGCCTAGGTAGAAGATCATTGGGTACCCACTAGGAAACATTCCAGCCACAAGACTGCCACTAGAAGATCTTCAGGAGGACAGTAGTTTCAATTCAAATATTGTAACACGTTCATGCCACAGCACAGCATTTGGAAACCTTAAAATTGCATTAAGGTAGGTTTTGCAATTAATATGTTGCAAATGTTCATGTAACAGTGGGGTAGTACTAAGGATTCTCATAGCAAAATTAACATCCATTGCTAAATTTTAATCCATTTCCTGACTTGTGTGTTTACATTAGACAAATTAATGTTACAGAACTGCTTACAAAAAAGGAAACCCTTAATCCGCATCCCACATTTTTTCTTTATGCCGTTTTCTCCCTTTCCCATAAAGTTCACACTTCTTTCCACTCCACTCTGTTTCCTCACCCCTCTTTGTCTGAGGACTTTGATCCCGCTCACCACCAGATAAATGGACAATAGAAGAGTGGCATCTTCTTTCCTCAACCCCTTCCAACACCCAGACTGATCACAACTGAAGCTGTTTTAGGGATAGTCTACACCAGAAAACTAAGTTGACTTAATTATGTTACTCAGGGCAGTGGATTCTTCAGCATAAAGCTGATATAACCCCTCAGCATAGACAGTGCTAAATCAATGGAAGAATTCTTCCGTTAACATAGCTACTGCCTCTCGGGGAGGTGGATTACCTGTGTCAATGGGAGAACCCCTACAACAGCTGTGCTACTGTAGCATTTCAAGTGTAGACAAACCAGGGTGGATAAAAACCAATGATTTAAAAAAGAAATGATTTATTTTTATTTAAATCAGATTTGCAGGGAAAAACACACCTATCTAAAGGGTTTTAATAAAGATACACTATAGCTCAAAAATATCTCACCATGGAATAGGGATTATAAAATCTAATTCTACAGTATGAGACAATATATTCATGTAATGTTTAATAAAAGCTTTGTAAATGAGTTCCAATAGTTCATGGATTAAGGACCCAATATTACAGAATTCCAGGGGCTTCTGTATAGATTATATAGGTTAATCTTTCTACCTACCCAATGGGACTCAGGGCTCAGTCTAGAAGATACCATCAGAGATGCTTAGTTTTGCAGTTCTCAAACTGTGGATTTGTGTCTCCAGACATAACATGCTTGTAAACAGCAAAAATGTTTTTAAAATAAATAAATTAATTAATATTAATATATTGAGGTGAGAAATAACAGACCTCAACCCTATTGTCCCTCTACAAATTTGTGTACACAGAGTCAATCCCTTACCTCTCTCTCTAAAGGTGCAAAGTTTCAAAAAGTTCAATGAATAAAAGATTGTTGGGGGCGGAATAGATCTGGACAAGGAGAAGAGGTCTCGAGATAAATGTGAGAAGGGAGGGAAAGGCAGTAGAAACAAAAGTGAAACTCTTCGAGCAGCATATTCCAGAAGTCTTGAGGTCTTTCTGAGTGTAGTCTTCATTGATTTGAGATCTACCATACCATTCTCTCACTGGAAGGGAAAACCTATAATGGCAGCAGGCCGTAAACGGGATCCAGTTTGGGAAGATTTTAATGAAGTTCCTCTACCTGTGGGCAAGACAGGCATGTGTGGAAAATGCAAACAGTGCAACAAAGAAATGCAAGGCCTGGCTGCCTGAATAAAACAGCAGCATGAGAAGTGTTCCTTCTCAGGAGGAAGCTACGCTGAAGATATTCCTTTCATCATGTCTGAACATGCAGGATCTTCAGGTTATTAAACTTTTTTATTTCATACTTCTTCCTTAAGAACTGCCTGTCTTCCTTCTAGACTATTCCTGAATTCTCATGTTTGAGCAAACAATATAGTTGTTACTCTATGGTACTACCATTGTAGATAAAAAAACCAAACAGCTGAAATAGGCAGATCTTCCTTTTACAATTTCACCTTTAAAGTAGTACTGAGTATCAGTGAATGCAATGGGTAATACTAAATGAGCAGTATGGTAATAATAATTATTAAATAACTGCATGGACTTATTGTGTTTAGGAGAATCCATCCTCAACATACAGGATTCTGAACTATCCACCTTCAAGATCACCATCATTTTCCATAGTTTCAGAGTTATCTGCCAATGCCAGTGTTTGAGTCACATCATCTACTTCACATAGCCACAGTATATCACCTGTAGCAAAAAGGAAAAAAATAATCTTGATCATCCAGAAGCAACCATAGGTCAGTTTGTGATAAGAACCAGCAGATTACAAAAAGAGGTAATTGATGAAAAAATTGTCCAGTTTGTTTATGCAACAAACTCTCCTTTCCATATGATTGAGAACCCGTATTAACATGGTTCAGTCATTAAGACCAGGATACAGTCCACCCAACAGAGCAGATGTCGCAGGCAAATTGCTGGAAAAAGCGTATGAAAGAGAAATTGGGCAATGTGCAAAAGGTCTAGAGGGTGACATTGTTAACCTGAGTCTTGATGGGTGGAGCAATGTCCACGATGATCCTGTTGTACGTGCTTGTGCGACAATAGAAGAAGGGAATGTCTTCCTTACAGAAACAATTAATACAATCAGGAAATGCACACAGAGCAGAATACTTACAAGTAGCTGCAGTAAACTGTGAAAAAACTGTGAAAAAAAATTAAAATGTCTAGTATGCAGCTTGGTCACAGACAATGCTGCAAATGTATCCAAGATGAGAAAAAATTATTTAGAAGAGAAGCTAATAACATACGGTTGCAGTGCTCAGTTGATGCACCTCCTAGCCAAAGACTTTAGTGTTCCAAAAATAAAGGCTAAAGTTGTTGAAATTGCAAAATACTTCTGTAACAACCACTTTACAGCATCTGCTCTCAAAAAAGTGGGAGGAACCAAGCTAACTCTCCCACACGACGTGCAATGGAACTCACTAGTGGACTGTTCTGAGCACTATATCAAGAACTGGCCTAATCTGATGACAGTTTGTGAACAAAATCATGGAAAAATAGATGGCACTGTCACAGCCAAAGTTCTCAACATTGGGCTTAAGAGAAATGTTGAACAAATGCTGAGTACCCTGCTGTAGAAAGAATATTTTCTTCCTTTGGACTAATTCGTTCCAAATTGAGAAATCGTTTGGGACCTGAAAAAGCAGGAAAGCTGGTTTTTCTTTTCCAGATTATGAACAAACAGGAAAATGAAGGTGAAGATGACTGGGTTAGCTGCAGAAGCCAGTATGTTAAGTTTCTCATGTTGATCTGGCTGACAGTCTATTTAAATTTTTTTTTAAAATATTTCATTTAACTATTTTAGTTTAAAACTATTAACAAAAACAAACCTGATTTTAAATAACTTGAATGTTTAACTAAATTTGAACTAAACTAAACTTGAATGTTTAACTAAATTCAAAAATTCATATGCTTGTTTTGTTAAAATAGTATATGTTTGCTGTTGAAGAAAAATATCGAGACTACATAATGTTGTTTTGGTTAAATAAAACAATTTAAATGTTTGTCTGGTGATGTTCTCCTCCTAATACAGCATAACAAGAAAATCCTCCAAATATTAATGATTAACCTGTTGAATTGGAGACAGTTCACCTTCCAGTGACTGCATAAATATCTGCTTCTATTACCTTTGGTAAATGAAATAACCAAACAATCATTTTCTGATACAGCTGTAAAACTAATCTGAAAAGTTTTCAAAATAAATCACTTTAAAAAGTATAGTGTGTACCTTCTAAAAATGAAATCTACATCTATCTCTGAGTTGTGAAGAATATGTATTAAGGTTATAACAACCAACAAGAATGCACTTTTATGTAGAAATCCATAATTAAATCGAGTCTTCCTGACTAGTGATTTAAACCATGATTATCAAATCCACCCTGAGACAAGCCCTCTCTCTATCCAGGTAATGATGATCATTAGGAGACCAAGGCTCCTCTGCACTCACCTGCAGGCCACTGACACTAACTGCTTAAATTTTTCATGCTCGTCCAGTGATATTACTTCAACACTGAACAACCGATCAATCAATGCCAATTCCCTGCAGGAAAGAGCAGCCAAAAAGCAAAATAGCAGTGCTGCTTTTATAGAGTGCCTGAAGAGACCCTGCCCCACAGCTCCAAACAAAACCCTGATGGGCTGCATGCTCCGTGTGGACAGTGCATCAGTGCCCAGAGCCATCTAGTCTTTAACTGGGATCAGTCTACATTATCCGTTTGTTTTTTGAAGTGAGACAATGCTGCTCACAAAATGAAGTTTCAGATTCACTATTGTTCCGCAAACGAAGTTTTGAAAAAGCAGCATCTTTTCCTACATATTTAGCTGAACGTAGAAATAAAGACTTCATTTTAAAGCACTATTATGCAAACAAAATCATCTCTGAATTTTTACAACACCCGCCCCATCTACTCTTCTCCACTGAATTTCCCAGCAGCGTCCCTCTGTCACCTTCTCTCTCATCTTTGTGCATTAATCCATACTTCCTCTGTCACCAGTAACCCCTAACTTACCTCGGGTGTTGATATATACCAAATTTACTGACTTGCACCAAAGTAACTAAAATCAGTTTTAATTCACACCTTATATCAGTAGCAATCTGTGTGTATATATGCTGTGCAGACAACAGGTGTTTACTAGCATTAAATGTATTGTATGGATCTTTGTTTGCTTTATCCAGCTTCTCAGTTTTATTTTGAGTGTAAGTGCCATGAACTTATTAAACACTGTTGTGCTGGAGGTTGAGTGAATCATCATGAAACTGGTGGACATAATTGCTGTCCTTCACTCAGGCTAGGTGTAAGAAGCAGTTAAGCCCCTTTTAGGGTGAGACAGCTGAAAAACAGGAGTCACCTCCCAAAACCCAGTCCACATGAAATTCTGATAAAAGCTGACCTATTCAGGTGTAGGAGATTCTCTGGGGGCTGAATGCAAATAGAGGGCTGGGTATTGGTTTGGTAGCGATAAGACAGAGAGAACAGATGCAGTCAGAAATGTCACAAAAGATAAAAGGGCGCAAAAAGCCAAGGACAGCCAGACCTGATGCCAGGTCTACCCCACAAAGTTTTGCTGGAATAGCTATAGGGTTAGGAATGGGGGCAGGGAAATCACACCACTGCCAGACAGTTACGCCAGCAAAAACAAACAAACAAAAAAAAACAAACAAAAAACCCCATGTAGACATATTTTATACTGGCAAAAGAATCATTTTGCTGATCTAGACGGTCATTTGAGGAGGTGGTTTGACTATAACAGCAAAAGGATATAAGCTGCATCTCCACTTAGGTACATTGTTGGTAGAACTGTACCAGCAAAGTCTACTAGCACAGACCACTGGTTCTCATCCAGGGTTGTGTGTACCCCCTGTGGTACACAGAGGTCTTCCAAGGGGTACATCAACTCATCTAGATATTTGCCTAATTTAACAGGCCATGTTAAAAACACTAGTGAAGTCAGTACAAACTAAAATTTCATACAGTCAATGACTTGTTTATACTGCTTTACATATTATATACTGAAATGTAAGTATAAGATTTATATTTGAATGGATTTATGTTATAATATGGTAAAAATGAGAAAGTAAGCAATTTTTCAGTAATAGTGTGCTGTGACACTTTTGTATTTTTATATCTGATTTGTAAGCAAGTAGTTTTTAAGTGAAGTGAAACTTGGGGTATGCAATACATATCAGACTCCTCAAAAGGCGTTCAGTAGTCTGGAAAGGTTGAGGAGCCACTGGTATAGACTAACCCCGAGAGAAAGCGAAGAGAAAGCTTTTTTGGGTCAAGTGCTTGCTGAGAAAAAAAGGCTTGGAAAACTGAGCAGGGAAACTGTCTCCTGTTCGATTCCTACAGCATTCAGGACTTTGTGTACATTCTTTATAATGAAACAGGATTGCATCCAAGAAATACCTATCAATTTCTTCTCCTAATGAAAACAACCAGCAAGGCCTCAAATAATTGGCTAACCATATGAATCAAAAGATACATTTTCAAATTATTAAAGGCTCATTTTAAAGCAGCTTGTGAAATCAAACAGAATATATACTAGCATGATATACTTTTATAAATTTAGTAAGTGGGACAACTGAATGATTAGCATATTTCTATTTCTGCTGGGGGAGCTATTAAAAAGAATCCACTAAACAAGGCTGTAAAAGGTATGTAATGGATTAACATTTAAAGGAAAACTGCAAGAAAAGTTTGTTTTGTTATTTTATATAAAGAAGGCCTGAAAGTTGCTTCCCCCCATACAAACTTGTTCTGCCTGTCTTTACATTAAGAGTATCGGGTCTTGTCCAGTAAAAACCAAAGAGAGAACTTGGAGGATGAGAAAATTAGTAGGCTGACCTCATAAAAGAGGAACTTCAACTGAATGTATTTTTTGTATTTGTTAAACTATTAACTGCAATTTTAAACACTGTCTTGTGTTTGTTTTTAACTCAAACACATGAGGAAAGAGTGGTTTGGGGGTTTTTTTGGTTGTTTGTTTGTTTTTTAAATAATTCTGACATCCCACCCCTTCTATTTAAGGCTGCCTTATTTCCCACAACTTTCTAGACTTCTGAGGAGTCCTCCAGCACAAATAAGGAAGACAAGATTTGATGTTGCTGATACTTCTCAGATTATTTTCAGGTCTTCATATATCAAAAAGAAGCAAACAAGAAATCTGTATTTTGCTACATTGATATCAATTTTAAAATTTCCTGAAGACCATTGTGCAGGGCAGGTAGTTGTCAATATCTTCACTTCCCACACTACTTAATTTACAACAGATTAAAATTGATGTAATTGTAATGAGGACTATCAGTTTTATCAAGAAATTACATAGGTACAGAGAAGAAAAACCTGCACATACACACACCCCAGAAGGAGAGCATATACAGAGAACAGATAGATGCAAGTTTATTAACCTATGGATCTGGTACTTCAGGTTTGGCTATTAGGGGATAGAGATATATGGTTTGTTTTGGGTTTTTTGGAGCGGGAATTGCTGGACAAAGAATATCCCTGTCAAACAGAAAAAAACTAAATTACAGCTCTTACTTGTCCCACAGACACCAATATGTGAGTCAAATATTTGTAGCCAAATCCAGATTAGCCATGTTACCAAGTAACAAACCCAGTTTCCTTAGCGTCATTTCTGTTTCATCCACGACTAAGTAATTTATTCCAACTAAAAAAACTATAGAGGTGAATCAGTATTTAGATTAGCTTCGCTTCTAGAAATATCTATCTATCGTTACTGTTCTGCAGTGTAACTCCAGCTTGTGCTGGTGTAAAATAAACTAGTAGGTATCACATCTACAAGAAACATTTTTTTTTTTAATGAAGTTTTAGACTCCAACCCAAAACTATAAATTCATGCTAATTGTAGTGTCCTTGCAATAAGCTATTGACTGATGACATGATAACTGTACTTTATGGTGAGTAGAGTACACAATGTCCAGCACACTCATATGCCTAACAACAACAAAAACCCCACAACTTTCTAATTTGTATTTATCAACAACTTCTAAATATTTTATACGGTAAAGATTTCCTTTTTCACTAATCTGTTGCCGTTAAGGTTGCCATGTCAGAGCGGAGATTTGTTTTCACGATAAACCTGGGATTTTTTTAAATCATTTGCACAATAGTAATTGCCACAGGATGAGAGAGAAGAAAGCACTAACACTTACTTTGGAAAATCCTTATTTTCATACGCTTGCTTATTAAGAAAAGTGATACTTTGTGCTTTTGGCAATTTCCATCAGTAGATTTCTGAGAGCTTTTCAAGGCTACCCTTAAATTGGGTTTTATTTAAGACAGCTTTCCAAATTTTTAGAAGTTGAGCCCCCTTCAGGAAATTTAAATCAAATGCATCCCTTACTGCTCTCAGTGTGTTGCTACAGCCTCCCCAACTTAATTTATACATCTTCATCTTTTCAGGTAGTTCTTCATGCCCAATACTTTTAGAAACACCGATGTAGATCTGCTTAATATACTACTTTCTTACCTGCTACAGCCTGATCTATTCTTAAAAGTTACATACCAGTGTAAATATTTTGACGGGGAGGACGGGGGGACGACTGGTGATTTTCTTTAAAACCAAAATAGTTATATCAGTAAAAGCGTTAGTGTAGATGCAGTACACTGTTATAAAGGTGCTTTATATCCTGACAGAAGACATCAGGCGGTGAATGCTGACACAAGAACCATGTCCAGAGAGGAAGATGGAAACATCTCCTGCTCCATCGGTACCACTGGAACTAGGTTAAGTGGCTCTTCTTCTATCACTGGTTCCAAGCACCCGCTGGAAGGCGCATGGGATGGGGAAATTGGAGAAATCTCACTTGCTAATCACATGGGTTCCAATGGCGGGTATTGTGGCCAAGGTTCCCAATATGGGCAGCATGACGAATCTGGAGGGTGTTGCAGAAGACCCCATAGCATGGGAAACCAATGGCTCCATGACAGCTGCACCAGAGGATACTGCCATGGTGTAGGTAGCTTCCTGCAGTAGTCCTGGTGGTGGCAGCGGCATGTGATGGACAGAACCTGCCCACCATCCGACTCATCTGAAGATGAGCTCAGAGATGGGTTCCATAGGCGGTACCGTCAGAACTGGTGGAAGCGTGCGGATTGCCGGAGCAGGAGTTGAGTGGTGAGCCACATGCGGCATGTTTATATGGGGAGGTACAATCTCCCTAGAAATGAAGGGTCTGGACAGGCGTGGAGAGCTTGGGTCTCCCAACTAGGCCCTAGCACAGGGTCCATAGTGCTGGACTTGGACTCTTGCCAGATGGGCACTCTTGGCTGTCTCAAGATAACATATAGGGGGTCCCTGGCTGGTATTCGAATGGAGCCTCATGGCAACTTCCATGAAATGCGTCCTGAGGCACATAGCCTGACCTTCTTGGGTACGTCTGGCAGATACTGCACCTGGATGCAACGTGGCCCTCTCCCAAGCAGTAGAGGCAGCGTTCATGTTCATCGCTGAACAACAAGGAATGCAGACAGGAGGCACAGATTTTAAAGCCTGGGGTCTTCAGCATAGTCTATTACCCACATGTGGGTGGGGCATGGGGGGGTAAAAGACAAAAAAATCAGGCCCCAAACTAGCTATTCTATTCAAACTATTAGAAACTACCTAAAAACAGTAAAAATCTCTAAAAATTTACTATATACAAGTTTGAGAAAGTGTGTCACAAGCAAACAGATACCAACCATTCCAACCCAGTTCCTTCTCACATCTGCATGGTCTGAAGATACAGTGAGTCCATCCTACCCTGTATCACCTTGAACTAAAAGCATGGGGTGAGTCAGGGCACGTGCACTGACCAATGCACACAACTACTTTTACAACGAGACCGGTGGCACCTGAAAAGCTAACACACCTACTCTAGCGAAACCATCACAGGACCCAGTCACATCAGCCACACCATCAGGGGCTCATTCACCTGCATATCTACTAATGTGCTATATGCCAGCATGTGCCAGCAGTGCCCCTCTGTCTGGTTTGGCCAATGTACATGGCAGTCTCTACATAAAAGAATAAATGGACACAAATCAGACATCAGGAGTGGTAACATAAAAGCCAGGAGGAGAACACTTCAATCTCCCTGGACATTCAACTACAGATTTAAAAGTAACCATCCTTCAACAAAAAAAACTTCAATAACAGACTTCAAAGAGAAACTACAGACCTACAATTCATTTGCAAACTTAACACCATTAATTTAGGTTTGAATAGGGACTGGCTGGCTCACTACAAAAGCAATTTTCCCTCTCTTGGTATTGACACCTCCTAATCAATTATTGGGAGTGGACCACATCCACCCTGACTGAATTGGCCTTGGCAACACTGGTTCTCCACGCACAAGGTAACTGCCCTCTCTTCACATGCCAGTATATTTATGCCTGTACCTGTAATTTTCACTCCATGTATCTGAAGAAGTGGGTTTTTGACCCACGAAAGCTTATGTCCAAATAAATCTGTCAGTCTTTAAGGTGCCAATGGACTCCTCGTTGTTTCTGTGGATATAGACTAACATGGCTACCCTTCTGATACTTGGCAACTACTTTTACATTCTCTGGCTCCAGACACATGGGGTGCATGCGTAAACACTCAATGGGGTGCAGTTGGGACCATCACTCAAAGAAGAACTTCCTCTTCTCATACAGGAAGAAGTCATACCGGTATATAGGTGCTTTATACCAGTATAACTGCATCCACAGTGGGTTGGGGGTGTTGTATTGTTAACTATTCTATTTTAATTGTACTGGTTTAACTTGTGCTTTGGTTTAGTCTGCACTACATAATTTTTCCAGCATAGCTATGTCTGCTAAGAGTGTGAGGGAGGGGAAGGGTAAATCACACTGCCAGCCAACTTGCAGCTATGCTGACAGAAAAGTGCTGGGGTTCATATACAAGCAATAATAGTGTATTTAATGCTAAGTGACAAAACTTTGCTTTAAATGTCTATTGCATACACAATTTACAAACAAGAACAGTAGTTCTGCACTGGAAGGCCATCAGTAGACACCCAGGTACTGCAGTTTCAATTGCCTTCCAGAAAATGCTGTGAAAACAGAAAATAATAAAAGATGGCTGGAGCAAAGTGTGTGCTATAAGTCAACATTCCCCCCACAAAGCCTTTGATCCCAGACATTTACAAATTGGGCTGTCTCGTGCACAACATATAGTTTTGCATTTAGCCCACCTTTAACCAGAAGTCCCTGCCAAATTGGGGTTACCAAGCAGAAACTCATTGGTTGCCAACTTAAACATTTATCTGTGGTTTCAAAATTGCATAGCAGAAAGAACTAAACAAGTCCATTAATGAGTTAATACAAGAGGTCACAGAACGAACACAAACAAAGTTAAAATACTATGGACTCCCTCACAATAAACCAATTATACTCCCAAATACTTGCTAATTTCTTTTCTGTGGCTAGGCTGAAAATGTAGATGTTGGGGTGCCTCTTCATTTGCGCTAACATGCAGCTTTACCAGTCATCCAGGATTAGGGTGACCAGACGTCCCGATAAAATCCGGACTGTCCTGATATTTAGTTGTTTGTCCTGCGTTCCAACCGATGTACAGGTGGGGGGGGGGGGAGAGTCTCTGCATGGTGCACCTATCACAAGCGCTGGCTCCACTGTGGCCAATGGGAGCTGCAGGCGCAGACACACACACACCCCCCGGCTGCCCCTGACCCTGGGGCACTGCATGCTACTCATGTTCCCAAATAAGTCCCGCCCCACAGCTTCCAGGCAATGGCAGCTGGAGCCAGTACTTGTGGCAGGCGCAGCACGTAGAGTGGAGATCCTGCTGGCCGCTGCTGACCCTAGGAGCCAGAGGAACCTGCCAGGTGCTTCCCAGTGGGTGCGAACTGTCCCCCAGGTGAGCAGCGGGGCTGTGGCTGGGACCCTGCACCCACGGCTCGCGGCAGGGCTGCAGGCAGGAGCTGGAGCCATGTGCTTGTGGCGGGGGCTGGGGCCATGCGCCCCCAACCCGCGGCTGGGCTGCTGCAGGAGCCAGGCACCCCTGACCTGCGGTGGGGCTGCAGCCAGAGCCAGGGCTCTGCGCCCCTGACCCACAGCTTCCTCAGGCTACGTATCCCCTTTCCCCCATGGCTCCAGTGGGGTGGGGGCTGTGAGCCTGTGGCTGCTCCTTCCCCCCACCACCGTGCCCTGATATTTTATTCTTGTCATCTGGTTATCCTATCCAGAACGGTGTTCCCACCTCTGCTTGTCCAGTTTGACTTCTTCCAGCCTGAAATAGGACCATTAGTCTACTCTACTTCTTGAATGAAGCAAAGTCTCCTTAGTTTGAAGAGCCTGGCCAGGATTGGACTCTAGCTTTTCATAACTTGATTGAGACAATGCAATTAGCAGGTAATTAGGAAAATAATTTGACCATCTGTGGTGTGGTCTGCATCAGCACAAACATGGGATTTGGATCCCAGCCTCTCTCTGGCTGCTGGGAGGAAAAAGGAACACACTTACCCATCCTCTCATGTTGATGGGGGTTTATTCTCAGCTACTCTAATCCTCCTCCTACAGCTTTATGCCTATGCCCAGGAGACTCGAGATAGTATCTGGGCATCTCACCAGTTGATGCCCTTCCATAATCACTCATACTGGCCCCTCCTGCTCGAAGATTCAATCCCGTTTTATTAGGTTCTGATAATTTAGTGCTGGATGGCTTCTGTTTACCTACTAGAGTCAGTAGAGGCTAGATATTAGCACAGATCAACCCTGCATCCCTGTTGTATTACCACCCGTACATAACCACAGAAGTTCTTGACCATCTCACTTTATTTCAGCTACAGTGAATCAGAACACAGATAAAGATAGGCTTGTGTACTGAATGAATGGTTTAAATTTTTCTAGCTCATATGCCAACCTTTATTGTGCCAAAAGAGTCACTCAAAGATTTACTCAATGAAGTAAGCTAAGAAAATGCCAGTAGCTATGACAACAAATGAAAGACAAAGTAAAAATCTGTTAAACTATTAAAGAAAGTAACATGGGAAATATCTGCAGAGCTATTAAGACATTACAGAGGAATAACAATCCAGAGATTCCACAACTGCTGCCATGTCAGAGAACCAAGCTTTCCAAGTTTGAAGGTGCTGTTGAATTGTGCGACAGCACAACTGTTAATCTGCCAAATATTGAAATTACTTCTAAGAGACCACCTTTTAGTTCTACTAAGCAGCATGTCCTCTGGGAGACTGTTCAGCACTGTCGAGGGTATCTATGCTGATTGCTGCCCAACTCATCCTCAAGTTGCGTGATGTTGAAGTGCAATTTGGAATGTTTAATATATTACTGTTTGGAAGGAGTTCTTTCTAGTTTGAAAGAGCTGGGAACAGGGTCTCCTGCATTCTTTTCAGGCTCTGCCACTGACTCACTGGTTCTGTCTATATTAGAAGATTTCCTACCCATTTTACCGCAACATGGGATAACAGTATAGTAGACACCTCTGAACCCTTGTACACAGTTGATAAAACCAATGCAGAAGTGTACAGAACATCTAATTAGATGAACCCATTGTAAGACATTGGGCAAGTCACTTATCTCATCTGTTAATCAGGTATAAACAATTCTCTACTTCATAGAAGTGTTGAAACTTAGCTGTCTATGACGCACTTCGCCTCTGATGAAAAAGCACAACTGAACTGCCAAGTAATTTATGTTTGTATTACAACTCCGTAAAACCACGGTGACCTTGAGGTCATATTCAAACAGTACTGTAATTGCTAAGATTTTTTTACTGGAGTCATCTGTTTTATGCACGATAGCTTTAAAATACTGTTTAGTCACATAATTGTGTATTTTAATATCACAGAACTCCAAGTCGTGTATCAATGTTGCACATTACTACTATCTAGTAAAAGTAACAACACAGAAATCTGTTTAAATGCAGGTAATAGTAGCAATACAAATAATTGTTACTACCATATATAGACAGCAAAACATTTTATTAATGCTACTTTTAATATGCTGTTGAAGTTAAAGATTTGTACAATTTGTCTAATGGTATTTGAGAAATACACATAGACACTAGTGCAGGGGTTCTCAAACTTCATCACGCTGCGACCCCCTTCTGACATCAAAAACTGCTACATGACCCCAGGAGAGGGGATCAAGGCCTGAGCCTGTTGAGCCAAAGCTGAAGCGCAAGAGTAATGGTTACTTGTAGGTTACCTCTACAAGTAATGGTTGTGATCAAGTGTCAAAAGGGAGGGAGTCAGCACGAGCCAGAAGAAAGGAATGTCCAAAGACAAGTGTCCTTCAACTCAAGCTGAACAGAGGTTCTACAAAGGAAGCCAACACGGGGGGAAAGCTGCAATTATAAGCAGGTCAAGAGCAGAGCCAGCAGCTCCATCTGAGTCAGCTTCTCTCTTGGACAAAAATTCTTAATTTTGACAGAGGGAGCATTGCTCCCACAGCAATCTGCTCTCTGTCAATGATGCTGAAGGGGGGTGGGGGGGAGGAGAGAATATCTTGTCTCGGGCCAAGGAGATGGTGTTAATATGGAGCATTAATTGAGAGCAGATACCCCCAAGATGCCTGATCATCCCCAAGCCAACTACTTACTCCTGCCATACCTTCACTCCCATAGCTGTGTTATTTCCAACCCCACCCTGCCAAGACAGTTGCATACTAACTGGGCCTCCATACAGCACTACCACCCTCTCCACCCACAAACAGGTTAAAAAGCATGGAGGTATTGGGGGTACCTCCAATACATGTGGGTCCCAAGACAGAAGTGACTCAAGGTTTGATGTCAGGAAAAGCACAAGTCATCTCTCTAATTTGTTGGACTAACAGGGAAAATTTCTCCTATCTTGTCTCCCAACAGCCAATAAAAAAAGTCACAAGTCTTCAGAATCCAGGTTCTGCTCTCTTAGCCACGTGCTTATCCTTTTTCTAAAAAAATCAGGTACTGGTCAGGTTTAGGGCATGCTTTTTCAAATCTAAGGCTATGTCTACACTAGAGACCTTACAGCAGCACAGCTCTCCCATGCAGGTGCATAATTAAACCACCTCCAGCAAGCTGTGGTAGTTTTGTTGATGGGAGAGCATCTTCCACCAACATAGTGCTGTCCATACTGGTGCTTCAGTCATGTAACTTATGTCCATCAGGGGTGTGGTTTTTCACACTCTGACCAACAAAAAGCTTTACCGACAGAAGTGCTACTGTAGACATAGCCCTCATCAGCTCTTTCTCCCTCTTCAAACTGCAGGAAGAGATGAGCATAAGAACAAGAGCATAAGGCTGAAGACACGCCCTGCCTGAGGAAGCAGGAAGGGAGTTTGAGAGAACATTATGGTAGTAGTAATTTGTACGACTGTAGTGCCTAGGAACTCCAGTCATGGACCAGGCTCCCACTGTGCTAGGCACTGTATAAATAGTTCCTGCCCCAAAGAACTTAGGTTGTAAGTGTAAGACAAGGGACAACAGACTGATGCACAGACAGACTGTGGAGTACAAGGAAATAATATTGTCTAAATAGACAAGACGCACAGGGTCAGAGAAGGATAAGTAATTCTGGTTAAGTCATTAAGATTAAATCAGTTACCTATATCACGTTTCTTGCAAATTTGTTGGTCTTCAGGTTACTTTGCCAAACTAGAATCTCAAGACTTCTTGTAGCTGTGTTTTACTAATCAAAAACACAACTTCGAAAAGCTAAATGGGTGGACTTATAGAGGAGGGGTGGCCAAACTTACTGACCCTCCAAGCCCCATAGGACAAATCTTCAGAAGTTCAAGAGCTGGGGTGCACCCTGAGACCCGCCCTCTCTGCTGGGCAGAAGCCCCTACCCCACCACCCTGCTGCAAGGCAGAGGTCCTGAGCTCTCTCCACGCCCACCCTCAGTTTGGTAGGTGGAAAATGGAAGGGAGGACGTGTGGGGCTCCGTGAGCCGCACTTTAATGGTAAAAGAGCCACAGTTTGGTCACCCTTATTATAGAGCATTTAGTATTGGCCCAAGTCTGTTTCCATTGAAGTCAACTGGAAGCACAGTTAGGCCAACAGAGTGTGTCTGAAAATCCCTCCTAAAGTAAGTTACAAAAAGTAAATAAAAAAAAGTTACTCAGTGCTAATACTTGCAAACTTAAAAGAATTTAACATGAGAATTTACTAAAATATATCCGATCACACTACATTCAAATCTTTTCAAAGGCTTATCACAATGATAAACCTATTCAAATTCTATATTCATGAGTGGGTGATTTTAAAGTCAATATGCAAATAGAGCCTTAACTGATTTGCCAAAAGTTATAGAACTGTTGGTGTGAATTTAAACAAGATTTACACACTACATATTTGAACAGTTAACTACTGAAGCTTCAAATCACAATTGCGTTCCCAGATTTTCTGTGGGGTTGTGGTTTTTTTGAACCACACAATCACCACCTAATAGGTAGTAATTTAAAGTTATTTTTAATTCCTCTTGAATTTGACCAATAGATATTACTACAGGTAACCTGCAATCCTAATTTTGGTTTACTATGAACTCTGAAATTTCTCTTTCAATTGTTATCACTTGGTTATCTGATTTATAAAATTAATCCAAGCTTTTGTCTGAGAGATTATCAAATCAATGGCACCACAAGTCATGAACAAGGCATGCAAGTTCTCCGACATCTTTACAATGCATATGAAAAGCTCCTGTTAAACTAATGCTACGGTGAACGAACTATGTACTTCCCATTTGCATATTTTAATCACTGATTGGCTCAAAGTTTCTAGGTACTGACAGTGAAGTTTGTTAGTAAACAAAAAAAAGTCTAGATTATACATTTAAGACTGACATGCTTTTTAATTCAGGTACATACTTTCAGAAAAATATTTAAATAATTAAGTCACTTGGGTAAAAAGAAAAGCACGTGCATTCTTTACAACATAAAGCTGCAGTATAGACTGATGTAATATGACAATTCACAATGACTGCTTGACATTTCAGTTCAGTTTCAGATGGTATTTCAGTTGTAGTCTTGTTTTATTCTACTACTGCTGCACTCTTCTGTTAGGGACTGCAAAGTAGAAAGACAGTTAAATAAGGTGCTTATCTGTGGCAAAAAAAATTTTTCCAGTTATGACCATAACTAGGAATCCCTCCATGGTGACCAGTGAGTCCAGCACTCAGGCCATGTCTACACTACCACTTATGTCAGCAAAACTTTTGTCCCTCAGGGGTGTAAAAAACATCCCCTTGCACGACATAAATTATGCAGGCATTGTATCTGTTTGCTTTCCTTATTACAGTTAAGGAACTAATCACCTGTGTATTTCTGAGCTATCCATGCCTCATTTATGGCTTGCCTATACAAGGGTATTTCACACTAACTGAAGAGGTTTTTCCCATTAAAATGTCCTACATCCACCCATCACAATTCTTCTTCTGAATTAACTGGCCAATTGGATAATCCACTTTAAACATAGGCGCTGACTCCGTGGCTACTCCAAGGCTGGAGCACACACAGAAAAATTGGCAGGCGCTTAGCATCCCCCAGCAGCCAGCTCTCCCCCTCACCCCAGCGCCTCCCATCCGCCAGTGGCCCTGCCGATCAACTCCTCCCCTTCCCTCCCAATGCATCCTGAATGCTGGAGAACAGCTGTTTCATGGCATGCAGGAGGCGCTGCAGGGGAGGGAGAGGAGTGGGGAAGAGGAACACTCGGGGGAAGGAGCAAAAAGAGGCAGGGAGGGGGTGGGGCATTGGGGGAAGGGGTGGAGTGGGGGCATGACCTGGGATGAGCACCCTCAGGGAAAATTAGAAGCCAGCACCTGTGACTTTGCAAGTGGATATTTTAAAATAAAATTAACATCGAAAAAGGTCTGTATGGACAAGCATATATTCGGGATTAATTTCAGTCTTCATTTCTATTCCACACTGCATTGCTTCACACTAAGACTCACCTGTTTGTTTACCCTTGTGCACTCTATTGGGGTAAGTAATGTTGACTGGATGTCATCTCCCTGTTTATGACATGGTGCACAGCCAGGCATGCCCTATTTGCAGTCACACACTCCTAGAGACATATACCCTTCTCTGCATTAGCACAGCCATGCCTCGTGCACCTGCATGAAGCCATGCAGAGGTCATGGATTTCACTGTGATGTGGGGAGAGGAGACTGTTCAATCCTGCCTTAACAGCAGCCACTGCACTATCAGATGCACTATCCTCTTGTGCCTCAGCCTGTTGGTGCTTTCCAGCTGCTACTATCTCCACAAGCTCAGCATCAGAAAGTTCACCTTTCATCCCAAATAACTGGGAAATTCAACAATGGCCTCAAAAGTTCTCTGCGGTTAGATCTTCAGGAACAGAAACATCAGCCAGCATAACAATGTCCACCAGGACATCATTTTCTGTTGTTAATGAAAACCTTCCCTTTCTGAAGGAGTTTAGAAGATTTTGTATGAGAAGGAAGACCCATGACTTCTTAGTAAGACGAAGTGCAATCAGTTTTTCTGACATCCGCCATTTGTAGACGTGGTTAGCATCCAGAGAGGCACGAATGTGCACATTAAGATAAGCATGGTAGTGACCTCTGAAGTTTTTCATGACACCCACGTCCATTGGCTACTTGACAGAGGTTATGTTTGGGGGCAAGAATTTTAACATGATATGTGATAGCTCTACATTTGCTGAATGAGCTGGGCAATTGTCAAATAAGAGGCATAGTTTGGTCTTGTAGCCACAGCTCCTTACTCCAGTTCTTAAGCCAACAACAAACTTGTCATTCATGCATTGGTTGAGTTTCAGTGGAACACAGGCATCTTTGACTGGACCTCAGGGAAACAACGAGGGAACTTGCTCTTTCTGATCACCAGAAGAGGCCACTTCTCATTCCATTTGTTTACACAACAGAGCAATGTGATGAGGTCCATAGCTTTTTTTCCCTCCTGCAAACCCTTCTTTCAGCATGGCATGGCCTCTGTCAAGAAAACCCAAGTAGGATACACCAGTCTGGTTAGCCCTGAAGACGTCATGTGGCTGGTACTGCTCTAGAATAGTGGGTAAGATGTCTGCCCGCAATTCAGTAGCTGCCATAACGTCAAGGTCTTGCTTCTCACCATGGTCCTTATGCTGAACCATGTTGCACTGGGCTTTCCACCAACTGAACCAGCCATCTGAAGGGTTAAAGTCCTTCCCCTGTTCTGCTGCCAGCTGCCTCGCTTTCTGTTTCAGCACTGGCCCAAGAGCCCAGCATCTTGTCCAAGCTTATGCTGAAACCAAAGCCAAAGGGCGTCACCAACACCTACCTCCTTTTCTTTACGTTGGCACTTGTGGTCTTGATTTATGCTGTTCCTGTACTCCTCTAAAATGTTATGGGTCTTTTTCTGAATGCACAAAACAAACTTTGAGATACCACACCACTCAGCTACTCTCACCTGTTTAGCACTGTTGGGATTCCCTCCAAGACCTTTTCACTCAGTTTAACCAGAACCCCTCATCCAGTTCTGGACGAATACTTCATCCAATTCTCTGGGATCCAAAAAAAACCTCAGTTTGACTCCAGCTCGTCACTGAGGTTATCATATTAGGCATGTAGCAGCTCTTTGCCAGCACTGGCCACGCCCAGACACTGGGGATTTAGGTACAAAGTGATACCACAATTCCAATCCATTCCACACACAAAAAACTTTATATACATCTTTCCTAGCTTACATCTATACTGCAAGCATGTAAGGACTAATAATCTGCAGATTGTGTAAGGTAAGTTTATCAGGTGGGGGTGTTCCTGCCTACCTTATTTACTGTAGACATTCACAGTAATTAGTTGTGTCAGCAATTACTTGTTCAGGCTTGTCTTAACTTGGGCCTCCTCACATCAGCTAAATTAACCCCACAAGCACTGGGCTCACATAGGGCCCACAGGACCTGAACTTTATCAGCAAGAGACAGGTCCACACATATAGATGCCATAGCACACAATGAGAGCACTCAACTGTGTATGCTCAGAGGCAGGAAACTGATTAGATAACCTCCCCTCTAAAAAAGTTGCTATTAAGCAACATGCCTGTTGCTAATATCTAAATCCCATTAACACTGATGTTTATGGGACAGGACTGGTGCCTGGCAATATGTTGTCATTAACGAGAAGTTGCTATTATCAGGATTGCTATGAAGCAGAATCTACTGTAAACCATATCAACAAAGTGCCCTCTCCAAAAATCATTGAATACAGCATTTAAAAAGCAAAATACACTCCTATGTCACTTAAACTATACACAGAGTAATGAAACCTTGGTATAATAGTGCATAATAAAATTACATTGTAACCTTTCAGCTCTTTACCTCAAAGGAGGAGTACAGGGCAGAGCATCCCTGACCCTGAGGCCCTGATGATTTGCTTCAGTTTGCAGAGAAAGCCTCAGGAAGTTCGTGTCCTGAAAGTCTCTGCAACCGTGCTTCCCACCAATCAGTGAGACTCCCTTGCTCTCTCAGATGCTGTGAAAAATACAGCAAGCAGTTATGATTCAGCCTTCTCATAAGATGCCATCTCCCCTTCAAATACACATTCCACTGTCATTCTTCAGTTACTCAGGGTATAGCTGAATGGGCTCTTTCTCCTGTCCAAGTGTCCAGTAAAATGTTTCATAAGCCAGGGAAGCAAAAGTAAGCTGGAGATCCCAGAATGAATGGGAGAATCACACCAGCACTAATATCCACAGCAGTCCGAGCAGCAAAATTTTCCATTTCTCATTAAAGAAAAAAAAAAAAGAGTAGTAAGTTCTTAAAGATCTTAGCATCATGGAGCTTTCCAGATCACTTAGTATTAATACTCGTGACAGTCAGGCCTTAGAGAACCAGGGAGAAGTACCCCTTTTTGTTGATGGACTTGGAAGCCTTGTGGGGACGTGGGGAGGCGGCAAAACAATAGGGACTTGGGCTCCATCAACTGCCCTAATACATTTAGTAAAGTCTAGCTGTGCAAAATCCATCAACAACCTCCTGGTCATTGCCAGCGTTTATGACTTGTGTCCTCAGCATCTTAAAGCAGCACAAACCTGCACGACAACAGCCTGACCACTGATCTACCAATACCCAAACTGATTAGCTGCTGACCAGCAGCAATCAGTAGTGGTGAACTTCCAGATGGAGATGGCCACACACTTCTCCACACCAGGGGGAATTCTCATGTTGGTGTGATGCCACTGCAGCTGCAAGGTGAGCTCCACACAGATCTCTAGCAAAGTCTTACAGAGTTCCGGGGGCTTCTGTATAGATTATTTCAGTTAATTTTTCTACCTACCCAATGGGACTCAGGACTCAGTCTAGAAGATACCATCAGAGATGCTTACTTTTGCAGTTCTCAAACTGTGGATTTGTGTCTCCAGACATAACATGCTTGTTAACAGCAAAAAATGTTTTTAAAATAAATAAATTAATATTAATATATTGAGGTGAGAAATAACAGACCTCAACCCTATTGTCCCTCTGCAAATTTGTGTACACAGAGTCAATCCCTTACCTCTCTCTCTAAAGGTGCAAAGTTTCAAAAAGTTCAATGAATAAAAGATTGTTGGGGGCGGAAAAGATCTGGACAAGGAGAAGAGGTCTCGAGATAAATGTCAGAAGGGAGGGAAAGGCAGTAGAAACAAAAGTGAAACTCTTCGAGCAGCATATTCCAGAAGTCTTGAGGTCCTTCTGAGTGTAGCCTTCATTGATTTGAGATCTACCATACCATTCTCTCACTGGAAGGGAAAAATCTATAATGGCAGCAGGCCGTAAATGGGACCCAGTTTGGGAAGATTTTAATGAAGTACCTCTACCTGTGGGTAAGACAGGCATGTGTGCAAAACGCAAACAGTGCAACAAAGAAATGCAAGGCCTGGCTGCTTGAATAAAACAGCAGAATGAGAAGTGTTCCTTCTCAGGAGGAAGCTACGCTGAAGATATTCCTTTCATCATGTCTGAACATGCAGAATCTTCAGGTTGGTAAACTTTTATTTCATCCTTCTTCCTTAAGAACTGCCTGTCTTCCTTCTAGACTATTCCTGAATTCTCATGTTTGAGCAAACAATATAGTTGTTACTCTATGGTACTACCATTGTAGATAAAAAAACCAAACAGCTGAAATAGGCAGATCTTCCTTTTACAATTTCACCTTTAAAGTAGTACTGAGTATCAGTGAATGCAATGGGTAATACTAAATGAGCAGTATGGTAATAATAATTATTAAATAACTGCATGGACTTATTGTGTTTAGGAGAATCCATCCTCAACATACAGGATTCTGAACTATCCACATTCAAGATCACCATCATTTTCCATAGTTTCAGAGTTATCTGCCAATGCCAGTGTTTGAGTCACATCATCTACTTCACATAGCCACAGTATATCAACTGTAGCAAAAAGGAAAAAAAATAATCTCTATCATCCAGAAGCAACCATAGGTACATTTGTGATAAGAACCAGCAGATTATAAAAAGAGGAATTGATGAAAAAAATTGTCCAGTTTGCTTATTCAACAAACTCTCCTTTCCATATGATTGAGAACCCACATTAACATGGTTCAGTCATTAAGACCAGGATACAGTCCACCCAACAGAGCAGATGTCGCAGGCAAATTGCTGGATAAAGCGTATGAAAGAGAAATTGAGCAGTGTGCAAAAGGTCTAGAGGGTGACATGGTTAACCTGAGTCTTGATGGGTGGAGCAATGTCCACGATGATCCTGTTGTACATGCTTGTGCGACAATAGAAGAAGGGAATGTCTTCCTTACAGAAACAATTAATACAATCAGGAAACGCACACAGGAGCAGAATACTTACAAGTAGCAGCAGTTAAAGCTATAACAAACTGTGAAAAAAAATTAAAATGTCTAGTACGCAGCTTGGTCACAAACAATGCTGCAAATGTATCCAAGATGAGAAAAAATTTAGAAGAGTCCCAAGCTAATAACATATGGTTGCAGTGCTCAGTTGATGCACCTCCTAGCCAAAGACTTTAGTGTTCCAAAAATAAAGGCTAATGTTGAAATTGCAAAATACTTCTGTAACAACCACTTTACAGCAAATGCTCTCAAAAAAGTGGGAGGAACCAAGCTAACTCTCCCACACGACGTGCAATGGAACTCACTAGTGGACTGTTCTGAGCACTATATCAAGAACTGGCCTAATCTGATGACAGTTTGTGAACAAAATCTTGAAAAAAATAGATGGCACTGTCACAGCCAAAGTTCTCAACACTGGGCTTAAGAGAAATGTTGAACACGTGCTGAGTACCCTGAAGCCTATTTTTGTAGCCTTGAACAAAATGCAGGGAAATAGCTGTTTTATTGCTGATGCTATGGAAATTTGGAAGTAACTGAGTGAGATCTTAAAAAGAGAAATAGGCAATGACAGAGTTAAACTACAAGCATTAAAAAAATGAATGGGACAAGCACTATCTCGAGCTCATTTTCTTGCAAATATTCTCAATAGCCAGTACCAGGTCAAACCTTAACTGCTGAAGAAAAGGAGTTGGCTAGGACATGGACATCCAGCAATCATCCCTCCGTAATGCCAACTATAATAAACTTCAGAGCTAAGGGTGAACCATTCAAGAAATACGTTTGCTGATGATGTTTTAAAGAAAGTCACACCAGTGAACTGGTGGAAGTCACTTAAGCACTTGGATTCAGAGACTTTTGAAGTGATAATCTCACTTTTAACAGCAGCAGGTTCTTCTGCCAGTGTAGAAAGAATATTTTCTTCCTTTGGACTAATTCATTCCAAAATGAGAAATCGTTTGGGACCTGAAAAAGCAGGAAAGCTTGCTTTTCTTTTCCAGATTATGAACAAACAGGAAATGAAGGTGAAGACGACTGAGTTAGCTGCAGAAGCCAATATTTTAAGTTTCTCATGTTGACCTGGCTGACAGTCAATTTAATGTTTTTTTTTTTAATATTTCATCTCTATAAATATATCAGAGGGATAAATACCAGGGAGGGAGAGGAATTATTTAAGCTCAGTACTAATGGATATAAACCGACCATCAGGAAGTTTAGATTTGAAATTAGATGAAGGTTTCTAACCATCAGAGGAGTGAAGTTCTGGAACAGTCTTCCAAGGGGAGCAGTGGGGGCAAAAGATATCTGGCTTCAAGACTAAGCTTGATACGTTTATGGAGGGGGTGGTATGATGGGATAGACTAATTTTGTCAATTTATCTTTGACTATTAGCGGTAAATATACCCAATGGCCTGTGATGGGATGGGATCCGAGTTACTACAGAGAATTCTTTCCTGGGCGTCTGGCTGGTGAGTCTTGCCCACATCCTCAGGGTTTAGCTAATCACCATATTTGGGGTTGGAAAGGAATTTTCCTCCAGGGCAGATTGGCAGAGGTCCTGGGGGTTTTTCGCCTTCCTCTGCAGAATGGGGCACGGGTCACTTGCTGGAGGATTCTCTGTACCTTGAAGTCTTTAAACCACAATTTGAGGACTTCAGTAGCTCAGACATAGGTTAGGGGTTTGTTACAAGAGTGGGTTGGTGAGATTTTGTGGCCTGCGTTGTGCAGGAGGTCAGACTAGACCAGAGGTGGGCAAACAATGGCCCGCAGACCACATCCGGCCTGCAGGACTGTCCTGCCCAACCCCTGAGCTCCCAGCCAGGGAGGCTTATCCCCAAACCCTCCCCCGCTGTCCCCCCTCCACGCCCCCAGGACCCTGGCCCACCGCTCTTGCCGGGCAGCGCAGCGGTTTGGCTGGCTCTGGCATGGTAAGGGGGTGGGGAGCGGGGGTTCCAGGGCGGCAGTCAGGGGACGGGGGTGGTTGGATGGGTCGGGGGATTGGGAGAAGGGGGCAGTCAGGGGACAGGGCACAGGGGGTGGTTGGATAGGGCATGGGAGTCCCAGGGGGCCTGTCAGTGGTGTGGATAGGGGTTGGGGCACTCAGGGGACAGAGAGCGGGGGGAGGAGGGGGCCCCAGGAGGGGGCAGTCAGGGGACAAGGAGCAGTGGGGGGGGGGGTTGGATGGGTCAGGGATTCTGAGGGAGGCAATCGGGGGCGGGCAGGCTGTTTGGGGAGGCTCCATATAGTTTTGCAACCCCGACGTGGCCCTCGGGCCTAAAAGTTTGCTCACCCCTGGACTAGACAATCATAACGGTCCCTTCTGACCTTAAAGTCTGTGATTCTATGATTCAAATATTTTAATTAAAAACAATTTTAACAAAAACAAACCTGGATTTTAAAAAAATTTCAATGTTTAACTAAATTCAAAAATTCACATATAATATATATAAAACAAGCAAGTTTGCTGTTGAAAAAAAAAAAATCCAGAATACATAATGTTGTTTTAGTTCAACAGAATAATTTAAACGTCTGTCTGGTGATGTTCTCCTCCTAATACAGCATGGCAAGAAAATCCTCCAAATATTAATGATTAACCTGTTGAACTGGAGATAGCTCACTTTCCAATGACTTCATCAATATCTGCTTCAATTACCTTTGGTAATTGAAATAACCAAACAATCATTCATTTTCTGATATAGCTATAAAACTAATCTGAAAAGTTTTCAAAATAAATCACTTTAAAAAGTATAGTGTGTATCTTCTAAAAATGAAACCTATATTTATCTCTGAGTTGTGAAGAATATGTATTAAGTGTAACAAGAATGCACTTTTATGTAGAAATCCATGATTAAATCGAGTCTTCCTGACTAGTGATTTAAATCAATTTAATTTAAATCAAATCAACCCTGGTATTAATAAGTACATTGACTAAGATACACAGCAATGTGCCCTCCATGCCAGCTCACCAAAGTTTGAAAGTGGTACAAAAGACATGCTGGAATGAAAGGAGAGGAATCATGGGAATTTGTTACTGTGACCCCAAGTTCCAGAATTCCAACAGCTTCTGGTAGATATCCCACAATACACCATGAGAAAAATCCCAGAATGTACAGAACTCGGCAGCAAGACAGAGCACCTGTCTGGAATGCTGAGTGCTTAGACAGAAAAAAAAAAAGTTATTGCCATGTATATGCACTGATTTGGAGGTAAGTAAGTAAAAGCCAGCCATGTGGATGAAATTACTGCAAGATAGTTATTCCTCAAGTTAGCACGCACAAATCTAAATACACAGAAAACCTGTGTAGACAAGACATTAGCAATAAACAGTATTTTATGACACATTCGATGGGTCATTTTGAAGACTTTCACTTCATGTTTGCTTTTCAACATTAAACTGATATGGCAGGTACTTAGCAAATATACTTATCAAAAGGTATGTCCAATTAATCAACATCTCTTATTTAAAAGAAAAATATGCTGATGATAGAATAGCAAACTGTGACAACATAGTACCACCTATGTCATAAATATAAAGGGAAGGGTAAACCCCTTTGAAATCCCTCCTGGCCAGGGGAAAGCTCCTCTCACCTGTAAAGGGTAAAGAAGCTAAAGGTAACCTCGCTGGCACCTGACCAAAATGACCAATGAGGAGACAAGATACTTTCAAAAGCTGGGAGGAGGGAGAGAAACAAAGGGTCTGTGGGTCTGTCTATAGTCTGTCTTTGTCGGGGGATAGACCAAGAATGGAGTCTTAGAACTTTTAGTAAGTAATCTAGCTACGTATGTGTTAGATTATGATTTCTTTAAATGGCTGAGAAAAGAATTGTGCTGAATAGAATAACTATTTCTGTCTGTGTATCTTTTTTGTAACTTAAGGTTTTGCCTAGAGGGGTTCTCTATGTTTTTGAATCTAATTACCCTGTAAGATATCTACCATCCTGATTTTACAGGGGGGATTTCTTTATTTCTATTTACTTCTATTTTTATTAAAAGTCTCCTTGTAAGAAAACTGAACGCTTTTTCATTGTTCTCAGATCCAAGGGTTTGGGTCTGTGGTCACCTATGCAAATTGGTGAGGCTTTTTATCCAACATTTCCCAGGAAAGGGGGGGTGCAAGTGTTGGGAGGATTGTTCATTATTCTTAAGATCCAAGGGTCTGGTCTGTAGTCACCTAGGCAAATTGGTGAGGCTTTTTACCAAACCTTGTCCAGGAAGTGGGGTGCAAGGTTTTGGGAAGTATTTTGGGGGGAAGGACACGTCCAAACAGCTCTTCCCCAGTAACCAGTATTAGTTTGGTGGTGGTAGCGGACAGTCCAAGGACAACGGGGGGAATATTTTGTACCTTGGGGAAGTTTTGACCTAAGCTGGTGAAGATAAGCTTAGGAGGTTTTTCATGCAGGTCCCCACATCTGTACCCTAGAGTTCAAAGTGGGGGAGGAACCTTGACAACCTATCAATATAACTTCCTCTGGCATTAAACATTTCAGGGGGTCTCTGCCCAAATATTAAAAATCATTGAAATTACATACAAAAAAATTGAGTACATGTTTACTGCCAAGTTTTAAAGAAAGTTAAACCAGTTCATTGATTTGAGCTTCTTCTGCAGGTACAGGGAATATTTCCTTCATTTCAGTTTACTTGACTAGTTCAGTTCAATGACTAGTTCATTTGAAGTTAAGAAACAAGCTGGGCTTTGAGAAAGCAGGAAAAAAGTTCCTTCCAAACTATGAATAAAAACTAGGTGCAAGAGGATGAGCTCTGCTAGTTCTAAAGTCTTGAAAGACACTGTGACAAAAGCAAAGTCAGTTCAATATACTAACTACAAAAAAATAGTTCCTTTGTTCAATAAATCAGTTTTTTTAAATGCAAAACATTTTGATAAATATCTGTTTTTGTCTTCTGCATCAAGCACATTTAACACAGCTTTATTCAATAAAAAAGCTAGGTGATATTTTTGTTCATTTAGTTAAATTTGAATTTCCATTAAAATGGAGCCAGACCAAAAAAAAAAAATCGCAAGTAAAAAATTAATCTAGTAAATAAGAAATGCATCATTCATCATTTTCTAACATAAACTGCTTATATACACACATGTATAGATATAGAACAATTTCCTGATTAGTATAAAGAAGCACCAAATTTAATGTAAAGGCTATATTCAGTTGCAAATCAACATGTCCTAGTGATTACCAAACATCAAGAACCAACATTTTAATTATTTTCCTATAGAAAAGTACAAATGCAAAACATGGTTAAAATTGATTTAAATCAATCCATCCTGGTGCATGTCTCAAGGGAAACAATATTGCAATGTGATTGGTTACCAAGGCAGGACAATGAAATGGTGATAGTAATACTACCAGAGCCAGTAGTCTGTACCAGAAAAATCAGGCCACAGGGGAAGGATCCTACAGCATTAAATATAAATGCCCACAATATCCATACAAGGTAGGTAATTAAGAGCTAAAACAATCTCAAGTCATAATTTTGCCTTTTTTGTTCAATCATCACAGAAGTCTCTTTTTTTTTTAAATCTGAAGTTATTCACAACTTTCTTCCTCTGAAAAACATTTGTACAATTCAATTGAACACTGTCCAACTGATCAATGCAGTGTAAGTTTCAAACAGCATATTTCATTGAAATATTTGCCATTCATGATGTGTTCATTAGTTATATAAGATATCCTACCAGGGAAAAGCAAAAATACAGTATATTCCACTTCTTACCAACTTCTCAGTTCCCAGCAAAAAGTTGCCATTATCCAGCAGCTGACATTAAGCGATAAGGAACTATTTTTGAGCCCATGCATACCTGTATGGGTGTGGAAGAAGAATCCACTGAAATTGTAGAAGCTTGGCTACTGTCTAAGTTTCACTTCGCTACAAGGCAGAAAAAAAATTTAAAAAGTATAAACAAAAAGATGCTGTGTTACACTGTAAGAAGTAGAGCAAACTTAAATCTTGATATACTGCTAGTACTTACATGAGACATGGGGTGAAGCAGCACACAATTTTATGAACAAATCAAGTAGCCAAATTTAAAACAAAAACAAAAAATAATTTAAAATATGTCCAATGTTGCCTGCTTTTTATGATCTGTTACCTTTAGCTGTAAATCCTTCTCAATTTTGCATACAGCCTTGTAGCTATTGTCAACGTCACAATACTGGAATATCCTGCGGAAAATGTCCATTGCACATACCTGTTCTGGAAGCAAAGGGTCTTTAAGTTTGTTGTGTGACACATTACTCTCTTGTGGCTTTTCAGCCTGTGGGTGCTAAACAGACATGAGAATTTTGGCATCTGTGAGTCACCTCCTGTCTCCAGGTGACTCTCAAACTCAACAATGGCTTCAAATTCCTCTGTTAGATTACTGGGACAACACATTATCCACTAAGCCAGTATTTTCTGTGGATGATTCAAACCCTCTTTCTGAAACAGTTGTAAACAGTCTTGGAAAGAACAGCATCCATGACTCCTTAGCGAGATGCACTGCATCAATTAAAGGATATTTTGTTTTGTTTTGCAACATTCATTGCTTGTAGGTGTGGGTCAGAGAGGCAATGATGCACACATTCAGATAAGTGTGACTTCTGAAGTTCTTTATCACATACCATGTCCATCAACTGCATGCCTGACGTCGTGTTGGGAGGCAAAAATTTTAAACACATGTGACAGCTGTACATTAACAGCTGTCCTGCTCACTTAGTTAATCAACAGGCACATGTGACTATTTTGTAGGCATAGCTCCCTGTTCCAAGTCTTCAGCCACTCTTGAAATAAACTAGTCATGAAGGCATTGGCAGAGTTTCTGTAGCTCATGGGCAGCTCTGAATAATCTTTAAGGAAACAAAATAGGTGCTTCCTCTTTCCGATTCCCATATGAAGCAGTTTTTTCTGTCCCATCCATGTATGCACAACATAGCAATATAATGAGGTCCATGGCTTTTTTCCCCCCTCCTGCAAACTCTTCACCAAACCAAGGTCTCTGTCTAGAAAGCCAGGCAGAAGAGAGTAGACTTAGCAATGAAGAGGTCACATGGCTGGAACTGGACTAGAAAGCTGGCCAGGGTGTCTGCCCTCCAATGAGAGCTGCTGGAAAGTGAGTGGGTCTTGTTTCCTGCAGTGACCCTGACACTGAAGAACACAGGGTTGGCCTTTCCAACAACTAAGCCAGCCATCAGAGGAGTTGAACTCCTTTCCCTGAGCTGCTGCCAACTGAGCTGCTTTCTATTTCAATATCAGACTGGAAAAATCAAGCATTTTGGCCAGGTATATGCTGAAACCAGAGCCACAAGACTTCATTAATGTCACCTCCTTGCCATTGTGTTGCTACTTGAAGTCTTGGTTTGTGCTGCTCTCATGTTCCTATTAAAATGTCACTGCTATTCTTAACAATGCACAAAACAGATTTCAAGACACCAAGCTTCTCCGCTACTCACTCATGCTTAGCACCAGGCTCACACAGGGCCTCCAGAATCTTAACTTACTCAGTGACAGAGAGGTCCACATGTTTGGCAGCCATGACATTGCAGAAGAAGTGCTCTGCTGCCAAGGATGAGAGCCAGGAAATTGTTTACAGGTAGGACCTCTCTTCTAAAAAGTTAAGTGGTATTCCTGTTGCCAATATCTAAATCCCATGAATATCAAAGTCAGTGGTTTCAGAGTAACAACCGTGTTAGTCTGTCTTTGCAAAAAGAAAAGGAGTACTTGTGGCACCTTAGAGACTAACCAATTTATTTGAGCATGAGCTTTCGTGAGCTACAGCTCACTTCATCGGATGCATACCGTGGAAACTGCAGCAGACATTATATACACACAGAGACCATGAAACAATATCCCCTTCCATTATTATTATTAACAGCAGGAGAGTGAGTTTGTGGGGGGGGGGGTGCGGAGGGTGAGAAAACCTGGATTTGTGCTGGAAATGGCCCAACTTGATGATCACTTTAGATAAGCTATTACCAGCAGGACAGTGGGGTGGGAGGGGGTATTGTTTCATGGTCTCTGTGTGTATATAATGTCTACTGCAGTTTCCACGGTATGCATCAGATGAAGTGAGCTGTAGCTCACGAAAGCTCATGCTCAAATAAATTGGCAAATTGTTGCTATTAAGGGGAAGTTGTTAATATTGTGATTGCTAATATTGTGATTGCTATTAAGCAGAATCCACTGTAAAATGTTATCTGACTAAATTACACAGCATAAATGGCAAATTTTACAAACAAGTATACTATTAGAATTGAGCTTTCATAGTTTTTACTATCATGAAGTCTGAGTGTTCAGTTATGCATCAGAGGTTGTTCTTACAAGCAAGTCAAAATTCACTTCGGACTTAGATTAAATATTTCTGGGATTTCCCCTACCCCATTAGTAGCTCAGCTATAGTAAGCAATATCAACTTTATAGATGTACCATAATTGGAAAATTCCACCCATGTTATGGGAAATTCCATCCACAGCAGGTGGATGCAAACTCATGTATCCCCTTGGCTTTGAAAGAATTTTTCCAGTGTCCAACTCTAGGTTTTTAGCACATTGCATTAGGAAACACTGCTCTAAACCGTGCCTTGTCTTCGTTGAGGAGGTGGAGGGGGAAAGTGTGTTCTTAACTCAAGTTAGCTAATTTAAAGGTAAAATCCTAATGAGGATTAGGTAACTTGTAATCTTCACATAAATTAACTTGTGTTAAGACTACGAATGGTCTTGTCTTCTATCTTCACTAGGATTCTATCTCAAGTTAGTTAACTCACCTCTCCCTCGCTCATCCCCAGTGAAGACAAGGCCCATGAGGTAAGATATATTTCCTTAGTCTATGGCATCAAGAAGCATCACTACCAAGAGTGTAAAAACAAATCTGAAACTCATGACCACATGCCCCTCCGTTCAATATGCATCTCTTGCCTGAACAGAGACAATGGCATATGCTTATCTTTTAATTTTAAAAATAGCCTTGTCAATTATCGTGAGCTGCAAAGCTATGACATGTCTATATTTCTTTAACATTACTAACTGGTTAATAGGTGCATTCTTAATTCTGAGACAATACAAATTAAGGTTCTACAAAGTTGGTTTCTCATGCCATAGGAGACAAGGTCTCCACAAAAGGGGTAGAGTATCTAAAACATTTAGGACAGAGGACCCCCCCCCACTCCAAAATGTTTAGTGTCAGGTTAAGTTATGTAAATGGTTTCCAATTTTATTCTTGGTTATTCAACCCACTGTGGCTAAAGACTCAGCACCATGATGAACAAGGCATAGGTCACTTTTCAGTCAAAACATCAGTGTTCTAGACCAATGGTTCTCAAACTAGGGCCGCCGCTTGTTCAGGGAAAGCCCTCGACGGGACGGGATGGTTTTTTACTTGCCGTGTCCGCAGGTTCGGCCGATCGCGGCTCCCACTAGCCGCAGTTCGCCACTCCAGGCCAATGGGGGCTGCAGGAAGGGTGACCAGCACATCCCTCGGCCCTTGCCACTTCCGACAGCCCCCATTGGCCTGGTGCAGCAAACCATGGCCAGTGGGAGCTGTGATTGGGCCAGTTGTTTACCTGCCATGTCCGCAGGTTTGGCCATTCTGCCAGGGCCTTTCCCTGAACAACCGTCGGCCCTAGTTTGAGAACCACTGCTCTAGAGCGTGAAGCCTCACATGGCTTCAGAGTTAAAACATCTGAGCACCAACAAGAACAGAGTCAAGACTTAGGGCAGGGGCAAACATGACCATCCTCATCTGGAGGATGAGGCTCCTAGATAGATTAGGCTTTGTGAATTTCCCAAATTGGAAGCACAGAATTTAAAATGCCTTTCAGCATCTGTGATGATCAAGACTGACTGGGGCAGGAATGTAGTTACACACAGAGGTCAGTGGGGAAAAAAGGGCAACAGACCCACAGAAATATATAGAGGCTACACTTGAAGACATTTCCCTCCCCCTTTCAAAGTAGTACCTGCAGACATGTTAACTCAAATGCTGTTCTTATAATCACTTTTCCTTTTTGAAAAGTTAAGCTCACAAGAAGAAAGTACTTTTGTAATTTGTCTAACATTTGTGTTTTTGTCTCTTTAAATTTAAAAGGTATACAATCTATATTTAAGCTATTTCACAAGTAACATGACTCTGTCGATCAGAGACTTGACCATCGTGTGCATGAACTGTGCCCATGGACGGTGCCCACAGCATGCAAGGCATTATCAGGATAGAAATAATAATGTTATGTATTACTTTTATTCTAGCATTGTCCACAGTGTGCTAGGCACACACAATCCCTACCCCAGTGAGCTCACAGTTTAAGACAACAAGCAGCATATGAAAGGTGGGGGAGAGAAACAGAATCAAACATTTTCTTTTTAAAACAGAAACCAACAACTTCCAACTGCCCCAAATCAGCTGACCAAGAGCTGATCTACACTTAAAAGCTTAAAATCCACACCCCTGACTGCCATAACTATGCTGACCTACCCCCGATATAGATGGAGCTAGGTTAATGGAAGAATGTTTCCTTCAAGCTAGCTACTGTCGCTTAGGGAGATGGAATTCCTACAGCAATGGAAAAACCAATTCATCACTTTAGTCTGCATCTACATTACGGGGTTACACTGGCATAGCTATGGCACCGTATATATGCTGTTATAGTACCCGTAGTGTAGATATGACTTAAGTTCTTCCAGGAATCATGGCATCAAGAACTGGGTCCTGAGGAGGAATATGGGAGAGAGAATAATGGACTTTCAGATCAGCCCAGAAAGGGCATTCATTGCGTAAAGTGTAACATGCAAGGTGGTATGAAATAGTTGTGTAGCAGACACGCCGTCAAGGCTGGAATCATTGAGGGACTGGAGAGGCCTGAGAGAGGAGTGGGAGGAAAAAGATAATAAGGCAAGAGCTGATAAACAGGGAGGGGCAAAGTCACAAACAGCTTTGATGGCAAGGACAAGAAGCTCAATCACTGATGAAAACAAGAAGAATTACATGCAGCAATAAGCAAGTAAAGCCTGGTCTGCACTTAAAAGTTAGGTTGGCATTCCTACATCCGTCAGGGGATATGTCCATATCCCTGAATGACATACCTATGCTGACCTAGCACCCAATATAATCACAGCTATTTTGATGGAAGAATACTTCTGTCAATGTAGCTACCATCATCATTCACAGAAGTGGTGTTCCTATACTGACAGGAAAACCTCTTCCATTGGTGTAGGCTGCATCTACGCTACAGGGTTGCCAACATAGCTACAGCAACATAGCTTTGCTGGAATAGTTTGAGTATTTTAGCTGTTGTATTTTGAACATGTAAGGCAGTCTAGAGAGGATGTGACTGCAGTAGTCAACATAGGAAATGAGGGTCTGGACAAGAGTCTTAGCTGTGTGAATAAAGAAAAAAGAGTTAGGATGGTAAAGATTAATGAAAAAGTGACAAGATTTGGACATGGGTCGAATGCATGAAGGGAGACGGAGTAGTTCTTGGATCTCTCTTGTAAAGCACAAAATAGTCATGGTTAGCAATTACTTCTGGACAGCTTTCCAATGAAATATCAGACTGAAACCCTTACTGTGTCAAGTTTTCACTTAATCCAACTCAAGGAATTTAGCACATCTGTAAAAGTCAGTCTGGAGATTCTTGGACATTTGTACCCTTAGGAGCGTCCAAACTGGTCTTTACAAAGGTATGAAAAGCTTTTGAAATTCTAGTGTAGACAAGCCAACTGACAAAGGCCAAATCCTGGCCTCAGTTACATATGAGAATACTGATATTAATAGTATTTCATAGATATAGGTGAAGGCAAAATTTTGCCACGTATTTCCAATCACATCCACAACATACAGGTCCATTATCTAGAACAGTAGTTCTCAAACTGTGGATCAGGACCCCAAAGTGGGTTCATTTTAATGGGGTGGTCAGGATCAGGATTAGACTCGCGGGGGTCCGGGGCTGAAGCTGAAGCCTGAGCTCCTGCCACTCTGGGCGGAAGCCAAAGCCTGAGGGTTTCAGCCCAGAGAAGCGGGGCTTGGGCTTCACCCCCACTCCCTGGCCTGGGGTCATGTAGTAATTTTTGTTGTCAGAAGGGGGTCGTGTTGCAATGAAGTTTGAGAACTGCTGACCTAGAAAGAGGATTCATTTGCAAAATCTATTCTGTCTCCAAATTGGCAATAATGGAAAATTCAAGAGTGAAACAAAGATGTTTCAAGCTTACATGGCAAGAAATAAATGGTTCTGAAATTTTGTTGTGAAAAAAGTATGTTCACTCATGTGGTTATCAGATGCCTCAATTTAAAAAAAATGCACAAAAACAGATAAATGCTTCTGCACTCCCTCCACCCTGGAAGTTATCCTTGAATTAAACAGAGGTTATTACTCAGCTGGCCTTTGGGGCATCACTCAAAATACACATTCATGCAAAAAGAAAATTTCTAAAAAAATCATCTTATACTCAGTGATCAAACCTCAGTTTGCAAGCATACACTCAGTGTTCAAAAACCAATAAATTAAGTGAATTTTTATTTTCCAAAAATTCAATCAGGCCCAGATGTCCAAGAGCAATGATAACTGGTCATATACTAAACTCAGTTTTGGGAGCACCAAAACCTAAGTTTTAGGAGCACACTCTTGCAGCAATATTCGTAACCCATATGACTCTATGTCAAACTCAAAATCACCACAACGGCCACATGAGGACTAGTATATTGGCCTGAGGGGCCGCATACAATGATACAGAAGTATAGTCAAAAATGAAAAAAATGAAGAGTAATATAGAATGCTATAAAAAGTCAATGTTTTAATTTTTTTTAAAACTAATGTGAAGAGGGGTTTCTATAAAATATAAATACCTGTAACTATCCCTTATCTGGTCAGAAACACTGATGATGATCTACACTAACAGTCTATCAACACAGCTGTCATGGCAGGAACTTTTTAAAGTAACTACTCATACAAAATACATTGCCACTTTTAACATTCTTCCCAACTACTCCCAGCAAAGAATCATACATGCTGAACTTCATACCTCAGACTGCTCGTCTAGTCCATGAGGCCCCGCCTCTTCCCTCCCTTTCCCACCCCCATTCCAACCCCTTCCCCAAAACCCCGCCCCAACTCTTCTCCACCTCCTCCCTGCTCTCCCCGCCCCTCCAATCCCTCTTGGAAAGTCCTAAGCACTGGGAGGTAAGTGGAGGAACGGGGACGTGGCGGGGGGGATAAGACAGCCTACCAGGAAACTTTCAGGGCCTGGTGAATTGCCTTTACTATATATAAATTAAATTAACCTGACCTAATGATCTTGTCCTATGAGTGAAGTTTTTGTGCTATGGTTTATACACATGCAGGCATTCTGAGACTTACTCTTCGACAGTCTAAACTTTAGGAACAAAATATAAGATATCACAGACTCAGATTTTGTTCACTGAAAAAAAAAAAATCAGATTTGAATGGTGTAAAGAGGCTTACAGCACAACATAAACCAAATCTTTTTGAATTCTAACAAGCTCTTGAGCTTAAGGAAAATTGCAGTAATGAGTTCTACTGGTTAAATAAGTGGTTATACAGTTTTACACAACACATAACAGTTTTTTCCATATTCATAGATTCATATGTTCTAAGGACAGGATCATTGTGATCATCAAGTCTGACCTCCCGTGTAACACAGGCCACAGAAATGCCGCACAAATAATTCCTAGAATATATTAATGTGTATCGCCTTTCAATTTCATTTCGTGTTCTTTTGTTTTTATACAGATGCTATGCAAACAACCAATGCTAGATTATGACTAAGGCTACATTTTAGTCACGGGTATTTTTAGTAAAAGTAATGGACGGGCCATGGGCCGTAAACAAAAATTTACGGCCTGTGACCTGTCCATGACTTTTACTATATACCCTTAACTGTCCATCAGTCCAGATTGTACCCTGGGTAATGCCACAGTCATACATACATTGCCCTCTTCAGAAAACAGTCTTGCAGCATTACACCTTGCACTGTAAGCCTGCTTCAAAGGTATGCATTCAAACCTACCCATAAACCCATATTTATGCCATACTTGTTTATGATTGATAGAATCCTCCACAAATTCCACTTTATTGCCAGACCTTACAGACCTTTTCACCTAGCTTCATACTAGGTTTGCAAGACAGAGGCATCTGTACCAAGCAGACCCAATATAGATAACCATCCATAATTCCATACCTGGTCGTTTGCAAACTTCATAAGCCTCAACAAATCTTATTTTCTGACATACACAAAGAACAGAAGTTACAATAATTTGACTAGTAAGTTTCCACAGTAAAACTTAGCATTTGTACAGGACAAAGGTGATTTTTTTTTATTTTTATTTTTTTAAAAACAGAATGTACTGAGCTGAAGGACATTACATAGATAAGAGGAAGTTATCAGTACAATGAACACACAAAATGTACTGCCAAGTCGTCCCTACATTGGTAAGAGGTGAAAGGCCTGGCCAGCATACATGGTTAGTGGTAACAGAAAAGAAACAAAAGAGAAATTGCATGGGCAGAAAAATGTATGTAAACTGAAGCTTGCACGTGGTACAGTATTGTATTTGCTATGTAAGACAATGCTTAATGTTGACTGGATGATCATATAATCCGGAATGGTATAGATGTTAGAATGTAAAGGGAAATTTCTTGTGACCCACATATGCCCCAGGAGAAGGTAGCTGATCAATTTATTTTTCTGTGTAGCTATCATTCATTGCTTTTATAGAAATTGCAACTGCAAGGCCATGTTTTTGGTTCAAACAAAGGTCTGAATTAATAAACCTGAGTGTCTTGGCCCCAAGCTCACCCAACATTAGTACAGTTTCATTCCATATGTGGTATAATCACCACTGCAGCACCAGCATTACATATAACTAGCTCCATAAGCAGTAGTTTTCATCCTAGGTGTAGGCATAATGCATTATGGAACTCTGGTTCAATTTGGTCAAGAGTTCTCTCATGTCACAATGGACCCAAACTACAAGGCAATAAGTGTGGAAAGGAGATACCTTGTATTCTCCATAAGTTAAGCAGGGATTCAACTTCTTTGTGAAGTGGGTATGATGAGTCATCCCTGAGCCGGTGAGTATTCTGAGGTAATTACCTGCAAGTCCTCTGAAAGGCCCATGCTAATGAACCAGGGCCCAGCCAATCCACAAGCAAGGGCCTAACCTTGGGAGACCCCAAAACAAGGTATATAGGCTCCTTAGGAAACAAGCCACTCCAGCCTGCAAAACATTGCTACCTTAAGTGACAGGATCCCCGGGGGATACAACTTTTAAGGAGGCACAGCGGTACCCCAGTTCCCTCTCCAATATGGGCTGTCTCTCACAATACTTTCCTAGTGACAAGCAGTAAACCCCTCTAGGCACTGTGATCACTCAGCACAACAGCATGTGGAGCCCCACCAGATAGATAGCATGAATGCTCCCAGAGACACTCGCAAATCACACCAGCCAATGTCCCCCACTTCCAGCCTTGCACCCTAGAGCTGTACCATCTTGCCCTGGTCTGAAGCCTAACCAGTGCAAGTTTATTACCTAGTCCACCCCTCCCTCAATGTGGAGAGGACATACACAAGCCTTTGGGAAATCTCAGCTCAGTTTACAAGCACTTCAGCCAAAATACACTGTTTTAGGTAAATATAAAACAGAATTATTAACTACAGAAAGATAGATTTTAAGTGATTATAAGTAGTAGGCATAAAAGGTCAGAGATCGTTACCAAGAAAATAAAAAGGTAAACACACAGTCTAAATCTTAAACCTTATTAGTTCAAGCAGTTTTCTCACCCCACTAGAAGTTACAGTACTTAATACACAGGCTTCTCTCTCTCTATCCTGGGGCCAGTCACCACAGTTGAAGTCCATCTTTTCAGCATTCTTGTTGCTTCCAGCACAGGTGGGGGAGGAGAAAGGCCAAGGCAAGATGTCACTGTCCCTTATTTTATATCCTCAGTTTACATGCCTGGAAAATACTAGCCCAGACACGTCCTGTGGGCTTTGCCGAGTCACAACGTTGAGCAGTCCCCCAGTATAGTCTTGTGCAACTGAGTCCTAGAGTTGGTGCTAGCACAATTGTCATTGAATTGTAAATCCCTTGATTACAACTCCCCTGCTGATTAATGGTCATTGAACACCTTCCTGGGCGTGGTTTGCCTTCTTTGTCTGTCATTAGGAAACTTGTAACACATTTCAGTAACAACCATACAGCAAAATGTCATAACTTAATATTTACTCATGATATACTTTTTTTTTTTTTGGACAGAACAATGGGTTTCAGCAGATCATGACTCTTCATATGACATCTTATGTGACATGCTTCGTATGAAATATATCATAATTACATAACAGGAGTAAATATGGGGGTTCCAAGGTGCTGCTTTGACTACAGAGTGCCACATCTTCCCAGGATTCCCAGCTGCCTGGTAGTTCTGACAGACTGCTCCACAGATTGTGCCTGTTCCTTCCCCAGCCTGCACTGGCACCCAGGCTAGCCTTACAGTGGAGGGAAAAAAGCAACCGTAACCAAATCTTTAAACTATAGTTGCAGCCATCACTTCCACAATCATAAAAAAAAAAAAAAAAAAAGGGTAAGAACAGAAGTGTTCAATCTACTCTTTCCATTTTATTCATTTTATTCTACCATACCTCCCCTCCTATTCAAGTAATCTCTGAACAGTCTTATCTGTCTCTGACTATAGACCTCTTCTATATTTAACTTGTCAGTTTGGATTCACATTTCATTTGGGCTGTTTGCGCTCATGACCTCAAAACTCAAGAGACTTCACCAACAAAAGATGATTATATGGCCTAACCCCACTGTCATGGTTACACGGCTGACTGCAACTCTATCCCCTTTCTAGTCTCCGAGTGCAACACCTCATGTGTCAGGCCACATGCCTTTACCTCTTCTGGGTGGAACTCTGCAATCCTTCCACTCCTAAGCCAGTCCATGGACTAGAACAACCTATGTATCAACAATGCTTACCCAATAAGTTTGACTGGGGTCAGCCCATGCCAAAGTCTAATGCCTTTAGCGTATGTAGTGACCAAACCACCTTCTTAAAACCAAAGCGTTTATTTCACAGTAGAAACGAAACTTCCAGAGAAAAAGAATTTTAAAACAAGTCGACGTGCAAGTCTATCTTATCTAAAAGCTCACCATCCCCTTATGGGTTCAAATTTTAAAAATACAAGATGGGGGGAGGGATAGCTCAGTGGTTTGAGCACTGGCCTGCTAAACCCAGGGTTGTGAGTTCAATCCTTGAGGGGGCCATTTAGGGATCCTGGGGCAGAAATTGGGGATTGGTCCTGCTTTGAGCAGGGGGTTGGACTAGATAAACTCCTGAGGTCCCTTCCAACCCTAATATTCTATGATTCTGTGTCAGGTAATCACTGATTAATAATGATCAACACAGCAAAGCACAGATCGGAAAGTTATACATACCAAACCAGACTGGATAAGTGATTTCACAGCTCGATTCACTCGCAACTAACACCCAGAAACTCTCCCCTTTATATGCAATGTGTGTTTACAGAAAACGAGAACGAAAACACATTGACCTACAGAGCTCTTTTCACTGTATCTGGTCTATCTAATTGATAAGCTAAAGACTCATAGAATCATAGAATATCAGGGTTGGAAGGGACCCCTGAAGGTCATCTAGTCCAACCCCCTGCTCGAAGCAGGACCAATTCCCAGTTAAATCATCCCAGCCAGGGCTTTGTCAAGCCTGACCTTAAAAACTTCCAAGGAAGGAGATTCCACCACCTCCCTAGGCAACGCATTCCAGTGTTTCACCACCCTCTTAGTGAAAAAGTTTTTCCTAATATCCAATCTAAACCTCCCCCACTGCAACTTGAGGCCATTACTCCTCGTTCTGTCATCTGCTACCATTGAGAACAGTCTAGAGCCATCCTCTTTGGAACCCCCTTTCAGGTAGTTGAAAGCAGCTATCAAATCCCCCCTCATTCTTCTCTTCTGCAGGCTAAACAATCCCAGCTCCCTCAGCCTCTCCTCATAAGTCATGTGTTCTAGACCCCTAATCATTTTTGACATGTAACCAAGTCATTGACAAAAAAACAGGAGTACTTGTGGCACCTTAGAGACTAACAAATTTATTAGAGCACAAGTTTTTGTGGGCTACAGCCCACTTCATCGGATGCATTGAATGAAACATATAGTAAGGAGATATATATATACACATACAGAGAAGGTGGAATTTGCCATACAAACTCTATGACATTGACAGAAAACATCTGTAAGTAGTTCCTGAAAATGAGCAATTGGGAGAGAAGTTTAACTTATCACAGAGAACATCTGCCCCTCAGTAACAAGCAGTCCCTTTCTTGTGGTTCCACCTAGTTTTGCGGGTTGGCTAGGAGGAAGTAAAATATTCAGAGCTAGTAGTTCTAACCTTGCCCCTTAACAATCCTTGTTTGCGGAGGGATGGCTTATGCTGAGCTATTCTATTCCCTTCCTCCCTTTTCAAACTGTGGGTCGTGACCCAGTACTGAGTCACAGAATGCAAGGCACTGGGTCGGAGGCGGCTCTGGTCAGCACCGTCAACTGAGCCATTAAAAGTTCCACTGGCAGTGCTGCCCGGCTAAAGCAGGCTAGTCCCTACCTGATATGACATCGCGCTGCACCCTGGAAGTGGCCAGCAGCAGGTCCGGCTCTTAGGCAGGGGGGCCACGGTTCCTGGCCAACGGGAACTGGGGGGGGGGGGGGGCGCGGCGGAGGGGAGGCCTGTGGGCGAGAGTCATGCAGAGCTGCTCGTGCTCCTCCACCTAGGAGCTGGACCTGCTGCTGGCTGCTTCTGGGGTACAGCGTGGTCCATGGTACCAGGACAGACAGGAAGCCTGCCTTAGTACCCCCACTGTGCCACCTGAGATAAGCCCATGCCCCAATCCCCTGCCCCAGCCCTGAGCACCCCCCCAAACCCAGAGCCCCTTCCTGTACCCCAAACCCTCATTCCCAGCTCCACCCCAACCCTCTGCCCTAGCCCTGAGCCCCTCCCACACCCTAACTCCCTCATCCCCAGCTCCATTGGGTTCTGGGCATCAACAATTTTCTTCAACTGGGTTGACAGAAAGAGTTTGAAAACCATTGTCCTGTTGAACTAAGTTTAGTCATAGAGTAAACATCCCAATAATAGGTCTACCTACATTATTAAGAGCAGCTTATTTTGTTACACCTTCTTTTTCCCCATTAAATATATCAACTTCACTCATTCCCATACTATGCTGCTTGTTTGAGGTTTTCTTCAGGATGAATTTATGTATAAGAAAGGGGATCAAGAAATTTTTAAACTGTTTTCCCTGTTTTTTGATAAACTACTGGCATAGTACTAGATTTCTGCTACTATGCATCTATTTTCTAGAAATATACCAGACATCAGATAGATCTTTACAATGAAAAGCACATTCCATTACAGACTTCATCTTGGTGCAAACAAGATCACACCTATAAACGGTGTAAAAAAATCCATCTGGGGCTGCTTAACAGCTTGCTCTTAAAATGATTAAAACAGCTAAACTTCGGAACACAACTTTCTCACCACCAAATGAAAGTTCTTTTCTCCCTACCACAAGCCCTTCTCAGTTATCTTTTACAGTACTGAGCAAGTCAAATCTCTTCAACGTGCAAAAGTGAGCAGTAAGAAGATGCAAAACCACCAACAAATCCACATCACAAACTGCACTGTTCGGCTTTCTCGCCTTCTGTTTAGCACATGCAACTTGTCACAGATGATAACGGGTGTGGCTCCAAAAGGAAATAATAGAAGCTCCTTCCAAGAACCAGAGCTAGATCTAGAGAGTGAAGTGCCGGAGAACACCATGCGGAGAATAATCCAGCAGCGTGAGGGGGGGTGGAAGATGTAGATGGTATCAGAGAGTTTGCTCCGTCTCTCGTTTCTGACACAGGACGCACCGCAATAACAGCGGCAATTAGGAGACCCCCGACAGAAGAGTGGTAGTTAACAGAAGAATCCCAAGCCCCCACTTGCTCCTGGAAGAAGTTGCCTGCAGAGCACACACAGCAGAGGGGCCGGGCTCCCTTTCAATATCAAACTCCCCCCCCCACCCCCCGCCATTCCCGCATCGCGACATGACCCAGGCACTCACTCACCCCCGTGACCAGTTCATCCCTACACAACAGCCACGGTGGGAGCGGCCAGAGACCCCGGGCCTCTCCCGCTGCCCGCCAATGGGCGGCGACCCACACGAGCACCTGCCCTCCCCTTCCAAAGGGGGGCCGCCGCGGTCCCTGACAGAGCGATGGCAAGAGCGGCGCCTCTCGGCTTCCAGCGGCGACGGGCTCCTCGCCCTCCAGCTCCTCTAGCGAGGAGCCCGGCCTGGGGTGGGAGGCGGACCGAAGGGCACTTACCCGGCGTGCAGTGCAGGGGCGAGGTCGGCGAAGGGACGGGCGAGGAGGGGGACGCCGGCGGCTGCAGCTCCTTGGGGGTGCCCGGGCCGGGGGACGGGGCGGCGGGGGGCAGCATGAGGTAGCGGTCGGGCTGTGGCAGGCAGCGCAGGCAGAACGAGTGCAGGCAGGGCAGCAGCTTGGGCCGCCGGCTCTGGATGTGCTGCGCGCACACGGCGCAGGTGTCCAACAGGTTGAGCTGGGCCGCCTCCCCGCCGCGCTCCGCAGGGCCCTGCCGGCTCTCGGCCTCGTTCTCCCCGCTCAGCGCCGCGGCCCCCGCTCGATCCGCCGGCCAGGCCCCCGCCGCCACCGAGACCGCCGCCGCCTCCATTGTCCTTGCGCCGCCCGGCGCCTCCCGCCCCGGGGGGTGTGGGGAACGCGACTCCACCGGCCGATCCCCGGGCCGCGCCGCGCCGCCAACGAGCGGACCCTGCCCCCTCCGCGGCGTTTGTTATCCTCGGAGGTTGCAACTGCACCCGCGCGGCACGGCCAACGGCCAGCCGGGCCCCGCCCCCTCCTCGGAGATGGGTCTCCCCGTCGCCCCGCCCCCTTATTGCACATAGATTCCGCCCCGCTCCTCCCCCTGGCTCCTCCCTTTCCCCTGTCACCGCGCACTGGAGACCCCGCCCACCCCCGTATAGCTCCACCCCCAACACCGCCCGCTCTGCACACGGACTCCCACCCTCGCCCCTGCTCCACTCACGCAAGCTCTTTCCAGGCCCGTCCCCTCCCCTCACATAGCTCCATCCCCCACCCCTCTCATGGGTGTCCCTGGCCTGAAAGTCCTGCTTCTGCCTGGCTTCCTCATCACACCACACTCCTTCCTAAAGGGAAACTCTGCTCCCTCTCAGGACAATACACCTGGCCTGGGGGAAGGGGGAAGTAGGGGGTTTATCCCTCCCTACCCTTTCTAGGCTTACCACCTTTGAAAAGGAAAAAAACTGGCACCCACCGCCAGAAGGCAAGCCCGCCCCCTAACCATAAGGCAACTTTGCAATCCCTGCCCTTTCAACAGTCACTTATAGTATCTACAGAAAGGACACACATCGATAAGATTCCAGAGTGGTAGCTCTGTTAGTCTATATGAGCAGAAAGAAGAAGTACTTGTGGCACCTTAGAGACTAACAAATTTACCGGAGCATAAGATTGATACTATTGCACAACTCCTCACTCTCACATGACTCAAACCTTCTCTCACACATGCATGGTGTGCTTACAGTGGTGGTGGGCAGACAGCTACTGTATTTTCAACAGTTTTGATCTGTTATCGCTTAAACTGCAGAAGTGAGAACACTGCAGCATCTTTAGCTGGACACAGAAACTTTTAACCAGGGCTGTCAAGCGATTACAAAAATTAATCACGATTAATCACACTGTTAAACAATAGAATACCATTTATTTTAAATATTTGTGGATGTTTACTATATTTTCAAATAAATTAATTTCAATTACAACATAGAATACAAAGTGTACAGTGCTTACTTTGTATTTATTTTTGTTACATATATTTGCACTGTAAAAAACAAAAAAAATTATTTTTCAATTCACCTCATACAAGTACTGTAGTGCAATCTCTTTATCATGAAAGTTGAACTTACAAATGTAGAATTATGTACAAAAAAATCTGCATTCAAAAATAAAACAGTGTAAAACTTTAGAGCCTACAAGTCCACTCAGTCCAACTTCTTGGTCAGCCAATCACTCAGACAAAGAAGGTTGGTTACAATTTGCAGGAGATAATGCTGCCTGCTTCTTCTTTACAATGTCACCTGAAAGTGAGAACAGGCCTTCGCATGGCACTGTTGTAGCTGGCATCACAAGCTATTTACGTGCCAGATGCACTAAAAATTCATATGTCCCTTCATGCTTCAACCACTATTCCAGAGGGCATGCGTGCATGCTGATGATGGGTTCTGCCTGATAACAATCCAAAGCAGTGCAGACCAATGCATATTCATTTTCATCATCTGAATCAGATGCCCCAGCAGAAGGTTGACTTTCTTTTTTGGTGGTTTGAGTTCTGTAGTTTCTGTATCAGAGTATTGCTCTTTTAAGACTTCTGAAAGCATGCTCCACACCTTGCCCCTCTCAGATTTTGGAGGGCACTTCAGATTCTTAAACCTTGGGTCCAGTGCTGTAGCTATTTTTAGAAATCTCACATCAGTACCTTCTTTGCGTTTTGTCAAATCTGCTGTGAAAGTGTTCTTAAAATGAACATGTGCTGGGTCATCATCAGAGACTGCTTTAACATGAAATATATGCAGATTGCTGGTAAAAAAGAGCAGGAGACATACAATTCTCCCCCAAGGAGTACAGTCACAAATTTAATTGATGCATTTATTTTTTTAAGAGTAACAGCCGTGTTAGTCTGTATTCGCAAAAAGAAAAGGAGTACCTGTGGCACCTTAGAGACTAACCAATTTATTTGAGCATGAGCTTTCGTGAGCTACAGCTCAAATAAATTGGTTAGTCTCTAAGGTGCCACAGGTACTCCTTTTATTTTTTTAACAAGCATCATCAGCATGGAAGCATGTCCTCTGGAATGGTGGCCAAAGCCTGAAGGGGCATACAAATGTTTAGCGTATCTGGCAGGTAAATACCTTACAATGCCGGCTACAAAACCTTGCAACAAAGCCCATTGCCAACTGTGTCCACATATCTATTCAGGGGACACCATCATAGGGCCTAATCACATCAGCCACACTATCAGAGGCTCGTTCACGTGCACATCTACCAATGTGACATATGCCATCATGTGCCAGCAATGCCCCTCTGCCATGTACATTGGGCAAACTGGACAGTCTCTACGTAAAAGAATAAATGGACACAAATCAGATGTCAAGAATTATAACATTCCTAAACCAGTCGGAGAACACTTCAATCTCTCTGGTCACTCTGGATGTATCATTACACAGAGGAAAACTATTTCCCCATGTTTATTTCCTCACCCCCCACCCCCCACTGTTCCTCAGACTTCAGAGTAACAGCCGTGTTAGTCTGTATTCGCTAAAAGAAAAGGAGTACTTGTGGCACCTTAGAGACTAACCAATTTATTTGAGCATGAGCTTTCGTGAGCTACAGCTCACTTCATCAGATACATATGTATGTATGTATGTATCTGATGAAGTGAGCTGTAGCTCACGAAAGCTCATGCTCAAATAAATTGGTTAGTCTCTAAGGTGCCACAAGTACTCCTTTTCTTTTTGTTCCTCAGACGTTCCTGTTAACTGCTGGAAATGGCCCACCTTGATTATCACTACAAAAGGTTCCCCCCCTCCTGCTGGTAATAGCTCATCTTAAGTGATCACTCTCCTTACAGTGAGTATAATAACACCCATTTTTTCATGTTCTGTGTGTATATAAATCTCCTCAATGTATTTTCCACTGAATGCATCCGATGAAGTGAGCTGTAGTCATGAAAGCTTATGCTCAAATAAATTTGTTAGTCTCTAAGGTGCCACCAGCACTCCTTTTCTTTCTGGCTACAAAAGTGCCATGCAAACGCCTGTTCTCACTTTCAGATGACATTGTAAATAAGAAGCAGACAGCAGCATCTTCCATTAAAGTAAACAAACTTGTTTCTCTTAGCGACTGGCAGAATAAGAAGTAGGACTGAGTGGATTTGTAGGCTCTAAAGTTTTACACTGTTTTGTTTTTGAGTGCAGTTATGTAACCAAAAAAATCTGCATTTGTAAGTTAGACTTTCACAATAAAGAGATTGCACTTCAGTACTTGTATGTGGTGAATTGAAAAATACTATTTCTTTTATCATTTTTACAGTGCATATATTTGTAATAAAAAATAAATATAAAGTGAGCACTGTGCACTTTGTATTCTCTGTTGTATTTGAAATCAATATTGAAAATGTATAAAATCATCCAAAAATATTTAATAAATTTCAATTGGTATTCTATTGTTATAAGTGCGATTAATCATAAGTTAAGTTTTTTTTTAGTTAATTGCATGAGTTAACTGCGATTAATTGACAGCCCTACTTTTAACATTAGATATCCCAGTGTATTGTGGTAATAATGCAAATCTTTAGACCCCCTGTAAAAAAAACCCAGCAGATTAAATTATTTTTCTGGCAATTGACAAATCCATACAAAAATCAGCCAGGCCGGTCAAATACAGGCTAGGTCAGGGATCGGCAATCTTTGGCGTGCAGCCCGCCAGGGTAAGCCTCCTGGCGGGCCAGGCCAGTTTGTTTAGCTGCTGCATCTGCAGGTTTGGCTGATCGTGGCTCCCACTGGCCACAGTTTGCTGCTCCAGGCCAATGGGGGCTGCGGGAATCGGCGCGGGCTGAGGGATGTGCTGGCTGCCACTTCCCGCAGCCCCCATTGGCCTACAGCAGCAAACCACAGCCAGTGGGAGCTGCGATCAGCCGAACCTGTGGATGCGGCAGGTAAACAAACTGGCCCAGCCTGCCAGGGGCTTACCCTGGCAGGCCGCGTGCCAAAGGTTGCCAATCCCTGGGCTAGATGGTAACCCTAATCCCCTCCTTTCCTTCCACTGTTTTCAACCAGCTGTTTCGTCCACCTGTCCTAGGGACACTTGCTGGCTCTCTATTTCCTAGCCTTTGGCCAGAATGAGTGTGATGCAGAGATTTGGACATAGGGTGACCAGACAGCAAGTGTGAAAAATTAGGATGGAGTGATGCATAATAGTTGCCTATATAAGCCAAAGCCCTGAATATCAGGACAATCCCTATAAAATCAGGACATGTGGTCACCCTACTTGGACACTGTGCTGTGTATCAACCTGCGAACTCATCAAGGATGAGGACTGTTCACAGATACAGGGGATCAAACCTCAAACAGTTTAGGAGGATCCCACCTAACTCTGGCACCTAGCCACGGTGATTGTCACTCTTGCTCTCTCTCTCTATTTTTTTTAACACTGAGTTTTGTAGAGGTTGTCATGTCAATAAAAAATCTTAGGGCTCCTCTTCACAACTTTTACCCTAAGATTCAAGCTACACTAAACCACAAACGTTTTATATTCTGGAACAAGCATGTGGGGCATGTCCAGACTAGCCTTTACAGATGTGCCAACTACTTGAAGTTAATTAAAAATCAATTAACTCAAAGTGGAGGGGAAAAAACCTCCACTGTAATGCAGCCATACTATTACTGAACTGAGCGCTAACCTAATTATCTCTCTCCTCCCCACCCACAAAAGACACTGCCTCCGCATAGGGACATAATTAATCAGACAAATGGGCACACGAAGAGTATTAGTGTAAAAAGCTTTTAATGATGTAAGACAATTTTTTTTTACCACACAGAACAATGCTTAGTAAGCATGCTTATCTTCACGATCCAGCCTCAACAATTACAGTAATAAGCTCACGATCCCACCAAGTTGTTTCAGGACAGAAGCAATTTTGGATTTAAAAAGAGGGACAGTTAAGAGATAAAGCTCACTCTCTTCCTGGGAATAACACCACAAGAACAGGCTACTCTTTCTTAACCCTTCTGTCTTATTTATGTTAATAAGAACGATGCCAGCCAGCCCATCTGTCATCTGCATGTCTTCTTTTCTCCAGTCCTGCCGCATCTCCCTGCCTTGCTTAGAGCAATCAACAGAAGGGTGGGGTCTTCAGTTTCAGTCATTAATATTAATATACACTAGCTTTCACTCACGCTCTCCCCTTCCCTCCCCCCACTTCTCTTCTCATTTAAGGTGGAATTGTTTCAGGATATCCAGAACAAGACAAAAAGCCATCTGAGGGGGAACTGGAATAGGCATTGCCAGACAAGTAGCTACTGAGTATGCAGTTGCAATAGAGTGAGACAGAAAGCCATTTAAAGTGGAATTGCAGTAATTGAGTACTGAAAAGAAAACTAATTAATGCAGTTCATTTTTTTTCTTCTGCAAAAAAAACTAAAACCCCAGCAGTTTCTTTTTCAATGCATCTTTCATTTACATGGTAGAGAAGGGATAGGAAACACCAGGTCTGTTATGACATCCTCAGATATATACATTTTTAAACTAGCCTTCACAGAAATTCATACATAAAATTTTACCTCAGAAGCATGCCAACACATGAAACAGGAAAATATTCTACAATACAATAAAAATAGAAAACTCACTCTATTGCAAATTGATTTCAGAGGCTATTGCTGTATTTCAAGAAATTAAAAAATGATATTTAGGTCTGCAGACTGGACCAGTTACAGTGGGAAGCAGTTCAGATAATTTAGTGTGTACACTAAAAATTGCATTGCCCTGTTTTACAGGTATGGATACTGAAAGTACATGCTCAAATAAATTGGTTAGTCTCTAAGGTGCCACAAGTACTCCTTTTCTTTTTGCGAATACAGACTAACACGGCTGTTACTCTGAAACCTACAAAGGTTACTACTCTCTTGTCAAGTATTTTTCTTCTTTTTATTATTAATTGTTTTAACTAGTCTCCTAGAGAAACAAAGTGGGTAAGGTAATATCGTTTACTGGACCACTTCTGTTGGTGAAAGAGACATGCTTTCAAGCTTTCGCAGAGCTCTTCTTCAGGTCTTCTGCCCCGGTGCTTGATGCAATTTTAAAGTGTTTGTTTCCTCATTGGTCATAAAGAAATATCAGGGCTGGATTAAGGCAATCCCATGCTCTATGCACACCACAACACAGGCCCTCCCTATCTCCATCTCCATGCTATGGCCCCACCCCATCAGTGGCAGGGCCATCTCTCACAAAAGCTGACTGCTGGATGAGGATTCTCCCACCACTCCTTTTTGAAAAAACTGGGATCCCTAACCCTTGAACATGCAGAAATAGCAGCAAGCCCACCCCCCACCTTCCTTGTGTGCACAATGGTAGGCATGGTGGTAGGTCCCCTCCAAGAAAGGCAGAGGCAGTAATATGAAGTCTTTTTACTCTCTGAGGCATTGCATCAAGGGTCCTCCTTCCTCTCAGAAACAGCAGAGAAAACAGTGGGGGCATCTAGTGTTAGTCAGCAGGGTCCCCTCAGTACTTTCCCAGTAATCAGGGTGTAACAGTTTGGGTGTGTGGGTGTACCAGCCAGGGCTGCTGCAAACTCTTCTCCTTCTGCCTCCCAGTGTTCTTTGATGGGGTGGTGTTGACAGGGCCCCCAGAGCAGTGGCCCCACTGAAATGTACAGTTTTCTCCCAGTTAGAGCTATTGTTTTAATGTGTCTGCCCACTCAGACAGACATATCTGTATTTCTCAGTTATAGAGACAAGGTGAGTGTGGTAATATCTTTTATTGGACCAACTTCCATTGGTGAGAGACAAGCTTTTGAGCCACACAGAGCTCTTCTTCGGGTCACCGACATGGCTTCAACTACACTGCATGCCTCACTCCGTTATACTCATTTCATATTCTCCATAACCACAAAGACAAGAAACTTACTTTTATTGTAATGGAAGCTGAGATTTTGATGTAATCTCATGGCTAGAGGAGCTGGGGCCCTGAACACAGATTTAGAGTGCCAGGGCCTTAATTTTGCATCTGGAGCATAAACCGGAATAGGAAACATTTTTCCCAATCTCACTTTTAAATCAAACTCAGTCTACTTCTCCAGCCCTGAATACACTTGTATCCATTAGAAATTGAAAAGGGAATAACATGCTGTTACCCCTTTTGATCCAAGTGACTAGTCAAGTCCAGGGTCCTACAGGTTGTTTCCACCAAGAAACGGATGATAGAGCCAGCCAGGTATTTTCTTTGAAGCAATCTTATTTACAAATATTGTACATACAGTCTGGTTTCCCAGAACATAGTAATCAAACAGCAGGAGACAGTTCCTCTGTTTGCTGTTCCAAACCTACCTTTCCAGCCAGCACTCTGTGCCCAAAGAGCTTCCTCTCGTAGCCTTCTTCCAGGGCCACATTACCTGTGCTTCTGTTATCGTCTACTTGGCTTTCTGGTCAAGACTGTGTCTCTCTCTCACAGTTTCTCCAGTAAAAGCCCTTGCTCATGCATTTGAAATCCCTTAGCCATATAGTTCTGCTTCTATTTAAGCTTTGCTATGCACCTCTGTTTTGGGTGCTACTGCTATTGTTTCAGCCACTTCTTCACAATTATTCTGAATGAAAGATGGTGGTTACATCCAATCCAGAATAACAAAGTTTAACCCAACCTATAACAATACTTCCAAAACACACTTCTTGAAATGCAGCAAGGAGGCATTAGGTTCTTTTTTTGGAGGGAATTGCCAATGCCTCCCTTAGGTCTTGTCTACCTGGAATGTTTTAACAGTTATACTGAGATAATTATAGTAAATCCACTAGAGTTCATTGACATAAACCTCCATGTGGACTCTCTTATTTTGGAATAAGTGGGATTATTTTTGTTGTTTATCTTAAACCCCTCCCAAAGTGACAAACTAAACTGAAAAAAGGCACTCATATCAAAAGAAGTGTGTGCATATGGGGAGTTATACTGGTACAACCGGAGAACTTTAAATGCACTCCCAACCTTACGGTGGTATAACTTTCCCATGTAGACAAGACTTTAGAGAAGGTGAGGGCCAGTTCCTCCTAAAATGGTGATCATTATACCTTTGCTTAAGAAATAATCTTTTTACTTTGGGAATCCTGTTAATTATCACTCAACCTTGAATCTCCCTTCTTTGTAAAAATGTGTGGAGAAAGTGGTAGCAAAATAACCCTGACAATATCTGAAGTCCACAGAGTTCCTTGTCCCTGATCAATCCAGTTTTAGACCTGCCTATGGCATCAATACTGTACTGATTTTGTTGATCAATCATCTCCTTCTGATGATGGATGAGGATTGAATGAGCATGCTGAATTTTTTTATCCTTTTTTTAGATCTGTCTGATGGCTTTGATGCCAGATTGCCGGTGATCACAAAGAGTCATTGACATTTTTGCAAACCCAGTGTAAGAAAGAAAGGTACAAAACAAAATTGATTACCCATACCACCTTTCTCAGGGTTCTTTGAATTTTGATTGCTTTACTAAAGAAAAAAAGACTCCAGAGTTTAATTTAAGTTTATTGAGTTTTATTAGCTAGCTGTCCTTAAGAACAGCAACTAGTCATCTGGTCTATAAGAAGGCAAAAATTATATTGGACTATAATTTTGCTAACATAAATTAGAAAAGTGGTTGATGCAATAACTATCCAGGTTTTCAGAATCAAATAACAGAATCACAATAGAAAATGACACTTAACCACAATCCTGGGAAGGTGACTTTCTTTAGTTTTTTTAGGTCGCTCAGAATAGGTCCTCATTTATGCCAATTGGTTATCAATTCCACGGTTGCTAACACATCAGAGGAAAGACAATTCAAAACTAAAGCATACAAAAATTTGGTCAATTACTTACATGCCCATTCATTAAGGTCTCCTTCCCAATAAATCTACAGTAGTCAACACTTAATCTACTTCACCATGAATTATATTAGCTAGATGATCTGATTAACTCTCCTAACTACCTAACGTGAACTGTAACATTTATAACAAGTTGTATAGACTGAGAAGAGTTCAAGAGTCTTGCCCACTTGGTCTCGTTTTATGTCTAGAACTTGAAAGACAGTATGAAACCATTAACTACGGTAGACACATAGTGTTTCACAATGTTAGTTAACCATGGTAACTAGTTCAGATTCAAAGCTATTTTACAGCAACCTGTTACCAAAAAAAAAAAAAAAAAAAAAGACACATACTGTAACTCTGTGACAATCTTTAAAGAACTTTCCCAAGTATGTACACTTCTTACTAATTAGCTACCCAATTTCTAGATTTAGTTAACTGACTGATTTATCATCCAGGAGAAAGTCTCTGTGTTACTTATGATCAGATCTGTGTTCAGCATCAACTTTCAGTTCAGCTACTGTTCACAGCAGGGATTGACACTGCAACACATTTGGAGTGAAGGATGGACATGATTACAGTCTTTTCCTGGTGTCAGAGCAGCAGCCATGTTAGTCTGTATTCGCAAAAAGAAAAGGAGGACTTGTGGCACCTTAGAGACTAACCAATTTATCTGAGCATGAGCTTTCGTGAGCTACAACTCACTTCATCGGATGCATAAAGTGGAAAGTACAGTGAGGAGATTTTATATATATACACAGACCATGAAAAAATATGCATTGTAAGGAGAGTGATCACTTAAGATGAGCTATTACTTGCAGGAGAGTGGGGTGGGGGGAGAGAAAACCTTTTGAAGTGATAATCAAGGTGGGCCATTTCCAGCACATTTCCAGGAGTTAACAAGAACGTCTGAGGACCAGTGGGGGGGGGGGGGGGAGGAATAAACAAGGGGAAATAGTTTCACTTAGTATAATGACTCATCCACTCCCAGTCTCTATTCAAGCCCAAGTTAATTGTATCCAATTTGCAAATTAATTCCAATTCAGCAGTCTCTCCTTGGAAGTTTCGAAGTTTTTTATTGAAGGATACTCACTTTGAGATCAGAAATTGAGTGACCAGAGAGATTGAAGTGTTCTCCGACTGGTTTATGAATAATTCTTGACATCTGATTTGTGTCCATTTATTCTTTTATGTGGAGACTGTCCAGTTTGCCCAATGTACATGGCAGAGGGGCATTGCTGGCACATGATGGCATGTATCACATTGATAGATGTGCAGGTGAACGAGCCTTTGATAGTGTGGCTGATGTGATTAGGCCCTATGATGGTGTCCCCTAAATAGATATGTGGGCACAGTTGGCAACGGGCTTTGTTGCAAGGATAGGTTCCTGGGTTAGTGGTTCTGTTGTGTGGTTGCTGGTGAGTATTTGCTTCAGGTTGGGGGGCTGTCTGTAGGCATGGACTGGCCTGTCTCCCAAGATTTGTGAGAGTGATTTGTGTGACCATCCTTCAGGATAGGTTGTAGATCCTTGATAATGCATTGGAGAGGTTTTAGTTGGGGGCTGAAGGTGACGGCTAGTGGCGTTCTGTTATTTTCTTTGTTGGGCCTGTCCTGTAGTAGGTGACTTCTGGGTACTCTTCTGGCTCTGTCAATCTGTTTCTTCACTTCCGCAGGTGGGTATTGTAGTTGTAAGAATGCTTGATAGAGATCTTGTAGGTGTTTTTCTCTGTCTGAGGGGTTGGAGCAAATGCGGTTGTATCGTAGAGCTTGGCTGTAGACAATGGATCGTGTGGTGTGGTCAGGGTGAAAGCTGGAGGCATGTAGGTAGGAATAGCGGTCAGTAGGTTTCCGGTATAGGGTGGTGTTTATGTGACCATCGTTTATTAGCACTGTAGTGTCCAGGAAGTGGACCTCTTGTGTGGACTGGTCCAGGCTGAGGTTGATGGTGGGATGGAAATTGTTGAAATCATGGTGGAATTCCTCAAGGGCTTCTTTTCCATGGGTCCAGATGATGAAGATGTCATCAATATAGCGCAAGTAGAGTAGGGGCATTAGGGGACGAGAGCTGAGGAAGCGTTGTTCTAAGTCAGCCATAAAAATGTTGGCATACTGTGGGGCCATGCGGGTACTCATAGCAGTGCCGCTGATTTGAAGGTATACATTGTCCCCAAATGTGAAATAGTTATGGGTGAGGACAAAGTCACAAAGTTCAGCCACCAGGTTTGCCGTGTTTATTCCCCCCCCCCCCCCGGTTCCTCAGACATTCTTGTTAACTCCTGGAAATGTGCTGGAAATGGCCCACCTTGATTATCACTTCAAAAGGTTTTCTCTCCCCCCACCCCACTCTCCTGCTGGTAATAGCTCGTCTTAAGTGATCACTCTCCTTACAATGCGTATTTTTTCATGGTCTGTGTGTATATAAAATCTCCTCACTGTACTTTCCACTTTATGTATCTGATGAAGTGAGCTGTAGCTCACGAAAGCTTATGCTCAGATAAATTGGTTAGTCTCTAAGGTGCCACAAGTACTCCTTTTCTTTTTCCTGGTGTGTTAGCAGGCAACCCAAATTGCTGGAAAATAGAAAGAGACAGTTAAAAGTGCTGATATAAGACAGGTATTGGATATCACCAGGAGGACTCCCAGGTGGGTGGCCCAGGACCTCAGTCTTCTCCCTTCCAGGTATCTTCTGCTTTCAGGAAACAATGTGCTGAAGCAGATGGGCCCTTTTATCTCATTTCTATTGGGTGGTCCAACATGGTTCCTCTTCTTAGAGATGCTGATGTGGACCAATCAGATGTTGACTCATACTTCTTCCAAAGATTTGAAATGTCCAATCAAAATGAGAATTACCCTCTCTCACCAACCAGCCAGGGAATGAGGCATCACACTTGAGTTCTCCAACTGAGACTAGAATTGTCCAGTCTTATTGTATCAGCTTGTCCAGTCTTATTGTATAAGACAAGATAGGCCATAGATATTGGTACAACCATCTTAGGGCACACGCTGAACCCTGGCTGGTTTTCTCTGGTCAGCAACTTACTTCCATAAATCACTTTATGACCCTCTGTGGTGCATCTCTTGGCCAACTTTGCATGTTTGCTCAAGTTGCAGTTTCTTCATTGCAACTCTGCTAGTTGCTGACATGTCCAGATTAAAGTTCATAAGTTTATACAAAGTCCTGACACATTATTTTATGCTCTTTAAGCTTGTTTTAACAGTTCATTATACAAAGTCACTTTCAGAACTGTTTCAGAGTGGTAGCCGTGTTAGTCTGTATCAGCAAAAAGAACGAGGAGTACTTGTGGCACCTTAGAGACTAACAAATTTATTTGAGCATAAGCTTTAATGGGCTAAAAGCCACTTCATCTCCAGCAGGCCAAAACAGCAGTATAAATCTTCCATTTCTGTTTTCCTTGTTTTAACAACAATAGTCAGACCTTGGAATGTATGGCTCAGCTGAGTCTGTTCATTATTGATCAAACAGTTAAAGTTCTGATTATTCCACTCTGCAATGAAGTGTCCTTATAGGACACTATAAGTGTCCTTATAGGACACTTTTATCTACTGCCTCTTTCAGCTTGGGTGTATTTCACTCACTTAATAGCATAAGCATGTTTGATTGCAAATGTTAGCCTTACTTCTTTATTTTATCACTAAACTAAAAGAAATCAATATGAATGCGTGCCCCTTCTTTACCTAACAGGATTGCCCAGGAGATAAACCCTGTCTTTAAAGTTTACAGTATTTTGCCCAAAGCTTTATTACTTATAGTCAACTTCACTTTACACATATAACTTTATTTAATCACAATAGGGTATTCAATCTGGTTCCCTATTTTTCCCACTACTGTGGGAACTTAGTATAGCATCTTAATATTTGATTGTGAATGCTTGATTCATTTAATACATTAATTCACAGTTAGGGACAAAGGGAAATCTTTTCAGCTGGAGCAGTGATACACTCTTGTGAAAGGTGGCAGAAATTCTGACTTTCCTCTGATTGTTTGGAAGGTCTGAAGAATTTTACTATTAGACTTTCATTTTTTTTATTCTTTCAGACCTCTGTCCTATCATTTCTAAAAAAGGCTGATGTCTGGGCAATTCTTAAATACTAATAACTCATAATTTTGGGACTTAGTCATTATACCTGTTTGGGGCAAATGGAATTACTTCTGAGTTGCTCCATTCTTTGTTCTCTCAGAGGACCCAGAGGGTAGCCCTGGGAGAATTGTTCATCTGTCCCAAGGCCATTCTCATGTGGAGTGCCACAGGATTCTATCCCGTCATCTCATCAGTTTGTCAACACATTTGTGATATTGTTAAAATATGGGAGAGCTCAGCTTCGCCTCCTCTGGTAAAGAAGACAAAGAGTTGCCCCTCCTCTCACTAACTTGAAGTAGCCGTGCACCTCTCCTCTTTGTCTGGCATCATGAGAGCTCCTCTGCCTGTTTGAGTTTACTGTAACCAGGGCTGTTAGGGGAGTTGGTGAGGCAGTATGGCATGCGTTATCTTCAATAGCCAAATGACAGCTAATTCAATGTCTCTTTTTCATCAGAGTCAGAGAGTATGGTTTAATGGTTTCTCCAATATCTAGCTGCGAATGGGGCAAGCTAATAGTGATGGCTGAAGATGACAGCAAGCTGATATTCAGCACAGGTAACGTGGAGGTTATGCTGACTGGCTGCAGAAAAGAAGAAGAAGAAATAGTGAGATCAGCTCCCTCAGTTTAGGGGCTCGCCTGCCATTTTTTACATATGTTCACAATTTATAAGTTTTGTTCAATCCTCAGCTGCTTCTAGATATCCAGATAACAGCACTTTCCAAGAGTGGCATTTTTCCATCTGCAGTTAGCCTGGTATTCTGGATGTAGACCTTGTCACAGTAATTCATGTAGTCAGTTGTTGGCTGCATGTGTGTGTTCTCTCTGTGTGTTGTCCCAGCTCTGCGCAGATAGGGAACACAGCAGACTTTGATTGAACTGCCAATAAGACCACAGACTCAGTTCCATAGCGAAGGCACTCGGCCAGGTTTATTGCCAACGAAGCATGGACCTAATGCCCTGGCTCAATGGTTACAGGTACACTAACACATGTATGCTCATTGGAATGGACTCGGCTCAGTGAATTGTGGGACTTTCCATTCCCCCTTAGGTAGGGAGACCAGGTTTAACGGGGAAAATATCGGGACACATGGGAGAAGCCAAAAAAATGGCCAGAGTTGCCGAAGCAAAAAAAAAAAGCCGGAGCAGCCAAAGCCGCAATACCAGGACAAATGGCATCCCGATCATACATCGGTCAGGACGTGGGACAAAGACCTAAAAATTGGGAGTCCCAATTTTAACCATATATTTATGCACCCTATACAACTTTAAGAATCAGTATTATGGACGCACCTCCACATTGCAGGGGCCCTTTTGATTTTTTGCACTATATGGAGATAAATTACAGAATAAATCTAAGACGTGTCTATATTTCTTTCATTTTGCCATGAAGAAGTTGATTTTCTCCAGTATATGGCTGCTAGTGTTGGCTGGTGAGTTCGTAACTCTGAGGTTTTACTGCAACTAGAAGCTGTGTAACCTCCAGAATTTGTTTGGAGGGTCCAAATTTCTGCTGTTAGCTCTGGCTCTCTGACTGCTTCCTCTCCTGAGTTTCTAGATTTTCTGGCAGCAGTGGCTTTTTTTTTTTTTTTTTTTGGAAACACACAAACCTCACAATTTCCCTGTAGCCACCACTAGTGAGTGCTTCCTCTTCTGAATATGGGGCAGCCCTGTAGCTGTGAGACACTCTGCTTTGCTGGAGGGCTGCTCTAATCTATGCTGGTTGCCAGTGGCTCCCAGGGGCCAAAACATCACCCCTGGAGATCACTGCTCTATCAGGGTGTCTCAGCCATACCTTCTATGGGGCAGCAGTGGAGGTGCCTCTGTGCTGGATCTATGCCACTGAAAAATCCCCTTTGCACTGGGTCATCCTAGAGCTGGGTATGTCAGTTCTATGGCCAGAATCTACCAGCGGTGTAGCACAAAGCAGCCACTGGATGGTCTGGCCCAAAATATACATTATTTCCTATTCCAGTTTTTCTTGATAAATGGATTCCTTAATATATTATTATTTATGTTGTCAAATGAATACCACAAAAATATAAAAATGTGCGCGATGTGGGCCAGATGACTGCATTAGAAATTCAAAGACAGACAGATTTAATATATTAGCCTTTCCGGCTACAGTGAGCAAGGAAGGACTTTATATGCCAGAATTGCTAGAATGAGCAGTGAATAAATATATGTGCATCATTGGCTGTAGTGGCTGTTTTAGGAATTGATGCACAATATGGTCTGGGCTTGTTTCCAATCTTTCTGAAAACCATTCTCAAGAACCCAGTAAGATACTGTTTCCAATATTTCTTCCAGTTAAGTAAGGAATAATAACGCTTACCAATGACGCATTCTATTACATGTTCAAAGAAGTTACCAAACATTAACAAAATTAATTCTCATACTACCCCATGAAGTATTATGGCCCCCATTTTACAGATGAGGAGATAAAGGCTTGCCCAAGGTCAGAGATGGAGTTAAAACTCAGGGGGCTACTCTTAGGCTATGTCTACATTACAAGGCACAGCTGCACCGCTGTTAGGTCTCTTGTGTAGTTGCTCTATGAGAGTTCTCCTGTCGGCATAATTAAACCACCCCCAATGAGCAGCGATAGTTATGTTGGCAGGAGAGCGTCTCCCACCAACATACCACTGTCCACACTGATGCTTTTGTCGGTGTAACATATGTTGGTCAGAAAGGTGTTTTTTTCACACCCCGACAGACAAAAGTTTTACTCAAAGTGCTAATGCAGACATAGTCTTAGTTAGGGCTCCCATTGAGAGTGACCAAAAATGTGTTTAAGTCCAACCCTCATTTTGGATCTCATGGCTCTTTCATGGAAAATCCCAGGGGTGAGAGCTAAAGGGGAGGAAATCTCAGTGAACTCTCTCTTGCAGTTTTCTATCCAATTGTTCCACAGACGACAGGTTTGCTCCCACATAGGAAGCAGTTGCAGGTCCCATCCCTAAGCTGCAGTGGATCTTATAGATTCATAAATTCTATGGCTAGAAGGGACCACTGTGATCATCTAGTCTGACCTCCTGTATAACACAGGCCATGGAATTTCACCAAAATTATTCCTAGAGCATATATTTTAGAAAAACATCCAATCTTGATTTAAACATGGTCAGTCATGGAGAATTTGCCATGACCCTTCGTAAATTGTTCCAGTGGTTAATTACCCTCACTGTTAAAAATGCATGTCTTATTTCTAGTCTGAATTTGTCTCGTTTCAACTTCCAGACATTAGATTGTTATATATTAGTCTGCTAGATTGAAAAACCCATTATCAAATATTTGTTCCCCACGGAGGTACTTATAGCTGGTAATCAAAACACCGCTTCACCTTTGTTAAACTAAACTAAAGAGTTGGCTGAAGTTCACAACAAGCAGGTATGACTGAGTCCAGCAGCTGTGCTTTGCTTTCTTTCCAAGGGCAATGAACAGTGTATGCCAGCAGTTACAAGTTATCACACAGCTCTTTCTAAGTAGCACATTTAATCATGATAAAAACATACAGAGAAAATACATAAAAAACAATTAAAAGGTTTTCCACATAGGGGGATCTGCAAGAGGCTAGGGCTATCTGTGCAGAAGCTTTGTACCTCAGCACTGGATCTGTGCCCCCGGAGGACCCTCAGATCCATGGCAGTGCAGCATGGATGTGTGGAATTCCAGTGTGATGAATTTGGAGCTGCCCTGTGATAATGTATGAATGCAATATGTTGGCCTGGTTATAGGGATGTTTTGTGTTTGAATATCTGTGTTTAACTCACTAGGGGTTTGGTCAGGCAGGCAGGAAGGGGGAGATGGCTCCAGATAGCCATCCATCAACAGACACTTTAGAGTCATTAATGGACAATGCCAAACCAATGGCCCTGAGGACTCTGGTCTGATCACCTTCTTCCTGCCTGTGCTCCAGACCAATACTAGTTAGTTAAACCCAGATATTCATACATCAAATCTCCCAATACTCAGACCAACGTAACATTCATAAATCACAGGGCAGCCCCAAATCTATCACACCAATTTCTCTGACACATAAAAGGCCAGAAATAGTTTTTCCCAGCAGGGCAAGTAACACTGTTAGTGTACCAGATTCACTTTAAGAAACTAGGAATTATCTGGGCAGGAGGGAAGAGAGGGGAGCACGCTTCTCATGTTATATATCAACAATCTCATAGGGTTACCATACATCTGGGGTTCCTGGACAGAGACTCTTTTTTAAGCCTGCTTTCTCTGTCCGAGTGGGGTTTTCAAATAACATGAAATATCTGGGGTGACAGAGGATTCTTTTGTAGAGCAGATAAGAGGCAGTTCAGAAAGAACCCCCATTTGGTCTGCTTCCTGATTGGTCCTGATTCTCCTGCGAGCCACAGCTGCTGGATCCCATCCCTGCAGACCACCCTCCCCTACCCAGCCCTGGGGAAGGGGTCCCTTGGGAGGTGCTGAGTGACAGCTGTCACTGCATTCTGGGCTTGTACCAGCTGCCCTGCCACCATGACAGGGAGCAACACTGCCCCACATCTCCAGTGAGTACCCTCACCACAGCTACTCCCTCTGGCACCCCAACTGTACCCTCCCCAGCTCCCCCTTCTCCCTCCAGTTCCCCCCAACTGTAACCCCATGCCCAGCTTCCCCTCCACTCCCCACTTCCACCCCCACAAGTGTCCCCTTTTTGAGAGCCTGAATTATGCGAACCCAAGGAATTATATAGAAAGGGTTATAAATGCTGCTTCTGTGGATGCTAAATTCAGTCATAGTTGAACACTTAGTTCCATACCTGCCTATGTATGTCTCTTGCCCTTCTCTCTTCCTTTGGTAGGAAATCGTAATTAGTTTCTTTTTAGAACCAGCTCTGTGTTTAAAGAGACTGAAGTAGAGCCATGATCCTGTTACATATTTGTGAGGAGGTGCAACAACAGCTTGGAGGGCACCATTTTCTTCAGGCCATCAGAAGTCTCCCACCCAATGCACTGAGACTCCATCAACATTTAGGTCAACTTAATTTTGTAGTATAGACTTGCCCTAAATTACCTCAAAATAAAGCCACCACAGTAATTGAATTGGTTTTAAACGTCCACACTTCATTCCTTGTATCAGCAGTGCATGTCCTCACCAGGAGCCCTTGCATCAATTTATCTGCCAGTATTGGGCACTGCAGAAAAGGCTTCTGAAAGGCAGCAACAGTTGATTAAGTCAGTGGCTCTCAACCTTTCCAGACTACTGTACCCCTTTCTGGAGTCTGATTGGTCTTGCATACCCCCATATTTCACCTCACTTAAAGTACTTGCTTGCAAAATCAGACATAAAAACACAAAAGTTTCACAGCCCACTATTACAGACAAATTTATTTATTTTGTAATTATATGGTAAAAATGAGAAACTAAGCAGTGTAGAGCATACAGAGCATTATAAACAAGTCATTGTCTGTACGAAATTTTAGTTTGTACTGACTTCGCTAGTGCTTTTTATGTAGCCTGTTGTAAAACTAGGCAAATATCCAGATAAGTTGATGTACCCCCTGGAAGACCTCTGTATCCCACCAGAGATATGCATAGGTACTGGAACTAGGGATGCTGCCACACCCTGTGGCTTGAAGTGGTTTTGATTATATTCAGGGTTTCCAGTTTGGTCCAATGGTTCTCAGCACCCCCACTATAAAAATTGTTCCAGCACCTCTGGGAGTATGCATACTCCTAGTTGAGAGCCACTGATGTAAGCAATCCAGTGTCTACATTGACACTGACTTGACCTAACTACATTGACTTAAGCACTACGGCTCTCACAGAGGTGGAGTTATTAAGTCGGTGTAGTGGGCGAGTTATATCATTTTAATATAGATGCTTACAGTGAGGTCAACGTAGTGTAGTGTGGACCAGGCCTTACTTCTTCTATCCACTTCCAATTGGGAAGCCTAGGGTTGGGTGGGCTCTGAAGCCCTAGCAGTAATGTCTATACAACTATTTTTAGCACTGTAGTCTGTCAACTTGGGCTCTGAGGGTATGTCTACACTGCAGTTATAAACCCATGACTTGCCTGTGCCTGCTGGCTCAGTCTCCCGGGGCTCAGGCTGCAGTGATGTTTCATTGTACTGTAGACTTCTGGGCTTGGGCTGCAGCCTGAGCTCTGGGACCCTCCAACTCGCAGGGTCCTAGAGTCTGGGCTCCATCCTGAGACTGAAAGACTACAATGCAACTAAACTGCTCCACTGCCTGAGCCCCACAAGCACAAGTCAGCTGGCACGGGCCAGTCACGGGTGTCTAATTGCAGTGTAGACATACCCTGAGGCCACTGCCATAGGCTGCCACTTGCTGTGTGGACACCCTAAGAAGCTGGCTTAGGGAAGAAGGGTTGAATGGGTTCTCAGCAGTTGCCCAGAGCGGAGATGCTGACAGAGACAAACTGAGGGCTTGGGTATACTTACATTTATAAAATGCATCCGATGAAGTGAGCTGTAGCTCACGAAAGCTCATGCTCAAATAAATTGGTTAGTCTCTAAGGTGCCACAAGTCCTCCTGTTCTTTTTGTGAATACAGACTAACACGGCTGCTACTCTGAAAGCTTACATTTTATAGCGCTCTAACTTTCTCCTCAGGGGAGTGAAAATTCACCCCCCTGAGTGCAGCAAGTCAGAGCGCTTTAAAGCTGGTGTAAACAGGCTCTGAGCGCTGGGAGCTAATCCCCTCGTGGAGGTGGACTACCAGCTCTCTCCCAGTGCTCGTGCACAACCACGCTCGCACTTCAAAGCACTGCCGCGACAGCGCTCTGAAGTTTCCAGTGTAGCCATGCCCTGAGAAAGAGAGACTCAGGGCTTGTCTATGCTTACAGTGCTGCAGCAACGCAGTTGCACTGGTGCAGCTGCACTGCTGTAGCGTTTGTTCAAGACGCTACCTACGCCAACAGGAGAGCTTCGCCCCAGAGGCAGTCACTGTGTTGACAGGATAAGCCCTCCTGCTGAGATAGTACTGTCTACACACATCCCAGATTTTCCACACCCGAGTGACATAGTTATGCGGACATATGTTGGTAGTGTGTAGACCAAGCCTTGGAAACTGCAGCAAGTAGTTTGTATCTCCGAGTCCAGAGGTAACTGGGCTGAATAGAACTTACCAAAGCTTGCAAGGAAAAATTAAAGTTTTTAGGAGAGGACAAATATTATTCATCAATTTTCCTGAACATAAAAACTGTTTCCTTCTGTAATAAGGATAAGTTAGGGACCAGAACCTCAGCTAGTGTAATTGACATAGCCCACCGAAATAAATAGAGCTACGCCAATTTACTCCTCTGCAGGATCTGGCCAAATGTCCCTATTTGTAGTTTTTTTACAGCTATTGTTTTGTTTCCTTAGTTTGCAGTAAAGAATGTTTGAAATAGTATAAAATGTATAATTTCTTAACTTCTCCCTGATTATTCATAGTCAAGACTGATAACCCAGGGTGGATTAATGTAAAAATGAACCTGTGATAATATGCTACTTTCTTACAACTGATATAGATGTGTCAGGGAGACAACTTTTTGCCCTGAGGGAATAATATAAACAAAACAGGAGTGTAGTAAAAGCACTCTTAAATGATCTTCTAGGAAAAAAGCCAATACATTTTTCAGCTAGAACAAGCCAGCTATGACAAAATTATGTAAATATATACAAGACGAAAATAGAAAGGGACTATTAAATCATTGACTGTAGCCCATCCTTTAGACTCAGCCAGAGCAGAATTATTTTGTATAAAAAATTTTCTAGTGATTTGTGTAGATGACCATGATAAGTATCTCAAGCTAAGGGACAATTTCACCATAGTTTAAGGAAAATTTCGGAGGCGTTTGGGGTGGGGGTGGGGGGAAATCACATGGAGCCAAAGAGAGACAATCCTTAAAATGAAGAGAAAATGTCTCTAAACATCAATTGGTGTCAGGAAAAAATGTGACAGACAGGGAGAGAGAAATCCCTTAGTGACATTACAATCTACTAAAAACTTAGTTATTCAAAATTCTATACAAACAGCCACCACAAATATCTCAAGCTAGATGTCAGTGATATCACAAAAAGAAAAGGAGTACTTGTGGCACCTTAGAGACTAACCAATTTATTTGAGCATAAGCTTTCTGTAGCTCACGAAAGCTTATGCTCAAATAAATTGGTTAGTCTCTAAGGTGCCACAAGTCCTCTTTTTCTTTTTGCGAATACAGACTAACACGGCTGCTACTCTGAAACCAGTGATATCACAGTAATTCCCTAGTCAAACCTCAGTCCTGTGACAGTCACATACTGGTACATTACACATAAAAGAAATGATGTTATCAAGCAGCATTCCAGTTGCATCAGAAAAATAGTGGTGAATCAGACAGGCTTTATAAAAAAAATAAGTTCCTGAGTTCTAAAAATTAAAAACCTCTTAGAAGTACATCAGCATTACTAAAAGATTAGTATAATAGTAATAGGGGAATGCACGATATACCTTTCATCAGAGACAACAGCTTTGGGTTGCTGCCCATCCTAGTTTTTTCAGGGGAGTCTTAATTTTGAAGGAATTATCCCATGACCGGCAATCCAATTAAAATATTCTGACATTTACTGTTAGCTGGTGAAACAATGTTTATCTGTAGTTCTATTGCAATGTAACAGAATGTTGTCTTGCAACACTGAATGTCAACACATCATCTGATTTGCTGAATTCAGAAAGGCAATTTAACATTGTGGATTCAACATTTAATTCTGGAATACCACCTTTTACAGAGGTGTGAGGCTGACAGACCACTCAGTTTGGAGCCAGACCATTTCACTTGTGTGTGAATATCAAAGAAATGTTAAATGTATTAGTATGCATGGACCAATTCACTTGTTTTAGTTCAAAGGGAATGTTAATGACATTGTCTTCACTTATCTATAAACCTGTTGATTGCCATCACATTACATTATGTATAGCCCAGTAATTAAATAATCTTAGATCAAAGTGTGTGTATATTAAGGCGTTAGAACTGCACAAATATTTCATGGGGCCTAATTGGGAGAGGAGAAAGAGGCACAAACAGACAAAGTGACTTGCCCAAGGTCACACACCAGTTCAATGGTAGAACTGGAAAGAGAACCCACATATTCTGCATCCCAGTCTAGTGCCACAGTCACTGGAGTATGCTGCCTCTAATACCCCAGTTCTTTTATCAATTTGAAATAACTCACACTCCACTAAAAGAAAAGGAGTCCTTGTGGCACCTTAGAGACTAACCAATTTATTTGAGCATGAGCTTTCGTGAGCTACAGCTCACTTCATCAGATGCATACCGTGGAAACTGCAGCAGACTTTATATATACACAGAGAATATGAAACAATACCTCCTCCCACCCCACTGTCCTGCTGGTAATAGCTTATCTAAAGTGAGCATCAGGTTAGGCCATTTCCAGCACAAATCCAGGTTTTCTCACCCTCCACCCCCACACACAAATTCACTCTCCTGCTGGTGATAGCCCATCCAAAGTGACAACTCTTTACACAATGTGCATGATAATGAAGTTAGGCCATTTCCTGCACAAATCCAGGTTCTCTCACTCCCTCACCCCCCTCCAAAAACCCACCCCCATACACACACAGACTCACTCTCCTGCTGGTAATAGCTCATCCAAACTGACCACTCTCCAAGTTTAAAACCAAGTTAACAGAACTCCACTAGCCGTCACCTTCAGCCCCCAACTAAAACCCCTCCAACGCATTATTAAGGATCTACAACCTATCCTAAAGGATGACCCAACACTCTCTCAAATCTTGGGAGACAGGCCAGTCCTTGCCTACAGACAGCCCCGCAACCTGAAGCAAATACTCACCAACAACCACATACCACACAACAGAACCACTAACCCAGGAACTTATCCTTGCAACAAAGCCCGTTGCCAATTGTGCCCACATATCTATTCAGGGGACACCATCACAGGGCCTAATAACATCAGCCACACTATCAGAGGCTCGTTCACCTGCACATCCACCAATGTGATTTATGACATCATGTGCCAGCAATGCCCCTCTGCCATGTACATTGGTCAAACTGGACAGTCTCTACGTAAAAGAATAAATGGACACAAATCAGATGTCAAGAATTATAACATTCATAAACCAGTCGGAGAACACTTCAATCTCTCTGGTCACGCAATCACAGACATGAAGGTCGCTATCTTAAAACAAAGAAACTTCAAATCCAGACTCCAGCAAGAAACTGCTGAATTGGAATTCATTTGCAAATTGGATACTATTAATTTAGGCTTAAATAGAGACTGGGAGTGGCTAAGTCATTATGCAAGGTAGCCTATTTCCTCTTGTTTTTTCCTACCCCCCCCCCCAGATGTTCTGGTTTAACTTGGTTTTAAACTTGGAGAGTGGTCAGTTTGGATGAGCTATTACCAGCAGGAGAGTGAGTCTGTGTGTGTATGGGGGTGGGTTTTTGGAGGGGGGTGAGGGAGTGAGAGAACCTGGATTTGTGCAGGAAATGGCCTAACTTCATTATCATGCACATTGTGTAAAGAGTTGTCACTTTGGATGGGCTATCACCAGCAGGAGAGTGAATTTGTGTGTGGGGGTGGAGGGTGAGAAAACCTGGATTTGTGCTGGAAATGGCCTAACCTGATGCTCACTTTAGATAAGCTATTACCAGCAGGACAGTGGGGTGGGAGGAGGTATTGTTTCGTATTCTCTGTGTATATATAAAGTCTGCTGCAGTTTCCACGGTATGCATCTGATGAAGTGAGCTGTAGCTCACGAAAGCTCATGCTCAAATAAATTGGTTAGTCTCTAAGGTGCCACAAGGACTCCTTTTCTTTTTGCGAATACAGACTAACACGGCTGTTACTCTGAAACCTGTCACACTCCACTGGTTTAGAGTGAACAGAACTGAACAGGAGGTGGGCTGCAATGGCCAATCACATCACAGAAGAAAAAAATCTCATCAAATTCAGAATGCCACTCACAAAGGCCTGAAATTTGTACATTGGTAATAGATCTCACAGATTGGGAGCCAGTGATATAACTCATGCACTAATGGAGATATTTGAGTGAAGGGGAACAAATTCAGTGGTGGAACCTAAGTTCTACAATTGTGCTGTGAACCCCAGTCACAACTGAGAGTCACAATAGAGTGCAATTCACCCCTCTACAGAGGGCCAACACATGTGCTATACACCACTTATGTCCCACTTAAACTCTCCTTGGATTTCACCTAATAGGGAATAGAGCACAATTTAAAAAGTCATTACCACTCACACCTATGTGATCCAAAAAAGTCACATATTAGAAAGAAAGGTAAACTAAAAAATAAATCAAGCTGTATTAGGAAAAAGTTAGCTATTTAAATGGCATAGTAATCAAATCACAGGGCTGTCTTGGAATATAGGAATTGCCAGACTGGATCAGACCTGAGGTCCAGCTAGTCCATTATGAAATCACAGACCAGGGCCAGCACTAGATGCTTCAGCAGAAATTGCAAGAGACCTGGGAGTAGGTAGTTATGGGAAAATCTGACCTCAAGGAAAGTTCTGTTCTCCAGTGGTCACAGGTTGCCTTATGCCCTGATGCTGACTTCCTTACCCTCATTCAAGATTCCCATGTGAGCAGATTGAAAAAATATTTGACAAAAAATGGCTTTATGGGAAAAAAAGTTTTTGCAAAACATTTTCAAACATTTTTTTGTTTTAACAAAAGGAAACAAAATTTCATTGCTGTTTCCAAAACCCTTAAAAATGCTCAGTTTTTATTTTTTAAATCAAAAAACATTTTTTTTTTGTAAATTTCCCACTAAAACAAAATAAAATGCAACAACAAAATCCTCTTTCGACCAGCCCTGGTTCTGATATGTGGCTTTCTGAATTCTAGGAGAGAAGAAAGGCCAGTTAGCATAAACAGGGCCTTTTTCATAATCTGACCTTGTAAACTAACTCTTTTCTACTGTGGCAGTTTTTGTAGTGATCACATCCTTGTATGGCTGAACTGTCTTTTCTTATTTGACATTTTTATATAAAAAATATTTTGGCACAGACACAATATATCACACAAGTATTATCTGCACATGATATACGGCAAATATGCAAGATTAAATTGAGCTGTAGAGTGCAATAACTCTATCTGTGTGTGGGGGGCATTGTATTAATTTAGATGGAATAAATGGACCAAAGATGTTAACCTAACCCACTCTCTGTCCAATATTAAACAGTGTTAAACAAGGTTCAGGGTTTGGTATAGAGACCTCAGCCTACTTAGTACCATGGCAAACACACCTTTAAACATCCTTTTAACTTTTTCTTAAAGATACAGAAGAGAAGAAAAAACAGTGCAAGTATTTGAAATGTAAAGCACTCAATAAGGCTTTTATTTTAAAAAACATCCCTTGGTCCCTTTCCCTTTAGCTGGAGGGAGTTTTAGAAAGAAAAAACCCATATTTGACAGTTTCGTAGAAGATAACAAAGATGGTGATAACTGTCCTTTTGGGAAAAAGAGAAGTTAGTTGAGATGGGCTGGAGCTGTTGTTGTTGCTCTGGTTGTTAAAATCCATTTCTGGTAGTATTCGGGATTCAGCTGGGATTCACTTTGGGAGCTGATCATGGTGGCAATGTTATTTGGGTCCCTCTCTCTTTAGTTCAGTCTGGTCAGGTCTTCTCTCAGGATGAGGGTGATGAAGGCCTGGGCTTCAGGAACCAAGGGTGGTAGCCATGGTGGTAAAGCTCACTCCAGTTGTGCACATCGATTCTTCTCTATTTCCCACCTCCCCTCTTAGAGGAGGAAACAAAAAAAAAGGACCCACAAAGGGAATGGTGAGTAGACTAGCCCATCCCCTCATTATTTTGTCCACCAGTTAGGCCTACTGTCAGACACACCAATTTTGGTTAATTAATTTCTGATTCCATATCTTCTGTTTTTAACCAAGCATGATTTAACATAACCCTTAAGTTATATCAGTAGGCCTTTTTGTTTAAACTAATTCAATTTCTCTCCCCCATCAAAATTTGTTATAGGTTATTGTGCCATTTTATGAACTTTTACATACTTTTCACAGTTGAGCTTACAGTGGGTAAGTTTGTAGGCCCAATTACTAAAAGAGGGGCCACATCAAATGTAGGACTGATCTCGTATTTTCTAATAATTCTGTATAGGGTATTTTGGTTCCAGGTTCCTCATTATAGACTAACCTCTCAAACATCAGATTAGATGCAGGTTGAAAGAAGGTCCACAACAACATCTCATATGGTAGAGTTTCACTTCCTACTAGGATAGTGAGCCACCATTTCCTTACCAAAAAATTACTAGACTGGGGGGGAAATATTTTAGTATGTACAGTAGTTAGTAATGAGTATTCCTTAGGAATAAAATACATTTATAAGTATTTTACAAGTAACTTTTCTCCTATTTAACTGTACCAATGCTAGATAATAACATGAGTCAGGCCCATACTAGGGCAGAGGATGATGGGAGTGAGTCAGTATCATGGCATGAAGTGAATAATCTTCCAGCATGGCCTAAGGTGATTCAGATCATAACCTCTCTTTTTTTGCGAGGGCATACTTTATGCATGTGTAAGCCACACACCTCCTGGGTGTGGTGTTCTTTCCCATCTAGTGGCACCGAGACCACTTAGAGAGCGTTAAATGAGTCTGCTCTACAGCCTTAGCTAAGAGTCGGCTGGCTTTTAGCTCATGCAGTAGAGGCTCATGCATGAAGCTCCCAAGGTCCCCAGTTCAATCCTGACCGTTGACGACCAGGTTCCATCAGCGTTACATACATACAAGGGTCAGTAGGGTGGTTAAAGATGCCATGACACTTTCAACAAGATTAAAAGTGTTTACCCTAATGTCCTGATTACACTCCATATTCTTCCCACCTAAACATTATGCGATCATGTAATTAAAGACTGTAACATGACACACATTCATAAGGGGCAGAATTAAGATTTTGTAACAGGCTTGGAACTGCACAGGCAACTGTGATTCAGGTGATTCCTAACTTTTAAGGGCTTGGCTTTGTAACCTTAAAAATGTCCTTTAATGTCGTTTTTAAGGTTGCATAGGCAACCTTAATTCTGACATTTCCTAATTTCTGAATGCTTGACTTTGAAACCTTAATAATGTTCTTTTAACATAATTTGTATGCGTACATTAAAAATACATTGTTACTAACAAGTCACATGCCAGCCATCACTGTGATCACTTTTCTTGTACATTGTAAGCTCTTTGGGACGGCCACTGTCTTCCTGAATGTCTGTACAGAATCTAGAACATTTTCAAAGCTACTTATAAAATAAGACCATTTCTGGGGGCTGGCCAGGAGTAAGTTGAAGATCTCATGATGTTTTTCAAAAGAAAAAGGGGATCAACTTTTGCTGTCCTGGCCAGAATTCCCTCTCAATGAAACATGTACTAACATCCCAGGTTGTCTGAGAGCTATTGCTCAGCATGTAAAGGCTGACACATATGCTACATGCACTTATGAGTAGGGTAACCAAATGTCCCGATTTTATAGGTACAGTCCCAATATTCAGGGCTTTGTCTTATATAGATGCCTATAACCCTGTCCTGATTTTTCATCTGGTCACCTTACTTATGAGGAACTGTCACCTCAGATATTTGTTTCAGTTAAATCATTGATTTCATAGGTCTACCATTTGTGCTACAGTATTATTCCCAAGAAATGACTGATAGGACACAAGCAAGGTTAGTCTCTAAGGTGCCACAAGTCCTCCTTTTCTTTTTGCGAATACAGACTAACACGGCTGTTACTTCTGAAGCTAGAGTATGGAAATGTCACGCATTACTATTAAAAGATACTTTGTTCATTCTATGCATATAAAAACTCATTCCTCTTTAAAATTTTATCAAGCTTCAGATATATCTAAGAACACAATAAGGGAAATGATAAAATCTGTAAGCAGGGATTTTGTTATTTCCTTTTAGGCTTGTCACTAGCAGTCCCCTACACCTGCCAACCTCTCTAGGCCTCTAGACTTGTCCCTTTGCTCCACTGTGATTGCAGCAAGCACTTGGCAACATACACTTGGCAGCATCTTTTGGCAGCCCTGCTCCCTCAAGTATTTGACAGAGTGCTCCAGACTGAATACCTTTAACTCCACTCTACTTCGCTAAGGTAAGAGTTTAATTTTCCTTTTCTTCAGAAAGGCTCACAACAATTTGCTCCCATAATAGCTAGTAAACCAAATTGTCTTAAATAAAGCAAATTTTCTTTAACAAAGAAAGCAGAAAGCTAATCAAGGTATATACAGGAACATTGGTTCTCATAATTTATCCACATTGCACATATATAATATTTTCAATTAGCTAGACTGTTCAAACTTAATATACAGTGGGTAAAACTCTCCTCTCATTTATTCCTTTGAAGGTGTGTGAACAACAGTATATTATGGCATTGAATTTCCCCAGTTGGAATGCGTTATAGCTACAGGTGGTTACAAATCAAACAAAAGTCCATTTACTTCATAGGTTAACTAGAACACTATTGCAGTTCAAAGCCAACTGATAATCAGTTCTCTCAGGTGAGGACCAAACGATCACAGCCCATACAGCATACCATATGATGCGGCAGTTTTTGGACTGTACTAGCGTTTGGTAACATTAAGTATGAACTGGGTGGCCTAGCTTCTGGTGAAGTGTGCTCAGACTGAGCTGATATGCACACATCTTGTAGTTTCTTCCTCTCTGAATTCTGTCACCTGCCCCATAGGTGACTGGAACATCTGCTGTACATTCACATTCTCCCTCATTTCTAATGATTGCTCCTGTTGTGCCTTCTACATTTAGCCCCTGCAAGTCCTTGACTCACGTTACTTGATGACTGTTTGACTTGTTCACCCAGCATTCCCCATAGTCAGAGTGAGGGGTGTATGTTTTTGAAGTGAACGCAGTGGTGACTGGCAGCTAGGGTAAATTGTAAACTCAAGAATGTGAGTGGGAAGGTCAGTCAAGCAGGATTTAATATTGTGGATTCTGGCTCCTGTCCTAAAATATCAAGACCAACCCTGCTCTCGGTCTGGCTTTGAGCAGAGTCCAAGAGTTGGGTTGGTGTTGAGATTTCCATACATTTCTCAACATCCATAAATGCGTGCTTTGAAAGACATAGAAAATCCACTCTATATCCAGCAGTCAGATGAAGCCATCTGTGGAACTTGCTGGAGTATGGTCTGCAAAAACATCAGTAGTGAGGGAAAAAAAGGTTGTTTTTAAAAGTTAGCAAGTTCTATATAAGGTTAAAAACATTATTTTAAAAAGTTAGGGGTGGATAGAAGGCGGGAAGCTTTGGGGTGAGATGAGCAAGAGATGAAAGTGAGGGGAACAACACGAAGAAGCAACTTTGCTCATGCTCTCACATTTTCCCTGTTAGAAATTGGTGAGCTCAAAGGAGGGGAAGAGGTCAGCTGTGATCCTAAACAGGAGGAACAAAACAATCTTCAAGGAGATTGCGGCCCTGCTGTGGGGGAGGAAGGATAAACATACCAGCCCTTTAATTTTTGTAGTGTGAGCAGCTAGAAATTGGACCAACAAATTCCTGGCAGCTCAACAACAGCTGGTGATCTGCCTGGCAACAGGGCTGGCAATTTGCTAGCACCCGGTGATCTGCCCAGCAACAGGCTTGAGAGCTTCATGTACATCAGCTGATCAATGGATATCTGTTATCTTACTAATCAGATTAGTGTGAAATGTAAAATAAATAAATAAGTGTTATCAGTCAAGACACAGTGGAATGTGAACCCAGAACATAACTATGGACCTGATTCAGCAAAGCTCTTAACCATAAGTTAAAGTTTCATAGAAGCCGATGGGAATTAAATTCCTATTTAAAGCTAAGTACATGTTTAAGTGCTTTGCTGAATCATGGTCTGTATACCTGGCATAATGCATAATGCTATCTGTGATAACAAACACTATAGTTAAGGTTGCAGAGAAACTTCCCTGTTTTCTCTTGCTTATATTTATGAAAAATTCTCTTTTAGGGCTGCAGCTGTGTTAGTCTGTATTCACAAAAAGAAAAGGAGTACTTGTGGCACCTTAGAGACTAACAAATTTATTTGAGCATAAGCTTTCGTGAGCCACGAAAGCTTATGCTCAAATAAATTTGTTAGTCTCTAAGGTGCCAAGCCACGAAAGCTTATGCTCAAATAAATTTGTTAGTCTCTAAGGTGCCACAAGTACTCCTTTTCTTTTTGTGAATACAGACTAACACGGCTGCTACTCTGAAACCTGTCTTTTAGGGCTGAAACTTTCCAAACTTAGGCTGAACCCAAGTGTCCTAAATATAAAGGGAAGGATAAACACCTTTAAAATCCCTCCTGGCCAGAGGAAAAACCCTTTCACCTGTAAAGGGTTAAGAAGCTAGGATAACCGCACTGGCACCTGACCAAAATGACCAATGAGGAGACAAGATACTTTCAAAGCTAGAGGGGGGGAGAAACAAAAATTTCTCTGTCTGTGTGATGCTTTTGCCGGGAACAGAAAAGGAATGGAGTCTTAGAACTTAGTAAGTAATCTAGCTAGATATACGTCCGATTCTGTTTTGTTTAAATGGCTGATAAAATAAGCTGTGCTGAATGGAATGGATATTACTGTTTTTGTGTCTTTTTGTAACTTAAGGTTTTGCCTTGAGGGATTCTCTATGTTTTGAATCGGATTACCCTGTAATGTATTTACCATCCTGATTTTACAGAGGTGATTCTTTTTACTTTTTCCTTCAATTAAAATTCTTCTTTTAAGAACCTGATTGCTTTTTCATTGTTCTTAAGATCCAAGGGTTTGGGTCTGTGTTCACCTATGCAAATTGGTGAGGATTTTTATCAAGCCTTCCCCAGGAAAGGGGGGGTAGGGTTTGGGGAGAATTTTGGGGGGAAAGACGTTTCCAAGCGGGCTCTTTCCCTGTTATATATTTGTTAGACGCTTGATGGTGGCAGCAATAAAGAGCAAAAGGTAAAATAGTTTGTATCTTGGGGAAGTTTTAACCTAAGCTGGTAAAAATAAACTTAGGGGGTTTTCATGCAGGTCCCCACATCTGTACCCTAGAGTTCAGAGTGAGGAAGGAACCTTGACACCCAAGGATGAGGGTTTTTTTCCTTCCAATTTAAGGAAAATCTCTCAGGCCGTTACTGAGTTACTGAGAAAGGAAAAAAATATAAACACCTTTTCAGAATGAAAAAAAGAATAGTTATGTTTTCCCGTTGGGTTTTCCCCTCTTTCTTCTCACTTCTAATTTAAGAACAACTATAGCACTGAACATGTGGCTATTCTCTTTGAGGGATAGTATAATAAAGGATATTACTCTATTCTATAGCAATGGTCCAAAACACTAACTCTTTCAATAATAACGCTATAGTGGCTGTGGTAATGACTGTAGGATAATGTATTTGTTTAAAACAAAAAGTTTGAGAAGAAAGTTATGTTCTTCAGAACATATTCAATAGACAACTACTAAGATATTTATAGGGTTGGCAGAATATGATTTTGATAATTTTGATCAATATTGTTAAAGCATTTTTTCTATTTTTACTGATTTAATTTTCACTGTTGAACAAAATTAGGAGTTTTAAACTTTTTAAAAATTTTACCTATTTAAATGATCACAGTTTTGGGAAATTATGGAGATTGAGAGAGTAATAATATAATGACAGTAGGTGATGACATTCCAACAGTCTACATTTTATAACCATTACAACACAAATTGTCAACATCATACATCAAAATATACAAACAGCATTTTACTTTGCCTATCTGTAAATTTTGATAATTTATCAATGGAAATATTTGTCAGTTTTTCTGTGTACAGTAAAAACAACAAGGAGTCCAGTGGCACCTTAAAGACTAACAGATTTATTTCACTGTGTATAGATATTTATTGACATTTACCTCTAGAAATCTAATCCTTCCAAGCCTAGATATTTGGCAGAGTTTAAAGAAGCCCTGAGCACAGAGTGACAACAATAAGGGAAGAGAGAGTTACACATTTTCTAGACAAGAAGAGAAATCATCTCTTAGACTGCTAAGACAATTTGCATTAGGGAACCTGGAAATGTCTTACTGGGTATGTCTACACTGCAATTAGACACCGGTGGCTGGCCTGTGCCAGCTGACTTGGGCTAGTGGGGCTTGGGTTTCAGGGCTGTTTAATTGCGGTGTCGACATTCCAACTGGGGCTGCAAACAACCTCTGGGACCCTCCCATCTCGCTGGGTCCTAGAGCCAGGACTGCAGCCCAAGCCTGGATGTCTACACCACACTTAAACAGCCCCGTAAGCCCAAGCCCCTTAGCCTGAGTCAACTGATATGGCCACCCATGGGTTTTTCATTGCTGTGTAGACATACCCACTGAAAATCACACCAAAGCTCTCCCTCAAAACTTCATCCGATGAAGTGAGCTGTAGCTCACGAAAGCTTATGCTCCGCCTCAGTGGAGCTACACTGATTTATGCTAGCTGAGGATCTGGCTCACCATGGCAGAAGCTACAAGTATGGTTGAGATGTGATATCTTGCCTTCAGTGACCCGGCAGGGGAGTAGCACCAAAGATGGTTCCTCTTCACTCCCTCTCTGGCAGCAGCACAGGGCCAGCTCCCCTTCACTCATCCAGCGGAGGAGCAACACCCTTGGGCCATCTTTAAGTCCTAGAGTGGCATAAGCACCTTAAGCTCCTTTATAAGCTTTAAGTGCCTAAGTCTTCAAAGCTGCTTAAAGCCATTAAAGCTATTTAAGCAGCTTAAGGCATTGTAGACTCTTGGCATGTTGTTTGAGGTTGTAGCATAATGTCCTAGCCTGTGAAACAGCCAGTCCACCCCTGAGTAAATAGGTTTGAACAGAGAAATAGCTAAACTGGATCTGACCTTGTAAACTCAACCTGGCTAAGTTTTGATTGTTTATTTTTTAACTTCTCTTTTCACTCTGTGGAATTAAAGCTGTCCTTGAGAACAAGACACGTTTGGCCTTTTGCCATGGAGTTCCAGTAGTCCTTTAGTCATCTATGAATGCCAGGGAGAAACTCTGCAGACCTCAGTGAATCTGAACTCACAGCTGTTACTGTCTGTCACAGGTCCAGATGACCACCCCAATTCTCGTCACTCACCGGATTGCTGTGTGGGGAACCAGCCATTGAGTCCCCGAGTGTTTTAAGATTCCTGAATCTGAATGCAGTTCAGGCACTGTTGCTGTCTTTGGGCCCCTGGGCACACTCTCTGGCATCCCCTCCTGAAAGCTGCAACCATGTGGACACTTGCCCAGCCAGCCTCTTGAACCCATGCTTACCCTTCCAACTCTCCCCAAAGCAAACACATCCTATCCCAGACTTCTACCTCAAGATGTGAGCCTTCCGGTTTACCTCTTAAAGGGAACATGTGATAGGAGTAGCATATAACACACAGACACTTAGCACAGGATTTTACAGTACTTTTGCTCTCTTTAATAGCATAAAAATTACACAGATATATTCAAAAATAATACACCCTCCTCGCACTTCCCTGCCTTGGTATCCTCACCACTCCAGAGCATTCTCTGGGGTGGGATCAGGGTTGTATGGGGCCATCCAGTTTCCTCTGCTACAGTGCATGCCTTGAGTTCTGAAATGTGGTGCCTTCTCCTCCCCTCTCCCTGAGCTTGCCCCTTTTGGTCTTGGCTTGTTTGTCTCCTTCCCCCTTCTGCCCAAACTTCCTGCGTGTCTAAGTCTTCCCCTTGTGAGTCCTTTTATAACCTTCTGTTTGGTCACCTCTCTCTCTTTGTCCTGCTTGGGGGATTTCCACTCTCTCTACTTCCTCCTCCCTTCTGACCACAGGAAGAAGTATCTTCTCCTAGGCTCCAGCAAACTCACTGTCCAAAAGTGCTTCACCCAAAAACAGGTGGTCTTTGAGTTCTAAAGATCCACCATTGTACCTGGTCAGGGAGATACATACTTAAGGCTTGTCAGCAATGGTGGACATAGAGACAGAGGTTGATCCCAGGAAGAAGAGCTCTGTGTAGCTTGAAAGCTTGTCTCTGTCACCAACAGAAGTTGGTCCAATAAAAGACATTAACTTACCCACCTTGTCTCACACAGATAGAGGCACATTCATTATACAGCAATTTTCATAGCGACAACTTCATAACATCAATGAGAATTCATAAATTGTAATATTAAGTTCCTGAAATCACCACAGTCACATTCATCCTCTTGAATAAAACGTCAAACTAGTAATCCATCTAGTTGAAAAGATATTAGTACACCTCTCATTTGATATTTAAAAATCATGGATATCTTTAAAAGAACATGAAAACCATGAAAGTCATGGCCAAATTTAGAAGGCAAATCTTTAGCCACTTTTAGATATGGACTAAAACCAGAGCCGTGCATTTGAACATATAAATTTTGGGAAAGTTCTTCATGTATTTTAGATATCATAATCTGGAATCACTGTGCTTCCTGCATGTTAACTAGTGAAAGCAAAGGCATCAAGTAGATGCTCTGCTATCTCTCTTCAAGTCTCTGCTTTGCATAAGCTTGGAAAATTGGTCTTATACTTCTGAGGCCTGGTCTACACTAGGAGTCCATTGCTGATTTAGTGATACCAGTATGCTATACCAGCAAAGCAGTCCTAGTATGGATGCATCTTATATTGTGCTTTATATTCCAGCCTCCCTGTGGGAAATGAGTTATACCTGCAGAAGTGTAGTGTCACAGACCTGAGTGAACTCCCCCTTGCTGGGCTCTCACCAGGCTGCTGTGCTTGGATCCAAACCTAGGATCTGATGTGTTTCTGAGCGCCCCTGGGTCTCAGCAGGCTTCATCCATTCTCTTTCTTTGGCCTCTAGGCTTACTTCCTGGACTTAGACTCTCTGTCTGGTATCACTTCTCAGGAGACCCCAAATACAGCTGCCCTGTGCCCCAGGACCAGTGATGATTCCCCAAGACACCCCAGTAGCTCATGCACACTCTTTCCCCGAACTTTGTCCATGTGGGTACTCTGGTTTATAGTTTAACCCCTTGGAAACATGTGATAGTTGAAGCAAGAAAACACAGACCTTGCCAGAGGAATTCTAAACCTATCACACTTTACTCATAGACATCACAAGAGATATTCAGATCTATGCAAAATAAGAAACACCTGCATGAAAATCCCTGCCTTACTTTACTCACCATTCTAAGAGCCCTTTGAGATTCACTCAGTGTCTATTCAGGAAGTCCAGGATTCTGCTCTATCCCCTCTCCTTTCTTCCTTACTCCAGCTCAGTTTTGCCTTCTTATTCTGTTCACTGAGACACAGCTACTCAGAGCACACCATGCCATTTTATAACTTCCAGTGGTGTCTGTCAGGTGACCTCTCTCATCTGCTTCAAGTGCCCATTAGGTGACCAAAATCTCCCATCAGGTGATTTGTTGCTTGGTTACCAGCCCACCTGGGAGAAGAGGACTTCCTTCGGTGGTAGTCAGTCCTTTATCTGAGGGTGCTTCCATTTGAATGGAAGGTCACCAAGGTTTAATGACCCTCCATTGTTAGCCCTCTGCTAGGTGCAAGAATTTCTCCTAATACCTCTTATGTATTTCAAGCTTGATATGAAGGCTACAGCACCAAGGTGAAAGCACAGAACAGATTTACAATCAAAATGGCCTTCACAAAAAAATAAATACAAATAAAAACAAAATGGAGGTTGCAGATTGATACAGATAATATGCAGACATATATTAATTAGGGCTGTCAAGTGATTAAATTAATTGCGATTAAAAAAAATTAATCGCAATTAATCGTGCTGTTAAAGAATAATTGAAAAATATTTAAATAAATGGTATTCTGTTTTCTACATTTTCAAATATATTGATTTCAATTACAATGCAGAATACGTGTACAATGCTTAATTCATATTTATTTTTTATTACAAATATTTGCACTGTAAAAAACAAAGAAAAAATATTTTCCAATTCACCTAATACAAGTACTGTAGTCCAATCTCTTTATCATGAAAGTTGAACTGACAAATCTAGAATTATGTACAAAAAAATCCCTGCATTCAAATATAAAACAATGTAAAATGTTAGAGCCTACAAGCCCACTCAGTCCTACTTCTTGTTCAGCCAATCGCTCAGACAAACAAGTTTGTTTACATTTGCAGAAGATAATGCTGCCCACTTCTTGTTTACAATGTCACCTTAAAGTGAGAACAGGCGTTTGCATGGCACTGTTGTAGCTGGCGTCATAAGATATTTACATGCAAGAAGAGGTAAAGATTCAAATGTCCCTTGATTCTTCAACCACAACTCCACAGGACATATGACCATGCTGATGATGGGTTCTGCTCAATAACGATCCAAAGCAGTATAGACCAACGCATGTTCATTTTCATCATCTGAGTCAGATGCCAAAAGCAGAAGGTTGATTTTCTTTTTTGGTGGTTTGGGTTCTGTAGCTTCTGCATCAGAGTGTTGCTCTTTCAAGACTTCTGAAAGCATGCTACACACCTTGTCCCTGTCAGATTTTGGAAGGCGCTTCAGATTCTTAAATCTTGGGTCCAGTGCTGTAGCTATCTTTAGAAATTTCACATTGGTATCTTCTCTGCATTTTGTCAAATTTGCAGTGAAAGTGTTCTTAAAACAAACAATATGCTGGGTCATAGGCACCGAGTCCGTGGGTGCTCTGGGGCTGGAGCACCCACTGGGAAAAATTGGTTGGTGCTCTGCACCCACCGGCAGCCAAGTTCCCCACTCCGCCCCCCGCCTCAGCTCACCTCACATCTGCCTCCTTCCCTGAGTGTGCCGCGTCCCCGTTTCTCCTCCCAGTGCTTGCCATCATGAAACAGCTGTTTTGTGGCATAACAAGCTCTGGGAGGGAGGGGGAAGGAGTGGGAACATGGCGCGCTCAGGGGAGGAAGCAGGGAAGAGGCAGGGCCGGGATGGCGATTTAGGGAAGGAGTCCAATAGGGGCAGGGAGGGGGTGGAGTTGGGACAGGGACTTTGGGGAAGGGGGTGGAATGGGGGCGGGGTGGGAGGGGGCGGGGCTGAGGGTGGGGATGGGTAGAGCACCCACCGGTGCCAGGAGAAGTTGGCGCCTATGTGCTGGGTCATCATCCAAGACTGCTATAACATGAAATATATGGCAGAATGTGGGTAAAACAGAGCAGGAGACATACAATTCTCCCCCAAGGAGTTCAATCATGAATTTAATTAATGCATTCTTTTTTTTAAGAGTGTCAACAGCATGGAAGCATGTCCTCTGGAACGTTGGCCAAAACATGAAGAGGCATATGAATCTATAGTGCATCTGGAATGTAAATATCTTATGACACTGGCTACTACAGTGCCATGTGAATGACTGTTCTCACTTTCAGGTGCATTGTAATTAAGGAGTGGGCAGCAGTATCTCCCATAAATGTAAACAAACTTGTTTGTCTTAGCGATTGGCTGAACAAGAAGTAGGACTGAGTGGACTTGTAAACTGTAAAGTTTTAAATTGTTTTGTTTTTGAGTGCAGTATATATTGGAATTGGAAAAGGTTCAGAAAAGGGCAATAAAAATTATTAGCGGTATGGAACGGCTCCTGTATCAGGAGAGATTAATAAGACTGAGACTTTTTAGCTTGGAAAAGAGACAGCTAAGGGGATTTATGATTGAGGTCTATAAAATCATGACTGGTGTAGAGAAAGTAGATAAGGAAGTGTTGTTTACTACTTCTCATAACACAAGAACTAGGGGTCACCAAATGAAATCAATAGGCAGCAGGTTTAAAACAAATAAAATGAAGTATTTCTTCACACAATGCACAGTCAACCTGTGGAACTCCTTGCCAGAGGATGTTGTGAAGGCCAAGACCATAACACGGTTCAAAAAAGAACTAGATAAATCCATGGAGGATAGGTCTATCAACGGCTATTAGTCAGGATGGGCAGGAATGGTGTCCCTACTTCTGTTTGCCAGAAGCTGGGAATGAGTGACAGGGGATGGATCACTTGACGACTGCCTGTTCTGTTCATCCCCTCTGGGGTATCTGGCACTGGCCACTGTCAGAAGACAGGATACTGGGCTAGATGGACCTTTGGTCTGACCCATTCTTATGTTATGTAACCAAAAAATTTTCATTTGTAAGTTGCACATTCACAATAAAGACATTGCACTACAGTACTTGTTTGAGGTGAATTGAAAAATACTATTTCTTTTGTTTAAAAATATTTGCACTGTAAAAATTATAATCAAAAATAATACAAAGTGAGCACTGTACACTTTTGTATTCTGTGTTGTAATTGAAATTGATTATATTTGAAAATATAGAAAAACATCCAAAAATATGTAATACATTTCAATTGGTATTCTATTGTTTAACAGTGCGATTAATTGCAATTAATTTTTTAAAATCATGATTAATTTTTTTTAATCGCTTGAGTTAACTGCAATTAATTGACAGCCCTAATATTAATCCATCACACACAGTTTTGCCAATATATCTGTGTCAACACTAGATTTCTTGCTGGAACAGCTGTGTTGGTCAGGGATCACACCTCTTCATCACCCTGTGTAAGGAGGTGGTGTGGTTCCCTGGTGCCCTGGAGAGGGATGAGCCCAGCCGGACACCAGAGTGGGCGGAGCCAGAGCAGTCCAAGCCTGCCCCCCCGGAGGGTCAGAGGCCGGACAGGAAGTATAAGAGCCCAATCTCAGAGCTCACTAAGAGGCAGCTGCTGGAGAGGCCAGATGCCTCCGGCCCAGCTCCTGCTGGGGAGACTACAGCAACCAGCGGCGGACCTGGAGACTGGCCCGACCAGCCAGTACTCAACATGGATTAGTGTGTGGGAGAGTCGCTGAGCCTACCCCTCGTCAGCTACCCCAAGGATCCAATGGTGATTGGCTCCCGTGAGGACACCACCTTGACCCAGGTACCTCCAAAGGGGGAGTTGGGAAGTAGCCCGGGGGCAGCTGACCCGAGTCTGGCTGCAGCACAGCCGGAATCCATGTCAGTGTGTTGCGGCCAGGATCCCCACTGACACAGCAGTGGGCCTTTGGCTGCTACTAGGGCCCTGGGCTGGGATGCGGTGGAGTGGGAGGGCCTGCGTCCCCCCCTGGCACCTAACGCGTGGGTGGCAGTCTCCCTCTCAGAGCCTGAAGCCTGGTTGTGCTATTTACCTGTGTTTGCTCAGCCCCTGCCTAAGGGGCTGAGCTGTGACTCTTTACTGCCCCGCCCTGACCCAGGGCCTGGGCTGGTTATCCGCTAATTGTTACCTATGTGTGCTCAGCCCCCTGCTGGATGGCTTGAGCCAGGACTCCTGCGGCCCAACCAATTCCCCAAGGACTAAAGGAGGCGGTGTGGTTCCCTGCTGCCCTGGAGAGTGACGAAGCCCGACGAACCCTCTCTACATCCTGATTGACATAGCTATGATGGCATAAGTTTGTAGTGTAAACTTGGTTGGGAATTCAACACTTCACTGAAATAAATTTGATCTTGCTGCAGCAGATCACCTCTGATGCACTTGTTTCTCTCTTGGAATCCCTTATTAGGAGTACAATACTCTAATCTGGGGTCCAAATCTTTGCTTCAGTTATGTTTGTTGGTTAGTCTCATTGCTCTCTGAGTTCTGGTGGTAGGGGACAACCAAGCAGCACATAACAGCATGAAGAAAGTCCTAGCAAAGTCAGTTTTGCTGGGTATACTATAAGGCAGTGTTTTATTAGGGAAAAAGGTGTGTTCTGAACTTCAAGTAAAATCCTAGTGAAGACAAGGCAGACTGTAGTTGTCACATGAGTCTGCAGATCAAGTTAAAGACTTGGGTTTTAATATGACTTACTAACTCATGTGACAACTAGTCTGCCTTTTCTTCACTAGGATTTTATTTTGAGTTAGCTAACGCGAGTTAAGGTACATAACTTTTTTCTTAGTGAAGATAAGGCCTAAGAGTTAAATGTTAAATTGAAATACTTTCTCCTGAACACGGAGATTTAATAGCATTTCTTCCGCTTTAGTCACCAGTGTACTTGTTTTAGTAGCTGTGCCTTCAATATGTTACAAATGGCACTGTTCCCTATCATATTGTATACTTCAGTTCCCACATGGAGAGCCCATTCATTGAGTCCGCAGTCTTCAACCACAAAGCTCTTTTCATCTATGATACAGATACTTTACCAGGGCAGAGCTGTCTCTCTCTTTTTCCAGCTGGCACAGGCAGCAGAGAGGCTAGAGTTCTAGACTCCATACTATCTTGAAAGATCTGCTTTCTTTAGTCATTACAAAGTAATAAGTCAGAGGTTCTCAACCTTTTTCTTTCTGAGCCCCCCTCCCCCCCCATGCTATAAAAACTCCATGGCCCACCTGTGCTGCAATAACTGGCTTTCTGCATATAAAAGCCAGGGCCAGCATTAGGGGGTAGCAAGCAGGGCAACTGCCGGGGGCCTCATGCCACAGGGGCCCTCATGAAGCTACATTGCTCAGGCTTCAGCTTCAACCCCAGGTGGCGGGGCTCAGGGACCTGGGCTTCAACCCCATGCAGTGGGGCTTCGGCTTTCTGCCTTGGGCCCCAGGGAGTCTAATGCTGGCCCTGCTTGGAGGCCCCCCTGAAACCTGCTCGAGGCCTCCTAGGGGGCTCTGGACCCCTGGTTGAGAACTGCTGTAATAAGTGATCCAAGTCTGTTTGATCACATCCTGGTCCCTGCTGGTTAAGAGTCTGCATCACAAACCCTAATTACAATTGCGTACAATTAGGAGCTTTAGAGAGCGGTTCAGCAATGGAATACTAAAAGGCGTTGCAGTTTAAAATGGAGGTGCATTGGCAAGTTGTGTGAGGAGGGCTTACACGTTGCTTTTTTGCACTATGCCCAGTTGGTTTCATAAGCTGTACATTCACCCCACACATTTAGAATATACTGAAATAACACAACAGGAAGTATTTCTTAACAGTGAGACTTCTTATCTTTATCTTATTATGGAAATGTTGGAAGCCCCATTGCTTTACTCATTTAAACTAAAGTAGGCAAAGCACTAGCAACTAGGGAACAACTCTGCATGGTAAGAAGGATGAATAAGATGAGCTAATAGATTTGTTACATGTCTAAAATGTATGTGAACAAAATAATGCAGTAAAAATTGCAAATATCAACGGGCAGCTCTAAGTTAGCTCAAGTTTCTACATCCTGGGATTCCCAGGACAGAACATTACCGTTTAAACTAGGGCTAGATGTAAACATTTGTCAGCATAGCTCGGTTGGTTAGGGGTGTGAAGAGGTGTGATCTCTGACATAGCTGTGCCTAGTGTAGACACAGTTATACTAGAGAAAATTCACTGGGACACCTTATTTTGCTTGGGGAGGCTAGAATAAGCTATACCTGCAAAAGCTCAGTTTTGCCAGCATAAACTGCAGTCAAACCAGGAGTACTTTTCTGTTAAGTATTATAAGGGGCTTGCCATCAATCAAACGTTGTCCCCCTCCCTGACCTGTCAGGCGCTGCCCATCTGCCACCCTAAGACCCGCCCCTGGGGGTATTTCTTCTGGGGTCAAGATGGACACATGACCAGAAGCAAGGGGTGGCCTGTGACCCCTCTACAAACTCTTTCCATCACCCTCTACCAATTGGGATGGGTTTTTTCCCCAATAGGACCTCCCCAAGCGGAGATTTGACCAATTGGGAGAAGTTCTGGTGTTGGGTGAGCCATCTGGAAGTGGGTCATGTGACCCCTCTAAGAACTCCTCCCATCGCCCTCTACCAGTTGCGATGGGTTTCAGCCCCCTTAGGCTGTCCCAGAAGGAAAATGTGTACCAATCAGAATAGGTGTAGCACGTGGGTCTAGGCTGGAACCCCCCGATTTGTGGACCTTGACGGTTGGCTGGCCACCAGAACCCAGCCCGTAAGTCCCAGCGATGCATGGAAGAGGCCATCTTGTTCCAAGAATGCGTGTTTCAGAAATTATGGAAACACTGAGAGGAAACATGGACTCCTTCACCACCCCTGTGAAAACTTTAGAATTTGTTTTAGCTCTGAGGGCCTTTGACTGCCTGCAGAGAAAGCACTACATCAGTGACAGACAGTTCCGAGGAGGAGGAGGGACCGGCTGAGGGGAGCCCTTTGGCCCAGCCGTTGATGGATATGCTGGAACCAGACTCTGAAACCCAACAGTTTGTGAAGCAGATCAATGAGCTGCATGATGGCTTCTTGGTAGGAACCAGTAGGAACTGAGCCGGGGTTGTGTAAATCTTTAAAAAAAAAAAATAGGCGTGGGGCTTACAGTTGTTTCTTTTCCAAAAATCTCTTGACAGCTCAATAATGCCTTTCTAGAGGCCCTGAACAGCGTTGCATCGGACAGCGAAGATGAACTGAGCCCATCTTATTTTTGCTCAACGCCAGTACAAATTGCTGATGAGGACGCTGAGGATGACGGCTATATGGGTTTAAGGAGAACCCTTGGCATAGAACTAACAGAGCCAGTGCCATGTCATGAGCGTAAAAAAGTCATGCAGTCTATTGTATGTGTTGCTGTCTATGCTGTCCTTAATCACTGCCTTAGGTAGAAGCTTTTCGAAGACTGTGAGGGCTGTCATAGATGCACCAGGCCAACGGCGCCGTGACTGTGTGACTTGAACTTTGGAGAATATAAACTGCATGCTCCGGGACCTGTGTGCTGACCTGTGTTTGGAAAGCTTATTAAACGCTGTTATTGCCACAGGTTATGCAGGGGCCATCCTTCAGATTTTTGGGCCCTATGTAGTAGTATTCAACTGGTGCCCCTCTACTGGTGCATTCAGCTCTGTGAATACGGCCCCTGCCATCTGCCTAGTAAGGAGACTCCAGTGCGCACTGGGTGTGCAGGAGCTGACCCGCTCTTACCTGCTGTGCCAGTCATAGGCGTGGACTCCATGGGTGGGTGCTCCAGGGCTGGAGCACCCATGGGGAAAATGTAGTGGGTGCAGAGCACCCTCCAGTGCCAAGCTCCCTCCCCATTTCCCCCCATGCCTGTTGCGTGCTGGCAGCCTTGCACTTACCAACTCCTCCCCTTCCCTCCCAGCGTTTCTGGAGTGCTGTGAATCAACCTCCCGGGAGGAGCGTGGACGGGGTGCGCCCGGGGGAAGAGGTGGGGAAGAGGCAGGGCGCGTGTGGAGCAGGGGTGGGAAGAGGTTGGAGGGGGTCTTGGGGGAATGTGTGAAGTGGCAGCAGGGCCTGGAGTGGTGGGGGCGAGCACCCCTCCTCCCCAGCAAGATGAGAAGTTGGCGCCTATGGTCCCCAAGGTGCCCAAAATTTTTGGGTGCCCTATGCAGCTACATATGCTGCGTATGCCTAAGGACAGCCCTGAGTTATATTTTGCAAAGTCTGTACCTAACCCAAGAAAATTTAGCACAAGGGGTGACCTTGGTTACAAGGGGTTACCTGATTAGCGCGCTATATTGACCGTCTGGTCCACACAAACAGTTACTGAACCCTGCTTAAGAAAGACTATTTTTAAGAAATCTAAAAGGACTAAATTAGAGAATGGTGAGGGGACAATCATGCGATATAAAGCTTGGTAGCTGTAAATAAAAATATCTATTGAAAAAGGCTTTGTGACTATCTGTTAGGTAGTTAGGTCTCTGTTAGGTCTGTGTGGCCCTTAAATAAGATAAAAGTTTTGAAGCATTTTGGTTTGTTTTTCAGGGGCTGTATGTCTTTTAAATTAAAAAAAAAAAAATAGTTTGAGAAACTAGCTGAACTCTTACGTCTTTGTGTAAACTCCTGAGGTTTTATTTAAGCTGTCCAACAGCATCTACAAACTCCTGTGGTTTTGTTTAAACTGTCCAATAGCATTCTACAGACTCCTGAGGTTTTATTTCATTTAATATTAATCAGAGCTCACCATCCCCACCCATCCACTTTCCCTACTGTGGGTGTACACCCATCAAACTTAATTACTGATCACTAATATATTTAACTCTGGAGACAAGGGTGGATAATCATATCTAGACCTACACCTACAGACTCCTTGAAGGCACTAGAGTCAGTAGGGGTGTGGCTAAACCATTCAGTTCAATAGGGTGAGTCAGCTCTATTGTACTCAAATGCATGTCTCAAACATCCGTTTTATACACAATATAGGAGCTCTTTTTGCTTTAGTTTAAACACGTTTATGTTTTTCTCAGGATTCTATTACACACATTTCAGGTTTTTGCTGTAAATAGGGCTCTTTCCACAAAGACACGAGAGCTGGGTTCTCACAAACTATTTTTTTTGTTTGTTTGTTTAAGACATACTGCCCCTTGAAAACAAACCAAGATGCTCCATCAAAACTTTTATCTCATTTAAGTGCCACATAGACCTATAGTCTGGTATAATATACTGGTCAAGCTATACAGTATAGTCTATACAATATGTTCAATAGAAATTAGGTTTTGGCCTAAACTTAGCTGAAGTGTAGAGGAGTATGGGAAATTGAGATTGCTAGTGTGGAAAAGTTACAGATAAGTGGGAGACAGTAAGATGGGAAAACTGAAGTTAGCAAGGACATGACCCAAGGTTATGTTGCCGTTTATGTTATGGTTATAACTGGTTTAAGCAAGGTTTATGACGAGTGTTTTTGAGAATTGTAAATGTTTTTTTAAATGTTATCTATATTGATAGTATGGGAAGGACATTGGTGTAGATGTCAATTTAAATGTGTAATGTAAAGAGGCAATAAGGAGTTATCAGAAAGATAAGTATGGTAAGTGCTAGTTTAATGTTAATTAGTATTATAATGGATTATAAAAGGAGTAGTTTTGTTAATTTGGGGAGAGCTCCAACTACCATTAGCAGGGTGCTATTAGGTTCCAGGATTATAAGTCTGTACTTCACTCTGCTGTCCATGGTTTTATCACCCATTGATACATTATTTCATCTTTGAGTGTAAGTATAATTGCAGTATTGTTTAAGTGGTCATGGCATGCCTGTTTGCTTAACTAATCATTTTCCTTTTAAATAAAGTTTGTTTTTTATCATTCAGAGTGTCACCTAGTGGTCCTCTACTAAATATTTTTTCCGTAACCAACCTAGAGGCTCACACCTGTAAACTAAAGCTTTGTCTACACTAGTACTTTTGTTGGCAAAACTTTTGTCGGTCAGGGGTGTGAAAACTGCACCTCCCCTTCCCCCTCCCCGAGCAACATGCGTTTCACTGACAAAAGCGCTGGTTTAGACAGCACTATGTCGGCGGGAGACACTCTCCTCCAATATAGCTACTGCCGCTCATTATGGATGGTTTCATTAGGCTGGCAGGAGAGCTCTCTCCTGCTGGCATGGAGTGCCTATGCAGGAAACCTTGCTGCAGCACAGCTGCAGGGGTACAGCTGTGCCACTGTATGGTCTGTAGTGTAGACATAGCCTTAGCTAGGTTTTTATTGTGCCCTTATCTTTAACAATGTAATATAAATTGGGAGCTTTTCAACATAAAGGTCACAAAAGGTAACAACTGGCAAAGTATTCCTAGTGTAGCCCGGCCCTAGTTCTCACCTTTGTAACTAGCTTTAAAACAATGTCATCAGGAGGAGAGGGATAACCTTATTCAACACCTTATAAAATCTGCTATGAGAAATATCTGTTGCTAGGGGGAAAACAATAAGTTCAGTGTTACAGGGGCAAATCCAGTGTTTAAATAAACAATAGTTTACAGATAATTCCAGGACACAGCAGAGAACATGGATAAGAGTAATAAGGTTAAAAGTATATTACTGGAGCTGTTTTTGTGATAGTGACAAGGAACTGATTTTGGACTTGTCTGAGAGTGCTAGAATATTATGTTTTCCCTCTGAGACTATATATGCAACCTAAGCAAGAAGAAGGCTTCTTCATCAACAGATATGGCATCCATGTAAACACAGCTCTCAGCTCAACCTAAATTTGCAGGCATCCCTCTCCAAAATAAACTCCTCATCCCCAGAGGTGGAGTTGGAGTTTCCTCATCCAGATTTTGGCTGCGGGTCAGTACAACCACTGAGCAGCATTTAGACTTTGGATGCAGCCCAGTGTTTTGATTGGCCAGCAGCCAAGAAAGTACTTCGATAAAGGCTGGGGAGAGAGTTGGGATAATGCATGGTAAAGGTGACCAGAGTGGGAGCATGAGACCTCGCAGATCTCACACCCAGGTCTGCAGGTAGTGCTTAGCTTGCAGCCACACTCCAGGGAGTGTGGGCTGGTGGACCTAGATCACCAGAGGCACTGTCCACATAGCTCCCAATTGGAGGAGATGTCCAGTCTCTCCAATTGGCTCAGACTCACCAAAAGAGGCACTAGGTGAGTTGTTGGCTGGCTGCTACATTTTGCAATTTGTTCAAACAGGAAACAAGAGTTTTGATAATTCTCAGTTATTCAAGCTATTTTTTTATTTTCCAGATATAAGTCTTTGAACAATGCCACTCAGATGAGAAACAAAATGTCTGAAAAATTTCCTGGCCATTGGTCTGAGATGTGTCAGCCAGTTTCAGGTCCCTACACCTTTGGGACATGACATATCCGATAATGTGGAAAGTTAATAAGTGAGTTTAAAATTTGGGTTTGGTTTCAGCATATCTGTTTTCTTTGACGTGGACCAACTTTAAGAATTTAACCAAATCTAATTAATTTTTTTAAGAGCTAAATTCTACAGCTAGACAAGACCTATAAGGTTTGAGCCTGAACAATGCATCTTGAAATGTCAACAGTGTCTTTATTGTATTCTAGGCATATAATCAGTTGGATTCTGCTAGGAATATAAAATTTTGATGGAAGATGTGTAAGTGTGAGGAAGTGTTATGATTTTTGTTTCAATATATATTGATGAGAAAGTAGGTGCTTTTTAATTTCATTCAGGTCAAACACCATATTTTTGCTTTTCATATGTGAAAAAGGAAAACATTTATTAAAATACAGACATTGAAATTAAAACACCACAATTAGTCTCCAATTTTTCTTCTGCATGTGTTTCTTTTGTCCATTTGTAGACTTGAAAGAATGCTTGTTTTACATCAGTGGCAATATAGAAATTTTATCTTGAGTTAATTGGTGTCATTTTCCAAGCCCTGATCCTTTTTCAGATCTCTTCATTCCTCTTCTAGCCACAGACTGCCTTTGTACAGCCTATCCCCTCATCAAAATGCTTTTGTGTCTGCTCATAGCCCTGTACCTACAGCATACTCCCTCTTAGATCATGGTATTGTGTATTGCCCCAGCAACCTCTTCTGTGTGCACTGCCTATCTCTGCACAAAGGCCTACGTTCTCTCTGTACCCCTTTCTCTCTCAGCTTTTGTTGAAGCTTGCATTCATATCCAAAGTATCCTCTATCCAGCCTTTTATGTGGTGTGCTTTAAACCCTTTTATTCCTTTGATGAACATTCTAAGCTACCGATTCTCTCCCTTACAGGGAGATGGATCTTCCTCAAAGTTATTATGCAGCAAGAAGAGACTAGGCCCCATTATTCGAATGTCTGTTTGATTTCACACATCGTTTACATGAATTGAATATATGTGTAACCAATGATTGCCCATTAAAGTAGCTACACTGATCAGTGTTTTTCAGTAGGGAAGAGAAATTAAAACCACTCTGAGCAAAGAAGCAAGAATCAGGCTTTGTGTTGCTTTCTTTGAATTAATATTAGATGACAAATCCCATATTAATACCCCATAGATACTTCTATATCTACCAAGAGTTCACCATGACTTACAATATTAGAATAAATGGCAAAGAAATGAATGATTTGATTATGATTTTAAAGCTTTCCTGTTTTTATGAAAATCATTATATTATTTGCAGAGGAATGTACCAGAAAGTGGTTCAGAGACAGATTTTTTAATATTATAAAGCCCCTTTTAGAATTATTATTGGGGATAGAGAAAGTAAGGCACAGGGTGCCTTTAATTAAAAAAAAACATTTTTATGGTCTAAAAACTAGCCCTTACACAACATTCTTTGCATCACAAAACCACTACAACAATTTGTCTTACTTAACAAAAAGAAAAGGAGTACTAATGGCACCTTAGAGACTAACCAATTTATTTGAGCATAAGCTTTCGTGAGTTACAGCTCACTTCATCGGATGAAGTGAGCTGTAGGTCATGAAAGCTTATGCTCAAATAATTTGGTTAGTCTCTAAGGTGCCACTAGTACGCAGTGAACTGTAGCTCACGAAAGCTTATGCTCAAATAAATTGGTTAGTCTCTAAGGTGCCACAAGTACTCCTTTTCTTTTTGCGAATACAGACTAACACAGTTGCTACTCTGAAACCTGTCTTACTTAAGAGTCTCCACAGGGGTGGGGGTGGGGAGATGTTGAATATCTGAACAGCAGGGTATCTAGTTGGGATAGAAACAACAGCAATAAAGCTAGTACAGGGAAGTTTAGACAACACCTGCTTAATCTGTGCCTAGCTACAGCCACCACCATTAATCTTGCACTTTACAGAACAAATATATGTGTTTTTTTTAAAGATAGATTTTTCTACTATAAACTTATTTTCTGCACAATAAATGACAGCCTTACAGATTACCGGCCCATTGAAACAGCATGAAGAAATGTTAAATGGGTCTGATTTTAAACACACACGGGTAAATTTACTTGGGTGTAGCTCCCATTGATTTTAGGGGAGCTGCACTTCCAGCCATTTAACTAAGTGGAAAATTTGGCCCATACATAAGAAAGAAATTCAGAGTAAGGCTGAAACTGACTTCAGCTAAGCCTATTAGAATTAAATCTTCTAGAAATACATTTGAGATTCATTCCACTAAATTCTCCTAGGCTTCCAGAATCAACAGCAGATCCCAAGGTACCAACTGTTTGAAGACTTTGTTTAGACATCTGGATATATTAATTAATAACAGCATTTTATTCTTACTTTTGAATTGCCTTGAGGTTTCAGAATTTAACGTAAGCCTTTAGGCCCAAATCCTGCCCCAAAGCTCTGCCCCCTTTACACAGCTCAGGCAGAGCAGTAACTCTCAGCCTCCCTCTGGCTGGGGTTTCTCCCAGCATGAGAGACTCTCAGTGGGATTAGAGCCAGAGTAGAGCATGCGTCTTTGCTACACCTTCGCAGGCAGGGTTGCCAAGTTTCTAATTACACAAAACGGAACACCCCCTGTCCTACCCCTTCCTGGAGGCCCCGCCCCTTCTCTGAGGCCCCACCCCCTGGTTGCTCCACCCCCCCCTCCCTCCGTCGCTCGCTCTTCCCCACCCTCACTCACTTTTGTTACAACTCAAGGGCCCCCTCCCTCAGGCGGTCCCCTGGGGAGGCAGATCAGCATTGTATGTTGCTAATGCTGTTGCAGGCATTGCAGAGCATTTTGGGAAGGGTTAAAGGCGTGAATGTGGCGTGGAAGATTCCTTTACAGGCTGCAAAAGGCCGAAGAGGGAGGGAGAAATAAAGGAATGGGTTTACTCGACGATTCAACTAGGCTTGAAGATAAGGGGCGAAACTGCTGCTCAAGGCCAACACACCCACAAACAAGCTCCCTGCTGCTAAACAGCCAAAAGCCTCTGGGAAAGGAGAACTGAACCAAACAGACCTGAAAGGGGGTGCAAATCTAGTGAGAATGCGAAGGTCAGCGACTGGGAACATAACAGTCTTGCGACCCTGAAGCCAATGTGTTTTGGGGAAACCAAGGAAGCCTCGGAAGGCCAGTTTGGACTGGTACAGAGAGCACGGGGAACAAAGGTTCCTGAAGGAAATGCCCCCAAGAGACCCCAGGACTTAAAAACCCTTCTGGGAGCTGAGGCAAATTGGAGACATCAACAGCGGACCCTGGACGACCTGTGCACAGGACAAGAACTCCCGTTCATCCTTCTTCTTACATTACACCCAGGCTTGTCCAGCCTCGGGTAGTGTGGGTGTGAGTATGAAAGTGGGTTAGGGCTTGGGGCAGTAATGCTTCCTTCCTTCCTTTCAGTGACGTGGGTAACCCCCCCACCCCCAGCACTCTCCGCTGTTATTTTATTATTTTATCAATAGAATCATAGAATATCAGGGTTGGAAGGGACCTCAGGAGGTCATCTAGTCCAACCCCCTGCTCAAAGCAGGACCAATCCCCAACTAAATCATCCCAGCCAGGGCTTTGTCTAGCCTGACCTTAGCAACCTCAAAGGAAGGAGATTCCACCGCCTCCCTAGGCAACGCACTCCAGTGTTTCACCACCCTCCGAGTGAAAAAGTTTTTCCTAATAGCCAACCTAAACCTCCCCCACTGCAACTTGAGACCATTACTCCTTGTTCTGTCATCTGCTGCCACTGAGAACAGTCTTGATCCATCCTCTTTGGAACCCTCTTTCAGGTAGTTGAAAGCAGCTATCAAATCCCCCCTCATTCTTCTCTTCTGCAGACTAAATAATCCCAGTTCCTTCAGCCTCTCCTCATAAATCGCGTGTTCCAGTCCCCTAATCATTTTTGTTGCCCTCAACTGGACTCTTTCCAATTTTCCCACATCCTTCTTGTAGTGTGGGGCCCAAAACTGGACACAGTACTCCAGATGAGTCCTCACCAATGCCGAATAGAGGGGAATGATCACATCCCTCGAGCTGCTGGCAATGCCCCTACTTATACAGCCCAAAATGCCATTGGCCTTCTTGGCAACAAGGGCACACTGTTGACTCATATCCAGCTTCTCGTCCACCATAACCCCTAGGTCCTTTTCTGCAGAACTGCTGTCTAGCTATTTGGTCCCTAGTCTGTAGCGGTGCATGGGATTCTTCCGTCCTAAATGCAGGACTCTGCACTTGTCCTTGTTGAACCTCATTAGATTTCTTTTGGCCCAATCCTCCAATTTGTCTAGGTCCCACTGTATCCTATCCCTACCCTCCAGCGTATCTACCTCTCCTCCCAGTTTAGTGTCATCTGCAAACTTGCCAAGGGTGCAATCCATACCATCCTCCAGATCATTAATGAAGATATTGAACAAAACTGTCCCCAGGACCAACCCTTGGGGCTCTCCGCTTGATACTGGCTGCCAACTAGACATAGAGCCATTGATCACTACCTGTTGATCCCAACGATCTAGCCAGCTTTCTATCCACCTTATAGTCCATTTATCCAGCCCATACTTCTTTAACTTGCTGGCAAGAATACTGTGGGAGACCATGTCAAAAACTTTGCTAAAGTCAAGGAACAACACGTCCACTGCTTTCCCCTCATCCACAGAGCCAGTTATCTCGTCATAGAAGGCAATTAGATTAGTCAGGCATGACTTTCCCTTGGTGAATCCATGTTGACTGTTCCTGATCACTTTCCTCTCCTCTAAGTGCTTCAGAATTGATTCCTTGAGGACCTGCTCCATGATTTTTCCAGGGACTGAGGTGAGGCTGACTGGCCTGTCGTTCCCCAGAGCCTCCTTCTTCCCTTTTTTAAAGATGGGCACTTTTTCCAGTCATCTGGGACCTCCCCGGATCGCCATGAGTTTTCAAAGATAATGGCTAATGGCTCTGCAATCACATCCGCTTTAAATCACAATAAAGCTTTAAAACTCAGTTACTTGGTGTGCTCCGTCATCTCCTCCCCTAACAATTCTGTGGCCTCAGCCTGATCACCTGACACCTCAGGCAGACTGGTAACAGAAATCTGTCACACTTTCACCAAGCTGGGGCAGGGGGTTGGGATGCGGGAGGGGTTGAGGGCTCCAGTTGGTGCAGACTCTGGGGTGGGGCCAGGTATAAATGGTTTGGGTGCAGGAGAGAGCTCAGGGCTGGGTCTGAAGGGTTTGGTGTGCAGGAGGGGGTGTGGGCTCCAGCTGGGGGTGTGGGCTCTGGGGTGCAGGAGGGGGCTCAGCTGCAGTTCGGGAGGGGTGTGGGCTCCATCTGAGGGTGCGGGCTTTGGGGTTGGGCTGGGGATGAGGGGTTTGGCTGCAGGAGGGGATTCCAGGCTGGGGCAGGGTGTTTGGTGCTGGGGGGGGGGTGTGGGGTCCCTGCGGCGCTTCCACGTCATCGAGGAAGCAGCCGCCAGGTCCCTGTGGCTCTGCACAGTGCATGTTGCCTTCATGCCCACAGGCGCCACTCCCCACAGCTCCCATTGGTCGCAGTTCCTGGCCAATGGGAGCTGCAGAGCTGGTGCTAGGGGCAGTGCGCACAGCCTCCCTGGCTGCCCATGTGCCTAGTGGTTGCAGGGACCCGGTGGCTGCTTCTAGGAGCAGCACAGAGCCAAGGCAGGTAGGGAGCCTGCCTTAGCTCCAGGCCCCCACTGTGCCACCGACCAGACTTTTAACAGTCCAGTCAGTGGTGCCAACTGGAGCTGCTAGCGTCCATTTTCGACCAGGCGTTGCAGTGAAAAACCAGACACCTGGTAACCCTACTTGCAGCCCCAAAGATAGGGTGTGTGTCTGAAGCAATCTGTGCTATGGCAATCCCTGGCTGGCAGATGCCCTTTGGGGCTGTAGTCAGCTGCTGTATCATAGTCTAAGGACAATTTACAACTGGTCCATGGTTAGGGTGCCGTAAACAGCTCTTTTTTACCTCTGCAGGGACAATCAGCAGAAACTGGGTGCAGCTGAGGAGCTGCCCTTTAGTGTTTAATCCTTTGAATATTGTGTGTGTGTAACACTTACTTTTTTTAGGGTGGGTGAAACCTTGTTATTGGCTGACTTAAAAAACCTCAGTGAGGTTGAAGGGTGTGAATATATTCTTCAATTAGCATAACTAATGATGAGTTAATCACAACCCCTTACCTAAGACAAAAGCGGTAGGTGAACCCCGCCTGGAATTCTAGACTGGATGGGTAGAGGGGCTTTTGCTGAGCATGATTTTGGGTAAAGCATATGTCATAAATATAAAGGGAAGGGTAAACCCCTTTGAAATCCCTCCTGGCCAGGGGAAAGCTCCTCTCACCTGTAAAGGGTTAAGAAGCTAAAGGTAACCTCGCTGGCACCTGACCAAAATGACCAATGAGGAGACAAGATACTTTCAAAAGCTGGGAGGAGGGAGAGAAACAAAGGGTCTGTGTCTGTCTGTATGCTGGTTTTTGCCAGGGACAGAACAGGAATGGAGTCTTAGAACTTTTAGTAAGTAATCTAGCTAGGTATGTGTTAGATTATGATTTCTTTAAATGGCGGAGAAAAGAATTGTGCTGAATAGAATAACTATTTCTGTCTGTGTATCTTTTTTGTAACTTAAGGTTTTGCCTAGAGGGGTTCTCTATGTTTTTGAATCTAATTACCCTGTAAGATATCTACCATCCTGATTTTACAGGGGGGATTTCTTTATTTCTATTTACTTCTATTTTTTATTAAAAGTCTTCTTGTAAAAAACTGAATGCTTTTTCATTGTTCTCAGATCCAAGGGTTTGGGTCTGTGGTCACCTATGCAAATTGGTGAGGCTTTTTATCCAACATTTCCCAGGAAGGGGGGGGTGCAAGTGTTGGGAGGATTGTTCATTGTTCTTAAGATCCAAGGGTCTGGGTCTGTAGTCACCTAGGCAAATTGGTGAGGCTTTTTACCAAACCTTGTCCAGGAAGTGGGGTGCAAGGTTTTGGGAAGTAATTTGGGGGGAAGGACGCGTCCAAACAGCTCTTCCCCAGTAACCAGTATTAGTTTGGTGGTGGTAGTGGCCAGTCCAAGGACAACGGGGGGGAATATTTTGTACCTTGGGGAAGTTTTTGACCTAAGCTGGTAAAGATAAGCTTAGGAGGTTTTTCATGCAGGTCCCCACATCTGTACCCTAGAGTTCAGAGTGGGGGAGGAACCTTGACAGCATATGTGCAGTGATGCCCAGAACTGTGCAGTCTCTCCATCATGATTGGGGGGATGAGGGTGCAGCCAAAACTGAGTCAGTGACATTGTGCGCGTGGGGATCACAGTGCCACTTACATTTGGCCTGTTGTGACAATTGACAGATGAAGGCTTCTCTAGCATGCTTCGCCATCGGACCTGCCACCCCCACCATCTCCTGAGAGTCGGGACCCCAGGCCTTCATCATCTGAATCCTGAGTGATGTCCTGACCAGACTGTGCCAGAGAGAGGGGTGACGGTTATTTGAGGTCCCTATCAGCTGGAGCTAAATCCCAACCAACACCTGGGATGAAATAGGATCAAACTTTAATAGCAGCAATGGCTCAAGCTCATCTCAACTAACTTCTCTTTCCCCTCCAAAAGACAGTTTGGCTTTAATACCATCAAAGAAAGAGTCAAACAACGGGTTTTTTTCCTTCTAAAACTGTCTCCAGTTAAAGGGAAAGGGACCAGGGGATGATTTCTTTCTTAATACTTTAGGTAAGGTATTTGAAATGTATTTTTCCTTCTTTTCTGTATCTCTACTAAAAAGTTAAATATGGTTTTTACTGATGAGTGCGCCATGGTACTAAGCAGGCTAAAGTCTCTGTATACTAAACCCCACACCTAGTTTAACACTGTTTAATGTTAAACAGCAACTGTTATCACCTTTAGCCCACATATTCCATTGAAATTACTACAACAAGCCCCACCATACCCCTGTCACGGAGGGTCTGCGGGGCCCCACTTGAGCCACACTGCAATCACCGTACACTGTGCAAAGCCACTCAGTTTTGGTCCTGCCACTCTCCATCATGATAGGAGGGATCCAGGGGTCAAACCTAAGTGGGTGGTGGAGTGGCCAGTGCTGTTCCTCCTCACCATTGCCATGGGGCCAGCTCCTGAACCAGGGACTGATCGGCCTCACCCCACTTTCAGCAGCCTGTGTCCCCTCTGCTCTGAATGCTGGACTTGCTCAGCGACAGCATCAAAACCTGCTATGAGTATGGAGAGCTGCAGCAAGTGCCTGCATGGAGGATCTGATCAGAAGAGAGGCTGTGGGGAGGTCTGGTGGGGTAGACACAAAGGGGTTTGCCTCGGGTAAGATTAAAAAGGTGTACATGTAGACACCATGGTAAGTTAAAGCGAAAGCGGGTCAGCTGTGCATACCATCCGAAAAATTTCTGGAGGAGCCCGTGTGTGTGTGAGGGAAGGGAGAACAGAAACAGAGAGAGAGAAACAAAAAGCAAGAAAGCCAAGCAGCAGCCTGTGAGCATGGTGTATGACCCTGGAAAATGAGAGAGATAGATTTAAGTCTGGTGTTGGCTAAAGAGGGTTGGGGCTGTAAGCTAAGAAACTATTCTTTTGTTTCTGGTGCCCTCTGCATTTGGAGAAGCAGGACCTTCTACATTCCTTGTAACTAAAACAAGATTGCATCAAAGGAAATACCAGACTCTATCATCAATTTCTACTCCCTTACTGGGACATCCTCAGGGTCTTGGACTTTGACTAGCTGCTTGGGTCAAAAAGGGTATTGATAATTAATTATTTGTAGGGCTGTCAATTAATTGCAGCTAACTCATGCAATTAACTCAAAAAAATGAATGGCGGTTAAAAAAATTAATTGTGATTAATCGCAGTTTTAATCGCACTGTTAAACAACAGAATACCAATTGGCAGGTGGTAGTGAAGTGCCTCATAGAGGTGGGTACCCCTGGGAAGCATTACACTACCCCCTTATTATACTTTCTATCATAGTAGATTGTTTCTTAAGTTCCCTGTTCCCACTTTCCAACTGCCTCAACACCTTATGGGTAGTCATTGTTTGTCCTTTTTTGGACAATGTTTGCACACATCTTGCAGTTAATATTACTAAAATATCTGCTACTGCAATTTCAAAATAAGCTAAAGGTTACTGCTCAGTAAAATTCCACCTTCTATACTTAGCTTAACTGCAAAGCATCATGGAAGTCTTGCTCCCTGGCAAGCCTTAAAAACCTTGCTTGGCCTATCTTAAGTGTCAACAAGGGGCAACAGTAGTATTAATAAGAACATAGATGTGTTTGAGATACCACTTCCTTATGAAGACTGAGGAACTCCTGAAATCTGCATGTCACTGAAACCAATTATGCTAAGACTCAGTATGGCTGATAGCATCCTCCGCTGTGGGCTAGAAAATTATGAGTTCAAGTGTCAGACCAAGCATGGTGTTGTAGCCACTGCAATAGTTGAAGGAGGCAGATGTTTAACTGAAATTCTTTCTCCTTATTTCAGCTACAGCCCCTTGGCACTTTCTAAAATGAGTTGGAAGTAACTTCAGGCCCTGATTGTCAGACTCCAGCTGAAGTCACTGGGAGCTGCAGGGGCTCAGAACCTCTGAAAAATCAGGCCCAGAATGTTCTGGTCAACAGTCTTTCCTCCCCCCTCAATCCTACAAATTGTTTTATTCCCTCATGCCAGCAGTACTGCCTAATGGTGATATTCTGGGGCATAACTCCTCATGGTGAGAGTCCAAGGTTCGATTTATTTGGCAGTTACAGCTTGGGAATTGTCACCCACTGGCGAAAGTCCAGAGGCCACAGCTCAGGGAAGTAGTGGGGTGAGATGGGGGTGGGAGAAGCCGGGCCCACTGTATTCCACCAGGTTCCGACTAAGGGCCCTTCAAAACAGTAGCCATTGTACAAGGCCTAGGGTCGGATACTGCTAAGCATGCTCCCTGGGTCACTTCCTACTCTTGTTCTAGTCTCTCTGACAACATCATGGGTTGGACTTGGGATCCCTCCTGTGTTCCCCTCTAATCTGTCTCTGGAGTCTCTTCTGCTGGAAACCGAGAGTTGTCACCTTTGGCTTCTGCGGTCAATGGGCTTCTAGCGGCTTGGCTATAGGGTTCAGTCCCAGCAGCCTGGAGGCCTGGCAGTTTCTTGGCAGGAAGTGGCTGCATCCAACTGCTCTCCTCCTCTGTCAGCCCAGACTGAGCTAAGCTGCTCCCTTTTGAATGTTCCCACCACTGGGAGCATGTCCAACAGAGAGGGGACATGGCTTCATGCATCATCCAGAGAAGCTCCTTAACTTTTGCTTTGCCAGTGTGGGGTTGATACACCCTGTCACACCTGGTTAGATGTGAGTTGCATCTCTGACCATGGGGTGACTGTTTGCTTACAGTGTCATCGCACTATCAGTGTTCCATTCAGGAGTACTTTGGATGTTTGGTGTGTAGAAGGAGTTAGACAAAACCATGTTCTATTATAGAAGTGTATGGAGATATTCTTTCATACCTTGTATTACTCATACCCTAGACTGTGCCAATTCTCCAAGCCAGAACAAGATCATTTCAAATTCACTCTTTGTGGAAGTATACGCTGTTCACCCTAGAAAATGTTAATCACTTTTCTACAGTTTCAGCCAATGTTCTGCCATTTCTATCTTCACATGAGATAAAAGTAGATCACTGGTGCTATCATAAGATGATAGACTGTAAGCAGGTCTTTGTTTCAGGCATAAAAGAATGAATTTTAAAAGTTTAGGTTAATAAAGAAATTGGAACTCAGTGGCAGGAGGCAGTGTTATAGATTTTAAAACACCAGGAGCAGGATTAGCACTGGGGCATGAAAATGAAAGAATGCAATAAAATAAATAATTGTATTCTCTAATTCTTGGAGCAATGAAAATGATTTTGTCAGCAGGGGAAGGTTGTTTTTTCTTTGAAGCTTAATGTGTATATTCTCTCATTATTGCTTTATTTTAAAAGCTTTGCCATAAGGGAGCACATACCATACAATTTAGTTCACGTGGTGTTCTATGAATGATTGTCTTGCTTCTGCACTGAGATGTTCATACCAACATGAAAAGAGTTTGGAGTTAACTTAAAATTTCAGCAGGGATAACTAGTTGCTATATGAGTTTCAAGGAAAACAGAAGGATATAAAAATGTGACCAGTGATCTTTGTAAAGGTGCAGAGGCATGAGGTATGTTTACATTCCTGCAAAAAAAATTATTAAAAGCAAGTAAAAAATCATGCAACTTGCAATTTGGGAATTTGTAAAAAAAAAAATAGCAAATGTAACCCTCCTCCCCTTTTCTCCTTGGGTTACTCAGGAGCAGGCAGCACCCCCCTGTGTGCCCAGGCACCTTATGCTGTTGGTGACCATAAAGGAGATCCTGAGTATCCCAGTGGCGATGGTGGAGACGTGGGAATCCTCTATCCATCCCTCTTCTGCAGTCCTTTTACTTGTGAAGGAAATTAAAATTGGCTGTATCTCCACCTGGTTGGGCCTTGTACACACACTCAATGGCATCCCTTGGGAGCTTCTAGAAATAAATCTAGGCTAATCTGTGCCATGGGTCTAACTCAAAAATACCATTTATAAACAATATACATTTAGATTAAAGTTAACACACCTTTATTTAACGATTTAAGAAAACATGATATAACAGACAGATTAAATGTCACCACTAATTTAAACCAGCAGGTGGCAGTTCAATAAATCAACTAACAAATACAGTTTACAGTAATAAATGAAACTTATCTAATTTGCATGTACACTGCCACCATTTACCCCACCCCGGAGTGTACATTCCTCTAGATTTCACAGTTTTAAACACCTGTATGGGTGTGTTTGAAGATCTCAAAGCTGGAGACAACACTCTGTTGATCTAGTGAATCAGTCCAGCCAAGGCAACAAGCTGCACAACCTCTCTGAAGACTGGATTTGTCTTAACCAAATGTCAGCAACCCTAGATCCTGGTTCAATGAGAAGACCACTCTGCCTCGTCTCAGACTCAGACAACCCCTGAAAGTCTCTTTGCTGTCCCCCTTCCCTTGCAAGTACTTTCCCAAACAAGGGTGATGGTTACTCACGCGGCCTTCATTGCAGGCCCAGCTCAATCAGTTCTAGGCAGAGTAACAGTCTCTGCCCTGGCTGCAGTGAAGCCACCAACCACCTCAGAGGCTCCCTGCTCGATCAAAGCCCCAACAGGCTCTCAGCGGCAGCTGCTGGCTTCCTAGCAGCAGTTAACAGCAACTCCTGGTATGGACACAGTTCCACATAAGCAAGCAAGCTCAGCTCCTCTCCCAAAATGGAGCCCTAGGCATGCTCTCCCTGGAAGGGGAAGTCTCTCTCTCTCTCTCTCTCTCTCTCTCTCTCTCTTCCCCCAAGGCATCATGGGAGTTGTGGTCTCTGATGCACTCAGCAGTATCTATGGACACCCCTTTCTGCATCAATTTTGCTTGGGAGGTGTGACCCTGTATGGAATATGGGAGACACTTTATGATATTGCTAATACCAGTATTATAAAATTGCAAGGAATCTGATCAGATATGCCATATAAGGTGTCAGTGAAAATGCTATGATTTACCAAGTATGATAACCTTGTTTGTATCACCTTTTTATTGTGAGTTATAGATAAGTATGGTATATCTGTATTTCAAAACTTGTGCTGTGTTTCTGGGTGACACCCCCAGACAGAATACCATCAGCATTAAACCTGCTTGATGGCCCATCAAGGGAAATCAACTATACAATTAACCCACTGAGAGAATGCAGGGGCTACACCTTATGAGTCAGCAAGCCCTGTAGGGGCATGCCTATTATTGGGAGTGGATTACATTTGCCCTGATCGAATTGGCTCTGTCAACACTGGTTCTCTACTTGTGAGGTAACTCCCTTTTCTTTGTGTGTCAGTATAATAATGCCTGCATCTGTAATTTTCACTCCATGCAGCTGAAGAAGTGGGCTTTTTACCCGTGAAAGCTTATGCCCAAATAAATCTGTTAGTCTTTAAGGTGCCACTGGACTCCTTGTTGTTTTTGTGGATAGAGACTAACACAGCTACCCCCTGATACTTCTCACTGTACAGACGCCCCCACGACTTATGCAGTCGTTCTATTCTGGAAAGCCTTGAGTAACTCGAATTTTGCGTAAGTCGGAAACATATACCTGTACGTTTTGCAAAAATTTCCGCAACTTGAAAATCCTATTTCTGGCTTATGGAACTTTTTCCGTAAGTGCGAATTTGTGTAAGTTGGGTCTTGCGTAACCCGGGGAGCATCTGTACTGGATCTATGTGCTGATTGAGAGCCAGAGAACTGGAATGCAATAAAGGGCACTGTGTGATTTCTTTTTTCAGCTTCTTGATAACCAGTATGGTATTGGAAGCATAGTTTGTGACTGGTTGGTGAGTTTAACCTCAGTGTTAACCACCAGTTTTGGGAGTGCTCTACCTTTTGAAGCCTGCCCTGATCTTGGCATTTTCCGTGAGGGTTGCCCCAGGCACCCCGGTTGGATTGCAGCACACAGAATCCTCCCAGCTGGAACACTCCCAGTTAAGTTCAGAGGCCCCTCTAGTAAAGGGTGCTTACACAAAACAACGAACCAACAAAACCTGCCCCCCATCACACACTATACACACATAAAGAGTAGCAAGATCTTGGGGTTATTAAACTTTGCAAAAAAAACCAACAACCATCACCAGAAGCAGTGACAGAGAAAGTAGTCAGGGAAAACAAACAACTGGAGCAACTAGGACAAAATAACAAATTAGTAGAAGGAGCAGAAAACAAAAAGAACAAATAAGAGAACATTTGTAACAGACATCTAGAAGTTATAACAAAATAGGGCCAAAGGCCCAGTTCTGCTCTCTTTAAAGTCAACACCAAAACTCCCATTGCACTATTAAAATACATTTGACATTTCTCCTATGCATTAAACAATGAATATTTAAAATATTATTTAACAGTCATAGTGAAGAGTCAGCTGAAGAGACCCTTCTGTCGTAGCTTTATTCCAACCCTCGCATTTCTCAGGGCATGGCTACACTTGCGAGTTAGAGCGCATTAAAGCAGCTCCGGGCGCCCTACCTCATGACGTGTCCACACTGGCAAGGCACATAGAGCACACTGACTGCACGGCTACAGCGCTCCTGGTAATCCACCTCGGCAAGTGGAATAACGTTTGATGCACCCCTGCTGGAGCACTGCAGCGCCAGTGTGGACGCCTTGGTCTGTTAATGCGCTCTGATTGGCCTCCAGAAGTGCCCCACAATGCCTGTTCTCGCCACTCTGGTCATCACTTTGAACTCTACTGCCCTGCCCTCAGGTGACCAACCATCAGACCCATAGGCATGCGTATGGGGTGTGCCCAGGCACACCCTAATGCAGGGATAGGCAAGCTCGTCCTGCCCGGCCTGCCTGAGCTCCAGGCCAGGGAGGCTCCCCCCGGCCCCACCTTCCCCCATCCCCCATCCCCCGGTGCCTCAGCGCGCCGCCTCCAGGAGCGGCCCTGGACAGCGCTGCAGCGGTGTGGCTCCAGTGGGACCTGAGTTTTAGTTTCTCTAGTTTGTTTGATGAATAAAAATAATGTCCTTTATGATTGAGTATTCAATAAATGTTCGCCTTTAAAAATATCAATAAAATTCCCTGGGTGCACACCCTAATAAAATGTGCTGCACCCGGCTATGATCACACCCACCCTTTAAATTCTCTGGGAGTTTTGAAAATCCCCTTCCTGTTTGCTCAGCCAGGTGTGGAGTGCTCTCAGCGAATCTTTCCAGGTGACCCCGCCTCCCCACGCCAGGCGATCCCCAGTACGGGGCAATGGCGAGGTGCTGGACCTCAGTGTTTGCGGGGAGGAAGCTGTCCAGTCCCAGCTGTGCTCCAGCCGTAGGAATTATGATACCTGTGGGCAGATATCAAGGGACATGATGGAAAAGGACCATGACTGGGACGCACTGCAGTGCAGGGTTAAAGTGAAGGCGCTGCGGAACGCCTACTGCAAAGCCCGCAAGGCAAACCATCACTCCGGTGCTGCCCCCGCAACCTGCCGTTTCTACAAAGAGCTGGACACAATACTCGGGGGTGACCCCATCTCCATTCCGAGTACCACCATGGCCACTTCAGAGCCCAGTTCAACAAGGCAGGAGGAGGAGGAGGAGGAGGAGGAAAGCAGGAGCCAGGGTGCTGTGGAGGAGGAAGACACCCCGGCATCCTAGATGCATGCAGCAAGGAGCTGTTCTCAAGCCAGGAGGAAGGTAGCCAGTCACGGCAGCCAGTGCTTGGGGAAGGACAAACACCAGAGGAGGTTTCCAGTAAGCAGCTATTATTTTGGGCAGCGGCGTAGCCAGGTGGAGAAAACAGGGGGAGTGGAGATAACAAAGGCGCCACCCGCTTGTATTCATCAGGCGGCGCTCCGGGTCTTCAGCGGCACTTTGGTGTCGGGTCCTTCACTCCGGTCTTTGGTGGCACTGAAGGACCCCCCCCGCCACCAAAATGCCACCAAAGACCGGAGCGAGTGAAGGACCCACCACCAAAGTGTTGCTGAAGACACGGAGCACCTCCTGACCTGCCACCGAAGACCTGGAGCAGCGCCGGGTGAATAAAAATTAAAAAGGCACCAAAAAATTAAAAAGGCTCAACTTGTGCTCGGTAGGGGAGCAGCCGCTGCCCCGCTCCCCCCCAGCTACGCTACTGATTTTGGGAAGGAAGTTATTCGGTGCAGGCTCTTGGAGCAAGGAGGGTTAGGGCTGCGTGCATGCCTAGATGCCGAATAGGGTGTTGATGTGCTCTCTCACATCGCGGTAATCGGCCTCCATGATCTCTTCAAAGGTCTCATCTAGAAGCTGGGCAATGCGCTTGCGCAGGTTTCTTGGGAGAGCCATTGTGGTACTTGTCCCAGTCAGGCTAACATGTCCGCGCCACTGTGTCATGGGGGGCGGGAGGACCATTGCTGCCCACAGGCAAGCTGCGTATGGGCCAGGGTGGAAGCCGCATTGTAGTAGAAGACTCTCCCTTGCTTCCCAGGTCACCCTCAGCAGCAAGATATCTTCCAGGACGAACTCCTGTCGAAATTGTGGGGACAGTGTTCAGTATAGTATCCCCCTGCAGCTGCTGGCTCTCCCCAAGGCACAGAAACCTGGAAGACAGTACAGCCGTGAAACAATCAGTCCCCCTTGACCCTGTGCTTACTCACCATTTTGGGGCTCCCGTGGGTTATGTGCACTCGCTTTGGGGCAGGCAAATTATGCTATTGTGTAGACTGTGCTTGTCCTTAAGTATGGGGGAATCATTGCTCTGTCTGGTGTGAACAATGCTGCCTCTGTTAAGTATTGCATTTTGCCTTTACAGATGCAACCTTGAGATCTCAGCCATCCATGTTATCACCGGCTGAAAGACTTCAACAAATCAGGAAGAGGCCACGTAAAAGCAAAGCAGACATGCTGCATGAAGTCATGCAGCAGTCCCTTAATAAGAATCTAAAAGTGCAGGAGTGGAGGGAGGATGAAAGGATGATCTGCCAGCAGAATGAGGAGCGCCGGCACAAAAGCGTGGAGCTCCAGCAGCAAAGCATGGAGCGGCTGATAAGCATCATGGAGCACCAAGCAGACTTGATCCAGGCGCTCGTAGCCAGGCAGGCGGAGCACTACCGTGCCCAACCCACCCTGCAGCCCTTGTCCCAAAACTCTTTCCCTTGTGCCCCCATGTCACCTCCAACTCACTTTCCCCAACATCCAGGTTCTTATTGCCACCAGCTACCTCCAGCACGTGTAGCTTCACCACCCAGCCCTGAAATTATGACCCTTACCCACTGCACTCAACCCCCATCACCATGCAGTATAGCCATCCTGAAGTACATCCTGAAGTATAGGAAGGCTGAGTATGATAACAGGACATATGCAAATCTGTGATTGTACCGTTCCCCACCTCACCCCCTTGCCCTTTCTGTTTCTCAAGCAGTTGTGTTTCTTTTTAATAAATGCATTTTGTTTTCAATAAATGGATTTTTTGGCTTTGAAAACATTCTTTGTTATTGCATAAAGTAAAAGATACCTTAGCTCAGGAAAGCAACAGGAACTGCAAGTCAGCATAGCAAACACAGATTCCTACTAACACTGGAATTACTGCACTTCACTCTCATGCAGGGCACCAAACATTACTGCGGGCTTTCAGCCTCAAATTGCTCCCTCAAGGCATCCCTAATCCTTGCAGCCCCGTGCTGCGCCCCTCTAATAGCCCTGCTCTCCGGCTGTTCAAATTCAGCCTCCAGGTGTTGAACCTCCAAATTCCATGCCTGAGTGAATCATTCACCCTTCCCTTCACAAATGTTATGGAGGGTACAGCAAGCGGATATAACCGCGGGGATGTTGTCATTGGCCAGGTCCAGCTTCCCATACAGAGAGCGCCAGTGACCCTTTAAACGGCCAAAAGCACACTCCACAGTAATTCTGCACCAGCTCAGCCTGTTGTTGAACTGCTCCTTGCTGCTGTCAAGGCTCCCTGTGTAGGGTTTCATGAGCCACGGCATTAAAGGGTACGCGGGCTCTCCAAGGATCACAATGGGCATTTCAACTTCCCCTTCGGTGATCTTCTGGTCTGGGGAAAAAAGTCCCAGCTTGCAGCTTCCTGAACAGGCCAGTGTTCTGAAAGATGCGTGCGTCATGCACCTTTCCGGGCCAGCCTGCGTTAATGTCAATGAAATGCCCACGGTGATCCAAAAGCGCCTGGAGAACCATAGAGAAATACCCCTTCCGATTAACGTACTCGGAGACTAGGTGGGCTGGTGCCAGAATTAGAATATGCGTCCCATCTATCGCCCCTGCGCAGTTAGGAAAACCCATTTGTGCAAAGCCGGCCACAATGTCATGCATGTTACCCAGAGTCACGGTTCTTCTGAGCAGGATGCGATTAATGGCCCTGCAAACTTGCATCAACACGATTACAATGGTCGATTTTCCCACTCCAAACTGGTTAGCGACCAATCGGTAGCTGTCTGGAGTTGACAGCTTCCAGATTGCAATAGCCACCCGCTTCTCCACCATCAGGGCAGCTCTCAATCTCGTGTCCTGGTACTGCAAGGTGGGGGTGAGTGCCTTACACAGTCCCATGAAAGTGGCTTTTCTCATCTGAAAGTTCTGCAGCCACTGCTCATCATCCCAGACTTGCATAACGATGTGATCCCACCACTCGGTGCTTGTTTCCCGAGCCCAAAAGCAGCATGCCATGGTGGTGAGCATGTCCGTGAATGCCACAAGCAGTCTCGTGTCGTAATCGTTACTCGTGTCGATATCATTGTCAGAGTCCTCACTGTCAATTTGGATCTTAAGGAGTAACTCGACTGCCAAACGTGATGTGCTGGCGAGACTCGTCAGTATATTCCTCAGCAGTTTGGGCTCCATTCCCACAGACCGAAAGGGAAGACAGAGCGCGCAGTATAAAAACCGTTGAAAGATGGCGCAAAATATGGATGGAAGCACAGGGATTGCTGGGATGCGAAGCGATGCATCTGGGACAGGACCCAGAATGCCCCTCTCGCCCCCTTCCCACAAGCCACAGCGCCAGAATGGGAAGAGGTGCTCTGTGGGATAGCTGCCCATAATGCACCGCTCCCAATGCCACATCAAGTACTGCAAATGTGGCCACGCAGTGCGCTTGTAGCTGTCAGTGTGGACAGATTGCAGTGCTTTCCCTACTGCGCTCTCCGAAGGCTGGTTTAACTCAAAGCACTCTACATCTGCAAGGGTAGCCATGCTCTCAGTCACAAAACAATAGGCCAAATTCACTTGGATAGTAAACAAAGACAAGCCCACTGAAGTCAGTGGAGTTGTGTCTGCTATGCCAGCAATGAATTTAACCCTACAACAGTTTTACTATCTTTGAAATGTTGATGTACTGTGTACTGATCATGTTACACGCTTGTAACTGCAAATTACAAAAAGAAGTGTTTTTTCTGTCTTGAATTGTAATTTGATTGCAATTTAGATTTTCTCCTAGTTTTTCCCTTTAATATCTCCTGGAGGCTACTAAACTCAGCAACTCAGATTTCACTGGAAAGAGAACAAGCAATTTGAGTTTCCATATATAGTAAGTCAGTCTGCTGGTATTACATTAAAGCCTAATTTAAACTGAACTTGTCCTTCTCTCAATTGACTAATTGCTCTTACATGGTCTTTTACGATGGAAATACTACAGAATATTAAATTACAGACAGTTACATCTTATACTAGCAAATGTAAGTTATTTTGTAGTGGTTATTATACATCTAAAGATCTTCTCTGTACAGGGTGCAAGAAGACCTGGGGAAGAATGGAGCAGAGGCCAAGAATTAAGGGAGAAGTCTAAAGAAAACTAGACTGCTCAAGAAATGGGATTTAGTTCTTTTATTATAAAGAGGGATAGGAGTTATAGGCCTGGGAGAGAAGATGGACCTGAAGATAGGATCTGAAGAGAGTCAGGAAGCCAATTAGGCACACAGTAGCAGTTCCAGATGGTGAGGGCAGCACAGGAGAAGAACTTAACTGCCTGGAGTGGATAGACAGGCAGGAGAAACAGAATATTTTAATGATTTCTATTGAATGACATACACTAAACTACATTTAAAGATTGCAAAGTCAAGTATTCAAAAGGTAGGAAAATGCCTGTAGTGGCAACCTTAATTTGTTCCCCTTGTGTGTATGTATCATAATAGTTTTTAATGACATGATCACATACCCTTACCCCCCAACCCCCCACATTCTCTCACACTGTCTCATTCAGTGCATAGGATGGATGGTGCTCATTTGATGAGAAGCTATTCAATATTTAGCGTTATCATAATCCATGTGTGGCTGCATGCACCATTTACTGAACACTATTAAAACCCTGCTCTGAATATAGAATTATTAACTTACTCATAGGATATTCTATGGAGCTCATTGCTGTAGCATCTCATTGCTTCACGAACATTAATGAATTTATATTCACAAAACCCTGTAAGAAAAGGTGGTATTATTTCCATTTTACAGATGGGAAACTGCGGTATGGAGACATTAATATCAAAAGTGTACATTAATTTGGGTGCCTAATGTGAGATGCCCTGGGTGTGATTTTTCAGAGCACTTAGCACTATATAGCACTTTATTAGTTCAGAGCACAGCTCTCATTGACTTCATGAATTTATGTAGTTCTTTTCTGAACCCGGATATAATCTTGGTCTTCACAACCTCCCCCGGCAAAGAGTTCCACAGGTTGACTGTGTGTTGTGTGATGAAATACTTCCTTTTGTTCATTTTAAACCTGCTGCCTATTCATTTAAGTTGGTGACCTCTAGTTCTTGTGTTATGAGAAGGAGTAAATAACATTTCCTTATTTATTTTCTCCACACCAGTTATGATTTTATAGATCTCTATCATATCCCCCCATAATCTATTTCAAGCTGAAAAGTCCCATTTTTATTAATCTGTCCTCATATGAAAACTGTTCCATACTCCTGTGACAAGATGGCCGATGTTATTCCGGTGTGTCCTGTGCTTTCTTGGCAGGGAGCTAAGATGCAACCCCTTGCCTCTGTTCTTGGGCATCACTGGCTCCGCTAGTGGCCCAGGAAGGTGGAAAAGGAGGGAAGCGGGTGAGGGGTCTGGGTTTGCTCCTCACTCTGAGCCCTAGCCCCTCTCAACTCCTGTGGGTTCTTACCCTCTTCCCCCTTGGGTGGGGTACCTGCAATCCTTAGATGCTGGGGAAGGGAGTCTCCCTCCCCTACTGGGACAGGGTCCCCCTTACTTCAGTTCTCTGATTTTCCAAGTCTCACAGCACACCTCCAAGCTCCAGTCCTCTCTCCTTCCTCCTCCTCCTCTGTCTGCCTGAAGCAGGGGGTTTTATTAAATTCCTAACAGGGCCTTAATTGACTGCAGGTGCTCCAATTAACGTGCAGCCACCTTCCCTAGTCTACAGGGAACCACACCTTAATTAGCCTTGAGCTCATATATTTCCCCCTAGCACTTTCCCACTGCTCCCAGGTCCTCCTGTGTCACATATCTTGCCCCCCCCGCTCAACACCACAGGGTTGGGCTACTTGGGATGAGAGACAGTGTTGCTGTGACAGGCTGTCCGTGTTGCCGTGTTGGCTTCTGGCTCTATGCTGTATCTGGAAGTGGAAAGGTTGTAAGGATAGAAACCATCTAGTCAGTCATGCATTCTTCTCCTTGTTTGTGCGCATCCACTGGAGTGGGGCGTGGTCTGTCACAAGGGTGAACCTCCACTCAAGCAAGTAGTACCGTAGAATCTCCATGGCCCATTTAACTGCTATGCATTCCTTTTCTACTACAGCATACCGTTGCTCCCTGGGCAGGAGCTTTCGGCTAAGGTAAAGGATTGGGTGCTCCTCATCCCCCACCATCTGTGAAAGTTTCCTCTGCCACCTTGGTCCACTAAATTATCTCCAGGCCCTGAGCTTTTATCAGGTCTGTCAGAGGTGCTGCCCTTGTGGCGAAGTAAGGGATGAACCGGCGATAGTACTCTACTGTCCCTAAGAATGCTCTAACTTGCTTCTTGCAGATTGGGCAAGGCCATTCCTGTATTGCCTTCACTTTGTTCCATTGGGCCTTCACCAGGCCCCTTCCGACTACATACCTGAGGTATCTGACCTCAGCTAACCCTATTGCACATTTAGATGGGTTAGCAGTGCGGTCAGCCTGTCTAAGAGCATCTGGTACTGCTTCCACTTTCCCCAGGTGCATCTCCCAGTCAGGGCTATCGATTACCACATCATCTAAATAGGTGGCAGCATACTTGACATGGGGTCAAAGTAATCTGTCCATTAATTGTTGGAAAGTCGCAGGGGCCCCATGGAGCCCAAAAGGGAGGACGGTATATTGGAAAAGGCCATCAGGTGTAGAGAAAGCTGTTTTTAACTTGGCGTCCTCAGCCAGGGGGAATCTGCCAGTAGCCTTTCGTCAAGTCCAAGGTGGTCAAGTATTGGGCCTTGCCTAACTGATCCACCAGCTCATCAATACGTGGTATTGGGTAGGCATCAAATTGGGATACCTCATTTAACTTCAGGAAGTCATTACAAAACCTCAGACTGCCATGAGGCTTGGGGACCAAGACAATGGGGCTGGACCACTGGCTGTGTGATTCCTCAATTACCCCAAGTTTCAGCATCTTCCTTACTTCAGCCCTAATTTCTTCTCTTTTTGCCTCTGGTATGCGATATGGTTTTATCATCACCCTTGCTCCAGGACAGGTGACGATGTGGTGTTGGATCAGCGTTGTACGGCTTCGTTGTGTGGAGAACATGACTTGGTTCTGCTGGATCATTTCGACGACCTCTGTTTGTTGTTCTGGGGCTAATTCGAGGGATATCTTTACCTGCCCTTGTGGGTGATCTGCCTGGGATTGAGCTGGCAGGACGGCAAGGCACATCTCCCGATCGAGCCAGGGTTTCAGTAAGTTAATGTGGTATATCTGTACAGGCCTTCGGCGGTCTGGCTGCTTTACCTTATAATTCACCTCCCCAAAGGCTTCCATGATCTCATAGGGTCCACTCCAACTGGCCAGGAGCTTACTTTTTGTTGTTGGTACCAGCACCAGCACCCGTTCTCCTGGTTGAAATTTCCGTGTTTTTGTCTGACAATTGTAGTAGGTTCATTGGGCCTCTTGTGCTTTCTCCAAATGCTCTCGTACTATGGGGGTCACTTGGGCTATTTGTTCTCTCATCTGGGCGACATGTGCAATGACATTCTTCCCCGGGTTGGGTTGTTCCTCTCATTCTTCCTTCGTGATGTCTAATATGCCATGTGGGTGGCGTCCATACAGTAGCTCAAAGGGGGAGAATCCAGTAGATGCTTGGGGAACTTCTCGCACTGCAAACATCAAGTATGGTAGGAGGGTATCCCAATCTTTTCTGTCTTGAGCCACCAGCTTTCGGATCATGCTCTTGAGAGTGCGGTTAAATCAATCAACCAGACCATCTCTTTGGGGACGATAGACCGAGGTCCGCAAGGCTTGGATGTGGAGTAAGGTACATAAGTCTTTCATTACTCTCAACATGAAGGGAGTCCCTTGGTCTATCAGGATCTCCTTAGGGATGCCTACCCTAGCAAAAACCTACACCAGTTCTTTTGCAATTGCCTTGGATGTGGGGTTTCTTAAAGGAATGGCTTCGGGGTACCGTGTAGCATAGTCCAGGATGTTGAGTATGCTTCGGTGGCCCCGGGCCGTTCTTTCTAGGGGGTCCATGAGATCCATTGCTATCCTTTCAAAAGGGACTTCAATTATAGGCAAGGGTATCAATGGGGCACTTAACTGAGGTTGGGGGCTATGCAACTGGCACTCTGGGCAAGAGGTGGAATAGCGCTGGACTTCTGCCCGTACCTCCGGCCAGTAGAACCTCCTTAGGACTCTATCCAGGGTCTTGTCTGCTCCTAGATGTCCCCCAAACAGACGACTGTGAGCTAACTCTAATACAGCCCTTGTGTGCTTCCGTGGCACCAAGAGTGGTTCTATTACTTCCCCCCATATTTGCATTACCCGGTACAACAGATCCTGTTTGATTATATAGTATGGCCTATGGCCTTTGCTTTTTCCCTTCTATTGGCACGCCATTTACTTCTACTACCCCCTCCCTCACGTTTGCATACAGAATCTGCCCTGATTCTATTGGATTGGGCTCCCCTCCTTCTCTTGGGGTGTTTCCGCTCGTGCTGGGGGCCATCTCTGAGTCTCCACTAGTCTGTACTACCTTGTGGATTCCCTGATGGGGCCTCCTCCCAACCAGGGCAACTCTCTGGTTGGCCGCCAAAATCCTGGTTCCCAATCATTTATCTGCCCTCCTTTCCCATCTAGATTTCCGGGACTTCCTGGGGGGCTAAAATAACTCTGGGGAAAACCCAGCAAAAATTGTGGTAGGGTCATCCCTGGGCACCTCAAACTCTGCTTGGGGTTTACTTCCCTCCCCTAACTCGATGGGGAGAGTAAGCTCTCGAACCCAGGAAAGTTCCTGCCAATTAAGACCTGGCAGGGGAGCTTGGGGACCACCCCTGAAGTCATATTGGTAGTGTTTCCCTGGATCTTAATCTGTATTGGAATTGTGGGGTAGAAATTTACTGTGCCGTGGACACATGTCACTCTGGTGCTCTTGGCCCAGCTCAGTTGGTCTTGCCCCCCTAACTTCCCTGAGACCAATGTGACAGCACTCCCAGAGTCCACCAAAGCTATGGTCTGGATGCTGTTCATTTTTACCAGCTTGGTGTACTCATGTGGGGCCATTGTGACCCTCCCCCCCCCGCCAGGCTGATTAGGCCACATTGATCACTGGGATCCCAACATTGCATGGGCTCCTCCCTACTGGGGCACTGGGCTGCTATATGCCCCAACTCCCCACACTCATAACAGTGATATCTCATCCCGGAGGTTGCCCTCTGTCTTACATCCTCTGACTCGCTCCCCCAACTCTTTCCCCCTGGACCCCCAGGTCCTCCTGGAGCCTCAGGCCACTCTTTGGGTCTGTTCTTCTGGCTATAGCTTTCCTGGCATTCTCGATGATCCGGGTCCTCGGGGTCGGGACTGGTTTACTGAAACGCCATGTTCCACCTCCTGGGGTTTTGAACAGTTCATGGGCTGCCAGTTGTCTCTTGACAAGGGTGACCAGTTCATCATAGGTGGAGGGGTCATTCTGGCCTATCTAGGCTCGGAGGCCCGAGGGTAGTCCCCTCATATAGTGGTCCAGCACCAGGAGCTCCATCATTTTCTCTGAGCTGAGAGCCTCCAGGCATAACCACTTCTGGGCTAGGTGAATTAGGTCAAATAGTTGTGATTGTGGTGTCTTGTCTTTGCAGTACTGCCATTCATGGAACCTCCGGGCTCGCAGGGCCGTCGTTACCCCTACCTTGGCCAGCATTTCCACCTTCAGTCGGGGGTAGTCTGCCACCTTCTCTGCGGTCATATCATAGTAGGCCTTCTGGGCCTCCCCGCATAAAAATGGGGTGAGGATGCCTGACCACTGGTTTTGGGGCCAGGACCCCTGCAGGGCTGTCCTCTCGAAGGCCAGAAGGTATGCCTCCACATCATCCTCCCGGGTCAATTTCTGCAGATAATAGCTGGCCCGTATGGTCTGCGTTCCATCATACCCGCGGCTCTTCTCCATAAGAGCCTTCACCTGGTTCACTAGTCCCTGCAGCATGGCCTGATCTTGGGTGGCCTGGGGCATCAGCAGGCGATTGGTCTCTTGCTGCAGCTGCATGGCCTCCTGCTGGGCGGCAGTGGTTTGCACCAGTGCTTTGACCACATCCTCCATTTTGAGGGAGGGTGGTTGTGACCCCCCCGGACTATGTTCACGGCGCAGAAATCCCACTTCTAACACCACGTGTGACAAGATGGCCAATGTTAGTCTGGTGGGTCCTGCGCTTTTCTTGGTGGGGAGCTAAGATGCCATTTCTTGCCCCTGTTCTTGGGCATCGTTCGCCCCGCTAGTGGCCCAAGAAGGTGGTAAAGGAGGGAAGCGAGTGAGGGGTCTGGGTTTGCTCCTCACTCTGAGCCCCAGCCCCTCACAACTCCTGTGGGTTCTTACCCTCTTCCCCCTTGGGTGGGGTACCTGCAGTCCTTAGATGCACATTAACTATCCTCTAGTTATCTGATATAGAAGCTGATTTAAATGGTAGGTTACATACCAGAGTTAGTAGTTCTGCATTTCACATTTGAGTTCCTTCTCCTTGGGTGAATACCATCTGTTCCTGGTGACTTATTACTGTTAATTTATCAATTTGTTCCAAAACCTCCTCTCATGACACCCTGCCTACCTGCACCCAGATGGTTCCCCAAGGATTTACAACAGAAGAATGAGCTAGAAAGTGAGGGACATTGCAGTGTGATGTGATTATTGTTTTGTATTATCTGCATTCTCCTGTGCTTTACAAGATTAAGTAAAAAAAGAACTGTGCAAAGTGTGTGTTTTGACTGCTTTGCAACTGCAGCATCCCCTGAAAGAGTTAAACTGTAAACCTGCCTAGGAAAATTAAAGAGCATATTATCTGACCATGAGGAAAAGACTTCTATCCTTTCATGAGGCTGCATCACAACAAGGTCACAGAATGATAAAAAAGTATCATTTAGGTTTATTTTATTATTTCACTGGCCTATTCAGAAGCTCTAGCAAGCCACAGCCCAAGTCAAGAGACATTATGGTAAGATTAACATAATAAAGTCAATTAATTATTTTTAAATTTCATTAACTTTTTTCCCATGGTAGAGGGTGGGTTTCCTATGAAGGAACCTGTTACTCACTTCAGTTTTACTATCCTTTCAGGCAGGACTAGCTCTCAAAGACACTAACCTCCTAGGAGTACCTGAGCGGGAGCAAGAACTTCATTTCCATGCTAGTGGCAGAAACCCATCCATCTATGCTAAGGAGATTTTTCCACATCTGGTAACTGACCAGCACATCTACAAATGGAGGGGTACTCACGCCTACAGAGGCAGCCATAATAATTTTGCCCTGCCCTGGAATTTAACCAACTGCCTAGAGTTCCTACTCCATGTGAAGTCAGCATGCATCACTAGCCAGGTGTGACAGGGTATTATCTAGTAGCACACTGGTCACCGCGGCTGCTGCAGCACTGGGAAGGTTGCAGGCTTAACTGAAATCAATTAACCGGTTTCTGTTGGGGATTACTGGGTGAGAGTTGCTGGGCTAATGAGCAATTGGCTCAGTAATTGGTAGGATATATTTGGGAGCAACTGGGAGAAAAGTAGGGCTTGGGGGATGGAGCCAGGGAGCAGAGAAAAAGCTGTGTGGAAGTCTCCTCTTGCTCTATCCCTGTAGTTCCTTCTGTTATGCTTGGAAACTGAAGATTAAAAGCACACATGGTGAAAGGGAAATTGCCTCTGTGTGTTTGTGGCTAGGAGACCACAAGAACAAGCCAGGCAGCAGTATTCAGGGGGAGGTAAAGGGACACCCCGTGACACCAGGAATGAAGGTAAACTTGTGGCAAAATCAGTAAGATGCTGATGTAGGATGGAGTGCATTACAGCCCCCTTACAACCACTTGGCATTTCTGTGTAGACCAGAATGGCATCCTGGCACTAAACACATCCACCACTGCAATTTGGACTGGTAAAAGAGGCAGCCCAGGACACTTCAGCACTTGGCCGAGTTATCAACAGAAACATACATACAGAAATAGGAATCAAAGCTTGATCAAGTGAATACCCCAGTCCCTCTAACATACATACGTGTTTAATTAGTCAAAAGTTAATGCTGACTGCTTGTTTCTTCACCTCACCCAAGTCCTGGAATCCATACTGGATCCCACATGGTGTTAGGTCTGGTGGTGGCTAAGGAGATGGCATGGCTTTCACCTTCAGTGGAAGCCCCCTGCATGTCATAATTGTTTGGGTCAAAACCTGGAAAACCCTCCCATTCTTACTAACAACCACCAAAAATAAATAAATAAATATATAGCAGTTGTAACATACCAGGCTCTGGAGCTTGTTGTGCTTCTGCCTCATCTGTGAGCCATTCCCCAAGGCCATCCCCAGATAGGTCTACTGAATACGGATCCAGGATATGCTGTAGTTGGTCCAATCCCATAGCCTGATCCAGGCCCTGTGAGAGCAGCAGTTCCTTTGTGGGTCTGCTCTGGTGATTTCAGGCTCTTCTCAGTGCTGCCTCTGTTTCTGGGGTTACAAATATGCCATCCCCGCTCAGGAGACTCTCATGCTGCATTATGAGCCCTGTGCTTGGTGTACTTCTCAGCATCTGCTCAAATTCCTTGTAGTAAGGGTAGGTAGTTGGGGAGTTCCTGGATATGATTTTCATTCCTCACATGCAGTAGGCAGTCTTGAGGTGCTTGGCTCACTCCCAGCATTGACTACTGGTCCAGTGGATCACCACTACCACCAGCCTCTTGGATCCATCTACATAAACACGCTTCTTTCTCATACTATTGCTAAAGTCATGGATCTCGCTCTCTGCACACCCATGTTGACCAGAATCTTGGTTTGTCCTTCTGGCTAGCTATCAGCATGTCAGGTGCAGGGCATTTTCTCAGTCAACATTTTCCAGCAAGATAGGCTTGACTGTGCTTACAATCGAGCAGCCTGTGTGAAAAAGGAAGCGTTAAACACTGAGCAACTACATTTGAACTAGGAGATTGCTTCTGGTTCCTGGGAGTTGAGTGGAAAGTTTGGTGAGAGAAGAGCCTGGCCACACAGATCCAGGGGACTGTGGGATAGCACAGGCAGACTCTCTGAAAGGAGCCTGGCAACCTTGGTTTCTCCTATGTCCATACTGCAAAGGAAGTAGGCTTGGATATACAGTACAGCGAAATGCAGGCTCAGATCCATGCCCCTCGGCAAGTCAGCAGGCCAGGGTTCTGAGAGAATTCTGGTGCATGTCAGATGACTTTGGGTATGGACAGCGTGTGTGTGTGTGTGTGTGTGTGGGGAGGGGGGGGTTGGGTTTAAACATGAGACAGAACCTGGGTTTATTATGCAGTGTAGACATACCCATGGAGTCCACATATCAGATTTGACGTTTTTGTCTCCTCCCAGTAAGAGGCACAAAATGTCTGTCATGGTTGTGCATCAATGTATGAAGCCCTTCTGGGTAGGGACTGTCCCTGTTCTGTGTTTGTACAGTTACGCAGTGGGGTTCTGGTGCTTCTAGGTGTTCCCTCGATACAAATAATTGTCTGGCACCACAGACCTCCCATTTGAGCAAAGCTCATCCAAAGTATCAGAAATAACCCCCAGGCTCACCAAGCAGTTCATTCTAGGCCAAGTTTTGTTCAGAATAGGCCTCCGGTATGGTTTACGTATACATTTAATCCACTTTAAAGCAGGTTAATCCAACTCTTCTTCCACTCCTCCGTGTAAACCATATGTAAGTAAATCATGTTTCTGAGGGCTGTTTAATATTAAAAATTTGTGTGGAATCACCAGGTTGGTGACCCTGAAACTTCAAGCACTGAGAAAGGTGAAGCCTCTGCATATGAATCACTGTTGGATGCAAAGAGGGAGGCTATTCTGACACATTTAGCTGCCAAGTTTATGTAAGGGGACTGTTGTTCCCTTACTAACATTCAGTGGGGGTGTTTTGGTTGGCTACCTCCCAGTACTAAAAGGGGAAGGGTCTATGGTAAATCAGGACCCTGAGACTGATAGTCCCCAGGAACAATGGGGAGAGGCCAATGCTCCAGATCAGCCTGAATGACATGGCGGGCAGGCTAATCAGGGAGTCAGCAGGCCAGGGAGGTCCCATCCTCCATGTGAGTTGGATTTGCCCGGGTCAGACAGAGTGGGGCCGAGCTAAGGAGAAAGCATGGGCCCGAGCTGACCTGGGGAGCAGAGCTGTGCCAGATCAAGAGGGAGCAGACCCTGTCCTGAGAGTAGAGCTGCAGCCCCAAAGCCAGAGGCACAGCCCAGAGAGAGCAGACTTGCCCTGGGAGGAGAGCTGCAGCAACCAGAGCCAGAGGGGCCAGAAAAGCAGCCCAGGAAGCAGGTCAGTGCTGGGAGCAGAGTCACAGAAGCAGCCTGCGGAGCAGACCTGTCCTGGGAGCAGAGCTACAGCAACCAGAGCTAGAGGGGCCAAAGAAGCAGCCCAGGGAGCTGGAGGCAGAGCAGCAGAGACAGAGTGGTGCAGCTGGGGCTGGAGCAGTCCAGGGCTGGGTGCAGTGAGCAGCTGGGGAGAACGAGGGGGGACCCTGGGCAGTGGGCCCAGCACAGGGAGATGCCTCAGCCAAGAGGCTCTGCAGGCCAGGCTTGGATCATAACCCTGACAGGGTGGGGGCAACACTGGGAAGAAGGGTCCTACCACTTAGAGCCTGAGGGCGTGTGGCCACCACCAGAGCAAGTGTCCAACCCGCAGCATCCCTGCAGCACAGCCAGGGCCGGAGAAGAAGGCTGGGGACTTACAAGGAACAGACTGTGAACTGCCCGGACACTCCAGAGACACTGTTTGTGAAGTTCCCTGCCACAGAGCGGGGTGATGTGTTTCCTTTCACCTTTCCCAATTTTCCTTATTCTTTTTAAAATTAATTGTTGATTAAATACTTGCATTTGCTTTAACTTGTATGAAATGGTCAGTGGGTCAGAGAAGTGCCCAGTGCAGAGAGAGTACCCAGGAGTGGGGACACCCTAGCCCGAGTCCTAGGTGACCGCAGCAGGGTTGGGGGTCGAGCCACCCAGGAATCCTGGGCCTTGTTGGGGTTACAAGGACTCTGCCAGACAGGAGAGTGGAAGGGAGTCCCCAAGGACAGGGAGGCCACTTGCTAAAGGAAGTGGGAGTGAGGACTCAGATCCTTTCGCTAGCCCACTTCACCAGGGTAGTGCAGAAGCCAAGAAAGTTACCCACAATAGCGGGACTATTCCCCCGCTTACATTTAGGAACTGGAAAGATGTCAGACCAGATCTTGTAAGCCTTACTCAAACCAAGCTCCTTTCTGAAGTCACTGTGACTTTGGCCTGAGTAGGGACTGCAGCAACAGATCCTAACAATTTTTAATCTTATGGTTGGATTATGCACATGTTTTTTGAGTGTTTTTGTGATTGACTTAACTATATCAAGTCAGAACCTAATATAAACTAATGCAACCCCCAGTGTGAATGCAGTTATAGAGATATAAAAGTTTTTAATATATTATTTAACTATATCTGATACAGTTTAATGGGAGCAAAACCTGTGTAGCCAAGCCCTTAGACCAGGATTTTTTTGACTCTTGCATTCTGTGCACCATTTCATTAAAACTGGGACTTTCTCATGGACCCATTTCCCCAATGCTCTAACTGCTAGATTCTAAAAACTACAGAACACAGTTTGAGCACCATTGCTGTAAACTTTATACCACCATGATGTAATGACTTAGGCCATGATTCTCAGTTACACTAAAACAGAGTTGGCTGAAACTTGCAGATTTCATTCTGTGGGAAATTTGGACATTTCAAAAGGTTTTGTTTTGATTTGGAACAAAAATTAGACATTTCAAAATCTCCCACAAAAGGGAAATTCTGATTATTTGTTTTGGAAAAAAAAGTTTCAGTTAGATTTCCAGCCCCCAAAATGAAACAGCCGTTTGCCCCCTGACTTCTGGGTATTCACCGGGCTGCCCCCCACTCCTGGGAAGTCAGGAGTTCCCCCACTGCAGAGTGGGGAGCCTAGTAGAAGCTCTGAGAGCTCCAGCTGGAGCCAGGGTTTGCAGGGCTTCCAGGCTCCCCATTGTGGAGCAGGTAGCTGAGTCCCAACTACAGCATGGTATGGCAGCCACAGACCATAGAAGCCCAGCATCTCTAACAGTCCACCAGGTGTGTTGGCAGGAAACCAGGCAGGTTTCTGATGGAAACCTGCTCATGGTTCATTGGAAGTTCATCAAACCTGATATGTTTCCACAACAAATCAGCATTTTCTGACAAAACTCTGTTACTTTGGAAAATTTCTGACCGGCTCTTCACTAAGGTTCCTTTACACAGCCAGAATGGTGTAAAGAGGCATTAGGGTAAATAAGAAACAGGCCTCTTATCTTGGTTATTTATTTTTAATTTTTTTTATTTGTTTGATTAAAACATTGGGGAACTCTTTTACAGTGCAGGTTCCACATGCTTCTCCCCTCTCCCCTTCCCCCCCCCACCACATATGGACCAACTTCACTTTAAGAGGAGGTTCATTGTAACCAGGCACATAGCTTACAATACATTGAAACAAATTAGGACTTCTGTACTACCTGACAATAAATAAAACACTATTGTGTCTGATTGTAAACTGGTAACTGTAACTGTGAGATCACTGTATATGACAAAAGCCATTGGTGAAATCTAATGCAAAGGGAAGTATTATAGGAAAGGTAAGATGAATACTATATACAAGAAAAAAAAGTACTTCAGTGTGTGTTATTTATATACCAAAACCCACGGTTTACCAAAGCTAGTGTAGAAGGCTGTAATTCAGTCTCAGATTTTTAGTGACACACAGTAATTAAATCATGTGAATTTCTTTTTTTGTGGTGACTTACCTCAAAGGACCTTGTGTGAACTGAATAATTCATGTTTGTGAAATGCTCTGAAGATTAAAAATACTTTAAGTGCTAAGTATAATAATGATGTTGTCACAAGAATTACAGCTCTGCTATGCAATGGAATTACAGCCTCATTTACCACTGAAATCCATATCCCTTATTTAACCCTTCCTAGTAATTCAATCAAATAATCTGTAAAACATTTTAGTAACCTGTAACAAATGACTAATAGGCGACACTGATGCCTCATAAAATATTTAAAACAATGCACTGTGGCTATTACTGTTTGCAGAGTCATTAATAATCAAGCATATGGAGATTTATTTATAAAGGTTATAGACATGTTCTTTAAGGACCATACATTAAAATGTGAAATGATCAAATAAAGTAGACGCACCTTTAGTGGCTGATGGTGTAATAGGACTGTTGAAATAACTATGCATATATGACAGAGGGCACAGACCCTGTCTTGTCCCTAGCTAATCAGGTTAGCTGTAGCTCATATTCCTCCCCTGTTTGCACAGGTACACAGGATTACAGAGCAAGGCAGGATGAGTTTACAGGCTAGTGGGGTTCCCTGGCAGGAAACTCAATGAGAAGTGCCTACTTGGGAGTGATGTTGGGGATGCTCAGGAATAACTCCACACCCAGGCTCAGATCATGTCCACCTACAGGCCAGAGGAAGGTAACATAATTTCGGGGGTTCTGGCTTTGTTTTCCTGCAATGTATAGCCAATTTGCTTTGTTTCTCTTGCAACTTGGCATTATGAGACCCTCGGGCCATTTATTTTACAAGTATCTTGGATAAATCCATTGTTAACATTTGTGTACTGGCTACAGCAAGTCCTAACTTTTATAGGTGATGCTGGCTTTAATTAAGGTTGTCCGACAATTCCCATTATAAGACCCTGTTTTCAGTTGCTTATAGTTTTACCAGACATTAACCACTTGGGCTGAAATCTTCCAGGCGCGGGTGTCTGCCTCAAGCTCCCCCACACCCCTCAGCAAAGATGGCATTTCTCAGAATGAAGTTAGGGGGAAATATGATATTTTCCCCATGTTACAAAAAATCTTACAAAAGTTTGAGAAGCTCTAGTATCTCTATACTTAGGAGCAGGGGCTTGAAATTTACCAGGGATGGGATGTGGGTGCTGCAGGAGCTAAGCAGAACTTTCCCTGCAATTTCCAGCAGCCAGGTCTCAACACTTTTTTCCTGTCAGCAAATAGCTTTGAAACCCACTGGCAAAATGTGGCCGACATAGAAGATGACAAGTAAACCTTCTATTGCTGTCAATTATTACATTATTTCAAGTGGCAGAGTTCTATGCTGTGCATTTAAAGGTTCTATCTCTGTTGATGAACCAGATGGGAGTCAATATGGTTCCACATGATGGAATTTCTATTATTTTTAGTGTGCTTTTTTAAAAAACCTTGAAAGCTATATTTAAACAAATTAATTAAAAGAACTTTAGGGTAGCAAAATCAAGCACTGCAAAACTAGGAATGTCTGTACAACCTTAATTCAGCCCCCTTGCATGCATGCATGCATGATACAGTGTTTAATTACATGATCACATACTATTTTTCCTGCCCACAGGCTCCATTAAGTGCACAAGGTGAACTATGCTCTGGAAATTAATTGGGAGTAGGGTAGTGCATGAGGCTGTCTGTTGCCTCTGCCTCATTTGTTGCTGAAGTTAAAGTGAATGAAGCAGGGGACTGCAGAAAGAGAAATGATGGTCTTCCTGCTTAGGAAGTTGCATGCCACCTTGTAGAACCTCATTCTATCCTTGCCTCCGTCACAGATCCTACTGAGTGCCCCCCTCCTGGCCACCTACCAGGGCTGCTATGAGGGGAATCCAAGTCTCTGTGTTCTCCATCCCTTGGGGTATGTTAAGCTTGTAGAACCTCAGCAAGATGCAGCACTGGTTCCTTCCTTGGCCTCTCTGGCACATTTCCTGGGCACTGACTCTCAGTCACCTTCTTGGAAGTGGGGCTCCTCACGATACCTGTTCTAGGCCTCCAGGACCACTGCTGACCCTTAAGGTACCCCCATTATTTAAACACACCTCTAATCCAGAACTCCACCCCAAAGGTAGAGGCAAGGAACTAGGAAACTGGGGAAAGGCACACTCCACCGACAAGGGAAAAGGAAAAGAATCAGATACAAAATGCTGCAGGACATTTTGGCCAAGGCAGATGAACAGCTGGATTTTCAGAGAGAGAGCTACAGAGGGAGAAGGTGGAACCCTAGCATGAGGAAAGAATGGGTGCACAGTTCCAGGAACATGACCAGAAGTTGAGTGAAGAGGACAGAGCGCAGAAGGAACACTGAGAGGCTGCTCCCTCTCATGACCCCCACATGAAAGTCTCTAGTACCAGCTCCAATGCCAGCTGAAGCTCCAGCTACTGTCCAACCTCCAGGTTCTCAGTCCCCACCACAGTACCACATCTTGCAGCCTGTGCAAGCAGTGGACAGTTCTGGGATTGGTTGACCCACGACCCAAGCAATGAACTGTACATGGAATAGTCAAAATGTACCCAGTGCAACAGTCCAGCGAGGCCCATACATGCAAAATGCTCCAGAAGGAACAAGGAGAACAGAGTGGGGACACAGTTCCACTATCCATGAGACTGTAGCGATTGCACTATATATAGTTTGGCAGTTTTGCACTTTTGTTGCTTGGGTTGTTTATTCTGCACTTTTTGTTTTTGCTTTAATGTCTTTTGCCTCTTGCTGGCAGCTGGTCTGCCTATAAGTTTTGGTAGTTGTTTATTTAGGTACATGTTTCAAATAAAGTGTTTCTTTTCCAAACAAGAACAAGTCCTAAGGTTACATGCAGGCTTTATTAAATTCATTAAAAAATAAAACTCCATTACAGCACTACAATAATCTGTATATAGAGCTACATGAACCGGTTCTATTAAATTCATAATCTGCATTGGCCCCCGAAATTGTGGGATAACTTAAGTGTGAGAAAACTATACTACTTCATTTCCCCATATCTATAGCACCCTGCAAATCCATTATGTGGGCACCCCTGATTTCCCTCGTGTGTGGGATGCTGCCCTAGTCATAGGCACCAACTTCCCCTCTGCCTGGTGGGTGCTCAACCCCACTGCCCCCGGCCTCACCCCTTCCTGCCCCTGGCCCTGCCCTCACCCCACCCCCGGCCCCGCCCTCACCCCACCCCCATTCCCCAAAGTCCCCACCCCACCCCACCTTTTCCCACCCCAGCTACGCCTCCTTCCTGCCCCCATTTCACCCCCTTCCTGCAAGTCCCCATCCCTGCCCTGCCTCTTCTCCACCTCCTCCCCTGAGTGTGCCACGTCCCCACTCCTGCCTGGGAAGTCCTAAGCACCACCAAACAGCTGGTAGGTGGCAGGAGGTGGGAAGCACTGGGCAGGATGGGGAGGAGCGGGGACATGGCGTGCTCGGGGGGAGAAGGAGGTGAGGAGGCGGGAGCTTGGCTGCCGGTGGGTGCGGAGCATCTGCTAATTTTTCTCTGTGGGTGCTCCAGCCCTGGAACACTCATGGAGTCAGTGCCTATGGCCCTAGTAACAATAGGTGTGATTTCTGGTTGCATGTAACAATCTTGCAATGCAGCAGTGTCTTGAGTTCACTCTTGGCAAAATGACGTTGCCTTTCTCCTTGCAAATGTTGTGCAGCGCACAGCAGGCCACAGTAATATGAATGGCATTGGCAACATTGGCATCCAAAAGGTTCCGAAGGCAGCGCCATCTTGACTTCAACCTGCCAAACATGCATTCCACTACCATCTACAGCTACTGAGTGTGTAGCTGAACTTTCTTTTGCCAGGGTAGGGTTTCATAAGCCATGGCAGAAGGGGGCAAGGTTCCCTGGAACCAAGGGCTGGAGACTCCATTTATAACAATCTCATTTGGATGGAATAACATCCCCGTTTGTCCATGAGGATAAAATCCTGATCTCTGAAAACCCCCCGGCTTCATGCACTCTGCCAGTATATCCTGCACTGGTGTCTATGAGTTACCTGCTTCGGTGGTCCCCCAAGGCCTGCATAATAAAGAAGTAGTACCCTTTGCCCCTTACATACTCATTTACTCCTTGTGGAGGACAAGAGTCCCATCCCAGTATAGGAAGCCCATTGTCTGAAAGCGACAATTATTTCAGCAACATTGCTAAGCCAGCCACCTTTAGGTAAGCAACAGTCCTGATGGCCTCACAAACCTCCACCACCACAACACCCACAGTTGAGTTGTGAACACCAAACTGGTTAGCCACAGATCTGTAGCAGTCTGGGGTAGCCAGCTTCCTGGTGGCTAGAATGACTCACTTCTGGACTCGTATGGATTCCCTCCTGCATGTGTCCTGGCACTGGAAGATCAGTGCAAGCTACTTGCACAGGTCCTGGAACATCTGTTTCCTCATGTGTAAGTTCTGGACCCACCACTGGTCATCCTGGTCTGCATGATGATACGATCCCACCAGTCTGTGCTTGTGACCCTGCTCAAGAAATGACAATCTACATATGGTGGTGGCAGGAAGCATCTGTGTCAACGAGGCTGCAAATGACATATTTTTGCCTCTCTGAGAGCTGATTTCTATAGGACAGATACTACCACCAAAATGTCCACCAATTCTTTGCCTGAATTCGAAAACAGCTGTGAAACTGCAAGTGGGAGAAGCTATTCCATTGCAGCTGGCTCCATAGCCTGTCTCCAGTAACCAGGAGCATGCAGACCCAAAATGACTCTCCTGAATGTTGGGTGGGCTAAGGGCACATCAGGTGAAGTGCTGCAGGATGGATAGACAAGTTTTTCCCCACTATACCAAGACTTAGAGCGGCTACAGCTACTGTGAGCCCTAAGAACCCTGGAATCAATGTATGAATGTGCTGGTACAGGTCTGAGAAGTGCATAGCAATGCAGCATAGATGCTCAGGCGCAAACTTGGGAGGAAAAGAATCAGGTTTGCAAGCATGGGTCACACAGACCAGGCTTTACTGTGCAGTGGAGATATAGTAATGAGACACATACAGGATTCCAGATTTGGGGAGTTTTATATTCATGATTTGTCACGTAGTCTGTTAGGCTGGGGGAGAGTGCTGCAAGGCCTGGTGGAGTAATTCAGCCAGCACACAGTAATATTACATTCTTTTGTATAGGGGATGGACTTTCTCAAAGTCCAATTGGCCAAAGACTTGGTACTGAGGCAGTTAATCAAATGACAGAGGATAAGACAGGATACTGCACCTTTTGCAAATAGAATTTTGCAAACAGAACTACACAATTACATGCAAATGAAATTTGTGGGAGTGTGATGAGAGGAAACTGAGTGCAAAGTCTGTTGTACAACCTATAATAATAAATGTAGCTTCTACCTTGCAGTCTCTCTCTCAGCGAGGAACCCCCATTTTTAAAATCCTGAGATCGACATGAATAGCCAAATATAATGCTCTCTTTTGAGGAAAAGAAGAGAGAGAAATGTTGAAAATGTCCAAGATCTTGTAGGCCAATTTAGTACCCCCCTGCCTTCATACTTTCTGTCTCTCAAGCACTATCCCACTCCCTCTTTGAAAGCAAAGGCCCATTGATCTGTTCAGGAGCTCAGATTGAAAGCCACTTGAGGAACCTTGAAGAGGTTGTAAAAGATCTGGGTTTAGTAGGCACTCATTGTTTTAGACCCAGAGGTGCCGGGTTCAGCCCTGCAGATGACCCCAACCAGGATGTTATTACACTTATTTTGGGCATAGCATAGATGTATACAGGGGATAATCACCTATAAAATAAACAACAGCAGGAACAGTAAAAGCCATTGAGAATGTGACTGTTCCCCAAATGCTTCAACATTGTGGTCTGTTAATATTTAACTGAGCTTTGTTAAATGACTGTGGAAGATTTCATCCAGATAGGTCTAGAATAATAAGCCCAACATCTTAATTGTTATAGAAAAATATAAAATGGGCAAGCTTCCCCTAGTATTAACATGCCATGATTCTCTAGTAGGGAGTAGAGCTGTGATTTGGTACATATGGGAATGAGAAACCTGTAGCATTTCTACAAGAATGTTAATAAAGGCTGAAAGGAATTATTTTCAAATGGTCAAAGGGACATTACTCCACAATTACATTTCACATATTTTTACTTGGAAAGAAATTTACTTTGGATTTCTGGTGGCTGCATAGCTTTACAGCTCCCTTCCCCACCTCCTAAAATCCACAACCACCCGGAATCAAATCCCTTCCCCCATCTAATATTCATGCAATATAATTCTCCAACTCTTTTCTTTTAATTTAATACCATTATGTATGTTGCTCCATCTCCAGACTTTCAACTAAATCCTAAAAAATGGAAGCTGTCAGACAGTCCTCTTGCAGCCAAGATGGCTGACCTGGGAGAGCCTGGCCCTTTAAGACTGGATGAAATTATGGACTGGCTAAAGCAAATCTCAAGTGAACAGACAATCTTGAGAAAAAATATCTGAAGATACAACTGAGATAAAAAATGTTACTAGTACACATGAAGCCAGTTTCCAAGGCTTGGCATCAAGATTAGAGGAAGCTGAGAACAGAATCTCTTTGCTAGAAGACACAGTGTGTACTATCAATATAGCCTCAGAGCAACCGGAAAGGACTCAAAGCACTGCAGGGGGTTAATGATCTTGAGGGAAGGTCAAGGAGAAACAATCTGAGAATACATCCGATGAAGTGAGCTGTAGCTCATAAAACCTTATGCTCAGATAAATTTGTTAGTTTCTATGGTGCCACAAGTACTCCTTTTCTTTTTGCAATCTGAGAATTGTGGACCTTCCAAAGGAGCTGGGAAAAAGGAGGCCTGTGGAATTTTTATCCACCAAGCTGCCAGCACTTTTGTCTTTGAAAATCTGACATAGAATGGACACAGACTGGTGATTTTCTCAGATTACAGGAACGTGGTGGAAAAGAGGGCTAAATTCAACAGAGCAAGAACCCTAGTCAAAGGATTAGTTTGGACTATTTCCTTTCCTTTCCTGTTACTTTCAAAGCTGAAGAGGAAGGCAAGAAAGATCTCATCTCTGATTGAATTTTGACCCTCCTGGCCCTCTCTCCAGACTCAGAAAGCAGCGATGGGCTTTGGCTGCTGCTGCTAGCAGGTTGCAGTGTTACAATATGGCCACACTTGCTTTGCTTGCATTTAGCACTCCCATCCTCCACCTATGATTCCAGTGCACAGAGATCCTGACTCCAAACAAATCACTTCACTGGACCTGGGGATTCCTTATGTACACCCATGAATTGTCAACATTCAGCAGAGAAGTGTGATTTTGTCTTCTAGCTGAGGCACTCTCTCTCCTGGTACCTGTTCCAACCCCACCTCTTCTCAGTGGATTGTACTTTGTTTCATCCCCATCTAATTTCCTAGAGTCTGGGTTTATATAAATCCAGAAATAGACAATCCAATTGCCCTAAATATAAACTTATAAGAGATACGAGATCTAAACAAGGTAATGAAGATTTCAGTTTAATGATGAATTTTTTCAATTCCCAAACTGCAAAGAAATCTGATTTCCTAAAATGCTATCCAAGAAATAATTATTATTGCTGGTGATGATTCACCAGATCACTGAGAATGTGTTAGTATGAGATGGTCTGTTGTTTTTTCAATAATATTAATTCAGGTTCTTTTCTTTAGTTTTTACTTTTGTTAAATGAATTGAAATAAATGTTATGTCGATTTACACTGCTGGTATAACTATTGGGCAATGGCGTTCACACTGTACCCAGCATGGACAAGGCTATAGCGGGCAAAGTGTAAACAGAACAGTTCTGCCAAAAAACTATTCTCTGAAAATGGTCCAGTTATGTTAGAATAAGGTTATTTAAACAATTTGTATGGCTTAAATATCTATCCACCGTGGATTTGTTCTTAAGTTTAGACACTAGCCTCCCCCTTCTTCCCCCGACCCTGTTTTGTTGTTGTTGTGAATAGTGCATGTCCTCCCTTGATATTAGACTATTTTCTGTATACAGTTAAAGGGAATCCAGTTAAACCTCACATGGGTGTTTCGAGGTGTGGGGGAAGTGAATGAAAAGGCCACCCCCTTGTAAACCTCCTCCACTTAGGTCCTGTTTCCGTTTGACAAGTGTTATGTATTGTTTTTTAAATGACCCTTGGCAATTTTGACCACTTCATTTCTTTTTCTATCTTTTACCTTTCATGGTCTGCCTTAACTATTCCCTTTTCCCCTCAGGCCCCCAGGGTGGTGAGGGGGTAGCCAGATATGCCATTCCTAGATCTGGAATTAACAATGGTCCATGCAATGACAATGTCTAAGTTCCTGATAAAGAGATATTTGACCTAAATACTCCTTATGGCTAATATTATAAGTTGTATTTCCTGGAACATCAAAGGGGTGAATCCAAAACAATGATCACCCATCTAAAAAACAAATGGCAGGTTTCAGAGTAACAGCCGTGTTAGTCTGTATTCGCAAAAAGAAAAGGAGTACTTGTGGCACCTTAGAGACTAACCAATTTATTTGAGCATAAGCTTTCGTGAGCTACAGCTCACTTCATCGGATGCATCAAATAAAAAAAGCTTATGCTCAAATAAATTGGTTAGTCTCTAAGGTGCCACAAGTACTCCTTTTCTTTTTGCTTAAAAACAAAGAAACCCACCTGAATGACTTGGAGGCAGAGAAATGTAGGAGAGGGTAGATGGGGAAAGGAGAGTTTAACAATTTCTCCTCCTCAGCCAAAGGTGTAACAATAATTGCTTCACAAAAGATTCAATTTACAAGTTCTAGATACAAATAAAGATAAGGCAGTTAGATTTTTGCTGGTGAAAGTTAAGATCTCCGATTCTATTTATAACCTAATTAATATATATGGACCCAATAAAGATGATCCAAGTTTTCTTAAAATAAGTTTTCTTCCTAAATTAATATCCCACTAGAATCAATCACCATAGCAGGACATTTTAATGAGGCGTTGGATCCTTTTAGACAGGTCAGGCCGGCCTCAGTATACACAATTACATGTTAGAAACATCATACCAGATTAATGAGAAGAATTAGGGTTAAAAGATGTATGGCAGTTGTAGATCCTTACAATAAAGGATTTTACTTTTTTTCTCCTCCCCACATTCCACATATTTATGAAGAGATTTCTACGAGTCTGGTGGACTCAGTGCTTAATAATGAAATCAAGTCTATCATGCGCTTTGATCATGTACCAGTGATGCAACAATTTTCCCCTCCCAAGAGGAATTGGACTGGTAGATGATGAAGACTGAACTCCCCTCCTTTGAAAGATAAACATTTTCAGAACTATGTCACAGAAGAAATTCGGTTTTTCTTCTAAATAAGTGACACTCCAGAGACATCCCGATCCATCCTATGTGATAAACTGAAAGCTTTTATTAGGAGCAGGATCATTTCCTACTCAGAGGATAGAAAAAGAGCTAGTGAGGCCTCTATCGCAAGGGTAACTTGAAACTCTGTATAACATGCACCCCTATCATGTGGCCAGGCTGGATTAGGAAAGGGAATTTGACCATCAGTTCAGTTATTGAAAATGATATACTGTGGTGGAAAATTACCCAAGCGTTGTGTTTGGATCACAACAAGCCTGAGGCTCCTTGATTGATTACAAGTGCAGGGGGTAACAGCTCTAAGTAGCTGCCCCCCAATGCAAAGCGCACACAGCTTTTTAAAGCTTAAAACCACAGACAAATTACACATACTTCCATAGTAATTACCTTATTTGGAATACATTGCAAAATTAACACTGGTCAAAAGCAAAAACAAGCGTCTCCCCCACTAGGCCCCTCCTGTTACTCACGGTCTGTTCTTTTGCGGTCAGCGACCTTTTTAACACAACTGTTGGGGTTACATATTTCATAAGCTTGACTATTGCATATTTGTTCTTTCTGGGGACTTTTCCATCCTGTCCCTTCATGCCCCTTATGCACAGAAAACCATTGTTCCATTTTGGGGACTTTCCACTGTGACTTCTCCTACCCCTTGGCACATATAAGCAAGCAGGATCTCAGTTTACGGCCTGCAGGCAAGCTTGACCAAAGCCAGGGCCTTGAACTGAGTTTTATGCCCTGTTAATTTTCCCTCACAATACTTTCCTCCTTTTTACAATATTAAAAGAAAGGTTCAATCTAGAGACTAAAATGGAGTGGTAATATATCCAACTTAAGCATGCTATCACCCATCTGTTTGGTCAATGCCTGTGCTACCCCTGACTAGCGTGACCAGATAGCAAGTGTGAAAAATCGGGACACTATTTTTCCCCCCCAGGGCAAGGGTGAGGGTATAGTTGCATATATCAGACAAAGCCTCTAATATCGGGATGGTCCCGATAATATTAGGATGTCTTGTCACCCTACCCTCAATCCACCTGAACTGCTTTCATTTCTCCAAATATTACCCAGATTGTCAAGACCTATGGCAACACTATATGCATACTTGGCCAGCAAATTTGAATTAAACCTGGGTTCCCTAAAAGAGAGATGGGAGGAGGGACTAAGCCAATTATTCTCTTCTAACCAATGGAAACAAATTTTAGCCAGTGCGATGAACTGTTCCTTAGACTTCCATTTAGGATTAATCCAGCAGAAAGTCATGTGGAGGATGCATCGGACCCCTCTCCAACTGTGCAAGACAGGCGCTGCTAAGTCAGACAAATGTTGGTGCTGTGATTCAGCAGGTGCTAACGTAACCCACATACTCTGGGACTGTGTCTACACCCATATATTTTGGGCAGAACTTAAACTGAAAAATTAATTTTTTTCCTATCAAATAAAATTGTGTTATACACTAACCATGTAATTTTAAATCTAATGGATGTTAACTGGAAGCTGAATAAATCTGAAAAACTTTGGCTAAGCAGAGCACTAAATAATTATTAAAAGACTAGTACCACAAAAAATGGAAAGCCAAAAAGCAACCAACAATTGAAGTCTGGAGCATACATACTGTAAGTGTGGCCACCGTGGAAAGAACAGTGTACTGTTATACCCAAGAAAAATTCTCAGAGATATGGGATATTTTCCTGGAAGTATCTGAATGATCTTATTAAATGCATGTGCCCCCCTGCTTCCCTCTTTCTCCTCTTTATCCACTTCCTTCCCTCCCCATCCCAATCCCCCTCCTCTGAATTTTGCTTCTTTATCTAAATTTTTCTTTAAACTAGTTAGATTTTTATGAACAAATTTTGTTTTTAAATTGTGCAATTCAAATTGATTTAGTAATTTAACCATTCATATTATATAATTAAATATTTCAACCATAGCTAAAGTTAGGTAGCAAATGGTTAATATATTAAGATAAGTTTATATATTAGGAAAAGTTTATGTATAGTTTGTTATTTTTTATATATATTTAAAAAATAAAAAGTTAATAGAAAAAGATGTTTTCTTTAACCATACATTCTGGTAAAGATTTTCAGTCTAATAAAAGGCGGTACCTGTCTTGTACCTGCTTGAATGCAGAGGTGCATTTTGATCTTAGTTGCATATTGTCAAAGTTTTGATTTAATTCAATAACAAGAGACGTCATAGCTAAATTGAGCCAACTTTTAAAATCAAAGATTATTAGTCAAAGATTAATACTGCATAGTACAGAAAGGAAGGCCAATACATTACTAACCCATCTGGGATGTAGCAGTGCAGCTGGTTAACAGCCTCAAAACCTGAACTTCACTTTATTCCTATAGATACTAGGGATGTTTACAACATATGAAGATTTCTCCATTTCTTTGCATTATTTCAGACCTACCCAACACATGATTCCTATTTTCTTTAACATGTTTTTGAAGACTTTTTGCTAGACTTGCACAGACCCTGCACATAAACAGGACAGAGATTGCAACCAGTTTCTAATTTTGTGTTGACCACAGTAGTCAAGAAATCAGCAAAACTTTAGACACATCCTGCATCAGCTACAGCTTGGTAGAGAGGGCATGTTAGTTAAGCACCAACAAAATTGTTCATCTTGTCCTGTCCCTCTGGAACGCCTCAGTACCTAGCACTGAAATTACTACCCTTCACATTTCCCACCTGGTTAAATAGTTAAACATAAGTAAAAAGCATTTTGAGATGAGCTTAACGTGAATTAAATTCATAGTTATACAAAATCCATGTGTGATATTATATATAATATTGATATTGTGTATATTAATATAGTATTGTATAGATATTGGCTAACACTATAAAGTTTATAGACTCTCTCTTATCTGGCTACATATATATTCAGAAAACAGATGGTCTATAGAATCCAGGCATAGCACAAATACTTGGAGTCTTGAGTGTATTTTGCAAGCTTTGTGGTACCCTCCACCAGTATAAAGAGCAAGAATTATGCAAAGGTTACAGTATCTAACTATAGGACCATTCTAGAGTTATACAATTCAGCATGAATATAAAGCATTCTAAATATAATGTACGTTATTTACTATTAGCTACATTCTTATTTTGGTTACCTTTTTTAATACCTTTTTCAATCACACTTATAGCTGCAGCAACAAACAATTTCCATGTTTTGATCAATACATTTTTCTTGTGAGAGCTGAATGCATCTGTTTTCTCATAAATTGCTTAATTGCTAATTACATTTCTGGTTAATAGTTCTGTTTGTGTGAGCTAGTTTCACTGTGTAATTGTTTACAAGAATCGGCTTCAAAAACCTGGATAAAGTTCCATTGCTTATCTGGTAATTGCCCTGCAGCATTTAGGAGTGTATGTAACTAAAACTTTGTAAGGAGTGTTTTTCCATTTTGCCTGAAGCTCAGGTGCACAAAGCAGTTCCATCCCCCAGGGCCCCACCCAGCCCTGCCCACTTGGCGCCGGTGCCCGTGGCGGAGAGGAAGCGTCTCCTTGTGGGGGGACAGCTTCCGACTTCCCCAGCCCACTGCATCAGCCGAGCGTCAGGGAGAGGCGGGCAGGGCTGTCCTTAGGCATATGCAACATACGCCGCTGCGTAGGGCACCCAAAAATTTGGGGCACCCCTGGGTCTTAGTGTCCACACTTCAGGCTCTTCCTGTACCTGTTCCGACCCTTCTTGCAGGCTCCTACCACAGCTGGCTGCTGCAGCCTGGTGAGTCTTCCTGTAGAGGGGATCTAGTACTTAAAAGTGAAAAAGCCTGCCAGCCCTATTAGCACCACACTGAAACTGTTAAAGAGCCATTCAAGTGGTAATGAAGCCATTTAACAGGCATTTGCCAACCCCCAGGTATACACTGTCAGTTTCTGAATTTACTGAGGGCTAGTCTATACTGGCAAGGATAAAGCACTGCTGCGGCAGCACTTTAAACCTGGCTTGTGTAGTTGCGGCAAAACCCACCTCCACAAGGGGCGTAGCTGCCAGCGCTGGTGACTGTCTACACTGGCACGTTACAGCACTGAAACCTGCAGTGCTCAGGGGGGTGTTTTTTCACACTCCTGGGCAAGAAAGTTGCAGCGCTGTAAAGTGCCAGTGTAGACAAGCCCGGACAAAAATAGTTGTGCTTTACTGTAATATTTACTCAGAACATGTTACGCTGCAGGACCTTAGTTTAAAATTTGCTTTAAAAATATTTCATTTGTGTGTTGCAGAAGATCTCTAAAAAATCCTTGTATAGATTTTTAGACGCACAATCTGAGTAGTCACCTTTAGTCTTAAATGCTTGGATCTTCAGACATATCGTTTTTAAATAAACCCTTCAAAAGACCACCCTTATCTAAAATATATATGCGAGCCCGGGCTGCTGTTGGGAATAGGAGCACCAGTTTAATAATTAATACTGCATAGGGCCCCATAAATCCTAAGGACGGCCCTGGAGGCGGGCCCTGCTCCCAGGGAGCCCGAAGCGGACTGTCACTGGCCGGGAGCAGCAGCGGCTGAGGGCTCCTCTCTGCCCCCATCACTGGCTTGTAGTTGGCAGCTGGAGAGAGAGGAGCCCTCAAACAGCTGGCCAGCCATTGGCCAACAGGTGTGAGCAGTGGGCGGACGGGAGGGGCAGTGGCGGAAAGAAGCCATGGGCCAGCTGGCCAAGAGGATTGAGCAGTGTGGGGGAGGGGCCAGGGGGAGGAAAGGAGCCAGCCCTTGGGGGCGCAGTGCAAGTGGAGCAGGCTGGGCCCCCTTTTGTGCATGGGCCCGGCACTATGGTGCCACTGGCACCATTGCAAATCCGCAATTGTCTGGCGCAAGGAACAAACAGCAGCGTAAATGATTTCAGGGAGGGAAGGACTCTTGCCTTAAAGATTCCTGGCTGTACTGGCAAAGCCAACAATCCTCAAGGCAAGATGTGTTTCTAGAGCACTTACAAACTCCGTAGAAAGCTTCAGTGCATATCCAGTATTTTCCCCAGGAATTGAAATTAGGGGGAGGTGTTCAAATTTACAGGAGGGGTCAGGGCCGACGACGGGTGAGACCGTGAGGGTGAAGTTGGGCTGTATGGCACCATAGTAAAAACTGAAAAATGTTTCATGACCATTTTGTTAGATTTTAAAATCATCACACAAATTAAAGTTGGCTACTCAAGGCTTCTATGAAGCACTACATCTACATCCTTCTTGGTTTCTTGTTATAATTTTGCACAACTCTGTTAATGAACTTCTTGAATGCAATGCGTTCATCTTTGGTGGCTTCTCTTGTGTCCAGTACTTCCATTCCTTCAATTGATATGCTCATTAGTTCATTCACATGATCAGGCAGAAGGCAACTTCTTTCAAAACGCAAAATTCTATTCAATGATGAAAAAGAACGCTCACCTGTAGCTGTTGTGACTGGGAGTAGTAAGAGATGAATTCCTACTTCTTTCAGAGCAGGAAACCTAGCATAAAGATTGGGTCGAGCCACTAGTGATGATAAAAAAGAAGTTGAAGTCAAATCTTCATTCATTTGTCGTATGATATTCCACTCTGGGTTCAAATTCTCTATTCTGTCCTGAGCACATGGCAGCCCCTCACTCCACTCAGCAGTTGGTGTTTTATAAGACAGGGATCTGTAAAAGTTACGGAGAGGTTGAGTAGAATCTAGAAGTCACTGTTGTAGATTTTTAAGAATCAAGTCTGTATACTTTTTCAGTTGTCTTAAACACTCCTTGTCCTCTTCACTTAAGGATTCAATATAAATGCCTTCATTAGTCAACTTCTGGACAGAAGACTTTGCTTCTCCCAGTACTTTTTCAGTGGATAGCTCTCTGATTGATCCAAATGTAGCTTCTATTGCTGGACAAAGATCTACTACTGTTATAGCAGATGCCTGGATGGCATTGTTTAATGACCCAAGTGGTTTCAAGAGAGAGAATGGCAATAGTCTTCTCTGAACGTAGTAGCAAAAGTAATCCACCAGCCTCACTACTTAGATCCATCCCATCTTGGTAGATACTTTCCAAAGCCAGTAATAATGGATGAAGTAATTTTAAGACAACAGCCAAGGATCGCTCATGAGAAAGCCAGAGGGTTTTCCCAAGTTGGACTAATTTGAACTTCAGTCGCAGTGTATCTTCTATATTTTCCAAGATATTCAGTCTTTTTGGACTCTTGCTGAAAAAAGAATATAATGAAGACATTAAATTTATGGCTTTTAAAATGTCTTTTGGAGAGTCTGCAGGTCGGTACTAGCGCTAGTTGGAGTAGATGGCCTCTGCAATGTGTATAGGAGAGATTAGGGTTACACTTTTCTCTGACCAAAGCTTGTGTTCCATCATGTCTTCCAGAGAAGTTTGCAGCTCCATCAAATGCACAAGCAGCCATCTGTTTGGGGTCCCATTGACAAGCATTTAACTCTTCTAAGATGTGAGTTGTCACAGATGCAGCCAATCTATCTTCTATAACTTGAACATCTAGAAATGTTCTAGCCTAGCACTGACATCAAGATAACGAACACAATGACTTAATACTTGATGACCATTTGCATTGGTGCATTCATCAGCCATGTATGCAAATTTTTTGAATGTGGTGAGACAGTTCTTCACTTTTTCAACTGTTGAGTCTTTCACTGTTGCACCACATGCATCTAGCCAGTCAGTTGAGTTTCTTGCAGAAAGATAGTGAGCATTTGCTGGTCTTGTGCGGAACCAGTGTTCAACTTCAGGATGAACAAGTGACAATGCACATAACATTTGCCTCCAGTTTGTAGTGTGTGGTATCTCTTGCTTAAATAGAAAGTATGATGCCACAGCCATGTTCGTTTTCATGAACTGTGTTGTGTCTCCAGCAGTCTTAACAGCCTCATTAACACTCACCGGTGTTGTCCTTGGTCAGTGGAGACTCAGAGTTCAGAGCTGCTTTCACATAAGTTCACCTCCCAGGTGGGGGGCAAGAAGGCACCTTGCTCGTTCCTCCAGCAGCTCACTGTTCGCTCTGGCCACTGTTGTTCGTTGTGCTACTGTTCACTCCATCGCTCTGTTGCCAATGGCCCTGCGCCGTCATCTTCTGCTGCCACCTGCCACTGTGACCTCTGCGAGTTGGTCTCTTGAGGTTCCACCCAGCTCTCAATGGGGGAACCTCGCTGCTAGTGCAGACTGGGCCGTCTCTTCCACAGAAACGCTGTCCCACAGCAGGTCTAAGCACTTAGACCTGATTATCAGTGATTTCAGCTGTAGTGGTCACTTAACAGAACAAAAGACTATCTATGGAGCCTAATCAGCTCTGTCTTTAAACAGTGGAGAGGGGCAGGTCAAATAGTACTTGTGACTCAGGCAGACCATCAAGCAAAACACCTGCCCCCACCCTCTCTCAATGCCCTCAATCAGCACAGGGTAAATACAGTTCTACTGCCCTTTACTCATGCAATAAGAGCAACAACATTTCTTCCCCCCCCCCCCCCCCCCCCCGCATTCAAGTGATTTGTAACCCAACCCCAGCCTAAATCTATCACTTGGGCAACACAGCTGTATTTGCTAGATACCTAGGTAGATTAGGTGTGAATGTAAATACAATCTGGTCCTGAAGCCTTTCCCCCCAGCCCCCAGCTCATCACTAGCTGTCAGGGAGAGCTCATTTAGACTTTGCTTATAAATCATAATTTGAAATTATTAGGCTGGCCAACAATCACCTAAATGAATGCACTGACACTGTCATAAAAAACAACGGCTGTATAAGGAAGCTAGTCTATGTTCATACTTTTCAAATCTATTATACTTTTTCAGATACACATATTTTATGATACACTTTAGATGCTTTTAAAGTGTGTATTAATGTTTCAATTTCAAGTCAAATTTCCAAACAATCACTAAATTGGCAACACTGCATGTAACTAGTTCACAAAATTGGGGGGAGGGGGAGGTTGGGGAAATTCGGGCAGGGATAAACACCCCCATGGGGGGGGTGTGTAGGAAAATCCCTGTGCGTATCTTACTGTGCAATTTGCCCTTGTACTTGAATTGAAGTTTGAGGAATGAAAAGGAATGTGTTTAAAGGAGCCAACATTTCTGAAAAACTAAATCAAAGCACAAACAAGTCAGACTTCTCAGGAGTGGAATCTATCCCACACCAACACAGAGTTTGCCATGTCTGTCACTAGTCTTCAGCTTTAGTGCTGAAGAAGCAGGTGAGGTGGCAGAGAGCCAGTGACATTCTCATCAAGAGCTTGTGGAGATTCTGATCGTCACCACAGACCAAATGCATGACATTCTTCATGGTTTGGGAGAGAAAAACCTATAAATGCTTCACCAGAAAGTCTAGAGCAAAAAAAGAGGGGGCTGGAGGAGAGATAAAAGAACAATACTTGGAGGAAGAGGAGAGGAGATAGTCTGAATGATGGAAGAAAATTCAAAGAATGCAGTGGCAGTAGAGAATCACTGAAGGAAACAATGTCAAGGCACCACAATATTCATCACAGCAAAATTAAGAAGCTGAAGCATCAGATTAATCTAAAATAGCTGTGAACTGCTTCATACTGTTAAGAAAGAAATATAAAAATGTTCTCATTCTGAATTTTTGGAATTGGGTAAACGTGCCCAGGATGCAAAGATCATGGGACCTTCACTCCCTCTGTCTACTGCCATTTTCATCGGCCTCTGGCCACACATACCAATGGCAAACAATTACAAGGATGTACTGTTGCCTCCAAAAGTTTAGAAACCAAACATGGAAATAAAAAATGGTTTGTGTATTTTTTGTACTATCTGCTATATTGGTCTTTCTGGGTTATTTATTGCCATACCTCATTTTGAGGGACATCCCCCATTTTAGTCCTAAAGCTACCCAAGTGCCTCACAAGTCTGGCGTCCCTTTACTTTTAATGTTGAAAATAATGCACACCAGAAATAAAGTATCATGAAAGGAAGGTTACAGAAAGAGTTATTTACACTACAGGAAAGACTCCAAAAGCATTTTAAGCTATTTGCATGAATAATCCTTGTGTCCCTCACTTTGGGTCACACATTGATTTCCACATCTGAGTGTTGGCAGGTTGAGGGGAATGTTTACTGGTACTCGTGCCAGGTTGTGCTGGTGACAGAGAAAAGTTTCTTTGCCTCCACCAGAGTATCTAAAATGTTTCAATGGGTGGCCTGTCCTTACTTGTTTTTAAAAGAGGGCAGATCTTTGAGAAAAGGAAGTCATTCAAAACTGTTGGCTAAGTGGCTCATAGAAATTGCAGTAAAACAATAGACAGTGTGTTGTTAAGCAAAATATTTAAGAGAGACACCAGTAAGCAAAAAAATGGAAGGAGTGATAATGGAACTGGTTAATTAAACAGAATGTAGAGTTTTGACAGATGTAAAAAAAAAGCGTAAGGAACATAATTGTAACATTATGTCAGTTGTGAGGTTTTGAATGGAAGATTATCCTGTCAGAAGCCACACCCGGAGCACAAGGTGGTGCAATTAAAACTTGCTCAAGACTACTTGGAAAAGGGTGAAGTGTTTTGGAACAGAGCTTTATGGCTTGATTAAGCTCAAATTAACATAGAGCACTCTACCAGAAAGAGATAAGAGTGGAGGCGAAAACAAGTCTCGTAGAAGGATGTCTGGCTCCTACAGTTTAGATTCTCAACAAGATAGTTTCTGGGGACCCGAGTTGGTCATTGTCAAGCTATGATTGACAGAATAGTGGGTGGTACACTGTAAGAACAGATATTAGCATATAAAAGTATTCATATTGTGAAGCATAGATATGACTTTATATTTTTCAATTACACGAAGAAAATACTAATCAAAATAGGTGTTGGCCATAGTTGGGCTTCAGCCACTGGTTGCTGGCATTGAGCACAGCAGCACCAGTGCTCCCAATCAGAGACAAACAGAGCCATGATTGCATCTGTTGCACTTACCACCACTTGAAACCAGGCAGAGGTGAAAGTAAGCTGGTACGCCCTGGTATGGCATACCAGCAAGAGCTGGTGCACCATACTGGGGCAGCCCGGCTTCCCCAGGGGGCAATTTAAAGGGCCTGGGGCTCCCAGCAGTGGCACCCTGCTGCTGGAGCCATGGGGTAGCGGCTGCACGGCTCTGGCGGCTATTTAAAGGGCCGGGGCTCCAGCTGCCTCTGCTGCCCCAGTCCTTTAAATAGCCGCTGGAGCCCCGCTGCTTCCCGAGGGCTCCGGTGGCTAATTAAAGGGCTGGGGCAGTAGAAGCAGGGGAGCCCCGGGCCCTTTAAATAACCCCGGGAGCCCTGGGCTGCTGCTGCTACCCTGGTGGAGGAGGGGATGAGGAGGAGGAGAAGGATGGGTGGCACTTACCTTACAGGATGGGCTGGGGCTGGCTCTGACCCCTTCAGCCCCGCCCCTTCTGCCCTAGGCCCCGCCCCTTCCAGGGGCCAGAGCTGGCCCCAGCATACCGGTAAGTCACTCGACTTACTTTCACCCCTGAAACCAGGAAGTTACCATTTATTGAGCACAGACAGCGAACCTAGTGCTGTACAGAGAGAGGAAGACACTACCCCTTGGCCAAGGAACTTTAAATGCAAGTCCTCACTCCTGTAAACACTTGCTTGCGTGCTTAATCTTATGTGCATGGATAGTCTCACAACACAACTATCCATGCACATAAAGTTAAACATGTTAGCAACTGTTTTCAGGAGTGAGGACTTGCATTTAAAGTTCCTTAACCAAGGGGTAGTGTCTTCCTCTCTCTGTACAGCATGAGATATGCTTAGTAAATACATAACTTCCAAAAGACAAAAAAAGATTCTATAACTGTTGGAATGATTATTATTAATAGAGGGTAACACCACACCACCAATTTAACCACACATTCCTTTACTAAATCCCAAAGGCCAAATGGTATTTAAACAGCTGCTCCAAAAGTGCCTTAAAGCAATCACACCCATACAGTAAAATGCAGTTATGAGCTTTGATCAGATACTAACAACAGGACTAGACCCAGAATGCTCAAACCCATGTTGGCAGTGGCTCCAACTGGACAGTCAGGTACTACCAACAAACCCTTTAATAGTTCACCCTTTTATACCTTAGCCATCGGGTTCTACATGACTATAGTCATTGCTTCCTGAATACATTACTTTGCTAAAAAACCCTTAGAACCAGTTTTTATATTGGGGCTTTTTCTTCAAAGATTTCCCCCCTATCTTATCAGCCACACTTCAGGTCTACTGTTTCCAATTAAGCCACATTCCAAGCCTAGTATTTCAACTAAGCATACCTTCTTTTAAGGTCTTCCCGCAACTGCTGAGTACTGGCACTTTACACAATTTGTAAAGTATATATATTCTTTAACCAAGCTAATTTAACCCTTTATATACCCATCTAATCCTACAACAACAAATCCTCCATTAACTTCCTCTACAAAGTCTTACAGGTGAAACAACGGAAGGATAGTTTCATAACTAAGGAATTGGACTAGCACTCAGAAGATCTGGGTTTAATTCCTAGCTCTATCACCAGACTTCCCGTGTGATCTTTGGCAAGCCCCAGTCTCTGCAAGGGACATAATACTTCCTTTTCTCCATCCATTGTCTAGTCTATTGTCCCCAATCCTGCAAAGATGTATGTTCATGCTTAACTTTATGTACTGTGAATAGTGATAGTCACTTTAAACTATATAATTGACTTCAATTAGTCAATGCAGAAAAATCTGTTTTATAATCTGAAGTGAATGGTAATACTCACAATGCATAAAGTTAAGATATACTCTGGTGTTTTGCAGGACTGGGGCCTTTGATGGTAGGCTCTTCCAGGCAAGCACTGTCTATTATTATATATCTTACACATACACTCTTCTTAGAACAATTGGACCTTGATTGCTGTAGAAGTTTCTTGGTTCAAATCCTGTAGAAAATGTTATATAAAATGTTTCAAAAGAGAAGGGGAAATAATGTCATTCAAATGTCTCAAGAACAATATCAAAAGAATTGAAATATCAAAAATTATGCTTCAAAATGACAAACTTAAACATGTGTGCTTTACAGGAGTGGAGTCCAATTCAGTATGAGATTTTTTTTTTTAATTTTTTTTGCTTCTTTTAGATATCAACAGTTATTTGTGGATTTAAAAAAGACAAATTGCATCAAAAAATTTAAATTGGTAAAAAAAGAAATAGATGTCCAAGGCATTAAAATATATAAAAAACAATGCAATGTAATTAAAGAATATCTCTGTTACTTAAATATTTTCTAAATGTATAGTTTCTAAGAACAGCAGAACTCCTTGAGACTAATACCGGCTACTGCAACGGACCTATTAAAAGAATAGCTTTAGTTCTAGAAGGTTCTGCATTTACCAGGTTTCTACCTTATCATACAATAAGATTTAACATTCAGCCACTCTTTCTGGAATGATATTAAGATTCAGATGCTAAATGTGGCAATTGACTGAGGAGGTTCACTGTATTCCAAGTAGCTCACTGCACCTGTTCACAGCTGATTGCCTAATTATCATTTTGCACAGCAGGAGAGAAGCTGGATAAATTCTACTTAGAAGAACACTGAAAATTCACTGGCTTATTAAAGCCGTCTCATCTGCAGTCCAGCATGTTGTTTCATGGAGGTTATGGTGCTGTGCCTTCTTAAAGGGGAGCTTTATTGCTGTGTACAGCATTGTATCTGCAACTAACAGTATGCTCTGATGCAGCTAATAGTAGCGTGGCATACCAGATACAGCAGGGAAAGAAGAAGCCAGGCTGATGATAAATATTTTTGTCAGATGGGTAGATCTGATGGAGTGAAACCAGGGAATATAATGTGTGGATAGGAGGGAGGCAGAGCCACCTATATGTTATATGAGGAGAACACACTATTTGCCATGTTAAGATAAATAGTAAAATGCCTATGCCAATGCCAGGTGGACTACATGCTGCTGGTACATACAATCTGAGTTTGGGTCCCAAAGCTGGATTCCCAAGTCCCTGTGCAGTTCATTCCTGATTGTTCCCCTTCCCCACGGAATAGTCTATGGGACCCACTCCCAAACCTAGCAGATCCCAGAGGCCCTTTACCCAGCTCTGATCTGTTTGGATTCTAACAGGCCCTAATAACTGAATGAGAAGACAGAGATCCCCAGAGTTCTTCTGGGTAGCGGGAGACTGGCAATTTATTACATCGCTGCCACCATCTGGAGTTACAAACTGTGATTCACCTGTACATATATTTTACCTGTTTACCTCTCAATAACCCTCATTCTTTTTTTTTTTAGCTAATAAACCTATATTTAACTATAGAATTGGCTGCCAGCATTATCTTTGGTGTGCGATTTGGAGTACCAATTGATCTGGGGTAAGTGACTGGTCTCTTGAGACTGGGAGATATCTGATGTGGTACAATTTTAGGTTTAAGTAACCTTTTATCCCAGAGTTCAATTTGTCTGGGTGGCAATATAGACGGGAAGGTCTAAGGGGACTGTCTGTTACTCCATGATAAGACTGGCACAGTGATCCTGGCGTTCACGTTTGTTACTGTCATGGTGAAATCTAATTTTAGAACATGCCACCCATTTGGGTGTCTGCCTTTGTTTTCTGATAGTCTGCCCTGAGGTAGGCACTCACAGTTGTGAGCCACTCCAGACAGCATGACATAGAAAAATAATAAAGCCTGGGACTAACTAAACTCCATGTGGCTGGAGGAGGAAGAATGCATCTCTCTGCCCCACCCTCCTTAACCACCCCACTCTTTCCACTTGGTCCACTCAGTCTACAAGTCCTCACCAGCACTGGCTCTTGACCTACATATTAGCCTCTATAGGGTCCAGAGGAGGGGCAACAGATCTGTGGGGCTGGCTAGACCCAGCCACTTACTGTCAGAGCGTGGAAAGTCCCTCTGTTCACAAATTTGGGAAAGTTATGGCCTATGTAAATTTAACCCTTCCCTTCAAAAAAACAAAAGAAACTAAGTTACCTTTTTTTTTATGGTGCATTTTTGAGATATTTCCTAGTGACAGTACTTTGTCTCCTGCACTCAGGGGATTGCATTCTCTCCCTGATGACAGTTTCCATGCACTCTAGAATTTTACTGAAGTAACAAACTGGAATTTGTTCCAGAGCCTAACTGGTATACCTAAGAGGTTGCACGAGCTTAAAATTTAAAACTTCCACTGCAAAATGGAGCAGCTTGTTAGCACACACAGTTATCTTTCTTAGTTTATTTTTCAACACAAGAATACTCTACAGATAATATATTCAGTTTCTCTGGTAGAAGATAGTTTGTGTATGGAAATCAGGTTCTCTGGCCTGCGTTATACAGGAAGTCAGACTAGATGATCACAATGTTTCCTTCTGGTCTCTAAATCTAAAACACCTCAATTTCCTGGCAAGCAAGGGCTAGAAACACTGTAAAGGCGGGGTGAAAGTAGCACAGAGGACTTACCAGTATAAGGGCCCAGCTCCGGGCCCCTGGAAGGAGTGGGGCCTCAATTGGAAGGGGTGGGGCTGGGGGAGGTCAGCCTCCCCCAGCCAGCCCATCCAGGCTGCCTGGCCCATGCTGCCTGGGGCTCTGGTGGCTATTTAAAAGGGCCAGGAGCCCCGGGCCCTTTTAAATTGCTGGACCCCGGGGCAGCTGCCCCTTTTACACCCCACCCCCCCCACCCCCGGTGGCAGCCCTGCTGGTAGGGTCCCTATCGGCAGGGGCCGCCGACGCGGGGGAGAGGGAGAAGCAAGATTAAAGCACTTTTACGTCGGCTGCGTATGGGCCAGTACTGGCAGCCACTTCTTACCAGCGTACTTTCACCGCTGTGTAAAGGCAAACTGCTCAGCCCCTCATGGGCTGGAGGGAGTTCTTTACACTGTTCTCTAGGACTCCCTCTCATTAACAGAGGGAGTAACTTTGAGCTTTGTCTGGCTGTCCTCACTGGAAGTAAAGTTGTTGCAATCACAGCTAGGTGAATGCAAAAAGTATTGAGCAGGTATTAAAGTATTGCAGATTATCTCTGCCATATTTGCAACTCTTTAACTTACATTTATTTTCCCATAAACATTCTTCCAGGCCAGATTTGTTCACAAGAATATTTGCAGAGAAGTAAAAGCTTTGCAAATAGTCATTCAAATACATCTTTTCTTGACTATGCTTACCTGAAGTGTCTGTACAATGGGAATGGGAATCCTACACTCCCAGAATGGTAACATATGACATGTGTGACCAATCATATACTGTGAGTAGCAAGTTATGAACAGCAAACACTCACTGCAATGGATGTGATGAATAATTTGCAAGGGATCCATGGGCTGGAATATACTTGCATTAACATTCATAGAAAAATTTTGAATAACAAATTTGCACAATGTTAAATCAGCTCACAGATACTTTGCAAATATTAAACTCTTTCTCTACACAGAGCCACCTCTGTTTTGCTCCACAATCACTTACCTCTCTCTCTCTCTCACACACACACACACACACACACAACCTGTTGCTTTGTTGCCCCCACCACAAGCATGTAGCTGAAACTCCTTTCCTTCTAATAGCAAGCCAGATGCTCCAGGAACAATTTTCCTTTCCCCCCAAGCTGTGAATACTGAGAACAATAGTCAGCATGAATAAAGGGGTTGGAATCCAGGTTCTTTCCTTCCCAACAGGTTTTAGAGAATCTTCTGTCTGGTGTATTTGATCCTGAGAATATGAAAAATGACTGCTAAGACCTTTCTGGTTCCATTCCCGATCAATATGGCAGCATGCTCTGGACTTCTAGATACTACAGTGAGCGGTATCACGGAAATGTGTTTAATGGCAAATCTTTCTCACAAGTATTCCTCAGGTCCTGCTTTAGGCATTTAAGGATGATAAACGGAAAGCTTATAATGAGGACAGAAGTTCTTGAATCTTACTAAGAATGTTGAAAAGGTCAAAGAGGTGGCTGGTTTGGGAAGCGCACTACACTAGATTTCTACTGACTGGGTTTCCGTGCTGTCCAGAGTAGTAGTGGATTACTAAAATGGACTAAATGCAGTAGACTGTAGTAGTGGACTTCTACTGTGCAAATGGTGAGTAGTGCTTAAATTGTTCCTTTTCTAGGTTAAAGGATTCACCAAACATGCAACAAAAACATATATTCTTCTCTGAGAACCTTCCCAGTGAAGTCTAAGAATTCTACTGAAACAAAAAATAAAAACCAAAACCAAAAAGGAGACCCTGTTTATTCAGGGTAGACACAAAATATGCTCTGCACGGAGTTTATAGAGCTAATGGCCACACATAATCCTTAACTTCCAATTTCCTGTTCCTCATCACAGTGGCAACCTTATTTAAACATAATTGGTTTGTTTATTTTTAACTGAATTCCTCATTTTATAGAAGGTTATAAAATATGAATTACTGCTTGGCAGGCATCTTTTGAATGGTTTTAAATCTCACCTAAATAAGGGCCTGATCCAAAGCCCCTTGAAATCTATGGTAGTCTTTCTATTGACTTGAATGGGCTTTGAATCAGGCCCTGAATAAGTTAAACCCTGTACAAATATATGTATTCGCCACTTTTTATTATGCATTCAGTGGACTGAAAAGGCTCCTATCTGCAGTAACTGCTTTTTGAAGGTGAATATCTTGGCTGCTTTGAAGAGCAGCTGATGCTTTCTGGAAAAGCTTTGAAAGACATTCTATTTAGAAACAATTGTATCAATGTGTCATATATAGAGTGTATTTCTCTCTTTTCTCTTCTATTTTAATTGTTACTCGTATCATTACAATTAATGCCATTACCGTTGGTTACTATGGAGATTATAAAGATTCTGCAAATAGAAGATTATGATTGACTTCATATGGCATATAAGCAGCAGGAACTAACAGAGACCTTGTTTTCATGCAAATGTCTCATAATTAAAAGAAGAGGGAAGAGAAAGGGATAAAAGCAACATAACCACAATTGTCTCTAAATAGAATGCTTTCTGGTATATTGCAGGAGAGGCTATTGTGTCTGGATTTCTTTTCAAGATATCAGAAGTTATTAGATATTATAGGCCTCATTCCGTTTCAAATGTAAGTTTCTGAAATCAGCCCTTGTTTTGGGAGACTATGATGTTATACTTCCTTTTTTCCCCACCTGTGTAATTTAAAAGTTGCCAGGGAGATTGAGTGGCTCAGGGAATTGTTAAGGGGATGTACTACAGAGCATCTGTCCTCAACAAGCTTGACCAGGAGCTATCACAATCAGAACCTCGCTTAGCATTACCTAAAATACAATACCAGCTACCCTAAATAAAAACAGATTTTACTGGCACATAATGGAAACAGAAAAGAAATCACAGAAAAGGAATAAGGAAAGGAGACTTTTGGCTAGTGAGATACTATAAAAAGCTCTCTAAGCCAGGCTGACATTAATTACCACTGTTGACGATTGCTGAAAACCTTACCAGGCAAGGTCTGGTCAGTTTCACAGGGTTGAGCAAAGCATCTGTGTAACCACAGTGCTTACTGGCATTCCCACTTGGCTTGTCAGTTCAAGCTAAATAACACTATTACCGCCTACTCCAAACATACATGGATATGTAAACAATATGGACCTGACTTTCAGAAGTTCTAAGTACCCACAGGTCCAGCTGTCCCTGCCACCAGACACCTGGGCCACTTCCCTATGGCCCCAGCATCTTCTTCACCCTCTTCTCAGGGCCTTGAGCCTACAAGTCCCAACAGCCAGCCGGGAGCTCCAACTCTAGCTCCTCTGGTCCCTGCTAGCAGCTGTCCTGTCCAAGGTCCTGCAGCCCTCTAGGAACTCAGTGCTCTCCCTTGGGCTCCCTACAGCAATTGACTGTGTCTGACCCTACCATTCTTTTTATATGGGTCTGATGAGCCCTGATTGGCTGCTTCTTGCAGCCTGTTGCCTATATTGACACTATTTTCCACAGGAGGTGGTGGTTTTAGCTGATATCTCACAGAAATTAATGTCGACCCAAACAAAAAATATTTTGTTACAATTTTCCCAAAGGAAAATTCCACTGAAATTTGTCTTTTGACACAGAAAATTTCAACTTTGTCAAAACCCCATTTTCTGACAGGGAAAGTTCATCTGAAATTTTTCAGCCAGCTTTACTTCTGATACAAACAACACTTTTTAGCCTTTGTTTTCCACAGCTCTTAGAATAAGCTGCGAAAACCTTCAATATACCAAATTACATTTTAAAGCTATCAAGTAAACTGAAGCTGAACATCTAAACAAGAATTCTATCAACCATCAGCTAATCCCTGTAGCCAAAAAGTTATTGTTTTTATTATAGAAAATGACCATGCCTGCCAGCTAGTGATATTTTTAGTCGGGAAAAGTAATGTTACTATTATTAAGACTCAGGTCTGCAGAACTTTTTCATTTGTTGTTTTTAGTTGAATTAAGTAGATAAAAGCAGCAAAGTAAAATAATGAAATTAGCCCCCTTTACTTGCAAAGGTGAGCAGTTTTGCCTAGTCTCTCTTCCTTATTGAGGACAGAGTGATACACAGCATTTGGCTCTAATTCTAGCCGTAACATGAATCTATTGTATGTTATGAATTGTATCTATGAAGTTCCTCCATGTTACAATACCTTTCTGCTCTGGATGACAAAACATCTAGGCCCAATCTCCAAAACCCTTACTATCATTCATAGTTCCTTCTAATCTCAGAAGGATATTCGAAACATTTTACAAAAAAACAAATAAAAAAGACTTGAAACATTACACTACCCACCACTGAACACCAAGAATGAGAGAAACAGAAGAATACTTAGGTAATATAAACTTACCCACCCTTACAGTGGAAGAGAGATTGAGTTAAGTAAAATTTATAAAACCCTTTTTCACCTGAGTTGTTCCCATTCATGTGAGTAGCCCACAATATAGAAGAGTTACATCTTACTGTATCCATGTTCCCCTTAAGATAGGGACTGTAGCTAAACTCAGTTGCTCAGATGTGTTTTCTTTTTTATGTGTGTGTAAAAAATGAACTCATAAGCATAGGGGTGATTTGTTTTAACACACATATGCCATTCTCATGTATAACTATGCAGTCCTGGAGCTCACCTTTAGAGTGGAGGAAACATAACTTTAGAAATTGCTACATGTGCTATAAGTTTTACCTAGCTCTGATTTCTCTTCCACTGTAAGGGTGGCTAAGTTTATATAAGCTAAGTATTCTTCTTAGTCATAAATATGAATCTTCTATCATAAATACTTGAGGGTCAGTCAGATGTCTACAGTGAAATGTTTCAAGATTTGTATTCTTTTTTTCTGGTTAGCCTATTATTAAGTTTCCCTTCGTCATCCAACTAGTCATTAATTGCAGTCTGAGCTTCTGCCTACTTAAGTTGCCAAGCATGGAAGTTGCCTGCTTTGTTCTCCTATTCACACACTCTTGTTTTATGAATTTGTAATGCTCTTCCTGCCATTTTAAGTATTAACTGTCTATACTGTTCACCAGTCTTATTTGAAGTAATGACTTCAACGGCACTACATACCATGTCTAGACGGTACATAAGTCTCTGTAGGATTGGGCCTTTCAGCCAGAAACCACTGAGAATTTTTACATTCCATCACATATTAACCATTTTTAGTAAATTTTAACAGGATGAAATTAAGTTTTTAATAAGCTACTATAGATATTTCTGAGGCATTAGTGGTCCCTTCTGATGAGAAGACAGCACTAATCAGTTTTCCTTTTTGACCATCAGCTGACTTTCCCCCTCACTTATGTGAGTCTCCTTTAGAAAAAATAATATCAAAGGCCTTTCTGTGTCATTGGCTCATCCTGGCTCTTTTCCCACTGGTTTTTTTTTTCTTCTTAGATTTCATGACCAATTTTTTAGTAATGTATGTTTCATATTTCTCCATTCTAAAATTATACTTAGTTTTATAATGTTTTGATAGAAATTAAATATTAGGTTCTTACATATGCTTGCTCTCTTTGTATTATAATTTTTTCCTTTATTTAAAAAAAAAGTATTTACTCTCCTCTTCACCCTGCTTTTTCTTAAATTATCCTTTTTCTATAAAAGTTATCATTCAGCGTTTACTTTTTCCCCTCACTTCTTCCTTTTCCTATCTAGTTATGCAAACTAGTTTTGCAACCCAGAACAACCATTCATTCTCATTTTAACCTTTTAAATTTGTGTTTTACAGTAATGTCATCATACTACTGTTTTACTCTATTTGGATTTACCCCGGTTCTCTGAGAAGTCAATGGGAGATTTTGTCTTTCCCTAGTAGCAAAATCAGGCCCCATATATCATAACAGGGCTGGCTCCTTTCCTGTCCTGAGATCCCTCACAAATAGCCTTGGATGCCTTTTGGATGGTTATCACCTCTATGAGTTTTATTTATTACCTTCACCAAAACACCATCACAATCCTGGGCAGCAAGTCTATTTACAGCTTTCCCTAATCCTCAGACCTGCCTCTAGAGAAAGGAAGAGCTCTTACCACCCTGAGACCTATCTGTCTCTGGGCTCTGCTAATCTTCCCTCCTTTACACTTCCTTCCTGTGCTTTTAATTAGTCTCCCCAGATGGTGGGATAATTAGCTGCTTAGCTTATCAGCCCCCACTCTGCGTAGGCAATTATATACTTCCGTCCCCCCTCAGACCTTTCCTGGTAGTGTTAATTAATGCTTAAATGATCAGAGTGCTGGGTCGACTACTGGCTCTCAGCACTCTGTCACACATGTTCACCAGAAGACAAACTACTGTATTTATTGCACTGAATTGGATACTTCTTTCAGAAGAAGAGAGTTTAAGCACAGGAGGTTCCTTAATAGTGTCTCACTATATTTTACCCTCCTTTTGTATACCCATTCATTATGTCCCAGCATTAGTCATTCATTGTTGCAGAAGATCTATACCCAGAAGAATAAAGTTTAAATGAGTTAGCTCTTATCCTCTCGACAGACCAGGATCCTACATGAAGAATTTGAACTAGCAAAATTTTCCCCAGCTCCCTCTGTTTCCTCCAGCTCTGCTACCTGATTCTGAAGTGTGAAGTGATTGCTCCGCATCCCCCTATATCTGCTCCCATTGTGCAGGTGGGGAGGGGAAGGAGGAAACCAGAGGGGGAAATAGGTCCCATTTCAGCAAAGCACTTCAGCTCAAACTTAATTTTAAGCACGTGCCTAAAGTTAAGCATGTGAGTAGTCCCACTGAAGTCAAAGGACTACTCAAATGCTTCAAGGAAAGCATGGGCTGAAGTGCTTTGCTCAACTGGGACCAAAGTGGTTTGTTCTCACAAGTGAGAAATATCACAAATGAAACTGCACAGAACGTGGCAGCTCTGAGTCTCACTATTTATTATCAAATGTAAGTAAGAGAGGAAGGCTGGTCCAGTGGTTAGAGCACCAGCCTGGGACTCAGGAGACACACAGCTTCAACACACAGCTTCAATTCCCTGCTGTGACACGGGCTTTCTGGGTGACCTTGGAGGAGTCATGAAGTCTCTCTCTGGGCCTTGGGTCACCATCTCCAAGTCGGGGGTATTAACACTGTCCTATGGCACTTGTCCTATGGCACAGGGTGTTGTGAGGATAAATGCCATTCCAATTGTGAAGTACTCAGATATTGTGCTGCGGGGGGGACGGGGCACATAATGACTGAGAACATATGGTAGTGTTCAGCATCCTCCATCATTCTGAACTTATGATGACATCTGAGCTTAATTGGAAGTAAAAGAGTAGCTTGAATCTCTCTCTCTTACAGTATATTTACCACTTCTCTTACTGATCTCAAAACTCATCTTTGGGAAGATGTAGAAGGAATTTTTGCCTCTTGGGTGAATTTTCCATGATGCCTACCATGTGCTAAAAAGTTACCTTTGTTTCTCATAACTCACCATTTCCCTGATGACAGTATGGGGTCTGTCTTCCTCTTTTCAGAGAAAGGTGTTTATGTGCTCGCACCACTTTCTAGATGTACATAAAAGCATTTCCCGCCCATTATCTTAGTAATTAGCTTGGTTACAAATCCAACTGTCCTTTGGAAAGCCTGTTTTACAGTGAGAAACTGAAGAAGTTCAGGGTATGTCTACCCAGCAAAAAAACAAAAAACAAAAAAAAAAAAACCCCACCACCTGTGGTAGCAAGTCTCAGAGCTTGGGGCAACTGACTCAGGCTTTGGCTCACGTTACAGGGCTAAGAATAGCAGCGTAGCCATTCCGGTTTGGGCTGAAGCACATGCTCTGTAACCTAGAGAGGGGGCAGGGTCTCAGAGCCTGGGCTGCAATCCAATCCCAGGTGTCTACACGGCTATTTTTAGCCCTCCGAGCCTGAATCAGTTGACCCAAGCTCTGAGACTCATTGCTGTGGGTCTTTTTTTCTCCTTTTTTTTTTTTTTTTTTTTTTAATTTCAGTTTAGACATACCCTCAGTCTATTTGACTTAACAAGAGAAAGTTAAGAGGGGATTGATAAGGGTTTGTAAGTACCTCCATGAGGAGAAGATTTCTGACAGTAGAAGGCTCTTTATCCTCCCCCTTCCCCTCCTCCCCAAAAAGGCACACTGGGATCTAGTGGTTGAAAGCTGTAGCTAGACCAATTCAGATTAGAAATGAAGCACACATTTTTAACTCTGAGGATAATTAGAGCTGGTTTGTCAGCATCACACAATTTACCTAGTGGTATGGTAGATTCCCCATCAATTGCAGTCTTTAATTGAAGATTGAATATCCTTATAAGATGTGCCCTGGCTCAACCAGTCTTGTTGCAGGAACCACTGGGTAAAATTCTACAGCCTGCGTTATGCACAAAGCAAGACTGGTTCCTTTTGGCTTAAATAGTTAGGACTTTTTGCCTTAATGTTCCTCTGCAGCACCTATTATTTTTAAGCCCAATCATTTTCAAGATTTTTAATTTTATCTGCTTATTTTAATCTTTTCCAGATCACTTGATAGGCTCTTCAATCTTTGTCATTTTAGCAGTGCAGTTTTCTAATTTATAGCCTTAAATTTTAACAAATGGATGCAACTCTGGCCTGATCTGTGGTGTTTTCACATGGATTACTACAAACAACATCTGAGTCCCATTGAGAGCTCTCTGAGGTCAAGTCAGCAGCAGGCATTACTGACTTCTGTATGCTCAGAGGGGAGCTCATAGTCTTGTGGAAATAAATTATTTTCTGTCTTGGAGTCTTGTTTTTCGTTTCTTCCTTTGCTGGCAAATTCTCTGGTCTTCCTTAGGGACATGTAAATGAAACATCTTGGAGGTCTGGAGGTGTTTTTTTTTTTTTTAAAGCATAAATGAAGAAGTGTGTCCCTGACAGCACATCTCTTGACATGACAGGGGCCCCTCTATCCCCCCTACAGTCCTGCCCCCAGAAAAACAGATTTTTGAATGTGAATCAAAAGACACAGTAACAGCTGCAGTTAAGTTACTCTACTGTATAGACAGATGTTAACAATGAATGCAATGGAGCAACCCTATTAAAAAACTTGTGGTGTTGGGGACGGGGGACCAGGAGTGAAAAATCATTAGTTTTACAGTCACATTCAGTTGGACATAAAAGTTGGGGTGTGTGGGTAGGGGGCAGATACAAGGAAATATGTTCCCCAGTCTCCCCTAGTAGTTCCCCCTTTGCATTAATGGCATTATTTCTACTATTTAGAATCTAGATCAGTGCAATGGGATACTCGCAGAGAGCTCTTTGACATTCTCTTGCACTGCTTTAAAATATTTTGTAGTATTTCAGTGTTAACCAAACGGAATCAGTGTCCCATAATGCTCTATGGCTTGACCAAGTTTTACTGTAGTGAAACTATTGTAATCTTTGTGTAACCTCTGTTCTGTGTATGTGGGGAATCTGTCAGGGGGTAAGACCCAGTTGAGGTTTGTGAAAGTAGCACACCATCATCATGTTCCTATTACGCCTCTGGTGTTTAGGGCAGTGACGAAGCTCCTCCACTCCTGCCTGTTTCTGGCAAGTCTTTCAATGGTTCCCCAGCTGTGCCCCAGGTTTTTCAGCTCAGCTTCCACAGCTCTACACCAAGTTGTTTTTGGGTGGCCCCATTTTCGCTTTCCTTCAGGTGTCCGTCTTATTGCTACTCTGGTGATGGAATCAGTTTCCATCCAAAGCACATGACTGATACATCTCCAACGCCTCCTGGCAACGATGGTGCTCAGATCCTCTTGGCTGCACCGTGTCAATAGATTTTGGTTTGAGATTGTTCTGGGACAAAAGATATGGAGGATTTTTCTGAGGCAGGTTGTATGGAATGAAGACAGTTTGGACATGTCATACTTTCTCATTCCCCAGCATGCTGCACTATAAAGTAGTGTTGAAAGTATGCAGTTCTGATAAATCTTGAGTTTGGTTTTGATGTTGTATTTTGATGATTTCCAGACTGTATTTAAGCTCCTGAATATGTTTCTGGCTTTATTGATTTTGTTCCCAATGTCCTGGCTTGTTCCACCATCCTGCCTGATGGTGCTGCCAAGTATGTGAATGTTTTCACATTGGTGACAACATAATTCTCTATCCATACTGGTGATGGTGAGGCAATACACCAGGCACAAGATAATTATTTTTGACTGAATTTGATACAAAATGCTTCTGTGTCTTGCAGAACATGTATGGAGAAAGCGGAGAAAGTCTGTAAGGTCTGTGTTAGCCAATATCACATACAATATTAATATTATACACAAATATCAATATTGTATATAGTATCAGGGGGCAGCCGTGTTAGTCTGTACCCATGAAAACAATAAGGAGTCCAGTGGCACCTTAAAGACTAACAGTATTTAATATTGTATATAATATCACATATGTTATTATAACTATAAATTGTGTTCATGCTAAGCTCCTCTCAGGATGCCTTTTACTTATGTTAAACTGTTTAACCATAGGGAAAAGTGAAGTGTTGTAATTTCAGTGTTAGTTACAGACATACCAAAAAGACCAGATAAGATAAATGATCTTGTTGATGCTTAACCCACATGCACTCTGTGCCAAGCTCCCTCGAGAAGATGTCTCTAAGTTTACTGACTTCTGGGATGTCATATTCAAAACAAGATAAGACACATAACATTGCTGTGTAAATCTTGGGTAATGCATGGAGCCTCCTATTTTGTTGTAAACAACTAGGATATGTAAACAGGTGATTTTTGCAATCACTTTGAAACAGAAGTGAAGATGCAAATCTGCTCCCCAGACAGTGACCTTTACCTTTCTGTGTTGTTCTGTCTTGACTGACTAATAAAACTGATTGATCCTGGGTTATCTGATGTCTCATCAATAAAATGTGACTCCTAACAGCAGTTTAGGCATTAGCTGCCATTTTCACATGGATGGCAGGAAATTTCAACATCTAACGATGCCTCTACCCTCCCCCCCGCCCTCACTTAAAATCCTGTATATCTTTTCCTGAGGCAATATAAAGACCCTACCACAAAAAAAGTTTTGTGACTATACCTTGATACAAGAAGTCATTCCTACTTCTTATTGCTTCAGTTAGTAGTTCTAATGACAAACTAAATAGTAACGGACACATCGAGCATCTCTGCTTGTTCCTCAAGCAACTTGTTTGTGCTACAGCCTCTGGCCAACTATAGATTATGGATGTAAATTTTTGATAACTAGAATTTATTAAACATGGGTGTGTGTTATAGAGTGTATAGAGACATTTCACACTACCAAACATGTTTTCTGACTCAAATGCTATAGATGCTACAGTTCCATCTTCTGTCTTGATTCCCATCACTTATGCAGCAATTGCCTCAGTTTATCAGAAGCTGACCTCTGTGGGAAAGTCTAACCTAGTCCTTATCACTTAAATTTCCAGAGGGAGATTTTCAGTTAGGTGTCTAAATCCCATGAAAAGTCTTATTTAGCTTGTTAAAGAAGCATTTTCATAACAATCCGAGTTTAATAATGAAACTGATTAATAATGCTGACACAAGGAAGACTTTCTTGAGCTTCTAGATAAAAGAGAGAATAAATTGTTCTTATTTTATAGTAAAAAGAAAAGGAGTACTTGTGACACCTTAGAGACTAACAAATTTATTTGAGCATAAGCTTTCGTGGGCTACAGCTCACTTCATCAGATGCTCACGAAAGCTTATGCTGAAATAAATTTGTTAGTCTCTAAGGTACCACAAGTACTCCTTTTCTTTTTGCGAATACAGACTAACATGGCTGCTACTCTGAAAAATGTTATGTTACAGTGTGACAGACCCAGACTGGTTGGGTGCAGGAGTCTGGTAGAAGGAAAACACACTGGACACTGAATGAATAAAAACAATGACGAGTCCTTGCGGCACCTTAGACACTAACAAATTTATTTGGGCATAAGCTTTCATGGGCTAAAACCCACTTCATCAGATGCATGGAGTAAAAAAATACAGTAAGCAGCACACACACACCCACATCCCCCACATGAAAAGATGGGCGTTGCCTTACCAAGTGGGGGGGGTCAGTGCTAACGAGGTCAATTCAGTTAAAGTGGAAGTGGCCTATTCTCAACAGTTGACAAGAAGGGGTGAATATCAAGAGAGAGAAAATTGCTTTTGTAGTGCTAACGAGGCCAATACAATCAAGGTGGACGACAGCCATTTCCAATAGTTGACAAGAAGGTTTGAGTATCAGCAGAGGGAAAACTACTTTTTGTAGTGACCTATCCACTCTCAGTGTTTATTCAGGACTAATTTGATGGTGTCCAGTTTGCAAATTAATTCCAGTTCTGCAGTTTTTCGATGAAGTCTGTTTTTGAAATTTTTTTGTTGAAGAATTGCCACTTTTAAGTCTGTTATTGAGTGTCCAGGGAGACTGAAGTGCTCTCCTACTGGTTTTTGAATGTTACAATTCTTGAGGTCTGATTTGTGTCCATTTATTCTTTTGCATAGAGACTGTCCGGTTTGGCCAATATACATGGCAGAATGGCACTGCTGGCACATGATGGCATATATCACATTGGTAGATGTGCAGGTGAACGAGCCCCTGATGGTGTGGCTGATGTGGCTAGGTCCATTGATGGTGTCCCTTGAATAGATATACGGACAGAGTTGGCAATGGGGTTTGTTGCAGGGGTTGGTTCCTGGGTTAGTGTTTTTGTTGTGTGGTGTGTAGTTGCTGTTGAGTATTTGCTTTAGGTTGGGCGGGGGGGGGGGGCTGTCTGTAAGCAAGGACTGGCCTGTCTTCCAAGGTCTGTGAGAGTGAGGGATCATTCTTCGGGATAGGTTGTAGATCCTTGATGATGTGCTGGAGAGGTTTTAGTTGGAGGCTGTAGGTGACGGCTACTGGCATTCTCTTACTTTCTTTGTTGGGCCTGTTCTGTAGAGGGTGACTTCTGGGTACCCTTCCTGCTCTGCCAATCTGTTTCTTTACCACACCAGGTGGGTATTTTAGTTTTAAGAATGCTTGATAGAGATCCTGTAGGTGTTTGTCTCTGTCTGAGGGGTTGGAGCAAATGCGGTTGTATCGTAGAGCTTGGCTGTAGACAAATGGATCATGTGGTGTGGTCTGGATGAAAGCTGGAGGCATGTAGGTAAGTATAGCAGTCAGTAGGTTTCCGGTATACGGTGGTGTTTATGTGACCATCGCTTATTAGCACGATAGTGTCCAGGAAGTGGATCTCTTGTGTGGACTGGTCCAGGCTGAGGTTGATGGTGGGATGGAAATTGTTGAAATCATGGTGGAATTCCTCAAGAGCTTCTTTTCCATGGGTCCAGATGATGAAGATGTCATCAATGTAGCGCTAGTAGAGTAGGGGCATTAGGGAACAAGAGCTGAGGAAGCGTTGTTCTAAGTCAGCCATAAAAATGTTGGCATACTGTGGGGCCATGCACATACCCATAGCAGTGCCGCTGACTAGTTTTCTGTTTCCTGAGTGACCAGGGCAAGAGCTACCCCAGAGCAGTCAGGAAGGTGCTGGAAGCAATTAAGTCAGGCAGACTCCATAAGACACCTGGAACCAATTACCTGATTAGAAGCAATCAAGGGAAACAGGCTATCAGATCACCTGAAGCGCATTTAGAACCGTCTGAGACTAGTTTAAAAGGAAGCCCCCTCAGAGAGGCCGGCTGGCAGGAGCTGGGAGTAGGAAGGTGTGTTGTGGGAAGACTGGGAGAAAGACAGTACACAGTAAAAGAGCCGGGAGAATACACATGGTCAGGTACCTAGGAGGGGCCGTTTGGGGAAGTAGCCCAGGGACGGGCTATAGCTCCGGCAGTATAGGAAAACTACCTGTTTCCACTGCCAGTTAGGGTCTCTGTGCTGGAACCTGTAGAAGAGGGCAGACCTGAGTCTCTCCCCCCGCCCCAAACTCTCCCTGAGAAGGAAGACAGGGTCTAAAGAAAGGTTCTTACACCAAACCTGTTGACTGGCCGATGATGAAGGCAACTCAGTAAGCTGTAACCCTTGCCTCTAGGAGGGGAGAGAGGCTACACTGAGTGTCACAGCAAACCTCTGAGGCAAACCCTAACTGCCTAGAAGCGCAGGACCCCCAGAAGCAAAGCCGGTGCTCTGCCACAACAGCAAAACATCACTATTCATAATTATTTGGTTAAATGAACCCAGTAATTAAGTGGAAATGATATAATTAGATTCCATATATAGTTCTTCTGAGAAGTCATCCTCTTCAATGAATATTTCCATTCTAATTTTTAATAATCACTAATATCTCCCTAGCAGAAAAAGATTAAAATTATTTTTCTCTATTTCAAAAAGTTTCAGAAGCTTCAAAGCAGGAATGAAGATATTAAAGAGATACTTCTCTCCTGCACGTCTCAGAGATAAAACAGAGATATATGCTGATTTTTGTAGAGTTGACAAATTCCACATTAGTGTTGTTAAAATATTGTAGAACCCACTAATTCCAACCCAAGGCCCTAATCCATTCAACAGATAAACAGGTGTATAAAGTAACCCACCTGAGTGGTCCTATTGAAGTGGATCACTCAGATGAATCAAGTTACACACCAATGTAAGTCTCTGAAGGATTGGGGCTTAATTTTGATTTCTGATGTCTTTGAGCTAAAATCAACTCAGTTATACTAGTGCAGTGCCCTTGTTTTCAATGGTGTTATACTCATGTAACACAGCAAAAGGTATCACTTTGTCATTTTTATCATGTGTGGCTCAGCACTTTTTAAAATCATTTAGATGCCTAAATATGGACTTAAGAGCCTCATGTTTAGCACCCAGCTTTGATGTTCTTGGGCTTGATTTCTCCTTATTCATCGCATGCCCAGCCAAACTCATTTTGTTCTTAAAAAAAGCAATATTTTAAAAAAACCTGTCATATCACAGTCTCTAGACTGACTTGTAATACAGAAATAAAGCAGGCAAAAAGTGATTGAATAAAGTAATTCCCTTTCAAAGAGGCTTCAGAGAGTATTACCAGTTCCTCCAACAGAGTCTGTTTTTTAGCACTTTAGCTAGGCAGCATGGTATGTTTCTTTACCTATACTCATTAGAATATGGGTGGGAGTGGTTTGGTCATTATAAAACCTAAACCTAATTTCTCCAATTTATTAGTCTCTAAGGTACTACAAGGACTCCTCATTATTTTTTCTAATCAATTAGTTTGCTGGCAAGAATAGTTAGGAAGCAGAGAATGTTGGCAAACATTGGAAAATATTTGTGAATGTGATTATTTGCACCAGAAATCTGCTCCAGGAATTATTAGTAAGTCTTTTGCTCAATCAGAGTCACAGTCAGGGAACAAAAACATATCCCGTGGGTTGTTTGTACAACCCAAACTCAGATTTTGAATGTTCAGTACAAACTGCTTGGGAAAGAAAAACTATAGCTGAAGAACAATTAAATTCAAGAATATTGTGATCTTCTCACAGACAATTCAGTAAGAGAGAAAATGAGGCAAAATTCAGTTAAAGAAAAAAAACGAGGAGTACTTGTGGCACCTTGGAGACTAACAAATTTATTTGGGCATAAGCTTTTGTGGGCTAAAACCCACTTTATCGGATGCATGCAGTGGAAAATACAGTAGGAAGATATATATACACACACAGAGAACATGAAAAAATGGGTGTTGCCATACCAACAATTAAGGTGGGCTATTATCCGATGAAGTGGGTTTTAGCCCACAAAAGCTTATGCCCAAATAAATTTGTTAGTCTCTAAGGTGCCACAAGTACTCCTCGTTTTTTTTTTGCTGATATAGACTAACATGGCTACAACTCTGAAATCAGTTAAAGAAGTTATTCTTATGCATTATTCACTCATCTCTATTTGACAGTATATTAATATAGCTGCATTCAGAGCAAGGATATTTTTTTACACAACTCTTTCCCCATGATATACTAGATAACATGCATTATGTTGTGAATAGATGCTCATACTTTCCTAAATAGATAATGGAATGGGATCAGAAGGGTCCATAGTTCTGAACTATTCTTATCCAGGTTGACTGAAGCTTCTTGATGTCTTATGTAGAATTTCTTCTTTGTAGGTGGAAGCAACGGCATATGAGGAGGTGCTATTGTGTAAATGTGAGTGTAAGATTTAGAGAGCAAGGCAGATTTCTGTATTATATTGTATGAAAATTCTGTACCTCAGTTTACCTGCTTATTATTCTGGCTCACTGCATGGAGTTAAATCAAATGCTGTAAGGAGTGGGGGTAAGGGAATAGGAAGGAAATGAGAAGAAAGCCAGAGGTAAGTATCTTCAGGGAGCATATCAAGCATCCTTAAGTGAACAATGGGTGAGCTAGTCATTGGGAAATATCTACCTGCCTATCACCAGTCAGGTTAACAGGCCTACTTAGCCAAGGCCAGAACCTAAGATCAAAAGAACACTAATCCATTAAAAAAATCCAGCCTAGAAAGAGAAAGAGGTGGGGAGTGAGGGCCGTGTGGGGACAGATGCTGTGATAGAGAGAGAGAAAGAAATGGCAAGAGCAGAGTCAGTCTCTTTCTGCCCAGATATCGGCAAAGCCTGCAGCAAGCTGTGGAACAAAGGCAGGACCTCTGATGTGTTTGAGGCAGCTGGGCTCATTGGTTGTATTAATTTAGATGGAATAAATGGGTCAAAGGTGTTAACAGAACCCAATCACTGGCCAACATTAAACAGTGTTAAACAAGGTTCATGGTTTGGTATGCAGAGACCTCAGCCTGTTTAGTATCATGGTAAACTCACCATTAAACATCCTTTTAACCTTTTCTTGGAGAAGGAAAAACAGTTAAAGCTTTTGACATGTGAAGAATCAAATAAGGCTTTCATTTAACAACATCCCTTGTTCCCTTTCCCAGGGGAGAGTTTTTAGAAGGAATCCCCTCCTCCCATTGTTTGACAGTCTCTTAGATAGTATCAAAGATGGCAATAACTGTCCTTTTTGGGGGGAAAGAGAAATTAGTTGAGATGGGCTGGAGCTGTTCTTAATTGCTGTTATTAAAGTCATTTCATCCCAGGTGGTGTTTGAGATTCAGCTGGAGCTCACAGAGGTGGAGGTGTTATTTGGGCCCCTCTCTCTGGCCCAGTTTGGTCAGGGCATCTTTCAGGATAAGGATGACAAAGGTCTGGGGCTACAGAATATAGTGTGGGTGACAACCCTGATGGTGAACCTCGCTCCAGTAGTCAATTTTGCTCCTCAAAGTCTCCTTCTTTAAGGACCCACAAAGGGAATGGTGGGCAGAATACCCTAGATACTTCTTAATTTGTCCACCAATTAGGCCTAGTTTCTGACATACCAATTTGGGTTTACTGATTTCTGATTCCACACTCTTCTTGTTTACCAGGAATGATCTTAACACGTTCTTTGAGTTATATCAGTGGGCCTGTTTGTTTGGACTCTAATTCATGCTTTCAGCCTCCCTTTCGTACCTTTTCCATCAGTATTTCCTATGAAAGATTATTGTAACATCTTATGAACTTTCACATACTTTTTGTAGTTGACTTCACTATTACAGTAAATGTGTAGGCCCAATTATTACAACACACCTAAGCTTTGAGAAAGACAGTGATTAGCGGTAGGCAAGACCCAGATGTACAGACTTTGAGTGGTTCTTAACCCTTTATTCTGCTTTGGGCAAATTGATATGTCTGGTTAGAAGGCACTGTTTTGAGTCATTTTAACCAGCCACTGATCACAGGACCCAGAGGGGAATGTCTTGAAGGTACCAGTTGCAGCTGGACTTCTCTTTTTAACAGTTGGAAACTGGGGGGCTGCCATCCCAGAGGTCTGGTCTAAGACTGCGAGAGCCATGGTGTTCCACCTGGAAGAGGGGAAGGTAGCAGAATCTGTCACCTGAGGGGTGCACTCATGAGGGACTTCAAGGGGATATAATGCACCGCTCAAATCTGTAACTAGGGGGGCATGATGGGAACAGGCATAGCCTGGTGATCCAGTGTAAAGTGGGGTGAACCAAGCAGTTCCACTTTAGGAAGAATGCAGGTTGAGGCCTGTCATTGGAAAGAGGCTGAGGGAGAGATCACAGATACAGCTCCCCCCGGAGCCATCACATTAGACATAATGAATGATGTGCAACGTATTAACTGCATGGAATCTTTGAGCCCACGAGGCACTGTTCTCATGGGAAGCACTCTGGTTGAACAGCACATACCGTATTTTATTCATGTCCAGGGTGTTAAATGAAGGAGGGATATTCGAAGTGAAAGGCATAAGAAAGCTGATAACATGATTTATTTTGTCTGTATGAAGTAGTGAGAAGGACATTAATTTCTTTTTTAAAATTATGCACATGTGGTGAGAAATTAATCTCAGTTGACCTTGGTTTCTGCTATCATGAGAATTAAGAAGTTGGGAGTGGGAGGAAAGATGTTAGGGATTAATAGGAGCTATTCCAAAGAGTGGATAGTACCTCTGACATAAGGAAGAGCATGAAAAGAAGATGGATCACTGAAGTTGGCGAATAGTGAGGAGGTACATGGGGCAAATATGCATGTATGGGGGGCTGATGGGAGGCTTCATGAAAAGCTTTGTGAAAATGTGAAGAGAATATGAAGAAAGACGAATGCAAATCCTGCAGAGGACATCTCCTAAATTCATGTCTAGAGACTATTTCTCATGGATGACTGACCGGATAATAGCTAATGTGGAAACCACAGGTGGGGAGAAGAGGCTGTAGCATGGAATGTGACAAGTGAAGATATTTTTGCCTGGAGTGGTGGGCACCTGCAGCACCCTACAGTTTTCACCAGGGGAAGAGATGTAATGCAAGGCTCTGTTTTTACCCAGGATCCAGTGAATTTTAAGCAAACATTGGAAATTACTTGTGAAAAGCAAATTTTTAACATGTAAATGTGATTATTTGCACCACCCCCTCAATCTTAGAGTTATGTTTAGGTGCTGAACTCTTCTTGGTCCCATTATGTCCTGTCCATTATTCTCACTCTACTCCTAGCAATTCTCAGGGTGCAGTTACCAGCATTGTATTGTTAAATCTTCTATGGGGACTTACACTCACAATAACTTTGTCAGTGACCCTTAATGGACAAGATATTAGCCCCTTTCTTAAGATGAAAATAATATCCAGCTGGTGCAAGGTGTGAGACCATAAGAATAGAGAACACTTTGGCTTGTTGCTGTAGGAGCAGAATGCTATTGGTGATCTATAGGTGGGGACAGAATTGTGAGAAGAAATTGGCATTGAAGGAGAACACAGGATAAGAAGAAGCGCAGAGCTGATCTTTTCAAGTATTTGTTCTGGTTAAACAATAGGGCATGCTCTCTCTCGGCGAAATTCAGCCCTGTGAATACAGCTATTGCAAGGCTCATGCACCACTTAAGTACCCCTCATGCTTTCAAAACTGAGCTTATGTGGAACTTAAGTGGCATATAAGTCTTCTGCATAGGAATGAATTTCACTCTCTGTCCTTGTATCTCAGAAGGAGAACTAGTATTTTCATCAGGGACTTTTTGGCCACACACTTTATGGACCAGTATAATTAGTTTGGGTATGGGTGTGATTTTTCTACCAAAGTAGTTAAATCAGTACAGCTGCCTTAGTGTGGACACAGTTACACTGGTATCAAGGTGCCTTAGGCCTGGTCTACAGTATGCGATTATATAGGAATTAGCTGCGTTATATCGAATTAAAACTAAATCCATCCACACAACCAACCCAGTTTTGTCGACTTTAAGGTCTCTTAAAATCGGTTTCTGTACGCCACCTCGGCAAGGGGAGTAGCGCTGAAATAGACATCGCTGTTCCGGATTTGTGGTACTGTGGATGCAATTCGACGGTATTGGCCTCCGGGAGCTATCCCAGAATGCTCCATTATGACCGCTCTGCACAACACTTTCAATTCAGATGCACTAGCCAAGTAGTCAGGAAAAGCCCCGGAAACTTTTGTATTTCATTTCCTGTTTGGCCAGCGTGGCGACCTGATTAGCACAGGTGACCATGCAGTCCCAGATGTGCAAATGAGCTCCAGCATGGACCAAGTGGGAGGTACTGGATTTCATCACTGTTTGGGGAGAAGAATCTGTTTAGGCAGAACTCCGTTCCAAAAAAAGGAACACAAACATATTTGCGAAAATCTCCCGGGGCATGACGGACAGAAGCTACTCCAGCGACATACAGCAGTGCTGTGTGAAAATCAAGGAGCTCAGGCAAGCCTACTAAAAGACTAGAGAGGCAAATGGGCGCTCCGGGTCACAGCCCCATACAGGCCGCTTCTACAATGAGCTGCATGCAATTCTGGGGTGGGGGGGGGGGCAGACACACACACGCCACCACTGTCCATGGACACCTGCAAGGGGGGACTCACGGGGTGGGGAGGATGATTTTTTTTGGAGGAGGAAGACGAGAACAGTGCACAGGCAGCAAGCGGTGAATCCGTCCTCCCCATCAGCCAGAAACTGTTCATCACCCTGGAGCCAATACCCTCCACCCAGTCCCAAGGCGGGCTCCGGGACCATGACGCTGGAGAAGGCACTTCTGGTGAGTGTATCTTTGTAAATACAATACAGGTTTTAAAAGAAAGTGTGTTTACTGATTCATTTGCCCTGAAGACTTGGGATGCATTTGCGTCCAGTACAGCTACAGGAAAAGTCAGTTCGCATTTGGCTTAAAGAGTCAGAGCCCTGCGGTGGGGGTGGGGGGAAACCCGTCCACACTGGCCTGCTGGCATTTGGCCTAAAGGGTGTGGGGTGGTGTGTGTAGCGATCATCCCAGAGAGACAGCAGGCCCTCCTTTTAAATGGCCAACCCACCAGGCATTGCTTGGTATGGGAAAGGAGGGTGCTGCAGTTCAAAAGCATTGTAATGAATGAGGAAGAAGCAGAACCCCTCATGCCCCTAGGGCTTACCATAGCTGTCTGCAAGCTGAATGTTGTTGCCCAGCCACATGTGATGCAGTCACACCAAACTGGCAGGCACTCAGTATAAAAGGCAAAATGCGACCGTGTACAGAAATAACGTGCTAGGTACTATGAATTGCTTGTTTCACTGAGAAATAGTCTCCCCTTTGTTCTCTAAAATGTATCTTTTAAACTTCTACCCTCCCTTTTTCTCCTCCCACAGGTGCAAATGTTTCAACACGCCCCCTATCAACTCCATCCTAGAGACTGGCCCAGATTAGAAGGCGGAAAAAACACAGTCCTCCCGTACTGACAGGGCACAGCTGAATGCGTGGCGGGAAACAATGGCAGAGTCCTGGAAAGCATTCAATGACCGCTATGAGAGGAGGGAGGCGCATGATGAGAGCAGGCAGAATGCCATGCTCAAGCTGATGGGGGAGCAAACTGACATGCTCCGCTGTCTGGTGGATCTTATGAGAGAAAGGCAGCAAGAGCACAGACAGCAGCTGCGGCCCCTGTATAACCACCCTCCCTCCTCCCCAAGTTCAATAGCCTCCTCACCCAGATGCCCAAGAACTCCGGGGACCCACCCACTCACACCAGAGGATTGTCCAAGTAGCAGAAGGCTGGCAAATCCTAAATTTTGATTTGTAGCGTGACCTTGTCCTTCCCTCCTCCCCCTCAGCCCCACCCCACCAGGGCTACCTTGTGATTTATCTCCCTGTGTTTTTAATCAACTAATAAAGAATGCATGGTTTTGAACAAATAGTGACTTTATTTCCTCTGCAAGCTGTGATCGAAGCGGGGGAGGGTGGTTGGCTTACAGGCAATTAGAGTCAAGAAAGGGGGCGGATAACATCAAGGAGAAACAAACAACTGTCACACTGTAGCCTGGCCTGTCATGAAACTGGTTTTCAAAGCTTCTCTGATGTGCAGCACGCCCTGCTGTGCTCTTCTAATTGCACTGGTGTCTGGCTGCACAAAATTGGCCACCAGGCAATTTGCCTCGACTTCCCACCCCAGCATAAACGTCTCCCCCTTACTCTCACAGATATTGTGGAGCACACAGCAAGCAACAATTACAATTGGAATATTGGTTTCACTGAGATCTAACCTAGTCAGTAAACTGCGCCAGCGCGCTTTTAAACAGCCAAATGCACATTCTACCACCACTCTACACTTGCTCAGCTTATAGTTGAACTGTTCCTTACTACTGTCCAGGCTGCCTGTGTATGGCTTTATGAGCCATGGCTAAAGGTTAAGCCATGGTTAAGGGGTAGGCGGGGTTCCTGAGGATAGCTATAGGTATTTCAACATCCCTAACAGTAATTTTCTGGTTTGGGAAGTAAGTCCCTTTCTGCAGCTGTTCAAACTGACCAGAGTTCCTGAAGACACGAGCGTCATGCATCTTTCCCGGCCATCCCATGTTGATGTTGGTGAAACGTCCCTTGTGATCCACCAGTGCTTGCAGCACTATTGAGAAATACCCCTTGCGGTTTATGTACTGGCCGCCCTGGTGGTCCGGTGCCAAGATAGGGATATGTGTTCCGTCTGTTGCCCCACCACAGTTAGGGAACCTCATCGCTGCAAAGCAATCCACAATGGCCTGCACATTTCACTACCCTTGATAGCAGCTGGTCAATTATTGCATTGGCTACTTGGATCACAGCAGCCCCCACAGTAGATTTGCCCACCCCAAATTGATTCGCGACTGACGGGTAGCTGTCTGGCATTGCAAGCTTCCAGAGGGCTATCGCCACTCGCTTCTCAACTGTGAGGGCTGCTCTCATTTTGGTATCTTTGCGCTTCAGGGCAGGGGCCAGTGAGTCACAAAGTTCCATTAAAGTGGTTTTACACATGCGAAAGTTTCACAGTCACTGGGAATCATCCCATGCCTGCAACGCTATCCGGTCCCACCAGTCTGTGCTTGTTTCCTGGGCCCAGAATCAGCGTTCCATGGCATGAACCTGACCCAACACCACCATGATGTCCCAATCACCACATGCCATGCTTCTAGGAATGTCTGTGTCCATGTCCTCATCATAATCGTGCTGTCATTGCTTCCTCGCCCGGTTTTGCAGGTTCTGCACATACTGCTGGATAATGCGCCAGGTATTTAAAATGGTCACAACTGCAGCAGTGAGCTGAACAGGCTCCATGCTTGCCACGCTATGACTCCTGAACAGGTAATCCAGGAAAAAAAGCGTGAAACGAAGGAGAGCAAAGTTGCAGTGGAAGCGACGGTGTATGGTTTATGATGGCAGAAAAAGGGCGTGAAATGATTGTCTGTCGTAGCTTGCATGGAGGGAGGGATGACTGACGACATGCACCCAGAAACACCAGCGAGACTGTTTTTGCCCCATCATGCACTGGGAGCTTAACCTAGAATTCCATTGGGGGTGGCGGAGACTGCAGGAAAAGTGGGACAACTTCCCACAGTGCACCGCTCCGAGAGTCGATGCTAGCCTCGGTACTGTGGACGCACTCCGCCGACTTCACGCGCTTAGTGGGGACACACACAATCGACTGTACAAAATCTCTTCCGAAAAATTGACTTATATAATTTCGTACATTCAACATACCCTTAGACCCATATAGCTTATTCCCCAAAATTTACAGGAATAAACTATACCAGAATAAGCCCTGCTGTACTAGTACAACTGCATCCATACTGAGGAAGTTGTACTGCTTTAACTCTACTGGAATTGTTAAAGATGTACAATTTTTGTGTGTAGACAAGCCTGAGTGTAGGAGTAGGTACTGGCACATTTCTTAAGGTATTAGCCCTGGCACTGCTGGTGCAGATCTGAATTGGGGAGGCACAAGAACATGCTAAAAGCAGCTTTCAAAGAAACAGGAGTATTGTTCTGTGAGATTCACAGATTATACTGACAAGCGTCCCACTTCCCTGCTGTTAGTCATGTCCAGTGACATTATCAAGCACAAACTGGCATGCAGAGCTCAGCTCAAGGATAGAAAAGATGCTAACATGGACATTTGAAACCTGCAGGAAACTATTTTACTCTGGGGGAAAATGAGAAGCCATGTTAATATTTTCCAGCATTTCAAACGTGCAAATTAATTGAAAATTTGTTTCCTCAAGGTGAAAATCTCAGGATGGCATTTATTTGACCAGACATTGTGGGGACTCATAAGTAAGAGGCCTCTGGGATATATTTTGAGTAATACATATTCTGACATTAAATCATTTAATCAAGAAAACAAAAACATCACTAACAATAATTCAGATGGTGACTGATTATTATTTTAATGAACTGGTTTGGAACTAAAATCCCTGACAGAGTTTGCTCAGTCTTTACAGGGTGGAAATTTTCCTTTCAGACCATCTGACTTGGGAAGCTCATGGTTTCATGTTATGAGTAGAATGTAGAAACTGAATTAACCAGATTATTCCTTATTGGTGATATTTAGCCCAGTGCAGAACATATGCATAAGGTATATATACACATATACACACACATATATATATACACACACACACAGACTTTAAGTCCTCGAAGGATGCTGCAATTAAAAACAATGACTGACCCATGCTACAGCTAGGGCTGCCTGTGGGGATGTTTAGCTGCAGTGTAGACTTGTGGGCTCAGGCTGGATCCTGGGCTCTAGGACCCTGCAAGGTGGGAGGATCCCAGCACTCGGACTGCAGCCAGAACTGGAACATCTACACCACAAGTAAACAGCCCGACAGCCTGAGCCCCGTGAGCCCAAGTCAGCTGCCACAGGCCAGTCACAGGTATCTAATTGTAGTGCAGACGTACCCAAAATAGGATTTACATGATACTAAAGTGGTACAGAGACCTTGCTCTGGCCCTCAGCACAAGAGGGAATATCACCCTATTGAAGAATTCTCTTAACATTTTGTTTACAGTTGGTACCAGACTCCTTCCAGTGATGGTGATACTCTGAGATACCATGGCATCATGAATAGGTTATTACTTGGAGCTCATCAGTCATTATAACTGATATGAAACTATTGCTGCCAGCCAAACCTGCAAGAATCCACCCAAGACAAAACAATGATATTGTTGTCCCTTTGGCCCGAGTGGTTAGCCAAAATTTAGGGCCTTGCAGGGTTCTTTCTGGTAGGAGGAGAAATCAAGGGTTATGCATCAGCTATATCTTTGCTGTAACTTTATTTACAAAGAACATACACTAAATCCTGGCTCCCCAATCACAATGGGAACAAACAGTTTTCTTGCTCAGAAGTCCCCAAGTCTGCCACTCCAGCAAGCGCTGTGCCCAAGAATCTGTCTCTGCTTCTTCTCAATTCATCACAATTCATCTCTCACTTTCTGCTTCTAACACCCACAGCCTATAACCCAAACTGGTTTTCATTCAGCGAATCTCTCAACCCTCACAATTTAGCTCTAATCAGGACTTGCCTTGTGGCTCAATACCTTAGGTGTCTCTATTGACTCAATACAAAGAAGCTTAATTGTTCCTTCCATTGAGCATGAAAGAGAGCTTGGCATACCCATTAGCTTTGAAAGACAAACGCTTATCATTTTAATCAGACTCATTTGATGGTGAACATAGCACCTTCTAGCATAATATATTATATTTTCTAACAAACCTATCTTTATAAATCTGTGATTTGTACCATTTTAAACCAACACAAATAAAAAAAATTTAAAAAAAATTTCCCCAGCCGGTGGGTTTCTACTGGACACTTCATCCATATGTGGGGCAAATTGCAGATGAATAGGGCTAGGATGAGACTAAACTTATTTTCCTAATGACTTAACACCAGCCATTGACCCCAAGGCTCCAGAGGTCAAAGGCCAACATGATAATAATCCACCCAGCCCCACACCAATGGAGGGATTTCTAGATCTGTTCCAATTAATAACCTCAAAGAGAAGAGAATGAGCCCCATTCCAATTACTATAAGCATAGAACCTTGGCAGACAACTGTGCCAACAAACTCTAAGCCCATTTTGTGCAAAAGGGGGTTAAGGATCTGGCTGTGGGTATTCTAATGTCTAAGCAACATTCTCCTTGTGCCAGAGCACCACTTTGCTACAAGGAGGTACCCTGAATTCAGCTGGTGACATCAAGAATGGAACATTTGGGGGGAAAAAAAACCCCAAAAAACCCCGCAAGTGGCAAATACAAATGGCATGAGGAAGAAACTCATCACAAGTCATTTTTGCATTAAAAACAAACATTTTTTGCTCTTATCTGAGTTGCTTTGCAAAGCCTTATTTTAGCAGGGAGAAACCAAAAATATTTTACCCTGGTTCACAGACCTTGACTATTGCTGGAGTAGATATTTGCTTTATTTCACAATTCTAACCTGCATGCCACAACAAACAAAGCTATCTAGGGGACACCATCATAGGGCCTAATCACATCAGCCACACTATCAGAGGCTCATTCACCTGCACATCTACCAATGTGATATATGCCATCATGTGGCAGCAATGCCCCTCTGCCATGTACATTGGTCAAACTGGACAGTCTCTACGTAAAAGAGTAAATGGACACAAATCAGACGTCACGAATTATAACATTCATAAACCAGTCGGAGAACACTTCAGTTTCTCTGGTCACTCGATTACAGACCTAAAAGTCGCAATATTACAACAAAAAGACTTCAAAAACAGACTCCAACAAGAGACTGCTGAATTGGAATTAATTTGCAAACTGGATACAATTAACTTAGGCTTGAATCGAGACAGGGAGTGGATGGGTCATTACACAAAGTAAAACTATTTCCCCATGTTTATTCCCCTCCCCCCACCCCACTGTTCCTCAGATGTTCTTGTCAACTGCTGGAAATGGCCCACCTCGATTATCACTACAGAAGGTTTTCTTCCCCACTCCGCCTCCCCCCACCCCCGGCTCTCCTGCTGGTATTAGCTCATCTTAAGTGATCACTCTCCTTACAGTGTGTATGATAACACCTATTGTTTCATGTTCTCTGTGGATATAAATCTCCCCACTGTATTTTCCACTGAATGCATCCGATGACGTGAGCTGTAGCTCACGAAAGCTGATGCTCAAATAAATGTGTTAGTCTCTAAGGTGCCACAAGTACTCCTTTTCTTTTTGCGAAAACAGACTAACATGGCTGCTACTCTGAAACCTATCTATCTTGGGGATACTTTATTTTTTCACAGCACCAATCAGGTAGTACCTTGTTATAAAGCAACTTTTGACCCAGGTCAAACTTTATTACAGCAGGAAATCATGGGAGCGCAAATTATCAGATTATTCACATATGCTTAGATTTCATTAGTTTTCAGAAGTTTATGGAGATGGATTTAATTTTCACCATGCAAATTATACAATGGGTTTCCCTTTGTACTTTCCCCTAACCTCCACACCCATAACCTTTCTGTTTCCTCCTAGAAACGCTGATCCAAAAAGAATCCTTTCAATAAACAAAGGACTCGTCATCAGATGATCTGGTTTCTTATTCCTTCCTGTGCCATAGACTTCCTGACTGATTTTAGCCAAGTCACTTAACCTTATTATTTTCTAATGGGGATATTAATACTAATTTACCTCACAGAAATGCTGTGAAGCTAAATGAATGAATGCTTAAAGCAGGGGTGGGCAAACTTTTTGGCCCGAGGACCACATCGAGGTGAAAAACTGTTTGGAGGGCTGGGTAGGGAAGGCTGTGCCTGGCCTCTGCCTACTTCCCGCCCTCTGACTGCCCTCCTCAGAACCTCTGACCCATCCAGCCCACCCCCCGCTCCTTGTCCCCTGATCACCTCCTCCCGGCACCCCCTGCCCCTAACCTCCATCCAACTCCCCCTGTCCCCTGACTTCCCAGACCCCTATCTACATCTCTGCCCCCTGACAGGCCTCCTGGGACCCGGCCCCCTATCCAACCCCCCCTGCTCCCTGTCCCCGGACTGCCCTGACCCCCTCTGCACCCCCCCCCCGACAAGCCCCCCGGGACTCCCACGCCCTATCCAACACACCCTGTTCCCTGACCGCCCCACCACAGAACCTCCGACCCCTCCAACTACCCCCTGCTCCCTGTCCCCTGACTCCCCTTGGGACCCCCCACCAAAGCCCCCACTGCCGCGCGTGCTGCTGCCGCCCCCTTACCAAGCCGCTCAGAGCGGCAGAAGCTCGCAGCCCCGCTGCCCGGACTGAGCCAGCCGTGCTGCCCACGTGGCAGCGTGCCTGCGGGGGAGGGGGAACAGCCGGGGAGGGGCCGGGGGCTAGCCTCCCCAGCCAGGAGCTTAAGAGCCAGGCAGGACAGTCCCACGGGCCAGATATGGCCCGAGGGCCCCAGTTTGCCCACCTCTGGCTTAAAGGTTAGAACTGGTGAAAGTTTGAATGAAAAAGGTCTTTTTAAAGTGAAAAAATAACAAAATATTGATTTTTGAAACGTTTCATGACTTTTTAATCAACATTTTATTAATATCAACACGTATCCAAATGAAGATCAAAATGTTTCACGTACCAAACACCAGTCTTTGGTCGATAAAAAGTGTGAAATTTTGAAGGGAAAAAAGGGCCAAATTTGAATCTCACCAAATGGAAACAATTTCAATATATTTGTGATTTTTTTTTAATGATCAGCTTTAATAAAGCATTATTAAATACTTTGATGAAATGGACTTATGTCAGAGGTGGGCAAACTATGGCCCGTAAGCCACATCTGGCCCATGGGACTCTCCTGCCCAGCCCCTGAGCTCCTGGCCCTGGAGGCTAGCCCCTGGCCCCTCCCCTGCTGTTCCCCCTCCCCCACAGCCTCAGCTCACTGCGCCACCTGCACAATGCCCTGGGCGGCAGGGAGCAGGGAGGTTTGGATAGAGGGCAGGGGAGTTCGGGGTGGTGGTCAGGGGTGTGGATAGGGGTCAGGGCAGTCAGAGGGTGGAGAACAGGGGGGTTGAATGGGGCGGCGGGGGACAGTCAGGGACAGGGGTTCCAGGACAGGATGGTTGGATGGGGCAAGGGTCAGATAGGGGGCAGGGGCCAGGCCACGCCTGGCTGTTTGGGGAGGCACAGCCTCCCCTAACTTGCTCTCCATACAATTTCGGAAACCCGATGTGGCCTTCAGGCCAAAAAGTTTGCCCACCCCTCACTTATGTAATAAAAAGTATTAACTCAAAACTACCACCTTTTTCTTTAGTAAATTTTTTAAAACTTGTCTCATCATGAATAGGTCGGAATATGAACGAGAGGCTGCTCGGCAGCTCTCCAACACCACATTCTACAGGCCATTACCCTCTGATCCCACTGAGAATTGCCCAAAGAAACTACACCATCTGCTCAAGAAACTCCCTGAAAAAGCACAGGAACCTATCTGCTACCCAAGATCCATAAACCTGGAATTCCTGGACGCCCCATCATCTCAGGCATTGACACCCTGACAGCAGGATTGTCTGGCTATGTAGACTCTCTCCTCAGGCGCTACGCTATCAGCACTCCCAGCTATCTTTGAGACACCACTGACTTGCTGAGGAAACTGTTACAATCCTTTGGTGATCTTCCAGAAAACACCATCCTGGCCACTGTGGATACAGAAGCCCTCTACACCAACATTCCACACAAAGATGGACTACAAGCCGTCAGGAACAGTATCCCCGATAATGTCTCAGCAAACCTGGTGGCTGAACTTTCTGACTTTATCCTCACCTACAACGATTTCACATCTGGGGACAATGTACACCTTCAAGTCAGTGGCACTGCAATGGGTACCCGCGTGGCCCCACAGTATGCCAATATTTTTATGGCTGACTTAGAACAACGCTTCCTCAGCTCTCGTTCCCCAACGCCCCTACTCTAGTTGCGCTACATTGACGGCATCTTCATCATCTAGACCCAGGGCCGGATTAAGACCTTTAGAGGCCCTAAGCACTGAAAAGATTATGGTGCCCCCCATATGTAATTCAAAATAAAAACAATACTATACTGTAAAATAAAATTTTATTTTTCGAAATGACACAAAACTTACGTGTATGCTGAAATTAAAATAGCTTCTTTCTAGATTTTCTGATTGCAAAATTCTGGATAAATTCATTGAAGCTGACTCGACGAAGCACGTCTGCTTCCATACACAATAGGGAAAGTGAATCAAGTCTGTCCTGACACATTGTTGTTCTCTGAGGGCTTTTTATTCTTTTCAGCTGAGAAAAGGAGCGTTCTGAGGAGCAGTTAGTAATCATCAATGTTAGAAAAATACATAGTGCAATCTCTACATTTGGAATTACACATTGTATTCCATCTTTCAATATTGTGTCATGAAGATCAGTGTGACTGAATTTCATTTTTCGTGTTTCATTGAATTTTTCATGCATATAACAGTGGAACTGCCATACTTCTCCACAGAGATTCATGTTCAAGTCAACAGGGTATGAGTCAACTAGCTTTTGGGAACCTTGTGAATATTGTTAGTCAGATTAGTCCATACAGTTTAGAAAAGAAAATCTACTTAATACTTCTTTGTACACTTCACCTCTCCTCTTCATATGAGCTTCAAGTGTATCAATTATAGCGTAGTAAGTAGATATGCGAAATTTGTCTCTAGGATTCAATGCTATTTCTGTTGCACTGCTAATATTTGCTTGTTTTTTCCTGATTCGCTTGCGGGACTGGGCTTCTTTGTAGTTAGTATCAGGCAAGATATCTTTTGATATGTCTTCAAACCTTTCAAAATCATTTCTCAAAGTGTGTAAGTGGTCTGCTAACGATTGACAGAGGTCTGCACATGTTTTCAAATCCAATTCTTTTTCTTGGAGAGCTTGACTCGTGTGGTAAAAGTGTTGTAAAATTTCATTTCACATGGTCAACATGAATACAAACTCTAGTTCTTGCATCTTGTTTGCAATGTTTTCTGCCTCTCATATAGTTTCTCCCTTTTGTGATTGGTCTTCAGCTATACTTTCTAATGCATCCACAATCTTTGAGTAGGACTCCAGAATTGCACTTGTTGCCACTGCACGTGCCTCCCAGTGAGTATTAGAAAGAGATTTCAACACACAATCATTGCCCAAATATGTTTTAAGAACTGCCCATCGGTGTGTTGAGGCAGAAAAAAATGTATAAAGTAACTGGACTGTTCAGGGGAAAAACAAACAAACAAAACTTACTGCCACCAGACAACAATCAACAGCACTGCAGCCAACAAGATTGAGACAGTGTGCAGCACATGGTATGAATATAGCATATTTGTTCTGTTCTAAAAGCTTCTTCTGCATTCCTTGATAACACCCTGACATGTTGGCAGTGTTGTCATAAGACTGACCTCTGCACTTTGAGAAATCTATTTTGCAAACTTGGCACAGATAATGCAGTACTTGATTTGCCATTTCTTCACCAGTGTGGCTTTTCAAAATTGAGGAATGTTATAAATTGTTTAACTGGTTTTCCATCTGTGGGAGACACGTATCTTAGTACAATACTCAATTGATCAATATGTGAAAGATCAGGTGTAGAGTCGACAGATAAACTGAAGTACCCAGCAGTACTTATTTCATCCACAATAGCTGAACGAACTTTGTCACTTATTAGATCAATGAGTTCATCACATATTGTCTTGGATAAGTGTGATGGGTTACCTTTGCCAGCATTCCCATATTTTAAGATATGGCCCGCTAAAAATGGGTCAAACTGAGCCACAAGCTCCAACAATCCCAAGAAATTTCCATTCTGCCATGATCCAAATGTGTCATTTGATCCCCAGAAAGGCAGACCACGTTCAGCTAATGTTTGAATAACAGCTATAACACACTGCAAGACATGTTGCCCTTTAATTTGTTCTTCCAATTTTTGTGTCAATACAAAACCCTGTCTTTGATTTAAATATGTCAACATTGAATCTCTGTGAGTAGTGCTATTTTCATGTTGTTCAATTAAAACAGTATTCCGCCAGTCACTAAATCTATCTGCAGCAAACCGGGATGTTGAAGGTTTATATGCAAAAAGTTTACAAACAAAACAGTACACAGACCCTGTTGATGGTGAATACAGTAGCCATTCTCGAGTGTATTTCTCACCATTCGCTTTCATGCCGAAAAGTATTTTTTCTGGACAATATCTTGTTTGTTTGCCATTGGTAAAAGTCCGACGTGGTTTCTCAAATGGCCCAGTGTGGTGTTGACAGTCATTTGGTCCACGATCTATCCAGTAAGCTACACCATTGGTACTGAAATCAACCCACATAACAGGATCTTTTCTCTTATTATTCACAGCATGAGCAGGTTCAGTCTCTGACACATCCACACCTTCTAGAACAATGTCTGTTTTACCACAGGAGTAGGATGATCAGTTACAGTCTCTGACACATCCACATGTTCTGGAATGGTTGTTTCACCAATAAAAGAAGGGTCAGTCTCTGAAACACCTACAGGTTTTGGAACAATGTCTGTGCTACTGAGAGAAGATGTTGCTTCTGATGGATTTGCTTTGAAAAATTATGTCAGCTTTGGAAGATTTTGGAAAATTTCACCAGTTTTTTGTTTCTTTTCTTCCGCCAGTTTACGTTTCTCTGCTCCACTCGGTTACATTTCATCCTGCCCCTTATCTCAGTTATCTGAACTTAAAAAAAACAAAACAAATTACACAACTTACACTATTTTTATGTATATATATATATATATATATATATACACACACATATATATGAAAGAAAAAAACGAATCAAGTACATATAACTCAGAAGAATATATCAATAATAAAACAAATTTATTGCAATACATGACAGAATCTGATTTCCTCGCATTATTTCGATCTACATTAGTAGGACGCCCCCCTGGTTTAGGTGGGGATAAGTAATAAAAAGAGAACAGAAAAAAGGGGAAGAGTGTGTAGTGGAGTGTAAGAAAGTCTAACAAAGTTCTGATTTTTCCCATGATGGCTACTTCGATGCTTGTTTTGAAATATCAAATATCAAATTTTTTCCAAAAAAAAATTCTCATTTTTTTTGGTGCCCCCTGCTTTGCTGGTGCCCTAAGCACATGCTTAGTCTGCCTACTGGGTTATCCAGCCCTGTCTGGACCCATGGAAAAGAAGCCCTTGAGGAATTCCACCATGATTTCAACAATTTCCATCCCACCATCCACCTCAGCCTGAACCAGTCCACACAAGAGATCCAGTTTCTGGGCATTACAGTGCTAATAAGGGATGGTCACATAAACACCACCCTATACTGGAAACCTACTGACCGCTATACTTACGTACAGTCCTCCAGCTTTCATCCAAAACCACATCACACGATCCATTGTCTACAGCCAAGCTCCAAGATACAACCGCATTTGCTCCAATCCCTCAGACAGAGACAAACACCTACAGGATCTCTATCAAGCATTCTTACAACTACAATACCCACCTGGTGAAGTGAAGAAACAGATTGACAGAGCCAGAAGAGTACCCAGAAGTCACCTACTACCAGACAGGCCCAACAAAGAAAGTAACAGAACGCCACTAGACATCACCTTCAGCCCCCACCTAAAACTTCTCCAGCGCATCATCAAAGATCTACAACCTATCCTGAAGGACGAACCCTCACTCCCACAGATCTTGGGAGACAGGCCAGTCCTCACTTACAGACAGCCCCCCAACCTGAAGCAAATACTCACCAGCAACCAACCAACCAACCATACACACACAAACCCAGGAACCTATCCTTGCAACAGAGCCTGTTGCCAACTCTGTCCACATATCTATTCAAGGGACACCATCATAGGCCCTAATCACATCAGCCACACATCGGGGGCTCGTTTACCTGCACATCTACCACTGTGATATATGTGATCATGTGCCAGCAATGCCCCTCTGCCACGTAGATTGGCCAAACTGGACAGTCTCTGTGCAAAAGAATAAACTGACACAAATCAGACGTCAAGAATTATAACATTCAAAAACCAGTCAGAGAACACTTCAACCTCCCTGGACAATCAATTACAGACCTAAAAGTCGCAATCCTTCAACAAAAAAAATCTTCAAAAACAGACTCCAATGAGAAACTGCAGAACTGGAATTAATTTGCAAACTGGACACCATTAAAATAGGCTTGAATAAAGACTGGGAGTGGATGAGTCATTACACAAACTAAAAACTATTTCCCCATACTAATTTTCCCCCTACTCTTAATCACACCTTCTTGTTAGCTGTTTGAAATGGGCCATCCTGATTAATCACTACAAAAGTTTTTTCTCTCGCTGAGAATAGCCCACCTTAATTGAGGAGTCTCGTTAGAGTTGGTATGGCAAAACCCATTTTCTTATGTTCTGTGGGTTTTAGCCCATGAAAGCTTATGCCCTAATAAATGTTAGTCTCTAAGGTGACACAAGTACTCCTCGTTCTTTTTGCTGATACAGACTAACACAGCTACCACTCTGAACACTAAATCTTGTAATAGAAGTGGGTGGCTCTGGAGATTATACTGAGATTACTTTCAACTATAAATTATTGGTTTGAATATATGAGATTTTAGGCAAGGATGGTAACCCCACTTATTAGGGTTGCCCAACATGTCCTATTATAAAGCCTTGTTTTTAATTGCTTATAACTTTGCCAAACTTTAACCTTTCAGGTTGAAATTTTCTATGCTAGGTGTCTGCCTCACATGTTCTTTAATTTCAGCCACAATAGTTCAGCCATTTCCAAGAATGAGGCTTGGAAAGAATATATTGTTTTGCACATATTAAACAATTCTAGTGCACTTTTTAGCACCCCTATGCTTTGAAGTAGGGACCTGAAATTTGGCAGGGAAGTGGTCTTTGTCAGGCATGTGCCTTTTGCTGTCCCAATGAAAACCTGCCCAAATTTGGTTGTTATAAATCTGAAAAAATTAGTCTGCATATGTTCAATAGAGACTTCTTTGATTTTAGCAATTTAAATCTCCAAAGAGTCTTTCCTCACTGAACGTGCTCCATCCACTCACAGCTCCAATGTATGACCAGACTGCACGTGCCATCTCCTCAGAGCAACTGAATGTGCTCGAGCCAGGGCTACAGGGTTAACCCAGATTTTCCCCTGTAACAGCTGCTCTGGACTGGGCTGGGCCAAGGTCCTGGCTCTCCTGTGCTCAGTGACCCTCTCCCCCTCCTCCTGGCATCCAGGAGCATGGAGGAGGAAGCCATATGATTTGAATGCAGAGGGAACCATAGTTGGACCGGGGAAGGGAGTAAATTGGGATAAGCAGTCTGGGACTAGGACAGGATGGGCAAGGAGGCTGAGTTGAAAGATGTGGAGAAAGGTAGGTTGGGACTGGAACTGAGAGGGGAATTGGATGCTGGGATTAGGTGAGGAAAACAGGGGTAGTGGACTCAGAACAAGTTGATTGTGGTGGTGGGGAGACACTAAGGCTTTGTCTACACTACAGTTTTTTTTGACAAAACAGTGTAGGTATATGCACTGGAATGCGACTTTTGGTGACAAAACTGTCCTGTTCTGCTGCCAAAAAACAAAACCAAACTCGACAAGAGATATAGGGCTTTTTGTGGCAAAGTTTTAGTGTCATTGTAGACACCGTTTGGTTTTGTCACTGTAAATGGCCTCCAGGCGGTGTCCCACAATGCCCATCCTGACTGCTCTTGTCAGCAGTTCGAACTCCGCTACCCTGCAGCCAGGTCAACCACCATCTGCCCATCCCCCTTTAAAGGCCCAGAAATGTTTTAAATTCCACTTATTTGCTCGGTGTGGAGAGTATCTTCCCATCTGAGCATGGCGGTTCCACACAGCAAACGCTCTCACATCTGGACCAATGTGGAGGTGTTGGATCTGCTCAGTATATGGGGAGAGGAGGTTGCCCAGTCCCAGTTGTGCTCCAGCGTAGAAATTTTGATACCTATGGGCAGATTTCTTGTGGTTTGTGTGAAAAGGGCTATGATCGGGCTATGGTACAGTGCAGAGTGAAGATAAAAGACCTGAGGCAGGTGTACCAGAAGGCAAGGGAGACAAACCATCACTCTGGTGCTGCACTGAAGACATGCCGCTTCTATAAGGAGCAGATGCTATCCTCAGCAGAGACCCCACCTCCACCGCCAAGAGCACTGTGGATAGTTCGATGAGACTGGAGGCGGCAGAAAGTGGACCTAACCAGGAGGATGAAGTTGTGGACAAGAAGGTAGAGTGGGAGGAAGATGTGGTGCCCACGGCTGGGTCACCAGGTGGGGCAGCGAGTCAGGAACTCTTCTCCACTCTGAAGTGTCTAGCCAGTCCTAGCAGTCCCTCTCTGGCGATCAAGAAGCAGGAGAGGAGACCCCGATAAGTGATTCTTTTGAGTTGATACTGCTCAGTTATATGATGTCCATCTTTCCTTTGCCTTGTGGAGTGCAGAAGTGGGTGAAGGGATAGAAATGTACAAGGCTAGCTGTGTTTCTGTGTGCTGCACATTCTCCACAGAGATCTCTAGGAAACTTTCCTGGAGGTACTTGGCAATCACTTGTGCTGGGACCAAAGCAGCATACAGGCGAGCAGCGTAGGGACTGGGTCTGAAGCCGCACTCATGCAGTAGATGCACCCTTGCATCCTTGTTTACCCTCAGGAGTGAGCTTTCTGCTTCAATGACCTTCGCCTGTGGAAAATGGTGGGAGAATTTACAATATTGTCCCTAATTGCCCGCACTACAACCCTTGAATCACCACCATCACTCTTTACCCCAGCTTGAACGCTCTCCACCCCCAGCCTGGGCTGAATGCACCATGCTTAGAGTGTTTGCCAAAATGTTTGCTTGCCAAGGGTCAATGAGAAAGTGCTTGGTATGCTACAGGAAATGTATTTTACTGTAATGATTCAGTGCTGTGAGTGAACTCACAATCATGCTTCTGTTAATTGTTTCTTGTGCTTCTGCAGCTGTGGCCTTCAGGGGGAACCCCCTACACACAGGAGGAGTGCCTCTGCCAGATAAGAAAGTGACCCAGATGGAGCAAGGAGGATGTGTTCCAGGAGGTGCTGCAATCCTCTGATGCAGAAAAAAAGGGAACTCAGGGACTGGAGAGAAAGGGAAAGGGAAAGGCAGGACAGTAAAGGAAAATCAGGAGATTGTTCAAAAGGCCACAGAGTGTATGATAAAAGTAATAGAGGAGGAAACAGAGATGCTGAAGTCCCTAATCACCCTGCAATCAGAATAGGTGTGTGCTTGCACCCCCGCCCCTCCACAGCCCATATAGAACAGTTTTCCATGGCCTCCCCAAACTCCTCCCACACATGCCTTTCAACTTTCCTGAACTTCTTGGTTTCCTCTTCACTCCACCCCTTTGGACAACTTCCAAAATGATAGCTGGATTTACGCACAGCTATGACAATCTGCCCTTTACTGATACAATCCTTCCCACAAAGCCTTTGCTTGTGTGTTAATTGGTGTTTAATAAAACCAAAGTAACTGAACGATAATTAATCTTTATTTGTGTCCAACAAATTGTGATAGCAGCTGGCAGTAAAAATATACACAAACAGTTTAATCATTTGATTACTGAAAACCTAGTCCAGGAATCACCACAAGTGCTTCCAAACAAAACTCGATTTAATGAAGCATGGCAGATTGAGAATGAGAACCAGTGATGTATATTTCTATGCAGCAAAATGTTGCCTCAAAAGTTCCCTGATTCACATTGCCCCCCATTGTGCCCCTCTAATAGCCTTGGTATCAGGATGCTCAGAATCAGCAGCTGGGTAATCTGCCTCAGCACTCCATCCCTGAGCAAATCTTTCACCCTTAGCTTCACAAATATTATGCAATGAACACCACACTACTATGACCATGGGAATATTTTCCTCATTGAGATCTCACCTGCCATAAAGGCATCACCAGAGTACCTTTAATCTGCCAAATGCATATTCAGCAGTCATCCTACATGTACTCAGCAGATTGTTGAAACTCTCCTTACTGCTGTCCAGGTTTCCTGTGTAAGGCTTCATGAGTCATGGGAGTAAGGGGTATATTGGGTCCCCCAGGCTGGGATTTCAACGTCCCCCACTGGCATCTTTTGGTCTGGAAGGGAAGTCCCCACTTGCAGCTTTCTGTACAGGCTGGTGTTCCTGAAGATGTGTGCATCATGCACCTTCCCAGACCACCCTATGTTGATGTCAGTGAAATGCCTTTGATGATCCACAAAATGCCTTTGATGATCTCCTGCAACACCACGGAGAAGTACTCCTTCCTATTGATGTACTCTGTTGCAAGGTGGTCTGATGCCAAAATTGGGATATGGAGTGCCATCTATTGCCCCTCCGCAGTTAGGGAAACCCATTTCCGCAAAGCCATCCAAACATTGCCAAAGAGTTACAGTCCTTCACAGAAGGATGCAAATAATGGCCCTGCACACTTGTGTTAATGCAGCCCCAACAGTCGACTTCCTGACTCTGAACTGATCTGTGACCAACCTGTAGCAGTCAGGAGTTGCCAGCTTCCACACAGTGATTGCCACACACTTCTCCACCAAAAGGGCAGCTCTCATTTTGGTGTCCATGGGCCGCAGAGCAGGGGTGAGCTCTGCACAAAATTCTGGGAAGGTGGCTTTACACATCCGAAAGTTCTGCAGCCACTGGTCATCATCTCAGATGTGCATAATGATGCAACCCCACCACTCTGTTTCATGAGCCCAAAAGCAATGGTACACTGTGTGCAGCTGCTCTGTGAATGTCAAACGTAATCTGGTGTTGCTTCTATCCACGGCTCACAGCAGGTCCAACAACTCTGACTCCTGTTCAGATAGGAACCTCATGATTACCTGCACTGCCATCCATGATTTGTTAATGACAGTTAACAGAAAGTTAGAGAGCAGTGCAGGATCCATCTTTTCACACAGAGATGGCACACGGTAAATAGGGGCCGTTGAAAAAATGCCACAAACTGCAGTCGGAAGCCCATAGAATGCTGAGACTGCAAAACAATGCATCATGGGATGTTGAGCCTTCACTCATGGCGTGCTGTGATCCACTCTGCCAACCCACAAGTCTGAGCGGCAGAAGGTGGTGAGTAGCACTGTGGGATAGCTACCCACAGTGCACTGCTCTTACTGTTAATACTAGAGCTCTGCTGACAGAAGGAGTATAGTGTGAACATCCAAACCGGACAGTCTCTACGCAAAATAATAAATGGACACAAATCTGACATTAGGAATTATAACATTAAAAAAAAACAGGAGGAGAACACTTCAATCTCCCCGGTCACTCAATAACAGACCTAAAAGTGGCAATTCTTCAACAACAATAAAAAACCTTCAAAAATAGACTCCAATGTGAAACTGCAGAACTGGAATTAATTTGCAAACTGGACACCATCACATTAGGCCTGAATAAAGACTGGGAGTGGTTGGGTCATTACAAAACCTAAACCTAAATTTCCCCCTACTGTTACTCATACCTTCTTGTCAACTGTTTGAAATGGGCCACTCATTACCACTACAAAAGTTATTTTTCCTCCCTTGGTATCCTACTGTTAATTGAATTGACTGATTAGACTGATCTCACACTTGGTAAGGCAACTCCCATCTTTTCATGTATTTATACCTGCTCCTGTATTTTCCACTCCATGCATCTGATGAAGTGGGTTCTAGCCCACGAAAGCTTATGCCCAAATAAATTTGTTAGTCTCTAAGGTGCCCACAAGGACTCCTAGTTGTTTTTGCTGATACAGACTAACACAGCTACCACTCTGAAACATGCAATAGTGATATTATAGCGTTTTTGGTCATTGACATAACGTTTGTTGACAAAACTCTGTAGCGTAGACAAGGCCTAAGATCAGTTGAAGAGGAGAGAGAGACTGTTGCCTGTAGAACCTCGCTTTCATCTGTTGCAGTACAGTATAGAACACAGTCAACCTTAATTCTGGGCATTTCCTAACTTGCAAATACTTGAATTTGCAACCTTAATAACATTCTTTTAACATATAGTTGTTTTGTTGTTGGCAGTTTGTTTTGAATAATATAAAAAAGTGAACTAACATTATTTCATTTAAGGTTGTCTGGTGCCCTATATGAAATGCGTTGGTTGTCTCAATCTACTCCTTGTGGGACAGATGACCGCTTCACAGAAGCCACCAGCACAAATGGTGGTAACCCATCCATCTAAGGTACTTATATGATTCCCATCACCAGAGCATCTGAGCACCTCAAAATCGGTAACATATGTATTCTCACAACACCCCGATAAGATAGGGCAGTGCTATTATTCCCAATTTACAGATAATGGCTCATGACCCAGAAAGACTAAGAGCTTGTCTACACTTAAACGCTACTGTAGCACTTTAGTGAAGAGCTATCTATGACGATGGGAGGGGTTCTCCTGTCTGTATTAGGTAATCCCCTTCCCTGAAGGTGGCAGCTAGGTTATGGAAGAATTCTCCCCTCAACACATTGCTATCTACACTGGGGTTAGTTTGGTTTAACTGCAGTGTTCAGGATTGTTGATTTTTCACACCCCTGAAGCCCCTAGTGTTGACCAGGCCTCTGAGACTTGGAAGTTTGTGGCAGAGCAGGTAATGGAACCACAGTCTCCCAAGTTCCAGGCTAGCCCTCTAACAACCAGAGCATCCCTCATCACTAACTGGCACCCTTGTGGCCAGTCTAAGCTTAGGGGCCAATGGTAGATGGGTATGGAGACCAAATTAACCTCCCTTCCCTTAAAGGTGAAAGAAGAGGAATGAAGCACAATGTGGGGAAATAAACTGCTTCTGTTGCAGCAGCCTTGTTCTGTAGGTAAACTGAGGACTTTTTCACTCTCTGGGGCTTTTTTTAATGGATAATTTCACTTAAAAATGTTAAATCATGTCAGGCACTGGCTCTCTCCTGAAACGTCACCATACCCCAGAACAAATATTGTTGTCCTTTTTGGCCCAAGTGGTTAGCTAATATTGCAGGGTTCTTTCTGTTAGAATGAGAAATTGACGATATGAGTCAGGTATATTAGAGTAATTTTTTTTTTTAAACACACAAGCGGACACAAAATCCTGTTTCCTGAACACATCAGAAATCAACAGCAGGTGGTTTCCTCATTCATAAATCACCAAGTCTGCCCCTCCAGCGAGCTCGGTGTCCAAGAGGTCCTCTTGCTTCCTTTCAGGGTTTGTCTATACTATGAAGACTATACTGGCATAGCTATGTCAGCATGGCCCCACAGTACAGATGCATTCTACACTAACAGAAGGTGTTTTCTATTGGTGTAGGAACACCACCTCTCCCAGTGATGTTAAAGGCCTGTCTACACTTGAAATACTATAGTGGCACAGCTGCGCTGCTGTAGCACTTTAGTGCAGACACTACCTATGCCAACTAGGGTTGCCAGGTGCCCAGTTTTCAACCAGAAAGTTGAAAAGGGGACCTGGCAGTGTCTGGTCAGATGTACTAACCTGACACCAAAAGTCTGGTTACTGCAGGTGGGGAGGTGAGGTTCCGGGTCATCAACCTGCACCAGCCCCTGCTCATCCAGGGGCTGCCTCCTACCTGCATCATGTGGGCAGGCAGGCAGCAGGGACCACATCAGGTTGCTGTTCCAGAGCAGAGGATACCCAGTAGGGGTGGGGAGGGAGGTGGAGAGGATCCAGCTATGAGGAAGGGGGATAGCAGCCAGCGACAGGAGAAGGGCAGGGAGAAGCAAAAGTGTGGGGCGGGGCCTGGAGGAAGAGGCGGAGCAAAGTGCAGGGCAGGAGGGTCTGGTTGTCAGCAATTAGCAAATTGGCAATCCTAATGCCAGTGGGAGGGGTTCTCCCATTGGTGTAGGTAATCCTATCAACCTAGCTACTGCATCTTGGGGAGGAGAAGAATTCTTCTGTTGACCTAGCGCTATCTACACTGGGGGTTAGGTCAGCTTAACTACGTTGCTCAGGGGTGTGGATGTAGCTGGGTGAACCTAATCTTTTAGAGTAGACCAGGCCTAACTACATCAATGAAAATGTTTTTCCATCAGCATAGTTGTGTCTACACTTGTGATTATGTCGGCATAGCTACACTGGTCAGGGATGTATTTTTTTCACATCCCTGACTGACATAGCTATGCTGATATAACTTTCAAGTGAAAACCAAGCCTCAAGGTCTCACTCATAACTGCTTCTTCAGAATTTCTGCTGGCTTCTGTTCTGCCTCTAGTGCACACAGACTGCAAAACCAAATATTTTAGAATCTAGCCCCTGTGTTTGCAGTCAGGGAAACCCCTCAGGCCAGATGGCTTATCTCTGACCTGCCATCTGCCTTGGGGACTCCCTCCTTTTGTGTAGCAGTTGTTTTCTATATAAAGCAGCTGGATTGCCTCTTCTATTGAGCTTGAACAAGAGTGCATGGCACACCCAGTGGCTTTCATTTTGTCTAAGATTGTCTTTAGATCAAAGACTCGCTTGAATACAACCATTAGCACCTGTCATCATAACAATACTGAGCAACAACAAAATAAAGCCAGGAACTCAGATTACAGTATCCCAACTATAGAATATTTTTGAAAGCAGAGTTAAGTACAGAAATTTTTAAAATGATGGAAATCCCAGGCTTCATTTACGCAGGATAGAAGTGTTCTGAATATTAAAAACAAAATAAAACCGCAAACTAATTTTGAAGTAGGGTGGCTAGTGCAAATCTCCCAAGAGATTAATTTAAATATCTACAGATGAAAAGATTCCTTATAATGAGGGAAACAGAGCAGCCACTGCCCTTTAGATACGGGGAAACAAATTCAGGGCCTGATCCCTGCATCCATTAGAGTTAATGGAAAGATGAGGAAGGTGAAGTAGTATCTTTTATTGGACCAAATTTTCTTGATGAAAAAGAGGTGCTTTTGAGCTTACACAGAGCTCTGCTTCAGATCTGAAGATCCAATCAAAGATATTATCTTACTCACCTTGTCCTGCTAATATCCTGGGATCAACATGGCTACAACACTGCAGAGAACAGTGTTCCATTAAATTGGTTAGTCTCTCAGGTGCCACAAGTACTCCTTTTCTTTTTGCGAATACAGACTAACACAGCTGCTACTCTGAAACCAATGGAAAGACTGACACTTAGAATTTACCAGTCAGCCTGAGATGCTTGATAGCTAACAAGGTGCTGACATATATAAATTGGCTATTAAGAATTAAATCACAAGAGGACATTCTACCTGAATTAAACATAAATGAGGCTAGGAACAATTTGATTTGGAGGTCAGGCTAGATTATCATAATAGTCCCTTCTGGCCTGAAAAATCTATGACTTGTTGGATTTAAAAATGACTGACCTATGTACAGAGAAATCATGTGTATAACCACCAGATTCCCATCCTGGAGAGAAACTGATTGGAAATTAAAAAGAAAAGGAGTACTTGTGGCACCTTATAGACCAACAAATTTATTTGAGCATAAGCTTTTGTGAGCTACGGATGCATGCAGTGGAAAATACAGTAGGGGGATTTTATATACACAGAGAACATGAAACAATGGGCATTACCATACACACTGTAATGAGAGTGATCAAGGAAGGTGAGCGATTACCAGCAGGAGAGGGGAAAAAAACTTTTTGTATCGTGATAATCAAGGTGGGCCATTTCCAGCAGTTGACAAGAACGTGTGAGGAACAGTAGGGGGAAAAATAAACGTGGGGAAATAGTTTTACTTTGTGAAATGACACATCCACTCCCAGTCTTTATTCAAGCCTAATTTAATGGTGTCCAGTTTGCAAATTAATTGCTTAGAATTAATTTGCAAACTGGACACCATTAAATTAGGCTTGAATAAAGACTGGGAGTGGATGTGTCATTACACAAAGTAAAACTAGGTTTCAGAGTAGCATCCCTGTTAGTCTGTATCCGCAAAAAGAAAAGGAGTACTTGTGGCACCTTAGAGACTAACAAATATATCTGAGCATAAGCTTTCATGAGCTACAGCTCACTTCATTGGATGCATGCAGTGAAAAAGTAAAACTATTTCCTCATGTTTATCCCCGCACACACACACACACTGTTCCTCACATGCTCTTGTCAACTGCTGGAAATGGCCCACCTTGATTATCACTACAAAAGGTTTTTTTTCTCTCCTAGCTGGTAATCACTCACCTTACCTGATCACTCTCATTACAGTGTGTATGGTAACACCCATTGTTTTATGTTCTCTGTGTATATAAAATCCCCCTACTGTATTTTCCACTGCATGCATCGGATGAAGTGAGCCATAGTTCACGAAAGCTTATGCTCAAATAAATTTGTTAGTCTCTAAGGTGCCACAAGTCCTCCTTTTCTTTTTGCGGATGCAGACTAACACGGCTGCTACTCTGAAACCTGATTGGAAATTAGTGAGAGTCTTTCAGGTATTGTTCTTAAGAATATGATAGGCCATGAAGACATAACAGTGGCCCACACTATGGCCAAATGCCATGCTCCTCTAATTGGGCACAGCTATATTGAAGTTAATGGAGCTACAATCACTTACACCAGCAAGAATTTGGCCCTCTGATTTTTTAACTTTTCCAGGATCCTTGTAAGTAGGCATAATCAGCAAATCAAGATTACCACTGCCTAGACAATGTGTCAAAGCCAAGTACACTTGAACATAGTCAGACACTAGAGTTTTTTCCTAAAGTACATTTCAGTTTCAGGTAGAAGAATATGCTAAGAAATATCAGATTTTATATTCCTGATTTCTTTATCTTTTTCTTATCTTTGAAAACTCGTGGCGAACGGGGGAAGTCCCGGATGACTGGAAAAAGGCTAATGTAGTGTCAATCTTTAAAAAAGGGAAGAAGGAGGATCCTGGGAACTACAGGCCAGTCAGCCTCACCTCAGTCCCCGGAAAAATCATGGAGCAGGTCCTCAAAGAATCAATCCTGAAGCACTTACATGAGAGGAAAGTGATCAGGAACAGTCAGCATGGATTCACCAAGGGAAGGTCATGCCTGACTAATCTAATCGCCTTCTATGATGAGATTACTGGTTCTGTGGATGAAGGGAAAGCAGTGGATGTATTGTATCTTGATTTTAGCAAAGCTTTTGACACTGTCTCCCACAGTATTCTTGCCAGCAAGTTAAAGAAGTACGGGCTGGATGAATGCACTATAAGGTGGGTAGAAAGTTGGCTAGATTGTCGGGCTCAACGGGTAGTGATCAATGGCTCCATGTCTAGTTGGCAGCCGGTGTCAAGTGGAGTGCCCCAGGGGTCGGTCCTGGGGCTGGTTTTGTTCAATATCTTCATAAATGATCTGGAGGATGGTGTGGATTGCACTCTCAGCAAATTTGCGGATGATACTAAACTGGGAGGAGTGGTAGATACGCTGAAGGGCAGGGATAGGATACAGAGGGACCTAGACAAATTGGAGGATTGGGCCAAAAGAAATCTGATGAGGTTCAATAAGGATAAGTGCAAGGTCCTGCACTTAGGACGGAAGAACCCAATGCACAGCTACAGACTAGGGACCGAATGGCTAGGCAGCAGTTCTGCGGAAAAGGACCTAGGGGTGACAGTGGACGAGAAGCTGGATATGAGTCAGCAGTGTGCCCTTGTTGCCAAGAAGGCCAATGGCATTTTGGGATGTATAAGTAGGGGCATAGCGAGCAGATCGAGGGACGTGATCGTCCCCCTCTATTCGACATTGGTGAGGCCTCATCTGGAGTACTGTGTCCAGTTTTGGGCCCCACACTACAAGAAGGATGTGGATAAATTGGAAAGAGTCCAGCGAAGGGCAACAAAAATTGTTAGGGGTCTGGAACACATGACTTATGAGGAGAGGCTGAGGGGACTGGGATTGTTTAGTCTGCAGAAGAGAAGAATGAGGGGGGACTTGATAGCTCCTTTCAACTACCTGAGAGGTGGTTCCAGAGAGGATGGTTCTAGACTATTCTCAGTGGTGGAAGAGGACAGGACAAGGAGTAATGGTCTCAAGTTGCAGTGGGGGAGGTTTAGGTTGGATATTAGGAAAAACTTTTTCACTAGGAGGGTGGTGAAACACTGGAATGCGTTGCCTAGGGAGGTGGTGGAATCTCCTTCCTTAGAAGTTTTTAAGGTCAGGCTTGACAAAGCCCTGGCTGGGATGATTTAATTGGGGATGGGTCCTGCTTTTGAGCAGGGGGTTGGACTAGATGACCTCCTGAGGTCCCTTCCAACCCTGATATTCTATGATTCTATGATCAGATAATTTATGGTTTTGTTAACATCTAAGAACACTATTTGTAGTGAGGATTCAAGACTCAGAGAGTTACAGACTCAGTTTTCTTTTCTAATTTCTCCTTTTAAGGGGAGAACTTCTCCTCCATCCCTGTGCACGCCATCTTCAAACAATATCACCATCAAAGATTCTCTGAATTATTCTTCTCCAACAGGTGTGGCCAAGGTTGTCAAGAATGGCTAATGATTTTGGGTGCTCATCTTAGGACTCTGAAAAAGCTTGATTTTCAAAGGGCAGGTATGCTGCTCTTTTTGAAAATCAATCACCTTCATGGAGTCTCAAGTTGGGCCCCTCCCCCAAAATAGAGGCCCCTAAAATCACTAGCTGCTTTTGAAAGTCCTGGGTGGGGTTTTCAGAAGTGTCTAAGGCACACATCCTTAACAGTATTTAAACACTTATCTCCCACAATGGGAACTAGGAGGTCTAAAATACCTTTGAGTGACTTAGGAGCACAAGTCAATGAGTGCTCCTAGATCACATAAGCACTCTTGAAAATTCCACTTTTGGCCTTTTAAAATTGTTTCCATTAAAGTTCAGCAACATGGTTCTGACTTGTCATGCCTGGTGACTTGTGAGGCCTCCATTACCCTGTCTGTTCTAGTGACATTCAAGTCAGCCTACTGATCTACCTGATTTGTCCTTAAAAAAGAGTACATTCAATAAAACATGCATATGCATAAAATATTTATAATTATACATTTTCCCTAAGGAATTAGCATTGAGAAAGCTAACAGTTGTCTTGTGAAACACATTCAAAGCATACTATGCATATTTATAGCAAACAACAAAATTACTTATCTGTAATGTTGTTCTCTGAAGATATATCTCCAGGGATAACTACTCTTGGATCCATGCTCTTAGCACATCACCAGGAGGCAAGGCTTCTTGCTCTAATGCTGAGACATTACATGCTACACAGGAGTCTTGGATGACCCCTTTGTACAATGTCTGGGCTCCACTTCAAGGTTCTATGGTCAGCAGCTTTATATGCAGGAAGAGAATGTTCTCAAATAAAAAGCCAATCAAAATAAATGCAGAAGTTACAGAATCCTCCAAATTTGGGCCCCTCTCTAGCAGAGTACTTAAGCACATGCCTGACTTTAGCCAGATGTTTAGTCCCATTGACATTCTCCCTGTGTTAGGGTTGCCAATTCTCTCCAGCTAAAGTCAATGAGACAACTCATGCGCACAATGTTAAACATAGACCTATATACTTTCCTGGATAGGGTGGGAGATGAGGGAAAGGTGAGTAACTGGTAATTCATTAAGAAGCATATCCCCAGCAATCAATGAGGGTTAGGTGCCTAACACGCTTAGAGGCTCCCCACAGATCAGGGCACACCAAGTCAAAGCAGCATCAAACCCTGCCAGAATCACCGACACAAAACCTGCAGACATATCTCAACCGCTACAATAATTGACACCTCCCACAACACACCTCATAACATCCATGGATCCTACACGTGCCTATGATAACATGTGGTATACCTCATCCAGTGCACTAAGTGCCCCAACAACAACTCTGATTTCACCCATAATCACTATGCTCTTGAATTAACTCACACAGGAAAATGATAAAACACAAAAATACTATTTCACCTGTGAGTGAACACTTCGCACAAAGTGATCACTCTGTAGCAGACCTATCAGAGCTCATCCTGAAAAGAAACTGATGGGTCCCCCCGAGGTGCCACCGGAAACTGGGGTACAGCTGAGCCCTGTCTCACCAGTCTGGGTTCCCTCTTTCACTGTGACCTTGTAACAAGCTGCAAAGCCCTCCAAGTTTGCACTCACACCAACATCCACAGGCAGGGACCACACCCAGCTATATTCATGAATGTTCTGGTCAGCCACTCATGAACCCACAAGAGAGGCTACAGCCAAAATACTCCCAGCTCCCCAGCCTAAGATCCCAGAGCTGTACTGTCCTACCCTGGTCAAAACCTGCCCAATATGTATTTATTACCCAGTCCGCCACTTCTACAAAGGAAAGTGGACGTGCACCAACTCTTGTTCATGAGTTAAGATTTATCCCCTTTGCACTTCAAACACACAGTGTTTTAGGTACAATATAAAATAGATTTACTAACTATAGAAATATAGATTTTAAGTGATAGCTAACAGATCAAAGTAGATTACCATAAGAACTGAAACAAAACCATAATCTAAGCCTAATGTACTAGTTAGGGTTTGAAGCAAGCCTTCTCTCACCCAGTAAGATAGAACAAGCAGGTTAGCTTTTACATACACAGGCAGGCTTCCTTCTTTCCTGCTTGGAACCAGCACTCTTTCCCCCCTGCCCAGTTCAGTCTTTTTCCTCTGGTACTTTTCAGGTGTGTTGTTGTAGGGAGAGTGAGGTCCAGTCATGATGCCATTTCCCCCTTTTATATCTTCTTCCAACTTGCTGGAGAGCTCTTTTGCTGTGACCTGGATCAAACAGTTCCCATTTTGTAGTGCTATCTCTGAGAGGTTTCTACTGTACACAGTTCCTGGGGTAATCCTGGAGCTTGTGTGCATCCCCTCAATGAGCCATTAACATAGTTTGGCCTTTTTTATTGTCATCCCTGAAAGGCTGCTTGTGGGGTTTCTCAACCTCACAACATGTTTCAGTAGCACACACATAGCCAAACTTCATAACTTCACATACGACAACAGCACATACCATCCAATGAGATATTAATATTTAGCCAATCAAGACTTTTAGAATGATACCTCACAAGGCATAGTATGTACAAAACATATCCTAATTATATGACAGTGGTAAATGTGGGGGTGCCAGGGTGTCACAGAAACCTCCACAACACGTTCAAAAGATGAGCCTGGGAACTTAAATTCTTAACTTTGCTAGACTCTAAAAATCATGGACTGAACAGGCCCTGGATTTATGGTTTACAATAATCTGTAACCCACTAACCCCATTTCACCTTGAATGGTCCCTTAGAATATGTGTTTACTTATGCTAAACAATCTGATCCACCTTGTATTTAGCTGTGACTCTGAGCCCTGGTCTATACTACAGAGTTAGGTTGACGTAAGTTAGCTTATGGCACTTCAGTTGATGCAGTTACGGCGACACAATGTCAGTGTAGACACTGCAATGCTAACATCACCTGTTGCTGCCTTTCAGAAACCATCCCACAATGCTACACGCTGGCAGTTAAATCGGTGCAAGAGCTCCTGGTGAGGACATGCGCTGCCGACACAAGGAGTGTAGCATGGATGTGTAAAACCAATTCAATTACTGCACTGGCTGTACATCGATGTAACAGAGTATCTTTCCCAGGAAGAGCTCTGTGTAGCTCAAAAGCTTGTCTCTCTCACCAACAGAAGTTGGTCCAAGAAAAGATATTACCTCACTCAGCTTGTCTGTCTGATATTCTTAACTTGACTTAAGAAAGCATTTGAGTCTGAGCTTTTGTGGCAGCCATGGGGCTGTCTACTGCACATTGTGTTGGTCAGAATGAACAGATTTTATTTCATAGGATTACTATGGAGTTCTTTGTGGCATTACTTTTTGTGAAAATTCACTAGGTAACTTGGAAGTTAACTTACATCACCACAGTAATGAAATTCGCCATCATACTCAGAAAATATATGTAAAAAGAAAAGGAGTACTTGTGGCACCTTAGAGACTAACCAATTTATTTGAGCATAAGCTTTCGTGAGCTACAGCTCACTTCATCGGATGCATACTGTGGAAAGTGTAGAAGATCTTTTTATACACACAAAGCATGAAAAAATACCTCCCCACACCCCACTCTCCTGCTGGTAATAGCTTATCTAAAGTGATCACTCTCCTTACAATGTATATGGTAATCAAGTTGGGCCATTTCCAGCACAAATCCAGGTTTTCTCCCCGCCCACCTCCCCCCCACAGACACACACACCCACTCTCCTGCTGGTAATAGCTTATCTAAAGTGACCACTCTCCTTACAATGTGTATGATAATCAAGGTGGGCCATTTCCAGCACAAATCCAGGGTTTAACAAGAACGTCTGAGGAGGAGGGGGGGTAGGAAAAAACCAGGGGAAATAAGTTACCTTGCATAATGACTTAGCCACTCCCAGTCTCTATTCAAGCCTAAGTTAATTGCATCCAATTTGCAAATGAATTCCAATTCAACAGTTTCTCGCTGGAGTCTGGATTTGAAGTTTTTTTGTTGTAATATCGCAACTTTCATGTCTGTAATCGCGTGACCAGAGAGATTGAAGTGTTCTCTGACTTGTTTAGGAATGTTATAATTCTTGACATCTGATCTGTGTCCATATATTCTTTTACGTAGAGACTGTCCAGTTTGACCAATGTACATGGCAGAGGGGCATTGCTGGCACATGATGGCATATATCACATTGGTGGATGTGCAGGTGAACGAGCCTCTGATAGTGTGGCTGATGTTATTAGGCCCTGTGATGGTGTCCCCTGAATAGATATGTGGGCACAGTTGGCAACGGGCTTTGTTGCAAGGATAGGTTCCTGGGTTAGTGGTTCTGTTGTGTGGTGTGTGGTTGCTGGTGAGTATTTGCTTCAGGTTGGGGGGCTATCTGTAGGCAAGGACTGGCCTGTCTCCCAAGATTTGTGAGAGTGTTGCGTCATCCTTCAGGATAGCTTGTAGATCCTTAATAATGCGTTGGAGGGGTTTTAGTTGAGGGCTGAAGGTGACGGCTAGTGGCGTTCTGTTATTTTCTTTTTTAGGCCTGTCCTGTAGTAGGTGACTTCTGGGAACTCTTCTGGCTTTATCAATCTGTTTCTTCACTTCCGCAGGTGGGTATTGTAGTTGTAAGAATGCTTGATAGAGATCTTGTAGGTGTTTGTCTCTGTCTGAGGGATTGGAGCAAATGCAGTCGTATCGCAGAGCTTGGCTTTAGGCGATGGATCGTGTGGTGTGGTCAGGGTGAAAGCTGGAGGCATGTAGGTAGGAATAGCGGTCAGTAGGTTTCCGGTATAGGGTGGTGTTTATGTGACCATCGTTTATTAGCACTGTAGTGTCCAGGAAGTGGATCTCTTGTGTGGACTGGACCAGGCTGAGGTTGATGGTGGGATGGAAATTGTTGAAATCATGGTAGAATTCCTCAAGGGCTTCTTTTCCATGGGTCCAGATGATGAAGATGCCATCAATATAGCGCAAGTAGAGTAGGGGCGTTAGGGGACGAGAGCTGAGGAAGCGTTGTTCTAAGTCAGCCATAAAAATGTTGCCATACTGTGGGGCCATGCGGGTACCCATAGCAGTGCCGCTGATCTGAAGGTATACATTGTCCCCAAATGTAAAATAGTTATGGGTAAGGACAAAGTCACAAAGTTCAGCCACCAGGTTAGCCGTGACATTATCGGGGATAGCGTTTTTGATGGCTTGTTGGCCATCTTTGTGTGGAATGTTGGTGTAGAGGGCTTCTACATCCATAGTGGCCAGGATGGTGTTATCAGGAAGATCACCGATGGATTGTAGTTTCCTCAGGAAGTCAGTGGGGTCTCGAAGGTAGCTGGGAGTGCTGGTGGCGTAGGGCCTGAGGAGGGAGTCTACATAGCTAGACAATCCTGCTGTCAGGGTGCCAATGCCTGAAATGATGGGGCGCCCAGGATTTCCAGGTTTATGGATCTTGGGTAGCAGATAGAATATCCCAGGTCGGAGTTCCAGGGGTGTGTCTGTGCGGATTTGATCTTGTGCTTTTTCAGGGAGTTTCTTGAGCAAATGCTGTAGTTTCCTTTGGTAACTCTCAGTGGGATCAGAGGGTAATGGCTTGTAGAAAGTGGTTTTGAAGAGCTGCCAAGCAGCCTCTTGTTCATATTCCAACCTATTCATGATGACAACAGCACCTCCTTTGTCAGCCTTTTTGATTATGATGTCAGAGTTGTTCCTGAGGCTGTGGATGGCATTGTGTTCTGCATGGCTGAGGTTATGGGGTAAGTGATGCTGCTTTTCCACAATTTCAGCCCGTGCACGTCGCCGGAAGCACTCTATGTAGAAGTCCAGTCTGCTGTTTCGACCTTCAGGAGGAGTCCACCTAGAATCCTTCTTTTTTGTAGTGTTGGTACAGAGGTCTCTGTGGATTAGTATGTTGTTCAGAGGTATGTTGGAAATATTCCTTGAGTCGGAGACGTCGAAAATAGGATTCTAGGTCACCACAGAAGTGTATCATGTTCGTGGGGGTGGAGGGGCAGAAGGAGAGGCCCTGAGATAAGACAGCTGCTTCTGCTGGGCTAAGAGTATAGTTGGATAGGTTAACAATATTGCTGGGTGGGTTGAGGGAACCATTGCTGTGGCCCCTTGTGGCATGTAGAAGCCCTCTACACCAACATTCCACACAAAGATGGACTACAAGCCGTCAAGAACACTATCCCCAATAATGTCACGGCTAACCTGGTGGCTGAACTTTGTGACTTTGTCCTTACCCATAACTATTTTACATTTGGGGACAATGTATACCTTCAGATCAGCGGCACTGCTATGAGTACCCGCACGGCCCCACAGTATGGCAACATTTTTATGGCTGACTTAGAACAACGCTTCCTCAGCTCTCGTCCCCTAATGCCCCTACTCTACTTGCGCTATATTGATGACATCTTTATCATCTGGACCCATGGAAAAGAAGCCCTTGAGGAATTCCACCATGATTTCAACAATTTCCATCCCACCATCAACCTCAGCCTGGTCCAGTCCACACAAGAGATCCACTTCCTGGACACTACAGTGCTAATAAACGATGGTCACATAAACACCACCCTATACCGGAAACCTACTGACCGCTATTCCTACCTACATGCCTCCAGCTTTCACCCTGACCACACCACACGATCCATCGCCTAAAGCCAAGCTCTGCGATACAACTGCATTTGCTCCAATCCCTCAGACAGAGACAAACACCTACAAGATCTCTATCAAGCATTCTTACAACTACAATACCCACCTGCGGAAGTGAAGAAACAGATTGATAGAGACAGAAGAGTTCCCAGAAGTCACCTACTACAGGACAGGCCTAAAAAAGAAAATAACAGAACGCCACTAGCCGTCACCTTCAGCCCTCAACTAAAACCCCTCCAACGCATTATTAAGGATCTACAAGCTATCCTGAAGGATGACGCAACACTCTCACAAATCTTGGGAGACAGGCCAGTCCTTGCCTACAGATAGCCCCCCAACCTGAAGCAAATACTCACCAGCAACCACACACCACACAACAGAACCACTAACCCAGGAACCTATCCTTGCAACAAAGCCTGTTGCCAACTGTGCCCACATATCTATTCAGGGGACACCATCACAGGGCCTAATAACATCAGCCACACTATCAGAGGCTCGTTCACCTGCACATCCACCAATGTGATATATGCCATCATGTGCCAGCAATGCCCCTCTGCCATGTACATTGGTCAAACTGGACAGTCTCTACGTAAAAGAATAAATGGACACAGATCAGATGTCAAGAATTATAACATTCCTAAACAAGTCGGAGAACACTTCAATCTCTCTGGTCACGCGATTACAGACATGAAAGTTGCGATATTACAACAAAAAAAACTTCAAATCCAGACTCCAGCGAGAAACTGTTGAATTGGAATTCATTTGCAAATTGGATGCAATTAACTTAGGCTTGAATAGAGACTGGGAGTGGCTAAGTCATTATGCAAGGTAACTTATTTCCCCTGGTTTTTTCCTACCCCCCCCCCTCAGACATTCTTGTTAAACCCTGGATTTGTGCTGGAAATGGCCCACCTTGATTATCATACACATTGTAAGGAGAGTGGTCACTTTAGATAAGCTATTACCAGCAGGAGAGTGGGTGTGTGTGTCTGTGGGGGGGAGGTGGGCAGGGAGAAAACCTGGATTTGTGCTGGAAATGGCCCAACTTGATTACCATACACATTGTAAGGAGTGTGATCACTTTAGATAAGCTATTACCAGCAGGAGAGTGGGGTGTGGGGAGGTATTTTTTCATGCTTTGTGTGTATAAAAAGATCTTCTACACTTTCCACAGTATGCATCCGATGAAGTGAGCTGTAGCTCACGAAAGCTCATGCTCAAATAAATTGGTTAGTCTCTAAGGTGCCACAAGTACTCCTTTTGTTTTTGCGAATACAGACTAACACGGCTGTTGCTCTGAAAAAAGAAAACATATTTGGTGCTATGGTATATGTAAGCAACTATGTAAGTATATGTAAGTTTACAGTGTACTATCATTTATTCTCTGTTTCTCACAGCTGCAGACTCTCAGAATTAACATGCTTAGCATAGCCTACTGGAATACAAATAGGGCTGCCACTCCACTGGGAATGGCAGTGTCACAGATTGTATGATTTCCTATTTAGTTTAAGAGGTTGCAAAGGCCGCTAGCATTTTTCCATCCCTTCCTACCTTCAAGCCTGAAACATTCAGTTGCTGATTAGGTTTCTCATAATACGAGGTAAGGATCCAATGCAGTGTTCCCAATTTTGCAGGCAAGAAATGCAACATCAGGAACTTGTACCAAATGTTGGAAAGCTCTTTTAGGACATCAGAGGAATTCAGAGGCCCTGTCCTCTGAATTCTGTTACAGGCTCAACATTTCCTTTTAGCAGAAAAGCAGCTCTACCTATCAATGATAAATCTGACTTCCAAATGACATGAACTTTGGTCATCAAATCTCTCTAGGACAAGCTAATCATACGTGTCAGCCAGGTCCACTCCTGACTACATGTGCCACTAAAACCTCCACAGAAATTCTCCTGAGAGATGAGATGAGATGTTAACACCAGAGTCCTGGCCAAATTCCATTAAGGTAATTATATTCTACCTCTCTAAATTTGTCCTGTCATTTTAATTTTCTATGGTATTCTTTTGTCTCTTCCTTCCTGTCCTAAATTGTTGCATAGCATCACTGTGTCTTTTTAAAACAGCTGTAAGGTTTCAACTCTAGGTAGCTACATTCTCAGTTGTGAGAGAAACGATTTCTTCATATTCCTTACCTACTTTAGACATGTGGTATAAAATTTAATTACAGTAGCTAACATTAGAGCCTATTAGGAAAGATTAAAGTATACAGCAAGAGTACCAAGTATTATTATTTAAAATATGGATGGACTGTAACTCTGAACATATTAAAGAAATATTGTCATATCCTGATGTTCCTACTTTCTCTGTTATATTATACATACTTTCCTACTCATAATATGTACTTAGAAGCTTGAAAGTAATATTTCCTTCCCAAGGTGATTTTTCTTTTTTCCATTTGACAAACAAACAGTCTCCCCATCATCATAAACATTTCTTATGAAGCACAACCTAGTATAAATTTTCCAGTCTATGTCTTCCTGGCTGTCATAAGCATTGGCTTTTAGGCATTACTGCAATATAAACATTTTTGTTTGGTTTGTACAGTGTCCAGCACAATGGGGTTCTGGCCATGATGGTACCTCTCAAGTGCTACAGAAACACAAATAATAAATGTGTTAAATACAGCCAGCTGAAATTTTGTCAACAAAATATTTGTTGACAAAAAACAACTTCTTGTCAAAAATTAAAATGTGTCCCTTTTCCAGTAACATAATGGAAACTAAAGCCAAAGTTATTTTTACAGAATAATATAGTTTTCTGTCAATGCTCTTGGTTTAAAAAAAAAATTGTTTTGGGGATTTTGAAAACTAACTTCTGTTGCAGAGTGCCAGCTTTGCCTCAGGGGGTCCTGTGCTTCTAGGCAGTTAGATTTCAGAGTAGCAGCCATGTTAGTCTGTATCTGCAAAAAGAAAAGGAGGACTTGTGGCACCTTAGAGACTAATAGATTTATTTGACCATAAGCTTTCACGAGCTATAGCTCACTTCATCATAGCTCACAAAAGCTTATGCTCCAATAAATGTGTTAGTCTCTAAGGTACCATAAGTACTCCTTTTTTTTAGGCAGTTAGAGTTTGCCTCAGAGGTTTGCTGAGGCCCTGAGTGTAGCCTCTCTCCCCTCCTAGAGGCAAGGGAGACAGCTTACTGAATCACCTTCATGATCGGCCAGTCAATGGGTTTGGCGTAAGAACCTACTTTAGTCCCTGTCTTCCCTCTCAGTGAGCATTTGTGTGTGTGGGGTGGGAGAACCTGGGCCCACCCTCTTCTCCAGGTTCCAGCCCAGGAACCCTAATTAGCAGTAGAAACAGGTAGTTTTCCTATACTCCCAGAGCTATAGCCCTTCCTCGGGCTACTTTCCCAAAAGGCCCCTCCTAGGTACCTGATCATGTGTATTCTCCCAGCTCTTTTACTACAAACTGTCTTTCTCCCAGTCCTCCCACAACACACCTTCCTGCTCCCAGCTCCTACCAGCCTGCCTTGCTGAAGGGGCTTCCTTTTAAACTAGCCCCAGCCAGTTCTAAATGGGCTTCAGGTGATCTGATTAGCCTGTTCCCTTGATTGCTTCTAATCAGTTCTTAATTGGTTTCAGGTGTCTTATGGAGTCTGCCTGACTTAATTGCTTCTAGCACCTTCCTGACTGCTCTGGGGTAGCTCCTGCCCTGGTCATTCAGGAAACAGAAAAGTATTCATCAAGTGTGTTTTCCTTCTACCAGACTCCTCTACCCAACTGATCTAGGTCTGTCACACTTCCTAAAAACCTTAATGTTTTTAAAATTGAAAACTGTTTTTGAAAAACTGGGGGAAAAAAAGCTGTTTTTTTTAAAACAAACAAACCTAAATTGTGGTGAATTTTGACAAAATGCTACTTTTCCCAAAAATTGGCATGTTTTTGCCCACTCAGATAAATAAATAAATAATATTGGTGAAATGTTCAGTGTCAGTGTGGGTATCTGCTCCTCAGAAGCCATTCAAAACACGCATGTATGCAGTAAGAGATTTTTTTTCCCCTTTAAAAAAATATTTGGTGACACTAAAATGGCAATTTTTTGGTCACTGGCAATCAGCAGGACAATGTCAGCTAAAATGTAACAGTCTTTTAGCCAGTCATATTTTGGCCCTAGCCTAGTTGAGATTCTCACTTCAGAACTGTTACCATTCAGTTTTTGTAGCTTTGGAGCCTAGTTTTTCTGAACCAAGACAAAGTGATTCCTTCCAATGGAACAGAATATTCAGATTATTCTCCTCTTCTCTGAGAGAAGTGAAAGGGCATCATTGTGGATCATTAAGAAAACAGCACCCTATTAGCACTGACAACAATAATACTGAGAAGGAATTTGGGAGTTCTGTTTATGCACATTACACTTCAAACAAATGGTTCTTTGGGAGCTTAAGTGGTTTTGTGTGGAGCTGAGCTAACTTTCCTGAGCCTAACAGTTGCCATCCAGAAAAAAAAAAATCCTGTCTCCATGGCAACATTTGAGGTGGACCAAGCATGGATTAATCAAAATACAATGAATCCTTTTTGCAAGGTAGTGGGAAAAAAATTCCAGTTTAAAGTGAGCACTGCTTTGCCTTCCTCCCATTCACACTGGAAAGCATGGGAAATTCACCACAGAGGCACATGTGACACACACTTTGATTAGTATGGTAGTAAGTTCGGTTCTTTTTTACATCTATAATTAATATGTGGTTATGAACTTGTTAAAGAAAGAGAGGAGACCAAATTAAAACTCTCACGGTGCCTCTTTTATTCTCCACTGACTTTCCTATCAAATTAGCTCAGTTTAGCCTGATAATTCATAAAAGGATGCTTGTGAATTGTTAGCATTGCAAGCTAATTCTGGGGTCTACAATGTTAACTGTGGTTTCTCTGTTTCACATGATAAAATATCATTCCCAGCTATCACATCACCAGAAGAGAAGGTTCTATAATCAGAATGTACTTGGTAGTTCTGCTGATGCATGAAAATGAGCAAACAATGTAATCGGTTCAAAAAAGAAACCCTGTTAGACAATGTTCTGTGTAAAGAGCCCATCCAAACAGACTACAGTTCTCCTCCAGCTTTATAAGACCACTTCTGCTAAGGAAATTTTTTTTTGGTCCCTTGAGTTACCACTACAGACAGATTTTACTGTCATTCAGCTCAAACTTCTGTGACAACATCACTGTCACTGCAATATGTTAATAAAAATTCATTTTTAAATCAGTAAACCGAAAAGATAACTCTCTGAAGACATGACCCAGAAGGGCAGCACATACTGATTTCAGTGAAAACAGTTAGGCCATTGTCAATTTTTTATGAAAATCCTATTCAGTCAATAACATAGCACTAATTCTATAGCAGAAAACTATAAAGGCTACTTGAAAGGGAGGCTCTAGTCTGAAAAATGCGTGAAAATGGTATTAGAGAGACAGGGTGGGTGAGATAATATCTTTTATTGGAACAACTACTGTTGGGGAGAGAGAGGAGCTTAGGAGCCACACACAGAGAGCTCTTCTTCAGGTCTGGGAAAGTTACTCCCAGCATCACAGCTAAATTCAAGGTGGAACAGATTGTTTAGCATAAATAGTTAGCACATATTGTAAGGGACCATTCAAGGTAGAATGGCCTGTTAACACTAATGTATATAACAATGGTGTTGGCAGGGTTCCATGTTTGTGTTTTAGAAAGGCTCAGTATCAAATATGCTTAGCTAACAAGTACTTTTTTTCCTAATGACATTCAGCCTGGGATCTGAGAATCAAGCTGGGTTTTTCTTCTCATGCATCATCACCAGTAATAAAGATTCTGATGATGCCAAACTGCCATGCCAGTAATGCCTGTGCAAACCCTTTGTCTGCAGTAGATTTGCACAGATGTCGCTTTGTAAAGAATTCTTAGGGCTTGTCAACTTGCAATGCTACAGTGGCACAGCTGCAGCTCCATTGTGGCGCTTCAATGTAGACACTACCTATGCCAATTATTGGGGTTCTTCCACTGGAGTAGGTAATCCAGCTCCCCAAGAGGCGATAGCTAGGTGGATGGAAGAATTCTTCTGTTGACCTCACTCTCCACACCAGGGGTTAGGTTGGCTGTCGATTTTTCACACCCTGGGAGACATATTTCTGCCCCTCCACTCCCACGAACATGATACAGTTCTGTGGTGACCTAGAATCCTATTTTCGACGTCTCCGACTCAAGGAATATTTCCAAAATACCTCTGAACAACATACTAATCCACAGAGGTCTCCCTACCAACACTACAGAAAGAAGGATTCTAGGTGGACTCCTCCTGAAGGTCGAAACAGCAGACTGGACTTCTACATAGAGTGCTTCCGCCGACGTGCACGGGCTGAAATTGTGGAAAAGCAGCATCACTTGCCCCATAACCTCAGCCATGCGGAACGCAATGCCATCCACAGCCTCAGAAACAACTCTGACATCATAATCAAAAAGGCTGACAAAGGAGGTGCTGTTGTCATCATGAATAGGTCGGAATATGAACAAGAGGCTGCTCGGCAGCTCTCCAACACGAGTTTCTACAAGCCATTACCCTATGATCCCACTGAGAGTTACCAAAAGCAGCTACAGCATTTGCTCAAGAAACTTCCTGAAAAAGCACAAGATCAAATCCGCACAGACACACCCCTGGAACCCCGACCTGGGATATTCTATCTACTACCCAAGATCCATAAACCTGGAAATCCTGGGCGCCCCATCATCTCAGGCATTGGCACCCTGACAGCAGGATTGTCTGGCTATGTAGACTCCCTCCTCAGGCCCTATGCTACCTGCACTCCCAGCTACCTTCGAGACACCACTGACTTCCTGAGGAAACTTCAATCCATCGGTGATCTTCCTGATAACACCATCCTGGCCACTATGGATGTAGAAGCCCTCTACACCAACATTCCACACAAAGATGGACTACAAGCCGTCAGGAACACTATCCCCGATAATGTCACGGCTAACCTGGTGGCTGAACTTTGTGACTTTGTCCTTACCCATAACTATTTCACATTTGGGGACAATGTATACCTTCAGATCAGCGGCACTGCTATGGGTACCCGCATGGCCCCACAGTATGCCAACATTTTTATGGCTGATTTAGAACAACGCTTCCTCAGCTCTCGTCCCCTAAAGCCCCTACTCTACTTGCGCTACATTGATGACATCTTCATCATCTGGACCCATGGAAAAGAAGCCCTTGAAGAATTCCACCATGATTTCAACAATTTCCATCCCACCATCAACCTCAGCCTGGTCCAGTCCACACAAGAGATCCACTTCCTGGACACTACAGTGCTAATAAACAATGGTCACATAAACACCACCCTATACCGGAAACCTACTGACCGCTATTCCTACCTGCATGCCTCCAGCTTTCACCCTGACCACACCACACGATCCATCATCTACAGCCAAGCTCTGCGATACAACCGCATTTGCTCCAACCCCTCAGACAGAGACAAACACCTACAAGATCTCTGTCAAGCTTTCTTACAACTACAATACCCACCTGCGGAAGTAAAGAAACAGATTGATAGAGCCAGAAGAGTTCCCAGAAGTTACCAACTACAGGATAGGCCTAACAAAGAAAATAACAGAACTCCACTAGCCGTCACCTTCAGCCCCCAACTAAAACCCCTCCAACGCATTATTAAGGATCTACAACCTATCCTAAAGGATGACCCAACACTCTCAGAAATCTTGGGAGACAGGCCAGTCCTTGCCTACAGACAGCCCCCCAACCTGAAGCAAATACTCACCAACAACCACATACCACACAACAGAACCACTAACCCAGGAACTTATCCTTGCAACAAAGCCCGTTGCCAACTGTGCCCACATATCTATTCAGGGGACACCATCACAGGGCCTAATAACATCAGCCACACTATCAGAGGCTCGTTCACCTGCACATCCACCAATGTGATTTATGCCATCATGTGCCAGCAATGCCCCTCTGCCATGTACATTGGGCAAACTGGACAGTCTCTACGTAAAAGAATAAATGGACACAAATCAGATGTCAAGAATTATAACATTCATAAACCAGTCGGAGAACACTTCAATCTCTCTGGTCACGCAATCACAGACATGAAGGTCGCTATCTTAAAACAAAGAAACTTCAAATCCAGACTCCAGCGAGAAACTGCTGAATTGGAATTCATTTGCAAATTGGATACTATTAATTTAGGCTTAAATAGAGACTGGGAGTGGCTAAGTCATTATGCAAGGTAGCCTATTTCCTCTTGTTTTTTCCTACTCCCCCCCCCCAGATGTTCTGGTTTAACTTGGTTTTAAACTTGGAGAGTGGTCAGTTTGGATGAGCTATTACCAGCAGGAGAGTGAGTCTGTGTGTGTATGGGGGTGGGTTTTTGGAGGGGGGTGAGGGAGTGAGAGAACCTGGATTTGTGCAGGAAATGGCCTAACTTCATTATCATGCACATTGTGTAAAGAGTTGTCACTTTGGATGGGCTATCACCAGCAGGAGAGTGAATTTGTGTGGGGGGGTGGAGGGTGAGAAAACCTGGATTTGTGCTGGAAATGGCCTAACCTGTTGCTCACTTTAGATAAGCTATTACCAGCAGGACAGTGGGGTGGGAGGAGGTATTGTTTCATATTCTCTGTGTATATATAAAGTCTGCTGCAGTTTCCACAGTATGCATCTGATGAAGTGAGCTGTAGCTCACGAAAGCTCATGCTCAAATAAATTGGTTAGTCTCTAAGGTGCCACAAGGACTCCTTTTCTTTTTGCGAATACAGACTAACACGGCTGTTACTCTGAAACCTGTCATATTTTTTAGTGTAGACCAGGACTTAGATTGGAATGTACAATGCAATTCTGTTGACGCACAAGAAGGAATAGAATCCTAAATCACTCCCTTAGCCATTGGCACCTGTAATTTTAAAAGGATTAATGCTGCAAAACCTCATTTTTGTCATTCAAGCTAGCAGACATAACTCTGAATACACAACAATCTGTTGAGTAAGATAACACCATTATTTAACACAGTCACTTACCACAATAGAAACACAGTGAGCAACAGGATACACAAGTTCAATTATTATTTGCATTACAGTAACACACACAACATGCTAGGTGTTGTCCAAACAGGGAAGACATCCTCCCTTCCAAGACAGCTTGCAGACTAAGACAATCACAGCATGCAAAGGGTGGGAATAAGGGACAAAGTTTTTACAGAAGTAAAGCAAAAAAAGTTACCTTATTATTTCTGTCTGTGCTCTTTTGTTATTAACTGTTATCAAGTTCTGGAAAAATAGGCCACAGACTTTTAAATTTTCTGCTGCAGATCCATCGGCCACAGAATCAGGTGTGACAGAATCTTATGGGCTACAGTAATTGTCAATGACGTGGACACATAGAAACATATTCACTGTATGGGGATAACAAAGGGGTTTCCTCCTTCACTAGAAAGTTAGATGAAAATTACTTATCACTACACAAGGAATTTCCCTACATTTTAAAACCAGAATATGCAGCATTTTCCCCCTACAGCAATTCTTCTAAATCTGATGGTTAATTTCTACACTGGTTTCTTTATGGTGCTCAGTATATTGTTGCCAATTATTTGAGGGCTACATTATATATTCCTAAAATACCATATTAAGAGACTGGAGAAAAAAAATCCTACAAAAAAGAAAAACATTTAAATGCTTTGGGTTAGAAGTGCCATCTAGTGGTTCTTCTAGTCCCTGCATCACAGCAGGACAGGTTTCACTAATCCTAAACCAACGCAACAGATTCAGCTCTAGTCCTAAAACTCCAATGAATGTAATTCGACAACCTCCTGAACCATTGGTTTAGCAAGCAAGATTTTCCTCATGGTAAAGTTTAGTTTACATTGCACCAGAGAGGACATATTACTTATTGTTCAGTCGTCACTGAGAACTGAAATAATGGATTGCCCTTCCTTATTAGGCCCAGGCCTATATCCCGATAGCTATGTCTGCTCTTCTCCTTTTCTCAAGATTGGAAATGCTCAATTCTATTAACCCTTCCTCAAAATTAATAAAACCATCCACACAGTAAAGGACTGAGTGCTATCCTAGTACCATTAGTAGTAATGGACAATGAAGCCTTTTATTCAGAGAAATACATACATTAGGAGTTCACACATGTGCAGAAGTAAAAATCAGAATCCACTTTGCCTAAAAATATGCTTGATATTACACTGGCCTGTAAAAATTCGTTCACACTGATAGATGAACCACTGGTAACTAGTTTGCTCCCAAGTCCCAACCCTGAGGATTCCGCCCCTTCCTCCCCTCTGACATCATTCTAGACTAGGCCTTAAATTGGACACGGAAAAGTTGAGTTTTCCACCAAAAGGGATGCGTTAAAAACAAAAAATAAAAAATGTGGCTTTAACCTGCACAGGGACCAAATCTTTCCCTATGTTTAGGGCCCTACCAAATTCACAGCCATGAAAAATGCATCATGGACTGTGAAATCTGATCTCCCCCTGCGAAATCTGGTCTTTTGTGTGCTTTTACCCTATACTATATGGATTTCACGGGGGGAGACCAGCGTTTCTCAAATTGGGGGTCCTGACCAAAAAGGGAGTTTCGGGGGGGGGTCACAAGATTATTTTAGGGGGGTCGTGTTATTGTCACCCTTACTTCTGTGCTGCCTTCAGAGCTGGGTGGCAGGAGAGTGGCGGCTGTTGGCCGGCCAACCAGCTCTGAAGGCAGTGCCTCGCCAACAGCAGTGCAGAAGAAAGGGTGGCAATATCATACCAGGCCACCCTTAGTTCTGCGTTGCTGCCTTCAGAGCTGGGCGGCCGGAGGGTGACGGCTGCTGACGGAGGGCCCAGCTCTGCAGGCAGCAGCGCAGAAGTAAGGGTGGCAACACCACACCAGGTCATCCTTACTTCTGCGCTGCTGCTGGCGGCAGCTCTGCCTTCAGAACTGGGTTCCTGGCCAGCAGCCGTCACTCTCCAGCTGCCTTGCTCTGGAGGCAGAGTCGCTGCCAGCAGCAGTGCAGAAGTCAGGGTAGCAGTGCCACGACCCCCCCTACAATAACCTTGCGACCCCTCCTGCCCCACAACTCCTTTTTGGGTCAGGACCCCTACAGTTACACCACTGTGAAATTTCAGATTAAAATAGCTGAAATCATGACATTTATCATTTTAAAATTTCTATGACTATGAAGTTGACCAAAATGGACCCTGACTTTGGTAGGGCCTTACCTATGTTGTTCAAATGCACTAGAGAAAGAGGGAGAGAGAGCATTTTCACCCCCTCATCCACAGCACACTCACACAGCAAGGAGGCAGGATTCCTCATTAGAGCTCTTTCTGGTCATTCCTCCTCAATAAGTACAGTACTGTAGTTTGGACGTGTAGCTCTTTCCCCACTCACCCTGCATGCTAATGTTGAAGAACAGAAAACCAAAGTTACCTGTCCTAGACAAGCTCAGCTTTTTATAATTCAGAGTGCCTGAAGTCACGCTGCCTCCATCACAAAAACCCTCCCTACCCTCACCCCTGCCCCGCAAGCTGCCTGAACTCCTACCTCTGGCAGACTTTCAGTTTGCCTACAGGTAGCTGGCAGAGCAGCCCAGAAGGCTGTGCACATGACTACTCTAGGAAAGATGACAGCACACAAGCAGAGCTATTGAAGATGTGAAATGGACACACAACTCTGAAGTGTCCCTCATTTTTAGGGACTTCACTCATTTTAGTCCCAAAATTACCTGCATTCCACACAAATTTGGTGTTTTCTCACTTCCCCTCTTCAAAGTTATTTACTAGAGCTGATCACAAATGCCAATTACTTTTCCACTGGAAATGTTGCCAAATATTTGTTTTTTCCCCAAAGTTCCCACATGCATTTTTCATTTTTTTTTTCAACTGAAGAAAGATTCAGTTTTCAAAAAACAATTTCAGTAAAATGTTTGAGTTGTTGGTAAGCATTTTTTGTTTTCAGAAAACAAAGACAGAAGGCTTTTATTGAAAAGCAAAACAAAACATTTTTTCTTAAATACCAATAATTGAAAATTGCAATGAAATTCCCCGCAGAAATGTACATTCTGGTTAAAAAACCAAAAAACCAAAAAAACCAAAAATATTTTGACAGTTTTTTTTAAAAAGCTCTATTAGTTACATAAGAAATAAAGAATAAGGACACTGAGGTTATAGAGAGATTATAGCTGAGGGTATCAGTCTCACAACATTTCACATTTCCTCAGTGAATAATATTTATGACTTTGTCACACATTGTGTCCCAAATCTGGGCCATGGCATATTGAGAAATATGGGACTGGCCGTGGCTCACCAGCAGCTGGCAAAGAAAGGACAAAATAGGGAGACTTCTCTGTGCTCCAAGGCTGGGTGGCTGTTGAGGTGGGGTATAATAATAATAATAATACATAGCTATAACCTTCATTATATAAGATAATACTTATACCTATCTCTTCATAAGTAGGTTTCAAAGAGCTTTACAAAGGAGGTCAGTATCATTAGCTCTATTTTTAGGTGGGGAAACAGAGGCACGGAGGAGAGACGTGACTTGCCCACAGTCACACAACAGGTAAGGGGTTGAGGCAGGAAAAGAACCCTGGTCCCCCCAGCCCTAGTCTAGTGCTCTATCCACTAGATCACATTGCGTCTTAAGGGGCTTTTCTCAGATATTGGCATGGCAGGAAATCCAAATTGGAGCAGTTAGGCGGTAAGGAGAGGGGAGAGGGTGACAGAGACAAAAACAGCGAAAAATCAATACGAACTTCTAAAAACTGCCAACTTTTAACAAAATTTACAAAAACCAAACAGATGAAACAAAGTAGTTTTTGGAACTTGTTCTTTTAAGCACACCTCTTCTGGAGGCCAGGTGAATGATTCACCATTAAAACCAGTGCAGTCAGCAAGATATTTTCTTCAGTATTTAGGCCTGGTTCCCCACATGAACAGACACTATTTTAATTAAGGTAGTATTTTTTTTAAACTAATTAGGTTAATGTGATGCACGTTTGTGGGTTAATGTGATGCACGTTTGTGGGCTTGCCTACACACAAGAGTTGCACCAGTCGAATTTAGCTTAGTTTAAAAACGGATTTAGGGCTTGTCTTCACGTACAGTGCAACAGTGGCACAGCGGCACTGCTGTAGCGCTTTAGTGAAGACACTACTGTGCTGAGGGGAGAGCGGCTCTCATTGGTGTAGTTAATCCAGCTCTCTGAGAGGTGGTAGCTATGTACAGTGTGCCCTTGTTGCCAAGAAGGCCAATAGCATTTTGGGGCGTATAAGTATGGGCACTGCCAGCAGATCGAGGGACGTGGTCGTCCCCCTCTATTCGACACTGGTGCGGCCTCATCTGGAGTACTGTGTTCAGTTTTGGGCCCCACACTACAAGAAGGATGTGGAGAAATTGGAGAGAGTCCAGCGAAGGGCAACAAAAATGATTAGGGGTCTGGAACACATGACTTATGAGGAGAGGCTGAGGGAACTGGGATTGTTTAGTCTGCAGAAGAGAAGAATGAGGGGGGATTTCATAGCTGCTTTTAACTACCTGAAAGGTGGATCCAAAGAGGATGGATCTAGACTATTCTCAGTGATAGCAGAGGACAGGACAAGGAGTAATGGTCTCAAGTTGCAGTGCGGGAGATTTAGGTTGGATATTAGGAAAAACTTTTTCACTAGGAGGGTGGTGAAACACTGGAATGTGTTACCTAGGAGGTGGTGGAATCCCCTTCCTTAGAAGTTTTTAAGGTCAGGCTTGACAAAGCCCTGGCTGGGATGATTTAGTTGGGATTGGTCCTGCTCTGGGCAGGAGGTTGACTAGATGGCCTCCAGAGGTCCCTTCCAACTCTGTTATTCTATGATTCTATGTCAACATAGCGCTATGTATGGGATTAGGTCGGTATAACTGCGTCGCTCAGGGGTGTGGATTTTTCATACCCCTGAGCGATGTAGTTATGCCAATACAGCTCTCTAGCTGGGATCGGCAACCTTTGGCATGTGGCCTGCCAAGGTAAGCCCCCTGGCAGACCGGGCCAGTTTGTTTACCTGCCACGTCCGCAGGTTCAGCCGATCGGAGCACCCACTGTCTGTGGTTCGCTGCTCCAGACCAATGGGGGCTGCCGGAAGCAGCACAGGCCAAGGGATGACCTGGCCATCATTTGGGATCCCAACTTCAACCTTTGTTTTACTTGTTTATCGTGTTGAAAGGGAGCATGACATAGATATTTGAGCACTGAACTAGGAGTTAGGACTCCAGAATTGGGTTCCTGAATCTGCCAGTGGGCAAGTCACCTTCCCTCTTTGTGTCTGTTTCCCCATCTGTAAATTGTGGGTACTTAACTACCCCACAGGGAGCTGTAGGGAGGTTCATTAGCATTTGCAAAATTAAACTGAGATCTTCAGATGAAAGGTGCTTAGAAGTGGTAAATAATACCTTGATTCAGCTGAAAGAAAAGGAGTACTTGCGAATACAGACTAACACGGCTGCTACTCTGAACCCTTGATTCAGACGATTCGTGTCATTGTATTTCAGACCCAGCTATTAACATTAGAAAGGTTGGCGGGTGCAGTTGTCCTCTGAAAAGGGACATGCTGTGTTGTTATCTCCCATTGTTCCTGTGCTTTGCTCTGTGGCTTTCCAAACAAACCTGGTTTCCCTCCCCGCAGATTGTGAAATGCTACTTTATTGATTCACATAAGTTCAGGCGAAATTGTGCTCCCTTTAGCACTGCAGAACTAATTCAAACTGAGGAGGAGGAGGAGGAAGCAGGTTTTTATTCTGGCTCACTCACCATCAGCAAGCTTGCTATCAGAGTATCCATGCAGCAGCATAATTTTCCAGGGCTATTCACTGCCAGCCACCACTGTGGAGCCTGCTTTGTGTTCTACTGTCTTTCTACCTTCCTCTGAGCATCTGTGTGAGAGGAGTGAGAAGCTCAGCTGGAGCTTACCCCTTGCTCCCTGGGCCCAGAGAGTGTTCCTGTGCTTTTTCCCAACCCTGCTTTCTGTCTCCAGCAACAGCTTCTTTCTTTTTTTCTCTCCCTCTTTCCTGATTCTATCTTCCCTTTTCTTGGGAGACAACTGAAATTCATCATTTGCCTACAGCAGAAGTTGGTTTCGGTCCCATCATACATAACAAAGCAGAGAGAGAGAGAGAGAGAGATGTTTAAAACAAACCACCTTCTTTTCCTTTCCATCAAGTATCATGAACATGCCCGGAACCATATACACACATTCCTGGCAGAGCATTGTCACAGCTCCCCCAACTCAATGGCCCATGGCCCATCTGCGCGTACCCCCCACCCCCATGTTACCAGGCTTCTGTGGTTACAAAGTATTACAGTGGAATCATCCCTGCATAAGCCTAAACTCACTGGGAATTTACTGCTCACATTCATTTTCCTGTTCCTGAACATATGGTATCACAGCAAGGGGATGGGTCAGCTCTATTGTGTACCAGAGATCATAAGGCTGCTAGATATTGTACGGGGATTACTGGATTAGTTGGGCACTGTTTCCATCTCCTGGTGCTTTGTGAAAGCTGAGTGAAATTTATAGGGTGAGATGGATCTGTCGTAGCTTTATTTGACTGCACACAGTAGTAGCGCTCTAACAACTAAGTCTACCAGAGGGGCTCTGACAGAGAAGTAGTTACGACAGAATTTACTAAGAAATCTGGATGCCAAACCTTCCCCATGAAACTGCACTGCAAGACTCTGAATTCACAGCAGCTGCACTGGTATTCTGTTTAGGCAGTAGAATTTGGGGCAAAAGTCAGTTAATTTCAGCGAGAAATAGCTTTAGCGCAAAGTCCCATGAAGGTGCTTATATAGCCACCATCAGCATAGGATCTGAACACTTCCCAAGTATTCAAAAATAGAAACAACTGCCTCTCTCTTCCATCCCTCCTTCCCAGTCTGTTGGAGAAGTTTATGCGGTGGGGTTGGGTGGGTGTGTTATATATATCACTGTGTATGTCTAAGAAGATTTTACACATAAGGAATTGGAAGGTATGATCAGAGTTACAATATTGTCAACTTTCAGAGTAACAGCCGTGTTAGTCTGTATTCGCAAAAAGAAAAGGAGTACTTGTGGCACCTTAGAGACTAACCAATTTATTTGAGCATGAGCTTTCGTGAGCTACAGCTCACTTCATCAGATGCATACCGTGGAAACTGCAGCAGACTTTATATATACACAGAGAATATGAAACAATACCTCCTCCCACCCCACTGTCCTGCTGGTAATAGCTTATCTAAAGTAATCTTCAGGTTAGGCCATTTCCAGCACAAATCCAGGTTTTCTCACCCTCCACCCCCCCACACAAATTCACTCTCCTGCTGGTGATAGCCCATCCAAAGTGACAACTCTTTACACAATGTGCATGATAATCAAGTTAGGCCATTTCCTGCACAAATCCAGGTTCTCTCACTCCCTCACCCCCCTCCAAAAACCCACCCCCATACACACACAAACTCACTCTCCTGCTGGTAACAGCTCATCCAAACTGACCACTCTCCAAGTTTAAATCCAAGTTAAACCAGAACATCTGGGGGGGGGGGGTAGGAAAAAACAAGAGGAAATAGGCTACCTTGCATAATGACTTAGCCACTCCCAGTCTCTATTTAAGCCTAAATTAATAGTATCCAATTTGCAAATGAATTCCAATTCAGCAGTTTCTCGCTGGAGTCTGGATTTGAAGTTTTTTTGTTTTAAGATAGCGACCTTCATGTCTGTGATTGCGTGACCAGAGAGATTGAAGTGTTCTCCGACTGGTTTATGAATGTTATAATTCTTGACATCTGATTTGCTATTACCAGCAGGAGAGTGAGTTTGTGTGTGTATGGGGGTGGGTTTTTGGAGGGGGGTGAGGGAGTGAGAGAACCTGGATTTGTGCAGGAAATGGCCTAACTTCATTATCATGCACATTGTGTAAAGAGTTGTCACTTTGGATGGGCTATCACCAGCAGGAGAGTGAATTTGTGTGGGGGGGTGGAGGGTGAGAAAACCTGGATTTGTGCTGGAAATGGCCTAACCTGAAGATTACTTTAGATAAGCTATTACCAGCAGGACAGTGGGGTGGGAGGAGGTATTGTTTCATATTCTCTGTGTATATATAAAGTCTGCTGCAGTTTCCACGGTATGCATCTGATGAAGTGAGCTGTAGCTCACGAAAGCTCATGCTCAAATAAATTGGTTAGTCTCTAAGGTGCCACAAGTACTCCTTTTCTTTTTGCGAATATTGTCAACCTGGGGCATTCAAACATCATGAGGTTTACTTTAAAAAAATTAAAAGATTTATAAACAAAAAAGTAGGCTCTCTTAATTTGCCTTCTGATTTCTGAGCTTTTTGGGTGCATTTGGGTCACATTTTCAAGTTTTTCTCTGAAACCGTGAGCCACCATGCCTCAGTGAGTCACAGCTGGGGATGCCAAATTCAGGGCAGACTGCTGAGAAATGGGGCAGACTTGCCCCAAACTGGTGGATATTCTATCATTAGACTCTACCAAGCCAGTATCAAAGTGAACGTCTGTAGCACCACACTGGTTACCAACAAGCCAAAAACAGGATCTCCTTAGGCATTCCAGCCCTTGGCTCACCACCCACACACTGAATTTTATGATGAATGGTTACTGAAAACCCATTTCGTCATATATAGAGTCCTTTCATTCCCAAGAGATCAGCCACATTGCCAGGTCAATATATAACTCAGATCTTGTGCAATAATCATACTTATGCTAATCCTTTAGTAACTAAACACTAAAGGTTTAATCAGAAAAGAACAGAAGAGTGTTATAAATGATTAATAGATCCTATACATACTAGTGATTGCAAAGTCCTTATACCAGGTTTGAAGCAGTGATGGAAGAAACTGAAAGCTTGCAAAAGTCTCTCTGGAATTACTCAAACAGATTGGAGGGGGGTGGGGGGGCTCATCAGTCCTGGTTCAAAGTTTCCTTGTTAGAAATCCAGTCCAGAGAAAAGAAGCAGCAAATGAAGAAAAAATGGAGGTATCTCAGGTGCCTTTTTATATCCTCTCCCCATGTGCATGGAATTTTACTGGCCCAAACAAAGCCCACAGCCCAGGTTCATGGAAAATTACTGGCCCAAGATGGAGTCCAGGGTCACATGAGCATATCACATGAGCATATCACATGCCCTTATATGCTTTGATGACTCACAGAGGCAGCTATTGCGCATATTTTTTCTGAAGCATCCACAAGAAGGGCTTACTAGGCGGGATGGATAATTTCAATGGCCCAATGTGAGTTGAGAGGCCTTAATGGGCCATCAACACATAGCTGTCTGGCCCTAATGTAAATTCTATCCAGTGGGTGTTACCCAGGAATACAACATATGTGTAAGATACCAGTACACAGCCAATATTCATAACTTCAGATACAAAGATGATACATGTGCCGACGTGCACGGGCTGAAATTGTGGAAAAGCAGCATCACTTGCCCCATAACCTCAGCCGTGCGGAACGCAATGCCATCCACAGCCTCAGAAACAACTCTGACATCATAATCAAAAAGGCTGACAAAGGAGGTGCTGTTGTCATCATGAATAGGTCGGAATATGAACAAGAGGCTGCTCGGCAGCTCTCCAACACGAGTTTCTACAAGCCATTACCCTATGATCCCACTGAGAGTTACCAAAAGCAACTACAGCATTTGCTCAAGAAACTTCCTGAAAAAGCACAAGATCAAATCCGCACAGACACACCCCTGGAACCCCGACCTGGGATATTCTATCTACTAGCCAAGATCCATAAACCTGGAACTCCTGGGCGCCCCATCATTTCAGGCATTGGCACCCTGACAGCAGGATTGTCTGGCTATGTAGACTCCCTCCTCAGGCCCTACGCTACCAGCACTCCCAGCTACCTTCGAGACACCACTGACTTCCTGAGGAAACTTCAATCCATCGGTGATCTTCCTGATAACACCATCCTGGCCACTATGGATGTAGAAGCCCTCTACACCAACATTCCACACAAAGATGGACTACAAGCCGTCAGGAACACTATCCCCGATAATGTCACGGCTAACCTGGTGGCTGAACTTTGTGACTTTGTCCTTACCCATAACTATTTCACATTTGGGGACAATGTATACCTTCAGATCAGCGGCACTGCTATGGGTACCCGCATGGCCCCACAATATGCCAACATTTTTATGGCTGATTTAGAACAACGCTTCCTCAGCTCTCGTCCCCTAAAGCCCCTACTCTACTTGCGCTATATTGATGACATCTTCATCATCTGGACCCATGGAAAAGAAGCCCTTGAGGAATTCCACCATGATTTCAACAATTTCCATCCCACCACCAACCTCAGCCTGGTCCAGTCCACACAAGAGATCCACTTCCTGGACACTACAGTGCTAATAAACAATGGTCACATAAACACCACCCTATACCGGAAACCTACTGACCGCTATTCCTACCTGCATGCCTCCAGCTTTCACCCTGACCACACCACACGATCCATCGTCTACAGCCAAGCTCTACGATACAACCGCATTTGCTCCAACCCCTCAGACAGAGACAAACACCTACAAGATCTCTGTCAAGCTTTCTTACAACTACAATACCCACCTGCGGAAGTAAAGAAACAGATTGATAGAGCCAGAAGAGTTCCCAGAAGTTACCTACTACAGGACAGGCCTAACAAAGAAAATAACAGAACGCCACTAGCCGTCACCTTCAGCCCCCAACTAAAACCCCTCCAACGCATTATTAAGGATCTACAACCTATCCTGAAGGATGACCCAACACTCTCACAAATCTTGGGAGACAGGCCAGTCCTTGCCTACAGACAGCCCCGCAACCTGAAGCAAATACTCACCAACAACCACATACCACACAACAGAACCACTAACCCAGGAACTTATCCTTGCAACAAAGCCCGTTGCCAATTGTGCCCACATATCTATTCAGGGGACACCATCACAGGGCCTAATAACATCAGCCACACTATCAGAGGCTCGTTCACCTGCACATCCACCAATGTGATTTATGCCATCATGTGCCAGCAATGCCCCTCTGCCATGTACATTGGTCAAACTGGACAGTCTCTACGTAAAAGAATAAATGGACACAAATCAGATGTCAAGAATTATAACATTCATAAACCAGTCGGAGAACACTTCAATCTCTCTGGTCACGCAATCACAGACATGAAGGTCGCTATCTTAAAACAAAAAAACTTCAAATCCAGACTCCAGCGAGAAACTGCTGAATTGGAATTCATTTGCAAATTGGATACTATTAATTTAGGCTTAAATAGAGACTGGGAGTGGCTAAGTCATTATGCAAGGTAGCCTATTTCCTCTTGTTTTTTCCTACCCCCCCCCCCCCAGATGTTCTGGTTTAACTTGGATTTAAACTTGGAGAGTGGTCAGTTTGGATGAGCTATTACCAGCAGGAGAGTGAGTCTGTGTGTGTATGGGGGTGGTTTTTGGAGGGGGGTGAGGGAGTGAGAGAACCTGGATTTGTGCAGGAAATGGCCTAACTTCATTATCATGCACATTGTGTAAAGAGTTGTCACTTTGGATGGGCTATCACCAGCAGGAGAGTGAATTTGTGGGGGGGGGGGTGGAGGGTGAGAAAACCTGGATTTGTGCTGGAAATGGCCTAACCTGACGATTACTTTAGATAAGCTATTACCAGCAGGACAGTGGGGTGGGAAGAGGTATTGTTTCATATTCTCTGTGTATATATAAAGTCTGCTGCAGTTTCCACGGTATGCATCTGATGAAGTGAGCTGTGGCTCACGAAAGCTCATGCTCAAATAAATTGGTTAGTCTCTAAGGTGCCACAAGTACTCCTTTTCTTTATGTGTATAAACAGGATAATCACACTTAGCAATTCAGAACTTTTCCATTGAGACCTTCCATGACATACTTAGTACAAGATTTGTTGCAATTGTGTAACAGTGGCAATGTCAATTACATAAATGGTCATATTCAATCATACAGCATCACACCATGTGGGCTAGAACTTACAAGAAAGAAAGAAAGAAAGAAAGAAACTCACAAAACCACTTGACTTTAGGGGCTAGGAGTTAAAAAAAACACCACCACCAACTTATCTCAAGACTCACGATAAAATTGTGAGAATTTGCAACACTGCATTTACAACATTGCTTGAGATCTTTCCAGATAATAATCAGTGTGCTGCCTGTCCTGAATCTGTCTATACAAATGCCATCTTGTAGCTGCCAGATAAAGTTGCAGTGCTGATCTATGAAAAGACTGTATGGGGTATTTTTTCCATCATGGGGGTTTCACTTGTCAAAACAGTCCCTGAAGTTTGACGTTTCAGTTTCATGGAATGAGTTTGATGCTCCTGAGCCTAATAAAATACAAGTTGTGCAGCAACTTCAAGCTGCCTGCTTTAGATTTCACTCTGAAAGCCTTGGGGAAAGAAACCTCACGAGTAAGAGAGTAACACCTGGTCAGACTCCTTTGATAAACTCCAACTTTCTAGCTGGCCAAAGTTTCCTGATTTTGATTTACAGTACAGACTGCACATGACTAGAATCTACCTGTGATATGGTGTGGAATGGTTAAATGTTGTTAGTGCAGGCTCCTCCTGTTATGGGGGCCTCTGAACCTTGATGGGATGTTTTGATTAGGCCTCTATGTACTGTGTATTGGCTTCAAAGGATTACAACTATGTCCAATTGAATTGGATGGGCTAACCTAGTGGTGGGCAACCTGCGGCCCGCACGCTACCCATAAAGGTAATCCACTGACGGACCACGAGACAGTTTATTTACATTGATTGTCCTCAAGCATGGCTGCCCGCAGCTCCCAGTGGCTGCGGTTTGCCGTTCTCGGCCAATGGGAGCTGTGGGAAGTGGCAGCCAGCATGTCCCTGTGGCCCACACCGCTTCCCGCAGCTCCCATTGGTTGGGAACGGTGAACCACAGCCACTAGGAGCTGCGGGCGGCCATCCCTGCAGATGATCAATGTAAACAAACTGTCTCGAGGGCTGCCAACAGATTACCCTGATAGGCCGCATGCAGCCCACAGGACCACAGGTTGCCCAGCACTGGGCTAGACTCTGCAAGGACTACAACCCCGTGATGTTTGGCACCTTTTGGAGGAGGGACATTTTGAACTTTGCTCCAAGATCCTGTATCTGGGTTAAGTGGAAAATCAGGAGGTCCTACAGGGATTGCATTGATAGGCTGGGAGACAGAAGGGCAGGGCTGGCTAAGGGAAGCTGGAGAAGAGAAAGGAAGCTGGGCCTAGAGCTCTGTGGTGCTGCCTTGACAGAATTGAGTGTCTGATGGGACTGGACCTAGAGGCAGTTGCCCTTGTTGGGAGCTGGAGATTTGAAAGGCTCTGCTGTCAAGCTGCCGCTGCTGAGACCACATGATTGGTGCAGGCCAGGCTGTACGTACAGGCCTGCTAGCTCCAAGCTTCAGCACCTTGACTCCTTCTCAGCAGCCAGCCACTGAAAGCTGCAGCCAGAATGTGCTGGTTGCACTTGCACTGGTGGATTCTGAGCTGTGCCCACAGACAATTGTGGAAAGTGTGAGTACCCAGCGATGATCCTCCTTGTTTGGGGTGACCCTATCAAGTCCCCCGGTGGGCTGGCGTGCAAGCCATGGCACTAGGGACAACATCTCATCACAGGCTAGCCAAGGTGAAGACCAGCGAGCTTGTAAGAAAACCTTAGTGCTGGTGGTTTTGTTTGATGACGAGGATTGTTACCAGCTACTGCTGTGTCAGTCTGAACCTGCTCTATATGAAAGTGTCTCGCTCCTATTATCTGGACTGCCTCTGCTAATTCAGAGATACCTAGCGCTGCCCTTGAACTCCCATTCGTCAAGCGTGCCATTGCAAGGAAGTGTCTGGGATTTTAAAACTGCAGGAGAGTGAGCACAACTGGAGGGGTTCAGATGGTATAATGTTAACCAAATTAACGTGTACATTTAAGTTTTGGGTTTTGTTTTGTTTTTAACATAAGCCTCAGTTGTAGTGAGTAGTGGTTACATTTACTTTAATGTTTATAAGTTGTTACCATTAGCTGAACTGTTGTGATGCCACCTATTGACTTGTCACAATCAGTACAGCATTGTGCTACTCTATTTTATTCTGTTGCATCATCATTGCATTTTGCTCTATTACTTCTAAGGCCTGGTCTACACTACAGAGTTAGGTTGACGTAAGGCCGCTTACATCGACCTAACTGTAAGCGTCTACACTAAAACATAGCTCCCATTGATGTAACTTGCCCATTACACCGACTTAATAACTCCACCCCCATGAGAGGCATGACACTTAAGTTGATGTTGTAAGGTTGATGCAGAGTCAGTGTAGACACTGCACTGCTTACATCGACTGTAGCTGCCTTTCAGAAATGGTCCCACAATGCCCCACACTGACAGTTAAATTGATGCAAGCGTGCCTGGTGAGGACGCGTACCACCAACACAAGGAGCGTAGTATGGACGTGTAAAACTAATTCCATTCCTGCAGTGGCTGTACTAGATATAACTTAGGTCCACTTAATTTTGTAGCGTACAAGTGCCCTAAGTAAAGCTGTTCTTGGCTCCCACTTGGATGTTTAATGCTTTTCTTGAGTTGCTTGTTGTTTACATCATAGTCTGCCCATTGTAGCCTCCAGGCATCTTCTGGGTTGAAGGTGGATGACAGAAGAGCTTCTTAAGCCATCCAGAATGTTCAGCAGGACTTAAGGTGAGCGTGAGGTGAGCGAATGAGGTTGTCGTGGAACAGGAGCTTTTGGTTAGTGAGAGCTTTCCTGTACTTGCGCAATGTAGCCCTCTCTTGCCGGATAGTTGGAGGACTGAAGGCCAAGGCTGCAGCACGGACTTCAGGGTGCCAGTTACAAGTGTCGCAGGCATATTTAGCTAGATATTGAGAAGGTTTGTGTGCGAGTTTCTTCCCCAAACAGGTGTGCAGTACTCAGCCATGGAGTAAACTAAAGTCAGCATTGCCATGCATAGCGTTTGAGCATCACAACCCCAGCTAGAACTTGCTAGCTTTTGGATATTGACATGTGTGACACTAAGGAACCCTGTATTCACACCTTACACAGTATTGTGATAATCTTTGTGCAAAATATGCCTTGTGAGGTATCATTTGAAAACTAATAACTCACTGATCATTAATAATTTTGCATCAAGTATGTACATGGTAGGTATTAAGAGTTATGGACATATGCTGGAATGATAACTAAAATGTTTCAAACCAGGTACATTGGTAGAGTTGTTAAACAGGTCTATCCTCGTCAGAGGCACGTGTATTTACCTATAAGTAGTAAACAGACCCATCAAGCCAACATACCACACAGCACAAGGAGCACTCATGTGGCTGATGCTCTCCTATCTCTGTCAAGCCTGTGCAAATCAGAGCCACCTCTGCAGCCCTGAAAAATAGCTCTGGAGCCTTAGATTGTCCGTGTATTAGATTGTCTGTCACCGAGCTAATGTTAAATAATCCACAAGGAGGCAAATAGTATGTGAAGTGCCCCTCTGCTAAGGCGCTCAGGGCACAGTATAATCTAATAAAAAAGCCCCCCTCGGAAAATTCCTGCAAATAAACCCCATCAGGTCTTGATACATAAATATGGAAATAGTTGTGAAAACCCAGAATTATTATCTAACTTCCCAACCCCAAGTATTCAAAAATCGTTAAGTCAAGCCTGTGATGTTTTGGGGACCTCCAGACCAGTAAGGGATTCTATCACCACCTGTCCTGTAACTTTGGATGCCTTAATGCTATGCTGCTATGCAGATCCAGTGCTAGCCCATTGGGGGCACTCTAAGCCAGAATATTTTGGGGGGCCCCCACAAGACTAAAACAGGCAAGTTCTTATAATAAAAAGCAAATAGGGGGGTTCCCTTGAGCTGCTCAGGGCCCTAAGCAAGTGCTTAGTCTGCTTATGCCTAGCTCCAGCTCCGCTGCTATGGCTCAGGGCCTTGACACCAGTAGCCAGCCCACACGCACAAAGGTCTCACCCTGGCTTCCCACAGCCTAGTTACTCTTTGGAAGGGGACACCAACAACCCTGCCAGCCCTGAGTGCCCCCAAATCCATCCACCCCGAGTTCCTAAGTACCAGACGTTGGGATGTTTCCCCTCTGGTTCATTGCTCCTGAGGGTGTGAAACCTGCCCCCTCCGCCCCTTATCAGTTCACCTTGAGAGACACATTCCATACTATTTGCACACCAGAGACCTGCTTGGGGTAAAAATAAATTTAAAAAATTTAATAGAAAACTCACAGATTCAAAGATGAAAGAGTAGGGAAAGGAAACATGTACAACTTACACAGAACATAAACATCAAGATGCAACTTCAGGCTTTACACTTCTATAGGAGATAAATTCCCTTTTCTAATGTAAGTTACCTAGTGCCTCTGAACAGGTTCCCAGCGTACCAGAGGGGATCCAACATTCAGACAGGCCCCTGCCTTGAGTTCTGGATGCCAAGCCTCAGACACAAGCCTGCTTTTATAAGGCTTTTCCTCCCTTTTTTCTCTCCCTTATTCCTGGCCTGATGACTCATGGTTACTCAGGGTGGAGAAAACTCCCACCTTTGTAGTTTTCTGAGCTTGGGGCTTTCTTTTCAGTGTCTTTCCAGTGTCTTTCCATTAACTTTAATAGTCCACCATTGTCTCTTTCTGGCTGGACAATGGGTCATTACTTGGAGCCAGTGTCATGTAAACAGCTGGCTTGGGAGACGCCCCTCCCTGCCTGCTTGCTTCACCCACCCTGTTTGGAGGTGCTGCTGCTGTTGCACCACAGCTGCAATTACAATGTCCTATATACCCACATACATTCGTAACCATAACCTGGATATATATCTCCTAATGACCAGCATGTTCCGGATATTACATGTTTTCACAAAAGACTTTACTTGACACATTTTCATACACAGTAACATTGTATACAAACAGTTGATACAGTTGCTTATTCCTTGGGGGTGCAGGCCCCCTGTTCTCCCTCGCGGTGTTTGGACTCTGCTTGTCAAACGACCCCACAAAATGATGAGCGGTTTTTTTTTTTTTTAAAAACATTTTGGTTTCTTTTTATTTGCTTTCTGGTTTCTGAGCCTTTAGGTTTCACTTGCTTCACATTTGTTAACTATTCTGTGTAACCAAGATGGCTAGAGACTTTCATTTTAAAAAAAGTAAGCTAAGGTTCTCTTGCAATCTCTTGATTCCAGGAGCTGGGGCTTTAAATAATGCACCAAAAATCACAAGAGTTGGAAACACTGCAGTCTTAGGTCTCAGACTGTCTATTCAGTTCTACAGAGTTCCCCAAATCTAGAAAAGTATGTACCCCCTTCACCTGCAACCTTTTAAATCCATTACCTAATCAGAAAGTAGCACCTACTGGAGATTTCAGAGTAACAGCCGTGTTAGTCTGTATTCGCAAAATGAAAAGGAGTACTTGTGGCACCTTAGAGACTAACCAATTTATTTGAGCATAAGCTTTCGTGAGCTACAGCTCACTTCAAGTGAGCTGTAGCTCACAAATGCTTATGCTCAAATGAGCTGTAGCTCACGAAAGCTTATGCTCAAATAAATTGGTTAGTCTCTAAGGTGCCACAAGTACTCCTTTTCTTTCTACTGGAGATTGGGGCCATAGTATGCTAGGCACAGTACAAACACATAAGAGATGGTCCCAGCTCCAAATAGCTCACTATCTACTATTTATACTGTATATAGCACACAAAGCCACACCCCCAGCGTGGGTCCCATTGTGTTAGGCCCTGTACAAACAAATAGCAAATGGCAGTCACTGTCCAAGAGCTGACAATCTAAAAGTCAAGATGTAACAGGTAGATGAGACAAACAAGCAGGCTAAATTGTTGTGTAGAAAAGACAGGGTAACAGATGTAATAAGGTGTGCATGATTCTGAGCCATTTAATAGTAAGCACCACAACATGCCAGCTGCCTAAACCATCCCAAATTTTAGTTTCCTGTATGCATCACAGCAGAGATGGGACTTGAGGTGGGACTTGAGAAGAAGAAAATGGTGGCTTTGCAGATTTTTACTGTGTGCTTTCCCACCTTTTTGGTAGGAAAAAAGGAAGAGAAGTGGGGAACTAAAGAAAGCCTTGGTAATGGTTTTGACTAGAAAATTTAAATGAAAAATTGTAATTTAATTTGGAAAAAGAAAATTTCACAAAAAATCGTGAATGAGAAAACAATGTTTTGCATCATTAAAACAATTCCATGGAAAATAATTCTCCTTTTTTGATCAGCTCTAATGTTTTGTCTTTTCTACTTGTTTTTTGTTTGTGATTCAAATTGTTTGGCTAATGGATTATGGGGTTTGGAGGTTGAGGTAGGAAGGGAGGAGTTAATTAGGAGCAAGGGAGTAGAAAAGGCAAAAAAAGGAGGAGAGGGACCTTGCACAGGAAGGGAAGGAAAGGGAAGGTGAGGAGAGAAAAGAGGAGTGTGAAGCTGGAGAAGAGCATGAAAAGCAAAGAGTGTGAGTAAGGTACATTGGGAGAAAGGGGAGGAACTCAGAGGAATCAGCTAATCAGCAAATTGAAAGCCAGTCTGACATCACCAGGATACAAGAAGTCAGGTAAACTATCTAGTTCCTGGAGCTTTCTGCACCCCTGGAAGTTCTTACTTTGCCCACTTCTGCATCCACGTGGCTGGATGAGGGAGTCATATGGAGTTTGGTGTCTCAGAAACTCCTCCAAATTCAGCAGCTGTGAAAAAAAACTAAAGATGGTGAATAAATCCATAGTTATTGTAACCCGCTCTTCTCTCCAGATCATCTAGGAGCAGGCAAGTGTTCACCTCTTGACTGGGTGCCTGATGTTCTTGAGGATAATGAAGATCCTGGGGAGGCCCCAGCAGTGGTGCTGGAGAGGTGGGAAACTTCTATCCACCCATCTGCAGCAGCTCTCTTCTCATAGGAAGAACAACAGTTGGCAGTGCCTCCACCTAGTTATGCCCTGTTTACCTCTGTTAGGGTACCTTGGTAGCTTCCAGGAACAATTCTGGCCTAAACCTTGCAATAGGCCTAGCTGGTAAGAGCAAATGATAATTCTTCTGCTGCTGCTTTCATATGGAAATAGCAACATTTACAAGTGAATAGAAAGGTTTGAAATCTATTTGAGGACTTCAGGAGATGCAGAATAGACCTTTGCTATGCCTCCTGGGAATGAAAAGATGGGGCACTTATTCACAATGTGTTTGATGGTTTGGAGGTCTCTGCATTCACATGGTGGAAAATCCTTGATTTTCCATTTGTGCATCAGGTACATGCATCTTCCATGCAATACCTTAATATTGTTGATGGTTGTCCACTGTCTTTAGTGGAGAAAGAAACCAGGTGGTTTGACAAAGGGGTCATGAGGGAAAGCATTAAACTACTTTTGGTACTGGCAGCTCAGACCCATGAAAAACTGTGTCAACAGCTTTCCATCTCAGCAATTTTGAAGCTAAGAGGATGCTGAACGCAAACTTCTGTGGTGATGATCCTAACCCTCCGTGAACTAGGAGTCACCATCGATTTCAAGCCTTACCTACCAACAACATCTGAAGCAAGTGAGCTATAAAAGGAAGAGTACATTGTCACATTTGGGGGGGGAGGGGAAGGAATCCAGAGCAGTGAGGGGTTATGTCATCTCCTGCCCTGTAACCTTGAGTGCCTCACAGCTTCCAACCTGGGCCGCTCAGATATAGTCTAACAGCAGGCAGGTCACACCCTGAGTGTCTAGTGTGCTAGATAGCTCCAGTTCAGCAACTCTGACCCCAGCAGCCTGTTTACAGCGCTGCAGCCGCTCTCTGGTTTCCACCAGACTCGGTTCTACTTGCAGGGTGACCCCAACGCATTCCCAGTCTGGAATTTTCCCCAAACACTGTGCTCTGCAATGTCCAGCCCTCTCCGGGCCACTTCAGAGGAATAATAAGGTTCATTGGCTCCTTTAAAGAAACAAAAATACATCACAGCTTATTAACTTAATGGGGCAAATACACCCTTCCCTTTAACCCGAGCACTGAGTTGGTTTGTGGTAAAAATGAAATAAATTTATTAACAAAAGATACATCAGATTTAGTGAGTTCAGGTACAAGAAATGAAGGTAGAAAGAGTCACAAGTAAAACAAACAAAACAAAACACACTTATAAAAGTCTAGAACTTAATCTAGCAAGATACAAGCTTTGTTCAAGATGGTTCCTCTCACCAGTCATTCTTCCCAGCCATGGCTGACTTTCTTTCAGTCAGGACCTTCCACAAAAGCACAAGGTGCTGGCTTCCCTTATCTTCTCAGATGAAAGATCCTTGCCTAAATCAGACAGAGACAAACACCTACAAGATCTCTATCAAGCATTCTTAAAACTACAATACACACCTGCTGAAGTGAAAAAACAGATTGACAGAGCCAGAAGAGTACCCAGAAGTTACCTACTACAGGACAGGCCCAATAAAGAAACTAACAGAACGCCACTAGCCATCACCTTCAGCCTCCAACTAAAACCTGTCCAGCGCATCATCAGAGATTTACAACCTATCCTGAAAAATGATCCCTCACTCTCACAGATCTTGGGAGACAGACCAGTCCTCACTTACAGACAGGCCCCCAACCTGAAGCAAATAATCACCAGCAACCACACACCACAGAACAAAACCACCAACCCAGGAACCTATCCTTGCAACAAAGCCTGATGCCAACTCTGTCCACATATTTATTCAAGTGACACCATCATAGGACCTAATCACATTAGCCACGCCATCAGGGGCTCATTCACCTCCACATCTACCAATGTGATATATGCCATTATGTGCCAGCAATGCCCCTCTGCCATGTACATTGGCCAAACCAGACAGTCTCTACGCAAAAGAATAAATGGACACAAATCTGACATCAGGAATCATAACATTCAAAAACCGGTAGGAGAACACTTCAACCTCTCTGGCCACTCAGTAAAAGATTTAAGGGTGGCAATTTTGCAACAGAAAAGCTTCAAAAACAGACTCCAATGAGAAACTGCTGAGCTTGAATTAATATGCAAACTAGATACCATTAACCTGGGTTTGAATAGAGACTGGGAGTGGCTGGGTCATTACACATATTGAATCTATTTCCTTAATTTAAGTATCCTCACACCTTCTTGTCAACTGTCTAAATGGGCCATCTTGATTATCACTACAAAAGTTTTTTTCTCCTGCTGATAATAGTTCATCTTAACTAATTAGCCTCTCGCAGTTTGTATGAGTGGTTGAGTCATTATACAAAGTAAAACTATTTCCCCTTGTTTATTTCCCCCCACCCCCACCCCACTGTTCCTCTGACGTTCTTGTTAACTCCTGGAAATGTACTGGAAATGGCCCACCTTGATTATCACTTCGAAAGACTTTCTCTCACCCCACCCCACTCTCCTGTTGGTAAAAGCTCATCTTAAGTGATCACTCTCCTTACAATGTGTATGATAAACACCCATTTTTTCATGGTCTGTGTGTATATAAATCTCCTCACTGTATTTTCCACTTTATGCACCCGATGAAGTGAGCTGTAGCTCAGGAAAGCTTATGCTCAAATAAATTGGTCAGTCTCTAAGGTGCCACAAGTCCTCCTTTTCTTTTTGCGAATACAGACTAATACAGCTGCTACTCTGAAAACAGTTTATATGGTAACTTCTAACTTACCTGTATGTATATATATATATCTTACTATATGTTCCATTCTATGCATCCGATGAAGTGAGCTGTAGCTCACGAAAGCTTATGCTCTAATAAACTTGTTAGTCTCTAAGGTGCCACAAATCCTCCTGTTCTTTTTGTGGGTACAGACTAACACCGCTGCTACTCTGAAACTTGCCTAAGCAGGTTTCTCACCTATATTCAATTTCAGAGACTTCAAACCCCCCCACTTAGTGAAGGACACCTCTTTCTCAGCTTGCAGGGGCTCTGTTCTCTTGTGTCTCTCTAGAATGGATGCCAAAGATGGTTTCTGTCCTAGCGTATATCTCCCAAAGTCCAATGAACTTGGGTGACCTCATGCTGTTTTCCCCTTCCTGTGGGCTTCCCATCTCCCTGTATGATTTCTTTGTAAATGGGGCTTCCATTGTTTCTGATTCCACCATGCTTAGTTTTACATAGGAGACAGGTATATAGCAGTGACATTCCCTCCTATCTGGGCAAACTGTACCGCCTAATACCAACGAGTATCCATAATTCTTTATACAGTGTTAATACATACATTTCACAATGATATTAATCAACAGTGTGTGGTTAGCTTTCAGAAAAGACCTCACTTTATTAACTTTTATAATACAGTAATATTGTACACAACCAGTTGATTCAATTGCTTGTCACTTGAGGTTCAGCCCCCTGTCTTTATAGATCAGTAAACCTTTGAAATGGGTTCTTCTGAAAAGTAAAACCCAGACCAAGCTTCTCTCTCCTGCTGAGTGTAGATGCCAAGCTGTCTTCTCTCCCACTTGTTAGTGTGAGATTTGCCTCCAAATTCAGAGTTTTGTGCCATTGGAGTCACCCTCATGCCATCCAACAGCCACTTTCCTTCTCAGCTGGGGGTTATACCCAGAGCCACTTTCTCCTCTCTTTGAGACAGCAGTAGGCTAGAAAAGGAAGAGACTTTCTTGCCTCCAAGCAACTGCTGAGAGAGGGAGGGCAGAGGAGTCATTACAGCAAATGGAGGCAGAGAGCCATGAAATAACCAAAGTACCAGGTGTTACATTGCTTTGTGAAATCTGCCCAGGAAAGGGGCTCAACTTTTCTTGGGGAAAGAGTGGACAATACCACCCCGAAAAGAAAAGGAGGACTTGTGGCACCTTAGAGACTAACCAATTTATTTGAGCATAAGCTTTCGTGAGCTACAGCTCACTTCATCGGATGCATGCTCACGAAAGCTTATGCTCAAATAAATTGGTTAGTCTCTAACGTGCCACAAGCCCTCCTTTTCTTTTTGCGAATACAGACTAACATGGCTGCTGCTCTGAATCTCAAAAAGAGAAGCAGCTTCTAAAAAGCAAGGTCACTGTCCAGCAAGTACCAGGGTATTTTGTTACCCCATTGCAAGTATGCCCCGGCAACGCAAGAGTCCCTGCATCTTTCATGAGTGTCATTGGGGCTGGGTTTTTACATGGCTCTCAGACTCAACTAAGCAGCCACTAGTTGGCACTGTTGCTCCACTGCAAACGCTGATGAAAAGAGCTGTGTGACAAACAGCAGCCTCAATAGCGCTCCAAAGCCTAACCATCAACAAAACAGAAGGAACAGGTTTTAAGAGAGCAGTTTGTCTCATATATATTAACACCACTGTACTCAGACAGTGGTGCTGGCTAACCGTATTGGTCCAGCTGCATTTAATCAAGGACTATCATTGGCCAGGAGCATCGCCTTTAATAGTGTTTGCAGCCTATGTGCCCTTTGTCATGGCCAGTCTAAATTTTATAATTATCACCAGGTCATTGACAGTCGTGGTCCATCAGAGCTCCAGCAATAAGATGTGCATCCTTCTCCATGGTCTGCAATGCAGCCCCGAGAGAATTAAAAGTATCATGGCACAAATATTCAAAATTACAAAGACAAATTGTGCATGCTAATAATTCTAGTACCTCTGCATACTAGTAACTGTGCATGCAAGTAACCAGGCAGATATTTTGCTTGTAGTTTGCATGCACAACTTCAAGTCGTGAACCCAGTAACTGAGTAAACAAACCATAGTATGCTTTTTTATACACAATTCTTAACTTTTTAAAAAGTTTAACTGTGTATACATTCCATCCTTGTTCAAACTGAGGTTCAGAGTAGCAGCCGTGTTAGTCTGTATTCGCAAAAAGAAAAGGAGGGCTTGTGGCACCTTAGAGACTAACCAATTTATTTGAGCATAAGCTTTCGTGAGCATGCATCTGATGAAGTGAGCTGTAGCTCACGAAAGCTTATGCTCAAATAAATTCGTTAGTCTCTAAGGTGCCATAAGTACTCCTTTTCTTTTTGTGGACACAGACTAACATGGCTGCTACTCTGAAACCAGTGATAACTGGTGTGCATGAGAGAGGTTGATGCTGCGCGGCTATAATGGATATGCAGCCCAGCCAGAATTTGTGATATGGAGACACAGACATTTGGCTTTGGAAATATTACAGTGTGGCAAGAGGAAAACGAAACCCCTGTAACTTTGCCACTGTGTAGCTTTTCAAAAGTTGAGGAAGTTTTGAAAAATTAGGGTGGAAAAAGGAAAAGCCCCCCTACCCCCTCAAAATAACCCAACAAAATACCCACACAACAACCCTGGATAATATGCAATGTATTGCACTCACTGGCAAAAAGTGAAAAAGGGGGGCAGGAGGCAGAAGAAATATACAATTTGAAATTGTGAAACTATTAAAAAAATTGTTTGCAAAACATTAGAAAAAAAATTCAAAAATGGTTCCACTTTGAACCCTGTGAAATGCAAACAACCCTGTGAAATGCTCTTCAAAACTTCACATTTTTTGAGCCAGCATCGCTTAGGGGCTTTTACAACAGCTGCATGCAAACCTGCTCCCACCCAGAGACCTCCACTAGTGACTTAGCACTGGCACGGTTGCACGGCTGCCGGCTGTGGCTGTAGGGCAGGTAGTGATTGTTGTAATGCAAATGTTCCTGAGAAGGGCTGAGGGAAGCTTGGATTGAACAGAAACAATGGTGAGAGGTGAGGGGGGTTTTCTGGGTGGTCGTTTGTTTTGTGGAGAGAACTTTATAGAAAAGAAGAACGATTGAGAAACAGCAAAGAGTCATTCATTGAAAGAGATGACTCAGTTGAGGGGGGCTCTGAAGAGAAAACTGGCAAAGCAGAAGTTACCTATTTTATTGAAAAAAACAAGAACAAGAGGGAGCTTTGTCTAAATATTGTGCCACGGAAAATATGGCAACAGATTTAGCAGGAGCAGCAGCAGCAAAATACTTTCCTGCTGTGTTTGCAGCAGCAACAACTAGAGAACACGCCAGGGGGTCATCTACACATTGCACAGGGGTTAATAGCCTGAAAAATAAGCAATTAGTTCCTTTATATTGAGGGAATATGATAAATTCCTTGGAATGGATTGGGGGAGGGGTGTGGGACTGAGTTCTCATTTCTGACTCTTCCCATGAACTCCGAAGTGGGAAGGGGAAACTGTTCCCTTCTGCAGTCTCATAAGAGTTTCTCCACGGATTGTTAGCTAATCCGACAACATTATGCTAGAGTTTTTTCCTGTGCAGATGTATTCACTCAGATCAAACCCACCACTAATACGAAGGCAGTCAATGACTGTAAAATATTTACCAAGGAAAATCCTTGCATATCTTAAAAGGAAACAAAGATACTAAATATTCATGTCCCCCTGTTTTTTATATTTATTTACTGTACTGGTTATAAAAACAACAAGGAGTCCGGTGGCACCTTAAAGACTAACAGATTTATTTGAGCAGAAGCTTTTGTGGGTAAAAACCCCACTTCTTCAGATGCATGGAGTGAAAATTACAGATGCAGACATAAATATACTGACACATGGAGAAGGGAGTTACCTCACAAGTGGAGAACCGGTGTTGACAGGGCCAATTCGATCAGGGTGGATGTAGTCCACTCCCAACAATAGACGAGGAGGTGTCAATTCCAGGAGAGGCAAAGCTGCTTTTGTAATGAGCCAGCCACGCCCAGTCCCTATTCAAGCCCAAATTAGTGGTGTTAAATTTGCAAATGAATTTTAGTTCTGCTGTTTCTCTTTGAAGGATGCATCTGAAGAAGTGGGTTTTTTACTTGCAAAAGCTTATGCTCAAATAAATCTGATAGTCTTTAAGGTGCCATCAGACTCCTTGTTGTTTTTGTGGATACAGACTAACACGGCTACCCCCTGACATTTGTACTGATTATGTTACTCTATCTAGTTACATACAAAGACCCCAATCACAGTGGTATCTAGGCATGGGGATTACAGGCTTAAAGGTCCCACCTATGCACCATGGAGAGATGGCATATTGCTGGAACATCATCAAAACCCAACAGGCCAGTCGGAGCATGGATTTAGACAGTCTAGGACAAAAAAATCTGTGAGTCCAAATTGTACACTGAAGTCTCTTTAATTCACTGTCTAAACTGAGGATGTAAAACACATTTGGTGAAGTACAAATTACTTCAATTATGGTTTATGGACAAGATCTACAAAGTTAGGGGCTACTCACTCCTCTTTAGTCCACAACAGATCTTCCACTGACATCAATGGGAAGTTCAGGGAGTGACTGAGGGTTGAATTTGGCCCTTTGTGGTAACTAAAGTTTTATTTAGTAATGTCACATTCAGATTACTTCAGTGGGAAAAAGTGACAAGGAACTTTTAGGCCCACTGTTATCTCTGTTCTTTGTTTAGTAAGCCATTTTCACATGCAGTCACAGTAACAGCAGAAATTAGGTGCACCTAATTATTTGAAAGTCAAGTTCATAAGGTGCCATCACTAGACTTAAGAGTTAATATATCACTGAAAAGAATGTGGGCAGATCACATCACAACCTGGAATAGCCTTGTCTGCAGACTCTGGAAGGCCACATCAGATTTTGCATTGATTGCTTTTCATTTAAATTTGGAAGGTTTTCTTCACTCCCCTAATGGCTAGAATCCGAAGGCCAGATCCTCAACTGGTGTTAGGGAGTGAGGCTCCATAGATTTCAATGGAGCTATGCCAATTTACACCAATTGGACAGCTGCCCCTTACCTTTTAAAAGACAAAAGCTTGCATTCTGCAGAACCTAAATTTGTCCTGGGGGTTAGATAAATACTATTAGACAGCAAGATCTGGCCCAGGGAGCAGGTGTTGGACCCCACTGGCTTAGATATTTCTTTGCAAAACCTGCTCTTTTCAGGTCTGTGAAATGCTTCTTCAGTTTTATTCAGTTCACTCTTATTGCATTCATTGCAGTTCATCTCTTATTGCATTCAAAGCAGATGACTAATGGATGCTGTGCTAAACATTTGGTGAAGAGGGTACAAGTTGATCCCAATCCACACACATCATTGACTTCACTGGTAGGTCTTCTGTAAAACAATGACCACTGTCTGCTTTAAGTGGAGTTCAGACTGCTTAGGTACTCAAAGGTGTTAGCCTGTTTTTCTGAAAGCCATGCTGTTTTGGAAAACAGTATCCTGCTTCTGAGGTCAGAGCTCAGGTCTTTTCTCAAGGCTCTCAAGAGAAGTGATGGAAACCTAGTCACTTGCATCATTTAAATCTCGAGTGGATAAATTAGTGGAGAAATTTACAGTAGAGAACAATTCTGCTGTAGTAAAATGTCCAGGGGATGGATGAAATGACCTAATACAAGATTTTTTCATGCTCTCTAATTTCTATGATTAAAGTAGTTGACATCAACCTCTTTACTATTTGGCCTTCTAATTAACATTACCATGCTATTCTCTCTACTAGTAGGGAATCTCATGAATAACCTGCTAATTACTTTGAAATAATTGTAAATGTTTTAATGACCACCACTGTAGGACAATCTGATATGCTGCTATTATCAGATACTCCATTCTTCATTCTCATGCACGCTCATGTCTGTTCACGCTAAACTAAGAGGTGGCAGACTCACCAGTGTTCCTTGCTTCTACAGGATGTCAGACTGTTCCAAAGTCCAATCAAATGCTGTGACAACAAGCTCCTCCTACCACCATATCTGGACTAACTCCTTTCTTCCACAGCTAGCTTCCAAACACTATTATGCATTAAGTTCTGGCTTGTTGATAGAACAAGGGACACTAGTATGTTCCCATTAGGTGCCTGAAAACTATAATGGGATCACCTCAGTCTTCTGTCTTCCAGTTTGTCCCCTGCTTAACCTATCCTAAGCCAGAGCCTTCCAAACCATGAATTAACTTTGTTTTTCACCTCTTTGCTCTCTCCACAATCTGAATGTTGTATTTTAAAGCCAGGCAAAGTGTACAAAATATAATAGGTGGGGTACGCTTAGGCATCTGATTTGAAAGGTTTTCCTTTGTTTTTCTTATTTCCATACTTTACAGCAGTGATACTCAGACATCAGAGGTTCAGGACCCAAATTAGCAATCAACATTATCCAAAAGAGCCACAATGCATTGTTTCATTTACTATAGTACTGTATATTCACATTTCAGCAGTATGACAGGGGAAGTATTTAGTTTGTCTATCTATTATTCTCACAGCAAAATGAGTGACCAAGTATTATTTTATCAACAATAATTGGTTAATATACTAAAATCATCCTGATTTAATTATTAGCTAGTCTAAGTTATTAACCAGTCACACAGTGTTTAAATATCATATGCTGCAAAGAGCCGCAGGGAGACGCATTCAAGAGCCATTTGCAGCTTGAGATCCACAGTCTGAGTATTACGGCTTTACAGGAACAAACAATGAGACATACTCCCCATGGTGTCCATTATACTGCGGTAACGGATGCATAATGTACAGGAAACACTTCTCCTGCTTCCCTCAGCTTGGGTTACGTTAAGAGGAGAATGTTCAGGATTGATGAGAGCACTGATAAAACCACTGCTCTGCCAATTCCACCATGCATGTGACTTGCAATGAGTAGAAGCCAGGCTTCCCCTACTGGACTTGGGACTTTGTGCTCCAGTTAGAAGGGGATCCAAAAGGTATCAGATAAGAAGATGGACAAAGCAAAATAATCAAACAAAACCTGAAGGACTTTGAAAATGAACATATGGAGGGGTGATACTTTAATAAGGGTTTATTTGTTTCAGCATTTAGTAATGAGGTTCGCTTAGAAGAAAGAATTACATTCTCTCTTAGAAGGAAGCTAGTCACCAACAGTTAAATGCTGAGGTTTTTAAAACAGTGCAGGAAATTTAGTCACACATTTTTCATTATAATGAATGTGAGATTGTGCCTAAATCTCCTGCGCTAATTTGATATTCAAAGATTGGGGGTGGGGCAGGCAGAACAGATGTGGGCTTTGGAAGGGGCAGGCAGATTTGATGTCACTTTCATTTCTGTAGAAAATGATAGACCTCCCACTTTTTTCCAGCCCACTGGAAGCACTGACCATTACACCATCTAATCTGACGTCTTGATAATCACAGGCCATTAAATTTCACCTCTGTATTGAGCCTAGGTAAAAGTGGTAGAAAAACTAAACCATTGTATTGACAGGTAAACGTAATAGAGGGGTGAACAAGGGTCTGGAAGTAGAGAAGAAAAACTGACTAAGTTATATTCCATGTAAATGTCTATTGCAGAAAGACCAGAGAAGATTCCCTCTTTAAATCTCTCCTTTGCTGTGTTGCCTACAAACCCTGTTAGGCTACTGGTGTGCTAAGACTACTGTCTATCATGCTGACCAATATTATCTCACTGTTTCTGTGTATTCCCACATTGGTCTCTCTCTCTTTTCATCTGTTGTCTTTTGTCCTGTACTTAGATTGTAAGCGGTTTGGGGCAGACATTGTCTTTTTACTGTGTACACACAGCACCTAGCACAATGGGGTTCTGCTGCAGGACAGTGACTCACAGGTGCAACACAATACAAATACTGTCATAAGAGAAGCAGAACAACAGAGAACTTCATCAGACAACGCTCACTAGGAAAAACCTGGCCATCTCTCCAGAAAGATACTGGTGAGCACCTAATATGAACAGAATTTAACTGATCTCTATGGCCAGAGGGCAACGTAACTTTAGCTAAAGTACAAGACTATTAATGGTATAAAATATGAACTTCAACTACATGACAGAGGGAAAGATCTTTAGGAAGATTGGGCTTGTTTACATGCAGAGTTGCACTGGCTTAACTAAAGGAAGTGATTTTAAACCAATATAGTCAAGGCAGAGTTCAGTTTAAACATACTGAACTTAGAGCAGTTTAAAGAAGCTTATTTCAGTTTAGCTTAAGGCAGTCAGGAACCGGTTAAGGTAACCAAAAATAAACTACTCCAACTAACGTAAGTGTCCACACTAAATCGCTTGAAAAAAAAAATCATACCAGAGTTAAACTGGTGCAACTTTCTTACGCACACAAGCCCTTAAATTGAATGTGATCATTAGTACGTAACACACACACTCTCAGTTGCTTCCACGCTCTCTGAAACAAACAGTTATGATGCATGCAATTCAATGTTTGCTTTATCTTTTGCTGACCTAGTTTTTCCATCAGCTATCAGGGTAAACTCCCCGCACTGCTCTACAATTATCCCTGTTCCTTAAGATTTAGATACTTGATAAGAGCTCCCCCCTCCTACCTGGATGGGAGCAAAGATTAGAAGTTTCACTTTTACTCCAGAAAGGTATAGTTCATTGAACTTGCACTTTGGAAACCTCCAATTGCATTTTGATTGTAGCACTAACACGTAGGCCAGGATATGGTGGTTTAAACCAAAGGTCCTTTAGTGTTCAGTGTCAAAGAGTAACTCTGCTTACTATGTGGCCAGGATTCATAAAAGGAATTTGTACCATTCGCCCCCTCCAGCTTGCACCACTTTGAAGCCTGAATCAATGTTCAGTATTTGAGCAGCAGCTCATGAAATTTGAAGAGTTCCTCAGGACAGAAAGAAGTAGGTTTTATAAAGCCCTACCTCCACCTTGGAGGGTTTTATAAAGCCCTACCTACCTCCAGAATGTTCTGTCTTTGTTAAGGAGGGGGGGAGAGGAAATATGAAGGCTTAACCTTAAACACTGACCTGAGTGTTTTCCTGAATAGGGATGGACTTGAAGTTAACCACACACTTAAGTGCTTTGCTGAACTGGGGCCAAAGAGGGGTAGAAGTAAACAGAAAGAAACACAGCTTGCAAAGAGCTTCTTAAAATAAGTGACATTAGCTGGTAAATATAATAAGAGATACTTTCAGTTGATCCAGATTAGTGAGATCTCAATGATGGTTTGAAATTCCATTTTAATACCATAAAATAATTAGCAAACGAGCCTAAATTCTGAGGGAGTGAAATCGCTACCCAGATCTGATTCTGAAAAGAACCCCTACATTTATAAATAACTGGCCAAGGCAAAACCTCAGTCTCAGAACTTCTCCTTCTTGTCCCCCCACCAATCTTGTGGTATTAGACGAATGAATCCAAAGCTAGATTGTGTAGCTTGAGCCCATTTCTAATATTAGTTAATAATAAATATCAAGCAATCTAGGTTTTACAGAGGCCTCAATTTAAATGCACTACAAAAATCTTAATAAAAAACATTTTTAAGCCAATGTAGACCTCTATCATAGTTCAACACACAGGAGCTTTCTGGAGGGAAAACGAGGGCACCGTAATATGCCTCAGGGCTTTTACCACACTTCCTATGGCTTGTCTGAGAGCTCTGTCCTGGGATAACGAAGAGCTGGGCCTGACAGTTGGGACATGTACTATGCTGAAATAACTCATAAGGGAACTACTAGCACGCAAAGCTCTGCTGTTTGACTGCTTCAGCTGAATGATGCTGGCTAATCAATAGTGGTGATCAGCAAATATAGGGAGTCGCAGTGTTTTGATTTATTGAGTTCAGTGACACAGTAGATGCTGTTGTGCGCTTCTCAGAAAGTAGACTCTGCCTCCCAAAGTTCTCTAGCACCAAGGAGGAAGCCATTGTAATCTCTATAGTGCAGGAGAGTTTATCCGCAGGGAAATTTCTAGAAGGTTCTTTAGAGTGTCACTTGCCCTTAGCACACACTGCAATGTCTGTGGAGAAAGCGTGGGGTATGTTTATATTAGAAACACTACAGCGACACAGCTGCAGCGCTGCGGATACACTGCTGTAATGTAGACATGTACTACAGCAAAGGGAAAGGTTCTTCCATCGCTGTAGTAATTCCACCCAGTGCTGGATTAAGATACAAGATAACTAAGCTACAGCTTAGGGCCTCACAATATGAGAGGCCTCTGAAAAAGAAAAAAAAAAACCTGACTATTTAAAATTTTATCAAAATTGGTTGATAAAGAAGATATGGAAAAAAGAAGATTCTCTCTAAATATAGACATTTTTGTTCAAATATGACAAAAATATACACATCTGACTACACAAATACCCTTACCCTACCCTTACCCTTCACTGATTGTTCATTATCGACAGGCATGAGGCCAGACCTGAGGAAAAAAACAATAGTTTCACTTGTAAAATTAGTATTTCTACAAGTAAGTCTGCTATCAGTCTCCTAAGGCAGCATTTTGTTGGCCAGCTGCTACTGGGAAAATTCTGACTGTACCTTCATAACTTAATAAATAAACAAATAAATAATCAATCTTACCACTGATAAAAATCTGGAAAAAAGTGAGGTTGGAGACGGCAGTGACGTGAAGCAATTTTGCCAAGCTCATACTTGTATGTTAGTGTGTTCTGTCTTCTTTTGATCTGTACATGTTTAATTGTATATTTTAGTGAACACGCTGCTTTCTGCTTCATACACTATCCACTCTTCACATGATTGAGTTTGCAGATGATCATCTTATGGACTTGGGTCGAGTGGATCTTGAGAAGGATAAATTTGTGTTGGCTTCCCTCCGTTAGGTTCGGGAACCTTCACAGTAAATATCAGAGAGTGCTGAGGAAAGAATGAACAGAGGGTTTTGAGAGAAGTGAAGGAAGATACACATCTCAAAATATTTTGAGTACTTGGTGACCAAGTTATTTCCGACTATGTGCATATATGATTTATAGGCTATTAAAGCCTATAATATTCATTATATTTGTTTGAATATAGTGAGAAAAACTAGCCTCTCTCAATGCCTGTCCGGAGATTACCAGTCTTTTTTCTGGTAAATTCTCTCTCTTTCACACATATAGCTTGTTGTCACTCTGCATCCAAGGTGTTTACTCAAGATTAATTAATGGTCCCGGGGGAGTGTCGTGGATCAGGCCCACGGTCGGGGCTGCGCGGTAGAGTGGTGGGAGTCAATAACTGGGTGGGGCTTCTACACCTGTTGTTTCTGGCAGGTGCCTCCCCAGCGGTCGGGCGGGGTTGGGGGCTTACCCCCCTTGGCTCTTGCAGGTGGGTAACTCGCTCCGAAGGTTGGCCTGAGTCTCTGGGGGTCTCGGACCTTTTACCTCACACCTCCAACCCTTCAGCAGCCAGGTAGTCTTCCATGAGGCTGGCGGCCTCAGAGAGTGAGGTCAAGTAATGATTTTTCACCCACTCCCTCCCTCTGGAGGGGAGGCTTTGCATGAATTGCTCCAGCACCACCACTTCAGCCACCTGAGCCCCTGTACTCTTCTCTGGCTCCCGCCAATGCCAACAGCTGTGCCGTAGCTTCTGGAACACGGCCCGGGGCGAGCTCCCGGTGGGTATCGCTCCCGGCAGAAACGTTGTCTGTAAGTTCTGTCTGGTCAAGGATCGCCGCTTTGACCTTCTGGTGATTCTAAAGCATCCTGCAGATCTAGATTGCAATCAACAGCCTGCGCGGAGCCAGTCAGATATGGCGCCAGGAGGGTGGCCCAGTGTTCCCCAAGCCACTACGCCGTGTTGGCGACCCTTTCAAAGGTGACCAGAAATGCCTCTGGATCATCACCAGGCCCCATCTTGGTCAGGCGTAGGGGTAGTCCCATCAGGCCCCCTGCGGCTCCCAACCCGCCAGTATGGGCGTCCGGTGCGGGGGTGGGCCTCCATAACGTCGCCACCTGTGGCATCAGGCATTCCTGTTGGGCCTGGTGCAGGGCGGACACCTTCCGCAATAGCTGTTGCTGCTTTTCCTGCTGCTGGGCCAATTGCTGCTGCTGCTGAACCACCATCTGTTGCAAAAGCTGCATTTGATGCTGCTGCTGCTGCTGGGCCACCTGCTGTTGCTGGCTCTCCAGCAGCCATTTTAGGACCTTCTTGGCCTCCATTCACGTTGGTCACTAGGGGATCCTCATGGCCAAAAGAAAAAATGGCCACAGGAAAAAAAAATAGGGGAAAGAAAAGGGGTGACTGTAGCAGGGCTCTCTTTCAATAGGCCTCCCCCCAGGCCCAAATTGTTACCTGCATTCTGCACCATGTTGTCACAGGTCGGGCCCACAGTCGGGGCTGCGCGGCAGAGCGGCCAGAGTCAATAGCTGCCCCCAGGACTCGGGGTTGTGCGGCCCAGCGGCTGGAGTCAGTCACTGTCAGGATGGGCCGCCACCTTGGGGCAGGGGGGGTGGGGGGGGGCAGCGGCCAGGATAGGGGGACCCGGGTCCTCTCTCTCCCCACCGGGTCCCAACCCAGGGCCCTGTTGGTGGTGGGGTTGCCTGCCACCAGCTCGGCGGGGATCTGGCCGAAACAGACTGAGCTAGCTTCCAGTTGTCCAACCAACTCCCGGTAAAGACTCCCTGGGTTATTTCCTACCCGCTTCTCCGCATCTCGTGGCTTCCTAGTTCCCTCAGTTCCTTCGCCCTCAGTCACATCCAGCGCCTGGGGATTGAGGTTTGCTGTCAGCTGGCTGGCCTCCGTGTCGTGAAGTGCCCGCGGCCCTTCAGCAGGGGACAGCAGCACACCTCCTTTCCCTATGGCGATCCACCCAGACTGAGCCAGGCTGCTCCCTCTTATAGTGGTGTTGCACTTTGAGCATACCATGGGGGGCATGGCTTCCTCAGCCCACAGTGAGGGGTTGCATGGCCCGTCACAAGGAGACAAAAGGATAGAGAAGCAAATGCGAAGAGAGATGTCTGCCTAGAAAAAAGACTGGGATTTTCTGTTTGACGGGTTTGGAGTGCATAAGATATTTTATTATAGGTAGTATGCTATGTAAAAATTCTTCTATAGACTTATAAATCACACACCATATGCATAATACATTGTATTTTTACAGTATGGCAAAAGAAATATCCCAGCAATTCATTGTTTTGTAGCAAAAATTAAATTGGAATAAACATTTGTAAATATATTTTATGTATAGTCTGGATAAATTTTGTATTTCCCTAACAAAATTAATCAAACTTTTTTCATTTATTCATATGAACAGAGGGATAATTTTCCTTATTCATGGTGTAAAAAAATTATATATCCTCTTGTTTTCCTGTGAGAACACAGACAAAACAGCACTAACTTTCACAGAAATATCCTGGTAAAATAACACAGGTTTTAGGCATTGTGACAAAGTTCCTCCTCTGCCTTGGTGGGTCCTGTGCTTATTGGCAGATTTGCTCACCTCAGAGACTCATGGCGGCCCTCAGTTTGGCCACTTTTGCTAGTGGCTCAAACCTGCCGTTCACTCAGCTAACCTCATCACTGGCCAGCATAATCCCCGCAGTCTGCTGGTCCACCTAGAGGGTCAGGGGACATTCCAGGGACTTTCCCCTTTGATAGGACCCACAGTCCAGGTCAACACCTCCTGTATCCAATAGGGAGTTGGGGGGATGGGGGGAACCCGGGCCCGCCCTCTACTCTGGGTTCCAGCCCAGGGCCCTGTGGATTACAGCTGTCTACAGTGTTTCATGTAACACCTGTGTGACAGCTACAACTCCCTGGGCTACTTCCCCATGGCCTCCTCCCAACACCTTCTGTATCTTCACCACAGGACCTTCCTCCTGATGCCAGATAGCGTTTGTACTCCTCAGTCCTCCAGCACCACGCCCTCTCAGTCTCAGCTCCTTTGCACCCCTCACTGACTGAAGTGAGGTCCTTTTTAAACCTGGTGCCCTGATTAGCCTGCCTGTCTTAATGGATTCTAGCAGCTTCTTAATTGGCTCCAGGTGTCCTAATTAGCCTGTCTGCCTTAATTGGTTCCAGCAAGTTCCTGATTGTTCTGGACCTGCCCCTGTTACCTTACCCAGGGAAAAGGGACCTGCTTAACCTGGGGCTAATATATCTGTCTTCTATCACTCTCCTGTAGCCATCTGGCCTGACCCTGTCACAGCATATATAATTTTAATAAAATATTTGTTGTTGGTGTATAGATATATAAATCTCAACATTTATAATATAAAATTAAATTGTTGTTGATTTCAATAAAAGCTTTCTGCTACTAATTTTACTACCCATATTAGGTAATTCAGCATAACCTTCTATAAAAACAAAACAAATCAATTTATTAGAAAAATACAACTCGCATACAATTTTCTGATGGCTGGCTTATTAGCTGGGTGTAATTCATATCTATACATGTAATAGCTGAGCTTTAAGCTTGTGGGTTATCTGCATCCTATATCCTCTCTTGCCATCTGATATCCTCTAAGAGTCTCATTGTGTATTTAGACAAGGAATTCCACAGTTTAGATGCCCCAATAGAGAAGAAAAATTTCCTCAGAACTCTTAAAGTAAATAATACAATTTACTAGATTTTTTAAAATATTGTATTGTTTACTTCTACTTTACTTAGGTATGCAATTAGTTCAAAGAATGTGTCTACAATTTATTTCTGTCATGATGTCATCATTACAGAGAGGGCTGCTGAAAATGAAGATTATTATTCCAGTTTTACAACTTCGCCTTTGTATATAGGTGAATATAAAACCTTTGTTTTTATATAGCCAATGTCCTTTCTGTGAAAATGATAAATTCTTTTTTTTTTTATGGTATGGGGCCTCTTACACTTGACATAGTTTAGGGCCTCAGAGTGTCATAACCCGGCCCTGACTCCACCTCTCTGAGAGGCGGAAGCTAGGTTGACAAAATAATTCTTCCATCAACCTAGCGCCATCTATGTTGGGGTTTAGTCCTCTTAACTACCTCTCTCAGAGGTTTCAGAGTAACAGCCGTGTTAGTCTGTATTCGCAAAAAGAAAAGGAGTACTTGTGGCACCTTAGAGACTAACCAATTTATTTGAGTAAAATAAATTTTATTTTAAGCTCATGCTCAAATAAATTGGTTAGTCTCTAAGGTGCCACAAGTACTCCTTTTCTCTCAGAGGTGTGACTTACTAGGAGATCATCACTGGTCCCCAGCACTGCACTCAGAGTGATGGAAAATGTGTCTAGTTCGGTTCACATGAACTTTTGACCTTAGTTCAGATGATGTGCTGACTTCCACCTACCTGTGAGACAGAAGAGATTAACAGACCTGGGTACAGTTTTTCAGGGGAATAGTTTATTTGCTGAAAAATGCAGTTTCTGATCCAATGAAACTGTAAATTTGACATAAATCTGCCAAATAGCTTTAGAGAAGAATTTGGGGGGTAGGGGGCATAGATTCACAAGGGGACTTAGGGTATGTCTGCACTGCAAAGAAAAGCCTGTACCACCAAGTCTCAGAGCCTGGGTAAATTGACTCAGGCTTGCAGAGGCCAGGCTGCAGAGCTAAAATTAGCAGTGTAGACCTTCCCACACAGGCTGGAGCTCAGAGAGGGTCTCAGAGCCCGAGTGGGGAACATCTACGCTGCTATTTTTAGCTTCACAGCCTGGGCCCCGAGACCTGAGTTAACTGACTTGGATTCTTCTTTGCATTATAGACGTGCCCATAGGTGCTATTCACAAAACCACTGGAGGTGGTGGGTGGATGGCTCATTGGGCCAGAGAGAGTTAGAATAACTCTAGAGCCTGGTAGTTAAGGGCACTCATGTGGGAGAGCAGACACTTGAGTTTCAGTTCCTGCTCCAGTTACTATTTACGTATGTTATATACAAAGTGGAACAAGTTCCACAGGAGACACTGAGAAAGACCTACGCCAGATTACTGTATAACCCACGGGTTAGGTACTCACCTGCAATATGGGAGATGCACGTTAAAAACCCTACTCCAAATCAGGGAGAGCGGGGACTTGAACCTTGGTCTCAAACATCCTAGGGAGTGTGCCAAATGCAGGTCTAAAGGCAGAGATACACCCACCTCATCTTCCTCTTCTTTTGGCAATGTTATTTCCAAATTTCCTTTCCTTTGTTTAAAAATGCCTAAAATCAAAACAAAAAATTTCATTTGATCCAACATGAACTTCTTCGGTTTTCTGTTTTGCCAAGAAAAAGAAAACAATTTTTGTTTTGGGTCAATCTGAAATGAAGGGGTTTTTGTATTTTGTTTTCTTCCAATTTTTCACTTCAGCCAGCAAACTGAAAAAAAAAAAATCTATTTGCACAACTCTAGTGATAAATCTGCTCATGACCAATAACTCTCCAGAAGGTTCATAAACCTTTCAGAAAGGTTTCAGAGTAGCAGCCGTGTTAGTCTGTATTCGCAAAAAGAAAAGGAGGACTTGTGACACCTTAGAGACTTACCAATTTATTTGAGCATAAGCTTTTGTGAGCTACAGCTCACTTCATCGGATGCATTCCTCACAAAAACTTATGCTCAAATAAATTTGTTAGTCTCTAAGGTGCCACAGGTACTCCTTTTCTTTCAGAAAGGTATCCTGAATTTTGATTTGTAACAAAGTATCAGAACTCAACTTGTCTGGTTTCAGATTTCATGGGGAGAGTTTTGCTGTAACACTGACATAAAAAGGAACTTTTGAAACAGCTTTTTGGCAAGTGTTTGTTTTCTAATAAAAACTGGAATGAAATTCAACAGGGTTTTTAAAGACCTACTGTACCAGCACTCAGTCACAGGGAAACATTTTAAAAAGTCATGGGAGCTTTCTTTTAACATTAGGTTCAGATAAATGGAACCGACCTTTTTAAAAAAAGTAACTTTAAAAAAAATGAAATCCAGGAAAGCTCACTTATTCAGTTAAGGCAGACACAGTCTATGGGGGAAGACAGTCAACTCTGAGCACTTTTAGGTAAGTTCCAACCTATATTTAAGTGTGTATGATGAGAAGACGTTCTTTCATTCTAAAGAAGTGGCTGATTGAGTGTTAATACGCTAGACCCTGTTCCCCCTGAAGTTAGCAGTTAAATCCTCACTGACTTCAGTGAGAGCAGAAGCAAGCCAGTAAATAGCAATCAAAATCTTCTGTTTTTCCTGTTTTTGTTTTTTTTTTAAATCAGCCTTTTCACACAAACATGGCCACCTTCATGGCGTAACTGCAACCTTCCATCTCCCTAGAAATACTGCAATTTTTGCAGATTCCTCTTCAATTCTTTCCAAAAGCTCTGAAAAAAACAAAACCAAACATTTCAGTTTCACTCATTGCACTCACTGTGGCATGCCAGGAAATGCCCCAGCAGTACGGTGCTCTTTCCTGGCTGCTTTCAGCCCATAACGGTGAACACTCACTGACCATGCTGGCATAGCAGTTTTATTTAGCAGTGTATTGTGTGCTGTGGCTGTGCAGATGGGTGCTGTCCTCAGCTGGCTGGCTTTCCACTATGCCTAGCCTTCAGCTTGTGCTCAATTGCACAGTGCAAGATGCTGAAGCGAACTTGCGAAGTCCGTATCGCACTGCCAGAGCTCCTCTCATTCCAGAAGATATGTGCATACAAGGCTGGTTCAGAACAGCTGCAAAACCTGCAGCCCCAAGGAGTCCCAAGATCAAAGGCCCATGTCCAGGATTGCTTTTACCTGTAGATGGCCACCAAAGCTGAGTGAGTGTTATGGCAAGTCTCCCTCAGTTTTCTTTTCGTTCAGCCAATCACCAACTAGCGCTTTGTCTGGTAATTGCTCACTAAGACTCCAACTTGCTGGATGGATTGTTAAGAGTCTCTCCCCTTTCAGGGCAGTAAAGAGTCTAGTGAGCCTCTTTATACCAAAAGCAGCTGTGCAAGTTAATGGGGTTATAGCTCCCCCTGTTCGAGTTACACAGAGGGACTAGGCAGCAATATTCATTGTCTCCTTTACTTTTCACATTGTGCAAAAGGCTCCATGGCCAGAGGATAAGGAACAATGAAACTATGAAAGAATAAACCTTGCAGGAACACATCAGAAAACAACTTTATAGGATGACCATCTAATATTTTTATCTAACCCAAACATTTTCCTAAAATAAATAATGAAAGAAATCCATGACTTTGGGAAAACATCTGGATTCACAGTAAATTATGCCAAATTTGAAATGTGAGCTATTAATTTGCCAAACTCTGAGAAGTCATTCTTCCAGAAAACTTTTGGATGCAAATCAGCAACAAGTTCTATACGATCTCTGAGAGTTCAAATCTCAAAACAACCTAGAAGAGCTCTGTGATTAAAATGTCAAACTACTGCTTCAGCAAATGAAAAAAGATCTGGAGTATTTGGGGAAGTATGCAGTTTTTTGGTTGTGAAGAGCAGCACCGTCAAAAATGAACCTTTTGCCAAGGATATCTTTCTTGTTTCAAAATAGGTCTGTAATCATCCCAGGTAAAATCCTAGCAGGAATACAGAGGGTGGTGTTAGACTTTATACAGAATAATGAAAGGCCAAGAGTAAGTTCAGGGTGCCTGCTAGATTACTGGTAGCCTCTCATAGGAAAACAAATAGTCCAACTCTAGAGGAATGTTTAAAATATGGGAGATTGTTATGGAAAAATTAATGCAACAGTTACATACCCAGCAAAATAGACAGAGGACAAATAGATACTTCACTATTTGGTTACCATTTATTCAATACTCAAAGTACACTCACTTTCAGAGAAGCCCAGCAGCACCTGTCCAACTTCTCTGAATACACTAAGATTTGATAGATATGCCTGCTTTGTTAAATATGTATAATCAGAGGTTTCACCCAATTTAATAAAGTCCCTAGAAACAGCATGTCATGTCATTACATTGCTTCTTTGTACATTTCACCCTACCTTTGCTTCAGAGGTGCACTGTCTTAACTTTTTGTTCCTCTCCTGCAGTTCTTAGCTGCTATTTATTGCCAAAGTATGGATCCAGAATTTCTCCCCATACTCCCAGTTCTGGCTGCCCCAGCCAGGGTCACATTCTTTGGTCTTTATTTAAAAAAGATATTAAACTTTATAAAAAGATGGAAGTACCCAAAGGGTTACATGCTAAATACCAAAGCCACATCACACTTGCTGCCTCTCTCTGGCACAGGAGTCTGTCAGTGTTGCAACTGAAGGAGAGATTCAAATGGAGTTTTAGTGGCATTGGGTTTTGTTTTTTTTTTAATTTAAAAAATAAAACAAAACCAACCCAATTTATCTTAAACCAACAAACAGGATTTTACAAACCATGATTGCTGGTATAGGTCCTTAAAACGTTACATAATTACACAAAAATATTTACACACACACACACACAAATTCTCTTTTGCCTAATACCCTCGCACTGCTTTCATTAATTTTTATTTACACAACTGTATTCAGATTACATTCCCATCTTGTACAATCAGAGACAGTCAAGTTTCAGTGGAAACCCCTTATATTTCTTTAGTGATTTTGATTAAATCATATTTAAAAACCATTTCTGTGGGAAAAGGGCCCATTTTCCTTCAGAATAACTGTAAAGAAAAACTGGGGATAAAAACAGTGGTGATAGTAGCCACCTGACCCCCTTGTATAATTTGTTTAACTACCAGGGTTCCACCTAATATGACTGTACCGAGTTGAACATATATTTACATAGCTGGATTTTATTATCAAACCAAAAACTTCTTTCTTATGACACCACAACTGTTCCTCTTTAACATCTTCACAACTCTTACTTTTTAACATTTCCACAACTCCCAACTGTTTACTTCCCTTCAAATTCCCTCCAAACTCTAGCATTAATTTCTGCCAAAGCTACTTGTAACTCTTCACTCACTTTAAATCACTTACTTCTGAATTCAATTCTTTAAGGTGGTACATTTTGCCTGTAACCCCTGCGACACAGCTGCCTTACTCTGTGCTTCCTTTACTTTGGGATTATTTAAAAAGACAGTAAAACATTTGTCTCCATGGTCACCCATGGATCTTTTGCTCCAAAAATTTAAATGGAATCCAGCAGACTTCTGTCATGCTTTGTCCAAAAAATCTTTTCACTAAGTATCCAAAGTACCCTCCATTAAACTTCAGAAAACCGAAAGTGTGAGAGAGGTGGGTGGGGTAGAAAGCAACCGATTAACCCTGTGAGGTTAGTTTGAAGTACAGGCTCTCAGTTAAAACAGTTGAGAACCCTTACCCCTAGATTTTTATACCTGCTCTGGGAGAAGAGTGAGGGTTGTTACCTGTTCCTGCAAACCCTGAATTTGTTCCCCCAGTGTCTGTTTCTTTTGTTTGCACCTCAAGTGAGTTGCAGGAGTGCCTTTCTCTGTTGCAGTTAACTGCTTCCAAGCACCTCCATGAGCTAACTGGCTCACTATCTGCTTTTCACTTTGAAATATTTTGTTTCTTCATTCCCATACCACCAAGTCGCAGCTCCCCTCTCTTAAGATGGTCTGTTAACTCTGCTTCTGACTCCAAACCCTGTTTTGCAAAATTATCTTTAGCCACTCCTAACTCTAATTTACAATCCTCCAGTTGCCTTTGCTGGAGTAGCACTGAACTTGAAAGATTACTGGCAGCCTCCCATAATGCTGTCTTTACTTCAAACCTCTTACAAGTGGACTTAACTGCCTCCTTTCCCTGGAAGGCATCCTGTCCCCATGGGCACAGACCTCATTCTGCTACCCATTTACCAAGGAGGGTGGGCTCCTCAGCCAGCCCCATCCCTCTGGGTCCCCAACACCATCCCCATCTCCTTTTTAATCTCATCCCAGATTGATTCCATCTTGCAAGGCCCCACAACTACCATAATGAGAGTCTGCCATACCCCTCCAAACAGTTGCACAGACAGTTGGGGACTTACATGGCTGCTACTTACTGTCCAGCATGATGCATCCAAGTCACAGCACCAAGATGTTAGAGGGCTTTCCCTTCACCCTCTCCCCTGGTTCTTGTCATGCAGACAGAAAGCAGAAGACCAGAAGTCTGAAGAGCAGGCAATTCAATGTTTATTGGGGTTAGTTCCAAGCAAGCATATTCATAGCTGTACACACCAGCAGAGTCTGTTTCCTAGTGTTTTGTTCCCAGCTCTGACACCGCAGACCCTTTACCTCATATCCATCTTCCCAGCTCTGAGCCTTGCCTGTGTCCCCATTCCCATCTCCTCCTACCTGCAGTGCACGCCCCTAGTCACACCCCTTACAACTTACAGTCCTGTTCCATTTTTGAGAGTCATGAGTTGGGGTCTTCGTCCCATCGCTTTTGTACCCCATGGAGGGTAAGGAGTGAGGTTGTGTTCTGGCCAAGGCCAAGTCTTTCTTCGGCTTTTAGTGTTTCTTATGCCTTCCGCCCAGCCCTCCTTGCTCCTCCTAACTGGTTGCTTGACTTTGCCTTGAGATAAGGAGTTGAGGCAGTCTAAGTGTGCGGTCATATATTACATTCCCACCATGCCCAGAAACACTTTAGCTGTATCCCTTATCTTTTCCCATTGTACTAAAATCCCCATCTAGTTGTGGGAAATGCAACAGTCTCTTTGTTCATTGTTCTTCACACATATTAGTATAAGATAGGAGTATCAGAGCATCAAACCCAAAATTCTATCTCAGGCTGGCAAACAAGCCTATATACTAACAAAGAGGCTCTGGGTGGTGAAGATCCCAGTAAAGACACCCCCCACCCCCATCTCCCCTTTCAGCCAAGCCTGGTTCATGTTCAGCAATGATCCGGATACAAAATAGCAGGAACTTCCAATTTAAAAGACAAGTTAAAGTCAAATCTGAACGTTGTTCAGCTGTGCTCATCAAAATAGATCACAGTGCCATCTGCTCCTTGCCATTATAGTAACACAAAGGTAGTAATAGTAGTAGAAGAGTAGTAGTAATGGTTGCTTCAACCTGTTTCTCTTTGAGGCACTGTCTAAAAATCGGAGATGTTTAAAAAGAACGTGCACAGAAAGGAGACATCAGTTTTTCACGCTGGTGGTATGTGGACAAATAACGCTTGAGAACCACTGCACTAGTTCCTATAGTGTGTGTTAAGCAGAAAGTCAGACTAGGATCTCAGAGGTCCCTTCTGGCCTTAGAATCTATTAATCTATTGTACATGATTATTTACATACACACACATTTGTGCCACTTGTTTCTTCTATACAAGTGTTCTTGACACTCTAGCTTCTGTTAAACCAGAGCAGACAGAAACATAAATCCATTACTACATCAGAGTGCATTTTTGCACCTGTGATATTAATTACAATACACAGACTTATTATTAGTGTTTTTTGATTTACCCAAGTATGATTGCTTACTCAGTGCACACCTTCGGTTTCATAAAACTGTATTTTTGTATGTTATTTATGGAACTAATTATTTTCAAAACCACACAAAGCATATTCACTACATCATCCCTCATTTTGGAGAATTACCCAATTCTTTGCTTACCAACTTTTCAACTGCTAGATATATTAGCCCACCATATTATCTAAAGGCTAGAAATGAGATGAAAAATAGGGAATATTGACACACTGATGGTCGTTATTTTACAGATACAGAGAAAATGGCTGCATGTGGCTTTTTGAGAAACCATTCAAAATTGAGAGCATAAATTATGCTAAGGAATTTTTAAAATCACTTATTGCTTTCAGTGTATTCATCCATCTGTTTTTCATTATATTTGCTATTGATGTTTCTATGAGAAAATAGTAGTGGGAAAGAAAGAAGAATTATGCGGTCAGTGAAAAGTAGAGCATACCAGAATGACACAATGAGGGAAGCAAAGCTATTAATACAGAATGAATTTAGAAGATCCTAGCCCTCTATTCAAGGATTAAAGTAGTGCAGGGTGGATCCAGCTTTAAACATTTTCTACTACAATGTAGAGCTCCACAGTTGTTGGCATTAGTTTCCTTGGGAGTTCCATGCCATCATAAGGGGAATCTCTCTCGGTCTCCAATGATATTTCAGTAATGTTACTACAGTATTATGCAATAAGATGCACTTGTATATAAAAAAAACTAGTTCACATTTTTGTAATTCAACTGAGGAAAAAAGTCACTGATCTTAATTCAATTATTTATGTGCATGGATCATAAGCTATATAAAGTATGTGGATTATTACATGTACCTCTAATGCATTTAAAACATACATATATATTGAAAATATTGAATAGTACTAGACCCAAGACTGACCCCTGCAGGACCCACTAGATATGCTCTCCCAGTTCGACAGCAAACCATTGATAACTACTCTGAGTACAGTCTTTCAGACATCTGTTCACTCACCATATAATAATTTCACGTACACCACATTTTCCTAGTTTTCGTATTAGAATGTCATGTGGGACTGTGTCAAAAGCCTTACTAAAAATTACATACTGACTCCCTCCTATCCTCTAGGCCAGCAACCCTGTCAAAGAAGGAAATTAGGTTGGGTTGGCATGATTTGTTCTTGGCAAATCCATTTCTTGTAACCCTGTTATCCCCCAGATGCTTACAAATTGATTAATAATTTGTTCCAATATCTTTCCGGGTATCAAAGTTAGGCTGACTATAAATCCCCAGGTTCTCTTTTTCATTAAGCATTAAACTCCTCCATTTTCTTGGTGTCATTAGTCATTAGCCCTCTATTTAACCCTGGGGATTCCCCTGGGAAGTTGTCTGGGCAACCACACAAACTTTGGCTTGCTGTGAGTCCAGACTTCACCTTGTCTCCTTATCCTGGTCTCTGATCCCAGCCTGATTCCGACCCTGACTCTTGCCTCCTGATTCCAGCCTCGTACTACCTCTGACCTCCGGTCTCTGACCATGGCCTGACTGACTCTTGCTTACTGAACCTGGCTCTTGGGATTCCTCCAACTCCTACTCAGTGACATGCAGACCCCAGCCCATCTGTAACTGCTAGGTCAGACTGCCTATGCCCAGTCCCTTATACCAGCTATGCATGGGGCCCAGGCTTTAAAAAGCACGCAGGATCTGAGTGGCTGGTGAGACGTATGCAGCTGGGAGACAAGGGTGTTAGCCAGTAGAGAAAGGCAGGGAGGTAGGGTTGGGTTATTGTTTCCCCTTTCCTTAACTTGCAGGTACCCGACAAAGAAGAGACCACAGTGGGAGGAAAACAACAACAACAAGCTCCACTTCCTCTGCCTGCACCATGGGACTCCCACCAAACAGGCATCCTGACCCTGGAGGCTTCCACCCAGGCCCTGGTCTTGACTTGCTGGGAATATGGACTGCATGTTCCCACTGACGAAAGCCAGGCAGGGGGAACCACGTGGAGTGAGAAGCGTCTGTTGTTGGAGTTCCTCAGGAAACAGGTAAGAGAGCTGCAGGAGGAGAGGGCTCATCTGCATAACATCCAGCAGCACAAGACTTCGATAGGATGCACATGGAAACATCTGGGTTGAAGGACGCTAGCCGACTACAGATGAATACACTGGCATTAGAAGACAAAGGAAAACCAGCTGCTCTATGGGCAGAAGACTAGTTGCTGGCCACCTTGGCCAGTAGAGAGTGGTCCACCAGTCACCCAGGTCCCCCATCCATCTCTGTCAAGGACCAGTAGGCTGTACTGGCAACAGGAGGTGAAGAGCAAACCCCAGTTGCAGAGAAGGAGGGGTCATCTGTTCCTAAGACTTGGAGCCTCATGATCACTGCACGCAAGAGGAGGAGGCATAGGGTGCTGGTGCTTGGGGACTCCCTTTTGAAGGGCAATCGAGGCATCCATCTGCCAATTTGATGTGATGTCCCAGGAGATGTGCTGCCTGCCTTGAGCCTGCATCCAAGAGGTTACAGAAAGGTTGTTGAGGTTCATCAGTCTGCCTGACCACTACTCCATGGGGCTTATCCACATGGGCACTAATGATACTGCCATATAGGATGTCGAGCAGATCAGTAGTGACTACAGGGCTCTGGGAGTGAGGGAGAAGGAGTCAGGGGCTCAGGTGATGTTCTAGTCTGTCCTCCAGGTTGAAGGTAAGGGTCCAGGCAGGGACATGCACATCCTGGAGATTAATGCATGGCTGTGCAGATGGTATTGATGGAAGGGCTTCAGCTACCTCAACCATGGGATGCTGGTCCAGGAAGGATGTGTTTTGAAAAGACCTGGGGTCCACCTGACTAAGAAGGGGAAGAGCATCTTCTCATTGATTTACCAACCTAGTGAGGAGGGCTTTAAACTAGGTTCAAAGGGGACAGGTGACAAAGAGCCCACAGCTAAGCATAAAGAGAGACAACCTTAACAGAAGGCTAGATTTTGGGACGTAGGGGTAAGAGAAGGCAGCATGGAAAATTACAATAGGTTCAAAAGAGCAACAAGAGGGAAATCAGCGGGGGAGTCTGCTCAGCATCTTAGATGTCTATACACAAATGCAAGGAGTATGAGGAATAAACAGGAAGAAATTGAACTTAACTGTCATCACAGAGACTTGGTGGGACAAATCTCATGACTGGAATATTGGTATAGAGGAGCATAGCCTGTTTAGAAGGGCAGGCAGGAAAAAAAGGGAAGAAGGGGGTCACATTATACATCAACAATATATACACTTGTTCTGAGATCCAGAAGAAGGTGAAAGGCAGACCAGTTCAGAATCTCTGGGTAAAGATAAAAGGAGAAAAAATAAGGGTGACATTTAGTAGGGAACTACTGTAGACCACCAAATCAGAAAGACGCGCTGGATGAGGCATTTCTAGAACAAACAACAGAAATATCCAAAACACAAGATGTGGTTGTAATGGGAGACTTTAATTACCCAGGCAGACATCTGTTGGAAAAGTTATATGACAACACAACACCAAGTTTCCAATAAGTTCTTGGAATGCATTGGGGATAACTTTTTGTTCCAGAAAGGGAATGAAGCAACAAGGGAAACAGCCATTTTAGACTTGATTCTGACCAACAGCAAGAATTTGGTTGTGAATTTGAAGGTGGAAGGCAATTTGGGTAAAAGTGATCATAAAATGTTAGATTTCATTATTTTAAGGAAAGGAAGGAAAGAGAGCAGCAGAATAAGGACAATGGATTTTTTTAAAAAGAAGCAGACTTTGACAAACTCAAAACTGGCAGGTAAGGTCTGTTGGAAAAAAATCTAAGGGATAAAGGAGTTCAGGAGAGCTGGCTGTATCTCAAAGAGACAATATTAAAGGCACAACTGGCAAACTATCCTGATGCAAAGGAAAGATAGGAAGAACAGTAAGAGGCCAATATAGCTTTATCAGAAAGCCTTTAATGACCTGAAAATCAAAAAGGAATCCTATAAAAAGTGGAGATGGACAAATTGCTAAGGAGGAGTACAAAAGGATATAGCACATGTACATGGGGACAAAATCAGAAAGATGAAGGCACAAAAAAGGTACATCTAACATGGGACATAAAGAGCAATAAAAACACGTTCTTTAAACGCATTAGGAACAAGGGAAAGATGAAGGAAAGTGTAGGTCCTTTACTTAGCATAGAAGGCAAGCTAATAACCTATGATATCAAGAAAGCTGAGGTGTTTTAATGCCTAGTTTGCTTCAGTCTTCAATAAAAGGGATCATGGTGACTAGATACTCAATACAATTAATATTAACAACAAGGGGGAAGGAACGCAAACCAAAATAGGGAAAGAACAGGTTAAAGATAAGTTAGATGTATTCAAGTTGGCATGGCCTGATGAAATTCATTCTAGGGTACTTAATGAACTAGCTGAAGCAATCTCAGAATCATTATCTTTGAGAACTCCTGGAGGATGGGTGAGGTCCCAGAAGACTGGAGAAGGGAAAACATAGTAACTATGTTTAAAAAGGGGGGAAAAAGAGGACTCATGGAATTATAGACCAGACTAGTCAGCCTAACTTTGATACCTGGAAAGATACTGGAAGAAATTATTAAATCAATTTGTAAGCACCTAGAGGATAATACAGACGCTCCCTGACTTGCGCAATCGTTCTGTTCCGGAAAGCCTTGCGTAACTCGAATTTTGTGCAAGTCGGAAACATATACCCAAACGTTACGCAAAAAACACAAACGAAAAAACAAAAAAACATCCCCTCCTATTTCTAGCTTATGGAACTTTTTTTGTAAGTCTGAATTTCCATAAGTCAGGTCTTGCATAACCCAGGGAGCATCTGTAGGGTTATAAGGAGTAGCTAGCGTGGATTTGTCAAGAACAAACCATGCCAAACCAACCTAATTTCCTTCTTTGACAGGATTACTGGTGTAGTGGATGGGAGGAAGCAGTAGGTGTATCTTGATTTTAGTAAGGCTTTTTGACACAGTACTACATGACATTCTAATATGCAAACTAGGGAAATGTGGTCTAGATGAAATTACTATAAGATGAATGCACAACTCGTTGAAAGACTATATTCAAAGAGTAGTTAATGGTTTGCTGTCAGACTGGGAGGATGTATCTAGTGAGGTCTAACATTGGTCAGTACTGGGTCCAGTACTATTCAGTGTGTTTACTAATGACTTGAATAATGGAGTGGGGAGTACGCTTACAAAATGTATGGATGACACCAAACTGGGAGGGGTTGTAAGCACTTTTGGAGGACAGGATTAGAACTCAAAACAACCTTGAGAAATTGGAGAATTGGTCTGAAATCAACAAAATGAAATTAAAGATAGTTAAGTGCAAAGTACTACACATAAGAAGGAAAAATCAAATATACAACTCCAAAATGGGAATAGCTGGCTAGGTGCTGGTACCTCTGAAAAAGATGTGGGGATTTTAGTGGTCACAAGTTGAATATGAGTCAATAATGTGACACAGTTGGTAAAAGGCTAATATCATTCTGGGGTGTATTAACAGGAATGTCGTATGTAAGACATAGGAGATAACTGTCCTGATCTACTTAGCACTAGTGAGGCTGGCCTCAGCTAGAGTATTGTTTCCAAATCTGGGTGCCACTTTTTAGTAAAGATGTGGACAAACTGGAGAGTCCATAGGATAGCAACAAAAGTGCTAAAAGTTTAGAAAACCTGACCTAAGAAGAAAAGTTAAAAAACTGGATGTTTAATCTTAAGAAAAGACAACTGAGGGGGAACCTGATAACAGTCTTCAAAATGTTAAGGGCTGTTATAAAGAGGATAGTGATCAATTGTTCTCCATGTCCACTGAAGGTAGGACAAGAAATAATGGGCTTAATCTGCAGCAAGGAAGACGTAGGTTAGATGTAAGAAAAAACTCTTACTGTAAGGGTAGTTAAACTCTGGAATAGGCTTCCAAGGGAGCTTGTGGAATCCCCATCATTGGAAGTTTTTAAGAACAAGTTAGACAAACACCTGTTAGGGATCATCTAAGTTTACTTGGTCTTGTCAGCACAGGGGGCTGGACTTGGTGAGTTTGAGGTCCCTTCAAGGCCTACATTTCTGTGATCCATGAACAAAGGTCCATTTAACTGCTGGAGGACAAGAGGACCATGTCACAATAGGCATAGCCACCAGTTGCCCTACCCAGGCCATCTGGGTTGGGATTGGTCCCACTTCAAGATGTTGTTATAGACTGCGATGGGGTGTCCACCCCACACAGGACTGGAAGGAGTTAAGGATTTTAGGTAGGCCTATTGACTCCAAAGGCTGCACCTGAAGGGAGAGCCAGGGAACTAACAGCAAGCTGGTTCAGCTGGGCAGGAATAGGTGGGGCCTATAAAACCCGGTAACTGGCAACAGAGAAGGGCTGCTGCTGGGAAAGAGCAGTCACTCCCTGGGAAGAGGGAGGAGTGTTTAGAGGCTGCAGAGACTTGTAGGCTGCAGTCACTCCCTAGGAAGAGGATTGGAGCTGGTACACCCAGAGAAATCAGGGAAAGCAGAAGTGTAGGAAGCAGTCCAGGGAAGGAGCAGTGAGGGCTAGGAGAGGAAAGCCCAGACTGCTGGGTGTAGAGTCCCTGGACTGGAATCTAAAGTAGTGGGCTGACCTGGGTTCCCCTATCAGCCACCGAGGGCATGGCATAGACTGGCAAGGCTGTGAACAGGTAGACTGCCTAGGTCACTGTGGGAGAGAGAGAGAATTGAAGGACTGTATCCCCGAAGTGGGGAAATGCTGAGTAACCTAGCTGGAGGACTGAGTCACGAAGAGGACGCTGCAGTTCCAGGGATGAGAGGAGCTTCAGACCTGAGAGAGAGACAGTGCATCGGCGTGCAACCACAGAAAGGGACGTCGACCTTGAGAGCTAATCCCCACAGTGACAGGGAAGAGGCAGCAGACAAGTGGTGCATGGAGAACCCCGTGACACAGACTTTATTGATGCGGTGACAGAGGGGCTGAGGTAAAAGAACAGATGTTCGGGATCTCTTTCCTTTTGAAGACAAGGACCTGTTCCTGCTCTAGACAAAGAGAGAAGACATCCCAGGGACTATGAATTTACAGACAGGGCCTTCAGCCTACATGGTACAGCAGCCCTTTTCCAACACTTAATGCATAAGATCCTATGACCACATATCAATTATGTGGCTGCCTACTTAGAGAATGAAGTCATCTTCAGCCAGGACTGGGAGACACAGAGAAAGTCACAGTTGTTTTACATTCCTTAAAGGCTGCCAGACTGACAGTGAACCCAGTCAAATATGCTATCATCAAGAAAGAGACCCAATACCTAGGGTACTTCCTGGGAGATGGGGCAATCAGACCCATAATTGATAAAGTGCAGGCCTTGAGAGACTGTCCACACCCATGACCAAAAAACAGGTATGGGCTTTTTTAGGCCTAGCAAACTATTCTAGAAAATTGGTACTGATGTTTTCCACACTAGTGGCACGCCTTACAGAACTAAGGGCTCCAGCCCCTGAAAGGTACATCAGACTGCCAAATGCCCAAGTAGCTTTACAAAAAATTAAAGAGATTCTATGTAGTTAACTGGTTTTATGAACTCCAGACTTTGAGAGGCTCTTCATACTCCAGACATCATCACAGGGGTGATGCTGTCCCAAGAACATGACAAGGAGGAACATCAGGTGTGATACTTGAACTGCAAGTTACTTCCTCATGAACAAGCCTATGCGATATTCCAAAAGGAGTGTCTCACAATGAAGTAGGCCACTCAGACACTGTGCTACTATCAGCTAGGCAACTGCTGTGGATTAGTGACCAAACATGCTCTGCTGAAATGGCTGAACCATACGAAGGACACATATTGAAAGAGAGGAGGTCTGTCATGGGGTCTATACGCCCCATGTTGATTTGGCAGCCAAAGGGTTAAGGAAGCAAGGGTTAAGTTTGGCAGCCCAACTGCAGCTGAGAGGATAAAAGGGCTGCAAGGCAGGTGAGGGGGCAGCTGCTAGAGAAGCAGAGGTATTGTAGAGAGATGATCCCTCCAGCACACTGGTGAGACGCTACCAGAAAAATCAATACTCCAAAAAAGAGAGAAGCAGGACAAGAAGCTGGGGAAGTCTACAGAGAAGGAGCAGTAGCAAGTAGCTCAAGGAACTGATAAGGATGAGCTCTGGCTGTTCCAAACAAGAATCCTGAGCTGGAACCCAATGGATTGGGCAGGCCTAGGTTCCTCCTACCTACTCCATCCAAAGACTTTTGGAGAAGGAAGTCCTAAACCCAGGCCACAGAACTTCCAACTCCCCATTTTCCTGAAGTGGACAGTGACTATTAAGGATCTGGCCAGAGGGCTGGGTCACAACAAGGATTTAAATGCAGAGTTGGAACCAGATTGGTGTAGCTCCCCATGTCGCTGTGTGGGACCACGAATAGACAAATACCATTCTGTTTTTTAATCAGAATGTCATGTGGTATCAAGTCAAATAACTTACAGGTGTCTAAGCATATTACATCAACACTATTACCTTTATCAACGTAACTTGTAATCTCATAAAAAAAACATATCAAGTTAGTTTTTGACAGGATTTATTTTCCATAAACCCATGTTGACTGGCATTAGTTATGTTGCCCTGCTTTCATTCTTTATTCATTGAGTCCCATATCAGCTGCTCCATTATCTTGCCTAGGATCAATGTCAGACTGACAGGCCTATTGTTACCCAGGTCATCCTGTTCACCCTTTTTAAATACTAGCACAACATTAGCTTTCTTCCAGTCTTCTGGAACTTCCACAGTGTTCCAAGATTTACTGAAAGGCAACATTAATGGTTCAGCGAGCTCCATAGCCACCTGTTTTAAAACTCTTAGTAGCTACTCTTTAACATCCTCCTGAGATAACACACTTTCCATTCCACAGGTATCACCAAATGATGAGACTTCATCTGTTCCCCATTCCCCCAACTACAGAACAGAGATTCATTAAAAAGTTCTGCCTTTTCTACACAGTTACTGATAATTCTACCACTTTCATCTGGTAATGGACTGTCACAGGGTAGCTGGTCTCTGTGTTTCGACTGAGCCCAGCTCCCCTGAACTGGAGCTGCTTGAGCCTAATCCAGGCCTGGGCTACACCTGGGCCTATAAAGCATGAACTGCCCCACCCCACCCCCTCACTTAATTTTGCCTCCGTTTGCTCATCTAAAATGGGGATACTACTACTTGATTGACAGAGGCATTGTGCAGGTTAATTCATTAACATGTGTGGAGTGTGCTAATAGTCTTGGATGGAAGGCATTTTTAAAGCCCCAAATAGAATACTACATCACAGCATAAGATAACATGACAGCTCTTCACTAGACAGACAAGGTGGGAACGACATGGCTACAGCTACACTGCATACAACAGTTCTTCACTAGGACAGTGGCACAGCAGAAGCAGCTACACCAGCTGGAAGATAGGTTTATTCAGGAGGAAGACAGAATATGGGCACTTCAGTTCAAAACACAGCTATTTCATAAAACATGTTGATGTTTCCCAATTTTTAAATATAAATACCCCACCCCTCCCCCCAGGTCAGCGGCATTAGGGGAAAAGAAAAATGGTGGGGAGAGGAAGAAGAAAGAGATGTTTGGATTTGTGAGTGTTTCAGTGAAAAATCAGAAACACCATGTTCAATCCAAAAAAAAAAAAGTCTCCAGTGAAAACTTTTGACCAGCTTTGGATACCAGGGTGAGGAGCGTGGTGTGAGAACCTAAATGGAATAATAGATCCTGCCCCCACCTACAGCCTATGGTCATAAAGCTTGGCAGTTTGAGTAGACCTTTAAAGGCCTCTCCTTTGATGCCCCTGATGCTGAATACACTTCCCTGTGCTAAGGATTCCTTCCCTGGTCACTGAACCAGAGGTAGCACCCACCAAAGAAAGGAAGAGGCCATTAGGCGATGCAGTTCACATGGAGGTGCTACACCAAAAGTTGTGCTGCCTGGCACATTAAAGCATGTGTGGGCACACTTTAATAATCCACTGATAAGACGATTAAGTCTGCCTATGGGTTCTTTGAAGACTGCTCTTTTGCATTGCCAGTTTCTCCTTCTGAGAGCATTTCCTGTGTGTACGTCAGTGGTAGGGGGCACCAGTGAAACCTGCCTTTGAAATCTTTGAAGTAGCCACAGGAAATGCTTTCAGTAAGAGAAGCCAGCAGGTTTTTAAAGTTTTTCCTTGGGGCTTACCTGCAAGGCTGTCTTTACAAGTCAGCAGATTTCCTCCACTGAAGTTGTCATTAACCCAAATCATAGGTACTTCAAAGGCAAGACTCTGTGGTGGTGGCTGAAGCTGAAAGCAAAAGAGCTGGATCAGTAGAAATTGGAGGCTTTAGGAGCTTCATGATCTCAGAACCAACAGTGCTTTTAGAATTATAATCTGCATTAATAGTACTAAGCAAAAGAGGGAGAACATTGCAAGTGTTAAGTATCAGGGGGTAGCCATGTTAGTTTGTATCCACAAAAACAACAAGGAGTCTGGGGCACCTTAAAGACTAACAGATTTATTTGGGCATAAACTTTTGTGGGTAAAAAAACCACTTCTTCAGATGCACAAAGAAGTTCTCTCTCTAGTATTTTTGCTGGGCAGCTTGTGCCAGGCATTCTGTTGTTGAATAACAAGTTCTGATCTGTACACCTGCTGTGCTAATAACAGGACAGGTGGGAACTTGGGTTTACCCATTGAGTTAGGTTTTTGGTATGTTTAGTTTCTTACTGGAGATAAGGAAGAGAAACAAGCCGGTCATCTGCCCCCTCAACATGCTAGGAAAAAAACTGAGGTAGGGAAAAATTGAAAACATCTATTTATTCAGTGCAGGGGTTTGGGGAATAATATATTAGAAATTAACTCAGAAGGCTACAAAGCACAAGATACAACCAAGAGAATTATGTGATGGGATAGATATAGGGTGAACATAGGGTCATGACCCTTGAAAAAGGGGTAGTGTAGTAAGCCAAGCTGGATCAAAGCTTCACACTGCCATGGGAATTATCTTGCCGCCTTAACTGAGGCAAGTCCAGGTCAGGTGATGCATCTTACTCTCTCCCAGGAATTCATGTGTGTAATAGGAGACTGATACACAGGAGTGCTGCTAGGAGTAGACCAGTCTATCTGATCGGGCACAGGGTGACAGAAGTAATTACCTTAGTCACATGACACAGACAGTGTCCACAGTCAACAATCCAGAAGTTACTCATTAAAAAAATAATCAGACAATGGCAAGGAAGCATAATCAACTCAAGTTACTACCAGTTACTGTATCTAAACTGCAGTGGCTCTGAGCACCTAGCCACTTGTTCTCAAACAGTTCCATCTGCTGGGGCTTGTTTAGCCATTGAGGTGAATCTGAAACCTGGAGTTATACATGATATTCCTGCTGCTTTTCCATTGACAGTGTCTGGTGGGAAGTGTGTTACTGATGTCAGCGCAGGGGCACTAACTGCTGCATTCTGGAGGTCCCCAAGAAAGACAGTGGTTAGTTGCCTTTGTTCTACATGTAGGAAACTTATGACCTTGTGACAGCCACTTTGTTTAGAATCTTATAATTTGTCTGTGACAGAGGCCCCATTGGTGATTCATTATTGTGTTTCAGCAACTCCTATCAGGCCTGACAAACTCACTATACCTAACACATAGCTGTCATAGTATTTATATATAACAAATGTCATGTGCGGTATCAAATGAAAGCTGGTGACATGCTGGTCACTAATACCATTGTGAAATGCGTGTAATTAATGTTATCTGAGGTCTTATGGATATTTATTGATATTATGCTTTAAAGTCTGAAACCAAACACAGGGAGAAACAGGATTTCTTCCAGAGAGGAGGGGAGGTAGTTATCTCCCCCACCTCTAATGTAAATTTGGCATTGTGTGTCAAATACAATGGGAGTTACCTTTTCAAGTAAAGTAAGCAGGAAAAACAAATTAACCAGGGGGACGTGAAAGCAGCATGGCACCGGCACACTGGAGAAGTTAGCTGTATGTCTGCTTCCCTCTGAAAGGTCAATTACAGAGTTTCCTCTCTATGTCTGAGTCACAGCCCGCTTGTCTGGGCAGACAGATGCTGAATCAGCTCCTCTGTCCTGGGCATTCCCTCCCAGGTGATCAGCATGGGGACATTCATGTGTTAACAACATTACTTCCCCATTTTCCTTCTCTGGAGCCTCCTTTAGGACACATCTCTCTATGCTTTCTAGCATGGGGTCTGTGTGACCTTGCTCAACTGCAAAACTCTGGCAGTTAGCAGTTGAACAGCCTTTCCAGTGAATTCATTTGCAAATTGGATACTATTAATTTAGGCTTAAATAGAGACTGGGAGTGGCTAAGTCATTATGCAAGGTAGCCTATTTCCCCTTGTTTTTTTCTACCCCCCACCCCACGTTCTGGTTAAACTTGGATTTATGCTGGAAATGGCCCACCTTGATTATCATGCACATTGTAAGGAGAGTGGTCAGTTTGGATGAGCTATTGCCAGCAGGAGAGTGAGTTTGTGTGTTGAGGGGGGGGTGGTAAGAAAACCTGGATTTGTGCTGGAAATGGCACAACTTGATGATCACTTTAGATAAGCTATTACCAGCAGGAGAGTGGGGTGGGAGGAGGTATTGTTTCATGGTCTCTGTGTATATAATGTCTTCTGCAGTTTCCACAGTATGCATCCGATGAAGTGAGCTGTAGCTCACGAAAGCTCATGCTCAAATAAATTGGTTAGTCTCTAAGGTGCCACAAGTACTCCTTTTCTTTTTTCCAGTGACAGGCACTTACCCCCATTGGCTCTGTGGTGCTGGAGCCAGTCTCAAACTCCCGTCCCGACACACACACACACCCTACTGGAAGCGTGCTGCTTCTCCTTGCTGCAGAGGAGTCAGAGGGACCTTCATTCACTTCCTCAGCAGATACTAGGGTTTTATGATCTTTCTCTGGGATTTTAACACTATTATCCCTTTTGCTGCGAATTACTACACAGACGGCTTTAGTACAATGGAAAAAAATCATTTCCAACAAGCATGACAGCAGGGAGACCTATTACCCCCTCCACCAAGTGCTTCCAGGCCCTGCCACATTGCATGAATTTTAGCAAAAGGCACAGGAACCCTGGATCCACCTACTACAAGCTCTGCTGTGTCATCAGGTAACATGTCAGCTTGTTGAATTACACTCTGTTTAAGCAAAGAAATGTGTGCCCCTGAACATAAGAACAGCCATACTAGGTCAGACCAAAGGTCCATCAAGCCCAATATCCTGTCCTCGGACAGTGGCCAATGGCAGGTGCCTCAAAGGGAATGAACAGACAGGTTATCATCAAGTGATCAATGCCCTGTCACCCAATCCTAGCTTCTGACAGAGACTAGGGACACCATTCCTGCCCATCCTGGCTAATAGCCATTAATAGACCTATCTAGCTCCCTTTTGAACCCAGTTATAGTATTGGCCTTCACAACACCCTCTGGCAAGGAGTTCCAGAGGTTGACAGTCCGTTGCATGAAAAAATACTTTCTTGTGTTTGTTTTAAACCTGCTACCTATTAATTTCATTTGGTGGCCCCTTGTTTTTGTATTATGAGAAGGAGTAAACAACACTTCCTTCTTTACTTTCTCTATACCACCCATGATTTTATAGACCTCTATCATATCCCCCCTTAGGTGCCTCTATTTCAAGCTGAAAAGTCCCAGTCTTATTAATCTCTCCTCATATGGAAGCCATTCTATACCCCTAATAATTTTTGTTGCCCTTTTCTGAACCTTTTCCAATTCCAATATATCTTTTTTGAGATGGGGTGACCACATCTGCATGCAGTATTCAAGGTGTGGGCGTACCATGATTTATATAGAGGCAATATGATATTTTCTGTCTTATTATCTATCCCTTTCTTGAGGATTTCCAACATAGTTTGCTTTTTTGACTGCCGCTGCATATTGAGTGGATGATTTCAGAGAACCACCACAATGACTCCAAGATCTCTTTCTTTAGTGGTAACAGCTAATTTAGACCCCATCATTGTATATGTATACTTAGGATTATGTTTTCCAATGTGCATCACTTTGCATTTATCAACATTCAATTTCATCTGCCATTTTGTTGCCCTGTTACCCAGTTTTGTGAGATCCTTTTGTAGCTCTTCACAATCTGCCTGGGACTTAACTATCTTGAGTAGTTTTGTATTAACTGCAAATTTTGCCACCTCACTGTTTTCCCCTTTTTCCAGATCGTTTATGAATATGTTAAATAGGACTGGGCTGAATACAGATCCCTGGGGGACACCACTATTTACCTCTCTCCATTCTGAAAACTGACCATTTATTCCTACCCTTTGTTTCCTATCTTTTAGCCAGTTACCAATCCATGAGAGAACCTTCCCTCTTATTCCATGACTGCTTATTTTGCTTAAGAGCCTTTGGTGAGGGACCTTGTCAAAGGCTTTCTGAAAATCTAAATACACTATATCCACTAGATCTCCTTTGTCTGCATGCTTGTTGACCCCCCTCAAAGAATTCTAGTAGATTGGTGAGGCATGATGTCCCTTTACAAAAACCATGTTGACTATTTCCCAACAAATTATGTTCATCTATGTGTCTAACAATTTTGTTCTTTACCATAGTTTCAACCAATTTGCCTGGTACTGAAGTGAGGCTTGCTGGCCTGTAGTTGCCAGGGTCACCTCTGGAGCCCTTTTTAAAAATTGACATCACATTAGCTATCCTCCAGTCATTTGATACAGAAGCTGATTTAAATGATAGGTTACAGATGACAGTTAGTAGTCCTGCAATTTCACATTTGAGTTCCTTCAGAACTCTTGGGTGAATACTATCAGGTCCTGGAGACTTATTACTGTTTAGTTTACCAATTTGTTCCAAAACCTCCTCTAATGACACCTCAATTTGGGACAGTTCCTCAGATCTGTCACCCAAAAAGAATGGCTCAGTTTTGGGAATCTCCCTCACATCCTCAACAGTGAAGACCGATGCAAAGAATTATTTTAGTTTCTCCACAATGGCCTTATCGTCCTGTGAGTGCTCCTTTAGCATCTCGATCTTCCAGTAGCCCCACTTGTTGTTTAGCAGGCTTTCTGCTTCTGATGTATTTTAAAAAAAATTAGCTATTACTTTTGAAGCCTTTGGCTAGCTGTTCTTCAAATTCTTTTTTAGTCTTTCTAATTATATTTTTACACTTCATTTGCCAGAGTTTATGCTCTTTTTTATTTTCCTCGTTAGGATTTATCTTCCACTTTTTAGGGGATACCGTTTTGCCTCTCACTGCTTCTTTTACTTTGTTGTTTAACCACGGTGGCTCTTTTTTGGTTCTCTTACTATGTTTTTTAAATTGGGGTATACATTTAAGTTGAGCCTCTATTATGGTGTCTTTAAAAAGTTTCTACACAGCTTGCATTCCCTGTCATTCATTTTAACTGTCTCAACATGTCCCTTATCTGGCTCTTGAGAGCCATCCCCTACAAAACCAATATTGTTAATTTCAGGTGTAGAACCAATCTCTACAAAACTCGCCAGGTAAGATAGTCCTGCACCAGAGGTGTCTGGATTAATAGCTGAATTTACATGAGCAGGTTGGGGCTTGGTTTCCTTTAATTTAGGGCAGTGATTTCTCAGATGTTCAGTGGAGTTACACTTTAACACCTTTTAGTCTCCTCATCCCCTTCAGGAGAGAAACTACCAGGAGAAGAGGACTTTGGAAAGGTGAGTGCCTAGCCTCCCAGCCTCTTACCTTCTTCCCAGGAGAAAAACGGGGACCCTGCTTTCCATCAGGTTTAAATGCCTCTTTCTGTGATTTATTCTTGATACATAACTGGGTCTGCTCAGAGGCATCTGCTAGAGCAGCCGTTTCTTCCACAGATGCCACAGTTTTATCCCAGAGACGCAGTTTTACATCATCTTTACATATACTCAAGAAATGTTTCTGACCAATGAGATCATCACTTGGTCAACATTTTCAATACCTTTCCCCTTAACCCACTTCCTTATCAGGGCATTCATCCTCAGAGCTGTCCCTAGGGGACGGCGAATTGGGGCAACCGCTCCAGGCCCCACGCTTTGTGGGGGTCTCACAGGCTGGCGCAATTGGCCGGTGCCACATGGGCGGTAGGTGAATGGCTGGCTGGGGGAGGCTACTCCCAGCCCCGCCCCTTCCACCCAAGGGAGAGCGCGCGGGGGGTGTGGGGGAGAGAGCATGTGGCAGCACTGCTGCAGCCTCCCTAGCCCTGGGAAGGCGGGCAGCATCCCCCCCCAGGGAGGGGAGGGAGGAGTGTGGGCAGGGCCATGCCTGGCTGTTTGGAGAGTCACTGCCTCCCCTACCCGCGCCCCCACCAGTCGGTCCTGGAAGTGACATCACTTTCACCCCAGACCCCACACCTACCATTACTCAGACCCACATTTCTCTTTAGATTTCTAAATTTTACCCTGTACACATCAGGAGTAACTTGGAGCATTTTCAAAACAGTGTCTTTAAATTTAGTATATTCTAAAGCAGCCTGAATTGGCATTCCATTAAATATATTTTGAACGTTACCAGTCAGTTTTGGAACCAGGGTGGGGACCTTCTTGTTATCAGGAATTTCATGGACTTCACATAGCCTCTCAAAAGTGGTGAAATAATCCAGGATACAGTCTGACTCTTGGTATGTGGGACACAGTTGTTTCCCAGTTAGAAACTTTTGGAGTTATGGGAATTGTTGGGGTTGGAGGCTCTGCTTTTTTATCAGATCCAGTTGGCATTTACGTTTTCTCTCCTTCTCTTATCCTCTTTGGTTTTCAGCTCCATGGCCCTCCTGAGTGAGGCTTCTTCACTGGCAGCCTGCCCACCCCTTCTCCTTCATCTCCAACTCTTTCATTTTTATTCTAATTTATGCTTCTTCCATCTGGTGTTGGTGATTTTTCCTCTTTCTTCTGCTTCTAACTGGAAGATGTCTAACTTTGTAACTGTTGCTCTAACTCATATCTATGCTTTTTCTGCTCCTTTCCCCCTTTCTCAAAATAAAGAAACAGAAAGTAACTTTTTTTGACTGTTTTCAGCCACCACACTTAAAATCACTAAACCAGTGTATGAAGTGCAAGTCTTACTCAAGACAACAAACTGTGCCTTTCACCCTGCTCACTGCACCATTGTAACATCCTCTAGGGTATAGTCTGGACTCTGGGACTCTTGTGCCCCCTTTAACTCTCCAGCCCAGGCTCTCTCCTTCACTGCTACACTAGTGAACAGCAAACCTCTCCAGACTCTGTTCACTCAGCCATCAGCATGCAGAGGCACAGCCAGAAAAGTACATGAACGCTCTCCCCAGACACTCATGAACTATATACAGGGAGACACCAGCAATTCCCCATCGCCCCGCCCCAGCCTTGCACCCCAGAAGTGTGCATTTTACACTGCTCAAGACCTTCTTGAGCAATGTAAGGTCATTAATTAATTTGCCACTCCAGCAAAGGATAGTGGACATACACCCGCCTTTGTAACCTGAGTATGCTCCTCAAACTTCAATCAAAACCACATTGGCTTAGATAAAACATTAGAATAAGTTTATTAATTACAGAAACATAGGTTAAGTGATTTATAAGTGGTATAGGCACAAACCTTCAGAATTGGTTACACAAAGAAATAAAAGATAAAAATCAGTCTAATTCCTGAACTTTATCAAGCTAAGTCAAATTTGAAGTGATAAGGTTTCTCTTACCCAAAAACTTACAGCAGTCTGTGCTAATGGAAACCTTTTCCAGTTCAGGCCACTCCTCCCAGTTCAAATGTTTCTGTGTCTTCCAAGAGACCTTGTTGCCTTCAGTGTAGTTGGGGGAGGAGAGGTCAGGTGGTAATGTCACTGTCCCTTATTTTATACTCTCTTCCAGGTGCTGAAAAAATTCTTGCTGTGTCAGGCGGGTTAGGCAGCACCAGGGGGTATGGGCTTGAGCAAATGTCTTTCATGTGAATTGTAAATCTCTCATTTTCAAGTCCCCTGCTGGCAAATGGTCGGTGATGGTTGCTTAACACCTGACTGGGTGTTGGTCCCCCACCCCCTTTGTTGCCACTGAAGAGCCAGTCTGTGGGCATTTCCCAGACTCACAACGTTTCAATAACAAACATAGCAAAATCTCATAACTTCATATACAATGATACTGTCCTGTTAAAATGTGTGTAATCTGTTGACCATTATGACTTTTCCAATGATACCTCACAAGGCATACTTTGTGCAAAACATATCATATAACAGTGGTGAATATGGGAATTTTAGGGTGCTATTTTGAGGTACAGTGAATCATAAAGTAAACAATGGCAGAGGTTCTGAGGAGGTGGCTAACAGATTGGAGCAACAGGGAGCTGACACCCAGGTTAGCACCAGCAAATCTCTCTCTCTTTCTCACTGAGCGAGGCAGGGTGTGGAGGTGTAACAAGGTGACTCACAGTCATGCATACCCTGAGAAAGCTTCATAGTCTTCCACTGGAAATGGAGTTAACAACTCGTTCCAGTAGCTACTGTTAAAATTTTGACTTTAGCTGGGGTTCTGAGGAAGCGTGCATGCCTATTTCAGAGCTTCGGCAGCCTGGGCAATACTGGTGCAATAGCAGAAGATCTGGAGTAGAAGCTGAAGGCATTGGTGGCAAAAGGGAGTGCTAACAGCAGGTGGAAGACTTGGAGAAGACAGCTGTCTTCTGGTTTGACTACTAGCAAGCTCTGCTAACTCTGAACTGGATTGTGCGGGCAGGGCCCAAGAGCGACATGGTGAAGCAGGAGGTGCAGAAAGAAGTCACCTTCATTTCATTTCAGACACTTGGTAGGGCAATAAAAGGGCTACTGCCTTTCAAAAGAGCCTTTATGTTTATGGGCATTAGGAGCAACACCTCCCCTCTTCCTGTAATTAAAAGCCCTTCAAAGGCTATTTGTGCCCCTTTCCAAGCCTGATCAGTGGTGATCTCTATAGCCTACCTGAAGAAATTAGAGCACAGCAGACCAACAGTTGAAAGATGATCACATTTAGAGAGTAGCATGGCCAAATGGATATTGCACTACAGTGGGAATCCCACTGACCTACTGCATGATGTTGAGCAAGTGTTGTAGAGCAGAACACAGATGGTCAGGTCTAGTGGTCACAGCAGGAGCCAGGACCTTGAGCTCAGAAATTAAGACAGACTTGGGAGTCAAGCCTAGGGGAGAGTCAGAAACAGGCATCAAGCCAAGAGTTGGAGCCAGAAGCCAGGAATGGGGCATAGAAGCAGGGATCTGGAACAAAGCAGGAGGGCAGGAATAAGGCAGCGTTCACAAGTCAGGTGAGAAGGTGGAGTCCAATGCAGCAGCCAACCAAGAATTCACCTTGTTGCTCAGACAACTTTGTGTGCCTTGTTCTGGCTCAGACTCACTATTTATGCCAATCAGAGCGGCCAGACATCTCCTCCAATTGGGAGCTTTGTGGGCAGTGCCTGTGCTGAGCTAGGGTTCACCAGCCACACTCCCTAATGGTACCAGTGAGCTGTCAGCTGGTGGATGCAGCCTGACGATTGCCTAGGGACCCAGGCTCAAGACCCATGATCCCTCACACCAAGGGCAAGTCACTTTGTTTCTCTCCCCCCCATTCTTTATTGTTCTTATTTAGACTATAAGCTCTGCAGGGTTGGGACTGTCAGACTGTATGAAAACCTAGTATAATGCAATGCCTCTGTTACTGGAATACAAAGAAGCCAGCAAGGAGGTGAAAATGAAGCCATGTGGTAAGCACCTCCCATTTGGACAAGGCTCTCCTACTCATGCTGCAGCAGAACTAAGCTGTGACTCTGCCGGATCTGCAGTAACCCCTCTTCAGGCAGCATTGCCAAGCCTGCAGTCCCTGGGGGACCCTGGCTCCTATCATACCAGGCACAGTGATACATTTACTGCTCAGGATTTCGTACTGTGTGGCAGGAGGTGGTAACTGCTTTGCAAGGAAGCAGGATGGCCATTTCTACATGCAGGGTTTCTGTGACATTCCTCCAGTGTGGCTTTAGTGCATCTCCCTTTCACTGCTAGCAACAGTGGGAGTGCAGCACGCACCATCAGCCAGTGTTTTTCAATCCTACCTAAACCTGCTCAGAACAGGCTAGTCCATACTAGCTCTTCAGTGCTACGAACAGCAGAGAAAGAACTTCAGTGACACCTCAGTGTCTCCTTTTCCTCATAACCCTGGGTGGGGCACATTTCTGTTATGCAGGAGAAGGGGGGAGCAAACAAACTTTAATTCACAATTTCCCCAATTTACACCCCACCCCCCAAAGGCACTAGTTGTGGACACATTTCCTATTTTCCCCTTCTTTTTTGCCTGGGTACACAACAGAAACACTGCTCCATTGCTGAAAAAGTTGGGTCAGATAAGATGGGCTAGGAAGTGATCAAGGGTATGACTACACTGCAGACTATGCCCAGTCCCCGGGGACCTGGCTTGAGGACTTGGTGTTTCCAATGCTTGAGCGTCCACACTGCTATGTAAGCCTGGGCTTAATTGCTGAACCCAGGTGTCTCAGCTGTGCTAATGCATCCATATTGCACACATTGACTCAGGTCTGCAGCTTGACCTCCATCTCCATTGCAAAAAAATGACAGGGCTGGGACCAGAGTCTCAGCAGGCTTCGGGCTCTGACCCACCCTCCAGCAGGGTCCCAGGACCTGGGTCCTGAGTATCTGCTGACCGAGTGTCTGAACAGAAGGGGGGCCTGAGACTGAAACCCAAGTCAGATCTTGGGCTTACTGTGCAGTGTAATTGTGACACTCCTCAGGGCACCCAGGGTAGCGAGGCTCCTTCTTGCCACCTACCTCCAGCATGAGGAAGTCTTGCCTGTGTCAGCTGGGTGTTGGCTCCCTGACACAACCAGTTAATCAGCCATGTAAGCACTCTCCTCTGGATTATACCAGCCCTGCTGGTTGCAATAGATGTATCCCAGCCCCCAAGTCCCTTTAAAGTGTCCCCCTATAATATCCAGCCCTGGTCAATGGATACCTAGAGAAATCCTAGATTCACCATTCCCAGAGAAGGAGCGTACCCCACTTCACCAGTTTTACTTCAGCACACTGTTGCTGTATTGCATACACCACTTGAGTTCAACTGTAGTAAAACAAAAGGAAGCTTATTTAAGAAAGAACAGAGATTCAAATAGAAACAAGGGTGAGTGATGGAAACAAATGGTTACATACAAAACAAAATCATAGCACATGAACGAGGGCCTACACTTAAGTTTGCTTTAGTAGATAGGAAAGGTGATTCTCACCCCAACTTTTAGTCTTTTGCAATGTTTGCTAGCCCTGAGGAGTCAGCACCCACTCTTTCATAAAAAGAACAAGGAGTCTGGTGGCACCTAAAAGACTAACAGATTTATTTGGGCATAAACTTTTGTGGTAAAACACCACTTCTTCAGATGCATGGAGTGAAAGTTACAGATGTAGACAAAAATATACTGACACATGAAAGGAAGGGAGTTACCTCACTAGTGGAGAACCAGTGTTGACAGGGCCAATTCAATCAGGGTGGATGTAGTCCACTCCCACCAATAGATGAGGAGGTGTCAAATCCAGGAGAGGCAAAGCTGCTTCTGTAATGAGCCATAGAATCATAGAATATCAGAGTTGGAAGGGACCTCTGGAGGTCATCTACTCCAACCCTCTGCCCAGAGCAGGACCAATCCCCAACTAAATCATCCCAGCCAGGGCTTTGTCAAGCCTGACCTTAAAAACTTCAAAGGAAGGGGATTCCACCACCTCCCTAGGTAACGCATTCAAGTGTTTCACCACCCTCCTAGTGAAAAAGTTTTCCTAATATCCAACCTAAATCTCCCCCACTGCAACTTGAGACCATTACTCCTTGTCCTGTCATCTGCTATCACTGAGAATAGTCTAGATCCATCCTCTTTGGATCCACCTTTCAGGTAGTTAAAAGCAGCTATCAAATCCCCCCTCATTCTTCTCTTCCGTAGACTAAACAATCCCAATTCCCTCAGCCTCTCCTCATAAGTCATGTGTTCCAGACCCCTAATCATTTTTGACAGGTTTCAGAGTAAAAGCTGTGTTAGTCTGTATTCGCAAAAAGAAAAGGAGTACTTGTGACACCTTAGAGACTAACCAATTTATTTGAGCATAAGCTTTCATGAGCTACAGCTCACTTCATCGGATGCATACTGTGGAAATCATTTTTGTTGCCCTTCGCTGGACTCTCTCCAATTTTTCCGCATCCTTCTTGTAGTGTGGGGCCCAAAACTGGACACAGTACTCCAGATGAGGCCTCATCAATGTCGAATAGAGGGGAACAATCACATCCCCCAATCTGCTGGCAATGCCCCTACTTATAAACCCCAAAATGCCATTGGCCTTCTTGGCAACAAGGGCACACTGTTGACTCATATCCAGCTTCTCGTCCACTGTCACCTCTCGGTCCTTCTCTGCAGAACTGCTGCCTAGCCATTCGGTCCCTAATCTGTAGCGGTGCATTGGATTCTTCCGTCCTAAGTGCAGGACTCTGCACTTGTCCTTGTTGAACCTCATCAGATTTCTTTTGGCCCAATCCTCCAATTTGTCTAGGTCCCTCCGTATCCTATCCCTACCCTCCAGCGTATCTACCTCTCCTCCCAGTTTAGTGTCATCCACAAACTTGCTGAGGGTGCAAACCACACCATCCTCCAGATCATTAATGAAGATACTGAACAAAACCAGCCCCAGGACGGACCCTTGGGGCACTCCGCTAGATATCGGCTGCCAACTAGACATGGAGCCATTGATCACTCTTAGTTGAGCCTGACAATCTAGCCAACTTTCTACCCACCTTGTAGTGCATCCATCCAGCCTATACTTCTTTAACTTGCTGACAAGAATACTCTGGGAAACCGTGTCAAAAGCTTTGCTAAAGTCAAGGAATAACACGTCCACTGCTTTCCCTTCATCACAGAACCAGTTATCTCATCATAGAAGGCAATTAGATTAGTCAGGCATGACTTTCCCTTGGTGAATCCACGCTGACTGTTCCCGATCACTTTCCTCTCCTCTAAGTGCTTCAGAATTGATTCCTTGAGGACTTGCTCCATGATATTTCCGGGGACTGAGGTGAGGCTGACTGGCCTGTAGTTCCCAGGATCCTCCTTCTTCCCTTTTTTAAAGATTGGCACTACATTAGCCTTTTTCCAGTCTTCCGGGACTTCCCCGGATCGCCATGAGTTTTCAAAGATAATGGTTAATGGCTCTGCAATCACATCCGCCAATTCCTTTAGCACTCTCGGATGCAACGCATCCGGCCCCATGGACTTGTGCACGTCCAGCTTTTCTAAATAGTCCCGAACCACTTCTTTCTTCACAGAGGGCTGGCTACCTCCTCCCCATGCTGTGCTGCCCAGTGCAGTAGTCTGGGAGCTGACCTTGTTCGTGAAGACAGCGGCAAAAAAAGCATTGAGTACATTAGCATTTTCCACATCCTCTGTCACTAGGTTGCCTCCCTCATTCAGTAAGGGGCCCATACTTTCCTTGACTTTCTTCTTGTTGCTAACATACCTGAAGAAACCCTTCTTGTTACTCTTAACATCTCTCGCTAGCTGCAACTCCAGGTGTGATTTGGCCTTCCTGATTTCACTCCTACATGCCCGAGCAATATTTTTATACTCTTCCCTGGTCATTTGTTCAATCTTCCACTTCTTGTGAGCCTCTTTTTTGTGTTTAAGATTAGAAAGGATTTCACTGTTAAACCAAACTGGTCACCTGCCATATTTACTATTCTTTCTACACTTCGGGATGGTTTGTCCCTGTAACCACAATAAGGATTCTTTAAAATACAGCCAGCTCTCCTGGACTCCTTTCCCCCTCATGTTATTCTCCCAGGGGATCCTGCCCATCAGTTCCCTGAGGGAGTCAAAGACTGCTTTTCTGAAGTCCAGGGTCTGTATTCTGCTGCTTTCCTTTCTTCCTTGTGTCATGATCGACCATCTCATGGTCATTGCCTCCCAGGTTCCCATCCACTTTTGCTTCCCCTACTAATTCTTCCCGGTTTGTGAGCAGCAGGTCAAGAAGAGCTCTGCCCCTAGTTGGTTCCTCCAGCACTTGCACCAGGAAATTGTCCCCTACACGTTCCAAAAACTTCCTGGATTGTCTGTGCACTGCTGTATTGCTCTCCCAGCAGATATCAGGATGATTGAAGTCGCCCATGAGAACCAGGGCGTGCGATCTAGTAGCTTCAGCGAGTTGCCGGAAGAAAGTCTCATCCACCTCATCCCCCTGGTCCGGTGGTCTATAGCAGACTCCCACCATGACATCACCCTTGTTGCTCACCCTTCTAAACTTAACCCAGAGACTCAGGTTTTTCTGCAGTTTCATACTTGAGCTCTGAGCAGTCATACTGCTGCCTTACATACAGTGCAACTCCCCCACCTTTTCTGGCCTCCCTGTCCTTCCTGAACAGTTTATACCCATCCATGACAGTACTCCAGTCATGCGAGTTATCCCACCAAGTCTTTGTTATTCCAATCACATCATAATTCCTTGACTTTGCCAGGACCTCCAGTTCTCCCTGCTTGTTTCCCAGGCTTTGTGCATTTGTATATAGGCACTTGAGGTAACCCGCTGATCGCCCCTCATTCTCAGTATGAGGCAGGAGCCCTCCCCTCTCACACTCTCCTGCTTGTGCTTCCTCCCAGTGTCCGGCTTCCTCACTTACCTCAGGGCTTTGGTCTCCTTCCCGTGGTGAACCTAGTTTAAAGCCCTCCTCACTAGGTTAGCCAGCCTGCTCGCGATGATGCTCTTCCCTCTCTTCGTTAGGTGGAGCCCATCTCTGCCTAGCACTCCTCCTTCTTGGAACACCATCCCATGGTCAAAGAATCCAAAGTCTTCTCTCTGACACGACCTGCGTAGCCATTCATTGACTTCCACGATTCGACGATCCCTACCCCGGCCTTTTTCTTCCACGGGGAGGATGGACGAGAACACCACTTGCGCCTCATACTCCTTTATCCTCCGTCCCAGAGCCACCTAGTCTGCAGTGATCCGCTCAAGGTCATTCTTGGCAGTATCATTGGTGCCCACGTGGAAAAGCAGGAAGGGGTAGCGATCCGAGGGCTTGATGAGTCTCGGCAGTCTCTCCGTCACATCGCGAATCTTAGCCCCTGGCAAGCAGCAGACTTCTCTGTTTTCCCGGTCAGGGCGGCAGATAGATGACTCAGTCCCCTTGAGGAGAGAGTCCGCGACCACTACCACCCGCCTCCTTCTCTTGGGAGTGGTGGTCGTGGAACCCCCAACCTTAGGACAGTGCATCTCATGCCTTACAACTGGCGGAGTCTCCTTCTGCTCCCTTCCCCCAGACGTATCATCTGGGCCACTCCCCGCAATGGTATCTGTGGGGAGAACATGAAAACGGTTACTTCCCTGTATCTGCGTTGCTGGTACATGGACGTTCCCCCTTCTTCTTCTGGAGGTCACATGTTGCCAGATTTCTTCACTGGCCTCCTGTCCCCGCTGTACAGCCTGCTCTGAATCTTCAGAACCTTGTGCCCGTAGAAGCATATCCTGACGTCTGTCCAGGAAATCTTCAGATTCTCATATGCAAAGCAGGGTCGATACCTATTACTCCAGACCTTCAACCTTCTCTTCCAATATGGAAACCAATTTGCATTTTGTACACACAAAGTTGCTTCTGTCCTGTGGAAGAAAGACAAACATGGCACATCCAGTGCAGGTCACAACAGCTGAACACCCCCCATCCATATTACCTTCCTACTACGAGCTTCCTCAGGAGATGCAGTAATTACTCAGAGAAGCCGTCAGGGTGTAAGCCTCAGTGGGCTCACCCCAGGCGAACTCCCAGGCAAACTCCTGCTGTTTGCTGCTCAGCTGGTTCCCCGCTGCTCAGCTGGTTCACAGAGCACCGGCTTTTTTAAACAGTCAGGCTCACCTGAAACAAAACACTGCCAACTCCTGCCCTTTTCAGCCAACCAATCAAGCACTTGCTCAAACTTTCCAGCTGCCCTCACTACAAATACTCCAATCCTCTCAACAAACACACACTCAGATACCCAGATACTCGCCAGCCACTCCCAGTCCCTATTCAAGCCCAAATTAATGGTGTTAAATATGCCCAAATGAATTTTAGTTCTGCTGTTTCTCTTTGAAGTCTGTTTCTGAAGTTTTTTTGTTCAAGTATAGCTACTTTTAAATCTGTTGTAGAATGTCCAGGAAGATTGAAGTGTTCTCCTACTGGCTTTTGTATGTTACCATTCCTGATGTCCGATTTGTGTCCATTTATTCTTTTATGTAGGGACTGTCCAGTTTGGCCAATGTACATGGCAGAGGGGCATTGCTGGCACATGATGGCATATATAACATTAGTAGACATGCAGCTGAATAAGCCTCTGATGGTGTGGCTGATGTGGTTGGGTCCTTTGATGGTGTCACTAGAATAGATATGGGGACAGAGTAGGCAATGAGGTTTGCTATAGGGATTGGTTCCTGGGTTAGTGTTTCTGTGGTGTGGTGTGCAGTTGCTGGTGAGTATTTGCTTCAGGTTGGGGGGCTGTCTGTAAGCGAGGACTGGCCTGCTTCTTTCATGAAGCCCTCTTGCTGTTTGAAGGTACCGCCTCACTGAATGGAACCTGAAAGTCTCTCCCCAGTCTCCACCCTGTACTATACTGATGGAGTCTTTTGTCTTTATTCATATAGAGGACAAGCCCCTCACTGTCATATGGTTCCTTTTCACTCCCAGATGGTTTTGATGTTTAGAGTTTGTCCTTGATGGTTTTCCATTGATATTTTTGGGTTGTTACAAGATAGACAATTGAGCAACACCATATTTAATCCACTAGCCAGAAAGGGGTGACAACTCCCATTTGAATGGGCCATCACCCAGACACAGGATTCCTTGTACCTCGTTTTCACTCCAGGACCATACAAGCATGGTTTTCAATATAGTTACATTATTCCTTAAAGATTACTCATCATCACTGTGAGAAGTGTGTATCAGTAAGTTACATGCTTTCAGTAGAGACAGCACATATTACCCTATGGATAAATACCAGGAAAGCAGTGTTAGGTGTTGTGAGTTTGTCAGGTCTGAGTCAGGATTTGCTCATAATGAATACGGAGCCCTTTGCCAATTGGCACAAATAGGGCTCTGACTGTAATGCAGTGTGCAGAGTAGCGCAGTGTAGACAGTGTTGACTCAAGTCTTGCAGTCAGACGGCCAAATTAAAAGGCTTTGCAGGAGACCCCAGAGTTACATGAACCACCACTGATACACTCCTTGCTTCCGGCTACTGCTAACCATTGCCAAGATTTAGGAGTCTTATGATTGGTCCCTAATCTTACTTTTGTTTAAAAGGAGATTTGAGCAGAACGGTGTGAAGTTTGGCAGTTTTGTTTCATGGGGTTCAGAGCACATAGGTAGGTTGATTCTTCCACATTGGTTCACCTGGTTGTGTCTCAGTCACGCAAGACTAATTTTGCATGACTTATAAATAGAACCATAAGTCAGTCCAGGCTCACTTGAAACCGGGCCTATGTGCACTGTGGCTGGGTTTGGGAACCTTAACAGACCCTTCAACAGGCCTGGTCTGTGATTTTGATTTTGATTAGATACAAAACCAGAAGTCAGGCATGGTATGTAGGCAAGTAATTTACATGGGTCTAGAGCTAAATGTCTGGTCTATGCTTAGAAGTTTTGGCAACATAGTGTCAGTTAGGAATGTGAAGGGGGGAAAAAGTCACAATCTTAACTGACAGTTATGCGAGCAAAGCCCGAGTGTAAACACAGTTATAACCAGCAAATAAGTCCTTTTGACAGTATAGCCTTAAAAAAAACCCCACACACCACACAGGAAACTGGTTTAAGCCATACCACCTGCAAGAGGACTCTTGCTGGTATAATATCTTCACTATACTAGCAAACTGTTGGCAGCATAGACCAGGCCACAGCCTGGGCTTATTCTCCCCTTTTCTCAGGAGCCATTTGATACTGAGACTCTGGATAGTCAATAAGGATAATGCAGAACGTGGAGGAAGAGTACAATGGATCAGGGAAGGTAGCTCTTTCTCCTCTTGACCTGTTACCATTTGCATTCATATGACTGTAGCTGGAGGCTCCAGTCAGAACCAAGAGGGCTCCACTGTGCTAGCTATTGTACAGATATGGTGCCTGATTCCACCCTCACACCAGTTTTACTCCAAAGTAACTCTACTGAGGTCAGTGGCAGCGCCCCCAGTTTATACTGGTGTAAGTAAAAGCAGAATAGTCTGTCAAGGCTAAATCCCCACTCTGGCGCTTTGAGAACAGAAGGTGGGGACCCACAAGGATTCTAAAAATTAATATGGGCCACTCCAGGCTTGTATTAAACTCCCAAGCTTACAGCTTTTCTCTGACCTTGGCTTAGTAAACGCTGCTACCATCCCAGTGCAAAACCCCCCGCAATGCTTGGATCCAGGAAGGAACACTTGGGAATTCCTCCCTATGGGGTACCCTCAAACCCTTTTACCCCCCTCCAGGGAAGAGCTGAGAAAAAAACAACAAAGGAAATTAGCTGTAGCCACCAGCTAATCAAACAGTATATGCACAAACCTCTTGGACACCAAAAATCTAATCCTATTCTTTGAAAAGGTAAATTTTATTAAAAACAAAAAGGAAGAAAATACATCTGGAACTTATGCTTATGCATAGATTTTAAAAGAGTAATTCCAAAAATTAGACACCCAAACTAGCTGGGGAGGGGGGGGGGAGGAGGAGGGGAGGGTCAGCTTAAAGGTTACAAGCAAACAAAAGCATCAGGAGTTAGCACAGAGGAGATCCACAAGCCAAAATAAGAAATAAACCTGATAGCGTCTAACTAAACGTTCACTATCCAAATTATTTTTTCTGGGTATGGAAGATACTTTTTCATACCTGGTTCAAACCTTACACAGCATTCCTGCTTATACCATTGCTGCTCCATGTCCCTCCAGCCCAGAGAACAACAGACAAAGGGAAAGTTTCTTTCCCAATTTTTAAAAGTTTTAGCCTTCCCATTGGCTCTTTTGGTCAGGTGCCCACTTTTTTTTATTTTCTCTTTACCTGGGGGACTTTTAACCCTTTACAGGTAAAGCAAGAAGAGAACAGCTACCAAGAGGGATTTTACAGCTAACTGGCTGGCTGGCTAGTCATTAAAGGGAGCTACCCCCCACTTATCACACAGTTCCTCAGGGGCCTTCAGACAGTGGTACAAACAGTAAGGGTGAGGATAAGGGAACGGAGCAATGCAAACAAGATTAAATTTGTTAAGATTAAAGAGGTCACTTGAATGAAGAGTCAGAACCTTTACAGGAATGTGTTTAGGTAGCTGTAACATCCCTCCAGTGAAAGCTGAGTGACAATCTCTGGTCTCAGTTTGCGGATGCTTCGGTGCTGCTGAGGACCCAGTGAAATTTCACTATGGAGTGATTTCTAACAAGAGTGTGGTCAGTTTCCTTCATGGTACATCTACTGTTTGAAATCCAGGTCCAGTCATGGTTGTTCAGGCACCTAAATCAGAAGCCCATAACAGACAAGCCCTCAGCAGCACAAAATGAGCATTGAGTAAGCATGCAGAGATGGGGTTCCATGTGGTTAAAGTCTGTGCAAGAGGTTGTCTAACAAGACCACACCTTCAGTTCAGTGTGGACCACCAGTGTGTGGAGGAAGGTTGCTCCTTCCACAGTAACTTGATCGCTTTGTGGCAATGAGCCTCTGATTCTGGCAATCATGATGGTATGAGTGAATTCTTTGAAAAGACCTTAGACTAGTTGTCACTTAGCTCTCACTGCATTTTCCAATTCCTTGCAAGACAGACATCCACCAACAGTACAATGTGCAGCATTTATCCAGGGATCCTGTGGACAGCCTAAAGTAAAACAACCTGAATCCTGCCTACAGTGCCATTATGTGCCTGGCTGGCAGCCATAAACAGCCTTCTAACATCCCCATCATGAAACCAGACAGTTCTCCCTACTCACTGAGGGACAGAAAACAAGTTATGAAAGTGTGCTGAACCATGCACCCTCTGACATGGCTGCAGACCCAGGGACAAACACTGATCCTCCATTGCTCAGGAAAGTATGAAAGGCCACCCAAAATTTAACGAACAGACATGCTGCTAGACCTGATGATATTCCACCCAAGCTGCTCAAAGATGCCTTGGAACCAGTGAGCATCAGCCTGCATCATCTTAAAAGTGTGGGTGTCAAACAGAATGGAAAGACTGCATCATAGTGTCCCTGAATGAGGGCAAAGGATCTCTCTCTGTGTGTGGCAACTACAGGCCAATCTCATTGTTGTCAGTTCCTGGAAAGGTCTTCACCCACGTTCTGCTTGGTAGGATGCAGCCACTTCTTAAAAGACATCATAGAATCATAGAATATCAGGGTTGGAAGGGACTTCAGGAGGTCATCTAGTCCAGCCCCCTGCTCAAAGCAGGACCAATCCCCAACTAAATCATCCCAGCCAGGGCTTTGTCAAGCCTGACCTTAAAAACTTCTAAGGAAGGAGATTCCACCACCTCCCTAGGTAACACATTCCAGTGTTTCACCACCCTCCTAGTGAAAAAGTTTTTCCTAATATCCAACCTAAACCTCCCTCACTGCAACTTGAGACCATTACTCCTTGTTCTGTCATCTGCCACCACTGAGAACAGTCTAGAGCCATCCTCTTTGGAACCCCCTTTCTGGTAGCTGAAAGCAGCTATCAAATCCCCCCTCATTCTTCTCTTCTGCACAATCCCAGTTCCCTCAGCCTCTCCTCATAAGTCATGTGTTCCAGTCCCCTAATCATTTTTGTTGCCCTCTTTTGGACGTTTTCCAACTTTTCCACATCCTTCTTGTAGTGTGGGGCCCAAAACTGGACACAGTACTCCAGATGAGGCCTCATCAATGTCGAATAGAGTGGAACGATCACGTCCCTCGATCTGCTGGCAGTGCCCCTACATATACACCCCAAAATGCCATTGGCCTTCTTGGCAACAAGGGCACACTGTTGACTCACATCCAGCTTCTCATCCACCGTAACCCCTAGGTCCTTTTCTGCAGAACTGCTGCCTAGCCATTCGGTCCCTAGTCTGTAGCGGTGCATGGGATTCTTCCGTCCTAAGTGCAGTACTCTGCACTTGTACTTGTTGAACCTCATCAGATTTCTTTTGGCCCAATCTTCTAATTTGTCTAGGTCCCTCTGTATCCTATCCCTACGCTCCAGCGTATTTACCTCTCCTCCCAGTTTAGTGTCATCTGCAAAATTGCTGAGGGTGCAATCCACACCATACTCCAGATCATTTATGAAGATACTGAACAAAACCAGCCCCAGGACGGACCCTTGGGGCACTCCACTTGATACTGGCTGCCAACTAGACATGGAGCCATTGATCACTACCCGTTGAGCCCGACAATCTAGCCAACTTTCTATCCGCCTTATAGTTCATTCATCCAGCCCGTACTTCTTTAACTTGCTGGCAAGAATACTGTGGGAGACCCGTTCAAAAGCTTTGCTAAAGTCAAAGAACAACACGTCCACTGCTTACTCCATCCACAGAGCCAGTTATCTCGTCATACAAGGCAATTAGATTAGTCAGGCATGACTTTCCCTTGGTGAATCCATGCTGACTGTTCCTGATCCCTTTCCTCTCCTCTAAGTGCTTCAGAATTGATTTCTTGAGGACCTGCTCCATGATTTTTCTAGGGACTGAGGTGAGGCTGACTGGCCTGTAGTTCCCAGGATCCTCCTCCTTCCCTTTTTTAAAGATGGGCACTACATTAGCCTTTTTCCAGTTGTCCGGGACTTCCTCCGATCGCCATGAGTTTTCAAAGATAATGGCCAATGGCTCTGCAATCACATCCGCCAACTCCTTTAGCACTCTCGGATGCAACGCGTCCGGCCCCATGGACTTGTGCACGTCCAGCTTTTCTAAATAGTCCCAAACCACTTCTTTCTTCACAGAGGACTGGTCACCTCCTCCCCATCCTGTGCTGCCTAGTGCAGTAGTCTGGGAGCTGACCTTGTTCGTGAAGACAGAGGCAAAAAAAGCATTAAGTACATTAGCTTTTTCCACATCCTCTGTCACTAGGTTGTCTCCCTCATTCAGTAAGGGGCCCACACTTTCCTTGACTTTCTTCTTGTTGCTAACATACCTGAAGAAACCCTTCTTGTTACTCTTAACATCTCTCGCTGGCTGCAACTCCAGATGTGATTTGGCCTTCCTGATTTCACTCTGAGCAATATTTTTATACTCTTCCCTGGTCATTTGTCCAATCTTCCACTTCTTGTAAGCTTCTTTTTTGTGTTTAAGATCAGCAAGGATTTCACTGTTAAGCCAAGCTGGTCGCCTGCCATATTTACTATTCTTTCTACACATTGGGATGGTTTGTCCCTGTAACCACAATAAGGATTCTTTAAAATACAGCCAGCTCTCCTGGACTCCTTTCCCCCTCATGTTATTCTCCCAGGGGATCCTGCCCATCAGTTCCCTGAGGGAGTCAAAGTCTGCTTTTCTGAAGTCCAGGGTCTGTGTTCTGCTGCTCTCCTTTCTTCCCTGTGTCAGGATCCTGAACTCGACCATCTCATGGTCACTGCCTCCCAGGTTCCCATCCACTTTTGCTTCCCCTACTAATTCTTCCCGGTTTGTGAGCAGCAGGTCAAGAAGAGCTCTGCCCCTAGTTGGTTCCTCCAGCACTTGCACCAGGAAATTGTCCCCTACACATTCCAAAAACTTCCTGGATTGGCTGTGCACTGCTGTATTGCTCTCCCAGCAGATATCAGGGTGATTGAAGTCTCCCTTGAGAAGCAGGGCCTGCAATCTAGTAACTTCCGTGAGTTGCCGCAAGAAAGTCTCGTCCACCTCATCCCCCTGGTCCGGTGGTCTATAGCAGACTCCCACCATGACATCACCCTTGTTGCTCACACTTCTAAACTCAATCCAGAGACTCTCAGGTTTTTCTGTAGTTTCATACTTGAGCTCTGAGCAGTCACACTGCTCCCTTACATACAATGCAACTCCCCCGCCTTTTCTGCCTGTCCTTCCTGAATAGTTTATATCCATCCATGATAGTACTCCAGTCATGTGAGTTACCCCACCAAGTCTCTGTTATTCCAATCACATCATAATTCCTTGACTGTGCCAGGACTTCCAGTTCTCCCTGCTTATTACCCAGGCTTCTTGCATTTGTGTATAGGCACTTGAGATAACTTGCTGATCATCCCTCTTTCTCAGTATGAGGCAGAAGCCCTCCCCTCTCGCGTGCTCCTGCTTCCTCCTGGTATCCCACTTCCCCACTTAGCTCAGGGCTTTGGTCTCCTTCCCCCGGTGAACCTAGTTTAAAGCCCTTCTCACTAGGTTAGCCAGCCTGCTCGCGAAGATGCTCTTCCCTCTCTTCGTTAGGTGGAGCCCGTCTCTGCCTAGCACTCCTGCTTCTTGGAACACCATCCAGTGGTCAAAGAATCCAAAGCCTTCTCTCCGACACATCGCCATTCGTTTACTTCTAGGATTCAACGGTCTCTACCCAGGCCTTTTCCTTCCATGAGGAGGATGGACGAGAACACCACTTGCACCTCAAACTCCTTTATCCTTCTTCCCATCATCCACAGCAATCAGGTTTCACTGTTGGGCAGTTGATAACGGATGCTGTATTTACCCTCCAGCCTCTGACTGAGCTGTACTGAGAATTTAACTGCCCACTTCACATGGCATATATCAACATCAAACCAGCCTTTGATTTGGTCAACAGGTCAGCACTTTGGCTCGCACTGAAAGAAGCTGGAGTTCCAGATGTTTTGCTAAATCTGGTATGCAATCTTCACACTGATTCCAGTGAGAGAATGCATATTGGTTCATGAAAAGAACAGGAGGACTTGTGGCACCTTAGAGACTAACAAATTTATTAGAACATAAGGTTTCATGGGCTACAGCCCACTTCATTGGATGTGTCGGAGAAAAACACAGTTCCCACTCTCAGGTTGGGTGCAGCAAATCAGATACACTTTATTACCTCAAGCAATTGCACAGAGGGAGAGAGTGCACTAGGACACAGGGTTTCCCTGACCTAGGCAGGTCTTTCCCAGATAAACAATTAGAGCAAGTATTTAGATCTTTATTACAGACAATAATAAGCAACAACTGCACATTGTTTATATATATTCCTTCATGATATCTTATTTTTCTTACCATTTTTCTTATAGTCTGCATTCTATTCTTATCTAATACAAGGTCACAACAGCCTCTTTCACAGTTGTTTTCCACTTGCTTCGCAGTATCCCCTCTTGTACAAATCTCACGTTATTAAAGCTAGAGTTAGCCTGACTCCTGCTCATTTCAGAGGCCTGCATAAATTCCCTTTATCTACTTCCACAGATGCATAGAATGGAACATATAGTAAGAAGATTATGTATGTATGTATAATTAAGATGAGCTATTATCATCAGGAGAAAAAAACTTTTGTAGTGATAATCAAGATGGCCCATTTAGACAGTTAAGGTGTGAGGATACTTAACACAGGGAAATAGATTCAATATGTGTAATGACCCAGTCACTCCAAGTCTCTATTCAAACCCAAGTTAATCGTATCTAGTTTGCATATTAATTCAAGCTCGTTGGAGTCTGTTTTTGAAGCTTTTCTGTTGCAGAATTGCCACCCTTAAGTCTTTTACTGAGTGGCCAGAGAGGTTGAAGTGTTCTCCTACCGGTTTTTGAATGTTATGATTCCTGATGTCAAGATTTGTGTCCATTTATTCTTTTGCATAGAGACTGTCTGGTTTGGCCAATGTACATGGCAGAGGGGCATTGCTGGCACATGATGACATATATCACATTGGTAGATGTGCAGGTGAACGAGCCCCTGATGGCGTGGCTAATGTGATTAGGTCCTATGATGGTGTCACTTGAATACATATATTCAAACTTGGGTTTCAATAGAGACTGGGAGTGACTGGGTCATTACACATATTGAATTTATTTCCCTATGTTAAGTATCCTCACACCTTCTTGTCAACTGTCTAAATGGGCGATCTTGATTATCACAACAAAAGTTTTTTTCTCCTGCTGATAATAGCTCATCTTAATTAATTAGCTTCTTACCGTTTGTATGGCAACTTCCACTTTCTCTGTATGTATATATCTTCTTACTATATGTTCCATTCTATGCATCCGATGAAGTGGGCTGTAGCCCACAAAAGCTTATGCTCAAATAAATTTGTTAGTGTCTAAGGTGCCACAAGTCCTCCTGTTCTTTTTGCGGATACAGACTAACACAGCTGCTACTCTGAAACCTATTGGTTCATAGTTTTTGCTACATTTCTATACAACCTTAGGCCTGCAGGAGGGATGCATTCTCACCCTGGCACTATTCTGTTGAGCTATCAACTGGATATTAGGACTTGCTGCTCCACACATCAGAAACAAGGTTGGTCAAGAAGCATTCACTGACCAAGACTATACAGATGATGGTCTTGCTTTAGAATTTCAGTCCTGCCCTCCAAAGTGTCCAAGATGCTGCCCATGCTATGAGGTTAAACATCTCATTGCAAAAGACTGGGGTCCAGAACCTCAGAGCTAGGCCACCAAAACCTCTGGTGCAGGTAGGGTTGAGTACTGGGGAGAGGGTTGAGAAGTTCATCTAGCTACGCTGCCAGCAGAGTTCAAACGACCACAGGAAACTGGATATTCTTTGATGAATAGGTCTTGCTGTCTCCTGCATGCAGTCCATATCTAGCTTATGGGTGCAATTATGTCTTTGTCCTGAGACAAAGTTCAGGATCTATCAAACCTGTATTGCTATATGGATCAGAAACCTGGACCCACTTTCAGGCAGACTTGGACTGGCTAGAGGCATTCCATAAGCCCTGGCCCTGCCAAATGCTGAGCATAAAGAGGTTTGACTGTGTGAACTGTCATAATGTTGCAGAGATCTGGCCTTCCTTCAGTCACTCATATTCAAAAGCAACATTGCATGCTCTTCAGCCACGTCACCAGGATGAACAAAAACACTTCTGCACACCATGTTCTCAAACTCTTCACTGATGCACAAAGAGGTGTGCAGCCAGACCGTACCTGGCACCACTTGTAGGGCTGCCCCAGACATTCATGGATTCTCAGGATTGAGCCAGATCTAGGAATTTTACTGCATGCTGCCAGGTGCGACGCCATCAACCATGGTCACTCTGGCTGTCACAGCTGTTCTCTGGGTGTTTGATGATGACGCCCTCCAGAGGTTCGAAGGCCCTGTCTACGCTGAGGGATTTCAGCTATCAGCAACAAGCCACCAGTATAATGGCATCAGTACAAAGCCCCTCATAGGCAGGTGACACTGCTGTAAATCACAACTCCAGCAGCTTTGCCTGTCTATACGAGGGGTTTGTTCTGGTGCAGCTACACTGACAGCTGTAATTAGGACACATCTCCAGTACAGCAATGGGATATTTTTAAATAAAATAATGATTGCAGTAAAACAAAGAGCATGTTATTTAGCGGTTTCTCTCCACACAATATTCATTGCTTTCAGCACATAAATAACTGGTCTATCACTATACAGTTTTCACATAACAGTGGGAAGTTTGCAAAAAACGCCTCTTAGTAAGCCTATTGATATCACACTTCCTATGCAACACTAGGCTGTTATCCCGCAGGGCATGTGGCCTCCTCATTGTGTAACAAACAATATGAACAAAGGGAGAAGAGTACATACGCCCACACATGAGTAAATCCTTAGCCATTAACTAAAGTATTAACATGTACAACATAATAAATTGTTTGTCTCATCGAGTCTCCTTGTGAGCTAGACTACTATATGTAATGGTGATAACTAGATTCTGGGTGGTAAGAATTACAGTAGAGAAACCTCAAGTAAAATAGGAAATATAAATCGTCCCAAAGGGGGAAAAAAGCCATGCAGAATTCAGTTTGTTTCTACACTGGAGATGGGGTGTAAGAAAATCCTCCTTCAATTAAAGATTTGCTGCATTCACAGTGCAGAGATTGCTTCACAAAGATAGATGGTGGGTTAGAGGATTTTTTTTAACATACTTATTGTATTTTGTGATTATGTACAATTGATTTTTTTGTATTTATATGCTAGAATAAGCATATATATAAGAATAAGCTAGTGAGTCTCCCCACAGCAACCCAGGCTCCCATGGCAGCTCTTACCATGGCCAGGCTCCAGCTTCTGGCTTCCTGGGAGAAAGAGGAGGAGCAGGGGGCAGAGCCCCAGTTCCAGCACTGATACCCGGCCCCCCCCTTCCACCCAGGTTCCAGCACTCCTGCAGGGGGCCCCCCAAATTGGCCAGGGCCCCAGACACAGACCCCAAGTGTTAATCTTCCACTGGGTATACATGATGAGAAGAGAAATGCCAGTCATAAGTATACCACCAAAAGCTCAGTGCTAAGGAGCTATAACAGTATATGATAGATACATGCCAACATAGACGGACTGGTCTATACAATTTGATGATAAAGGTCCAGTTGAGGATATGCAAACATATAAGGCCAAATTTCAACATGCAATCCAGCACCTAGCTATATAAACAGTACTAAAATACAGCTTACAGAAAATGGATGCACAGCACTGCTAAAGCAGTATAGCTGAGACCTCTAGTCAACATAGAAGTACAAGAGTTTAAAGATCAATTAAGAAGAAAGACTTACAAAAACCCCAAGGTTTTAAAGACTGCAAATCAAATACCTCCAAATTAAGTTTAACATCAAACACATACAAGACATAAACGAGGACTAATTTTATACCTCCCCTACCCCCAAACAATACCTTACTAATTTCTCAAAATGATTATCAGAACAATGAATCACTCAAGGCCTTTACCTACACCCCTTTACATCACCTGTACTCAGCAGCATACATCTTCCCTCTTTCTAACATCTTCTCTTTTTCTCCTGATGCTTGAATAAGGCTGTATTTAAAAGCCCCCTCCTCTTCTCCCAGTATGCTCAGCAATAGGATATAAAATGAGAAAAAGGAACCTGTGGAGTGACTTGTTTCTTCAGGTGCTCTTTTGGATAGTAATCTTATTTTACGTTGATAAGGTGTTTCTTTAAAGTAGTTATATTTCTTTAGTACTAAGAATAATTCAGCTTTTTAGGAAAGGGATATTTGATGCATTTTTCTCTTAAAGCTCAGATCTCAGGGCTTTGTTAAAAGATATATTAAACTAAAATAAGCTTGTTAATGAGTGGATTTCTTCTTTCTAAAACCCTCGTATTATTGCTTACAATCGTGTGTTTGTCTAGTCAGAGTATACATAAAATCCTCTCTCTCTCCCCAGAGCTCCATAGGCTGTATGGATTGCTCTCCAGGCTGGTCCTTCTGTGCATATTTTAAAAGCGTAGTTGAATGCCTATTTTGGAATTCTGAACCTATGGTATGATGCTACCTCACCTTAAATAATGTTAAGGTTAGTCTGAAACCTCACTGTTCTCTTCCTAGAAAATAAACTGAAACCACATAAGTACTGAATAGCTGTTGGCTAATAACTCTAGTAGCTGATCAAGAGCTTAGTACATAGATGCTCTTCTCATTTTTAATGGAAGCTGCTAGATTGTGTGCTCCTTGGAACACATGGACAACTTATTTAGATCCCCAATTAGCAACTGAGTTCCCTTGAAAACCTAGCCTCACATAGCTACTACTAACCTGAGCTGTAGGTGAGAGACTCCAGATCGCATTGCTAAACTTATCCAGAGTCCCTTTTTCCTAAATACTATTTTATAGGCTATTTATGCCAGCTTAAAATACACTAGTAATTCTAGCTTCCAAGGAGTAAATGTACCATCAGGATTGTTGTTTGTCTTTAAACTGTTTTAATAGTTCAGCTTTAGAGTTAAAAAAAATGTAACTTTCAATCTGTTTGCCGGTCAAAGGTGGAGGTTGGGCTCACTCTGTGAAGATATAGGAAAAGTAGAGCAGAGAGGCAGCATACAATGCTGTGTGTGATACAAACATGTTCTAGTCCACGTATAAGAAACCCTTCTATGTGCTTTTGGTCAAGACTATGGGAAAAAGCTGGATGAAATAATTGAGAATCGGACTCCCTTTAACTTCTTTGACAACTTTATTCCAAGCTAGGTATGGCATAGAAACTGCTCTTATGTTGGCAGATCTACTCCTGGGGGTGGATATAAATCAGGTGTAAATACTGATATCAGGTCTCCCAGCTACCTTTTCATACTGTTGATGTTGACCTTGAGATGGTTTTGTGTTTGCAGTCCTTAACAGGAGTTGCTAGGACTGAGTTTTGGTTGGCTACTTCTTTTATGAGTCATCCCAAAGGGCAGGGTTACTCTACTTTCCCCCAGTAGTCCCCTTTTGTGGGGTGTGACAAGGAATTAGTCTATCACTCTCTTAAACAAGTGTGTGTAATTGAGAGAGCTGAATGAGCTTGGGTAAGGGTGGTCCCCATATTGTTGACAGCTGATTTTTAGGATCATTCATCTTGATATTACAGCTAATCTAAGGAGTGTGGTTGGGCACCCTTAGGACATGGGTGAGGACTTGCTGCCTGATTGGTTTGGTTTTTTATTTTTAGTAGTAGACAGATGAAGGTAAGGTGTCTGGGGAGCAACTGGAGGATTTGGCTGAGGTTATCAGGCTCCTCTCCCCTGGGTGACATTGGGTACATACATCCTATGTACCCACAGCTTCAATGGAGCTGGTGGGAGGTTAGAGTCTCAGCTGCTTTTAGGTGAGCCAGTAGTAGCAGTGACCAAAACTTCTTTCTATCGACACTTGGCCAGCAGGCTGTGCTCTCCTCTTTTGCATGAAGACTTAATCAGCTCTACATTGGACTTCTGCAGTGCATTCTACCTAGGGCTACACCACAAATCCATTTAGAAGGTCAGAAGTCAGTGGCCCACTTGTCAGGATGAGTATTTCACCACAAGGACACAAGTTCTGGTTTGAGATCTGCCCTGGCTGCCTACTTGCTTCTGGGTAGAATTCAAGATGTGTTCTAACCTACAAAGGCCTGAATGGCTGCCTCTGCAGGTAGTATCTCCTCCTACTACTACAGAGAAGCTCAGCAGAGATGGCCAATCTGGATCCTCCTTGATACAAAAGGTGGATGCTAGCAGGATATTCTCCATGAGCATTCTCTGTCCCTCCCCCAAGTCCAAATTAGCATGGCTCTAGTGATTCTCAAGAATTCTACAAAGGTAACTCTGATTTATCTCCATATATTTTTAAGGCCAGAAGGGACCACTGTGATAGTCTAGTCTGACCTTCTGCATAACACAGGCCATAGGACTTCTCTGTATGTAATCCTGCTTCAAATCCTATGGCCACGTTTTGAATGAGTGCCTATCTTACAAAAACATCCAATCTTGATTTAAGAATTGCCAGGGATGGAGAATCCACCACCACACTTGACATATTATTCTGATGGTTAATTACCCTCCCTGTTAAAGTATGCCTTATTTCTAGCTTGAATTTGCCTACAGTTTATCTTCGAGCCATTTGATCTTGTTATACCTTTGTCTGCTAGACTGAAAAGCCCTCTTATGAAATCTGTGTTCCTCGTGTAGGTACTTAGGACTGACATGATCACAATAGATTCAGCTCTTTGAGTCTCTTACTATAAGGCATGTTTTCCAATCTTTTAATAATTCTTTGAGGCTCTTCTATGAACCCTCTCCAACTTATCAACATCCTTGTTCAAGTGTGGTTACCAGAACTGGTCACTGTATTCTAGCAACAGTTGCACTAGTGCCAAATAAAGAGGCAATATAACCTCTTTACTTCTATTTAGGACTCCTCTGTTCATAGGCACAGACTGCCCCTCTGCCTGGTGGGTGCATGACGCCGTGGCCCCGCCCCTTCCTGCCCCGCCCCCTTCCTGCAAGTCCCCACCCCACCTCTTCTCTGCCTCCTCCCCTAAGCGTGGCCCGTCCCCACTCCTCCCCCTTCCTCCTGGAAAGTCCTAAGTGCCGCCAAACAGTTGTTAGGGGGTGGGTGGTGTGAAATGCTGAGAGGGAGGGGGAGGAGTGGGGATGGGGCATCCAGGGTGGGCAAAGGATGGGGGAGCTTGGCTGCTGGTGGGTGCGGAGCACCTGCTAAATTTTCCCTGTGGGTGCTCCAGCCCCGGAGCACCCATGGAGTCGGTACCTATGCCGCTGTTCATACATCCAAGGATCACATTAGCCCTTTTGGTCACAGCATTGCCCTGGGAGCTCATGTTTTGCTGACTCTCCCCCATGATGCCCAAGTCTCTTTCAGAGTCACTGCTTTCCAGAGAAGTCCCCACATCCTGTAAATGTGACCTATAGTCTTTGTTCCTATGTGTATGACCTTCTACTTGGCCATATTGAAATACATATTGTTGCCTGGGCCCACTTTACCAAGTGATCCAGATTGCTCTGTATCAGTAACCTGGCCTTTTCATTATTTACCACTCCCCGAGTTACCTGCAAACTTCAGTAATTTCGTGTTTTCCAAGTCATTTAAAAAAAGAAAAAAAGACAAATCATGTCCTTGGCCCTACATGTGAGACCCCACTGGAAACGTAGGTGCTGGTTGACTCTCCCTCTTATAAATACATTATGTAACCCGTTTTTAATCCACATAATGTTGGAGTTTTTGTGTCGTTCCTTAAGGTGCTGTACAGTACCAAGTCCAATGTCTCTCACAACTCTAAGTATACACAAACTATCTTTATTGACCAACTTGTAATCTCATCAAATGATGATTAGTTTGACAAGAGCGGTTTCCCATAAACCCATGTTGATTGGCACTGATTATATTCCCTGCCTTTAATCCTTTGCATCTCACATCAGCTATAGCATTATTTTGCTGTGACACAGAAGCCCGTTGGTGCCAAATGGCAGCGGGATCACTGTTCATTACAAGCAACTCCTGTTTCAGACCTGACAGCCTACTGAGGTGAACTTGTGAAGTTCGGGGTCCTGCTCCACAAGCTCCATGATGCATGCATACATAGCTAGTCGAGAGTGGCTCCAAACCTGCAGCCACAACGCATATAGCTACACTATGTAGTCTGGAAAGATGTAAATTAGGCCTGTAAGGACCTGAGAGAAATGTGCACAAAAAGAAGTTTGCATGTGGTACTTCAAATATCAATCCTTTAAGAAGGTGGTAGGTACATAGACCAATAATGATGAGGAATGCCTGAGCTAGGACACTGATACAAATGGTCTTGAAAGCTTATGGATCAGAGTTGTCTGTGATTTGGAAACAGACAATACCATATTTGACAGTGCCATTCTTCTCTCCCCCCCCCCCCACCAGGTGCACTCCTAAATAGGTTCAGCCAGTGACACTCATACATGCCTCTTCAAATTGCACACCTGCTACAAAGCAAGGAAGTGGGGTATTAGGATGTATAACAGTGAAATAACCTACACCACAAAGTTGGGGGTTGAGAAACAATTCTGCTGAGTCTCCATTTCAATTGGATATAAGGCAAGACCCATAAAATGTTTCTACATGTGTAGATTTAAAAGCGGAGCGAAAACATCAAGACCTTAATTGTAGGATAGAAAATAACTAGATGAAGCACAAATGGAGCTGGGAAATCTATTTACACTGTGGGATAAGGGCATAACCTAGGTGTGAGATTAGAAAAGGAGAGACTTAAATTGGATTTCAGAAAGGGACTGTCCCCTCGGGGACATCATTGGTATGTGGGATAGCTTACTGTAACAGAGCAGGAACTATTTATGTGAGGGATTTTAAAATTCAGAATAAATAAATGAAGTAAATCATAATGGGATAAAGTTAGAGAAGTTAGGACTTCTGCCCACAGTGAATGGACCATTCATCAATTCCCTGTGCTCTAAACTTTCTCCATTGCTATCAAAATGCATTAGTATAGTAGCATTTTTCCTTATTTCATGCCTCTAAAGCTATTTGGGGGTGGAGGGCTGCAGTCATTTGTGATTGCAATATACTAACTCAAGCACCTAGAGTGCCTAACATTAAGCTTTCAAATCTGTGTTTAGCCACATAAATAATTTGGCTTGTTTCTCTTCTCCTCTCCCCCTTTCCTAAAATATCCAGCAGCTCTTACTGAAGTCAGTGGAAGAGGTTGGATGCTGTTTCCCCCTTCTGAAAAACTGGGGCCCTTTAGACAGCTAACTATGGATTTAAAGGCCTAATTAAAAAATAAAATAATCTGTGCTACAATGTCTGGTGAGGAGGGTGTAACACACTTCTGTGCTGAGAAGACAGACTGAACCTTATTTCCATCCTGGCCCCAGTGCCCTTGTCCTTTTGTATTTAATGTATAGATGGGTGGATTGCAACTGAATGAGTCCCTAACACTTTTTTGCTTGATGCTGGGACAGACCTGTGAAAAGGTGCTTAAATGAGACTAACCAGGAGAAAGATTTTTATGCCTGGATGGGGGAGGACAAAAGGGCCGTATGAAGATTAGGTACAGAAAAAGGCACATGCTGAATACATTTGAAATGGAAACTAAATTGGCCAAGGGATCTCCTGAGTGTTTTGATGCACATGTAATTCCAATTGACTTCAACAGTGGGCACATGCAACAGCTGAAGAAGTGAACCCTAAATGTCAGTTTCTGAACAGCATTAATAGGAAAGGAAATTCAATGTGCCTGTTTACAAATACAAGTTTAGCGCAGACAGAAGTGATGGGAATAACTGGGGCTTCATGCTAGTAACTGGGGTATTAATAATCAAAGGGATAATCTCTACTACTAATATAAAAAGCAATGAACAACTGGTGCCATTGACTGAAATGCTAAATTGAATGTTGCTCTTGTGAGTCTTTCACATGGGTTTGGAGTTGTCCTTTCATTACTGGAAGAAGAATCATAGAATCATCGAATCTCAGGGTTGGAAGGGACCTCAGGAGGTCATCTAGTCCAACCCCCTGCTCAAAGCAGGACCAATCCCCAACTAAATCATCCAATTTGTAAATAATGTAAAGACTGAAAAGCACCCTTTCCCCCAAAAAAAGACAACCTCTGACTTTGGGCACGGGAATGAATTAGCCAAGTCTGATCTAGAGGCAAACAATGACAACCAGGGAATGGGTACTGGATTTCCTCTCCTGAAAGTAAAGGAATGGACTGATGTAAACAAGGGGTTTAAAACAAGTCTTCCATTAATAAAATAATGGGCCATCGTCCTGAAAGTGAAAGGACTAGCATAATCGGAACCCGCATGCTTAGAGGGGCAATAGGAACAGTGAACGAATCAATGCGAGGGAGAGCAGACGCGACTGAAGGCGAATCCAGGATAGTGTAGCTCAGGGGCACGCGTGCCAAAGGCGGCACACGAGTTGATTTTCAGTGGCACTCACACGGTGCGGGGCCTGGCCACCGGTCCGGGATGGGGGGGGGGGGGGGCTCTGCAGTTTAATTTGATTTTAAATGAAACTTCTTAAACATTTTAAAAACCTTATTTACTTTACATACAACAATAGTTTAGTTCTATATTACAGACTTATAGAAAGAGACCTTCTAAAAACATTAAAATGTATTACTGGCACGCGAACCCTTAAACTAGAGTGAATAACTGAAGACTTGGCACACCACTTCTGACAGGTTGCCGACCCCAGGTGTAGCTACTGCATTCAATGGTTTGGCACACAGGAGCCGCTGGGGAGGTGAAGATTGAGCTAAAGGCTGATGGGTATCTCCTGGTTTGACAGGAACCATGTCTTGTTCCAAAAACCCGTATTTCCTCCTGCGATGAGCCCTGAAGTGATTGGAGGAGTCAGCAAACAGACCAACCTTGTCTGGCAGTGGAAGCCCGCTGCAAGCATAAGCCACACGCAGACCCCCCCCCCCTCCCCAAAAACCACAACCCCCTTTCAGCCTCCTCTCTCTCCTCCTGCGCTCCTAGCACACCCTTGCTTTTAGCAGGTACTTAAAGCCACCCGGAAAAGAAAACTCGCGTGCTTTTGATGAAGCTGGTTGAACGGGGACCATCTCTCCTGCGCTGAGTCGCTCCCCCGTGCCTAACGAGAGCGGGCAGTTAATATTTCACCCTGCTGCAAATTTGCTTTCAGGAGAATGGAAGGGCAACCCTGGCCTGGCCTGTCAGTCATGTCCCATGACGAAGTTGGAAACGCTACCCCAGGCTGTTCTTAGCGGATCGCACGCGTGCTGCTGGCCCAGGGCAGGCTGAGCAGCCGAAGTTTTCGTTCTCTCTCTCGCGCCCTCTAGTGCCATAGCCCGGGGCGCGCGCCACTCACAAAGTGGGCTCTTGCTGCTTTCATTCAGTCTGTTAGAAAGTTGCAGTCAAGTGTTTTATCATCTGCATCATGAATCTAACGGCTGCAAACCACCGCATACCTCTGAGCGATGGGAACAGCATCCCAGTGATTGGACTTGGCACCTACGCTGACCCCAAAAAAGTAAGTATCTATCCTCTACTTTTCCTTTTTATCAACACACTTATTGCTCGGAGCAGGCTGCCAGACTTTGTTCTGAGCACAAAGATCCAGGAGGACTGTTAAAAGTTGATACTTTCCTTTCAGAGGCATTGCTGGCTTAGGCACTTGCCTTACAATGCCTTTCTGCTGGCATCCTGGAGGGTTCTTTAAATTTAAGATTGTTAGCAGTTCAGGCAAAGTGTGGCCAATCTACGAACCTCTTCTGTGGTCCTCTCATTCAATTTACTGTGAAGAATTTAAAACCTCCAGTTAACAATGGTGCTTTCACATCCTGAAAGCGGGAAGGACTACAAATATTATAGCAAAGTTTGGATTCTTTCTTGCTAACTTCCAAATATTCCCAGCTCAGTATTTTACAGCAAGCAACCAGGGATTGAAATGCTAACTAAAGCCGTGGATAATTCCTACCCCAAGTAATCGTTTCTCTTTAGGACTACTGAATAATCCCTAGCATTGATACAGCATTTTATATGCTCAGTGCTTTACAAAGATTAATTTATTATCTGGGTTGATAGCTAACTACACACCAAGATACAGGCATATTTAATTGAAACTTCATAGGGCAGGCTGGTTGAGCTGGCATTTGTCTTACAGTAGTTCAGTGCTGTATTGTTATAAGATATAGAGTGCACAGACACTTTGAGATAGGTGTCAGAGTAGCAGCCGTGTTAGTCTGTATTCACAAAAAGAAAAGGAGTACTTGTGGCACCTTAGAGACTAACCAATTTATTTGAGCATAAGCTTCCGTGAGCTACAGCTCACTTCATCAGATGCATTCAGTGGAAACAGCGTTCCGCCCACCTATATATGTTTTGTTGACAAATTCTGCCCCATACAACTCTGACTTCATTAAGGTTGCACAGGCTGCTAATCAGGAAAGTTTTAAATTATTGCTAGTCATCTTGGCAGCTGCAGACTGGCTTTAGCTTAGTCCTGAGTTCCCAGAAACCCTGATTCCAGCTGAATCTGTTGAGAGAGAGATATGCTGGAGAGCAAAGTGTGCTTGCTGCACAGTGACTGGGAGACCATCTGCCTTCCCTAAACTCAGTAGCAGTTTCTGAGGCTGCAAGCTGGTCAGCAGACCTGCTGTGCTGAGTAAAAAGAAAAACTCAATTTTCTTGTAAAACACCTTTCAGCTGGCTTGGACACTTTCAAAGGAATATTTCTGAAACAAAGACTCAGGATTCCTACATCCTGATTCCTGTAGCTCCCAAAAGCTGAATGCCAAAAGGTTCCAAAATATTCTGTGATCCTTGATGTGATGTCCTGGCAGTGAAATAATGAACAAATTGACTGCCTCCCTCTCAAATTACTTGACTTCTATATGCTCTGTGTCATTGTCTTGTGTGAAGTGAGATAAAAATTGTGGGCAGAACCCTGTGCCCTGTAGTACGGTATTGCAGTTAAAATGAACAACTAAGTGTGAGCGAAAACACCGCTGTTATGAAGGTGATTACTTGGCCAACAACGATTTTGTACTTTAGCATATACAGTACCAATAAATTAATACACAAAGGTAAGTATGATCAAAGAGAAAATCCTTTTTGAATAAACATAGCATTGTTGCAGGCAGTACAAGAGTGATCATCACTGAAGGCTTCAGATAGTCTAACAATTAAGGCAGGTTGTCTGAGTTAAGACACTTATTACTGTTGCAGAAGAAGGGACACAGCAGTGAGACAGGTTCTCACACCCAGACATTAACTCTAGAAATGCAGAGAGTGATGCCTAAAGTCCTCCAGCAGCTTTAGAATTCTATCAGATGAGTATTCAGAAGGTAGTTGATGGGTGGCTAATAGAAAGTTAAGGCTGGATTATTTCTGGCAAGTGAAATACGTTGTAGCAAAGCAGAATGTTGCATAACCTGGGGGATGGGAGGAGGAGTCAATCTGGCAAATATAACACCTTACTTCAGACATTTCACACTCTGCTTAGCACCAGTTACTCTAGGCACCTAAAGTTTAGGACTAGGACATCAGCCTTAGAACATCTTCCAGGTGCCTCACCCTCTGTAAACTGGATGGGAGTCAGATGTTTGTGGCAGGGAGAGGTTGGACTGCTGAGCGGGGTTGGCACATGAGAAGGGTCAGGGAGAGGTGGAGAAACTCAAGGGAGTTCTCAAGGGAGAAGTAGAGAAACGAAGCAGTGGGGAAAGGGGTGGTAGAAATGGGAGGCTTGGGGCCATGGCCCCATCATTTTTTTTACATCATATTACTGGCCATAAGGATGAGCAATGGGGGAGAGAGCATAGAGGAACAAGCAGGAGAAGGGGCAGCATGGGGGCGGAGGCCACGGTTTAGTCACTGATGCCCCCCCCCCACACACACACACACTTGTAGGGAGCTTCCGCTGCTCCTGGGAGGATGTTAATGAACGTGCTAGGGAGAATTGCAGGAGTGTTTGCATTGGTGGCTGGGGCTAGGGCTACACTACAGAGCTTACTACAGCAGTAAGATGCAGATGCTCTAGGCTGATGAGAGAGCTCTCTCCCACTGCCCTTGCTCACAGGGGCTGGAGTAACTATGTCAATGGGTAGGGTAGAGGGCAGAACACCTGACTGGGTAGTGATTAAAGGGTCAGCAGTTCGGAGATGGGCAGCTCACTTGCTGGGAGAGTTGCAGGGAGAGTCTGGCATTTGTCAGCTGGCAGGTGATATCCTGACTAACTTGCACTGCACTACAGACAAGTTGCTTTGCTTGAACGTTCTAGCCATCCTGCATGGTGATGTTACACTGAAGTAATTCTGTAGTGTAGACAAGGGCATAGAAACTGCCCCTCTGCCATGGACATTGGCCAAACTGGATAGTCTCTATGCAAAAGAATAAATGGACACAAATCTGACATCAGGAATCATAACATTCAAAAACCAGTAGGAGAACACTTCAACCTCTCTGGCCACTCAGTAAAAGACTTAAGGGTGGCAATTCTGCAACAGAAAAGCTTCAAAAACAGACTCCAACAAGCCTGAATTAATATGCAAACTAGATACGATTAACTTGGGTTTGAATAGAGACTGGGAGTGGCTGGGTCATTACACATATTGAATCTATTTCCCCATGTTAAGTATCCTCACACCTTCTTGTCAACTGTCTAAATGGGCCATCTTGATTATCACTACAAAATTTTTTTTCTCCTGCTGATAATGGCTCATCTTAATTAATTAGCCTCTTACCGTTTGTATGGCAACTTCCACCTTCTCTGTATGTATATACCTTCTTACTATATGTTCCATTCTATGCATCCAATGAAGTGAACTGTAGCTCACGAAAGCTTATGCTCTATTAAATTTGTTAGTCTCTAAAGTGCCACAAGTCCTCCTGTTCTTTTTGTGGATACAGACTAACACGGCTGCTACTCTGAAACCTTCCTTTTCACTGGGAGTATAGTCCCAGTTTCTATGCCCTTGTCTACACTACAGAATTACTTCAGTGTCACATCACCATGCAGGGGTGTGCTGTAGTTCAGTGGTTTTCAAACTGTGGGTTGCAACCCAGTACTGAGACGCAGAATGTAAGGCACTGGGTCGCAGTGGCTCTGGTCAGTACCGCTGACCAGGCCATTAAAAGCCCTGTCAGCGGTGCTGCCCGGATAAGGCAGGCTAGTCCTTACCTGTTCTGACACCGCGCTGCACCCCGGAAGCGGCCAGCAGCAGGTCCAGCTCCTAGGTGGGGGGACCACGGGGCTCTGCACGCTGCCCCCATACCGAGCACTGGCTCCACACTCCCATTGGCTGGGGGTGGCGATGCCTGTGGGCAAGAGCTGTGCGGAGCTGCTTACATACATCCACCTAGGAGCCGGACCTGCTGCTGGCCACTTCTGGGGTGCAGCACGGTCCATGGTGCCAGGACAGGCAGGAAGCCTGTCTCTGCACCCCTGCTGTGCTGCTGACCAGGACCACCCAAGGTAAGCCCGTGCCCCAATCCCTTGCCCCAATCCCTGAGCCCCCCCCACAACCCAGAGCCCCCTCCTGCATCCCAAATCCCTCATCCCCAGCCCAAAACTTGCACCCCCAGCCCAGAGCCCTGACCCCCTCCTGCATCCCAACCCCCTGCCCCAGCTCAAAGCCCCCTCCCACACCCTGAACCCCTCATTCCCACACCACAGCCCTCACCCCTGCACCCCAACGCTCTTCCCCAGCCCTGAGCCTCTCCCACAACCCAAACCTCTCATCCCCAGCTCTGTTGGGCCACAGGAATCAACAATTTTCTTCAACTGGGTCGCCAGAAAAAAATGTTTTGAAAACCACTGCAGTTATACCAACCTAAGCACTAGTGTAGACAGCACTTAGTTGGGAGGAGAGCTTCTCCCACTGACATAGCTACTGCCTCTTGCAGAGGTGGAGTAACTAAAGGCTGGGGCTACACTACACAGCTCTTAGTGACCTGGCTGTGTCGCTACAGCTGTGTCACTAAAAGTTGCGCAGTGTAGCCGCTGTTTGTCGGCTCTCCTGCTGACAAAAAAATGTCCACCCCCCTCCCCCAATGAGCAGCATTTGCATTGTCAGCTGGAGAGCACTGTTCACACTGGTGCTTGTTGTCACCAAAACTTTTTTGTCTTTCAAGGTTTTTTAACACCTCTGAAAGACAAATGTTTGTCGTTCAATTGCCAGTGTAGACATAGCCTAAGAATAGGATCAAAAGGTTTTCTTGTTAACGCTTTATTATTTCAGTTGGTCCTTCTAGTCACTTTAGAGATGTGACTGAGTGCAAGGGCCAATGTTTACAGGTGACTTTGGCCATGTTAGTCTTAATTCATCTCTGACTCAACCTTGATAATTACTGGCCTGAGGTAAAGAACAAGGTAGCTGTTGGGCCTATTAAAAAGGCTGGTGTATTGGAGATTCCTAGAGAACTTGAGGTCTCCTTGGAAACAATGAAGGTTGTGCTCTCGAAGTCAAGAGGCCCTTTTGTAGGGACGAGAAGAGAAACTTTGGAGGGGGTCACGAGTCAGCTTCAGTCCTTTTCCCTTCAAAATAGGTCAACTGTCTTTTTGCCACAATATCTAATATCTAGCATATTGAAAACCTCAGATGAGCTATCCCACTTCCAGATGCTTCTGCAAGCTGCCAAAGTGCAACAGTCACAAGACTTCCAGTAAGGCCTCTTCCGGTCCTAACTGGAATCTACCTTGTTGTTCCGCAAAATGAAATCCCTTTATAAAAGAATACCTCCAACCTCAAAGGTCACACTGAATGGATTTAAGTGCAGAGTGAGTAATGATCATTTACATGAATAATTCTAATTGCTACATGAATTAACTCCCATCATAATTGTGCTCGTTGTTTTTAGCATAAATATTCAGCCAATGGAGGTCACCTTATCTTTCCACTACAGATTAGGATCAAACTTGAGGGAAGAAGTGGAGATATTTGCTGGGTTTGGAAGCTGCCTCAGTCCTATCTTCCTACTGGAACCTCTAAAGCACCTAGTGCATAGGACATAATGACTGCAGATGACTAGAAAAGCCATTGGCTCATCTTCTAAACAGATGTTGCTACCTCAGGTTGCAGGATTTTTTTTTCTTCTTTGGCTCCTTGAGGAGTGCTTTGGTGAAGAGACAAGAATTTCACTGGGCTATTAAGGCAGCACGTGTGGGACTTTTTTGTTTGTTTCAGAGCTTGACTTTGGGGATGGCAGATGGCTCCTCTGCCAGATCAGGCTGGCTGCCTAATTTCAAAAAGTGGGGGGTCAAATGTTACATCCACCCCATACACAAGCAACAGGAAGGAGGTGTAGACCATGTTCCTGGATCCACTAAAAATCTCAAAGTTCTTGCTTGGCTGCTAGGGAATACCTAATCTGGCCCCAGTCCACATTTCATTTGAGCCGGGCTACCTCTGTTTCTCTTTACTTCCTACATATGCAGTCAGGACCCTTGTCTGAAAAGCTACATGGCTCAATATTTAAAGAGTTGATGAAAAGTCATGGGAATGAACGTGACATACAGTGTAAGCAAAAACCTGCGTTCCCTTCTCCTTTTTGCTCTTGGGACTTGCTCTATAAACAGTATCCTGCGGCTTGGGAGTCTGTTGCTTATTCCTCAAATAAGTCCTAGAATTTTTGTTGAGATCTAGTTGCCAAGAATGGATAAAGATGGGATATATTTGGTATTGGTCCCCAGCTGCTCTAAAGAAGTACAGAAGCAGGCACAATTTTTTAGCAGGCAGCAGAACCAATGCTGACTTCTGGTGGGAAGAGCTGGGCTGCCTAACTTAGGAATGAGATCAGACTTGAAAAAAGACATTTGGGAGAGGAATCAACATGGGAATTTGGGAAACTTCAGTAGCTCTGGGCCTTAGTTTTGTCTTAATTTGCTCCAGCTATTTGCTGCAAAGATGGCAACCAAATCAGACTTCAGGTAAGGGATCTTTAAGCAATAAAAATCCTGCCTTCATGAATTTCTTTTGCAATAACAAAAGGGATGAGGAGTCAGTGGAAAGGATAGCACAGGCAGATGTATCTCTAACAAATACTCTTCAGGTTTTATCACTAGCATCATTGGGTCTTTTTATATTTTTAAAAAACAAACTTGACATTGTGGCAATCCTCAGTGAGGTTTTTTAAAATTCAGACTAGAACTTTGCTTGCTTTTCACCACTGGCAAAACTTATATTTATGGCTACTTCTCCCTTAGTTCTCCACTTGCCTGGCACTAGCATTGTTTGCCCTTTTGTACACCTCTGCTGCTGTTCAACTCTGGAGCTTGTAGGCTGTTCCAGATGGTACCTGCATCTCTGCCTCCTACTCTCCTTCCTCTTGGTGCTCAGTTAAGTCCTCTCTCTCTTGCCTATAGCCTCCTCTTGATTTCTTGCCTAGTGCTCTTTACATTTTATGAAATCTATTGCAATACAATGTACTTTTTCACAAGTCAAAATTCCCACTTTTTACAGGGGGAAGAAATTAAATCACTTAAGTCTTATCGTGAAAACAGAAAAATTGATGAACTTTGAACTGGGGCAAGCATGAGAATTCACAATATTTGTCATGGGACAGAATTTTTCCTCCTTGCCACCCAAAGCAGAGTTTGACAAACTGATATTTATCAAATTGGAGAATATGCAGACTCTTCACATACAAACCCTTTTCCCCGCTCAAAAATAGCCTGGTATCTCCCTACAGCTTTGGTTCTGGCAAAGATCATACCACACTGTAAGATGAATGGATTTTTATGTTAGGGGAACATGACTCTCTCTGCTATGTGGGAAGTTGACTTTTTACTAAAATCTCCACATTGAGGACCTCATTTTCATGAATTTTACAGTTCTTTATAGAAACCAAATTAAGACCGTACGATTAATTCTTCTTTAGCTCCAACTGCTTCAGAGGCCATGCATGCACTTAGTGTTTAATGAACTGCAACCAATTAAAGATGGCACTTAGTGATATGGCCACCATGCAGAATCTCCAATTAAACAGGAGCATCCTTGTATGCGGTGTTATAGCAGTGTCAGCCCCAGGATATTGGAGAGGCTAGGTGAGTGAGGCAATAGCTTTCATTGGCTCAGCTTCTGTTGGTGAAAGGCCATTCTGGTTTACACGTGTGTAACTGAAGGCCATTGAAAGATAGGAGTCAGGATATGAAGTACTTCTAGGAATTAACCCCCCGCTGCCCCTGGAAATCTCTGTTCCCATAAAATGATGCCCGTTGTTGTATCACTCAAAATCTGAACTTGTTTTTTAGCCTGGCCCCAGAAAAGGGATATGAATAGCATGGATTCTCTACAGGCCTAATTGTATTTCAAGCCTCAAAGTCTGTTCTAAACACTGTAGGCTTTGAGGAAACGGTTCCTCAAATCCAGCACTCTTTTAATACCTTCGCTGTGTTAGGACACACCTCTTCAGAACACTTAACACAGCGGCATAGTCCTATGTTGCAAAGTGTAAAACTCAATTTAGTGAAAATATGAATAGCTTGATTGTCAGCTGGTGCCAACGGAGCTATGCCAAGCTAGACCAGCTGAGAAGCTGTCCATAATAGCCAAGCTGGCACTGTTCACTTGGCTTCAGAATACTTTGACACATGCAGATCTGCTAATATGCAACAGTAGTCCAGTGTGACACTCCCAGAGCACAAGACAATGCTGGGGAGACCGCAAGTTTTAGGCCTTGAGACTGCACCCCTTTCTGATGCTGATTGTTGGTTAATTCCCACTGGCACTGACAAATAGCAACTTCTGTATGTTAAATGTAGCTGGGTGAATGGCTGACAACGTCAGTCAACTTGATTAAACTGTATCGATTCAAGGGCCTATTAATGAAGAGTAGCAGAAATATTTGAAAAAATAGTAATACCTCAGAAACCAGAGGGGATTTCGTACTCTTCAGCCAGAACCGCTTGAGGAGTGACCAAATAAATAGGAGAGCTGCTCATGCTGGTGTCACAGCTGTTTACTGTAATGATTAGCCTGAGTGTTAACTGTTCTACTCCTACCTGTGCTACTGTGAGTCATGCATCATCCAAAAGCCGTTAGCTAAGTGGCATGGCTTGACTCTGCCCCAGGTTGCACAAGTGCAACCCAAGGTCAGAACTTGTCCTGCAGAATCATTAATACTGGTGCTGAGGCTTTGAGACTCATGATTTGCAAACCCTTGACAATACATACTTTGGGTTCTTTTTAGTTGCCCTCTAAATTTTTGAGCCTGTAGGGCTCAGTGTCATGTTCTTCTCCCAGCCAGGCCGCCTAGAAACTCTTTCTAAACAAAAACTCAGATTCTTGCAATCACATGACTACAGGAGCTGTCATGAACTGAATGTCATGAACTTGTGCATTGGCAACACTGCAGAAGTGAGAAGGAAAACTGAGCTCAGCACTCCAAGCTCAGGTTGACCTAGTTCAACTGGAAGCCTAAAAACCATGTTAGGGCTCTAACTGGTCCCTTGATTACTTGTGAATAAAGCAGACTTGATCTGGAAGTTAGGGAGGGGTCTGTCTCTAGTTTCTTGAGGCTAGAACCACACTTCAAGTGACCACCATAATGTGTCCCATGGCTTAGTTTCTCTTTAAAATGGCATAAGCCTCCTGCAAAAACAGGTAGCAGCTCTGCTCATAGGAGACCATGCTTAACTTTGGCCTCAGTCTTTCACTTGTTCATGAGGCCAGGCCCACTAAAACTCCAGACGATACTACAAGAAACTTGGCTGTTTTTCAGGCTTCAGTGAACCAAGCTTTTGCCGGTTCAACCTCTCAGCTAGCTTGGTGTTGAGGCTCTGATACTACTGCAAACTCCACCTGTACCCTCACAACAATCCCAGAAATCTTACCTATAATTTGATTTGGGGATAAAGAGTGAACAGACTTGCAAGCCACTACCCTTATCCCCTGTCACCAGGGATGCTGGTGCCCCTGCTTTTCCTGAGATCGGAAGACACTGGGGAGGGGCCACATAGAAAGATTTCATTTTTAAAGGAATTCTTGGAGTCTTCTGATAGGGTGGCTGCCCTTCCAATTAATATGTAGCATAGTGTAGCTGTGACGGTCCCAGGATAGTAGACACACAAGGTGGGTGAGGTAATATTTTATTGGATCAACTTCTGTTGGTGAGAGAGACAAGCTTAAGTTAGTCCAATAAAAGATATTACCTTACCCACCTTGTCTCTCTTCCAATTAATAGACAGCTTCTGGGGCTGTCAGGCTGCCTTGTCCTCATGCTGTCCAGGAAATTGTCTACCTTATTTCAGCTGCCAGCTGAATGATCCATGGGGATGTGACACGTAGAAAATTTAAGCAAGCCATCAAACCAGAAGCATGAGGCACTTTGTGCCCTGTAGGGCTTTCAACCACTGGCTGTTGAACAATTCCATTTCATGTCTGACACCCAAAAAGGTGGAATGGTGTCTACAAAGACCATTCCTGATAGGTAGTAACAGCAAACATTAAGGCAGTTGGTAATTTGCAGGCCACCTGCTATCACCTTTTCTAGGAGGCTTCAAAGGTAAAGGGCTTCCCCAAAACTTGGCTTCATACATAATTCACAGGTTTTATCAGAGGTTTTCATGGATCTAAGTGCTTGTATGGCTCATATCACCAAGAAATGTGACTTCCTTATGAGAATTAATGAATGTCTTCACATCATCCCCACTTTACATAGATTGGGGATGTGAGGAGAACTGAGCCCTAGAAGGGCTACATGACTTGTACACAGAGGAGCTTGGAATTGAACTAACATCTCCTGAGTTGCAGTCAGTTCTTTGACCACAGGACTATCCTTGCATATACTAGAAACCCCTTAATATTTGCTTGAGTCTCAAAGGCTGCAACCCTGTGAACAAAACTTCTGAGTACAGTTTGAGAAACTCTTACTAAATCAAAGCCAATGGATTTCTCTGCTAACAACCTTTAAATGTGCCTAAGAAAAGTAAGAGCTCAAAAGTGGCTTGGTTGCTTCATAGGCAGGGCCTAAGGCATGTTTATGAAACAACCCAGCCTTGCAGAAAAGCAAAGCTATGAGAACAGAAGCCCATTGGCTCATAGAGGATATATTCACAATGCTTCGAAGAGTGTGTTCTATGGAAAGTTGCAGTGACTACAAATTGCAGATTCTGCAATCTTTTATTTGCTCTGGTAAAATAACTGGGGCAGACTATGCCAGCTACAATAGTACAATAGTCCTTAGCACAGCTTTGGCTAAATCCTAGAACAACAACCTAACAGGAATTTTAGAAATGCTAAATCTAATCATGCATGCTAAGTTGCTATTGCAAGGGCGGGGGGGAATCAAACCTCGCACTTCAGAATATAAATTGATGACCTGTTGCATTAGAGAAGAAATTCACCCCCTTTCCTCCTAGTCATCTCATGGCACAAGAGGTAAGATGCATTATGGATTTTCCCCTATTTTCTTCAGAAGCATCTGGTACCAACCTCTGCCAGAAGCAGGATACCAGACTAGATGGAATAGCACTCTGGTCCAGTGTGTAACAATTCCCCAGATGGCTTCCCCATCAGAGTGAATAGTGTATGGTACATGGGTTGCCAGCAGTCCTCTTCAGCCATCATTTCTGAGCTCTGTCAGCTTTTTGCAGGGATAATTTCCCTGGATTTTGCTTCCTTGTTGATGTTTCCCGGGGAATAGCTGCCAGATTTTTCTGTATAGAAGCTGGTTATGTTCTGGTGATTGGTATTTTCCAAGAAAGAGGCACAGTCCAGTTTCTCATCTGCAAAAGTAAGCAATTCTAAGAATGTTCCCTTGTGCTGTTTGCATCCTTAGTCCACAAAGTGGATCTGGCTTTTCCTGTAACATCTCAATTACTCAAACCAGGTGCTTTTCTACAGTAAGGTCCCAATTTTGGACACTTATTCTCTTGCTGCTTTATTCAGAAAATAGGTAAAAGGAATTAGGCTCTGGAATTTAAGGAGGCTTCCAGAAACTTTAATATGAAAATCTGTTTGCAGCTTCTGGGCATTTGCAAGGTACATCCCAACATTCAAAGTGTCCCTATCTCTTCCTGTATCTAGTGAACTAAGATTCCTAAACAGTGGCTTGAAATCTGAAATTATGATTGGAACTGGTAGATTTAATCCACAGCTTACCTCTTCAGCATGCTATAGTTAAAATCCAGTGCTTCTGGAAGAAGGCTCAGTTCTTCCCAGCACCCCATGGCAATCCTTCTTCTAGTTTGAGGTGGGCTGGATACCACTGGCCAGATCGATTTGGTCAAGACCATTGCACACTGTTCCTTCCCTTCAAGTGTTGTCTCTGCAGCTCCCAGTCTCTGCCAGTCTGGGAACAGACAGCAACTAGGCTCACACACCTAGATAATTTTATTGACGTAAGAGACATGGCAGGATGTACTAATTCTTATTGGTTTTCTGCCATTAGTCCATATTTATTAACCTAGTAATCACAAAGTAATATAACCCTGCAAAGGCATAGCACAAAAGCACTGCCTTTAATATCTTAACTTTTTCCCCTGTGCGTGTGCTCCAGCAAAAAAGCAATCAGGCCAGTCAGCAAAAATTATTTCACTAGCTTAGTGGTTAGAGTAATAGAACCTTCCCCACTGCCCTCCATCAGCTGGAAAGCTGAAGAGGTAGATTGCAGAATTACCTCCTCATCACCAGCTAGGAAGCTCTTCAGTGGGAGGAAACAGAACAGGATGAGAATTCTCTCCATTCCTGCAGCCATAGGGGGCTGCAGTGGCACCATAGATTGTAGACCACCAGTAGCTGGAGGCTGTTATGAAAGATGGAGACATTTGGTGTCAAGGGACAGGGCTCTGCTAAGAATCCAGAACTTTCTCTGAGCCGGGGCGGCTCCACCAATTTTGCTGCCCCAAGCAGTCGCCGCCGGATTGCCACCGCCACAACAGCAACAGAGCTGCCGCCAAATTGCCGCCGTGCTTGGAAAAGCAGCGGAGCTGCCGCCCAAAAGCTGCTGTGGCAGGAAGAGCGGCCAAGCTGCCGCCGAATTGCCGCTGCAGGACACGGACTGCAGCCCCATTCTGAATGCCATCTGCTTGGAAAGCGGGTGCCTGGAGCCTGCCGTGCCCTGAGCACTGCCCCTGAGTAGTACCCTCCCTCAGATCTCCATCTTCAGTTTGTCTCCAGTTAGTAGGATTAGCCCTCTGGATACTGAGTGGCTAAAATGTCCAAGCTGGCGCTGAGAAGGGGAGAGAGATGGGATACATTAGAAGTACTCTGTGAGGACTTCAGTGAGAGAACACAATAGAGAGAAGGAAGGGATGCTAACGTGACAGGGAAAAGAGACTGTCTTACAGAAAAGAAAGCGGAATAAAAGCAGGAAGCAAAAGTGGTAACAAGTGAGAACTGTAGAAAGAAGGGCTATTTGAATATGTTGGATGAGTACCAGTGCTGTTTGCCTTTTATGCACTCAATATTATTCAAAGAGCTTCTCAAATGTTCAGTAAATACTTAAGCTAGAAAAATGCCAGTGAATTTCATATGTGCAACAAATATATCCTTCTGTTGGGTTCTTAAGTTTGCTTACTACTAGGCTTTAAGACTGAACATTCTCTGGGCCAGGGAAGAGCTGTTTTAGACAAGTCACTGGGACTGGAGGATACACATCCAAGAGTTCTGAAGGAACTCCAGAATGAAGTGGCTGAGGTGCTAATAATGTGCAAACTCATTAAAATCTGTCCTGTTGGAGGAATGGAAAGCAGCAAATATTGTACAGCTGTAAGTTCTTGGGTGAACCAGGTAATTAGGTGAGAAAATCCCTCAACAAACCCAGTAATCATGGGGTAAGAGGTAGAGTATTGATCAACTGACTAAACCCAGAGTGGACGTAGCAAGTTATTTGCTTTTTGCCATGTCATAAAGACTTGTATTACATTAAATATGGGGCTTACTACTGATGTGGAAAATGGGACACATGGAGGATAGAAAGGCCAAAACTAAACTAGGTTAATGGGTAGCATGATTACTTGGCAATTCATCTGTTACCTACACAGGTAGGCACAGCTTGAACTACTCATAATGAGTTCTAAATTAGCTTCTGCTAGGGAAGGAGATACTTTCTTTGAGTTGTCTAACCCTTGTACAGTAGGGGTCAAAAAGCAAACCTCTGTTTCAGGAGGCAAAGAATGAGATTATACAGCTTCCATTATCTGCCACTGTCAGCTATGGTTTGCCCTCAGCTGGAAACCTGAATTCTGATTACTGTATCTCCCCAACGTAGTAGTTCAGAGACTAAGGCTATGACTACACTAGCGATCTTACAGCGGCACAGCTGTAAGCTTTGTGCAGCCTCTCTAAACTGACAGGACAGCACTTTCCCATTGGCTTAATTACTCCAGCCCCCCGTGAGAGGCAATAGCTATGTCGGTGGGAGAAGTTCTCCTGCCAACATCTGTGCTTAAGTCAACATAAATGGTGCTGCTCATGGAGGAAGGGGGGTGGCTAATTTACACTCCTGAGTGACATAATTTATGTTGATTTAGGCTATTGCTACACTACAGCTTAACTGTTCTTCTTGGAATATTACTTCCATGAGGGGAGATATTGAAAAGATTTAGGAATGCTTTCTTTAGAGACGAGACATGGTAGATGTGTCTAAAACAAGACATGGTATTGAGTGGAGCTGTTTGAAAACTTTTTTCGTCAAGGGAAAATCTCAACTATTTTCTGATCCAGGTTGTTTTGTTTCAAGCAAAAAGTGGATTTTTCTTCAGTTCTAGAAAAAAACCTTCACCTGACAGTTCCCTGTGTGGGGAAAATCTGAAGTTTGACAAAACCATGCTTTCTGAGGGTAACTTTCCTTGTGATCCTTTGCGCACCTCTAGTATAGAGCAGACTTTATCAGTTATGCTTATAAAAAGTCAGCATAATCTCTCAAACAGGGACAGGCATCACCAAACAAAACTGAAAGGCAACATAATTAAAAATTATAAATACTACTTAACACAAGTGTCCTGGGGAACTCCTGGCCACAATGTACCAAAGCCAAAAAGCTTAATATTGCAGGATCCAAAAAAGGATTAGTCACATGGATAAGCTATACGCCTCCACAGTTGTACTAGAATAAAAAACATAGCGGGGTTACTAATTCAATTCTCTGGGGCTAAGACAACCTGTCTGGAAGCAGGTTTGGCAGCAGAGCCAGTCTATGGGCAACCTAACAAGCACAGCTGGCCTGTGGTATGCTGCTTGATTAGTGGGAAGTCAGTGGACCAGCTCTTAAGCCCAGCAACAGCAGCAGTTCAGTGACTGTTCAAAGCATTTGCCCATCACTGGATAGCTCCTGCTCCCAACTTGTTCCAGCCCAGCTCCTGTCTTAGACCCTGACAATGCACATTTCAAGATCTAGCAGTCCTGCACGTGCCTATCACAACATGTGGTTTACCTCATCCAATGCATAAATGCCTCAACAACAACTATGTGGGTGAAACCAGAGAGACAATCACTGTGCTCTTGAACTTGCACTGGAAAATGATAAAAGACAAAAACACCTTATCCCCTGTGGGTGAATACTTTTCATAAAGCAATTATGCTATATGTGTCCTCTCAGTCCTCATAGGAAACCTGCACAACATTTTCAAAAGATGAGCCTGGGAGCTTAAATTCATAACTTTGCTAGCCATTAATCGTGGTTTTAATAAGGACACTGGATTTATAGATTACAACAATCTGTAACCCACTACCCCTCCCCTTTTTGTCCTATCACTACAGGAGTGTTAACAGGCCACTTCACCTTGAATGTTGCCTTTGAATCTGTTCCATCTTGTATTTAGCTGTGACACTGGGAGTACCTTTCCCAAGCGTGGAGAAGAGCTGTGTGTGGGGCTCAAATGCTTGTCTCTCTCTCCAACAGGAATTGGTCCAATAAAAAACTACTTCATCCACCTTGTCACTCTAGGAAACTCTTCATGTTAGGACTTCTTGCACCTTCATCTGAAGCATCTAGCTCTGGCAGCTGTTCTAGCTAGGACACCAGGCTGGCTAGAACATTCATTTGATCTGGTGTGAGGCTTCCTGTGTTTCCAGATCTTTAAAATAAGCCTCTTGCAGTTGGCCTTACCCCAGACTGAATTTGAAAAAGCCCTCCTGACCTCAACTTGGAAGTCCTCTGAAGACTGAGATTAGTCCTTGAAAGAAAACTCCAGTACATTTGTATCAAGATTTACAGATCTATCATTCAAGCTCACCAACGTCAACATGGGATGGCCGGGAAAGGTAGATGACGCTCGCATCTTCAGGAACTCTGTTCTGTTTCAAAAGCTGAAGGAAGGGACTTTATTCCCAGACCAGAAAATAACCGTTGGGGATGTTGAAATGCCTATAGTTATCCTTGGGGACCCATGCCATGGCTCATGAAGCTGTACACAGGCAGCCTGGACAGTAGTCAGGAGCTGTTCAACTACAGGCTGAGCAAGTGCAGAATGGTAGTAGAATGTGAATTTGGAAGTTTAAAAGCGCGCTGGCGCAGTTTACTGACTTGGTGAGACCTCAGCGAAACCAATATTCCCACTGTTATTACCGCTTGCTGTGCACTCCACAATATCTGTGAGAGTAAGGGGGAGACGTTTATGGTGGGGTGGGAGGTTGAGGCAAATCGCCTGGCCACTGGGTACGCGCAGCCCGACACCAGGGCGATTAGAAGAGCACAGAAGGGCGCGGTGCGCATCAGAGAAGCTTTGAAGACCAGTTTCATGACTGGCCAGGCTACGGTGTGACAGTTCTGTTTGTTTCTCCTTGATGAAACCCCCCGCCCCTTGGTTCACTCTACTTCCCTGTAAGCTAAGGACCCTCCCCTCCTCCCTTCGATCACCACTTGCAGAGGCAATAAAGTCATTGTTGCTTCACATTCATGCATTCTTTATTAATTCATCACACAAATAGGGGGATAACTGCCAACGTAGCCTGGGAGGGGTGATGGAGAAGAGAAACACCGGGAGGGGTGGTGGAGGAGAGAAGAACAAGGACACACAGCATTTTAAAAGTTTCAAACTTTAAAACTTACTGAATGCCAGCCTTTTGTTGCTTGGACAATCCTCTGGGGTGGAGTGGCTGGGTGGCCAGAGGCCACCCCACCGCATTCTTGGGCATCTGGGTGAGGAGGCTATGGAACTTGGGGAGGAGGGCGGTTGGTTATACAGGGGCTGCAGCGGCAGTCTGTGCTCCTGCTGCCTTTCCTGCAGCTCAACCATACACTGGAGCGCATTAGTTTGATCCTCCAGCAGCCTCAGCATTGAATCCTGCTTCCTCTCATCATGCTGCCGCCACCTTTCAGCTTCAGCCCCCTCTTCAGCCCCCCACTTACTCTCTTCAGCCCACAACCTCTCCTCCCAGACATTTTGTACTTTCCTGCACTCTGACATTGTCTGCCTCCACACATTTGTCTGTGCTCTGTCAGTGTGGGAGGACAGCATGAGCTCAGAGAACATTTCTTCACGAGTGCATTTTTTTCGCCTTCTAATCTTCACTAGCCTCTGGGAAGGAGAAGATCCTGTGATCCTTGAAACACATGCAGCTGGTGGAGAAAAAAAAAAGGGACAGTGGTATTTAAAAAGATATATTTTATAGAACAATGGGTACACTCTTTCACGGTAAACCTTGCTGTTAACATTACATACACAGCACATGTGCTTTCGTTCCAAGGTTGCATTTTGCCTCCCCCCATCACGTGGATAGCCCCTCACCCCTCCCCGTGGCTAACAGCAGGGAACATTTCTGTTCAGCCACAGGCAAACAGCCCAGCAGGAACGGACACCTCTGAATGTCCCCTTAAGAAAAGCACCCTATTTCAACCAGGTGACGATGAATGATATCACTCTCCTGAGGATAACACAGAGAGATAAAGAATGGATGTTTTTTGAATGCCAGCGAACATACACTGCAATGCTTTGTTCTACAATGATTCCCAAGTACGTGCTACTGGCACTGTGGTAAAGTGTCCTACCATGTTGGACGGAATAAGGCTACCCTCCCCAGAAACCTTTTGCAAAGGCTTTGGGAGTACATCCAGGAGAGCCACAAATGCCAGGGCAAATTAATCATTAAACATGTTTGCTTTTAAACCATGTATAGTATTTTAAAAGGTACACTCATCAGAGGTCCCTTCTCCGCCTGGCGGGTCTGGGAGGCAGCCTTGGGTGGGTTCGGGGGGCACTGGCTCCAGGTCCAGGGTGAGAAACAGTTCCTGGCTATCGGGAAAACCGGTTTCTCTGCTTGCTTGCTGTGAGCTATCTACAACTTCATCATCATCTTCCTCATCCCCAAAACCTGCTTCTGTGTTGCCTCCATCTCCATTGAAGGAGTCAAACAACGTGGCTGGGGTAGTGGTGGCTGAACCCCCTAAAATGGCATGCAGCTCATCATAGAAGCAGCATGTTTGGGGCTCTGACCCGGAGCAGCCGTTTGCCTCTCTGGTTTTCTGGTAGGCTTGCCTCAGCTCCTTAAGTTTCACGTGGCACTGCTTCGGGTCCCTGTTATGACCTCTGTCCTTCATGCCCTGGGAGATTTTGACAAATGTTTTGGCATTTCGAAAACTGGAACGAAGTTCTGATAGCACGGATTCCTCTCCCCATACAGCGATCAGATCCTGTACCTCCTGTTCGGTCCATGCTGGAGCTCTTTTGCGATTCTGGGACTCCATCATGGTCACCTCTGCTGATGAGCTCTGGCCAGCGTGGCAAGCTGCAGGTGACCATGCAAACAGGAAATTGAAATTCAAAAGTTTGCAGGCCTTTTCCTGTCTACCTGGCCAGTGCATCTGAGTTGAGAGTGCTGTCCAGAGCGGTCACAATAGAGCACTTGGGATAGCTCCCAGAGGCCAATACCGTCTAATTGCGTCCACAGTACCCCAAATTCGACCCAGCAAGGCCGATTTAAGCGCTAATCCCCTTGTCGGGGGTGGAGTAAGGAAATCGATTTTAAGAGCCCTTTAAGTCGAAAAAAAGGGCTTCATCGTGTGGACGGGTGCAGGGTTAAATCGATTTAACGCTGCTAAATTCGACCTCAACTCCTAGTGTAGACCATGGCTAAGGCTGCGAACTTACCAAAGCAGACTGCTCTTTGCTGTGATTTCAGGAAACTTCCTCACATCCCTTCTCCCTTTTTTAGCCTCTAATTCCACAGTGATTGACACTGTTTCCTGGCCTCACCTGCCCCTGGATACTGGGTCTCCAGGCCTGCTGATCAAAATGGAGATGGTCACCCAAGCAAAGATGCATCACTGACTCCATCCAAAAATTCCATAGCTGTTCCCAGTGCTTCCTGAAACCTACAGTGCCAGGATGGATTCAATCTGAAGTAGTACTAATGCTTTCACATAGGAATACACTGAATTTCCTGAAACTTAATCATCGCTCCAATTCACTAGCGCACCAGGAGTGGCATACTGAAGTTGGCCCCTGAATGCATCAAAGTGCTGAAACTTGCCCCAGGCACTGGCGCCAACCTGGTGTGTACTTGATGGTGGCCTTCACCTCTATCAGGCCAAACAGTGCAAAGATGCCTGTTATTTTAGCAATATTTGTCTAACAGTGATGGGGAGCATGATAAAACAAACTCTAAAAGAGACATGGAAAGTTAAAAAACACTTCCCTGGAAAACATACCAAGATGATAGGACTGAGAGGCTTGAGCTACAAATGGAAACTAACTCTTAAATAGATAAGATGCCTTCAAAGGATGAGAATTACAGGTATGTGGCCTTCACCTTATGGTTTCCTTAAATCCTGTCCCTGCAGGTTTAGGTACCACACAAAATACAGTATGTGTTTGAGTTTGTCTATGCTCCATGTTTGATGCACCCAAAACTTTTTAGCTATCATGAACAGATTAAAAATGTGGCAGGACAGTGACTCGGTCTCTTCAGCTTTGGTGTCTTAGCTGATAGGATCTTTGTTACTCTGGCATGGCCTATGCTGCCAACTTGGAAAGGGCCTTGGCAGGGCCTGAAAGTCCCTTCAGAAAGGTCACTTGCTGAAAGAAGGAAAGCATTTGAACAAGTGTTTGTCTCCTCGGTGTACCTATTAAATGAATGAAATAGCACTCCGTTTTCCCCAACATGGGATGGGTGGCTGGCCAAACACACAAATTTGGCCTCTTAAGTTTCCCTCAGACTTTTTTTTAAAATTTGAGTCCGCATTTTAAAAAAGCTTATAGTTTTAATACACCTTCTGAATCACAAAGTTACCTTTTTCTTGTACCTTCCTAGATATACATGTGAGCCCTGGCATGTTGAGAGCTCTGGATAAGGATATAAATATTACATTGTACAGACATAGTATCAGTACCTTCCAAAAGGTGAAGTTAAACTATGCCACTACAAGGACCTGTGAGTAGGGTTCCCCAGCAGTGTCCTCTATTTGGGAACTTGAAATATGGTATCTATACCTGCTGTGAGTCCTCCAATAAGCAAAGACACTGGCAAGAGCGAGCCATAGCATCAAGCTACTTGCAGTGACCATCTTAGATGTGAAAAGAAAAGGAGTACTTGTGGCACCTTAGAGACTAACCAATTTATTTGAGCATGAACTTTCGTGAGCTACAGCTCACTTCATCGGATGCATACCGTGGAAACTGCAGAAGACATTATATACACACAGAGACCATGAAACAATACCTCCTCCCACCCCACTGTCCTGCTGGTAATAGCTTTTCTAAAGTGATCATCAAGTTGGGCCATTTCCAGGACAAATCCAGGTTTTCTCACCCTCCGCCCCCCCCCCCCCCCCAAACTCACTCTCCTGCTGGTAATAGCCCATCCAAAGTGACCACTCTCTTCACAATGTGTATGATAATCAAGGTGGGCCATTTCCTGCACAAATCCAGGTTCTCTCACTCCCTCACCCCCCTCCAAAAACCACACACACAAACTCACTCTCCTGCTGGTAATAGCTCATCCAAAGTGACCACTCTCCCTACAATGTGCATGATAATCAAGGTGGGCCATTTCCAGCACAAATCCAGGTTTTCTCACCCCCCCACCCCCATACACACACAAACTCACTCTCCTGCTGGTAATAGCTTATCTAAAGTGATCATCAAGTTGGGCCATTTCCAGCACAAATCCAGGTTTTCTCACCCTCCGCCCCCCACCCCCCCACAAACTCACTCTCCTGCTGGTAATAATCTTAGATGTGGTGATTGTGGTTCTACTTCTGCTTTCCACACTGTACTCTCCCACTAAGTGAACTTCTTGTTTGGTTTGGCTGATGTGCATCTTGAACTCGAAGCTGGTACATGGCAAAGAGCTGAGCTGCTCTGAAACAAACCCAAATTTATTGTTTTTTTTAGGGTGAGTCAGCATGGCTGCTAAAAGGCAACATGAGACCCAAAGTACAGCAAAGGCTTAGCACGTTCTTCATTTGGAGATATCAATCCCATACAGTCTCTCGCTCAGTTTTAATTTCTAGACTGCAGCAGTCAGGACCTTCTTATTAAAAAATATTAAAAAAAAAATCAAATGTTCTTAGGCAGACTACGAAGCCACTGCCTACCTGCAATATGCTAATCCAACAGGGCCCAATCCTACTCTCACCCCCATGTAAAATGTAGCAACTCCAATGGTGCTGAGCTGGTGAAAGTGAGGAGGGTCAAGGCAGTGTCCGAATTCCTCTTCCCCATGCCTCAATAAATTGCTAATAAGGTTATTAGCCGCACAGGCAATTTCTGATCTGTTTCAACAGAGCTGTGCTTCAACCAAAAACTTTCCCATGAGGTCTTGTCAAATGACTTCTTATGGGAAAGTGTTGATTTGACAGGAAACTTCACAATGAGGTCATCTTGATCTAAAATGTTTTAGTTTTGCTTTTTACTTACTTTCTTTTTCTCCTTTTTTGCCACGGAGTGCATTAAAATAAACCATGTCCCAAGGCTTTTCCACTTTTTACTCCTCTTCCATTTTCTGCTCTAACTCTTCAAAACGTGTCCAAATTTGGAAAAGTAGTAGCAAAAGGAAAAACTAAATTCTGTCTGTCGCTTTTCAACCCTTGAAAAGTTAGGGTGGGAGAGGGTGCACATGGAGAACTTTTTAGCATAATTCTATTACGTTCAGTGGTAGAAAGGGAAAAGGGGGACTTAAAGTCTCCATAAATCTAAATTAATTTCTATTAGGACAGCACAGCAGTTCAGTCCTCGCTCTTTCCCAGGAGCCTAGTATGTGAACAGAGTTGTGTGCGTTGTAGACTAGGAGGTGAAATGTTGACTTGTGCTTCCCACTCATTCAGAATTAGCACCGTCCCATTGCTGCTCAGATGGGCACGAACAAAGTTGTAACCATGTCGCCCTGTCTCTTGTCTCCATTAGACTCCCAAAGGTACCTGTGAAGAATCAGTGAAGATTGCCATTGATGCTGGTTACCGCCATATTGATGGGGCCTTTGTGTACTACAACGAGCATGAAGTGGGACAGGCCATCTGGGAGAAGATTGCAGAAGGAAAAGTAAAACGAGAAGAAATCTTCTATTGTGGCAAAGTGAGAAGTTACATCAGGCTACTTACTCTTAGTCCTGTGATTTATGTTTGTGGGTGTTCGGGTGGGCTGGACGTGTAGTACATTTCCTTAATTTCAAGTTAAATCATCCAAACTTTTCAGTGCTTTTTCAAACCCAACCTCCTGAGGTTTTGCCCATCGTTAGGCTCTTGGAACTTATACCGTGACTCTTTCTTTGCATTGTACATGCACATTTTCCACTGCAGGCCTTTTCAAACACCACTGCTTGAATGAATTGTTTTAAAGAGACTTAATGAATTTACAGGGAAGGGAGGGAGTGGGAAAGGACATGAGAGGAAAATCTGGCAACTACATGGGGGGCTTCCAAAAAGAAAAACGTTCCCTATAATTTTAGGTTAAACTTTGACAGTCATCTCATACAGCTGGATTTCCAAGAAACCCTTCATATGAAAGCCAGCTTTTGTTGTGGGATTTATATCTGAAATTCAGTGATCAGTGCAGAAAACTGTCTTGTGGTGATGTAGTCTTGCGCTTGATTTCAAGCAGGGAAAGGCTCCTGAGAATGAGTCATGAGCTAGTCAAAGTTTAAAATCTTAAATCTGACACTTTTTAAAGATCTTCCAAAGAAGTAAAATGGAGAACTTTACTTCAAAGTATTGGTAAAGGGATTCAACTTTAACTTTAGGTCATTGGTACAAAAGTGGTACCAGTTCAGTTATGCGTGTAATAAGCTAGCAGGCTCGGGTCAGTTTTTTACAGGCAGATGCTTCATGTTATAAAATCCTCCACCACACTTAACACAGTGCTCCCCACATTTTTCTTTCTCTGTACAGTGAATATTAAATGTGCACCACAAAACACTGATTAAATAAATATTTCAGATACATAAAGAGTATGCATTCAGTGTTTTGTACTGAACAATTGTAGCTGTTTACTTTCATAACACCTTCCATTCTAGGAGCTAAGTATTCCGCAAACTAGGATTCTGAGCCATAGCTTCAGATGGTTTTAGGGCTTAAGTGAGTTCTCAGAGGTTAGAGAGCAAGTCGGTGGCAAAGCTGTGAACAGACTTCCAGTCCTGTGCTTCAACTAGTCTATGCTAACTGCTTTCTGTCACAGATACAGCTGGGTGGGAAACTGTTTTCCTGTTACAAGGGGGGGAACAAGTTCTTCCCCAAACTGGGGCAAAGTCAGTCACAAGTTTTTCACTAATCAAAAATCTAAACTCTGGATCAGGTTGGTCAAAGCAGCTTGTATTGAGCACACTCAAAATTTTTCAAGTGATTTCAAACTTCTCGTTTCAAAAATGTAAGAACAGGACCTGACAATTTTGAAATGACTCAATTTTTTAAAATGGGAATTCAGCAAAACTGACCCTTTCTTGCAGGAAGTTTTTGGTTTCAACAAATTGGCATTTCTTGCTGGAAAAACACTTTGCTTCTAGATTTGGGTAGGAAATTTTCAAAGTGTTCTAACACCATCACCTGATCTAACCCCTAGACAGCCTATTAAACGCACTTTGTCAAACCATTGGCAAAACGTCTTGTATTTGTCCTTGAGTCAAAGTTCAGTTGGACAGAGTTTCTCTTTAGGGAGAGTGGAACATGTGGTTCCCAGAAATGAGGTTGTGATCCTGATCCTATTTAGACTGTAGCTTTTGTTGAGAGAGAGAGAGAGGCATTCTGGTTCCAACCTTGGCTGCAATAACATGCAATAACATGCAATATGTGGGAATTCCTCAACTGCAGCTATCTTTCTGTTCTGTTCTCTGGTCACTACTTAACAAAATATACATTTAACCCCAAAGGTTCAGATTAAATCTTTATTTCATCTGTGATTTCCCCTCCCCCCGCCATCGCCCCCAAACTCAGATCCTCTTTTTTCCTAAAGCACAAACTGAGCTAACGGCAAATTTGTAGCCTATAATGGCTGACCAACCCTAATTCTTTGCATTATTAAAGATGCAGTGGTTAAGTTCACTAGGCCACTTATTACTACCACATGAGAAAGAGCTATGCTTGTTTCTTACTTGACCCAAACCAGCAAGTACTAGAAATTTCACAGGAGAACCTGGCTTTATTGTGCAATTTCTCAACTGCAGGAGTTCAGGTAAGTCTTTAAATGTTTTGATGATACTAATCTCACACCAGCCCATCAGCAGTGGTTAACAAGACTAGGCTCAGTTGTTCTGGAATAATGACTTTACAAAGTCATACGCTATCTGCCAGCTGAAATCCACATTTGTGCTTGGCTCCTGCTGTTAACATGTTGATCACAGACAAAGCATCCAAAGATTTCAGAGGCTTTCCATCAATTGCCAACAGTCTTTGGCTTATGTACTAAGGCTTTCATGGTTGTCTTTCACTCCAGATATTTTTCTTTTATTAAGCCTAAAAGTAACATTTCCAGGGAATGTGGTGTTCTAGAATGCCACAGCTGCTTTGCAGCTTTCTGATCGTTGATCCACAGATGTAGATAATCACTTTTACAAATTGTGAAAACCAGTTAGGAAACTCACCTAATATTTTTTGGCACCAGTGAAGCTAAGGTAACAGGGTTCACAACCATTGCTACAGCACCTTTCTTTGAAGCCTCTGCAGCTTTTTAAAACTGCTGTATTCATGGCACTTACTCACTGATAGGTCTTTATTCAGGGCTCTCTAAGGCATGTGGGTCTGTTGCAAGATAAAACACATCACCATTACCCCATGGGTAACTGTGTGTCTGCTGAAAATGACTTTGTCCCGAGCTCACCCCCATAGCAACTGCAGGTTTTCCATTAAACATCCTGCAACCTAAAAATGGCCAGCTGCATATTAAAAAGAAAGTTCCAAAATCGAGGCTCTCTACCAAAAAAATGCCCTGCTGCCTATATTCAAAAATTCCCCATCTCGTTTAGGATTGAGAAACACCTTAGAATCTTGCCCATATGCTCAGGGTTTAGCTGATCGCCATATTTGGGGTCGGGAAGGAATTTTCCTCCAGGGCAGATTGGAAGAGGCCCTGGAGGTTTTTCGCCTTCCTCTGTAGCATGGGGCACGGGTCACTTGCTGGAGGATTCTCTGCTCCTTGAGGTCTTTAAACTACAATTTGAGGACTTCAATAGCACAGATATAGGTGTGAGGTTTTTTTGTAGGAGTGGTGGGTGAAATTCTGTGGCCTGCGTTGTGCAGGAGGTCAGACTAGATGATCATAATGGTCCCTTCTGACCTAAATATCTATGAATCTATGAATCTATGAAACCTTGAATTTCCTCCAAAAGCAGATTTAAGGCTTTGTGCTGCACAAAGCCTAGATACTCTGCTCAGCTCAAGCTGCCCCTGTTAACACAGGTGGTTACACTGGCAGGTGGTAGTTAAATTTTGGTGTGGTCTTCACGAATAGCCCTAAATAGAGCAAATTTCAGTTAACCCAGATGGGAGAAGACAGACCTGGAACACTGCTTCAGCAAGGTCTGCCTTCAGGCTAACCAGATGATGGGTATCTTGGGTCATCACTGACACATGGGAATCCAAGAACAGTGATGGTTTTAAAATCATTGACATCTGGGAATAATCCCTCAATGGAGGAAGCAAGCATAATTAGGGACTATATAAATCATGTGGGTGGTTTTAGAAAATTCATGACCATGTAAATGACAAAGTATTGAATTTCACAATTTGCACAGAATGAACTTAACCAGCAAACTTTAGTCAATTTCATTTGTGCCTGTGACTTAAAAAAGAAAAAAAAAAAGACCCATCCATTCTGTTTCCCCGCTAGGTCTTTTTCATACACGCGTGCACAGCACTCAATTCCTCTGCATGTGCACTGCACAGTAAGCTAAGGTAATATTTAAAAGATCCTCGTATGGGGGCATTTTCACGATTTCTGTGCCCCCTATGAAATTGTTATTTACACAATGCCCTAGTTCAGTTTTCACTCTAACCACATCTGCTTCATGCCTATGGAGCATCAATGCAGCATTTATCTTTCAGTGAGGTTCTGAGCTTAAACAAAAACTTCCCTAGATCATGCAGAGACTCAGTGGCTCTGGCCACATCAGAAAACCAAAGATTCCGCTCAAACCTACCTAGTCCTTTCTTCATAATATCATTTGATCACATGACATAGCCTCAACATGACAAAACTGACCACAGAAATTGGAAAACTTAAGAAAAATCAGTATATACTAGGGCTGTCAAGCGATTAAAAAATTAATTGCATGATTAATCGCACTATTAAACAATAACAGAATACCATTTATTTAAATTTTTTGGATGTTTTCTACATTTTCAAATATATTGATTTCAATTACAACACAGAATACAAAGTGTACAGTGCTCACTTTTTGTTTTTTTACTTGTAATCAAAAATAAATATAAAGAAATAGTATTTTTCAATTCACCTAATACAAGTACTGTAGTGCAATCTTTGTAATGAAAGTTGAACTTACAAATGTAGAATTACGTACAAAAAAAACCTGTTTTATTTTTGAACAATGTAAAATTTTAGAGCCTGCAAGTCCACTCAGTCTATTTTTGTTCAGCCAATTGCTCAAACAAGTTTGTTTACATTTGCAGGAGTCAATGCTGTGCTTCTTGTTTACAATGTCACCTGAAAGTGAGAACAGGCATTCGCATGGCACTGTTGTAGCTGGCATCGCAAGATATTTACATGCCAGATGCGGTAAAGATTCATATGTCCCTTCATGCTTCAACCACCATTCCAGGGTACATGCATCCATGCTGATGGTGGGTTCTGCTCGATAACAATCCAAAGCAGTGCAGACCGACGCATGTTCATTTTCATCATCTGAGTCAGATGCCACCAGCAGAAGGTTGATTTTCTTTTTTGGTGGTTCGGGTTCTGTAGTTTCCACTTCGGAATGTTGCTCTTCTAAGACTTCTGAAAGCATGCTCCACACCTCATCCCGCTCAGATTTTGGAGGGCACTTCAGATTCGTAAACCTTGGGTCGAGTGCTGTAGCTATCTTTAGAAATCTTACATTAGAACCTTCTTTGCGTTTTGTCAAATCTGCTGTGAAAGTGTTCTTAAAATGAACATGTGCTGGGTTATCATCCGAGACTGCTATAATATCAAATATATGGCAGAATGCGGGTAAAACAGAAGAGGAGACATACAATTCTTCCCCCAAGAAGTTCAGTCACAAATTTAATTAACGCATTATTCTTTTAACGAGCGTCATCAGCATGGAAGCATGTCCTCTGAATGGTGGCCGATGCATGAAGGAGAATATCAATGTTTAGCACATCTGGCATGTAAATACCTTGCAATGCCAGCTACAAAAGTGTCATGTGAATATCTGTTCTCACTTTCTGGTGACGTTGTAAATAAGATGAGGGCAGCATTATCTCCTGTAAATGTAAACACACTTTTTTGTCTTAGCGGTTGTCTGAACAAGAAGTAGGACTGAGTGGACTTGTAGGCTCTGAAGTTTTACATTTTGTTTTTGAGTGCAGCTATAAAAAAATCTACCTTTGTAAGTTGCAGTTTCACAACAAAGAGATTGCACTACAGTACTTGTATGAGGTGAACTGAAAAATATTTTGTTTATCATTTTTGCAGTGCAAATATTTGTAATAATAATATACACTTTGATTTCAATTACAACACAGAATACAATATATATGAAAATGTAGAAAAACATCCAAAATATTTAATAAATTTCAATTGGTATTCTGTTGTTTAACGTGAGATTAAAACTGTGATTAATCACAATTAATTTTTTTAAATCATGATTCATTTTTTTGAGTAATCACATGAGATAACTGCAATTAATCAACAGCCCTAGTATAAACCAAACTTGATAAATTTGGGGAGTTCATTTTTGTTTCCAAAGTCACTTGCTCAACCCTGAACAGATACTCAGTGACCTCTACTTGAAGCCACAAATCTCTGCAATTTTGTCCATGTGCAGACTTCAGAGCATGAATACAAGTGCACAGCTCAAAAAAAATTTTTTTTGTTTGTTTGTAGATCCTCTTGCTAGAGAGGGAAGGGGGAGCCCTCCAGTGGGAATAAGCAAACTTCAGAAGGTTCAGAATCTAGTTGTGGCTTAGATAAGTATTTGAACTATCCTAACCATGAGACACCTCTCTGAAACCTTCCCTTCCCGTTTAGCTAATCCTTTCCAATCACAGGACCCTTGCCAACATCCAGCTAAATTCAGGAAGTAGAAAGTTGTTGTCTACATTTAAGTATGTGGCTGTGTTTAAAATCTAGGTCAGGACAGGTTTAAGTTATGGGTAAAGGTTCTGGTCAGTTCTCTATGCTGATCCATCCTAGGGGGGAAAACGGAGCTTCTCCTTTTGTGTACATAAGTAATCCAATAATGCACTGACTTACATCCTGTGCTAACCCGATGTAGTCTGTAGTACTATCTAAAGGGGAGAAAGGTGGGGAAATCAAGTAACTGAATTTCTATTTATCTCACTAGAACCAAGAGTGTTTTATGTTTTTTGTTCCCCTCCCCTAGTTATGGAATACATGTCACCCACCGGAGCTGGTGCGTCCAACTTTGGAGAAGACACTCAAGATTCTGCGGCTGGATTATGTTGATCTTTATATTATTGAGCTGCCAATGGCATTCAAGGTAAAAAGAAAAGTAGCCCTAATGCTTATCACAATATCTGCCTGTGTGAACCAAGTCCTCTGACTCAAGTAATTCTTCAAACTTACAGACCACTCTTTGTTTAAAAAAGTGGTTCTTTGGTGGCAATGTAATGCTTGACATTCTTTGCATGTGCATATTGCTCTTCATTGAAGAAGACAAAGCACAATAACATCAACTTTGTTAAATGGAGTATCCAGGCCAAATAGAGAGAGCATAAATTGTAAAGTGGAATAAAATGGGCCTTCAGCACTGGTGCTAGGAGAGCTCCTTTAGCTGGGGTCAGAGGGGGGATATTACTCCTGAGGGCACTCTGCACCAAAAAATTACAAATTCTATGCCAAAAAAATTAAAATTCTGTGCATCATATTTTAAATTTCTGCAAAATTCTGGAAATTTTATTTGTCAAATAAATGTGGAGGCTCCAGCATGGCATTGGGGAGTCCAGATCACTGGCTGCACAGAGGTGGGAAATCCCTGTGCAGCTCTTCTCCCCGCTCTCCCGCCCCCCCCCCCCCCCCCCAGGACACGGACTCAGCGATGAGGCTGCACCCAACCCTGACACAGTGCAAGGACCGCGCCTGCCCCAGAAACACCCCAGGCCCTGCCCCTCCATGCCAGGTGCACCAGGTATGGGCAGGCAGGCTCAGCAAGGCAGGAACAAAGTGTGGAGGGACTTAGTGTGGAGGGATCCAGGTGCGGGTTGAGAGAGTTCTGTGTGGGGCAATCTGGGTGTGAGTGACTCAGTCAGGGATCTGGGTGCAGAAGGGATCTGGATGCACAGGGATTTGTTGGGGTTTTTTGGGTGCAATGGTAATGGAACTCTGCAGAGGGTCCAGGTGAAGGTGGTTGGGCCTCAGCTGGGGGGATGGGTGTCTAGGTGTGAGGGGGATAGGGCTCAGTTGGGGGTCCAGATGCTGGAGAAGTGGGACTCAGTGGGGTGGGGATCCAGGTGCAACTGGCTGGGGCTTGGTGGGGTGGGTATCCAGATGCGGGTAGCTCGGGGTTGTCCAAGTGCAGGGGGAATGGGGCTCATCAGTGGGGTTCTGAGTGCGGGGTGGGGTGGGGTGAGGGTCTGGGTATGAGGGGTCTGAATGCATGGGGGTTGGGCGGATGGGGGAGCAGCTCCCTTTACAGGGATCCCTCCCCCCGCAGCTGAGGAGCAATGGGTGCAGTAAGGGGGAAAGTTTGCAGAGCTTCCTGTAGCTGGGGGACAAATCTAGGGGTGGGTCTGACCCGGCCCTAGATGCTGTGCAGGGGAAGAGGAAGTCCTGTCTTCTCCAGTCCAGCACAGCACAGCCATGCCTAGACTACCACCTGAGCCCGGTGCAGACTAGGAGCCACCAGCCAGGTCTTCCCCAGTCCTGCCTTCTGCCCCACAGTGATTTACGTCTTTGCCGGCTGCCCTGGGCACCCGAAACATACTGCTGGGGAGAGTCACATGACCATTCTAGTGGCTTCCCTTTGCTTCCCCATCAGGAAGTCATTTTTCTGCAGGGAAGCAAAGAAATCTGCAGGGGACAGAATTCCCTCAGGAGTAGGATATAGAAGTCTGTAGTAGCCTATGAAGCCATCTATGAGCCTAGTGCACTATCCCCATTTTCCAGATAGAGCATGGGCTGGGTCATAGAGTCCAATTCCCTGCTATTAAAGGCAACCACATTGTTTAACCCCTTTTGTAAGTTCCATCTTAAAACCACTTAAGTTTCTTGTCCCCTGTTGGAAGGTTGTTCTAGAATCAAACTCCTCTGATAGTTGGAAACCTTTTTAATTTCCAATCTAAATTCATTTATGGCCAGATGGGAAGATTAACAGGAGTTAAGTGACTTACAAGGCAACACTGAATTAGTGGTAAAATTAGGGAATAAAACTGTTCTGACTCCCAGCTTTGTTCCAACCACTAGAGAGTCTCCATAGTATTTAAAGGTATTGTGCAAACCATTTCACAAAATCTTGCATATCTGCTTGTTTGTGGCAGTCAGCTAGACAGACAGCTTTAGGAGGACAGACCTAGCATCTAAACTTGGGTTCTCTGAGGCAGAAATTTAAACAATCATGACTTCTTGTTCCCTCATTCTGGGGATCACTGGTGTTTGGAGAACTGGTATAATTTCTTGCAGTGTTGCCAACTCTTGCAATTTTATGACCACTCTCATAAGATTTGGTGCTTTTTTCTTGAAGCCCCAGCTCTTAAACCATCTCAGGGGCTGGGAGGATTATAAAAGGAGATCACTAGCCCTCATGGTTTCAGAGAGAAAGTTGAAAACACAATGCAAGTGCTCCTCAGAGGCTTAAACCGGAAGGCAAATATAAAAAACCCAAACAGAACTAAGGCATTCATAATTTGAGGGGGGATGGGGAGGCTGGATCACTTTTAAATGCTCTGAGTGGACAATACTGCTTCCACCAAGAAAGGAATCTACCTGAGTCTTTTGTTTCCTGACAACTCTCAAAGCTCATGCCTTCCTGTGACTGGTGCATTCAAATGCCAGTACCTCTAGAGATCAGAAACCAACACATGGAACTCACTCAGAGGCCCTACATTCCCTTCGCTCCTATAGAAGTGGCATCCTGTTCCTTACACAAGAGTAATTGGCCTCAGATGTTAAGGATTATGTAAAGCAAGCTCTAGTATGGAACCCTTTTAGGTGCACTTTAGAAAATAGTTCCCACCATCTGGAATTTCCGGTTTCCTTTTACTCCTGTTGCTTTCTTCCCATAGTTCATTCTCCCATATGGTGAAGGTCAGTGTCCCACAAAATAAAGATATTGACAGCTGCCTTTTAATAAATCTACTTCTGATTCCCTAAATCCTGCACCAAGATGCTCTCAGTTGCAGTCCTGAAGCTCCACTCATGCGTCCCTTTGGGGAGGGGAAAAATCCCTTTCTTTCTAATACAATATGCAGTGAAGTATGGAGCAATGTCTGGACCAAAATCTGGGAAGCATCTCTTGGAACTGGAACAGTTGTTTCTGCAAAAACTACACACAAGGCAGGATTTGTTGGGACAGCTTTCCAGCTCTCCCCATCTGCAACAGCTGTTGTTGGGCTAGGTGCTGTTTAATCTCCCTAAAGCATCTTCAAATTTAAGATTAAATTTGTGTGTTAATAGTACTCTATCAATTGGCACACAGATTTGTGTATTTTGTATAGTAACAGTTGTGCCAGCACACATTTGCCACAGAAAGTGGCATCACATTACAAAAAACTCATATTTTGCCCCAGACAGAGGCTTGCTAGTTGAAGGAGACTTCCTTTCTTGCAGCCAAAAAATCTTACCTGCAAAATGAGCCTTTCATGAATATGTGAAAATATTGATGCTTGAGGCAAAATCCACAAACATGCCTCTTGTAAAACTGTAAACTCATCTCTTTACTGATTTTACTGATGCAAACTTTTTTCATATAGCTCTTTGGGAGGACTTTGTTCTGAGAGTAAAACAAAAAATTCACTCTGGAAGAGTTCTGAATATATCCAGAAAGGCTTGATATGTGGATTCTTCTAGTGTCTCCCATCACCATTATATCTGAATGCATCCCAAGAGAAAATAGATAGGTACATTGGCTGATTTTGATTAACTTCCTGCCTTCTTCCCCAGATGCAGTAGTGGCTAGGAGTTGTTAAATAGCCATTTCTCTCTACCTTTGTTTTTTATTGCCAAGTCAAAGTGGGTTTGACCCTTAGCTCTGAAGGCAGTGAGATCTCGAGACCTTATTTCTTCTGGAAATGAGTGGGCGGGTCTATTTAAGATGGACAAATTGTAGGTGGAAAAAAGCATTTCTTGTACTCATGGGAAGAAGTCTCTGAAGGTCTAGTAACCACAATTGCTTCATTTTCCAAACTGTCTGCCTCTTCCCATCAGCATTGCCTCCATCTTGTCTGGTTCATATTCAGCCAGATCTTTCATCTAGATGCTTTCTCTGGAATGCAGGTAGCTGTGAGATGGTCCTATTTGCATCAATGATCAAGGGAATGTAGAGAGGAGTACCATCTGCCTACTATGGGTTTTTCAGACACTGGCATCTTAACTTCCTACAGCAGCTCCATGTAGATGTTGTTATAAAGGATGTTATAAACCTTGTGTAAATGCACAGGAGGGCACTCTGGATCTTGCTGTTTCTTTGAGCCTTTCTTTTTCTTTGCTGTCTAGAATATTAATACTAGGAGCAAAGGAATTTGGAGATGATCCCAAGTTAAACATTCCCTTTCTATCTAATGAGAGATGGCCCTAAAACCAAACTCCTGGATCCAGATCCAACCCATAAACTCTGAGTTGGCTGGAAGGTCACACCTGCTTTGCAACAACCCTTACCTTTGTAATGATCCCTATAGAAGACGCCAAATTTTGGAGTAGGATGTTGCAGAATCCTGAAAAGTTTTGGCTAGGATCCCATGTTCATAAAGAACTCCAAACCCCTCTCTACTCTTCTCTCGCTCTCACCCAATTTAAGATGGAAAAGACCTAAATGCCATCTTACTTTTTCCTGACAGTGCAAGGTTCTTCTAATAAGACATAGTAAGAATTAATAATAGTAATAGGCCTGTCTCTTGGGTCTTGCTTTAACGAATGGTCTCATTTTTGAGGCAAAAAAACCTACACTTAACGCTCCAATCTCTGAAATGTGAGGATGCTTTGTTGTACTAAGGTTCATTTTCACCCTAAAATGTCTTGCAGTTGCATGTGTTGAATGTGGTGGTGCCAGTCACTGAGCACATTAGTCACAGCTGTGTATTCCTGAGGAATTACCCTGTCGACACGTTACCCCGCACTTTTTGAACTATGGCCGTCTGAAGTCAGATCAGCTACCAGACACCACAAAAGGCATTTAAGGAAACAAAGTGAAACTAATATCCGATGAATGATTGACATTTTAAAATATACTGCCTGTAGTAGCAACAAGTTGATCAGCAAATGAGAGAAAGTGGTGCACTTATGTACCAGGCCTACGGATGCTTGCAAGCATCCTTAAAGTGCTCTCTGGGGTATCAAGGGAGATAGGAGAACTTGGGGCATGATCCTGAAAGATTCTTGGCACATCCTGCCAGGTGTCCAATGCACACAACTCTCATTAGCATCACTGGGAGTTGGTCCTGCAAGATTGTCTTGCAATATCAGATGTTTAACTTGCATTGCTCTTCAGTGTCCCTGAATGGTAAATAGCACAAGCAAGCAGCATTGGAGGGGAATTGGGCTTTTGCAATAGTCTAGCCATGTGGAAATGTTTGGCTGCCACAATGGAATATCTGGGAAATAGGCGATTAGACTCTGGAAGCCATCCCCTCTTGCAACCTCCAGGATCATGGCACAACTCAAATGGAACTTTTTAGTGCATAGCCATATGAGGGGAATATTTCAGGAAGTGCACTTAATGATTATAGCATTAAAGTGCTGGTAGATGAAGGGAGGATGTGGCAAGCGCAATATGAATAACCTTTTGAACTTGGTGTGTTTAGAAAGCCTCTGGATTTTTGTCCACTGATAAATGTAGAGAGTATGTGTAAAACCTCCGTTCTGAGTAGTGGAAGCTGAAAACTATGACTTTGTTCTTTCAGCCTGGAGATGCAATCTACCCGAGAGATGAAAATGGAAAATATATCTACCATGAGACAAACTTATGTGCTACTTGGGAGGTACGCAGTTGTAACATTCCTATGCATTTAAACGCCATCACATCTGGGAAAGTGGCTCCTCTGCACTCTGGCTGAGGAACCTTGACAAGGCAATGTAGGTAAACTTGCATTTCCACTGACCATGCTACTGACTCCCTGGATAAAGGGACTTCTGTGTGCAGGGGTGTCTCATTCCACCAGCATTAAGCAGAGTCTGAGGGTACAGCTATGCAGCAAATGAAGGTGTGGCTAGCGCAGACAGGCACGCCTGTGATAGCTTTAATCTAGCTCATGCAGATAACAAAAGTGAAGATGTCAGCTTGGGCTAGCAGCCCAGTATGAGCCTGCTGAGGACTATGGGTGGCTGTCTTGGGCTGCTAGCCAATGCCAACATGTCTTTACTACCAGCAAAAAGAAAGCTAGCACATATGCCAACACATGCTAAAATCACACTTTGCATCCGATGAAGTGAGCTGTAGCCCACGAAAGCTCATGCTCAAATAAATTGGTTAGTCTCTAAGGTGCCACAAGTACTCCTTTTCTTTTTGCAAATACAGACTAACATGGCTGCTACTCTGAAACTGACTTTATTTACATGTAGATGTATCCAAAAATGTTTTTAGAAATGCCTTTTCACACTCCCTGATCAAGACATTGCACTTGTCTTGGATTAGTTGGGGCTTCTGGAACTGTTCGACTGGTTTGTTGTGGGCTCTCAGAGACCACCACGTTCATTGCAGTTGTAGCCTTTCAAGTCTTACTATTTTCAAAGAGATGGAGGAGATAGTGGTCCTTGAAAACATATGACTAGCTCCTTCTTGGTAACAGAAGATGTAGTTTCAAGGTAGGATAGAAAATTATGTTGCCTCACAAAAAATAACTCTCCCTCTGTTCTGGGGTATAAGTTACCATAAGGGTATTCAACATTTCTTTTAATTACAAGGACTTTAGAACAGTGGCTCTCAACCTTTCCAGACTACTGTACACCTTTCAGTAGTTTCACCTCACTTAAACTACTTGCTTACAAAATCAGACAAAAATACAGAACTGTCACAGCACACTATTATGGAAAAATTGCTTACTTTCTCATTTTTACCATATAATAAATCAATTGGAATATAAATATTGTACTTACATTTCAGTGTATAGTATATAGAGCAGTATTAAGTCATTGTATGTATGAAATTTTAGTTTGTACTGACTTGGCTACTGCTTTTTATGTAACTACACTGTAAAACTAGGCAAATATGTAGATGAGTTGCTGTACCCCCTGGAAGACCTCTGCGTACCCTCCGGGGTATGCATACCCCTGGTTGAGAACCACTGCTTTAGAGGGTAGTAGAACTGCATAGAGGTGCTGAATCCTGAATTGTCAATGGGCTGTGCCTTTCAAGGTTCCCACCTTTTAAATATCTCAAACCTGCCCTTACTTAGAAGTAGAAACTTCAGTTCAAGTAAAGGGGACAGGGCAATATACAACCCATCCTTAGTCACATCTAGACACCACACTTTTTTTCTTACACCACAGGTAAAAGGGAGTCTGGATCTCAGTCTAGTCCTCACTTTTGCACATCCTGTAACATGATTTTGGAAATTAATTGATCTTTAAATATTCATGGTAAATAGGCCCAATGGCCTGTGATGGGATGTTAGATGGGGTGGGATCTGAGTTACTACACAGAATTCTTCTTGGGTATCTGGCTGGTGAATCTTGCCCATATGCTCAGGGTTTAGCTGATCGCCATATTTGGGGTCGGGAAGGAATTTTCCTCCAGGGCAGATTGGAAGAGGCCCTGGAGGTTTTTCACCTTCCTCTGTAGCATGGGGCACGGGTCACTTGCTGGAGGATTCTCTGCTCCTTGAAGTCTTTAAACCACGATTTGAGGACTTCAATAGCTCAGACATAGATGAGAGGTTTTTCGCAGGAGTGGGTGAGTGAGATTCTGTGACCTGCGTTGTGCAGGAGGTCAGAGTAGATGATCATAATGGTCCCTTCTGACCTTAGTATCTATGAATCTATGAATAAGCCATGTGGCTTTTAACAATTTACTCAGCACAAGCAGCCATCTCTCCTCAAGAGACGGGAATAGCCCAGGGTGCTACATGTCCAGATTGAATCTACACTGGCAAAAGTTGCATAGTGATGCCCTGCACTGGCTTAGCACGAGCTGCTGTTGGTCAAGATTTGGACACAGTGGCAAAATTCTGAGGTGGGCTCCCAGGGCTGGAATAAGAGAGGGGGTGCTTCCATGGAACACAGTTGTGTGGGTAACTTCCAGAATAGCTGCTCACGATATGCTTGGCCTGAGCCCGTGCTGTTAGTTCCTCAGATTCACAAGTCAAATTCACTTAAACATGAAAGAAAAACATCTGTCAAACTTTCTCTGTTCAGTCCCTGCAGCTTGTTACCCTCAATCTGTTTCTTATTGTAAGGCTCTAGTGTAACATGACAGCCTCAGTAACAATAGGCAGGAAAAACCCAGCTGCTGCCGCTGAGAAGGGGTCATCGCTGCCTGTAAATATTAGGATCAGTCTATATACAGCCAGCTAAACTCCTCCCTGGAGTAATTTAATTGTTTCAGTGTGGCTTCAGCAGCCAGGATTGTGGCTATTCTTGTTGCCTCACTGTTGAATGATGAAAATCATATGACAAGAAGAGGCCAGCCAGAGGCCATAAAATAAATGGAGCCTTTTGCTTCCCTAATTCCCCTATTCGTTTAAATCAGAAAAGGATAATAAAACTGACAAGCAGGACATTCAGTACCCAGATGTTGGAGACAAGAGTAGAGTCTACTGTAACTCTGCTTCATTGCACCACTGAATAGCCACTGCATTCATCAGAGGGGTTTTGGGAGAGAGGAGTATCTCTAAGTAAAGATACTCTTCTCCTGTTCATGAAGCATGGCATCAACTAAAAGCAGAGTATCAGAGGATGCTTAATGAAGGAATTATTATATGTTTACCTTGTTTGTATAAGCTTCCTTAACTGCATAGCTATATTGGTTTGAAATGCAAATCCTGTATTCCTCTCAGCCCCATCTTCTCCTCCCACTTCATTTTGCAATGAAGTCTTAATGCTGATTTTTGTGATGCACAATTTCATGGCAACACTTTGGCATAAAATTATGACTTAACTGTAGACTCTGGCAGGAGGAGAGCCTGGACTAACACTTGCACAGCTGAAATAATAGCTGGGGTAATTCAGAAAGTGACAGGGAAGGGAAGCTATCTCTTGTTCAGATGTTGTCTCCCTTTCCCCACCCCTAAAGCTGGAGCAGTGTGGCAGTCCCTCTAAAATTTGAAATAAAACTCTGGAAATGAACATGTGAAATGTATAAGTGCTGTGTATCAAATGTTTCTTCTGATTTGCTCTGCTTCATGGGAAAATTCTACCCTAGTATGAAGTAACATTGAAATCTGAGGTGCCTTGGTTTGGTCTTCTGAAAATCTATGGCTGCATGAGAATTGAGTTTAGAATAGGAACAAAGCATCAACAGGAGTGCTAGTCCCTCCAAAGTAAAGGCCTTTCCTGTAAGGCATGCACACTTAACTCTCTAGACAGAGTCCCGAGTAAAGTATATTTCACCTAGCTAATAATGCTTACTTTCCTGCGCTGGAAGGTTTCTATTGAGGCTTTCTTTCTAATGCTCCCCGTTGCTATCTTTGCAGGCTTTGGAAGCATGTAAAGATGCCGGCTTGGCAAAATCTATTGGAGTGTCCAACTTCAACCGCAGGCAGCTGGAAATGATTCTGAACAAGCCAGGGCTCAAGCACAAACCTGTCAGCAATCAGGTATGATCCCAAGCAGAGCCCTAACTCTACCTGAAACTGGCACTGTGGTACGGTGCTCAGAGGGACTACAAATACTTCTGCACAGATGACCTACTGCAGGTAGTAAGCTATCCACCATACCGCCAAACATTGAAAGCCAAACTTTCCTCCTTAAGAGTGAGCATGACTGATTTTTCACTCTACACTCAATATAAATATCCAAATTTGCTGGGAACATCCATTTCCTTCCAGATCCCTCTCCAGTGCTTGAAAACCTGAGTTTGTCCCATGGTGTATGAGTTTTAAGGGCTGTATGAATCCTCGTCACTGCAGACATGATCAAAAGGATTCAGCCATGTACCTCAAGTGATCCAAGAAAGTTCCCAACAGGCTAACCAGCCATCAGTTACCTCATTTAAAACAATTAGAGCCCAGCCCTATAGCATATGGGATATTGTGCTTTATGTGTCTGCTATAAGGAACGATCTCTAAGAAACTACAACAAGCCAAAGAAGTTCTAAGGCACTCTTTTCTATGTCCTTTCCACAGGTAATTCTGTGGAGGTACTAGACCAAAGAACTAACTTAGCAATAAGACCATGTCATGCCATCAGCTTAAGCTAAACTTGCCACTAAAGTCAATGGTCAAGTCTAAGTAAAACCATGACAACGGGGTCCACAACCATTTATTTCTAAGTAGCTGGTCTGGATACAAGTCATTAGCATCTGGTGGTGGTTAGGGTGGCTTCTGATTTGGAGTTGGAGAGATGGTGTTAGAGATGTCCAGTGACTGATATCGTGATTAGTGCTAATAGATATCCTTGTTAGAGGCCAAAGATTGTATGGGAAAAAGAGGAAACTATCCTTTCACCCTCTGAAGTTGGCCTTGGAGGGACACTGACAAGGTAGTATTGGGGAAGTCTGCCACTGTCCTTGTACCTGTTCTTTGGCTACGCAGGAGTTTCCTTGCCTCTGTGGCTGTCATTCTAATACTTTTTCCCACCACCAGCATTAAAGATCAAGTTATCAAACAAGCACTAAACACCATAACTGCTTCTGGCTGGATTGTCTGACTCCATTCCCACCCCCCACCCCCCAAGAGTACATCAATACTACCCTCTGTCTGGGCCTAATGAAGATGCAAGGAAGAAGGTTCTGATTTAAAAAAAAAAGCAATTCTTAGGGGTTTATATCAACTTCAGGAACTTATTATAAGAGCAAGCTGCTTGTATACCTCAGGAATGGATCTCCGAGAAATTTGAACATATAGCCAGAAAAACTCACTGTGGGTGATGGTACAGAATAGCTGCAGCCTGGAAAGGCAGAGGTTTGCAGCAGTCCATACAAAAAAATGTGGGTTTTATTTATTTATTTCCCTCAATTTTCTGCTGATGGCATAAGCTGTCACCAACTTTCTGGAGGCAAACTAAGATGGAAGCAGCCATCATTCTGGCTACAAAGAGAAGAGAAAAATACAATCATCAGGTAGCCAAGATGCTCCTGCCTCCTGGCATAGATCTCTATTCAGATGGCTATACATAAGTGTTGGACAGAACATAAAGGCTGGTGAGTCAGGTTAACAGTTACCCTCATGCTCCCAATCTCTCTTCCATATCTTGTTTGCCATCTATCCACTGGGGAGAAGGCAAATTTCCCCCCATGTAATTACAATCATGAATTGCAAAGGTGTTAAACGGTCTGAATTGTTTCCCAAAAAGGAGGTCCACATTCCTCTTAGACTACTGTATATCTTGATTTTTTCCCCCCCCCCTCTTGCCTGGACATGGCTCAAGGTCTGTCATCATTGGAGCTGGGTGAAGCTTTTCAGCTGATACATCTTTAGCTGAAAAATGCAGATTTGGGGTCAACCAGAATATTAGAATTCATGTTGAATTTGCAGAATTGTTTAGATCAAACCTAAAATTCTAAAACTCTAAACTTCTCATTTGGACACATTTGAAATTAAACATTTTTTCCCCCAAATCAAAACTACTTTTCATTTTAAAAACTCGAAAAGCTTAGAAAAATGAAGTGTTTTGTTTCAGGTCAACTTCTCAGTGAATCAAAAGTTTCAAAGTTTCTTTTGGGTTGATCCGGAACACACTCTTTTTGATATGGCCAGCAAAGTGAAAAATCAATTATTTCCACAGCTCCTGTCACAGTCTTTCCCCTGGGAAGGTCAGGATGGCCTGCCACCACCAGGATGGCCTGGATTTGAATGATTAATCTAGGGGGTAAAAGGTTCCATTTTCTTAAAACATTTTCCCCTACAATCTCTAATTCATCTGAGATTATAATTGGTCAAACATGCAGAAAGAGATGTCAAGACATTATTCAGTATCTGTCACTATTTAATTTAATTGCTCCTTCTGTTTCATTCATGTAGGTTGAATGCCACCCATATTTCACCCAGCCCAAGCTCTTAGAATTTTGTAGACAACATGACATTGTCATTGTTGGGTACAGTCCACTAGGAACCGCAAGGGATGAAACGTGGTAAGTCTTCATACTAGCCTCACTTGTGGGGTGAACATTGCTACTAGAGAGTTGCAAGTCTCCCCACAGAGATCCAGCAAAAAGTAATATTATGGCTTCTCCCAAACGCTTGCTATCCTCCAGTGGGGCAAGTATGAGCATTTGAAGCTGGGCTTCTCCTCTTTTTGGAAACATGCTTCAGAGAAGCCAAAGTTCTTAATTTGGAATTTGGGTAAATCTACCTCACCATCCCTTTTACTAAGATGTAGCTTCTCAGCTCTAACTTGGGAATACAAAATGTGATTTCCAGTATTCCTAAGGCCAGCAGGCTATACAGGGTACGTCTACACTGCAGCTGAGAGCAATCCTCACAGCCTGGGTAGATGGACTGAAGTTAGCGCACTAAAATTAGCAGTGTGGACATTCCAGCTCTGACGTAAGACCACCCAAGCCCCTGGGTCTGAGCTCAAGTGGCTTGCCCGATTCTCCACTGGAGCTGCACTGTTTTTTAGTGTGCTGGCATATGTCTCTTGACTTGTGCTGGGAGGCTTGCTCCCAGCTGCAGTGTAGACATAGGCAGCACTGACTAACCCTCTGAAGTGATCTCCTTGCCTTGCTCTGTCAATAGGGAATGTCAGTGAGTCAGCCCCATACAGTTGGCCAGAAGAGAGGCAACTATAATATAGAGCTATGAAATGAGTAGCTGCATGGTGGGCAAACACTAGATCGTTTAGGGCACCAAACAGAACAGAGGACCTACCCAGTGGAAAACAAGTAGAACTCTTCCTAGAAGTCATGAGGAACATCTCTCCTCTCTTCTCCACACAACTGATCCCATGATAACTTGATCTGGGCTGTTTAATACCTGACTCAGAAGCAGATCAGGATTATCAGGAAACAAAGGTACAGTATCAGGCTTCCCAAAGGCTAGAAGATGCCTGTATGCTTTGAACCTGATCGGAGGTTAGAGGTGGACAACTTATTAGATCACCCAGTCCATCTCTCTGCTCATGTAGGACTGATCCCCTTGGTACACTTTCCTAGAGTCCTGTTCTGTTTACTTGTAAAAGTTCCAACGGGTGTTGCTTCCTGTGAGAGACTAACTGCCTTCCAAATCTTATTGCATGATTTACTGTTCAGCTCATGTACTACTGTAATATATTTGACAATCAAACTTTTCCAAACACTTTCCATATTGAATAGGATGAGTGCTGGCTCATGATCTGTAAACTGCAGGTCGAGAGTGGGCAGATGAACTTACGCATGTTACTTCCACAAATCTTATTGTTTGACAGAGGCAGTGGGAAAACAGTATAAACATGGTGATAACTGATGCATTTAGAATTAATCTTCATTTCATAACAGATTGTCTGAATCAGTTTTTGCTTCAGATTTCTGCTCTCTGCCTCTTTTCTTTAAATATTCCAGAATCAAAATAAAACACCCTTCTTTTTCCTTTTTTTTTCCCCCCCAATTCAAGGGTAAATGTGTCTTCCCCTCCTTTACTGAAGGACCCTGTGCTGAATGCCATTGGGGAAAAATACAACAAGACGGCAGCACAGGTTGTTCTGCGCTTCAACATCCAACGAGGGGTGGTGGTCATTCCCAAAAGCTTCCATCCACAGCGGATCAAAGAAAACTTCAAGGTAAGTTATAGATTTGTCTCTGCTCCACTGATATTGCTGACCCCTGCTTAGAACATCTTCCCCTTCTCTCCTGAGGCAGAGAGGAGGCTTAACCATCCCGGAAACCTTTTCTATGTTGACTCTTACTCACCATCATTTCTATCACTTAGTGATGGTGCAATAGAGGGGAAGCTAGTATGGACAGGACACTGGACTCTTCATCAGTGTCATCTAGACCTATTCTGAGCAGGCTAAAACTCCAGCAGCCGGTCTACACTAGTGCTCCCATGTGTAGTAGTGCAACAGTGAGAGATCAAGTAAACACTGAATCTCCCTTGCTGCAGATTACTCCTAATCTCCTCTTTTTCCCTAGATTTTTGACTTCTCACTCACTGGCAAGGAAATGAAGGACATTGAAGCCCTGAATAAAAACACCCGTTACGTGGAGATGCTGATGTAAGTCCAAGCTGAATCCCAGCCCTAGAGCAAGTGAATGGAGGCTCCTGAACAGTGCTGGGTTCTTAATGTAAACCCTGCCATGTCAACACTTCCATATACAATCACATCTACCTTATTTCAAGAGGTTCTCTTACGGTGATAAAAGGGCATCTGAATTTCAAACATCAAAGCGTAAGGGTGTTCAGGTCTAGTGGTTCAGCACATAAGATGACTTGTAAAACTTCAAAATTTGCAACATTTGCATATGGTTCAGAGTCTGAACAGCCTCCTAGGTCAAGGGGTAGGTAGGTGGTATTTGGCTCAGTTCCATCTCTGTTTCAAAACTCTCTCCCCTCTTTCCTCAAGTGGTGGTGACTGTCCCAGACAGCTAAGGAGCATGCTGTGGAGCTCACTCAGTAAAAGGAATCACTCAACAATTGTCACTGACTCCTAGGAGTGGAGTACTGTCTCTTGCCTCTGCTGCACTGCCATTGTTTTCCTCATATCAGGGGTGTCACAGTTCAAGGCAACTGCACCTGTATTTCCCCTTAGTGGTGCAGTAAGGGCATCCATTCTTAGGCTTCTGGCTCCCCACATGTTGCCTCTCTTGAGTGGCGTCAGGGTTCCCTCCCCACTCTGAACTCTAGGGTACAGATGTGGGGACCCCACATGAAAGACCCCCTAAGCTTATTTCTACCAGCTTAGTTAAAAACGTCCCCAAGGCACAAATTCTTTCTTGTCCTTCGAACGGTATTGCTGCCACCACCAAGTGAGTTAGACAAAGATTTAGGAAAAGGACCACTTGGAGTTCCTGTTTCCCCAAAATATCCCCCGCAAGCCTCTTCACCCCCTTTCCTGAGGAGGCTTGAAAGTAAACAAGGTGAGCACAGACCAGACCCTTTGGGTTTTTAGGACACTAAAAGCCCCAATTGGATTCTTAAAAACAGAACCTTTATTATAAAGAAAAAAAAGTAAAAGAAACACCTCTGTAAAATCAGGATGGAAAATAATTTTACAGGGTAATAAGATTTAAAACACAGAGGATTCCCCTCTAGGCAAAACTTTAAAGTTACAAAAAAACAGGAATAAACCTTCCTCTTAGTATAGGGAAAATTCACAAGCTAAAACAAAAGATACTCTAACACATTTCCTTGCTATTACTTACTATTTCTGTCATTTTAGATGTATCATTCAGTAGGAGCTGGATTACTTGGTTGGTCTCTCTCTCTTTGTCGCCAGAGAGAACAACAAAAGCCCAAAACAAAACTCTTCCCCCACAGATTTGAAAGTATCTTCTCCCCTTATTGGTCCTTTTGGTCAGGTGCCAACCAGGTTATCTGAGTTTCTTAACTCTTTGCAGGTAAAGGAGGGATTTTATACTATACTTGGCTATATGCTTACGACACGCCCCCACAAATCATAGACCGTGCTGGACAGCCTGCTCCACGCTGGCTGTGATTTCTTCCTGGAGCTCTAGGAGAAAACAGAATTAATAAGACACATGCACCTCTAGATATACTATTGTTTATATAAAAATTAACAATATTTTCCACATTTCAAGTATGATTTTAACCAGTTGATTCTGGGAAATTTTCACGGGAGAGTGCATCAGCCACTTTGTTAGAAGCTCCTGAAATCTGTTCTATTTCAAAATAAAAATCTTGGAGAGCTAAACTCCCACAAAGAAGTTTTTTGTTATCGTCCTTGATGGTGTGAAGCCACTTCAGCGCAGCATGGTCGGTATGCAGGTGGAAACGCCGTCCCCAAATGTATGGGCGTAGCTTTTCCAGCACGTACACAATGGTGTAACATTCCTTTTCGCTGATTGACCAGTGGCGTTCCCTCTCAGACAGTTTTTTTGCTGAGAAACATGACAGGATGGAATTCTTGATCCGGTCCTTCCTGCATTAAAACTGCTCCCACACCATGCTCAGATGCATCTGTGGTTACTAGGAAAGGTTTGTCAAAGTCTGGGGCCCTTAGCACAGGGTCAGACATGAGTGTCGCTTTAAGCTGGTTAAAGGCCTTCTGACACTCTTCGGTCCACTGAACAGCATTTGGCTGTTTCTTTTTGGTTAGGTCTGTCAGTGGGGCGGCGATTTGGCTGTATTGCGGTACAAATCACCTGTAATATCCGGCCAAGCCTAAGAATGATTGGACCTGTTTCTTTGACTTTGGGACAGGCCACTTTCGGATAGCATCCACTTTGGCCTGTAGGGGGTTGATAGTTCCTTGACCCACCTGGTGTCCAAGGTAAGTCACTCTGTTTAGGCCTATTTGACACTTCTTAGCCTTAATAGTTAGTCCTGCCTCCCTTATGCGCTTGAAGACTTTTTGCAGATGCTCCATGTGTTCTGCCCATGAATCAGAAAAGATGGCCACATCATCAAGGTAGACGACTGCAGATTCTCCCAATCCTGCTAGGAGACTATCTACAAGTTTTTGGAAAGTGCTGGGTGCATTTCGCAGCCTGAAAGGGAGCACATTAAATTCATACAGCCCTACATGGGTGATAAAGGCTGACCTTTCCTTGGCGGATTCATCCAGCAGTACTTGCCAGTACCCCTTGGTTAAGTCTAAGGTAGAGATGAACTGGGCATGTCCCAGTTTCTCCAATAGCTCATCTGTGCATGGCATTGGATAGTTGTCTGGGCGAGTTACAGCATTTAGTTTATGGTAGTCCACGCTAAAGCGTATCTCCCCATCTGGTTTGGGAACTAGAACCACTGGAGATGCCCATGCACTGTTAGAGGGGCGGATTACACCCATCTGTAGCATGTCCTGGATATCCTGTTCTTTAGCAGTTTTGGCTTGAGGAGACAACCGGTAAGGTTGGGCTCTAATTGGGCGAGCATTACCTGTGTCAATGGAGTGGTATGACCGTTCGGTCCATCCTGGGGTGGCTGAGAACATCAACGTGAAGCTAGTGCACAGCTCCTTGATTTGCTGTCGCTGCAGATGTCCAAGGGTCATGGAGAGGTTCACCTCTTCCATGCCACTGTCACTTTTTCCTTCATAGTAGACACCTTCAGGCCACTCAGCGTCATCTCCTCCCTGGGCTGTAAACTGACAAAACTTTAATTCTCTGGAATAAAAAGGCTTTAGAGAATTAACATGGTACACTTTAGGCTTTAGGTTTGAGATGGGGGATGCTATGAGATAGTTAACAGCTCCCAGGAGCTCTTGGACCGCAAATGGCCCTTCCCACCATGCTTCCATCTTATGGGCCTGGAGTGCCATCAAGACCATGACCCAGTCCCCGACTTTGAAGGAATGCTCTCTGGCATGTTTATCATACCAGGCCTTTTGCTCTTCCTGAGCATCTGTTAGGTTTTCTCTAGCAAGGGCTAAAGAGTCTCGGAGGGTGTTTTGTAGGTTGTTTACAAAGTCCAGAATGTTAGTTCCTGGAGAAGGCGTAAACCCCTCCCATTGTTGTTTCATCAACTGTAACGACCCCTTAACCTTGCGGCCATACACAAGTTCAAATGGTGAAAACCCTAAACTGGGACGTGGTACAGCTCTGTAGGCAAAGAGCAACTGCTGCAGCGCTAGGTCCCAATCATTGGAGTGCTCATTTACGAATTTACATACTATCCATTCCCCAAAGTTCCATTAAACTTCTCCAGCAGGCCATTTGTTTGATGGTGGTAAGGGGTGGCAACCAAGTGGTTCACCCCATGAGCTTCCTAAAGGCTTTTCATGGTTCCTGCCAGAAAATTAGTTCCCGAATCCATAAGGTTGTCAGAGGGCCAACCTACCCTTGCAAAAATGTCTGTCTGTTAATGTCTGGCACACACTTTTAGCCCTGGTGTTGCTTAGAGCTACTGCTTCTGGCCATCAGGTGGCAAAATCCATGAAAGTCAGTAGGTACTGCTTTCCTCTGGGTGTCTTTTTTGGAAAACGACCCAGAATATCCACAGCTACTTGCTGAAATGGAAACTCAATGATGGGGAGCGGCTGGAGACGGACTTTGACCTGGTCTTGGGGTTTTCCCCACTCTTTGGCACACCTCACAAGACTGGACATAGGTAGAAATGTTCTTGCCCATTCTCTCCCAGTGGAATGATTTCCCCAAACGGTCTTTGGTCCTGTCCACCCTAGCATGGCCACTAGGATGATTGTGGGCTAAGCTCAAGAGCTTTACCCAGTACTTAGTTGGAACTACCAACTGTCTTTGAGGATGCCAGTCTTCCTGGTGCCTACCCAAAAGAGTTTCCTTCTATAAAAGTCCTCTTTCTACCACAAACTGGAATCTATTAGAAGAGCTCAGAGGTGGTGGGTTGTTCCATGCTGCCATCCAAGCTCCCTGGAGGCTTTCATCTGCTTCCTGCTCAGCCTGGAACTGTTCCCTTGATGCTGGAGACATCAGTTCTGCACTGGATTGTGGACTTGGGCTTGGTCCCTCTGGAAGCGATGTAGGTAATAGGGCTGTTTCTGCTGACTGTGAACTGCTCTCCGCTGGTGCACTATGTTGGGTTTCAGGCTCCGGTTGAGCCTCTTGCGCAGGTTTAGCTGCTGCTACCAGTGCGGGCTTGGTGGTGTCCTCTGGTGTTAGAGTTGCTGACTGGGTTGTAAATGCTGGATTCAGTGCTGCCAATGGTTCTGGTGCTGGTTGCTCTGCCAGTTTCGGTTCTGGGACTGGATCCACTACTGTTGTCGCAGACGTTGAGGTGGGCTCTGGTTCCACCACCTCCGTCTGGGTCTCTGGTAACACAGACTGGGCCCTTGTAGAAGGCTCAGGAACAGAGCTAGGTATGAAGGCTTGCTTAGCCTGGCTGTGGCTGACAATTCCCACCCTCTTGGCTAGCTTCACATGGTTGGCCAAGTCTTCCCCGAGCAGCATGGGAATGGGATAACCATTATAGACTGCAAAAGTCCACATTCTTGACCAGCCCTTGTATTGGACAGGCAACTTGGCTGTAGGCAAGTCAAAAGAGGTTGCCTTGAAAGGTTGAATCATCACTTGGGCCTCTGGGTTGATGAATTTGGGGTCCACTAGGGATTGGTGGATAGCTGACACTTGTGCTCCAGTGTCCCTCCACGCGATAACCTTCTTCCCGCCCACACTCACAGTTTCCCTTTGCTCTGAGGGTATCTGGGAGTCATCTGGGCCTGGGGACCTTTGGTGTGACCCCGGTGCAATGAACTGCAATCTGTTGGGGTTCTTGGGGCAGTTGGTCTTTACATGCCCCAGCTCGTTACATTTAAAATGTCACCCAGCTGACTGGTCACTGGGGCGAGGTGGGTTGCTGGAGAATGCTGTGGTGGGACGATAAGGTGTCTGGGGTTTTCCTTGGGCTGTAGTTGGAGCCTTGGGCTGCACCCGGGGGTGTGGGGTGGTCTCGGGGTGCCCCTTCTGGTATCCCCCCAAACTGCGACCAGGGTTGTTCCTCTCTGCTACCTCCACCCGGTTTGTTCCGATTTGCTCCGCCTCTCTGGTGGTCTGGGACTGCTTGTATTGATCAGCATAAGAAGCAAGACATTCTGCTGAATCCATTTTCTTATCCCATAAACACTGTTTTACATCATCATTGCTCATTAATCAGGAACTGCTCCTGGACAACCAAATCACACATTCCTTTCAAAGCTAGTTACACCCCTTCCTTTGACCCATTTATCTAACAGATCCTTCATCTGGTTTACATAAACCATGTTACTTAGTCCAGCCCTTCTCTTAAGGGCTCTAAATTTCACTCTGTAAATTTCAGGTGTAATTTAAAATTGCTTCAAAACCAAATCCTTAAATTTGCCATAGTCAGAAGCATCCTCAATAGGCATCTTGTTGAATATGTCCAGAGCTCTTCCAGTCAATTTTGCGACCAATGTGGTCATCTTGTGATCTTCAGGAATCGCATGGAGGGTGCACAGTCTTTCAAAGGTGATGAAATATTCAACAATATCACTGGATTTATCATACTGTGGACATAGTCGTTCCCATTTGTGGATTTTTGGGGAGGTGGAGCCACTTGCTGAAGGGTTTTGTCCTTTTAACTTTATCACCTCCAGTTTATGCTTCCTCTTTCTTTCTCTCTCCTCCCTAGCAGTTTTTTCTCTGGCCACTTGTGCATCAATCTCCATGTTTTAATTCCAGTTGTCTTTCATGTTCCTTCTTTCTTTCTTCAGCTTCCAATCTGGCTAAATCTAGTTTCTTTTGGACATCACTTTCTGTCATCTTAGCCTCCCTGCGCTTAGCTTAGCCTAACCCGAGAGCGAGCGAGCGAGCTAGCTAGCTAGCTAGAAAGAAAGAAAGAACCCAGCTTGTGAATTCCCTTGCTCTACCTAACTACTCTGCCCTGAGGCAGACAAGAAAGAGAAAAAACAAAAAACCTCCAGCTGCTCTCAGCTAAAAAACAACAACCCAGCTTGTGAATACCCTTGCTGTAGCTTGACTACTCTGCCCTGAGGCAGAGAAGAGAGAGAGAGAGAGAGAGAGAGAGAGAGAACCTCCAGCTGCTCTCAGCTAAAAAAAGGTGTCCTTTTAATTAAAAAAAAAAAAAAAACCCAACCCCTCCCTGCTTTCCAAGCAGCCAAAAGAAGAAAAAAGTCCTTTTAATATCCTGAAGTTTGTTCTTCTGGTTCAAAATGATCCCACCGCTCTGCCACCACCACGCTTTCCTAGAGTCCTGTTCTGTTTACTCGTAAAAGTTCCAATGGGTGTTGCTTCCTGTGAGAGACTAACTGCCTTCCAAATCTTATTGCATGATTTACTGTTCAGCTCATGTCCTACTGTAATATATTTAGCAATCAAACTTTTCCAAACACTTTCCATATTGAATAGGATGAGTGCTGGCTCATGATCTGTAAACTGAAGGTCGAGAGTGGGCAGATGAACTTACGCATGTTACTTCCACAAATCTTATTGTTTGACAGGTGGAAACACGTGTTTTTGTCTCTCCCTTTTGACTGGGATATTTCTATGCTGAATAGTCCCCTGCCTTCCTTGTGATTATCTTCAGCAAATAGCAGGCTGCCTAAGCAAGCTGTTTTGCCTTCTCTTCAGAGATGGTACACAGTGTAATTGCCACAGTTCAGCTACCACACAGCTATTTCTAAGCAAGCACACTTAATTCTTAAGCTAGTCAGCATGCACATAATTTCTTTACCTTCTCAGCGGTCACCTCAACTTTACCATGAGCTCTGGTTGGTGATTTAGTCATTCAAACCCTACCCAGGGGTTTTTCCTGTGGTCACAAGTTCATCACAGTTTCAGCTCAGAACAAGCACCCTCGTGATATGGAATAATTCATTTACCCAGTTTGGGCCTTTGAGGAGACTGCGATTACCTAATCAGCCAGACAGTGGTTTTCTGCCCAAGCCAAAGCTTCAAAAGGGGTGTGAATCACTGTCATTCCCTTCACCCAAAGTATTTCCTAGACAATCTGCTTAATATATGTTCTCCCAAGAAGTCCTGCTGAAATTCCTAATACTTCTCAGAGATTGCATTAATCACATCTCCTAGAGAAGTTGCATACAAGTCCGCAATAACACATAAATAATGCACTTTTAATACAATGGACCCCAGAGGCATTAATTTAATTCAATAAGATGTGCCAAAGTTCCTGCTCTACCTTGGTGGGTCTTGCACTTATTGGTGGATTTGCTTGCCTTGGAGCTTCACGGCAGCCCTCAGCTTGGCCGTTTTTCTGAATTCACAGTCCAGGTCGACTCCTCCTATGTCTGACCAGGAGTTGGGAGGATTTGGGGGGAACCCGGACCAGCCCTCTACTCCGGGTTTCAGCCCAGGGCCCTGTGGAATGCAGCTGTCTAGAGTGCCTCCTGGAACAGCTGTGCGGCAGCTACAACTCCCTGGGCTACTTCCCCATTCCTCCCAATACCTTCTTTATTCTCACTATAGTGTGGTGTCTGATAATGCTTGTACATAGTGTGGTGTCCTCCTGGTGTCTGATAATGCTTGTACACCTCAGTCTTCCAACAGTCCACATTCTCACTCTCAGCTCCTAGTGCCTCTTGCTCCCAGCTCCTCACACGCACACCACAAACTGAAGTGAGCTCCTTTTTAAAACCCAGGTGCCCTGATTAGCCTGCCTTAATTGATTTTAGCAGCTCCTTGATTGGCTGCAGGTGTTCTAATCAGCCTGTCTTAATTGTCTCCAGAAGGTTCCTGATTGTTCTGGAAACTTCCCTGTTACCTTACCCAGGGAAAAGGGACCTACTTAGCCTGGGGCTTATATATCTGCCTTCTATTACTATACTTACCTGGCAGGGGAGATACCATGATCACAAAGGTGGTTTTCCCAGGGCAAGGCTCATCCATTGCACTGCGGGTGTGCTGACCCATGCGATTTCCCCAAATGCGGGAAACTCGACTGCATAATTTGTGGTAGTGGGGGACTGCGTTCATGCTCTCCCCTGGGGAAAAAAAAATTATTACTCTCCTATAGCCATCTGGCCCGACCCTGTCACAAAGATTTATCTTAATTCCATAAGGTTTGTCCAGGATAGTGTTATCTGTTACAGGTGAATGCTGAGGCTGAATCTCAAATTCCTATCGTGTGCACAGTACTAACACTTGACATTTGTATAGTGCCTTTGATCCTGAAGCATCCTAAAGCACTTCTCTTAGGGCTCCAAGTTTGGCTGAAAATAAGACTATCCATTTTCTAGTACAAGAGCATGTCCAGCCTATGGCTATACTGTATGCTGATCCCTTTTCAGAACACTCACTATGTTACCTAAAGCAACAAAGGCATTAATTTTGGTGTATCCCTCTCCTCCTTCTTAGATTAGCTCTCGTGTCTCCTGATGGCTGTGCTGGGACAAAAGGTCTAAAAATTCTAGGATTGCAGCAACTCTAGAGTATTAACAGCTTTTTTCCTGCCTTTGTCTATGGTTAGCAAAGTCCAACAGGAACAAATGGACCAGTTTACTTAGCTACCTAAAAGGTGATGGACTATAGACGATAGGAAAGGTGAATTAGGTTGAAGATGCACTAAAATCTCAGCAAGGTGGTTGTAATCTATAATTATGTTTGTTTATTCATTCAGTGAATCTGGGGATAGCCAACTGATCAACTTGCAATATGTTTTTAATGATTGTCTTTTTCTATTTAAAAATTATCTAAAATTATTATGTTCTTGATACTAGAGACTGTTTGGATTTCTTAGCTAAAATTCCTAACCTGCAGATATTTCGAATTTATAATTCAGACTCTGCTTGTGAAAAGTGAATCTTGGCTGGAATTCATAAATATCTTCATGTAGGGAAGTTCGATGCCCATGGGAAGGGGGAGAATGTTGAGAAGAGGGAGGATATTCAATTAAGTTTAAAGGTAGTAAATTTAAAACTAATAAAGGAAATACTCTTTCACATAACACATCATTAGACTGTGGAATTCATTGCCACAGGAAGTCAAAGGCCAAAAACTTAGCAAGACTCAAAAAGGGAGTGGACACTTTATACGGATAACTAGAATATAGAGAGTTGTCATAATTATCAGCTTTTGGGAGGAGATGTTAAGCCTTATGCTTCACTGTTTAAGCCAATCTCAAATTGTTAGAACACAATTTTGCCTAATTTGTGTGGAGCAGATGACACTGGATCTTCTTAAGAAGGTGTTAGAACACTGTATTAAGCATCTGGACCAGCCCCTGTCAGATAGGACATTGTCTGGTCTGATCCAGGTTGTCAGTTCCTGTGTGAAAAGATCAAACAGTAAAATGAAAATATACTTAATGTATTTGTGGGGAAATATTCCACTATTGCAGATATGAATGAACAAACGTTTTTGACTTTCCTGTGGTTTTTCCAGCTTTAAACTAGAATGGAGTTGTGTACAAGTACATTTCATTTTGATAGCATTATCTTATTAGTTACCAAAGCTTACCCATGTTAACTACAGTGGAATTTTACATCAACATGTTTGACAAACAATGCAGTATCTGAAATCTAAACTGTCTTCAGAAAAAACTGATCTTGCTGAATTTTGTATGTTTTCCAGTGGGAAACCTAAATGTTTCAGGTCAGCTGATCTGTCAGCCTGATGTGCCATAGTGCCTCATGGGAGTTAAAGTTCAGGTGTCTTATCCCCCCACATTCTCCCCTGTGAGCCAGGCTCCTTGGCTGAACTACATCTCCTATGATGCACTGTCCCTGCTTACATTGAACCAGTAGCAGAGCAGCATGACCACAGTATATCATGAGATGTGGGGAGCCCAACCCAGAAAAAAATGGAAACATGAGGCACTATGGCTACTCAGGGGGACCAGATTAATGCAACCCAAGCTGAAACAAAACATCTTGATTTCGTTCAACAAACTAGTTTTTTCAATCTGGGAATGTCAAGGTTTCATTTTGGTTGAAAAAGTCCAAACAAAATGTCTTAACATTACTGAATTGAAATGTTTGGAACTTTCCACTCTGCAAATTTCATCCTTAAGTCGGAAGGAAAAAAGTCAATATCCCTTCCCATGGGACAAATTCCAGTTTTTATCCAGCTTTACTGATTATACGCTAATGGTGCAGATAAATAACACAGCTGCCATGATGCCCTCAGCAGTGTTTCACACGGCCGTTTGTTTTTACTGACAGGAAGTGCTGGCCTACATCTTCATTATAACCTACTTTATTTCAGAAACCACCTATAATATCTGCTTAGTTAGCCAGAAGACTGGAAGTGTAGTGTAGCCTCCAGGTTTTCTGGGACTAAAGAGGGAAATGTGGAAGACATTTGCACTTGCCTACATTTGGCTCTGGGACCATGTCTGCATTTTATGGCATTCCTAGATCTTTACTTTTCCTAGACATACACAACTTATATGAAGTATGAAGTCTTGCAATTGAGTAGGTAGTCTGATGGACATAAAACAATTGCACTAACATACATGAACTTTCCCTTCACCTTAATTAGGTCATTCAAAGGCTCCTTGTGACCACTGAAACATGAATGCTATAAAATAACTAAATAGGGTATCCACACCCATGCTGAGTTACTGCAATTTCATTAAAGGGGACAGCTAAGGTTAGCTTGGATGCAAAAGACTCATGGAAAAAAGGCCAAGCCAGAGCAGACCCATCCATGCCAGCTCAAACAACCTGAGCTAAAGAAATGCATCTTTTTTTCAGAGCTGCTGTTTTCTGACTTTCCTCTAAGTTTAGCCAGTACTGGGACTCCAGCTGAGGAGCATTCTAGCCACATGGCATCCATCAAACAAACAGTGGCATTTCTTTTCCCCTGCAGAAGTAGGAAAACCTGCAGATTTACCCGTTTTCTGAAACCTGCGTAGAATGTTTTGCATGAAGAGGGTTTAACATAGGTCTGAAGTCTCTAGCAACAAGGCAGGGAAAGTTTGCCCTAATTTGCCCAACACTAATGTGCCTCATATCTCACCTAGAGGGAACCACCAATTTATTTTTTCCCCCCCATGCCTGGTAAGTCTCTGGCTTCCTGAGTCTGCCCACAAAGCTGTGTCAGTCCCAGTGCTGACTTGCGTGGTGTGAATACCAGTCCACCCGGAACTTAACTAACACACACATCCTGCCCCAGAGCTCTTCAGATAGGTCAATGAACAGCTTTCGATCGCTTTCGCTCTGTAAGCGTCAAAGCTTAGCTGAAGGACTCTACTATCTTCTTTTCTTAAGCCTATTTGGGTTACCCCAGTAGCATTTTATTACAGTAGCAGGCAGAGACCTCAACCCGGTCTGGAGCCTGTTGTGCTAGGCACTGTATAACTAGTGCTAGCGTCTGGTGTTGCCGTATGTAATAGCTTTTGTAGTGAAGACTCTTTATCTGCATTCTCTTCACAGGTGGCGTGACCATCCGGAGTATCCCTTCAATGATGAATATTGAAAATAAACCATAGTGGCATATATTCAACTCAATATTGTGGGGCTGTGTCCAAAAACACCGAGTTCTAAAAGGGCTTTCATTGTAATGGAGACTTTCCAGAACATCAGAATTAAAACATGAATGAAGTTACATTTCATTTGTCTCTTCAAACTTTCCTTGTCACCCTTGCCAACAGCTGAAGGATAGTTCTGTTTAAGTTACTGATAGGCCCAAACCATGTGAGCTGAACACTTTAATTTTTTATTTGGGGCAGGGTGGGAGGGGAGAAGAGCACGCAGGATCCAAAATGAATCCTATTTCTGAGTCTTAATGTGCAGTCTATATAAAACAAAGATCAGAACATTCCTGACTTGTAGAGTTTTTAAAACTGGATCAAAACTGTGCAGTGCGGGCACATTGCTACCTCAGATTGAATGCTGCATGTCTGCTCACCATCATGTTTGATCTTGCAGTGAAGCCGTAGCATTGAATTTGTGATATCAAAATAATTTCCACAGCAAAGCAGCACAAACACAGCATTCTCAAGATCCAGTGAAAAGGCTGGTTGGGAGGAGGAGATTACTTGGGCATTTAAAAAAAAATTGTCTAATGGAGGTTTTACTTTTGCATATGGTCTCTTCTGCTTGAGTGTAATGTGGAAACCACCACTTAAAGAGCTCTGTGTGTGTGTGTGTGTCTCTCTCCCCCTCTCTCTTTCTTTCTTTTTCATCAAGCTGAGCACATGATTCTTTAGTCTTCTTGCAAATCCCAAAAATGATGATTCCCCCCACAAGAAACTATTCATTTCAAAGCCCGTAAAAAACTCTTATTTGTAGTGTGCTTACAGTGAATACACCAAATTCCTGACCCAGTCTTTCCTGATCTAGTAAATGTGAATTTAGAAGGGGTATTTTGTTAAATATCATTGTCTTTATATTGTGCTTGGTGTGAGGCAGTACAAGATTTGTAATGTCAACGGTAGCAAACAGATGAACGAAAGGAATCTGGCTGGACATGACACACTTGTACAAACTTCCTTGTATTTCCTCCAGAAGCAGAAAACATCTCAATCTGTGGAGGTTTGACTGGATAAACAGGGCCTGCAGTAAGGGAAGGCCCCAGCCCCTTCTGGCTGGAGTTTTCAGGTTAAGTATGAGAATGTTTTAACTCTCTATCTCATACCCAAATACACTGAGAAGGAAAAGTTGTCTTGGGGTACCCAGAAAATTGAAGTCCATTGCTGAAGGGGAAATAAAGGGAAGGGAGATGGGTTGTTGTTTTTTTTGGGCTTGTATTTTTCTCAGATAAGAAAATGCTCAGACAGGAGATAAATAATTCTTGGAAAGGACATAATGGTCTTGTGTTGGCTTCCATGTACACCACAGTGCTGCTAATGCAGAATATCCCTCTATTGATTAGACTAGAACTATTCTGAAGTCTAGTCTGTGTAGGTAGAGAAATGTTTCAGTGGAAACAGAATCTGTTTGTTCAAGCCCTTTCCTAGTTCTTGTAATGTTGTCTTTAAAAGGAGATACAATGGTGATCTTTCAAAAATAACAGTGTAAGAAAGACACTTTAAAACAGACATGATGGTGCTAGAGTAATTTTGGGTAGATGGGAGTGGTGAGAAGTGTTGTAAACAAATACATTCATTGTGGGAGAAGAGGCTTTATGCTGAATTATCAGCCACAACTGAACCTCCCTAATGCTACTATGTCCATAGGGGAGTGTCACAAGTGGTACACCAACTCACTGTAGATACTAAAGACCAAGGGCAATACAGATCTCCTTCAATTGTCCATTTAGGTCAACAGATGCAAGCTAGGAAATGAATGTTCTCCATGGTCAGTCTAAAGTTCCTCCTCCTCCTATTCTTAAGGAAATAAAGAACCAACTCCTTGGCTGCCAGAATGGTACTATGCTGATTCATAGCAGCTGAGGATGTGGATAAAGTTTTTTAAATCTTAAACTCCAGGTTCAGAGTAATATGCCTATTGCTATACAAAACAACCAGGGAGTCAGAGGGGTAAAACACAATTACCTCTGCTCTGGTTAATACACTCAAGCCTTGAATGGACATACGTCCTGTGTTGAATTGCTTAACACGAGCACAGTGCACTACTTTCATACTGTAACCTGACCAGGCTCAGGTTGCACACCCAGCACTCAGGCCAGGTCTGGCAGCATTGTTTTGTATATTAGAAGTTGCCTTGATTTCTCAAATCTTGTCCTTTAAACCATTCTCTGCAAAACCTAGAGAGGAGATCTGCAATAAAATGCTTGATCTAACCTATGCATAACTCTTGGCTAAACCTGGATTCCAAACACCCCTCTGCATCTAGAGGGTGCCTGAAGTTCTAAGAAATCAGCATCCCTTCATTTTCCCTTGTAAAGGGGATACGTAGAAGCCTCTCCCCTCAGCAAGCCATAATGATGTACATATACTCATGCCATCTTTCAGTAGGGAGGTAAAGAAATGGATAGGACTGATTGAAAGCTTCTCCACTCTATACTCTGCCCTTCATAGACTTCTCCAGGCTGAAATGGGTGATGAAAAAGATTCTACTACTTCCCAGGTGGAGATTCTTCCATGCTGATTTTCACTAATTATGAAACTATTCCTGACATCTAGCCTAGATAACCCCTTTGCTCCGTTTCAGACCATTGCTTCCCATTGTTCTACATGTTGCCCTAAGACTATGAGGTCTAGAGAAGGGGAAACAAACAGCCCTGCAGATGAGATCCTCAGTCATGCATTCCAGCTGCTGCTGCACAAAGTAAAAAACAACAGAACATGGACTTGACTTGCCTGTAACCCATTTCAAAGTGCCGTTTAATTCCCTGCCTGGTGTGAAATATGTTCCTCCTGAGCACTTCATGCAGCTCTGCTCCAAGTGGAAGGGCCAGCCCTGGCCCAGGGGGCCTAAGTGCCTGCTGTTCTAATAATAATTACAGGTGAAAAGAATAGACCTAAAAAACAGTAAAACTTGTTCACTTTCACTGCACCCAGGAAACTGACCAGTGCCAAAAATTCTTCCAGACTCAAACACAAAATGAGACCCAGACCAAAGATGTCTACATTATACTTTCATGTGTTCGAAAGGGCTTTTATTGCCAATAGCGCACAAAGGACTGCCAGTCCAACAGTATAAATCTCTCTCTCTCAGCTACATGAACAGCATAATAAGCTCTTCACATTCAAAGTGAGCCAAGGTGGCTGAGGGGATTTGTAAGGTAATGTGAAGTTTTGCACAGCAAAGTTCAGCAAAATCTAGTGGTGACCAAGATCTGCTTGTCCCTACAAAAATCTTAGGTCTGAACATTTCAACAATGGCATTAGCTGAATAGGACTTAAGAGGTGTCAGATGCCACGCCAAAGAGTCGTTAACTAACACGATGCTGAACATTAACAAGTGTGTTCAACCAAGGTAAAACTCTTATGTAGATCAGACCCAAGAGCTACTATGCAGTGGCCTGCATGAAAAAGGCCATTTTAGTGGACAAGTGTCTATGTCAGAGAAACAATTCCCACTACCGGCTTTGTTTTCTACAGGGTTGGTATACCCGAGTATCAGCATAGGACACAACACCTTGCTGCTGCTGTAAACAGAATTTCGGGCTGCAGGGTTGTGAAGCTGAGCCCTTTCATGAGTGGTGAAAACAAGCAAGCAAATTAGAAAGGTCCTAGAAACAAAAATCGTATCAATCCAGGAACAAGATCCATGAGTAGCAGAATGATACGTATGGGCTCTGATGTCCAGCTTCATCTCCTGCCAGACATCCACCAGATCCTCATTTTCTAAGTGATGCAACAACTTTGCACTTGCTTCTTCCAAATACCCTATGAGTATATTCGATAGGTCCAAAGTAAGATTAAGCATCTCATTAAAATCCCCCCCTCCAGAATAATATCCCCTGCCCTAAAACATTTTAAAACCCCCAAAAACAGATCAAAAAGAGGTTGCCCTTGATTGGGAGTATATACACTGGGTAAGGTCAGAGGAGCGGCAGAAGCGTGCTAAAAGTAGTGGGGCCAGCGGCACCGGAACTGTGCCCCTCCCCATGCCACACTGCCCTCTAGGCGTCCCCCCACACCACCCTTCTCTCTTAACCCCTGCCCTCACAGCACCCCTTCTCCACAAGCACCCACCCTGTGGCACCGCCTCTTCGCCCCAAGACCGCACCCCTGCTCACTCCTCTCTGTCCCCTCCCCGCCCATTGCTCACCCTTATGGCCCAGTAAACAGTGGGAGGGCCATGGCCCCCTGGACCCTCCCTCCCCCATTCTGGCGCCTCTGCTAAGGTGAGACGTTTACTTTTCATGAAAGCTTATGCTCAAATAAATTGGTTAGTCTCTAAGGTGCCACAAGGACTCCTTTTCTTTTTGCGAATACAGACTAACACGGCTGTTACTCTGAAACCCTTAATTAATATATATCTGCCTTCTAATTATGAATTTGCTGAGACAATACAAGGGATGTGTTTAGCAAACAATATTGCCACTTCTCTTCTATTAGAGTCCTTCAGGAGTGACATGTGGTAACCAAGAAGTGTTCAGGTATTAATCATAATTTTTCTTCAAGTGTGTTTCTTGTAAATAGATTGTACTACAACAATCCTTTTTCAGTGAGCAGAATACCCCTTCCCTTTTCATTGGATCATCCATCCCCTTAACATTAACAGTCATGGCATTCATAGACTCTCCCATGAGTATTAAGTCTGCTCTCGCCCAGTATATAACCCTTTGTTAAAAGCAGAAAGCCCCCCCTCCCCGCCCCAGCCAGATGCGAGCTCTCCATTACATTTGTGCCTCTTTGAATAAGACATCTGGGAGTTATAACTTAGTCTGCTCATGCCCCTGCATATATTAGATTAAAAGACTGGAGCTCATTGGGAAAACAAAGGGCCTGGCAGTTGAATGGAGCTTTGTTGTACTATCCCCTTAGAATTCAAGACCAGAAAGAAATTTTGCAGAAGTATATAGAAGAAAACAATACAGAAGGGATCAATAGAAGTGTTCTCTGGTATGCTGGAGTTGCAGTAATAAGGGGGATCCCTGTGAAGCATCATTCCACAAAAAGATGAGAGCTCTTTAAGAAGGGTTGGTTGAAGTACCTTCTGCTTTGGAAGGGAGACATAAATCTACCAAATCTATGAGTACAGAAGTAAATAATTGAGAGGAGAGAGAAGCTTAACCTGTTACAAACAGGTAAGGCCGAGCAAACAGATATAGTAAACAAAAATATTATGAAAAGGGCAATGAAGCTGATAGGCTTTTAGCCAGAAAGTTTAAAAAGAAATAGGATATATCAGCCATCCTTCATTAGAAATAAAAAGGGAGATTTAGTAATTGTCACCAAACAGATCTCTGAAACATTTGCTAACTTTTTCCATACTGTATATGCTTCAGAACATCCAAATCCTGACCATATAAATAACTATTTAAGAAGTGTGAAACTACCTCAGCTCTCAGAGGATGATGTGGCAGCTCTCGAGGGGCAAATTTCTGCAGAGAAAGTTGGAAGATGTAATCAAGAAGTTAAAATCCAGTCCAGCTCCATGTTTTCTAGAGTGTATTATAAAGTTCTAAAGCGAGTGTTGGTCCCTACTTTAACAGAATTGTTTAATGGTATATTGCCAGGGAACAAGTTTCCAGATTCATGGAAAGGGGCAAAAAAATGTTGTCATCTGCATCATTTAAGACCTATTTCTTGACCAGTGTGGCTGCTAAAATTTATGCCAGGGTGCTAGCAAACAGATTGAGTGTTATCTTTCCCAAATATGTTCACCCTGACCAGTATGGGTTCATTGCTGGTAGGCATCTATTTGATAATATGAGAAGACCTCTGAATTTGATTCATAATCCTTATTTCTAGCTATTCTTTCTGTGCACTACTGTGTTTGGATGCTCAGAAAACCTTCAGTCAGCTGGAGTGGGAGTACTTCAGACAGATTTTGGTAAGGTTTGCTTTTGGAAATCAGATTTAGAGGGGCATAATGACCTAATATACTCATCCTCAAGCATCTGCTTTGGTCTTCAATCCCTGCCTCCTAATATGTCGAGGGGTATGAGACAGGGTTGCCCATTATCCCCCTGTTGTTTGCTTTGGCAAAGCAGCCATTTGCAATAAATAAGAGCAGTCCTCGGTAAAGGGCATTAGAATGTCTTCTGGCTTAGAACACCAAATAGCTTTGTATGCTGACCACTGTCTTTAGGAAATAATATTCCCAAAAGGGACAAAACAAACTATTGTCAGCTACATAAATGTAAATGGGTAAAGGAATCTTAAAATATTTAGGAATAAATATTGTAGAGAAACATAGGCATATTTTTAGGGCAAATTACCCTCTACTACGGAATAAAATAATAAAAAGACTTGGAGGAATGGAATAAATATGAGCTTTCTTGGCATGGCAGGGTAGCCTTGGCAAAGGTGAACGTCTCCCCAAAGTTCTTATTTTTGTTTCAGTGCATCCCAGCTGGTAATCCCAACATGACAGTAAAAACATGGCAGGATGCACTTTTAAAATTCATATGGAACTATAGAAGACAAATGGTGAATTCTGAAGGTCCATCTAAGCCTATAGAGTAGGGTGGACTAGCTTTCCCCAATTTGGCTTATTATTATGCATCACAATTAAAAGATGTGATCAGCTGGGTTAACAATAGACCGTCCAAACAGTGGGTAAAACTCAAACAAGACTGGAGTCCAAATATTCATAGTACTTCTTGGATTAAAATGAAATTTAGGCCACCAAAAATAAAAATAAAAAAATCACCCCTTCATCCAGATGACCTAAGCAGTTTTGAACAAGTTTTCTAAATTCCTGTAGCCAAGGCTCTCTCCCTTAGCTATGTTCATTAATAATCAGCAATTTATCCCTAGAAAATATCAAAGCAACTATTTTTTGTGGGTAACAGGTGAAATTACTCAATTTGCACAGCTGTTGTCTGGTCCCTGATTTGAAATCCTACCAGGAGATGAGTAATGATGGAAATTATATAAAGATCCCATATTTTCAGTATTTACAAGTCAAATGTTTTACTGTTAAATCTGGATACTTGGCAGCTTTATCTAGACCTTTACCCACATTTGAGGAGTTGACCCAGGAGCAAGCTGGAACAAAACGTTTAATTTCTAAGATATATTATACAATTTTGATCAAAAAAAGTTGTTGATTAGAGAAATAAACAGATGAAAAGATGGGAGAGGGATCTGGACAAAGAAATGGATCTGGGTGAATAGATCTCTATATAGGAAAGGGGACATACAACTTCAATTTGTGTAGCTCATAAGGCAAATGTTTATATATTACTGTATAGTTGACATTTGATTCCAGTTAAGATCACATTTTTGCTGGTAGGGAGGTGATCTGTTGGAGTGGTGAAGGGAAAGGGGAACATACTTACACATGCAGTAGTTGTGTCTGGGAATTAAATGAGTCTGGGAGAAAATTATGAAAGAGATTCATCTTATGATAAAATGCCAGCTTCCCAGAGATCCCTGACCTGCTTACTGAATGCTCCAGTAAAGGAGCTACCTTAAAAAAAAATAATTTGTCATTCTGTTTATTAGCGGCTAGACTTTGTATTGTAAATTACTGGGAAAATGTAAACCCTCCTCCTGTGGAACCATGGTATGGCAAAATGCCTTGCAATGGAAAAGCTTTCACACCAAATACATATACAAAAGAAGCACCAAAAGGAGGACAGGTATTTAGGTATTTGTTTATCTTTTTAGGTACTCAGAGGAGGAGGGCTCCCCAGCTAATAAGCCAGAATCTTGAGCCAGGCTCTTTGAATATTACCCTGATCCTGAATAAATAATGTACAATGAAATATGTTATTAATTTATTGTAACTTTGCCCTAATGGAAAGGTAAAAAAAAAAAAAAAAAAAGAAGCAAGCATTGTTTCTAAAGCAGTTAATGCAACTTTCTAATATTGTCACTGCAAAGCAAGCATTCTGAGCTGCTCATTTAGCTGAAATCAATTCAAACCACAATTCTAGCTTTGAGAAGGATTTCCATTATAAATTCCATCTTAAGTTTTCTGCATATACACAAAGTATCACGTAGATGGGAACAGGCCTGCATGGGACTGTGTGTGAGTAATAGTTATGAATTAGGAAATTAGCAAAAGACTATGTCTGTGTCTACATCCCACAAACTTATAAACAGAATAGCTTTTCATTTAATATTACACCTTTGATACCAAAGCGATCTTAAAAGACTTTGCAAATGCATGAAACAAATGCAGTTCATGTAGTGAGTATAGCCATTGTACATTCAGTAGTAATTAGTAATACAATCTTTGAAATTTGAAGTGATACGTTTTAGAGCCTATAACCTATTAGAACCTAAACCTCTCAACCCCCAGACTCTGAAAGGCGGGACAATGATCCTCAAAATGAGGAACATTTTTTTTTTCCTGAACACTTCTTGTATTTAATTTTTTTTTTACAAGCATGCAAATAACCTGGACAATAACTTATTGTCAAGAAATTAACAGTGATTCTGTGTACTCAAAGCATACTGTATGTGGGTTTCTCTCTGATTGCGCCTTTTTTCCATTTTGGTGAAAATGTTACCATTTCCCCTTGCTCTTTCTGTTAGAGAGCCTCAAGGACCACAGGACAACTTTAACAAATTGGGCCGGGTATAGGATGCCCACACAATGTGGGACACTTGAGAGGTGTGCTATGTTATGAAGAGAGGAAGGGCAGTCAACACATCAGTTTCCAAATTTTTCATTGTGATAGAGTCCAAAGGCTACCTGCTGTTAGGATCCGGAGTCCATCGTCCTGAGTGCTATACAAATACCCGAAGACATGGACCCGTCTTACAAATGAACTCGAACCAAGTGAGGGAAGCACATGTGACAAACAGGAGGGGAAGGAGGAGGATGGTAACAAAAAATGTGATCATTTGGCTACCTGGGCAGGGTATAGGCACAATTGGATGACTCCAGATCAATCGAAAGGTTGGGGTTTTTTTTTAATTAATGGATAAAATCAGGAATCTCTGACTGCTGTTCAATCCAGATAGTGTTTGAATGATTTCTTCTAGGCATCACAGCAAAAGTGTGTAGAAGAGGAATTTGATGGATGAGAGAGTAGTAGCCTCACTGCTTTAATTAAGGGTTAAAAAAATGTCGGAAGGCTATTTTCTCCTTTTCATTGCCCCATTCCTGCAGCTTCTATGACCCTTTATTTCCCCTTAGACTGCTAATTAATTGCATCTTTTGTTCTTTTTCCAGCCATTTGTAAGGGCACGTTCCATTATCTATGAAACGCTGGTTAAGAGGTGTCGTGCTGTGTTCTTCCTCCTCTGAAATACATTTAAAATATATTCAGCGCTCCTGTTCATACAACTATGCTTTGAAGGGAAATCTCCTCTCCCTGCCAGAAACAAAACTGGGGAGTGGAGAAAACTGTGGTTTTTAATGTCATGGATGGACCCAAGCAAGCTCTGAACTCTCCAAATGTTTGGGTGTTCAGATCCAGGGGGTTGGAATCAGCTTATTTCCCAAGAGCACCTTTAAGCAGGCTACCCTGTATCCATGTTTGTTCTTTTTTTACTGGGTTATTTCCACACACTGGGTTGTGCAAAAGCAGAGCCAGTTATGGACAGCTGCCTGTATACTAAGTGATTAGTCAATAAACCCCCAGGCCCCCATTGGAACCTTCCCAAAAGAGCCAGAGCCATGGTGCGAGCAGCAGTACACAAAGAGGAAAGCCTCGAAGAATACTCGTAGCAGGAGACCAACAAAGGGGTTAAAACCTATTAGAAACAAAGCCTAATGTGATTCCTCACAGGACAAAACATGGGATTCAAATCCTAGCAGGCTAATCTTACAGGAAAAGGGTTGAGCTGAATTCCTATGAGGACAAACTGATCTATTCCTGACAGGACAAACTATTGTAATTTGTTCCAGGACAACCTAGAAGAATCCTGGAAAGACAAACAAATAGGATGGAATCCCTCTGGACAAATCAAGGGGAATCAGGAATTTTGCTAATCGCCTTTTCTGTTATTCTCCCACTGATATCTATCAGCAGGAAAGGACTCGTCATTTTTTTCTGTGTAACTCTTAAAATAGCCCTATCGCTTCAATTAAAACCTTAAGATCGCACAGTAATTGCATAATAACTTTCCGTGAACTCCCATACAAGAAGTGCAGAGGTTGAAAAGTAAACACATAAAGAGGTGTTTTGATTTCCCGAATTTGTGTACACAAAAACGTACATGTATGAAAGTGACGGGTAAATAGCACTGGTTTAAATCAGGGATAGTGTGGACAGGCACTGTATCCATTACGCAACTGTCAATGCACCATGAGCATGACATGAGACTCACTGTTACCCGAGTCCTAGCCCCCCCCCACACACATTCCGTCAATGCATTCAGCTCTGCTCAGCAGTCCAGTCCTGAGGTTTTCCTGAGCACCGATGCATAATTGTGCAGTGAATTAGTAATGAGTAGCATGAGAGCCAACATACTCATTTCACTTGTGATCTAAACCAGGATTGGCAGGTTGGCCTCTAGGAACAATACTGCGAGTACCACAGCCTCTATGCTAATCTGATTCTCAGCAGTGCCTTGTTTCAGCTCTTCCCAATATTCTGCCAATCCCTGGAGCAGAATTCTAGTTCGCCAGAAAGGGCTTTCAAATGTGCAAAAAAGAATAATTTTTAATTTTTCAGTGCCCAATACCTAAAATTCCATGGGAACCTTAACCAAAAATAACTCTGAGTAACACTCACAACAGGACAACATACCTCCCAAAGAGGGAGCAGAGCGGAAAAAAGATGCCCAGAGGGAACACAGACACAGCTTGACAAGAAAGCTCAGTTTTGCTCCACAGACTTCAAAGCTAATAGAACATCAAACCAATCAGAGACCATTGACCAAAGAGGATGCAAATCCTGCCTTGAGGCAAGTACACAATCATTTACAAAGGATATGAAGTTTCCCATAAACCTAAAACCTCTCTCACACTGGCCACCTGCCTGAAGCAAGGAGGCTTGTGCAAATACAGCATTTCTATGACACCGGGTAGAATTTTGCTCTCTGTTCTACGGCTCTAATTCAGAGTAACTCTGTTGATTTCAGCAGAATTACTCAAGTTTACACCAGCGTAACAGAGCAGAATCAGGCCCATGTTTCCTGCCCCAAAGAATATACAGTCCAAGAATTCCCTCTTCCCAATTTAGAGCACTAGAGCTGTTGCAATGTGGTGCAGTGTCATAATCCCAATTTTGGATAAATCATATTTAGAGTTTACTTCCAGAGAGCTAGTGGCACCTTAGAGACTAACCAATTTATTTGAGCATAAGCTTTTGTGAGCTACAACTCACTTCATCGGATGCATCCGATGAAGTGAGCTGTAGCTCACAAAAGCTTATGCTCAAATAAATTGGTTAGTCTCTAAGGTGCCACAAGTACTCCTTTTCTTTTTGCGAATACAGACTAACACGGCTGTTACTCTGAAACCTTCCAGAGAGCTGTACATTTTCAAAGGGTTTTATTGGGGAGACCGCATTCGAGCCACATTGCCTCAGCTGCAAGAAAGAACACCAAAGCTGGAGTCCCCTCGGTTTAAAACAGAGGAGGCTATTGGCAAGACATCCTCAATAATAAAATAATAATAATTGTAATTATTGTACTGCCTAAAGACCAACTAAGACTGTGCTGGGAGACCATGACTTTGGAGTTCACTCTTCTACTTAATACAAAATAGCCCCAATCTGCTGATCATCAAGACATGCTGTACAGCCCATCTCCACTTGGCCAGGCTTGGAGCAGTGACTGAAGGTGGGGCTGGGCATACTCAGGGCTGAGGGGGGTGGGGTGGAGGATCCACATCTTCTTTCCTGGGATGCTGTTCAACTTATTTTCATTGCGTAAAATTGGCATTTTTAATGCACATCCAAGATGCCTGGAGCTTTTGGGTACGGTGCTTCTTAATATAGTTCAGAAATCCAAATAAAAACACATCTGTCTCCACAACACCGCACTGAGGTATTATCACCTCCATTGTACAGAACCAGAGAGGTTAGCGGTGGGATTTCCAGACACAACTCGGGGATTTAGGGGCACAAGTCCCATTCACTTTCTATGGCAAATGTATTCCTAAGTCACTTAGGTGCTTTTGAAAGCCCAACCTGACTGACTTGCCTAACACCATGGAGGGAATTCGTGCCAGCTGCTGGGATCAGAATCCAGGATTTTCTGGCTCCCATGCCTTGGCTTAGACCATCTCTCTCCTGGGCCCTGTCTACATGGAGAGAATTTGCAACAGCGTATCTAGATGTGTGTAACTCAGAGGCTCTCAAACTTCATTGCACCACAACCCCCTTCCGATACCAAAATTACTACATGACTCCAGGACGGGGGCCCAAAGCCAAAGCCCAAGGGCTTCAGCCCCAAGCTGGGGGTCTATAACCTGAGCCCAACCACACAGGGGCGATTTAAATGAGATTTGGCTTCGGCCCCGGGCCCAGGTATGTCTAACTCCAGCCTTGGCGACCCCATTAAAATGGGATCGTGACTCACTTTGGGGTCCCAACCCACAGTTTGAGAACCACTGGTAACTTAATCCAGTAACATACAGGGTAAAATGCACCAGCATAAACCCTACTTATTAATGGAACTGCATATCTATATTAAAGGTTTTCAGAAATGTGATTACATTGATGGAGCTAGCTAAGATGTTGTGCCAGCCTGTAATGCAGATGCTCCAATCAATGTAGTAACACGGTGTGAATTTCCTCACTGTAGGTAAGACCTTAAACAGGGCTGAAAATAGCTAAACACGTGGCAAACAGGTGCCCCGTATCTTGGCAAGCCACAGCTGTTACATGATCCCTCCACTGGGCCTTCAAAGTTTTCCTCTGCAGTGGCACCTGCCTTTCCATCCCAGGGGCCCTGCTTTCATTCTGGAATAGTTTGACGTCTCTGTACGTGTTAGAAATGTTTGATTTGTTTTATTTCAGAACTTCAAGCAAGCAGCTGCTGAACCTTCTCAGGTTACCGCTCTCTAATTGTCACCAGTTACAGCAGCCAGTTTGCGAGTAACAGACCTATTTTTAAAAATGGCCAAACGAGCCAGCCTGTGCCTGCAGATGTTTCTGCGGCATGTGCCATCATTGGCAAGCTGGTAATTGCACACAAAAACCTCTGCAAGCGTGTGTATATGTTCCAGATGGTTTGGAAACACAGTGTTTGCCCTGAAATATTCATCCACCGTTTCTTGTGTAGTATTTTATATATTGCAAGTGACTGTGCAAATAGTCATTACAACACAGACTTAGCATTATCAAGTGGTGCAAAATACGAATATGTGGATTGGCATTTTGTTTCTTTGAGGTTTTAAGTTTTATGATTGTGATAACATTAACCCTTAAAATACTGCTTAGCAGAATGCTTTTCCCTGACAAATTGCACTGAGATACTACACAGACCTTATATATTCATTTGCAATTGCCACTACCTCTCACAAACACCCCTCCACACACACACTCAACTGCTCAACCCTCTCACAATCCTCAGCGAGTGACCCAATACCCTTGCAAATTGACTATGCAAACCCTGGATTTGCCCCACAACCAGACTCTCTCAAATCTCATTCCGATTCAACCCCAAGCTGGATAACCACTTCCATCCATCCTACTTACTCTCTTGTGCCTTTTATGTTGCCATAGACCTGGATATCCATGCCAATCAATCTTGCTTCCAAACTGGAAGTTCCTCTCCCCCGGCCCCCCCGACACACCCCTCTATTCCCTGCTGTAGTGCATCTGCCAACTGTCTCCAACCTTTTGGTTTCCTCCCTCTGACTAAGAACAGCAAGTGCTTGACCTGACCTGGCTCCCAGAACATCCACCCCCATCTGAGCTACTTCCCAGCTCTTACAAAATCCAAGATCAGTTAAAAGAGGTTGTTTGGACTAAAATTTCTCTCCCTGTAGTGTTTGTACCCCAAATATTGCTAGCACAGAAGAGCCAGAACGCGATGCTAATTATAGGCTATTGTGGTACTGTCTCTTTAAAATTAATCATGCATAATCACCAGTGTAAGGGGCCTCTCACATTATGCAGATGCAGTCAGGGCCTGTGCTTAGAGTCTGTAGGACTTGTTATCCAGCTAATAAAAGGAATGTTGTGGTTTCAACTTTATATCCGTGGTCTCTGTACATCAGGAACCCGGAATGAGGCTGTAGCCGACTCACAAGGAAGAGGCTCTGGGCTGCCTGGTTGTGTTAGAAAACACAACACTAACTGGAATCGAGAGACAACATAAGAAGGTGCTTTTTTAGAATAAAACTACATCTGGAAGATGGACTCTCAGCCTGAAACAGACACTGATATGCCTGTCTTTGGGCATAGGACCAGTTTACCCCAGAGCACCCAAGGCCTGGGACATGGCTGAGGGAGAGAAGGCTCACACAAGGGTGACAAGGGTGGTGATGGGGAATGGGAGATGGCAGATTGCAGAGCTGTTTAGAACAGAGAGGAGAAAACCATAGAGAGGACTTGAATGAAGTGATTCAAATTATGATACAGGGAGAACTGATCCATCTCTCCTGTGTAACCTACTGCATGAGACAAGAACAAAGGAGTGCTCCTACAACCTAAAGGGCAGTGAAAGCGGACCAAAGCCATGAAAATGTTACTTTATGTTAAGGCGCCATCTGGAATTCACTGTTACAGAATGGCACAGTGCCAAACGTTGTGACTGCAATTTTCAAAGTAGTGGATAAAGGTCACTAGTAACATTTGAGGCTCAGATAATATGGAAAATATATGGAGCTAACAAAGGAATTTTCTCCCATGCTAATCCCATAGCATTATTCAATCACATAGGTGGACAAGTGAAGGGGGTTGGTCCCTCCTCTAAAGGAGCAGGTATTTGCTGGGCGCTTGACGAGGGCCCAGTGAAACCTGTGTGCCATGTTTTTGAGTCACATACTGTGAAAATACCATTCAAAAAGAAAAAATTCCTCCTCAAAAATCCCTGTTGCTCCAAAACAAGGGCTGAAATATAGAAACCTAGCTTTTCACCTGAGAGACCTAACGTACAAACTCATGGGCATACACATGTAGTGCAGACCGTCCCTTCAATCTGCTGTGCTCTCATGAGCTGGCAAGGCACTACGCTTTCCAAGACTCTGGCTCCCTTTACAGAACAGTGCTCTGCAAAGTGTTCCTAGAAAGATGCTTAAGTTCAGAATTCATTCCCAAAGGAGCCCCACTGCATCACACTCACATACTCATGTACCGCAAAATCTGCCATATAACAGTCTGTTTACAATTTACAGATGCTCAAGAATCACGTCAGTATTCAGAAGAATACTGTTCAAGCAGCTCAGCAATCTAGTTTGTAAAATTGTTATAACGTGATGGAAAACATCACCTGGCTCGAAAAATCTAAAAGAACAGGTATAAATCAATATTAGCCACAGTTTTAAAAACGGTGCTTGGCTGTGGATTGGGTTAAGTGTTTTATGCTTTTTCTATTCAGAAAGAAAAACCAAGGAGTAGAACAAAACAAAACAATGGCCATGATCTGTGCTTGTAAACAGTGAACTACTACACTATAGTTAAGTCTTATTAATCTGTGGCCTGTTCAAACCACACTCCTAATGAATGGCAGCCTTGTTACATCCTCCAGCCACAACTCCTGCTCCTGCCAGCTGTTCTATGTAGACTGAGCCCTGTGCTCCTGTACCAGCCCATTGACTTCAATGGGCCTGTACACTGTGGATCCACTCACACAAGACAGCTGGCTGGATCAGAACCTGAGCATATTCATCAGTCACGGCCCCTGCTCATCCAAAAGGCGATTTTTCCAATTGTTTTGATGCCCTGGAAATAAATTTCGGATATGTCTACTCTGTTTTAAAACCCACCGCTTCAGAGCCCAAGCCTGAGCATTTACACCGCTGTTTTTAGTGCCGCAGTGCAAGCCTGAGTCGGTAGCCCTGGTCTCTGAGATTCGCTTCCACAAGCTTTAAAACACAGTGAAGGAGAACGCTTAGGCAGCTACACAGCTGGAACCAAGGTTTTTATCATGTAGAGAAGAAAGATGGTACAGCAGTTAGGGCGCTACCCTTGGAGTTGGAGGTCTGGGTTTTAGTACCTGCTTGGCCACCAGCTTCTTGAGTTACCTTGGACAAATCATTTAGGCCCAGAGCCACATCGATGGAAGTTAGCTCTGGATCTTTGTGGTATTCTTTCTGTGCCTCAGTTCCCCACCTTTAAAATGGGGATAGTTGTACTGCCTTACCTCCCAGGGCATTGTGAGGGTAAGTACATTAAAGATTGGAAGGTGTCCGGATACTACTGTAAAGGGGGCATATAAGTACCGTAGCTAGATATGCCCCATAGCTTTTTCTGCTAAGAAATCCCTAAGAAGTGAAATCCTACAAGTAGCTAGAGGAAATGCCCCTCCCTCTGCTCTCCAAACTCTGGGGCTGTTCTCTTTTCACATTTCAGTCTCTCTTAACACTGAAAATCTCTTATCTTGTGTTGTGTATGAAGCAAGGACCATGATATGGATGGTGTGTGGAAGGCATTCACCTATTGCCTTTCCTTTTTGATTTAAATCTCTGAAGAGTTATCTTTCCAGCCCTACCTCAGAGCAGAAAGGACCCATTTCCCTTCTCCCTTGATTACCCAAGGTAAAGAGCTAACTGAAAAGAGGCACTGTGGTTGTATTTCTACCTAATTAGGAGAACCTTGATTCATTTAATTTGCTTGTCCTTTCTCCCTAGCTCCAGAGATAGAGGCTCTTACCTGATAGAGTCAACGTGGAATAATAATAGGGGTCCTCACCAGCTTGAGCCAAGGAGAAAGGCTGGATGGGTCAGTTTGTTCCTGATAATCTGCTACCCTTAGGCCATAGCCAGCCCAACTGCTGCTAATTTAAGCAGTCCCAGGTGCAGCTGTCCTCAATTAGTGAGGAAATGAGGCTGTAAGGGTAACTGCAGCAGGAAACAGTGGGCCATTTCTAAGATGGGCTAAAGCGATAGCATGATGGAGCTAAAGCGGGGGAAGGCCTTGGAACTTTGTGAAACTACAACCCATATGTATTTAGTTTTCCTATTCTTTATTATAACTTTTTGATGTATGTATTTTCTCTCCTCTAGCTTTGAGTTTGAAGTTATCTTTGTCATTTGGCTGGTGATGACGACGACGGAAATAAATAAATGAGCATGTTATTGTCACGCTCCATTTGCAAACAAATTCCACGACACCTTACTTTGCCATTCCATGTTTTCCAAATTGAAAGATCCAAATGGACAGCACCCACAAAAGAGTCATAGTCAGACATCTAAGGTGGCACAAACAAAGAAGTGTTAAAAATAAAGTGAAAATAGTTTGAAAGCAAGAAACAGACACTTTTTTTCTAGTAACCGAGCAGCTTGTGAATATTAAGGGCTCCCTCTAGTGGGTTGCTCTGGCTTTGTTATAGATCTTTTTTCCTTTTGATTTTACCTGCCAACTGCCTGAACTGGAGAGAATTTAGTGTTCTTACAAAGTCAAATTTTGCAAGTGAAAGCAAAAATCCAAATTGCAAAAGAAAGCTTCTGCTACATAAAGAGGAGTGCACATTCTAAGTCCTTACTGGTGACGGTCATAGTGACAGACTTGAATCTATGATCTATGTCATACTGCTTAATTATTGAAGCCATCCTATTTACAAATAGCTGAAAGTAAGGTGTAAGGAGACAGATAAACACCCTGGTTTTGCTAATTTGTATTACAAAAGAACTTAGAGCCCTGGTCTACGCTAGGAGTTGAGGTCAAATTTAGCAGCGTTAAATCGATTTAACCCTGCACCTGTCCACACGACGAAGCCCTTTTTTTCGACTTAAAGGGCTCTTAAAATCGATTTCCTTACTCCACCCCTGACAAAAGGATTAGCACTGAAATCGGCCTTGCTGGGTCAAATTTGGGGTACTGTGGACACAATTAGACAGTATTGGCCTCCGTGAGCTATCCCAGAGTGCTCCATTGTGACCGCTCTGGACAGCACTCTCAACTCAGATGCACTGGCCAGGTAGATAGGAAAAGGCCCGCGAACTTTTAATTTCAATTTCCTGTTTGGCCAGCATGGCAAGCTGCAGGTGACCATGCAGAGCTCATCAGCAGAGGTGACCATGATGGAGTCCCAGAATCGCAAAAGAGCTCCAGCATGGACCGAACAGGAGGTACGGGATCTGATCACTGTATGGGGAGAGGAATCCATGCTATCAGAACTTCGTTCCAGTTTTCAAAATGCCAAAACATTTGTCAAAATCTCCCCGGGGCATGAAGGACAGAGGCCATAACAGGGACCCGAAGCAGTGCCGCATGAAACTTAAGGCGCTGAGACAAACCTACCAGAAAACCAGAGAGGCGAATGGCCGCTCCAGGTCAGAGCCCAAAACATGCCGCTTCTATGATGACCTGCATGCCATTTTAGGGGGTTCAGCCACCACTACCCCAGCTGTGTTGTTTGACTCCTTCAATGGAGATGGAGGCAACATGGAAGCAGGTTTTGGAGATGAGGAAGATGATATGATGAGGTTGTAGATAGCTCACAGCAAGCAAGTGGAGAAACCGGTTTTCCCGGCAGCCAGGAACTGTTTCTCACCCTGGACCTGGAGCCAGTACCCACCGAACCACCCAAGGCTGCCTCCCAGACCCGCCAGGCAGAGAAGGGACCTATGGTGAGCGTACCTTTTAAAATACTATACATGGTTTAAAAGCAAGCATGTTTAATGATTAATTTGCCCTGGCATTCATGGCTCTCCTGGATATACTCCCAAAGCCTTTGCAAAAGGTTTCTGGGGAGGGTAGCCTTATTCTATCCACCATGGTAGGACACTTTACCACTCCAGGCCAGTAGCACGTACTCAGGAATCATTGTAGAACAAAGCATTGCAGTGTATGTTTGATGGTGTTCAAACAACATCCGTTCTTTATCTCTCTGTGTTATCCTCAGGAGAGTGATATCATTCAGAGTCACCTGGTTGAAATAGGGTGCTTTTCTTAAGGGGACATTCAGAGGTGCCCGTTCCTACTGGGCTGTTTGCCTGTGGGTGAACAGAAATGTTCCCTGCTGTTAGCCATGGGGAGGGAGGAGGGTGGAGGTGCTAGCCACGTGCTGGGGGGAGGCAAAATGTGACCTTGGAACGAAAGCACATGTGCTATGTATGTAAAGTTAACAGCAAGGTTCACCGTGACAGAGTGTACCCATTGTTCTATAAAATGTGTCTTTTTAAATACCACTGTCCCTTTTTTTTTCTCCACCAGCTGCATGTGTTTCAAGGATCACAGGATCTTCTCCTTCCCAGAGGCTAGCGAAGATTAGAAGGCGAAAAAAACGCACTCCTGATGAAATGTTCTCTGAGCTCATGCTGTCCTCCCACACTGACAGCACAGATGAATGCGTGGAGGCAGACAATGTCAGAGTGCAGGAAAGCACAAAATGACCGGGAGGAGAGGTGGCGGGCTGAAGAGAGTAAGTGGCGGGCTGAAGACAGGGCTGAAGCTCAAATGTGGCAACAGCATGATGAGAGGAGGCAGGATTCAATGCTGAGGCTGCTGGAGGATCAAACTAATACGCTCCAGCATATGGTTGAGCTGCAGGATAGGCAGCAGGAGCACAGACCGCCGCTACAGCCCCTGTATAACCAACCGCCCTCCTCCCCAAGTTCCATAGCCTCCTCACCCAGACGTCCAAGAACGCAGTGGGGGGGCCTCCGGCCACCCAGCAACTCCACCCCAGAGGATTGCCCAAGCAACAGAAGGCTGGCATTCAATAAGTTTTAAAGTTTGAAACTTTTAAAGTGCTGTGTGGCCTTGTCCTTCCCTCCTCCACCACCCCTCCTGGTGCTTCTCTCCTCCACCACCCCTCCCGGGCTACCTTGGTAGTTATCCCCCTATTTGTGTGATAAATTAATAAAGAATGCATGAATGTGAAGCAACAATGACTTTATTGCCTCTGCAAGCGGTGATCGAAGGGAAGAGGGGAGGGTGGTTAGCTTACAGGGAAGTACATTGAACCAAGGGGCGGGGGTTTCATCAAGGAGAAACAAACAGAACTGTCACACCGTAGCCTGGCCAGTCATGAAACTGGTCTTCAAAGCTTCTCTGATGCCCACCGCACCCTCCTGTGCTCTTCTAACCGCCCTGGTGTCTGGCTGCGCGTAACCAGCGGCCAGGCGATTTGCCTCAACCTCCCACCCCACCATAAACGTCTCCCTCTTGTTCTCACAGATATCGTGGAGCACACAGCAAGCAGTAATGACAGTGGGAATATTGTTTTCGCTGAGGTCTCACTGAGTCAGTAAACTGCGCCAGCGCGCCTTTAAATGTCCAAATGCACATTCTACCACCATTCTGCACCTGCTCAGCCTGTAGTTGCACAGCTCCTGACTACTGTCCAGGCTGCGTGTGTACGGCTTCATGAGCCATGGCATTAAGGGGTAGGCTGGGTCCCCAAGGGTAACTATAGGCATTTCAACATCCCCAAAGGTATTTTTCTGGCCTGGGAATAAAGTCCCTTCCTGCAGCTTTTGAAACAGACCAGAGTTCCTGAAGATGCGAGCGTCATGTACCTTTCCCGGCCATCCCACGTTGATGTTGGTGAAACGTCCCTTGTGATCCACCAGAGCTTGCAGCACTATCGAAAAGTACCCCTTGCGGTTTATGTACTTGCCGGCTTGGTGCTCCGGTGCCAAAATAGGGATATGGGTTCCGTCTATGGCCCCACCACAGCTAGGGAATCGCATTGCAGCAAAGCCATCCACTATGACCTGCACATTTCCCAGGGTCACTACCCTTATATCAGCAGATCTTTGATTGCATCGGCTACTTGCATCACAGCAGCCCCCACAGTAGATTTGCCCACTCCAAATTGATTTCTGACTGACCGATAGCTGTCTGGCGTTGCAAGCTTCCACAGAGCTATTGCCACTCGTTTCTCAGCTGTGAGGGCTGCTCTCATCTTGGTATTCTTGTGCCCCAGGGCAGGGGAAAACAAGTCACAAAGTTCCATGAAAGTGCCCTTACACATGCGAAAGTTTCACAGCCACTGGGAATCGTCCCAGACCTGCAACACTATGTGGTCCCACCAGTCTGTGCTTGTTTCCCGAGCCCAGAATCGGCGTTCCACTGCATGAACCTGCCCCATTAGCACCATGATGCCCACATTGCCAGGGCCCGTGCTTTGAGAGAAGTCTGTGTCCATGTCCTGATCACTCTCGTCACCACGCTGACATCACCTACTCGCCCGGTTTCGCTTTGCCAGGTTCTGGTGCTGCATATACTGCTGGATAATGCGTGTGGTGTTTAATGTGCTCCTAATTGCCAAAGTGATCTGAGCGGGCTCCATGCTTGCTGTGGTATGGCATCTGCACAGAAAAAAGGCGCAGAACGATTGTCTGCCGTTGCCCTGATGGAGGGAGGGGCGACTGACGACATGGCTTACAGGGTTGGCTTACAGGGAATTAAAATCAACAAAGGGGGTGGCTTTGCAAGAAACAGAATGGCCCCCTCAAGGATAGAACTCAAACCTGGGTTTAGCAGGCTGTTGATTTCACGGAGGGAGGGAGGAGAAAATGAATACAAAACAAATCTGGTCTATTTCTCGTTTTGAGCCACTTCATCTATCTTTATACATCTTGCTGGCAGCAGACTGTGCAGTACAACCGCTAGCCGCCATCATCTCCTGGGTGCTCGGCAGAAGACAGTGCAGTATGACTGCTGGCCATCATCTTCTGCTGGCTGCTGATTAAAAGACAAAAAGAAAAGGAGTACTTGTGGCACCTTAGAGATTAACAAATTAAAAGGCAGTGCACTGCCGATAGGACACAATCGCCATGAGACGAAACTTAAAAGGGAAATGACCTGGCTGAGTCACTCCCATGTTTGCCCAGGCGCCCCTGACCTCATCGAGGTTGGTTAAAAGAGCACCCAGGACTACATCGACAATGGCTACCAGTCATACTGCACTGTCTGCTGCCAAAAGGCAATAAACTGCTGCTGTGTAGCAATGCAGTACCACGTCTGCCAGCACCCAGGAGACATACGGTGATGGTTAGCTGAGCGGGCTCCATGCTTGCCGTGGTATGGCGTCTGCACAAGTAACTCAAGAAAAAAGGTGCAAAACAATTGTCTGCCCTTGCTTTCACGGAAGGAGGGAGGGAAGGGGGGCCTGACGATATGTACCCAGAACCACCCGCGACAATGTTTTAGCCCCATCAGGCACTGGGATTTCAGAATTCAGATGGGCGGTGGAGACTGCAGAAACTGTGGGATAGCTACCCACAGTGCAATGCTCCGGAAGTCGACGGTTGCCTCGGTACTGTGGACACACTCCGCCGACTACATGCACTTAGAGCATTTGTGTGGGGACACACACAATCGACTGTATAAAAACACTTTCTACAAAACCGACTTCTATAAATTTGACCTAATTTCGTAGTGTAGACATACCCAGAGGCTCCAATCTGGATTGCATCTCTTTGTGCTAGACCCACTTATGTTCATCCTAGGCTCTGTGGCCTGGTCTACACTACAGAGTTAGGTTGACATAAGGCAGCTTACGGTGACCTAATAATATCAACATCTGCACTACAATGTTCCTCCCACCTACAAACCTCGCCTGCTACATCAACTTAATAACTCCACCTCCACGAGAGGCATAGCACTTTAGTCAACATAGTTAAGTTGATGCAGTGACAATGTAGACACTGCATTGCTTACGTTGACTTTTGTGGTCTCCAGGAGGTGTCCCACAATGCTCCATGACTGCTCTGGTCATCGTTTTAAATCCACTGCCCAGCAGCCAGGTACACAGGAACTAGTCCCTACCCTGTTAAAGGACCACAAATTTTTGAATTTTCATTTCCTGTTTGGTTGGTGTTGAAAGCTCACCTGGCAACTGCCCAGCTGAGCATGCTGGCTACACACTCCAAACATGCTTCTGCATGCGTACACAGGAAGTGGTGGATCTTCTGGGTCCGTGGGGAGCAGGCACAGCTTTGATCCAGCCGTAGAAATGTGGACATCTACGCACATCGCTCAGGGCATGTGGGAGAAGGGCTACAAGAGGGACCCGCAGCAGTTTCGCGTGAAAGCAAAGGAACTGCAGAAAGGCATACCAGAAAGCAAGGGAGGTAAGCAGTCACTGTGGTTCAACACCGCAGACATACCACTGTTACAAGAAGGTGTGTGCGATCCTCTGTGGCGACCCCACCACCACCCACAAAGGCCTTGTGGATACATTGGAGGAGGAGTCATGTGCCACAGCAGGCAATCCTGAAAACAAGGTGTTGGACAAGGAGGAGGATGAGAATGGGGGACAGGCGACCGGGAGATCCAGTGTCACAGCGACCCAGGAGCTGTTTGTAACCCTGGTGCAGTCCAGCCAGTCGCAGCACTCCAGCACAGGTGAGCATGATGCCGGGAAAGGAACCTCTGGTACCGAAGCAGTTTGCATTGATATTGCAGGGCCACAGCTTCTCGTTTACTATCTTTTACTCATGTTACAAGAGGTAGTGAAATAACCAACGGAGGTAGCGTGGCTATCTGCTTCTTATTGCCTGGCACAACTAGGCAGAGGGAGCCCTGCGAAACAGTTTGTTTATATGCACCGGGATGTCACTTGAATCCTCCACAGAGATCTCAAGGAAACTTTCCTGTAGGTACCCTGCAATCCATTTCCGAAGGGAGGGCAGCCTTATTTCTTCCTCTGCGGTAGGACACTTTCCTTGGCCACTCATCTATTCATTCAGCAGGCATCATTGCAGCACACCGACTAGCAGCATAAGGACCTAGTCTGCAGCCGGATACACGTGGCAGCTGTTCCCTTTCTGTCTCCATTACCCTCAGGAGTAAGACATCAGCTAAAGTCACCGCTGCCTGTGGGAAACGGTGCCAGTATTCAGTTCAATTGCCCGAACAGCAAACCCTAGCGTCTGTGTGTCATCCCCCACAGCCACACCTAGGCTCTACTCCCCATGGATGGGACAGCTAACGCACTCAATGAATACCTGGCCGAAATGTAAATGTACTGCTTTATGCTTGCATCAATAAAGGGGAGTGATTTCAATTTCACACATTGTCCATATGGCTTATCTATGCACTCACAATAGAACCTCTGTGCATTGTATCCTTTGCAGCTGCAAATGTGGCCTCCAGCTTGCCCTCCACACCAGCGGGGAAGCTCAACCAGCTAAAAAGCAGAAGCAAGCGAACGTGGGATGGCATGTTTTCAGACATCATGCAAGCCTCTGGATCAGCGGACACAGAGCAGAGAGTGTGGAGGATCACTCTCTTGCACAAAATGGGCATGGACATTCAGGACAGGAGAAAAGCTCTGGAGAAGGAGCGTGATACACAGCAAGAGATGATAGCGCTTCTGAAGGAGCAACAGACATGCTGAGACGTCTGGTTGACCGTCAGGTGCAACACCTTTGAGGTCGCCTCCCTCTGCAGCCTGTCCAGAACTGCATTCCAGCACCACCATACTCCCCCCCTCCGACCCCCCACACACACATTCCATGTGGCGTCAGAGGCCGGTGCCCTATCCCTACCGCTCCACCCTGGGGGGGAGGGTTCAGACAATCACAGCCACACATACACTGATGTGTGGAAGGCAAGGACAGTGCATGTGTTTTTAAATAATAAATGAATGTGCTTTCCCCCCTCCCCAGTTTATTTCCCTACGTTTCTAAAGTGTTCTTCAGTCGTGCATGGATTTGTTTGTGTGTGTGCAATTAAAGTCCATTTTTTGAAACTTAATTCATCTTTATTAGTTCAAAGCATAGGGGGGAAGAAGGGGATAGGGATATTGAGGCACTGAGAGGGGGATGGATGTGAATGAGGTCACACAAGGAGTCAGAGCTGGGGCTAGAACCCAGGAGTCCTGTCTCTCAGCCCCTCCCTCTCTAACCACTTACCCGCACTCTCCTCACATACAGCAGCCTGTGGGGTGGCCCCTGTGTGGCATGAGTTGCTAGGTCTGAGCCCAGTCCCTGGGGGGACCGTCACATCAAGCAGTCACTCCTCACCAGCAGACCAGTGGAGGGGCCAGGAGCTAAATGGAGTGTGGGGACCCCTCTTCTCACCTACTGGGAAGTAGGTGGAGCCCTGGTATCTGGCTGCTAAAAATCAGGAGCCAGCCCATCCCCCTTCACACCGGCAGAAATTTCTCTCCCTTTGCTCCACAGATATTATGAAGCACACACCAAGCAGCTATAACCATGGGAATATTTTTTTCACTAAGGTCTAACCTAGTGATAAACTGAACCAGTGCCCTTTGAGATGACCAAAGGCACATTCAACAGCCATTCTGCACCTGCTCAGCCTATTGTTCAAGCGCTCCTTGTTGCTGTCCAGGTATCCAGCTTCATGAGCCCCAGGAGTAAAGGGTAGCCTGGGTCTCCCAGGATGACTATGGGCATTTCAACATCTCCAGTGGTGATTTTGTGGTCTGGAAATAAGTCCCTGCTTGCAGCTTTCTGAACAGGATTGTGTTTTTAATGATGCATGTTGTCCTGCACCTTCCTGCACGGATATCGGTAAAACATCCCCGGTGATATATCAGTGCTTGCAACACCGTAGAAAAGTAGCCCTTTCTGTTTATGTACTCTGTGGCAAGGTGGTCTGGGGCCAAGGTTGGGATGTGCATGCCATCTGCTACCCTACTGCAGTTAGGGAACCCCACTGCAGAAAAACCATCCTGTATCTCCTGCACATTGCCCAGAGTCACAGTCCTTCTTAGCCCGAATGGCTCTGCATACTTGGATCACAGCAACGCCCACGATGGATTTCCCAACTCCAGATTGATTCCCAACTGATCTGCGGTAGTCTGGCGTTGCAAGCTTCCACACAGGGATCGCTACTCACTTCAGCACAGCTCTTATTCCAGGGCTAGGGGAGCTCTGCACACAGTTCTAGGAAAATGGCCTTGCGCATACAAGGCCATACAAAATGGCCTTGCGCATACGAACGTTTTGCAACCACTGCTCATCATCCCATACCTGCATAATGATGTGATCCCACCAGTCACTGCTTGTTTCTCAGGACTAGAACCAGTGTTCCACTGTGTTCAGCTGTTCCATGAGTGCCAGCAGCAACTGGGATTTTTTTTCTTTCCATGGCTTCCAGCAGGGCTATATAAAAGGAATTGCCCATATTCTGCCTGGCAGCTCCTCTGATAGCTGTGGAATTACTGCAGAATCAGGCGTGGGGTGTTCACAACGCTCACCACAATAGTGCAGAGCTGTGTCAGATGCATGCTTCTCTACAGGTGGCGGATGTGTGGATGATGTTAGGCTTTTGAAAACAGGTGTGAAATATTATGGACTGTAGCTGAAATTAGGGGAGGGAGAAAACTGCATCCTTCGGTATTCACGCCATGTCCCCAATCATCCCTGCGAGAATGTTTTGCCCCCATGGGGCATTGTAAACACTCCCCATAACACTTTGCACTAGATGGTGGTGAGTTGCACAGTGGGATAGCTAGCTGCTCTCTGGGTCGATGCAAGCACTGCTAATGAGAATGCACTCCACCAACACAAGGAGCATAGTGTGGACCTTCACAATTGACTTAATTACTATGGTGACGGCATGTCAACTTTAGTCGATTTAACTGTGTAGTGTAGACATGCCCTATGTCATTTAGGCCCTGAGGTTGTGCTCTGTAGGAGTAATATGGTTCCATGCAGGAGAGCCTCCACCCCAGCTCCAACTAGGCCAGAATCAAGCAGGATGGTGGTAATGAGCTCGGTTAGTGCAGTGGTTAGGGTGTTGTCTTGAGACTTGAGAAACCCAGGTATATAGACTCTACTATAGAGACTTCCTATATGACCTTACATAAGTTACTTGGTCTCTGTCTGTGCCTCAGTTCCCCATTGGTAAAACAGGGACAATACTATTTCACTACCTCACAGGGACATTGTGAGGATAAACATGTTAAAGATTGTAAGGGGGCCATATTCATTTCATAGTGCTCACAGCGTCCACATTTGCATACGCCTAATGGCCAGGAATTCCCACTTCTAACGGGGGTGGAACAGTGCTATAATTCAAATACATAGACTGCAGCAAAGGGACTGTACTTGCAACCCCTTGTTCAGATCGTGAAGTTAATCTCCCCAGCCCTTGCTCAGTCCCCATCCAAAGACCATTAATTTAGGCTTTGTGTAAAGGGATGAATCTCACTGTATAGAATAGAGGGACTCATGAAATTTGGACATTAATTTTGTCTGTTTGGAATGGCTATTTTGGCTGTTCGTTACTTGGTCAGGTTTTGAAAACACTTTTGAGTAATTTTACCTTCTTTCCTTTTAACATCCAGGGATTAGTTAATGGCAGATTGGAGCCATTTACATCAAGGCAATTTAAAATTACTTGATTTTACACAAAATAACTTAGTTTAAAATCAGATTGAGGCTTTGTAAAACTATTTAAAAATTTTTGCTATTACAACTTTAGATTAAAATGTATAATTAATTTAATTATAAAAGCTTTTTAAAAAATATTCTGCTAATGGTAAAGTAACATTGAATTTTACAAAAACACTATAAGGCAAAAGACAGTGAAAATTAATGTCCAGATCCAGCAAACAAGCAGGTACATAATTTTACTCACCTGAATAGTTCCATTGACTATTTAGACTTTCAATAAAGTTGGTGAACATTTTATATACATGGGCCAAAACTTTCAAAAAGAGCAGCCTAACATTAAGATCCTAAACCCATATGCAGGCACCTAAGGGAGGGATTTTCAAAAGCAGCTAAGTGATTGAGAAGCACAAGAGCCCATTGACTTCAAATTGCAAATGCTGGTGGACGAGTAGAGCCTGATCAACCATTTCAGTTTTCTTGACTTGTGGAAGTTCAATCTACTGGAGGGTGATTTTTGTTGCAAATATATCATGGGCTGTTTCTCAGATTTGTGGCTGATTGTATGTTGTTTTCACAGTAAAGATATTGAAGAGACCTTGCACTTGTCTTTCACAATACAGAAGAGCTTTCTAAGTATGAGACTTCTTAGTAGATTAAAAAAAAATCTATGTAAAATCTGAAATTCTACTTACAAATAGGAATCTAACTGAAGGACTCTAAATTCAGCAAACTAGGGAAATGTGGTCTAGATTAAGTTATTATGAAGTGAGTGCACAACTGGTTCAAAGACTGTACTCAGAGTACTTCTCAGTGGTTCATAGTCAAGTTGGGAAGACATATCTAATAGTACCACAAGGTTCGGTCCTCGGTCTGGTACTGTTCAATACTTTCAATAATGACTTGGATAATGGATTACAGAATACAGTTATAAAATTTGCAGATGACACCAATCTGGGAAGGGTAGTGAGCATTTTGGAGGACAGGATTAGAATTCAAAAGCACCTTGACAAATTGAAGAATTGGTCTGAAGATCAGTAAGATGAAATTCAGTAACAAGTGCAAAGTACTACACTTAGGAAGGAAAAATCAAATATACAAAGTGGGGACTAAATGGCAAGGCAGAAGTACTGCTGAAAGGGATCTGGAAGTTAAAGGGGATCACAAACTGAATATCAGTCAACAGTGTGATGCATTTGCAAAGAAGGCTGATATTCTGGGGTGTATTAACAGGAGTGACTTATGTAAGACACAATAAAAGATGTGGAGAAATTGGACAGAGTACAGAGCAAAAAAAAGTTTATTAAACCTGACCTAAGAGGAATGGTTAAAAAAACTGCTCATTTTTAGCTTTGAGAAAAGACGACTGAAGGGGTGGGGGGACATTAAGAGCCTTCAAATATATTAAGGGCTGCTATAAGGAGGACACTAATCAGTTGTTCTCTGTGTCCATTGAAGGTAGGACAAGAAATAATCACCTGAACCTGCAGCAAAGGAGATTTAGTTTAGATATTAGGAAAAACTTTCTAACTATAAGGGCAGTTCAGCTCTGGAGCAGGCTTCCAAAGGAGGTTGTGAAATCCCTATCATGGGAGGTTTTTAAGACCAGGTTAGACAGACACCTGTCAGGCACGGTCTAAGTATACTTGGTTCTGCCTGATCACAGGGGGATGAACTAGATGACCTCCCCCAAGGTCCTTTCCAGCCCTTTCCTTACAATGATAGTACTGTATGACTCTAATTAAAAAACAAGTATAAAATACTTCCTTTAGCAATGTGGCTATAAAATGAGAAGAAAATAAAGAATGAAAAATCCTCAAATTAAAAATGTGATATACATTTTTTTAAATTAATTTTTTAAAAATTATTTCAATTTTAACTCTTATTTTTTTTAATCCATTCTGGTTAATGGCTTTTAGCCATGACAAGGAAGCATCAACCATGGACAGAAGTAAAGGACCCAGATATAAAATCATGGAGGTAACATTAGTCCTTCTAAAAAGCAAATTCTCCAGTTTATCATCTCTGGAGAGGCAATAGCACCCTCTACTGGAATATTTCTTTTCACCAAGGAGAAGATTTTGGAGTCCAACTTAGGGAATAGAACCAAATCTTAGATTCATAGATTCATAGATATTTAGGTCAGAAGGGACCATTATGATCATCTAGTCTGACCTCCTGCACAACGCAGGCCACAGAATTTCACCCACCACTCCTACAAAAAAAAACCTCACACCTATATCTGTGCTATTGAAGTCCCCAAATTGTAGTTTAAAGACCTCAAGGAGCAGAGAATCCTCCAGCAAGTGACCCGTGCCCCATGCTACAGAGGAAGGCGAAAAACCTCCAGGGCCTCTTCCAATCTGCCCTGGAGGAAAATTCCTTCCCGACCCCAAATATGGCGATCAGCTAAACCCTGAGCATATGGGCAAGATTCATCAGCCAGATACTACAGAAAATTCTTTCCCAGGTAACTTGGATCTTACCCCATCTAAAACCCATCACAGGCCATTGGGCCTATTTACCATGAATATTTAATTACCAAAACCATGTTATCCCATCATACCATCTCCTCCATAAACTTATCGAGTTTAATCTTAAAGCAAGATAGATCTTTTGCCCCCACTACTTCCCTCGGAAGGCTATTCCAAAACTTCACTCCTCTGATGGTTAGAAACCTTCGTCTAATTTCTAATCTAAATTTCCTAGTGGCCAGTTTATATCCATTTGTTCTTGTGTCCACATTGGTACTGAGTTTAAATAATTCCTCTCCCTCTCTGGTATTTATCCCTCTGATATATTTATAGGGAGCAATCATATCTCCCCTCAGCCTTCTTTTAGTTAGGCTAAACAAGCCAAGCTCCCTGAGTCTCCTTTCATAAGACAAGTTTTCCATTCCTCGGATCATCCTAGTAGCCCTTCTCTGTACCTGTTCCAGTTTGAATTCATCCTTCTTAAACATGGGAGACCAGAACTGCACACAGTACTCCAGGTGAGGTCTCACCAGTGCCTTATATAACGGTACTAAAACCTCCTTATCCCTACTGGAAATACCTCTCCTGATGCATCCCAAGACGACATTAGCTTTTTTCACAGCCATATCACATTGGCAGCTCATAGTCATCCTATGATCAACCAATACTCCAAGGTCCTTTTCCTCCTCCGTTACTTCTAGTTGATGCGTCCCTAGCTTATAACTAAAATTCTTGTTATTAATCCCTAAATGCATGACCTTACACTTCTCACTATTAAATTTCATCCTATTCCTATTACTCCAGTTTACAAGGTCATCCAGATCCTCCTGTAGGGTATCCCTGTCCTTCTCTAAATTAGCAATACCTCCCAGCTTTGTATCATCTGCAAACTTTAGTAGCACACTCCCACTTTTTGTGCCCAGGTCAGTAATAAAAAGATTAAATAAGATTGGTCCCAAAACCGATCCCTGAGGAACTCCACTGGTAACCTCCCTCCAACTTGACAGTTCACCTTTCAGTAGGACCCGTTGTAGTCTCCCCTTTAACCAATTCCCTATCCACCTTTCAATATTCCTATTGATGCCCATCTTATCCAATTTAACTAATAATTCCCCATGTGGCACCGTATCAAACGCCTTACTAAAATCTAAGTAAATTAGATCCACTGCGTTTCCTTTATCTAAAAAATCTGTTACTTTCTCAAAGAAGGAGATCAGGTTGGTTTGGCACGATCTACCTTTTGTAAAACCATGTTGTATTTTGTCCCATTTACCATTGACTTCAATGTCCTTAACTACCTTCTCCTTCAAAATTTTTTCCAAGACCTTGCATACTACAGATGTCAAACTAACAGGCCTATAATTACTTGGATCACTTTTTTTCCCTTTCTTAAAAATAGGAACTATGTTAGCAATCCTCCAATCATACGGTACAACCCCTGAGTTTACAGATACATTAAAAATTCTTGCTAATGGGCTTGCAATTTCTTGTGCCAATTCTTTTAATATTCTTGCCTGCTTATCCTTTGTTGTTGTTTTTTTTGGGGGGGGGGGCTGGGTATTTGTGGTTTGTGGTTTTTGTTTGTGGTTTGTTTGTTTTTTATATGCACTGGGTGAGAAAATTTTAGGAATGGATTTGTGTTTAGATTCCCTGGAGTACCAGTGTTCTCAGATGGAAGAGGAAAGGACCTTTCTAATTTCTTAGGTAGAACTTTAGCAGGGATGCTGGTCTACACAAGGAAGTTAGGTCAACCCAGCTCTATTATTCAGGAGGTTGAAAAATTCACACCCCTGAGAGATGTATTTAAGCAGTCCTTAACCCCAGCCTAGACAGCGCTAGATTGACAGACGTCTTCCATCGACCTAGCTACCGCCTCTCAGAGTGGTGGATTTACTACAGCAATGGAAGAACACCTCCCATCGCAGTAGTGTCTGCAGTACAGCGTCACAGCTGGAGTAGCGTTTCTAGTGTAGATATAGCCTAAGGCTATCTCCATCCTGAATAGCGAGGAATATCATTTTCAGAACCAATTTATCGGTGTCCCCATAGTGAAGGTTCTGGATTCAACATCTGAGACTCCATAGGAGGTGGAGGAGTCAATCTTATGACGAAGAGGAAGAAGACCCTTTAGATTCCCTTTTTGATGCTTTTTAGCAGAGTTTTCCCAACCATTTATAAGCCTTAGTAGTCCTAAGAGGGGAGCCTGAGGAGGATAGGGACAGCTTGGCAGGGGACTTTGGTGGGTAATGGTGGGTTTATCGCCTGAACTTTCGGATAGAAAATGGCAGAGGGAGTGTCAATGGATGTGGAGCAACAGCAACTGGATCCCTCCTAGTAAAATCCCTGGGAGGGGAGAGTAAGTTAAGATGGGTTGAGTTGGGTTGATCTTTTATTGTAACTGAAAGTCATTGTGCCTGGGAAATCTGCCCCTTTTATTACAAGAAGTAATGGAAGCGTGTTGTAAAGAATCGGGCTACAGATTAAAGTACTGTAAATCAGAGATACTATACCTCGTTTCCAAAATATATTTGAACGATGATAAATGCCCACTGAAAAGATAGTGGATAACTAAATTAGCTAGTTAGGCATTAATGTATCACCTAAAGTCAGCGGAACTGTTTAAACTAAATATTGATCAATTAATAACAATTATTTACAATTACTTAGATGGACATTACCACCAATGACATTTACTGGTAGAATTCAAGTACTTAAAGTGAATGTCCTGCTGCCCAGAGTGCTGTATTCTTTTTCCATGACTCCCTTTACATGCCCAAAAAAGTCTTCAAGAATTTTTTAAAAGGTATCTGAAGATGCCTATGGTCAAATCAGAAACCAAGAATCCAAATGGAATGGCTGGAATGTGCCACTGAGATGGGAGGCCTAGTGCTACCAGATTTTAAGATATATTATAAAGTGGCACAAATCAGACTGCTAGTGGAATAGATCTCTGCTGGAAAGAATCCATCGTGGATACAGACAGAACAGAAACTGTCAAATCCAATCTCATTTAATTGTGTGCTAGATCCAGAATCTAAAATTCTGGCACCCATAAAACATAATCTTACCGAAAAGTACACTTACTAATTAGGCATATTGGAGGCACTTGACTGAAGAAATATTGGAGATCACCATAATTATCAAAAATAAGAAATAGTATTTTCATACCCATGCTGAATAAGAAAGTATTTGGATGTTGGGGCAGTTATCACTGTGATAATTGGAAGAATTTCTTTAGAGATGGACAACCTTAAAAGAAATAGGTGAAAGTAATATATGAAAAAATGCACAATATCAGTTGGTACAGATTACTTAACTTTATTGAAAATCACTTTCAGAGAAGAAGTAGGGTGACCGTATTTTTCCAAAGAGAAAATAGGACACCCCATGCAGCTGGCCCAAGGCCCCTCTTTCTCCCCCCATGCATGGGGCTGAGTCCGCCTCCTCCACCCTAGGCATGGGGCCAGCCCGAGCCACTCTCCCGAGTCCTCTGTTCCATGTGGGACTGGTATTGCCGCTCCCCCCCTGCACTTTCCTCTGCACCCCACTGGGGATCGCACCCCACTTTTTGGCAAAACTAATGATCAGTTTGCAAGAGCAAACGGGACAAATGCCCAGTTTTGCCCCAAAAGTTTTGCCTGGGACAGGGCTTTAAAAAGGGAGTCTCCCAGCCAAAACGGGATGTATGGTCACTCTAAGAAGAAGGGAACCAACAAAGCATTAACAAATTTTATACAACGGTTGAGGTCCCTTCCAGCTCTACCTTTCTATGATTCTGAGGTGAAATAATGAATTTAACACACAATCTTGCAATTAAGTAAAAATTAAAGCAATGCAAACCATAATCTCATTATTAAATATAAGTTACATGGTGAATTTACATCTCCCACAAGGTAATGTGCAAGGAAATCCAGTATTATGTTATTTTCAATTGCTTTGAAATTAAATGTTTCAGGTCAATTCAATAAAATGAAACATTCCAGTTCAGATTTGACCCCCCCCCACCCCGAAACAAAATATATCATTTTGATTTCCCCAACAGGAAAAGGGGAGGTTGGTTGGTTGGTTGGTCTTAACTGACATTTTCCCATGGCAAATTTTGATTTTGCAGAAATTGCATTTTCTGATGGAGAATTCCCGACCAGCTCTATCTTAGAATTTGTGGAGCTAAAGGGTATTAAAAAAATATGAAATTCAATAACAAAAGAAAACCACAACCAAAAAGAAATATAAATGCCACAGTTTAGAAACACAAAATTGCTGTGCATTGCAGAATCACACAATCTGACTCTGACATACATTGTATTATATATTCTGGATAAATCCAATGTTTCTTATCCCTGGTCTACACTACGGGGTTAGGTCCAATTTAGCAGCATTAGGTCGATTTTAAAAAGAATGCGTCTACACAACCAACCCCGTTCCATCGACCTAAAGAACTCTTCTTAAAATTGACTTCTGTACTCCTCCCTGGCGAGGGGAGTAGCACTAAAATCGACCTTGCTGGGTCGAATTTGGGGTAGTGCGATGCAAATCGATGGTATTGGCCTCCAGGAGCTATCCCAGAGTGCTCCAACGTGACTGCTCTGGACAGCACTTTCAACTCCAATGCACTAGCCAGGTACACAGGAAAAGCCCCAGGAAATTTTGAATTTCATTTCCTGTTTGGTCAGCGTGGCGTGCTCAGCAGCACAGGTGACCATGCAGCCCCCCAGAATCAGAAACGAGCTCCAGCATGGACCGAACGGGAGACACTGGATCTGATTGCTGTATGGGGAGAAGCATCTGTGCAAGCCAAACTCCGATCAAAAAGAAGAAATGCAAATATATACGCCAAAATCTCACAGGGTATGGTGGAGAGAGGCTACAACAGGGACACACAGCAGTGCCACGTGAAAGTTAAGTAGCTCAGGCAAGCCTACCAAAGACAAAGGAGGCAAACAGCCGCTCTGGATCAGAGCCCCATACATGCCGCTTCTATGATCAGCTGCATGGCATTCTAGGGGGGCATCCTACCACTATCCCACCACTGTCCATGGACACCTGCAAGGGGCATGGGTGGGGTGGGGAGTCTCACGCAACAGGAAGGAGGATTTTGTGGATGAGGAAGAGGAGGAGGAGGAGAATGTGCATCAGGCAAGCAGTGAATCCATTCTCCCCAGCAGCCAGGACCTTTTCATCTCCCTGGAGCCAATACCCTCCCAAGGCGGGATCCCCGACCCTGAAGCCAGAGAAGGCACCTCTGGTGAGTGCAATTTGTAACTACAATACAGGGTTTTAAAGCAATAGTGTTTAATGTTTGATTTGCCCTGAAGACTTGGGATGCATTCGCGGCCAATACAGCTACTGGAAAAGTCTGTTAACGTGTCTGGGGATGGAGCGGGAATCCTCCAGGGACATCTCCATGAAGCTTTCCTGGAGGTACTCTAAAAGCCTTTGCAGAAGGTTTCTGGGGAGGGCTGCCTTATTTCGTCCGCCACGGTAGGACACTTTACCATGCCAAGCCAGTAGCAAGTAGTCTGAAATCATTGCAGCACAAACCATGGCAGCAAATGGTCTTGGGTTTTGGTTGCATTCAAGCAACAATCAGTCTATATCTTTCTGTGTTAGCCTCAGGAGAGTGATATCATTCATGTTCACCTGGCTGAAATAGGGGAATTTTTGTAAGGGAACAGTAAAAGGACCCCATTCATGCTGGGCTGTTTGCGCTTGGCTAAAAGGGATCATCCCAGAGAATACTCACACAGCAGGGAGAGGGGTGAAGGGCTCATCCCAGAGAATAGCTATGCGGCGGGGTGGGGGTAGATGTGTGCTGCACATCCAGTTGAAACCCACAGCCCCTCCTTTTAAATGTGAAACCCAACCAGCATTGCTTGCTATGGGAAAGGAGGGTGCTGCAGTTTGAAATCATTCCCACATGTTATGAAGGCGTAAGAAGCCAAACCCGCGGACCCTTTGGCTTACCATGGCTGCCTGGAAACCAAATTCTGTTGCCCAGCCGTGTGTGTGATGTGTCACCATACCGGTAGGCACTCAATATAAAAGGCAAAATGCAACCTTGTACCTAAAGCACATGTGCTGTCTGCTGTGAATTGCTTAATTCACTGTGAAAGAGTCTCCCTTTTGTTCTCAGAAATGTATCATCTTAAATTTTACTCTCCCTTTTTATCCCCCCGCAGGTGCAAATGTTTCTACGCTCCCCCTATCATCTCCATCCCTGAAGATATCGCAGATTAGAAGGTGAAAAAAGTGCACTCGCGATGACATGTTTGCCAAGCTCATGCAGTCCTCCCGCACTGATACAGCACAGCTTAATGCATGGAGGCATTCAGTGGCAGAGGCCAAGAAAGCATTAAGTGAGCACCAAGAGCAGAGGCAGGATGCGATGCTGAGACTAATGGAGGTGCAAATGGACTTGATGAAGCATCTGTTGGGGGAGCAAACGGACATGATGAAGTGTCTGTTGGAGCTGCAGGAAAGCCAACAAGAGCACAGACCCCCCCCCACTGCATCCATTGTATAACCACCTGCCCTCCTCCCCAAGTTCCATATCTGCCTCACCCAGATGCCCAAGGTGCTTAGTGGGGACATACACAATTGACTGTATAAAATTAATTTCTAAAAATTGACTTCTATAAAATCAACCTAATTTCTTAGCGTAGACATACCCTTAAAGATGACAAAAAGAGAGACAACTGATACATTGTTCACACAGCGGTCACAAAACTATTTGGATTGTTAGGTTTGGCAGAAGGATGAAGATAGCTAGAGTCTCCAGAAGCAATGTCTCTCACCAGAACTCTAGCTACCAGCATGAGCTTGAATTTGCTGTCAGCCTGACAATAGCGATTGGAATAAGTGGCATCTCTGGCAAAATGAATTCCTAGGAATAACAAAAAACCCCCACAAAATAATTAAGAATTAAACCACACTTATTTTAGATCAACAAAATAAATATTAGTATAACTGATGGCTTTACCTCTCAGCTTTGCTACAGTTGTTGGTAACATTAATATACTTTCAGGTAACTATAAGCATTTCCTTAATCAGATAAATACACACACTTACTCGTTTATTATGGATATGGCAGCAAGTAATGGTGAGTTACCAAGGAACATCTGCTTCCACCCAGAGCACTGCACAATTTATGTAATTAAAATAAAATCCATATTTACAAAGGCCAAATAATGGCACTGTTTATTTTAGGATCTTCAACCAGGTTCTGCTCCTCTATACATCAATATATAGACTCCTGTTGAATTAGATGGGGGAAGAAACAAGCATTTCTGGACAACATCCAAAGACACAGCACCTGAGTGCCTCTTTCCAATTCAGACAAAAACAAATTAATCAATATTGATTATTTAGAAAGCTATTACAAAAGGGTTTTCACTTTGTTGTTGTTGTTTTTTTACAAGTCAGCTTACACAAGATAGTCAGCTACGATTTGTGGGGCTAATATTCCAGGAAAGTGATCTTGTGTCTTCACAAACTACACAAATGAAGCTTGACTCTCTGGAAAGACATGCTACTGTATGTACTAATGCTACTGCAAAATTAAGGTTAAGAAACCAACCTCTCAGAAGTTCGGGAACTTCCACTAGATGAGGTTGCCCTGACAATACTTTTAGCTAATTTTCACATCTTAAATTTTATGGTATATCTTATCAATAATACAAGAAACTTATTAAGGAAAACAGGAAAAGAAAATAATTATTTCCAACATGGGCAAGTTAGCATTGTCAGAGGTACCTTAACAAGGGTAGAATGACCTAGCAAGCTTAGGATATTTGGCAAATGGCCCATAATTTTGCTTGGTCCAAGGGAAAACAACTATTATTTTAAGATATTGTATCTCAAGAAACAGCAAAGAACATTATAAGCTATTAGTAAGTTAGAAAGTGTAGGTGATAGTGTGCATACTGTTTAGACTGACTTCTTCCTTCTTGTCTCCCCGTTCCCATTCTATGAGCCCTGTCCTTTAATATTCATCTTGAGGGCTAGTCCTGGTGCTTCTTGGGAGCAGTGTTGGGGTGGCTGGCTTGTGTGTAGGCAAGAAGTGCCAATGAGTGCTCCTGCTGAACTTGCTACTTAGACCTAATTGGTAGGACCACTGTTTAGAAAAGTTTGCACACCAGTACTTATGTTGCTGTACTGGTAAAGTGTTTCCTAGCCCTGACGTGGGACACAACATTGAACCTATCAGCATGAGTGTCCTCATTTTTATTTTTTTACATGTTTTATTACTAACTGTTAATTATATAAGATTCCAATAGTTTAATAAAATACTTAATTTGTTCCTCAGTTGCAATTCCCCCTTCCAGAACAGTGTGAGATCCATGCTGCTGCTGTCATCAAAAGCAGTTCCTAATTCCACATTCAAGAAGAACTGCCACAGTCCCATTGGGTTTTAAATGTCCAATATATTCTGCACTAACTTCATTAGGCAGTTGTAGCTTCTTTTGACCATGAAAACTCGAAATGTTTACAATGTCATAATAGGAGAGGTGGATTGAGGTGCCTGAACAGAGGAGAGGAGAACTCTGGGTCAAGGGGTACATGATGGAGCTTTCTAGGGAAAGTGGGACATTTCAGTTCCTGGCTGACTTGCATGGAAACTGCTGATTTGACAGGAAAATGGCTGTTCCTTCATTAGCTCTCTGAAAACTATATTAAAAAGAGGGAATGTCAGTGAGATTTTTTTTTCTGGCTATATTGTAGATTAGAGTGAGAAGATCTTTACAACAGCATTTAGGACATCTTAATTTCCAATGCTAGAATATAACACAAACAAAAACAACTTTTACTCACAGTTAATGTGCACAGTTAAAGCAGACTAACCTCCCAAGTGCTTAGAATATGTGACAGATATCCAATCTGTTGATACAAAACCATGAGGACCCAGGGTTCTGTGGCAGGCAGCGCTGCAGCCTTGGGGTCCCCAACCCTTCGGTATTCCACATAGCAAGGCTTCCCTGGAGCTGTGAGCCCCAAAAGTCCAAGCTCTCCAGCAGCCCGACAGATGAGCTGCCATGAAAACAGGCAGTGTTCAGATGGAACCCTGTTTGAGGTTTGTCAGAAGTTCATCAAACCCAATACGTTTCCATGAGACATTTCAGCTTCAACAAAACAGCATTTTCCAATGACAATTCCCAACTACCATTGGGGAAGAGCAGGTGTCTAGCTAAGATACTTATATGACACCTGTTATCATGGTACCTGAGTTCTTCACAATCTTCTAATATATTTATCCTCACAACACCCCTGTGACGTAGGGAAGCGCTATCCCCATTTTATAGAAAGGGAATGGTAGGAAAGCGCTATCCCCATTTTATAGAAAGGGAATGAAGGTACAGAGACTACGTGACTTGCTCAAGGTCACACAGGAAGTCTGTGGCAGAGCAGGGAACTGAATCTGAGTCTCCCAGGTCCCAGGCTAATGCCCAGAGACACTCAAGCAATCTGCTGCCTTAGGCAAAACTTCAGTGTGCCTCTCCCATGCCACTCAAATTTGGCCAAGCTGCTGCTCTAGGAGGGGCGGCCAAGCCAAATTTAATCAAGTGGCATTGCACCCTGGCACATAGGGACGCAGCACCATTCCAGTTTGGCCTGCCCACCCCTCTGTCATGACAGAGGTGAATATAGCTAAACCACTCGGCGACAGTGACCATAATGTAATTAAATTTAACATCCTTGTAGGGGAAAAAGGCCGAAGAAACCCACCACAGTAGCCTTTAAAAAAAGGAGTTAAACGAAAACTAAAGGGAATAGTCCCAAGGTAGAAATACCTGCAACCTGCATGGAGACTATTTAAAAACACTATAATAGAGGCTCAAACTAAATGTATACCCTAAGTAAAAAACAAAACAACAACAGTAGTAAGAGGATCAAAAATGCCACCTTGGCTAATCAGAGTAAAAGAGACTGTTAGAGGCAAAAAAGGCATCTTTTAAAAATTGGAAGTCAATCCTACTGAGGAAAATAGAAAGGAACATAAACCTGGCAAGTCAAGCATAAAAGAATAATAAGGCAGGCCAAGAAAGAATTTGAAGAGCATCTAGCTAAAGACAAAAAAATTTTGCTGTTAGTTTTTGTAAGTACAGTACATCAGAGGCAGGAAGCCCATCGAACATTCAGTGGGGCCACTAGAGGATCAAGGTGCTAATGAAACGATGCACTCGAAGAAGATGAGGCCACTGCAGAGAGGCTAAATGAATTATTTGCATCGGTCTTCATTGAGAGGATATGGAGAAGATACCCACTCTGGAGCCATTCTTTTCTGGTGACAAATCTGAGGAGCTGTCCCAGATTGAGGTGTCAATAGAGGAGGTTTTGGAACAAATTGATAAACTAAACAGTAATAAGTCAGCAGGACCAGATGGTATTCACCCAAGAGTTCTAAAGGAACTCAAATGTGAAACTGTAGAACTACTAACCTATCGCTTAAATCAGCCTCTGTGCCAGACGACTGGAGGGTAGCTAATGTAACACCAATATTTTAATAAGGCTCCAGAGGCAATCCTGGCCATTATAGGCCAGTAAGCCTAACTCCAGTACCAGGCAAATTGGTTGAAACTACAGTAAAGAACAAAATTATCAGACACCTAGATACACATGATATGCTGGAGAAGAATCAGCACGGCTTTTGTGAAGGGAAATCGTCCCTCACTAATCTATCAGAATTCTTTGAGGGTATCAACACGCATGTTTACAAGAGGGGGGAAGGTGTTGTCCTTCAAACCCTCCTCAAAAAGCTGAAGGAAAATATTGTTGAGTGGAGCAGTTCTGAGGAGAAAAATCTTGAGGCCAAACAAACTGGAGATGTTAGAACCCCGTGAAAGCTCTGCTACAAAGGGAGCCCTACCATGGGTGCACATTTGGAGGCAGAGAGTTCTGCCGGAGGGACAGGGCAAAAGTCAGGCTCCAAGCAAAGATCTAGTCTGCTTCCAGTCACCATGGAGATGGGGAACACCCCACTGTGGAGGCTACCTGACATAGAGGGGACTGAGAGTGAGGTAAAGTGCAACTAGCCTATTCCATACCCCCCCCCCAGTGAACCCCTCCCCACCTCAAATCCTAAACAGGTAAGGGTTTGCAAAGCTTTAGTAAAACCCCTCACAAATCTATAGACCTGATAAAGGGACCCAGAACTACACATTCATAAAATAGAAAATATAATTTTGTATACATCACAGTTTATATTCAGCACTCAGGAGACATTCATCATTTGGTGACTCACATGAGCAATTATCAACACATATGGAGGGAGCATATGGAGCCTCCAGGATTTATTTTGACAACGCTAATAAAAATAAAATAAAATACATACAAACCACTGAAAAATCTGCCAAAGGGATGGATTCTGAATCCTCTGTAATCTGTAGATTTTAGAGTCTCATTGTGTTCTGAAAAAAAAGTCTGTTTTTTGCATATTCACTGAATGTTTGTTTGCTTCCTCCCAATTTACCAAGCAATCCAAATTGCTCTGAATCAGTGACCTGTCCTTTTCGTTATTTACCACTCCCCTAATTTTTATGTTGTCATCTGCAAACTATCAATGATGATTTTATGTTTTCTTCCAAGCCATTGATAAAAATGTTAAATAGCACAGGGCCAAGAACCAATTCCTGCAGGACCTCACTGGAAACCTACCCTCTTGATGACGATTCTCCATTTACAAGTACATTTTGAGACCAGTTAGCCAGTTTTTAATCAATTTAATGTGTGCCATGTTAATTTTATATTGCTCTAGATTTTTAATCAAATGTTATGTGGTACCAAGTCAAAAGTCTTTCAGAAGTCTAAGTATGTTACATCAACACATTACCTTTATTAGCCAAAACTTGTAACCTCATCTAAAAAAGATATCAAGTTAGTTTGACAGGATCTATTTTCCATAAACTCATGTTGATTTGTATTAATTACTTTATCCTCCTCTAATTCTTTATTAATGGAGTGACTAATATGGGACTTAATTATCTTGCATGGGATCAAAGTCAGGCTGATCAGCCTACGATTACCTGGGTCATCCCATTTACTCATTTTAAAAATTGGCACATTAGCTTTGTTCCAGTCTTCTGGAACTTCCCCAGTACTCCAAGACTTATTGAAAATCAACATTAAGGGTCCAGTGAGCTCATCACCCAGCTCTTTTAAAACTCTTGGATGCTAATTTAAAACTGTCTAATTGAGTAGTTTCTGGTTAACATCCTCCAGAGACACTATTCAAATGGAAAAAGTGTTATCACCATATTATGAGACTATATCTGCTGTTTTCCCCTCAAATACAGAACAGAAATATTTATTGAACACTTTTGCCTTTTCTACATTATTATTGCTAATTCAGCCATTTCCATCTAGCAATGGACCAATACCATTATTAGGATTCTTTCTATTCCTAATATATTTTTAAAACTCCTTATTGTCCTTAACACTGCTGGCTGTAAATTTCTCCTTGTGTCCCTTTGCTTCCCTTATCAATTTTCTACAATTCCTAATTTATTATATTTACTCATTACTATCAACTCTCCTTTGCTTCCATTTGTTACATATAGTTTTTTTTATAGCTTCCTTTACTTCCCCTCTAAATCAGGTCAGATTTTTAATCTGCACATCCTTTTTCCTCAATTGCATTTTTTTGGAAATCTAGTAGGGTGTTCTTAAAATTATTTCTAATTATCATTCATAATTTTTCTGATTAAATACTTCCTCCCAGCTGATTTGGCTAATAATTGTTTGCAGCTTTGTGATGTTGAGAACAAAATTAAGCAAGGAACCAAAGGACACAGAGAAAAGAAATTCTTGAATTCCTTATACCACACTGCTAGGAGCATGGACAACAAACAGGAGGAACTGGAATCACTCAGTTATGAGCATACATTTGATCTAGTTAGTATTACTGTACCTTGTAGGATGACTCTCATAACTGGAATGTTAAAATCAATGGTTACAGTCTGTTTAGGAAGGATCGAATGGGCAAAAGGGGAGGGGGAATGGCATTCTATGTCAAAAATGGCCTTACTTGTTTCCAAGTCACGGATAAGCATTCAAGACCAAGTGTATTATCTCGGCCTTTTGGCTAAGATCAAGTGTAAGTAGTCTCTTGGCCTATCTATGGCGTATCTAAGGCCGTGATCAAGTGTCTTGATGTTTTTGGTCTTTTGGCCTTGAGATGAAAACCTTGTCTGTGTCTCTTAGACCTTGAAGTGAAAAAATTATCTAAGTTATATCTGTTCTTATCAGTTTAATATCTGATACGTCCTTTATCTGAGGACTATATATTAAATGGATTTTTGGAACAGGGAGTTGGAATAGGAGCTTGCTCCATCCACTCCACGCATCGACCTGGTATTGTAGTAAAAAAAGATCATTTTTTCCAAGTTACAGATCAATGTCCCAACGTTAAAGCATGAGATTGAGTATTAACTGGTGTTTGCTACAAACCACCAAATCACACTAAGGAACAAGATGACTGCCTCCTTATGCACCTATATATAATGCCTAGGGAAAACGCTGTGTGATCATGGGAGACTTCAATTTGCTGGAAGTCTCGGGCTGCCAGGACTAAAACATCCTTGGAAATTCTAAACATTGTAGATGACAATTTCTAACTCAAAAAGCATTGCAGCCAACAAGGGCCGGGAGGCGGGGGGATTCTTTTACTTTCCTTCTTCTTTTTAGGTTTCTTTCCCCTTCGGTTGTTTTCCATTTGTATAAAACTAGCTGCATCAGATTCCATAACGTGTTCACTCACTGTTCTACTTCTCACTGTGAAACATTTCTGTATGGAGGATGGTATATAAAGTCAGTTACATTGGAATTCATTAAAGTTTTATTAAGGAGGCACACTATCTTGAAAATTGCTCTCATACGAGTGAGAACCAGCCCAAAATCTAAGTGTCTTCCTAATCAGCTAGAAATGCAGCCTCCATATACGCAGGAGTTACTGTGGCAATGTGATGCTTTGTATCTTATGGAACAAAAGCATAAGAAAACTACACCAATTAGAAATTGACTCTTGCCTGCATGCACACAACAGAACAGAATTTGGCTTGTAATCTATGACTTTTTTTATTTTTTTAAAGATGATTGTGGTACATTAAACCAGCCTGGTGTGCTTCTGCCTATGTAAGTTTAGTAAGGATTCAACTGTTTGCCTAGAAGAAGGGTCAAACAAATCAGTCCCATAGGAATCAGCTAAAGAAAGAGGCTGCAAATCTTGATTGGTGGTGCTTACAAGGTCAACATTCCCAAGTATAAAAACATTGAATTCCCCCTTTCTTTTCTCCCTGCCAATGAGAGTGGGGCATGTTAGCCATAGTGCACGTTCACCATGTTCAGAAAAGATTGTAAGTACTGGCCTCCCTGAATGAAAAACAGTGTGAGGTTAAAACATAGAATTTCCATAAAGCTACAAAGGAAAACAAATATGAAAGGATACAGGAGAAGGCAGAATATTTTTTGAATGCAGCAAACAGAACTGAGGTTCTAAATAGTGGGGGTGTCATAGAAAACTCACCTGGAAATAGCCCTAACAAGTTTTTTGGGCTTTTCTAATGAACCCCTGAGGGAAGACTAAGAACATAACATAAATGGGTACATTTGGAAGGACTGAATGAATATCAGTGTGACATCTGAAGTGCTCTGCCTCCAAAAACAGCCAGCTGCAGAGGGAGCTGCCTGGCTCAGAGTGTTGTAAGATCACTTCTTTCCCATATTCAATCCACTGGCCAGTGTCATCCAACCAACATCAGATATACACTATTGTCGTGGTAGAATACACATGCTGGGTGACAGATATCAAAGTGGTGCAGAAGTACAGGTAATTTTCCGGTGGCTCCCTAAACACCAGTATTAAGAACAAAAAATTCAGAGTTAATACTCAGAACTGTAGAGCTAGAACTATATCTGCTTTAAACTTAGGGAGACTGGTCAGTTGCCTGGGGACTAATTTCTAAGATTGTAGAGAAACCACTGTATGGTGGGTGAGGGCATGTTGCTGAAGGATCAGGATCATGTGTGCCACTAGGAGGCAGAACCAGGTCAGATTTTCCGCACTGAGTGAAATCCAACTTCCCTTTTCTTCCTGTGCAAGAAACCAAATCCCCACTGTAAACTATCACACTAATGCATGACCAACATGAGTATCCAGCAGCCAAACACGCTCATGCTATTAAGCAAATTTGTTCCTGTCTTGCCTATTCCAACTTATGACTCCAGGCAACTAATATTCTTTCCCTCTTTCTTACTACTTTAGTACATTGCAATCTCTTGTTTAGCACCCTCAAGAGAGATACGTTCTAGTTATACTATACATTTATAATTGGCGTTGTATTTAGAGGGTATTATTTTATAATCTACTACTGGGTCTAAAAAAATTCCAAAACTGGTCCCTAGTATCCAATGAATAACAAGGAGAGAAACCTTTCAATGTAATAGACCTTAAAATATTCTAATATAAATTACAGGATAAAAATTGGAGTGCAAAAATAATCCAGTCTGATTAATTCTGTTAACAAAAAGACTTATAGAATGATTTAAAAAATTTTAGTTTCATGAGTTGATAAAATTTACTATTTCAATTCTTTTTTCCTTATTGTTTCTACTGTATCTATGTCTGCATGTTCCACTCCTCAGAAGAGTTAATATAGGCAGACCATAAAATATAAATTTTATTAACATCCGTGGCACTCAGATGAATTCCCGTGACCAAGTGTTAATTAGCCTTGACATTTAATTTCTGGCTCTCAGGCTAACCCCCACATCTTCTCCCACATTTCCTATGAGCTTCCATTCTTTTAGCAGAGCAAGCAGCTGTTATTTCCCAGGAGAGCTACTAACCCCCTGGAGTCATTACAGTTACACACTCCATGCATTTCCCATACAAAAATAAAATATTGATGAATAATTACTACATTTAAATTTACAGGATGCTTTCACTGTAGTTGGAAGTGATTTTACCTATTTGACAGTCTCCTCTCCCTCTTCTGGATTTTTAGATTCACCATCTTCAGATACCTCCTCTTCAGGCCAATAAAAAGCCATTTTCGGTCATTAGAGTATCAGCTTCAATTTCAGTGTCATTTAAGTTTTGTCAAAGTATCTAGTCAATGTGCTGCTTCATTATCTCCCCTGGAACCACTAAGCATGTGGGTCACTGAGCCTGATGATAGCCTGAGAATACATTTCTCATGTCCCTTTTTCACAGAGGGTAACTGACACTAAATTCAAAGGGTTAATTTATAAAAGGCTCAGTAGTGGTCCAAGCAATGCCCTCCCTTCATGATCTGATCACCCAATGAGAGTCTGTTCTGATGAGACCTTCCACAGAGGTGGCGCTTCTATGGAAGCTAACAAAAGGGAACTCTCTCTTTTTGCCTTGTGCAGAATCCCTTAAATCCAATACCATCATATGCTTCATAAATGAAAGTGTTATTTTTCTAATGCTTCCAGACTAAGTACTCAAACTGATGCCATTTAAGAAATAAAAGAATATAGACATTCCCTGGAGAGGAAAAAAGGCTAAAGGATAGCCTACTTGGGAAAGCGAGGCTGGATTATACTTTGAGAAGAGAGTTTGAGGACATATGAGAAAAATCGAGAGTAGATCACTTAGTACAGAGCAAGGAGATAAAGGGCTGTGTTCCCATCCATGGGTCAGCCCACCGATGTTTCCTTTGCTAAAGGCCTTGTGACACAGTGTAACATGGCAGGTATCCGGACCTAAGAGCCCTCCCAAACTGCTCTGGACACCTTTTGATTTGGTCTCATCTCTGTGAGTATTATTTGTTACCTTCCCCCAAAGACCATCACAATCCTGTGCACTGCAACAAGTCTATTTGAGCTTTTCCTAATCCTCAGCCCTTTCTCCAGGAAGAGGGTGTGCTCTCACCACCCTAAGACCTTTCTTCCTCTAGTCTCTACTAACCTTCCCCCCTGTGCACTTCCTTCCTGTGCTTTTAACTAGCATGCCTAGCTGGGAAGGGTGTGCTGGGGGGAATAATTAGCTCACCAACCCCAGTCCACTTAAGCAATTAAGTACTTTCCTCCTCCACCAGGCCTTTCCTGGTGGAACTAATTAATGCTTAAGTGAGCAGAGTGCTGGGTCAGCTACTGGTTCTCGGCACTCTGTCACACATGGGAAAACATAGATAAACCTGAGTTCTAATGTTTGTTACGGACCGTCTGATATATGTAGTTACACAAAAATTACAGCCTCCCAGTCCCTGATCCTGCAGGTGCTTCTATACATGCTTAGCTTTATGACCATGAATAGCCCCATTGAGATCATTACTCTAGATTGTAAAGTTAACTATGTGCATGTGTGCTTGTAGGGTCAGGGCCCCATGATCCATTCTTGTAATTTATTCACCCATGTACCTTATCTGAGTAGCTCCATTGAATGCAATAGGGCTGAGCAATTATACACATGTGTAACTTTACTTGCAGGGTTGGCCTCTAAGGTCCCAGTCGTACAACTGTATTCACACAAGCAGACCCCTGTACCCACATTGATCCATTTTCAAGACCAGGAACTAGTGAAGCTGACAAACCCTCGATGAAGAGTTGTCTCAGATCAGATCAGATTTAATGTGTGGGTGTACTGGGTTTGGAGCAGGGATGTTTGCAGGTTTATTTTTGGACACTGATATTTTGGTTATTACATAAGGTGAGGGTCAGGGACTTTAAAAAAAATTAATCATACATTTTATCAATTAAAAAAAAATTCAGTTTTCCTAAGTTCTCCTTTCCCTCCTGGTTACAAGGAAGTGCCAACTCTGTTCATAGCTGCCAAGGGGGGTAGCTCCATGTGTTACCTTTTGTGCACATTAGTTAATAGGCTATTTGCATCTGAACATAAAATTCAGCTTATGGTCAATAGATGCTGCTCCTAACAGCAGCAGAACATGGAACTTCACAAAATTTGGTTGCTAAGAGTCTGGTTACATGGACAACTTTAATTCTGGAATTTCCTAAATTTGAAGTAATTAAATAATATTGCATCTAATTTAATTTATCATTGGACTTCCCTATTAATAATGCAGAGTTGTTGTTTTTTAACTATAGCAATTTAAAATATTTTTTTTTAAAAAACCAAGTATCAGAAGTACATAGCTTAGGGAAGCATCCTGTATTGTCAGGCAGATAGGTCTTTTTCCATCTCTAGCCTCAGAGGGAGACCAAAAGGAGGGATTCTGTTATGAAAAGATTAAAAATAAAGCTCAGAAAGGGAACAGTCCTTTAGCCTTCACAAGGGCGTTACTGTACTATTATGAATCCCAATGCTGGAAAAAGGTGGACATGTGATTCAGACATTAATAAGATAAGGATATTAAAGAGGTATAGTTGCATCAAGCCAGTGTCAGTGTTAATTTATGGGTTTTCACACCCTTCCTCACCATTTATGTCTTATACCTCCCACATGAGACTTTTTCACAATTGAAAAAGGTGCTCCTTTGCTCCAGTTTTACACATTTCTGTGATAGTAAATACTATATTGCTGATGCTAGTATGACAATGATTTATACATTTGTTAAAACTTCCTAAGTTACAGTACTTAAGAATACTGTAAAGGACATTTCCTATACAGTGGATTCTGCCTAATAGCAATGTGTCTGTTGACATCTTTTTGGTTCACAGCACTTGGCTGGGAACCAATCCTGTCCCATTGACTTTAATGTTCATGGGGTTTGGCTATTGGCAATGGCATGCCACCTATTAACAAAATGGTTTGCAAGAACGTCTCCAGCAGCACGCAGCTTTGCAAGGTTGCAGCCAGGGAAGGAAGTGCTGGGATGTGCCTTCCCAACTGCAGCCCCACAAATCTGCCTGTGCACAGGGACCACATAGGAAGTAAGGGGCTATGGGAAGGGCAGTAGCAGGGTAAGAGCCCGATGCCAGAACAGCAGGGTACCTCTCCCTGCTCTCTCCAGTCTGTGCCCTGATGGGGGGTTGCACCCAGAGAAGGCAGTGCTGGGATGTGCTGAGCTCCAGCCCCCAGAGTGGGCAGGGAGAGGTACGGTGCAGCCCCACAGGCCCCCTGCTCCCCAGTAGAAAGCCCCAGCATCTGGGCTGCTGCCCCCTTCCTGCTGCTGCCCTGCCCAAGGCAGGTTTGTGGAGCCTCAGCCATGGAAGGCATGCCCCAGCACTTCCTTCCTTGGCTGCAGCCCCGTAAACCTGCCTTGTGCTTGTTAGCACCTGGTTAATGGCAGCTTTTTGCTGGCAACCAAAGGTCTGCTAATAAGCAGAATCCACTGTATTCAGGCATTATGCCAAATTAACCTTTCAGTAAGAGAATAATGAAACAGTAACAAATAGGAGTCCCAGGAGATCTTAGTCTAGATATTCCTGTAAAGGAAAATTTATACTTGATCATTTGAGAGTTATTCATGCAAATTGTAGTGTTATGTTAGTTACCCTTTGACAAATAACCCTTTGCTAGAAGTCTGAACTTCTATACAAGAGAGGATTGTGCAGTCTGTGGACACATTTCTCTATACGATACCTTCTCTAGAGATTAAGAATGAAGAAAGGAAATGTCGATTCTTCTTCTGTCTGTTCTTCAGACATGATCACCCCAAGTATGACAATTCCAACCCTGATGCATTGTCTATTGCAATAGTCCCTCAGTTCAAGGAGATACTGACCAACTTTTAATGAGTGTTTCTGGCTATTATTGTGTAATATAGAGCCACTCCAGTATTCTGATCCTTGTTCCAGAGTACAGAATATGCCTTAAACATTTGTCCAGGGGATGCTGTAAGTTCTATACTTTGTGTTTTTTCTTATGGGTAAGTCCAGGCCTAGCCACTGAAGCAAGGAGAGCAGGAAATAGCTGATGAAGGATTTAATCTGAAAGCGGAGATACTGCACTGTAGCATGCAGCGCTACACGTATGCCAGTAGATGCCAGCTGGAGTTGGGTGCTAATAGGTGCTGGTCTTGTGGGGGCAGGGAGCAGCGATACTTTTCCAAAATGCATGATGTGAAAATGGGGCCTGACTAAACTGAGGCTCCTACACCTCTTCCAGCACTCATATGCATTATGGGAAACAGGCTCCCTTCTTCTCCAGACCCTAGCTCCTGTCCCTTTAGTACAGGAGTAACTCTTTGAGTTCTGTATTTTTAATATATGGAGAATTAATATATCAAAGTGCCAATAATCTATGATGGGACTGGCTACTTCTGTTTCATTGCATTTCAAACTGTTTTGTAACACACACACACAGACACACACAGACAGTAGTTCTAATAACTATATTTTAAAATAGGAAATATGTAAAATCATTTGACTGTCTCAGTGTAGGAAAGGGGTATTGCTGTCCATTACAAGATCACACAGCTGTACCCTTCTGCATATTCTATTATATATGCTGGGTAAATCTGGAGCTTCTCAAAGATGACAAAAATGGAGGGATTCACTGGGCTGTCCACACAGCTGCCATAAAAGCTGTTTGGATTGTTAGGTCTGGGTGGAGGGCGAAGGTAGTTATTGCTTCCTTGAACAAAGTCTCCAACTAGCACGCGAGCTACGATCATGGTCTTGGAACTAGAGCCAGTCTGACAATATTGATGGGAATAACTAGCATCTCTGGCAAAGTAGCTTCCTAAGAACAAAAAAAAGCCAAGATAAGAATGATTTCTGTAGACTTTATTTTATGCTTGTATCATTACTGCCGTAACAGTTGATGCTCTAGCTTATAGTATTTCAGCAAGTGCCCTTAACACTGTATGTACCTCCAGGTAACTCTAGAGGTCTCCTAAATCATATACTCATACATTATGTTTATGATGAATGAGGTCAATATCTAATCATGCTTTTTAAGACACCCTCTATCAGCCAAAGCTCTGCACCATAGTCAGTAAGTTAGTTAACTAACTAGTGCAACTATTTTGGCTTTTTAATGTGTTTTACTTCATGGACTGCATCCTGTGCCTGCTTAAGTCAGCAGTGGAGCTTGTATAGTTAAAGCAGTTCAACTTCTATGTGTAGACTAGTATAGTTAAACCAGCACCAACCCGTAGCGTGGTTGCACTTAGAGGTACAAGAGTACCTTATTCCAATATAGCTTATTTCTGTACTAGAAGAGGAACAAACTGTACCAGTATAAGATACTGGTAAACTGTGTCAATCAGGGATGTGACCTTTTTATCCAAATACCAGTAGAACTCCTAGTATGGACACATGTACATAGGTATAATAATATTTTATATAACTGTGTCCACACTAGGGGTTGTGCTGGTATTTTGGAAATGAAGTTACACCCCTGACTGACAGTTATGTCAGTACTAAATCTGTATGAAGACCACACCTTAGCTGGTCAGAAAGTAGTTCTCTTCCCTTTGGGAAACTTTTACTGTTCAGATCAAAACAAACTAAAAAAGCAAAACTTTGGCATGGCCTATACTGAAAAATGTATGCTGGCATAACGATGTCGGTCAGGGGTGTGAAAAAAAACCCATATCATCTCGTGACATAGCTCTGCTGACAAAATCATCAGGATCGATGCCACTGTGCTGGCAGAAGAGTGTTTCTGTGGGCATAGCTAACATCACACAGGGAGGTGGTGTTACAGTACCAGCAGAAAAACTCCTGTCAGCTTATGGTGTGTCTACACCAGGGTGCACAGCTTCATTGGCAGAGTCGACATAGGCTCTATTTGCATAGACACAGCCTCAGAGAAAAGAATTTGCTTTCTGCCAAAAGTTCTCATTTTGTCAAAACCCCAGTTTTCCATTGGAAAAAAAAAATCAAAAATTTTGACCAGCCCCAGTCAATATCCAAGCTCCTATTGACTACAATAGGAGAAGGAGGTGGCCTTTTGAACAGCATCTAAAGCAGTGTTTCTAAACCTTTTTGATACCAAGGATGGCTTGCTGCCTTCCTTAACTGTATCAGGGAGATCTCAGGGATTGGCGCCGGTCCACAGACCAGTCGTTGAGAAACTCAGCTCTAAAGCACATGGTTGCCTCAACAGTGTTTGTCAAACTTCTATTTCTTTGGATTTAAGAAAAAGAGCTTCTGCAAGAGGGTTCTCAATCAGTTTTTCTACAAGCTAGCAGATAGTAGTCGGCTATGAATTCTGCGGTTAATATTCCAACAATGGAATCTTGAGACATCATGAACCATGAAGACAAAGCTAGAGTTTTTAAAGTGATGTGCAATAAAAACCTAGTAATAAATGTTAAAGTTAAGAAATTATGGATTCAAATCAGGAGCTTCCAACGGATAAGGTTGCTCTGAAAATATTATACAGAACCCAACAAGCCCTTCTACAGTTAACTATTCACTGAACCCCTACCTGAAAGCCAGGATCCTTTCAATATTTCTAAATACCAACACAAAAACGAGTCATAAACAGGCAAAAAGTGTTGCTAGAAAGCAAGCACACATTCTACATGCCCTTTGATATGCCTAACTTCCATTAATATTAAAATACAATCCCATTAAAATCAGTGGGAGTTTTCAAACTGAGCAAAATAACATGACTGAGTTCAGAAGGATAGAACAGATCTTTTAAATTTGAAACAATATTACTCTGCACTTTGAGTAGTCATTTACACCTGTAAAAAGTAGATGTAAAATGCCAGTTCAATAACCTTTGCACTCACTCTGCATTGGTGTAAGTGACCACTAAAGATGCAAGGCAAGAGAGAATCAGGCCCAGTATGTAGGAAGTTGACTTCTGCAGTATTAATTTGAGTCTGTTTCATTACATTCCAGGAACAAACACACACACACACACATACACACACACACAGATTTTATATATATATAATGGTATATGTACACACACTGCCTCTATACCTTTTCCATATAATGTTCCATGGGTCCCACAAATTCTCCAGTCAAAGTTCTGCCCGCAGATGGCATGCAAATGGGATGTACTTGTTCCATGGAATAAGAGCCTCTCATCCACATCTTTTCCTCTGTTTGTCTTCCTCATCTGCTCCTTTTGCCTAGTGATAGAAATGTGTCAAGATCAGAGCAAAGCTAAAAACCCCAAAACATTTATGTCAGGGCAAAACGAGGTTTCCAATCTTCCTCTCTGCTTCAGCCATATTCCAGTTAGACCTTAAACCTGGAAAGCGGAACAAAAGAAACGCTGAAGGGTAAGTGGGTTTACTCTGGTTTTCCTCTTCCCACATTATCCAGTAGATCATTATGCTACGTGTTATGGCTCTACCTACCAGAAAGCAAGGAGGTCACCAGTCAAGACAATATAAGGCAAGGAGGCTGCCAGTTCCATTTCAGTCTAGAAACTTCTACAGCAAGAACAGAAGTACGATAACACATTGAGTACAAAGAAAGAAATGTCACCACAGAAGAACAAACCTCAAGAGGATGTTGGAGGGTAGTGGGGTGGAGAAGAGACCATGACACAAGAATTGCTGGTAAGATCTTTTGTTGCAAGTCTCCTCATCCTTTGCCCTAGCTTCCTTATACTAAAGATATGTAGCAATAATCTAAGAAGAAAGAGTGTACTTTAAAACCAGCATGTGTGTACACATGCATGCATTCACACACAAGCATACCATTACAGTGCAATGAAGATCCCCAATTTCAGGACATTTTGAGTAACGGTTTAAGCCTGCCTGAGGCATTCCAGTCCTCTAAATCGGTCTCCTATTTTGAACTAAGAGTAAGCCAATCAAGTCAAAAGGCCAGCAGGACTTCCTGACAAATGAAACAACCCATGGAACAAAAGGAGTCAGAGCAGCTTCTTAATATCAGATTTCTAGCTTTTTAAGTTTCCTAATGGATGAGGGAAGGAATGCCACCACCAGTACCCTGACTGAACTGGTTATAGTGGCATTTGAAACCAGAATAGCAAATTCAGATCAGAACTCTCTTTCTGAACCCAAGTCTTCATCTCACACACATCAGAGGAACAGTAACAGGAAACCCACTCAGCTGAATACAACTTCTGTTCAGCTATGGCATAAAGCATGTAACCCATAGATCAACCTTTCTCAGCTCTGCTGCTAATGCCAATCCTCCTGGTATCCATTCAGTTCAGCTTCAGGGATACAGGATTTAATTAATAAAGAATTAGAGGAGGATAATATAACTAATGCAAACCAACACAGGTTTATGGAAAATAAATCCTGTCAAACTAAATTGATTTTTTGAATGAGATTACAAGTTTGTTGATAAAAGTAAAGCATTGTTGTAATAAATTTTTGTAAGGCATTGGCTTGGTATTGCACAACATTTTGATTAAAAAACTAGAATGATACAAAACTAACATGTCAGATACTACATGGATTAAAAACTGACTAACTGGGAGGTCTCAAAATGTAATTGTAAACAGGGAATTATCAAGTAGGTGCAAAAAGAAAAGGAGTACTTGTGGCACCTTAGAGACTAACCAATTTATTTGAGCATAAGCTTTCGTGAGCTACAGCTCACTTCATCAGATGCATACTGTGGAAAGTGTAGAAGATCTTTTTATACACACAAAGCATGAAAAAAATACCTCCCCCCACCCCACTCTCCTGCTGGTAATAGCTTATCTAAAGTGATCACTCTCCTTACAATGTGTATGATAATCAAGTTGGGCCATTTCCAGCACAAATCCAGGTTTTCTCACACACACCCACCCCCCCCACACACAAACCCACTCTCCTGCTGGTAATAGCTTATCTAAAGTGACCACTCTCCTTACAATGTGTATGATAATCAAGGTGGGCCATTTTCAGAACAAATCCAGGGTTTAACAAGAACGTCTGAGGAGGAGGGGGGGTAGGAAAAAACAAGGGGAAATAAGTTACCTTGCACAATGACTAAGCCACTCCCAGTCTCTATTCAAGCCTAAGTTAATTGTATCCAATTTGCAAATGAATTCCAATTCAACAGTTTCTCGCTGGAGTCTGGATTTGAAGTTTTTTTGTTGTAATATCGCAACTTTCATGTCTGTAATCGCGTGACCAGAGAGATTGAAGTGTTCTCCGACTGCTTTATGAATGTTATAATTTTGACATCTGATTTGTGTCCATTTATTCTTTTACGTAGAGACTGTCCAGTTTGACCAAGGTACATGGCAGAGGGGCATTGCTGGCACATGATGGCATATATCACATTGGTGGATGTGCAGGTGAACGAGCCTCTGACAGTGTGGCTGATGTTATTAGGCCCTGTGATGGTGTCCCCTGAATAGATATGTGGGCACAGTTGGCAACGGGCTTTGTTGCAAGGATAGGTTCCTGGGTTAGTGGTTCCGTTGTGAGGTATATGGTTGCTGGTGAGTATTTGCTTCAGGTTAGGGGGCTGTCTGTAGGCAAGGACTGGCCTGTCTCCCAAGATTTGTGAGAGTGTTGGGTCATCCTTCAGGATACGTTGTAGATCCTTAATAATGCGTTGGAGGGGTTTTAGTTGGGGGCTGAAGGTGACGGCTAGTGGCGTTCTGTTATTTTCTTTGTTAGGCCTGTCCTGTAGTAGGTGACTTCTGGGAACTCTTCTGGCTCTATCAGTCTGTTTCTTCACTTCAGCAGGTGGGTATTGTAGTTGTAAGAATGCTTGATAGAGATCTTATAGGTGTTTGTCTCTGTCTGAGGGGTTGGAGCAAATGCGATTGTATCGCAGAGCTTGGCTGTAGACGATGGATCGTGTGGTGTGGTCAGGGTGAAAGCTGGAGGCGTGTAGGTAGAAATAGCGGTCAGTAGGTTTCCGGTATAGGGTGGTGTTTATGTGTCCATCGTTTATTAGCACTGTAGTGTCCAGGAAACAGAATGCCACTAGCTGTCACCTTCAGCCCCCAACTAAAACCCCTCCAACGCATTATTAAGGAACTACAACCTATCCTGAAGGATGACCCAACACTCTCACAAATCTTGGGAGACAGGCCAGTCCTTGCCTACAGACAGCCCCCCAGCCTGAAGCAAATACTCACCAGCAACCACATACCACACAACAGAACCACTAACCCAGGAACCTATCCTTGCAACAAAGCCTGTTGCCAACTGTGCCCACATATTTATTCAGGGGACACCATCACAGGGCCTAATAACATCAGCCACACTGTCAGAGGCTCGTTCACCTGCACATCCACCAATGTGATATATGCCATCATGTGCCAGCAATGCCGCTCTGCCATGTACCTTGGTCAAACTGGACAGTCTCTACGTAAAAGAATAAATGGACACAAATCAGATGTCAAGAATTATAACATTCATAAAGCAGTCGGAGAACACTTCAATCTCTCTGGTCACGCAATTACAGACATGAAAGTTGCGATATTACAACAAAAAAACTTCAAATCCAGACTCCAGCGAGAAACTGTTGAATTGGAATTCGTTTGCAAATTGGATACAATTAACTTAGGCTTGAATAGAGACTGGGAGTGGCTAAGTCATTATGCAAGGTAACCTATTTCCCCTTGTTTTTTCCTACCCCCCCCCCCAGACGTTCTTGTTAAACCCTGGATTTGTGCTGGAAATGGCCCACCTTGATTATCATACACATTGTAAGGAGAGCGGTCACTTTAGATAAGCTATTACCAGCAGGAGAGTGGGTTTGTGTGTGTGTGTGGCGGCGCGGGAGGGGGGTGAGAAAACCTGGATTTGTGCTGGAAATGGCCCAACTTGATTATCATACACATTGTAAGGAGAGTAATCACTTTAGATAAGCTATTACCAGCAGGAGAGTGGGGTGGGGGGAGGTATTTTTTCATGCTTTGTGTGTATAAAAAGATCTTCTACACTTTCCACAGTATGCATCTGATGAAGTGAGCTGTAGCTCACGAAAGCTTATGCTCAAATAAATTGGTTCGTCTCTAAGGTGCCACAAGTACTCCTTTTCTTTTTGCGAATACAGACTAACATGGCTGTTACTCTGAAACCTGTCATTATGCAAGTAGGTGCATTTCTAGTGGGATCTCTCAGGGAAACTGATCACAGCCCTTGCTATTTAACATTTTTATCAGTGAGCTGGAAGAAAACATATCATTTCTGATAAAGTTTGCAAATAAAGATTGGGGTAGTGCTAAACGATGAAGAGGACGAGTCATTGATACAGAGCAATCTGGATACCTTGGTGAGCTGGGTGCAAGCAAACGATATGCATTTTAATTCAGGTAAATGTAAATGAATACATCTAGGAACAAAGAATGTAGGACACACTTACAGAATGGGGACTCTATCCTGGGAAGCAGTGACTATGAAAAAGATTTGGGAGTCATGGTGGATAATTAGCTGAATAGGAGTTTGAAGTTCAATGATGGCCATGCTCCGGGGCCCCCCGGAGGGTCATCCGCGTCTGCTCAGGGGCTTTCGCTGGTGCAACAAATGGTCCATACAGCGAAGACTCGCTCAGATCTTACAGCAGAGGAGCTGGCTGAGCTGGTCTCAGTTTGTCCGGTGACCTGGCAGGATGATGGCCAGGGCAACCAGGTTGCAAACTGGGTCAGTTTGCCTTACTCGGTGATCAGAGAGGTAAAGAAAGCGATTCGCGAGTTCGGCCTGACTGGTACGTATGTACGTGGTCTCATTGAAGGGCTAGGTTCTGGGTATTCCCTGGTCCCTGAGGACTGGAAGGTGCTGTTGCGCATGATGCTGACACCTAGTCAGTATGTTATTTGGCTTAGTGAATTTCAGCAGATGGCAAAACGCCAGGCCCAGGTGTATAGAGAGCAAGGTATCATTTATGAGCACTTGGCAGGGGAGGGCCAATTTGCTACTGTCGAGCTGCAGTCTCAACTCCCTCAGGCCGTCTTCCCCATTATTTCCACCTGTGCCCAGCATGCTTTCCGGAAGGTCCCGGATTCAGGCAAGCCTACCAAAAGCTTTGCCAGTATCCGTCAGGGTGCATCAGAGTCCTTTATGGATTTTACCAACAGATTGCAGGAGGCTATCCTCCGACAGGTGGATAACCCTGCGGCAGCTCAGGAGATCCTGTTAAAAATGGCGGTTGAAAATGCGAACGAGGATTGCCGCCGTGCTCTCCAGGCGGCACAAGCCTCTGGGATTCTAAAGCTGTCAGACATGCTGCGGGTGTGCCAAAACATCGGCACCCAAGCCCATAAGGCTGGAGTTCTGGCTGCCGCCCTGCGGAAAAGCGGGAAGGAGGGGAAGCGTTGTTACCGCTGTGGTAAGGAGGGTCACTTTCAGCGGGAGTGCCGCTCCTCGGCGGCGCCCGCCCGCCCCTCAAAGAAGTTCCCCAAGTGTAGGAAGGGCTATCACTGGGCTAATCAGTGTCGTAGCGGGTCGGGAAACCGCATGACGGGTCCCCCCCGAACCCAGGGCCAAACGGGGGTGTTTCCCACTCAGACAACTGTTCCTCTGCTTTAAAACCCATAGACTCCATGAAGGCGGCGACTGCTGGAAGTGCAGGGCTTGATTTGATTATGCAGGAGGATGCTGACTTTCAGTTGCCAGGGGAGGTTTGCGCCATACCTACCCAGGTGATGGGACCTCTCCCTGCCGGATTTGTGGGTCTGGTTCTCCCTCGCTCACACGCTGGGAAACAGGGTTTTTTTGTCATCCCAGGGGTCATTGACGCCGATTACAACAGCGTTATTAAGGTTCAGGTGTGGACCCATCTTCTGCAGTCGCTCCCGCGTGGACGGTCAATTGCGCAATTGATTTTAGTCCCCTATCAAGTGCCAGCTGCGGAGATCGAGCCCGGGGCGGAGGCGGCTTTGGATCGACGCTGGCTCAGTCGCCATCTCACAACACGTCCTCTCCACTTGTTGCTCTAACAATGTCGGTCCACCCCTCGAAACCTCAGTTAACACTTCTCTTAAATAATGTTCCTTTTACAGGGCTGGTGGACACTGGAGCTGACGTTACGGTGATTCGCGATCCGGAGTGGCCGGTCGGTTGGCCAACAGTTCCTTCTAAAGAGTTGTGGGGGATCGGGGGTAGCAAACCCGGGCGCCAAAGTTTGTCTTGGGTCACGGTCTCTAAAGTTTGTCTTGGGTCTCTTAGGTCACGGTTCAGGAGGCCGTGCCCTTGCTACAATCCGCCCTTTTGTACTCCCTGTCCACCTCAATATTTGGGGCCGTGACTTACTTGTAAAGCTGGACACCACCCTCGATATTAATATATAATGGCCCGAAATTCTCCCTCACCCACCTTGCCATCCGCATTACCATTAGTATGGCAATCCTTAGAGCCCGTATGGATTGACCAGTGGCCCCTCCCCCTAGAAAAGCTGAAAGCGCTTCATTCACTTGTACAATAATATTTGCATGCACAGCGCTTGGAGAGCTTTACTAGTCCTTGGAACTAGCTGCTGTTATTTTGGCCTTTCAACTTTTTGCTGATTGTCCCTTTAATTTGATCGTGGACACGCATTATGTTTATCAGGTAATTGATCATTTACCCCTTGCCCTCATCACCCCTCACGTCGATGCGGACCTTCTTCGCCTGTTTTTGTCCTTACAGTATCTCATCACCACTCGTAATTTCCCTTATTTTGTTGCTCAGATTCGCAGTCATACCCCTCTGCCTGGGCTACTCACTGAGGGCAATGCGCACGCTGATCGCGCGTTACGTGGTCAGGTAAATTCCCTTTTTTCTGACCCCATTGAAAGCCATGCCTTTTTTCATCAGTCTGCCTCTGTTTTGGACCGGCAGTTTCACATTCCTGCTGATCATGCACGTTCTATTGTTCGTTCCTGCCCCCACTGTGCCGCTGCTGCCCCTACCTTTTCTTATGCCGTTAACCCCAGAGGTACCGCGGCGAATCAGCTGTGGCAAATGGATGTCACTCACGTGCCACAATTCCGCCCCTATTCGTTTTTACATGTTTCCATTGATACCTATTAGGGATTCCTCTGGGCAACCCCACAGCGTGGGGAAGCCACTCCTAAAGTTATTCACCATCTGCTAGCCTGTTTTGCTGTTATGGGTCGCCCGAGCGAGATAAAAACAGATAATGCCCCAGCCTACTGCTCCACAGCCCTTTCCGCCTTTTGTGTCCAATGGGACGTCCGTCTCACACACGGGATCCCTTATAACTCCACGGGCCAAGCCATTGTTGAACGTGCAAATCGCACGCTAAAAACCTTGCTTGACAAACAATTAAAACAAGGGGAGCTGCGTCTCCGAACCTTAGGAGACATTCAGCAACAATTGTATATCCTTTTGTTTACTCTAAATAATTTAACACTGAATGCAGATCAGCAGACCCCCGCGGATCGGCATTTTCATAAATCCGAGGTGCTGGAAAGACCACGTGTCTATTACCGTCAGCTGCCTGATCCGCAATGGCTGGGCCCAGTACCTCTAATCACTTGGGGTCGGGGATATGCTGCTGTGTCTCTCCCTGCAGGACCGTTGTGGGTTCCGGCCCGGTGTGCGCGACCGGCACTGAAGCAGCATGGCGTGGCACCAGGGGCTATCGAACCCCATACCGGAGTTTCAGCTGACCTTGGAGGAGAACGCGGTGCCTCCCGGGTCGACAATGGCAGGACGGAAATGGAGGAGGCGTAGCGTCCCAAGCCAGCCCGTGACATGGGGAGCAGTAAAAGCATTGGTCACCGCGGCTCAACGAAGACTGGCAGCAAACCAACAGCCAGAGACTTCTGAGACTTTGTTTGTGGCCATTCTTGCCCAAATTACTGCTAATTCTGTATTGACTGTATGCCTTTTGTGCATGCTATTTCCTGTAGGGGTTGGCTCGGGAGCGCTTTCTTCATTACGAGCCCGAATGACATATAACCTATGGGAAAGATTGGCTTCAATAGCAAACGTTACCCACTTTTGTTTATCTGATTTTGTAGCAGCTGAAGAACTGTTAGGTACACGCCTTATTCCAGTATGTCATCACCCTGAGGAAATTGGAAATGAGATGATGCTTGCTGCTTATGCGAACCTCTCTTCCCAGTACTCTAGCATGGCTAATTGGGACCCGGCCAATCACACTTTACCTTCTTAAGCTCATTTTTTGCTGTTGCTGTGTGCAATGTATTTCCTTTTTGTTAAGGCTTTGTCGAGACCCGCCCTGGCAGGCTCCACGAGTTATGACCTCGTCTGTCCGGGAGTTAATTGGCTTGCAAAAGCAAATTGGTGGCTACCATGAGATGGCCGAGCACAAATAAACAAAAAAGGAGGGGATGTAGGATTCATACAAGGTTTATGTGCTTGGCAACATTCAGGGCACACCCGGAGTGTTGTGCTGGACCTGTGCACACACAGCTCCTTTCAAGGGCATCAACCTTGGAATCTCGCCCAGATGTCGTGAATCGTGGGAAGCCTCCCAGGACTGGACTCAAGGCCCGAGAGCAAGGAATGCGGTAGACAGAAACTGGTAAATAAGAATGTTAAACAAAGCCAGTGTATTCCTTTTATCTGTTGGAGAATGTAATGCGCGGGGGGAGAGAAAGAATAAAGGGGGAAGGTGGAAAGCTGACAGGCAGAAGCCTGTTAGCAGACCAACCGCTTGCTTGCTAAAAGCTCTGTGCTGTCTTGTCATTGAACCGCCACAGAGGAATATAGAGCCTGCTTCTGTATCAGTTTTACTGTTCCTAGAATGAGTGTTTTAGCATAAGAAAGGATTTGCTGTCTTTTCAGACAGCTATTATTTGCTGATCACTTAAAATTAGCCAGCAGAAATCCATGTACTTCTGTTAAAAAACCTGCAACAGTTCTTTCCCCACACCTCTCCTTGCCCCCCTCCACCTTAAACTCTTGCTCATGCCAGGTTGAAGCCTGAACTGGAACACTGCATCTGCACCCCATAAACATCCTCAGCCCCCCAATTCCCTGCCCCCCCAAAAAGTTTGGTGGGCGGTGTTTGGTTTCTGATCTAGATTCAGATCTGAATTCAGCAGCTTAATTATTTGTCTATGATTAGTTGAGCCCCGAACACCCTAAATTTCGGGAATGTTTAAGATTTGGTTCTGAATCCAGATTGGGACTTCATAGCTCAGGCACATGCCCAATAATTATACTAATGAGAAAGAAGCTTTGTTAAAGCCAATTATGTGTTTTTGGAGGTTAGTTGGACTGCACCAAAATACAACATTTTACAGAAGTTCCGTCTCTTTCCAAGACTTGAAAGTTAGAACATCTGGCAGTGAATAGTTAAGGGAACCAGTCAGTTCTCAAAAACAATGAGGAGTCCGGTGCCACGTTAAAGACTAACAGATTTATTTGGGCATAAGCTTTTGTGGATAAAAAAACCCACTTCTTCCTGGGTAAAAAAACCCACTTCTTCAGATGCATCTGAAGAAATGGGGTTTTTTTACCCACAAAAGCTTATGCAAGCTACAGCCACTCCATCACACAAACACACTCACCTCTTACAGGGATAGGGACAATAGACTAAAGGGCAAAGTGTGGCCTTGCTCCCATCTAGGAACACTGCTGCACACATGCTTTTGCAGTTGTGCTTTCTACATTATCAAGCACCCTTCCCCAAAAGCTGCAGGTTACCTGCTTCTGTTCTCAGATCTTCATTTTTTCCTAATATAACTGTCACATCTGCTTTAATGTTCGTGTGCAGGTTAATAAATAAATCAAGAGCCTCTGAAGCACTAATGCAAACTTCTACTGTTTCAAATCTTCCTTGAAAGCTCTGCAATTTCAGATTTGTGTTTTCCATAAAGATTTTCACATCATCCAACTCTGCTACCATTAGGATTTGTTGCTGGTAGATTTTGCCAGATCAATCTTGTCTTCCTGGTCCAATTGCTGTGCTGCCTTCTCCTCTTCATTGCTGCTGTTCTTTGATTCAGCTAGGGTACTCCAATGAAACATCTCTTTGAGGAAAAGTGTTTGGATTTAGCGCAAGTACTTCCCCCGTCTTAGGGTTCTGATATCTGCCCACAAATATACCCATGCAACCCCGTCAGTGTAATTGGGAGATCCACATATGTAACTAAGTGCAGAGTGATTTTGTTGTTGTTTATGGTATTTAGGGGGAATAGTTTCTTCTTGATTAGAGGTAGTGAGAATCATCAGCACATAGTGAGAAAGAGAACAAACTCTAGAATTATCAGGATTGCTCTGCTGCACCCAGTTAGAGTCACAGACTTCAAGATCAGAAGAGACCACCGTGATCTAGTCTGACCTCCTGCACATGGCAGGCCACAAAATCTCACCCACTCCTGAAATAGACCCCTAACCTCTGGCTGAGTTACTGAAGTCCTCAAATCCTGGTTTAAAGACTTCACGTTACAGAGAATTCACCATTTATACTAGTTTAAACCTGCAAGTGATCCATGCCCCATGCTGCAGAGAAAGGTGAAAACCACCCAGGGTCTCTGCCAATCTGACCTGGGGGAAACTTCCTTCATGACCCCAAATATGGTGATCAGTTAGACCTGTGGGCAAGACCCACCAGACAGATACCTGGGAAAGAATTCTCTATAGTAACTCAGAGCCCTCCCCATCTAGTGTTCTGTCTCTAGCAGTTGGGGATTTTTGCTACTGGCAGTCACCGATGGGCCACATGCCATTGTTGGCAGTCCCATTATACCATCCTCTTCATAAACTTATTGAGCTCCGTCTAGAACACTGAGGTTTTTTAATGAAATAAAATGGATACAAACCACTGGAAAACTTGCCAAAGTGATGGGTTCTGAATCCTCTGCAATCTGCAGATTCTATAATTTTTCATTGTCTTCTCAAATAGGTCCTTGACTTCCTTGTATTCACTGGTAGTGTCACTCAGCTCCACCAACTAAAAACAATAAGCACAACAGAAATCAAGACATTAAAATGTTTTCAATTAGCACTCCCCAGTCCTTTCACAAAAGGAAGCACCCAACCACACTGCATTAGAGATGGAACTACCCTGCAACTACACTCACAATTCAAGCTGAGTGAATAGTTGATTTTTTTCAGTTTGCCCCCCCCCCCGAACTGGAAAAGAAGAAAAGTTTGATTTGAACCAAAGATTTTTTTAATTTCATCAAATTGAGACCAAATTTTTTTCTCGAGTTTTGAATCAAAATGTTTGAGTCAACTCAAAATGAATTTTCTTCAAGTTTTTCATTTAGTTCTAGTCATTTTTGAGTATGTCTCACCCACGTGTGCAAGTGTGTGTTTTAAATTGGTCAAATTTCCAAAAAGAAAGCAAGTAGTACTATAGTCCGAACGTTCCCGGAGCCCACTCTTACCTATTAGAGGTCTTTTCACACTTAAAAAGTAATACTGACGTTACTGTAGCAAATTATTTAAAAATAGCTTTGCAACCATAGTGGCAGACATTTTAATGAGGAAAGCAATGTAAGTGTCTCCATAATATTTTTTTACGTGACTTGATAATCTTCAGAATTCCCCCTCACTATGAAATTCTGTAGAGCGTTCATTTTTAAAGAAAAATACTGCTGGGGATTAAAAAAAATCTGCACTGAGCTATGGAGCGTCACGCTCTAAGTGATTAGTTGGAGTCCAGATCAAGTCAGTAGTGACCTAAAAGTCATTATGATCTGATGGCTGTTCAGTCATGCACTCCCGTGGAATGACCTGGTGGTCTTAATTAGCTTCCCACTGGACATGTCTATGTTAAACATGCCAACTGTATATTTCCAGCTTGCACACGTCACTGGAAACACCACATGAACCTCATCTCTTGAGTTTGAGGGTTGCATTTCAAGTAGTTTACCTTCCACAAGAACCAGTATAGGAAAGATCTCTTCCTGAGTAGAGCGAACAAGTCAAAGAGTACCTTGTACCCTATGTCAGGCAGTGCCGATTGGTCCCAGTGTGGAGGAAACAGATGAAGTGGATTAGTAGTTTCCAACTGGCTGTTTTCCAACAAAAGAAATAAATAGCAGTGAGCCTACGGCAATTCCCCACTGATTATCCTGCCCTGGAGCTTCAGTCAGCTCTAAACGCTGTCTTGGAGACCCAAGCGACATTAACTGTTTTATCTTGAAAAGAAAAGGAGTACTTGTGGCACCTTAGAGACTAACCAATTTATTTGAGCATAGCTCACGAAAGCTTATGCTCAAATAAATTGGTTAGTCTCTAAGGTGCCACAAGTACTCCTTTTCTTTTTGCGAATACAGACTAACACGGCTGTTACTCTGAAACCTGTTTTATCTTGGTAACGTTAGTTGCCAATTCATGCATATTACAGTGACAGACTATAATAGGAGCAAGAGCTAACTTGTTGCCAGAGAGAATAAAGGGTACCGTAAGAGTCAGGCAGCACAATTAAGAGGAGGTAGAATGGGTAGGAAAGCTGTTGAAACAAAGCCCTGGTCTACACTAGGACTTTAGGTCGAATTTAGCAGCATTAAATCGATGTAAACCTGCACCCGTCCACACGATGAAGCCCTTTATTTCGACTGAAAGGGCGCTTAAAATCGATTTCCTTACTCCACCCCGACAAGTGGATTAGCGCTTAAATCGGCCTTGCCGGCTCGAATTTGGGGTACTGTGGACACAATTCGACGGTATTCGCCTCTGGGAGCTATCCCAGAGTGCTCCACTGTGACTGCTCTGGACAGCACTCTGAACTCAGATGCACTGGCCAGGTAGACAGGAAAAGAACAGCGAACTTTTGAATCTCATTTCCTGTTTGGCCAGCGTGGCAAGCTGCAGGTGACCATGCAGAGCTCATCAGCAGAGGTGACCATGATGGAGTCCCAGAATCGCAAAAGAGCTCCAGCATGGACCGAACGGGAGGTACGGGATATGATCGCTGTTTGGGGAGAGGAATCCGTGCTATCAGAACTCCGTTCCAGTTTTCGAAATGCCAAAACCTTTGTCAAAATCTCCCAGGGCATGAAGGACAGAGGCCATAACAGGGACCCGAAGCAGTGCCGCGTGAAACTGAAGGAGCTGAGGCAAGCCTACCAGAAAATCAGAGAGGCGAATGGCCGCTCCGGGTCAGAGCCCCAAACATGCCGCTTCTATGATGAGCTGCATGCCATTTTAGGGGGTTCAGCCACCACTACCCCAGCTGTGTTGTTTGACTCCTTCAATGGAGATGGAGGCAATACGGAAGCAGGTTTTGGGGACGAAGAAGACGATGATGATGAGGAGGTTGTAGATAGCTCACAGCAAGCAAGCGGAGAAACCGGTTTTCCCGACAGCCAGGAACTGTTTCTCACCCTGGACCTGGAGCCAGTACCCCCCGAACCCACCCAAGGCTGCCTCCTGGACCCAGCAGGCGGAGAAGGGACCTCTGGTGAGTGCACCTTTTAAAATACTATACATGGTTTAAAAGCAAGCATGTGAAAGGATTACTTTGCCCTGGCATTCGCGGTTCTCCTGGATGTACTCCCAAAGCCTTTGCAAAAGGTTTCTGGCGAGGGCAGCCTTATTGCGTCCTTCATGGTAGGACACTTTACCACTCCAGGCCAGTAACACGTACTCGGGAATCATTGTACAACAAAGCATTGCAGTGTATGTTTGCTGGCGTTCAAACAACATCCGTTCTTTATCTCTCTGTGTTATCCTCAGGAGAGTGAGATATAATTCATGGTCACCTGGTTGAAATAGAGTGCTTTTCTTCAGGGGACACTCAGAGGAGCCCATTCCTGCTGGGCTGTTTGCCTGTGGCTAAACAGAAATGTTCCCCGCTGTTAGCCACAGGGAGGGGGGAAGGTTGAGGGGGTAGCCACGCAGTGGGGGGAGGCAAAATGCGACCTTGTAATGAAAGCACATGTGCTATGTATGTAATGTTAACAGCAAGGTTTACCCTGAAGCAGTGTAGCCACTGTTTTATAAAATGTGTCTTTTTAAATACCGCTGTCCCTTTTTTTTCCTCCACCAGCTGCATGTGTTTCAAGGATCACAGGATCTTCTCCTTCCCAGAGGCTAGTGAAGCTTAGAAAGAAAAAAAAAACGCACTCGCGATGAAATGTTCTCCGAGCTCATGCTGTCCTCCCATACTGACAGAGCACAGACGAATGTGTGGAGGCAAATAATGTCAGAGTGCAGGAAAGCACAAAATGACCGGGAGGAGAGGTGGCGGGCTGAAGAGAGTAAGTGGTGGGCTGAAGACAGGGCTGAAGCTCAAATGTGGCGGCAGTGTGATGAGAGGAGGCAGGATTCAATGCTGAGGCTGCTGGAGGATCAAACCAGTATGCTCCAGTGTATGGCTGAGCTGCAGCAAAGGCAGCTGGAGCACAGACTGCCACTACAGCCCCTGTGTAACCAACCGCCCTCCTCCCCAAGTTCCATAGCCTCCACACCCAGACGCCCAAGAACACGGTGGGGGGGCCTCCAGCCAACCGGCCACTCCACCAGAGAGGATTGCCCCCAAAAAAAAGAAGGCTGTCATTCAATAAATTTTAAAGTTGTAAACTTTTAAAGTGCTGTGGGGCATTTTCCTTCCCTCCTCCACCACCCCTCCTGGGCTACCTTGGTAGTCATCCCCCTATTTGTGTGATGAATGAATAAAGAATGCATGAATGTGAAGCAACAATGACTTTATTGCCTCTGCAAGCAGTGATTGAAGGGAGGAGGGGAGGGTGGTTAGCTTACAGGGAAGTAGAGTGAACCAAGGGGCGGGGGGTTTCATCAAGGAGAAACAAACAGAACTTTCACACCATAGCCTGGCCAGTCATGAAACTGGTTTTCAAAGCTTCTCTGATGCGTACCGCGCCCTCCTGTGTTCTTCTAACCACCCTGGTGTCTGGCTGCGCGTAACCAGCAGCCAGGCGATTTGCCTCAACCTCCCACCCCGCCATAAACGTCTCCCCCTTACTCTCACAGATATTGTGGAGCACACAGCAAGCAGTAATAACAGTGGGAATATTGGTTTTGCTGAGGTCTAAGCGAGCCAGTAAACTGCGCCAGCGCGCCTTTAAACGTCCAAATGTACATTCTACCACCATTCTGCACTTGCTCAGCCTGTAGTTGAACAGCTCCTGACTACTGTCCAGGCTGCGTGTGTACGGCTTCATGAGCCATGGCATTAAGGGGTAGGCTGGGTCCCCAAGGGTAACTATAGGCATTTCAACATCCCCAACAGTTATTTTCTGGCCTGGGAATAAAGTCCCTTCCTGCAGCTTTTGAAACAGACCAGAGTTCCTGAAGATGCGAGCGTCATGTACCTTTCCCGGCCATCCCACGTTGATGTTGGTGAAACGTCCCTTGTGATCCACCAGAGCTTGCAGCACTATTGAAAAGTACCCCTTGCGGTTTATGTACTCAGCGGCTTGGTGCTCCGGTGCCAAAATAGGGATATGGGTTCCGTCTATGGCCCCACCACAGTTAGGGAATCCCGTTGTAGCAAAGCCATCCACTATGACCTGCACATTTCCCAGGGTCACTACCCTTATATCAGCAGATCTTTGATTGCGTGGGCTACTTGCATCACAGCAGCCCCAACAGTAGATTTGTCCACTCCAAATTGATTCCCAGCTGACCGGTAGCTGTCTGGCGTTGCAAGCTTCCACAGGGCTATCGCCACTCGCTTTTCAACTGTGAGGGCTGCTTTCATCTTGGTATTCATGCGCCTCAGGGCAGGAGAAAGCAAGTCACAAAGTTCCATGAAAGTGCCCTTACGCACGCAAAAGTTTCGCAGCCACTGGGAATCGTCGCAGACCTGCAACACTATGCGGTCCCACCAGTCTGTGCTTGTTTCCCGAGCCCAGAATCGGCGTTCCACAGCATGAACCTGCCCCTTTAGCACCATGATGCATGCATTGGCAGGGCCTATGCTTTCAGAGAAATCTGTGTCCATGTCCTGATCACTCACGTGACCGCACTGACGTCGCCTCCTTGCCCGGTATCGCTTTGCCAGGTTCCGGTGCTGCATATACTGCTGGATAATGCGTGTGGTGTTTAATGTGCTCCTAATTGCCAAAGTGAGCTGAGCGGCCTCCATGCTTGCCTTGGTATGGCGTCCGCACAGAAAAAAGGCGCGAAACAATTGTCTGCCCTTGCCTTCATGGAGGGAGGGAGGGAAGGGGGGCCTGACGATATGTACCCAGAACCACCCGCAACAATGTTTTAGCCCCATCAGGCATTGGGACCTCAACCCAGAATTCCAATGGGCAGCGGAGACTGCGGGAACTGTGGGATAGCTATCCACAGTGCAATGCTCCGGAAGTCGACTCTAGCATCTGTACTGTGGAAGCACTCCGCCGAGTTAATGCACTTAGAGCATTTTCTGTGGGGACACACACACTCGAATATATAAAACTGATTTCTAAAAAACCGACTTCTATAAATTCGACCTTATTCCGTAGTGTAGACATACCCTTAATCTTAACGTCACTTCACATAATGCTTCCAGAGCAAGTTCCAATAGCTGTTTGAACCCTGGGGAAATTAGGATGTTACCCCTTTCTCTTCGCCTGGGCTATGCACACACAAAGTGGCATGCCCGATCAGATTAGTGGTCTGTCTAGCCCACTATGCTGTACCTTCAGAAGGAGGTACAAGAAACTGAAGTGGACAGTTATAGTATAACAAGTCCATAAGGAAATTATTCTAACCTCCATCAGATAGTTGTGAAACTCTCCTGCTTCTCAGTGTTTAGTCCTTCCTAAATACAATTATTTGATGTTAGTTAATACGACTGTGGTTATTCTTATCCATATAAATTCTTTCTTTAAATCCTGCTTAATTCTTGGCTGCAACGATATCCTGTGGCAATGAGTTCCAAAAGCTAGTTGTTTTGTGTAAAGAGAAAAGAGGCACTTCTCTTGTTCTCCCAGCTGGAGTCCAAAATTTTGTTGAACCAATAATGCTTTCAATTCCCTATCCCTAACTTTATTGACCCACATGCTGGAACTTCCTCAGATTAACTGAAGTTCCTTAAATTCGTGTGTATGGTTCACTTTAAGGGAACCTGGCTGCACATCACAGCATACTTGGGCCTCCAGGGACAGCATTCTCCAGCTCCATCCTAGTTCTCCAGAGTGGCATTCCCCAGCTCCTATCTTTTGTATGAAGAAAATAATTTCATTCCTTTGGTCACATACATTAAAGAACAAATAGATGCTTGCTCCAGCAACAGAGAGATAGTGTTACCAATAAGTAGCAGAGAGTACACAACTTCTCCAGCTACCTGCAAGCCATCAGTCACCACAGAGTGCCATCAAAGCCTACATCCTGGAGGTGCTGTGGAACCTACACTCACCATCACATCCACAACACAGCCTAGCATTAACCCAACCAGCAAAACATATCTCAAGTGAACTATCGTATGCCAGAGGCTTCCCTATGAACTGACACTCCATGTAGGGCACGGTTTGGCAATAAAATGAAAAAGTAAGTTGTGAGCACACTCGCCAGTACCTTCTCTCACTCTTGTCTCTGCCTCCGAAGAACACAAACTTTGGCCACCTACAGACTTTTCTCCGAGTTTGGTAGTACAAGTTTATCTGGACCATATCTTGAAAGAAAAAAAAATGTTTATGTGGCAGGAGTTAAAGAACCTTCACCATCTGGGAACTCTGTTTATTTAAACAAAGATCTAGTATAGCTATGTATTGCTCCGCCCCTGGCCTTCAGTGCTTCACAGGTTGGGGTCACTCTTTCACCTGTTCTACTCCTACTTGAAGCCCTTTTTTGTTATTCTGACCCATTTCCAGTTCTTCTATTTCACTGTAATTAGGACTTTACGGGGGAAATCTGACTAGATGTAGTGCTAGATCACCATCATCAGTTTTCCTGCAGTTCCTCTTACCATCTAGGTTTCTGCTTATGGAATTATACGGAGTAAAAGAGGAAGACACATTAGGTCATCTAGCTAGTGCATTCTTCCTGACAGTACGGGATTGTTCCTTAGGGTTTAAACAAAAGCTTCCCGCTTGTTTGCTGGGTTTTTTTTTATCCTGTACTGATCTGACAGATAAGCATTATAACACCACTATCACCTTTGTAGTGAAACACAGACTATGGCACTTGAGGTGTTCTATGTGCACGTGCGTTTTTGGGAGCCACACACCCTTTTTTGTTCATGTGTCAGATACCAAATACTTTTGAGACATTGGAAAGCCAGTTGAACTTTTAATTTATTTCACAATATTTTATCTATGTCACAAACACAAAGATCTCTACGGATTTGCTGTTCATGTTCTTTCCATTTTCACCTTAGTGCCAACAACTGACTCTTACCCTGGGTGCATCCTTTATGCCTTCCCTCACCATAATTAGTCTGCGATAATATCCACTCGTTTTCGCATCTTCACCACTTTTTAATGTTCAGTTCTCCTCTTTTACTTTCCCCTTTGTGCTTGCACGAGAGTGGCTGTCCCAGAGTTCATAGAAAGTTCACTCACTAGTCTACTTGTCAGCAGACAGCATCTGGAGAGACTTTGTATGAAGGAAGCTCTGTTTAAGTCAATCATGTTGTAAAGTGTTAAACTTTAAACAAGCAGGTACCTTACCTTGAAAGTTTATCTCATACTGCTGAGAACCAGCTTGAAACAATACAGTGCCTTTTCGGTCCGCTAGAAATGCCGCCTCCAGATCCGCAGAAGTTACTGTGGCAGCACAATAATTTGAATGCTATAGAATGAGAGCATGGGAAAATTACACCCATCACAAATGGACCTTTGGCTCCAATGGCATTGTATGTATGCAACAGAGCAGAGGTTAGCCTATAATCTATTCATTTTCATTAAGTCAATGATTGTTTTAAATTAGGTCAGTTTGGCATGTTTCCTCCTACCATTGAGCAGAGCTAAATACGCTCCTTCCAATTACTATTAGTCTGGTTTAAGGTTGAGTTAGTGCACAAGAGATCGAAAGGATTTACTCAAGAGGAGCCAAATAGGCATCAGCTGAAGATCTGTTGCAGATTTTGCTTGAAACAGTGCTTACAAATGCCAACACTATTCCTGAGAAACAGCATAAAACTCTCCCTTTCTTTGGTCCCGTGCAGAGTTCCAAGAGGACCAGCTATAAGCCCACTGTGACAGATTAGTGGATATAGCTCAGCTATAGATCCATCATGTTCAGAAGAGATTGAAAGTATTCTATAGAAAAAAGGGAAGTCGGGCTACAGACCTTAGGATTTCCATAGAGCTACAGTGCAAAGCAAAGGTGAAAGGATATGAGAAGGCAGAATCTTTTCTGAATGCAGAAACTGGATATGGGGCTGTGTAACAGAAAATTCTAGAGCAGATCAAAATATAAATTTCTCCCCTCTGGAAAATTTTCACCAAAATGGTTTGTTTGTTTTCCTTAATTTTCTGCAGAAGATTTCAACTTTTCAGCAAAATATCAATACCCAAAATATTTTGGATTCAAAGGGGTGTTGCTGGGTCTCTTGGGAGTTGTAGCTTGGGTGCCTTATACTCCCATTTTCTTCTATGGATTAGGCTGTCTGGCCAGACTACATCACCGCTGATGCCCCGTTCTCTCCTCTTTTGGTGGGGAGAAAGGAGCATATCATAGGAGATGTAGTGCATCCAGAAAGCCCAGTCCACAATGAGAATGGGAACACTCAAACGATAACTCCCAAGGTGCCATTTTGAATCGAAGTGCCGTATTTTGGTTTTCTTGCTTTCGGTTTTCCGTGAAATATCAACATTTTCCTTGGAAAGCCAATATCTTTCATGGCGCAATTTCTTTAGCTGAAAAGAAAAAACAGTTTTTGACCAAAATTACATGACCAGCCCTAGAAAAATACACCAATTTTTAGAGCTATTCCTCAAGCTTCCATGGAGTATTAATGAAATGTTGAGGAACAACAAACACAGAGGCACACCTGAGAATACAGTAATACACCTGTGCACATTGAGAGCACTGAGAGAATATCTGTGTGACATCTAGAATGACTCAGAGCTGACTGGCGCAGAGTGTTGGACGTCAGTCGAACACAAGCTCACCTGTTTCCCATATTCAATCCACTGCCCAGATCCATCCAACCAGTACCAGCTGTATTCCATTCTGAAAATAGATTGCAGATGCATGACAGATGGTGCAGAGAGATGTCAAAGTGGAGTAAAAGAGCAGATTGGCTTCAGGTAACTTCCTGAACTCTAATATTGAGAGAGAAATCCCAGCTTAACACAAGCCTTAACAGAACTGTTCAGAGGGTATCTTACCATCTTTAAGCATTAGAACACTGGCCATTTCTGAGGGAATGTGGCTAGTTTCCAATTTTTGGGGGGAGGCCAGTGCAGATACAGCATGATGTGCAAAGACAGAGGAAGGGTGTGTGGCCAGCAGGAGGCAGGCCAGCTCAGAACTCCTGCCTGCAGCAAATGCTGAGTGACTTCTCTTCTCTCATGCCAGGATAGAAATTTTGACTGTAAGGCTCCGTGGCCTTCTCCTCTCCTCCTCTCAGTGAATCAATAGCAGGCAAGCAACATAGAAGGGTGTCAGCAGCTGCTGGAGGAGCATCAGGGAAAGTGAGTTTTCTGGCATGAAGCCTCAAGTAGTAGACTACTCTTCAGCACAGAGCCGGGTAAGAGCAAGGCTCATTGTATGCTTGGCAGCTCTTTCAACAGCAGTAGCAGAATCTGTGCAGTGCTTAAAAAGGCTCTGTTTGGACTGTGATGGAGAAGCTTTTCTAGGTGTGCACTGCTTGAGTATCCTGGCCTACAGTATATCCAGGCAATATAATGATTATAATAATCCTCAGGAGTCCTCCAAAGTAAAAATTGGCTTAAGTCAAAGTACATCCCAGTGGCTTGAGGATACAGGTCCAGTGTTTCGTGTTCTCTCTCTCTCTCTCTCTCACTCACACACACACGGCCCACTAAGCCAGTTAAGAGTACAGGATTCCACAGAACAAAGGAAGTGTTGTCTATGCATTTACAGGTCCAAAATGTATTTTGGGAGAAAGCCAGTTTGGCGGGGCCAGGGATGGTGCAGGGAGGCAGGATTAGGCTTAATCCATTCCATGAAGACCAGCTCTGCAGTTTGGATTTGAATCAGACTTCCATAAACTTCAGACCTGTTTGGCTCCAGGGTTTTGGTTTGGGCCCATATCTTGGGGCTAGTAGCAGGAGGCCAATGATGAGCAACATGGCTATCCATTGGCCAATATTAATAATCCTACTATTTGGAGAATTTGTGGTGGGGTTTTTTTGTTTTTTTAAACTTGACCATCTCAATTTTGGACTTCGAACAAGCTAATATCCTCTCTGTACTTTAGTGCTTTGCTATCCCTTGTACAACTTTTCTTTATAACTAGTTGCACACACATTCAAGAAGTGCCCATCTGCTTACAATGCAAGTTTATAAGAGGCTCTGGCTGAGATTTTTTAAAGCAGCTTAATAAGTCTCTTAGCAGGATTTGAAAATTCCACCAAACCTGCTTCTAGATCTGAAAAGACCAACTTTCAAGACTTGAGTACCTGATTAACAAGAAGAAACCCAATCATTCAATTTAAAAAACATATGTAAAAAAAGCCCCCCCATCTAAGTTTCTCCAAGTACAAATATTAGAGCACAAAGGTCCAGTATGAATAATTCCAGGAACTAAATGGCCTGTGGAATGATCCGACTTCTCGTCTTTTGATTGCCTTGACAAAATCCTTTATTCAGATTCTTTCCCCTGCACTGTTATTCCTCCTTAATCTATAATAATATGTGCAAGGCCCATTCCTATAAAGATGAACCTTGTTTGTCCTCATTCACATCCCATTGCAGGGGATTTGTTAGGCTTATGTTGGCACTGGTTTCTTTTTCAAAGCCTTCCAGGGTGGCACTTGTGCAAGCCTTTCATTTTCACTTTCCAAAGTTGTGCCTGTCATTAAAGTTTCTCAGATCTTTAATTTACTATAAGATCATGCCAAAATTGAGTTTTAAAATGTTTTTTTTTAATCTCATAAAAAACCCTCTAATTTTGGGGACAGTTCAATGGATAGACATCCCTCTCCTTGTAGTAGAGCCTACAAGCAACCAAACAGAGGGGTCTTCTTAAATCAGAAAGCCAATTTCTCCCTTCATTATAGTAGTTTTTTATGCTATCATATATTGTGCACATAAAAAGCAATCTTACAGTAGATTTCAGATAGAGGAGTGAGAAGCAAGCAATTAAGGAAAATACAGTTTCTTAGCAGACAGATTACTATGTTACTGACTGCAAGCAGGCATTCTTCCCAAACTACATTTAAAACAAAATCCACATGCTGTCTAAACACAAACACTCACTTCCCCCGTCCCTGGATTGGCTTTACTAACGAAGCCTAGAAGAAGCTATTTTCTCCAGACTTGGGTGCTCATAGGGTTCTTACCTAAGCACTATCCAGCCACAATCCTCTATAGGCAGGGAGCCCCTCCCACCACCTTTATACACAGGTAGGGTAGTTAGTCACCTGCCTCTGAGTCAGAAGAACCCACTTAACCCCTTCTCAGCAGAATAAGACCTGCAGCCTGGGAAAGATGGTTCAGAAAAACACTGCCATTCTGTTACACACAATCTAACTACACCTCTGCGTGCTGCTGCCTTTTCTCAAGTATTTCCCTTCCTGAGGTGGTAGGCTATCCTTTATATTTAAAGTAGGACTCCTTAGAAAACTGAAGCCTATCACATTTCCTTGCAGTCTCATATAAATTTGTTAGTCTCTAAGGTGCCACAAGTATTTCTCGTTCTTGTCACACACAGTAACGCTCTGGGGTTAGAAGGAAGTGCAGATGGGACGGATGGCTTTGGCAGGTATTCTGATTCCAGTCTCCATGCATAAGTCAGTATTTTTACCTTTATTATTGGTTTCCTGTATCCCCTACAATGTGCTTGAATATAAAAAGAGGCTTGGACCCTGCCTAAAGAGCTCATTTTAGGGACAGGAAAGGCCAGGTCCAGACAGAGAACTCTAATACAGTTTATGTTCTGTATCCATTGTATCATTGGTGACACTACAACAACACTCTAATCAACTAGTATTAATGGTATCAATAATATCACAAAGGTTATACCCCAACCATAATATAAAAATATAGTGTGGTACCACTTATATATTTTCTTTAAAAGGGCATAAAATTGACTTTTGTTGCAACAAAATAAAAACAATAAAAAGTAGTCATGTGACACACACACACCACAAGACAACATACATGACATACAGGACTAACTTGCAATTAAAAACAAATGGTGCCAGAATTCTATTTATAACTATATAAAATAAGACAAACAAAAATACAAAATAAACAAAAGGGTTAAACATTTAAATAAGCAAGTTATTACCTTGTGTGACAGAGCTCTGTCCTTGTCTCCGTGGGTCCCACATTTCCTGGCGGATTTCGCTAGCCTCAGAGGCTCACTGTGACCCTCCACGTAACCCTTCTCTCTCTAGAGACAAAGGTCACAGTCTACTGAGCCATTTTCATCATAAGCCAGCAAGGGAGGTGAGGAGAAGCTATCCTCCTTTGCACAGTCTCTGTTGTCTCCCAGTCTCAGTGATTAATCCGGGGGGGGGGGGGGGCGGCGACAAAGGGGGGAGCCCTGGCCCACCCTCTATTCCGGGCTCCAGCCCAGGGACCCTAATAGTATCAGCTATGGTAGCTGACCTTTTAGAAACATGACACACACAATTCCCTGAGCTACTTCCCCACAGCAGCCCCCACTTCCTCAAGCTCCACTTCACCCTTACCTCAGGGCCTCCTTCCTTGTGCCTGATACGGTGTGTACTGCTCAGTCTCTCCAACAGCACAACTTCCTCCCACAGCTTCTGACATCCGCACCCACCTAACTGGGAGGCTTTTAATTAGTTTCAGCCAGCCCCTGATTGGCTTCAGGTGTGCCAATCAACCTAGCATTCTCCCTGCCTTCTGGAAAGTTCTTAATTGGCCCCAGGTGTCTTAATTGATCTGGAGCAGCTGCCATTTCACTTATCCTGGTACCAGGGAGCTATATTAGCTCCAGGCTAAACAAATATCTCCCACTACTTTTCTATAGCCATCCGGCCTTGCCCCATCACACTTGTTATTTAAAACTTTTAATAAAAATTGATAAAATTAATATTATTTGCAAAATTTGTTGTATTAATTTAGTAACTTAAGGCATTTTCCATTATTTTATATTAACTTTATTTTAAAACTCTGCTATATGGAAATAAGGATAGCCCATGTTTCAAATATTAGTTAGTACTTAGGATTAGAAGCAGAGTCTGAGTTCCCATTGCATGGAAACCATATCGTCAAGGAAGTCAGGAGTAATTCCAGTTGTTGCATTCCTGAAGGGTTAAAATAATTAATTTACTGGATTTACTTAATGTAAAGTTTTGACCTTATTTTCTCTGTGTTTGTTTGTTGTTTTGTTCTGTTTTCAATTGCTTTATCTTTTGGAGGTTTCTGTAAAAACTATCACTTTTAACTTTTAAAACAGAGAGAGAGAGAGAGCGAGCGAGCGCAGAAGTGAGGTGAGGAGAGGAGAGGAGAGGAGGGGAGAGCAACCTAGGAAGGTAGTGAGACCTGAGCCAAGAAGGAATCTTAAAGTACAGGCAGCAGCAGCAAGTTTAGCAAACTGAGAAAGGATATAAAGAAAAACTTAACTAGTATGTAAAAATACTTGAGAAAGAAGGTTACATGTTTAGCTCTGAGCAATGAGTGTGGTTCAGTCAGTTAAAGCAGTTGGGAACCCCCACCCTGGGGTTTTATCCTGGCTCTGAGAGGAGAGTGGGGGTAGTTACATGCTCTTGTAAAGCCTGAATTTGTTCCCTCAGTGTATGTTGCTTCTGTGTGCATGCCAAATGGATAGCGGGAGTGCCCTTTTTTGCTGCAGTTAACTGTTTTTGGGCAATTCCATCAATTCTCAGTTTTAACCAGCTTCATTTCAGTTTTTTACTTTGAAATTCTTTTTTATTCACTCCCCTGTGATCGAGTCACAGCTCCTGTCTCCTAATGTGCTCTGTGAATTGTTCCATTTTTTTCCTTCATCTGATTTACCAATTCAGTGAAAAAATTGTTTGCTGCTCTTTCCTTCTGTTCACTTACTTCTCCTGTTCTGACAGGCACCAGTCTAGGTCTCAGTTTAAGTTTAACTGGAACCTGGCTTTTATTATAAGGTGGTGGTTGCAATGCAGTGGACCCCATTTCATCTTTTAATTTTACTTGGGCCACCTTTTTCCATTTCTGTCTCCGTTCTTCAGGCGCAGGGTAGCTACCTGAAGCCTGCTGTTGACCACAAATATTTATGACAGGGGACGGCACATCTCTTTTTTGTAGGTACTTACAGCTGTTTTCAATGTTTTAGTCTGTTCCTGTGCTTGCTGTCTGTGGACTGCTTGCCGCCCCGCAAGGAGAGTGAGAGCAGACCAGGGCTTTGTGGCGTCTTTTGACTCTTTTAACACTTTCTTTGTTTCTGTTACATGCCCCGCCAATTTTGTGGCATGTTGTCTTAACCATTAGTTAAGTTAAAGGGGGAGGGATAGCTCAGTGGCTTGAGCATTGGCCTGCTAAATCCAAGGTTGTGAGTTCAATCCTTGAGGGGGCCATTTAGGGGGTTCTGAGGCAAAATTGGGGATTGGTCCTGCTTTGAGCAGGGGCTTGGACTAGATGACCTCCGGAGGTCCCTTCCAACTCTGATATTCTATTCTATGAATCTATTTAACAGCCATGGTTATAGTTTGCAATATTTTACATTTCAAGGCTACAGTTTCTGCCCTAGCCTTACAAATTTCATTCCATGTTTCTTCCCCGCTATATTTTTGAAATTCATATGGACCTCTTTTGCTAGCAACCCAGCGGGTCCACAAGTTATCAAACTCTGTGAGGATTTGAAGGGCGGGGATAAGGGAGTTCCCTAGCTCGTGCTTTTCTGTCATGTTAGATCGCGATTCCTACAGCGGACAGCTTGCTTACTCACCAGATCAGCAGTCAGGGTCACCAATGTCATCAGATGTCAACGGTGTGGTGCTCTGCTCTGTTCAATGTTGATAGCAGTCGGCTGCATGTGTGTGTTCCCTCTGCGTGCTGCCCTGGCTCTGCGCAGAACACCGACGCAGCAGACCCCGAGAGAACCCCCAATGACCACAAACTCCGATAAGGTACGAAGGCAGCCAGCCAGGTTTATTGTCAGATGAAGCTCAGTAATAGTTTCCCGTAAACTCTACAGGACATACTACGAATATGTGCCCCCTGACAATGGACTGTCTCAGTCAGTGGCGGGACTCTCCACAGCCCCCTAGGCCAAGCAAAGACAACTCCTCAGGGGGACACTTTTATACACAGATACAAACAGGTTACACATCACACCCAATGTATTGAGGTACAACCCCTCTACGTGTTAGGGTGCCGCCTCTCACCTTGTACATGTTGGTTCGAACAAAACAACTCTATCATATTACCCTCCTGCCCGTCTTTAGGATGGGTCAGCCTTTTCCTTGTTATCTCTGTGGAATGTGCTCATGCTGGAGTGTTCTGATACTGTCCTGGCATGTATTTACATCACTTGTACGCAGTACCTTTTAGGTATGTGTGTTTTTGCAGCTTCAGCCCTCTTCTTGCCAGATTCTGTGAGCAGGGCCTGCCTCTTGCGCACAGCTTAACTTTGCTTTATGTTAGCAAAGTCTTGACCATTATTTTAGTTCAGGTCTTAAGTTTCATACCAGGCCTCTGATACAAGGACTTATGTTTCAGGCCCCCATCTTACTACAACTGGATTCATAAAATATTTTTTTAGAACTTGTTCTGTTGGCTTGGTTTTGTCTCTTTTTCTTCCTAGGATGAATAGTTCCCTCACTGTGTTTTCTCTCATTTAAAATCTTTGTTTCTGCTTGTTTCAGTCTAACTCCATCCTTCGGTTCTCTTACAGCTTTTCCCTCCTGGGGGAATGTGTTGTCTTTTGAGTTCACTTTTGTTCCCCTTTCACTGGGCTCAATGCGGCTCACTAGGGGTTTGACTAAGTAAAGACCTCCAGAATGTAGCCTACCTTTATTATAGCTCTTTATCTAGTGCCCTGTATATTTTTTATTCCTTTACCTTGAGGTTTAAGCCCGCACCATCCATCTTTCCCCACTGCATCCCCCATTCCTTCCAACACTGCCCTCTCCACAATCGTCTGGATCTCTCCAATATTTTACCTCCACGAAGGGAAGAGAGGGGCTGAAGACGATGCAGCCGGTGGTTGTAAAGTTGTTGGGCCAGCAGCTATGAATCCTTTTACTTCCCTTCCCTTGCTGTCTGCTCAGCACCCCTCCCATCAGAGCAGATTCCCTTCCTGTACCCACCAAGGGAATCACAGGGTAGGAAAGAGAGCATTCTAATCCAGGGATACCATAAATCATGGGAAACCTGAGAATTCTCATTGTGGTTCTTATCCAGAGTAAAGTTGGGGTCAACTTCGGCTTTAGCGAACACTCCCTCATTTGGCTCAGAGTGTTCAGACTGCAATCACGATCACTTAACTTTCTTTTTTTCCCCCAAATATCATGGCCTGCAAGTGAAATGCAAAATTGTCAGTACTAAGCCTGAAGCCCTCTGTGTATCCATGAAACAGGTACAACCATCAACACCAGCAAGTTTCCCTAAAGACAGTATGGTGATACAGAAGCCCAATGGTGGTTCTGTGCCAACGACTCTTGTCATGCCTGACCTACTACACCTCACATACTGTTGTCATAATCTGTATCTAAAAAGGTGTTATGTAGGGTATCAGATACAAACAGGTAACACCCTGGTCCAAACAATCATTGCATGATGTATGTAGGTGTGTGTCCAAGGAGTTACGGGCTAGAAGTATGTAGTTAAAATGTGTTTGGGAAGAAATGTATAAGCCCAGTCTGCCCTAGACAAAGGAATGTATATGTGCTTGTCTGATCTGCTGGTCATCAGGCAGAGACAAAGAAGGCAAATTTACATGCAAGATGAACAAAGCCATCAGGACAGCAAGTGGGAAAAGATGACCACAATCTCCACAGGATGTGGAGACTGCCCCCTCTGCCCCCAACCCCTGCCAAGCCTTCTTGCCTCTTGAAGCACAGTCAGTAAAATTTGGGAAGAAATAAGGAGAGAGAAAAAAGCCATTTTGGGATCCTTTTACCTGAAGAGACAAAGAAACTGAGTACTTTGGACTCCATACAGGATCCTGGCCAGAAAGGCTGCTCAGCCATTGCTGAAAAAGAGAGTCATTGAGAAACACAACTTTTCAGAATGACAGATTCCAGTTTGTTAAATCAGGTTTTAATCTTAGGAGCATATTTTTGCTTTTGTCTGTGTGTAACCCTTTCTATCTTTAATCCCTTTACTTGATATCACTTAAATCCATGCCTTTTTGATTAATAAACATCCTTTATTTTTAATATAAACTAACACAGTGCTGTGATTGAAATAAGAGTGTTTGTTCAACCACAGTTTAGTTAACGAGCTGCTGTTTACTGTCTCTTTAAAGGGGCAACAAACTTCTGTGAGTGTTCCAGGACACAGGGCTGGACACTACAGGGCTGATGGTGTTGGGGAAATTCGGGGCTGGGGGATATTGGAGGTCACTCTGCTGAAAGTCACTGGGCAGTGAAAGCCATGGTATGACCCATATGCTTGTCTGCTGGCTGTTGGTGTCAGAGCTGAGAGTCACAGCAGCATAGCATTTAAGGCACCCAGAGCTTCAGGGCACGTAGTGATGCAACCCGTCCTGCGCTGACTGAAGCCCAAAGCATCACAATTACCTCCCATCACAGTGCCACAGTCCTAACTTACAAAACCATCTGCTGTGGTAGCAGGGTAATTGTGACACTGAGCCTCCCGTCTTCACACCCTATGCACTATTGCTATAATCTTTGTACAAACTAAGCCTTGTGAATAGGGTGACCGGATAGCAAGTGTGAAAAATCGGGACAGGGTGGGAGGTAATAGGAGCCCATATGAAAAAAAAGCCCCAAATATCGACACTGTCCCTATAAAGTCGGGACAACTGGTCATCCTACTTGTGAGGTATTATTTAAAAACTAATAGCTCACTGAGCATTAATATTCTTCAATGATGTGTGTACACAATGGGTATTAAGAGTTATGGACATATGCTGGAATTATAACTAAAGTGTGTTGAAACCAGGTGTGCCAGGTCTGCCCTAGACAATGGAATGTGTTTTCCCCAACTGGGAATTACCTGCAAAGTACTTTGAAAGGTAGAGAATGTATTTACAAAGCACATAAACCCATCAAGCTAGCAAAGGGTGGAGGCAAATCTCATGCTGACAAATAGAGAAGATGACAGCATGGCATCCACACCCAGCAGGAGAGAGAAGCTTGGTCTGGGTTTTACTTTCCAAAGACTACACTGCAAAGGTTTACAGGTCTATAAAGACCGGGGGTTGATTCTCAAGTGATAAGCAATTGAAGCCACTGATCGTATAAAATTTACTGTATAATAAGTGTATAGAGTGCAGTCTTTTCTGAAACCTAATGATGCTAGTAATTAATATAATTATGAATTGTATGCGTTAACACTACATAAGGAATTATGGCTACTCATTAATATTAGGCTGTACAGTCTATGGCCAAACAGGGAAAAACAGGTTCCCTCTCAGTCAAGAGAGAAGGCAGCGATACTTGTCTCTTATGTAAATTAAGCATGGTTGAATCAAAACCATGGAAGCCCTATTTACATACAAGGGGACAGGAAGCCCACAAGAAGGGAAGAACAGCATGAGGTCTTGCTGCTTCTTGAAACAAAGTCATTAAACTACAGAAGCCATAGCCAAGAAGAGACGCCATCTTCAGTATCCATCACTAGACAGACACAAGAGAACAGAGCTTTTGCAAGTGGAGAAAGATGGATTCTTCAACCGGGGCGGGAGAGGGGATTGAAGTCTCTGCGACCTGAATATAGGTGAGAAATCTGCTTAGGCAGAGATCTTTCACCAAGGAAGACAAGGGAGACCAGCTTCTTGTGCTTTTGTGGAAGCACGTGAGAGAAACCATCTCAAACAACGCCTTTACCTTGCTAGATTAAGTTTTAGATGCACGTTTTCACATTTATTTCCTAGTAACTTTTTCCAACATTATTCCCTTTACTTGGCTTCACTTCACTTATGGCCTATTGTTAATTAATTTGGTTTTTTTTTAACTATAAACCAACTCAGTGCAGTGTTAAAATGAAAGCATCTATTAACCTCCTCCTTTCCCCCCATTCAGTTAATAAGCTGGAGTGTTTGGGGCTTTTCAAGAAGAAACCAAGTCAAGGCATGAGGGGTGCATGGGGGTCGATCACATGCACCCCCTCACCCCCAGATTTCTGCCAGGGTTTGCCAGCCTGCTCAGTCACCTGGTGCAGCTGGAACACCTTCCTGCATGGCAGCTACGGGAACTGGCAAGCTGCGCCCCGCAGGGAGAAGCAGGAGGAACAGCTGAGAGCCGCAGGGAGGGGCCGCTGCTTTTTGAGAGGGGAGACTGAGGGGAAGGGGGCCCTGCCTGTGTGGGGGGGGACGTGACTTCAGCTGTTCCAGGGGCAGCTGAACCTTTAAATTGTGCCCCTGCACTATTAGCAGGTAGGGGCCATCTCTGAGAGCAAATGAACCTTATTATTTCTCTGAACTGTCAAAGAGATGGCTGGACATTACAGAGCACAGGATTTGGGGAAAATTCAGCATGGGGAGTGTGCTGCAGTCACCATTCTGGTTGTAACCAAGGCTGGTGGAAGCCAGAGTGGGGCTGTAAGACAGGCTGCTGGAGTCAGAGGTGCTGAACCAGACGCATAGGGTGTGACCTGCATGCCTGAAGGCTGGTTGTGAGCAGCCCAGGTTGGAAGCTACAACAGTAAAGCATTGTGAGGAACGCAAGGTTACAGAGCAGGCAGTGACAAACCCCTCACTGCTCTGGATTTCACACCACCACCGACCCCAAACTGAACTCTGACAGTAGTTCAGTCCCCATGCTCATTGCAGGGTTGGTTTCTCTGCTAAAACTGGCAAAGAGGAGAGCAACTCTCATGGAAATGTTTGTGATCTGGGCACTGTATGCTAAAATCTGCATTGAAACCACCAATTGATTTTATAGGCTGTAGAAAGGCCATCAGATGGTATTGATTTGGTGATAGTGCAGGCCTGGGCTGTGTTCACAGCAGCAACTTAGCTGAGGAGGCTCATCTTTTGAAAGTGTTGTGCAGGCTCCCTTTGAAGCTAAGGACTGAGAGGTCAGACAGACCGATCGCATTTAGGGCCCTGGATGAAGGACACCACATGTGTAGGACCCATGGATCTTGAAAGGTGCGTTGTGGGGTCACTGTAGCAGTGGAGATATGTCTGTAGATTTTGCATCTGTTGTTCTGGCAGGGTCTGGTGCTGCTTTGAGTTGGTGTGTCCTGGTCTGTGGGGAAACCTGTGAGGAAGAGCTCTGTGTAAGCTTGAAAGCTTTTCTCTCACCAACAGAATTTGGTCCAACAAAAGTTATTACCTCGCCAGCTTTGTGTCTCTAAGATGCTGCAGCCTCATTTTCAAAAAGCGAGCTATTGGCAAAAGATTCTCCTGAACCGAGACCAAGAGCAACAGTTAGGTGCCAGGTGTCAATTCTAGCAATTCTGACTCGATGGGAAATTTCTTCCAGTCCTTGCCAGGAATAGCCTAATTTACTTTCTAAAACAAGCAAGTGGCCACGAATTGAAATCACTGAATTCATCCAATACTGGTGTTTATTTTCTATTGAACATTAAGTGATTTGTTAATAAACGATGCTTTTCATCAAAACAGAAGCCTCCATCCTACCAGAAGATCGATGGTGATAGACCCTTGTACCCATGGATTTCTAGTGTCAAGAGGGCACAGAGACTTCCACTATTTTAAAATTTCCAGTGTATAAAACAGCTACTTGAACTATTTTCCTTTTTAATGCAGCAGGTAAGGACTGAACCTCCTCATACGTTCTAGGAGAATTTCTGGAGCACTATCAAACTGTTAGCCATTGAATTGGAATGGGGGTTTCCTTTATTTAGCAACTAATTTATCATCTGTAAATGATGTTCCGTTATGTAAGCGGGGGAATAGTCCCGCTCTTGTGGGGAACTTTCCTGACTTCTGCACTACCCCGGTGAAGTGGGCTAGCGAAAGGATCCGAGTCCTCGCTTCCACTTCCTTTACCCAGTGGCCTTCCTGCCCTTGAGGACTCCCCTTCCACTCTCCTGTCTGGCAGAGTCCTCGTAACCCCAACAAGGCTGGGCCCAGGATTCCTGGGGGGCTCGGCCCCCAACCCTGCTGTGGTCACCTAGGACAGGGGCTAGGGTGTCCCCACTCCGGAGTACTCTCTCTTCACTGGGCACTTCTCTGACCCACTGACCATTACATACAAGTTAAAGCAAATGCAAGTTATTTAATCAACAATTAATTTTAAAAAGAATAAGGGAAAATGGGAAAGGTTAACGGAAACACATCAACCCGCTCTGTGGCAGGGAACATCACAAACAGTGTCTCTGGAAGGTCCGGGCAGTTCACAGTCTCCTCCTTGTAAGTCCCAGGCCTTCTTCTCAGGCCCTGGCTGTGCTGGAGGGATGCTGTGGGTTGGACACTTGCTCTGGTGGTGGCCACACGCCCTCAGGCTCTAAGTGGTAGGACCCTTCTTCCCAGTGTCGACACCGCCCTGTCGGGGTTATGATCCAAGCCTGGCCTGCAGAGCCCCTTGGCTGAGGTGTCTCTGTGCTGGGCCTGCTGCCCAGGGTCCCCCTCGCTCTCCCCAGCTACTCACCGCACCCAGCCCCGGACTGCTCCAGCCCCAGCTGCACCACTCTGTCTCTGCACTGCTGCTGCTCTGCCTCCAGCTCCCTGGGCTGCTTCTCTAACCCCTCTGGCTCTAGTTGCTGCAGCTCTGCTCCCAGGACAGGTCTGCTCTGCAGGCTGCTTCTTTGACTCTGCTCCCAGCACTGACCTGCTTCCTGGGCTGCTTTTCTGGCCCCTCTGGCTCTGGTTGCTGCAGCTCTGCTCCCAAGGCAAGTCTGCTCTCTCTGGGCTGTGCCTCTGGCTTTGAGGCTGCAGTTCTGCTCCCAGGACAGGGTCTGTTCTCTCTGGGCTGCTTTTCTGGTCCCTCTGGATCTGGCACAGCTCCACTCCCCAGCTCAGCTTGGGCCCCTGCTTTCTCCTTAGCTCGGCCCCACTCTGTCTGACTCAAGCAAATCCAGCTCACACGGAGGACGGGACTTCCCTGGCCTCCTGACTCCCTGATTAGCCTGCCTGCCCTGTCATTCAGGCTGACCTGGAGCATTGGCCTCTCCCCATTGTTCCTGGGGTCTGTCAGTCTCAGGGTCCTGATTCCCCATCGACCCTTCCCCCTTTTTAGTACTGGGAGCTAGCAACTAAAACACCCCCACTGAATGTTAGTAAGGGGGCAACAGTCCCCTTACAGTAAGAAGAAACTTGACCTAAACACACACGATGTGCCAACTTCACACATTCGTCGTTAGGTATGAAAATCAGTTCTTGTTCGTTTTTCCCTATAAATGGGAAAAGGTTTTATTTCATCCACTTAGGGATTCCTCTGTATGGGGGAGGTGGAGCTGCTCCCTAGTAGTGTAGGAGTGTTGACCTGGTTATTGGGGTACTTACTGTATGAATGTTGGTTTAGTTTAATAGCAGGCCGTTGGAAAAACAGGCAGGAAGCAGAACAATGGCTCAAAAGCCACCATCTACCAACACTTACAGGACAATACGAGACTCAGACTGACATCCAGACCCCAGAGGCTAAGGGTGACTGGGAAGATGAGGCCTGCGTAGGGTCCCTACCAAAGGATGGCAGGACTCTAAGTAAAATACACATGCAGATAGACCTTTTGTTGTTTTAAAATCCTCTCTGATGTCATGCTGTCTTCATACTGTAGTACTTTGGTTTAAGAAAGCTGCCTGGTCACAAGCTCCGGAAGGGAAGACCCATAGGTACTGACCCCAGTCCGACCTATTGGGGTAAACACAGTCAATACACAGGGTGCTGTAGCCCAGGGTACATTTTAAGAGTGGTAGAATCACGTGATTCCACTCCAGGAGAGGTAAAGGTGTGTGGCCTGAGACCAAAGGGTTGCACTCAGAGACCGGATGAGTCAGAGGTGCAGCTAACCGTGCAACTGTGACAGTCTGTTCTAGTTCCACTTCAGTGTGAAAACAGACGGACCTCAACAAAAGAATGACTTTCAATCACGTCTGAAAACTTTATTTAAAAAGGGCTTGATAATACATTTAATAGGGTTTTGATTGATCATATCACAATTCTGTAAATGCTACTTTGGTTTTGATGTAAATATTTAGAGGCTTAACATGAAGTACTTAAAATGCTTTGCATTCTGGCCTTCCCCTCTTCAGAGGGCTAGATGGACAATTCCTGATATAGTGATTCTCATCTTTTAAAATTTGAGTCTCACTTTTAAAAGTTGTTGTAAATAACGGATTATTGTGGTACCTGGACATAATTTTGCAACATCAATATTACATAAAAAGAAAAGGAGTACTTGTGGCACCTTAGAGACTAACAAATTTATTTGCGCATAAGCGGATACAGACTAACACGGCTGCTTTTTCTTTTTGCGGATACAGACTAACACGGCTGCTGCTCTGAAACCAATATTACACTGTAAACCAAAAATATTAACTTAACAGAAACTTTGTTCAAATGAGCATTTAGGTCCTGATTCAGCCAAGCATCTGAGCATGTGGTTACATTAAATCACATGCTTAAGTGCTTTGCTGAATCAAGACTATAATATCTATGCATTCTTACTGCATTGAAGGATATGTTTATTAAAATCCCTGCTCTCAACTTACCAATGACCTATGGTTGAGATTCCTTTAAAATGCAGTTATACCCTGAACGTGACTATATAAAAATTGCACCTTCTTATTCAGACCTGCTCCCTGTGTGAATTCAGGGTCATAGGTGCTGGCTTTAGTGACAAAAGATTCAAGGATTTACTCCTCTTAGGTGCATTGGCTGTGAAGAACTCCGAGAAAGAGAGGTGTATTCTAATTTAACTCATGCATTATCTACAGGAACTGTTAACTAAACCTTTGCAGAGCCAAGTTCTACTATATTACTTGATTATACCTGTGCAACCCCACTTCTGTGGGGCTGCACAGATGTGAGGTCAGAATTTAGCCTGGAGAATCTTTACTACTAATGATGCTTACGAAGGAGAAAAAAGGTTGACTTTCAGATTTCAGATGGGACTCATACATTAAAAAATGAATAGGTTTTGTTCTTGTAAATCAAGCAAATTTTTGAGTCATTTTTCAAAGGAGAACTGAACTCTAAGTCCCAAAGATCAATTTGTCCAGTGGAAGGAGAGTGGGAGTTCACCTACCACCCTGCTTCTCTTAAGCTCTCTTGCTGATTCTCCCTCTCCCCAATTTTACCTTAAAAGCATTTGACCATCCTCAGCACATCATTTCAGATCTCCATAACCTTCCATCTGAAAGCTGAACTTGTTTTCCATAGCGGTCCATGTGAATGATATTTGGATTGTGAAACAGTCACTCTGCTTCACCTTGTCTTTCCTCAAGGTCTAGGAAGTCAAAAATCATGTGTGTCACTGAGAGATGGACCAACCTACAAAATTTGAATCCTGCTTTTTGAACACCTCCAAAAGTCAGATGTGGAGTTTGGGTTTAGAAAGACCGAAGTGGATGCAAAATTCTGATCCAGATCCTGAGTATCAAAGCTTGGAGGTGTTTGTATCCAGGTTATTTGTTCTGGACATCTCTAGTTGCACTGCATTCACTGCAAAATTAAGAGTGCCTCTTGGTCTCTCAGCAGGCCAAAAGGATCAGAAATGGGATAGTGGCTTTCATTGGAGAAGCCACTATGTGTCTTCTCCAATAAGATGTGGTCCTCAATAAGTCTTGACTTCCTGTCTGACTACTTCCAGCAGTACCTGAAGTTTGAGTGTAAGATAATCTGCCACAAGAAAAAAAGGAGAGAGGAATGCTTAATTTGTTTTTTGAACTATGTAAAACTGGTGTTTGGATGGAGTATTTTGTGTGGAGAAACAATTTATTTCAGTACAACTGAAACTATGTCCAATACAGTCCATTCTTTAGCAAAAGGTATCTCTGCTACCTTTTCCTCTGTATCTTCTTAGACATTTTCAATGGTTGTTGACAGTACAGAACCCAGGGACAATTTACTAATGCACCAAGTCTAAAGAAGTCAGGGTGCAGGATAAAACACTGATATGATCAATGCTTTATCTGAGAGACAAACATTGTATTTAAGGTGGCAGAGCTACTCCTGAAACTTTGTGCTTGATACCACATGGGGAAGCCTCTCAAAATATATCTTACTTGTATTCCAGATCCCTTGTCCATACATACTTCCTAAGACTTTTCTAAAGACCAGATAAAAACTTGGTGTTCCAGGACCAACATGTATATTTTGCCTGTTTACAAGTATATACTGGGAACAAGAGAAAACATACACAGTATTTCCCTTCTCTTCCTATCAACGCTTTCCCCAGACTTTCAGCAGAAATAGGTATGTACAGCATCATAATTAGGAGTCTACCAAATTCGCGAGTGTGAAAATCATGTCACGGACCGTGAAATCTCATCTCTCCTATGAAATCTGGTCTCTGACTACCCAGCTATGAAGGCAGAGCAGAGAACTGTGGCTGCTGCCCTGGTGCCCAGCTCTGAAGGCAGTGCCACCTGTCAGTCACAGCGGAGAAGTGAGGGTGGCAATACCGTGACCCCCTAATAGGCCCTTTTGGGTCCAGGCCCCTAGTTTGAGAAACACTGCAGAGAAATCACATATTTTTCATGGGCTGGTCATGGCATAAACAACAAATTTCATGGATGTGTAACACATCCAAGAAATTTGCTATTTATGCCATGGCCAACCCATGAAAATGGTGTGATTTCTCTGCGATTTAAGTAGACCCCTAATCACAATACATTTTTATTAGAGATGGGGCCAAATTGCAACCCTAGAACAAAACCCCTGAACTTTGGTGACATTCAGATCCAGAGCCAATCACTGCAGCTTGGGTCATCCTCTAATTTTAATTTCTATAGTTCCTTGTATTAAACCCAGACTTAGTACATACAGCCTCTCGTAGGTGGTGATTAACGAATCCTGAGTAGAATCTAATACTACATTATGTTTAAGGTTATCCCTTTGATCAGATTTATACTCACGGAATGTGGTACGGCAACAGTCGGGTATTGGCCTGGTGATCACCAAGAAGTAGACTGGAAAACCACTTAAAACCATGGCACAGCCAGTGCTGACATACACTGGGTCTGAGTAGAAAGACATTCCCACTGCAAAGAGGCAGACGATGGTGTAGCAGACAGGAATGAAGAGGGGAACCTGGAGAAAAGAGCACAGACCTATCTAATCATATCTGACTATTTGTAATCTGTCTTAATTTGTCCAAACACATTATGTGTTAGCTTGTACCCAAATATTTATCAATAGCTAGACTCCTGTGTCCAGAAGACAAGAAACCTGGCCAGTCCAATCTTTCTGTACAGTCTGTCTCCAAACAAGTGGGATTCATGATCTCTGATATAGTCAAATTTGCGATCTACTACATTACAGGTTTCAGAGTAACAGCCGTGTTAGTCTGTATTCGCAAAAAGAAAAGGAGTACTTGTGGCACCTTAGAGACTAACCAATTTATTTGAGCATGAGCTTTCGTGAGCTACAGCTCACTTCATCAGATGCATACCGTGGAAACTGCAGCAGACTTTATATATACACAGAGAATATGAAACAATACCTCCTCCCACCCCACTGTCCTGCTGGTAATAGCTTATCTAAAGTAATCATCAGGTTAGGCCATTTCCAGCACAAATCCAGGTTTTCTCACCCTCCACCCCCCCACACAAATTCACTCTCCTGCTGGTGATAGCCCATCCAAAGTGACAACTCTTTACACAATGTGCATGATAATCAAGTTAGGCCATTTCCTGCACAAATCCAGGTTCTCTCACTCCCTCACCCCCTCCAAAAACAGTGAGTTTGTGTGTGTATGGGGGTGGGTTTTTGGAGGGGGGTGAGGGAGTGAGAGAACCTGGATTTGTGCAGGAAATGGCCTAACTTGATTATCATGCACATTGTGTAAAGAGTTGTCACTTTGGATGGGCTATCACCAGCAGGAGAGTGAATTTGTGTGGGGTGGTGGAGGGTGAGAAAACCTGGATTTGTGCTGGAAATGGCCTAACCTGATGATTACTTTAGATAAGCTATTACCAGCAGGACAGTGGGGTGGGAGGAGGTATTGTTTCATATTCTCTGTGTATATATAAAGTCTGCTGCAGTTTCCACGGTATGCATCTGATGAAGTGAGGTGTAGCTCACGAAAGATCATGCTCAAATAAATTGGTTAGTCTCTAAGGTGCCACAAGTACTCCTTTTCTTTTTACTACATTACAGTAACACCACCAGCGCATACTCTCACCTCTCTTGATGAGGTATAGAAGCAGACATTAGAGACCATCTCAGGAGTCACCATATATAAAATTTAACACCTTATCCAGCCAGGAATTTAGCAGGAGGCAGAAACCTACCATGCCCCAGCTGCTTTCTGAGTTTATTACGGACTGGTCTTAGCTCTCATCTGTTGATGTTGCTGGTGGAAAATCATGAGCATGTGCTACCATGAGTAGCACGTGCCCTTTCAAATAAATGATTTTCAATGTGCTTATGTAGTCATGCAATTCATTTTGAGCAGTCTCTAGTTTGCCTCCGGGAAGGCCAAATAAGCTTGAGAGACTGCTTCATGCTAGCAGCACCATACCTCAATGTATAGTTTAGAGTAGCTACCACTGTAACTTAAAAAGCTCTCTGGGAAGCCAAATGACCTGGGCTGTTTAAAGTTCAGGATAAATTAGCAGACCCTAATAGAACTGCAAAGAGATTTTTTTGGACCGTGGATCCAATCTCACCCAGTTTCCATACAATCCAATGGAAAAAAAGTTTGATCCTAATCTCAGATTTCTCCAGACAGTTCAGCTAAAATAAAAATCTCCCTTCAAGCTCTTTTAGACTCTAGTCTTTCATAATCAGAGGTGATCTGCTGTTCATGCCATGACTGCTATAAACTAACAAACAACTCACAGGCTAGTTTGGTTCTCTTTCCTAGTCTGTGTTCCTCAGGGTATGTCTACACTACGGAATAAGGTCGAATTTATAGAAGTGGTTTTTTTAGAAATCGGTTTTATATATTCAAGTGTGTGCGTCCCCACAGAAAATGCTCTAAGTGCATTAAGTGCATTAACTCGGCGGAGTGCTTCCACAGTACCGAGGCTAGAGTCGACTTCCGGAGCATTGCACTGTGGGTAGCTATCCCACAGTTCCCGCAGTCTCCGCTGCCCATTGGAATTCTGGGTTGAGATCCCAATGCCTGATGGGGCTAAAACATTGTCGCGGGTGGTTCTGGGTACATATCGTCAGGCCCCCCTTCCCTCCCTCCCTCCGTGAAAGCAAGGGCAGACAATCGTTTCGCGCCTATTTTCCTGAGTTACCTGTGCAGACGCCATACCACGACAAGCATGGAGCCCGCTCAGGTAACCGTCACCCTATGTCTCCTGGGTGCTGGCAGACGTGGTACGGCATTGCTACACAGTAGCAGCAACCCCTTGCCTTGTGGCAGCAGACGGTACAGTACGACTGGTAGGCGTCATCGTCATGTCCGAGGTGCTCCTGGCCACGTCGGCTGGGAGCGCCTGGACAGACATGGGCGCAGGGACTAAATTTGGAGTGACTTGACCAGGTCATTCTCTTTAGTCCTGCAGTCTGTCCTATTGAACCGTCTTATGGTGAGCGGGCAGGCGATACGGATTGCTAGCAGTTGTACTGTACCATCTTCTGCCGGGCAGGCAAGAGATGAGGATTGCTAGCAGTCGTATTGTACCATCTTCTGCCAGGCAGGCAAGAGATGAGGATGGCTAGCAGTCGTACTGTACCATCTTCTGCCGAGCAGCATGAGATGTGGATGGCATGCAGTCCTTCTGCACCGTCTGTTGCCAGCCAAAGATGTAAAAGATAGATGGAGTGGATCAAAACAAGAAATAGACCAGATTTGTTTTATACTCATTTGCCTCCTCCCCTGTTTAGGGGACTCATTCCTCTAGGTCACACTGCAGTCACTCACAGAGAAGGTGCAGCGAGGTAAATCTAGCCATGTATCAATCAGAGGCCAGGCTAACCTCCTTGTTCCAATAAGAACAATAACTTAGGTGCACCATTTCTTATTGGAACCCTCCATGAAATCCTGCCTGAAATACTCCTTGATGTAAAGACACCCCCTTTGTTGATTTTAGCTCCCTGAAGCCAACCCTGTAAGCCGTGTCGTCAGTCGCCCCTCCCTCCGTCAGAGCAACGGCAGACAATCATTCCGCGCCTTTTTTCTGTGCGGACGCCATACCAAGGCAAGCATAGAGGCCGCTCAGCTCACTTTGGCAATTAGGAGCACATTAAACACCACACGCATTATCCAGCAGTATATGCAGCACCAGAACCTGGCAAAGCGATACCGGGCGAGGAGGCGACGTCAGCGCGGTCACGTGAGTGATCAGGACAAGGATACAGATTTCTCTGAAAGCATGGGCCCTGCCAATGCATGCATCATGGTGCTAATGGGGCAGGTTCATGCTGTGGAACGCCGATTCTGGGCTCGGGAAACAAGCACAGACTGGTGGGACCGCATAGTGTTGCAGGTCTGGGACAATTCCCAGTGGCTGCGAAACTTTTGCATGCGTAAGGGCACTTTCATGGAACTTTGTGACTTGCTTTCTCCTGCCCTGAGGTGCATGAATACCAAGATGAGAGCAGCCCTCACAGTTGAAAAGCGAGTGGCGATAGCCCTGTGGAAGCTTGCAACGCCAGACAGCTACCGGTCAGTTGGGAATCAATTTGGAGTGGGCAAATCTAATGTTGGGGCTGCTGTGATGCAAGTAGCCCACGCAATCAAAGATCTGCTGATATCAAGGGTAGTGACCCTGGGAAATGTGCAGGTCATAGTGGATGGCTTTGCTGCAATGGGATTCCCTAACTGTGGTGGGGCCATAGACGGAACCCATATCCCTATCTTGGCACCGGAGCACCAAGCCGCCGAGTACATAAACCGCAAGGGGTACTTTTCGATAGTGCTGCAAGCTCTGGTGGATCACAAGGGATGTTTCACCAACATCAACGTGGGATGGCCGGGAAAGGTACATGACGCTCGCATCTTCAGGAACTCTGGTCTGTTTCAAAAGCTGCAGGAAGGGACTTTATTCCCAGACCAGAAAATAACTGTTGGGGATGTTGAAATGCCTATATGTATCCTTGGGGACCCAGCCTACCCCTTAATGCCATGGCTCATGAAGCCATACACAGGCAGCCTGGACAGTAGTCAGGAGCTGTTCAACTACAGGCTGAGCAAGTGCAAAACGGTGGTAGAGTGTGCATTTGGATGTTTAAAGGCGCGCTGGCGCAGTTTACTGACTCGGTGAGACCTCAGCGAAACCAATATTCCCACTGTTATTACTGCTTGCTGTGTGCTCCACAATATCTGTGAGAGTAAGGGGGAGACGTTTATGGCGGGGTGGGAGGTTGAGGCAAATCGCCTGGCTGCTGGTTACGCGCAGCCAGACACCAGGGTGGTTAGAAGAGCACAGGAGGGCGCGGTATGCATCAGAGAAGCTTTGAAAACCAGTTTCATAACTGGCCAGGCTACGGTGTGAAAGTTCTGTTTGTTTCTCCTTGATGAAACCCCCCGCCCCTTGGTTCACTCTACTTCCCTGTAAGCTAACCACCCGCCCCTCCTCCCTTCAATCACCGCTTGCAGAGGCAATAAAGTCATTGTTGCTTCACATTCATGCATTCTTTATTCATTCATCACACAAATAGGGGGTTGACTACCAACGTAGCCCAGGAGGGGTGGTGGAGGAGGGAAGGAAAATGCCACACAGCATTTTAAGCACAGCACTTTAAAAGTTTACAACTTTAAAATTTATTGAATGACAGCCTTCTTTTTTTGGGGCAATCCTCTGTGGTGGAGTGGCTGGTTGGCCGGAGGCCCCCCCACCGTGTTCTTGGGCGTCTGGGTGTGGAGGCTATGGAACTTGGGGAGGAGGGCGGTTGGTTACACAGGGGCTGTAGTGGCAGTCTGTGCTCCAGCTGCCTTTGCTGCAGCTCAACCATACACTGGAGCATACTGGTTTGGTCCGCCAGCAGCCTCAGCATTGAATCCTGCCTCCTCTCATCATGCTGCCGCCACATTTGAGCTTCAGCCCTGTCTTCAGCCCACCACTTATTCTCTTCAGCTCACCACCTCTCCTCCCAGTCATTTTGTGCTTTCCTGCACTCTGACATTATTTGCCTCCACGCATTCGTCTGTGCTCTGTCAGTATGGGAGGACAGCATGAGCTCGGAGAACATTTCATTGCGAGTGCATTTTTTTTTTCTTTCTAAGCTTCACTAGCCTCTGGGAAGGAGAAGATCCTGTGATCATTGAAACACATGCAGCTGGTGGAGGAAAAAAAAGGGACAGTGGTATTTAAAAAGACACATTTTATAAAACAGTGGCTACACTGTTTCAGGGTAAACCTTGCTGTTAACATTACATACATAGCACATGTGCTTTCGTTACAAGGTCGCATTTTGCCTCCCCCCACTGCATGGCTACCCCCTCAACCTTCCCCCCCCCCCGTGGCTAACAGCGGGGAACATTTCTGTTTAGCCACAGGCAAACAGCCCAGCAGGAACGGGCTCCTCTGAGTGTCCCCTGAGGAAAAGCACTCTATTTCGACCAGGTGACCATGAATTATATCTCACTCTCCTGAGGATAACACAGAGAGATAAAGAACGGATGTTGTTTGAATGCCAGCAAACATACACTGCAATGCTTTGTTGTACAATGATTCCCGAGTACGTGTTACTGGCCTGGAGTGGTAAAGTGTCCTACCATGAAGGACGCAATAAGGCTGCCCTCGCCAGAAACCTTTTGCAAAGGCTTTGGGAGTACATCCAGGAGAACCGCGAATGCCAGGGCAAAGTAATCCTTTCACATGCTTGCTTTTAAACCATGTATAGTATTTTAAAAGGTACACTCACCAGAGGTCCCTTCTCCACCTGCTGGGTCCAGGAGGCAGCCTTGGGTGGGTTCGGGGGGTACTGGCTCCAGGTCCAGGGTGAGAAACAGTTCCTGGCTGTCTGGAAAACCGGTTTCTCCGCTTGCTTGCTGCGAGCTATCTACAACCTCATCATCATCATCATCATCTTCGTCCCCAAAACCTGCTTCCGTATTGCCTCCATCTCCATTGAAGGAGTCAAACAACATGGCTGGGGTAGTGGTGGCTGAACCCCCTAAAATGGCATGCAGCTCATCATAGAAGCAACATGTTCTCTTCTCTGACCCAGAGCGGCCGTTCGCCTCTCTGGTTTTCTGGTAGGCTTGCCTCAGCTCCTTCAGTTTCATGCGGCACTGCTTCGGGTCCCTGTTATGGCCTCTGTCCTTCATGCCCTGGGAGATTTTGACAAAGGTTTTGGCATTTCGAAAACTGGAACGGAGTTCTGATAGCACGGATTCCTCTCCCCAAACAGCGATCAGATCCCGTACCTCCCGTTCGGTCCATGCTGGAGCTCTTTTGCGATTCTGGGACTCCATCATGGTCACCTCTGCTGATGAGCTCTGCATGGTCACCTGCAGCTTGCCACGCTGGCCAAACAGGAAATGAGATTCAAAAGTTCGCGGTTCTTTTCCTGTCTACCTGGCCAGTGCATCTGAGTTCAGAGTGCTGTCCAGAGCAGTCACTGTGGAGCACTCTGGGATAGCTCCCGGAGACCAATACCGTCGAATTGTGTCCACAGTACCCCAAATTCGAGCCAGCAAGGCCGATTTAAGCGCTAATCCACTTGTCAGGGGTGGAGTAAGGAAATCGATTTTAAGAGCCCTTTAAGTCGAAATAAAGGGCTTCATCGTGTGGACGGGTGCAGGTTTACATCGATTTAATGTTGCTAAATTCGACCTAAAGTCCTAGTGTAGACCAGGGCTCAGGGTCAGCACACTTTAGCACACATACCGGTTAGTTAACTAAGTAATGAAAAAAAGCCAAGCAAGTAATCACCTAGGAAGAAATTAAACAACTAGTTGGGAGTTAGTAAAAAACCTCAACCTCCTGCATCTTCTGTATGTTCTGAATCCCTTGTGGTAACGGAGATCATGGTAGCCAAACCAACTGGGGATTCAAATTGCAGTTTGAGGATCTCATTCCCATGCAATTACCCATAGTGCTGCTCCTCTGTTCGGGGGGGTGTAAGGGATGAAGCTTCTCGCTTGTGTTAGTTTTCTATTATTTTTAAGCATAAAATCTAACAGAAAAAAATGAGCAATCATAATAATTATACAAATAAATGGAACAATATCAACAGTAAGGATTTTCCTCTATGGCCACTAGAGAGCAGCATCTGTACATATCACACTTAAACTGGTCTTTCCTCTTTCAGAAAGGCAGTTCCTCAGGCAGAAGAATAAAGCCCGTCTAAATAGTCCACTATTCAATTTGTCTCTTTTTAAACTCTCAGAAGTGTTTTTAAAGCCCAAATTTAGACCGAACAGAAGGAGGGAAAAACTTTGGGAGGGGGGAAATCAGTATGTTGCTGATTTCTTTGTTAAACACACACACTTTATCCAATGATTCTAGTTCAAGAAAATATATTTTAAAAGGGTGGTTCTGGGTGAATTTGTCGGTGCAGCCAGCATACTGTCTGGGAAAGTTGAGGGTGTCTTTTAATACGCTCCTTTAGCAAGGACTTGGAGTGGCGTGGCAGGCAGGGATGGAAAGAAAATTCACCGAGGAGAAAAAAAGGGTCAGTACAGTTTGGGGGATAGACAAAGGTTCAAGCTGGTGCTTGTTTTTTCTTGAACTGCTTCACAAAATGCTCCTCTAACACATACAGACGGTGGCACTCTTGCACCGGTAACTGGCTGGAAGCATCTCACAGGCAGAGAAGGGATATGAACAAATTCTTAGCATCTAAATCAGGGGTGGGCAAACTTTTTGGCCCAAGGGCCATATCTGGGCATGGAAATTGTATGGTGGGCCATGAATACTCACAAAATTGGGGTTGGGGTGCAGGAGGGGGTAAGGGCTCTGGTTGGGGGTGCAGGCTCTGGGGTGGGGCCAGAAATGAGGAGTTCAGGGTGCAGGAGGGGGCTCCGGGCTGGCAGGTGGGGTGCGGGGTGGACTCTGGCTGGGGATGGAGGAGTTTGGGGAGTAGGAGGCTGCTCCAGCTAGGACCAACGGGTTCAGAGGTGGGAGGGGGATCAGGATTGGGGTAGGGGTTTGGGGTGTGGGGGAGTGAGGGCTCCAGCTTGGGGTACAGGCTCTGGGGTGGGGCTGGAGATGAGGGGTGTGGGGTGCAGGAGAGTGCTCCATGCTGGGATTGAGGGGTTTGGAGGGCAGGAGGGGGTTCAGGGCTAGGGCAGGGGGTTGGGGCTCGGGGGAGGCTCAGGGGTGCAGGCTCCGGGCGGCGCTTACCTCAAGCGGCTCCTGGAGGCAGCGGCATATCCCTTCTCCGGCTCCTATGCAGAGGCATTGCCAGGCAGCTCTGCATGCTGCCCTGTCCTCAGGCACCGCCCCTGCAGCTCCCATTGACCACGGTTTGCGACCAATGGGAGCTTCAGGGCTGGTGCTTGGGGCAGCGTGCAGAGCAGAGTCCCTGGCTGCCTCTATGCATAGGAGCTAGAGGACAGCCATGTTGCTGCTTCCAGGAGCCACGTGGAGCAGGCCCCGACCCTGCTTCCTAGCTGGAGCACGGCAAGCCCCAGACCCCACTCCCCAGCAGCAATTCGGGGGCTGGATTAAAAACAGCTGACGGGCCAGATTCGGCCCACGGGCCATAGTTTGCCCACCCCTGATCTAAATAAAACCCCATCCGTTCACTTAGAGCTCAGCAGACACCCTATCTGGGGAGTAGACCTGATAAGAATGGCATGGGGCAGAGAAGAGGAGCATTGTGGGAGTCAGGAAAACTGCATAATCCAGAATCCACTTTGATTCCCCATTGCAAACATTATGCAGCATGAAAAATGGTAGGCAGGTTGAAACCCACCTTCCCTTTCTGCTCCTAAGGTGGTCCCTAATACAACTGGAAATAGGAAACACTCCCACATACAGGACTATGGGCTCAGGATGCAGCTCTCCAGCCCAAACTTTGTTGCTCTCAGCTTCCAGAGTATGTGTCTCCTGACCCCACAGAGACGGACGATGCACATGAGTTGAATGGACTAGATCAAAATTACGCCTTCTATAAGCTGCTGTTGGTTGATTGCTGTGCATTTCTTACTCCTCTAAAGCCTGTTTTGGTGGTGGCTGTACTTGAGCAAACTTACAGCACAATGTTTGGGGGTAGAAGGGAAGAGCAGTTGGAAGACCTCTCTGGGAAGAGGAAACTAGGGACTGGGATAAAGGGGTCTTGGAGGAAGAAACTCTAGGAACAAACTAAGCTCAGGAGGAAGCTTTGGCTGAGGCTTGTGCTTTGTTGCGGCAAACCCCATGCGGGGTGTTTGGACACTAGCCTGTGTGTGTGTGTGTATCAGAGAGTGGGGTGGGGGCTGTCTATTCTCACCAGATCTCCTGACTCCCAATCTGACCCCCTACCCGCTGGGCTATGCTACCTTCTTAATTAAACCTGACTGTTCACACCTGGGTAGAACACGGCTTTCTGAAGGCTGACTGACCTTTCCAGTGGCAGACAAAAGGTCCCCCATGCCGGGTAAGTTCCCTTTAGACTTAGGAGAGGTGAGGTAATGTGCTGCATGTTCTAGTGCTCAGTGAACGACGCGGAGAGAAGCCAGTTATAACAACGATGGGCCTGTGCACTCCTGGCTTTGAAACCGGCCATGCGTTACCTTGAATGGCCTGGGCAGCTCCGGGTGACGGTAACGATGGATGATGAGCCCAAGTGTGGCTAATCCTATGAAAAGCCATCGGGAAAAGCTGAAGAAATTCAGTAGGTGGTAGATGTCTCCAATGCACACCATGGCGGTAACCAGTGGGAACTGGGGGTTGTAAAGATGAAACACATTCATTAAATCCTCATCCCAGCCTTTAGCAATTTAAACATGGATGGGTCAGAAACTCACATGTACAGTCAGCTGCAGTATGATAAAGCTCGCATGGTCTGGTTAGGACCAATTTTGATGCTGAGCTGAGACCATTATATTCTCTTCATATGAGGTTTCAGGGTGGGAATGCATGGTCGGTAAAAGGCTGCATTTCGAAATAAACGAGTTTTCACCACTTCAATCAAAGATGACACTGCTAGTGTTAGAAGGTACCTAACAATGCCCAGGCAAAATTGGTGAAACATTTCGCACAAAAATTCAGTCCATGTGATTTTGCTCCATCCCCGAAATGTCAGTGTTTGTAACATTTGAACCACTGAATTATTGACAAAGAAAACAGACAAAACCTGGAAGAGACATTTTTGTGGGATAATTTTGAGGAGTGGTTGTGGAAGGTGTTGATAGCAGCAACCCTCTTAGTTTAAGCCACATGGTCAACTGGATTTTAAACTCAGGACAAGGAGCCAGGAGATCATGAGTTCAAATCCCACCTCTGTCACTAAGCGACTTTGATAATGCTTTCCAATATGCAGTCAAGGTAAACTCGTTTGCAGGGTGAGTGAATATCCACAGAAACCTTTTTGCAGTATTGTACCCCTTTCACTCTTCAGAGACCTGAGAGTAACTTGATTCCCTTTAAATCTCACACACCTGTCCAGACTCTGCATAGTGACATGTAAAATAAGAAGCCAATCAGAACTGCAGGACAGTAGAAATTCCAATTGAAAAATCGGATCTCCTCACCATTAACATGATGGCTGGAAGGGGAGTGTGCCTTCGGATGTGGATCATGGAGAAGAGAGGAGGCCATTGACCCTCCCTTGAAGCCACAAATAGAGTCCTGAGAGAAGACATGGAGCAGTACAAGAACCTGAGTTCCAGTCTCCTGCATCTGCACTAGAGAACAATCACTGGTAGTTGAACTGGTGGCATAAAGCCAGCATAAGTACCAACAATACAGGCTGTTCACACTAACCATGCTAATTAGGGTGCAGTTTTGCCCCAAGTCCACACTTGTACTGGACTACATCCTTGTAGCTGCACCATCCTCTGCTAACCTATCCCACAGTGCCTGACACAGCTTCCTGAAACAGTAGTTTGTGGGAGATTTTGAAAAACAAAGTCAAACTCCCTTTATTTTCTGGGAAATTCCCATAAGTCCCCAAGAACTGGCCCCGTTTCCAAGTTCATTTCTCATGTTGGAGGGCAAGATGTTCTGGCACTGCCTTGGAGAACCAGGAGGATTGCTTGTGTGTCAACTAGCTGATGAGTGATATCTACTTGTGTGTTGTCAACAGATTTGGTGGCAGTGCCCTCCTCCTGTTTATACTGCAAATCAGTTAGCAAGATTTAAAAGAATCTGACCTTGAAAATCCAAAGATCCCCCCATTCATGGTTCCAAAGCAGGACAGGGCAACCAGGATGGGAATCATGGAGATAAGTCTTTGGAAAGCTTTTTGTGCAAAACTCTGGAGGAAAGACATGCTTTGGTTCAGAAACACCCTGGTAATCCCTGAATGGTATCAGAATTAATGGAAAGAGCTGGATGGCCTTCCACTGAAAGGTTTAAAACAGAACTTCATTTACTCCCAAGTCTGTATTACCTATTCTTCTTCCCCACTGCCATCCTGATCTCTATTTCTTATTCCATCTCCTCAGGCAAGTCTAAGAGGTATTATTGCTTGCGGATACTCTTGAAAGTGACAAAGCTGAAGGCCTTTCCGCTATAAAATCCATTATTACTGTCCACATCCTAGAAGCTTCCCATCCCCACCCACTTAATGTAAATTTATCCCTCTGAAGAAACCTAATAATGGGGTTACAACTCACCACAGCCACAGCCTGGGAAGCCAGCACATCCTCTGCTGTCAAGACTGTATAATAGGAAACGTTGGTGAGCATGTACCCCACAATTACAATGACCACAGACATTATCACAGCCAGTGGGTTATTTCTACAAAAGTGAGAGAGAGACAGAGCGCTAATGAAAAAAGCTGGTTTGTTTTTGTGGGTTTTTTACTCACAGATCAGTACTACCACGCCAGGCAGTTAGAACAACTAGCACTCATTTTTCTTCCATTTAAAAGGCAGCTTATTTTGAAATAATGCTGTGTCCCCTGTGGCTGACCTTAAAGGCCCCTCTCCTATTCTTACCGTTCAGGTTGGACCAGTTCTTCTTGCACAAAGCTAGTTTGAAACCTGCAGAGTGAAAGAAGACAAGTTATGGCAGAGTTTAAATGATGGCTCAGGAGAAGCACAGTAGACTTAGGAGTAGACACTGCCATTCGTTAAAGGACCCGGGCTGCACATACCAGCCTGAATATGCAAACATCCCAGCATAAAAAGCCAAGGGCATCTTGTCCAAAGTCAGCAGTTGACTATTGAAAGCATCCTGGAAATTTTCAGTGTGGCCTAAAAAAAAAGGAGAGAAACACAGGGCTAGAGAGCGTTGGAGACAGAGACATCTCCTCTACTTGTTACCAAAAAATAAAATTTGCAGAAGAGGTTTGATTTCTCTCTGTCTCTCATACAACCCCAACAGTTTGCGGTTGCAGGATCTTCAATTATTTATAATGAATTTATAGAGCAGAGGAGGCCAAACATGGCCTGAGAGAGTCTCTATCTGTAGAAAACCTCTTTCTAGACCTGAAATGAACTCCCTGACCCCCAAACTCTGGATGTGTGCTCTGCTTCAAGATTGCACAGCCAGCTAATGCTGCTCAAGCTGTGCTACCCTGACTCCTCAGCATAAGCACCAACCACAGCCTCATGCTATGTACAACATGGGAACCACAAAACAAAGAGCTCTAGGAAGTAACACAAAAAGCGTGGAGTTAGAGGTCCTTTGGAGCAACTTCATGAAAGCACACTTCCTGCCTACACTGCCCTGCTCTCTCTCCACTGACTGCTGGAGAGGGAAGAAAAATTGAAGAGATTGAGGGTTGAGATGGACAAAAACAAAGGTGGTTTGGATGGAGATCCCATTTTATTTGGTGATTATAGGAGAAAATAAAGCTCGTGGAATCAAAAGAAAGCTGAGGTTGAAGAAAACTAAGCAGCAAGTTAAAATGGTATTTAAGAGCCTAGGAAAAAAGGGACAGTGTTCTTTAAAACACTTAAGAAATGGTAACTACAATAGAAGGACAAAAAGGAAGGGAAGAGAGAAGATAGGACAAAATTCTCTGCCGGGATCAATGGAATGATAAGGGGCTACAATGGAGAAAGTAGCCTATGTTTGGGGGAGGTTATGTATCTTCTAACATGTTTGCTGATAAATAAATACATAATAAAATTATTTATTGTTTGTGAGATCCTAATGAATGATTTACAATCCCTGTATAGTTACATTAAGTACAACCTGTAATTTCTGAGGTCTCTGACCACACTATCACTGGCAGGACTCCTTCTACCACAAGGGTGGTGCCAGGCATCCAGAGTGTCATTTGAAGGTATTCTGAACAATAAATTGCTGAGGATCTTCTGGTACAGGGGCAATCCTTCAGGTCAGAAGCATGGCCAGCCTGATGGGCTTTTTGCATGTCCCATGAAGCCAGTTCCAGATGACAACCAGAAATATGAATGTTCACCCCAATCCCTTTATTCTCTCAGGGGAAGATACAAAATGAGGACACAAGATTAATTATCCTAACTATGAACACTATGGAGGACTGGTCTACACAGGAAAGGTATACCAATATAAGCTAAGGTGTGAATTTAAACCAATATAGTTTTATATATAACCTGTGTAACTCCAAGTGTGCCCACTATGGTTCTGATATGAGTGCCCTTTTTCAGTTTCACTTTTGTGCTTTGAAAGGGGTTTAAGCTAAACAGAAAAAAAAAAGACACACTTATTTCAGAATATAAACATCTACACTGGGAGCTATACCAGTGTAACTATATCTATTAAATTATGCCGGTAGAATTATACCAGTAAAACCTTCCCATGTGGACAAGCCCTTAATGAATGCCCTCCCGCAGATCACAGCTGAGCAGACCCACCTTGGGCCAGAAGCATCATCCCTGGCACAATGATGAGCGCAAAAGCCAGGAGTTTGATGACGGATAGGACATTCTGAAGCCTGGCACTGCAGCTGACACTCCAAGAGTTCAGGATGAGGACAACGTCTGGAGGAGAAGGCAAAGACCAACATATATGGCTGGGGTTCAGAATAAATCAGAAGAATTTTACTCTCATGCTTTTCCCATTGTCTCAGCCTATTGCCCTGAGTACGCTGAATAGAGACAGCAACATTCCCTGCCCTTGGTGCTGGGAAGAATTCTTAGTGACCAGAATGTTCAAAGTGACAGATATTTTAAGACCATATGCACATGACCCAGAGTATGACATTTCCTTCCTTCCAAAATGTCATCAGCCTGATGCAGCATCTAGCCAATATTTGCCCATAAGTAAAAACAGACCTTCAAACTTGCTGGCTAGAACTCTGGTTTCATTTCCCAGCCAATCTGATAGCAGTGTATGGCCAGTGATGATTTCTACTCTCCACCCAGCTTCGCAATCCACAGATTCATTTACATCAGCTTTGTGACTTCATTTTCCCCTTTTTTTCTAGAGATGGGCCCAAACCAGAACCCCAGATCCTGAAATTTGGGTGACTCAGCATTTACTATGGAATCTAAGTTTCACAGTTTTATCTGTAATGGGACAAGCCCAAACCCTGGATGTAAACACCTCTGAATTTGCGGAGAAGGGGTTCAAAATCTGAATTAAAATTTTCTGGCTTAGGCCTATATCTGCTTTATACTTACAGTACCCCAAGAGAGCTGCGAGCTTCACAGCAGGAAGTGGGGCTGCACAGGGGGCAAAAAATGGTTCCAATATGTAGTTTCCAAATGCCAGAGAAAGCACTGCACTGTTGGCTGGCCTATCAGGAGGGATGGATTCATGGAGTTAGAAACTGACTTTCTGGTGTTAAGCTATTTTATATGCAAAAGACTACATTAAAAGAATGTTAACATTTGAAAATTTAAATTGGACAATAAAATCAGGAAATTTAGATTTCAGTCAAGCTGGAAGGGCATATTGATTGGGGTGGAATCAGTTCTGGGTCCGGTTCTGTTCAATATCTTCATCAATGATTTAGATAATGGCATAGAGAGTACACATATAAAGTTTGCAGACAATACCAAGCTGGGAGGGGTTGCAAGTGCTTTGGAGGACAGGATTAAAATTCAAAATGATCTGGAGAAACTGGAGAAATAGGTCTGAAGTAAACAGGATGAAATTCAATAAGGACAAATGCAAAGTACTCCACTTAGGAAAGAACAATCAGTTGCACACGTATAAAATGGGAAATGACTGCCTAGGAAGGAGTAGTGTAGAAAGGGATCTGGGGGTCATTGTGTATCACAGGCTAAATGTGAGTGAACCGTAGGCGCTGACTTCCACTCTACCAGGAGGTGCTAGACCCCTTCCTCCTCCCCCCCCCCCCACTCCTTCCCCCAAAGCCTAATGTGCACATATGGCTATTTACTCCTTCTGCCTTCTTTTTATTTTATAAGACTTTCGAGGTAGTGGGTATGGTTTCTCACTTTATGCACTTTTTAAAAATAATATGAGCTGGTTATCCATTTCCATGACTTTCCCAGGTCTCACTAACACCTCATTTTAGGTAGCAGAAAAAAAAAGGTTACCCGATAGCAAAGTATTCAGCCCACAGATACAAAAAACTTGGCAAAGGCCCCAGTGTCTCCAGAATATAGATATAATGTCCTCCAGACTTTGTGATTCTTGTTCCAAGTTCTGCATAGCACAAGGCACCTGGAACAGATGAAGTAAATATGCATTTAGTAAATTGTCCCATGGAATTACCACTGCACGTAGAATTTATTGAGAATTAAAGGAATCTGTTTAAAATGAGCTAAGAACACAAAATATAAGAACTGCCATACTGGGTCAGACCATGGTCCATCTTACCCAGTATTCTGTCTCTGACAATTGCCCATACCAGAACTTCAAGGGAAGAGTACAAAACAGGCAATTTTGGAGTGACCCATGTCTGTCTTCCAGTCCCAGCTTCTGGTAGTCAGAGGTTTAGGGTTGCCCCAAGCATGGGGTTGCATCCCTTACCTTTTGGCTAATAAGCATTGATGGACCTTTCCTCCATTAACTTATCTAGTTTTTTTGAACCCAGTTTTACTTTTGTCCTTCACAACATCCCATGGCAATGCATTCCACAGGTTAGTTGTGCAGTGTGTGAAAAACGACTCCTCTTGTTTGCATTAAACCCACTGCCCATTAACTTAACCGGGGGACCCTTAGCTTTAGTATTGTATGAAAGGATAAATAACAGTTTGGTATTCACTTTCTCCATCAGTCATGATTTTATAAACCTCTGTCATATCTCCCCTTCGTTGTCTCTTTTCTAAGTTGAACAGCTCTAATCTTTTTAGCCTCTCCTCAAACAGAAGCTGTCCCATATCCTTGATCATCTTTGTTGCCCATCGCCAGAGCTGGCTCTAGGCACCAGCAAACCAAGCATGTGCTTGGGGTGGCACATTTCAAGGGGTGGCTTTTTTTTTTTTTTTTGCTTGGGCAGTTGCGCTCTCAGAGCTTGGGGCGGCAAAAAACCTTGAGCCGGCCCTGCCCATCGCTGAACCTTTTCAGATCTACTGTTTCATTTTTTGAGATAGGGTGACCTGATCTGGGGATGGTATTCAAGGTGTAGGTGTGCTATGGATTTATATCGTGGCGTTACGATATTTTCTGTCTTATTTTCTATCCTTTTCCTAATAGTTCCTAATATACTGTTAACCTTTTTACTGCTGGTGCACATTGGGTAGAGTTTTCTCAGAGAACTATTCATAACAGAGGAAATGAAGGCTTTTAGTGCAAATCCCTTTATTTGCAATAATGTTGTTTCCAGGGGAGATCTATTTTCATCTGGTAAAACATTTTTGTCACTTTAATGGCATAACTTCTCCACTGACTTTATGTGGAAAAGTGCATGGAAAGAAGTTTGTCTTTGCCTTAGAAATTTACTTTAAAACACTTCATTTCTCCCATTTACCTAGCTCTAAGCCTCAAATACGCACACCTCCTCCCTCAAATATAGGTGAGCCAAGGACATGGAACATGTCTCTGATCAGAGCCATGAAGAAAAACTTGATACAGAAGGATGTAGAGAATTTCTAACCAAGTGGTTCAAATACTCTCTATTTCTCCTTCTGTATCTATGGAAAGATAGATTTTAAAACTGGCCACTTCTGTCCCAACTGTAAACCCCTCAGAACCTACCTACATGCAATGAAAGGAATATAAGCCCTGATTCACCAAAGCACTCAAACACATGCTTAATTTGAAGCACGTGTGATCCCATTGATTTCAATTGATCTGTTCATTCACATGCTTCAAGGTAAGCATATGCGTAAGTATTTTGCTGAATTGGGGCGATAACCAAGTATCAAGCTTGCATTTCAAGGGAAAACATAAAAAGAGGGTAAGCGTTATTTAATGCACTATAGCAAAGAATAACAATATGACACTAATAAAAGGAAGTCTTCAAGCTGGACATTAGAGGAAGAATGAAGTCCATTAGAAAATTTAATAACTTGACAAGGGAAGCCATTTGCGTGCCACCAAGACAGATTTTCAAGAATACACAAGATACACTAGGAGTTTAGTGGAGAGGACAATCCTTCACAAGTACAGATGGTTTGGCTAGCTGACCAATAAACACTTTATCATTTATGATCCTACTCAGCTAAAAAGAAACCTATATTTGTGATGTTATGGTTTGAGATTTTATGTATGCAAAAGAATGAAATTTTGAAGTTGATGTTTCCACAGCAGCCTCAACTAAGCCACATTATACATATATAGTAAGGTATAAGTGTAACAACATCTCCCGTAATACAAAATATTACATACAATAAACACTAGAAGGAAGAGAGACAATTGTTGTGGGATCTATGATTAAAAAAGCCACAGGAACCAGGAAATTCAAACTCTCAACCACAGCACTATAACAAAGCGTTTTTTTGCACTTACAAACCAAACAAAGCAGGAAAGTCACATACTGAAATAAACACACTTCTCCTAGGTCCCCAGAACTCTGTGGTTCTCCATCTAGTGCCCCTAGCTAGAGGCCTAAACCCCCCTTCGTCCCCCCATGCATCTAGACATTCCATAGACAAGAGAACTGCTCCCATGTCTGTACCCACATGTGGCACCACATTCACAGATCTTAAGTCTTGGGTTTTCCCCAAGTCCCTCAGACAAATCAGTTAAACAACAGATCCTTGGAACCCTGTGGACACAGGACCTTATTACTGCTTCAATTCTATGGCATTCGGAGATAGGAGTTTTGGTCCATTGTGTTCCCAGCTTATTTTTCTTGGAGAAGTAAAGTTAGGCCTTTGTCGTAAATATATATCATTCGCTAGTTTCCCCATCTACCAACAATTTAACAAGAAGGGTAAAGCAACTCACCACTCACCAAACAGAGAGAGAATCCCGCAGGCAAACCAAACGATTAAGGAGACACCCACGTTGCCGGAGTTTTTCAACACCCCTTTTGGAGAGATAAAGATGCCGCTGCCCACCATACTGCCAATGAGGAGTGAAAAAGCCCTCAGCAAAGTGATCTTTTTCCTCAGAAAAACAACCTCCTCTTCTTTCTTGGCTTTTCCCATGGCCTCTACAATTTCAGGGTATGGGTGGGCATTCAGAAGTTAAGGATTCCTTATGGGTTCTTCCCAATCCCACAGTCAACAGAGCTCACCTGTGATAGAGGAAAAGAAAGTCAGGGATTTGTGGAGCTTCTTTTGGAAATGACTGTTAAAGCCATTTTACCAACAACCCATCAAAATCTGCTGGATCTACTCTCCTCACCGATTGGCTATCACTGGGCAAAGAAACCACAGGTGCGTAAAACATGCTACACAACCATGCAATCTCTTATGTCAGAACACCTCTGGGTATTGGGTTTGCTAATTAACTTTTGCTCCTCCTGCTGCCGCAGAACATAACACACTGTAGGCTGTACATAAACAGTCCTTTAGGCCAAGATTTTCAAAAGCGATGAGTGATTTGGGGTGCCACTATAGTTCAGTGTCCGACTTGAGTTGCCCCCAAAGGACCCAATTTTCATAAACTGCTGATCACCCACACTCTGAAAATCAGGCCCCTTTCAGATGCTGCCCCTTTCAGAGTTGGGCACCTATAAATTTAGGCTGAGCAAAATCACGAATCACTTTAGAAATTTTTGGCCCTAAAAATGTTTTTTCTTTGGCAACAGTGGAGCAAAGGGTTTAATTTAATAGACATTTTGCACAAACATATCCAGAGTATCTGTTCTTGAGCCAAAATTGGCTGCCGAGCCTTTAAAACAGTGATGGGCCACCTGCGGCCCGTCAGGGTAATCTGATGGCTGGCCACGAGACAGTTTGTTTATATTTTCATGGCCACCCGCAACTCCCAGTGACTGTGGTTCGCTGTTCCCGGCCAATGGGAGCGGCAGGAAGCGGCAGCCAGCACGTGTCTGAGGCCTGTGCCACTTCCCGCAGCTCCCATTGGCCGGGAACGGCGAACCGCGGCCACTGGGAGCTGCGGGTGGCCATACAAATGTGAACTGTCTGGCGGTCCGCCAGCAGATTACCCTGATGCGCTTTGTGTGGCCCGTGGGCTGCAGGTTGCCCACCACTGTTTTAAAAAGTCAAAATAAGCTCTTTGGGTCCCTGATATGCCAGATTATCTGCTACCGCTCATCAGGGCAGGGCGTAACTTTATGAGTCTCCTAAGGCTCAGACAGGTTGCTGGAACTGATGAGCGTAAGGCTTGAGGGGTAGGGAGTAAAAACCACCAAGGCTCCTGAGCTGTGAATTGCAACACACAACTGATGTTACAAGTGGATGGTCTTACTCTGTATCTAGCTAATATGTGTGAAACAGCTACAGGCTGGTACGTGTCATATCTCTGAAAGTAGAACTACAAAGCATGTGAGTCCAATATTCAAACGTAGGACTGGTTAAAGATTGATAAAATCAATCTAAACGAAGGCGTTCTTTTGAGCACAAATATTATTGCTAAAACTTAAAAAGTGCACTTATCTGGTTGGTTGGTTGGTTTTGAACAAAGCAGAGAGGTTTACAATCTGTCCCAGACTGTCATCCCTTGCTGGAGTGTCAGAGCAATTTGATATACAGTAAACAGTAGCTTCTTTTAGTTGGCTGTGAAATTCCATGGTAAAAATAAAAAACAGGATGTAAAACCGGATTTATAGACTGGATTAAGGATTTGAAGTAACTCTTGAACTCTACATGTTTAGCCACATGATCTGAGACACCAGCGCCAGCCAAGAATATCGGGAAACTTAATGGGCAAACACCACAGATTTCGGAAATGTGAAAACTGGGATTTGTTCTACAGGCTGTTGGGGGTGGGGGTAGGAGTGGGGGCAGGGAGGGAGAAACAAAGAGCTATTGCATACCACTTCAAAACAGAGACCTAGCAATGAGCAGCACCTGACCAAATTGTTCCAACTCTGCTTTCTAGTTGAATTCCTGCCCCTGGCACATTAAAATGCAACTATGTTAATCCTTGTGGCAATGCTTAAGAATATGCACAATGTGCTTCGTATAAAAAACCATGTACAAAGCTGCTTTTTGTTCACCTTTTTAGTGGACTACTGGCTCAAATCCTTCTCACTCCCAAATACAGTATTGCATCTACCAACAGCATTGCTTAAAATCGCAGCCCCTCAGGTTGCACTTCACACCAGTGTTTCAAGCAATTTTTACCAACATTTCAAAACAGAATAAAGCACTACTCATCTTACCTAGCAGGACCCAAAGCCTGGCATGGGGTGGAGAATGGGAAAAAGCCAAACTAGGGTAAGGGGAAAACCTTGTATTACTATACTGCCTCTAGAGACCCAAGCTGAGATGGGGACCCCATGGTGCTAGAGTCCACACACACACGCACACAGAGCCAATCAGAGCGGGGGCCAGGAGGGCCATTTGGCCTGGGCCTCAAGCTCAAAGGGGGCCTCAAATTTAGACACTTGTTAATTTTTTGGCATTTGATAAGTTTCGCAACTTGTTTTTATGTGCATCCTTATCGGACCAAAACCATTTGAATGGGCTCGTCATGCTTAATGTCAACTGGGACATTGCACAAAAGGTAGATATTTTTCCTCAATAATTAGTGCATTTGCCCAGAAAAAGACTAGAAGAGCATTTGTTAAATAAAAAAATATTCAAATTATGTTTCACTCTTTTTTTGGTACCTTATTTTGTTTTCATGTGTCATCATTTTTTATTTTTATTATGGCTAGAGGCCTCAAAAGCTGGAAGTGGCCTGGGCCTCTCTGGACCTCTGAGAGGGAGGGAGGACGGGCGCACACACACACACAGACCATTCCTGTTGTGAAGGGCTTACAATCTAACCAGGTAAAACAGATCCAGGGAATATTCTTATCTCCGTTTTATAGCTGGGGACCTGAGGCACAGACCAACTAGCCTAACAGCACACAGGAAACGTGTGGCACAGCTGAAACTGAACCTAGATCTCCTGAGTCCCAGTCCAGTGCCTTAACCTCGAGATTGTCTTTTCTCTCTACCACAAACTGTATAAATATGTATCCAATTATGTCCACAAACCTAATTCATAGTTTCTGAGGACTATTCCTAACTACTTCCACCTATATTTCCCTTGTACAGACCTCTGTTAAAATGACACCACCAAGAACCTTTTAACTACGTCCAGTGGTGAGCTGGAGCTGGTTTGCACTAGTTCACTAGAACCGGTTGTTAAATGTAGAAGCCCTTTTAGAACCGGTTGTTCTGCGAGGGACAGCCAGTTCTAAAAGGGCTTCTAAATTTAACCGGCCAAAAGTGGCACCTTAGGTGCTGACTCCATGGGTGCTCCAGCCCTGAAGCACCCAAAGGGAAAATTTGGTGGGTGCAGAGCAGCCACCTGCAGCTCCCCAGCCCCAGCTCACCTCCGCCTCCTCCCCTGAACGCACCGCCACGCTCTGCTTCTCCGCCCCCCTATTTTGGAAAGCTGAGAGGCATTTGTTTGTGACACTGTAATTAACACAAGAAACAAGGCTAAAGAAGAGAAGTCTGAATAGACTTACTTTTGGCTTTCTTTATCTACAGCAGACTCACTAGCTTACTGTCCTAGATTTAAAAAAACCTGGAGGAATAGTAGCTGGTAAAATCAGATGTGAATTTGCAGTGCCAGATCCTGGTAATAAAGCCAATGTGATCCTGAGGTTCAACATGCGAGCAAAGTGAATAATTCTTACTGACTCATTTATTTAAGCAATTTTCACCAAATTTTCTGTTTGTGAATTGTCCATGCTCAGATTGGAATTTTCTCAAATTTCTTTAATTAAAATTACTTGCCAAGTAATTATGGGAAATTGTCCTTGGGCTGGGTCACTTTTATCCCCTTGACCTTGATCCTTAAGCATTTCCTGGTCTATCATACCACATCACATCTTCTGCAAGAAGACTCCTTAGTCTATGACCTTTTAATGAAGAACCCAGGATGGAGTTCTCACCCACCCACCCACCCATTGGCAAGAGATTGAAGTAAACTAAGTTTGTCCTTAAAGCAGCATTTTTGTATAGTTGCCTCTTACCAGAATTTCTATTCTTCATCATTCTTCATCTGCATCTATTCTTCATATAAAATTTTTGATTAAGCCCAATCTGTCAAATAGGTCATTGCAAGTATTCAATATTTTAATTCTAGTTATATTGATTAGATTTCACCGGCCATATAGATCACATGGTGTTGTTTCTGTTCCTCAGCTGGGTGAGTGTAACTCTGAATTTTAAATTCATGGCAGAGAGAACTTGCTTTAGTAATCTAATAATTCATATCTCATTAATATTCTGCAATATTTGCTTAATATTGATTCTTTTCACAAATGTGCCAGCCCTTAAATTCTTTCACTATATTAGCAAAAAGGCAACACAAAGGGGAAGTGTGTCAGACGAACACAGAATATTTCCCCCTTCTATACCACCTGCCACTAAAGAATCTCAAAGCATTTTACAAATATTAAGCCGTACAGCTTCCCTGTGAAGTAGTTAAATGTTGTCCCCATTTTTACAGTGGGAAAAACTGAGGCTGAAGAGGTTAAGTGACTTGTCACGATGGAATGAGTGGGGGGTAGAACCCAGGATTCCTGGCACCCAGTCCCAGACAACACAGCCAACTTGAAGGCAAGCCAGCTAATATAGATAAGAGCTGCCAAGATTAGCGTTCCGGTTTGACAATATCTATTATGGGATGCTACCATGAACCTGCTACACTTTCCCCTGTGACTTGTCCTCCTTCCTCTCTCAGGAACAGGCCACATGCAGGGACTGAGACTATTTGTCCAGTTTTTAAATTATTTTCTCAGCTGCAAAGGACAAAATAAAAAACAAACTAAACATTCCTAGCAGAAAGATCCCCCAGAGGGGTCTGATCCTCCTTCAAAGCAGAGTAAACCCTTCCTGAAATTCTCATCCCTTAAACATGTCAGTGCAAAACGAGAACTCAATCATAGCACTCCCATGTACAGTTAGAAGATTGTTTGCTTAAAACTTTGACCTAGAGCTGAGCAATGCTAAGGCCCATCAAGGCTAAATCCTGATAGAGGAACTCCTTCCACAACTAGTTCTTTGGTTCAGATCTGATCCAGGCTGACAGTGATAACAATTGTTAATGCCTGATGGCTGATTGGTGGCTTATGGGACGTGCCTTCGTGGTTTCTGTCCAATTCCCAGGGGCTATGCGCCCACCTCACAAACTCATCCATTACCATTAGCACCCCTCTAGGCCAACGGCTGAATGGGCATGAAATCTGAACTACCTCCCTCCCACCTCCAGAAGCAGTCTTCTCCAAGTTGAGGCACAGTGGCAGGGCAGCATGGGGAAGGTGCACTGCCAACGATCATGCCGTACCTGTTGTTTAGATAAAGGACTCCAGCCTTGAGAACTGGCTGACACTTTTGACCAGCAAATTAATTCCTAAAGTAATTAAAAGATTCCCAGCAAGGTCTGTCTTGTGAGAGCCAACAACATTACTCCACTAGGGCTCTGAAGTGGTCACACACCCTGCCACCTGTACACTTAAAGACAGAACTCCCTGCCCACTGTCAACTATCTTACCCAGCTACTTAGCGCACTCTCCAGGGCCCATTTTTTCCAGGAGAAACTTTTTCTTTGTATGAGAGAAATCATTCCCCTCCTCTACTGCACTATCCTGTTATTGGAAGATGGGTCACCTCTAATGAAAATCATCTGTCTACTCTCACTCTGTTTTAGCTCTGTGTCACTTCATCCTTTCATTTATCCACTCAGAGCCTAGAGTTACTGGTACTGGAATGCTATGTTCTGGGTCCCCTCATATTTTACACTACGTGTACCCTTAATCTAATTAAACTGCTGTTGATCTACCCAGAGGCAATGCATGTGTGTCCCCCCAGATTTCTGCCTTCCATCTAGCACAGAGTTTTTCAGTCCCACAATTTGAAAACCATCGGCTCATGCCAGGAGCTGGAAGATTGGAAGTTGGTGGGAGCTGCCCAGCCCACTGCAGCTCCTGGCTCTCCACACTTTGGGAGCTGGGGCACTGGCTGCCTGCCTGCCTGGCAGCCCCCCCTGCCCTGCTCCCCGAGCCAGGATCTGAGCTGAGCCCCTGACATGCGCTTGCCTCTCCCCTAAAGGAGCCTGGCGCCAGCCGGTGAAACCCCCAGGACCTGGTCTGTACCCACAGAGCCCGACGGCCATGAGATGCTCTCTGAGACATTCACTTGCTGCTGCTCCTCAGCCCAGAGGTGGCGCGTGGGGTGTTCACATGCCTCCACCATCAAGAGTTAGGCGCCATCTCTGGATCTACCTTCCTGAGCTGAGCTTTCTCCAACACCCTCTAGGTTCTAACTCAGGGCCTGACTATTTTTTCCCCGTGCCTAGAGATAATTTCTTTTGACTCTAACCTCTTAGCCACTCACCTTTAGTCGCTGACTCGGCTTTAGTGCAGATCCCTAATTCATAAATTACTCGACTGCGTATATGTACTAATTCACTCAGTACTGTACCTAGCTCCTCCTCAGACCAAGCTCCTCCTCAGACCTGATCTCCTGAGTGCCTCTGCACTGCTGGCCTCACAGATCAGCTGCTATTGATTTATTACAATATAAGCTAAACACAATTGTAGCCAAGCAAGCACATTGTCTTTTTAACCCATTGAGGCTTTTCTTTCTTTTGTTCAACACTTCCCAGGCTGTTGCTATTTACAAGACACAACTTCATCCACTGTTTTGCACAGCTCTGCTGGGGAGCTTCCCCATCAGAACCCACTCAGGGTCCTTTGCTGAGGCTGAAGTGACTGTAGCAGGATTAAGACGTTCCCCAGAGGAATTAGCTAACAATTGTTGATACCATAGTTTGAACAATGCACTGAAGATCTAAAGCACTAATGTCAGTTAATTAGTCTCTTGGAAGGTAGAGAGGTGAGTATCATGACCTCTGTTTAACAGATGGTGAAACTGTGGCAAGGAGAGGTCGAGTTTCTTGCCCACGTTCACACAGCAGCCAGAGGCAAAACTGGGATTAGAACCTAGGAGTTTGTGGGTCCTAGTTCCAGTGATCCAGGTCAGTGGTTCTCAACCTTTTTTGGCTCAGGACCCATTTGTAAACAGTGTCCCGTCATGACCCAGTCAACTGCTTGAGTGCCAATAACATCTTATTAATTACACATTAACGCAATAAGTACTAAGTGCACTGTACCCCAGTGGTGACTCCCTGCAGCTCCTGTCCCCCAGGGTGGGCTGGACTCTGAGGCCACAGCACTGCTCAGATTTGGCCCCAACTGGGCCAAATTTGTGGGAGCGGAATTGCAACCTGATGCATGACAAGGGGGCTGCTGGACCAAAGCTGAGCAGCGCTGCAACCGCAGGTGCTAGATCGCAAAGCCCGGAGCGGGAAGCCAAGCCCAGCCTGCTCCATGGGACCAAAGCCCCAGGAACCATTGCTGCATGGTGAGTGTGAGGCTGCCCACTTCCCTCCAGCCTCTCATGAGACCCTTGGTCACATTCTGGTGATCCAATTTTGGGTTGCAACCCATAGGTTGAGAAGCCCTGAGCTAGACCACATGGCCTCATAGAACCAGAAAAGAGAGGAAACTCACAGAGCTGGAGGCAGAGGGTTGAGGTGCCACATGAAACGTAAAAGGCCTTTCTAGTTGAGCTTTGAAGAGCATCAGCAGTAGTAGGGAGCTTCAGGTTGGGACTGAGCTGCATTGGCAGCAGGGAGGGCTTGGGTCTGGACTGAGGTGCCAAGGAGGAGGATGGGGCTAAATTTCAGGAGCGTGGGGGGGATCTAGTTCAGATTTAAGGGGTATTGGCAACAATGGTTTGGAACCAAAGTCAAGGTATGCAGTCAGAGCTGTGGGTGAAGAAGGGAAGCCTCCACGATTGGAAAAGCATTCTACAGCGTACTTAGGCACAGGCTGGAGACTATTTTAAAAAGGGACACTATTTAAGGACCAAAATTTAAAAAAAAAAATTGATTTTACAAAATTAAATATGAAGTGAAAACGTGTTCATGATTGCGCTTGAAAGCATCACATCAGGGTTTTTTTTTCCCCCAATGGAAAGACTCCACACACAATCGTTTTACGTTAGAGCATGAGAAACAGGAAGCAAAATGAACTCTGAAGAGAAAGTGAACCTCACCCCTTTCACGGTCCAAGCTAAGTGAAGTTCAGAGGATAAAGAAATAGCATAAGTGGTGTGAAAAAGTAGAACCGTTGTCTATTTGTTATTGTAATTAATGATTCTAGGTGTTCCCCAGCCAGGAGTTATTCCGCGATGATTTTATCTTCACAGCAATCCTTTAATCTGTTGCTTTTCATTTTCTCCGATTGGATCCATTCCCTGCCCTGTCCTCCATTTTCAGGTATTTCACCAACAACTTACAGCATGATCCCTTCCCCTTGTTGCCGGCACCCAGTGCCAAGAGGCTAAACAGCTGAAATGGGTTTGTTACCCGGTGTGCTACACCCAATAATCACAACGGGGTGGAGAAGCAGAAAAGTTTATTTGAAGCTTCAAAAAGGTACAGGGAGATTTGAATCTCAAATCCTGTACACAGAGCAGGAAGTTACACAGGCTTTTTATACATCCTTTTTCCCAGCATACTTATCCAATAGCAAGCTGCCCCAAGTATCCATATAGCTAGCCAATCCAGTTCCCAGCTAGTTCCCTGGTTCTCTGTATCATTTGTTAAACTATACATAAAGCTGCTTTATTCAGCATTGTTCTTCCATATCTCCCCTGTTTGGCCTTGCTTAGTTTCAGGCAATCTGACTCTGCAACATATTGTTGCAGATTCTCAGTATAACTGCTGTGTGTGCCTCCAGGCGGGGGGGGGGGGGGTGGGAGGGGAGGGGGCAAGGACACTTGGGCCTAGTACGCAGAGCTGCTGCGAGTGCCTCCAGGCGGGAGGGGGGCCAAGGACACCTGGGCCTAGTGCAAGGGGGCTTCATCGACACTCGTGGTCTTCCATCCCCTCGAGTTACCTAGTGGCCATTCCCCAGTGTCCCCAACAACTCCCCCCTTTGAGAACACTCAACAACCTTGGCTCTGAGTTTTCTCACTTGGGCTACTTATTTCTTTACAATAGGACTTTGCATAAGCACTTTGTGATAGCCCTGAAGAGAACGACTTATTAACTTTTGCAAAAGGGCCCTAACACATGATACTGCACAGCATAATACCAGTAATACAAGCAATACAGGAAAGAGAATTTTCAATAGCAGGCTAAATAAACCACCAAGCCAAGACGACAAACCCCAGCCTGAAAACAAGGTTTGCAACCAATCGTTCTCTGGGGCAGTATAGGCAACCTGTGCTCCGGCTCGGGCATGGGCCTCAGCCTGTACCACCTTTTCATAGATCTCATAACTGCTATCATTTACATATACACAACATCGGGGCCCGACGAGGGCACAAACCCCTCCTTGGGATGCCAAGAGATAGTCCAAAGCCAGCCTGTTTTGGAGGGAAAACGTCCGGAGCTGCTGTATCTCTTTATTTAATGTTTTTACTGCTGACCCTAAATCACTAACCGAGTCCTCTAACTCTAAGGCCACCTTCTCAAGTACCATCTGTAGCCTTATAGTATAGCGGCCTATGCATGCCAGGGCTGGCCCGGTAAACAGTGGCGCTATTCCCAGTACAGAGCACCCTACAAGCTTCTCAGTTGTGAGGGGATTCTTCATATTGCTCTCCAATGCTGTAGTCAGTCGCCGCAGGGTCTTTTCTCGTGACTCAACAGAGGTGTCTCGGGCATTTCTAATCTTTCCTTTGGGCAGTGTGGCAGTTATGGAAAGATGAGGAACTCCATGAGCTATATAACAGCTACCTATCCAGTTGGCTGGCAGCACCTTGTAAGGCTTTCGGCCACATACAAAATAGTGACCCTGTAGGGCCCAGTAAGGACTGTTTCTTAAGGGGATTCCTGGGATATTTAAGGCTGCTTTGGCTGCTTTTTTAAACAATTTTTATGCCCCTACGGGGGCATCTTATTTTTTTTTGATTGGGTACAAGTGGGGGCATTTCTAATTGTGCCGTTCAAATTACACTCGCCATAGGGACCACTACAAACCCACCATTGGCTTGCTACATTGGAGATATTAACTGGACGGCAAGTTATATTTCCAAACCTTTCTTTTGTGGTAAGAGTATTTGTAAGAGTTTCCCTAAAAGGGGAGGAACCATTACACCCACACTGCTGGCCTCCCCTTTTGGTCTTTATCCAGTACCCATCAGCCCACTGTGTAATAACACAGGAGCTTTTTCCCACAGGACGCCCATAGGGATCAGATTGGTTTCAGGTAAAACATAACACTCCCTCAGTGAGTACTACAACTGAATACTCCTGGTCCTGATAGGTGGCTTGCTGTAAAGAGGTCTTATTCCAGAATGGCGAGTCCGTTCTTTCCTGCTCTTTGGTGGTGGCTAATTCTGCTAGGGTCAAGGGCAGCATGTCAAGAGGCATTCCCGTTTTGGGGGGACAGTGGAATTGGAGCACATACCCAGCAATCAGTCTGGTTTGTTAAATTAGCAACATGGTGCGCAAGCGAAACAAAGGAGTTATGCTCCCAATATGCACAATTTGGAAATACCAATACAGAGAATAACAATGTTACCCAATTAATTACCACCAGAGTCTTTCCAACCCAGGGTCTCCAGTACCTGGGTGGGCCCATTTTAGCATTAAGGTGCCCGCTATTTGTGTCTTTTAAACAGTAGCTTTAGCCCGAGATCATCACTAGATGAGGAGTCAGCAGGTTGGACGGTCCACTGTTCTGCTGACGAGGGGGCGGGTACTGCCTTCAGACGAGAGTGATGGATCCAGTTCTTGTGTCCCTCAATCTTTGCCGCTGTATGGGAGATCAGCAGGATGGTATAGGGTCCTTTCCACTTTTCCTGGAGAGGCTCGTCTTTCCAGGTGCAAACAAGCACAGAGTCACCGGGCTGTAAGGAGTGGACGGGAGAGTCCAAGGAGAGAGGCTAGAAATCCTTGGTATACCTGTGAAGAGACAAGAGAACAGCAGACAGGGAACATATATACTGTGACAAAAAAACATTACCCAACTCCCATTCCCCTGACAGAACCGGGGTGCCATTCATAGGCCATGCCCTTCCAAACATAATTTCAAAGGGACTGAGCCCTAATCTACCCTTTGGGAGAACGCGGATATGGAGTAGGACGAGGGGCAAAGCATCAGGCCATCGCAGTGAGGCTTCTTGGCACACTTTTGAGAGATGCCGTTTAAGGGTCTGATTGGTACGCTCCACTACACCACTTGCTTGCGGTCTCCAGGGCGTATGGAGTTTCCAGGGGACCTGTAAGGCATGTGAGATGCTTTGAATGATTTTTGATGTGAAGTGTGTCCCGTTGTCAAATTCCATCCACAGGGGGAGTCCAAAGCGAGGAATGATCTCCTTAACAAACTTGAAGGCCACTGTTCTGGCAGTGCAATTACGGCATGGGAAGGCTTCTGGCCATCCGCTGAACCGATCCACTATAACAAGGAGATATTTGAACCCTTGGGTCCGGGGAAACTCAGTAAAGTCTATTTGCCACACTTGTCCAGGGCCCGGAGTGGGTTCTAGGGCAGCTGGTGGCACAGGATGTCCTGGTCGGGGGTTATTCTTTTGGCAGACTAAGCAGTCCGCTTGTACCTGGGCAGCCAGGGGTCGGAGTCCGGAAGTGATAAAATATTTTCCCATTAGTTGGATAAATGCTTCCCTGCCAGCATGAGTGGTTTGATGTAGTTTCTGCAGCACTGGCCGGATCAGGCCCTTTGGTAAGAGGACCTTCCCTTCTGGGGAATGGAGCCATCCCTCCTTTTCCCGGAGACCGAGTTTGTCAGTTAGCTGTCTCTCCTCCCCAGAGTACTGAGGGGTTGGAAGCTCCCCTACTGATGGGATAAGGGCATGCATATGGGCGTTCTCAGTCTGAGGGGATGGCAGGGTGGCAGCATGCTTAGCCTCTCTATCTGCCCGGGCGTTACCTCTGGCCACATCTTGATCCTCCCTCTGATGGGCTTTACAATGTACCACCACCACTTCCGAGGGGAGTTGTACAGCTTCTAGGAGCCGGAGGATTTGGGGCCCATACTTGACTGGGGAGCCTTGGGCTGTCAGCATTCCCCTTTGCTTCCATAGGCCAGCATGAGCATGCAGCACACCAAAAGCATACTTTGAATCAGTAAAAATGTTGACCCGCTTTCCTTTTGACAGTTCAAGTGCACGGGTCAGGGCTATTAGTTCGGCAAGCTGGGCAGAGGTCCCAGCAGGCAAACCTTCAGCTTCCACAGTGTCATGGAGGGTCACAACAGCATAACCCGCCCTCCTTTGCCCATCTATTACAGTACTGCTACCATCAGTGTACCACTCATAATCTGCATTTGGGAGGGGTACATCCTTTAAATCCGGACGGCTGGAGTACTGGACATTTATGATCTCTGAACAGTCATGTTTCTGTTCCTCTGTTTCTGGCAAGAGAGTGGCTGGGTTAAGGGAGGGGCAAGGCTGTAGGGTGACTTCAGAGTTCTCTAACAGCTTAGCCTGGTAACGAGCAATCCGAGCCTGGGTGAGCCAAAGCCCTCCCTTTGCATCCAATAAGGCTCGGACCGTATGGGGAGTATAGATTTCCATAACCCCTCCCAATGTTAGCTTCTCCGCTTCCTCAAGCACTAGGGCAGTAGCTGCGACCGCCCGTAAACATGCCGGCCAACCCTTTGCAACCTGATCCAATTGCTTAGAAAAATAAGCCACAGGACGTCTCCATGCTCCGAACAGCTGTATGAGCACTCCTAGGGCCACCCCCCTTCGTTCATGTACATACAACTGAAACGGCTTAGAGAGACCCGGCAGGTCCAGAGCTGGGGCTTCCATCAATTTTCTTTTCAGGATTTTAAATGCCCTATCAGCCTCTGGGGTCCAATAGAAGGGGTCATGATCCGCTCCTTTTACACAAAAAGAAAAGGAGTACTTGTGGCACCTTAGAGACTAACCAATTTATTTGAGCATGAGCTTTCGTGAGCTACAGCTCACTTCATCGGATGCATACCGTGGAAACTGCAGTAGACATTATATACACACAGAGACTATGAAACAATACCCCCTCCCACCCTACTGTCCTGCTGGTAATAGCTTACCTAAAGTGATCATCAAGTTGGGCCATTTCCAGCACAAATCCAGGTTTTCTCACCCTCTGCCCCCCCCCCACACACACACAAAAAACACGGCTGTTACTCTGAAACCTGTCCTTTTACACAGTCGTACAGGGGTTTAGCCCACAGTCCAAACTCTGGGATCCATATCCTGCAAAAGCCTGCCATACCCAGAAATGCCCTGAGCCGCTTACGATTATTTGGAGAGGAACTTGACAGATAGATTCCTTTCTTTTTTTTTTTCCTCGCTTGAACGCTGACGCTCCCCTTGCCTTAGCTGTAACCTGATCCCTCTCCACCTCAGACAACAGGGTTCTCAGGAGGATATTACAGTCATCTCAATCGGCTTGTGACTACTGAGGCACCCCTCAAAGACTGAAATAAACCTGCTTGCATTCGTTGAGAATTCCCCAGCCTGTGTTTTAAAAGCTGCTAAGTCTATTGGATTGAATGGCACATGGGTGTAAACTTGCATAGTGGTACCCTGACGTCCGTCTGCCCCTGGGCAAGCCACAACAGTCTCGGTAAGCAAAGGAGAGAGTCCCACCGAGGGGGCAATCTCTGTAACCTGAGGCATCCTACCCTTATACGGTGGGGGTGTGGGGGCCGAAGGGGACACCAGCTCTGCCATTACAGTGGGGGTGGGGGTCTGGGGACTAACATTAGCTACTACCGAACCAGTCAGAGTCAAATTACAACTTTGCAGAATTACAGCTCTGTTTTATTTTTTAAAGCCATAAACGCTTGTGCATACAAATATTCATTCCATTTACCCATTCACTGACAAAACAAAACTAATTGGAGGATCGTGTTGTAATTAATTGACCCTCCTGGTGGCCACCACTCCTGGTCCTCTAGTTGATATTGAGGCCAGTCAACTGTACAGAATCATTTTAATTGGCTCTTAGTCATTGGATCCGCACCAAATACCTTCCAGTTTGCTAGAATGCACTCTAGGGGCGTACAGCGTGCCCTAACCCCTGAGCTCTGTCCCTGTCCCATACCTACAGGGTAACTCTGGGCATCCTCAGGTTCCAACAGAGCATACAGTCCGGATTTTAAAAGGTTCCTACCTTATCCAAGGGACCGGTTCTTCACCGTGGCCTGCAGTTGCTCCTCCCCCACGTCTAAGGGACCGGTTCTTCACCGCCGTCCACAACTCCTTCTCCACTATATGAGTGCGTTGCACCGTTGTGCCCTCCGGGGTCGATCAAATCGCGTCTCCTCCGAGGCCCCCGATGAACTCACCGGTGCATGCTGGGCGTCGGTTCTCGCCGCAATCCTCGACCTCCAGGAGGGGTCCGGGCAAGGCTAAACTGCAGCCTTGTCGCCCACCCAGGGACGCCAAAAGCTGTTGCCGGCACCCAGTGCCAAGAGGCTAAACAACAGCTGAAGCTGGTTCATTACCCGGTGTGCTACACCCAATAATCACAACGGGGTGGAGAAGCAGAAAAGTTTATTTGAAGCTTCAAAAAGGTGCAGGGAGATTTGAATCTCAAATCCTGTACACAGAGCAGGAAGTTACACAGGCTTTTTATACATCCTTTTTCCCAGCATACTTATCCAATAGCAAGCTGCCCCAAGTATCCATATAGCTAGCCAATCCAGTTCCCAGCTAGTTCCCTGGTTCTCTGTATCATTTGTTAAACTATACATAAAGCTGCTTTATTCAGCATTGTTCTTCCATATCTCCCCTGTTTGGCCTTGTTTAGTTTCAGACAATCTGACTCTGCAACATATTGTTGCAGATTCTCAGTATAACTGCTGTGTGTGCCTCCAGGCAGGGGCGGGGGGTGCAAGGACACTTGGGCCTAGTACGCAGAGCTGCTGCGAGTGCCTCCAGGCGGGAGGGGGGCCAAGGACACCTGGGCCTAGTGCAAGGGGGCTTCATCGACACTTGTGGTCTTCCATCCCCTCGAGTTACCTAGTGGCCATGCCCCAGTGTCCCCAACACCCTGTTACTCCAGTCTCACCACCTGTGAGGGGTCAGCCTCATCCCTAGATCGGCCACCCTTACGTTATAACAATGACAGTAAATTACTAAAGGGAAACACATCCTGAAGAGTTTGTGAAGGGCGACAAACCCCCTACTTGAGGGCATAAGCCAACCTCTAACTGCTGGGGGTTTGGAGGCCTCTTTCCCTGGGAACAGTTTATCCCATCACGGTGTGCTGCAGGGTTTTTTGTACCTTCCTCGAAAGCAGCTGGTGCTGGCCATTGTCAGAGACTTTGTTACCATGGGACTGAGTATGCTCCCGTGCTACTTTCCCAGCACCTGCCAAATTGGGAGCGAGACAAGAACCAAATCAAACCCAGCTCTGTACAGATACCTGTTAGTATATAGATATTCAGGCCTGTCTGTAAAGGCCTATACTCTAAGAATTTAGGTGTCTTCTTATCACTTAGCTAGTTATAGAGTTATAAAAGAAAGAATCAAAATCACTGTCTGCTGGTATAAGGGCCTTCTCTTACTGTGACAGTCTGAGGCCCTCTTCTTAGGCTAAGGCCTTTGGCTAAGCAGCAGAGGCAGCCATAAGCTGGGAAGTGTGCGGTCACATGCTCACATTCCAAACTAGTCTAACTGAAATAAGGTGCTATTGGGCTGTTAGGAACACAATCCTGTCCTGATAGTGCCTGTCGCCTCCAGAGAAAGGGAAGTGCCTAGAAAATGTAAAAGGAAACTTAGTTTGATAGCATCCTGTCTGGCAAGAACTCACTTATCAATAGCTGAGATGCGAAATCCTCACTTCTCTACTGTTTTGTCATTATAGTTCTCACTTTGCTATTGTTTATTTGCATGGTCTCTGTCTGGTTCTGTGATTGTTTCTGTCTGGTGTATAATTAATTTTGCTGGGTGTAAACTAATTAAGGTGGTGGGATATAATTGGTTAAAGAATCATGTTGTAATATGTTAGGATTGGTTAATTACATTTCAGAAAAATGATTGATTAAGGTATAGCTAAGCAGAACTCAAGCTTTACTGTATAGGCTGCAGTCAATCAGGAAGTAAAGGCGGGGGGAATGGGAACAGGGAATGGGGGTGGGGAAATTGGAATCATGTTTTGCTAAAGGGGGGAATGGGAACAGGGACACAGGTAAGGCTCTGTGGTGTCAGAGCTGGGAAGGGGGACACTAAGGAAGGAAACTGGAATCATGCTTGCTGGAAGTTCACCCCAATGAACATCGAATTGTTTGCGACTTTGGGTATTGTTGCTCTCTGTTCATGCGAGAAGGACCAGGGAAGGAAGCGGGTGAAGGAATAAGCCCCCTAACACCTGTACAGATTCCTAGTCTACCTCTAATTTTCACCTCTATCAATACTTCTAAATGGAATGCTTACACTCAAGGGGTCAGGGTATTAATAAAGTCTGGCTTATACCTATACTCAGTGAAGCTAAATCAATACAAAGAAACCTTTGTTCAGTTTAAAAGTGACAACAAAAAGGGTTGCACTGATTTAAAAATCCAGTTAGTTAAATCGATGCAAGTGATAGGAGCTGGTTTCCAGAAGTGCCTGAACACCCACAACTCCAGTTAAAGTCAGTGGGAGCTGCTGGAATTTAGCTCCTCCCGTTCCTGGTCAGTTGAGCATTGCACATACACTACACGGCCCTATGCATTTGTACAGCAGGTCAGAATGTTACAAACCCCTTAAGATTCCCTTTGTGATTTTGGGCCTGATCCAAATTCCACTGAAGTCAATTAAATGATTCCCACTGACTTCGGGGCACTTTGGATCAAGCCATATAGAACTGGACGCAGAGAGATGCTTGAGGAGTACCTACCACCACTTGGGTGGGACATTACCTTTGGAGATTAGGCAGCCTAGGCCACTACTCTTACCACTGCTCTCCCTTGCTGCATTTCTCTGGGCTGTTCTGGCCTACATTCCATGTCCTGCCTTAGACCCTCTTCTCTTTATTTTGCCCCTGGACTTTGAGCCTCTTTGTTGTCTTTGCTTATAATAATTGCATCATTAATGGCAGATAAATTTAGAACAAATAGAAGGAAATGCAAACCGTTCTTCACACAGTGTGCAGGCAGATGGGGGGAGTCACTGCTGCCAAAGGTTCTAGACCCTAATTAGTTTTACTAGAGAACCAGATCACTCAAGGACCAGTAACTGCATTTGTAGGTATGCATGTTAAGACAAAGGGAATCAAGTCTCATGCTTCAGGGGCTAATTCCATCGCTTGGGGAGGTGGGGGTCCAGAAGGAACTTTTCCTTTGCATACAGCACAATAGGCTAGGTCAGCTTTGCAAAATTCTACTTGTGTAGGGCAAGTAAAAACATAATTTTTCCCCACTATCACCATAGCAATGGATGGTCAAGCAGATTTGGTGCCTGGTCTGGTAACTTTTATAGGGATCTTTATCTACACTGATGTAACTGCACCAGAGAAAGCCATGACACCCACTGGTGCACTTCAGCCTCGTTTGAAACTGGAATAAGCTGCACTAGACCAGCACACTAGTGCCGTGGATTTGCATCAGTGCCACTAAACTGGTGGGTAAAACCTCAGTATAGACAAGACACCTTGTGATAGTTGTAGGCAAGGTGACAGTCGTCTGAAGTATCAGATATTAGCCACTATTGGAGACAGATTTGCTTGGCCAGGATTCTGATCCACCATGACAAGCCTTATGTTGCTATAACATTTTGCACTAAACAGAGCTTTAGTTCTGGGCCTGCTTGTTGTTTGTTCTGGATTTTAAACTAACGCCAACAGGGAAATGTATAGGTCTGATTCTGATCTGAATTACACTAATGTAAAACAGAAGCAAGTCCTCTGAAGTCAGGATAAGTGTGATCAGAATTGTGCCCCTTGGGTATGTCTAAACTGCACACTAAGCCAAGGTTCTGACTCAGGTTTGAGCCCAAAGTCACTTCTCTCCACATACAAATCAGTCTGATTCAGGTCAGACCCCAAGTCCTAGAATCTTGTTAGTGGGTAGGTCAAAGCCATGTAATTTTGCAGTGTGAACGCAGCTCAAGCTACAGACCTGAGTAAGAAGGTCTGCAGCATGGAGGGTGGATGCATGAGCACAGCTGAGACCCGGGTCCAGCAATTGTGAACCCAGGTTCACAGTATGGATGCTCAAGCACTGGTTTGGGAACACCAAGTCCACAAGCCGGAGTCCCAAAGAGCTGGATTTACAGTGTAAAATTCAGAATGTGACACATGTCATCATCTCCCCCTTCTGCCTGGGCTACAAAGCACCTGTTACCTTCCTAAGGATTCTAATCTCTTTCACCTTCTCACTTTGCTGTTTCTGTTTGTACACTTCATGCTTGTTATGCCTAAAGGATTCCAGCCAAGGCCGTTCTCTGGCAGCCTGAAAGCTTAGAGGGAGGGAAGCCTGTACAGGGCTGGGGGGAAAAAAAACGGAGAGGATGTGTCAATCCTAGAAGACGGGTGTTAGAGAGCTCTCAGGAAGACCTGTGCTTGCAGGGCTCAAACAGAGAAGACAGACAGAGTGATGGCATTTTGCAGAAAGTCGTCAAATGTGAAGGAGGAGGCAGTGTTCCTGAGAAAGAAGATCACCCTGACGCGGGCCATCGCACTGACTATCGGCACAGTCGTTGGCAGTGGCATCTTTATCGCTCCAAAAGGGGTGTTGAAAAACTCCGGCAATGTGGGTCTCTCCTTGGTTGTCTGGCTGGCTTGCGGGATTCTCTCTCTGTTTGGTGAGTTGCTTTTTCTAATTCTTCTGTGTGAGCCAGCAACAACGTTACAACATTCCGAACATGTGTGTGTGTTCTAGAGCTGTATAGATTTTCACATGAAAACACAGGGGAAATATCAGCAATACATTGTGAAGTGACTGCAAAGCAATTAAGTAGAAAATAACCTGGAGTACTGTGGGCTAGACCAGGGGTGGCCAAACTTACTGACCTTGCAAGCCGCATACAACCATCTTCAGAAGGTTGAGAGCCGGGGCTGAAGCCTCGCTACTGCTGAAGTTCCGAGCCCCATCAGGCGTGCCCTGTGGGGCTGAAGCCCTGAGATCCCCCTCCCTGCTGGGCACAAGCCAGAAGCAATGCACTGGTGGGGGGGGGGGGCTGCTGATGGTAAGAGGGGGAAACTCAAGCTGTTGGGGGGCCAAACCTTTAAATTGTGCCCCCCCACCCCCACTCTCAGTCGTCGCTGGCAGAAGCCCCTAGTCCCACCACCCCACCACAGGGCAAAAGCCCTGAGCTCACCCCCAGTATGGTAGGTGGGGGGACTTGTGGGGGGCTCCATGAACCGCACTTTAACTGTAAAAGAGCTGCAGTTTGGCTAGCCCTGGGCTAGACCCTTGGCGGATGTAAATCTGTATAATCTAAGCTCCATGCATCAATGGAGCTCCATGCATCAATCAGCTGAGCCACATCAGCTGAGGAGCCGGTCCTGTAAATCCAAACCCTATTCAAAAACTTTGGCTCCGCAGCACAAAGCCTGTGAGGCAAGGTGGCCTAGCTGGGTTTCTGAGCTGTGGGAAAAGCCAGCTTTCAGAGCCCACAAAGCATGCTGCCATGGCAACCCCACATGGTTGGGATTCTAAAGGCTTAACTCAGCTCCCCACCCCCCTTTTTTTTTTTAAAGTAAGTTTCTAGCCCTTTTCCTTGCAAGGGCATGCAGGAAAATGTAAAGCAATTGTTGAGATAAAAAAATCTGTAAGGCTGGAGCTCAGGCCTTGAGACCCCATGAGGGGAAGGGGCTCCAGCCTGAGCCCAAATGTCTACACTGCAATTTTATAGCCCTTGTGGCTCTTCTCTGAACCTTCCCCAATTTCTTAACATCCATTTTGAATTGTGGGCACCAGAACTGAACACCGTATTCCAGCAGCATCACATCAGAGGGAATATAATGCCTACAGGGACTGACATTCCCCTCTTTATGCACTCAAGGTTCACATTAACACTTTTGGCCACAGTGTCTCAACAGGAGTTCATGTTCAGCTGATTATCCACCAGCAGACCCAACTTTATTTCAGGATGAGGCCCCAATCCTGTAAGCATGGCCTGCATTCTTTGTTCCTAGATTTATACATTTACCCCTATTAAAATACGTATTGTTTGCTTGTGCCCAGATCTCTAAGTATGAGTAACCAGACTACACCGAGATGCCAGACACTCAGTGGAGAATCAGGCCCATAGGCTTGGGGGGAAGGAGAGGAAGAAGAGGAGGAGTGAGGGAAGGTAATAAGACTCCACAGGGAGTGGAAGGCATTCAAGAGGTGCTAGCTGTACCTGGGCCCCAGTACTGCTGCCCCTACCCATAGATCCGAATCTTGAATCTGATACTCGATCAGCATGTCAATACCCTTAACCTCTTTGAATCCTTAAGCTGGAAAGCAGGGCTGCACCCCTGAAGCTTGTTTTGAGATCCCCAGAGGGAACCTAGTAGAAAGGATTCAGATGAGATCACAGACTTTTCAATAGTTTGAGCAGAGATGTTTTTGCAGCCACCATGTGCCTGGGGTAATGGTCCACTGGATCTCTATATATGCAGTTCCCATGGCTCCATAGTCTATCTCAGTCTTCCATACTTGCCAGCATGGGGTTGGTGCAGAGACCTGTTGCTTATACAGACGATGCTTGATTATGTTATATAGAAACATAAATAGGCCCAATAACCTATTTCCTAAAAATAGGCTTGACAATAGTCAAGCGAGGCCTGGTAAAATATGAGTGAAGTGAAGTGAAACGAGACAAGTCAGAGGTAAATTAGAACCTGGGGTAAACATTGTTGACCCTCCCTGGAATTTACAAGTGTTTTAGATAAAATGTTAATGTTATGGAAAATGCTCTCTCTATATAATGATAGTTACTACTATGGCAGCATTTCCACAGCTGTTCATTAAAGATGAGTTCAATATTAAATAGCCAATGAGGGAGTAGAAGAGGGTATTTTAATTATGGCAGTAAAAATATAGATATGGTAAAGGGCAGGCTTTATGCTAATTAATTTGGGTGTTATTAGTGATTATAAAGAGGGTAGCATCCTATTTTTAAATTAAGTGCACACATCTACCAGCAAGGAATCGTTAGAGAAAGGATTATAGGATAGCCATTCTTACCATCCAGGGAGGGTCCAGGTGTATCTTAAAGCATGAGTATCAATGCAGTGTATAGTCACAGTGTGATGCCTGTTTGCTTTAACTAACTGTTTTATTTTAAATAAAGTATAATTGTATCATTCATTATGTCATTCACAGTCCTCTACTAAACTAAATCGTGTAACCACGCTGAAGGCTTGAACCTTAAAGAACTCTATTTGGTTTTATGCCTTCTCCTTAAAACTACTAATTGGGAACACAGAAATCAAGTTCCAACTGTAACTGAAGGTGTGCAGGGAGAGGGGCAAAGCTCCCCCACTTCCTTGCACTAGTTGTGTAGTACAGAGAACTCTAATGGGGGTAAGATGGCAGAATAGCTTGGCGGTTTGTAGTTTAAAATAACTAGAAACGTCAGTAAAAAAAATTATTTTTTTTTTTGTAATCGTAGCTGTAAAGTGAAGCCTTCAGTTAAGTGGCAATTTTGGAGCTGATCCAAAGCTCATTGAAGTCAGTGTCTTTTCATGTTAGAACAGCCCCTCTGATATAGACAAAAATTCTCTCCACAGATTAGAGCAAGCCAGAAAAACAAAACAAAAAAATCTTTCATCTGGGACCAAAGGAGGATTTGAACATATGCTTCCAGATACAAAATGCTCATTCATTAGCTCACTGGGATGCCCAGTCCCTTGGGGAACTGAAGTCCCCGGTTAAGATAGTCTGGTAACATATTCTTTAGGAACCGTGCTGAGATGGCAGGCCACAGCCAGGGGACAAACTGAGCACTAGTTATTTGTACTCAGTCTGCAGCTGTCCTCTCCAGGACTCTGAAGACAGCTTAGGCATTCTAATGCCGAGTCAGAATTTTTTGGCACATTTAATGAACCCCACCACTGGCTCAGGGTCCTGCTGCTGTGTAATGCCAAGCCCACATTAGCCGCTGTATAATAAATACTAATAATCTTAGCACAAAGTATCACCACAGCACAAACTTGCTGAGTTCCAGCCTTTTGCCTGCCTTTACATAACACCACAGCCTGGATGTGGCTCAAGCCCGCTTGACAGCGCAGACAAACAATCCAGTGAAAAATGTGAACCCATAAAACAAGCAAGAGGAAATGCACCCTATTTGAAAGGAAAAAGGGGTCATTATATAGTGAATGTGAAGGATTTAAGAGAATAAAGGCGTGTTGTAAGACTTCACATTTCAGCATCCTCAATGTTCCTACCTTTGTTTGCTCTTGTCCTTCCCAGGGGATAAACAGATGATTAGTACAATGAAAAGTTCGCTGATATCTCATATGTAATCAGTGGCAGGTGGTGTGTAGAGGGCACTGGGGCATCAAAGCAGTTAAGCACACACATATACATACATAGGCATGGGTGTGTGTCACTAAAAACAAATCACAGACACAGTAAAGCTATAAGAAAAGGAGTTCTTGTGGCACCTTAGAGACTAACCAATTTATTTGAGCATAAGCTTTCGTGAGCTACAGCTCACTTCATCAGATCCGAGGAAGTGAGCTGTAGCTCATGAAAGCTTATGTTCAAATAAACTGGTTAGTCTCTAAGGTGCCACAAGTCCTCCTTTTCTTTTTGTGAATACAGACTAACAACACGGCTGCTACTCCGAAACCTGTCAGTAAAGCTATAGGAGTCTGCTATATATTTGCTTTGTTGCAATTCATATTTAGCAGCAGGTTGTTCTCTGCCAGTCCTGTGGCACATGTTCAATCTGCACAGTCAAGGTTGGACAGGGTATAAAGCAGCAGAAGTTTCCTCTAGGGCCTGGGGCACTAGATCCACTGCTTAAGCCACAGGCAGGTAAAATGTTCTGAATGGTTGCACTTTACCTGCCGCGTATAGACCCTGCTGGTGAACGAGGTACCATTTAGCACACGCTACCAGGGTCTACATGAGGCAGTTAAAGTGTAACACTTCAGAGTGCTCTGCAACTTGCACCCCTCCAGTCATCAGGAGGGACTCCAGGGGGCAGGTAGGCCAAGGGCACAACACAAGGGGAAGCCAGACACCCCTCTTTCCCACCCCCAGACATAGTGGGAGCAGAGAGAGGGAAAGTCTCGCTCATTTCTGGCCTTTCTAGTGGGAGGGGAGCAGGAGAGGTCACAGCCAGTACCTCTCCTCCTTTTTCAGGGCAGGGACTGCCACTGTGTGTTTGTGTGTTTAGGGTCCGTAGGGACTACCTTAAGATAAATAAATAATTTCCCTTCCTTATTTTCTGTCTAGGCGCTCTATCTTATGCAGACCTGGGAACAAGCATCACAAAATCTGGAGGCCATTATATCTACCTCCTAGAAACCCTTGGGCCTTTGCCAGCCTTCTTAAGATTGTGGGCTGAATTTGTTATGATCCGGTAAGAACAGTTCTGCTTTCCATAGGTGTGTAAGGTCAGGAGTGATATGTCATTGTTGATTTGCATTTATAGTCTCCTCTCTTTAAATCTCTAATTGGGGCAGATTCCAGCGGTGTGGCTAAAGGAGCCAGCTGGTGAATGCAAAACAGTAGCAAACACATGGACTTCCAAATGGCTAGAGGGAGGATAGAGGGAAAGAAGGGGGAAGGGGGAACTTAAGTCAGGGAAATGGAGGTGGGGGGGAAGGAGGCAGAGGGGGGAAATGAAAGGGTAAAAGGTCAAAAAAAATGAGGTGAAGAATAAAAAAATGAAACACAATGAACAGCTTGTAGCAAACATGATAACAAGACAGATGGACATTTTCCTGCAATCTGCCAACACAGCTGGGTTTTCTGGAAAAAGGCTCCATGCTCCTTAGAAATCTGTTTGATATGTGACCTCCTCCTCTCCAACCCACCCCCCATCTCCAATAGCTGCTGGATAAACAGAAATGTCTGCCACAGCACAACTGGGCTTGGCCATGAGGTCTGCCCCCATGGAGAATGAGATCACAGCTTACACAACTGAACCCCTGCAGAACTGGGACAAAGTAACCAACCCTCTACTCAAAGGGTACAATAAATATTTTTTAAAAACCACATTGTTTAGCCTGTTAACCTTGCCTGTGTTTATGGCCATAAAAAAAAATGAGAGGGGTCACAGGCTGAATGGAAATGGGGTCTGAACTATCCTTTCGTGCCCATCTATCCATCTGTCTAGATTCTACATAACCCCCATCAGCAAAGCAGCCCCAGTTCCTGAGTGATACCTTCAGCTCTGGAGGGAGCAGGGGTTGGGAAGAAGAGCACTGGTAGGGGGTGGAGTGTGCACAGCCACTGCCCCACAATGCATTTTATTTCATTGGCACTATAAGTCACCGCACTGTGTGTGCTCTCTAGCTCTTTTTCTGTGATTGGGGAGAAGGCCTCAGACCCCTCACCTCAAGGTTACCAGTTCAAATCCCTACCTAGGCAAGCAGCAATTGAAAAACAGTCCCACTCTAATGGCTCTTCAGCAACCTCATGGTGATGTGTTACTAGCATAAACCCATTTCCTACACAAAATAAAGATGGTCCAGCGGGTAGGGCACGAGCCTTCAACTCAGGAGACCTGGGTTTGATACCCTGCTCCATCACAGATTTTCTGCATGACACTGTGTCTCAGGCCCTCTCTGTCAAATGGGGATACTCGTACTTCCCTACCTCCTCAGGTTGATATGAGGACAAGTACATTACAGGTTGGGAGGCACCCAGATACTATGCTAACCGGGGACATAAGTACAATAAATAAATTGCAAGAACTACTGTCCACACAATCAGCTCCCAGTCTCAGCAGAAATGCTGGGTGGCCTATGAAGACAATTCCCCTCCTCCGCCTTGTGGTGGGCTCTTCAGGTACATTGGTGGGGCAACGTGTGAAGCTTACACAGCTGCAGAGCAAGCAAGCATGAAGAACTTCAGTTTCCAAAGCTGCCAGCTGGCAACTTCCAGCAGTATTAAGTTCTCTGAAAAGAGGGGCTGGGGAGAAATTCAACCCAGGTCCATAACCCTTCTCAGCTGGAGAGCAAAGAGGGCATCCTTAAGGCACTTTCAGGTAGGAATTACACCTCCGCACTTGAGTAGCCATACTCATGCTAGCTCTGATCAAGCTGGCATGCTAAAAATAGCGTCCTCACAGCAGCGTGAGCGGCTAGCTGTCCTGAGTACATACGTCACATCTCAGACAGGACTGCAATCAGGGTGGCTAGCCCCATACTGCTATTTTTAGTGGGCTAGCTCACTGAGAGCGAGCGTGGCTAAATCTCAGCAAGCAGGGAATCACACACCCCACTCAGAGTACAGGAATACATATCCTTACTGTTGCAGGAAAAGACATTCATTGTCCCTAACCTCCCACAGCCAGAAAAATCCTATTTCCTCCAGTCTCAGAGTGGGAAAGAGAACAGACAAAGCTGAAGTACCACCTGTGCTCTGGGAAGACCGTCTCCAGGTCTTCAACTTTCACCAGCGTTAAAAGAAATCTGTGGATGTTTTTCTCTCTGTGAGGGGGCGCATCCGCACCCTATTAAGGAGTGAGCTATTGAGCTCGGTAAGCCCTAACTAGACACGCCTGAAAGACTTGCTCTGCTTGAAGGGAAGAAGCTTAAACGGAAGGCCTGCCACATGAAGGGATGGTTACAGGAGAAGATGGCTGTGCCTCAGGCAGCTGATTACAGGGACAGATCAGCAAAGGAGATAGGCACTGAGCCAGAAATCCCTGAGACTGCTTGGACCAAGAATGGACCAGGTGTTACCAAAAAAGTGGGGAGTCTAAGGAAGGACTCCAACCCTGATCAGGATAATACAAAGCCTACAGACAAGCCAGAACCCAAAGGGGTGAGGGACTGACTGATCGAGAAACTGAGCATCTTTCCCCCCACCCTTTCTTCCTTTACCTCATTCCTCCCTGCCCTCTGAGAGGGGAAAGGAACTCTCTGTTCTGGGAGAGACTCTTGTTTCTGCTAGCCCAAGCAGGGGAAGGACTCAGGGTTACTCCACACTAGCAGCGGTGCAGCTGCACCATGCCAGAGAGCTCTCCCATCTGCATAATAAATCCACCTCCGCAAGCAGCAGTAGCTATGTCGGTGGGAGAAGCTCTCCCACTGACATAGCGCTGTCCACACCAGCACTTAGGTTGGTGTAACTTACATTGCTCAGGGAGGTGGCTTATTCGCACCCCCGAGCGATACAAGTTATACCAAAATAAGTGGTACTGTAGACATCATCTCAGTGTCAGAAAGGAACCAACCCAAACCACAGTCTGATAAGGACTCAAGGACCCCCTCCCCACCACAAGTGATGGACAATGCAGATAAATTATGTCTGATATAAGGAAAACAAAAAAACATCAACAGAGAATGGGATAGAGCTCAGCAGCTCTGAGCCAGATGGAACCCAACAGTGCTGTAAGTGGTTAGCTGAGATGCAGAAGCTGCAAGCAACTCAGCAACAGCGGCTCCGGGAGCAATTTCTGCAGCAGTGGATCATCCAACAGCAACTCCAAACAATGCAACAGCAAAAGCTGCTGAGGGAGCTGATGACCCAGCAGCAGGAGTTCCACAAGGAGAAGATACAACATAGTGCCAATCTTACGCTCTCCAGGCATCCCTGTGGGGCACACTTCCACCAAGGTGAGTCCCCCACCAATGCCCGTGAAGCTAACCAATATGGGGCTGGACGATGATCCTGACATCTTTTCAAGTACCGCCAAGAGAGTAGCCCTAGCCTCCCAGTAGGCTCCTGAGCAGTGGGCTTTGATTTTGGTTCCATTCTCAATGGACCTGGCCCAGGCGACCAACCATAACCTGGACTCCGAGCAGGCTAAGGACTATAAATAAGTTAAGTCCACCATTTTGGACTATTTGGACACTTCTGAGGCAACCCACCCTCAAAGCTTTAGACTCAAAACCTATCCCACGGATGTCAGACCCTGCACAGTAGCCTAGTGTTTGAAGGAACACCATTGGAAGTGACTCCACCCAGAAGAACAGTCCAGGGCCCAGGTTGCTAAGTCAATTGTGACTGAACAATTTAGAAGGATATTGCCCTCAAAAGGCAGAGTGGGGGTATAATGGCACCACGCTGGGACCTTGTCAGATGCAGTACGGTTAATGGAGAACTTTCTAGCAGCCAAATGGTTGCTAGAAACAGAAATCGCTTCAAATCTGCGCAGGACAGCCCTGAGAGAGACCAGGGAGGCCAACCTCAGAATGGTAACATCCACGAAACATTCTCCAAAACAATCAGTCTAGCCTCCAGACCATGGGAACCACAAGGGGCCTAGGGGTTGGGCTCAGACACTATATCACCAATGGGACCATCAGACATCTCAAGGAGCTGAAGTAGGACCTGCAAAGTAGGTCCTAGTCTCTACTCCGCAGCCAAATTTGCCCCCAGCTAAGAAAGGTGTCAGCCCAGTGACTTGCCACTCCTGTGGGCAGACAGGACACAAAGAAATAATACACTCTTATAGAGTATAGCCCGGGCTGGACCCAGAAAATAGCACCTCTCAAATTGACAGTACCGGTGATGATCCAAGGGAAAAGAGTTCAAGGACTCTTGGACTCCGGCTACAGTCAGACAGTATCCAAATCTCCTTAGTATGAGATGATGGCACCCCTAGAAGGCATCCGATGAAGGAGATGAGTGGGCCAAGGAAGGAAGGAAAGGTGGTAGGAGAGGAGATATTTGGATAGAGAAGGGAAAAAATAAGCGTTTTCCTCTGGCTAACATGCTTCAAATTTCTGTTTTGCTTTCCAGTCCTGCCAACATTGCCGTGGTGTCCTTGGCTTTTGGTCGTTACTTAATTGAGCCTCTCTTCGCCCCTTGCCATGCCCCTGCCCTGGCTGTGAAGCTAGTTACCACCACTGGCATCTGTGAGTAACCCTCAGAAACAATCAAAGTAAAAGTGGGGAAGGGGAAAAGAGCAGGCTTGACTGGCTATTCCTGGTAGGATTCCTCCCTACCTCATTTTCTGTCTGTGTCAGCAAGGTTTGTCCGTTTCTATGTCTGTCAAGCCCCATACAAAGCAATGGGCTGCTCTATAAATATTTATCTGTAACGTCACCCTCCTTATAGTAAATCAGGGGCATAGTCATAGGCGGGCTGCGGCCCACCCACTTAGCCTCCACACCCACCTCAGCATCACTCAGGCACCTGAAATCCAGGATGGAGCACGCACGGGGCTGGAGCCCCCCAGATCCCCAGGCTGAGAGGGGGTGAGGCATCCCAGGTAGGGGGTGTGCCTCCTGGGGGCAGATCTCGGTGGAGCTAGCACTGGGCCCAGAACTGAGCCAGGCTGCGCACTTAGGCACATGACTGGGCTGGGCACAAGCAGGGCACTGGAGACTGGGGCAGCGGCACGCAGTGCAGGATACATGGACACTGCAGTGCCGGAAGGACAGAGGGAGACAGCTGGGCGGGTGGACGACACTGAGCCGAGGTCAGGAGGGGTGGGCGGAGCTTGAGCCTCTGCAGGGCCCCCCTCCACCCCATGGGAGCACCCGTAGCCTGTGCACCCCCGGCAGCCTCATCTTCTAGTGCCCGCTGAGCAGTAAAAGCAGGCTGGAGCAGGTGGAGGGAGGCGGGCCCCTGATTCATCATGCACTGCAGTCCCGTCCCTGTGCCCCTAGCTCCAGGCTCTGCTATGCCCCCAGTTTTGCTGCCTCACCCATGTCCTGCAGCACCCTGGATCCTGTCCCTTCCTCCCAACTCTGGCCCTTGGCCTCTGCCCTCCCCCATCCAGCCCCCCTTCCCCAGTTTTCCCTCCCCGCTTTGGATAAACTCTCTTCCCAAGATGGTGAGGCTCAGGGAACCTGTTTCCCTGGCTGGGTATCCTGTGGGGGAGGGAAGGGCATAGCCTTTGGACTCTGCTCAAATGAAGGTGGAGTGTCAGTGCCTATTATCCCCCCTCTGCCCTAAGGAATGTGGGGAGTGTCAGCCCAAAGGGGGCGGGGGAAAACCTCTTTTACCCCAGCAGCTACCCACACTAGAGCATGGGGGTGGGGTCCTGGTCCTATGCATGTGCCCAGCTCAGCAGGTGAAGCCCTGTGTCTGGAGGCACCAGGGCTAGGAAGATGGCATGGCGTCAGCGGAGAAGCTGAGCTAGTAAAGTCTGTCATTGCCCATCCACCCAAAAGTCAGGGTCCATCCAAATTTCCACTCCTAGCTAGGCTACTGTGCTAAATCATCAAAATCCTGCAACCACACCCTCTCAATCCAGTCAGTGTTTACCTCCATTAGGCTAAGGGGGGCATTTAATTTTCTTGGGGCAGGAAGTGTCACTTCCTATGTGTTTGTATAGTGCCTGTTCAACAGGGCCCCAATCCTGACTGGGGCCTCCGGGTGTTCCAGTACAAACAAACAAATCCAAAGCTAGCACAGTAGAGGCCAAGGACACATTGTGTACATAAAGCATATAGGCTGGTACAGTATTTTCAAAGTAGTGTAAGGCAGTTAGAGGCCCAGATCCCTTTGTTTCAATGGAGATTGAACATCTCACTCACGTTTGAGAGTCTGAAAATCTTGCCCATAAAGAACAAGAGTCAAACCCCTCCTTGGGTGTAATGTTCCGTTACAACAGGACACCTATCTGTCTCATCATAAGCAACAGGCTTAGCACTCTGGGGTCATGCGAGATATTACACTACGAAGTTCCAAACACATGCACTCATTCCCAGAAACTAGAGACTAAAAGCACCTGTCAGGTCAGCTAGCCTATCCCCTTGTGTTTGACAAGAGGATGAGGACTTTGTCTAGACCACTTTACAGTGGTTTAAGATATGGGAGTTGTACAACTGTCCCAGTACTGGACTCCCCCTGAACGTAAAGCTCCCATTGTGGGGAACATCAATACCAGGCTCCCTGAAGAGGAACTTCCAAGATGAGGGGTCATAGGACAAAATAGTGACCCCACACTAGCCCTGCCCGGAAGTGAATTCAGTATATTGCAAGTAGGCTCTTTGGGGCCATAGAGAGAGACTATCACTTCCCTCCTTCTGGAGGGCATTGCCAGCATGCATGAAACTCCAACAATATTGAAAACCTGTGCAGCCGGTTTCCAGCTTTCCTCAGCCCTGAATATCAGGGTTTGGGATTATTTTAGACAGCTGTATTTTTGAATTTGTATCTCATCTTAGTTATTTCCTCCTCAAGTTGCTAATGTTTTTCTATCCTCACTGGTGTTTTCAACATGTCACACTTCAGTATCCTCTAAAAACATAATTAACCTGCCAGTGTGCTTACACTTTATTCCAGATCATTCATGAAGATGTTAAACAGGACAGGCGCCAATCTTATTTCCTATTGAACCTCAACTAAACACCTCCCCACACATCCATACCTTGCCATTTACCATAGAACTGTAGGGTTAGACGGGACTGCCTGGGTCATTTAGTCCAACCCCCTGCCAAGACTCTTTACTTAAAGCCTTCGACTTAGATTTCAGTCTACATGAATAACATCCGATGAAGTGAGCTGTAGCTCACGAAAGCTCATGCTCAAATAAATTGGTTAGTCTCTAAGGTGCCACAAGTACTCCTTTTCTTTTTGCAAAGACAGACTAACACGGCTGTTACTCTGAAACATGAATAACACTGTTCTTCTGCTTCTTTTCCTTCCCTCCAAGCCTTAATCATTGCTCTGAACTGCTGGAGTGTCAGCTGGTCTGCAAATATACAGACAGTTCTCGCAGTCCTCAAGATGGTCACCATTGGCCTGATTATTGTCCCTGGGATGATGGCGCTAACTGAAGGTAAGACAATTGCAGCCTGTGTGTGACATCAGACAGGAAGGGGATAATAGCAGGAGACAGGCAGAGGTAGGGGAGTCCTAGGGAGAGCCACAGACAGATGAGAAGGGAGATAGAAAGTGGAGAACAGAGTCAGCAAGAGAGAGACCAGAAAAAGAAAGAGGGCTTGAGAATTTTAGCCAGGAGAAAAACCTCTACTGGAAAAAAAAACCACGCTTACCTGCGTCCTGCCCTCAGCCCATTTCTCTTGCACTGTCCTTCTGCTCTTCTTTCATCTCCCAAGGAAGCCAAATCCAAACAGCCTTTCCAAAGTAGGCTGCGTTGTTTGAATGGATTTCTGGTCACTTGCCAAGCTAGGCAGTGCCTGACAAGAACATCTGAAATGGCAGCAGTATGGTCAACATGCAGACACATCTCCCTACACCCCACTGTTTAGTCCATGTGTGCCAAGCAACCGCCTTAAACGTTACCCTCTCAGGAGCAGCAATGAAATGGGAAGTACAGCATCGCAGAACATGAACTGCAACCGCCAAGGCACTTAGTGAAAATAGGTGCTTTACCATAGTGCTTGACCCCCTCCCAGCCCCTCGGTCACACAACAGGTACGTGGCTGCATTGCTCCTACCTCCCCTAGGATGGGCGTTGGCTAATACCCCTTCCCGGGGAGAAGGAGACGAAGGCTGCATGTCATTGAATCACTTGCTAGCCCAGCGGATGATGCGGGCCTTGGGATGTTCCATGCCAGCTCAATGCAGGTTTGGACTTGTCTTTCTTTCTGAGAAGTGTGAAATGGAGGCACATTCAGGTTGCAGCAGTGCTCTGACATGGATGGATTGCACATCGTTTAAAAATAGTATTTCTGTACAGGCTGATGTTGGATCAGCGAGGCATCTTTAATCTAGTAGACATAGGCATAATAAGATCCAACAGCTGGAAGCTGAAGCTAGATACATTCAGGCAGGAAGTAAGGTCAGGCAGTCAGGGTAATTAATCCCTGGAACAGATTACCAAGGGATATGGTGGATTCTTCACCCTTGAAAATCAAATGGGATCTCTTTCTAAAAGACGTGCTCTAGCTCAACCCCAAGTTACCGGGTGGGGCTGCATTAGTTACGGGGTGAAAATCTGCGTGTTTTGTTATGTGAGAGGTCAGACTCGATGATCATGATCAATTTTGTCCTTAACAATCTTTGAAATTTGAGGAGTCATTTTAGCCTGGCTCTGTAGAGTCTCTCTGAGCTACAGCAGTGGCTTTGCTGGTTGAATTCTTAGCACCAACTTCTCAGAGAGACCATCAGATTTATTTGTTGTATTTCCATCTCCTCTCAGGTCACTATGAGAATTTCCAGAATGCTTTTGACACTAGCTCGCTGGCTCTGGACAAGCTGCCTCTGGCTTTTTACTCAGGAATGTTTGCATATGGAGGATGGTAGGCTTCCATATCTATACTGGACATCTATTCTAGTCACTGGTGAAAGCCAGATAAGTCCCAAAGAGTTCAAATCGCTACAGTATGGAACTTGTGTGGAACCTGTCTCATCGCAGTTACAGATTCAAATGCACCCTGGATCAGCAATGGCCAAGTCATCATAGTGGCTGTTTACCTGTCCCATAGAGACTAGACGAAGACCATTTTACTTAGGCAAAACATCATTCAAGTGCCAAATGAAGTAATGTTGGGGACCTCCAAAGAGCACCTCTGCTCTATCTTAAATATTGCAAAGGAAGCTAATGTCCAGAAAGTAAAGATAATGATTTTGCAGGGTACAACTCAGAGCATCTAAATCCTTAATATTGGGGGGGCAGGGGATAGAGGGAGCTCCAATCCCAACAGTTTGATTTTCTAGGAAAAGATTCTTCCCTCACCACCACCCTTACGAGGAGGCATTTGACTTTCTTTGTAGAAAGTCTCTCTATATTTATGTAGTAAGACACATGGTCTAAGAAAGGATGCTTCTATTCTGGAAGCAAACACCCAGATGCAGCTTGGGAACAGTGACAGATGCATAATCTGTTCCATCTCACTCTTCAAAGCCCAACATGGGAAATGGAATCTCAGGGCCAGACACTTTTCTCTTCTAATTGCAGGTTCTATGTCAACTTTGTAACTGAGGAAATCATAAACCCTGAAAGGTGAGTACCACGGCCAGTTGCTTGAATTCATATCTGGTAGATAAACAAAGCACTGAAGAGAATGTCGATTCCCGCGCCCCACAGCTGGAACAGTTTAATAATACAAGCTATTAAAGGGCACGAACTCACTTCAGCACAACAACATGCCAGTTCATAGAAGCCTAAATATTTTTCATATCAAGATTTGACTTGGTGCAATTCATTTATGCACATACCGGCTGTTGTCATATTGGAGCAGACCAGCGGCCTATCAAGGCCTGTTGCCTGGCTTGCGTGGTGGTAGTGAGCCTGATGGTTCAGTGGAGGAGGCTGTGTTGAAGGGGCGGAATTTCTGCTTGACCCCGTTAAAGAAAAACGCAAGTTTTTAACCAATGGGGTCAGCCCCAGGATAACCACACTAGCTGAGAATTGGGCTTGGTTGGTGTTCTCAAGGCCTATTACACTGTGCTGTACAGCACAGCTTGACTCAACCCTCTTTGAAGCAAAGTTACAATGAGCACCAGTTGTTGTTGTAGCCACGTCAGTCCCAGGATATTAAAGAGACAGAGTGGGTGAGGTAATCTCATTTATTTGACCTCTTTGTAAGGTCGAAAGCTCCTCTCTCTCTCACCAACAGAAGCTGATCCAATAAAAGATATTATCTCACCCACCTTGTCTCTCTAATGAGCACCAAGGCAGGAATTTCATCCCATTGCCAGTAGATATGTAGGGATGAAAAAAAAGTGACTTTCTGAGAAAGGGAAAAGAGATATTTAGGGTTGATCCAAATGAACAGCTTCTTTGATTTTTCCCTTTACAGCAAGGTTTATTCTCATTGTAAATAGGGGTTTAAAAAAGGGACCTAAAATGAGCTCCAATTCCCATAGCTATTCTCCCTCAGTGACCGGGTACCTAACATTAGATGCTTTAGCCTACCAGTTTTGGATCTTCATAGGATGTCTTGCTGATGCAACAGAGGACAAAGGGGACCTACTCACATTTAGCCTTTAGTACCTCCTGATTAGGGAGTATTATTTTAGGCACAGCTCTCTTCTACCCGAGACAAGTATGGATATTTTGGAAAAAGGTCTGAATGGACAGCCACAAGAAAAAAAGTACCACAAGGGAATTTAACAATTGTTTGCTATAACCTCATTCTCATGATTCTGCATTTACATAATCAGCAACCTACAGTCATAATCAGGAGGTGCAACGCAGGTGCGCTAAAGCTGGGCAGGACACTGTTTTCCCATCCTGGTAACAAAATTTCAAAATTTCAGATTTTCTTTTCCTGAATTGGGACGAAAAGTTGAAATCTCAAATTTTCATGAACCAACAACTGGGAAAACAGTTTCACTGTGGGTCAATCAAAAACATTTCATTTAACATTTTGAAATGTTCTGTTTTGCCTTTATTTCTCTATAATTAGCTCAGGTTTCTAAACAAAAAGTCATTTCAATGAAAACCAGATTTTTCCACTTTGGAAGCGTTAAAATGGGATGGTTTGACAATTTCAAAATTTGTCCAAACCAAACCTTCCCCACAAAAGTTCCGGTTTTGACATATCTGCATTTTTCAGTGAAAAAATACGATGTTGCAAATTCCCAACCAGCTCCACTATATTCATGTGGGATAGAGGTAAACCTGATGGTCAGTTGAGAGGTGCAATAAAGGGGCTGTTTTTATTCTATTGTAGGAATATCCCGCTGAGCGTGATCGTGTCCTTGCTCATTGTTACTCTAGGGTACCTCCTCACTAATGTCTCCTACTACGCAGTCCTGACAGCAGAGGAAGTGCTGGCCTCTGAGGCTGTGGCTGTGGTGAGTGTGGTCCTTTTGTTTTTATTGGATATTTTCAGTGTAACACAGATAGTTCACATCTGGGACCAGAGAGGCTACTGGAGGAGAGGCCAGAGAGCCATTAAAGTATAAGCAGAGTCAGAATGGGCTCCACCCTGACATCTGGTGGTGAGCTGTAGAAAAGGACTTCAGGGGCTGATCTCGATTGCATGGGCACACCCACCCTGCCTAGCATGATGGGACTGCTTGCCCAAATGGCCGCCTTGGCTAGCTATGAGTTCAGCATTCAATACCGATCAGGGAAAAGCAATGTAGATGCATTGTCCAGGCGTCTGCAGGCACTGGAAGTTGCTGTGATACCCACCGGAGTGAGAGCTATTTGCAGTGTGAGTCGTCGAGAGCCAGAGGCCCATGAGAGCCTTCATGGATGCGTTGCAGAAGCTCTGGGCGTGCCCCCTGGATGCATGCCTTCTGTCTCAGTGAACTATATTGCATTAGACCAATCTCCCTTGCCCATGCTCAATGTGGCTGACTAGCAAGAAGCGCAGCTGCAAGATATTGACATTCGTGATACACTACTTGCCAAAATGGAGGGGCAAAGCCCAGCTACAGTTGTCCCACCTAACCCTGAGGGTAAACTACTATTGAGAGAATGGACCAAACTAAAACTGATTCAGGGAGTGCTACACTGAATGACCACTGACCCTTTACAAAAGCAACGAGCACAACTAATGCTGCCAAAAGAGTACAGAGCTCTGGCCATGAGGGCCCTGCATGACGACCTTGGGCACTTAGGAATGGAGAGGACTCTGGAACTTATTGGTAGTAGATTCTATTGGCCCCAGATGGCTGAAAATGTTCGCAGGAAGTGGGAGATATGCACTCGATGTGTTCAAAGGAAAACTCGGCCCATGAGAGCTGCATATCTGAAGAATATCACCAGCAGCAAAACTTTGGAGCTGGTATGCATTGATTTCTTGTCTTTAGAAGTAGACAAGAGGAATGTCGGGAACATTTTAGTAGTGACTGACTGTTTTACGCAGCATGCGCAGGCATGTCCCACACGTGATCAGAAGGCCACCACTGTCACTCGAGTATTGTGGGAGAAATATTTCTCAGTTTATGGATTCCCGGTTCGGATACACTGACCAGGGGCGGGACTTTGAGAGTCACCTTCTGAAGGAGGTGCTGAAGATAGCAGGAATTAAAAAGTCTAGGACAACACCTTATCACCCGCAAGGTGATCCTCAAGCAGAGAGGTTCAACCGAACCCTATTAGATATGTTGGGGACTTTGTGACCAGAGCAGAAGGCAACCTGGAGCCAGCATGTTGCATTTCTGGTGCATGCCTACAACGCCACAAAGAACAATGCTACGGGAGTCACCGCATATCTCTTGATGTTTGGGCAAGAAGCAAGATTACCCATAGACTTGTGCTTTGGTGTATCGGAGGATGGAGATAGCTATGAAACTCATTAGCAATATGTGTCTCGACTAAGAGAAAAGCTGTGGGATGCTTATCACTTAGCTACCTCCATGGCTTGGAAGAACTCAGAATGCAACAAATGTCGATATGATGCTAGGGTACATTCGCAGGAGCTCCAGCCAGGGGACAGAGTCCTGCTGCAAAATTTGGGTGTTGCTGGGAAACACAAGATAGGTGACACCATACCTTACCTGGTGATGGAAAAGCTGGGAGATCTGCTGGTCTACGAGATCACACCTGAAGTGGGTCTAGGGCAAATAAAGACGGTGCATAGAAACCTTTTGCTCCTTGTGGGGGGAATTGGTAGGCACCCCTTATGAGACAGGCCACAACAGGGCAACCGGGAAGAGCAAAAATGCTAGACCAAAGCCACCATCCAACACGGACAGCGGGCCCCCTGCAGCTAACCTACCCCTATTCAGCACATCAGAGAGTGAGTCTGAGGAGGAAGACACAACCATGATGTATCCTGGAATGGAGACAAGATTTCGGTCTCGATCAGCTGAACCAAGAGAGTGCCCCCTCCTCAGCCCTAAACCTCATGGCAAAAGTATTTAGGCCCATTACTGACACCCCTGTGTCACCAATGGGACCCCTGTGTGATGAGACACACGGGTTATTGGACAGTGGAGACATATGGGTGGAGGGTGTCCTGGGCACCTTGGACCTTCCACTGTTAGAACTAGAGATGCAGGGGCCTATGCCAGTAGCCAAGGGATCCTCAAATGAAACCTCTCCATCCGTCGCTCAAGAAGATATCCCCCATACCACGGCAACAGAGATTCTTAATAGACAGGACAGGGTAGTAAGACCAGTAAAATGGTTAACTTATGATGCACCTGGGGTGACTAGTGAGGAGCCCATACATTTAGCATACAGGCTTGTGGAAGCCATAGTGGGCTTCCTGAGGCCCTTTGGAGGGAACCAATGAGTTGGTATAATAGGGAGTGAGATTTGTTGGGACGACAAATTCTCGGCTGAGGGGAGGACGTAAGCAGAGTCAGAACGGGCTCTACTCTAACATCTGGTGGTGAGCTGTGGAAAAGGACTTCAGGGGCTGATCTCATTTGCATGGGCACACCCACCCTGCCTAGCACGATGGGACTGCTTGCCCAAATGGTCACTTTGGCTGCTGTGGGATCCCCAGTCTCTGTTATTGGGGCAGGAGTAATAAAGTGTTATCCTGATTATGTGAATCAAGGACAGTAGAACTGTACTTGTCATTTGATGATGGAGGGACTCTCCCTCAACGAGAGGCTCAGGCAGAACAGGGGACAGGGGAGCATCAGCAGTCGACTCACCGCAGTGGAGACCATGGTAGTCGATCTAAGTACATCGACTTCATTTACGTTATTCAAGTTACATAACTTAGATCGATCTCCCCCCCCACCCCCCAGTGTAGACCAGGGCTTAAGAGCTGAAGTTACTAGAGAGCTGTGTTAAGGGGGGCAGGGGAGAGTGTCTGAAAACATATTGGTGAGCGGCTAGCTGGATGGCTAGTGGAGAGGAGTGGCTCACGGTGAAGACTATAGCAGAACCCCACGGAGAGGGGTGGGAATCAACCATTGACACAAGCAGCAGAGCACGTAAGGTGCCCCCATACCTCCCCTCCTTCCACCCAGGCTGGGAGATAAACTCCGCAGATGAACTTTTGAACTCTGGCGGGGACTGCACTCATCAGGGACAGAAACTGTGGGGGGGTGACTTTTGGGTTGCTGGACTCAACAACCAAAGGGAAAGGACACAGCCCAATGTGCTTGGGGATGGGTCTTCTGGTTCATGTTTATGAACCCTAGTTGTGGTGTTTTCCCAATTTAATGCTGAGTTGTTTACCTCATGGTATTAAAGATTTTTGCTATACCAAGACTCTGCGCTTGCAAGATGGGAAGTATTGCCTCTTTGAGGCATTCAGGGATGTGTGTGTAATTTTCCCACGTCACTGGGTGGGGGCTCGAGCCGGTTTTGCATTGTATTGTTGAAAGGGAACCCCTCTGTACTGAACCCAGCCCTTGCTGCTGTCAACTTGGCCTGGCAGAAGGGTTACAAAAGGAAGGAACAGATTGCAGATTCTTATGTCAGGGAAAATGCCTGTTTAAACGTATGGCAAGGAAGAAGTATAAAGGAGATGGTCTAGGAATAGTATAGATCTCATAAGGAGTCTCTGTCCTCTTTAGCAAGAAGAAATATACTTACAGCCACTAGACTGTAGGGGTTTGCCCCCAATTTTTCATAGGGTTTCTATGATCCATTACCCCTTCCACTTTTTGTCCCCCCAGTCCCAAGTCTTGCCGGCTATCACATTATATAAAGTTCTTTATACTGACAACTTTGCCTTAGCCTCCCAGCAATTCTTCTGAAATGACTCACCTGTTGGACTGCTTGTAAAGTTCTCTTGCCTCTTAGTAATAATGGAGATGGGATTATCTTGAGGTGGTGATAAAACCTGGCTTTTCCACCAGCACAATTATAGAGACAGACATGTGAGACGGGGTAACTGCCCCTGAATAACTGGGTTCTCTATTTTCCCCCCAGAGCTTTGTAGATCGAGCTTTTAAGAGCGTTTCCTCAGCAATTCCAATCCTAGTTGCTCTGTCCTGCTTTGGTTCTCTGAATGGAGGAATCTTTGCAGCTGCAAGGTAAAAGCCTGTCCTTTCTAAAAACCAAACATCTCTTCCATACGAAAACCAGCTAATCTTTAGTTCAAATACACTTTCTGCAGCCCTTGATCTGCTAAAAAACATTCATGTCAATCAATGGACTGAAGACACCCTATCACTAGCGAAAGCTATATCAATGCAATAACAAGTATCATGCCATCAGAGCACTTCACAGTTAAGGTTGCCATCTATGTGGAATTCCTCTTGTGGCTTTCGTTTTGCTGGTGTGATTTGATTTCTTTCATTGTCTAACATGAAGCTTAAGGGGAAACTCAAGAGCCAGGGAGCTGCAAAAAACACACATACTATATCATGAGTTCCCCCTGCTGGTGATGAGCAATATTGTATCTATCTTTGTTTCTACAGCTGGTCAAAAAACAAACTTTTTTTTGGAAAAAAATCGCATAAACAGAAATATCTTCATTAAAAAAAAATCCCAAAATGTCACTGAAAGTTTTGTACAAAATGGAAGTTTTTCACAAAATATCCTTACCTTTTTTCCATCCAGTTCTGTTTCTTTCTAACAGGATGTTGTTTGCAGCTTCCCGGGAAGGACAGTGGCCTCCACTCTTCTCCATGATCCACAGCCAAAGAAACACCCCCTTCCCAGCCCTTTTATTAATGGTGAGCAGAGCTTTCTGGATTCTGAATGAAGCTTGAGTTTGAGGGTTTTTACCTCTCATTCTTAGAGAATGAACTCATCTCCCCCCCCCCACCCCCAGCCCATTTCATTAATGGGCTGTGATAATATAAAACATTAAAATGTATCGTTTACTACGGGGTAGCACCTAAAGCTCCACTGTACACATGTATCGTAAATGACGGCTCCTGTCCCAAGCAGTTGACGGTCTACGGGTGTGTCTACACTGCACACTTTTTTTTGGTGATATGTAGAGTACATACCCGTGTAGCCTCTCCCCCCAGCACAGGTATAAATAGCAGTGCAGCTGGTGAGGCACAGCATAGGTGAGTAGAGAACAGACCCACCTGAAGGGTGTGGTGGGTATGTATGGGAGGACCTACTTTTATAAGCTCTCTACTCACCCAAGCATGTCTCCCTGTCTACACGGCTATTTGTAGGGCTGTAGTGGCCTGCTGCCTCCCTGCAGCTGGAGCCTCCCCGCCCACACACACAGGGAAAGACACTGGCTGTATGAAGTTAGCAGGGAAAGGCTGTTCCAGCTCCCTGTTGTTGGCGCCTATACCTGCAGTAGGGAAAGGCCGTACCAGTGAGGTTTCCTCGTTGCCTGCCCCCACCAGAGCCTTTCCCCAACACATGAAGCTACACACCTCAGGGTGGGTGCAGCCCATTTTTCACTATGGCACGTAGCTACACGTACCCAGCATGCAGTGGGCAGTGCTGCACAGTGTTGACGTAGCCTAAAAGACAAGACAACGCAGGTGAATGAGACAAGGGAAGGGTAGAGAATAGCAATACAATGGTTTTACGCAAACTAGTGGCAAGTGTCATTCTTAACCAGACACTAGCAGGGATCACAACTCCCACCTGCCGCGCCCTGAACAGATGGGACAGCCCAGACAATGCCAACAGACTGGAATTCTTAAGTGGACTCTCCACTGTCCACATAAACCCCCTGCCATCAGAATTGGCACCATTCAGTGCCCCCACTGCCCAAGAACAGATTGGGTACGCTGGCTGAACTACTGTACCTTCTCCAGAGCAGGGTTTGGGACACTTTGGTGTGGCAGCATATGGGAAATGTGCACAGTATCACGTTGTAGCTATTCATTACCTAGACAAAAGATATCAGTTGACAGCACTATCAAACCTGCCACTCTGTAGGAGTACTACATTCACATGAACACATTTTTATAGAAGAAAAAACTCCTATTTGGAATCCAATTGTGTAGTAACTAATCTATACAACAAGTGATCTGATTTCAGAGCCCTGGACACCACTTTCTTCCCTCCTTTGTTGGTCACAGAAAGTTGTTGTGTCCTGTTTCGTATTAAATTGTAAGCTCTTCAGGACAGGGGCTGCATACCTGTTTCCACACAGCATCTAGCACAATGCAGCCCTGGTGCTACCATAATAGAAGAAAGCCCTTCAAAGATCCTTGTGGAACCAAGTAACCTGAGACTAAAAAAGTGCTTCCTGGAGGGGTCCAAATTCTAGCTTTGGTGGACCTTGCATCAAAGGAAAGGGTTGGCGTTTCATCTATTTCACATGAGAGAGAAATTTTTCAAAGGGCAATTTGACACCCAACTCCCATTGACAGTCAGTCAGAACTGGAAATCTAATTCCCATTTGTTCCTTTAAAATCTCCTCCGAAACTAAGTTTTTTAAAAAAACCCTTCTCAGCTCAGGGTTTCTTATGAACACAGGATCTCAGAGTTTCCCAAATAAACTAAATCTGAACAGTAAGGACTCTTTTCACTTATAGGAGGCCCTGTGATTTAGTTAATACCATAGCTGCACACATTGAGAAAACACACCAGCACCATTGAGGAGACTGAAAGAACATAAGACAATAGCACTGTATAACTGTTGGAAGACCTACACAAGTAACATGGGGTGGAAAGGGGAAGCATCTTCCCTAGGTGTTACTGCAGTGCATAATACTGCATTTTTGTCTGTGTCCTAGTTGCCTCTGATCTTCTTGATGGTGTTGATTGGCGATCTCTATGGCCTATTGAACTTCTATAGCTTTTCACGCTGGCTCTTCATAGGACTGGTGACCCTGGGGCTCATGATACATCGTTATCGGCATCCTGAGATACCAAGGCCCTTCAAGGTACAAGGAGACCCAGCTAACGACAGCCACATAAAACAACACAATGTGGGGATTTTGAAAAAGGAATAGTTTAGATGTGAAAGGATAGAGATGTCCATCCATACTTGGTTGGCAGAAGTGACTGCATTAGATCAAATGGTCGTCCAGTATTCTGTGTTTGTTTCATCTGGAGACAAGGAACCCAAATGGCAAACTATTGTAATTATAGTGAGTTAGATAAGTTTGTTTCTGCATATAGAATAGCAACAATTGCAGCCTCGTCACTATTAGCATAGCTTGCAGGAGTTCAGTACTGATATAGTTAATAGCAGTGATAAGACATGAAAAACATAACTGATTTTGCGTGTTTAAGTTTTGTATCTGAGCAGGCAAATGCTCCTACTGACCTACAATAAGTGACAGCTGCAGTGTAGAAAGAGACCATATGATGCTTTCCCACCAAGCACAGCAACACTGCAAAATGCAACCAATTGAATGAAAACTGTATGCACGTCAAATGTTCAGCACAGTTCTCTCAGCTACAACAACTCATTAAGAGGCCAGATTCACTCAACTGGCGTTATCATAGAATATCAGGATTGGAAGGGACCTCAGGTCGTCATCTAGTCCAACCCCCTGCTCAAAGCAGGGCCAATCCCCAATTTTTGCCCCAGATCCCTAAATGGCCCCCTCAAGGATTGAACTCACAACGTTGGGTTTAGCAGGCCAATGCTCAAACCACTGAAATCATGCAGGTAAAACAGCAGAAATCTGAAACTTAGGCCAGTTATGGTAAGCTTTGTTGCAACAGAAAACAAAGCTCAGTACAAAAATAATCCAGTCAAGTGGACCCCAAACCAGAATAAAGCTCTCTGTCCTCTGAAGTTCAGGTATTTTCAGGACTACTATAGCTTAGAAAGTGAAACCATTATCACGCAGTTTCAGTGCTTTGTACAAATTTCTTGTTTGATGTTGCTCGATATTATAACGACAGCAATCTACTAGGTACATGACTGCAAGCTCTGCCAGCTGACTGCTTATAAAGACCTTCCATTTCCTAGATTTCTTCTCTTTTCTAGGTGCCTCTGTTCATCCCATTGGTTTTCACAATAATATGTCTCTTCATTGTGGGAATGTCCCTTTATTCAGACCCTGTGAACACAGGCATTGGCTGTGCCATAACTCTGACTGGTCTGCCTGTCTACTATCTGGTGGTTCAGAAATCAAGAATACCAGCCAGCTGCAGTGCAATGTTCAGTAAGTACAGGCAATAACTTCAGATCTAAACACTGAATGTCTTTCTAAAAAAGAGGCTTTTGTTCAAACGCCTTAATGCAGGAATCTCACTGCTAAGGTTCTGTGGCCTGTGTTAATGCAAGTGGTCAGACTAGATGATCATCATAATTTTTTCTGACCTTAAAAAGGAAAAGATTCATAGACTCAGACTTTAAGACCAGAAGGGACCATCACGATCCTCTAGTCTGACTTCCTGTGCATCGCGGGCCACAAAACCTCACCCACGCACTGGTGTCACAGGCCCTAACCTCTGCCTCAGTTACTTGATTTAAATTTTGATTTAAAGACTTCAAGTTACCGAGAATCTACCATTTACTCTAGTTCAAACCAGCAAGTGACCGCTGCCCCATGCTGTAATTGTGAATCAGGGATATTTTAAAGCAAAGAGTGAGGCTTGCATATTCCTATGCAAAATTATGCATACACTAGCAGTGACTCACCACAAACATCCAATTCTAGGATTAAAAAACATCATTACCCTTCCAACCACTGTCGATAGCAGTAGGCTAGACAGCACTACAATTATCTCCTCACCCTTGATCCACTAGTCATATTCTGTCCGATTCAGGTTCTTACAACTTATCACCATGCATCTGAGGATCTGTTGTCCTGGTCCACCATCAGGCCTATTTGGGAAATAAGGAAGAGTTCTCCAGAAAAAGCACACACAAGACCTCTTTTATGCAACAGGTTGCAAATCATATGTATTATTCTGTTACAGCAGCACCTTGATGCCATAAATCAGGGCCCCGTTGTACTAGGCATCTCCTGGTAAATAGGAGTCAAACAAAACTGCACTGGAAACCACATAGGAATACTTTAAGGTGGCGGTTTAAGACAGAGGGTTGCAAAGGGGAGTTGGTCCTTGGTGCAGTTTTCACTAATTCTGTCGAAGAGGTGTTGTAGAAGGCGTGCTGGGGGACTCTTTGGACAGAGATCACCCTAGTTTTCATTTATGGAATCAACTTCCTCTTTCCCGCCCCCAAACTAGCTTTCTATTCAGACAGTGTTTTCTCCTCTCACCTCTTCACTGCATTGTGTTTAGATTCCATGACGGTGAAGCTACAGGTCCTGATGGAAGTCATCCCACAGGAAATCCAGACCTACTGAAGGTCTCTTTGTGTTAAGTCTGGGCACTGATGCAAAAGGCCCATTCTTGGCGGCAGCTGGTAAAGAATCCAAGCAAAGGGATCCACAAGACCTTTAATAAGGTCAGACCATAAATAGGGAACAAGGCTATTTTAATGTGAACATTACCATAGTCACCTTCATGAATCCTTACCTAATGCTGGTTTGTTCAGATGCTCGCATATAAAAATGTTTCTTTTTAGAGAGTCAGACTACTTCAGTGATGTTACAATCCACTAATCCCAACACCAATAATTCACTACAGTGGGGGTGAATCTGAAATCAAACTGGATCATGACATTTTCCAATAAATGGAGCAAAAGACAAAGCTAAATTCAAGGCATATCATCGTACGAAGTAATAACAGGGAAAAGGAATAAGAAAATATGATAGTTTAGAGAGAAGAAATTGTTTTCCAAAACTCTTAAAGTATACCTAAGCAACTTTCAAATTGAAGCTGCCCAGCATAGACTGAGCAGAGAGTGTCCCTAGAGTCTTTCAGCATATGGAGGGACACATCAGTCTTCTCATCGAACAATGTGGTTCAACACAGCCACAATGTGAGAGATCACTCTCCTATCAATAAACTTCTGAACTTCACAACCAAGAAAAAGAGGATTGATAAAATTATTGTGCAGGAGGTCACTACTAGCCCTAGCCCTTAGGCATTAGGTTTATTCTCAAACAGTAGAAGGATTCTTTAAAGGTGATGCTGGAAATGATAGTGGCAGCAGAACTGTTGTATTTAGCAACTAGAATTTTTCCTTCTATTTTAAAGAAAATGGAAATTGAAAGAAAGGGAAAGACGAGGGTGGAGGGTAAGGATATGCTGAATGTATTATTTTGATACTGCTGTCTGAGAACAATTTGAGTTTTGGAAAAAAGTTTAGAAACAGCTAGGGTTAAGGTTTCTCACTCCAGAGTCTGGCAATGCTGCAGAGGGGCTGCTCGCAGCTTCAGAGAGAATGTTATCCTTCCAGCCACTTTGAGCAACTGCACAAACTACAGGGAATCCTCTCAGTAGGCATTATAAACATGTATTCTGCATATGCAATACACATGGATATTTGTCAAGAACGCTACTGAAAATTAAATTTTTAAATGAAAACCCACAAAACAAAAATAGTCCTGTCGGCAGCCACTTCATTACTGAAAAATGCCATTTCTAATCAGGGCAGCTGAGAGACCCACTGGCGCATCATAAATCACTTCCCATTGTACTTAAATATTGTGGATTTAACTTTTTAAAGGTGAATTTCATATGGGTAAAAAAGTTGGGTTAATAGTTTTGAAGCTTGACATTAATGTACCTTTTCTGTGGCTAAATAAAATAGATACACTGCATTTCTCCACAATGTCCCACTAGTGCCTCAATCCTGAGCTGGAGAAACAGTTGCTGGGATAGATAATTCAGATTGATGTCACATTTAATGCTTAATCTCCCTGCTAAGACTGGAAACTTTAGTGTCACTTGTGGCACTCGTTTTATGATGTGCACATCTGTCCATTAGCATTTGGAGTGTGATCAACTCCTTTCACAGCCATGAGATAGATAGTAACCTGATCCCCACCGACACAGGCTAAATGTGAACAGACAATCTAGAAGCAAAAGGCTACCTATTATACATCTGAACCAGCGGTTCTCAAAAACTGTGGGTCGGGACCCCAAAATAGGTCGCAACCCCATTTTAATGGGGTCGCCAGGGCTGGTTTAGACTTGCTGGGGCTTGGGGCTAAAGCCTGAGCCCCACCACCTGGGACTGAAGCCAAAGCCTGAGGTATTCAGCCCTGGGCAGCGGGGCTCTTACAGAAGGGGGCAGGGCCGCCCAGAGGATTCAGGGGGCCTGGGGTCTTCGGCGGCGGGGGTCCTTCCGCTCCGGATCTCGTGGTACTTCGCCGAAGACATGGAGCGCAAGGACCCCAGCAGCCGAAGACCTGGAGCGGAAGAAGCAGCGGCGAGTCTTCGGCAGCAGGTCCTTCACTCCGGGTGTGTTTGGTGGCACTGAAGGACCTGCTGCCGAAGTGCTGCCGAAAACACTCCTGGGGGCCCGGGGCAAATTGCCCCCTCCTATCTGGGTGGCCCTGGAAGGGGGTCATGGTGCAGTGAAGTTTGAGAACCCCTGATCTGAGCCATCCAAGTGCCTCTTAACACCACTTTTTAAAACATTCAGTTTAAACAGTGAAAAATGTTCTTCTGACTGCTTCCCACTCTGAGGATTCAAAACCCTCTAATGCAGAAGCATTTTATCCACATAGAAAAGGCACTATATTCTCATAAATAAAATAATTGTCACATGATGGACTTTAAGCATGTAATTCCCCATAGAATTAGTTAATTACTATAAGGGATCAGTCCCATGGGCCATCCAGTCCAGTATCCTGTCTGACAGTGGCCAACACCAGATGCTTCAGAAGGTGGAAGAAACCTCCCAATACCTACTAATTACAGATTGGCTTAAGAGTGAAGCATGAAGATTAATATCTCTTCCAAAGTGTATATTAGCATTAACTAATTAGGAGTTTGTTCACACTCCTCCCCTCCCCATCACAGGAAACTGTATTAGCAGGCCTCAGTTTTGCTGACTTCTTCATAAAAGTGTGGCTTGCAATTTCACAAGTTACCACCAGGGTATATACTCAGATCACAAATATTTCTTTCAGGTGTCTTACTGTTTAAATCTCCGTGCACGGGTGGAAATATCACTCCCAATAATTGCACAAAGTTAAACTAGGGAACTATTATTTCTCATTAAAAATGATCTTCGGGGAGGAGTAAGAGATAGTATGATCCCTTTGTGGTAGATTCAAAGGGATCACGAACAAACTTCATGTACTGTATTTTTAGTTACCTTGTGTGTTCCGATGAAGGTTATTTTCCAAAACCGTACAGCATGTACAGCAGGAGCACTGAGAAGTACAGATAATTAGAGCTATTAATCCAAATGCAATTCTTTACAAGTTTGCAGCTCTTGTTCTAAAGTCTCGGTATAAGATGGCTTCAGGAAGTCAGACTTCAGGTAGTAAAGACAAAGCACAATGGCTCATGAGCCTGCCTTCAGATGTAACAAAGACAAGGTGGGTGAGCTTACAGAGAGCTCTTCTTCAGGTAAGAAAGCTTGTCTCTCTTGCCAACAGAAATAGGTCTAATAAATTATATTCCCCACCCGGCTTGTCTCACTAATATCCTGTGACTGACATGGCTACAACACTGAATGCTTCAGATGGAACAGTAAGAATTCTGACTTTTGAGACTTTGGTCCTTAATCTTCTTAGCAACTACCAGTAGAGGAGAATAAATTATCAGTGATTTCTCCCACATATAAACCATCTGTCTGTTTATATTTTAATTTCTAATTAGTTTGGTGTGTTAAATGCATTAATTTCCACAGCAATCTTAAAAGGAATAAAAATGGTATACTAGCATTTCCATTCCAGTCCTAATTAACTTTTGTTCTGGGAGTGTTCATGCATTATTTACCAGAGTAAAAGCTTAAATTCCAATGCCTCCCAGAGGGAAGAGTACTTCTACAGGAATGAATATTCACCATAGCATATTCCAACATACCCATCCTTGTGACTTTGTGTCCAGTAGCACTAACAAACACTAGCAAAAAAGGTGCGTGTTTAACATCCTATTAACTAACATGTTCAATTCCCTGCGTAGACAAGCAATTATAACTTTAAAATGCTACCAGGACAAGGTAAACCTCATGGAGGAGCTTAGGTTTATCTCCAGTAGTGAAGACAGGGCCAATGTGCTAAAGGAAGTACAATGGATGGCTCAAGCCTTCAAAAGTATTAACCACGAGAACTACCCTAACCTCTCTTAACAGAAGAGGTTATCTTGTGAGTTATTAAACTGAAAACTCAGATGTTTGCCCCATTTGGTACAATGTTAGAGTCTATCTAGTAGAATTTCACCTGTCTGATAAAAAGAGAAAGTATTTTCCCCCAAAAAACCCTTCAGTGTTAAAGGGAATAAGAAAATGCTGTAGTAAAGGTGCAAAAGTCCATCCAGTGATGTTTCCATTCAGTTATTTATTAAATATATAAGTGTGGATATTTTATTGTAATATCTATGCTTAGGGCACTTTTACATGTAGTTCTTGTTCAATCTGCAATGGAGTGAGACTGGTAAAAGGCAAAAAATTAATTATAGTAAAAGGCACAAGGGGGGAAGAAAGAGCATATGATCTCTCCTTAACAGCCACCGCCACCTCCGAAAGCAATAGATTAGTACTCCAAGCAACTTCTATATGGCTATGCAGCTTCCTACTTATAACCCGGTGAGAATGCCACTGCCATTGCCCGCATCTCACTCCTGCTTTATTTTAAAATCGGAATATCAGTATGAAAAGCCATTTGGTGCATGAGAATGCAATTAGCCTGTTTGGTGGGAACATCTTGTCTTGCTGGACAGCTTAAGTGCTCTTAACACTTTTTGAAATGTGAGCTTACTTGATAGATTAACATCTTGAGATTCTGTGGAATTATGTGGCTGCACAATTTTAGAAGAGTTTTACCCGGTGAAGTTAAAAAAACCTATGGAAGGCACATGAAGCACACACTTGGCAAAGTTAATTTGACGTTTTTAATATTTGATGTTTCTGCCCCATTTCCTTAAGATCTCTTATCTCAGAGCCTTCCCTTAAAAAAACCCTTCATATTTGAAGTGCAGAAGAAAATTTCTGCTCAGAAAAATAATGATGGCTGCATGTTTTAAACATGTGGACCAAAGAGCTTGATCATTTACCTTTGGACCATTTCTATCTTATACTGAAGCTCTTTGGGGGCAGTGACTGTCTTCTTTGTTTTTGTACACTACCTAGTAAGTTAGGGTCCTAGTCCATGGCTAAAGAATTTTCTCCCAGTAAGCTGAGAGCCAGCCTGAGAAGTAAGTGGCTTGGCTAGCTACACAGGATACAAAAAACACAACTTTTGCCATCCTGTTCTTCTGAACCCACTGACACATCATTTAAGATTTTTATACTGTGGCATGGGCATCACTGTGGTATTGAAGCACAGCACTTGCATGGGATAGATGGAGTGTTTCCCCTATGCAAGTCTCTGAAGCAGTTCAGCAGCACACAGCACTCTCTCTGTAGAGAAAAAGAAAGAGAAGGCATTACACTAACTCTAAACGCAGTGTGGCAGTGCTTCTTCCTCCAAGTGGTGTGGTGACGCGTGAATACAAACTGGGGACCACTGATGATTGTGAAATGAAACATGATGCAGTTGCAGGTGGAATGGACAGAAAAGTAGGCAAGGATAAAAGGAAATGAGACAATGTTAAGAAACAAAGGAAGGAAGGAAGGAGTGTGAGTGCAAGAGAAACCCATTCTAACAGAAACAGTACCTCCGCAGTCACAGACAGGAAGAGCTGCTCCCAGTAAAGCCAGAGGCATCAGGAGCATAAGGCAAACTTGACCAAAAAGTAAAAATATGAAAAAAAAGAAGCAAGAAGAAAAAGAAAAAAATAATTTCTTTCGACATTAAAATGCTTCCAAATTGGTTCAATTTCTTGAAGTTTACTAAGTGATGGACCACTGGAAGTCTCAACCATTTCTTTTTACACTTAGGTGTCAAAAAAGACTGTATACATCCTCGCAAAACGCATTCAGCTCCCAGAGAACATTCTGACAGAAAGCAAACTTACACTTTAAAATAGTAAGAAAATGTACTGCACTCGCCACATCTTCATCAAAATCCAGAGTCAAATAACAGGCACAAAAATCAGACCTAGAAACAGAATTAAGCATTTTCCCTCATAAGACATTTTTTACAACTTTCTGTATTTACACTTTTAAGCAAGTGAACAAAAACCTGTAGAAATTAAACACTATAGATTGCTAAAATCAAAACATAAGTATTACAACTTTTTAATTTCAATATTTTAAAGTACAGAAACTGGAAACTATGAATATCAAATACAAATTTAAACAAGCCACTTGTCCTCCCCTAGAATAACCAATGTGAGCTACTTATAGAAACTTACAAATTTGAAGTAAAATTGAAACAAAAATAAATACTGTACATACATTTTCCCTGCCTGCAGGCAAAAGAGGATGGGAAATACTGTTATGGATTGGAAAAAAAAATGCTCTTTAAAGCTGCAGCATCCCCTTTCCCAGCCAAATACTCAACACTGTAGTGCGTTTCTGTAAAAAGACACACCCACACACACACACCCAACGCATGCACACGGAGACCCCTATTCAGGCAGACAAGCCAGTATTTTCCACAGATGTTCAAAAAAGGATAGAAATTAGACAGAGTAGAAAAGGGAGAGGGAAAGACAAATGGGTCAGCAAAACATTACTACAAAACTAGTAAATATAGCCAAGAACTATCTCCTCTTTCAAATTTAATGGATTTTAAAAAGAGAAATAACTGCCAAAGCACTGACAAAATCAGACATATCCCAGCAGAAGTGATAATTCATATTAATATAATCTGTTAAAGTGATCCCTTTCACTCCCGTCCCACAGCATGAAACTGTTATGGCTTAATTTTTATTAAAAGTAGAAAAAAGTCCTTTTCCAAAAGGAAATGCAGCTTCTGAAGAAGCACGTGCATTTCCTAATCAGTGCTATTCATATTTCCCACCCCCTGCATGATTCACCATTTGTTTTGCAACCAGAAATAGTTGGTTTTTTTTGTTTGTTTTTTTAAATGGATGTTGCAGCTTTTTAATCCAGTTTAACCACAAACAGTAAGGCCTTGGTTTCATTTATATTTCTTCCGCAGAATAAAGTGGCTCTAGGTTTGCTTAGCCCCAGGGCCATGTACAACCCTGGTCTGGAAGAGCTTTAAAAAGACACTAAGATTTTTGGTGGCATGGAGGCTAGAGGGGACCACTAGCTGAGGTTCTAGCCTCAGCCCTCCTCAGTCCCCACAATTACCAACCAAGGGTCAGCCAGATAATGACTCAGCCCTGGGTTAAACGCCTGCAAAGATTTCAAAATTTAGGACTTCGTGCCCTGGTGAATGAAAGCAGCCTATGCCATATAAAAAATTTGGGAAAGCTGAAGCTTTTTAAAGGATGGCCATGACACTGTGCTCTTATCTCTATTAAAATTAACACAGGTACTTTAGCTTAAAAATGTGGTCAGAAAGCAACAACTGTTCATTCTTAACATCAAACCCTTTTGAAATGATTTCTTCAAGAATTATTTCATGTAGAATATTATAGGTTGCATAGGTTATCTACCTCAGAGGTCATTAAGGGCTACCTTGTAGCCAGGCTTTATTAGCAAGTATAATACAGGAAGAAAGGGGAAAGTTGCTGGAAGAGTCCTTGATATAATTTCTAGGTGGTCTTTCCATTTTCACATATTTCTTTTTAAAAATTATAAGAACTTGAGTACTTGGAGAAGAGCAAACCCCCAAGGGTTCCATTTCATACCATTTTTCCTTCTAGCAACAGAAAGTTTAAAAAGTAAGTATAATAATTTTATCTTGAAGTCCAAATTCTTCATATCTTTTTTTTCTTTAAATATCCTCCTTGAAAATGAGTTCCCATAGGAAGATTCAGTGCTCCTATCCATCTACCCCCCATCCCAAAAGTGAAATGTGAGAAAAGACAGGTTATTTTCTCTCCACCTTTCTCTCAGCACCAGGTTCAGTCCATCTACAAAAAGTTTGGTGCAACAGTGTTTTCTTCCAAGAATATAATAAAAACATCCCAACATACAAATACATGAATAAGTGAGGTCAACACATCCTCTTCATCAAGCTACCAGAAGGAGATTCATTTGTTATCAATCAAGAAAATTTCTTTTAAACTAATTGACCGAGGTTCCCTCTCACCCCAAATAAAGTTTTAGTCTCTTAAAGACTTCTGCTGGAAGCATGGAAATATGGAGAAAATGGAAATGAACTTCTGCCTGTTGACAGCCTATGAAGAGACATTAGTACACTCACTACAATGGAGAGCCACCTTGAAAAAGTGGGAGAGAAGGGAAGAAAAAAAAAACTAGAAATAACCATTAAACATATATGGGTCCAGCCAAGTACTTTTTCCACTAGTAAGATGATAGCTATATACTTTGCTAATGAAGAGGCTTAGAAGGCAGACCTGCTGCAGACAAGTCCCAAGGAAAGCAGCATTTTGTATGTTCCATATTCCAAACCTCCTTATTCAAGATTCCATTGTGGCATATTTCTGTTTCAGTAAGTAGTGTTCTCAGAATCTACATTAAAAAAAAATCAGCCTTTACTCCTCTCCAATTCTGCTTGATGTCCCTTGTGAAATACTTCTGTTGTCTTAATTAATAAAAAAAAGATAGTAAGCGAAAAGCAGTTTGGTTTGGTTTGCCAGAACTGAACCAGTTACTCAAAGCCTGGCAGATATGACCTGGTTTTCCCTGAGCTGACACAAACAGATCAGAGGTAAGCTTTTTTTCTTATCATTTAAACAAGTATTGATAACATGGTACACATTTATCAAATATTTCCATGAGAATGTATCAGAAGATAGAATTAAACGTTTATACCGAATGTTGAAAGTATTTTTTCTTCTCGTCATTACTGACTGGAAAATTTCTTGCCTGAGAACATTATTATTTGTGGTCACTTTCGAAACCTGTAGACTAACTGCTCCCTGTCTTTTGTTACTTGGTAATTAGTGAGTATCACTTTTATTGTCTCCTTTCCCATCACCCTAAACAGGGCTGGTAGCATGTATTAAAGAAAAATTGTCTGCCAACAGAGCTTTAACTCATCCAGTGTGTTTTTGGCTATGGGTTAACAAAATCAATTAACTTTGATGTCTACACTACTTTCAAATCAAAAGCTGGGCCAGGGACGAAGAGAAACAAACAATAATTTGCAAGTTCTGGAGAAAGAAAAATCATGAATGCTATTTGCCCTATCCATATCCATGTTATATTTTCTCATCCAGAAATGGGCTGGCCCTCAGCTAGCTAGTTCTGATCTTGCAATAATCAGGAAATCCAGACAGCATATATTTCCATAAATTTCCAAGGGCATTATTCATATTCTAATCTAGCTGTATACATGTAAATCTGCTACATGTAAATCTGGAAGGTAAAACTGAATGTTTTTAAGCACGGCAGGAAGAAGCTATTCAGGACAGAATATGGAGGACAGGCAAACTGAGTAGAGTTAAGACAAATCAATAAACTGGATAGCTAAGCCAAGCCTTTTCACTCTCACTATACAGGAAAAATCCAAGATGGTATCCCTAGCACATCAATGTTTTACTTTTGGCTGGACCCTGCAAAATGCCCTTTTTACAGAATCAAGTAAAGTTGTTCCCCTCTCCCCCCACCCTGAAAAGTTAAATATTTAATTTTATATTACAGAAAAATACAAATTTAAAATCAACATTATTTACAGGTAATTCAGAATTGGCATTCACTATCAGCTCTATGTAAAGCATGGCACAAATGATCATTCTGAGATCAGCTAGCTACTAAACTCAACACTTACATATGCACCTGTTAAGACTCAAATTGGCTGTCATGTGCAGCCTTGCAAGCAGCACATGTTCAACTGCCTCTTTAGTTCCTCAGTAAAATATATTTTTGAAGTATACTAATGATCATCACTCCCTTTTAGTTTTAGTGCTCCCTCCACCCACCACAGGAAGTAATCTGCCAAATCTTAATTCTGCAATTTATATTTTAAGAATTGTTTCTTCAACCAACACAATTATTCGGAAATATGAAACTTAACCCATCATATTGCACTCTCTCCCATCCCCCAGGAAAAGATAAAAGCTGCTCTCCTCTGTACTAACATTTCAACTACGTTGTATAAATAAAACTTCTCAAAAGGGATTTTATTTTCTCCTTGAGAAAAAAAATCACATGGCCCGGACCGAACACCAACCATGTCAGGAGGAAGAGCATAAACCCCAATTTGAGGGCGGGGTGCGGTTTAAGACATGTTAGCTACTGAACTTGAATAATCATGCTCTCCTTTTAGACAGAAGAGTTTTTGCTTCTCCACTTTGGTGAGTCAGCAACGTGTACAGAATGGAGAGAGGCTAAGGGAACTAAACTGGCAGAGTGTATGCACCTTACAGGGCAACAAAAGCCCAACCAATAGCTTATAAAGAGCAGAAAAAATATAAAATATGATTCCATATGACTTAATTTAAAAATAATTAATAATGCATCACATCCCTGTTTAAGACTATAACCTGAATATCAAATTTAGGAGTCCAGACTAATTACCATTAATGTGGCTCTCCACTGCACCAAACATACATCATCAAGAACAATAAAAAAACCTTCACATTCTTAAATCTAAATTAATAACCCCCACAAAAAAGTTTTCCAAATAAATAGTTAAAAATGAATTTAAAAGTTGTAAAAATCTGTCAGAAATAAATTATGGATAACCACCTTTATCATCTTCCCCTCATGAATTAGCTCAGACACTACCAGCAACAAAGTGATATTCAAGCCCTGATGAGAGACTGTTTCCCAGTCCATTGTCTCTCTCTGAAGGTTTCCCCATTCCCAAATGGTTATTGCTGAGCGGGTGTGGCACAGTGAAAATGCAGCATTGGTTTTTTTGTTCATTAGGCAGTGTTCTACATGGTACATGCAAGTCTACTTCGAGCAGAGGAACAGCAGCAGCTCCAGGCTCTGTTGCCCTCAATACTGGCTGTGAAGGAAAGACAGCAGTAGTAGTAGGAGTAGCAGCAGCAGCAGCCGCCACATCAAACAAAGAAGCGTGCATGGCCATTTCGGTTCAACTTAAGGATCTTCCCAAGGCGCTGTTTGGCAGTTGCCATTCCTTTCTTTGGACGCTTGCCTGGAAAATTGAAACCAGTATATCAGTCTATTTTTAGAACAGATTTTGTAAAATCAGATAAACCTAAATGGAAAGCAGATTCTCCCCTGGAGTCTGACTTTTTCAGCTGAAATATTTCTACATTGCAATTCATCTCTGTCCACTTGTTTTGGGCCAAAGCAGTGGGCATAATGGACATATATGAAATTCAGCATTACTTTTCTTAAGCTACAGTCAGCATTATAATAGAGAATGTGATTATATACCTCCAGATTTTCCTAGTTTAAATAGGAAAACCCACTAGTTTCTGCTCCCTGAATTGTGCCCTTCCCTCAGATTTGTACTCAAGTAAATTACACAGCTAAGGAGATAACTAGTAAGATCAGCCTTTTTAAAGCCTCATACTTTGAGAATCTCAGCTCAGAAAGAGGGGGGAAAAAGCCCAGATGCTTAATCTAAACTAGGTATCATTTCTTCATAGCTGATAAATTTATAAAAGTTGTCAACACTAACTAGGGAAAGCTCAAAATTGGGCATAACACCATTAAATCCCTCTTTTTCCACTATACAACTACTCCATGCCAAAATTTGACTGCAAGGTGATGCTTATATGTTGGATTTTTTCTCAAAGTCTATGTCTGCACTTTTTGCTGCTTCTGTTTCAGACAAGTTTTTCCTAAGTTTGTAGATAAATAAAAATAGGAAACCAGGTTTTTTTGTTTTTTTGGGGGGGGAGGGTGGGGGGGGAACAAGACAACAGAAAAAGAAAATGTTACCTTTCGTGGCCTGGTTGCTAATAGGGGGTGGATTTGATGCTGGCCTCTTGGTTGGATGAAGGGGTATAGACAAGGACGTCTCACCATATGGCCTATCAGGGCTGAGGCTGCCATCACTCAGCCGACACTCCCCTTGGATAAGGGTCGAGTCCCGCGAGCACTTGCCATGTTGGAAGCTCAAGCCATTGCTGTGTGTAAAATTTCTGTTCTCCTGAACCTTATGACTAGCTTCTGATGCACCCTCCTTCTTAATATATTTCTGAGCTTTACTTGTATCCTGGAGCAGAAGGGAGGCGGGGGGAGAAATCAATCACACATGAGGACTTATAATTTCTGGATGCAAACACCTTTTAATTCTTCTCATTGTACTACTGGACAAATTAAATATTTCTGAATGAAGATACAGTTCTAACAGGAATAAAGGCTGGTCTGTTTTACCACCCTATCCATTTCTCTACAGTATATGCCCATTCAAAAACTTAAGTTATAACAACATGATATTTCTGTGTAACTTTTTTCACATGCAGTTATTAAAGTCACTAAAATAGTGGTAAACGGTTTAACTGTTGCGAGTACAGATACAGGGATGTAAGGAACACACAAAAATATATAACCCACTTCTTCCACTTTCATTATTTTGCAGGGACCAAAGTGTGAACACAATGTCCTTGATTTCACAGACAGTTCCAAACTATAATGAACAATATCACAATCAGTGAATATTTAAATTGGCACTTTGTCTTGAATATTCAGTAGTTGAGACACAGCCAGTTCTAAATTAGGAAGTATAAAACCATAAGCCCTACCATGTAATTACATATTCCTTAGAATACTAAGTTACCATGCAATTAAAATATACAGTTACTAAATAGTATCAGTATCCTGTAACTTGAAGTATTATTAACATTTCTAGTGAACACAAGCTATAGAGGTAAGATGGACTTTTAAAATGCTATGAAAAATTGGAAGGCTTGGAGAATTGGTAACAGGATTTAGAGTCTTTCATCTTCAGGCCTCTGGCTTGAATCCAGCCCAGATGAAAAACTCAGAGATGACACCAACTACTGACTGTTTAGCGGCCTATGTGAAATGAATTGAGCTGCCTCAATCCAGTTTCCAATGGGCAAGTGTCCACATCTCAAAAAGCACCACACAATTGACAACCTTGTATGGCAGTATAACTAGAGAGAACAAGAAGGGTGAAGAAAGAGATGAAGAAGTTTCCAAATAAAGTTTGACTGGGCAATATGGGAAAGCCAGAACTTACTCTGTCTGAAGTAAGACTCCATGGCTGTGGATCATCATTCTGCAACCTTTCATGAACAGTAAATTCACCCTTTATAAAAAGAAAAGCAGTACTTGTGGCACCTTAGAGACTAACCAATTTATTTGAGCATAAGCTTTCATGAGCTACAACTCACTGCATCCGATGAAGTGAGCTGTAGCTCACGAAAGCTTATGCTCAAATAAATTGGTTAGTCTCTAAGGTGCCACAACTACTCCTTTTCTTTTTGCAAATACAGACTAACACGGCTGCTACTCTGAAAGTGTCTTTATAGTAATTTTAAAATGTACTTATGTTTCCTAAAACATCCAAAAAGGCAGAACAGCTCAGATAAAACATGATACAGATAGTCATCAATTACCAGCTCCAAAGTTATTTAATTACCAGACGGGCAGTAAGGAGATACCTTCATCAAGTTTACTGGTTTTGTTTTTTTGTTGACAGCTGCATACTCCTTGTTCTATAACATGGGTTAAAATGTTGTCTTACCTGAGGGGTGACCCTGGAAGCTGCATTTAGCTGTCTTGCCCATATTGAAGTCCCCACACCTCTTTCCTCTTCCCTCATGTGCTTACCTAAAAAGAAATTTAGCAAGTTGAAACTTTGAAATTCTTTATTGTGACTGAAGAACTTGAAATCTACAATTGAGATGAAATAGAAAGAAAGAATTGCAAAAGAGATTTCCTAGACAATTATTTCATAATACAAGTGTCTGTTACCACAGTTCTCACACATCAGAGATGTCAGATTTCTCACTTCCCCTCCATACCTATTTGACACATCAAATTGCCCAAATTTCTGCTGAGCTTCCATATGAAAGTCTGATAAACACAGCAAAGGTGGATCTGAAAGTACTGATGTTGAAAACAGCTGCCCTCATTGCCACAGTACTGTCTAAGAACCATCAAATTATGCCTGGTGGATGCTTCCTTAATATCTGTTTCTTGACTTTTCTGCATCCTTGTAAGAAAGTCCACAAAAGGTGCAAACCTTCTGCAACTCACATTCACTACTGTTTTTTTTGTTGTTGTTGTTTTGGTTTTTTTTTAAAGTGCTGGTATGCTGTGACTGGATAGCCTCAGCTAGAGTACGGTGCCCAATTCTGGGTGCCACACTTCAGTGTGTCCCCATTTTTCCTGGAGAGAGAGTCCACAGGAGAGCAACAAAAATGATGAAAAGTTTAGAAAACTTAACCTATGAAGAAAGATTAAAAACAGGGCAGGTTTATTCTTTAGAAAAGATGACTATGGAGAGACCTAATAATCTTCAAACACATTAAGGGCTGTTATAAAAAGGACAGTGATCAATTGTTCTCCATGTCCACTGAAGGTAGGACAAGTAGTAAAAGGCTTAATCTGCAGAAAGGGAGATTTAGGTTAAATATTAGGAAAAACTTTGGAATAGGCTTCCAAGGGAGGTTGTGGAGTCCCCATCACTGGAGTATTTAAAAACAGGTTGGACAAACCCCTCTCAGGGATGGTGGCCTACTTTAATTGGCCCTGCCACAGCACAGGGGAGCTGGACTTGACTTCTCAAGGTCCCTTCCAGCTCCATATTTCTGTGATTCTATGACTGTGCAAGACACAAAACTCTACAGTGTTACAATCTAAATACCCATATGAAGGAAAATGAAAGTTGACAACAATGATGATTTGTAAACCTCATGCCCAAGAGCATCCCAGGACAGCAATTCAGTCAGGTTTGGATGGGTGATAGGACTTAGCTGAGAAAACCAATGTGGATTGGGAGCAGAATAGAAATCTTAACCAACATCAGGCTGGAGAATCACAGCCTTCTTGGTCAGTACAGTTTTTTTAAGGTAACTGAAGCCTCTTTCACTTAGATATTGTGTGTAACTTTGGTTAAATGGGAGATGGGTAGAAAAGGATATAGGAGATCATAGGCGCTGACTCTGTGGGTGCTCCGCGGCTGGAGCACCCACAGAGAAAAAGTTTGGTGGGTGCTCTGCACCCACTGGCAGCTCCCCAACCCACCCCCCAACCCCAGCTCACCGCTGCCTTCGCTCCACCTCCACCTCCTCCCGAGCACGCCGCCGTGTCCTGCTTCTCCCCCCTCCCTCCCAGCACTTGCGCCGCAAAACAGCTGTTTTGTGTGGCAAGCACTGGGAAGGAGTGGGGAAGGGGAGGAACGCAGCACGCTTGGGGAAGAGGCAGGGCCAGGGCAGGGATTTGGGGAGGGGTCCAATAGGGGCTGGGAGGGGGCATAGTCGGGGCAGAGCCAGGGGCGTGAGCACCCACCGGCACCAAGGAAAGTTGGCGCCTGTGTAGGAGATTGCTGGGTCTATTTCTGAGAGGACTAAAAACCTTAACATTAATAAAAATAGGCTACCCTAAGAAACTAACAACTAAAGCACTGTTTAAGAGGTCTGGGATGATTTTCTCCAGAGCTGTTCCCCGTCTGTCATCTCTGGCAGGTGGAAGGAGCAGAGGTAATTGGAGTACTATGCCTCCTTTTACAGACATGCCCTAGAATGCTCATGAACAGGTAAGGGCCCAGCAAAGAGGGGTGTGTGAGAGCTCAAATGGGCAATGCTAGTTATGTTCCACCTTCTGAGCTGCACGTGGCTGCTGAATCCCAAATGTGGGACTATGCAGAGGCCACTCAAAGAAGAATCAGTGATTTGACTGAATTGGTGAATCATCACGGTAACAAATCTTCATTCCACTTGGTCTAATTCTTGTGTCATAGCCAGGCAGTGCTGATCTCTCTTTTCCCTTTCATGTGAAGAGTTTTCAAGAACAAATTTCTCTTTTCCCATGACAGATGGTGGACTGCTTTTTAGACAGAGGCCAACTGGATTTCTTTCTTCCTTGGGAAATGATGCATGTTATTACAGTGGTGGTGACTGTCATTCCCAGAATATGTTTAAGACATCTCTTCCTAAAACTCTTACAGACCTAGTCAAAATGGCCTGAACTCTAGTCAGTTTTTTGACAGCTCCTTAAAGTATAACCCCTGAACCATTTTACTAAGGTAGGCTCCCAGAATTGTGTCCATGGTAAGTAGTGTTTGGTTCTTCCTGAGTGATAAGCCGGTATTTTGGAACTATCTACTTTTTCCCAGACTGGCTGATGTCCAAGGAAGAATGGACAGCATAAAGGTCTGTAGCAGTTCTATGTTACCTTGTCTTGATAAGAATCAATGCAAGATCCAAGCATCCCAAGGAATCTCACAAGATGACAATTGTGACTTCTGGTTTCTGCTGAAACAGTCTTAAGTATAGCCGTAATCTTTGATTGCTTCACCTACACAATAAATAATCTCTCTTTGTAACTATCTGGATGCCTAGGTGAGTCATGATCTTGCTGAATGCAGGTGTTTTTTGTGGTTTATCAGGAAGTCATGTACTTGATAGAACTGAATTGTAGTGCTATTGTACTGTCTGACTTTGTCTTCTGAGCTCTGATAAACAGTGTAAGAAAGGATGGTAAAGATTCTCTTCTCTCAAGAGAGCTGCTATGTAGACCGCTAAGACATCTGTGAAGATTATGGGACAGGTCAATAATCTCAACGATAAGAATTTGTAACAAAAATACAAATTCTTATGAGAAAAATGGAGGAATTTCATGTGGAGGTTTGGAATAGGCATGTGTTTCTTTTAGGTCTATTGATGTTGAGAGAATTTGCTAATACTAGAGAGAGACTACAAAAAGGCTCTCTGTGAAATTTAAATTTTCTTGGTACCCTGTTCCAGTATCAGCACAGATTCCTCCCCATCTACCTAGATGCACTGATGGGCCACAAAAATTGAGAAATCTCCAGTTCCTAGCTCTGCTGAATTGCATGCATCTATTATTGCTTCCATCCTACATTTATTCTTTGGGGTTTTGTTTTTTTGTTTTTAAACTTCTGATGCTATTCTGTATCTTTGGGACCCTCTTCAATTCTATTACATATCCCTTTCTATATTATGTCTAGGACTTATTTCTCCAGCACAGTTCATTTCTATAGATAAAACTTTTGGTGTCACCCGATGAGCTGCACCCTTGCAGAGAGGCCACATCTAGTCACACTGTGTTTGTGTGTATGGAGATAGGCTTGGATGGAGTATTTTTCTCTGAATATATCTTTTCTTCCATCTCTGCAGAACTTTCTCCTTTTCCAAACTATTTTTGTAGGTATCTGAATATTGTGGACTACAAAATGACTTCCCCATTCTTGTAATAGAGACTGATTTTTCCTTTTTCATTTCACCAAATGTAAAAAAGTTTCCTTTATCAGCTGCTTCAGCTATAGCATTTTCTAAGTTTTACCAAACTGATCTCCCTGTGAGAATAAGGATGCAGCCATTAGCTAGCCTTTACATCTGCATTCCAGGAACAAATCCAGATGTGCTTTTTAAAGAGACTGTATTAGAAGCCGTCAAGCAGACTGAGAATCTAAGGTTTATCTAGTAAGGCATATACATGAAAGCAGCAGCTAGGGAGACCTTATGAACTATTGCTTTCAGCTTTTTCCCCTGGAGGGAATTATAGCTTTCAGTTCATCCATCCGTACCAGTGCAACTCTTGTAACACTGAAAGATGCTGAAGAAACTTTTAGGTTGACAGCTAAGGCCTCATTAAAGTTAGGCTCCTAAATAGATTTGGCCTGGATTACAGAAGTGTTGAGCACACTGTTATCTCACTGACTTCTGGAAAGTATACCATACTTATTTAGGAACTTCACTATGGCTCTAGGAACCTAATTTTAGGCACTTATTTTTGAAATCTTAGCCCTAGTGTAACAACATAGTGTGGCAATGATAGTTTATGTAAGTACCTACCACATTCTGTTTTATGACTCTGGGATGGCTGCCTGTCCTTATGCTTACTTCTGGGGTAACTTCTGTGTTCCTGATGAGAGGTTCTTTTATCTGTGTAGTCTGTGCTTTGTGTATGACCTGGTAAACATGTGGTATAGTGCAATCCTGCCATAGAAAGCATGCCCTGAATAGCTTCTTCTTCTGTACTTGTCGAGGTAGGACATTCCCTAGAAAAACAGACCAGACAGTACATAAGGGAATTTTAATTTCACTGAAGGAAATAATTTTTATATTCATATTAAACAAAGGCTTACAAATATGTTTGTCTGGAAGTTCTAATTAATTTATAAACCAGACCTCCCACATCATTTATCTCACCCTTTACTTGGAGTTTCGTTTTTAGATGGCTTCTGGGTAGTTTGACAGAGGTCCCTTATCTTAGATTCTTCCTTGAAATTTGATGTTACCTCCTGTTTCTCTTCATCACCTGAGCTTTCTGACTCCTCTGTAGAGGAATTCTTTAGCTAGAACAAGAGCAAATAGTACATAAGATGAACATCATAAATTCTAAAGTTATAATTGCGATTGTAATCTAGACTTAAAGGTTCTTCATCTTTCAGTTAATTAGTTTTTCAGGAATAGCTAATAGTGCACAGAATGCCGTAACAGTGAACACACATACGGGTCTAATATATCCGATTTTATCAAATTTGGTCAAAAAGGTTGAAAGTGTGTTTCAGAGATTTACAGCTAACACCTCCAAAAACCCAACTTGTCTTACAAAAACACTCTACACTTTATAAACTTCAAAAATTAAAATTTGAAAATAGGCAATTTACAGAATCCATCCAGTTTGCATGTCAGATGATCCATCATTCACTATTCACCTCAGCTGCTTTACAGTGCCCACCCAATCTTAATTATACCCCTTTCTTTGGTTCTGTAATGGAAATATGTTCTGGATGTATGCTGTTGAATTTATATATTGCTTATTGAGTATAGAACAAAAGATTACTAAAGCAACAGAAATCTCATATTTCTATATGTTAAGTACCCTAACAAACTGATGTGTTGATGAAGAAGAATACCTTTATCAACAGAACAGAAATCAAGGCTGTGAAAAATCTGGGATTGGGTTGTCTTTATTTAAAACAAAAACCTCAGTGGAGGTTACTGTGGGGAGGGAATTTTTAAAATTTTTTGAAATTCTGAAGTACTGCATTTACATGAGCACTTTTTGGTACTATAAAACTTCAGGCTCTAATTTCAAGTCTGTGAAAAGGCAAGTGATGAGACTTTTGATGCCACCATCAGTCTAAAAACATAACTGGGATTATAATTTAGGTGCCTGTTCCATGCCTTTCAGCAGCTCTTTATTATTATTAAATATATGTATTATTGTAGTACCTCAGAACACCAGTCATGGACTAAGATCCCACTGTTCTAGGCACTGTACAAAGAACAAAACAGTCCTTTCAACATCAGCTTCATTTGTAGGAGAAATCTGTTAATCTTTGCCTCCCAAAAAGTGACAGATCAGCGATTATGCCATAACAACTGAAAGGCCAACAACTAACTTTAACAAGGAAGTTACTTGCCTTGTGCAGTAATGATGGTTCTTCAAGATGTCTCTCTGACTGCTCCACTTGCGTTTCTGTGCTGCTGGTCAGAGAACTTTGACAGCAGCATCCATTCAGCCCGCACAAGCTCTGCACCCTCCTCATACCCCTGCCCCTCACGAGGCTAACCAGTGTGCACTGGCAAATCCCACTCAGTTCCTTCCCTATCGCAAAGTCCTTAACAAGAACTCCAAAGTAGAGGGGAGGAGGGTGGGTTGTGGAACACACATAGGGACACAGATCTTGAAGAACTATTGTTACTGCACAATGTGAGTAACTTCCTCTTCTTTTTCAAGTAGTATCCCTAAGGGTGATCCACAGTAGGTGACTTCTGAGCAGTATCCCCAATGGAGGGCTGGGGCTTTGGAGTCAAGTCTGTTACAGATGACAATACTGTGCAGCTGAAGACGGCAACAGAAGCAGAATCGCTGGTAATAGTGTAATATTCTGTGAAGATATTTGCAGACTCCCAGGGTGCCACTCTATAGATTTCTGAGATAGGGACAAATTTGAGGAAGGCGATGGGGAAGGAAACCGACCTCATGAAGTGGGTGCTGACTCTGGATGGAGGTACTATGTTGTGAACCGGATAGCATTGTTTGATACAGTTTGAGACCCATTCGGACAGTCTCTGAGCTGAAATCGCTTTGCCCTTAGACCACTCTGCAATGAAAAGGAAAAGCTTAGGATACTTCCTAAAAGCCTCCGTCCTATCCAGGTAAAAGGCCAGGGTACTCCTAACATCTAGTGTATGCAGTATATACTCCCTGTTATAGTGAGGTGGGGTAAAATGTTGGGAGGTGAATCAGTTGGTTTATGTGAAAAGGGGGGGGTCACCTTGGAGATGAACTTCAGGTGTGATCGGAGAGTGACCTTGTCCCAAAAGAATAGTATATGCAGGGGGGTTGCCATCAATGCTGCTATTTCCCCTATTCTTGCCAAGGTGATTACCACCAGGAGGGCTGTCTTCATCAACAGGTATGCAAGTGAACAAGATGTTGATGGGGAGGACTATTCTGGAGGAGGAGCAGGAGTACAAGATATCCAGGAGCTTATGATGGGTATCTTTTACCTCCTCTAGAGATATCTGCAGCATGTCTGCTACCCTTTTAGCCAAATTCTGAAATAGCCCAAAATCATCAGCTAAGGATGGTGGAGGGGCCACCCCTGCCTCATTTGGGGAAATACAGATGTTGGTCCTCGACATGACTTCCTCCTTGAATCTGCCCTCCGGTTCCTCTATGATCTCCTTTGGAGGTTCGGCAGTTCTGAATGCCGTGGCCGAGGGGGAGAGTCTCAAGGGCTTGTGGTGAGTTACATTACGGGTGCCTGGGAGATGTAAAGTCTACATGCTGCCCATGGATCCCAGTAGGGCTGCTAGGGCAGTGCAATAGTGCGTGGTGGTGGTGCCCATGGCCGGCCGTACCATGGTGGCTGAGGAGCAGGAGGAGAATATGACTGGGGAGCCCCAGGTTGATATTGGGCACCATAAGGAGCATGCAAGGAGTGGTCAGAGATCTGAGTCACCACTAGAGAGTGGAGGCGTGTGACACGCTGTCGGTGAATATTACCATGTCCGGAGAAGACTCTGTACTGGAGCCCCAGCACCGATCAAGGGAGACTCTGGTATATCTGATACCATGAGTTCTCTTGAGTGCCAGAACTCTTGTGGTGCTGACAGAACCAGTGCCAATGGCAGTTGTTGGTGGGTTGGTCTGGAGGGAACAGGGGATTTTGGCCATGTTGAGTGCTCCGAGGCTGGGTGGCTCACTGTTGACAGTGCCAGTGGTGCTGCTCGTACTGGCAGCATCTTCTTAGTGGTGGATAGTCTGTGTCTTTGTCCTTCTCTACCGGTACCATTGGCTCAGTGCCAATGCCCATCAGGCCTTTAGACACATCAACAGTACCTGTCACTTCTGACACTCGTGAGCTATGGGTACTGTGTTTGGACTGTCTCAGTGCCGACGATACTGAGCATGACAGCGATCTTTTTTGGCTGACTCGGGGCTTATGGCTCTCTTTTTACAAGTCTTACGTGAGGGGTCTGCGGCTGTTTCCTTTGATCCATAGTCCCTAAATGTCCGGGCTATGTGGAAGATTTGTGCCATCTGGGTGACTCCTGGCATGGGTCCAGCAGAGGCTGAAGAGTTGCCGCCATCAGGATAAGTTTTTGTCTCAGCTCCCTGGCCTTCCGAGACCTGGGCTTGAGTTGCTGGCAGAGAATACGCTTCTGAGAAATGTGCCCTTCCCTGAGGCAGCAGATACAGTGAGAATGTTTAGCTGCCAGAGGGGTGGTTTCTTTACACAAGAAGCACTTCTTGAAGCCAAATGAGCCAATCATACCCCACACTGGGGGGAAAAGAGCCCTAGACAAAGGGGAACTAAAAGTCTTTTCTTTTGGGGGAGGAGGGGAGGAGAGAAAAACAAAGAAAATCTACAACTAAGAGAAAAAGGGGATTAACTAGCTATTGAAATGCTGAAGGGGGGAAGGAAAAAAAAAAGATCCTCAAACGGACCGCTAATGGCTCCGTCTCTAGCCAGCAGCAGTTGAGAAGAAACTGAGGGGGTTCGCCTGTGTGCGCCGGTTAGCCTTGTGACAGAGCATGAGGAGGTCACGGTGCATGTGCAGGACGAACAGACACTGCTATCAAAGTTTTCTGATCAGCAATGCAGGGACACAAGCACACCTACAGTGGAGCACCCACTTCTTCTTGCCCATTTCCACCTTAAATTGAATTGGCTCATTAGCACTGACCCCCCACTTGGTAAGGCAACTCCCATCTTTTAATATGCTGTGTATTTATACCTCTCTACTGTATTTTCCACTCCATGCATCTGATGAAGTGGGTTTTAGCCCACGAAGCTCATACATACCCAAATAAATGTGTTAGCGTCTAAGGTGCCACAAGGACTCCTCGTTGTTCAGACAAACGAGTTTGTTTACATTTGCAGGACATAATGCTGCCCAGTTCTCGTTTACAATGTCACCTGAAAGTGAGAACAGGCATTCTCATGACACCGTTGTAGTTGGCATCACAAGATATTTACATGCCAGATGCGCTGAAGATTCATATGTCCCTTCATGCTTCAACCACCATTCCAGGGGACATGCATCCATGCTGCTGACGGGTTCTGCTCGATAACAATCCAAAGCAGTGCAGACCGACGCATGTTCATTTTCATTATCTGAATCAGATGCCACCAGCAGAAGGTTGGTTTTCTTTTTTGGTGGTTTGGGTTCTGTTGTTTCCACATCAGAGTGTTACTCTTTAAGACTTATGAAAGCATGCTCCACACCTCGTCCTTCTCAGATTTTGGAAGGCACTTCAGATTCTTAAACCTTGGGTCGGGTGTTGTAGCTATCTTTAGAAATCTCACATTGGTACCTTCTTTGTGTTTTGTCAAATCTTCAATGAAAGCGTTCTTAAAATGAAGATGTGCTGGGTCATCATCCGAGACTGCTAGAACATGAAATATATGGCAGAACGCAGATAAAGCAGCAGGGGACATACAATTCTCCCCCAAGGAGTTCAATCACAAATATAATTAATGCATTATTTTTTCAAATGAGCGTAATCAGCATGGAAGCATGTCCTCTGGAATGGTGGCCAAAGCATGAAGGGGCATACGATCATTTAGCATATCTGGTACATAAATATCTTGCAATGCCGGCTACAAGAGTGCCATGCAAATGCCTGTTCTCACTTTCTGATGACTCTGTAAATAAGAAGAGGGCAGCATTATCTCCCGTAAGTGTAAACAAACTTGTTTGTCTTAGCGATTGGCTGAACAAGAAGTAGGACTGAGTGGACTGGTAGGCTCTGAAGTTTTATACTGTTTTGTTTTTGAGTGCAGTTACGTAACCAAAAAAAAAAATCTACATTTGTAAGTTTCACTTTCACGACAAAGAGATTGCACTACAGTACTTGTATGAGGTGAACTGTAAAATATTATTTCTTTTATCATTTTTACAGTGCAAATATTTGTAATAAAAATATACACTTTTATTTCAATTACCACACAGAATACAATATGTATGAAAATGAAGAAAACATCCAAAATATTTAATAAATTTCAATTGGTATTCTATTGTTTAACAGTGCGATTAAAACTGCAATTAATCACGATTAATTTTTTTGAGTTAATCACATGAGTTAACTGCGATTAATCGACAGCTCTAATTTAAACATGCCAAACACACTATTATATGTTGTAAATGAAGAGAAAAGAAAGAAATACAGGTGGAGCTAAAAGAATCATCAACAGTATTGCAAAACCGCTGATGGAACACTGAAAATAATTCAATAATGGCTACATATATGGAAAACCACACTGCTATGTAATGCTACTGATTCTACAGCTGAAAAAAACCCAATAAAATATTGAGTTGAATTGCTGAAGATGCCATCCATGAATGCAGACAGAAGCATGACAAGAAGGTCTCTACCCCCTACTCAGTCAATGAAAGTAAGATAAAGATGACAACTTCCCAAGGTCATAAGTATTCAGCACACAACTTAACACTTAACAGTCCAAAAGCACATTACTGAAATTCAAAAACTCTTCTGTAATTCTAAATCAGTTTCATGCTTGGCTGACTGCAAAAGGAGGTCTGAGGCCACAGCTTCCCAGTGACTCCCGGCAGAACTTTCACAATGACAGCCTTGCTATATTTGCATCTACCATTCACATGTCTTTCAACTTGTGCTGAGCACAAGCAAGACTTATCAAAACAGCATGTGTATTACAGACGAGTCTCTGCAGAGGAGCACTATGCTTACAAAAGCAGTTGAGGGAATGAGAGTAGATACTTTCCCAACCTGTTTTTTAAAAAGTGTATAGTCAAAACTCATATCCCCATTCCTGAGCTTTGGCTTTATCATCAAAACAGCTAAGCTTAAGCCTTTTCAGCAAGCTTAGTGTGTTCTGCACTTCCGTCCTCAGGACTGCTCAGAAAATATTCTAGATCCTCCCTACAGTCACCTCCATCTCCTTTTTACCAGGATGGGATAACAAGCCACCTGCCCCAAACCACACAACTCTTTCCCTGCAAGATCAATACCTGGAATGGGATGTTTTGGACAAACATTGCAAGGCTATTACATACCTTCTTCACTAGCACTCATTGCATATGCACTTCTGTTTCTCTGTTATCCTACACAAACCCCTTTGTGGTCCAACGCTCAAAAGATCATAGAATCATAGAATCATAGAATATCAGGGTTGGAAGGGACCCCTGAAGGTCATCTAGTCCAACCCCCTGCCCGAAGCAGGACCAATTCCCAGTTAAATCATCCCAGCCAGGGCTTTGTCAAGCCTGACCTTAAAAACTTCCAAGGAAGGAGATTCCACCACCTCCCTAGGCAACGCATTCCAGCGTTTCACCACCCTCTTAGTGAAAAAGTTTTTCCTAATATCCAATCTAAACCTCCCCCACTGCAACTTGAGGCCATTACTCCTCGTTCTGTCATCTGCTACCATTGAGAACAGTCTAGAGCCATCCTCTTTGGAACCCCCTTTCAGGTAGTTGAAAGCAGCTATCAAATCCCCCCTCATTCTTCTCTTCTGCAGGCTAAACAATCCCAGCTCCCTCAGCCTCTCCTCATAAGTCATGTGTTCTAGACCCCTAATCATTTTTGTTGCCCTTCGCTGGACTCTCTCCAATTTATCCACATCCTTCTTGTAGTGTGGGGCCCAAAACTGGACACAGTACTCCAGATGAGGCCTCACCAATGTCGAATAGAGGGGGACGATCACGTCCCTCGATCTGCTCGCTATGCCCCTACGTATACATCCCAAAATGCCATTGGCCTTCTTGGCAACAAGGGCACACTGCTGACTCATATCCAGCTTCTCGTCCACTGTCACCCCTAGGTCCTTTTCCGCAGAACTGCTGCCTAGCCATTCGGTCCCTAGTCTGTAGCGGTGCATTGGATTCTTCCGTCCTAAGTGCAGGATCCCTACTCAAGAAATCGTATCTTGCCAGCGACACTCCAGTATTGGAGTGAGTGTGAGAATTAGGTATGTGAGCAAATTTGGGATAGTTTTTAGTTTTAGATATTGGCCCAATTCGTTCATGAATGGATTTTAAAAATTTTTTTGTACATGTATCCAGAGATTTTAAGACAAATATAAATAAATAAAATACTACTTTGATTTTCATTTGACCAACTCCTGTTTTCTTCTCTAGCATTTACCTGGGTAGTGCAATCAGGCTCAGATTCTTCTGAATCAGAAATATCAGAGTACTCTGAGGATCCATTCCTGAGTTCTGATTTCACACTTTCAAAGAACACTGGAAATAAAGGACAAAATTAGTTCTTAGATCTATCATTTCACATTCGTCTTCAAAAACAATAATCACATGTATTTAGTTTTCAACATCTGGTTTCAAAAGCCCCCACAAATGTCCAAAAATCAATCTATAAAATCTTATATATGTTATGTTATTTAGTGAAGCTGCTTTCCTTTTAAGAGAGATCTCTGTCTAGGTGCCTTTACCCCAAATTACTGATGTGTAGTCTCAACCTTAATTACATCTTAACAGTTTGTGTCTTGGAATTTCCTTGTTGTTTCTAATTAAAAGTTTCATACATGAAAACTAAACAAGAATCTCAAAGAGACTATTGCCATGTGATTTTTTAATGATTTAATGATTTTTAATGAACACACAGTTTAGGTTAGTCAAGACAAAAGAGGATTTCAGTCCTTACCAAGTTAGGTGAATGGTCAACAAAAATGGCAAATGAATTTTAATATTGATAATAGTGAAGTAATGCACATGGGGGGTGGGGTGGGGAGAGAGGAACATACACCTTATAAGGTTCTAACTATCAACTCAGGAAAGGGACCTGGGTATCACTATAGACAGCTCAATTAAGACTTCTGCTTAATGTGCAACTTACAGTGAAAAACAGTAAACAAAGTGTTAGGATAAATAATGTGATGGAGAACAATATGGAAATTATAATACCATTCTATAAAATCTATGGTACAGCCTCATCCAGAATACTGAATGTAGTATTGGTCAGCCCATTTCTAAAAGGATATTGAAGAATTAAAGGGGATTCAGAGAAGGATGGCAAGAACATTTGGGGTGTGGAAAAATTCACATGAAAAGACTGAGACTGTTCACCTTAGAAAGGAGACAAAAAGGAGCCAAGATAAATATACATAAAATAATGAATGGTCTAGAGAAGGTAGATCAGGAGCTTCTGTTCTCCCTGTCTCATAACAAGAGCAAGGGGACATCTGACAAAATTAAAAGGTAGCAAATCTGATAAAAGGAAATACTTTATCATACAACATGTACTTGGACTATGGAACGTATTGCCACAGGAAACCACTGAGGCCAAGAAGCGATCAGACATTTGGGTAACAAAAATATCCAGAATTATCGTAGTTCATGCTAGCACAAATTTCAGAAGGGATATTAAACCTTATGCTTTAGGGCTTAAGCCAGTCTAATTATGAGACCTAACGTGAGGGACATATTCTACATCTGCCTACTATGGAGTCCTTACATCTTCCGTGGAAGCTTTTGGTGCTAGCCACTGTTGGAGACAGGATACTTGACTACATAGATGTCAGGTCTGATCCAGTATGGCAGTTCCTATCAGCAGCTAGAGCACACTAGCCAGTTTTACTGCTACTTTGTTTTGCCAGAGCAGTGCAAAGCAGCTAGAAGGTACATTCCAATTTCCTTCTCCCTCCTGTCTTTCAGATTCCCCATGCCTATTGCAACTTTCTATATTCCCCTGCACACATCCCAAATTACCCCCTCCCCACCTGTCTTCCACAGACCTGCTGCAGTTTCCCCCTCCCTGTTGCACCATCTACAACTTTCAGGCACATGTATACATCCACATATACACTTCTTTACCCCTCCCTCCTGCTCGATCCATTGAGTAAATCTGGTGCAATGGATAGCTTTTGAAAACAAATTTAAGATTTTATTTTTTTTTAAACTTTTTATAACTGAAAAGCTATCTAACAGCAGAAACTGCTGCATAAAATCTTCCTCAGAGAAACTCACAAAGAACTGCCCTCTTTCAAAATTGCCACCATCACCCGCTGTGAAAATGAAGCCAATCTGCCCCCATGGAAGATGATGGCTCCTTATGTTGTCAAGAGGCAGAAGGGAACATTCTGAGGAACAAGTGAATGGAGACAGTGGCCAATCTTTGCTAAGGACAAACTGTGGCCTTAGCCCCATTGAGAACAATGGAAGATGACAGCTCTTTTAAAGAGGGCAGTTTCTTCATGTAATTCTCTGAATGAGACTATTCTTTAGCTTCTGCATACAACTTCAGTTATGAAGAATGGCAAAAAATTACAATTTGCCTTAAATTCTTCAACTGCAGCCTATGCACAAAATCTCAGTGAGGTTTAACTATAAGGGAAGTTCGAAAAGTCTATTATTCAATTAAGATCACTCGAGACAGTCTGACACTGGGTGCTAAATTTCTTAAAGGACCCATTTTCAAATTAATTTTTACTCAAATTATTTACCAGATTTACTTGAAAAGTCTCAGAAAATTTATTCTTTACTCAAAGTAAGTGCTGTAATTTTAGGAAGGATAACCCTGTATTTTTCCATAAGTAACAAAGAGGTAGAATTCCTGCTTTAAGTGAAAAGCGCAACTCAACCTTAAACGATGGCGGCACCAGTTTTTGGTTCATAATTATCTGCATACCTACATATCACACACTTAGCCAAATGTACCTAAAGCAAGAACCATTTGGTGAAAAGCCATATTCCAGTTGGTTGATATAAAGTTCCACAGACAAGGTTCACAGTACAAGTGGACTTTGTTCTGGTCATAAAAGATGCGGAATTGTTCAGTTCCAGCAAAAACAAGCTTACTGTTCAGTGGTTTCTGGGCATCTGCAGTCCCTTGTCCTTCCAACCCTGAGCTCTGGTCTTCCATCTTAATAGTCTTTGTCTTTTTTGACCTTGTCCTGTCATCCTCATCCTCACTGTCTGCCGTGTAAAGACTTCGATCTGTAAATGGTCGTCGCTCATCTCTATCTCACAAAAAATTGAAATGTTACAAAAGCTATTTACTGAATTTTATATTATTTACAGAGTCTTACATAAAATAGTTGTTCACATTCTTTATTATTTACAAGATTCTCATTCTCACACTGTCTGCCCTTTTCTTCTCCTTTTACCAAACATTTTCCCACTGCATTCCCTCTGCAGCAACAGCCACATGGTTCCACATTTTACTTCCTTTTTTGTGTATCATAATTATGTCAGCATGTTTTGAGAAGATTAGTACATTAATGTTCCTCCTGGAACCTGGACTCTGAACACATTAAATTTGACCCTATGGTATTTCTGATGAGAAATTTTCATTTGGAGAGTATTTACTTTACCCTTCTAACAAATCTGTGTATTTAAAAATATTTACAATTTGAAGTTTAATCAAATAACTGAATTTAATACTACCTAAATGCACATGCAAGACACCTCCTTTTTCTTTCCCTCCCACCATCCTAGTTCCTCTTTGCTTCCCTAGCAGTAACAGCAAGCACAGAGGTGCTAGTGGATCCTTCTCCACTCTGCTTCCAGCATGAAGCCTTATGGTAAGTGTGAGGGAAGACACAAGTTACCAGAAGTAGAAGGGAAGAACTCTGTCAAAAAATGAGACTGCGCCAATCCAAAATGACTGAACAAGTGATCCATAAGCAACTTTTTATACCTAATGATTCTTCCATTTGAAAGCAGAAGGCGTAGATCATTGTCTTTTGTTCTCCATTCAGGTACTGTAGAAGATGGCTGAAAGGGCTTGTTAAATCTTCCATTCAGTTTAGAGTTTGCTATGTCCTAAAGAACCAAAAGCAGGACTGTTTATTATTTCCTCAAAATGACAAGAGTTTACACAAATTTATTTTCTCCGCCATCCACAACAGCATTTCTCCCCAGATGATCATAGTGAATATTTCTGATAGCCAGCAGAGAAAAGCTGAAGCTGGCTATCAATGGCTGAAGTAGGTTGGATAGAACAGGCTTGGATATCAGCAATACAGAATTGCTGGATTTCATTTCCTCATCTGTGGATTTTTTCTGCTTATTATGACCACCCTCCATTGCTATATTCCAAACATCCTTCCAGACAAGTATGTTGAAAACTGCTTCCTCTAGAAGTTATCCTTGTTCTCGAATCATAGGAACAAGAACAGGGTGATGCAAACCAAAGGCTAAGTGGGCAATTGGTATGGCAACTACTACCTAGCCCATCGTAACAATCAGGTCCAGACACCTTAAGGGGAGGACAAGAAGGTTTAAACTCAACAAACTAAACAGTTAAACCAAATGATTACTATGCTATTTTACTCTAAGAGTATATCAAGTAAGATCTTTTATGAAAGCTTGAATGCATTGAACTGAATAGTCATTATGAGCTAAGTATACAGGTTATGGTTATGAAGGGTGTGTGTGTGTGTATAAAAAATTGAAACTAACTGTGGTGCAACATCAGCAACACCTCCTCTCAGAAGGAGAAGGGGGCTACCTTCCCAAACAGATAAGCCTGACTTCAAGCACCTAGCCTTTGTTCAGTCCAGGAAAAATAATGAGACACCATCACAGCAAATGAGAACAGCTTAAAACCAAAAAGAAAACCCCAGTCTTTGGAAACTAAGCAAGGGGGAACTTTTCCACATGGGGAGGGGGGGGGGTGGGAGAGATACTAAAGGAAAACTCTGCAAATGCTTTTAAAATGGAAGAGGTTTGAACTAAAGAGCATCCAGAACTTAGATGAAAGTCTTTTTGTGGGAGACTGTTCATGAACGCTGCATCCCTCCTGTAGCTAGGATCTATGCTGGGAAACTTTTAAGAAAATAGGATAACTATTATTAGACAAAAAGATTTTATCTAATATGAAAGTGTAAAGCCTGAGCTTGCATCTGTTTATTTTCTATGTAACTTGTATATGTTTGCTTTCCTTACTATTTCATCTTTGAATCTGTGTTTTTTCTATTAAATAAACTTTTTGTTTATTTTTACCCCAAGCAGCTCTCTAATGTACAAATGGTGTAGAGTATGTATGCCAAAATAAGCTAATAACAGGGGGGCAGGCTTCATGCCTTGGGTGTGACACACCAGAGGGGAATGATCTGAGTATCTGGTATCTAAGAACTTATGGGGAGGATGTATTTCGGGAGATCTGGAATTGGAAGGTTGGTGTCACTCAGCAAAGAGTAACTAGGCTGGTGAGAGCCAGGATGAGACCTTATGCTTGAGGTATACTGGTGTCAGGGAACTGAACCAACACAAAGGCTCCCAAAGTTACAGGGCAGGCAATAACAGAACCCCTTACTGGTCTGGGTGGACCCCAAAACATCACACCCATTAGCTGGTCTCTGCCAGCGGTAAAATCCCACAATGCCCAGTAACCTGCCCATAAATTGCACTTTCTTCCTAACTCCAAGAATGGCTTATCCTCTGAAACAGGAGCGTTTACATCCCTTTTAGAAAATACACAATTACATTAGATGAAAAACTATGTCCACAATTTCCATATAAATGGAGAAATATTTTTGAATCCTTCTAGGCTCTTTTTCAATTACATATTGTGGCAATGAGTTGCACAGGTAAATTTAATTTTTATATGTAAAATAATTAAACTCGTTGCCTTTCAGTTTAATGGAATGTCTCTTGATCTTCTATTATGAGAAAACAGCAAATAAGAGCACTCAATTCACTTTTCTCCTTGACATTCACTGTTTTGCATACTTCTAACATACTCTCTCAACCTCTCCTGTCTGAACTAAATATTCCCAATATTTTCACTGTTTTAGAAGACCTTTCATGCCATAATTATTTTTATCCTCTATCTCCTGTGTTTTGCTATATTCTTTTTGAGATAGGATGACCAGATCTCTATACAGTAATTTAGGTGAGAGTTATGTAATTTATACAGTGGCATTATAATACATTTTTTATCCAATTTCTTATGCGATTTTTACATCTTAATATATGGCTTAAACTTTTTATACATTCTAATTTTTGTCTTTTATGTCCATGCAATGTGATACTTGCCTCCTCCCATGGGGACATCTCCAGCCTTTTGAGTACCTCCCTTGTGTGGAGCTCCAGAATATCCAGATTAGAAGGAACTTTGGTTGTATGATCTCGCAGTTTCCTCACTTTTCTTCTGGAATGGTGAGGAGAGGTTGCTTCATGTGAGGATCGTGAAATTGGGCACATACCAAGAATTCCCTGAGTTTTAACTGGTTTGCTGTTCTCCTCCTTTAATTGAAAACAAATATTTCAGAGGGGTCTGTCAGGGACAAGTCCACACATTTAATTAGGGTTTCCCGTTTACATAAATGAATGAAAAATCATAAAATAACAAAACTGTAGGTCTTTTGGGGAGGTACTGTATTTTCTGATGGATCTGTACAGCATTTCGCAGGAGACCCCTCTCCTAATTGGGGCCTTTAGGTGCTACCACAACATAATGGCCACCACATACAATTGTTAGGGCAGGCTGTTTGTAACAGTGGTCAAAATTTCAGATACCATGATTTTTCTGTTTGCACCTGATTTTTCTGTGTGTCCATGATCCAACCCAACCATCCCCACAGCGCTCCCCCTTTAAATGGCATTCCTGTGATTTTACACATCATTTCCTCCTAAATCCGGTGACTCTTACTAAATTTACTTTTACTGTGATTTAAAAAAAAAAAAATTGCCATGACAACTCTGCTGCCTTAACCACTGTTTACACTAAAGAATTACAGGGCATATACCCACTACACTCACCAGACCACTACTCTCCTTGGTTTCCAGCACTGCTCTCATCACAAGACTATGTTCATTTCAAAGAGACTAGGAACCCTAATCACTGAAGGGCTAAGTAGTAAAGTAGCACAATATGCCCAATACAAAATACAGAGAAGGAAAAATGAAGGAAAAAGAAAAGATTGTGATATACCAGACAAAAGAGCAGAAAATGTTCAAAAGAAATGGACAGATTGGGGAGAAGCAAGGAGACAAAACACTAAAATCTAAGAAAATACAGGGCTCTCAAATGTAGAACACTACAACAGCATAATCAAAAAAAAAAATTGTAAATATTTAAAAACTAGAACTCTTAGAAGTTTTCACTTGCTTTTGAAAAGATTTAAGTTTTCTAAATTTTAAAATAAAGATTATACAATTTAAAAATTGCTATGTTTTTGGTTAATTGGAAATACTAGCAGTTAGACAACTGCAAAAAAATTTTCCACCTGGCCTTCTACTTTCAAAAATAAATGGCAAGGACAATAAGAAAGTGACACCACAGAAAATAATGACACTAAAGTTGCAACTACTGTAAAGCTACGAGGCTCAAAGTGATCAAGTACCCTTTTTGTAAATATGGCAGCTTTTAAAATAATTAAAGGATACAAGAGAAACACAGTAACCTGTGTGCAGTTCAGTAATGTCTTCCAGTCTTACCTCTACAGAGCGAATCACTTTAGAGAGCTCTTTAATGAGATGCCCCGGCCTAACATTGTCTGGAATTTCAAAGGCATGTTCTGTTACAAGCTGTATGTGAAAAGTGGAAAAAGATAAAATAAATTATACTAAGATAAAAATCAAGCCTACTATAAAGTAGATGAAACTATGAAAAGCCTAGATTCAAAGAAAATCTATTCAAATTAAGCCAGAGTACTTACTGGTAATAGTTAGAGTAGATTGCCAGTATGAATGAATATACATGCAGGGGAATCCAGTCAGAACTCTAGAAAGCAGCACTACATGTTTGGTCTCAAGGATATTTAAGGGAGTGCATCATCATCAACTATCCATCAGCTCTTTCCATTTTATCAAAATCCTTAGCAAAGAATCTAAAGAAGTGGGGACAGGAAGCCATACTGACAATCTATTTAACTGACTACTTGTACTGGAAACAACTTCTTTCTCCTTTGAGTATGGTCAGTATGGAACCCTACTTGGGGAGATTACTAATAGTAACAACGTTAAAAGCAGGTGGGGTCTGAAGAGAATTCAGTTACATTAAGGTCACAGCACTAATTTGAATTGGGTCTCAGATCTAAAAGACAAATCAAAAGCAATGCTGAGTAAATGCATGAATTGATCTCCAGGCAGCATCCTTGTATATTTCAGTGATGGAGCCTATTTTAAACCTGGTAGAGCATGATCCAAGGCCTTATGGTATTGAAAAGCCTGCAAGGCCATAATAGTATATGTTCACTTTAATTCATTTAGATAATATCTGAACATAGATGGGTTTTCCCCATAGGTTTATCTTCAGTCAGTATAAGCTGTCTAAATGACCTACATGAAGGCTTAGTTCTAGCTAATTAACTGAGAATTTGCTTAACATCTAAACTATATAACATAACTTCTCCAAAGAGCCACATATAGGAAAAAGCACACCTATACAGAATTACTGGGATGAAATCAGAGACCACATTAGTTAAGAACTGATGCCTTCTTTCTTTACGAAACACACTGTATGGAAAAAATCAGCCATCAGCCTGTACTAATTTTATATTCCTGGCACCTTTTTGAGAATTTAGTTTTCTTTAGATAGTTGGAAAGAGCAGGCTCTCCTTTAACAGATGATGCAATATAATACATAGCTGTGAGGTTAAAGCTGTATTAATATCATGATCATTGATTTTATGGAAAATATTAAATTGACTGCTCTGCAGTTACTTACCAGTAACTGTTGTTCTTCGAGCAAGCAGTGCACACTGGAGCTACTCACTCCTTCCACCCCATCCCACCAGATGATTCAAGGGAGGAGTGGCCCCAATTGCCCTTCAGTTCCTTCCCTAATTTCACATTTATTTACTTGAGGCCTTGTCTACACTTGAAAGCATGTGCCGATACAGCTAGTTCAGCAAACTCTAGTAGTGGAGACAGTTTATACCAGCAAAAGAATTCATTTGCTGGTATAGTTTATACCAATCCCCCAAGCAAAATAAGCTACGCCAGCAAAAGGACTTCGTTGCCAGTGTAACTGCATCTACACTAGAGTTATTGCTGGCATAGCTTTGTCAGGCAAGGATGTGATTTGTTTCACACTCCTAACCAACAAATCTATGTCAGCAAACCTTAAGTGCAGAACCAAACCTGAGACTCCAAAGAAGAGGGAAAGGTAGGATATGCAGAGGCAACATTCGAAGAACAGTTACTGGAAGAAACCTCTTTCTTCTTTGAGTGGCCTCTGTATACTCCCACTTGGAATTTAGCAAGCATTACAACCCCCCTAGAAAAGGGGGCTAAGGCATTCTAGGTAAACAAGGATTGCAAATCTACCACACAAAAACAACAACAACGCATCCGCTGTAGATGGCAGGCCAAGCTAATATTGAAAATGACCACAATTTCATCCTCCAATCCTTTTCAACATTTCTATGCAGCCACTAAGTGAACTGGTCAGACGCATGGACTCAAGTGCCAGCAATATGCAGATGATACACAGCCCTACCTATCCTTCACTACATATAACCACATTACCACCATTAAGATGACCCAGTGTATAGATGAGATGAGCTCACAGATGAAGAACAGCTGGCTGAAGCTGAATCCGAGCAAGAAATGGATGATGCAAGTGGGCAGATGAAAACATACTAAAGAGTAGATACCCACAGTGAAGTCTCCTTTGACTGAAGGCACACATCTACAACTGGTCAATTCACTCTGTAGTTTAGGATTACTCTTGGATTCCTTGGAGACACTAGACTCTTACACAGCAGTATCGTGAATAGCTCTTTTTATCATCTCCAATTGGCTAGCAGACCTCTTCCCATCTTGGCAGATGAGGACCTGCCCTCAGTTATTCACACCTTTGTCAACTCTCAGATGGAATAAGCATGCCAATATATCTGGGCAAGAAGCTTTCAGCACTTCGGAAGCTCCAACTAGTACAGAATGCTGCAGCACATCTTTTTAGCAATACACGCTACTGTGAGCACATCAAACCTGACCTCTGCTCCCTACACTGGCTTCCCATAAAATAGTGAATTGAATTTAAGGTCTTGATCCTCATCTTCAAGGTACTCCATGGTCTGAGCCCAAGATATCTAAAAGACCACCTAAAGCTCTAGGATGAAGACTGAGGCGGACAACTTTGCTCCTCTCGTGCAATGGAACTCTACACAATAAAGGTAAATCTCATCTGTGCAGGGAGACAGACCTTTCCCAGAGACCACTCCAAAAAAAGTGGAATGAATTCTCCCAGGAACTAAAGACCATCACACATCTTCCCACCTTCCACTCCAAGTGCAAGGCACATTTCTTTGACCTTTCCTTCTCTAACATACATACCAACATGTATATTTTATAAAACCTTAACAAGACTGGCCCCTGCATATACTTCTCCCCCTGGAGAGGATAAGAGAACAAACAACATGTGACACTGGTCATCTTGCTTAATACACTATTGGAACACACTCAGATACAACAGTGCTGAGTGCAGTAAGAACCTATATAGAATCACCTTTGTCTGGCTTGTCCTCATCTATCCCTCCACGAACACAAGTTGATGCCACAACATTCTGTTTTGTTACGAGCACGTTCTTTCCATTTCTGGCCAAAGTGTTTTGTCACAGGATTGGCCCAGCACGTTTTCGGTATGCCCAGTGGTCGCTTGTGGTCTCTGGGGATTCAGTCACTGATGCAGGTTGTTCACCTATTGTCTGTGGACTACCTGACCAGCCCATCTCCTCTTTCTGTTATACATCGCCTGCACTACATCAGTCACCTCTGTATGCCTTCTGATCACCTCATTCAATATGTGATCATGGAGCGATACCTTACACATTCACCTTTCCATTGACCTCTGAGTGACAGTGAATTTTTCTTCCTCCGCTTTTGATGAAACTTGCCCACCCTGCCTGTCTCCTCCTACTGCATTCCCCTTCAAATGAGTTGTCTCTGTTCAGCTGCTGACCCAGGTAAATATATTTGTTGACCTCCTCAATTACTTTGTTTACAGTGATGATTCCTGCTGCACAATGCTCATTCTGCATCCACTTAGTCTTCCATGTGTTCATTTCCAACCCGATATCATGCGAAAGTGTTTGTAGTTGCTGCAATTTGTTCTCCAGTTCTGCGGTGTCCTTTGCCAATATTACAGTCGTCAGCGAAGAGAAGTTGCATTAACTATTCTCCGTCAATTCTGATTCCTTCTTCCCAGTACAATTTTTTGAACAGTGACTCCAGTACTGCTGAAAACAGCTTCGGTGACACACTCATCTTGTCTGACTCCTCTACGTATAATAATAATGCACGGGATATTGAATAATGTTATCTCTGTTGAACAACTGCAATGAATTTTTTCCAGCAGGTCAATGTACCTCGGGTCAATTCAGATTTTGTTGAGCACGTTTTGTACAGCTTTAATCTCCACTGCGTCAAATGCCTTTTTGTAGTCGACAAATGCAAGACACAATGGTACTTTGTATTCCTTGCATTTTTTGACGAGCTGCCTAACTGAGTGGATGTGATCAATTGTCGAATACCCTGAGCGGAAACCAGCTTGTTCTCTGCTTTCATGCATCTCAAGATCCTTCTTAACCCAGTTGAGTATGATGCAGGTGAAGACCTTATAAACTTGTGAGAGGAATGTGATTGGATGGTACTTGCTCAATTCTTCTGGATCGTCTTTCTTCATCGATAGTATTGTTTTTGATTTCTTCCATGCATCTGGAACACACTATTGATGTAGATGGTGAACCATTGCGCCAACGCTTTGAAGAGAGTATCTTCCCCTGCTTTGAGATATTCCAGCCAATCATCCTCCACTCCTGGGCTCCATCCTTCTCTTTATGTTACGAACTGCGTATTCAATTTCTTCCCAAATAACGCCACAAACTTCTTCTGTAGCCTGCTGCCTTGATGGCGTACGCTGGACACGGATATGTGAGGACTAGAGAGCACTGTAGAATTTTGTACATATTTTGTTCATCTTGCTCCTTTCTGACGTCCTTTCATCATTTTCATCTTTCAGGGCTGCTGGAATAACCTGTTTCAGCTTAACATCTCTTTCTACCCTCTTCAGACTCATTCTTTTTGGCCACCTCTCTCAATTTCTTCTTTCTAAATCCTCTACGTTCTAAATGCGTATGCTCTGGCAGGTCTATATGGAATGGAACAGAGGAATTCCCAATTCCAATCTAAGAAAAAGGGAGTTTGTCAGGAACACTGGGTGTTGTTTGACCCTGAAGTGACCTCTCTAGCAGAACAGGAGACAATGGATATTTTCCTTGGTAACAAAGAGGTCTAGTCTGGTCATAGCCTTTACACAATACATAATGGCAGAGTGAGACCTAACGAAGACATTTGTGTTTTTGGTCGATGAGTCTCTGGTCTTCGTTAAAGCGAGGAATAGTTTCACGCTCGACAAATGGCATTCAATTCCAGAACCATAATGTGGAGCTTTCACCTCCACCAGAGTCCATAATTCTTAAAAAGGCTAGATAACAAGGTGAAGGTCCCAAGTCTGCCATCTGGAAATATTACTGTAAATGGTAAGGGATGTGAGAAAGGAATTCTCTGATCAGCATGTGTTAGATCACTGAAGATACAGAAAGTGAAGTGAGACGTAAGTGACTCAGGAGTAAGCAGCATCAATGAATCATGGCTCCTGTCTTCTGGAGGCTGTATGTGTGGCCCGGGTAAAGATATCACCCAGTTACACTGTTAAAGAACCTGTTTGTGGACCAAAGTTTGGAGACACACAAATACTCTGACATCTAAGATGGATGAAATCAGCATAGGAAGGTTCTCTGGTATTTTTTAAAGCACAGTTTTAAAAAGAAGCATCTCATGGACATTTGCGACTAGTTGGACTGATAAAGAGCTAGAATTTGTCCCCTGGAAAAGGTGATACAATCTCAATGTCACCTTACAGGTAGCAATCTTTATTTGCTGTGGCTGAGGAACATTATTCACTAACAATTCTGAAGAATTGGTACTATATATCTGGGGTTCCCAACTGAGATTAAGAAGTTGAATGCCTTCCCATTGCCCATTGTTGCTATCCGAGTACTCAGGTACAGGTAAATTTAAAATAATAGGAGAAGATTTCTGAGGCATCTGTGCCCAAAGCAGATAATCTTTAGTTTATGCATAGGAGACAAAGACCAAGGTCTTCCTGGCACCATAACAGAATAGGTTCTAGGACCAAAGCACCAGTTTTGCCAGCACAAGAGGACCTAATCTGATTGGAACACAGACCTCCAGTGCTAAGGCAATGGGATTCCAGGAGTGGCTGCCAAATGTATTAATTAACTGATTTATTGCGGTTTCCTAGTGGCTCAAGAGATGTCACACCGATGATGTTGTTAGGATATAGGTATGCAGGCCTGTCTGCAAAGGCCTAGACTAAGAATTTAGGCTTATTCTTATCACTTAGCTAGTTATAGAGTTATAAAAGAAAGAATCAAAATCACTGTCTGCTGGTATAAGGGCCTTCTCTTACTGTGACAGTCTGAGGCCCTCTTCTTAGGCTAAGGCCTTTGGCTAAGCAGCAGAGGCAGCCATAAGCTGGGAAGTGTGCGGTCACATGCTCACATTCCAAACTAGTCTAACTGAAATAAGGTGCTATTGGGTTGTTAGGAACACAATCCTGTCCTGATAGTGCCTGTCGCCTCCAGAGAAAGGGAAGTGCCTAGAAAATGTAAAAGGAAACTTAGTTTGATAGCATCCTGTCTGGCAAGAACTCACTTATCAATAGCTGAGATGTGAAATCCTCACTTCTCTACTGTTTTGTCATTATAGTTCCCACTTTGCTATTGTTTATTTGCATGGTCTCTGTCTGGTTCTGTGATTGTTTCTGTCTGGTGTATAATTAATTTTGCTGGGTGTAAACTAATTAAGGTGGTGGGATATAACTGATTAAATAATCATGTTACAATATGTTAGGATTGGTTAGTTACATTTCAGGAAAATGATTGGTTAAGGTATAGCTAAGCAGAACTCAAGTTTTACTACAGTCTGCAGTCAATCAGGAAGTAAGGGGGGGGAAAATGGGAACAGGGAACGGGCGGGAATTGGAATCGTGTTTTGCTAAGGGGGGGAATGGGAACAGGGACACAGGTAAGGCTCTGTGGTGTCAGAGCTGGGAAGGGGGACACTAAGGAAGGAAACTGGAATCATGCTTGCTGGAAGTTCACCCCAATAAACATCGAATTGTTTGCACCTTTGGACTTTGGGTATTGTTGCTCTCTGTTCATGCGAGAAGGACCAGGGAAGTAAGTGGGTGAAGGAATAAGCCCCCCAACAGATGTCATCATGAAATTCAGTCAACCCGAAGAGACCTGTGGACCTCAACCTCAATATTGACAATGCTAGAACCTTGGCAATGAATTAGGTTGACCTAAAGACCTCAGTGCTGGACTCGTCCAGATAAGACTGGGGAGATGGATGTTGCTTAAGCTGGACACAGAGCCACTTAAGGCTAGGGGATGTCCAAAGTCAGTGTTGAACTTGATCACAACCAGACTTAGTCTGAAGAGCCTCCCTTGATAGAAAGGGAGTGTGAGGCAGCACTCTGGCTCTTGCAAGTCATCCATGTGATACCTGAGCCCAATAGGTAGCATTTCTTCTTTATTCTTCAAACTGAAGAAACCTGTACTGTTAATTTAACAAAAAAGAAAACAGCCGACAAAAGGCAGAACCAAAAAGCACAAAACAGATAAGAAACATCAATGACACTGCATATGATTCAACCTTTCTACACCTTTGATGGTTAAAAGGGAACTGAAGGGTGGGTGTGGCCATTACTCTTCCCTTTTATACCCATTGAATCCTTTGTGGGGGGAGAGGGAGAGAAGGGGAAAATGGCCCCAACTGACACTGCTCACTAGAAATATTCCAAAGCTGCTATATCCCAGAAGTGGGATACACAGAGGGCACTCACACACCAAAAAAAAAAAACAAACAAAAACAAACAAACCACTTTCTGTGAAAAATTACAATTCAAACTTCTCCCAGTTTTTAGCTTACTGTGAATATTCAAAGAAGGCCTGAGAGGAGATGGTTATGCAGTGATTAGTTTCACAGAAGCATGGATAAGTGGGCCTGAAGCCAAAGAGGTCCCCTCTTGAGCTTTCAGCTAAGCCTGTAGACCAGACCAACAACCATAGCGGGGGAGGGGGGGAGGGGAAGAGAATAGAGAATAAAGTGTTGAACCCCAAATCTCCCCACAAAATCAGTACTGTTTTCTTTGGGAGGGTAGGAGGGGGTGTCAGGACATCTTTAGTTTATGCGTCCTGTGTTTTTCCTTCTCCCTTTACTGCTCTAAATAATTTGGTCTTCAGAGCTTCTTGTTTCAACTAAATGGGGGGGAGGGGGAATCAAATCATTCAGCAAAGGCAGGGAAAACAAGATCTCAATCTTTCCTCCCCCACACAGAGTAACTTTGCTAGAGATGGGGCTAACAAATATAATACTTTTTTCAGAGGGGTTCCCAGTGTACTAATGTATTTAGGGTCTCCCCATATTCATTTCTGGATGGTTTAATCTCCTTTAGAGCACCTACAAGGAGCCATTTCTGTAGATAAGCTTTTAAAGGCTACTAGGTCTAAGTTACTGTGCACCATATGTGCAAAATGTGGAGGAAAACAAAAGCAAATTCTAAATCAGAATACATTTCTGCCAAATTCTGATCATCTCTGCAGTACAGAAGTGATATCAGTGGACACACAAAGTATGTTGTGCCAACATGCAATAATAATTTCACATGGGGAAAACTTCATGTGATTGCCATCTAACTCCTTTATCATATACTGGAAAGAGAAAGCAGGATTAAATGCAATCCCAAGAGTTAAATATAGTAATTGGTCTATAATGACGGATAGTGTCATACAATATAAAACCATCTCAGACAGCTTTCCCCCAAACCATCCATCCATAATTTCTAGCAAGTTTTCCAATACTTACGAATGGATGAAAGATCTATAAAATGGCAATACACTCTAAAAGGATTCAGACTTTCATGTAGTTTTAAAATTAAAAACAATTCACTAAAACAAACGAACAAACAAATACACTTGCACTTACTTCTTTTTTCATCCATAACTTTAAAGCACTAAGTAAAGCCTTCACTCCTTGGACTAAGAAGTTCTGGGGCTGGAAACCATCTTCCCTCAGTTCTAAAAAGGACAGAGGTTTCAGTTTATAAGCATATTACAATGTAAAACCACAAATCAGGTACAGACCTCTCAACCTTTAATAAACCTGCCAATGTATTACACTACCAACAAAACATGCGACAAACAACTGAAATGTAGTACTCTATGTGTTTATGTACATCAAACCATAAGAAAGAATGTTTTAAAGTACAAAATCTGTTTTCAAGGATGGCTTCTTACTGCATGAAACAATTACATGAGTTTTGCAATGTGTTACAGGTTACTTAGGGCCGGGGGAGCAGCATACAACAGATTGCACAACTGGTTTAGAGAAAACATCCTAGATGACAATTTATGCTGAAACAATCATTACTTTCTAGTTCAACACCACACAAGTGTTCCACATTTTTACTAGTTGGGGCTACAAGAGTGGTGTGAATGGACAGTCTCAATACAAAAATGCCTCAATTAAATTCACCCACATAAAATTAATGCAATTCAAGCCAGCTGCCTTATGCCACCCCAAATCTCTGCCATAATCCCAATCAATGACACACACACACACAACATTAATATGGTCTCCCCTGCAGTGAGTGGCCACCCTCTTCTTCCCTTAAGGATGATGGCTGCTGCTGCTGGAGTGCAAAGACTCCCAAAGGCTGCTACAGCTCCTGGGGGCTGCAGCTCAATCTTTCCTTTCACTCTCTTCCCTATAGCAGAACTGCCTATGATGAAAGGAGAGCTGGCCAGAAAGACTCAGCAGGTTTTATTCCTCCTGCCCTGCCATTAACAGATAGAGTGGGTGAGGAGGGAGGTGGCTGTTGGGTCAACACCTTCATGGGGAAGAAAGGAGCAGATCTGGCCTAGAGCTGCTGTGCTCTTTCTGCTCCCTCCTCCTGTGAATAAGGTGTGGGCCCAGTCATTGGCTTTTTCCTCTTCCCTGTCTAAAAACTCCTTTCAGCTTCAAAGCAGCTCTGTTTCTTTTTTGTCAGGATGCTCTCTGCTCTTTGAAGGGTGGAAGTGAGGAGGAAAAGAGCAGGGGGGCCCAAAGGTGCAGCAGAAACATCTCCCAGCTAGCCTACCAGCTATCCCTTGTAAAGGGAACCTGCCATAACCAGCTGCAATGCAAATGTATTCCATGACTGTGGCACTCTGTACCTCAAAACAGCACCCTGAAACCCCCATATTCACCACTATCATATAATTATGATATGTTACATACAAAGTATGCCTTGTGAGATATCATTTTAGAAAAGTCTTGATTTGTTGAACATTAATACCTGTTGGATTGTATGTGTTGTCATTCTGTGTGAAGTTGTGAAGTTTTGTTATGTGTATGTTACTGAGGTATGTTGTGATGTTAGGAACACCCACCACCACCCTTTCCAAGTACAACAATGGAGTAGCCTGATGGGCTGATGGCTCATTAAAAAGAATCCACTACCTCAGGAACTGTATACAATGGAGATTTCTCAGAGAGAGCATGTGGACAATGGAGAATGCTTGACCAATGGGGGAAGACCCCCACCTCATTAGGATAGATCTCTCCAGAAAACTGGAAGAAATTATAAAGGAGGGGAGACACATTATGACTTGGCTTCACTGACCCCACAACTCAACAACTGAAAACATGCCTGGGGGACAAAGACTTTGAACAGGTGAGGGAGTCCTGGGCTGGAGGAGAATTCCAGCCTGTGTATTGAAGATCTGTGACGAGTTTGTACTCTCTATCAGGACAAGACACTGCTTGATTCAAATCCTGTCTAGTTTATAGAACTTAGACTGCAAATTTATGTTATTTCTTAGGTAACCAACCTTAATCTCTAAGTTTACTACTTATAATCACTTAAAATCTCTTTCTGTAGTTAATAAATATGTTTTATATTTCACCTAAAACAGTGTGTTTTGGCTGGGAAATCTCAACTCAAAATACCAAGGCTAGTGCATGTCCTGTCCACATTGAGGGAGATGCGGACTGGGTAATGAACTTACGTTCATCAGGCTTCTGACCAGGACAAGGCAGTACTGTTCTTGGGTGCAAGGCTGGGGAGCTGGGGGGAATTGGCTGGAGCCTCTCTATTGTTGGTTCATGAGTGGCTGGGAGAAGCATTCATGTAACTCTGTTGGGTGTGTCCCTGCCTGTGGATGTCTGTGTAAGTGCAGTACCTGCCAGAGGTTTGTAGCTTGTCAACAGCATCACAGTGTGAGAGGGATACCCCAGGTTGGTGGGACAGAGGGCTCAGCGGTCCCACAGTTCAGGTTGCACCCCGGGAACCCCGTCACAATGATACAGTACAGTTGAGAGCTCTGTTTAGGAGAGCAATCAATGATTTTAAAGTTCTGATTGTGAAACAGATCAGTTTAATACATGTTACAACACTCATAGTACCACAGAAGTACCTCTGTCCAGCAAATTGTACAAATTAGTTCAGCACTGAAACTTGGCATAAAAGGTTTCTGTTCAGATACTGATCTTGTTTGTCTAAAAGGAGATTTTTATTGTCATAGCAAAATGACAGAATGAGCATTATACATGACGAATGTGACTCTCTCCAAGTCTTAAAAATATTGATCCATAAAGAGGCAAAAGATCAAAAAGAACCTCATACCAAATGGCACATTGTCTATTCATAAAAGGAATTTTATTGGGATGAGGTGGTTACTCACCCTGTGCATTAACTAAGGTTCTCCAGAATGTGTCCCCCCATGTGTCCCTCCAATGTAGGTGTGGCAGCGCCCCCTGCACCTGAGACAGGAGATCATCAGCAGTGCCTATTGGACTGCACATGCACACCTCCCCTTTCTTGCGCTCTGAGCAGGATGTATATAGAGCACTGTGAGGTCCAACTGCCCTCCAGGTCCTTCTCTGCCGCAGAGCCTATGTGTTGGCTCTGAAGAAGAGGGGAGGAGGGCAGGTAATGGAGCACTAATAGGGACACACACCTCAAAGAACTTCAGTTACTGCACAGGGTGAGTAACTTTTTCTTCTTTTTCAAGTGATGTCCCTATGGATGTTCCACTGTAGGTGACGAAGAAGCAGTGCCCCTAATTGGAAGGCTAGGGCTTTGAAGCAGCATTTATTTCAAATGATAAAACGGTATGTCCTAGGAAAGTGTCTGCTGTGGTGTCGTGAGTAAAGGTGTAGTGATGGACAAAAGTGTCTGTGGATGCCCATCTGGCCACTTTGCAAATGTCAGCAATGGGAACATTACTGAGAAAGGCAATGAAGGTGGAAAGCAACCAGGTGGAATGTGCTCTAATTGATTGTGTAGTTGGTAGGACAGATGTATATGCTGCAAGATCCATTTGGAAAGGCATTGTTAGATGGCTGTGTCCCTGGATCTTTCGGTCCGTGAAAGGAATAAACGTTGTGATTTTCAGAAAGATTTAGTCCTGTCCAGGCAGAAAGCTAATGGCATAGAAGGCATAGAGTAGTGGTGCATCCCATGTGATGAGGAATGCATCTCCCAGAGATACGTGTCCCAGTCCCGCTCTCGAGCGGAATTGAGGACAGTGGGCATTTTATGATGTGTCAAAAAGATCTATGGTGGGGAATCCCCAGCAGTTGAAAATGAGCTGAAGGATTACTGTATCCAGTTCCCACTCACGGTCATGGGAGAATCTCATGCTCCATGAGTCCGCAGTGCTGGCAGTGGTAGCAGCGGTGGCGGCCGGGAGCCCCAAGCCCTTTAAATCGCCACCGGAGCCCCGGGGCTCCCAGCTACTGCTGCCATTACCACAGCAACAACTGGTGGCAGTAGCGACGGCTGGGAGCTCAGGGGCTCCTGCTGCAATTTAAAGGGCCTGGGGCTCCGGCCACTGCCGGGCACCCCAGGCACTTTTAAATTGCCAGGCCCCGGGGAAGCCACCCGTTTTGGCCCTCCTCATCAGCGGCACTGCCGATACAGTCAACTGTGTACTGGCTCTTACTGATATGCTGGACCGGACCGGCTTACTTTCACCTCTGGCTCTAGGAGGTTGAGCTGTAGGGTGGATTCGATTAAGGACCATCTGTCCTGCACTGTATGATTGTGAAGGTATGCTCCCCAGCTGTTTAGAGAGGCATTGGTTGTTAGAATCATCGTCAGCGCTGGTTGGAAGAAAGGATCCCTGACACAGATGTTCTTGGACTGTGTCCATCAGAGTAGTGAGTCCTTGACTCTCATCAGCATGGATAAAAGTTTGTGGAGGCTGCGTCTGTGAGGGACATATACTGTACGGAGCCATGCCTGAAAACACTGCATATGTAACCATGCATGCTTTACCACAAAAGTGGCGGCTGCCATGTGGCCAAGTACAAGAGACAAGTCCTGGCAGAGATCTGGGGGCAGGCTTGTACTTTGGATATAAGATCCACTATAGTTGAGAATCTGAGAGTTAGAAGGAAGGCTCCGGCTTTTATGGCATATAATTGTGCACCAATGAACTCCAGATGTTGTACTGGCATTAAAGTAGACTTCTCTAGGTTCACACAAAGGCCTAGATTCATAAAAAGGTCCATTGTCACCCGGATGGTGCGAAGAGCCTCCGTTTCGGATGGGGCCTTGAGAAGACAGTCTAAGTATGACAACGCCTTATTTCCTTAGGTAGGCAGCAACTACTGCAAGAATTTTGGAGACTACACAAAGGGCCGTCAACAGTCCAAAAGACATTACCTTGTACTGATAGAGGGCGGTGCCCATGGTGAATCGGAGAAACTGTCTGTGGGCAGAGTGTACTGCGATATGGAAAAATAAGTCTTGGAAGTCAAGGGCGGAGAACTAGTCCTCGTGTTCCAGTGCTGGGATAATGGTGGAGGGGGTAAACATCTTGAAGCGCTGCAGTTTGACAAACTTGTTTAGGTTTCAAAGACCAGGATCAGTCGCCAGCCACCGGATTTCTTCTGGGCCAGGAATAAAGGGAGCAGAAACCCTGTCCTCTGTGTTGGGAAGGGACCAGCTCTATGGCTCCCAGATGCAGAAGAGGATTTATTTCTTCTTGTAGAAGGGGTCCATAAAAGGGGTCCTTGAAGAGGGATGGAATATCCTTTCCAACAATTTCCAGAACTCACTTATCCGAGGTGATTAGGCTCTATGTTGGAAAGAACGGAGCTAAACAGTTGCCAAACTAATGGGATGTTGAAGATGGTTGGTATGACTGGCACAGGGGGAGGCTTCTTGGGCGCTTCAATCACACCTTCAAAATTGTTGCTTGGCTGGAGGTTTGTGAGAGGTAGCCCCTTGAGGAGTGGCCTGTCTGCGTTTCGTAGGGGGCTTTTGTTGTTGGTGCTGAGTGTCATACTTCAGCTGGGGAGCGTACTGCAGTGGTTGGGATTGCAGGAGAAGATGACACTTTCCCTGGACATCTCCTCAGCGCAAGTGTGTAAATGTTGAGAGCGGAGAGTAGCTAGGGAGTCTTTAAGGAAGTGTAGGGAGTAATCCGTATGCGCTGCGAATAATTTGGGGCCCTCAAAGGGTAAGTCTTCTATTGTGGTTTGTACCTCCTTAGGAAAGCCTGAGAGGTGTAGCCATGATGCCTGCCACAGGACTACAGCAGTTGCGATGGTGCACGCGGCAGTATCCACAGAGTCTAAAGAAGCTTGTAGGGCTATATGGGCCACGAGGTGTCCCTCAGATATACGTGCCTGGTATTGTTCTTTCTTGGTTTCAGGCAGGTCTTGGCAGAGTTCCTCTACCTTGGAGTAGCTGAGGTAGTTGTACTTGGCCATAAGAGCCTCGTAATTCAATATGTGAAATTGGAACATGGCAGATGAATAAGCCTTGCGTCCAAATAAATCTAATCGCTTCAGGTCTCTGTCCCGATGGGTAGCTCAAGGTTGATATTGCTGTCTTTTTTCTTATACCCCATTAACTAGGGAATTGGGAGTGGGATGCAAGAAAAGAAATCTCATCTCTTTTGTGGGAACATAATATTTTTTGTCTGCCATTTGCGGTTCAGAGGGATGAACACCAGAGTCTGCCAGAGCACTTTCGTGGGATCGAGTCTCTCTGATAGGTAGGACAATTTTTGCAGGGGAAGGTGTGTGCAGGATATTGAGTAGTGTAGTTTATGTTGCTGATCTTTCACTTCTTCCAGAGGAATCTAGGGGGAGACTGCAATCCCGAGAAATAATTCCTGGAAGTGCCTGAAGTCATCAGCAGCAGTAGGAAATGGGGGCATGACAGCCTTATCAGGGGAAGAAGAAGAGAAATGTAGTCCTGGTGGAGCTTTGTCCTCGTGTTCTTCCTCCTCGTCCAGTACCAGGAGAGGTTCAATCTCTGGTGGGTGAGAGACTGATGGAGAAGGCAAAGGTGCAGGTCTCTGGTTCTGCACCATGGAAGGCTTCCCAAACTGTGCCCTGTATGTTGCCCAAGGGACCCAATATGGCCAATGTAGGGGGAGCAGAATGCGGGATTGCATCCACAGTGGTCCATACCAGGGTTGTACATAGTGAAGGTATCTAGATGAAGTTGTTTGTTCCTGTCTGGAATAAGAAGGCGCGATGGAGCCCTCTTCCTCCTAGTCGCTGGGGAAGGGAGGTACTGTCCTCAGGGGAGAAAGGGAGGAATGTCTTGAGTCTGGAGAGGAGGGGGGAAGTCAGGGAAGGTCATGTCTCCTGGAGTTGGTGTTTTTGCTTAGGCAATGTCATATGAGCTGCAGCCAAGTGAAATGACAACCACTGTGGGGCTGAAGTGAGGACACATTTTTAATACCTTGGCTTCAATGTAGATGGCACAGGCATCCTGCATGTAGTAGGCAAAACTGAGCTAGCAGAATTCAGCAGGAATCTTGGACTGTGTTGAAAAAAGCATCAAAACAGATTCCTAGTCCTTAAAACACAGGGCCTTGACTCTCACTTTTGCTTCCAGGATAAATTACAGCAGTTGATTACATCAAAGCTTCAACAGAAAAAATGTCAAGAATTATAGGTGTTTTTGGGCAGGGACCTAGTCCTTTATTTACAATGTAAAGCAGATACCAGGCTTTGGGGTACTATAATAATTAGTAAAAAAGATTGACTAGAAAATGGGAAGGCAAAGGAGTGGAAGTCTGATTACAGACCAAAGTAGAGTTGAGCAGCAATCACCCACAGGACCCCAGTCATAACTCCTTCAGGGAGCTTCCTGTCTGACAGTCACAAAAGAACTGGGTGGAAGGTGGAGGCAGCCAGTAATGTGCAACAGATCAGGAAAGTGCAGATGCAGTCCTTGTGATCTGATCTCCACTACACAGAGGACCAAGGAGGTCTAGGAAATGAGAAATCCTGGGTTCTGTCTCTTGGATCAGAAGGGCAAGAGTTTCTAGCCTGAATGGAGTCTTGAGCACTGCCATCTGTCCAGATCATCAGACTCAGCCCTCTCACCTCCCTAGGCTTCAGAGCCTGAGCTCTAACCTGAGCCCCAACTTCAAAGTGTTATCTACACAGCTATTTTTAGAGTGCCAGCATGAACTCCGCTAGCCTGAGTCTGTCGACCCAGGCTGGAAGGCTTTCTGTTGCAGGTTATGTACACATACCTTCAGAGGATAGACAGGCCCAGGGTCAGGTAAAAGCTCCCCTACCCCCACCATCCACAACCACCCCCCACTTTTTTTTTTTTTGTTTTTAATTACCACAAAGAATCAGGAGCAGAAACTAAAGCCTCTATTCTGACTGAATGGGTGATTGTCTCAAGGGAAAAAGCTTTTGTGATACTGTTCAAGATAATGTTTCTTTTCACTAGGTCTTGAGAGGGGAAACCAGGAAAGTTAGTAGATTGGGATTTTTTAAATCTTTGAAGAAACCTTTGTTTGACATGGTAGTGGGTCAGGTTTTAAAGATATTCTTGAGTCTCTTAGAGAAGATGATCCTGGGTAAGAAGGATTTGTCTGTGGAGTAGGTCTATCTGAGACAGCCCCTCGGGTGGGGTAGGAGAATGTCCTAACCCCAATGGCATGAAAGGAAGACTGATTTCCAGGATGACTGGAAATTCCAACTGTAGCAAAATGAATGAAGCTCCCCTAGCATTTCTAGATAGATTTAGTTAAATCTAAGGACTAACATATCTTTCAAAAATCTTCTACAGACTCAAAATAATTCACCCTCAATAGGGAGCCTGAAGAGGGTTTCGCTTGGAAGAGGTGAACCAAAACCCGCAGTCACACATTTACTTGTGCTAGGGTGTTAAAGACAGACTGACCTGCCAGAGAACTGATGTCATAAGAAGCACTGCAGATACAGCCTAATATCCTCCTGACAGAAGGAAGCTTTTTCTTAGCATCACTCTTTCCAATTGTAGTAGGTTTTTTTTTTGTTTTGTTTTGGTTTTTTTAGAGTATTCAAAAGGAGTGATTGATTGATTGATAGGGCCATATGAGTTGACAACAAATGCTACTTCAGCATATAAAGTACTGGAGGAGGATTCAAGGCTCCTCTTAAAAACCTCTTTCAATCTTGCAGTCCACAAAGTATTGTGAGGATACTGGGTCATCTAATGGGGACGAGAGCTTGGGTAAAATTTTCAAAAGAACAGACATAATTGAGAACCCTAAATCCCACTGCCTTTCAATGGGCTTAGGCTCCTAAATCATTTAGGTGCTTTTGAAAAACTTTACAGTTTAGCATAAGAGCCAGTCAAAGCTGAAGTTCAAGAAGGGTGAATCAATTTTGAGGACATGAGCAAAAGATTCCCATGAAAGGGGAAAATGTCAACGGAAGGGAATAAATGAAAAGAATGGACTTCGTAAAAGTGACACCTTATGAAGAAAGAAAGCAAAAAAACTTTTAAAATGAATTTGTGCTGGCTGTGTCACTAAAAGTGGAAAAAGAAAAGGAGTATTTGTGGCACCTTAGAAACTAAAATTTATTCGAGCATAAGCTTTCGTGAGCTACAGCATCCGATGAAGTGAGCTGTAGCTCACGAAAGCTTATGCTCAATAAATTTGTTAGTCTCTAAGGTGCCACAAGTACTGCTTTTCTTTTTGCAAATACAGACTAACACGGCTGCTACACTAAAAGTGGAGTTTACTGCTTCTACAAGGGAAAGAGACGATCACCAGAAACAATATCCCATGTAAGTTACTTGAGCTCTTTAAAGAGGGTTACACTGGATCAAGAATTTCTTCTCAAACACTTAGTTACGACATATAAACACTTCAAGATGATAATGTGAAACCCTGATCTCTTGAAGGTGTCTCTTTGATCAAAGTGAGTCAAGAAACTCACCAAGACAGACAATAGGAAGAGTCTTACAGAGATACATAATGCATGATGTTATGTATCTTAAATGCTCAATATCTTTGGAAGATACCTCATTTAGAGTTGAGCTAGAGGAGCTGGAACACATTTTACAACCACCAGGCTTACCATGGTCCCTTCTCTCAGGGAGGAACTAATACTACTATGTTAGATTTAACCTTCCCAGTAAGATTGTATTGTCCCAGGATTTTAGATACCCAGTGTGTCCAAACTTAAAACTTAATACTGTTTAGAGAAATTTATTTTCACAGGCCAATTATGCTGTTGGCATCTGAAAAAAAAACCTGACATTGAGTTTCACTTCAAATGCTAAAAAAAAAAAAATACCAGAGTAATCAATTTATACATCTAGGCTGAGTTCTACTGTTAGTCATTCTTCACATCAATATTCGGATTTACCATTTACTGAAAGCAAAAATGATTAGATGAAGAACACTGCAGCATTTGCAAAATCAAAAGAACAGATTTTGGTAAACAAATTATACAAGCTTTTCCCAGTTAGGAACTCCTGCCACACAAAAACTATGTTCCCCAGCTCACCCGACTTCCCCAGATTACATATTTGTCATGAGATGGAGACCATGACCTTCCCAGTGTGAAAGAAAGCCAAGATGCTCAAAATCTTATTAAAACACGAAATTAGTTACCTTTCAAAGTTTCCAGTAAGTTTTTGGCCACAAACCAACAGATGGCTTCAAAGAAAGGGAATTTGAAAAGATCTGGGGTTTTTAGCCTTTTCTCCATTTCATAACACCTAAACAAATAATTTAGAAAGATTACTATATGTGTACATTTTAGAATTAATCAGTGCAATATCCAACTCGCACAATGTTCAGAAAAAGAAAACCAACAGGCCATGATAAACAAAACAAATCAAGTTCCACATACTCAAACCCCAACAAGACCACATTTGGACAAGACTGAACTATGATCTTATCCAATCTCTGACTATCAAGTCAGACTACTGTGTGACGGTGCCCCCCATAAGGCTTTATGGAAATATGCTTATGTATATATGACATAATTAGAATATGTTTTATGCTACATATGCCATGGAACATATCTCTGTAAAGGTTATGATCTATTGAATGTATTAATCCTATTTGTATGCATGTATCATTTTTGTATTCGAAGTTATGAATATTGGCTGTGTACTGGCTTGATTTTTAAGTAGCCTTTGTAAAGCATTTGGTCAGCTTCTTGAGAAAGGAATATGTAAATTAAGTGCCCAATCAAGAAGCACTTAAGGGACAATGGATCTTGGAAGGCTCCAATCCACATAAGAAGTGTGCATGAGGATGTTCAAGGTAGCAGGTAAGCAATGGCTGCTGCCTGTAAAAACTGAGTCATGCATGGACATGTGACTTGCCCATGTGACTCCAAAACTCCATCCTGGAGCTGGACTTTGCATAGGAGAGAGGAAGGGGTCTCGACCCATAAGAGAAAGTCTATTTAAGCCCATGGGAGACCCCCTCCATTTTGTCTTCAGCTGGCTCCAGAGAGCCTCTCCACCACCAAGGATACCTGAAAGAAACTGGAACAAAGGACGGTAACTACAGGGGGTGTGAGTGATTGCTGGACCCAGACTAGAAGGAGACTAGTCTGTAAAAGGAACTTTACTGGAACACCACTGAAGGTGAGATTTTGTCTGTATTCAGTTTTCTTAGACATAGACTTGCATGTTCTATTTTATTTTGCTTGGTAATTCACTTTGTTCTGTCTGTTACTACCTGGAACCAAATAAATCCTACTTCCATTGGGAGTTGAGCTTCTGAGTGTTAAAGACAGGAACACTTCTTAAGCTGCTTTCAGTTTAAGCCTACCGCTGTTAGGGGACGTGGTTCAGACCTGGGGTCTGGGTTTGCAGCAGGCTAGTGGGTCTGGCTCAAACCAGGCTGGGCACTGAAGTCCCAAGCTGGGAGGGCAGGGAAAGCAGGGGCAGAAGTAGTCTTGACACATCAGTTGGCAGCCCCAAGGGGGTTTCTGTGATCCAACCCATCACATGCTGCACTTGCAAAAATAAAGTTGGACTTCATAAAACTAGGATACAAAACTAATGTGTAATCTTTTAATAGATGGGATTTAATTGGGATTCCACTGTAACAAATAAAACAGTATGTTTAGAATACAGCTCCACATCTTGGACAACAATTAATATAGCTGTCCTGACAGCAATCCTGACTGAAGGTTGCTCCTTCCATCTCAGAATTTCACACCTGAGCTTGACCAGTTTTAGCAACTTTTTTTTTTATACTAATCTCCAAAGTAGAGCTTGTTTCATTTTAGAATGGAATTAAATTTGTGCAGACCACACATTGGAGACTATTCTTGTTGAAGTGAAACAGATCAAAGTCTGCTTCTGGCACAATCTAACTAAAAAAAGTCAGCAATGTGCATTACCAGAGCCTGTCTCCATTTAATCCCATTTAACAAGCATGATGAAAACTATCTATTAAATAGAAGGATGTCCTGCTTGTGGAGGAAAAGGGTATAGTCAAAACAGACAGATGAAACTAACCTGAGCTGCATGCCAATATTGAGGTTGTGCAAAAAGTTTCCTCCAAAAGCCATACAGTCCTGAGATGTGAGCACAGCATGAATCCAGCCTGAATTGACAAAAAACATGAAACTTAATATACATCTACACTACAAAATATTGTACCTGGGTGTGGGCACAAAGATATCAATTCTGTGTGTATACAAGGCCAGAGAGTTACCATTTGCATTTCAGAAAAATACAAGTTAAAGGGACATTATCAATCTGAAATCTAGGTTTGTTTGTGTTTTTTTTTTAAATTAATAGTAGTTAAAGAAGTTACACCTATTCAAGGCCTTTATGGTTTTAAAACCACATTCCTATTAAAAAACAAAAAACATTTTCTCTCCCTCTGCGCCCCTCCCCCCATTTGGTAAGTGAAAAACCCACAAACCCAAGGAAATTGACTTTCATGAAACAGACTTTACTCAAAGTAATCAAAAGAAAAAGAAAAAAACCCTCTAATCTTTCAGTTCATTGTAATCTTAGGTGTTACTTGTAACAAACAAATATTTCTGTCTGAATGTTTTATCTAACAAGAAATTATAGCCCTATTTAAGTTATTCAGAAAAGAATTAGAAGGTACTTCCACTAATTATCCTAAATCGTAGCCATTATATAATAGCCCAATGAAACTATGATCAAATTAAAACCAAGAATAATAATTACTCTCACACTACTAATTTGTCATGTAATTGGAAGATTGTTCTCATAACACCACAATTTAACATGATGAGCACAGGCCAATAATATTGTACGTCTCTACCCAGCTACTACTGAAACTCAAATAACTTCAAATATGCACACAAAAGTATATATCTGCTGGCTTCTTACTTAAAAGTGGATATAGTTTAAGTTTGCCTTCAACAGCTTTAATTCAGGTAAATAGCATAAACTCATTTTCCTCTTCCCAAACCATTCAACTCTATAGATGTATATTACTGGTAGAATCAATTCAGCAAAGTTCAGTCAACTATTCCCAGACCTGCTGCTAAATATTAGCCAAACCGTTTAATCTCCCCTAGTACTTATCTGTGAGCAACTTCTAATTTCAGGCTTTGAAGTTCATATCTGTTATTTGCTCCTTGTTCAAGAATGGTTTCTTGAACTATGTTTAAGTGATGACCTAGAACATACCCATTAAGCACTAGTTGTCCGAAAGCAAGATTAAATTTGAATTACAACTCCATTTGTGAACATATTTTGGAGGCCACCTAACAATCACAGGAAATGTCCATTTGTACCTGGTCAGAGAGACAGTAATGGCCAAAATGTTGCATGTCCTTAGAAATATTAGAAGTGACTGGACGCCACATGAGAGGAAATGTTTTGCTGCAGAAACAGCTGGCAAATCTCTATCCATGCTCGAAAGTTATCAAGCTCTAATCTTGTCTTTTTCTCCTTAAACATTACTACTATGAATCAAGTAACAAAAACCCAAGTCAATTTCTTAAGAAACTTTCCAACTAGTTAAACATTTTAAAGGGCTGATATTTTGCTCTGTTTGGGTACCAATTCCAAGTATTTTTAAGACAGACAATTTCTTCTTCAAACTTTAGGATATTTCTAAAAATGATAATTTAATACATATCTTGATATCCTGAATTTGCTGGTGATACAATATAAGTGCAAAAAATGCTGGGGGAGAGAGGGGGAAGGAGGTAAAATCTTACCTGTAGGAACAAATAAGGTATGTCCTTGTTTCACCACGCATTTATAACATTTGTCTACCTTATCCCCAAAATACACTTCACTCTGGGTGACAGAGGAACTCCAAGATTCATAGAGAGACAGATTTTCATCAGTAGGTTTGATCAAGTAGAAGATCTTCTCACCCTGTACACAAAAAATATCCCATATGAGGTATGGTACAACTTTTGAATCATTTACATGAACAGTATTATTGTCATGCAAGCCCTGTTATCTAATAGTAATATCCTGTACTTCCATGTGAGTCTCCTAGGTTTTCCAACCCTCTGTGTCACTCTTTGGTCTACCAGAAGCTAACCATGTAGTACATTCCACCCTTTTGGGGTTTTGGGACAAGGAAAGTGCCACATTAAGGAATAATTTATTAGTTCTGGTGGAAGTTATGTCCAGTCATCCTCAGCTACATGGTTGCTGCAACTCAGAAAGCAGTGTGAGCTAACGTTTAAGAAAAATTCAGTTTGTCATTTCATTCATTTTCTCCTACAAAACGTTCAGGATAGCATCCATCTCTCTGCCAGAAAGTGCAGATTGGCATTTTCATTCTAGGGGGTCAACTTGCACAGAGGACTGAACAACAGTGCACAGTCAGTAATCCTCCTCTGTCCCCTTCTCAGATTAACAATTTCATTTAAAATGCATGAGGAAATCCATGAACACAGGTTTCTTTTGTGGAAAGAAGATATACACAGGACAAAATCATTTTCAAGCATTCAGGGAGCAAGGACCTTCTTACCCACAGAACATGGTACCAGACTGACGTGCCCCCAAAATCAATATGAAAATCAGTGTAGCTGTCCTGAACTCCCATCAAGCAATATTTCTGAACAAAAGGCTTGGGGAAGACAGAGTCATCTGGCCAGTAGTTTTCCACCCACGAAAGCTTTGTGGCAATGTCAGGGACTTCCACCAATTCAGACATCCTTAAAAAGTAAGTAAATGATGGGTAAGTGCAAGTAATGATGAGAGACATCTTTAAATGTTTACCTTCCCTAAATGTCCATCAAATTGTAAAAATGTTTACTTCTATATGATTCCATACTATCCCCATATCCCAACACAAAATAATCTACTAGAGACCATTTCATTTATTTTAGAGTATTATTATACTTCCACATTTACCCTTTGTTTTAGCAAAATCTACTCTCTATTTCAAAGGAGACCAAGTCAAGTTGTCTCAAAGTCAATTACTCACTTTGTGTCTGAAAACTCCAGACTGATCACATTTAACACTTTTGGTCGATCAGAATTCATGAAATACTTAATATAATTATGAAGCTTCATTTTACTGTCTGCCTGCCTTGCCACATCGATTACATCTATCACTTTGTCGCCACCTGTAAAAATAAGAAAATTAACATTTTAACAAGACATATGTTTAACATTTTCTGCAAGATAGGACAATCCATTTCTACACAAAAACTCCACTACCCAACCCTCCCCAAAACAAAGAGGGACAAGAGTAAACCAAGATCTTATCTAGATATAATTTGTTACTGTTACTTAATATAATAATAATATAATGTGTATAATATAAAGTCTGCTGCAGTTTCCACGGTATGCATCTGATGAAGTGAGCTGTAGCTCACGAAAGCTCATGCTCAAATAAATTGGTTAGTCTCTAAGGTGCCACAAGTACTCCTTTTCTTTTTGCGAATACAGACTAACACGGCTGTTACTCTGAAATAATATAACTGAACCTTATCTAAAAATAAGTCACCACTTTGGTGGTTAACCAAAAGGAAAAGGAGGAACCTAACATGACTGTGGCTAGTTCATATGCTTGGTTTTGTGGCTTCTGTCATCGTAAGGAAGAGAGGGTAGGAGGAAGTTATCAAGAATACATTTATTTGTATATATATTTCTACAGTAGTCAACACCACAGTATCTGAGCACTTATTACTACAAAATTTTCTACAAGCAAATAATGAAGCTTATAGCCCTGATCCAGCAAAGGTTTAAGCATATGAATAACTAAGCATGGAGTAATCCCACTGGACTTCTTGCATGCATAAAGTCAGTCATAGGCTTAATTCTCTGCGGGATTTGGTCCTGTGTCTATGTTTAGGGTTTAGTCCTTTCAAGATAGGATGCTAATGGCCATCTAACATCTAGAGTGTGGATCACCTTCTCTTGTTTGTTCTCATGAGGTTTAGGGAAGGATGATGGAAGGCGAATAGGTTGGTTCAAGTAGAATGAGGAAGGTATTTTAGGTAGAAATGTGGAATGTGGTCTTAAAGGAACCTTGTCTTTGAAGAAGACTGTATATAGGGGGTATGCCATGAGAGTCCCTAGTTCTCCCACTTGTCACACAGATGACTCTGGACTGTTTGGCTTTTATCTTGTATATCACCCTTGATACCAGAGGAGTAGGAGGACACATATACAGGAGAGGAGCATCCCATTTGATGAGGAAAGCAGAGCCCATAGATCGGTGCCCCAATCCTGCTCTTGAGCAAAACTGCAGACACTCGGAATTCTGGGCTGTAGCAAAAAGGTCTACATATAGGAAATTCCAACATCTGAATATATTCTGTAGGACCAAGGTGTTTATTTCCCACTCCTAAGAAAATTTTCTGCTTAGTGAATCCACTGTGGTGTTCTGACATCCTGGTAGATAGGTACCTCATATGTTGATGTTGTAATGGATGCACCAGTTCCATAATCTCTGTGCTTTGCTGCAAAGGGAGCGTGACCTTGCTCTCCCTTGACAGTTTATGTAAAACATGCAAGCAATATTGTCTATAGTACCTTTATGATTTTGTTCTGATCAAGGTAAAAAGCGTGGACATGCGTTGCAGACTGCTCGTAGTTCCAGGAGGTTGATGTGTAATGTTGACTCTGAGGGGTCCTCCCTGTCCTGGACTGCGTGGCTGTGCAAGTGTGCTCCCCAACTTAAGAGATGTGTCCATTGTAAATATCATTGACAGAGAGGCTTGCATGAAGGGAACTCTGACATGCATATTGTGAGGTCGAGTCCACCATGTAGAGAAGTTTTGACTTTGAGTGGCACTGTGAGACATTTGTTCAGGCTGTGTCTGTGCGGTGCATATACTGTCCTGCGCCAACCCTAAAGACAATGCATATGTAGCTGGGCATGCTGTGCAACAAATATGGTTGCTGTCATATGACTTCATAATTGCAGGCAGGTCCTGGCAGATGTCTGTGGGCTGGTTTGTGCTGTGGTGACCAGGTTAATTAGCATAACAAATCTGTGTAGTGGTAATGAGGCTTTGGTCTCCAGTGCATCAAGGCGGGCCCCAGTGAATTCTAGTTTTTGTACAGATATCAACATAATTTTTTTTTGCATGTTTATTTGTAATCCCAGTTGCAAAAAGAGAGCCATAGTCTTTTGAGTAGCTTCTAAGGTGTCTTCCTGGGATGGAGCTTTCAGTAGATAGTCATCCAAGCAGGGGAATATCATGACCCCTTGCTTGCAGAGGTGGGCCACCACCACCTTAAGAACGTTGGAGAACACCTGGGAAGCCGCAGAGAGGCCGAAAGGTAGCATTCTGCACTGGTAGCGATCTTGTCTCGGAACAAATCTGAGAAATCTCCTATGCGACGGATGTATGGTAATGTGAAAATATGCATCTGGGAGGTTGAGAGCTGAGAACCAGTCCCCCTGTTCCAGTGTTGGGATTATTAGTTGCAAACGTGACCATCCTGAACCACTGAACACTCATGAACTTGAATTTCCTTAAGTCAAAAATGGACCTCCATCCCCCGCTCTTTTTCTGAGTTAAGTGGTAGTGGGAATAAAAGCCCTTCCCCTCTGTGTTGTGTCAGTACTGCTTCTACAGCACCCAAGTGCAGGAGGTGGGTTTATTTCCTGTTGTAGAAGGTGCTCATGAAAAGGGTCCCTGAAAAGGGACAAGAAGGGAAGCTGGGTAGGGGGGAGGAGGTAAATGGGATTGAGCAACCAGTGTTGATAATTTCTAATACCCATTTGTCCAAGGTGACGGTCTGCCATACTGGGTAGAATGGGATTAGACTGTCTCTGAAAGGATGGACAGTTGTTGATGGTTTCTGCATTTGGAAATGCAGGAGGCATCTTGGGCCGTCAATCAAACCCTCAAAATTGCTGTTTCAAGGGAGGTTACTGGGATGTCGATGGTGGAGATAGGAATGTAGGCATCTATGTTTTTGTGGGTCAGATTGTCCCTATGGTTGGACATATGGCCTTGTTCGTTGTACTGAGTGGTATTTTCCTGGCTTCCTTCTTTGTGCAGGTGTGTAAATGCCAAAAGACCAAAAAAGAGTTGCCCTGCAATCTTTTAGGGTATGGGGAAAGTCATCAGTCTTGGCTGCAAACAACTTCGGGCCCTCAAAGGGAAGATCCTCAATAGTAGACTATACCTCTTTCAGAAACCCAGAGAGGTGGAGCCACAAAGCCTGAGGCAGAACAATCACTAGCAACAGATTATGCGGCTATGTCTGCCGCATCCAACGACACTTGTAAAGCTGTCCATGCAAGAAGATGGCCCTCCGAGATGACTGCTTTGAATTTTTCTTTTTTTTTATCACCAGGGACATAATCAATAAACTCAGACATCTTAGAATAATGTATGAGATTATATTTGGCCATCAGTGCACCGTAATCGTCAATTCTGAATTGCAGAGTCGCTGACTAATAGGCCTTACACCCAAAGAGGTCTAACCGATTCCAGTCTTGATCGTATGAGGTGGTTCTGGAACTGATTTTGTCTGTTCAGTTTGTTCACAGCCTATACCATAACAAGCCGGGGGGGAAGGGGGGGCAGCGCGGAGGGAGATGAAAACAAAAAAAATCCAGAAGGGTCGTACTTCCTGTCTCTGACAAGTGGGTGGTATCGTTGCGGGGGGCCTGCCAGATTATCTTGGGTGGATCCATGAGTGCCTCATTTATGGGGATCGCAATCTTCGATGAGGTTGGTGTTTGTAAAATGTCCAACACCTTGTGCTGAGACTCTGCAACCTCTTCCAAGGGTATCCTGAGAGAGTAAGCAATCCTTTTAAATAGCTCCTGGAATTGTCTAAAGTCATCAGCTGTTGGGGGTGGAGGAAGCATGACTACTTCATCCAGAGAGGATGAAGAGATATCGGTCGGTAAGGTGACTTCCCAATTAAAAAAAAAGTCTCCTCTTGCTCTTCAGAAGTCTTCTCCGGAGGCTCAGAGGGTCCACATACTGAGAATGGGGAGCATCTCAGCCTGAATTTCAGAGTGGCATTGGTGGCAGCATCCATGGATGTCCATACCACCAATGGGTGTTACCCCTGGGGTGAAATGTGGGTTGTTCCCAGTTGACCTGGTCTGGTGGTTGTCTGAATGGATGAGAAGTAAAATGTTCCCTTCCTAATTGTCCTCCTCCTCACTTGAGGAAGGAGGGGCCTATCTGGATATGGGTGTAGACTGGCACTGTATCACATATGCCGGAGTAATATCAGTACCAAGAAGGGGAGATTCCGGTGTTGCAGACATTGGAAGGACCTTGTGGAAAAGGAATTGTTGCAGTACCACAAGCATCAGTTACCAAGGAGGACGTTGGTGGTGGTGCCGCTGAAGTTGTAGCAGTTGTTGGTTCTGATCTGGCCGTGCTATGCAGTAGGTGATTGGTAGGTGGCACAACAGACTACAGCAATGCTAAGCTGCCCAGTACCACACATTTAAGCGGCTCCATCAGGACCGTGGAGGAGGAGGTAAGCTTCTCTTTGCCACTCCTCTCAGAGGCCGCCCTCTTAGGGTCCTTTCACGGTACCAGCAGTATTGGAGGATCCCAGTCAGTCGGAGGGGCTCAGCTGGACTGTGGTCAGTACCAAGAGTGTTGAATGAGCCAGGAGGGTGTTTCTTTTTAGCTGGTTCCCTAGTAGGGGAAGTTGTGGCCTGCTTTTTGTCCACCTTTTTTGAGGACTTCCTCTTTGAGGATGGTGGGTAATCTCTGCCAGAGGCGTCACTGGGATTGGCGGAGACTGGTGTTCAGGGTGCAAAAGGGTCAGGGAGTCAGAAACCAAGTGCAGAGTCTTTTCCATCAGGATAAGTTTCAACTTAAGTCCCTTGATTTTCTGGTGTGAGCCTTGAGGTTGTGGCAATGGTGGCACTTCTGAGGTATGTGTGTCTCGCCCAGACATCGGACACACTGAGAATGCCCATCACTGACCAGGATTGCCTCCTAGCAAGAATAAATTTAAATCGCAAGGATCCGGGCATGCCCGTCAGTAGCCTTCCCCCAGGTGAAGAAGGTTAAAGGCACACTATACTATAAGGGTGAAAATAAAGAAGAAAGAAAATAAACAATGAGAGACGAGGGTAGTTAGCCAACACTAACTCTAAGAGGTAAACATGAAGCAAGCAAAGAGGCGCTACCATGGCTCCGTCTCAGGTCAAGAACAGATGAGAAGCAATTGAGGGCGGTTTGGTTGCATAGCGCTATGTAGCCGCCACGAGCGGCATGAGACAGGGAGAGCACATGTGTGACCCAAACAGGCACTGCCACTGAAATTCAGCAATCATTGGTGCAGACACACACATTCACCTAAAGTGGAGCACACACAGGGACACTCCTTGAAAAAGAGCCATGGAAACTGATGTGCCAATCTGAGTGTGTGGAAGTGGGGGGGTGGAAGGGAATTATCTTCTGCCCTGGAATAGCCAGACTTCCAAAATAAAGTCACAGAATTGTTGAAATGCCAACTATTCTTCCGAGCAACCATTAGCAATTAATAAGGAGACTGAGTAATCAGCATATAGTCAGGTCATTCAGAATACTGCACATAGTGTATTCCAGCCGAGTCTTAAAATACTGATAAGCACAGAAATCCTGTTTGTAGTGCATTTCAACATGCTATCAAAAGAACAAAAGAGATGATTCTATTGGAATCCAGGAAGTGTTAAAGGACCTCCCCCCAGCCTAAAGGGAGGATCCACAGGACTTGGAAGCCAAATGATTCCGGGGGACAACTAATGAGATAACAGGGACAGGGGTGAGGTCAAAGGGTCAAATGAAGGAAACCTGACGGGGACACCGAGCAGAGAACCCCGGACAGCACCCACTGCTCCTCGAAGGCACCAAGTGCAAGGCGCACACACAAAACTCTTAGCTGTAGTATATTATGCAGCACATTCCACACTGCAGCTGGCTCAGTCTCACTGAACCACTGAAACACATATTTAGGTGGTCCTGAGGTGGTTAGAGACTGCCCAGCAAGCCTGACAGAAGACTAATGCTCCTGCTGAAGCTATGGTGCTCCCTGAACTTCTCCCCCAGGGAGCAGAAAAAAGCTTATAAGGGAAGGATCAGATAGACTAAGGAGCCAACAGTTTACAGATATGAGAGGTTTCAGAGTGGTAGCCGTGTTAGTCTGTATCCGCAAAAAAAACGAGGAGTACTTGTGGCACCTTAGAGACTAACAAATTTATCTGCAGACATAAGAGGTGAGGAGGGAGGGAACTGATCTGACCCTGAGCTTTCAGTCTCCTCCTGTTCCCTTATTCCTCCCCAACTGTGAATATTTCTGCCCTACAGCTCCCACCCTCCCTCTTCACTTGTCTGAAATCTACTCTCTCTTCCTCTCCTTCCCTCTCAGGCTGCTCTGCTCCTTGGAGGGGAAGGGGCAGAGAAGAGCGGCGGTTCCAGAGATGCAGCAGTTGGGAGTCCCTGGACCCAAACAGCAGCTATAAACCCCCATGTATTAACAGTGTAGGTGGGGAGATTGTATTTTGGTGCAGTTCACCCCCACCCCCAGAGCCACATAAGAAGCCCAGGCAAGGACCTTCTCCCCAACACCCCAGACACCCTCGGGACACCCTCACTTATGCAAAAGCTTTGTTGTGCAATGCATCAGCAGCAATAGATAATTGGTAAGTGTAAAACCCTTTAAAAGATGTTCTCACTGTGCGACAAACCATTTTTAAAATCTGTAACAAAGCCCCCCATCCCCATCACTAGACTACAGATTACAAAACTAGCTTATCTGATTCACAGTGTAAGAAAACATCCTCAAAAACTATTACAATAGCTTATAGTATGTCGCAGAACAAAATACAGCTGTTCAACATTTCAGTCATTTATCACACATTTTGATAGCTTGTGCCATAAGTTGCCAGGTGTGAATGTTGAGAGCTATGGGCATACAATCGTCACATGCATACCCATAAATGAAACCCAAATTCGTAGGTCTAATTTACCCTTGCCAACCTTCTCGAAAGAACTGTTCAATTTAGATTAGGCATATAGTATCCTTTAACTGTTGTAGCTTTGCAAATATTTATTGTATTTAATTCACTCTACGCTGAAGCATTCACACATATTCCAGAAAGTCCCTTACCTACATAGCGTTCCACATCAAGAACGGAGAAGGTAGGGGGAGGGAGTCTGAGCCCTAGACCATCTAATTTAGGAACCATAATAGGGACATCAAACCCATGTTTCTCCAGGTATCTTTGTGTCAGCTGGCTGCCATGCATTTTCAAAATGATTTCATCAGCACTGGGGGAAAAAAATCAAAATATTAGCACCAAAAAAACAGTAAACCTGTTTGAAAGAGAAATTAACAAAAAAAACTTTGGCAGGTTTCAACGAAACATCTTATTGGAGTTAAATAGCTAATATAAATCAAATTAAAATAAGTGGATACAACTATATTAAATTAAGCACTCAAGGTGAAGGCAAGCCTGCTGATTACATTTAATGAAACTAAAAGACAACAAATTTAAAACCAATCAAGGAAGTACATTTTTATAAGCATAATTAATCTGCGGAATGTCATTGAAGACAAGAGTTCAGGAAGATTAAAAAAAATCACTTACACAGATAAGGACAACATTGATATATTAGAATAAAAAGCATTTTCTTTTAAAAGGGATATAAGTCATCATGCTTTAGAGAGTAAGCCAACCCTTAACTGTTGGAATAAGGAAGAAATGTCTTATGACCAGGTTATTACATAACTGTGCACCAGGGGAATCTCTTTCATCTTCTTCTGAAGCATCTGGGACTAGATAAACCACTGTTCCAATGTTTGTGGTCTACGCTAGAGAGAAAATGGGAAGTGATTTCTGAGTCTCGTTTCCTGGACCAGACAGGCTGAAAATGCTGAAGAGGCAACACAACTAACAATATGGGTTGGTAGTGATAGACTCCATAGGAAATTACACCCATGTGTAGTAATTTGATTGATGGATGCTACAACAAGGTGCCTTGAAGGCAAATATATGGATATGAAACGCTGGATGAAAAAAATTAGATCTCAGACATGGAGGAAGGGTTTTTTGTGATGGTGGTGTTTTTGTGGAGGCATGTTAGGAAGACCCTTTAGACATGATCAATACCCAAGGTTTTTCCCCTTTTTGTGATTTGACTTCTAAGCACGTTTCCATACCTTGGGAATGAGCGAGCCCGCAGTTGTTTAACAAAAGTCCGTGTTCCAGCTTGGACTGGTTTGGAACCATCCTCAAACTCTGTGTAGTCATGTCTGTGCCAGTTCCTCCTCTTCTTCACTAGATTTTTTTTTAAAGGGATTAAATTTAAAATTAGTCAGTGTTGATGGTATGGGTCAGACTGGCTGATGTTCCATCAGTGAACCAATCACGTTAATTAGACTGACGGTCTATTTTTAATTCAGTTGACTTCATCTGTTGCATAAACAAAGAGTCATCTTTAAAATATTATGGTGGTAATAACAAAACATTAATCCTTTGCATTTCTATAGCTCCTTCTATCTGGGAATCTCAAAGCAGCGTCTGAATAAGGATTTAAAATTCAACACTCCTGTAATAAGGGAATACAAACACTAACAGCCTGAAGCTCGCCCAGAAAACTAAAGAGGAAGCCTACAGCAGAGCCAGAAATAGAACTTAAGGTTTCCTAATGCTCAGTCCTACATTTTAATCATAAGATCATCCTACAACTTCAAGATAAACTAAATTATTACTTAATATTTTTATTACCATAGACCAATACATCCCAATAATCCCGAGTGGGGTTTCTGATATGCTAGCAGTTGTATAAACATACAAAAAAATCTAGTCTTTGGCCATTATTAAAATGACTTATTTTTGGTTACTCCTCCCTCATCCACTCATCCTATCCCTCACCCCATTTGTTTGCCCCATCCACTGGTTACATCTTGTCTTTTAGTTTGTAAGCTCTTTTTGGTAGGAACTGTTATTTATTATGTTTGTACAGTGCCTAGCACAAGGGTTCTAGACCTAAGTGAAGCCTTTAGGTGCAACTGCAACATACAATCAAGCTCCAGATGGATGATTTTATATTAATAAAAACAAAAGGATAAATAGGTGTTCCTTTATGGTTTTGGGCAATTGACTTTGGTTCTCTTTTATTAGCTACATGGTATATTCATGCAAAAGGCTTTAGACTTCTAGAGCTAAACACAAATGTAAAACTAGAAGTCCTCATATAAATTGCTTTGCCAGTTACACCATTACAAATCGCAGATGTTACTGAAAAAATTACACAAAGCCACAAAGGAATTATATGCAGTCTCCCACCTCACTTTTTTGTTTTAAGAGAACTGAAAAACTGGCAAATTTACTTAATCTTAAAAGCTTCCCAGTTTAACACAGAATGATTGAATATCACCTGTCCTCAAACCCATTTAATACTTCCATGAATTACTCTTAATTTCTATCAACCACTTGGCACCGTAATTCAGACAGAATGTAAGGCTATTGCTTCCTTTAGAAGCAACAAACGTTCAACCATGAATTTGATGGCAAAGAATGCCAACACTTCATTAGCACTTTCTACCAACACAATGAATATTGTGATTCTCTTCCACTCAGCTTCTATCGTTTCAGAGGCTGCGAACCCCAAATAAATTCCCAACCAGGTGCCTCAGCAAAAAGTGTCATACCACATCAGCTTGGAATAAAACTTCAGCTGAGTTTAGCCCTAGTTGCTCACTACCTTTTTATTGATCTGCAATGTACAGTTACCACTTGAGGGAAGTTGAACAAAAACTTAAAACTCAGACTATACTTATTTTATTCTGATAAATTCTAAAACAAAAAAACTATGCCAAACTGTGATCAATAGTATTAGATAGCTGCTAATAGACAGCTGCCCCCAAGATATATACTGAGACCAAGTGTGTAATGTAATAATTACTACTGTAGTACAGATCAAGAACTTGATTATATCTGCTGAAAAGGAAAGAGCTCGGGTTACTAGCCAGCTTACACAAATGGTGTCTCAAAATTTGAGAAAAAAGCCTGGCTAACAAAATCTGACAACTAAACAGTTTTATTAATATGATAATATTATTGGATCTTAATTCAACCCAAAACAAATTAAATATTCCATAATTCCAAATATTAAATAAATTTAGGATAAGCTCTTGTAAAAAGTTTATATTGCACCAAAGACTGCAATAAAACCTAGTAAGACTGAACTCTCAATTATAAAACAAAACCAAAAAAACACCCACACGCCTATCTTCGCTTTATTTTAATAAGCTCTAGTATTTTTTGCTGCTGGTTTTTCAGAATCACCAGCTGCAGTCCAGCACTGATTGACAGCTAATTAATCTATTTGCATCTCCCAGTCGTTATACATGACAGGTAATTATTCCTAATGATGTATTGTTTTCTGCAGAGGCAACAAACTGTGCCCTTTAAAAGACACTTAGGAAAATAAATTGGCTCAATTAAACATGTGATGTTTATAGTGACTTGCTAACCTGATAATCAGTGTTTTAGAGCTAGACTATTCAAATATTCAGCAGTACTTCAAGAATAATGAAGCCAAGTTTTAATTAACTTTCCAAACCTACTTCCTCAAATCATAAATAATATTTGAATAATGCAGAGTACTAGCCACTAATTTGATTATGTGCAACATACAACACTTCCACCAAAATTCAGCTGTGATGTAATAATATACTGCAATGAAAGAACGTAGTAGTTGCATAATACATTTTTACAGTGCAGTACTCATGTTTACAATCAGTGTTTAAACATTTGAGAGCTGGGAATTAATAATTTTATTTCAGTTAATTCTTTTTCACCACTTGGTACTTAGGGAGGAGGTGTACCATGCTTCCTTGAGCAGGAGAGAATATTCAAGAATACAAAGCAGTATGAAAAGTACCTTTGTATTTAACTGTCAATTATTTTCCATAGTTTGTAAAATCCAGTAAGACACACTAGAACAGTACACAATCAGATAAGTAAAATAACTCTGTTTAAAAAACAAATTTCTTGACTTTTGTCATTTAGAATGAACATGCCATGTAAAAAATGAACTCTAAGAAGTGGAAGGAAAAATATTTGTCCCCTCACCAATGCAAACAAGCAAGTCCCTGCCACAATTACAACACTAGAAATGGATTAAGGAAATCCATTGGAGACCCAGAGGTGTTTTAGGAAAAGGAGCAACAGAGAATGGGCCAGAAGTTTAGTTTAAGGAAGTACAGGAGAAAGCATTATTTACATTTTGATTTAATTATTATTTTAAATTACAATTTTTACATTCTGCACACCAGGCCAGTAACCACTTCTGAATAATTTATGTAAACACACCTTTACTATTCCTACCTGCCCTCCCCTCCACTTGCCTCTTTGTTTGACCCTTGCCTATTGTCTCAGAAAAATCACAATCTAGATTTTAGACAGGGACTGTCAGTGTTATTTGTTTGTACAATGGGGATTTAATACTGTTTGGGGTCTTTAGCTGCTACCACAACAGAAACAGGCTGACCTATGGGATTTGAAAGAGGTTAAAACAAGATGAAAAGCAGTGTTGCCAACATGCATGAATGTTTTTCTTGGGAGCTCCTGATCCTGCAGTCAATTGACTACATGAGAGTCTCAGGTTTAAAAAACATTCTAGCCCTCATGATAAGCGAGAGAAACTTGAAAACATAACCCAAGTGTAACCTAAAGGCTTCAAAACCAGTAGGCAAAGAATAAGAACCCACAATGTATTAATTTTTAAAATACCTCTTTTTTAAGCTATTCATGATTACTCATTTTTTAATGCCTCGGGTTGGCAAGAGTGCAACCCTCAACTAAAACACATTTGCAGTGATCTACATGTCTACACAGCAGGAGTAGGAATAGAATATGGTGGCCCATATTTTCAAAAACATGTATGAAATATCTGATAAGTGCACAAGTCAAGCTGACATGTGGATACTCAAACTGCATACCCATAGGATGCCATACATTGTCAAGTCAGGAGCACACACTTGAAAGTTTGGGCTCCTACATATGTGGTTGCTTGGTGAAGCTCCTGTCGACCTGTTGCTTGCTCATTCAGCATCAGAAGTGGATTTAATTCTGGCTGAAGTGTGAAAATAAACTGAGTGATTTTCTGGTATTAGTGAATTTGATCTTTACATCTTTAAACTACACAGCAGAGTTCCTTTAGGTGCTGCAGTTTGCCTTTATTAGCACAGTGGATTCTTTGGTGGGCCAGAAGTCAGCCTTAATTGACATTTGGTAATATGGAATTTGCTCTTTTTATACCTTTAGTCCTACAAGTTATATTGTTATAAACAATCTTGTAATGATTAGGTGGAAAAATATCCCTAACATATATACTCCCTGGAACTGCAATACAAATTCCTTTTAATCTGAACATAATTATGTTTAAGCTTCTTTCAAAACAATTTTGGAAAAATATATTTCAAGTAACAGGGATTATTATTATAATAAATACAAGTAATATTTCACACTTATGTAGCATTTCATATGCATGGAGCACTTTTGAAACCTTGCTTAAGGAACCCTATCATCCACACCGCCCACTTAAAATGTAGATGCTTAGAGTGTGGGCTACCTTAAAGGAACAGCCACTGCTCCAAACTGATTGCTCTTCAGTTATAACTAGGGCTGTCAAGTGATTAAAAAAATTGCAATTAATTGCACAATTATAAAAAATAATTGCGATTAATGGCACCGTTAAAAATAATGGAATACCACTTATTTAAATATTTTTGGATGTTTTCTACATTTTCAAATATATTGATTTCAATTACAACACAGAATACAAAGTGTACAGTGCTCACTTTATATTTATTTTTGATTACAAATAATTTGTACTGTAAAAAAAATAGTAGTTTTCAATTAACCTAATACAAGTACTGTAGTGCAATCTCTTTATCATGAAAGTTGAACTTACAAATATAGAATTACGTACAAAAAAACTGCATTCAAAAATAAAACAATGTAAAATTTTAGAGCCTACAAGTCCACTTTGTCCTATTTCTCGTTCAGCCAATGGCTCAAACAAGCATGTTTACATTTGCAGGAGATAAGGTTCCCCACTTCTTGTTCACATCACCTGAAAGTGAGAACAGGTGTTCTCACAGCAATGTTGTAGTCAGCGTCGCAAGATATTTACGTGCCAGATGCGCTAAAGATTCATATGTCCCTCCATGCTTCAACCACCATTCCAGGGCACATGCGTCCATGGTGCTCACGTGTTCTGCTCGATAACAATCCAAAGCAGAGTGCACTGATGCATGTTCATTTTCATTATCTGAATCAGATGCCACCAGCAGAAGGCTGATTTTATTTTTTGGTGGTTCGGGTTCTGTAGTTTCTGCATTGGAGTGTTGCTCTTTTAAGACTTCTCAAAGCATGCTCCACACCCTGGCCCAATCAGATTTTGGAAGGCACTTCAGATTCTTAAATCTTGTGTTGAGTGCTGTAGCTATCTTTAGAAATCTCACATTGGTACCTTCTTTGCGTTTTGTCAAATCTACAGTGAAAGTGTTCTTAAAATGAACAACATGTGCTGGGTCATCATCCGAGACTGCTAGAACATGAAATATATAGCAGAATGCAGGTAAAACAGCAGGGGACATACAATTCCCCCCCAAGGAGTTCAGTCACAAATTTAATTAACACATTTTTTTAAATGAGTGTTGTCAGCCTGGAAGCATGTCCTCTGGAATGGTGGCCAAAGCACGAAGGGGCATACGAATGTTTAGCATATCTGGTACATAAATATCTTGCAATGCCAACTACAAAAGTGCCATGCAAATGCCTGTTCTCACTTTCTGGTGACACTGTAAATAAGAAGAGGGCAGCATTATCTCCCATAAATGTAAACAAACCTCTTAGCGATTGGCTGAACAAGAAGCAGGACTGAGTGGACTTGCAGGCTCTGAAGTTTTACATTGTTTTGTTTCATAACTGCACTCAAAAACAAAACAAATCTTCATTTGTAAATTGCACTTTCACAACAAAGATTGCACTACAGTACTTGTATGAGGTGAACTGAAAAATACTTTGTTTTATCATTTTTACATTGCAAATATTTGTAACAAAACATAATATACACTTTCATTTCAATTACAACACAGAATACAATATATATGAAAAATGTAGAAAAGCATCCAAAATATTTAATAAATTTCAATTGGCATTCTATTGTTTAACAGTGCAATTAAAAGAGATTAATCACGATTAATTTTTTTTAATTGCAATTAATATTTTTTAAGTTAATCACCTGAGTTAACTGTGATTAATCGAAAGCCCTACCTTTAACATTAGAGCCAATTAATGAAAGCCCAAATCAAGATTTCAGCTCAAACAGAGGTGATGTGCTGAAGAATAGAGACTTCACCTATTGTGCCTAATAAATCTAGATTATTTACCCACTTGAAACAATGTGAACCAATTAAGATAATTTTTACTCTACATCATCTTCTCTTTCAAAGAATTTCCAATGCAAAGTGCACCCTTATCCTTATGTCATATTCCTGCAGTGGCGATCAGTGCAGGTACTTGAGCTGTAAGCCCCTTGATATAAGTGAGGGAGATAGAAATCTGCTCTGGCCTAATTTTTAGGCCTGACCCAGACCTAAGCCCATCCAAACCAAGACTGAGAGGGTCAGGTCATTTTCCAACCCGACCCTTCCCCCAAAACCTGAGTCAGCGCTGCCACCAACTCCTGCTTGTGGAGTCAGTTCTCCTCCTCCTGCCCATATAGAGTCAGTGCAGCAATGGATGAACAGCCCACTTCTGCAGTCTGCCACCCTCTGCTGTGTTGTGTATGGTGAGAAGTGCTGCAAGACCCGACACTTGTAGTTGGGTTTCACTGGGTTGAGGTTGGGTTGCAGGGCTCTAAGAAGGAGGCTGTCAGCTGAACATTCATGAGGCATACTTAAGTTTGGAACTTATCTCTCTCCTTGATTTGGTAGATCCAGGATTTATTAGCAGTCAAGGTAAATTACAAAGCCCATTTCCCTCCCCACCCAACCCCCAAAAACCTCCATCCATCCATATATCACACCACACTTTCAGAGACGGTGTGGGAAGAACGTTGGAGGAGGTTGGTGGATATTTCCATGCATTATATTGTATTTTGATCCATAGGACAGGTGCAGTGATGAAAGGTTAGAGAATTGATAACCACACCAGTGCAAAAAGGCATTTAACAAGGCTTTTAGCCCCTAAACTAAACATTGCTAATCCTGAAGCTATTAATTTATATCCTATACAAGAGATTAATTTTCCAAAACAATCAGGGCTGCAACAACTTTAACATCTCATCTCTAACGTTGTTAATTGAGGAGCAGATGTCACACCCATACAGATCAGAAACACTCTAGAAAAGGCAGGCAAAGCTGGATTCTTAGCATGTAATCTCCATATGCCATTCAGAGAAAGGTCGGTTACCCAACCTCTCAGCAATCTTTCAAATATCCTCGGGGAATTGGTTGGGGAGGGGAGGGGTGGAAAATCAATGCTGATAAACTTTTAGAATAAAATTCAAAACTCCACCCAAAACATTTCCCTAGGTAAGGGCTTAACAAGAAGAGGGTTAGCCTTTAAAAAACCAAGACCACACTATTATGTAAGTAAGTGTTTCACAACATTTACTCTTTTCCATTCAATATTCTTTTCTCCATTATTAAAATGTTTTAATCATTACGCTCCAAGATACATACCTTTTTGCTCTTAGGGCTGAATGAAAAGGGAAGAACCTGCTCCATCCACTCTCGGCACAATTTAAATATGCTCACAAGAGGAAAACATATGCAGTTTGCTTCCAAAGAGGCTACTATTTTCTTTTGATAGTAATCTGAATGCTCTTCATATTCTTCAAAAGCAAATTTAATCCCAAACTAGCCATTAAATTACAGGAACAGGTACTGATTTAATGATCCAGAGTATTTCATTTTGAACATTTTCTAGAGACCAAATAAAAGTCTAATAGGAGCCAGTTTCCCAGAAACCTAGGTTAAGAAATTATACAAACTTTACAGTATACAGGAGTCATCCCTTTGGGAGGAAAAACCCAAAATATTTAAAACCTATCACGTGGTAAGAATCAAACAGCATAACAAAGTATGTTGTATACCAAAACTCCTGTGCGACATGCTGACAAAGTTCAAAAGTTATCAAGCACAGAAATCAAGCTCCAAGTCTAGGGAGTATTGGGTGAACCCTGCAGTAGGATGAATTTATGAGCCTTTACTTCAAACAGACTATCTGATCACCTTTGAAACTCCTCCCTGCCCACTTCCTGTCTCAGCAAAATTATATAATACAAATGAAAAAAATACAAACCCTGATATCTACCTCCCCTATTAATTTATAAAAAAATATAAATTTGTGTGATTAAACACGAACCCCACACATCCATCTTCAGAGAGCTGCAACACTAGGGCTCTATCTTAATAATTCTGTTCTTGCAAAGAAATATGGGATTGACACTATAAGTCAGTGTAACTGATCCCATAATAATATGGCCACATAGCATAATTTTAGATGAAATATTGCCAAAATTACCCCTTATCAAAATTTACTGTGTCACTTAATTTATAATCCATGAAGACCCAGTCAGGAGATAGAAAAGAAAAACAAAACCACAGAGAAAATGTGTGAAATAAATCCAGCTGCTCAGAACAGATTCAATTTTGCCAATCCATGACCAGAAATCCCTGTTTATCTGCAGGTGAAACATATATAGGCGACCCATTGTATACAACCTTGAGCTTGGGAGGGTACAGCATGTAGAACTTATCCTGTATTTTTCAGGGCTGAACCATAGTTCACTATTGGATGGGAATCCAGAAGACAACAGGTCATGCTGGTTTTCACCTTGCCTTCTTTTGGAGAAGAGATTGAACATTCAGGGAAAATCAAGGAACTGAAGATGCCTTCATTGCCTACTAGCAGACAGACAATCTTCAGATTTTTGCTTTCTGTGTATCTTCTCTAACTCTTCAAGGTACTTGGTTGTTCTGGTAACCTGTGCTTTTAACTGGCTCAGCCCTTGGCAAAGATATGCGATGCAATCTACAACTACTATCACTAACTTAAGTTGCAAGTTCCCTGCTTTTTTACTTGCTCAGGAAATCTGTCCACTTAGGTTTGCAAGTAACCCGTCAAGGAATGAAGTGAAGTCTTTCATCTTTCCACTCATGATCTGCACCACAAATGGATTTAATGAAGAGGGAATGGATGGAGAAGAAGTCTCTGCTGGCACTGTGTTTGAATGATGGTTTCTTTTGCAATTCCTAGGAGATTTAGGCTAATTCTTTGAGATTGAGGTTCACACAGGGATGCGTGGAGATTTGTTTATAAATCAGGAAGCTGGAACGGAGACAGGCAATGAGAAAAATTAGAAAGATGCAAGAGGATAGTGTGACACTGCACCCCATACTCTTCACAGTAATATTATATGATTATGACATAATCAGACCCACTTTGGCCTTTGGGATCAAAAAATAGTGGGAGTAAAACTCTTTTCCCCTTAAGTGCAGAGGAACTTCCTTTACTGCTCCCACCTGCAGAAGGCCCTGCACCTCCTGAGCAAGTAGATGCTCGTGAGAAGGATCCCTGAAGACAGACTGGGAGGAAATAAACTGGAGCCTATACCTCCCTGCTACTGTGCTAAGGACCCATGCTCAAGCACACCCTCAAAATGCCTGCTTATTACCCAGTTGGGTGCGGGTACAGCTCGAGTGAGCTGAGGAGCTCGGCTGATGGCCTTGCCACGCTTAAAGCCCCTGACCTTTTTACAGAACAACTCTGAACGGGAAGGACCCACAAAAACCTGTGGGACTATTGCGGCTTGAACTGCTTTCTCGTGGGCAACCAGGGTGTTCAGACCCACCAAGCATGAAGGGGCCCTAGAGTCTTTTAGGCCATGCAACTTGCTGTCTGTTCTGTGAACAGCACCAAGCTGTCGAAGGGGAGGTCCTGGATGGACTGCTGAATCTCTGCCACGAAGCCGGATGACTGCAACGAGGATGCCAGCCTCATTGAAATGGCCGAAGCCATAGACCAGACCACGGAGTCTGCCGCATCTGAAGCCACTTGTAGGGCTGTCCTGGCTACTGCTCTGCCCTCCTCCAGAATAGCCAGGAATTCCTTCCTGGGCTCCTCATGCAGCGACTCTGCGAACTTGGCCATGGACTGCCAGATGTTATAATCATAGTGGCCAATTAGGGCCTGAGGCACCTCTTAGCTGGAGGCTGAGCATAGCATAAATCTTTCTACCAAAAAGATCAAGCCTCTTTGCCTCCTTATTCTTAGGGGTCGATCCCGGTTGGGCTTATCTATCATGCTCCTTGGCTGCTGACAGTTCCAGTGAGCTTGGGGCGGGGGGTATGTACAGGTATTCAAACCCCTTAGCGGAGACATAGTACTCCCGCTCCACCCACTTAGAGATGGGGGGGCAGGCAGGATGGGCTTTGCCAAGGGCCTTGCTCAGTTTCACAACTCCCTCATGTACTGGTAATTCCACCTTCAAGGCAGCTGCTGCACTCAGCACATTGAACAGGGAGTCTGAAGGCTCCACTGGCAACTCTGCTTCCAGCCCGAGGTTCAATGTCACCCTCTTCAAAAGCTCCTGGTGGGCTTTTGTGTCATCCTGAAGAACTGTGTGAGAGGGCCCCGGTATCGCCTCGTCGGGCAAAGATAATGAGGAGACAGGTACAGATGGGCCTGGTAACTCCACTGCCTCTGCCAGGGGAGCCTCAGATGAAGCTGGCTGTCCCTGGGGAGCTTTCTCTGATTCTGCTTACAAGCCAGGGGGTGGGCAGGAGACTGTGGCCGACCACCTTTCCGATGCCCTTGAGACCGACCAATGCCTCTGCAATGGTTGGGGAAATACCCTGGGGTTCCACAGATGTCCAGGGGTTGGCCATGCCCAGGAGTTCCACAGGTGTCGGGGTTGGTCATTGGCCCTGGGGCCATGCAGCCCCTGGGGGCCCAGAAGGAAATGCCGATGCCCCCAGCGGGTGGCCTTGGCCTGCGGGCAGGTCTTACTCCTCACTTTTAGAGCCCAAGGAAGGGGAGTCTTGTCTGGGGGACCAGAATGGGACTGATGTCGCCTGTCTACCCCGTTCCCGTCGGCTCTCTCCATGGACCTCTGCTGGGGAGCTGTACCAGGCCCATGTCTCTCGGTGCCGTGATCGACACTTCACGCAATGAGAACGGTGCTGCTCCGTGGACTGGGAGCAAGAGGATCGATGTCTTAGAGACCATCAACGCACCCATGGGGATCTGTACCAGCAAATTGGAGATTCGGACGCTCCAGGCGCCAGAGCTCTGGGGACTGGCGACACGCCTCCAAGGGTCTACACCAGACAGCCAATGATCAACACCAGGATCCCAGTGAACACTGCCTGCAGACGGGGGAACAATGTCAGGAACTCTGGCAGGTAAGCCAACCCGCATCCGGGGGCTGGTGGCGCTGTTCAGTAGAGAGCTGGTGGGGCATCCCCTGCACAGATGGAGACTGCTCGAAGGGTCCCAGGGCAGGTTTTCCCCCTTGAACGGGGCACCCCAGTAGTTGGTGTGGACAGCACCAGAAGGGACAATATGTCTGTAGCAACCTAAAAGACCTCCGGCATGGACAGCACCACCGAGTGCCTCTGCTGCTTTCTGGGGTGGTGGGCAGGGATTGAAGGGGGCTCAACAACTCAGTAGGCCACAGTCCAGAGCGAAAGAGCTGCCCCTCGTGGGTCTTTTTATCTCCTCCGGCTCTCTCCTTCCCTTCACAGGAAACAGGAAAATGGCCTCTTCTGGCCCTTCTTTGCTTTTTAGCCGGTACCAGGGATGGGACTGTCTGAGGTTGGTGCCGGCAGCGTGCTCAGCACCAAGACTGCGGTTCTCAGAGCAGAGTCCGATCTACTCGGCTCCGATGCCAGTGCGAGGGCTGAATCCATAAGGAGCGCTCAAAGATGAATGTCCCCTCCTTTTTGTTCATGGCCTGAAGCTCTTAGATGTGACACTGGTCACCCACATTGGTTCCCCCAAGCACTTTAAGCAGCTTTTATGGGGATCACCGAGTGGCATAGGTTTCTTGCAGCAGTCACAAGGCTTGAAGCCTAGGGACTAGTGCATGACCCATCCCTAGGCTAAGTTCTGTCCAGGATTAACCAACTATTACTAACTCTAACACTACTGGAACTATAATAGTATACAAGTTTTTAACAAATATATACAAAAAGTTCACAACTAGACACAGCAGAGAGACGTAAGCTTGCCAAGGCAAGGAGACGTTCAAGCACCATCACCGGTGGTAAGAAGGAACTGAGGGAGGGGGGAGCCAACAGCAACCCTTATACCACCGCATATGCACACCACTCCAGAGGGTGCCAGAGCCAGTCCCCTACGGATATCTCGGAGGGAAAAAATTCCAGCACCAGCGCATGAGACAAGCACACACACCTAAAACGGAATGGACATGAGCAATCACTTGAATAAGAACTCCTTGTTTTTATAGTGTGGTCCTTTAGGATTTTGTCAGTTTTCACTTCCCTGCTATATTCACCAGTGTCCAATGAAACCTGAGAAGAATGATGCACCATCGTTGCCTACACTCAAGTCACTTAAAAAGTCACCACCATCCTCTCTCCCCTACAACTCAGTTTTGTTTTCTTCAAACTCCAGTCACAATCCAAATATTCAGTTAAATTTCTCTGTGTTTGATCTTTAGTTGTGGTTTACATTTTTATGGGATAATGACCGTTAGGAAAAAAGTCTGTAGGTGCTCTAACCCAATTTATCTACTGCCGTGCATCATGTGAACCTCCCTAGACTACTTTTTAAAACTTAGAATTAGCCATAAATAGCCTGTTACATTTTGAATGTCCTTCCCAACAATTTTTTTCCAGTTCCAGGTTGGGGACAGAATATATATAGTCATTTACACCCTTGATCTTTGTTTGAGCATTCAGTACTTACTTAAGGATGGTCCATGCAGAACTGCACAGTTGGGACAGTGGTACAGATCAATGTCAACAGCATGGTGCTCCTCTACTTTGACACAGCTGAAAAGAAAAAAATTGTTTTCAATGCTCATGAGAAGAAAAAAAAAAAAATCTCAAGAGTCCAAGTCCTTTTATTTTCCTCTCTATCCGGCCCCCCTCCAAAAAAAAAAAAAAAAAATAGTTAAGTCTAGCAACATTTACCAGAACATACTGCAGCTCTATGCAGTCAGAACTACATACATCAAGACTCCACTCCAAAGCCAAACTATGTGTGTCACTTTCAGCATCTATACAGTTACTTTAAAAATATGCAAAATCAAAGTTTAATTGGGAATACTATTAAAGTATCTGATAAAAAGTAACCAGATGGAAGTAAATTCCACAGTGTAACCACACAAATGCTTTGATCTTAATTACAAGAAGCAGGGTGTGCAAGGTAATTAAAGAAAAGCCAGAAAAAATGTATTACTCAAGTCTAAGTGCTGATAGTTTACAGAAGACATCATGGAAGCTTTGTTGCTTCCCATGTGGCAATGCATGTCTTTGGTAGCATACTGTACATAAAAAAAAAATTTTAAAAACACAGGCCACTATTCTCTCAAACATCAAAGGGAAATAAGGTATACTATTCATTTTTCCTCATACCTTCCCTTGCAACAGCAGCTAACAGTGACCACATTAAAGTGTATTCTTCTTCTCTGCAAAACATGCATCCTTTTGAATAAACAAGCTTTTTTATCACGCTTGTTATAAAATACCTATAATTAGGCCAGTTAAAAATAAATAATTTAGACTAAATATTACAGCAGGTTACTTCCTCTCTTGGTAAGATTACACCAACATATATGGATGGCTATAAAAACCCAGCAAGGTTGGAAAAGGTCAGGTTTTTCTATTCAAGATAGCTGGATATGAAATGAAGTATTGATAGTGGTATTTTGCAGGTTTTGCATCACTAGAGATTAATGATTTAGAAAAGCAGTGTTCATATAGAATTTTCTCAAAAATTTTATTGTTTAAATACTCTTTTTGCTGAGAGGCACCCAACGTTTGACAGAATTCCTCTCTCTTCGAAGTATGTGACTTGTTCATAAATAATGATGAAAGATTAAAGAACGGTTTTTATACCATAAATAGGGCCCAACCAAATTCACGGTCCATTTTGGTTAATTTCACAGTCCTACGATTTTAAAAATTGTAAATTTCATGATTACAGACATTTAAATCTGAAATTTCACAGTGTTGTAATTATAGGGGTCTTGACACAAAAAGGAGCTGAGGTGGGAGGGGTTGTCGCAGTACTGCTTCTCTTACTTCTGTGCTGGTGCTGACGGCAGCGCTACCCTCAAAGCTGGGTAGTCGGAGAGCAGCGGCTGCTGGCTGGGAGCCCAGCTCTGAAGGCAGATCCACCATGAGCAGTAGCACAAAAGTAAGGATGGCATGGTATGGTATTGCCACCCTTATTCTTAGCTGTTGCCTTCAGAGCTGGGCACCTGGCCAACAGCAACCTCTCCAGACGTCCAGCTCTGACGGCAGCACAGAAATAAGGGTGACAATACTGCAACCGCCCTAAAATAACCTTGGGATACCCCTCCCCGCAGCCTCGTTTTGGGTCAGGACCCCCACTTTGAGAAACACTGTTCTCCCCTGTGAAATCCGTATAGTATAAACACACAAAGAAACAGATTTCACGGTCCATGACACGTTTTTCCATGTCCATGAATTTGGTAGGGCACTAATCATAAAAGTTTACCAAACATTCATATTAATAAATCCAATGCAAACAGATAATTACCCGATACTATTGCCATGTAAGTTAGACCCGAAGCCATAACAGACCCCAGGTCGACAGCAAATTGGTTAAAAAAAGGCAAAGCTCGCGTGCTATATCTGACTTGTCAAGAAGAGAGTGCTCTTCAGTGACATCCACTGCAGTCTAGGTATCTTTTATCACAAGTGTTTATATATGGTAGCATGAGAAGTCAGTTAAAACGTTTGTATTCACGGAGCACAATTAATGAACTCTGCATCAAAGTTGAACTGCTCTGCATTCAAAATAAGTAGTTGTATTTACACAAATGTTTATTTTATTGTCTATAACAATACATTAGAAGTGGTCTAAAGATAAAATAGAAATGCTATTAAATGTAACAAGAAAATATTAAATGCTGCCACTGACCACATAAAGAAGATTTATCATATATAACCTTTTATAAAAATATGTAGGTTTCATTGGGTAATTTCACAGCAATCAAAAAACTCCATCAGATTATTAAAAGCTGATCTCCCCCAAGCCTTAAATTGTGATAGAGTTTTAAGATGGTTCCAGATAGATGTTTTTATTAGGCACATTTTTGATTTTTATTTTTATTATAAAGGACAAACTTAAAAAAACCTTTAAACACACCATATATATCAAAAGAATGCCATGAAACTCTTTAATTCACTAGAATTGAGAGCCACAAGACAAACTCCTTCCAGACAGCATCAGTCTACACCAAAGGCCAATCTGCCACTGACTATTCCCATCGAAAACTGTTCTAAGTGCACCACAAAGTATCCACAATCTTCGTACAACATGTACACTCAAACTTTAAGACCAGAAGGGACCATCATGATCACCTAGTCCAGCGGTTCTCAATCCACGGTCCAATTAGCACACAGCTGGAGCCCACCCATGCTGCAGAGGAAGGAAAAGAAACCCATGGTCTGACAATCTGACCCGGGGGAAATTCCTTCCCAAACCCAAATATAGCAATCAGTTAGACCCGGAGCATGTGGAAAATACCCACCAGCCAGACACCTACGAAAGTACTCCCTGTAGTAACTCGGGGCCCTCTTCATATAGCGTCCCATTGCCAGCCGTTGGAGATATTTGCTGCTAGCTATCGCATATCAGCTACCTGCCATTGTAGGCTGTCTCATCATACCATCCCCCTCCATAAATTTATCAAGCGAAGCTAAGGTTTTTTTTTTTTTATCCTCCACTACTCCCACTGGAAGGCTGCTCCAGAAAGAAAACATGTACACAAAACATTTGAGGATACCAAATATTCAACCTTTTTTTCCCCAAGCCCCTCTCCTACTCAGTTTCTCCTCTCCTTTCCCATCCAAAAAAGAGCTTTAAAGCTGTTTAGGACTAATATTTGACTACAGAAATGAAGTACAAAACTGAAGTTTCAAGGCAGCTAAATGGAGTCTCCATGTGGTGTTGGCAAATTGAAATAGTAGAACTGTACCTGTAACAACTGATTACAAATATACCTTCCCACCACCACCAATAATATAATCCTTTCAAAATAAGTAATATTAGCTATGGGGTTTATATAGAGGTAGTTTTGGGTTTGTTTGGTTTTTTGTTCAATGAAGAGAACCTTAAAACAAAATGATTTAGCCTCACATAAGTGTATAGAATGCATAATAAAACAAAATTAATTTTGAAGTGGCTTTAAAACAAATTTTAAAAATGACACCCCCACAGGATTTTCTCTCTCCAAAAGATGCTTTATAAAAATAGAAATAAAATCCCCATTTTAGCTATTTTGTGCTTGCAATAGTTATGTACGTGTTAAAGATTAATACCATACTTTTTAAATATAAGGTATTATTGCTAATTTTCAAACGAGCACAAATCAAAACAAATTCTACAAATTATAGAAAAACCTTTTCTATAGTAAAACAGGTTGTGCAAATAATTGCATTATATTTTGACTAAAACATTGCCTACAGTTCCTATGCTCAGTTTTGTCTCGGTTGCACATGCCAGCTAAACACTTTTACATTAGTTGTACCTTTATTAGCAGTACAAGCTTTCAACTACTGCAAGATAAGCAAAGAATAACCCCTCCCACTCCTTGTCCCGAGAAAAGAATGCCAATGTGAGCATTTTTATCAAGGGGAATGGGAGTGGAGATACCAAAATCAGTTTGGAAATCCCATGGAAGTCTGGTTACTCATTAATTCAAGTCAACTGTCTCCAAGTGTCAATAGGACACCACGTAAGCAAAATCTGAAGATTCAGACAACAGAAAGTGCTAAAGATGTCACTGTCCCAACCCACCAAATGGCTCTGGGATATTCTGTAAACGGAAAGTGTTCTGTTTAAGTCACAATTTGTCACTCCTTCAGGGAGCGAATTTAAACAATCAAAAGATTTTAGAGCTTGGGTTGCAGATGAAGACTGAGAAACAGATTGAAAATGTCATCAGATACAAACACTTCCTTCTGTAGAGAAAAAGCAAACTGAAAAAATGAACTGTATTTGAAGGCTAGTCTAAATAACTAAGACAGATCATTAATATTCAGAGAGTAAAAAAGTCATCATTTAAACCTTAGATCTAAGATAAAACTGACTGACAAAGAAGTGCCTTAGATACAAAGGATCCCAAAGATGTTCGTTTTTATATCACTCTACTAAGAATTGACCAAACTGAATTTTCTTTTGTGAAAAGAGGAACCAATAGTCATCCATTATATTCCAGTGTCATTCCAATACTGCATTATTAGTAAACAAAGATAAGAATGGCCATACTAGATCCATCTAGCCCAGTATTCTGTCTTCCAACAGTGGCCAGCACCAGGTGTTTCAGATGGAATGAACAGAACAGGTAACCATCAAGTGATCCATCCCTTGTCACCCATTCCCAGCTTCCGGCAAACAGAGGCTAGGGACACCATCCCTGCCCATCCTGGCTAACAGCCATTGATGGACCTATCCTCCATGAATTTATCGAGTTCTTTTTTGAACCCTGTTATAGTCTTAGCTGTTACAACATCCCCTGGCAAAAGAGTTCCACAGGTTGACTGTGCATTGTGTGAAGAAACACTTCCTTTTGTTTGTTTTAAACCTGCTGCCTATTAATTTCATTTGATGACCCCTAGTTCTTGTGTTATGAGAAGGAGTAAATAACACTTCCTTATTTATTTTCTGCACACCAGTCATGTTTTTAAATAGACTTCTATCATACCCCCCTTTGTCATCTCTTTTCCAAGCTGAAAAGTCCCAGCCTTATTAATTGCTCCTCATATGGAAGCTGTTCCATACCCCTAATCATTTTTGTTGCCCTTTTCTGTACCTTTTCCAATTTCAATATATCTTTTTTGAGATGGGGTAACCACATCTACACTCAGTATTCAAGATGTGGGCATACCAGGGATTTATATAGAGGCAAAATGATATTTTCTTATTATCAATCCCTTTCTTAATGATTCCCAACATTCTGTTAGCTTTTTTGACTGCTGCTGCACATTGAGTGGATGTTTTCAGAGAACTATCCACAATGACACCAAGACCTCTTTCTTGAGTGGTAACAGCTAATTTTGACCCCACTACTTTATATGTATAGTTAGAATGTTTTCCAAAGTGCATTATTTTGCATTAATCAACATTGAATTTCATCTGCCATTTTGTTACCCAGTCACCCAGTTTTGTGAGATCCTTTTGTAACTCTTTGCAGTCTGCTCTGAACTTAACTATCTTGAGTAGTTTTGTATCATCTGCAAATTTTCCCACCTCATTATTTACCCCTTTTTCCAGATCATTTATGAATATGTTGAACAGTACTGGTCCCACTAGCAAGCCCTGGGGGACACCACTATTTAGTTCTCTCCGTTCTGAAAACTGATCATCTATTCCTACCCTTTGTTTCCTATCTTTTAACCAGTTACTGATCCAGGAGAGGACCTTCCCTCTTACCCCATGACAGCTTACTTTGCTTAAGAGTCTTTGGTGAGGGACTTTGTCAAAGACTTTCTGAAAGATAATATTCAGCTCTTATGTTGACTCATTTGTTTCTTACACCTATGCCAAACTGCTATGAACTAGGTAAATAAGTAGTTCCTCATATAGAACAAGCATAATTATAGAACAAACTACTCAATATGGGGCCAGTGAATATTTCTGCTTACATTTATCCATTGTCAAAAAAATCTTTAAAGAGTTACTTACCAGTAACCACAGTTCAAAAACATTGTATAGATGCACGATTCAGGTGTGCATGAAGACAAAGAATTACAGTTACTTCAGTAATCTTCCTTTCTTCCCGAGAGTATAGTCTGAGATTTTTGGGCAAGAACAGTACCTTTTTTTGTTTGTGCAGCACCTAGCACACTGCAGGCCCGACCAGAAGCAAATACATTAGAACTATTAGATTCCCCATTACTGGGGAACGAACTACCAACTCTCAAAGAAGTAAGTCTGAGAAATACTACTTTATTAAATATTGCAGGATCCTGTAATGGGCATCAGACCTAGTTACCAAAAATGTAATGTGTGTGATAGTATAAACAGACCTCAGACCTGCTATGACAGATATCACTCAGACATGCTAAGGAAGTCATCCTGAACCTGGAAAAAAGTCTGGTCTCAAACCCTTAGCACTGTGTCACTTGCAAAGTCATAACGGGTTTCTTTACAAAACTTCCTCCATTTAGACAAACTGCTGAACAGACAGAATCAAAGGAGGAAACTATGTGCCAACAATTTAAGACACAACAGTACAAGTTCAGTCTATTTTAGATACTGCTAAGGGCCCCTATTATCTCTAAACTATGTAGCTTTATCAGGGAAAGCAAGCATGGGAGCTTTGCAAAAATATAGGTGGATTTATAAATTGTTCAGAAGGATCAGCAGGCCTTCTGGTGCTCAGACATCTTGGTTGCCACCAGATTCAAGCTCTTCCATCCTCAACTTACATCCAGATTGTAGGGTTGCCAGGTGTCCATTTTTCGACTGGAACACCTGGTCGAAAAGGGACCCTGGCAGCTCCAGTCAGCACCCCTGACCAGGCCATTAAAAGTCCGGTTGGCGGCACAGTGGAGCCAAGGTAGGCTCCCTGACTACCCTAGCTCTGCATGGCTCCTGGAAGCAGCAGCATGTTCCTGCAGCCCGTAGGCACAGGGGCAGCCAGGCAATAGAGACTCCACACGCTGCCCTTACCCAGAGTGCCAGCTCCCCAGCTCCCATTGGCTAGGAACTGTGGTTGTGGTGCCTGTGGACTGGGGCAGTGCGGAGAACTGCCTGGCTGCCCGTGCGCCTTCGAGCCAGAGGGACGTACTGGTCACTTCTGGGAACCACCTAAGGTAAGCGCTGAGTAGAACCCTTTGCCTCATAGATGTTGAGGCAATTTGAAACTGAAGCACGGTCAAGGAGTATTCCTTCCTCCCCAAAAGTTCCAAGCACTTCCAGTCCCTATCATAGGCAGTGGACCTCATCTGGTATTGACAGCTGTAGGAATTAATAGCATCCATCACAATGGAGTTGGGTGAAGGGTGGAAGAAGAGGAATTCAGTCTCTCTCACTGGGACATAATATTTTTGTCTGCCTGCTCTCAGGCAGGTGCCACCAATGCTGAGGTTTGCCAAATAGTTGTTGCAGGGTCCAGAATTATCTCGTTAATGGGTAGAGCAATTTTTGAGGAGGAAGATGGAGTGTCAAGGAGATGATGGTGGTGGGTGTCCTTGACTTCTTCTAGTGGTATTTGCCACCCTCTGCCAGGTCCTGGAAGAGGTGAAAGTCATCCGCCAGAGATGGTGGGGGAGGCATGACTGCCTCATCCAGGGAGACATGACAGGGTCAACCTCTTCCTCAACACTGCCCTCCTGTTCCTCCACGATTTCTTCTGGAGGTTCTGAAACTCTGGATACGGAAACAGAAGTGGTGCACCTCAAGGGTTCTTGGGTGGGCCTAAAAGCTCGAGAGGCATGGTAGCTATATGCAGCCCAAGAGTCCCAGTATGGCCACTGGGGTGGTGGTGGCACCGAGCTCAGTGCCCATGGGTGGCTGTATCAAGATGGCGGTGGTGGGGCCGTCCGAGAGTGTGCCTGAGTGCTCTGTTGATATTGGGCACACTTGGGAGGAATACTGTGACACCACCTCCTCCAGTTCGCTATCTAAACCCTCACTAGAGGGGGGAGAGGGAGCATGGCAGGATAGTGGGGTAGTGCTGGGCAGAGCCGGTACAGAGAAGAAGAGACTCCAGTACATCTGATACACAAAGGTCCCTTGAGTGTCGGAATACTGGCGGTACTGACTCAGTGCCATTAGAGGTACCAGAGAGAGGTGGGGGAGGGATGAGAATCTTGCCTGTGCCAGTTGCTCTGGTGGCTGGATAAGGAGTCAATGACTGTACTGTTGGAGAATCGCGTACCAGCAATGACTTCTTCGCAGAGTGCTTATTCCTGTCCATGTCCCTCAGCACCATTGACTCTATGCCCGTGCCCATCAGGTTCGTACGCTTGTCAATGGTACCTGCCACTGTAGATTTCTGCAAGCCATGGATACCAGGTTGGGATTGTCACGGTGGTGTCGGTACCAAGGAAACCAAGCGTGCTGGAAACAGTCTGTGGCTATCTCAAGACTCATTATGGGGACTTCCCGTTCTCTTTTTCAACGATTTACGAGAGGGGTCAGTGGCTTGTTTCTTCAATCAACAGCATTTAGATGTTGAGGGCTGTGGGGAAGATGCACGTCTGCCAGGTACCTTGTGGCAAGGGTCCAGAGAGCCGCCTCCATTAACATGATCTTCCATCTGACCTTTCTATCCTTACAAGACCTGGGCCTGAGTTGCTGGCAGAGATCACACTTTTGCTGAATGTAGCCTTCCCCAAGTGTATGCACTGGGAGTGCTTGTCTGCAACAGGGATCGCCTCTTTGCAAGAAAGGCATTTCTTGAAGTCCCATGAACGAGGCATACCCCATTGGGGGAAGGGTCCCCAACCAGGAGAAAAAAGCAGGAAAAATGATGGGTTTTTTTCTTTATTTGTTTTTTTAAGAGGGAAAAGATAAAAAGGGAGAAAACTATCACTATAACTACACTAGGTACTAGGAGGCCAACTAACTACAGAAATGCAAAATCGAAAGCAATGGTCGTAATGGACTGTGAATAGCTCCGTCGCTAGCCAAGGGTGGTTGAGAAGGAACTGAGTGAGGTTAGCCCACGCATGCTGACTAGCCTCGTGGCAAGACATGAGGAGAGACAGCACATGTGCAGGCTTAACAGACACTGCTACCAACGTTCTCTGATCAGCGGTGCAGGATACAAGCACACCTACAGTGGAGCACCCATAGGGATACTACTTGAAGAAGAACCTTCTCTTCTGTATGCAGACCATGCTACAGTACAGTAAAACCTGCCTTAGTGACCACCTCTGAAGAGAGACCATCTGTCACAAGCAACTACTTGCAGAGGCCATGGAACGTTTCCCCCTATAATTTAACTATGAAGAAACTGTGACGAGTGACCACCTGTCATCTGCAGCCAGCAACCCCATTTTCTTTCTCCCTTCAGACCTGGGTGCCTGGCCAGCAGCCGCTGCTCTCTGCCCTGCCTTCAGTACTGGGTGGATAGAGAGCAGTGTCGGCTAGCTTTTTTCTGGAAGTCTTTTAACAGTCTTATAAATGTCTAAATGGTTTGTGTTCGGAGTACCACAGAGATCAACTCTCTTGTTTTATACTGCAATAGGGGCGACACTGGGGGTGGGGGACTTGCAAGGGCTATAGCCACTCCAAAATTTTCCTTTGCCATCCCCGCCCCATAGCCACCCCTCCCTGAACAAAGGTCAAACTTTACGCAGAAGTAAGGGTGGCATAGTATGATATTACCACCCTTACTTTTCTATTGCTGCTGGCAGCTACAGGGGCTGATATGTACAACCTACTTGAACCACACACACACACACACACACAGTGGCTTGGGAGTGCCTGAGGATATGGCAAGGGATCCCAGATTCTCGTGCATGTGGTGCAATCTTGCAGAGGAGGTGGAGCTCCTGGTCTGGCCTCCACTCACAACGCCTATTGCTCTTTGCACCGGCTTACTAGCAACCAGGGGACACACATTTAAACACCCTCCCTGGGAGGGAGCCACGCTGACTTGGACAGCTAAAGTGCAATAAGAGGTGGACCATTCAGGCAGCAGAGAGAAACTACGTGTATCTCTTTGGAGCAGTTGGCCACACCGAGTCTCTGTGAAGGTTGTCAGAGGGGTTCCCCGCCTCCTTCCAGGACATCTTTAGGTTGGGTTTGGCTCCATTCTTGGGGCTATGGCTAAAGGTACCTGCCATAACAGGTGCTGGGGGAGGAGGATAAGTTATGGCCAATCCAAGGGAGCGTAGAAGCTGTGTGAGTCGGGGGGGGAGGGGTCTGGATATGGGCAGGGTGCATGGGTTGGGGCTGTAGGCTCCGCGCCTTAAGGGACCTAGTTTCTGAGCTACATGATGGGCTGCGGATGTGGGTCTAGGGACAGGGATCTCAAACTCAAATCACCCCAAGGGCCACATGAGGACTAGTACATTGGCCCGAGGGCTGCATCACTGACACCCTCCCACAGTGCCCCCGGCCCCACCCCCACTCCACCCCTTCCATGAGGCCCAGCCCTGCCTCTTCCCACCCCTTCCCTGCCCCCATTCCAATCCCTTCCCCAAATCCCCACCCCACCTCTTCTCGACCTCCTCTCCTGAGCACATGGCTCCCCGCTCCTCCCCCCCCCCCCCCCGGAAAGCACTAAGCGTTGCCAAACAGCTGTTTGATGGTGGGAAGCACCTGGAGGTAGGCAGAGGAGTGGGGACATGGTGTGCTGGGGGGGAGGGGAGCTTGGCGGCCTCAGGAAATAACTGGGGCGGGGCGGCACAGCAAATGACTGGCAGGCCACAGCAAATAACTGCGGGCCACATGCAGCCTGCAGGCCACATGTTTGGACCCCTGGTCTAGGATATGCGGGGCTTTTTTGCAGAGCAGAGGGGAGCGGGATGAGTTGGCAGAAGTAGATGGAGTTCTTGTGAGTGCTGGGTGGGTATGAAGGGAACTGGGGTTCTCGTGGGGATGGGGGCACAGCCACTGCTCTCCGGCCACCCAGCTCTGAGAAGGTGAAGTAGTAAGGGTGGCATGGTATGGCACTGCCACATTTACTTGTGTGCTGCTGCTTGCAGCAGCACTGCCTTTAGAGTGAGCAGCCAGACATCAATAGCTGCTGGGCAGATAACACAGCCCACAATTTTCTGTCTAGCACACCTCAGCTCACTCTTAGGTAAGATGGATTGAGAGGCAGAAAGCTTCCTTGGAGTCCAGGATGGTAACAGCAGTAGAGCCAAGAAAAACAGAGAGGCTTAGCAATTCCTTCATTTGTAGGGAAAGGTGAGAGCTCCTTCTCGTTCATTTATTTATGAATAAGGGTGAGTGCAGAATTAATTTATTCTGGGGTGTAGTTAGGATAAAAAACTCAGTTTTTTTTGTTTTATTTAGGAAGCAGTCCAGGATTGATTAATTGGAGTTGTATGTGATGGAGAGAAAAATATCAAAACTGATTTTATTTGTGGGTGGTTAATACTGATTAGCATGGGTAGGAAGCTGATTTACTGATGAAGAAGAAAAGACATGTCAATGCAAAGTAAAATGGCACCGTCTTTAAGGACACAGCTCTGGAAGTATATTTCATCCACAATATAGCAGAACCTCAGGAGTTACGAACACCAGAATTATAGACTGACCAATCAACCACACACATCATTTGGAACCAGAAGTAGGCAACCCGGCGGCAGCAGAGACAAAAAAAGAAAGCAAATACAATAGAGTACTGTGTTAAACAAAAAGAAAAGGAGTACTTGTGGCACCTTAGAGATTAACCAATTTATTTGAGCATAAGCTTTCGTGAGCAGCTCACGAAAGCTTATGCTCAAATAAATTGGTTAGTCTCTAAGGTGCCACAAGTACTCCTTTTCTTTTTGCGAATACAGACTAACACAGCTGTTACTCTGAAACCTGTGTTAAACAAACTACTTTAAAAAAAAAAGTTAATAAAAGATTTCACCAGGTAAGGAAACTGCTTCTGTGTTTGTTTCATTTAAATTAAGATGGTTAAAAGTAGCATTTTTCTTCTGCATAGTAAACTTTCAAAGCTGTATTAAGTCAATGGTCAGATGTAAATTTTTGAAAGAACTACCATAACGTTCTGTTCAGAAAAAAACAGGAGTTCTTGTGGCACCTTAGAGACTAACAAATTTATTAGGGTATAAGCTTTCGTGAGCTAGAACCCACCTGCTTGTAACTCTGGAGTTCTACTGTAGTAGGCTTAGGCTTTATCTACACAAAGAAGTTGAACCATTAAATTTTTTTTAATTGATTAAATTAAACTGATCAAAAGAGGGCTTGATTTAAACCAAAAGAAGTGGCCATACTGTCTTTTGTTTTACCTTGAGTCAACAGCTGAAAAGAAATAAACCTGATTTATGCCAAAATAAGAGCATCCACAGTGTCTTTTGCATAAGTTTAACTTAATCAGTTTTAAAAACATTTTATTTTAAATGGTGCAACTTGTGCACGTACATAAGGACTTAGGTTTCAAGCCAAGGAAAGAGGAAAGAGTGAGATTGTGGACATGGGACAGAGACCAAGCCGTTGTCTACAAATAAACTGTACCACTTGAACTACACTAGTATAGTTAAGTAGAATAAATCCCATCACCACTGAGTATGGACACAGTTATGTCAGTACAAAGGTGCTTAGTCCAGTACAGGAAGTGGCACTTCTGTATCAGTACAACTGTGTCCACGCAGAGTTTATAACAGTATAGCTATGGAGGTTTTTAAAAAAAATAAACTAGAACCCCTCATTGACAGTTATTCCAGTACAACTTTCAAAAGTGGACAAGGCCTGAAGGAATTAGCTTAAAAGGAGTACATGAAGGAATACTCTAACATTTGAGCTAACAGAGCACCTGCTAGTAGGCGGCCATCTTCTATGTGGACCAGCCACTAGAAGCATTTCATTGTCAAAAGAATATTTTTAGCAAAGCAAGAAAGTAAACTGGACAAGTGATTCATAAAATAGAATTTTCATCTCTTCACTGTTTGAAAAATATTGCAATATTTTTATCCTAGGATAGCTCAATTTGACCTAGAAATTCAAAATCGAACATAATCTCTGATAAGAACAAATGCATAGGTCCCAAATCTGTGGGCACACCCGCGCCCCAGGGATGCACGGAGGAATGTTTGGGGGGTGTGGCTGGGGCCCAGGCCAGTCCCCAAGGGACACTGACTACCACCCCTGCACCAACCCCCAGCTACGGCCCCAGCCTCAGCCCCCTTGCCTCTGTCCGTTTCTCCCCCTCCCAGAGCCATGACCCTGCTCCTGGCCCCGGGGAACAGGTATGGACAGGGGCAAGGGCGGGGGCAAGGTAAAACTTTTGGGGACCACCGGACTAATGCTTTTGAATGTTTTTGAAATTTTACAATTACATTTTTGTATTATTTAATATATATGCACATCCTAAGCAAGTCTGTACGGTCCAACACAGACAGTCCAATCACTAACAACTTTGAAAGGTGATGTAGGTATTAATCATGGATTTCTAATCTTTATTATGTCAGTGAAGAGTCTAAAGTTCACAGTCAAACTGAGCTTGTGGGGATTACAAGTGCCTAGGCTGCTACCCACACATGTTTTTGAAACAGCAGCAGTGTAAAACTGACAAACCAATAAGGGCTTGCCTATATGAATGGTTAGTTTGCAGAAAGCTAGGGTTTAAATCTACCCCACACTAGCCTCCCCACAAACTAAGTGTCCGTTTGGACCCTGCTGCCACACACTAAAAGTTCTGTAATGCTCTCTGATCTATTCCCGTTTCAAGCAGAATAGATTAAAGTGCATAGGAGAACTTCTAGTGCACTGCAGCAGGGTCCACACAGACACTTAGTTAGGGTGACCAGGTGTCCCGTTTTTGACCACAACACCTGATCGAAAAGGGATCCTGACGGCTCAGGTCAGCACTGCTGACCGGCTTTTGACCGTCTGGTTGGCGGTGCCGCACGGTGGGTGTGGTAGGCTCCCTGCTCCCCTCCACGCTACGTGGCTCCCAGGAAGCAGCTAGCATATCCCCAATCTAGCTCCTACAGGTAGGGGTAGCCAGGGGGATCTGCGTGCTGCCCCTGCCCTAAGCGCTGCCCCCACAGCTCCCATTGACCAGGAACCACAGCCAATGGGAGCTAGAGGGGTAGCGCCTGTGGACAGGGCAGCGGGCAGAGCCGCCCGGCCGCGCCTCCACCTAGGAGCTGTAGAACGGACATGCCACTGCTTCCGGGAGCTGCTTGAGGTAAACACTGCCCAGAGCCTGCACCCCTAACTCTCTCTCAGGCCCGAGCCCCCTGCCCCAGCCCTGATCCCCCTCCTGCCCTCCGAACCCCTCAGTCCCATCCCAGAGCACTTCCTGCACCCCAAACCCCTCATCCCCAGCCCCACCCCAGAGTGCACCCCCAGCCAGAACCCTCACACACACCCCTGCGCCCAAGCCCGGAGCCCCCTCCTGCATCCCAAATCCCTCATCCCTGGCCTCACATCAGAGCCCTCCCACACCCCAACCCCCTACCCCAGCCCGAAGTCCCCTCCCACACCCCGAACCCCTCATTTCTGGCCCCATCCCAGAGCCCTCACCCCCTCCCACACCCCATTAAAAATGAGAGAGTAAGTGAGGGTGGGGAGAGCGAGCGACAGAGGGAGGGGGAAGGAGTGAGCGTAGGGTGGGGCCTCGGAAAATGGGCGTGGCATGGGCGGGGGCTCAGGTGAGGGGCATGGCATGGGTGGGGCCAGAGTGTTCAGTTTTGTGCAAGTAGAAAGTTGGCAACCCTACACTTCGTGTATGCGCAGGCTAGTGCCAAGCAGATTTACACCCTAGCTTGCTGCAAACTAAGCGTTCATGTAGACAACTCCTAAAGTTTCACTGCTATTCAAAGGGAGGACTGGTCAAAATTTGACAAATATTTTCATCAAGAACCTGAATTTATTTTAAACTTTTGAATTTTTTCCCTCCATTATTTTTTAAACCTTGTAAAATTGCCCCTTCCCCTTTTCCAGTGGGGAAAAGGGGAATGGTGGGGAGAGTGAGAAAAAGGAAAACAAAGTTTGCATCTCAATTTTTTGCCAACAAAAATGAAAAATTTTGAATGAGATTAAAACTATTTTCTTTTTAAACATTTGAGAAAAAAATGGACGAACATTTCAGAGCCCTATGGGCAGCTGTGAAATTGCCTAGATTAATGTAATTTTCACTGTGCTAGTGCTTGACAAAGATATGAGCAACAAAGGTACTGGAGCTATTACCCTAGATCTAGCTGATTTCCCTCTGGCACATTTTTCAATGTATGTCTTTTCGCTGTTCTTTCTAGATGTCCTTCCCAATTTTCACCTGCCATAGGATTCACTCCTATACTATTCCTCATTCTAGCCACTAAACATGATCAGCTATTAAACAGGCAACAGTTATATAACAGTGTCATCACTGACAGAGTTAACATTCCAGTAAGATTAGTTGTCCTACACACATCTTGTTCTGGGCTGTCTGCAGACTCAGAAATATAACATTGCATTGATTACACAGTTCATGTTAGGAAGGTATTCTTTGCAACCGTGAGTGCTAAAAACTCATTTTGAAAGCAGAAGCTTGGATTCCACAGAATCTGATAGGTCATGGAGGCCACATATCCAAGAGGATGAATCCAACCCATGGTTTGACATTCGTGCCTTAGAGCGAGAGTTTGTCTACACAGCAATTTACAAAGCAGCAAGCTAGGGTGTGACTCTGTAGCACACCATCTTACCATGAAGTAGTGTCCCATATGGACATTGCTACAAGCGCAGTGAAAGTCCCAGAGTTCAGTTTGGCATACTACTTTGAAGAGTAGTATGACACCAAACCATGCCCCAAGAACTTTTACTGCACTGTATAGCAGTGTCCACACAGGACATCACTGCACAGCAAGCTGGTGTGTTACAGAATCATACCCTGGCTTGCCACACAGTAACATGCTGTGTGGACAAGCCCTAAGACATGGCACATGATCTAACTCTCCACTCCTATGAAATGGCCACCGCTTCCCACAGCGCCCATTGGCTGGGAACTGCGAAATGCAGCCACTGGGAGCTGCAAGTGGCCGTACCTGTGGACACTCAGGTAAACAAACCATCTCGCCGCCCGCCAGGGACCTGAACAAGCCACAGATCAAGTTTGGGAACCCCTGTTCTAGAATGATCCAGACCAAATCAAATCTGTCTTTAAAAAAAAAGGAACATGAAAAACTTCAATTCTCAATGTTTTCTTTCCCTCCCCCCAATTTCATGCATAGTGTTTTTAAAACAAAACATTAATGTAAATAGAAACAACATAATTAAATGTAGGAATAAGTTTAGCAGGCTAGCTGCCATCTGTCAACTGAATTTCAAATGAAAATACTACAACATATTTAAAATTTAGAATATTTTGACTCTCTGCATTTGACTTTTACAATAAATGTAGAATGATCTTCTACAGAAGCTTTTTGCTTTTGTGGCAAACCTAAGCACTTATGCCCTGCAGAGCAAGAATGAACTCAACATTTTCAGCAAGAAAATCTACTTTACTTAATGTCAAAGTAATGGAGAGAAAGTATTAATTCAATTCAAAGCAGATCTGACCTGGAAAAACAGAACTATCCATTTAAACCCATGTTACTGGCATGAAGCAGACACACATCCAAAGACACTTGAAACTTCTAAAATATAAGTTAGTTCTGTGTATTAATTTGCCAATGACACAATATGGAAAAAAGACTGGTAGATATGAGAAATGGTTCAACAATTTTAAATTCCCTAAATACTTCACCAAAACAACTTAATAGTTCTTCCGTATCACTAAACAGGTCAGTGGCAATTTGCTATTGTCTCATAGCTGACTGGAATTCTGTTATTAAATGAATAAATTTTTTTTTAGACTGTAGAACATTACTTTTCAAGCCTGTGAAATGAATATATGGAAATCTTTACAAGTTAGTCAAAATGGTTTAGACATGGTTCTGAAAAGAAAGAACAATATACTAGAAAGTACAAGTATTTGTACAACAGGCAAAGTGTTTGCTTAATAAGCATGTGCAAAGTAGGGTTGCCAACCTCCCGGTTTTGCCAGGAGTCTCGTGGAATCAGACTATCTCCCAGAGGCTACTGAAGCCAAATCATGAGATTTTACGTCACTAAAAGTCCAGTAGTGCTCCCTGCCTGCCCTGACCCTACACCGCTCCCAGAAGTGGCCAACATATCCCTGCAGCCCTCCCCTCCCAGGGGGAGGGGGAGGGAGTTCTCCTTATGCTGTCCCCCCCGCCCCTCCCAGAATGCCGGCTCCACAGCTCCCATTGGCTGGGAACTGCAGCCAATGGGAGCTGTGGGGGCGGTGCCTGCAGGCAGGGGCAGTGCATGGAGCCCCGACCCGATCCCCCTCCCCCACGAGGGGCCGCAGAGACGTGCCAGATGCTTCCGGGAGCAGCGCGGGGCCAGGCCTTAGCCCCACTGCACCGCCAACTAGAAGCCACCCAAGGTAAGCATCACGCAGCCAGTGACCACACCCCCCACTCCATCCTGTAGCCCAGCACCCCGCCTCCTCCTGCACCCAACCCCCTGCCCCAGCCCTGAGCAGCCAGCCCATCCCAGCAGCCCGCCACTTCCCGCAGCTCCAATTGGCTGGGAACGGTGAACAGCGGCCACTGGCAGCTGCAGGGGGCCCATGTTTGCGGATGGTAAACGTAAACAAAATGTCTCACGGCCCACCAGTGGATTACCCTGATGGGCCACATGTGGCCCGCAGGTTGCCCATCACTGCTCTATCCTAAGAATTAAGGACCATCCAACAAGGGATCCCATTACATACACAATTAAGGACATAAAAATATTGGATTCATTAAAAGAACAACACGACCTACATCCACGAAAATAAGAGCACCTTTATAAACCATGACTTCAGTTCTTCAGTCAAATTAATTGCATGTCAAAGAAACCAAACAGGAAGGTAATGTACTGGAACATTTTCTAAGTAACTTATCTAGAGGGTGATGCAATACAAATTCTCTACTAACAAGTTAAATTTCATACTTAGCACTTTACAGGAACTGCCTTCACAAACTCACTTAACATTTTCTATAAGAAGTGATTACCAAGTTAAATTATGCTTCTTTATTTTTTCAAATGGGTACGCTAAACAGGCAAGGCTAACAGTATGATTGATACAGAGCAATTAAATACCATCTAGATTACAACTAAACTGCTTCAACCAATAATTCTAAAACAAACTCTTTTAAGCAGCATAGTATAGGTAACTATGTAAAAACCCATGCTGTTGTACAAATCCAATTCAGAAAGTGTCAAAAAACAGAAAATGGCTTAGAACTTAATTGGATAGTAACAGACTGTGAATTCCTGTAACAGTTGAACCTGGTAATATTCTAAACAAAGAACTCTCAACGATGCTTGTAGATGTTTCCATCACTTCACACTGATTTGAACATTCTAGGCTTCAGAGTGACAATCCTGGAATCTTTTTATTTACATAATTCATTTGTACTGTATTACATACTACCAACGTTCTAACAAACATATTATACAGTACGCTCAATATGTCCTGGACTGATTCTAGTCTGGAAAACTGAGTTCTGTCTACCTAGATTCTCTGACAGATTTTAATTGGATATAGTATTCTTCACTTCCTGTCCTAAACTTTGCACTGTTATACATTGTTAAACAGCAGCTATATTTCATCCCAGAACACTCAGTAATGGATAAAGTGATTCCTATGTATACAAGATACTTTGATTCTTCTCACATGAAAGGCACTATTAAAAACTCAAGGTCCCTAATTAATCACCACCTACTTTAGCATAATGAAATCACCTTATTGTCCTCCCACTGTAATTAAGAATATTATAAAAACATTCACTGAAACAAAATGTTGACATTATTGTCCAATCTAAGGATTCAAAAATTGTGAGTAAGGCTTCAGTCGTGAGTAGCTTTAAAAAAATCATAAGTTAAAAAAAATAAACTTCAGAGTCTTTATTTACCTTCTGAGTTGAGCCTTTAGTGTTCACATTTTCAGGACCCCTCACCCCCAAAATGATGTCTAGAAGTTTAATTTTTAAAAAAAAAGGGAAGTCAGATTCTCATTGTCACATAACTCAAGGAGCAGGGGCTTTTAAAAAAATCAAATATCAGAATTGGGAACATACTATTGATGTTAAGGGCAACATAACGCATTGCTTCCAAACACAGCACAAACTGGTGTTTGACCAATTTGTATGTCAAGACAACTGCACTCAAAACAGATATCCACACAATTCCAAGAATTAGACTTTTCTATAGCACTCAACACTGTTGTATAGGAGCGCTTCACGCAGATTAATGAATTTATTCTGACAAGAGAAGCCATGTCACAGAAGGGGAACTGAGGCAAAGAGAACAACTTGTTCTCAGTTAGGAAATTTGTGTTAGGGCTGGAATCAGATACCAAATGTTCCAAGTACTAGTCTGAAGTGAGCTATTAAAATGGGGAGGCTTGTTTTTAAAAAATTGTAAAGCCAACAGAAAAACAGTTTTTATTCGGGGGTGGGAGTGAGACAGACATAGCCTTTTTGAACTACAACAGAGTCGGGAATTTCTATCTTGCTTCTGTGGAAACAGTACTAAATTAGAGAAAATAAGTTTAAGAAACCTTCCCCCACCTTACTTTTTCCAGTCTAACATCAGTTTCCACAGAAACAAAGTCAATCAGAACCTAAAAGCAAAAACTCACTTGTTAACTACAGCAACAAATGTGGGAAATGTGAGTTATGAAAACTTAGCTGAGAGCCATAGATTTCTAAATTTGGAGTGATTTAATTTACATTTTTTAATTAAAATTTAAGGTAACATTCCCATTTCAACAGGAGTAATTTCTGGAAGGGAAAATTACCGGTAGTTAATTTATCCTGCCCTCGTAATCACACCAGATACCCACACAGTTTGAACCTTTCCTGGCCAATTAAACGTCTCCTTTCATAACTTTATTTGTAACTTTCTCTTTGTCAGCATCCATAAATTGTCAGAATGGACACAGGTGAGTGTCCAACCTCTTTTTGAAAGCATCCATGACAGGCTAGAGAAGGAATGGCATTCCAAAAGGCACTTCCCACCACCACCACCTTGCATTCTGAGGGTGGGGCCTTCACACCAGACAGTGATTTCAAAAGAGAAAGTCACCATAACGTTCTCTCTGCTCAACCAAGAATGAAGAAATCTCATCCTCAATCTGCCAAATATTGTAATTAGCATTAACATCATATATCCTAACAGCCATGGGAACACACAAAACTGGTTTTGAGGTCGATATTGTATTAAATGAATGGTTCTGATAACATCTTAATGTCTGGTTTCAGAGTAACAGCCATGTTAGTCTGTATTCGCAAAAAGAAAAGGAGTACTTGTGGCACCTCAGAGACTAACCAATTTATTTGAGCATAAGCTTTTGTGATGCATCCGATGAAGTGAGCTGTAGCTCACGAAAGCTTATGCTCAAATAAATTGGTAGGTCTCTAAGGTGCCACAAGTACTCCTTTTCTTTTTATCTTAATATCTGGAAGCAGATATTTACCATCCTCGGACTCTATAGACTATAGTTATTCTAATGAATAATTTTTTTACAAGTTAGAATAAGTGCAATCTCTTGATTTAGGCTTAGACCTGAGATTTGATATAAGGAAGTCTTCTAAAAGGCAGAAGAGACCTTGAGGCCTCTGCACTTTTACTAACCAGTCCTCAAAGTACAAAATACATGAACATTCTACCTTTTCAAATGAACTGTCACCACAGACACACATTTGGAAAAGACTGTAGGCATAACTGAAAACTAAATGGCAGAATTCTGTACTGGTAATAATTCTCACCAGAATGGACATGAAGTTACTTCTTTTCAACAGGTTAGATTAAATATGGAATTAAATTTCTGAGGGTGAGAACTGCAAATCAATGCTGTGAATTCAGAGATGACCAAAACTGAAGTTTAATCATTTAAAGTTTCATGTTATACCAAAAGTAATGTTCATTATGCATACAAATGGTGCTGTAGTTTTCCTCTTCATGACCCTCTATAACTCACTCACTTTGAAATAGGGTCACCAAGAATGGGTCTTCATTTGTGAAACTGTGAGCATTTTAAACAGATAAGGATATAAACTTCTAAATCTAAAAAAGACCCAGGAAGAAACACATTCAGCTGTAAAAGGCACCAAGTTTGTAGAAATAGGCATCTCCTTTTGGATGATCAACTAGACACTATTCAATACGCTTAACATTGAAAAACACAAAAGGATTTTCAAACAATTTCAAAAATCAGTTATATTCTGACTGTTTAGCAACAAAGAAGCCTTTCCCTCATAGTACAACCTCTATTATGCAGTTTCAGAAATGGCAAATTTATTTCCTTAAACTGCTAGACTACAGTAATTTAACACTTAAATGCCAATGATTTATTTGCAGTGTTAATGACCACCTTGATCGATCAGTCCATCAGCCCTTACAGAGAGAGGGCCCGATCACAACACATCATTCATGCTGTTCTAGCCGGTCCTTTAGCTACTTACTGGCTGCGCTGTCAGTAGCATTGGACACCTGACCAGCATAGCGCACCGTAGTCCAGAACCCCCGAGTGATCTGCCAGCCTCAGCCTCCCAAGTAGCTGGGATTACAGGCACACACCACCGAGCCTGGTATTAATGACCAAGGAAATATAATGGTTCAATACCCTTGTATGCATGCCCTTCTATATTAGAAAGGTAACCTACAATTTATCCCCTAAACTGTGTGAAGATTTGTGTCTATGACTTTATATACAGCAAATGACTTGAGTTTTAATTTTGGTAAAACATGTATTACACTACCATATGCCCAAATCAACTGGGACGCTAGAAGAATGGCATACCATTTTCTGCTATTTTCTATATGCTATCAATGTTCCAATTAGCACCAGCAAGAGGCAGCTACTTCACGATGCTGAATAACAAATTCTTCATGGCAGTGGTCTTGTGTGGAACCTTTTTTAAAAAAAAAAAAAAAAAAAACTTACCATAATATTTCATTAGCTAACAGCCTTATTGAGATGTGATCGGTCCAGAGGGGAGAGAGGTTGCCTTTCATGGTATTAGGCAAACACTGTACATCCCGATTTAAGAAGAAATTTTAAAAGAGCAGAAGATTCCTTCCCCTCAACCCTCTCCGACCCATTAAAAATTATAAATATCAAAGGGCCTGTGTATCAGGATGCATTGTTTAGCTTAATACAAATTTCTCAAACCAGGTAGGCAAAGGAAAGGTCCAATCTCACTGTGCTCTGAAAAATGCAGAGCAAATAAAATATTATTTAACAGATAGTAGGGCAGGAAGATAATTGGTGATGACATCAAAAAGCTGCAATTCCAAATCTAAACAGATTCTGTATGTGCAGGAGAATAAAGAGGTAATCACTATCAATTTGAAATCTAATCAACTAAAATAAGTAGTTTCAAACCCTACACCTTTTCTCAGTCCCCTTGCTAATTTTTGTGGTTTTAGAACTACACTTTCCAATTTTCTCAGGTTTTTTCTGTCTTTTGCTCTTGTGTGAAAGGATCATATAAGTGAAGTCTGATTGAATTCTATGATACGTGGTCAACAACAAAAAAAGGATTGAAATCATTAATATTCCTCACCAGTAAAAAAAATTTACTAACATAAATGTTTTTTATTTTCAAACAAAACCTAAATGTGGGGCCTAAATCTACACCCAGCAGCTGCTGTCAGAACTGCTGTCAGATTGTCAATGCAAACTCCCTGCTCACAACAGGACCACATGCTGGGGATCTGAGAACACAAGTACACCTGCAACGGGCAAACAAACCCGATAAAAAGTTTCAGAGCTGACTATGCAACAGAATAATTAATTGATTTTTTAAATTTACTGGACACAGAACTTTTGAGCTTGTCACTGCCTCCAGTGTCCCTTGAATCTAGAAAATTGGACTGAGCACTAAAAGAATGTGCTCGTTCTTACCATCCACATCCAGCAGAGGGACACTCGCCTGTCTAGCCTGCTTTACATCGTGAGTCTGTTTTTGTTAAATGGGGGTATTTAAATGTCCTGCTGTCAATCAAAACGCACTTCCTACAATCACAACCGGCTCCTCAGTAAATATCTCAGCGCTTGGTCTCTACAAATACCAGACGCCAAACGTGAACCAGGCAGCTGGGGTCAGAACCGAACAGCCAGTTGGGTCGCCGAGCCCCCAACTTGTTTCTTTGTTTAAATGTCCGTGAATACCCCCCCACACACACACACACCAGGCTGCCGCTGCTTCGGGCCTCTCTCACGCACACGCACAGTTTCCAAACCACACACGAGCCGGCCGCGGCCGGGAAAGCCGCTTGGGACCGGACAAGAAACGTCAAACCCAGAAAAGGCAGGAACGGACCCCAAACACAGAGTGAGCCACGAACCCCAGGCACGGCCGCAGCCGGGAGCTACCGGCCCGGGGCAGGCAGCTAGGGAAGAGGAGGTTATCCCTCACCCCATCTCCCCCACCGAGCGGCCGGCATCCCCCACCCATGCAGGACGGAGGCAGCCGGGGGCGGGGGAGGAATCCCCCCCCACACACACACACACACACAAACAGTTAGCACCCACTTTCCCCTCCCCCCGGCGCGCTCAACTTCTGGGCAGCTCCTGCCCCCCGCTCTCCCGCGGCCCGAGAGCCCCTCATCTGTTGCTCCCTTTACTTTTATGGGTGACACCCCGTCAGTGCCGGGCCGGGCACCCCGCACGCGGCTCCCCGCCGAGGCGCCGGGCGGGGAGCGGGGTTCTGCAGCTCGGTGGCATGGGGCAAGAAGGCATCGGGGGAGCTCGCTCGCAGCTGCCCTGCCAGGAGGTCCGGGCGCAGAGGCGCGAGGGGTCCCCGCCGGGGTCCGCGGCCCCCCATTGTTTCCCGCGGGTGGCGGTTGTTATTACCGGGGTAGCTGCCACCCCCGGGCTGTTCCCCTCATTCCCCCCCCCGCCACCACGGCCCGGGCTCTCCTCGCCCCGCGGGCTCCCCGGCCCCTACCTGCCGTGGAACCAGTCCTTGCAGATGTCGCACTCGATCATGAAGCGGCTCACATCGTAGGGCTCCCGGCACATACAGTACACGGGGGTCGCGGTCGCCGCCGCCGCTCCGGCCATCTTTAAAGAACTCACTGCCTGAGCCACCCTCCCCCTCCAACAGCCGCCGCCAGCGGCACCAATAACAACAGCGCGCGCGCGCCAGCCCCACGGAGCGCGCGCGCCAGAGGCGACACGAGAGAGGGCGCGCGTGCGCCCCATACAGTCATATAGCCAGTGAACGCTCCACCGCTGAGCATGCGCGCCTGGGAACTTGGCCTCCTGAGAGCAGCAGCAGGTCGAAGACGTACGAGCGGATGCGACTCTTGCGCGTGCCCGCCAGCCGTCTACGCTGTATTGGATGCGCGACAGAAAAGCACGTGCCACAACTCCCTCTGGAGGCGGAGCAGGCAGGCAGCTAGGGCACGCGCTCGCTCCTCCCCCGCGTGACAGTTCCGGGCCGGGGGGGAGGTGGGTAGAGAGGGGAGTGAAGGGTTCCGCGAGGACACAGAGAGAAAGAGCTCGAGCGCTGGGAGGGGGAAGAGCCGTCTCCCTTATGTAACCGACCGGGGCAGACGGGACGGAGGGGGCCTCCGCCTCCTCTCCACGGAAAGTGCCGACAGCTGCCGGACTTGCCCGAACTTCTCGACTTTGTTGTTCACGCTTCTGAATGACACGGGGGGATCCCCTGTCGCGGGGGCGGGGCGGTGCCCGCGGCACCTGGGCATGGGGAGCCCGGGGGGGGGGGGCGGTCCCGTGGGGCCTGGCGGCAGGGGACACTGGCTGGGGTTTCCATGGGGCCTGCCTGGTGCAAGACGGGACACATGGTTGCTGGCGCCCGGTGGCACAAGCCATTTGCTGGGAGTCCGGTGGTGCTACGGGGACACGGGGGTTGGCGTGAGGCGGCACCGGGCATCTGCTCAGAGGCCCACAGGGCACCACGCTCTGGGACAGGAGTTCAGCCCCTGGTCTGCAGACCCCTGGGGGACTGCAGATTATGGCTAAGATTTCCAAAGGGGTCCCCACCTCTTTTTGAAATTTTTTAGGGGCCTGCAAATGAAAAAAGGTTGACAACCACTGCGACATGCAGGAGGAGTAAAAAACGATTTAAAAACAATAAATGAAACCCATTTTTTTAAATTTAAACTGGACTTTTATTTTGTTATTTTACATATTTTTTTTCCATTTAAAAATAAACCTAATTAGAATGAAATCTGATTTTAATACAAGATATGTTAGGCCTACACTTATTATAATCTTTTAAAACAGTAAATAAAAAAATGCTGAATCCATGAGTCTGTATAAAACACTTTTCCGTTAAAGCCTTCTTTTCTGTATAAAGAAAGAATCAGGAGGAAAACATCTAATGTTTGAGATCAAGCTTTATAAGTATGGCACAATTGGTCACGTACTGTATTAAGGGCTTGATCCTGTCACTGTGCTACTGGGTGAAAGAAAAAGGCATTGGGACCTGACCTCTGACTACAGGAGACACCTTTATGATCTCATCAAGATCATCCATTGAGCTCACCTGGTTGCTCTCCTGCTCCTGTTTTATAGCTTTTCCCAATGTGACACCTGATTGGCTCAATACTCACATTATGAATATTATGACTTCACCCACTTTCTCTCCAGCTCATGAAAAAACACTGATCTGCCCAGTAACTACCAGCCCTTGCTTCTGGGTGGGTCTGGCCACTGCAAGCAAATGACGTTGCTCTGTTTCCATGCATGTGTACACAGAGAGACCAACAGAAATCCATTAATTTCTCAACTGCCTCCCTCTCAGTCTCCAAACAAATAAAATACTGTAGTGCAAAAGGTATGTGGGTTACACTAGCAAAAGTCTTGGATTGTTTCTTCTTTTGTTTTTCACGGGGGGGGGGGGAGTGTAACAATGGAGAAGGAGTAGAGTATGCAACTAGAAAGGAGCAACACTGGTGTCAAAGCAGGATCCTGTGGGAAGGGACAACATTCTTCAGAGTTCAGAGTAGCAGCCGTGTTAGTCTGTATCCGCAAAAAGAAAAGGAGGACTTGTGGCACCTTAGAGACTGACAAATTTATTTGAGCATAAGCTTTCGTGAGCTACAGCTCACTTCTCAAATAAATTTGTTAGTCTCTAAGGTGCCACAAGTACTCCTTTTCAGTCTTCAAAGTGCAGCCTCTAGTATTGATTTCAGTACCTGGGAACTGGTGGGGGAAAAAACTGCTATGGCTGTGGGTAATAAAAAAAAATAAACCTATTTGGGAATGCTTTCAAGAAATCCTGTACCTGTGGGTAAAAAGAGAACACATGCCAAATGTAAACAGTGCAACAAAGAGATGCAAGCCCTGGTTGTCAGAATGAAAGAATAACTTTATGAAAAATGCTCCTCAGAAGGCAATGACTTTGAAGAAAATGATATGGACATATCTGAACAATCTGGATCAACTGGTTAGTAAACTTATTTTTCACCATTCTTATGGATTGCCTACCATGTCTTACTGAGATAGTAAATGATTAAATGATTGTTATACATTTGTGTTTTGGGTGAATTATGTATGAATTTCAAAATGTTTGTGTTAAAAAATATAATTGGTATGTTAGTTTGTAGGACGAGGATTTATCAATTACATTTTTACTGTAACTGCTGGCCTTGTGAAATGATTTTTATTGCTCAATATAATTAACCATCCTAGGCGAAGATTTCTGGTATAAAAGTAAAGTTTTATTAGGCATTTTTGAATTTTAACATTTTAAAAAAATGTCAACCTGTTTGGTATGTTGGAGATAAGAACTTAAATAGATTCAGATAATCCTTATAATTTATTAATTATTGTAGAATAACGTTTATCATTTAAATAGTGCTGCAAACAACTGCAGGAGGAGGAAGCTTTCCTTTACAATTTTTTTTAAAAAGCAGTGTACTGTGTAATACTCAATACATGAGTGACTTTTTTTACCATTTTGTTTCAGGGTCCAGCTTAGGCAAAAGGGTTATGAACTGCCATAATCTGCAATTTCAGAGTCATCTATTGATACTAAACGGACAACAGACAGTAAATTACCGGTATTGTGAAGAAGAAAAAAAAGACTTTTTATCATCCAGTAAAACCATGGATGAGTTTATAATCAGGAGCAGCAAATCTAGAAGAAGATAACGTAGGGAACCTGAAAGATATATGGGTACAGTGCTCAATTGAGGCATCTTCTAGCCAAAACTTAAGTACAACTCCAGGAGAAAAAGAAAGTAGTGTTGAAATTGCAAAGTACTTCTATAACAGCCACTTTGCTTCAGCTTCCCCAAAGAGAGCAGGAGGAGCCAAACTAATTCTCCCCCAAGATGTACGGAGGAATTGAGTGGTTGACTGTTTTGAGCTGTTTATTAAGAACTGGCCTATTCTGATGAAAATTTGTGAAGAAAATTGTGACAAAATAGATGGGACTATCATAGACAAAATAGTCAGCATCGGACTAAAGAGAAATGTAGAAGATATGCTGATGATATTTTAAAGGAAGTCACACCACTGAACTCGCTAAGCATCTGGGACCAGATTTCGTTGAAGTGCTAAATCAGCTTTTGCCAGCAATAGCTTTTCCTGCAGGCACAGAGAGAATATTTTCTTCATTTGGACTAATTCATTTCAAGTTGAGAAATCGATTGGGAATTGAAAAAAGCTGGAAAACTTGTCTTTCTCTTCCAGTCTATGAATAAAAATGAGGAGGAAGGGAATGTGATCTACTAGTTTTATAAGTCTGAAGGACAACCTAAGTAACTTACATAACTGATGTCTCATTTTCAAGAAACTTAGGCAAGTAGGAACTTAAACTCCAGTCACTTTCACTTAGGCATATTTGAAAGTTTTCCAGGGCTGACCTGAAATAATCAATTTAATTCAATGACTACAGTTAATCCTGCTGCTCATTTAATAAATCACTTAGTTGTAAATGTGAAACTAAAAGAGAAGGTTGTTTTGTTACAGAAAAATAAATTTTATATGTTGTTGTGTGTTTAATTAAATTCCAGTTACCATCCTCATGCAGCTTGTCACAAATCATGAGCAAAAACTTAATTATCTAACAAATAAGAGATATCATTCACTATTTTCTTGCATACTCAATATGTACAGTTAATAAGAATCTGAAAAATATTAAGCTATATCACTACTTAGATAAATGTGTATATATAGTGTACCTTCTCTGCCATGACAGGGGGATAGCCAGTCCAAATTTGAGTGAGTGACGTTGAGACCCAGAGCAAATCTATGCCCCCACATACACTATAAATGGCACTCCGCAGCCAATGCTTTGTTGAAACGGTTGGAATGTCCATCCGTTAGTAAATTTCATTCAGTTTGCGCACAAATCCACACTGGTTAAAAACCCCTTTCCCCCCATGAATTTGGGCCTTAGGCATGGTGTCCTATTTGCCTGTGTGTTAATCCAAGTTTGCCTCTAGGGTGTGGGTATATAGCAAATTGGGAAGTTTGGAGGGTGGGTGTCCCTTCCCCCCAGTTTTGCTAAAATGAAACACTCCCAGTGGTGAAAAGATTACCACCTAAAAGCACTTTTTAAAACTCTTACACGTCTATTAGAATTTGTTTGTTCAGACCATTATAATGGGAAATTGTATGGGGGGGAGGGTGCATTAATTCTGATCATCAAATCAAAGCGTTTGTATATGTGTGCCCTTTTTCACTGGCTATCAAAAAAAGGAACAAACTTGATTTTGCTGGGTTTTAAAAGAACATGGAGGTTGAGTGTTCAAAATGTATGTTAGATTGTAGGTATGCACCTGAAGCAGTTTCCATCACAGTGAAGAAACAATTTCACTTTCAAAAGAAGGATACACATTTAACTTTTACTGTTAAAGTACAGCACAGAATAAAATTTCTATGTGTGCCTGTTTTAACAAGTCTGCTCTTTGTTTCAAGATGTAGACTTCAAAATGCATTTTGGTGACACTGCAACTTCATTGCATTGGAACATTGAACTGCAACTTGTAACATCAATACTTCTCAGCACAAACACTAAGATGTTCTGATATGAACACTTTTCTCACAAAGAACAACGTAAAGGTGAAAATCAATCACAAATGCTGAGAAGGGAAGTGAGATTTTCATTCTACTACAACCTCTTCTGGATCCTGGATTCATTTAAATGCAGGGAATGAGTTTGCTAAACTGTAAATGGACAGATAATATTGGGAAGGATAGGAACTGAAATTATTCTGACTTAGCTCAAGCTATTGCTGAGCAGAGAATGAGACATCTTCACAGAAGGCCTGAAGTTTTTAATGAAATATATGCTTTATAAGATTGCTACAAGCATAAAAATTTCTTCAAGGTATCTGATTCTCTCCTGTAGTATGTTGCATTTGGTTTAAGTAAATGAGCCAGAAGCACCTTACTTAGATACCACTGCGATATAAGAATCCACACAAAGACCTTGCAAATGCTGTTTGATTACTAGCATTGCCATCTTTCAGAATTTGGTTTGCAGTTAAAAAAAAAATGTCATACCTCAGTGGAAAATTTTTACCAATCTGAAGTAAAATTTGGAAATTTTAATGTTTTTCACATTAGGTAAATTTGGGATTACCTTCCAAAACAAGCTGAAGGAACGACTGCTGAGAGAAGTTACAAGAGAGGGACACTTAAGTATTTTTCTGTGACAAAGAAAAATCGTTACAGCATGTGAAGAAAGTAAGTTCTTCCTTTTGAAATGGTGAAGGATTTCTCACCCCTTCGCCCCCCCCACCATGTGTTTGAAGAAAGGGACAGATTGCTGTGATGTATTTGCATTTCTTTACATTGCCCAATATCTTCTCTATAAGGGAGCCATTTAAAATAGGAGGAAGTTATGGGACACAATGGACTGTACAGTGTAGGGTCTTGAATAAGTCTCAAAGAGGTAGCAACAGAAGAAAAAAAACTTTGAGTGAACCTATGTATAGCATGTTATAGTTATTCATTTATTTTGATTTTCAGCATCTATCTATGGCATTGGGTCCTTCAGAATATTTAAAACAAACTAGTTCATACAGTTTAAGATCTACAAAGCATTATTTAACTGTTGAATATTAATGTCACACAAAGAACTTTGTAGGCACATCAGTGATGTGAGTATATTACATTTCAAGAATATTAGTTTTCAAATAAAAAAAAAATCTTAGAATCCCAGAAAATTCAGTTAAGGTTGCACTTCTCAAACAAGGCACCCAAACAACCGTCACTCTGCCCTCCCCTCCTCCCCCATACAGATGCCCTGTGAAAATCAGAAACTCATACTAGAGATGGAAAGTGGCCTGTCAGGAGCTGAGGGATCCAGAGGGGATGGGGAGGCATGCAGGAGCAATCAGTGGGACTGGAGAAGGGGAAGCACTAGCACTTACCTGTTTTTTCCAGTCAGTGAACCAACTGTTGTTTCCAGAAATAAAAGTGACTTCCGATGAAACGTGAGGTTTGTCAGCTGCAGAAGCATGGGATGTTGTAATGCCTACCCCTGTCTTCTACATCTTGAGCTGATTCAGAATATGATCTCCAATCATCAGCTCTTTGGGTATGGCTACACTAAGAAATTAGGTCGATCTTATAGAAGTCGATTTTTAGAAATTGATTTTATACAGTCGACTGTGTATGTCCCCACTAAGCACATTAATCACAATCATTTCGCACCTTTTTTTTTGTGGGTTACCCATGCAGATGCCATAACATGGCAAGCATGGAGCCTGCTCAGCTCACCGCTGCTGTTGCGCGCATTGTAAACACCTCGCGCATTATACTGCAGTATGTGCAGAACCTGGCTAAGAGACGGCAGCACAAGGATGATTGTGAGGAGGACATGGACACAGACGTTCCTGAAAACACAGGATGTGGCAATTGGGACATCATGGCGGCAGTGGGGCTGGTTGATACAGTGGAATGCCGATTCTGGGCCCGTCAAACAAGCGCTGGTTGGTGGGACCGCATAGTCTTGCAGATATGATGATTCACAATGGCTGCAAAACTTTTGCATGCGTAAAGCCACTTTCCTGAAACTCTGTGAGTTGCTTTCCCCAGCCCTGAAGTGCAGGAATACCAAGATGAGAGCTGCCCTGACAGTTAAGAAGTGAGTGACGATAGCCCTGTGGAAGCTTGCAATGCCTGACTGCTACTGGTCAGTCGGGAATCAATTTGGAGTGGGCAAATCTACTTGGGGACTGCTGTGATTCAAGTAGCCAATGGAATCACTGACATTCTGCTATCAAGGGTAATGACTCTGGGAAATGTGAAGGTCATAGTGGATGGCTTTGCTGCAATGGGTTTCCCTAACTGTGGTGGGGCGATAGATGGACTGCATATCCCTATCTTGGCACCGGACCACCTTGCCAACCAGTCCGTAAACCGCAAGGGGTACTTCTCAATGGTGCTGCAAGCACTGGTGGATCATAAGAGATGTTTCACCAACATCAGTGTGGGATGGCCGGGAAAGGTGCATGATGCTCACATCTTTAGGAACTCCAGGCTGTTTGAGCAGCTGCAAGAAGGGACTTACTTCCCAGACCAGAAAATTACCACTGGGGATGTTGAAATGCCAATAGTTATCTTTGGGGACCCAGCCTACCCCTTGCTCCCATGGCTCATGAAGCCATACACAGGCAGCCTGGACAGTAGTAGGGAGCAGTTCAACTATAGGCTGAGCAAGTGCAGAATGGTGGCAGAATGTGCCTTTGGACGTTTAAAAGTTCGCTGGCGCTGTTTGCTGACTAGGTTAGATCTCAGCACAATCAATATTCCCATTGTTATTACTGCTTGCTGTGTGTTCCATAATATCTATGAGAGTAAGGGGGAGACATTTATGGCGGAGTGGGAGGTTGAGGCAAATTGCCTGGCTGCAAATTTTGAACAACCAGACACCAGGGTGATTAGAAGAGCACAGGTAGGGGTGATGCTCATCAGAGAGGTTTTGAAAACCAGTTTCATGACTGGCCAGGCTATGGTGTGACAGTTGTGTGTGTTTCTCCTTGATGCAAACCCACCCCCTTTGTTGATTTTAATTCCCTGTAAGCTAACCACCCTCCCGCTTTCAGTCACAGCTGGCAAAGGAAATAAAGTCACTATTGTTTTGAAACCATGCAGTCTTTCTTTATTAATTAAAAAAAAAGGGGAGATAACTGATAAGGTGGCCTGGGTGGGGTAGGGTGGGGTGGGGTGAGGGAGGAAGGGAGGAGGAAAGGACAAGGCCACATTGCTTATTGTAGCCACATTACAAATCAAAACTGTTTGAATGACAGCCTTCTTTTGTTTGGGCCATCTTCTGGAGTGGAGTGGCTGGGTGCCCAGAGCCTCCCCCACCGCGTTCTTGGGCGTCTGGGTGAGGAGGATATGGAACTTGGGGAGGAGGGCAGGCAGTTATACATGGGATGCAGCGGGGGTCTGTGCTCTTGTTGGCTTTCCTGCAGCTCCACCAGACACCTGAGCATGTCCATTTGCTCCCCCATTAGCCTCAGCACTGCATCCTGCTTCTTCTCATCGCGCTCACTTAATGCTTTCCTGGACTCTGCCACTGAATGCCTCCATTTATTCAGCTGTGCCCTATCAGTGCGAGAGGACTGCATGAGCTTGGCAAACGTCATTGCAAGTGCATTTTTTCGCCTTCTAATCTGCGATAACCTCAGGGACGGAGATGATAGGGGGAGAGTAGAAACATTTGCACCTGCAGGGGATAAAAAGGAGAGTAAAATTTAAGATGATACATTTCTGAGAACAAAAGGGAGACTCTTTCACAGTGAATCAGGCAATTCACAGCAGACAGCACATGTGCTCTAGGTACAAGGTCACATTTTGCCTTTTATATTGAGTGCCTCCCAGTATGGTGACACATCACACACAGCTGGGCAACAGAATTTGGTTTCCAGGCAGCCATGGTAAGCCAAAGGGTACACAGGTTTGGCTTCTAATGCCTTCATAACATGTGGGAATGTTTTCAAACTGCAGCACCCTCCTTTCCCATAGCAAGCAATGCCAGTTGGGTTTGCCATTTAAAAGGAGGGACTGCAGTTTTTGGGTGGATGTGCAGCACGCATCTCCCCCCACCCCTCCATGTGGCCATTTGGGATGATCCCTTCACCCTTCCCCCTGCCGCGTGGCTATTCTCAGGGATGATCCCTTTTAACCAAGCGCAAACAGCCCAGCATGAATGGGGTCCTTTTACTGTTCCCTTACAAAAATTCCCCTATTTCAATCAGGTGACCATGAATGATTTCACTCTCCTGAGACTAACACAGAATGTTGCTTGAATACAACCAAAACCCAGGACCATTCACTGCCATGCTTTGTGCTGCAATGATTCCAGACTACTTGCTACTGGCTTGGCGTGGTAAAGCGTCCTACCGTGGAGGACGAAATAAGGCAGTCCTCCCCAGAAACCTTCTGCAAAGGCTTTCAGAGTATCTCCAGGAGAGCTTCATGGAGATATCCCTGGAGGATTCCTGCTCCATCCCCAGACATGTTAACAGACTTTTCCAGTAGCTGTACTGGCCGCGAATGCATCCCAAGTCTTCGGGGAAAATCAGACATTAAACACTATTGCTTTTAAACCCTGTACTGTAGTTACAAACATGCACTCACCAAAGGTGCCTTCTCCATCTTCAGGGTCAGAGATCCCCCCTTGGGAGGCTATTGGCTCCAGGATGATGAAAAGGTCCTGGCTGCTGAGGAGAACAGATTCACCACTTGCCTGCTGGGCATTCACCTCCTCCTCCTCTTCCTCATCTACAAAATCCTCCTCCCTGTTGTGTGAGACTCCCCCCTTGCAGGTGTCCACAGACAGTGGTGGGGTAGTGGTAGGGTCCCCCCCGGAATACCATACTGCTGATCATAGAAGCAGCATGTATGGGGCACTGACCCAGAGCACCCGTTTGCCTCCTTTGTATTTTGGTAGGCTTGCCTGAGCTCTTTGACTTTCACATGGCGCTGCTGTGTGTCCCTGTTGTAGCTTCTGTCCATCATGCCCTGTGCGATTTTGGCATATATATTTGCATTTCTTCTTTTTGATCGGAGTTCTGCCTGCACAAATTCTTCTCCCCATACAGCAATCAGATCCAGTGTCTCCCGTTCGGTCCATGCTGGAGCTCGTTTGCGATTCTGGGGGAACTGCATGGTCACCTGTGCTGCTGAGCACGCCACGCTGACCAAACAGGAAATGAAATTGAAACGTTCCCAGGGCTTTTCCTGTGTACCTGGCTAGTGCATCGGAGTTGAAAGTGCTGTCCAGAGCGGTCATGTTGGAGCACTCTGGGATAGCTCTCGGAGGCCAATAATGTTGATTTGTGTCCGTACTACCCCAAATACGACCTAAGGTCGATTTTAGTGCTACTCCCCTCACCAGGGAGGAGTACAGAAGTTGGTTTTAAGAGTCCTTTAGGTCGACGGAACGGGGTTGGTTGTGTAGAGGCATTAATTTTAAAATCGACCTAACCCCATAGTGTAGACTAGGGCTTTGGTGTGGCTGCCAGGAGCAGAGGGAGCCCATTTACTTCTGTGCACAGCACCTGCAGCAATCTGATAACTTAAGGAAGTTGTGACAGATGTGGCAATTTCCTGCAATATCCTTGAAAAACCTTATTGAATTAAGTTTAATAATTAAGTTTAAGCCAATGGGGGCTGTGGGAAGCGGTGCGGGCCGAGGGATGTGCTGGCCACCACTTCCTGCAGCCCCCATTGGCCTGGAACGGTGAACCGCAACCAGTGGGAGCTGCGATCGGCCAAACCTGCAGACGCTGCAGGTAAACAAACCATCCTGGCCTGCCAGCGGATTTCCCTGACAGGCCATGTGCCAAAGGTTGCCGATCCCTGACCTAGCCTTTTGAAACTATGCCCTGAGAAAGGGACCACTGATTACCTGTTCCCAGAATCTGAATATCAAAGGCTCAGGCTGTATAAAGGGAAAACTAGCCTATGCATGGTATGCTTATTCTAAGCTGAGACTGTTATGAGCTTGTAATCACAGAAAAACTCTTGGTGGGGTTTGAAGGATGACTCCTACCAAAACCCAGGCTGGAGTTGGGGGGTGATCTCTGGTAAGCTTATTAGCATGTGTGTAGGTTCTTTTCTTGTTTTTAATGTATTTTCTCTGTAAGAATAAATGTTCTTGCTTAGAAAGAACTGTGTGGTAATTTATAACTGTGAGCAATTATGCTGTTTTCAGCCTCTGGAGAGAGAGCAAAGTGCAGATGCTGGCCTGTTTAGTCAGTCTGGCTTGCTGGGAATAACACAGTGTAGGCAGGGAACTGTGCAAACTGAAAAAAAACGCAGTCAGGAGGGAAAGAGATGTGGGTTTCCAGCCAAGAGAAGTGATGGCTGGGAGCCAGAAGCCTAAGAGTGGGTCCCGTTGCATAAGGGGGGAATTCAGGTGCGGTTATCCTGAACTGTGACAGTAGTATTTTCATAAAATGGCAAACCATTATTTGTTCGCCATGTGGCTTCAATGAAAGTGGTTGATGAGCAGCCAAGGGTCATGGAAACACAATGAAACAGCATTAGCTGACTGTGTGTTTTGGAGAACCCACTGACCCAAGCAAGGATTATCTTTGGAACATTGTATGGCTGTAATAGGTCTGCAGTTCCACTTTTCCTTGGGAGATCTGTGAGCTCTGAGACACATCCAAGTTATAAGAAGCCTAGAAAGGTCCACTGCTCTCATACTGTTCGGATGGTTTTGTAATGACTTTTAACTGTTATGGAACTCTCAATGTATGTTTTAAGGCTATTCCATACTTTATAAAATTGTCCTTCATTTCATGGCAGAAAAAGAAATATTGATACCTGATATGCTACTCTGGGGAAGAGACTATAGTTTAAACCCAAATATTTCAGCCTTCTTGGAATCACCTGTTTTCTATAAAAAGAAAAGGAGTACTTGTGGCACCTTAGAGACTAACCAATTTATTTGAGCATAAGCTTTCGTGAGCTACAGCTCACTTCATCGATGAAGTGAGCTGAAAGCTTATGCTCAAATAAATTGGTTAGTCTCTAAGGTGCCACAAGTATTCCTTTTCTTTTTGCGAATACAGACTAACACGGCTGTTACTCTGAAACCTGTTTTCTATAGTTCTTTCTGCTCTATCTGTGAAGCACCTGAAAATTCCTAATAATGTATTTTCACTAACCCTGGTTTTCCATCTGCTTGGAAAACCTTGTATTTTTTAGTCTGCTGGCAGGCAGATAGCATCTCAGGGGGGCTGTAGATTATGCTTCCACAGGGGGACCTGCCCCAATAGTTTTATCTTCCATAATAATTATAGCAAATAAATAGTAGAGCAATAGCAATTATGATATGGCAGTGCATGCTACCATGGTCATTATGGTTATAGAATCATATCCAACATTTTTAGTTTACATCCATTGTCATACATCACCAGGAACTGCAAAAATTCCTCCACTTGCATTTGGGTAAGGAACACTATACAGTAAATGTTCTGTTTGCCACCTGCCATTTTGAGGCAAGCTAATGTTAATATTTACAAAGGGTGGTAAGCCTTGATTGTTATATCATAGCTCACTGAAGAAATTGGGAAGCAAAGCATTTTTATACAAACAACAAAAAACCCAACACACAAGTTTCTTGGTAATCAGAACTAATGGAGAAATAAATACAGGAAAAGTATAGGACTTTTAAACAATGATAAAGGATGCTGGTCCAAAATTTGATCTTGTTACAAAATATATGTAACTATATGAGGGGGAGTTTTTAAAAGTCGCTTCAAGCTATTTCTTGTTGCTATTTCTTCTGCAAAATATTCCTATATTTCAGCAGCTTAGAACACATACACACACACAAACATGTAATCGTCCTCTAACGAACTAGTATGAGCATAATACAGGTTAAAAAAATGATTAGGGAAATAAATGATTGTTTCAGACTTAAGGGTTTATTATAAACAGTGGGGTAACGATCAACAGCAGAATCTATAATTAAAGTATGAATCTTATGCTAATGCATATCTAATGAGCTGTAGATGGCTGGACCTTACTGGTTGGACCTACAAGATCTTGCAAGAGCAATTATCGCATAATCATATGACGACTAACAGACACACACCAAAAAAACCAGTTCAGCTTTAAGTTAGGGTTGTTATTATGTATGAGTATGATGGAACATCAGTTCAAAGAACATAACCATTTGACGTATGAATCTCCACTCGAGATAAATGTGTCTCCAAAATCCTGTAAAACCAGGTTACCTCAAACTCTTTCATAATGAGGACCATGTTATAGGAGTAGAGTGCCCAAGAGCAGGAGTGGATGCTGTAACCCTCAAAACAGGGGTCCAATGTTACCCTAGTGGAAGTCTGTGCATGTGGGGGCCTCCAGTCACTCACATTCTATGGGGAATGAGAGGGCCCCTGCCACCACTACCACAATGCAAGCAGAGGGCCCCACTGGAGTAATAGGAGGAGCCTTACACACAAGACTCTCTGCTTGGTGAGGTGGGGTGTGGTTGGAAGAGTCAGAAAGAGTGATCTACCACTAGGGTGGCATGCAGTGCTAGCTTCCAATGATCTTCAGGCAGACCATGGCCATTGCTTCCTTGTTTGGGGTGGGGAAGGGTCTGGTCCAGAAAAGAAACCTTAGTCATAACCCCAGCAGAGGGCTGTGTTTGTGGGGAGCCTCTATCCACCTCTCCCGTCACTCCAGTAGAAGACCTGTGGTGGGGGAGAGCATAAATTGATTTTGTATTTATTTACTATGTGGGCGGGATTTGATTTGTTTGGGGATGGCTCAGCACTGGTTGATTTAGTGCTGGGGATGGCAATAATTGGAGTTCAGCCAGTGGTAGGCAACTGTCTTTGCCCAAACAGTAGAGACTGGGCAGGAGGAGGAAAGGCTTGGGCCACCAGTGTCTTTCAGCTCTTCACACGGTCCTCTGTCTATCCTAGACTTTACTATAACATAGAGCTTAGGAGCATTGGATGGCTCCTAACAACTCCTTCGGGTTTTTATAATAGAATTCAGGTAGTGTTAACCATGAGGAGACTATTTACAATGTAATCTACAGCTATTGAAATTGACTGCTATTTCAAACAGCATTTCATTGTTCATTGAATCATAATTTAGGATGACAGGTTTCAGAGTAGCAGCCATGTTAGTCTGTATTCACAAAAAGAAAAGGAGTACTTGTGGCACCTTAGAGACTAACAAATTTATTTGAGCATAAGCTTTCGTGAGCTACAGCTCACTTCATCGGATGCATTTAGGATGAGAAGATATTGGTGATTGGTGGGAACCCCTCGGGGAGAAAAAAAACCCTAGTTTGTTTCCTATAAAATATGAAAAATAAAATGGTCCCAAGCTAGCTCTACTCTCGAAGAGCTCCCTTCTGTCAGTCAGATTCTAACTAAACAGGGTACTACTGTACATGAATATTCAGCAAAAAGGTTATAAAAGGCCAAGATTACACAATAGGTGAAAAATAGGAGACTTAAAAAACCACCTTCCATCAATATACTACCCAGCACTGAGTGAAGCATTCATTTAACAATTTAATCAAATGCATTTAAAAAATACAATTTCATGCCAGTTACATTGAACATAAAAAAGTAGATAATTACGCAAACTATATGTGGTCCTCATTTAGCCTTGATCTTTGCAAACATTTATGCACTGCTTGACTCATGGTAGTAAAGTTAAGGATGTGAGTAAGAGTTTACAGGATCAGGGTCTTAATCCTCTAGACAACAGTGACACAGTTTGGCAGGAGAGCACTGGTTACATATAAATACTGGAAGTAACGTATGCCATAGAGCAAGAGATTTAGGATATTGCTGGGAAAAGAGTGAAAAAGGATTCATAGTCCTAAATAGCTTTTCAATGTATTTTTTTGCACATTTTGCAAATTACTTCATTTTGATTTTTTTTTTTTTAAATCAAGAAGTTTCAAGCTGGCAAAAAGCAAAGCTCTGAAATTTCCTGGATCTCAGCATGAATCTACCCAAAATTGGCAATGTGATCTTTGCATCTGCAAAGGAAAATACTGAGTCATGTTGTCCTCCCACACAAGTCTGACAAAAATAAAAGCAGCCCAAAGGTTCACCCACACGTCATTTGAAGAAAATACAACTCATTCAGTCATGCCTCATGCTTCAGAGACCTTTAGAGAACTCCCAGTGCACAGAAACCCTCACCCACGTTCTGCCTACACACTACTTAAAACTGGCAATGCCATTTTAAGCTCATTCACTATTGATTCTTGATTGTGTTTGGTGGGTGTGCCCAGAAGGAAGCAGCTTAAATGCTTTTTGCCACAAATTAACATGTTACTTGCAGCTTCATGTGAGATTAAGACAAACTCTTGAAACTTTATAAGGCAAGCTGAGCAAGGTCATGGATTCTACAAGACTGACTTATTCAAATCCTCAAGGCAAACTAGAACGTGTCTTGTACATCTAAATCCAGGAGAATTGGCAAATTGGAACAATGCCTAAAAGGTGACCAAAGCACCCATTTCTTTCAGACATCTCCATGTTGCCCAGCATTGCTCCTCTGAATTGAAATCTTAGGTACTAAAAGCAATACTATGAATCATAGAATCATAGAATATCAGGGTTGGAAGGGACCCCTGAAGGTCATCTAGTCCAACCCCCTGCTCGAAGCAGGACCAATTCCCAGTTAAATCATCCCAGCCAGGGCTTTGTCAAGCCTGACCTTAAAAACTTCCAAGGAAGGAGATTCCACCACCTCCCTAGGCAACGCATTCCAGTGTTTCACCACCCTCTTAGTGAAAAAGTTTTTCCTAATATCCAATCTAAACCTCCCCCACTGCAACTTGAGGCCATTACTCCTCGTTCTGTCATCTGCTACCATTGAGAACAGTCTATAGCCATCCTCTTTGGAACCCCCTTTCAGGTAGTTGAAAGCAGCTATCAAATCCCCCCTCATTCTTCTCTTCTGCAGGCTAAACAATCCCAGCTCCCTCAGCCTCTCCTCATAAGTCATGTGTTCTAGACCCCTAATCATTTTTGTTGCCCTTCGCTGGACTCTCTCCAATTTATCCACATCCTTCTTGTAGTGTGGGGCCCAAAACTGGACACAGTACTCCAGATGAGGCCTCACCAATGTTGAATAGAGGGGGACGATCACGTCCCTCGATCTGCTCGCTATGCCCCTACGTATACATCCCAAAATGCCATTGGCCTTCTTGGCAACAAGGGCACACTGCTGACTCATATCCAGCTTCTCATCCACTGTCACCCCTAGGTCCTTTTCCGCAGAACTGCTGCCTAGCCATTCGGTCCCTAGTCTGTAGCGGTGCATTGGATTCTTCCGTCCTAAGTGCAGGACCCTGCACTTATCCTTATTGAACCTCATCAGATTTCTTTTGGCCCAATCCTCCAATTTGTCTAGGTCCTTCTGTATCCTATCCCTCCCCTCCAGCGTATCTACCACTCCTCCCAGTTTAGTATCGTCCGCAAATTTGCTGAGAGTGCAATCCACACCATCCTCCAGATCATTTATGAAGATATTGAACAAAACCGGCCCCAGGACCGACCCTTGGGGCACTCCACTTGACACCGGCTGCCAACTAGACATGGAGCCATTGATCACTACCCGTTGAGCCCGACAATCTAGCCAGCTTTCTACCCACCCTATAGTGCATTCATCCAGCCCATACTTCTTTAACTTGCTGACAAGAATACTGTGGGAGACCGTGTCAAAAGCTTTGCTAAAGTCAAGAAACAATACATCCACTGCTTTCCCTTCATCCACAGAACCAGTAATCTCATGATAAAAGGCGATTAGATTAGTCAGGCATGACCTTCCCTTGGTGAATCCATGCTGGCTGTTCCTGATCACTTTCCTCTCATGCAAGTACTTCAAGATTGATTCTTTGAGGACCTGCTCCATGATTTTTCCAGGGACTGAGGTGAGGCTGACTGGCCTGTAGTTCCCAGGATCCTCCTTCTTCCCTTTTTTAAAGATTGGCACTACATTAGCCTTTTTCCAGTCATCCGGGACTTCCCCGGTTCGCCACGAGTTTTCAAAGATAATGGCCAATGGCTCTGCAATCACAGCCGCCAATTCCTTCAGCACTCTCGGATGCAACTCGTCCGGCCCCATGGACTTGTGCACGTCCAGCTTTTCTAAATAGTCCCTAACCACCTCTATCTCCACAGAGGGCTGGCCATCTCTTCCCCATTTTGTGATGCCCAGCGTAGCAGTCTGGGAGCTGACCTTGTTAGTGAAAACAGAGGCAAAAAAAGCATTGAGTACATTAGCTTTTTCCACATCCTCTGTCACTAGGTTGCCTCCCTCATTCAGTAAGGGGCCCACACTTTCCTTGGCTTTCTTCTTGTTGCCAACATACCTGAAGAAACCCTTCTTGTTACTCTTGACATCTCTCGCTAGCTGCAGCTCCAGGTGCGATTTGGCCCTCCTGATTTCATTCCTACATGCCCGAGCAATATTTTTATACTCTTCCCTGGTCATATGTCCAACCTTCCACTTCTTGTAAGCTTCTTTTTTATGTTTAAGATCCGCTAGGATTTCACCGTTAAGCCAAGCCGGTCGCCTGCCATATTTACTATTCTTTCGACTCATCGGGATGGTTTGTCCCTGTAACCTCAACAGGGATTCCTTGAAATACAGCCAGCTCTCCTGGACTCCTTTCCCCTTCAAGTTAGTCCCGCAGGGGATCCTGGCCATCCGTTCCCTGAGGGAGTCGAAGTCTGCTTTCCTGAAGTCCAGGGTCCGTATCCTGCTGCTTACCTTTCTTCCCTGCGTCAGGATCCTGAACTCAACCAACTCATGGTCACTGCCTCCCAGATTCCCATCCACTTTTGCTTCCCATATTACATGGCCATACTACATGTCATTTCAGTATCTCTCAGTGTAAAGTCAGTCATCACAGTGTAATGACTTGGGAGTGTTTGTGCAAATGTCAGCATTTGACTAGTAAATAATTAACAAGGGAAACTACTTGCTTTCTACCTTCTTCCTAGGTAGAATATTACATTAATTACTTTAGCCGAGCAAGGTGAAACAAGTTCTTTCAGTTCAGTCTGTTAATAGAATGAACACTTCCTCCTTTAATGGAAGGAGAGTATTGAAATATTAATGAGTAAAGCAAGTTTCTGCATAAGCCACTTCCGGCTTGTGAGGGAAGGGGAAATGGTGCTTTGAGTACAGCAGAATTATGAAGTATTTGCAACTCTGAAAGCTGCATATGAAACTTGTCAGGAGCCCAAGGGCCGCACCTAATTTGTATCTCCTTTTACAGAGCATGATTTTAATCAGAGCAAAAGGCACCCAGTTATGTTTTAGTTACAGAGTGCTGTAAGCATAAACAGTTTCACAGGACACACAGAAAGACAGAACAAGATTTGTGGGCAGCAGAGGAAGAAGCATGAACAGGAAGCTTGGCACTACTTCTCCCAAACCAAATTCTTGATTTACCGTTCAAGAACCACATGCAGTACAGAGTGAAGGTCTGAGGCTGGCAGTTAGGCAATTGCAGTGTTTTGATTTGTTCAGATTCATAACATACAAAAGGATATCCCCAAATACAAGAGACTCCTAAATAAGCTTGCATAAAAATAGCCCTCTCCAATAATTCTGAATTTGTCACTAAGCAAGCAAAATGTTTCCTTCATGAAGCCTGAATTAGAGATGATCTAACACAGTAAATCAATTGATTCTAAATGAGCTTTGACCTCCACTTCTTTGGTTTCAGCTGAAAGCAGGTGAACATATTGTCTTGTTGAAAACCCCTAAATGGTTGAGCAAATGAATCTTGTAGTTTCTTGATCCATTTACCAAAGGGGCAACCATCATACACATACTTCTTGAGCATTTATTGGCAACTTATAAAATGGGAAAGGCCATTTGGTTGAAGCTGTCCATCAAAGATAAGCTCTCAGTTCCAGGTGTCCTCTGCTCACCTGGCAGCTACAAATGCTCACTCCGCTCTCTAGAATCTGCAAATAAAGGCTCATATTCTCCAGACTTCACTGACAGCTGCAGCCGAAGGCCTCTGCATCTCATACTGTCCTCACCTGTGGCAAGCACAGGTCTTGAGTTTTAATATTTTTAAGTCCATGGAAATATTTGTGTCAGTTAAGAATCAAGAAGTGTCTCCAGCCTTGCAGAGAGGGTGGTTGTTGTTGTTGTTGTCGGCGTCCTCCCTCATAGTTGACATATGAGAGTCAGTTTGCTTCCCAAGTGTGTCTTCTTGTACAAATGTAATCTGATGAGGAATCTAGACGTGGCCACATGTTTTTGCCACCCCTGCTTTCTTTACTCACGCTTCTCTTTGGCTTTTTCTATTCCACTGGATGACTTAAATAATTAACAATGAAATAGTGAAAGCTGAGTTTTCAACTGTCCTCATTAGGCTCCAGAGTTAACATAGAAGATGATGGATAATGAGGATTTACATCTCTCAAAATGCAATTTTTCACGCTGCATACAGGCACACAAACTACACATTAAAATGTATGAAACTTGGTTTATAATGCCTTGGCAACCAAGGCCCCAATCCTGCAACCGCACATATGCTTAACTTTACCAACCTGCGTGCAATAGTAGTATTCACAGTAGTAAACTTATGCACAAACATAAACATGTGTAGGCTTGGGGTCTAAATTAGTACAGTTTGCCCTTCTGTCTGGAGGGAATTCAATGAGTCAGCCTGCTCATTTCAAAACCTATCCAACCCAGGGTTTGCAGACCTGTGTTTATTATGAGAAATTGAACCCCACTGAAGTTTTTCATTCAATTTTTTCATTCAACCCTTGATTTATATTTTTTTTTAAAAATCAAAAACAAAAATTTTCCTTTTTCAAAATGTTCCAGTTTGACCAAAAAAAAGCAAAAATGTTTAATTTTTTTCAGCTAGTTCATCTTTTAGTTTATTCGGGGAGAGAAGGGAGGGAGGCAAATTGAAAAACCAAAATCTAAAACTGGAAATTGCAAGGTGGAGGTGTCAAAAATGGAAAAAATAAAAACAAATAAAAAATAAAAACAAAATTGCAAAAATTTTCAGGAAAGTGCCGCAGGAAATTTTTTATGAGACATACTTAACATTGTTCTATGAGCGCCATAAGAAATGAAATGTCACACTCGAAATGCCAGTGTTCAAGGGCTTTGCACTGAATTGCCCTTCCCTGTACGCACACCCAGGAGGCAGGATCCTCTCCGTCGTCAGCCTTTTTCCAGGATAGTCTTTCTGCTCCCACTTCCTCAAGCACATTTGCTCCCCAAATATCAACAGCTCCTGGAGGAGCTAAGAGCATGTGTGTTTTGGGATGGGGGAAACAGAAGACGGTCTGATGAATCTGTAAACTATCCCGTTCGTAGCAAAGAATTTAGTATCAAGGACTCTGCAATCATGATGGAAGTTTCTGTTTTTTAACTTTTTATTTTCATCATTATTAACATACATTAACTTTCCATGCACGTAGTAACAAATCTGATTCATAACCTGCATTACCTTTGAAAGACCCATTTGTGTTTGGTTAATCTCTTATCACAATCTGTATCTTTAGGTTTGTTCAAATTCCAAAACATTTGAGACATTATAAAATCACTGGATCCTCATATGTCATTTTTCCCATTGAAAGGATTTAATGTACTTTATTTCTCCATGCCACTAATGTTGGATATGGGAGCATTTCCATCTACACAGGAAACATTTTTTGAACGCAGAACATTACAACTGGAATACAATTGCTTTTGCTCTTTGAGACATCGTGTTTGGAAAGCTGCCTGCCTAGCTTCTTTCCTTTGCTGAGTCTAATGCAGCAGCAAAGACATTGGCCTGGCTGGGAACGTGCAGCACGTGCAGTGTCTAGTGATTGGCAGGCTCCTCCTCTTATTGCCGTGGAAACACAGACACCTCTTATAGCCAGGCAGGAAGTTAGGGCACTGGGCAAAGGTGCAAAGTCTTTTGATAGATGTGAAGGTGGCAGCAGCATCAGCCATCCAAGATCCAGCAGACAATGGCATCATCCTCATCCCAGGCCTAAACAGTAGCCCTAGAGACTGGGGGTGGGGGTGGAGTGAATCAAATCAAAAGCCTGGTGACAGGCTGGGCAATCTATTAATATGCATCTGCTATAGCATGTCACCAGACTCCTCCCTTGTGCACCACTCACCTGCCTGTCTCACCCTTGGCAGACAGCCACAGCAGGGACAAAGGATCCATGTGAAGGAGGCCACTGTAACTGCCAAAAAGGAGGGAGGCAGGGACTAAAACCAGCTAATTTATTTGCTAAGAGAGTTTTAAGGAATGCTCTCTTTTGACCCTCTGTTTTTTATTCTTTTGTGCTTCTGAAACAAGACTGTAGTGAGGCAAATGTGAAAGGCTGAGGTAGGCTGGAAATCCCTCTGTTAAAATATGTTTTTAAATAGTGAATTCAGAGCTGTCAGCCGGGTACACTCCATCCGCCCTAAAGGCTCAAGTTCTTTTTATCCAAGGAACAGGTAGAGCAAAGGCTGCAGTAGTGCAAGCTTTCCCATGCTGCCATGGCTACGTACCGGGAACGGGTTACCTAGGGAGGTGGTGGAATCTCCTTCCTTAGAGGTTTTTAAGGTCAGGCTTGAGAAAGCCCTGGCTGGGATGATTTAGTTGGGGACTGGTCCTGTTTTGAGCAGGGGGTTGGACTAGATGACCTCCTGAGGTCCCTTCCAATCCTGATATTCTATGATTCTACCTAAGTCCTGACCCGGGAAGGGGGGGAGGGTTTCTAAGGATGAGAGTGGGGTGTTATCAAGCAGTTTGAAATTATTTTACACACACTGATCCCTTTGCTATCTGAAGTCATGTTGTCACCACTGGAAACACTACCGTGGCACAGCAACAGCACTGAAACTGCGCTTCTGTGTCACAGACACAACAGCGATGGGAGGGGTTCTGCCGACGCTCTTGTAAATCCACCTCTCCAAGAGGCGGTTGCTGTTTTGGTGGAAGAATTATTCTGTTGACCTAATGCTGACTAGACTACACTGGGGCTTAGGTCAGCTTAACTATGTCTCTCAGGTGAACCTAAGTTTTAGGTGTAGATTAGGCCTGATTTATTTATAGGACACCCCACACAGCACCACTGTATGTGACCATCTCCCACATATTCCTAGATGAAGGCTATGTCTACACTACAGATGTTACAGTGGCACAGCTGTACCACTGCACAGAGGCGCCAACTTCCCCTCTACCCCATGGGTGCTCGACCCCCACCCACCCTGGCCCCATCCCTGGCTGCCCCTGCACCACCCTCACCCTGCCCCAATTCCAGCCCCTTACCCCAAGTCCCCACCTCTACCCCGCTTTTTTACCACCTCCTCTTCCTCTGAGCATGCCACGTCCCCACTCCTCCCCTCCCTCCCGGAAAGTCCTAAGCGCCACCAAACAGCTGTTAGGCGGCGAGTGGGAAGTGCTGGGAGGGGGAGGAGTGGAGACACGGCACCCTCGGGGGAGGAGGCGGCGAGGACGGGATGGGAGGTGGGGGAGCTTGGCTGCTGGTGGGTGCGGAACACCCGCTAATTTTTCCCTGTGAGTGCTGCAGCCCCGCAGCACCCACGGAGTTGGTGCTTATGGCAGTGCAGCTGCACTGCTATAAGGTCTCCCTTATGGCCGCTCTATGCTGGCGGGGGAGAGCTGTCCTGTCAGCCATGAGCAGCTGTAGCTATGTCGTCAGGAGAGCATCTCCTGCCAACATAGTGCTGTCCACAGTGCTTTTGTTGGTGAAACTTATGTTGGTTAGAAGGGTGTTTTTTCACACCCCTGACTGACAAGAGTGGTGGTGTAGACATAGCCTTATCCTTGCAACAACCTGGTGAGATAGGGAAGTATTATCCCCATTTTACAGATGAAGATCTGAGGTACAGAGAGATTAAGTGATTTGCCCAAGGTCACACAGAAAGTCTGTGGCAGAACTGGGAGTAGAACCCAGCTCTCCCAAGTCCTAGCACAGAGCCACAATTTCAAGGCCATCTTTAGGGATCAAGCCTTGGCTGCAACATGACAATCTCTCAAGTATTTGTTAGAGTAGGCTATTGCATGCTATGTAATCAAAAAGGCCCCAATTCTGCATATGCTTAATTCTTCGACATCTTCATTCAGTGAAATCAGTAGACCTACTCACATGAATGAAGTTATCTACATGCTTAAGTAGTTAAAAGACTGGGGCCTATTTTAGAAGAACCTGCCAGACTCCACAGGAAATGTTGCTGCTCTAGATAAACAATACATAATGGAGCACATCGCATATATCTACCTACCCGCTTGAGTGTGACAGCAATTTGGTCTCCAACACCATCTCTGATGGGGTGCCAGTTATGGTGGTTTTGCGACACTTGTGCACTAGGAACTGGTCTGAGACTACTCACTTTCTTTTTACAGGCCACCACAGGGGGTGAAGGGCACACAGGGGGGTGAGGGTGGTTATATGGTGCGGAGCAGGTTTATTTAAAGAATATCTCATGCTTTTATAAAAGGGCATTTTAAAATTTTCTCCTAGAAATCATTCTGCAGGTACATGAGATTTTTTTTCCTGCAGATTTGTCTTTTATACTAAGGATTTTACATCAGGATTTCTGATTTAAAGTTCAGCTTCTCTTCCTGCTTTTGAGCTACATGAAAATATATTTAAGTAACTATAAAAATTAAATAATGCAACTACAATCCTTCATTTGTGCCTCAAAGCCTTTCCATAGCAACCAGCTATAATGTCACAGCGGGTTATGATTTTGGTTCAGAATTAAGCATCACGAGAAAGAAGAAACTGTGAAAAATTCTGTTTTTGTCACCCACCTCATAAAAAACAAGGGAATAGAAGTAACAAGCACATAAGCAGAGATGATGTGCTTATTACTCTAAAATTCAAACTTCTCAGTGAAGTTCTTTAAAAATTCAAACTAAAATGTAACAATGTGAATACCCCTGTGATCAAAGTAAAGCATGTTACGTACTTTTTTCATCAAGGTCTTAACTGAGACTTGAAAAGCACATTGCACCAGCTTTCAAAGAATAAAAAAGATTTTTGGGGGAAAGCACGACCTTCCCACATCCCCATTACCCTAGACACATTTAATTTACAACCTCCTATTTGTGCTGTAAATTGATCTTGTTTATTTACCTAGCCATCCCCAGATGTAATCTGCTTCCACTAGTGGTACTGGAGTCATTTACATCAGCCGGTACATCCAATGCATGTGTCACTGGATCCCTGTTCTCTCACAACAAAGCAGCTTTGCACCTCATTAAAGCATGAAGCAGTTCATGGTATCAGTAGGAAATTCTCAGTCTAAAAGGCAGTTTTTGTTTGGTTTTGAATCAGATGAGAGGATTTGTCAAATTGGAAATGTTGTACATTTTTAATATTTCCTTTATGCCTAGTTGTTAGCCCTAAATAGAACTATGTATCCAGCACCCTAATTTGGAGACAGAAATGTTCAGCAAACTATGTCACTTGGAAAAAACAATGTCTTTGTCACTGCATGAGTAGGGACTGGTAAGCTAGCCAGCACAGACCTGAATATCGGATCAAGAGGCTGAACAGGCTGTTTCTCCCAGGAGTCTGTGCTGTCATGTGCAAGAAGCCAGCTGTGATTCCTGTAGTCAGTAACCTAATGGTACATTAAATCCTCACAGGCTGGTTTACTTATTTTAGAAACTCAGAGCTAAGAGATCAGAGACTACATATGTCTACATACTGTACTGACCACTAAGCCAATGGGAATGACTCCTTCATAGGTAAAGAAAAAGAATAATTTGGGGGTGCTTTACAATTTGATTACCCTGCTACTGGATGGAATCCCTAACCTGTTTGAGAGCTAGAAAGACCATGTCACCCTCTAGTGGCTAAATAGTGCATCACAAACTATAGATAGTATGATCATGCCACACGGTAGTGGTTCCAGCCTACAAAGAACATAAGCCCTACTACCACTCCAGAAATCTGTTATCATTTGGGGGTATAACAGTACTTACCTAACAGGGGAGTACTGAGGTTTCATTAGCTTTGGCCCTGTGGAGTGCTGGGGCGCAGGGCTCTTTTGTCAGCATCTTGTCAGCATCGGAGCCTAAGTGCCTAACTCAGGCTTTGTGGATTGCAGTGTTGCTCCTGTGATTTTGCAGCACCTAAGTGTCTTTGTGGATCTGGGTCCAATTCCTCAGGTGAAAGATACTAGGTAAGTGCAAATTATTTTCACCTACCTTTTCCTGGACATTTACAGCAGTGTGTATCGACACATTAATTCAAATGGTTCAAAGAGACACGGGATTGAGTACAAGAAAGGAATAAAAATGAATGGCCCAAGTGAATGGAGGCAAATACAGGACAAAACAGACTATCAGCACCTCCAGTTTCTTTTCACCACACATGATGGCAATACAGGTAATTAACAAAATGACTAAAAATGTTACCTCCTCTAAGTGATAAATCTGAGGAATGTAGGTAGCAATAGGCTACTTATTAACCAAATCAGAGAGGAGGATGCTAGACTAGCTAGTTGCGGTTCAAAGTTAGGCTAGAAGCACTAAAGGATGGACCTGTGAACTTGATATTCTAAAGAGGAGTATTTACCGGGGACTTAAGAAGAACAAAGCTGCAAGCCTAAATTTGTGTATCCAGGAGACTCTGACGGATCACAGTCAAGGAGTGGATCTCTTGCTTTGAATCCTGGCTCCTATTACTGCACTGGGACTACACCAAAAAGTTAGCTATTGTAATCGTTTAAGTCCTTGGCCTGAAGAGTCTAGCAGAGTTTATTTCTGCAAGGCAGAAGCCCAAGCTGCTGTCCTCTCACTGGTCTGAAGCAGGGGAACCAGTTTCTCCTTCAGGCAGTTAAGAGAGGGAGCAACAGAACTGGAATGCAGGATAAGTCCAGTACCTTCACCTCCTTCCTTAGAGCAAGATTCCGCCAGCCCTACTCACACTGATTCCATAGACTTCAACAGGACTACTCAAAGGTAAGGGATTACTCAGCGTGAGTAAGGGTGGCAGATCTGGGCCCTGTGTGTGTTAAGGGGTCACTGAATTGTGATTGTCCTGCTTTATTTTCCCTGCGTTGTGTTATGCTCTGCAGCTTTATCACCTTGGCTCTGGAAATGCCAATGTTCAGGCCACACACACAAGCTTAACTCTCTCCCCTTGTGCAGGAACCTGCTTAGGATACAAATATACCAAGGGTATTCTCAAGTACACCATACTGTCATACAGTTTTCTACAGCCTCACAAACATCCACCTTGTGGAGGTCCTCATTCACTGTGCATCTTGTACACAAACAGCTTTCATTGGATCCTGCTGGTCTGGCATGCAGAGCAGTCAACAGCCCTACAAAACACTACACGTGTCTACGCTTCTATAAAAATACTGATATCTCATGTAAGGAAAAGCTTCTTGCAATGCATATATGCGGAAGGATAGAGTTAAAGGTGAACATGTAACCTTATCTTAGGCAGGTCCTGATTTTTGAGTGCACACCCAGGCAGCCTAATATTCTTTTTAACAATTTTTTGGTGGCACTAATATGTCCGAGTTTCATTTACTTTGGATCCACTAGGGGCCATTGCTTTCGTCCTGTTTAAATTAGGTGCTAACTGCACTCATAGTTACTCGGGTGCCTATTTCCAAGCCCTTGGGGGCATATAATATGTGGACTTTTAATCACTCTTAATCACCTGCCAGGTCTAGGGGGAAAGACTTTAAGCTGTGTTCTCTATGTCTATTGTTAAGGGGATGGTTTATAACATATTCATCACACTTCTAATTGTACTTTGAGTCTGCAGGGACAAAGTGTTCCCTATCCCCGGCACTTCTAAGGAGAAGTATAAATCAGAGTGAGGATTTGACTTACTCTTCTACAGCCGTGTTCCAGGACCTACAAAAGGCTGTTTTGTTAATTTGATCTCCCCACATAGGCTTGCTTGCCAGGGCTTTGGAAGAAGAGAGAGGAGCTTTGACCTCAAATAAGGATTCAGTCTCTGGGAAATGAGGGGAGGGGAGGGGAGGGGAGGAGTGGAAAGGACAGCACAAGAAAATTCAGAAAACGCTGAAGATAAGAAATGTGGAGGGCAGTCAGAGAGCCTTGATATCTTTGAATTCTCCAAGATAGAGACACAGAACCTGTTCCATTTGGATAAGCAAAAAAGCTGCAGGGGTTCAGTCTAGGCTAGACTTATATAATATTTTAAGCAATAAAGGATTTGAGGGGAGAGAGACACCTCCTTTGACTGGATTAATTTACAAGTTAAAGGTGATCTGCATAAGAAAAAATTGGCGTGTGCCCTTTTTACTTCTTTATGAGGGATAAAGAATACCTGAAACATTTTAACAAACCCCTGTCTATCCCCACCCCGAAAAGAAAAGTGAGGTGTAGAGAAGGTTCTACTTGTCTTTTACATTAGAAAGTCAGGTCCTGTCTAGCCTGGAAGACTCTATGGTGACTGGAGAATTATTGAAATGGTGACATCACAAGGGAGGAAGCTGAAAGGGATTTTTAATTCAGCTGCTTAAATCTTGGGTTTTTGTAGCACCTTTTTTACCTCAGTGAATAATTAACATTGTGGAGAAAGGAAATCTTTGTTACAATTCAATACGCTGCCCCTTCAGCGAAGATGTGAGAGCTATTAATACACATCTACTGAGACTTCCAACAGGACTTCAAGCAAAAACAGAGTTGATATTCCAAGTGGGGACGGAAGGCGGAAAAGCCTTTAAAAAAAATGCTGGCCTTCTTTATACAGCATAAAACAGCAGAAAGAACAACAACAAAAGTCATCTGCAGGATCACACTTGAACATTTCCAAAGCACTTTGAAAATGTAGAACACTGTATAGTGCTAAGTATTCTCACCTCAGTCACTCGCCTCAGGCTGGGCAAGACTAGGTCTTCAGACGGTTCTGATAGAGTTTTATAAACTTACTGCTTCTTGACCTTGCTTCTGAACAGAATTCACCCCAATCTTCTTCAGTACAGTATGCATTTCCGTAACTCTGAAACCAAAAGAGCTGTGCATCCCACCAAACTATCTCCCTCATTCATTTTAATATTGAACTAACCGTAAATATTTTGGCCTCCTGTTCTGATATTCTTCTTCTCACGATTAGGAGGGCAAATACTGGAAGGTGTTTGTAATAGAGCACCACGGGAGTACCCTAAGTGTTAGGAGACTTCTCCGTGTTTTGAGCTGTCTATGATGGGGGGACAGCTAGGATGGCTTTCTCTTTGAATATTAACGGCACTTTTGATACCGTGGAGCATTTACTTACTTTGAGGTTTATAGATGCTTTGCATTTGGCTGCAGCTTTCTTAAATGGGTGCAGACATCTTACAAGTGACCCAAGGCAGTGGTTGACACTAATTATTATGAAGACATACTTAATTCTGAGTTGGGCCACTCAGCTCTCCCTAAAAAGAAAAGGAGGACTTGTGGCACCTTAGAGACTAACCAATTTATTTGAGCATGAGCTTTCGTGAGCTACAGCTCACTTCATCGGATGCATCTGATGAAGTGAGCTGTAGCTCACGAAAGCTTATGCTCAAATGAATTGGTTAGTCTCTAAGGTGCCACAAGTCCTCCTTTTCTTTTTGCGAATACAGACTAACACGGCTGTTACTCTGAAATCAGCTCTCCCTGTAAGTATTCACACTCACCATGGTGACCTTAACAGAAGGAACACCACACAGGGGATACTGGTAAGCAGACGTATAGTGCTAGTGCTCTGAAGGTTTGGTTTTTCTGTCTTCTCTTGAACAGCCTATTGCAGCATTAATGTCCATCCTAAAGGACTTCAGGTTTAGGACTAATTTAATCAGATCAGAAACACTGCATATTTAACAAGGTAGTAGGGTCAAGAATGATCAGGAAAGCCTTCCATTTGGACTAGCTAAAGCAGACCAAACACACTGGGGTGACAATTCTTTTCCAGCCACCTGATGTGTACAAGTCATATTATTCCATCTCTGCTCCAGCAGATTCAGGTTGTGCACATGAGAGAGCAAATTTCTCTTGGAGAAGTGTTGGGGCAGGATTATGGTGGGGAGCCAGCTCCATTCTTGGTCTTCAGGAGGAGGGAATGATAGCTAACAGCAGCCTCCCTTTCTCCCTTTCTCGTGATCCTGCTGGTGGGAAGGGAACAGGAGGGGAGAAAGATCACTACCAACAACTTTCCTGCACACCCAAAAGATCTGTGCACTGGTACCAAAGAACCTGGTAGCCTATGCCACCTCATGTGCATCTTGCCTATTGTTTTGATAGGGATGGGCAGGGATTAGAAGATTGAAAGAAAGCGATATGGCTGCACCATCTTGGATATTAAATCCTTTACGCCTTGCACAGATATGCTGTTTGACGGATTCTCTGCAAAGTCTGGTGTTAATGGCGTACCACGTCCATGCTTATGACTGAAAATGCAGGATTTGGAATTTGCCACCTCGAGGTTTGTTTTGTTGCTTTTAATCCGGAGCTGCTGGGAATAGTAGCTGAACAGAGTCCCCAGGGGCCTTACATGTGTGCTTAGGGCTTGTGTGTCAGCTGTGAATTGCAAAGCACAGGTCATGTTACAAAGTAAACACCTTCAAGGCACTGGCCTGGAATGTGTCAAAAAAAAAATAGAAATAATTTGATCATTAAACACTTCAGGTGCTGAAGAGAATCAGCAAGTCACTGCTGTCCTGCTATCTGACCTGGAACAACAAATACCATTACTGGCATTCAGCTGTATTACAGTGCAAATGAGGAAGCTGCAGTCTATGGACTTGTCTGTTCTGGGGAATTGCCCTGATTTCAACCTTCATGGGCCAGATGCCAATGTAGCTGCACCAAGGCAAACTCATAGCACAGACAGGCAAAGCCACTGTTAGCACCAGCACAATGTAACTGCAGTGGAATTGGGGCATATCTCCAGTGTTGGCAAGACCCCAGTCATGGGCTACAGGGACACTTGTTCTAGAAGTAAAATAGTGACTCCAGTTATCATTCCGCCAGCTCGCACCTCTGCTACTTCTCAACTCTTAGGTGCACTGAACAGCTCTGCTGTTTGGAGACTGGCTTTTGGCGCTGCAAGCTTAAGGCTCCGTCTGCCCCACACAAACCACAACGATCAGCAGTGCTGTTAAATGCAATTGCTGTCTAAGCAGGATCTAAAATAGTTTGGCCTGGCCTGCATTGAGGAGGCCTAACAATGTTATAACATAGGGGTTCAGAAACTACCTTCTAGCCCAAGGAAACTTTGGACAGAGCGTGCAGGAGGGGTTAAAAGTCCAGTTCTAAAACAATTTGGGCCCTTCCACACTGGGCTGAACCATTTTACATCATACTTGGGTAACAACCAACTGATTGTTACACTTAGTTTGTATAGTATAGATGGGGCCCAGAGTCTTTCCTCTTGCACATTTCTCTCAGTAAACCCCTGGGCCATTTCAGCAGAGGAGGCCTGGAGGAAGCTCCCTTCAGAGTCCCATTGGGAATTAAATGCCTACGCACTTAAGAAAACTTTACTAGGCACCTATCTGCAACTTTAGTGCACCTAAATACCTTCAAAAGCTAGCCATTAATCTGTTTCCCATGTGTAGAATGGAACCATAATGCTTCCTATCTCGTGTATTTAGATTCTAAATTCTTCAGGGACAAGCTCTTCTGTGTGCACTATAAAGCCTAGCACAATGGGGCCCGCCATCTCAGAGGGGTCCTGTAGGCACTGCTGGAATACAAATAATCAAAGAACATAGATCAGATGGGAACCTACAAGGTCAGTCACCCTACTTCAAATCACTTTGATACAGTGTTATTGCTAAGGTAGGCAGTCTAATACATTCACTCCTAAAGTCTTGTCTTTTTTTTTTTCCCCTGAGACGCTGGTTGTTCTACTTGCTTAATAGAGGAAACCATCTGAGCTAAAATAGCATCCTTAACTGCAAAATAGCAGCAGAGTAGGCATCTTAATAGTATCAAAAGGGAGGCCAGGAACTACCATACAGGAAAGAGCAAGAGGAATTCTATTGAGACAAGGCCAGGAGTTTCTTTCCCTGGTTTGGTGGAGACCCAGAGACTTTTTGTGGCAATCTTAGCTGGAATATTCCCACAGTCCCACTTCCTTCTTTGGTATTCCAAACCCACTGAAACTACAAGGTGCTTGAGGTCTTGTAGAGAATTTGCTCACAAGGTAATGGGTGCTGCAAATTATAATCCCAGCTCTGACATTGTCTCTGTTTGTGGCCTTGTGCAAATCACTTAGACTTTATCTGTAGAATGAAGATAGCACTTTTTGTTGGATTGTTAGGTATTATTAGTTTTTATTATCCTAATCTACCTGCCTTACAGGGGTGTTGGGAGTATCAGTTAATGTAAAATCTGTAAAATGCTTTGAAAATAAAACATGCTTTGTTAATATGTAAATACATTTATTCAGTGTCAATAACCAAAAAGGCACTTGGACATTCTATTTTGGTTTTCATGTCTCATCCTCCAAAAGACTCTCCCACAGTAATCTACAAGGACCTCAATGTATTTACCTCAGAGAATGAAGGGGCTGAGTCAATCCAGCCAGGATTAGATTTTGAGAAGCCGAGGAATTTCAGACCTGATGCTTCGAGCATTCAGCTATCCCTTTCAAAAAAGAAATTGTTACTATTCATCCAACTCAGTTTCTACGGTGATGAGCACCATAGAAATTGCCTACAAGTAGAATAAATACATACTCATTGGATTGCAAGCCTGAAGAGTGGCTGCCTCCACAGATAATTTGGCATGTTACTAATGCTCTTAAGGACATTAATGGGAGGGAGAAATCTCTGGATTTGTGTTGTAAACTTCACTCCTGAAGATTATCAGAAGGGAATTTCTCAAAACTGTCATCCCAAACTGTACAAACAGAGCAAGTTAACAAACTAACCATTTTGGGGTGGGGGGATTCAATTATTTACTCCAACCTGAACAAGATTGTTATAATAAAAGAGCAATTAGATTAATTATTAACCATCAACAAGCAATAGACCTAGGGAGAGCATAAATACCCATCAGACATTGAGTATTCATGGCCATCAGTACCTGACTCAATATCCCAACTTGACTAGAGTTTTACTATCAAAGAATCATAGCCAGAGATGACAAACCACACAGTACAGTGCCTCTATGCCATCAGCCCACTCCCAGCTACCTGAGGCATTAAAACCTGCCAGAATAATAGGTTTGAAAGTCTGGAGAATGGATTTTTCCATACTAAGAAATACAGCATTGAAAAATACACTTTAATTTAAAGTGTAGAACTTTTCAAAGACAAGAGCCAAGTTTAAAAAAAAAAACAAAAAACAAGTACATTCCTTTCACTCCCACAGCCATTTATAACTATAAGGCCTGATTCTGCCCCTTTGAATGAATTGTGAAGCTCACATTGGCTCCAGTGATAGAGGAGCAGAGCAATAGGCCCTGACTGTGCAATTGGATGGGAGTTGGCATATTGTACCACACACATAAATCCTCACTGGAATCAATGAAGCGTCACATGGACACAAAGGTCATCCATATGGATCAGGCCCTAGACTAATTTTCAAGGATTCATAGATTTTAAGGAACCATTATGATTATTTAGTCTGACCTCCTCCAAAGACCCTCACACAATTATTTCTGCATGAAGCCAATAATCTCTGTTTGTGCTATGGCATGTGTTTGAGCAAGAGATCCAGTCTTGATTTAAAGACTACAAGTGATGGAGAAGCCATCACGTCCGCCATAGGCATAGGTGCTGGAACTGTGGGTGCTGCTACAACTCCACAGCTTGAAGTGGTTTCCGTCTATACAGGGTTTACAGTTTGGTTCAGTGGCTCTCAGTGTAACACCAACAGACCCCGATCGTCAACGGGCAGGATCGAACCTGGGACCTCTGGAGCTAAATCCATGAGCCTCTATTGCAGAGGTGGGCAAACTACGGCCCGTGGGCCGGATGTGGCCCACGGGACCGTCCTGCCTGGCCCTTGAGATCCCAGCTGGGGACGCTAGCCCCCAGCCCCTCCCACCTACAGTCTCAGCTTGCTGTGCCACCATCTCTTTGGGCGGCGGGGCTGCGAGCTCCTGCTGGGCAGCGAGGCTGTGAGAGCCGCCGGCCTGTCCCGGTGCTCTAGAGACTGTTTGGCGGTGTGGCAGGCTCCAGCCGGGTGGCGCGGCTGCCAGTCCTGGTGCTCTGAGTGGCATGGTAAGGGGGTGGGGAGGGGGGTTTGGATAAGGGACAGAGGATCCCAGGGGGCAGTCAGGGGACAGGAAGCAGGCGGCGGTTGGATAGGTGTGGGAATCCTGGGGGCCTGTCAGGGAGTGGGGGTATGGATAGGGGTCAGGGAATTCAGGGGACAGGGAGCAGGTGGGGTTGGATAGGGGGTGGGGTCAGGGGTGGTTAGGGGTGAGGGGTCTCAGGAGGGGGTGGTCAGGGGACAAGGAGCAGGGGGCGTTGGATGGGTGGAGGGTTCTGAGGGGTCAGTCAGGAGGCAGGAAGTGGGAGGGGATGGATAGGGGGTGGGGGCCAGGCTGTTTGTGGTGGTACAGCCTTCCCTACCCGGCCCTCCATACAGTTTCGGAACCCAGATGTGGCCCTCAGGCCAAAAAGTTTGTCCACCCCTGCTCTACTGCATGAGCTAAAAGCCACATGGCTCTTAGATCATGGTGTAGCAGGCTGACTCATTCATCTCTAAGTGGTCTTGGTGCCACTAGAGGGGACAGAACACCACACCCAGGAGGTGTGTGGGTTACATCAGAACCCCACTATACAAATTGTTCCAGCATCACTGTCCATAAGTGAGTTATTCCAATAGTTAATAACATTCTCTGATAAAAATTTACACCTTATTTCTAATCTGAATTTATCTAATTTTAGCTTCCAGCCCTTGGATCTTTTCATGCCTATTTCTGATTGATGAAAAACTCGTCTACTTTCAGAAATCTCTTCCCCATGAAGGTACTTTTAGACTGATCACTTCATTGGTTACTGAAAACCAAGCACCAAATCCATCACTGCTGCAATGAAATGCAGAAGCAAAACTACATAGTCCATTTAGGACAGAAAGTGAAAGAGCCATCAGAGCTGGTTAAAACTGCAGAGGGAACATAGGCAGGCAGGATGTAATTACCAGAGTTGGAATTTGGCCTGGACACCATGGAGATGAAATACAGCAAATGGTTAAAGTATACTGGAAACATATGCATGGCACCTGATTATTGAGGAGACCTAGAAAATGAAAAAGAACCATCAAAGGGAAACTTTCCCCAGGAATTGTTAACTAAAAGACTGGAATACTGAATAATACCTACAGACCAGTGAATAAACTAAAGTCAGAGCAGATGGAGAGAGAGAGAGAGAGACAGGCCACAGTGTGTATTAGTCTGGCTAATAAGTAAAGAACTAGGAGATAAAAACATCACCACAATTCAGAGGGCAGATAATGTTCAGCATTTCTACAACATTCCACATCTAAGGCTCATAATGTGCTTTACATGTGTTAAACTAAAGCTCACAACCTTCACGCCCTTGGAATATGGAGCCCTAACACGGGATCAGGAGGATATTTTATTTATTTAAGTAATACATTAAGCCTCCATTGCAGAAAAGACACCTGGGGGCTGTACAGCAATTTAGTTAAAAACCCACAAATCTGCCCCAGTGTCCCAGTTTACTTAAACATTGTATCCAGACTTCCACTCATCCCCCCTCCACAGCAGAGTAATCCAGAGGAAGAAGGGACATTAGATGGAGAAACTGAATCAAATGGAAAGGCATTTCCAGGGAGTTCTGAAAACAGACGGCGCCTGATGGGCGTCCTTAAAGGAGGCAGTGCCTCAGACAATGCTCTGCTGCCTATCTAATCCAGAATGAATCCTTGGTGATAAACAAGGACAATCCAACTGACTGCAACTGCTATAGGTGCTGGGGGTTCTGGTGTAAAGTAGTAATAACAACCCAGTAGACATGGTTTCTGCCTTCAGCACCCCCATTTTAGAACTTGTTCCAGCTCCACTGGCAACTGCTCTTGAGTGACAGAACATCGCAGACAGTTTCGTAAATACCTCCCTCCTACATTTTTCCAGTGATACCTTTAGCTAATGTTACCAACATTTATAGCCCCAGACTAAGGCCCTGACCCTGCAAACGAGACTGCGAGTTGCTTTACACCCAAGTAATTCCATTGAGTTAAGTGGGACTACTCCTGTGGGTAAGGCTCAGGGCCTTGGATAACAAAATAAATAAAATTAAAGGTAGTAAAACTTGTGAAAGTAGCACCAGAAAGGAGGGGTGGCAACAGCTCCAAGAAGAATAGAGAGAGAGTTGACGATGAGTTTAGTGAAATGAAACAACAGCCAGACCGGAATGTGGTCAGAACTCCCAGCCTAGAAGGGCATCCTGGCAAATTTCATAGAGCACACACACACCATCGAACACTACACCTGAAAATACATTTTCATTAAGTCCTTTTAAAAAAAGATATAGAGAGAAATAATTACCCACCCTTTCATGATGCCTTGTCCCCATACCCATGTACACCCTCTGGGTGCTCCTCACATAGCCCACTGGCTGCTGGAAGCCAAATTCATAGTAGCCACAGCTTGGTAACCAAACTAAAAACAAACTCTTTTTATCAGTTCCGACTGACTGGAGTTAGTTCTCAGCTTTCCCTCTAAATCCTCAAACAAAAGACCTCCTGTCACTGTATCTTCTATGTAAATCCTAAAAATAAACAAACCCAGAACTGCAGACAACATGTATCACCGATTTTGCAGCATGGCTGCTTGGCGATAAGCCCCCTGACAGGCACCTCTTCCAGCGGTCTCAGGTTTATGAGTGAGCAATGGGACCACTATTGGAATCTACAGCTTACTCTTCATACCTAAGCATTGCCTTAAAGTTGACCTTGAAAATGGAATGAGGCCTTTCATGTACTGTATTTTTCATGATTCCTGAAAAGCTAGTTCCCCCCCCCCACCAAAAAAAAAAAACCAAAAACAAAACAAAACAAAAACCCAACTTGAATAGACGTCTAAGTCTTATTTAGGCTCGTTGGTGACCCTGCAATGTACCTGGAGTACCGCAGTTTTCTACAATTGCAGTATGTTCATGCACAAATGACAATCTGTTTGCTCTTTTGGGGCGTCCTCTTGGGTTTCACTGGCCCTCTCGGGTTTCACTGGCCCTCTCATTGATCACCCCAGATGTTCTAAAGCAAAAATCTGCTTGGAGGCCGCCCAGTTTAGTGCTCTGAGCACAGGGCAAGAAACACAGAATTCCTGACTGCTAATCCCAGTTTTGATTCCCTCTCTGGCTTTGAGCAAGTCACTTAACTTGTCCTCTTCAGTTTTTCCACCTGTAAAAGGGGTACAATATTTCCCTCCCTCACCAGGGAGTTGAGAGGATTAGTTAATCTTTGCACAGTGCTTTAAAAGGGGAAAGCCGCTATGTATTAATCATTAGTCCCTGGAAAGGCTGATCTGCACACACAACTCCCAGGAGCTGCAATGAAAGTTTCCTGTGTGCTTTGACCCCTTACTCTGAACATATTCCTTTTGAAATCTAGAAACAAAATGACTCAGTACTAATGTTTCAAAAGTCATTAACAGTGCACGCTCAAGAAATACTCATCCTTTTATTGGATCAAGAGTTCAGCTCCATTGCTTTCCTTGCAGAGGCACCTGTTAATATATCAAAGCAGCGAAAAGTCAAAATGGGTCCCTGGTCCTTTGCTGGCAGCTGCTGGATCACATGAGCCAAAAGGTGTCCTCCTGTGCCCAGGACTATAGTAAACTTGCCTCACCTGCAAGATGCTCTTTGCTTGATTTAAACCAGCCTGTCCAATCAGAATTGCCCTTGTGCTCATACTTGAGAATAAATACTTAAAAGGTCTGAACCAAACCCCACTGAAATCAGTGGAAAGACTTATTATTTGACATCAGTGGGCTCTGGATCAGGCCCATAGCACTTTTCCTCTATGGATTGATAACAGCAACATTGGTAAAGGCAGGGGAAAGAGGGCATCATTAACATTCCTTTCCACTTAGCCCACAGCCATGTGTTATATATTTCCATGTTTGAAGGTGGGACCTATACTGTACTTCATTGCCCCCAAGGGATCTGAGGGAAGTGATCAACAATAATAATAAAAAAAACCCCTTATATTGTCAGAGTACCTATCATCCTAACGTACTTTGAAAGCTAGGACACCCCCAAATTTTAGGGAAAAGTGAATCTACATTTTGTGTCGTAAACTCATCTGAAAAAAAAAAGCTACCTTTAAATGCAGTGTATGAACTCAGTAATGTAGGTGTGTCACTTGCTCTCACAGTGTTGTACATATTGTTTTCTAGCGTGAGAACAATTATGTGTCACTCCACATTGTGTTACTCACAGTCTCATTTCCCTAAACCACTTCCTTCTCTGCCCCAGGATCATCATCTAAACTTGCTCCACCAGCTCTCACACTCTAACACAAGTGCACACCCACATATGTATGCACAGCTTCATTTCCCAGTTTTCTTGAGAACGTCAGCAAATGAAAATCAAAACACTGTTAAACGTAAGCCCTGCTTGATTCTTCCATACGGAACTAAATTAATGAAAGGGCCTCACTTATTTATATTGGCATTATACCCAGTGTATCAGTTTAATTAGGGAAATAAATCTGTGCTAATAATGGCCATACATACGGTAGTTGTTGACCTTTCAATATTAGGGAAATACAGACTCAGCAGAAAGCCTTTGAATATTTGCCTCCATCAGATGAAAGGAAAATGATATTACACATATATGCTTTCAGAACACTATACATTCTTGGGCAGAGGAGATAGTGTTTTGTAGAAACACAGGATTCATATATTACACCAATATCATTGTTTTAAAACTAAAAGTTTATTGTAAGTCGGCTGTACAGTACACAGACAAGCACACACACACACTCACAAAATAGGGAAAGGGGTACAGTAAGATGCAAAGCACCAATCTACAAAAATATAATAAATCAAGAATGATCTTTCTTTACAGAATACAAGAAACCAGCCACCTCACTGGGAATAGAGCAGATAGGTCCTTTTCTGTATTTTATATAAAGTCTAAGGACAACAAGGTGAAAAACTGACAAAGATAGAAGGCTTCTTTATGTAGGTTTCCCTTTCAGGGGAAACCACTGGTTTAACGAGGTATTTGTTATGTGTATCTATTTTCAAATTGTTGTTTAGGAGCAGCATTTCCTAAACTTCATTAGTCTGTCTGTTGAAGAGGCTTGTGGGTTTCAGCACTCAGCAGCAGTTTACTATGCAAGTCCCTAAGGAACAAAACTATCTAGTGAGCATGTCTGTTTAGAAAGGTTGCCATCCTAGCCTAACAATACTAACTTCAGACTCAACACGATACAGTCATTGATGATAAATTTCCATTATTCAGCTTCTAGTCTCTGGAATTCCTGGCTCTGGGGGCAATCTCACCCAAGCCTGGTGAAGACAATTAGAAGAGCCATCTCTTCTCCAGCGTGTTTCGTTATCTACTCCTCCCATCATACACAACTTCCTTGAGGGCAAGATACATTGCGTAATCTGATACTGAGTGGTAAAGTGAGAAGTACAGATTGAAATATTGGACTAATCTCTGTGTACCTAAGGCCAAGAGTCATTATGTCTGTGAACATGAATCCACCTCTGTCACAGTGTCATAGGTATTTTTCAAGGGTAAGTAAGTAGATAGTGGACATTTGCATACATACAAAAGTGTATGACTTTTTCATTATTCACATAGTATTGACACTTATTCATGTAGTTTTGAAGCTCTCAATTTCATTGTGCTCAAATTATTGCCTCTTTGGTTTGTAGCATGGTATTTCTAAGCACTCAGCAATGAGAGGTAACTACGGTAATCTGAATTAGTTCTCAATTTCGTCCACTGACAATATTTCATTCTGCTTTATTAATTGCCCCAATTCAGTTATACCCAATCCTTATCCAACCATTATATTCTGGTTTTCTTGTCAGTTGCCATAGACTGAGGCAAATGAAGATGGACAGTTAGATTCTAGGTTAAAAGAAAAGGAGTACTTGTGGCACCTTCGAGACTAACCAATTTATTTGAGCATAAGCTTTCGTGAGCTACAGTTCACTTCATCGGATTCTAGGTTTTTGGAGGGTTTTTTGGTTTGTTTGTTTTCCAAATTAACAATATCCAATATCCAAGTTTAAGTGGATTTTTTAAATGATTGATACAGAATATCACATTGCAGAGAAAATAAAATTATTTATGAGTTGGATAAATGCAGAAAAAAATATTCAGGCTCAAGCTAGTATTTCTGAGATAGGGCACAGAATCACAAGACTGGAAGGGACCTTGAGAGGTCACCTAGTCCAGTCCTCTGCACTCATGGCAGGACTAAGTATTAGACCATTCTGGACAGGTGTTTTCTAACCTACTCTTAAAAATCTCCAATGATAGAGATTCCACAACCTTCCTAGGCAATTTATTCAAATGCAAATCGATATTTGACTGTAAGGTAATGACAGAAGTGAAGGAGAGCTAAATATCGTATTTTGTAGTCACCAGATGTTAAAGTATAATCTTGTAAAGATTCATTTAGTAGTTTGTAACAAGGTATAATTTTTATTTTCAATATTATATCTATCCTGTGTATCGCCTGACAGAGCTCAGAATTCTGTGTTGCTCTTAAATTGCTAACACAACATATACATTATAAGTAATTAATACCAATCTATATTAGAAAGAGGCACTTTGGTGCAGTTTGTGTGTGTGATATTTGTGTTGATGAAGCGGTATACACTGAGTTGTACACACCAGTAGAACCTTTCCATAAGCTGCACTTGCACAAGCCACTTCTCAAAGGATGTCTCTGCTAGCACCAAAGTATATGCAAAATGTCTAGATTATAATGATTTTATGTGTTATTTCTACACCAGTTCATTTTGCTATGGCATCTTCTCTTTTGGAGCCCTGGAAGCTTGTTCTTTCAAAAGAATTATTCCTTTCATTTAAAAGGGGCTTGTTGCATTTTGTATTTGTTGCAATGTGATGGGGAGAGGCCCAGCCTGAGATCCAGGCCCCATTGTGTTAGGTATGTACAACTGTAACAAAAAGTCCCTACTCCAAAGGTAGAGGAGAGATTATCCAATGGTTAGGGCAGCTAGCCTAGGACTTGGGAGATCCTCCTTCAATTCCCAGCTCTGCCACAGACTGCCTTACCCCTAAGGGAATTCTGTGCCAAAAAATTAAAAATTCTGCACACAATATTTTAAAATTCTGCACAATTCTGCAAATTTTATTTGCCAAATAAATGTGGAGGCTCCGGCACGGCATTGGGGAGCACAAGGCCACTGGCTTCACAGAGGTGGGAGATCACTGTGCAGCTCCCCGCTTAGGACATGGATTCAGTGGTGAGGCTGCACCCAACCCTGACACAGCACAAGGATAGGGCCTGCCCCAGAAACACGCCAGGGCCCTGCCCCTCCATGCCAGGTGCGGGTAGGCAGACTCAGCAAGGCAGGATCCAAGTGTGGAGAGATTCAGTGTGGGGGGGTCCAGGTGTGAGCTGAGAGGGTTCTGTGTGGGGTAATCTGGGTGCAGGCAGCTGAGCGGGTGATCCGGATGCACAGGCTTGTTGGGCAGTTCTAGGTTCAAGCGTAAGGGGACTCTGGAGGGGGATTCAGGTAAAGGTGGTTGGGGCTCAGCGGGGGGGGGGGCAGTTCTGGGTAAGGGATAGAGCTCAGCCTGGGGATCAGTGGGGGTCCAGATGCTGGGGGAAGAGGGGGCTCAGTGGGGTGGAGATACAGGTGCAGCTGGTTGGGGCTCAGTGGGGTGGGGATCTGGGTGTGGATGGCTCAGGTGCAGGTGGGGGGGGGGGGGCGGGCAAGGTTCAGCAGGAGGGTCTGGATGCACAGGGATTGGCCAGATGGGGAGCAGCTCCCTGTACAGGAATCCCTCCCTCTGCAGCTGAGGGGGGGAGAGAGAGAGAGAGTGAGTGTGTGTGCGCACATGCACGAGTTTGCAGAGCTTCCCCCAGCTCGCGGGGGAAATCTGACTCAGCCCCGGATGCCGTGCATGGGAAGAGGAAGTCCCATCATCCCCAGCTGAGCTGGGACTAGCAGCTGATCCCGACAGGGTAGGAGCCATCAGCCAGGTCTTCCCCAGTCCGGCCCCCTGCCCCACAGTGATTAACCTCTCTGCCGGCTGCCCGGGGCACCCAAAACATACTACGGTGTAGGGTCGCATGACTGTTCTTGGGGCTTCCCCCTCAGAAAGTCATTTTTCTGTGGGAAGCAAAGAAATCTGCGGGGGATATAAATTCTGCACCTGCACAGTGGTGCAGAATTCCCCCAGGAGTCACTGCCTATATGACCTTGGGCCAGTCACTAAATGTCTGGGTTCAGTTTCCCATCTGTAAAATAGGGATAATACCACTTCCCTGCCCCACAGAAAGATGAGAGAAGTACATTAAGATTGTGAGGCACCCAAATGCTACGGAAATGGGGATCATAATTGTACCCCACATAGAAAGAAACTGATTAGTCTAAATGGACAAGACAAAGGGTAGGAGGAAGAGAACAGTATTATCCCCATTTTATAGATGAGGAACCAAGGCATGTAGCAACAATGCAACTTGGCCGGGAAGTCTGTGAGAGTAGAACCCAGACCTTCTGAGGCCCAGGCCAGTGCTGTCTCCCCAGGACTCCACTTCCTCAAGGAAGCTGTAAAATGCTCACTTAAAACAATTGCATTTTTCTGAGTGTAAACAGCACTGTTGCATTAACAAGTATAAATGTCCTATAAGAATTAGAGGTGTTTCTTCTGAATACAGTTACCATTTCACTCTCTGCTCTACTGTTGAGTCTATCAAAGCCAGTAAAGCCCAGCTGCCAGCAGGACAGCCAAAACCCCAGTGCTGGTACGAGAGCTGAAGCAGATTGTTGGTGGAGGGGAAAATCTTCCGTGAGATCCTCCCTCCCCCTGCCTTCAAAGGCCTCACATTGCCCTTCTCTTCTGGTTGCAAAGGACTGGCGGGGTAGCTCTCACCAGATCCTATTACCATTGCGCCTTGGTCAGCCAGAGAGAAATGGCTCAGATGAAGGATTCCCATCCAGAAGTTTGGTGTTTTCTCTGCAGCGCTCTCTAACGCTGCCATTCAGAGAGCTGAGGGACCACACCTGAAAGCCCCCTGGACTGGTAATTTAAACAGCTAGGCCAGGCCAGATTTTCTGGTAAAAAAAGATAGTCTTCTCTTCTTGACATCTCAGGCTTGTCACATGATTGCACCACAGACTTCTGTCTGCAGTGCAGAGTAGCTGCAGGCTGGGTTATGGCTCTGTAGTTCTAGTGACAGTAGGGTAGTTGTATTGTCTGATGATTAGAGCATGGGAGGGGGAGTTGAAACTCCTGGATTCTGCTCCTAGCTCAGTGTGTGGCCTTGGCCAACTCTCCCAACTACTCTGTGCCTGTTTATCCACAGGGTGGTTGCAGGGCATGTTAAGATCATGGGATGAAGGCACTAGGAGAGGCAAACACCCTGTGTTTAGTAACGTCTAACAGTCTGAATACTTTGCTCTGACGCTACACATATCCGATCCAGCCACCCACGCACGTTTTTGCAGGCAAATGGGGAGGTGACAACGTTCTTCTCCCTTTGTAAAGGCAAAACAAAAAACATGCATCAGTTTCAGATGGAGATTCTGAAGGTAACAGTTGCAAAGGAAAGCATCCCAGGGAGGATTTACTGTAGTTAAACCACTTTGCCAAAGGTTATAAATGGGGGAGGGCTCAGGAAATTGGACTAAGGATAGATTTAAAAGGAATTAATACAGCTGGGACCACGGCTGCAGAGTGCAGGCAATGGCAGCTAAACATTTCTCAACAGCAGATCAGTCTGACCGGTAGAGAGCAACTTTGTTTTCTGTAGTAAAGGCTCTTTCCCCTCCTCCTTTTCACCTGTTAAGTGAGCAAGGAATGTATTTTACCAAGAGGCCAACTAAACTGCCTGGGCCACATCACGGGTCACTAACCCATCTTCCTGGACCATTGAGTTGGGATTGTGGCCTATAGAGCCAAACTAAAATGTTCTCACCTAAACAATCTTGGTTTTTTTCTACTTGATTTGAACACATTGTTTCTACATAGATACTATCCTGGGCTCTGAAGGAGGCTCCTCACCATGGAAATATTTATGCTTTATTAGCACATACTATGTAAATGTATTTACTTCCGACACTTCATTTAGCACATTTTTTTCGCCCCCTTTTAATTCTCTAGGGAAGTTGAGTGTGAATTTATGCAATTCCAAAGTCACCTTGGGCTCCAATCCACATCCTACCAGAAGGAATACATCCTTCATCACTCACATCCACCCATACCATGATTACATTACAACGTTCACTTTGTTAGTACGGGATGTGCCGGTTCCTTCCCAGGCAGCCTGACAACGTAGTGCAGGGAGGCTGGAAGAAAAAGGCTGTGGACTAAATTCATCCAAGGGCCTTACGATAGGGATGCATTTGGAGTCGGACCTGCGTATTTAGTAGTAGGGCAGAAACATGAACCGGCCTGAATATTTTAAGCTCACTGGGGCAGGGACCATCTGCCCTGTATATCTGGACAACATCTAACACATTTTGGATGCTACTTTAGTAGCAGTCACGCTTTAACAACATCTTCCCTTCCTCAGGGAAATCAGTCTTTGAGAACAGCCGGTGCATGAGCTTCGAGAGAGAAGGCAGTGGTATAAAAAGGTGTCCTCATTATCAAGCAGTACATCCCACCCCAGAAAAACCTTGTGTAGGTGCATGCATGTGACACTAGATACAAAGAGCTATGCTGCTGTGCCTACCACCTCAGAGTTTGTGCTCCATTACACTTTCCAAGAGAGCCAAAATGGGGCTTGCGGACCTCATGGACCTCTAATTTTACTAATTGCTGGGGCTAATATCATTGCAACACCACACTCCAGTAACACGTTCACCTGTATGGTCCCTCGTACAGCTGCTTCTTCACACGCCAGTGACTGAAAATGCAGTCGCCTGCTTTCATGTGTTGTGCTTGTTATGAAGTAGGAGAGATGAAGAGTAGGAGACCAGACCAGTTCCAAGCAGATGTATTGGAATGCTTTGATGTAAGAGTAAAGATCAGAGAGAGCAGCAACCCCTGTGACCATTACATCCCCAAACCTGCATCCAGTTGCAGAACCTCTCTTCCCCACAGTAACAAATCTGGGGTAAGAACTTCTGTAACCATTACTCTGCTATTTGATGCATATAAGCATCTAACTTTGAGAAGACACGTTGCTCCCCTCAGACATGTACTTGAGATCAGCAATATCAGGAAGAGATCGTTTCGGAAAGCCCGTCCCACCTGCCAGATTGAAAAAGCCAGTGAACCTGTGCCACTGGGGACAAATAAGGGGAACAGGATTTCTTCCAGCTGCATCTGGAGTCCAAAAATCCAGAGCATTACAACCCATCCTGAATCTCAGAGACTTCAACCAGTAGGTTACAAAAGAGAAGTTTTAAACACTGTGTATGAATAATCCTGTTCTTGTAAGAAGGCAGAGGACTTATATGCTCTGGATCTGAGGGCCACTTATGCTTCTAAGGATGAATCCATATGCGGTGACCAGATAGCAAGTGTGAAAAATAGGGACAGGGGGTGGGGTAATAGGCACCTCTATAAGACAACAACCCAAATATTGGGACTGTCCCTATGAAACTGGTCACCCTAAATCCATATGGGATGAGAATCTGGGTGGTGTTCACATGTTGTTCCCAGGTCTGGATAGATGGCTGATCAAGGACAGCGCACAGAGGAATTCAAGGGTCTGAATGCAGAATTTGCCATACCAGATCAGCTACTTGTCTGTCAAGTGCTTATTAACATTCAGACTACTTGAAATAAAACAGCTTTTCCTAAGAAGATAGACTATGTAGGAACCCTACTAAACTGATCTCAGACAGAAGCCCTCCTTCTCTATTGAATAGTTTGAAATAGATTGGAAGGACAAAACAGAGTCCACTAGCATCAGTGGACTTTGATGAAAACGCTGGAACTCACAGTGGCAATGGTTTTCATAGGCACCCCTCCTTTTGTGGCATCCTCAAAGGGCATTTGCCAAATCACAGAGACTCTGGAATCAGTACTCTAACACATGGACTCTTGGGAGAAACACTGGCTGCATGGGAGTCCAAGAGAACATTCAGAATCAATTTCCCAATTCTTACTCAATATTGTAGTAACCATATAGATGAATCTACCCTAAGCTTAGGAGACAGAGAAAGGTCGCACATTCAGTGTACTTGGTCACACCAGGAATCCAGCCACCAGAGAAGTGTCTAGGAATTGTAAATCTTGCTTGTATTTCAGGTTTTCAGAGAATAGTAGGCCATTTTAAAAGGATCAGATGTTTTAATGGCGGGGGGGGAGGGAAGAGGAGGGAAGGGAGATTAAGAGGAAATGGATACATGGGTTGAAGGAGAATATTTAAAGTGCACTTTCCCCTTTAGAGCAAAGGTTCTCCCCAAAAACTCAGGAGAAAAAAATACATTACATAGGATCTTTATAGGTCCCCAGTGGTTAAGGCAAAATCAGGTTCCTACCATATTGGAGATGGCAATGGCAGATGATATCCAGCTAAGAAATGTGCCGTGTCTGATCACACAGACCCAGGGCATTCCAGTGCATTAAAGCGAAAGAAAGTTTTCTTAGAGTACCTAGAGGCTAGGATATTCTGATCCTAGTCATTCACAGAAACATGGAAGCAGAGGGAGAAATGAGATAATCACGACTTTTTTAGAAAAATTACTGCTATATAGTTTTCTTGTAGGTAGTGAGGGGCCAGGCCCATGACCATGATCTCTGGGTGTCTCAAGAAAGCCAAGGTCTCACCCAAATCCGACTTTACAGTGTGCTGTGAAACAAGAGCACAATTAAACAGCTCCCCACTGTGTCCATCTAAAGACAGGAGCCAGGGTGAGTTCAGGTTTGTGCTCAGAGAAATGAGCAAAGAGGGCGCCTAGCAAGGACAGCAAACATGTTATGTTTAATACTGAAGGAGTAGCACAGGGCTTCTACATTCAGAGGGGAAAAAAAAAAAAAAAGGTATGTGTGGCTTTTCTCAGAGGCCATTCATCACACTGTTCCCATCTGATGAAGTGAGCTGTAGCTCACAAAAGCTTATGCTCAAATAAATTGGTTAGTCTCTAAGGTGCCACAAGTCCTCCTTTTCTTTTTACTGTTCTCAGTGCCTCTGGCAGGGAGTCTCACAAAGCTTCTTATGAAACTGATCAGGAAGTGAGCCAAACTGACTAACAGCAACATGTAGCCTCTTTCTAGTTGGGATGGGGGTTTGTTGCAAGTGTTCGCAAGGTTAGGAAGTGAGAACACCGAGGAGAAAGAGGCATACACTGCAGGCGAGGGCTGTGCAGGCCCGGCTCTTCAGAGCTACCTACTAGGGAAACAACTGCAACAACACTATTACACCTGTAACTGGGAACTAGCCATAAAAGGAGGAAGAGCTCTTTTGATGAACTTTATGATTTTAGAAGGGTGGGTGGAGTGGAATAAAGCACACAAAAGAATTCCACATCAGTTCACCAAAAATAATAATTTATTCAGATGACATTGATTTGACATTATCAGAATCAAAACATTTCTCATTGCCACTGCTTGAGGAAACACACCAGCCAAAGGGTCTAGTGTAAAAATAAATATATTAAGACTTGGGTAGGGGAAACAATGCACAGCCAATCAAGTATTAGCAATAAATATGCCCCAAAATACCCTCTGAACAGTTGCACGTGCTCTGCAGCTCAGCGTGCAGATGGAGTTTGCAGCCAATTTGACATGAAGTGATTTGCACTGAAGACTGCAATCTTCATTTCCCTCAGAACTTATTCAGCACCTCAACAGTCACCAAAGCCTGGAATCCAAAACCTCCATTCTCAGACACATGAATAACAGACTGGGCAAACAGTGCCACCAACATGAATTTCAAGGAGTTTGCTTCCATTTGGAAATGGACTAAGGACTGGGTTGGGATCTGAATACTAAGCTAAGTGCCCCCAATCAGTTGAGGGCACAAGGTAGGTCCCCGAACAGCATCTCCTCAGGATCATCCCGAATTAAAATGGCAAAAATTGGAATAAGGGTGGGAAGAAGAGACAAGAACATGGGTCCCTTATGATTAATGGTGCCTTCTCCCCAACCACTGGACTGTTTGAAGGTTAACTAAAAGCAGAGAGGAAGAGATCTAAAAGCAGGAAACATCTCAGACAAAGGAGGAGGACTTTCAGAAACCATAGTAGAAACAGAGCAACCGTGTTCTCCCAGTAAGTGAAGCTGTGAAAACAGCTGGCACTGCAGGATCAGCAAACAATCTCTGAGCAACAATTCAATACAATAAGGCACTAACAACGTTCCACATTAATCACATGATTAAACATTTACTTTCAGACATTTAAAAAAAATGGCTGTACACTAAGTTTAAGAAAAGGCAATTTTTCTATTTTTAAAAAGTTCCTTCCCCCCACCCCCAAATTCTCAGTTACGGAAGAATTTTTCCATCCAGGAAATTAATTGGATCAAATATTTGATCAGAAATCTTGATGGTTAAAAAGTGTCTCTGTGAATACAAGAAAAGTCACCCGAGGCAGTGGACAGAAAAAAATATAAAAAGCAGCTGAGAGGTTGTAAAACGATTCAGATCACTTCATTAACGAACGTGTGACAGATGTTAGTCACTTGCTTAATGCACGATGGAAAGGTGCTCAGAGGCAATGGTGTTAAGCATAGAATAGAATCACATGCTTTTGTAGCTGGCTTGCATCTATTTTTCTAATGAGTTATCAGACTGACAGCCCTGGAGCCTGCCTGTCTGTCCATCGTGTCAGTAAAGCCCGGGCAATAGCAGTGTCGGTTTCGTCACACTACTCCACCAACGTGCCTCAATCCTAACCCAGAAGCATCACATATAAAGGCAGTGGAATAGTTCAGACTCACTTCATTAAATCCTGGGTCTGCTCTGCCGAGGAAGGATAAATGGTCAACTGTTCACAGAGAACAGGACCGATGACACCAGCTTTTTTCAGAAGTGTCATCTAAATAGCCATCAAATGCAGAGAGCAATAACTTTGGGTCACAACTGATCTGACAGCCAACTGGTAAAAAGAATCTGTATCCCAGTCCCAATCCTCAAAGCTATCTAAGTGGCCACTGTTAGATCTATAACATTTACCACACTCCTTGAAAATTAGTGTTAAAAGATTATTATCCCTCTCTTCTACAACATGTAGCTACTTAAATATTCAGAAATTGCAGGGTTTTGCAACAATAATAATAAATAGATCAAGTATGGTGTTAGCTTCTGATGGAGAAATTATCCGTATATGGGAGGATTAACCAAGGATAGTAGAGATTAATCTGTGTATAGATTTGGCAAAGGTATTTTTAGGACACCTGGACAGCACAAACGCATCCGATTTCAAAGAAACTTTTTGCGCATTCTTCTAAACCAAAGCAACAAAGAACTTCAGAATATTCATGAAGTGGGGTTTATGGTTTCCCCAGCATAACGAGGTCTCACCATTCACTGTAAGACTGACTCCCCATCTTCAGGTTTTAAATATCTGACACTTGCCAGGACATTCAGAAATAATCAGTATAGGTTATGGCAATGGGACCACAAACCAGGAGGAAAGAGTGCGCTTGCTGACTTGAAAGGCTCTGGTGGGACTACAGCCAAACTGATTAATTCCTCTATCTTGGAACAGCAGCTCCATGTGGCAGAAGGCCTGAATCCATTTGGGCATTTAGTATTCCAACAGCAAGTTCTCAAAGGCTGTTCTGCAAAACCTTGTGGGACATTCTGAATTAGTCCAAACTTGCAGGGCAGGAGAGGGAGAAAAGAAAACAAACATAAACCTCCCAGAATTTTGATTTGTCTCCCAGTTGTTGATTTTCCTTGGACAGTCCCTCTGAAGGGAAGTGGCAGTCACCCAGTCCGCATACGCAAGTGTCTCTCATGCAGGAGCAATCTAATTTCCCTCACTAGTAAGGGTGAGATGAACAGGATTGTTGAACTGGTCTGTGGAAAGGAACAGCATGAAGGACAATTAGCACATGTACATGCCGCTGCATCTTCCCTCCAACACATTTTAGAGGCATTTGTAAGCACAGAAAGCTGGAAGTGAAATAGGAAAGTCAAAGTTTGCCTATCAGAAGGACAAAAGTTGGCTTTAGACTTTCAGGAAAACTTCTGAATAAGCTAAGGCTTTTCCCTCGACTCAATGGCTTTGCACTGCTCTCTCTGGACCCTATCAAATAGCTCTTTCAGTTGTTCAAAAAGGAATCACAGAGCAAAGCAAGGTATCACCCCAGCTCTAGCCCTAAAGGAGAGGCAAGTGGATTATGCAACACTCCCAGCCACTACCAACCTGAGCAGCTCAGGGTGTGAACTCTGATCTCCTAGACAGAAGCACTGTGCTGCCACCATACTGGGCCAGCCCTATAGAGCACTTTCATTTTGGCCCCTCAATGTCTGATCATCCCTCCCACCAACCCAAAAGAAAGGGCTCCACAAATTACCGGCTCACTATCAGCTCCTTGGAAACCCTGAATGCACTTGCACACAGTGGAGTTGGAGGGGGCAGAACTTGGAAATTAGAGTGAAATTCAACCAAAATGAATGTTGCACACCAGATACAAAAATTTTTAAAGGGGCAATGTCAAGTGCTTCTCTTTCTATCACTTACAAAACCTGCTTTAAAAATCTATTCTTGTTCATTTGGCAATAATAATTCAACATCTGTTTTTTGATTGGTGGAAGGAACCGATATCACCATGGCTGATTTAGATCACACTTCCTGGTGTGCACCAGCCTTACATCAGCTCTGGGAACAGCATTATAACTAATGGGTGTGGCAGAAACTGTTTAAGGTGTGAAAGTCATTACTTTAAACTCTCACAAAAACAACCCTATTATTCATTATTCTAGGGTTCAGAAAATCTTTTTAGCTGCAGACTCAACACAGGTGAAAAAGATAAAGAAGAAAAGACCTCTTACCATAAGGATGAAGAAATAGAAAACCCACATCCATCCCAGATTGTCCTGGATCAAGGAAACTAGATACTGTAAGAAAACAAAATAGGATATTTAGATAATCAACACGTGCACAACTGTGAGGGGTGTGTTTCTGGTGTCACCCTTTCATTTGCATCTCCCTGAGTTTGTGGGCATTTATTGAAGAGAGGAAAAAAGAGCCAGTCACAAATCCTCTCTTTCAGTATCTAGCTGCTCCTTGCCTGGCGTAATAAGAGACTTGCTGCCTTAATCCTTCCATAGAAACCCATACAAGATAGGTGAAAGAGAGATACCAGCGTGAAGCTTTATAGGTAACTATGTTCAGTGAGGAGAAAAACTAAATACCACTTCAAGGGGTGACAATTCAACTAGACTGAACAAAGGATTTTATTGCACAGAACATAGTTACGTAAGTGAATATAAATACCCTCAGAAAAGCTGAACACTCTGGGAAGATGTACAACTTAAAAAGGACATGCATTTTCAGCAGCTATACAAGCATTAGCTAGTTAACCCTTTCCAGTACCCTGTTATGCAGATAAGATGCTCAAGCTTCCGCACTGATTTACAACCTGAGCTCAAGAGGGCCTTGTAATCTTCAAGTAAAGGCAGAAATTATCCCTTATATGCAGTATTTGAATACAACTCTGCTTAAAGGGCCTCTGTACCTCTCTACTACTGAGCATATTGGCACAAAAACAGGATCATCATTTCGGAAGCACTCCTGGTGCTTCTGCTGCTTATTCCCCCACCTGGAGTGACACAGCAGCCATTCCCACTGAGATGACTGCAAGCCCAGATAGGGAAGCAGTGGCAGGCAGAACTTTTCAGAAAGAGAGACCCACTTTTCATGATACTCTCCTTAAGAAGTGGGTACGTGTGTGGAAAGGGGAAGATGCAGGAAGCATGGTACATTGGGAAATTTGTTTCCAAATAAGATTTGAAAGGTGTTAGCCGCCTGTTAAATGTGGAAAACTAAGACAGCATCTTTCAGAGAGAAAGAATGAACATTTCATTTACTGGGGAGATCCACCTCAGTCAGTAGTTAACAAGTTCTTCTCTGCCTGCAATCAGCACTGCTGATATTCACAGGAATATACCCATAAGTGCCAATTATGAACCCTAATTCCTTTGGGAAATGGGGGTGTGGACTCCAATCCTACATACATCTTGGTATTTCATGATGTTACACTCTTTCTCACTAGTAGTATGGGGCCAGTTACATCACAGGCCCTGCCCAACCCAAAAATCTGCACTATGTTCTTTCATGTGCATGAATTTTGTTTCTGCATAACAAGTATGTTCCTACTGCCAATGCTCTCAGCTTCTGCTTCAGTAACAATCCGTGGTCAATTCCTATAACAGCACCCAGTGTGGAAGATGAAAGTAAGTGATACCAGTCTTACAGGATGCGCAGTCTGCCCTAGATAAAGAGAATCACACTCAAACTAGTCTAACATAAGAATTTGTTATGTTCTATTTAAAGGGGACATTCATCTTAAAAACAGTATTTCGTAAAGACATTTCTTCACTGGGGCTGCTAACACCACCTTAGATTATTTAAAAACTGAAAATAAATTTAAAAATCCAAATTTCTTTTCACTATTTATGGAGTGTACATTTTTTCCATTTCTCAGCAGCTCAGGTTATGGAACTGTCTAAACGCATTTCATTCTTTTGTAGTGATTAACACCCATTTTTTCATGATTTGTGTGTATAAAAACATCTTCTGTATTTTCCACAGTATGCATCTGATGAAGTGAGCTGTAGCTCACGAAAGCTTATCCTCAAATAAATTGGTTAGTCTCTAAGGTGCCACAAGTACTCCTTTTCTTCATTCTCAAAGTTTGTTGCCATAATATTTGCATTACAAACTCTGCAGAGAAGGTTTGTGTGTTAAAAAACACTATTTCCATTGGAAATTAAAAAAAAGATTAATAGAAATGTTTCATTTGGGGTTGGAAGCTTTCCCCCCACTGCCAGCCTCCACGTCACTCCCATGTAGAATTTTAAAGGCACATTCCCTCTCTGGTAATCTCACCTGGCCCACTGCAGCTCCAATGCTCCCAGTTCCGTCCACAATTCCTGTGACTGTTGCCAGAGCCTCACTGTTCCCTTTGACCAATTCTTGACGTCCCAGGTCAGCGGAAATCGCCGAGCTGATCATGTTAGATGGGCCTCCAATGAAAAATCCTGAAAGCACCAAAAGACCATCCTCCAATTATAGCACTGCAAGGAGGATACCATTGGCACACCCCAAGAATTTCACAGGGCAGAGAGTTTCTGCAACCCACATGTCAAAGGCTGGGGATGTTATGGAAGTCTCAGTTATAGGAACAGGTTGCAGTAGGGGGCAGAATGCTTTGCTCCCAGCGGGCTTAGTTATCCCTCACAGCGGTAGGTCGTGTTGTCATGTGCTTCTCTGTGCGCCTAAGGGAGGAAGTTGGGGGAAATTCACAGAAATCCCTAAAATATGGGTGTTTGAAACCAAGGACCCTCACTCATTCAGGTTAATACAGAGTCCACATCACGGGAAGCTCCCGGGTATGCACCTTTGGTGGCAGAGGAAGCTTACAGCTTCTCATAGTGTAAAGAACGCAAGAGACATTTGCCATCTGAGCTATTCTAGTCTGCAGCATAATTCCTTATTCTATACCTCTGTTTGTGAAAACTTCTTAAAAAGGTGTTCTAAAAAAACACCCCAAAACCCACAACCAAACAGTCGGACCTTCACGGTCACTCTTGTTGCAGCCACGGCATTTAGCTGAGAAGGCAGTACACCTGAGTACAGTAAGGTTTTACAGCAGTGTTATTGTTTCTTTTCTGTCTACACAGCTTTTGGGGTGAAAGTGGCGTTTTATGACACACCTGTAATGGCCATGATGAACGCATTGATGGGTTTGCTGTTTGGAGAACCTGCCAGGGGACAGATAGAAAAGAGGAGTGTTAATAAAATAATAAATAATTATATCTAGCTCTTATACAGAGCTTTTCATGTGTAGACCTCAAAGCACTTTACAAAGGAGATCAGCTTCATCATCCCCCATTTTACAGATGGGGAGACAGAGGCAAAGAGTGGTCAAGTAACCTGCCCAAGGTCACTCAATTAAAGGATTCCCTTGGTGCAGCCAGAGAGTATATATGGAGACGTGAGATCTTCAACCTTATGATGGCTCCCAAGTCCATTGTTTTGCTGAGCCTAGATGTGTCCTTTAATTAGTTGTCCTAACAGACTGTTTCCAAATCCCATTGGTTGCCAGATGCTAGAGTGCTTCTGTAAATGGCGTGAAGCCTAAGAGCTTCTGACATCTCATCCTTTCCTAGATCTTCTCTCACTCTTTGCCCCCACCAACCCATTGGCTTTTCCTCTTTCAAGATGTTTGCACCTTAGCATTATTGCTTTATGGGTTGTAACTCTGACATGTTGGCAATGCTAGAAAATGCAGCCAAAGGAGCACATCTAATGCCAGCTTCCTCACTGGCACAAAGAAACCCAAGCACTCAACCCACATCTTTCCCCATCGTTAACCAGAATCTGAAGAAAGACTTCTTCCCAGACGCCATGATCTCTTGGCGCAACACAACCTTGCAGAGTGTGACTGGCCCAGAAATATACTCTGAAGGGCAATATCCTGAACCAGAAACAGGTTCAAGGCATAGAAACTGGCAAGCGTCCATCAATCTGGCCCAAAAGGTCCCCCCCTGCATTAATGCAAAATATACTCACGACTGTATCCAAAGAGAGACCCTACAGCCAGAAGCAAGCTGATCGCTAGCACTGGAGCTCGCTTCTGTAGCATATCAGAAATCAAGCCTTGGATTGTCCCACCTGCAAAAATAAAATGAAAGCTCACCGTGCCCTTCCTATTAACATATGGAACACGCACGCTGTTGCACTTACTGAATTCGGGTCTTTTCTTTTATCTTTACCTTTGGCACCTCTACTGTAGGCAAAACTCTCACTGCCGCCTGAGACACAGTCAAGGCAATATCAGATCAGGGTACTCAGGACACAGTAGCGAGGATTGATTACTATGTCTCGCTCTCTCTGCGTGTAGCCAGTCAGTGCTTCTGCTGTTCGTTCCTTTCCCCACACACCCTTCCTGCAATCTCAGTTCAGGTCTGTGCAATGTAACACTTCGTGGCCGTCTCCTAGAGTTTCCTACTGTTCCTATTAATGGCTCTGTTCCGCTGGTGGGAGCACAGAACCGATTCTAGGCACCCCAGTGACACTGTTAACACTTTGTTGTCTAATCCTGCTCAGAGAAGATCTAGATATCATTGCAATCACTAGTGGAGCTGCACTGCCGTTAATGCATTAGGAAATAATCCTAGTGTAAACAAGGCTAGAGAGGCAGCAAAGCAAACTCAGAAGTGTCTTGCAGGAAAGCAGAGTGGACTACTTACCAAGCCAAGAAACAGTGAACATGGGATAGCAGAGCTCTAGCCATAAAGAGAGGCTCTCTTTGTTCTGGCTAGGAGGCACAGGGATAGATTTTACCACTGGCATAAACAAGCACAACTACACTTGGCTCCATTGAAGACAATGGAGTTGTGCCCGCTCACCGCACTGCTGAACTGAGCCCTTTGCTTGCAGCAATGTGGAAACGGCTTCTAGGGTAGAACGTACCCCTAATCCAGGCCTACCCTCTCACTCAGGGATTCTGGTGGGAAGTAGGACAGGAAACCAGGGAGACATCTGTTTGAGTGGGATACTCTCACATTCACAGCAAGTGAAGAAAAGCTCTTATTGCTGAACTGTACAGAAATAGGGTAGTACCCCTTTAAACAGTCTGTGAGCTCTCTAGTGGTACTCACTGCATCCTACGGCTTACAATGCAGCCAGAGAAGCAGTGCATGTAAGCAGGCCTTGCATGCGGGGCACATTCAGTAAACTGTTACTTAGACCCCACTGGGCCCATGTGGTTCCTTCATGTTAAAGAAGAGCTGGGCAACCAAAGAAAGACGTGTTTTGGTTGCTGCACCTACCTATGATTCCGCCCACATCGTACCAAATCGAAAGCTGGTCAGCTTCAGCCTCCTTCCATCCAAAGTTGTTGCTGAGGTAGAACGGCAGCCAGAAGAAGAAGGAGTAATTCACTAGTTTCAAGCAGGCATAGGCCAGGGAATACTAAGACAAAAACAGCCAAAAAACCAGCAAGCAGTTAGCATTAGAAAAACCACAAGTAGCAACTTCTCCTCCTTCCAATAAGCCCACAGCTGAAACGCCCATGGTAAGTGCTTCTGCATTTCACATGAGAATGCAAGGTCAGGAAAACCTAATGCTGAACATCAAAGGGACAGATTGGGGGGAGGAGAAAAAAAAATCAACCAGGATGTCTATTTTTAGTGTTCTTTTCATTGGACACAATGGCTTGAAACACCAACTCTTCCAGCAGCTTCACTTGAAGCACAAGCTTGTGTAGAGGAAAACAATTCGTTCATCTCCTAGATTGGAGGAGATGAACCATGTGACACTAAGCAAGCCAGGGGCTCTTCATTATTTGTGCACTACGCTGAGAAAGACTATTGCAAGCACAATTTATCTGCATCACAGTGTGCCATTCAGAATACTGCTACATTCTCAAAGCACCCTACAGAGAACTCCTCCTAATACCCAAACATTTGTATCCCAGAGCTCAAGACACAAGTGCTGGGCATGCTTGAGAGAGCACCATGTCTCCTGACAGCTGAGACTGTCTGCGGTTCTCTTGCTATGGTTCTGGGGAGTGAACTTGCCTTAGCTTGCAGGAGGACGCTCTCAGTGGAGTCTTTACCTCTGGAAATAACTCCCCCCAGGCAGCTCAGAGCCCATGCTCAGCAGCTTTCAGGGCAGGTGTAAGGTATGCTTATTTTGGCTGACCATCACTGTCGCAGTAGAAGGGAGCCATGTTTGCAGAGTTCCAATGCTCAGTGGCAAGTGCCGTAGCTTTTTAAGGTACCCAAGAGGATAGATTGTGGATTTGTAATGATCAGATTGGTTTAATATGGTAAGAGACGTAGGTGATACACTGATTAGTGCCAGAGACATTTTGATATAAAAATAAATGCCTCCGAACACAGACCATTTCTTCAGCAGGCGTTTGACGAGCAAGCGGAACAATGGAGGCTTGTCTCCCTTTAAGCCTCCTGTCTTATAGGGCCCAAGCCTACCTGCCTCTGAGCAGGATTTCCACTGAAGTCAGCAAGAGTTCTTCAGGTAGAGCAGGATTGGGCCTTACCAAGCCCACTGCTTATTACAAAGCACTTCAGAATGGTTGACTAGATTGCTTGAGAGATTAGCCATTCTTAATCTCCAGAGACCCGAGAGGAAGGCTGTCAGTGTAAAGACAGTTCCATTGCACTTGTTCGGTTGGAGAAGGGGAAAAACTGAGGAAAACCAGAGTAGGAAAAAAGTTGATTTGCTTTATAAGTGTATCTATCTCTTGGAAGTTATCCTTGTTTGTATTCAGGCATCCACATTCACTTTCCAGTCTCACATCCAAGCTGCTCATAAGGCCCCATTAGTGCAACGAAGTAATTCTGGAACAACACAGGTAGATGATCAATTTGATCTTCCAGTCCTTTGCCCTGGCCATGCAGGACTGTTCCTCCAATGTATCTGTTAGCACTCTGACCAACCTAATTTTACAGGGCTCAAGTGAGGGGACTTCCACTACTTTCTTTGGGAGTTATTCCACCATTGGATCACACCATCAGGACCTTTTTTCTGATATTCAGCTTCCACTTCATTCAGCGTTTTATCCCATTTCTCCCAGAACCTCCCCCGACCCCACCAAAAAATTAGTCCTCTTCCTGCATGGCCTTTACACAGCTCAAGGTCGTTATGTTCCCCTTAGTCATCACTTCACCAAGCTGTATACATGGAATTCCTCAGTGACAGAGGGGTCTGTACAATACCCTATCCAGTGGCAGCCCAATTCTCACTGTGGCCTTTAGGAGCTACTGTAAGCAGAGGCAGTGCTCACCTCACCTATTATTAAGGCCGTCAAACATGTTACAGTATAAAACCCTGTCTTCGGTTGTTTATAACTTTGCCAAACTTTAACGTTGGGAGTGAAGTCTTTCATGCCAGGTGTGCTCCTCAGATTAGTGGGGTTTTGCCTTTAAGTTTAGGTCAAAATTGTTTAGCCATTTGTGAGAACAAGGTTGTTTTGCCCATTGTCATGGGGCAGGGTTCCTTCACCCTAGATTCCTGTCTGCAAACAGTCCTCACACACAGCTAGTGACAAGTCGAACTAAAAGGGCTATAGTCACATTGTAAATAAAACAGAACAAGTTCCCCACAGCTGAGGGTTCATACATTCTCCCTAGGCACAAGGTGAGAGGGAAGAGATCTTGGGCTTCTCTGGCCCTTCCAGCTTACCCCTCCCCCCTTCCTGTCTGGCATTTATGTGTTCTCAGCCAGTATCCTGAGCCACCTGGTGTCCTTAACCAAATATCTCCCTAACGTGCCCCATGTGGAGATGTTTACCAAGTGCCCAGAGTGGTGAGTCAGCTTAAGGCTGCTACTCACTCTGTCCTTCCCATGTTAAAAACATTTCTGACAATTTCTTTGAAAAGTTCTAGTGCCCCACACTTGGAACAGGAAGTTGATGCTTCACAGAGGGTGGCATGTGTGTCAGGATCAGGAATGGGCCTTTTGCTATTCCTGTGAATATCTGCCAAGTTATAAGCCTTTGGGGGAAAAAAGTCCATGTTTGTACCTGCCTTTCAAAGTTAGCAGCCACTGAGCACACTCCAGCCCCTCACAGGTCCCAGCACTGACCAGACTACACATGTGCCATCCCCACAGAGTAATGGAACATGCTGCATCTCCTCACAACTGCTGCGTGTGACTGGATCGTGCATGCGACAGCTCAGGGGTAGAGAGGCAAAGCCAGACATTCCTTACAATTGCAGCTCCCAGCTGCTCCAGGTTAGGGCTGGGCACCAGAACCGGGCAGGGAGCACGTCTCTCTTGTGCTCTCAAGAGCCACCCTGCTGGCGCCAATGCAGCATGGCGGAGGAAGCTGCCTGACTCAAATGCAGAGGGGACAAGAGCTTAACCTGTAGAAGGGAAAGGAGCAGAATGGGGGCAAGGAGCCTGGTGAGACTGGGAGAAGGAGGGAGAGAGAAAACTGTGACTGGGAGCTGTGGGAGAGGAGTACTGGCTGGGGTGGAGGAGAGGCTGGGACTGGTGGAGGAAGGAGACTGGGAGTCGTTTGAGTGGGGCTGGATGTGTCGAACACTGAGGCCAGGTCTACACTGGTATACATCGGTATAGCTACGTCATGCAAAGGTGCAAAAAATTCACACCCCCCGAGAGACATAGCTACAAAGACCTCACTGCTGGTGTAGAGGCAAGAATTCTTCAGTTCGCCTAGTGACGGCCTCTCAGTGGGATGGATTACCTTCATCAACGGGAGGAATTCTCCTGTCGGCGTAGGTAATGGCTACCCAGAAGCGCTGCAGCTGTGCCACTGTGGTTTTAAAGGTCGACAAGCCCAGAGATTGGATGAGGCGCTAAGAGGAGGGACGGAGACTGGGACTGGCTGGACAAGGAGATTGGGAACTGGGGTATGAGGTGGAGGGGAAAAACAGCAAGACGGATCTGACAAGGAGCAAGGCGGCAGGGGAGAAACTGAACTAGAGACTGGGACTGTGATATGGGCAGGGGAGTTTTGAATAACTGGAAACCAATGGGCGGAGGAGAGGGAAGAAGAGAGAGAAATGAGGCTTCAGACAAGGAGTCCAGAGGAGGACACTAGGACTGGCTGAGTATGAAGACTGGGATGAGATGCCTGAGAGAGGGTAGGGAAGGAGATGGGGACTGGGACAAGGAGTGAGGACTCAATAAGAGAAAGGACTAGGACAGGGACAGGTTGGAGTGGAGGGAACAGAAGGGTATGTGCCCACTAGAACACTCCTGTCCAGAACCTGGAATGGAACCCAAGACAGACCACACCGTTCCTCGGCTGTCAGTAAACATCTGTGAAATTCCCTGGCAAAGTATGTCTCAGCCCCCTATAGTGCTGGTCCACATGGAGGACGACAACAACCTACTACTGCTACCAGTTACTCAGTTAGCTCTTCAGTGGATCTAAAAATTCCACCTCTGTCCATTACCCATGTGGATGTCAATATGATGTCACCTGATGGATTTTTTCCCCCAGTTTGCTTAAAATAAAAACCTAGAAAATTACACACAAAATACTGTGTTAAAAGAACATTAAGGGTGCAACGTTAAGGGTCGGATTTACAGAAGTGAAGAGTACACTCAGCTGCAACTAAAATCTGTGCTTTGAACATATAATGCCAAGTACTCGGAAATAAAAAAAATATCAGACCCTAAGCATCTCAAATTGGGTACCCAAAATTAGTGGGCACTTTTGACCTCAATCTCTCTGTGCCTCAGCTCCCCATCAGTAAAATGAGGATAATACCACCCCTCACCGCATATGGTTGTTATGAACATAAATTACTATTTGTGAAGCATTCAGTTACTGTAGTGATAAGTGCCATTGGAAAGCCCATGAGGAAATTAAAATTCTGTATTCAGAGCAGGGTTTGAATAGTGTGTAGGAAATACGGTCTGGGGCCATACCTTGAACAACAAGGATAAAACAAAATATTGACTAGCTACTCATTAACTGAGCTCTGTCCATCCTGTGCACTGAATGACACAGGTGTCCTGTGGGGAAAAACTGCAATCATGTAATTAAAGACTACTATAATGAATACACACAAGGGCAGTATTGCCAACCCCAAAAGTTTGATATGTATGACTCAGAGCCCTCAAAATCATGACCAAAAAAAAAAGTTAGCGTGGCTTTTGCTCTTTCTTGATTTTTGTACTCCCCCCGCCTGCCACGTGCATGTTCGTTCTCCCAAAGTTATGGGGACAGGTAATTTCGGCCCTCACTGCAGGACCTCTCGCTTGTTGCCTGATGGTGTGGAGTTCCCAGCTTCTCCCCAAGCCTCAACATTCTAATTAATCCTGTGTCTCCCCTCACTTCCATATCTGCCCATCCGCCTGTGTGGCAGTCAATTCTGGTTGCATAGGTAACCTTAATCCTGACATTTCCTAACTTCTGAGTGCTTGATTTTGCAACCTTAACAATGTTCTTTTAACACAGTTTGTGTGTGTGTCCTGTTATGTCTTCTTTGTAGATGGTCCCTCGACCACCTGATGGCGTCCGACACCATGAGTTGCTGCATCAGCTGAGAGTAGCGTTGACAGATTCCACATTCTCTCAACACTCGCTCGTTACTGGTGTCCCATGCACCCAAGGCTCTGACGATTAGTGCATGTGTCTGAACCTGGTAACCCTTAGCTCTCAAGATTTCAGTCAGTGGTGCGTATTTCTCTACCTTTCGATCTTGGACATCGTGGAAGGCTGGGGACCTGTTCTCGAAGGGCACTGTGACGTCTACTGTGATGATCTTCTTCCGGTCCTTGTTGGTGATGATGATGTCTAGTCACCGTTGGCTGTTGGTTTCGAGGATGGCAGAGTTCACGGCAACCTTCCCTAGGGGTTGAGGGATGGCTCTGGCCAGGCGATCTTGGATGGCATTGTGTCGCAGCTGCCAAGCTCTCAAATGGGGCTTGCTGCTACAAAGAATGTGGGGTAGCATCTCAGCGTAGCAACACTTCCTGCATCGCTTGTCTCGATTCCTGTGGTGGACAGCTCCATTCAGTGGAATGCAGTTAAGCTGGGCCCTGTGGATGAACCTCCAGTCAGCAAATCGGGTGAAGCTGTCCTGGGGAGGAAGTGGTTGCTGGTGTCTCACTTGCACGTCACCTCAAATGCCTTGCCCAGGTCTGGCTTCCGTTTCAGGTTTTCCATGTATTGGGGGTGGATGGCATTCTTCAGGGTCCTCTCTAGCATGGTTCTAGCTCTCAGAATGATGATAGTGTGATCTGTATTCTTCACTGGACATTGGCAATACCAGGAGGGGTGAGCTGGACTGCTGATGAGAAGCACAGTCAGGAAAGTAACAAATACTTTCCTCATGGACTGTATTTTCTAAATGGACAACCAATCTAATTCTCAATTACTGAGGGACAATCGCCACTCGCTGATATATTTTGCTTTCCACAACCAAATCTCTGTACAACTTTTCATGAGTGATGTACCTGCGTATTCGGATTCTAATATCTAAACTATTGTTAAATCTATTCACCTAAATTTGGGTTATTGCTGATTATGCACTCTATATATCGTATCACTTTTAAAAACTAACGCCATATTTGTGGATAATCTAAGTACTATACCCAGATGTACAGACACTTTTCTAAACCTATATATTTTAACATTAGCTTTAATGAAATTTTTAAATTTGTAAATCATCATCACAAACAACAATGCTGAGTCCTTACCAGTAGAACACCTGGTAGACAACAAGCTTGGAAAAAGCCAATGGGCTTGGGCTGGTTGATAGTATCAGGTGCTTGAATAGAGTAATTTTGATCATCCTCATCCTCCTCATTATTGCTGATTAAGGGTTTGTTTGCATCTTCTTCAGCACTGCCGTCCTGTTCATCTCCAAGCTCAGGGAGGCCTATAACACATGAGAACATACACTAGAAACAAAGGACAACACCATTCTTTCCCCACACAAAACCCATGCTCACTCCTTTTAAGCATTTCTCCCTTCTGATACCCCGCTTGCTCTCCCATACCTCCATCCTCCTTTGGCTTAGAAACTCTTCTAGATGGTGCTCTGCAGATTCGCCAGTAGAAACTACCCCTTGTCTTCTAGCGCTCTTGAAAGTATTCTGTCTGATCCTGGCGTCGGCTTTGTCTGTTCTGAGTGTCTGGCCATTAGTTGGAAGACACAACAAATTAGTGCATTTCCCCCTATTTAGTGGCTAGACTCCCTGTGCGTAGGTCCTGCACACATCATCTCAGGCAGTATTTGAACATGGATGCTCACCATGTACCAGAAGCAGTCCTGACAGATGAACTAACAGGAAGACTCCGTATGGTGGATTTGCTAGAAGCTATCCTAGGCTGTCTGACCTGCAGGACATTCCTATATACACTCCAGCATGTCAACAGTTACCTCCTCTGCAACCTCCCCAAAAACCTAGGAGACTCCACCATGTCCCTGACAATGCCCTGAAGATCTCTTTTCTACTCACACTGGAGACTCTGCCTTGCCAACCATCTTCTCAGTTAAGGCCTGTGCCCCCTTCAGAGCCCATATGCCAATCCTTAATCAGCTGGCAGAGTTTTGCAAACCCAAGGCATTCTTTCCCCTCATGGGATGGAGAGGATTCTGAACCTAGTGCTCAACACAATTTACTCCCATGGTAGTCACTTATATGTTCCTCTATTACTGCTTAGAAAAACACCTAGTTTCCATAGGAAGGACACTTGGGAACTGAGTGCATTCTAAGGAATATGGTTTGCACACGAGTCGGACCCCTCTTTGACACTCTGTCCATGTGAATAACATTGTCTGCACCTAGCGTGTTGCAGGCCAAGAAAATGTTCACTCAGGTAGCCACTAGTTTCGAACGGTGTCAGTGACACAAACTTTTGGCAGCAGGAGTTGGGCTTTTAAAGTGATGTGGCAAAGTTAACCACATTTTAATGCAACATGGGGGATCTGCAAACCTGTTTGCCAACTAGGGTTTAAGATGATGTGGACCTCTTACTTACCCACTTCTTTCGGGGAAATCAGAAGTCCAAAGAAGACAATGATTCCTCCAGCAAACTGCACCGATGCTGTCACCAGGAAGGCATACTGGAGAGAAGAGAGAATAAAAGCACTATCTTTCACATTGCTCTTTGGCATCTTATTCTAAATTAAACATTCATCTCTATTTTTCCAACAACTTTCAGTCACACAGGGTCTCTATGCAATGAGACATGCAATTTCTCTGTACCCCAACTTTGTGTAAGAGTAAGCCATACCAACACAGACTATCTCCATAAAACCTAGAAACAGTCACCCCTGCCCCTGGAGTAGACACTATGCTGTTTATCTCACTGGAGGGGGAGCACTGGAATGGACATATCATAGTGGGGAAGGAGCTTAGACACAGAACACCAGATTTTATTCACTTTCCCTTTAATGCAGGCAAATAATGAACATCTTGTCTTACAGTAATGGCCACAGCTGGCACCTCACTGCTCTTGGTGGTAACAAAGCAGAGTAAGTACAGGCATCTACCATTCAGAAGGGTGAATCCTAACAAATGTTCCTGGAGCTTAGCCTCCTGTTGGCACAGGGGAATAAATTAAAATAATAAGCTATTGTATTTCTATACTATTTTTCAAGTTTGTGCAATAAGGACCTGCAGGCACCTGAGCAGAGCGCATGAACATTTCTCCCTTTACACTCCGCTACATTTAAGATTTCCATGAGAGTGAATACTGGAAATGTGTGTATTTAGTCCATAAATACTGCCTTGTTCTCAGGTCACTAGCTATACAATATTGCTTTACAAGGGGCAGGGATGGGTGGACAAGGAGAGAACGTCCTAAAATCAGGTTGTATTGTCCAAAAGGTGAAGACTGGAGTTGCAGTCCGTGGACATGCTCAAGCTGGAGCCCCCTCGGTATGAGAGAGAAAAGGCTGCCAACAGGGGATTCTCTGTGAAGCGTCCCTGACTTCGGAGCTCTTCCCCAAACTTGGTCCAAAACAGCTCACGTCTGGCCTTTAAGCCACGATGCAAAACCCTTTTCTTTTCTCCCTGGCTTTGGTTATAAGGTAGATTTAACATCTCCTTTTTGTTGCTTGGCCACTGCTGAGTGGAGAAGTGCTGGAGATTAAGTTGTAACTTATAACACTTGTATATTTCAATATTGTCAAGAACACCTAGAGCCTGGGATAGCAGCTCTGTTATCCTATAGAACTCAAAATCAATAAATATGTCTACCTGATGGAACTATTTTTACCCATGTGATGGTTGGCAGTTGGGGGGAGGAGTTTTGATTTTAACTACAATACTATTGTTCTCAAGCACCAGACTGCACCTGCTCTGCTAAAAATCATACAAGATGTTCATTGAACACAGTCAGATTGACCTTAGCACTATGGAGACCAGATGTCCCAATTTTATAGGGACAGTCTCGATTTTGGGGGCTTTTTCTTATATAGGCACCTATTACCCCCCACCACCGTCCCGATTTTTTACACTTGCTATCTGGTCACCCTACTTAGCACGGATTATTTTTATATCCCATTCCCAAAAGAGAAGGAAAGCACAAACTGCATAGCGAGAACTACATTTCAAATTTCAGCCTATTTAGGCCTAGCATCTTTAAATGTTTATATAAAAATATGTAGTGGGAAAAGAATTTTTTACTCGTCCGTAACAGAAAAACAGCTGAAGGTATTTTACTCAAACTTTCAAATAGTTTTTACCTCCAGGAGGAAGAATAGACAATTCCATCCCAAAAGGTGTATGTTTTGGGAAGATGAGAGTGGCTGAAAACAGGTGGTTATAATGAAAGCAGTTTTGCTACCTTAACTAGAACACAATTTGGGTCTATTTCTATAAGAAGCCGTATTAATTGCTAATCCTTGTTAAATGCTCCCTGAAGCAGTGGCATGCCCATCCCCACACCTGATGGATATCCGTGCCCAGGACCAGATTAAGGTTATGAGGGCTAAGGCTAATGGGAGAGAAGGGTCTAAGTATGAAATACATATTACAAAAAAAATTATGAAGTCAAACATCTATCTATATACATATTTATTTATGTAAAATTAACAAGTTTATTCTACTCTGACTACACTCAATTCTTCACACAAATTTTTTCCCCCCTAGCTTTAACTGTGGCAAAGTCATGAATGATGTCATTGTAATTCAAAGACCTGACAATTTCATTCTCAATGCTCAAGAGGGACAAAGCACTGAGATGCTCTTGTGTCATGGTGGATCGGAGGACATTTTTGACCCTGGTTAGAAGAGAGAAGGAACGTTCTCCATTACAGTTAGTAATCATTAGTGACAAATACAGGCATAATGCAGTTTCAACATTTGGAAAACATTCTATCACATTGGATTCAGTGACAACTCGGTACGTCCAAATACGATTTACTTTCGTCACCTTTTCTCTCTATATTTGAGAGTGATGCAAATTCAACAAATTGAAGAAATTATTTAGTAAAATCTATTGGGAGATCATCTGGGTACTTCTGAGACAGACGTCTGATACCTTCACTGACTTTGGAACTTGAAATGTTAGGCAAAAAATTTGTCAGTACACTAAAGGTTTTGTCAATATTTTTGTAAGCCTTGATCCGATGTTCTAATGAACTCTTCAGTTTGTCAATGATTGTGATGAAGGTATTAGCTCTGAAGGCCTCCTGGTCACTGAATGAGTGGGAAGCTGCATCGTCGCATGTCTTCTGTCTTTTGCGGTATTTGGCTGACTTATATTCATGGTTAGCAGTCCTTGCAGCCCCCTGAATTTCATACTCATCAAAACTATCCTGTATTTGTTGAAGAACAGTTCCAAGACTCCTCATTAGGTTTACAGCAGTGGAAAGGTCAATTTGAGCACTTTGCAAGCCTAGACTGCACCTGCTGAATGGCTGAAGTATATCATTCCAGACCTCACACAAAATAGCAGTTTCCAAAGGGTGCATTGCATCACTCAGGATCTTCGCATCTTTTCTTGTTGCTGATTTTTGAGATTCATCATCCTTGATGCTCTCTAGCGCTTCATGGATGTTGGGGTATTCCAGAACAACTGCATTCACAGCTTCAGCGTTGGCACTCCACCATGTCCCTGAGAGTGACTGGGCACTGGGCATCGCTTTGGTAGTCAATCTCTAAGAATCATCCAACGACTGGCTGATGCAGAGAAAAAAAACTGTACAATTCTTGGACAAATCCAAAAAAAGAAACTTCTTCAACACAACAATCCACAGCAGACTGGCCAACAAGGCTGAGTGAGTGAGCAGCACATGGTATGTAATCAATTGCGCTTTTTTATCTTTGTCTACATCCCTGAATATTTGCCACTCATTTGCCAATATTTGCCAGCTATGACATTGCATTGTCATAGCTTTGGCCATGACAAAGGCAGATGTCAATCCCATTTTCGGTGAGGAAATCGAGTAGGTACGAGGCAAATTTCTCCCGGGTGGTTGGTGATGTTTATGAAGGTCATAAAATGCTCAACTGGTCCGCTGGGTAGCACATAATGCAAGATGACAGTCAGCTGATCTACATGTGACACATCTGGTGTTGAGGTGACGGACACTGAGAAATATCCCACATCTTTGATCTCATCTACGATGGCTGATAGCGTCTTCTTTGCCAGCAGTGCAATGAATTCATCACAAATAGTCTTTGATCAGGGGTTCTCAAACCGGGGGTCAGGACCCCTTCGGGGGTCACAAGGTTATTACATGGGGGGTTTGCGAGGTGTCAGCCTCCACCCCAACCCCGCTTTGCCTCCAGCATTTATAATAGTGTTAAATATATTAAAAAGTGTTTTTAATATATAAGGGGGGGGTCGCATCCAGAGGCTTGCTATGTGAAACGGGTCACCAGTAAAAAAAGTTTGATAACCACTGTCATAGAAGGATTTTTTTTATGATAAAAGGAAAATTAAACTTGTCTTGCCATTTATCCACTGTTTCTGGATGAATTCTCTGTGTCTATCACTTCTATGCATAGATGTTGGAACTAGGGGTGCAGCACTCCCTGGATGAAGGGGTATCCATCACATACAACAGCATTTCTCAAACTGGAGTCCATGGAGCCCTGAGGGTACCCCAGGGGGTCCACAGGCCCTGCTGATCAACTCCTCCCCCTCCCTCCCAGCGCCTCCTGCAAACCTCCGTAGGAGGCGCTGGGAGGAAGGGGGAAGAACGGGAACGGGGCACACTTGGGAAAGGGGGTGGAAAGAGGGGGGATGAGGAGGGGCAAGGGTGGGAAGAGGTGGGGTGGTCTCTTGGGGGGGAATGGGTGGAGTGGGGGTAGGGCCTGGGGCGGAGTGGGGGTCTTGGTGGGTCCCCCAAAAATTTTAAATTACAGTGGGGGTCCTCAGGTTGCTAAAGTTTGAAAACTGCTGTCTTTGATAGATATGATGTATGGCCTTTTCCACAATTTGCATCTTCATTGATGTGCTGAGCTAAGAAAGAGCCGCACTTAGCGATTAGCTCTAGAACGCCAAAGTAATTGCCATTGTGTTTCAATCCAACAGTCTCATCTGAGCCACGGAATGGCAGACCATGCTCAGCAAGAAAAACTATGGTTTCAACTACACAGCTGAGAATGTTCTTCCAATAAGCATCAGCTTCCAAAAACTGGTTTTCCATTTGGGTATCAGTTCTGCCACTAACTTTCAGTCGGGCGTGGTAGCTGCTAACTGAGAATGTATGCTGTTTACTCACTGCATGATTGGTAATGTATGCAGTATTCTTCCAACCACTGAAGCCTTTGCAGAACATTCCCCACTTCAGAAAACAGGTGGCAATAAAAACAGTACACTTTCTTAGAAGACGAATGGCAAGCGAGAATGGCTCATCTAATCTGTTTGTTAGGGTTCACATATTCAAACACTGATTTGGTCAGATGACTATTCTGATTGGTGTACTCTCGCTTTGTCAATGACAAGTCAGCATCTAGATTCTGGCATTTCTGTGGGCCCTTCTCAGTCCAATATGCAATGAGATCTTGAGAAGTCACATCCTACATGCCTGGATTGTTGGAGAAGGATTTTTTTTGTCTCACTATCACTGGGAAAGTCTTGAGAGGAGTGGGGTGAGACTGCAGCTACAGAAGTCACAGGAAGCTGCTCCTTTTCATCAGACACAGCAGGTTCACTTGGGCTGGTATTGGCCTCGATTTCCTCACCACCAGACTTAGGAGGAGGAAAAAACATTAGGAGTGAAGGAGAACGTTTCAGTACTACGTCTTGTCTTTGCTGTCTTTCTTTGGCCTCCTTCAAGTTCTGCCATCCTCCTTTCTTTGACAGGGTTTCTACTGTCCAGTGTAGACCTACTGTGTATAAAGTTCGATATTGCTTGGGCCCACAAACAATTACTTAGTCCACAAAGACAAAATCACAACCACCATAAATTGAATTCACAATCTTGATGGATTAATTTGTACAAAGCAATATCCAATGAGACAAAAAATTTCCGATGGCCCCACTACCGTCACTCAGCTGTTACTTCAATATGGAATGGAGGGCCTAAAAATAGGAGGGCCTATGGGTTAATCCGGCCCTGTCCGTGCCTCACCGCTGCTTAACAGCAGTGTCTGTCAGCCAGCTGACGTGCAGCATTAGATTTGGCTCCAAACAGCACTCTATCCTCTCCAACTCAGGAAGACGGTAGGTGACCATGGCATAGGCACTCAGCAGAAATGGGTAAGTTTTAAAGGGATAGAGCCCCTCCAAATCTCATGCAATATTCTGTACTCTCTGGAGTAGAGAAGGAATGGAGAGGATTACTATGCTGTGTTGCCACAAAGGTATAGGGAGCAGAGTTCCCCCATAGACATGAGAAAGAAGAAAAACACTTTATTTATCTGGTCTCAGTGGGCCAGAGACAGGAAAAGACTCCCTGGGATAAGACAGCCCATCGCATAACTCCAAATCAGACAGCAACTACTCACCTCATAGCCATACTGCAGAACACAGGAGGCAAGGAACGCTCCCAGAATGTTCCCCACTGATGCACAGGCACTCCAGAGTCCAAAAACAAAACCCCTCCTGAGAAAGCACAGCAAAATGGAGCAGGAGAGGGGGAGAAGATAGAGAGCTAGAACTGGCTTTAACTGACATGTAATAGTATTAAATTCTCCACTCCCTCCCCACACAGAAACAGCTTCATTTAAAATAAATCATACTGTGAAATAATCAGCTCATGACAGACAAGTTTGTCTATCATGTCCCATTTTGCTTCACTTGAGTCAAACTAAGATCTAGGTCAGTGGTGTCAAGATCCCAGACCAGATCCAGCCCACAGGACACTTGATACATTTATCCCCATAAATCTGACAAATTATGATTCTACAACAGGTCAAAGTTTCTATCTAGCCCTTATTAATGTGACTTGCTGTTGCCCTACCTTAGGTGGTCTGAAACAGCCTTCTGAGATGTTTGAAACCTTAAATCTAATGACAACACTTTATGGGCAAGATTTTCCAATAATTTAGCTGTGCAGTTGTGCACTTTATGAGTGCTCACAGTCATTGCAATTGTGCGTTCAAACTGAGTTTTATATATGCCAATGGCCAAATCAACAAAGAGCAGAAAACACATAATAATGATACCCAGCTCTTATAGAAGAATTTTGATCCACAGATCTCAAAGCACTTTACAAAGGGAGGTCAATATCATTACCCTCATTTTACAAGGGGGAAACAAAGTAATGCAAGTTTCGGCACAATACAACAGCCTTAATCTGACCCAAAATGAAAACTATTTTGTCAGAGTTAAAGCTCTTACATAGTGAAGAAGTACGCATTACTGTATTTTATATCAGATAACAGCACTTCGTTTATTGTTTATTTGGGACATGTAAGATTTGTGTTGTTCACTATTCATTTACTGCTTGTCAAGGCTCAGGTCACAATAGGTAAGTACGTTATTGTTTAGCCACCATAACAGGATTTGCCAGAGAAGTGTTTTGGTTTGGGAATTCAGCCGAGACTGCTGTTCTGCATCACAGATAAGCTATTAAACCAAGGAGAAATATCAAGTACCCAGCTTTTCCAAACCAGTTGCCCATGATGGCAACAACACAGGGCCAGCCAGTGGACTGCAGCAAGCCATTCACAACCCATAGGCAGCAGTAGAACCATTTGTCGTAGAAATGCAGCCATTCTGTGAGAGTGCCGAATACAAACTCCTGTGGGGAAAGAGAGGAAAATTGTGATCCTGGTACAAATCTTCCAGGCTGACTGGAAATGTCAATGGAAAATTGAAAGGGGAAAAAAAAGAAAAAGAAAAGAGAGAGGAAGTGGTTCCAGGCCTATGTTTTCCATTTCATTCAAATGACAGCATCTCCAGCAGCTCAGGTATTCCTAATATCATGCTCAGGCAATGTTCAGTGATGACTCAGAGGTAACAGCACCACCTGCTGAGTCACCAACAGCATGTCCTGCAGCATCTAAACATGCCTCCCTCCCAAGTGTGGTACCCAGCTTAGTTACAGCCCACCCTAGGAGTAATGGCGGCCACTAATTTACAAAAATAAAACTTTAATCAAAGATTAATGGACAAAACGCCTGTCATATTAAATATGCAACAATACTGAAATACAGGAAAGTCTCACTAATTCCCACTTTACTGATGCATAAACCCCTGCAAAAAACCTACAGTGGTTTCATGGTCTTTATTACCAAACACTTAATAGCAAAGAGTGCTAAAATCAGGTCTCAAATTACAAAATCTTCACCAATATAACAGATGATGACTGAACTTTTACTGTACTTTTACTTTTACTTACAATTTTTACTAGAACACAATGGTCTATAATAAGTATAGAATCTCAGTAGCGTACAGCTGAAAGGAACCTCCAGCCTCCCACACTGTGGTAGGATTAAGTATACCTAAAACACCCTTGAGAGGTGTTTGGTTTATCTGTTCCCAAAAACCTCCCCAGGTAACCTATTCCAGGTCTTAACTATCCTAACAGTTAGAAAGTTTTTTCTAATATCTAACCTAAATCCCCCTTGCTGTAAATCATAGAATCATAGAATATCAGGGTTGGAAGGGACCTCAGGAGGTCATCTAGTCCAACCCCCTGCTCAAAAGCAGGACCCATCCCCAATTAAATCATCCCAGCCAGCGCTCTGTCAAGCCTGACCTTAAAAACTTCTAAGGAAGGAGATTCCACCACCTCCCTAGGCAACGCATTCCAGTGTTTCACCACTCTCCTAGTGAAAAAGTTTTTCCTAATATCCAACCTAAACCTCCCCCACTGCAACTTGAGACCATTACTCCTTGTCCTGTCCTCTTCTACCACTGAGAATAGTCTAGAACCATCCTCTCTGGAACCACCTCTCAAGTAGTTGAAAGCAGCTATCAAATCCCCCCTCATTCTTCTCTTCCGCAGACTAAACAATCCCAGTTCCCTCAGCCTCTCCTCATAAGTCATGTGTTCCAGACCCCTAATAATTTTTGTTGCCCTTTGCTGGACTCTCTCCAATTTATCCACATCCTTCTTGTAGTGTGGGGCCCAAAACTGGACACAGTACTCCAGATGAGGCCTCACCAATGTTGAATAGAGGGGGACGTGTCGAATAGAGGGGGACGGTTTTGAAGAAGTAAACTGATTACTTCTTGTCCTGCCCTCAGTGAACACGAGGAACAAAAATTGGTCGCTGTCCTCTTTATAACTACCTTTTACGTATTTGAAGATTAACAGTCCCTCTCAGACCCCCAGTCTTCTCTAGATTAAGGCCTGGTCTGTACCTAAATCTTAGGTCGATCTAGCTACGCTGCTCATGGATGTGAAAAATTCAGATCCCTGAGACACATAGTTAAGATGACCTCAGCCCCATTATTGACATCATTAGGTCAATGGAAGAATTCTGTTGACCTCTTGAGTGAGTGAATCAACTGCAGCAATGGAAAAACCCCTTCCATCGCTGTAGCAAGTGTCTACACTACAACAGCATAGCTGCTGCTGTAGCACTTATAGTGTAGACATGCTCTAAACATGCTCAGTCCTTTCAACCTTTCCTCATAAGCCATGTTTTCTACACCTCTTTTATTGCTTCCTTTGGACAGGGAACCAGTATGACAGTGAACCACTGGTAACTGTTCTCTGAATATGGTTTTTCAACCAGTTGTGCATCCATCTTACAATAATTTAATCAAAACCGTATTTCCTTAGTTTGCTTATAAGAATGTCATGTGGGACTGTGTCAGAAACTTTAGCCCTAACCTACACTATCCAGGATAAACAAAGCACGCTTTGTGATGCAGTATACTTGATTTATGCATGTGCTTTTATCGATATTTCCAAAATGTAATAATTCACCAATACGTCTCCCAGTTATTGGGATGAGTTAAGATATGGGCATATCCATGTAATGTTAATGATTAAAAACCCAATACGACAAAATACATTCAGTGTCTATCCATGGAAGCTTGAAACTGAAGAAGTCTTTCCTTACAGATATTTCCTTCTGACTTATTTCACCCACCGCCAGCTGCAAAATCAAGTAAGTTCATACTAGTTTATTAATGTTAGTGTTTCTTGTAAGAGGAAAGAAAGGAAGGATTTGTTTGGAAGGAAAGCCATTTTAAAAAGTTATGTGGGTTTGGAAAACAGTCCTGATACACACAGAAAACAGACTGAAGAAGAGAAAGTGTAGGCCCAGATTTGGGCCCCTTGTACTCAAGCAACTCTTGTTCAAGTCTTAGAAGGGTCACAACATCTGTTTGAAGAAACGTCTCCACAAATTCATACTGCCACAAAGGCTTTAAGGGGGTTGGGAGTACTCTTCTGTAGGCCTCAGACTCTGGTCATGATACAAAACAGTAAGTCTGGCCCAATGCCAAACTCCATAAACGAGCCATTTTTGCCACAAAGTTCAAAAAAAGAACCAAACCAAAACAAAAAAAGCATTCTGAACAGCTGAGCATAGCACTCCCCTAACAACACTACTTAGGAAGCACTGGGGTGTAGGGCAAGTATTATTACTATGCCAGCCCCAGCACCCACAGCGCCAGGCTAGGGTCAGATAAATTCTGTCATTTGAATCTAAACAAAAACAAAAGCCAAGTGTTTTAGAGGGAAGGAGAGTTTCTAAATCACAGTAATCACGCTTCATCAAAGCAGAGACATTTTTCAACTTACCACTAAAGCAGAGGAGCACATGCCGAAAGACAAGACCCATCGTAAATTCAGGCGATCACCAACTATGCCACTGACAAAGAGACCCTAAGAACACAGATAAGTATGGTAAGCAAAGTCACATAGTTTACATTTGTTTTCAGCATGATCTGTAAAAAGAGTTGAAGGAATGCTGGGAGCTCAAATCTGACCCCAAGTACAGGTGTGTAGAAGTTTGGTGGCGGTATTTATTTTTACAAGATCTCATACAAGCAGAAGTGTTTCCATGAACTTATGCTCCTGAAATTTCAATGACAATGACTTTGTTTTGGCAGAGGCTCTCCTGCAACATTTGCAATGCAAACATGACAACATTGTACTAGATTGAGAAAGTGACACTGATTGGACTATGAACAGAATGAAAATTGCAAGTCTGTTTTTGGTGTCCAACTGTAGATAAACACAAAGCAAACAGAACAGTGAAAGCTTAGATTTCTAGAAATTCAGCTTTAATAATCTAAGGTGTTATGAACAACACAGGTAAAGAAATTTGCCTAATTTTAGAAATATGACTTAAAAGGTTCAGAAAAAGCTATCCACTTTAGAGTGATATAATAAGTGTCCCAAAACAGCAAGGGTAAATGTATCAGGAAATATTTTACTTTAAATATAGGCTCCCCATCTTCCACATTCCTTTCAAGCCTCCTGAAGTACAAATTGCCATGCACCTGAGAGACATTCCAGCATGTACCACATGTACATGTAATGTCACGTCATTACTACAGCAGACTTCAGTAAGGAGCCAGAGTATTGGGGGAAGTGCCCAGGAAGTGTCTTTTGCAGAGTGTTTGTTACCCTGCATGATACAAAACCACTTGAAAAAGCCTCCTTAAATCTGTGCAACACACCAGTGCAAAAGGCATTTATTTGATCCTACAACCCTCCTCCCCAAACTCCTCTATTGTCTGGCTCCTTGCTATGTCAGACTTCCGTGGTGGATGTGACATGCCACTAGCGTGTGGTGTTGGAGACTGTGCTGGATTCTAGGAGACCTGAAAGAGGTTGGGAGGACAGAGAAGGTAAATTTAAAGCAGATTATATGCTGACTGCCTTTCACCATTGCTATTTGGAGCATTCAGCATGTAATTCTGAAGTAGATGGATTTCTCTTAAACCTATTTGCAGACCCCTTAAAAGATGTAACATATCAGTGTGAGGTGAGGGCAAAAATAATGCAGTCAAAGGGAATCTGTTCACTTCCCAAACCCTTAGTGTTAGTCAGGAGCAGAGAGCAGATCCTGTCCCTCCACTCTCAAACGTGATGGGTCACCCTCACCATCCTTCCCACCCAAACTTTGGCAGCTGTGATTAAGTTTTACTCACCACAGCATAGGAAAAGAGAAAGATAGTGTCCAATGTCCCCAGGAAAAGAGTGGCATCTTCTGCATTGGGAAATAAATGGCTACTGTTCCAGAGCTACAAAGAGAAGCAATTGAATCATGAGTCTTCGAAAGAGACAGATCTCATCCTATAACACACAAGAAATACCTTGCTCCAGTAATATCCCATCTCTGAAATACTTTAGCTAATTGATTGAGTCAGGATGAACTTCCACTTCAAATTCTATGAAAAGCACCTTTTTCTTGCTGGAGACCTCAACTAACTTCTAGCACACCACCAGTGAGAAACACTGCAATTAATATTTATGGTAACAATGTTGCTAATCTACATGCTGCTTTATATATAATGCCTCTGCTCTCAGGATCTTACAATCTACATTAATCGGGTAACACAACAGGAAATGACCAGGAGGAGGGAGAGAACAGAGGAATCAGGGGGAAAAGATACACTGTTCTTGGGAAAGTGATATTTACAGAGCATTCAGATTACCTGTTTTGTTCCAATTTTGTTTTTAAACTGGAGTTCAATTTTAGTTTCAAAGTGATCTGACACAGGGAGAGAATCAGTAGTCCCAGAGCTGAGATTAGTGACGGAACACAAGCTGAAAGTACCAAGCTTTGAAGATGGATTTGAAGGAAGAGAAGAAGGAATTAATTAAGGGGGAAGGGGAGAAAAAAAAAAATCAACCTTAAAGGGGACATTTCCTATGCTCAACTTTCATCAACTCCATTTCAGTTTTTGCCATAGATCAAGTTCTTCAAGGCAGGGACCACCTTTTAATTATGCATTTGCAAAATGGTGCTCTGATCCATGATTGGGGCCCTTAAGCACTATTGTAATGATAAATGACAGCTATGCTTCCACACGTCTCATTGCCTTCAGTCAGGACAGGCCTGGCTGTATTTGGAGTGCCTTCTACCCAAGTACTGGTCACACCTAGCCTTATTCAGCTTACGTGATCTGACCAGGCAGCAGCTGACAGATGTGGCTTCTATTTAGTTATGTTTTCCAAAATAATGCAGTGTGTAAAAAATATGTAATAATAAAAGGTAAAGCCACTGAAGAAAACTACTGCTGCCACTAGAGGTCAGTAGTATCCATCTGTCAGTCTATTAATAAACTATATTGCTAGCTCAGAATGCTGAGCAAATCAGGAACGAGTGGTTAAATACTGATTAATGGGTAGAATATATATCCACAATACTTCATTTTACAGCACCCACAGGTGTTTTAGACCCTTTACGATAACGTAATAAAAACCTAAGGTCCCCGTACCAGACAGATTGCAATCCAAAAGTTTACACTTTACATTTTACACTTATTACACAAAGGCGTCCAAGATGGGAGGGGTTGCAAGTGCTTTGGAGGACAAGATTAGAATTCAAAATGATCCTGACAAACTGGAGCAATGGTCTGAAACAAACAGGATGAAATTCAATAAGGACAAATGCAAAATACTACACTTAGGAAGGAACAATCAATTGCATAAATACAAAATGGGAAATGACTACCTAGGAAGGAGTATTGCAGAAAAGGATCTGAGGGTTATAGGGGATCACAAACTAAATAAGAGTCAAAATTATAATACTGTTGCAAAAATATATATCTGTCTGTGATGTTGCGACTGAATGAATTCCTTATAATCACACCACTGTAATAATCTTTGTACACAATATTCCTCATGAGATATCATTTGAAAAGTAGTAACTCATGGGTCAATAATATCATGGTGAAATGTATATCTATAAAACGCGTATATTAAGAGTTATGGATGTAAACTGAAATTATGACTGAAATGCATTTACCAGACAAGTCTGGAAAAATCCTGATTCTCAAAGACAAAGGAGAAGCTGACAGCTCTAGCGGGTGTCATCAAATCTCACTGGCAATCACTGGTCAAGTGGCCGTTCTTTGGCAGTGAAGGGGGGCAGGAAAAGAGTGATCTGTATTTTAACAAACAACACGGAACTTTTTTCACTACAAGATTCCAGGTCTCCCTCTTCACAGGGAGAAGGAACTTTATCTAGCGTAACTCTCATGAAAATGCATTTCAAAGGGTGACTGGGCTATAAAAAGAAAAGGAATACTTGTGGCACCTTAGAGACTAACCAATTTATTTGAGCATAAGCTTTTGTGAGCTACAGCTCCCTTCATCATTCACAAAAGCTTATGCTCAAATAAATTGGTTAGTTTCTAAGGTGCCACAAGTACTCCTTTTCTTTTTGCGACTACAGACTAACACTGATGCTACTCTGGGCTATAAAAGTGAGGGACAAAAAGACCTCACGGATTCTATCTTTCTTTCTCCCTCCCCCTCTCTTGCACTCTTTCACCTAAGATGACAAAGGAAACAGCCCTTTGGAGTGTGGGGGCAAATCCTGCCTTGAGAATTTGGTCAGTTATGTTGCTTGGAACACGTGGTAAAGATATTACCTGGAGCCAAGTCTAGTTTGTTAAGTCTTAGCTACTAGGAAGCGTTTTATATTTATTTCTCTTGTAACCATTTCTGACTTTAATACCCTATAGCTGTACTCACTTAAAATCTCTGTCTTCGTAGTTAAACAAACGTGTTTTATTTTTTAAAATCAAAACTAATCCAGTGCTGTGTTTAAACTGAACTGTTTGGGGAACTCCAGTTAAAGTAGCAATCTGTTGTATAAAGCCCCCTTACAGGTGCAACAAACCTCTAATTTCTGAACTGCCCAGGAGAAGGCTGGACAGTGCAGAACGCAAGTTTTTGGGAAAATTCAGGACTGGGGGAACGTTGGGGTCCACCCTGCACATGGTAACCAAGGCTGGTAGAAGCCTGAGTGTGGCTGGAGTGTTGCTGAAAGGCTACTGGAGTCAGAGTTGCTGGACCAGGGCTGTAGCTATACACACACAGGGTTTGATCTGAATGCTGTTTAGCTGTTTGTGAGTGGCCCAGGTTGGGAGCTACAACAGCAAAGCACTGTGAGGCACCCAAGATTGCAGGGCAGGAGGTGACAGGTCTGGATTGCACCTGGGAGTGTTATAAGCAAGACATGAGAAGGAATTCTTCCACTCAACTCAGCACTGATAAGGCCTCAGCTGGAATATTGTGTCCAGTTCTGAGCACCACACTCTGGGAAAGATGTGAACAAACTGGAGAAAGTGCAGAGGAGAGCAACAAAAATCATTAAAGGTCTAGAAAACATGACCAACGAGGAAAGATTGAAAAAACTGTTTGTTTAGTCTGGAGAAGAAAAGACTGAGGAGGGACATTATAAAGAGGAGGGTGATAAATTGTTTTCCTTAATTTCTGAGGACAGGACAAGTAGTTATGGAATTAAATTGCAGCAAGGCAGATTTAGGTTAGACAGTGGGAAAAACGTCCTGTCAGGGTATTTAATCACTGGAACAAAGTATCTAGGAAGGTTGTGGAATCTCCATCATTGGAGGTTTTTAAATACAGGTTAGACAATCATCTGTCAGGGATGGTCTAGATCAGTGATTTTCAACCTGTGGTCCACGGAGCCCTGAAGGTCCGCAGACTACGTCTAAGATTTCCAAAGGGGCCACACCTGCATTTGTAATTTTTTAGGGGTCCGCAAATGAAATAAGGTTGAAAACCACAGGTCTAGATAATACTTAGTCCAGCCTCAGTGCAGCGGACTGGACTAGATGACCTATTGAGGTCCCTTCCAGTCCTATATTTCTATGATTTTTATGGTTTATCCTTTAGCCAAGAATCCAACAAAGGAACGGACATTCCTGTAGTAAGAACATTCAAGGTTGCAGTAGCAAGGATTTAAAGAAACAACAACACCCAAGAGGTTTGGAAGGGTAATATCCAACCTCTAACTAATGGGGTTAGGAAGTACTTTTCCTTATGTGCAGGCTATTTATAAGGTTTCTTGCACGTTCCTCTAAAGCAGTGGTCTCCAAACTTTTTGGAGCGCGCACACCCAGTGCCAGCTCAAGGGAAGCAAAAAAAAAAGAGCTGCAGGGAAAGACTTTCGGCAGTGCTCCTCCTGCTGCGCACCCCCAGGGATGGTCTTGTGCACAAAGTGGGGTGCGTGCACCCCAGGTGGGAGACCACTGCTCTAAAGAATCTGGTGCTGGCCATTGTTGGAGACAGGAACCTGGACCAGATGGACCACGGGTCCGATCCAGTAGGGCAGTTCTTGCACTCCTAATACAAGAGATCTATCCCGCCTGTGTTGCACATTAATGGGAGTTTCACTCTGTGCACACTACGAAAGGCTCTGCTGACCACTGGTGGTCCAAAGACTATGGTGTGGGATTTACTGTTTTAAGTCACCTGAGACTCCCACCTATGCAAGTACTCAAGTAGCCAGGGGTATCTCTGGCAAAAAATAAATCTCTTTTGCACCAGAGTTTGAGTTGGGCCATTCACATACTAGCATTCATGTGTCTGTATTAGAACTTGCCAGCTAGGTTGATAGTCCTGACTGTTCTCACCTCATATGGCTGGAGCTCCAGGGCCGTGGTATTTAGGTAGGAAGGAGTCCATTGGCTGGAAATGCTGACCTTAACATTGCTGAACGTCTTTCTGGAAGCATGGAGCAGGGAGTAACTGCAAGACAGAGAGTGAACACACATAGTTTTGACAGATCTTCACTGGAGCAGAAAGCGAAAGGGACCCAAAATTCCATACACAGTCTGCTTCAGGGCCCAGCCAAGAACCTATTCTTTATTTTTTGGTGGGAGTGGAAGCACCCTAATGTGCAGTTACATACTCTGATTGTTGTTAGTTGGGGAGGAATACCAGGCCTAGGAGTGTGATCAGTGTCTCAATTTGGAGGGAGGGATTTTTTTTTTTTTTTTTAAGGTGGGGGGAGATGAAATGTTCACCAATGGTTATACACTTCACACACACACACACTTTCCCAGCTAATCACCACCACAAGTTCTTGTCTAAAGACACATCAGATATCCTCTCTCCTCCAGAACTCTGCATGAATCACTGTGTGTAGAATGCAGTGAGGAGAAGAAAGCTACCAACCGCAATGGCAGAGCACTTCCCACTGATTAGAGCGCTCATTAAATGTGCTCATTGTTGGGACTGAGGGTTTATTTTCCCCTGCTTTTGGAAGGCTCCACTTGCTTCCACTCTTCTGTTGTGTAATTCTGCATGCAGTGAGATGGACGGGTCAAAGAAGTCCATCATGAGTACTATTTATGTCAGTGGTTTTCAACTTTTTTTTCATTTGTGGACCCCTAATAAATTTTGAATGGAGCTGCGCTCCCATTTGAAAATCCTAGAAATAGTCTGAGGACCCCCAGACCACAGGGGCATTAAAAGTATCTAACTGCACATTAGGGTGCTTCAACTTCCACCAAAAACAAACAAACAAACAGTTTTTAGCTGGCCCTGAAGACCGATATTTTATGTTAACAACCACCTTTCATGGATTGCTTAGATACAGCCTGCGGTCCCTCTGGGGTCCACAGACCATAGGTTGAAAACCACTGATTTATGTCAGTATTCACACAGGGAATATGCATTTAGTTATTTGAATGCACAGGAAACCCCGGCACAACATTACTGACACTGTGCCTCCCTCCACACATCATTACTACTTGGCTTTTTATAGAACCAATGGTCATCTTCTCATTATCCTCCTTTCCTTTCCCTCCACACATGCACCCCCAAACGCAACTGGACGAATGTCATGCAGATCCAGGAGCGGCCAACCTACCTGAAGAAGGTAAGCAGGAACACAACAATGTGGTGATGAGTGCAATGGGACACAAGGGACCTGTTTGCAGGCTGCCTTTGCAAAATCCCAGGCATAGCCATACTTCTGGCCTCGCCCTCCTTCTGGCCCTTGGCCTCAAAAGCTGGAAGTTAGTTTAGGTCATTTCTCTTCTCACTTAAAAGGAAAGAGGGAAAAAAACATTTTAAGAAAAGCTCACGTATAAAACAATGTTCAGCAAGTAGCTGGAACGCAGCAAGGGGTACAATGCTATTACACTCATTCCCAGTGAAGTTCAAGTCTCTAACCTCACCTTTAATGTTCTGCACATCTCTGTGCCCATCTCATCAGCTTCTCCTTCCCCGGCACCAGTAATGCCTGGAACAGTCTTTCTCATGCCCCAAGCACCTTCACAGTCCTACTTCTTTCACATGCACTTCCTAGGTCCTGTCTGTCTCGGTTCTTAAAGGGTGCCCATCAGCAGACAAACTCCCCAAGGGTCTCTCTCCCCACTCCCTGACCTGTCATCCATCCCCTACTCATATTTGTCCAACTTAGATTGCAAGACGCTCAGTGAATGAACTATTTTGCACCATACAGACTGATCACAAGAGTCTTACTTGCTACTGGTATATGACTTACACGCACCAGTGATCTTAAAGCAATAGTTCACGTTCACATATCTGTCTCTTGCCAGCATCTGCTGGAGTCAAGTGTGAGATTTTGAATTTAAATGGCTCTTCCTTTGCCAATAAGATGTCAATGAGAGGCCATATACAAAAAAAAGTGGACTTACACAGTTGGAAAAAGGGAAACACAGTTGGAAAAGGGGAAGCTTAGCTTAGAAATTATGGGGTGGTGAGGTCCAGTAGATGGGCCTCCTGCCTACCAGTCCTGTGCCCTATATTCTAGTCCCATCTTGGCCACAGTTGTGATGTACAACATCAGGCAAGCCACTTAACTTCTCTGCACCTCACCATCCCCATCTGCAGACTGATGTTCATGCCTGCCCATGCCTCCCCCTTCTACAGTTGCAAGGTATGGTTAGTGAAAGGGTTCTGACACTAAGGTCAAGTCAAAGAATGTAACAGTTTACTTAGAGACTTATAGCTAGATCAGAGAAACCAAAGCAAGGAAGGAGTGTGCAGTGCTTGCTAAAAACTAGGGGAATGGACTAGACCAGTGTTTTTCAAACCGTAGGTCGCGACCCAGTGCTAGGTTGCGGCATGTACGGCAATGGGTCGCCTTGCTCTGGTCAGCACTGCTGACCAGGACGTTAAAAGTCCCGTCAACGGTGCTGCTCAGCTAAGGTAGGTTAGTGCCAACCTGCTCCGACACTGCGCTGCGCCCTGGAAGCGGCCAGCAGCGGGTCTGGCCTCTAGGCAGGGGGGCCACGGGGCTCTGCACGCTGCCCCCCGCCCTGAGCACTGGCTCTGCACTCTCACTGGCCAGGAACCAGCCAATGGGAACTGGGGGTGTGATGCCTGTGGGCGAGAGTCGTGTGAAGTCGCTTGCATGCCTCCGCCTAGGACCCGGACCTGCTGCTGGCTGCTTCTGGGGTGCAGCGCAGTCCGTGGTGCCAGGACAGGCGGGAAGCCTGCCTCTGAACCCTGGCTGCGCTGCTGACCGGGAGCCATCGGAGGTAAGTCCATGCCCCAATCCCCTGCCACAGCCCTGAGCCCCCCCAAAACCTGGAACTCCTTCCTGCACCTCAAACCCCTCATCTGTGGCCCCAGCCCAGAGCCCTGACCCCCCGCAACCCCGAGTCCCCCCCCAAACGCAGAGCCCCTCCTGCACCCCAAACCCCTCATCCCTCGGCCCACCCCAGAGCCTGCACGCCCAGCCTAGAGCCCTGACCCCCTCCCACACCCCAACCCCCTGCCCCAGCTGAGCCTCCTCCCACACCCTGAACTCCTCATTCCCGACCCCACCCCACAGCCCTCACCCAAACCCTCTGCCCCAGCCCTGAGCCTTTCCCACACCCCAAACCCCTCATGCCCAGCTCCGTTGGGTCGCAGGCATCAACAATTTTCTTCAACTGGGTTCCCAGAAAAAAAGTTTGAAAACCACTGGACTAGACTCAAGAGGCTCCTTCCAACCTTGTCACTGGCCAAGCCTTAAACTCAACTCAATGGCAGTTCTGTGTTTGCCTGTCTGTAGATAACACAGTAACTTGTGAATTCCACATCCGATCTATTTCAAAATGTATGGGAATAGTTTAGGCATCAATAGATAGAACCGAAGGGGGGACAAATGGAGCCCCTGCCATTTGATTAGCACAGCCACAGCTTCAAACACCTCTGCCATTGTCTTTAGATCAAAAAACTGGTTAATGACACCCCCTAGTGCCTTCCTGCATAACACCCCACACATTCTCCCGAAAGAGTTTAACATGTTGATACCCTGATTTATCTCACCAAGAAGAACAAGGAGGGGGAGCATGTACACAGCCCCTGTTATACAGGCGGAGATGTGAACAGGGAATGGGGGCAGCCAGAGCTGTCATGGGGGAGACTGGGGAACCTGATGTGGGAGGCAAGGCAAATGGGGGGGGGGAGGGAGGGAGGGAGGAAGATGGTTCACATAGAGTCCCTACCTTGGGGGGAGAATAAGGGACCCTGTTATGCAGACAGGAGGAATGGGGGATACACAGAGCACATGCCATGGGGAGAATAGAGGCTACACAGAAGCCCTGATATTGGGAAGAAGGTGGGAATGGAGTGGGAGAGGGAATGGGGCAGAGAGCACCCTTGGCAAGGAGGGAGATTATGTGACCCTGGAATGGGAGAAAAGAGAGGGATGGAGGGCACACACAGAGCCCCTGCCATGGACCTTTGTGATGTGGGATCTGAACCCTTAAGGATAGCAGGGCCTAAGGGTCATCCCACCCATTCTGTAGTGTGGCCCTTTAAGGTTTAGAATGGAAAGGTCTAGGAAAATGACAGAGGCAGGTATGGAGAGAGATGAAGTGGTCCTGAGGGAAGTCTGTGTTTGCGGAAGACCTATGTTGTTATTCCTTTAAGAGGGCAAGACAGCTCCCCTCTCTCCCAAGCAACCAGAGCCAGCTCTGGGAAAGAGGGCTGTATGCATACATTCTGACTCAGCTCTCAGCACAGACTCCAGTGGGAGGAGGCAGCCTACTCGCTGAACCCTGGTGGGCTGCTTAGAGACAGGGATTGGCTGAAGGAGCCGCTGGAAAGTCACAGCCAGCCTGAGGTAAGAAACAAAGGGCACGCCCCGATTGAAAACCCCAACCCCTAGGAGGAAGGCTGGGAAGACCCCTGATAAGGGGTGCTTTTGGTGAAAGCTGTATAAACCGAACCCAGGAGAAGGGGTATATTGTGTAAAGCTTCTGGAGGCGAGTGGCTATTTCTGAAAACCCCCATTCGAGGAAACTGAGGAAAATGTGCCTGCAGGGCCTTGCTCGGCCAGCAGGAGGCACTACAGAGGAGACATCCCCTATGGCAAGTGAGCATGTGGGAATCATGCAATGGGGAACAATGGGATACACAACTCCTTATGGGGAATTGGTGCGCACAGAGAGCTGCTGCCAGTGGGGAGGTTGCGAGGTGCCCAGGGAATAGAGGGGATGGGAAGGTGGTGCACAGGGAGTTTGTGGTTGGGAATGGAAGAATGCAAGGAGCCCATGGTGGGAGCAAAGTGCTTGGTCTAGAGAAGCTATGAAGGGTGAGACTGACTCCCTACTGTAAGATCGCTTTTATTCACAGCTGCAAAGTCAACCAAAAAAATCCCCCTGAAGTTACTGTTAACTAACATCTACTAGCTCTAACACAGTGTCGCCAAGCATTTTATGCACCAGATCACTTTTTGAATTTAATTGCAACCTAGGATCTACCCTACCTGTTCCCTGAGGCCCCTCCCCCCATCTCCCCACCCCCAGTCGCTCGCTCTCCCCAACCCTCACACACTTTCACCAAGCTGGGGGTTGGGGTTCGAGAGAGGGTGTGGGCTCTGGGCTGGCGCTGAGGGGTTTGGGAGGGGACTCCAGGCTGAGCCTGGGGCAGGGGATTGGGGTGCAGGAGAGAGTGGGGGTGCAAGCTCTGGAGGGAGTTTGGGGGCAGGAGGGGGCTCCGAGCTGGGGCAGAGTGTTGGGGTGCAGGAAGGGGTACAGGGTACTGGCTCCGGGAGAGGGGGTCAGGGCTGGAGCAGGGGATTGGGAAGTAGAAGGGGGTTCGGGGTGCAGGAAGGGGTATGGAGTGCTGGCTCCGGGAGAGGGCTCAGGGCTGGGCTCCTGCCAGGCAGTACATACCTCGATCAGCTCCTGGCGGTGCAGTGGGGCTAAGGCAGGCTCCCTGCCTGCCCCACGCCACTTCTGGAAGGGGCCAACTCCCCCCTGCAGCCCGTGGGGGAGGGGCACGTGGCTCTGCGTGCTGCCCCTCTCTGCAGGCACTGCGCCCGCGGCTCCCATTGGTCGCAGTTCCCCATTCTCAGCCAATGGGAGTTGTGGGGGTGGTGCTTGTAGGCAGGAGCAGCAAGCAGAGACCTCTGTCCCTCCCCACAGGTGCATGCTAGCTGCTTCCAGGAGCGGCATGGGGCCAGGGTGGACAGGGAGCCTGCCCTAGTTGCAGCCCTGCTGCGCCGCCAGACTTTTAGCGGTCGGAGATCACAATCAATCGGGAGAGTCTCCGGGATCAACCAGTCAATGGCTATCGACTGGTTGGTGAATACTGCTCTAATACATCCCCTCTGCCCCACCAGGGCTGAATTGTTCTCTAGAAAGCATATCTTTGACACTGCTATAAAGTTGGATCTGGGAATATTAACAGTAGCTATTAGTATTACCAGCCAATTTTCAGCTAGTTAACACTCCCTTTCCCTCCCACAGTTTCTTTTATGCAAATAAAAAAAGTGTCAATACACTGTGCTATACAAACATTTAAAACACTGCATGGGTGGGGAGACTTGTGATTTAGCCGTGTCAACATTGGCTAGCCAAATCAAACTAGAAAACCATTCAGTGGGAGCAGTGTTGCAAAACAGCACTGAAACCCACCACACATTCTGAATTCCAGCTATGGAAACATTCCTCCTTTGGGCTGTGAGCCAGTTTACCAAAGAGAACTTAGTGGGACAGGAGAAACACAGAATTCCTCTGTCTTCCTTCACATGTGCAGATGCCTTTGTGATGCTTTGTATGTTTGACAGGACGAAAGTAAAGTGGACGCATCTCAAATTTTCAGCCACACAATCCAATTTGGAGCGCTTAACGCTCACCACCCAGTCTGACTCCCTCCCTCTTTTCTGGGTTACTGGCTGATGCATTACTTCTTACTTGAACCCTAGGGCAGAAAAGCAAAATATTTATGGAAATCCCCATCCCATGGTTACTCCACAGGTTCTTCTTTTCCTCTTCTGTCCAATATTTTTTTTAAAAAAGATTCCATTAAATGAACCTCCGCAGTGAAAATCTTACTGCTAAGGTCTCCTAAGGCAGACATGCCTGGCACTAAATATGCTATAGCCACTAAAAGTGCTGATGGATGTTAAACGGCAAAGTGTTCTGGGGTTGGTTCGTTTCTTTAAATAGGCAAAGCACCTACCCTGGGAATAGTGGAAGAAGAGAAATACACAGCAACAACCATCTTTTGACTGCAAATCTACCTGCAGGTTATAACTAGGGCTGGTTGGGGAGATGGAAGGATACAGTGTGTACATGTGCCTCAGAATAGCTATTAGCCTGACAGTGAGAGCACTCACCTCAGACATGAAACTCTGGTTCAAACCAGACTATTGGGCGAGTCTTGGGGCTTGGCTACACTTGCGAATTAGAGCACGTTAAAGGAGCCCTGGGCACCCTAGCTCACTATCCGTCCACACTGGCAAGGCACGTAGAGCGCTCTGACTCCATGGCTAGAGCGCTCCTGGTACTCCACCTCGGCGAGAAGATTAACACTTGTTGTGTCTTGGCTGAAATGCCCGGGCGTCAGTGTGAACGAGGTGTTGCATTACTGCGCTCTGATCAGCCTCCGGAAGCGTCCCATAATCTCCTTAAGTCAAGTGGCCACTCTTCTCATTGTTTTGGAATCGCTGCAGGAATGCGGATATGCCCTTTGAAAGCTCCATTTCTGCTTATCTGCTTTGAGACAAAGCAACCATAACTGTGGAATGCTGTGTGTGAGAGAGGGAGGTGGGGAGGGGAGCGGGGGCAGGTCTGCTGCTGTCTGAACTTACAAGACAGCATGCAGACATGCTCTTAGCCCCCGCCCCAAAACCCACTCTCTCTCCCCGCACATACACACAACACACTCCCTGTCACACTCCACGCCCCGCCCCCCTTTGAAAAGCACATTGCAGTCACTTGCATGCTGGGATAGCTGCCCATAATGCACCTCTCCCAATGCGGCTGCAAGTGCCGCAAATGTGGGATCTCATTTCCCTTGTCCCAGCACACAGGGCTGTACACAGACGACTGCTTGGAGACTGGGGTAGCTCCCTCCATAGGCAAGTCAATACCCCTGATAGACACAGGCACAGTTCCTTCACTGTCACAATTCTCCATACAGGTTAACAGGTAAGGTATAGGGACACTCATCTTCCACTATCCTCACCTTCCCAAACTGCTGAGTAGACAAAGCCATCAGCTCATAAGGCTGCCTAGGCTCATCCAAACTTTCCTTACCAGGCACATTGCCACTCCCCACAGATAAACTGCTGCTCTTCTCACTACCCTGAGCTACTTCCAGCAAATCAGAGGTACCCTTTTCCGGTTCACTTTTACAAGCTGTACTAGCCAACAATCCATCACCCATCAAAAATCTACCCTTTCCTTCCTCAGTTAGGGCTTCAACCTGACCATCCACTTTAATCTGCTCCTGAGAAACATTGTCCTGACCAATGAGTTCTTTCTGTGCTTGATCTAATTCCAGATTCACTTCTGAGATATTAGACAGACATTCAGAAACTTCATTCACAGACAAACAGCTACTTTCCAAAGACAAATTTTTGGAAAAGCCCTCCATATACACAACTTTAGGATTAATCCTCTCCTGTGCCTGGTTTGTGTTAACTTGACTGAACATAGCTTTAATATCATTTCCAATCATAAGATCCTTAGGGATTGTGTTCTTCATTCCTACAACCATGGTGCCCTCAAATCCCTTCCATTTAAGGTGGATTTTAGCCAAAGGCACCCTAACAGAATACTCATATAAGGCTACAACAGTTACACTTTCATCTAGCCAATAATCTTCCTCCCTGACAAGACTTGCTTTAACCAAAGTAATATCTGCTGCGGCGTCTCTCCATGCCATACACCTGACTCCATTCACTTCTGCACTGCTAATAAAATCTGCATTATTTTTCCCATATTTAGCTTTAATGAGTTTTAAGGTCAAATTCTTCAGACACCACAGAAACATCATTTGCACACAGGGCACCAGCGCTGGGCTCTGTGTGGCTTGCCTGTGAGTTTATAACAACAGGATTAGCATTTGCCACGGCATTTGGGGTTGCTGGTTTTGGGCTGCCCTTCAGGGTTGGGCAATCTGGTCTCATGTGGCCAAGCACACCACAGTGATAGCATTCAGCCTGTTTATTCTCGTGGTGAGAGTTCCTACCCTCTGGGCCCCCAGGAGCTCTTTTATAATAGTCAGGGCCAGGTTTACTTTTAAATCCTTCCTTCCTCTTGAACTGGGGAACCTGGTGATTAATTTTCCCCTGGGGTTTATACCCTTCCTGAGCCCTGTTTTGGGTATGGGCATCTGCTATCTCTGCAACCCGTAGGACTGACTCAGGGTCCCTATCACACACAGTCTGCTCTCACATGGTCAGGCACAATGTCTAAGAACTGTTCCAAAGTTATTAAATCCAGCAGTTTTTCAAAACTCCCTTTGCTCCCACAACCCACTTTTTAACAAAACCCATCAGCTTATGAGCACATTCTACAAAAGTAGAAAGAAAAGGAGTACTTGCGGCACCTTAGAGGCTAACAAATTTATTTGAGCATAAGCTTTCGTGAGCTACAGCTCACTTCATCAGATGTATTCAGTGGAAAGACTGCAGTGTTCTCCAACTGGTTTTTGAATGTTATAATTCTTGACGTCTGATTTGTGTCCATTTATTCTTTTACATACAGACTGTCCAGTTTGACCAACGTACATGGCAGAGGGGCATTGCTGGTGCATGATGGTATATATCACATGTGGACACCATCGTAGGGCCTAATCACATCAGCCACACTATCAGAGGCTCGTTCACCTGCACATACCAATGTGATTAGGCCCTACGATGGTGTCCACATGTGCCAGCAATGCCCCTCTGCCATGTACAATGGTCAAACTGGACAGTCTCTACATAAAAGAATAAATGGACACAAATCAGATGTCAAGAATTATAACATTCAAAAACCAGTCGGAGAACACTTCAATCTCTCTGGTCACTCGATTACAGACCTAAAAGTGGCAATACTTCAACAAAAAAACTTCAAAAACAGACTCAAAACGAGAGACTGCTGAATTGGAATTAATTTGCAAACTGGATACAATTAACTTAGGCATGAATAGAGACTGGGAGTGGATGGCTCATTACACAAAGTAAAACTATTTCCACATATTTATTCCCCGCCTCCACCCCCCACTGTTCCCCGGACGTTCTTGTCAACTGCTGGAAATGGCCCACCTTATCACTACAAAAGGTTTTTTCCCCCCCACTCTCCTGCTGGTAATAGCTCATCTTAAGTGATCACTCCGGTTGCAGTGTGTATGGTAACACCCATTGTTGCATGTTCTCTATGTATATAAATCTCCCCACTGTATTTTCCACTGAATCCATCCGATGAAGTGAGCTGTAGCTCACAAAAGCTTACGCTCAAATAAATTTGTTAGTCTCTAAGATGCCACAAGTACTTCTTTTCTTTTTGCGAATACAGACTAACACGGCTGCTACTCTGAAACCTACAAAAGTACAATCATTAGACATTTTAAACTTTCTAAACTTAACTCTGTAAGAATCGGGAGTAACCTTGAACCGCCTCAACACAGAATCTTTAAACCGCTCATAATCCAAGGCTTCTTGTTCCCCCATTTCATTAAATACCTCCCTGGCTTTTCCAGTCAGTCTGGTCAGCAGGACAGGCATTCGCTGATCATCGGGGATCTGGTACAGATTGCAGAGCCGTTCAAAGGTAGATAAAAACTCCTCTATATCCTCAAAAAGAGAACTTGTGGCACCTTAGAGACTAACATTTATTTGAGCATAAGCTTTTGTGAGCTATAGCTCACTTCATCAGATGGATTCAGTGGAAAATTTAATTTTACTCTAATTTTTTCTGCAGCTTCTGTAGCCTCAGGTAAGGGCTGTGCTCCTGCCTCCTGATTACTGGCCACGAACAGATTTCTCAGTTCTTGATTTGTAGCTTTCTTTCTAAAGCTTATCCCCTTTTCTGAACACAGATCTTCCAGAGCTTTTTTGCCAAGGCCCTCATATGCTCTTTGCTCACCCACTGCAACTGCTCTTTAACCAATCAAACTCTCAATACCAAAATTCAAATTTGGATAGCGTGGGATTTTGACCCAAAGTTTAATTGACCTGGTTCTGTGGATCCTGCCAACTACACCACTGACTATTGATGCTGGCTCTGGCGGGACCCAACTGAGAGTGCCAATTCAGGACAAATTGCTTCAAGCAGGGCAGTTACAGCCCAAGGCTGGGGTTTTTCCACCTCTAAGGCAAACCAAACCAGACAAACAGAGAAGACTTTGGTCTCACCCCATTGGCTAACCACAAGTCACACAAGCAATTTCCTTAGACACGCCAGTTTCCCAGTATCTCCACCAGTGCCACTCATTATGGGGATGAATGGTTATGAAAACCAATACTCCAGTAAAAGAAAAAGGTTCACTCGATCTCAAAGGACCAAGCCCCAGACCCAGGTCAATATACAAATCAGATCTTACCCACAAATCACGCTGTTGCCAATCCTTTGGAATCTAAAATCTAAAGGTTTATTCATAAAAGGAAAAGATCTAGATGAGAGATAGAATTGGTTAAATGGAATCAATTACATACAGTAATGGCAAAGTTCTTGGTTCAGGCTTGTAGCAGTGATAGAATAAACTGCAGGTTCAAATCAAGTCTCTGGAGTACATACACAGCTGGGATGGGTCTTTCAGTCCTTGGTTCAAAGCTTCAGTGTAGCAAAGTTCAGCTGCAGCTTTTTATATTCTCTTGCCGTGTGGTCTTTCTTTGTTCCAAAGACAAGTTGTCCCACACATGGCATGGAAAAACGTCCGTCAGAGTTCTGTCCGTAGGCACGTCCCTGCATATCTTGCTAAGATGCAAGGCGTGTCTGCCTTCTCTCAATATGTCATTTGTATATCTGATGGTCCTTAATGGGCCATCCAGCAGGCTAGGCAGAGCTGACACCAACTTGTCTGGGGTGTCACCCAGAAGAAAAACATAAGTTTGAAATACAGACACAATATTCATAACTTTAACTACAAAAATGATACACACATATAGATAGCATAATCGTAACCAGCAAGACATAACCTTGTCTGAGATACCTTATTTGACCCCCTTTATACAAGATCTGGTGCCACTACAGGACCCTGGTTGCAACAATGTTCTATCCCAGTTCAAGTCAATAACGTCACATACATCAAATTAGATATCCTGACATCTTTGTCCATCCACCCACCTAGCCACCAAGCAATGAAAAATACCCAGTTCTTTAGAGGAAACCTAAGCACCCTATAATGCAATTTGTCAATGGCACAGAGAGGGAAAAAAATCTTTCCTGATGTGATCAGTTTACAGGGATAGTCAATTATTTTTTTGTGAAGATCCAAATTTCTTGGTCAATGTATAGTCAAGGTCCAGATTTCAGAGAAAATAAAAAACAACATAACAATAAGTAAATAAAAAGAATTCAAAAGCATCTGGTGGTCCAGATTTGACCCTCAGTCCATCTATTTCAGAGGTAGGCAAACTACAGCCCGCGAGACTGTCCTGCACAGCCCTTGAGCTCCTGGCTGGGGAGGCTAGCCCTTGGCCTCTCCCCTGCTGTCCCTCCTCCTGTGCAGCTAGGCTGCCACGCGGGCAGCATGGCTGGCTCCGTCCAGGTGTTGGGGCTATGAGCTCCTGCTGCTCTGAGCGGCATGGTAAGGGGGTTGGATAAGGGGCAGGGGGTCCCGGGGCACAGTTAGGGGACAGTTGGATGGGGCGAAGGTTTGGGGGTGGGGAAAGAGTCAGGGGACGGGGAACAGGGTGGACTGGATAGGGCGTGGGAGTCCCAGGGGGCCTGTCAGGGATGGGGATGTTGATAGGGGTTGGGGCAGTCAGGGATGGGGGGGGGGGTTGGATAGGAGGTGGGATCCACGGGGGCCTGGCAGGAGTGTGGATAGGGATCAGGGGGGCAGTCAGGGGACAGGGAGGGTTGGATCGGGGGTGGGGTCCCAGGGTGGTGGTTTGGGGCGGGGGGTCCTGGGAGGGGGTAGTCAGGGTACAAGAAGCGGAGGGGCGGGGGAATTGGATGGGTTGGGGGTTCTGAGGGGGGCAGGAAGTGGGAAGGGCTGGATACTGGGCGGGGGCCAGGCTGTTTGCGGAGGCACAGCCTTCCCTATACGGCCCTCCATACAATTTCACACCCCGATATGGCCCTCGGGCCAAAAAGTTTGCCCACCCCTGATCTATTGACTACTCTGGCTTACGCTCTGAAACATGAGTATTATTTGATACTGCTTTAGCATACACCAATGCAAATCTTACTGGTGAGAGTTGCCTCACTCTTTTCAATATCTAGCCACAGTTTTGACCCTGTGGCCTCTACAGTATTTATAGAGCACATATCTTTATTGTATCTAAGGTGCCTTTCTCTGGAGCTTTTCAATCCCAGCTACATTTCCTGAAGGTGACCTGCAGGTATATGGCAAGGGAAACATACTTTATGATGTATAAAAGAAGGTCTGAGCTTTTTTTTTAAACCAAGTTTTTTCCTGACTTTTACACATTAGGAATTAATGCCCTGTCTAGGCTAGAAAATACTATGGTGACGAGCAAACTAGTGAAGTGACAGGAACCCAGTAAGTGAAAGCTAAGCCTTTAAGAGGGGACGGTATTAGTTAAGACTGTTTAAAATGGTCTTGTCTGTTTGTTTATACATACTTAACTTCAACCAATTAACATTCTGAATAAGCCTTTGCTAAAGACTCAACACCCTCCTCCCCCACTTCAATTAAGGTGTTAAGAACTCAAACATTCCTGATACCAGCCAGTGATCCTCCAAAGCAGCTAGAGAAGACCCAAGTTAATATTCTTCATATTTCCAAGGTGAAAAACTAGAAGAAAAGCTTTTTTCTAAAAAAAAAAGTCTTTTCAGACTCTCTCTCTCCACATGTTAAAGAAAAAAAAAGGGTACAAGAGCAAATCTCTCTATAGCCATTTGCAGGTCAGCTCTTAAGCCAGATTATTTTCAATTTTTAACACATCCAAGTTTTCTAATTGCTTTAACTGTTATTCCAAAAGGGAGAGATTTCTTCACATATCTACAGTGACTCCTAAGTAGAGATGAATAATAACTGTTACAGTCAGTGAATTCACTCAAATTTTTGAACACTTTCTTTTAACTGTTCACTGTTCTTGACTATTTTAACAATTGAGTTTACTGGAAAAAATCTTCATTGAAACAGCCAATGCTAAGGAATTGTTAGTAAAAAGTGATCGTTGAGTTTGATTACCAGTATTTGCATAGCATCATTACTTGCTATTTCATTAACTTTTTCAAAATCAGCTATAACCGTTTAGCATTGGCACTATTCCTGTTAAAGCAGTTTGCTGCAGAACACAGAGGTCATTAGCCTAAATTCCAAAGGATACTGCATTGTCTCTGGTTTCACACCTGCAGCAGAGGGCCTGCATTTCTGCACACAAAGGTTCTGAACGTGTGCATTAGGAGCAGGAGTACTGCTTTTTTCTTCTTTTTTTAACCTCAGAAGACTCATGAAGCATTACAGTTCGCAAAGCATTTCAAAATTCTCAGCTGGAAGACACTACTGAGTATAAGCAAGTTTTGTTTCCGATCAAGGATCCCCAAACCCCTCTTCCAAACCTGAAAACAATGACAACTCCTGAGCCATACAGACCCTAAACCCCACACGTGGAAATAAGGGGGAGCCCAACTGGTATGAACAAAAACTGCACGGATCATCTGGCTGAAGAGAAGACAAAGGAGACCATGGCTCTGGAGCAACAGAAGAGCTATCATCTCCCAGATGGCACCTGGGAGAAAAGCTGGCAATACCCCCCCGTCGAGGGTGACCAGCTGTCCCGATTTTATCAGGAGACTCCCAATTTTGGGGTCTTTTTCTTATATAGGCTCCCATTATCCCCCACCCTGTCCCGATTTTTCACATTTGCTGTCTGGTCACTTTACCCCACCCTGGGCAAAGAAGTCCATTATTAGAGAGGGTGAGGCTCAGCCCCGGCTGGAAGCAGAGGGGCCACATGGCAGCTGCAGGCAGATCGCCCCCCACCCACTCCCTGAGTGCAGTGAAACGGGGGGGGGGGGGTTTCCCTTCCCCCCCAGGCACAAGGCCAGGCCCGGCGCTCACCTCCCTCTTCACGCGCTCAAAAGCTTCCCACCGACTCCTTCCACGTCAACGCAGCTCACCTGCCAGCACCTCCAGGCCAGCTACAGGAAGTCACGTGATCCCGTCTCTTCCGGGGGGAGGCCGCCCGCGCCACCCTAGCGCATGCTGGGAGCTGTAGTCCTTGCCCAGCTACATCGCTCTCCGCCCGGCTGAGCTCCCCCCGCACGCAGGCAACAGCGGGCACGCTACCGAGCTGCCCACGGGCTGTGTGGCTGCTGCTGCTGCATCCCCTTCCCAGTGTCACTCCCACGTCCCGCACCGTGCACACCCATGGGACTGTTATTTTTAGTCCTTCTCCTCCCACCAGACCCCCGCGGAGCCTTTTAGAAAGCGCGGGCAGGGTTTGGGCCCCCCAAAGGGCTTACCCAGGGCAAGGGAGAGACGATAAAGCCCCGGGACCGCTGTAGTCTGGGAGGGCTGCTAGCTGGACAAACTTCCCGGGCCACGTTCAAGGGAAGCCCGGTTCTTAGGCCTGGGGAGTGAAGCGTGACCCAATAACCGCGTTGCCACGGCAGCTCGGCACACAGTCGCTTTCCAGCGGGCAGCTGTGCGGGGGGGAGTCAGTGTCCAGCGGCTAATGACGTCACGGCAGAAACACCTCGTCCAGCGGCAAGCCCCGGTTAGCCCGGTTCCCAGTCGCAGGGGAAGCCCGGGTCCCCCCATTCCCCACCAACAACCCCGGGCCCCCTTCCCGGGCTCAGCACTTCGCCGCCGGCCCTGCGCCGCCCTGCCACCCAGAGCCTTCTCCTTTTACCGCCCCTCTCCTTGTGAGAAAGGGACCACCCCGGCGACCCTCCGAGCTAATCATTTCATTGCCCCTCGCACGTGTCACACGGAGCCCCTATTGAGGGCCATTGAAGAAGACTCTGATACATGAGCTGTAGCTCAGGAAAGCTTATGCTCAAATAAATTGGTGAGTCTCTAAGGTGCCACAAGCCCTCCTTTTCTTTTTGCGGGTACAGACTAACACAGCTGCTACTCTGACATCTGCAGGGAGGGGAGAGGTCTGCCACAGAAGCACATGGGGGCTGCTCTGTGAGCGTTTGCTGCGCTCCTTTCCCCATATTCTGCCCGCACGCCACAGCAGAAATATTCCCGGGGGGGGGGAGACTTGGCAGGCGGCCTGTTTCCACACCGGCTCGCTCGCTCCCACTGTTCCGGGGCACTTAGCACCTTGTTGGGGGGTGACGAGAGAGGCTGCCCGAAGGAGCTCGGCCTGTCTCCGAACTACGTTTCCCGGCAGGCAGTGAGGAAAAGGCCAGAAGGGGCGGGCGAGGGTACAAAGCGAGCCAGCGGTACCTGTTCGCACAGGTAAGAGAACGGGGTGAGTAACAGGTGAGTAAACCGCTGCGCGTAGCAGGTGGCTGGGGCGCTTCTGGCTGCGGGTGGCTCAACGCCCCCGTAGCTCCCAGCCCCGCTTGGTCCCGGGGGAGAAGGCAGAGCGGGTCGCCGGCCGGCCGGCGCTAACGTCAACGCCGGGTAGGAGAAGTTGTGGAAGAAAACAAGCTAAGATGGACTCGGTGCCGTGGGGGAAAAGGGCGCGGGGAAGACACGTGGCTTCGGCACACTCTGATGTGGAGGTGAAGCTGCCCTTTCCGGAACTAGGGCGGGGTGGGGTTTTTTCTGTCTTTCTGGCTGTTTAAGCCACTTCGCCACGCGCGTGGTTTTTTTCCCGCCTGTCTACAAGGGCAGGCCGCAGCTCTCATTAAACTCCACCCCGCCCCCCGCCCCAAGCGACTCCCGAGGGAGGAGGCAGAAGCCTTTGGCGGGAAGGGGAAGGAAAGGCGGCTCCTTGCTCGGCGGGAGAGGCGTGTCCCTCGCATGCCACCGGCTCTGGAGCAGCCCGCGGGCTCTGCGCTTTATATGGCCTGTGGGGGAAGCCGCACGCCGCAGTTCTCGCCCCACGGGCGGCTATGCCCTGGGGCGCTCAGGGCTCTGAAGGCCGTCTCTGTGCTCCCTCCCAGGGGGGTCGAGCTGAGCTGAGGGGAGGAGGAGGAGGATGATGTCCTTCTCCAGCTCCGAGTCGGAGGAAGCCTTCGACTACTTGTTCAAGATCATCCTGATCGGAGACTCCAACGTGGGGAAGACCTGCGTGGTGCACCGCTTCAAGTCGGGGCAGTACCACGAGAAGCAGCAGAACACCATCGGGGTGGACTTCACCGTGCGCTCGCTGGAGATCGATGGCAAGAAGGTGAAGGTTAGTGGCAGTCACAGGCTCCGTGGTGACCCAGAGCAGGGGACAGTTAGGACTCGACATCCTGATCAGCATTGAAGGAGGAGGGGCGGCAGATTTGTAGATCTTTTGGTGGTGCCCAGAACCCGCCCCTGCCTCCCCAAACTCTGCCCCCCACCTGCCTAAGGTTCTGGGAGGGAGTTTGGGTGCAGAAGGGGTGAGAGGTTGGGCTCTGGGATGGAGTTTGGGTGCAGGCTCTGGGAGGGAGTTTAGGGTGCGGAGAGAGGGAGCTTGGCAGTGTAAGGGGGTGTGTGGGCTGGAGGTGCAGGAGGAGAGGGTGCAGGCTCTGGAAGGGAGTTTAGGAGCAGGAGGGGGGGTGTGGGAAAGGGGCGGGGGTGCAGGCTCTGGAAGGGGGTGTGGCGCTTACCTGGGGCTTCTAAGCAGGGTGTGCTGGGGGGCCTCGGTGGGCTGCTACCCCCAGGCACTGCCCCCCCCCCAGCTTCCTATTGGTTACAGGAGCAGTGCACAGCTTCCTCCCAGCTCAGCCCAGGGTATTTGGCTATAGAACAGACTGACTGATTTCATCCTTTTCCATACCTGGGCTGCACAAGATGTCTCTTTTCTTCCCTCCCACTCCTAAGGCCACAACATGTTAGCCCTCTCCATAATACAGTTACAAATCAGTTAGGGAACATAATTCCTCTGGAGTAATGTCCAAGCCACATTATAGCATGGTTTGGTTCTGTCTGCACAGACCAGCCTGAACTGTGTTATAACCATGCTGCACCTTGGTTATAACATAGTTTTTCACATGTACACCGGCAAAACCAAACCATGTTGTCAGTAGGTTCACTAAAGCGGTTGTAGCCTTGGGCTTTGTCTACACTTCCACATATATCTGCAAAACTTATGTCACTAAATAAGCCACCCTGCCCCGAGTGACCTAAGTTACACTGACCTAAGCACTGATGTGCGCAGCACTATGTCGGCAGAAGAGCTTCTCCCGCTGACATAGCTGCTGCTGTTGGTTGCGGGTGGATTAATTAAGTCAACGGGAGAGCTCTCTCCAACTGGCCTAGAGCGTCTGCACTACAGAGCTTACAGCAGTGCAGCTGCATCAGTGGAGCTGCACTCCTGTGAGATCTCCAGTGTAGCCATACCCTGAGGGTAGATAAAACCTAGGAGTATTGAATATCATAAATTCCAGTGCAACCTCTGAAGTGGCATTCAGACTTCACTGGCATTACTTCTTTTTTTCTCTCCTCCTCCAGATTCAGGTATGGGACACTGCAGGCCAGGAGCGCTTCCGGACGATAACTCAGAGTTACTATCGCAGTGCCCATGGTGCTATCCTTGCCTATGACCTTACCAAGAGGTCCACATTTGAATCTATTCCTCATTGGATTCATGAAATTGAAAAATATGGAGCTGCTAACTTAGTCCTGATGTTAATTGGTAGGAGTCAAACATTTTGCTATTTGAATTTTTATTTTTGATACATAGCCTTAACCCCCCCCTTCCCCCCCCACTTCATCTCAGGTTCTAGTTACATCAATTTTTCAAAATACATAGAACAGAATGTGTGTAGTAACTTGAGCTATTTTTTTTTTTAAGCTGGAAATGGGAATTAAGTGATTGCCCTCACTACCTCAGATGTTCATATCCTATTCCTTGTTTTTTGCCCCATTATAATGGAACAAACTTACTGCTAGTCTAATCGGGGCAACTCTCTTGAGGTCACTGGACATGGGCCCACTTTCAGAAATGATGAATTTGGCCCAATGGTTCCAATACACACGAGCATAACAAGTTGTCAATGGGCAAAAATGCACCCATCTCAAACCCCTTTCTGATATTCCATATGTTCTCCTTCTGGTGTCCTTTCTACTGATGTGATCTTGCTTCTACTGCCCAGGGGGGCTGATCCTAAGTGGAAACAGGCTGGCAATGGGGACCTTCTTCTAGAGCAGGAAGGCTGCCTGTCCTGTTCCCCACCTTCTTTCTCCAAAGACAAGGAGAGTGGTTGATGGGAAGCAGGGTTATTCCTCCTTTCCCTCCCTCCTACAATCAGAAGTTGTAGTTATTGCTCTTCTCATCCACAGGAAAGGGGGTTGAGCTGGCAAAGTGAGAGAGCCTGCCGCTTTTGCCTGTTCTGTTATCAGCACAGTGCTGACAGCAGCATATTTATACAAGCCACAGAACAACAATCTGACTTGGCCCCGTAGCTTGGCAAGGCTGGGCCCCCAAGCTTGGTAGCTGTGGCTCTGGGAGCTGTGAGTCCCTGCTAACATACGCTTTAAAATACTATACTCCTAATTCTTCATAAATAGGTAAGTCCTTCCTAGTCCTCTTCTGAAGAAGTGACATGAAAAAAAAGGTCTGACTTGCATGGAGCTGTAGATCTTGGTGTCAACAAGGGAATAGGAATCATTTGAACTCTATAGCCCTTAGTCTGTTTATTTCTTTCCTGAAATGGAAACACAATCTATTACGCTCAACAAACAAATGAAGAAAGCCTTAAACCCTTTGGAAATTGTCCAGTATAGATTCATTGTCTCAGGATAAAACATTGACTCTGTATTTCAAAGGTTGGTACTGCTTAGCTTTTACTTGCTATTCAAACAGTCTGAACCTTTCCCATTTATTCAGTTATATAATAATTCATTCTAGTATAAATTTCTAATGCAAAATAACTTATGATTCCTAACCTTTCACATCTGAAATGGGTGGTGGGGACAGAGAGGAGACATGTAAGAAAATAAACAGACATGCTATGAAGCTGGGGTGTGGGATTTTTTTTTTGTTTTTTTTATAAAGCCCCTCTAGAAAAATGATTTCTGAAAGTATAAGTTTTGAATTTGCTGAAAAGACAAGTTTCAACATCCTTGAGCAATTTGAAACTTACCACTAGTAAAATATCGTATATGCCAGGAGAATATGGAAGTTCAGGCAGGGGAGGAAAATCTGTTCTATAAGAAGCCTCTGTGTTTGGATGGATATGCAACTTTATAACCATTAAAACACACATTGTCAAAACAAATATAGATATATAAATTAAATAGCCTTAAATCAAACTCTAATAAGTTCTCAAGCAGCAATTTTCCTACTCTCTGTCTGTAGACTTATTATCAATGGAAATGTTTTTCATTTTGTGTGTATATGGTGAAATTGATGTTTAATGACACTTACTGATAAATCTAATCCTTCCAAGCCTATTTATTAGCTTGAGGTGCATTCTGGTTTTGGACTAAATTTTGATTTATACTGATAGAACTGTTATACAGTCAATCTGCCTATGCAAAGTTGCTGCTTATTTATATTTAAATTGTAGCCCATATTAAGCTAGCCAACAGTGATAGGTTCATGTATCTTCTGACTTTACCTAAAAACTCCTTAATTGTAATACTGGATCTTGTTAATATCCAAAACTGGGAAGGTAGTCCTTACCACGGGCTGAGGCTATAAACGTTCCTGTTTTCACATAGGAGACCTGAATTAGTCCAGCAATATCCCAGTATTGGTGCTGGGATCTCAGCATCCACCTAAAGATATAGGCCAAATTAATTGGTAGTACCAGAATATATATGGCTTCCATTAATGGTCTTCTGAATAGACATTTGATACTGATGAGAAAATTAACAGAGATATTTGGAACATGTGGAGATGTGTTTTATAAGGAGCTATATTGTGCACAATATATTGGCATTTTGTGTGAGATCACTTTAACAGTTAACCTACCTAGAAAGAAAAAATAGCCACATTAGAAAACACCTGTCTAAACTGAATTATCTAACTCGGCAAAACCTCTAAGAAGTTACAAAGTAATAGGTGAATCTAATTCTTTCCAAGTCAGTGCTTTGGCACCATTTCCCTAAAGCAAATCCATGAGCAAGAAAATGTATTAACAATTTGCAGGATGAATTTGGTAACCTTCACCACAGGCCCCAAAAAGTTAATGTTTCCATGCATGAAACTTTCTTGGTTTTAGTGTTTCATGTTCTGCTCACTAGAAATCTTGTTTGGCATAATTTTATTCCTCAGCACAAAATCTCTTAAAAAATAAATATTAAAAAAAATTAAAAATATTGGGAAACTAACCAATTGCATTGTCTGCAATTCATACATTAGAATGCAGACCATTAATGGAAGCCTTTTTATTTAAAGGGAACAAATCGGATGTAGCGGAGAACCGCCAAGTCCTTTTTGAAGATGCCTGTACACTGGCAGAGAAGCATGGGCTATTGGCTGTGTTGGAGACTTCAGCCAAAGAGGCCCAGAATGTAGATGAGGTGTTTACATTGATGGCAAAGGAGCTGATAGCCCGCAACACCTTGCAGCTTCATGGGGAGCATCCTCCAAACAGCATCTATCTGGATTCCAGGCCGGTGATTGATAGTCCAAGAACAGAGAAGTCCCAGTGCTCTTGCTGATGAGATGTCTCAATCATAAAAGCTGTGAAGGTGTGGCTGATGATTCCATATGTTTCCTGTTTGGCCTCAAACCATCATTATAATGTATCACTACCTTGCCGTTTTGGCCTGTAACACTCTCCAGGAGATAGGTGTTGCAATAGTCAAATGTGCTGGATTGCCTTGAACATGGCAGCTGTTGGTACTTAAGCAAAGACTAGGTGCTGCTAGCCTGAAGAGAACTGTGAAACTGCCTTTGAATAGACTCTCTGAATAGTCTTCTGGCTGTGCCAGAGGCTGACTGTAACCAGGTTTTGTGCTGTTTCCTTTAGGATACACATCCTGCTGTAGATCAAATTCTTTGGTCTTCATAAATAGCTTTACAATGTGTGACACGCGTACTTATACTTTTTTTATTCATGGCTGTTTGGCTTGCATTACTCAAGTGTTCAGATCTCCATTCAGGGTGATGCTGATGGCAGATCTATGGCAGATACAGCGCCATAACTTATTACTGGTATTTTGATCAGGTAGACAGTACTGCCATGTCTATCGTCCTCCCTTTGCCACACAACTTAGCCTCCATCCCTATTGCTTATATAGCAGCCAGAATAATCTGACTGGTATGTGAGTGACCCTAGGGGTACTCCCAAGACTTTTTCCCAACTTCAGTGGGTGAGAAGAGCTGCCTTCAGTCTTCTTTGGTCTTTCTGCTGACACTGACTCGTACCAAGGCCACTTTTTGGTGGTTGCAGTTCATAATTCAAATTAGAGCTGAGAGACTCCCTATTATTTCTTACTAATCCCTTGCTTAAAATGAAAGGAATTGACTAAAAATCATCCCATCTAAAACCGTTGCTGTTCAGGTTGTGGAAATGACACCATAGTTTAGTCTTAGAACTCAAAGAGAGCTTTCAGGCTTTTGGTTAGACAGGTAGAATGGCTCACTATAATTTATTTTCAGTAATGAAAGAGGATGGGGATGCCCTTAGTACTGCTATTGGGTTGCATTTTTGCAGTAAAACATTGTCCACCAAAAGCTGGCCCCAATACTGGTTTCAATCAAACTTTTGTATTGTGAAGCTTATCTTCAGCAAGTGGGTGTCAGTGTTTCCTGTCATGACATTTCAAAACTGTATGCTCTGCAAATTGATTCTAGCTTTCTCTGTAAACCCAGAATTTCTTCACTGCTTTGGGAGAAGTCGCATGAGAAATTTGAAGGGAGAGCTGCTATAATGTTGTTAACCGTACACACATTTCTGCCATTCCTGACAAAGAAGCTTCTACTTGTGTAGGTCTCCTATTCCAGTTCAGTGGAAGCCTTCAGGAAACTGTTCCTTTAACTCCATAATATCAAACTAGTGGTTGGGGGAGGTGAGACAATACCAGTTTGTAACCCTTTCTGATGAGATTGCCCAAGGGATACTCAAAGCATGGCCCTAAAAAACATTAACTGTGTCCCTCTGTACTCTACTCAAATACCTCTTTAGTTATGCTGTCACTGGTGAATTACAAGCTAGAATTCCCACTTTATTAGAATAAAATACAGGCCTGCTTATAATGCACAGGGGTCCTAGAAAGTGGTGTGGTAAAGTGCCCTTGGTAGCTTAAGGTTCATATTTTCTGCTCTGCTTTTGAATAACAGGTGGCAGAATCTCTCCTTTATGAAAAGGCTTGTCTGATCAAGCAAAAAGAACTTTAAAAGTTGACTGTTAGATTGAACCCAGTGAAACTTCCTCTGGCCCAATTTTTTCTTGTTTGTTAAACAGAACTGTTAATGTTCCTAATGTTAATTCATAGAACAGCATGGCAGCTAAGATCTGAAGTAAAGGGGGATTCCTACCACTGGCTACAGCTGGAGCAGTCACGTTTGCCACTTGCTATTTAGCCTACATTTACCTTGTCAGCCCCATACTTGTCTGCATAATTCTATTCCCCCCTAGGTGGGTAGACCTAATGGAAAGTTACAGCCTATGTTGGTTGTCAATTAGTTACACCAACCATGCTGCTTCAATTAGTCTATCCAGCCCCTTTAATCACTTATTCCTCTTTACCATTCCCTCCTATTTAACTTCTTGGTGATTAGGGGCCTAGAATCAAACGTAGACTTAGTTGAACAGAGAGATAGTGCTGCTCTGTCTGCTATAATGGGGTGTTTTAACAATCCAAAAACCACTTGGAGTTTTTGGGCTGGTACAGTGATCGATGCTTGCTCCTCTGACATTGTTAATTAACAGTGTAAAGGCAGGGGCTGTAAGTGTTTGTTTTTTTTAACTAAAGTATTCCCTCATGCTCTGTATGCAAACCAAATCCTACTCATGTGAGGGTCCACTTACATCTTTGTACATCATCCCTCCTTGAAAGCAACTTTCCCTCCTAAAACAGCCTTAATATTAAAATAAAAACAACCAAAAACCATTTACTCTTGTGCACATTATCTGGCCTCTTTCTTTAGATAGCCACAACTGATGAGCCAGTCCATGAAAGTTACCACAACGAGTAGCCTTTCCTAATGCTTCTCTTGTGCTGATAGAGTGGGTGGAGACTAGGTACCTACTACCAAAGGCTGCAGGACTGTTAGAGAAGCCCTTCAATGTTCATCAGTCCATTTGCTAGGTTAATTACAGGTCCTTAAACACCTCCAGCACTACTGGACCTACTGTAACTTCCCCAACCTGATATTCCACTAACCAGTAATTGTCCAGTGTAGGCAGCTTCCACAGTACTTGCTTTGCCTGAGAGACATGAGCTATCAAGGGTAGTCTCTTCTCTCATCAAGGGGTTCTGCAGCATTACTCCATACACCATGTGGAGAACACCAACTGACCTGGCACAGGTCCCCTTCCCTCTACCTTGTAGAGGAGGGAACAGAGCCTTTTTGCATGAAGTGAGTGCATGTCAACTCCTGCTGGGGGGCTCTTAGCAAATCTTCAGTAGCTCAAACAAATAATCCTACCACTGAAGAGTAGCCTCCATTTTGGGATGATATTAAGGAAAAGGCTACTCTTCCCTGGGACTTTTAGGAGTTTGATCCTATCTCCCACAATTCCACTGAACCCTTACTCATAGACTCCCTTTTGAAATCTCTCCCAAGCCCTTGAATAAAGTAATCATGCTGGGTCAGAGGCCAAGGGGCAATGTGTTTAACACCGCTTTACTACACTGCTATGTGTGAATGCACAGAAAAGTGCATTAGGATTGCTAATGCAGAAGCTCTAGTATCCTGGGCAATATTAATGATTACAGAGAATATTTTTCCAGTGTAAATTAAGCCATAACAGTGAGAAACTTCATTGAAAATGGAAGCTTAGATTCTGGGACACAAAATAGCCACCACCACAGGAAAAATACCCATCTGCTAAATTAGAAAAACTTAACTCTATCTAGCAAGTGTCTCACTAAAAAGCACAGGGGTATATAGCCTGTGCCAAGGCAAGGTGATTTTTTTTTTTTTTAAACTGCTATGGGATTCTTTGTATTTGTTTGTGCCACCTCCAACCCCTACCATCTGTAACTGTATTGTTTAACATCTCCATTAACAAGCAGGTAGAAAATGAGGCTAGATCTTCATTGTGCTATTTCACAAGCTTGCTGGTATTCCATGTCCTCTATTTAAAATCTCTTAGCTACAAAAATATGGAGGGAGCCTTTAACATCCCATAAAACTAGTTTCAAATGGTTGTTACACTTACTAACATCAGACCTTTACACTAGTGTCAGATGAGACTGTCTGAGACAAGCCTATGATTATCAGTGGTGTCTATAACAGGTCAACTGCAGTCTGGCCAATCATGAGCATTTAAAAGTGAGTCAGGCCCCCAAAATATCATGATTGGCTTAAAAGCCACAAGTATTAAACGTGGGGTCTTTTCACTTGCCTTCTGGCTTTTGAGTCTTTAGGGTATGCTCATATTTTCAAGTTTTTTTTCCACAAACATGAGGGACAGAACTTTTTTGGGGGGGGGGGGGGGGAAGGACAGGGAAAGAGGGGTTTATAATGAAAGATGAGGTTTTCATGTAATCACTGTAAGAGCTGGGGCTGTCAAACATAAAATATTACAAGACTTAGAAACACTACAACTCTTCTTCCAAATGCAAGAGTCAGGTAAGGCCAGTCAACAGGAGAGTTCAAATGTTATCCAGAGTCATGCTTTAAAAGGTTCTAAAAGGAATGATGACAAACACTTTTACATTCCCATATAGACAGGGGCCTTGAGCTTTTAGGGTCTGTTTACACTGGGAAATTAACAGGGTTTAGAACTGGTTACAGCTGTAGCATAGAGCAGGATCGATCTTGAAATTTTCAGTACAAACAGGTTAGGCCATCAAAACCCAGTTCTACATGACTGCTCTGTTTTAGCTGAACTAGAGAGCCTAAGGGTAATTTTTTTCAAAGGCACATAAGTGAGTTAGGACCCTAACTCCCTTTTCAAAAGGCATTTAGGAGCCTAAATATCACTGCAAGTCAATATTTTAATCTTACATTATTAGGCAGTAATAAGGTTTTTATAAAATATGGTATAAAAAGAGTAAACACTACCTATAATGAGATTTTTAAAAGCAATATTGACCACTTCCTAGAAGTGTTTACGAAAGCTTATGCTCAAATAAATTAGTACTCCTTTTCTTTTTGCGAATACAGACTAACATCTGCTACTCTAAAAGGTAGCTGCAGTTAAGACTGTAGTCCATTACACTTGCCTGCATCAATCTTGTCTATAGTATGAAACTGAACCATTATTGATTGGACACCGAACCCAGATTGACTGCAAAGGATTTAGTGACTGCATTGTCAATTTTATCTAATTAAATCATTTTTTTTATTTAAAGGTAGCTGCCATATAATTTCCTGTCTGCCACACCAAAAGTGTCCCGCCCCAAAAAAATCTAGGAACCTTGGGCCAGAATTAAGATTAGTTTACTGCAGAGTATTCCAGGAATTGAGTGTGATTCAGCTCATGTTCACACACAAAACAAATTACGATGATGCACAAGTTGTGCCATTGCTGTTGCAATTTTACTTGCTTGGAAGCAGATTCACCACAATTATGTACATGCTTGAGGTTACTACACCATTCTAATTCAATTAGACTGAAAGAACGGGCATTGCAGTTGCAAGTGGTCTTTACAGCACAATCGAACAAGGCTCCAGCAATCTCTGCAGTCTCTGCTCTTTGCCTTAAGTCCCATTCTGATGATCTTTCCAGGTTTGAGCTATTGCAGTGCTGGTCATTGTATGTATGCATTGCTACTTATAAAAGAAAACTCATGCCAATTTTTATTGCTTAAAAATAAAGGATATTGCTATACAATATCATTTCATTTTACAAAATGCATGCTATTTTAATATGTTAAAATGTTTATATATATATATATATATATATATATATATATATATATATATATAGAGAGAGAGAGAGAGAGAGAGAGAGAGAGAGAGAGAGCGCACCTGACCCACTGTGGTTTGCTATGGCAAATAATCCTGTTCCCAGGAGCTAAATTCCCTGTAAACCACGCAACTAGCAGGCTATCAGGGGCCATGCAGGCAGGGAGAGGTGCCCGGCCCAGCCCTGTCCCACCAAAGCTACCAGGGAGAGGAGCCCCTGGTGGAGCCCCTCCCCCTCTACCCTCCAGAGCTGCCGCAGGCAGCGAGAGGTGCCCCCTCCCCTGGCCCAGCCCAGCCCCACCAGAGCTGCCGCAGCTGCGGAGAAGCATCTCTCACCCAGCCCCGAGCTGCTGTGGCAAGAGAGGGCTGGGGGAGTTCTCTCTCCCCATCACAGACCTGGGGCAGTCTGCACCCCAAACCCCTCATTCCCGGCCCCACCCCAGAGCTCACACTTCCTCACCCCAACCCTCTGCCTCAGCTCTGAGCCCCATCCCAGAGCCTTCACCCCCTGCACCCAACCCTCTTCCCCAGACCTGAGCCCCCACCTGCACTCCAATCCTCTCATCCCTGCCTCCCCCCTGAGCCTGCACCTCCAGCCAGAGCCATCACCCCCTCACACACCCCCAACTGTCTGCCCCAGCCCTGAGCACCCTCCCACACTCCAAACCCCTTGACCGCACCCCTACCACACATCACCTCCATATTGGTGCACATAACAAAATTCAGTCCACACATGGACGTAAAAAATTAGAGGGAACACTGTGCCAGGACTTATGTTGGAATATTTACTCACACTGCAACAGCAGAAGGAGTGCTGTGTGAGCACATATGAACAACTTTATACTATGTGGGATGAGTTGTGTGGACCCATTGCACTACCATAAGATATAAAAGTCAAGTGAACCAATGTAAATTTCCATTGCATAATTCTTTAGCAGAGGTGAAATTTAGCAAGGGCTAATCCAAGATGCCAGAAGAAGGAACATGGCTGTGAGAAGTTTTTCTAATTCCAAGTTTTCATTGGCAGGATTATGCCTTGAAGCATGAGAGTTTATACATTTTATACATTTTTATCCTGAAATTACTGTGGATGTTATTAATCTCATCTATTTCTGAATCTAAAGCTTAAAAAAAAAAAAAAAAAAAAACCCAAACCACAGTAGTAGCACATTTCACAGATCAATTTTGTTTGCAAACATTGTCGCTTAGCATTTCAAAATCTGTTGCCTTTCAATCATATTTAACTTCCTCTTACTCTTGTATGCTAAGAAAGGGCACGCAGAAGCCAATGATTGATTATACCATTTTTTTTTGGTATACTGCTCAAATATCGTCTTAGCCTCTTCTCTAAAATGTAATCTGTTGCACTGCTAACCCCTTCAGAATCTGAGTTGATTATAAACAAGTCTGGTTATTAATTAATAATCAGACCCATAGCCAGCCAAGTTCAAGTGGAGAGGCTGTGCAATGATATAGGAAGGTACCTCCCCTTGGGTGGGTGGGTAGCGGGGGGAGAGGTGCAATTTCTTGCATTTTAAAAAATTTAGCAACATTTCATAAGAAAAAAACCAAAGAACGGAAGTGCCTACCTTGTATTGAGCTGTAATTCTGTACTAGGAGAACCTGTCTGTGGCCAGCTAGATTCTGTTGATACACCAATGAATCATAGAATCATAGAATATCAGGGTTGGAAGGGACCCCTGAAGGTCATCTAGTCCAACCCCCTGCTTGAAGCAGGACCAATTCCCAGTTAAATCATCCCAGCCAGGGCTTTGTCAAGCCTGACCTTAAAAACTTCCAAGGAAGGAGATTCCACCACCTCCCTAGGCAACGCATTCCAGTGTTTCACCACCCTCTTAGTGAAAAAGTTTTTCCTAATATCCAATCTAAACCTCCCCCACTGCAACTTGAGACCATTACTCCTCGTTCTGTCATCTGCTACCATTGAGAACAGTCTAGAGCCATCCTCTTTGGAACCCCCTTTCAGGTAGTTGAAAGCAGCTATCAAATCCCCCCTCATTCTTCTCTTCTGCAGGCTAAACAATCCCAGCTCCCTCAGCCTCTCCTCATAAGTCATGTGTTCTAGACCCCTAATCATTTTTGTTGCCCTTCGCTGGACTCTCTCCAATTTATCCACATCCTTCTTGTAGTGTGGGGCCCAAAACTGGACACAGTACTCCAGATGAGGCCTCACCAATGTCGAATAGAGGGGGACGATCACGTCCCTCGATCTGCTCGCTATGCCCCTACGTATACATCCCAAAATGCCATTGGCCTTCTTGGCAACAAGGGCACACTGCTGACTCATATCCAGCTTCTCGTCCACTGTCACCCCTAGGTCCTTTTCCGCAGAACTGCTGCCTAGCCATTCGGTCCCTAGTCTGTAGCGGTGCATTGGATTCTTCCATCCTAAGTGCAGGACCCTGCACTTATCCTTATTGAACCTCATCAGATTTCTTTTGGCCCAATCCTCCAATTTGTCTAGGTCCTTCTGTATCCTATCCCTCCCCTCCAGCGTATCTACCACTCCTCCCAGTTTAGTATCATCCGCAATGAATGAGCACCCAGAATAACGCAAGTGCCCGATTGCATCTCACATCAGATGCAGAAACAAACAGTGCATAAGATTTTCAAAAGCCAAATTCAACATCTTTCAGTGCGCACAGCTTATTCTCAATGAAGATGAAGCATACTATTCTATCCCTAACCCCTACAGAGAACATTGGGCTCCCTTTTCCTTTCCTTTGCACAGCCAAGTCTGCTACCTCTCTCCCTTCCCTCTCAACACTTCCTCCTCTCCCACAAAATATCCTACAGAACCACTTTTTTTGTTATTTAAACAGTATGTGCACATTTGTAAATGATTTGGCACCGAGCTTTCTACAGGGAAGTTAATTTGTCCATCATGTTTGGTTCTGCTTTCTCTTCATTAACCCTTGTTTTCCTCCTCTCCCATTTCCTTCCAAAACGGTTGTTACTCTCTCGCTGCATCCTTCCCTATTTTTCCTATGCTTTTGTCTCCCCCACCTAGCTCTGTATCCTTTTCCCCCCCACTCTGCCTGGCCTCTCCACCCCCACACTTCTCTCCCCATTTGGGATCTGTGCATTCTACTAGCCACCACAATGTGTGTGTGCAGGATAAGGAATCTGGATAGGCTAAGACCAGTTTCAACAGTACTCACCTTTTCCTTCATCCCCGCCCCCACAGTCTATTTGAAAACATTTTCACTGCCGTTTACTTAAATATCTCCTGATTCCCAGTGACAAAGGCACTTTACAGTGTAATATACACAGTGGCCCATAAAGGAGGGTGTGGTCCACCAGGAAGTAGTTAGCCTACAGCAGTGCTTTGAGTTCTCTGGATAAACAGTACTAAGTACGAAGTATTATAGGAGGCGTTTGTTATCCACTGACACCACAAGCAATATTTGATGTGCATGTTGTAAAATGTACAGCCCAGAACAAACTGACAGAATTGAGCCAGTCTTAGACCTCAACTCTGAGAAGGAAAGCCACCTCTGTTATCACTCAGTGGTAATCCCAAGCACTTTCATAGTTTGGTGGTCTCAGCTGTCTTTGTTCATAAAAATGTTCTCTCTTTATATATTATAGAATTTCCTGTTTTGCACAAGGCTGTTGACAAGATACAGTTGTGTATTAATGCTGCAACATGACTATGGCATTGCACAGGACTCAGTAATTACTAGTAACCAGACTAGTTTACACTAAGGGCATACAAACAGAGGCTGAGATCAAGAGACTCCCAGCTTAAAGAAAGAACAGACTTCTTGTTTAATTGTTTGTTTTTTATTTGGGAAAAGTGCTTCTTACAAAAGGCAGCTGCAAAACAATACATCATAGACCTCAGCAACAACTTCTTATTCCATTTTAAAAGTGAAAGGAGAGGCTGTCTCAGGCAAGAGAAGCAGCAAAACAGATCATGGGGCATCCATGAGTCATTAAAAGAGCAGCAATAATTTAACACAAGGTTAAAATTCCTGCATTGGAGCTTTGGTGGCAAAAGATGAGCTCTTATCAATGGGATTCTATCTTGCTATTGCATGACTGCTAGTTATTCGCTAGGTAACCCAATAACTCACAACAAGTTTGCAGCTCTTCCAAGCAATCTGCATAATTCAGATGGGATATGAGCCAGGAGTGCCTTGAACCAACTAAGTAGTATAGTGATTTCCTAGATAAGCTCATGGCTTGAGTGGTTATCGATGGTATAAAACTATGTGAGCAATGCAATTAAGGGATCCCGACCTGATGTTCTACTGGATAACAATATGGTGAGAACCCTCTTCTGGCTAACCAGATTCCTACTTTTAGTCAGCCCCTATAATATACATTAGAGAGAGCTGATGTATTAAGGAATGCCAAGTTATATCTGATGGTTAAGACCATTGCCACAGACTGGGCTGAGACCACTAAACCAGTTTCATGTCCAATTGGAGATTACAATTCATGCACCAAAATGCGAGGAGAGTTGGTTTTTGTTTTTTTAAACATATACAGAGAGTCTCCCAGCCCTTGAGATCCAACTCTGCATTTATTTGTTTATACACATTGAAAGTACTCCTTTCACGTACAAACACATTTTCCTTTCATGCTAAACACAGTAAAAACCTGGAACAGTCGCACCTGGTTCTGGTTACACAGTAGTAATAGTAATGTGCAAGTAAACAGGAGACCAAAACCACAAATGAAGATGTGTACATCAGGGGTTGGAACAGAGCTGAAGCCAGCAAGAAGTACATGTGTCTGGCCTGAAATCGGAAGTACTGATTTGAAGTCCACAGCAGAAAAAGGCCACTGGCCAATTTATATCCCCCCACTGCATGGCCACTGCTCTCATTTTTGTATCTGGGCTCTTCAAGATGAGTGTGGAAGTCCTGTAAACACTTTAACCCTGGAACTGGGTGAATCCCGTCAGGAACACAGATGAAGCAACAAACCTAAGCTAACTGTTTGACAGTTAATTCATTTTACAAAAACTAACGTTTTAAAGAGGTCTTGTTATTTGTTTAAACAGAGAAAAACAAACACTCCTGGGGCGAGGGGAGGAGACAGACCCTGGGTCAAAGTTATTACAACAGCACCTGGAATCGATAGGCCTGCCTAGGAGAAACACAGGCACTGCCACGCCACAGGAAAGAGCTACTGCCTGATGCCGAGCAGACAGTCCAAACTCCGCTGACAGGTGCTATAGATCCAAGTCATAATAATCTTCCAGCTCGTCGTGAAACAAGTCCCACTCGTCCTCGGAGTCTGTCAACTCATCATCGCCTCCTGCTGCCAAAAGCATGAGCAACATCTCGCCGAGCTCAAAGGTCACAACCTCATCCTCGTCGTTCTCGAAGGGGTCGCTGCTCTCCCTCTCCTCAATGAATTCCCAGAACCGATTCCTTCGCTGGGCCTGCAAAGGGAACACAGTTATTGCTCTTGTGTGACCGAGAGTTACAAGATACATATGCTCCTGGGGCTTACAATGCTCAGCTCCCAGGTATATAACATGCAGCTAGCCATGCTTCACAATGGGATCTGCATTTACTCCTGCTATAGCTGACCACCACCAACATTTCTGCCTCAAGATACAGGTGACATTAGGAAATATGTCTCTTGCACAGTCTGCCCTCCATCACTTCCAGTCTTTGGACCACTCTCCCCTCCAATCTACTATGTATGTTTTACTAGATAAGCAAATTTGAGGTATTCACACCTTTTCCTTCTCTCTTTCAAAAAGTCTACCCCTTTGTTTTAGAAAGCAAAAGCAGTGAGACTTACTCGATATCTACTCGATGTTCCCACTTTCTGTCTCTGTGGCTCCTCTCGGCGACCATCGGGATATGCATGTTTGTAAAAACAGTTCCCTCCAAATGGACAGCTCCCACGGCCTTCATCAAAATACCTGCATGGCTTGTTGCTGGAAAGGAAAATATCGCAACCCTTACTCACAGCAGAGCCAGTCAGAATTCAGTATTGCATTTGCCTATCGTCCAGGGGGTCTCTTTAAATATGCACCATTTGCCGCTGACACCATTTTATCAATAAAAATACATACACAGAAATGATGTATTACACTATGTGCATACCCAACAGATGTGTGCGTGGGTAGATGCATGCATAGGGAAGCTGATGACTCACAGTGCACAAGTCTACCACCTTATGACTGTATCAATTATGTATTGGGTGGGTAAGGAAAAAGCTTGTGAGGTCAATAAGTACATAGGAAAGCTAGGTGACTGTGTGGATGCATGCATCTGTGGGTGGATAAGTAAGGATGCACTGTGGGGGTGGAAAGGAGGTATGAGAGGGCTTTGGATAAACACCCTTGTTCTCCAGGTGTGCCCTTATCTCTGCAGTCTTAACTTGACAAAAGGCTGCAGCGCTCGTACCTCATTGCCTCCTTGTATTTCTGAATGAGTTTCTGCTTCTCTTCCTTCTCCTCCACCCAGTACTCACTTGGAATGACAAAGTTAGATGTGATCCGACATTCTGGGCAGGACCTGGGGAACGAAGAGACTGCACTGCAAAATTCCACATTACAGGGGCGCTCTGTCCCATTATAAAACATACCACAGCACATATCCCATCTTTAAAGATATATCCTAGTGTGCCTGGGCACTTACTGCCAGGACTTTGTACTTCTTTTTCAATCTACGTTCTCTTTTGCACAAGACGACAACCTAAACTCTTCCTCTTCTTTCAGAACTCAACTCAGCAGCTGATCGTTTTGTCTCCAAAGAACTTGGGGGGGGGAGGGGGGGAGAAAAAACATTTCACACAGACTCCTTTTTCTTTAGATTTAGATAAATTTATTTTTTTTGTAGTTTTGTTTGGTTTTTGTATTTGTTTGTTTGGGTTTCTTTAGAACGCCTCAAAGAGGGTATGGGTCATTGGCTGGCTAATAAGGGCAGTGAAAAGTTAGGAAACATACATTCAGAACTGGTTAATCTGTTTTCACCATCTAATCTGGGTGCCTGAAACCTTTAAACGGTAACTAACTGAAGACAAAACATGATTTTCATCCAAATAAGTGGATTTTGCAAACTAATCTAGATTAACTAGGTCAGACTGTAATACAAACAAAATGCTACCCCTGGAAGATGACTTCAGTTCTGGATTAATGTTAGTTAGGATGCATTAAATGCAGTCTTTGTGGGGGGACTTTGTTGCAAGTTGTCACAAGATACTAAATTCTTCCCACGTAACAAAGCACAATCAAGATGGGGAAGTGCCTCACTTTATAATCTTGCTCTCAAATTGTTTAGCGCTTCTCCACTTGCGGATGCATTTGAGACAGTAAGTATGGTTGCAGTTGGAGAGGATCCCAAAGCGGCGCTCGCTGGGGTTGGCTTTTTCATATACCACCTCCATGCAGATCCCACACACCATGTCTTTACTACGCTGAACGGCAAATGAGAGCTCCATGTCCTTCTCATGAGCCTCAATGCAAGACTGAAGAGGAGAGAGAGAAAACCAGCCTGTAATCTTGTGCACTATTTAATACGTTTTGACTCACTAGTTTCATCTTAAATGTATTCTCCCCACATTCTACACTAAAAAGGATATAAACCATCTGGAAGGTTCAGGTCGTCAAAAAACAATCTTTCAGGTAATAGGAGGCAATGGTCAACTTCAAGTTCAGGCTCTTTTCCAAGAACCCAGGCAGAAATAGCTGAACTAAAACTTCATGAAAACTGACCTAAGTTACCCACATTTGAGTGTTTGAAACAAGCATTAGTACAATTATACAGACTTTATCCTCAATGCAGACAGCGTCCAGCTTCTTTTAAACAAGGCTGCTTTGAAAACAGCCTTGACAGGAAATAGTTCAGTTTGCAATGTGGACCTTCTTGTTAACTGACTGACTTGCATGCAGTCAACTTCAGAAGAAAGGGAATGAATGACAAGTGATTGCACAAGGCAAGGGAGTAACCTGAAGCTATTCAACACACAAGCCATTTGTATCCTTACCTTTATGTGTTGGGATCTCTGGGCAGCATCAACTGGATGTAAAACCTGCAACCCACACATGTCACACACATCCCCATGGATATACACGCAGTTCTCTCCATAACGACATTCTCCTACTGCAGCGTAGGGGCACAGTTGCTTCTTCATCTCCACATTTGCTTGCTGCTTTTCATACTCTTCCTCAATTACCATTCCCTGCAAAGGTGTTTCGATGCAGGAAGGGGCAGCTGCAGGGGGAAGTTAGAGATGGTAAATGTGTTACATTTGAGTGTTAGGGTTTGCAATGCATGCTTTTCAGCTATAAAAACTTTCGGCAAACCAACTCAGTTTATCCAAGGAACATAACAATAAAGCCCTCAAAACCTCGCCCTGAAATGACGTAGCAATTTCTTCACCCTAGAAGGAAGTGCAGAAGTAGTTTCAACTCTGATTTTCTCAGCTTTCAATATAAGCAAGGCAAGGCAATCAGTGCATTAGTGGTGAGAGTCAACCTTATCCAACAGGACAAGGTCAATACTAAGAAAACTGACCAGTTCTGAAAGCGGGTAAATACTCTTGTGGTTCAACCATGCTTGTAACAAGGTTTGGTTCAAGTATGAACTGAATTAAATCATGCTGACAGTAGGTTAAAAACCCTGTCCCTCCTGCTTTTTGAATCAGTTCAAACATGATTTACATGGGCTGAAACAAGCTTCAGTACATGGTGGTTAAACTCTTGTGCTTCAGCCACTAAAACTGGTGTTTTGTCCCTATACAGCCAACACCTAGGCCCTGTAGAAGAGGAAGGATACTTACCAGGAGGACTAACTTGGAGCTACAAAAATACTGCCTCAACAGATTCTTATGCTCATGAGTCAGGTTAGTTAGCATGCTGTTGCACAGGCTGCAGTTCTTAAGCAGTTAGTTGCTGGGGTGGCTTTCACTGCTGGAGTCACAGGAAATTTCTAGAACAGAGGATAAGAACCCTGCCCAAGTCTCTTACTACTTCTCTGGCAAATCTCAAATCCCCCTTCTGAAGTGTAAGGCGGGATAACGAGCGTGGATTTGTTGAGATCATACCTGCAGAGAATTCTGATCACAGATAAGTAATCTTTGTTTCCTCTTCATAAATTGCCTCGGCTGTTCTTCATTCTGGGGAGAAGAACTAGCAATATTAGTCCCCCAGGAACTAGCTGAAATAGTGATTAAAGGACTTCTGTTCCTAATCAGCCATAGGATTTGTCCTGGTCGTCAAGAGAACACTGAGTAAGTTTGTGAATTAAATTTAAAGAAAATGCTCTCCAAGTTCCTAGATATGTCTACAGACAGTTCTAAATTAAATTGGCAGTGTTGCAGCAACCCTAGTCAAAGGAGTCCCAGCAGCTTTTGATTAACAGGATCCCTGCCTGGTCAATAATTGAGCTGAAAATCTTATCCATTTGTCTACTCCCTCTGGGCTGAGATGGATTCCTCTTGAGATTTCTCCCTCTGTGCCAGGAACCTACAGGATGATTTGTGAAATGGTATAACTGAATTTCCTTTTATCATCCAAATTATGGAATAGCCTCACCAACTCAGTCATGAGCTGAGGAAAGATAATGGTTCAGTTTAAATGACAAGTGAGATGCCACTTTGGCATGAGGACAAAACTTAAGTTTATCCATATTGAACACTAAGAAAGATCAGCAATGGCACCTTGCATTTCACTTGCATTTCTGATCAACATTACAAAATAAGCAAAAAAGAAAACAGTCTAGGTTCGAATGGATCTTCTGTTGACCTAGTGAGCATCAGGTTCAGATAGGTGAAAAAAGACAACTATTCTTAAAGGCTTAATAGATGCTTAATTTAAAGGCTTACTTTAACTGTGGGGAAAGATAATCCATGATTTGATATGGGAAAGAAAAAACAATCCAATATAAAACAACGAGGACAGGATCTGGAGGCTCTTTCCTTAAAGGAATGAGAAACAGTTCCACTTTAGGGCATAAGATTTCCAATGGAAGGCTTACAAGATTCTAATGTAATTTGCCGGGTTTCTTCCAAGAGCAGTCTTCATCTACTAAACTCCAGGATGTAAAATGCCATAGGGAGGAACTATGGATCTGGGTGCAGGTTCAATCCTCCCTTGTGAGATAACAGGTCTGGAAAAGAAGAGAAGAATCACCTGTTGCTCCTCTGCCAGAATGAGGCCTAGAACCAGAACTCATTTATAATCTGGTACTACAAGAGTTGTGTGTTGCCTCTTGCATCTTCTCTACAAGAACCAGAGGCAAAAGAGGGGGAAAAATAAGGTTTCCACCCCCATGGAGCAGAAAAGTATGGGACAAGCATCACTGCTTTTGTGCAAATAGTCAGGCATTTGGTATACTCTGCAGAAGTATGTATGTATTTCTGGATGCCCCCACCTTGAGGTAAGTTGAACCACAAAAGGCTTACTTTAAAGTTCAGTCATATTGATCCTGGCTCAGCTTGTTTGCTATGGATTTTTTTTTGCCCCAGGCAAGCGAAAGACAAAAGAATGACTTAATTCTCAACTCACTAATCCCAAAGACTTGCTTTTCAACAAAGAGAAAGCTCTCCAGTTGCTCCCATTCTTCAATCCTCCATGCATCACGATACTACTACATTGGGATGAAGGGACCTCTGTTGGTTGCCAGAGTACATGTAACTCTCCTGACTGAGAAAAAAAAAAAAAGAAAAAAAAAATTTGGTCCAGCAGGCTGTTGTATAAGCCTGCAAGCTATTCTTTCATCTGCATCACGGGAAGGAAGGAAGCAGCTTTCAAGAGGTTTACAATGGAGAAATGGGGTAGATCCTGGATCATGACGTTTTCCCCTCCACACTGCTTGGCTGTTCTTCTCAGCCATTCCAGAGATTAGTCTGGCTTGCCGATTATACCTAAGTGCTGGAAGTGAATTGCCAAGCTTGAACCTCAAGAGTATTTCCTGGGTGTTTGTTACTCCAAACATACACAAAGCACACAACTCAAAGACCAAGGCTTCCAGACTAATCTTGAGGAAAAGCATTGTTGCTTTTCAAGTTATTGTGCATAATTTTCCATGAAAGCTTGAATCTGAACTTTACAGAAACAACCTGAAAGCTCTGAGATACAGGTGTCTTCTTAAGGTCACTTTCAGAACATCACATGTATCAGATATATTGTTAGCAGTACACAACATTATCTTTAGCTGCTTCTTGACATTCCCAAGCAACAGCTTTCATTTCTCTTGGCTAACAATAATATTCCAAGAAGGGCAGGAGCCTGGACTAAAGGTGCAAATCATAATTCTGCCACAACACGGATAAATGACAATCTTCATTAAGAACCAGAAAAAAGAACAACTGCCTTGGCTCTTATCCATTTGACCTGGTGTCCTTGAATTACTGTCCAGAGGTGCTGATCTTACAGCCTTGAAAGACCTGATCTTCTGGGCCAAATAATGCTGTCACAACCAAATGAGAACCTGGAGTCAGGGAAGTCCTTGTGGCCCTGAAAAAGCCCATCAGGTTCTTTGCTACTGAAACAAATGGCTAGCTGCAACAGAAGCTTTTTTTGTAGACTCCATAAGGCACACTAATACAGTACTATTTCCCTCCTTTGATTCCCAGGGCTAGATTTTTAAAGCTAGCTATCTTTTAAAGTTGTCTTGGTACCTAAAAATGCAGATAGTCCTCTGTGAAAATCCCACCAGATGCTTATCTGCAGTTTTATGTGCTGGATACCTTTAAAAATCTCCCAACATACTAAAGATTTTGTCTGTTCCTGAACTGCATATACAAAAAGTTCTCAAGAGTCTAGTGCAATTGGCATGTATTAAAATAGGAAGAAGCTGAGAGGTGTTCCTCATGGAACATGGAAGGAATCTCCTCAGTCATGAGTTCCTCTTCCCCTCCTATTCCAAAGTGTCATTTTAATTCGTAGGTACTCGGGAGAAATCTCCCCTGGAGCTAGTATATTATTCCTACCCCCCCCCCCCCCCCCCGTATGGCTCAGAATCCAGTGACCGATGAGCACTTTTTACTCCTGGGGGAATCCTGCGTCACTGCTCACGCACAGAATTCATGTCCCCGGCAGATTTCTTTGCTTCCCCACAGAAAAATGACTTCTGATGGGAAAGCAAAGGGAAGCTGCAAGAGCGGTCATGCGCCCCTCCCCGGCGGCACAGGCAGGTTGGCTCAGGTCCCAGAGCAGCCGGTAGAGACATAAATCACCGCCAGGGGAGGGAGGCAATTGTGCAAATGAGACAGACGGACAGACACACTGTCCCTCTCACTCGCTATTGCAGCACACTCAGCATGGAGGGGCAGGGCTTCAGGGTGTTTCTGAGGAGGTAGGCATGGGGCAGGCTCTGTCCCCTCAGGCAGAGCAGAATGTAGCAGCCTGCCTGCTTAGTGAATTGTTCCCATTGTCTTTGTGAATTCCCCCGGAGTATAAAACAGATAAAAGTTTTAAGGCTCTTTCACATTGCCAGAGTGGTGTAAAGCAGTGGTTCTCAAAGCCAGTCTGCCACTTGTTCAGGGAAAGCCCCTGGCAGGCCAGACCGGTTTGTTTACCTGCTGTGTCCGCAGGTTTGGCCGATCGCAGCTCCCACTGGCCGCGGTTTGCAGGCCAATGGGGGCTGCAGGAAGGGCGGCCAGCATGTCCCTTGGCCTGCGCCGCTTCCTGTAGTCCCCAGTGGCCTGGAGCGGCGAACCATGGCCAGTGGGAGTCACAATCGGCCAAACCTGCAGACGTGGCAGGTAAATAAACTGGTCCGGCCTGCCAGGGGCCTTACTGTAAAGGACAGTATGGCCTTATAAATACTTACGGTGCTTTCATGATTAGAACTGGTCTACATTTTTGGATTGAAAAAATTTCCTATCAAAATGTGCTCCATGAACTGTTTGCTACTGACCTTTCTGAAGATGGTCAGTAGCCAATATAAATTGCGAGTTTGATTCCCCAGCCCTCACTTGCTCGTCTGTTGCCTATGAGGTAACACCGAGCATATGGCTGCATATATTTGTTGTCTAATAACTAGAAATTAAGGGTCAAACCTAGCTACATTACTATTTGGCAAGGGTCTTGGGGATTTCCTCCATTGCTCCCGACTCTCATTCGCCATCCACCTTATTGTAGTTTAAATAAATTACCAAAATAATTGAAATCAGAGTGATTATATTGTGTTATTTTGACAAAAAATATGAAGAGTTTTGCAGAATTTTAAAATATTGTGCGCAGAATTTTTAATTTGTTGCAGAATTCCCCTAGAAGTAACTTTTATAAATTAAAAATAAATACCCTGAAGAACTCCAAGGAATAGAAAGTATTTTTTAAATAAAAGGATGTGGAATGAGACCGGGGGAAATACAAAGTTATTTAGGAACATAGGACTAGGAGAGGCCTCCTGGGTCGAAGCCAATCCCCCGCTATTGCAGACAACCCTCTCATATATAATTCTATTCAGAAACTTACCAAGCTCCATCTTAAAACTAGTTAGGTTGTTAGTCCCTATTGTTAACTCCCTACTGGGAGGCTGTTCCAAAACATCACTCCTCAGATGGCTAAAAACCACGTTCTAATTTCCATCCTGAATTTATGGGCAGAGCTATCCATTCATTCTATGTCAACATTATCCTTTAGCTTAAATAGCTCTTCTGCTGTTTAACTCCCCCAGCACCTGCAATGTATTTCAAGAGCAATCATAACCCCTCTCAGCCTTCATTCTTCTAGGCTAAGCAAGCCATGCTTTTGGTCTCCTCTCATAAGTTAGGTTCTCCATTCCCCTGCTCATCGTGGTAGCCCTCCTCTGCACCTGTTCCAATTTTTAAATTTTTTTTTTAAAATGGGTGACCAAAATTGTCCATAGTACAGATAAGGTTTTACCATCACCTCTATTAATACTTATCTCTACTGGAAATACCTTCCCTGATGCATCCTAGGATTGCATTTGCCTTTTTCACCACCACATCACACTGATGGCTCAGTTATCCTGTGACTGACGAATACGCACATGCCTTTTTATCATTTCCACCTGATCTAGGGTGATCATATTTCTCTATGCTGAATACGGGACACTTGGCAAAGGTACTCATATTCAAGCGAGTTCAATGGCAATTAAATCAGAACTATGCAGTACAAACATTCAAATTAACAAACAAGTTGACTGAGCCCGTTAAAAAGAAATCCTGTATCGTTGGCTTCTTTTGATTTACCCTCTTATCTTTAAGGTTCACATGGGAAGGGGTGACACACACACAGTCCCGTACACCTCTCTCACACAGGGATGGTGACCAACCGACCTGAGCCTCCCTGCCCATCGCTCTCCACCCTCCTTGCCTGGCTGGGCCTCCGGCATGGACCTGCCTCTCCTGGTACCTGGCGCTGCGTCTTCCCGAGGCAACAAGTGGGGAGGCATGGAGGGTCACATACTCCTCTCCCCAGATTTCTGCCAGGGTTCACACCAGAATGTAGCCAGCAGCAGCCTTCTGGCATTGTGTTGGAGGGAACGGACCTGCTTCCAGGCACAGGGGTAAGGGTGGGGGAGGGATGACCTGTAGAGTCTTTGCAGAGCTCATCTCTTCTCCCCCCCCACACCTCATGTAGCTGGAAGCAACTTGTCCCTTCCTGCCTGCATTAGTGTCGAAAGACAGCTAACGCTTCCAGGCTGCTGCTGGCCACCAACATAACCCAGCTGCCTCTGGCTACAGCATGGGCAGGAAGGGGTTAAGCCCTAAGAATGCATTGTGCACCAGGGCCCAGGGAACCTGACTGCACAGGCTTCAGCGAACCTGGCCAGAGAGGTGGCTCAGCAGGGGAGGATGCCTAGGGGATGGAGCAGCCACGCTCCCCGGGGGCAAGACCCAGGGTGATGGAAAGGGTGGGTGAAGAGGGTGCTAAGTCCCTGCCCCGGGGTTGCTGTGGAGCCTGCAGGTTCGGGGCATGAACAGGCTGGAAATCGCTTCCCCCCCTCTCACTCCAGAGCTTAGCTGAGGGGTGGAGAGGCTTCCCTGTGCCAGCGCTGTGCGGGGCTTTGGCACATACAGGACTCTGCTCCTCCAAGTCAGCACCCCGGGCCGGAGGTTCTTGGGCTTTCCTGCAGTGGGAGAAGGAAGGAGCCTGCCAGCCAGGCTATTGGTGAGTTGAGCGCTTTGACCAGGGGCTGGGGGGACAAAGCAGGGCGTGGACAGCGAGAGGAGGACCATGTAGAGGGCCAATGGATGGGCAGCAGAGGTGACATGTAACTGGCTGCCGCCTGGCGCCTCCCCACACTCACCAGCCACCACAGCGCACAGCCAGCATGAAATGGGACGGGGCCCTGCTGGCCAAAAACCAGCACACAGCAGGGGTTGCGCTGATGGACCAGCAGGGGGAGCAGCCAGCCCCACGCGCTGCATCTTCGCCCCACCACTAGCCTTTCACATCCACCCCCATCAACGGCCACTAGACCCCACCCCCCTCACCGCTGGGCGGGAGGCTGTCGAGCAGGGATCAAGCCAGTGGGAGGACCCACCAGCACTGATGTGGCGGGAACGGGGGGGGGGGGGGAGGGGGAGAGGGGAACAGAAAATATGGGGCAATTTGCCCATTTTAAAGAAAAAGTTGGGACACCCACAGGAGGGCTTAAATACGGGACATCTGGTCACCCTAACCTGACGACACCCCAGTTCATAGCAAAAATTCTTGTTAGTCCCTAAATGCATGACCCTGCACTTTATGCTATTAATTTTAATTCAATTTCTATTACTCCAGTCCTCAAAGTCATCCAATTCTTCCTCCTCTGTATTGACGATGCCTCTCAGCTTTGTTAGACTCATGCTCTGGTGACCCTGAGTCTCCATAAATTGTGTCCCTGACCAAGCATGGAGAGGACCAAGCCTCAGTAAGACCAAGCAAGTTAAGAATGTTGGCCAAACAGCATTCCTAAATGTCAAGGCACTGAAGAAGAAACTTCAAAACACACAGCTCTGCTCTTAGATCCAGTATTCAACTGATTTCACAAGCAGAAGGTTTTTTGAACTATGTGCCCCTTTGCTCCAGTGAAAACAGAGATCTGCATACTGTCACTATAGAGAAGAAGCACAGTAAGGGAAAACAGGTGGATCTTTATTCCTGTAGACCTACTGGAACATCCAAGCTACACAGACCAAATGATTATCACAGTCACCAATTCTGATACCTCCAGAACAGAATTCAGCCTGCAAGATGACTGCCTTCAAAATCAAACAGCACCAAAAGCTGCCCTTTCCTTGGAGTCTTAACTGTGAAATTATTCTCTGTTCACACCAACAGTAGAGGTAGATGGTGAACTCAGTATGCAGATATGAGGGCATCAAGAGTTGCTTCAGGAACAGAATGCGTCTAATAATCTCAGAACTATACTGACTCAACACCAAAGTTCCCTCCACCCCAGCCATGATGGTGTGGTGTAACAGCTATTCATGCTCTAAGGTCTTATTTGGAGTTTTTGTTGCCCTGATTCACGGATGCTATATGGCCAGGCAGTAGAACCTCTTTTAAGTAAGCATTTTCAGCCAGCTTGTTTCCTCCTGGGCCTGGGAATAAAGGCAACACAAAGATTCTCCAAGGCAGACCAGACAACAGATGTACTGATCACATATATTTTGGTAACAAGAGGGGCACCCTCTTGAAATCTGATTTCTTGCCAACATCATCCATGGTGTCCTATGAAAAGTCAATTATAGAAAGATAAACACTAGAAAGAAAAGAATCTAATATTGTTTCAATTAAAAAATTGTATATGTACAACACACACATGCACCGCTTCTCTAAGGGGAGAGAGAGGGAACTTGAAGGAGAAGGTTCTGCAACCTACTTAGACCAGGGAAAAAAGGGAATGGAGGAACTACAGGGCGAGCCCTTCATTATACAGGTTCTAGAACATTTGGGTCCGTGCCCCAGGTGCTCCATTACCCCCAATAACTGCTATGGAATCACTGTGCTGCCCATGCAAGAGTATGTGAGCCAACTTCAGAATAGGGGGATCAACTAAAAACAATTCATGAAGAATATATTCCACTTTAAAAACAAAACGTTCACACTCATTACAGATGGCTTAAGATGACAAAACACTGAAGTAGTTTGCACACTGCATGTAATTTGTGAACCCACAAAAGAAAATTACCGTTATCCCATGATCAGCTTACCACGTCCACAATATGGCTGCCCAGGGACAAATTCTACAGCATTCACCCAGTCTTCAGCACCTGCTCCTGTAGCTGCCAGATCTGTATCTTTAACTTCAGTCTCACCAGTGCTTGCTTCAAGTGCTTCAGGGAGAGATGGGAGGTCTGAAGATGCTGATGGATAAGTTTTTGCAGCTGGATTCACAGTAGTCACTTCTTCCCGCTTCAATGGCTTGGTATGTTCATATCTAACAAATTAAATGCTGCATGTGAACTCAGTAAGAAGTCACCCATACAACAGTCTTGTACAAAGGACTGATACACAAGCACAGGGAAATGGAGTCACTGAGGCATAATACCAGAGGTGCCCTAAATATCCCAGAGCTAGATTAGAAAAGTGACCCTTTACATAAACAGAAACAGTTTACTTTAAAACCTACCAGCACTGTTTAAGGGGACAGTAGCTATTGGTGATTTTGCAGGAGATGAAGCAGTCTACAGCAAATTTGCCTGTGTGCTTCTTACAACAGCTTATTTCAAGCTAGCCCTTTCAAAGCACATGCAGATATGCTATTATTGAATACTTCCTACTTGCTCAACATTAATCACTGTGCCTCATTCAAATATCCTTCTGTCTAACTTCAGACATTAAAAACCAAACAGCTACTCTGACTCAGTAAACACACTTTCCCCATCCAAACTCCCTGGCCTTACATCCATGATGAGCACAAAAGGTGTCACTATTTCCTAATGAGAGACCTTAATCCCCTATGCACCAAGAGACTGAAAATGTTGCTTCCTTAGAAGTCCAAGTCCTGACAGCCATCAGGCTCCACAGACTAAAACATTAGTTTCATTTGCAGATCTGCGATTTATTTTTCTGTTAATATTTCAGAGATATTTGCCAAAGATTTTTACACTGATGAGAACAGTTAAAGAAGAAGATACAATTGTTAAAACATAAAGGCGAAGAAGTACTCAGTCTGATTGGAGTGGGCGTCCTAGTTCTGTGTAAATCAGTAACATTCTCAAAGGGAAGTCAACCATGCCTCTCAGCATGGTTCCCTTGCTCTTTCAATTGAGAATCTTAAGCCTTCACACCTACACACATCTTCAAATGAATGATGACTAAGCCCTGGTCTACACTACAGGGTTAGGTCGAATTTAGCCACGTTAGGTCAATTTAAAAATGACTGCCTCCACACAACCAACCCCAGTCCGTTGACCTAAAGGGCTCTTCAAATAGACTTCTGTACTCCTTCCCACCAAGGGGAGTAGTGCTAAAAATAGACTTTGCTGGGTCGAATTTGGGGTAGTGCGGACGCAAATCGACGGTATTGGCCTCCGGGAGCTATCCCAGAGTGCTCCATTGTGACTGCTCTGGACAGCGCTTTGAACTCCGATGCGCTAGCCAGGTACACAGGAAAAGCCCTGGGAACTTTTGAATTTCATTTCTTGTTTGGTCAGCATGGCGAACTCAGCAGCACAAGTGACCATGCAGTCCCCCCAGAATCGCAAACAAGCTCCAGCATGGACCGAACAGGAGACACTGGATCTGATTGCTGTATGGAGAGAAGCATCTGTGCAGGCCAAACTCTGATCAAAAAGAAGAAATGCAAATATATGCACCAAAATCTCACAGGGCATGTTGGAGAGAAGCTACAATAGGGGGACACAGCAGTGCCGCGTGAAAGTTAAGGAGCTCAGGCAAGCCTACCAAAAGAAAGGAGGCAAACGGTTGCTCCGGGTCAGAGCCCCATACATGCCGCTTCTATGATCAGCTGCATGGCATTCTGGGGGGAGGAGACACCCTACTACTATCCCACCACTGTCCGTGGACACCTGCAAAGGGGGAGGGGGGGTCTCACGCAACAGGGAGGAGGATTTTGTGGATGAGGAAGAGGAGGAGAAGGAGGAGAATACACAACAAGCAAGCGGTGAATCCGTTCTCCCCGACAGCCAGGACCTTTTCATCACCCTGGAGCCAATACCCTCCCAAGGCGGGATCCCCGACTCTGAAGCTGGAGAAGGCACCTCTGGTGAGTGCACATTTGTCACTAAAGTACAGGGTTTTAAAGCAATAGTGTTTAATGTTTGATTTGCCCTGAAGAACTGGGATGCATTCGCGGCCAATACAGCTACTGAAAAAGTCTGTTAATGTGTCTGGGGATGGAGCGGGAATCCTCCAGGGACATCTCCATGAATCTCTCCTGGAGGTACTCTGAAAGCCTTTGCAGGAGGTTTCTGGGGAGGGCTGCCTTATTTTGTCCTCCACGGTAGGACACTTTACCACGCCAAGCCAGTAGCAAGTATTCGGGAATCATTGCAGCACAAACCATGGCAGTGAACGGTCCTGGGTTTTGGTTGCATTCAAGCAACATTCGGTCTATGTCTTTCTCTGTTAGCCTCAGGAGAGTGATATCATTCAGGGTCACCTCGTTGAAATAAGGGAATTTTTGTAAGGGAACAGTAAAAGGACCCCATTCATGCTGGGCTGTTTGCGCTTGGCTAAAAAGGGATCATCCCGGAGAATAGCCACGCGGTGGGGGGAGGGGAGAAGGGATCATCCCAGAGAATAACCACACGGAGGGGTGGGGGGAGGTGTGTTCTGCACACCCACTCGAAAACCACAGCCCCTCCTTTTAAATGTGAAACCCAACCAGCATCGCTTGCTATGGAAAAGGAGGGCGCTGCAGTTTGAAAACATTCCCACGTTATAAAGGCGTAAAAAGCCAACCCCACGTACCAAAAGGCTTACCATGGCTGCCTAGAATTCTGTTGCCCAGCTTTTACCAGCAGGCGCTCAATATAAAAGGCAAAATGCAACCTTGTACCTAAAGCACATGTGCTGTCTGCTGTGAATTGCTTGATTCACTGTGAAAGAGTCTCCCTTTTATTCTCAGAAATGTATCATCTTAAATTTTACTCTCCCTTTTTGTCTCCCCCAGGTGCAAATGTTTCTACGCTCCCCCTACCATCTCCGTGCCTGAGGTTATCGCAGATTAGAAGACGAAAAAAAACGCACTTGCAATGACATATTTGCCAAGCTCATGCAGTCCCCCCGCACTGATAGGGCACAGCTTAATGCATGGAGGCATTCAGTGGCAGAGGCCAGGAAAGAATTAAGTGAGCATGAAGAGCGGAGGCAGGACACGATGCTGAGGCTAATGGGGGAGCAAACAGACATGATAAAGCATCTGTTGGAGCTGCAGGAAAGCCAACAGGAGCACAGACCCCAGTTGCATCCAATGTATAACCACATGCCCTCCTCCCCAAGTTCCATATCCACCTCACCCAGATGCCCAAGAACGTGGGGGAGGAAGCTCCGGGCACCCAGCCACTCCATTCCAGAGGATGGCCCAAGCAACAGAAGGCTGTCATTCAAACAGTTTGATTGTTAGTGTGACTACAATGTGGCCTTGTCCTTCCCTCCTCCCTCACCCCACCCGGGCTACTTTGTCCGTTATCTCTCTTTTTTTTAATTAATAAAGAATGCATGGTTTCAAAACAATAGTTACTTTATTTAGAAGGGGGGAGGGTGGTTGGCTTACAGGGAATTAAAATCAGCAAAGGGGGCAGGTTTGCATCAAGGAGAGACACACACACACACACACACACACACACCCACCCCTGTCACACTATAGCCTGGCCAGTCATGGAAACTGGTTTTCAAAGCCTCTCTGATGCGCAGCGCATCTAGCTGTGCTCTTCTAATTGCCCTGGTGTCTGTCTGCTCAAAATCAGATGCCAGGCGATTTGCCTCAACTTCCCACCCCACGATCAATGTCTCCCCCTTATTCACAGACATTATGGAGCACACAGCAGGCAGCAATAACAATGGGAATGTTCGTTGTGCTGAGGTCTGACCTAGTCAGCAAACAGCGCCAGCGAGCTTTTGAACGTCCAAAGGCACATTCTACCACCATTTTGCACTTGCTCAGCCTATAGTTGAACTGCTCCTTAATACTGTCCAGGCTGCCTGTGTAAGGCTTCATGAGCTATGGGAGCCATGGGAGCAAAGGGTAGGCTGGGTCCCCAAAGAAAACTATTGGCATTTCAACATCCCCAACAGTAAATTTCTGGTCTGGGAAGTAAATCCCTTCTTGCAGCTGCTTGAACAGCCCAGAGTTCCTAAATATGCGAGCATCATGCACCTTTCCCAGCCATCCCACGTTGATGTCGGTGAAAAGTCCCTTGTGATCCACCAGTGTTTGCAGCACCATTGAGAAGTACCCCTTGCGGTGTATGTACTGGTTGGCAATGTGGTCTGGTGCCAAAATGGGATATGCATTCCATCTATCGCCCAGCATAGTTAGGGAACTCCATTGCAGCAAAGCCATCCAGTATGACCTGCATATTTCACAGAGTAACTACCCTTGATAACAGAATGTCAATGATTGCACTGGCTACTTGGATTACAGCAACCCCCACAGTAGACTTGCCTACTCCACATTGATTCCCTACTGACCGGTAGCAGTCAGGCATTGCAAGCTTCCACAGGGCTATCGCCACTCGCTTCTCAACTGTCAGAGCAGCTCTCATCTTGGTATTCCTGTGCTTCAGGGTGGGGGAAAGCAACTCACAGAGTTCCAGGAAAGTGGCCTTACGCATGCGAAAGTTTTGCAGCCACTGTGAATCATCCCATACCTGCAAGACTAAGTGGTCCCACCAGTCTGTGCTTGTTTGCCTGGCCCAGAATCGGCATTCCACTGTATCAACCAGCCCCACTGTTGCCATGATGTCCCAACTGCCACAGCTCGTGCTTTCAGGAACATCTGTGTCCATGTCCTCATCAAAATCCTCCTCATGCTGGCGTCTCTGCATATAGTCCAGGATAATGTGCGAGGTATTTACAATGCTCACAACAGCAGCGGTGATGGCGAGTTGAGTGGGCTCCATGCTTGCCGTGGTATGGCATCTGCACGGGTAACCCAGGAAAAAAGGCGCAAAACGATTGTCTGCCATTGCTTTCACGGAGGGAGGGGCAACTGACGACATGCACCCGAAACTACCCGCGACAATGTTTTTGCCCCATCAGGCATTGGGCACTTAATCCAGAATTCCAATGGGCAGCAGAGACTGCGAGAACCGAGGGATAGCTACCCCCAGTGCACCACTCTGTAAGTCAATACTAGCCACGGTAGTGAGGACGCACTCCGCCGACTTAATGCGCTTCGTGGGGACATACGCAATCAACTGTATAAAATCGATTTCTAAAAATCGACTTCTATAAAAATATAAACCTAATTTCATAGTGTAGATATACCCTTAGTGGTATAGGCCAGAGTATAAAAATGGCTGTTCAGAGATTTCCGCAGGTTTACATTCATATAATAGTAATTCCACTACCCATGAGAGAGAAAAAAAGATTAGATTTTGTACTAGGTTTTATTTTGATATCATTAGTGTTCCTGCAGTGTGCAGCTGTATACAATCATGCTATAAATATTTGACTATATGCAGGTTTCACTAACTAAGATGTTAAGTCAGAGACCTAAGAGTAGCCTTTGAAGTTTATTCAATTTATGACTGTTTAGCCTTGCTAAACCTGTTCCACATTGGGACAATTTCAAAATCCTTTGCATGCACACTCCTCTTGTCAGAGAGTTACAGGCCTCTTATTTTAAGTAAGGTTAAGCTTGCATGAGCAAGTTCACACCTGTTTGCACAGACAATACTTTAGATGCCTCGCTACTATACTTCAAAGTTATATTCCCTAGAAAGGGCCTTAAAAGCGTCACATGCTCACTTTTCAACAGCTATGGGTACAATCAGAAGTACAGATGAAAGGGGAATCAGTTATTTCTGAAGATAACGACCCACTTACCAAGTGTAACTGATTATCGCACCAGCCCTGTCAGTTTGAAAAAGTCATCTAGATTTTGACAAATAGGTCTAATTATGCAATTGTTATCACACATGCCAGATCTGAATTCTGCTTGTATCTGAACAATGGTCTCCTCCCTCCCTTTCCCTGTTTATTTCTGCTGTGAAGTAAGCAATACATTTGAGACATCGCTGTAGGACTCAGCAAAAAGGAGGAGGTGGGTTGTGAAGGAGAGATTCTTATTAAAACAATTTGGCAGTTTCAATGGAATATAGGAAAATATTGCTCAAGTTTTGTTTTCTCTCTTATTTTCTCCCATTAATAGACATCCTCCATTGAGTCTTACACATTGGAACTTGAGGATGAAAGTCCCTCTTTCAAAGAAGTAACATTCAGTAATCTTTCCTTACCGGCAACGATCTCCGTAAGCACAGCATCCTCGCTGATAATACCTGCACACCATAGCAGACTGACTTGTGGAGAGATCATGGGAGTAACGGCAGTTGTTCCCTTCCTTGCAAACCCCATGCATGAAATACCTGCAAGACAGAAGATTACAGAAGTGGACCAATGGAAGAGCTATGCAGATTAGGATTTTCAGATATATTACCATCCAAAGTAAATGTAAATGAAATGAAAGCAATGTTGAATTAATAAGAACTTCAGTATTAGAGAGTGATGAGCTCCTGGACCACATGCCAATGTAAGGCTATAAATAAAGTTTAAATGAAGGTGATTAAGAATAAATCATGGTGAGAGGTACCCCATTTTAAATGCACCTTGTTTGTACTTCTAAATTTAAGATTATGTTGAGAGACTGCAAGGGTAGACTGCCAAGAAGAAAAAAAAAGCCAGTGAGCCACATGCTGCCCCAACACTCTGGTGCAGAGGGTAGCAAAACCCAGGAGGAGGAAATTGGAACACCAATTCTGTGAGGAGAATAGCAGTTTATTCTCTTACTTTGACCCAAGTACCACAGAAGCCCATTGATGGCTCTGGGCCAGGGAAAAGCCAAAACATATTCCCCAGGGGGCTGAAGTCTACCTGAAAGATACAGCTGGTTGTACAAACAGTAACACCCACCTCTAATAATACAATCTCTACCACTGAGGCCTTCAGTGTGGTCACTGAAGACGATATCAGCAAAGTTTCTGAAGGAGCTAAGCTGCCATAGCGAAGTCAGGATCCGAAGGAACCTTGCAGAGGTACTCTGCCTCAACAATATGGGTCTGCTGCCTGCAAGCATCATGAAATCAGCACCAATTTTGGGCCATCAGTAAATTCAGATTGCTGAACTCCATGGCAATCCTGCTCCTTGCTGGATGACTTGGAAGAAACTGAGTTTCCTACCCTATACAGATAGTGAAGCTCTTCACTCAACCTTTAAAGATAATCAGAACTGGAAGGGACCTCGAGAGGTCATCTAGTCCAGTTCCCTGCACTCAAGGCAGGACTAAGTATTATCTATACCATCCCTGACAGGTGTTTGTCCAGCCTTCTCTTAAAAATCCCCAATGATGGAGATTCCACAATCTCCATAGGCAATTTATTCCAGTGCTTAACCATTCTGACAGATAGGAAGTTTTTCCTAATGTCCAACCTAAACTGCCCTTGCTGCAATTTAAGCCCCTTGCTTTTTGTCCTATCCTCAGAGGTTAACAATAATTTTTCTCTCTCCTCCTTGTAACAACCTTTTATGTACTTGAAAAGTATTATCATGTCCCCTCTCAAAGTTAGCTTAAATACTGTAAACGAAATTCACTTGAATATCATGGTTATAATTAAACACAATTAAACTTAACGCAACATTGTTCTTGAGATTCAAAAGTCAGGAAATTCAAAGTTCTCACTGCATAATAGTCACATTGCACATATTTTAGAATACCAAATATGGTGCTTACATATGCCTACATATGTCCCTGAAAGGCAGCTTGAGATAACATTATGGTTCAAACTGTAAACACAAGTATAGATTCATATTCCAGATACTAGAAATTAAGTCATGACACAAGTGTTCAGATTCCAAAGTGAGCATTTATAAAATTTATATTAAAAGGTAAGATAATCTTTAAAATTTAGCTGGAAGCAATAAGCTAAACAGAACACTATTACATCCTGAGAGACTGAACCGGAGAAAGTAGCCACTCAAACTTCTTACATTTTATAAGTAATGTCGCTTCTCAAATTTAGTTATCAGAAAACTTTAGCTCTCAAACTCAACAACTATACTGATTTCAATATATTCAATATGTTTGAGAAAGTCAATAAATCAGAAACGTTCAAGAGAAGGTATAAATTTGAGGACCCGCCCCCCTAATTTACCATCTCAGGATCAAGATATACAAGTTGGTTTATAGCAATGAATCCTCATATGATCCTTCTTCATCAAAGACCAATTTAATCATTTTACCTAGGGTGCCCCTGAATTCTAAGTTAGCCCTAATGACACACTGCCTTGTAGCAACAGCTGTTTCTGAAGGGTTGGAATTACACATACATGGAGAACTAATTAATTTGGTTGTAACATGATTCAAATACAGATTCTTCGTGTCCTTTCAAGTTTAACCATGTTTTATGAAACCTGAACAGATCATCAAGGTCTGTGGGAGATTTTGCTGATGTGTCAAATGGAAATTAGCACAGTTGGAGTTAGTAGCTGGACCAAGCAGATTTCTTTAGGAGCTCACCCCTCTGATTCCCAGCATAAAGGCCAAACTCCATCTTTGAGCCAGTCTTCTTTCTGCGTCACAGTAAGCAGAACTGGCTTGAAAAGCTGCATGGGACACAATAGCACATGGAGAGGAAAACTGAAAACATACTCAAAACTCAACTGAGTAATTTGGATGGCCAGGACTGAGGCCAGAGTGGAATATGTGAAATGACCAGAGCCCAACTGGAACTGGCTACCAGGAAAGGTTCAGAGCGTGTACAACTGTAACTGTCGGTGTTTCAACAACTCCATATTAAGCACCAAAATGATTCAAGTTCTGGAATTCATCTTAAGAGAGGAAAGCCCAAACTTGTCAGATGCAAAGCACCCTCAATTCCCATTGAAATCAATGGGAGCTGAGAGAACAATATCTTGCAGGATCAAGTCTCAGGTTTCTACAGATGTTTATAACAATTTTTTTTTAAACTGGATTTAAAAAGTGATCCCTTGCACACTGAAGAGGGTCATCTAATCCCAAAGAGAGAAAGCATGTCACATAGCAGTGGCCAAGACTTGTATCAGCCCAATTTGGAACATGGAGGATGCAAGTAGTCAGCTCATTCACGCTCATCTCCTGCGAAGCCTGTTTAGAAATGAAGATATGGCAAACCAAACATAGTGAGATGGTCCTTCTATATTCTACAGCATATTGGACATAAATTCTGCAGACATTTCAAATGCCTGCAGCAATGTAAAATGAAAAAGCAGAAGAAAAAACAAGCCCCACATCCACCCCAGAGAAAGACTTTGCTTCTAAATTTTGAATTGTTGGTGTTGTCCTTAGACTATTTTCCTCGCTTTATTTTATCATGAGCCAAATGCCCCACCATGCTCCAGAAATAGTTCACACTCCATCTGCAATCCATATGCATATCACCTATTAAGCCTGATCTCTACTTCACCCACTTTTCACAAGACTTAACATAGTGTTAGACTTTGACTGCTACTGTGCAGTAGAAGTTTTTCTGAGAACTATCCACGGTGACTCCAAGATCTCTCGAGTAGTAATAGCTAATTTTTGACTCATCATTGTATACGTATATTTGGGATTATGCTTTCTAGTGTGCATTACTTTGGATTTATCAACACTGATTTCATCTACCATTTTGTTGTCCAGGCAGTCACCATCTTGTGAGATCCCCCTGTAACTCCTTGCCGTCTGCTGTGGGCTTACCGATCTTGAATAATTTTGTACTGTCTGCAAACTTTGCCACTTCACTGTTCAGTCTCTTTTCTAGGTCATTAATGAACATGTCGAACAGCACATGTCGAACAGAGTACAGAGCCTTGGGTGTATTGCACTGTTCACCTCTCTGCATTGTAAAAACTGACCATTTATTCTTACCCTTTGTGTCCTATCTTTTAACCAACTACAGATCCATAAGAGGACCTTCCCTCTATCCCCTGGCTACTAAGTTTCCTTAAAAGCCTTCGATGAGGGACCTTATCAAAGGCTTTTTGAAAATTCAAGTACACATCAAGTAGGTCACCCTTATCCACATACTTGCTGACTCCCTCAAAAGAATACTAATAGATTGGTTGAAACTATAGGGAAAAAAGGAATTAGACACACACATAAACTCAAATTGTTGGTGAAGAGTCAACATGGCTTTTGCAAAAGAAAATCATGCCTCACCAATTTGTCTGGTACTGAAGTTAGGCTCACTGGCCTGTAATTATCAGGATCACCTCTGGAACCCTTTTTAAAAACTGGCATTGCATTAGTTCCCTCCCAGTCATCTGTTACAGAGGCTTGTTTCAGCGATAGATTACATACTACAGTTAGTAGTTTTGTAATTCCATATTTGAGTCCCTTCAGAACTCTTGGGTGAATACCATCTGTTCCTGATGAATTACTTTTAATATTTATCAATTTGTTCTAAAAACCTCTTCTATTGGCACATCATTGCTGGACAGCATTTTAGATGTGTCACCCAAAAAGGATAGCTCTATGTGGGTACCTTCCTCATATCCTCTGCAGTGGAGACTGAAGCAAAGAATTCATTTAGCTTCTTTGCAATGGCCTTGTTCTCCTTGAGCACTCCCGTAACACTTTGGTCATCTAGTGGCCCCCACTGCCTGTTTTCCAGGCTTCCTATTTCTGAGGTATTTAAAAGAAAATTAAAAAAAAAATCTTAATGTTAGTTTGTGTGTCTTTGGCAAGCTGCCTCTCATATTCTTTATTGGCCTGCCTTATTATATTTTTACACCTAACCTGCCAGAGTTTGTGAATGTTAGCCTCACTAGAATTTGACTTCTGAATTTTAAAGGATGCTTTTTTGCCTCTAATGGCCTCCATTATGCAGCTGTTTAGCCATGGCGGCATTCTTTTGGTCCTCCTACCATCTTTTTGATTTGGGGTATACATTTAGTCTGAGCCGCTATTATGCGTTTAAGCAGTCTCCATGCTGCTTGCAGGCATTTTATCCTTGTGACTGCTCTTTTTAATTTCTGCCTATCTAGTGTCCTCATACTTGTATAGTTCCCCCTTTTAAAGTTAAATGTCATTGTGGTGAGGTTTTTTGGTAGCGCCTCCCCAAAAGGATGCTAAGCAAAATTTAATTATATTATGGTCACTATAACCGAGCTGTTCAGCTACAGTTACCTCTTGCACTAGATCCTGTGCTCCATTTAGGACTAAATCAAGAATTGCCTCGCCCCTTGTGAGTTCTAGGACTAGTTGCTCCAAGAAGCAATCATTTATGGTGTCTAGAAATTTTATATCTGCATCGTGCCCTGAGGTGACTGTCAGTCAATATACGGATAGTTGAAATCACCCATTATAATATCATTTTCTGGTTTTGTAGCCTCTTTAACCTCCCTTAGCATTTCACAGCCACTGTCACCATCCTGATCAGATGATCTGTAGTATAATCCTACTGCTATAATCATATTATTCAAGCGTGAAATTTCTATCCACAGAGATTGTATGGTACAGTTTAATTCATTTAAGATTTTAATCTTGACCTTTTTTTTTTTTTAAGCATAATGCCACTCCTTTACCAGCATGACCTCTTCACCAATATGACCTACTCTATCATTCCTATTTGTACTCTACTTCCATTTTTAATTTTTTAAATTTTAAGTGTAACCAACTGTGAATTGCCTGGATATAAGACTGAAGTATTCTATTGAAGATTTTCACTTAATTAAATTATTTACAACCTTAACTCTAACTTAAAGCTCACCTGAGAGGAGAACAAATATGTTTGTAACCCACTGTTCCAAAAAAGTGGTCACCTTTGAGTGCAGATAATCATAGTCTTGAATTCTAAGTTTCTATTTGCTTTTCCAGTAACTCCTGTTATACATCAAATGTTTTATCAATAGTACAACTATTAGTCAAGTCAATATGCAACATTTCCTTTCCATGGATTTGTAATGTCTTTCTAATAGATTTGTCTGTTCAAGTATATATCAGTTCTGAATTTAGTGTGTACTGCATTTTGTCTCCAAATAGCTCCATTTTGTTTATTCGGCCACTGCCTCCACCCTTTTCACTTCAGTGATGTTGACCTCTATGTGGGCCCTGCGAAAATGGATCTATTTCCTCTTCAGAGGATGCCCAAATGCCAACTAAGGAGAAAATATGTATACAATTGTTATTAGCACCTTTTGACATTTTTAAGGTGCTACCTGGGGACTGTGCCAATCTTTAATCTCAAAAAGCCACACAAAGCTGTCAGATCATGCTCATTTGTATTTGTTTAGTGTCCTGGAACTCAGAGAAACTTACTCGCTTGATATGAACTAAAAAAACCTCTCATTTTATTTCCAGACATACTATCTATGTTTTAACTGAAATATTTTTCTTCCATTCTTTTGTCTTATCCACCTGAAAAAAAATACATTTTCTATTTGTTTCAGATTAAGTTAACAAGCTAACCAGGCTCCATGGCCACTTCACTGTACTCCAGTAACAGATATCAGGTACAGAATTCATTAGTTAAACAGAGTTCCCTCTGCTGGCTAGGCAGCTGCTTCTAAGCCATAAATAAACGGTTTAAGTTCTCAGCAAAAATGGTGAATTGAGATGTGTATGTGTATACAGATCATTCAAAAGACATTATGAGCCAGTTCATATAATTTTTATAGGTAGCAATATAAGACTTCACTAGGATCAAAGCAATTGAGTTAGTAATCCGTTGGGGGGGGGGGGAACCAATAAAGAAATCTGAGAACATACAAATACATTTGAAGTTAACATTACAATTCCTAAATCAAAGAATCCAGGTCAATTAGAAATCTACTATAGTCATTTGAACACTCTTTGAAAGAGTTATCCTTCTAAAAATAAAAGAAAAACAAAATGAGTTTAATAAAGGCTAGTATTCTCCTTTCAGGAAGACAGCATTTCATGGAAGGATCAGGATACTCAGTAAAAACAGTCTTTTAAAATACAGTTGTTTTAGGAGTTCTCTTTATTCAGAAGCTACAATTAATTCCTGAATGGGAGGGTTATATGTTATTCACAAAGAAAAACTATATTCAAATACAGATATGTAACTAATAAAATCTAGATATTATAATTTATTACCAAGATACCAAGTCATTCACCTAACAATTGTCCATCTGTTTTCCCCCCCAAAAAGTTGTCATTCTTCTGCAAGTCTTACACTGTCTAAGGAAGCAGCCAAACAGCAGTCAATGCTGCTGTTATTAAAAAGAGCGAATGCTAGATTTGTTCTACTCCATTCCCCTCAAGAACTACCAACAGGGTATGCAAGAATTTACTCAAGGTAGAAATGGAAAATTGTTTGTTCTTAACATACAGAACACTTTGTACAAACTACTGACAGTGATCTAGGAAGCCATCATATCAATTTCATTCAAGTCCTCCAGTCTGCTTATGGAAAAAAGGACAGGAAAATTTAGAAGTTTGAGACACCGCAATACATATCCTTATCTAATGATTAAGTTGGGATGCCTCAAAATAAAAGGAGCAACAGGACCAATATTCATATTGCACTGTGAAAGTGTTGGAAGATATTAACAAATGGTGGTAGTTTTCCAGAAAAAGAAAGTTGAGGACAAAAATTATAAATATAAAAATGGTGCAGTTTAAGTGACAATAGCTCTTAGTACAGTTAATATTTGTTTCTATATTCCTATCATATGGTTTGACAGACTCTGCCATATTTCTTGTAAACTGAGATTAAGAGAAACATTTCATGGGACTCATTAAGAAATTCTACTTTTTGCACAAAATAGTACCCCTCGATTTATGGTGCACTGCTTGTAGTATTACCACCAACAAGAAGAAACTCCACAGTAAGTTTCTGTTTCTGATAATTGGTCAAAGCATCAGTTAATACATAATTTTAACCCCTTCAGTGTTCCTTCAGTCTTGGTTCCAGAAATACATAAGCGGAAGAGCCGCAGAAATGGAATAAAAGGGACAAACTAAGGTTCTTCACCCTGTTCACCTTGCCTCCCCACAATCATCTAATGGACACCACACTTGTAATATACCATGGCTAAGTACTCAACAGATTAACAAATCATACATTCAAAGGAGAGGTGAAAACTCAGATGAGTGATCATTTCATACCCAAGTGACATGAATATTTCGTCCACCATTCTAGGCACTTTCCACCTCTTTGGATGAAACAATGTCATTTAAAGTTAGCAAAAAGAACAGGAGTACTTGTGGCACCTTAGAGACTAACCAATTTATTTGAGCATAAGCTTTCGTGAGCTACAGCTCACTTCATCGGATGCATACTGTGGAAAATACAGAAGTGAGCTATAGCTCACGAAAGCTTATGCTCAAATAAACTGGTTAGTCTCTAAGGTGCCACAAGTACTCCTGGTTTTTTTGCGAATACAGACTAACACGGCTGTTACTCTGAAACCTGTCATTTAAAGTTAGGAAATTCTTCATACCTATGGCTAGTTAGGGAATCTATACTAGAGGCTTTAACTGCCCCACCTCAAAAAAATCAGCAAAGAGTAGTACAATAGAAACCTGCTTGAAAAAACATACAAGAAGTCAGGCAGAGTATTTGTCAGGTGACAGAGTCACACTATTACTAAGAAAGGAAGTTGCTCCAAATATTTGGGTTTAAGAAATATTCTATAGCTAAGAGAAAGTTTTACTGAAAACTTCAAAGGATTGGAGCATGTCTAAAGCATCCTCTATTTGATTAGTTCTAGTCAAGTGGCAGATCAGTTTTCCTTGGCGTGCCTAAGAGGTCATTTAAATTCTCAGAGTCAAAGAACAAGTTGTTTATGGAAGGCATCCAACTAAATTTATTTATGTATTTATTTTAAAAAATTCCTATCCCACTTGTGATCTAGAACTTGATCCTGCAAGATGGGTTAGTCTCATGCTTAAAGTTAAGCAGGTGCTTAATTGCGTTGTGACTGGAGCCAAAGAACTGAGCATCTTGCAAGAACAAGCCCCTGGCTGCTGATGGCATAACAAACAATACTAATGCGGGCACAATTCAATCTCTTCCCAAGACAAAATTGCTGTGGCGCTCCCCCTCTAGAATGATTTGGGTGCAGCTGATTATCCAACAAAACTTGAAGTGCAACTGTGACGGGATCCCCATGATGCAACCTGAACTGTGGGACCGCTGAAGCCTCTGTCCTCCCAACCTGGGCTCCCTCTCACATTGTGATGCGCAACAAGCTGCAAACCTCTCCAGGTACCGAATGTACATAGACATCCACCCAGTTGAGTTCCAGGAATACTTCTTCCAGCCACTCATGAATTAACAATATAGAGAGGCACCAGCCATTTCACCCAGCTCCCCAGCCTAGGACCCCAGAGCTGTACCATCTTGCCCTGGTCAGAAACCTGACCAGTGTAAGTTTATTACCTAGCTCATACCTCCCTCGATGTGGAGAGGACACGCACCAGCTTTTGTACACTGAGTAAAGGTTTCCCAAGCACTTCAAGCAAAATACACTGTTTTAGATAAAATATAAAACAGGTTTATTAACTACAGAAAGATAGATTTTAAGTGGTAGACATGAAAGGACAGAGATGGTTACCAAATAAAAATAAGTGCACAATCTAAATAGTAAACCTTATCATACCAGACAGTATTTAGATCAAGCAATGTTCTCACCCCCCTGCATGTTAAAGTGTCTAATGCACAGCCTTCCCTCCTGAAGCCTGGACCAGTCTCCTCAGACGATCTTCATCTTCTCGGGATCCCTGTTGTTTCCAGCGTAGGTGGAGAAAGGCCGCCTCACGCTGCAACAGTTCTTTATTTTATACCCTTGGCCCATGTGCCTGGCAGACACTAGCCCAGGCATGTCCTGGTGGGCTTTGCTGAGTCACAGTGAACAAGCAGCCCCCAGGTCACAGTGCAGTTCCCATTATGTGGTACTTGCATAGTTGAGTCATACAGTTTTAATGGGCGGTCAACACCAACCTAGCTAGGGATCCTTTGTGTGCCACTAGCAAACTTACAGTGTATATCAGTAACAATACAGCACAATCTCATAATTGTATACACACTAGTGATAAACATTTAGACAGAACAACAGGTTTCAGCAGATCATGACCTTTCATACAACAACTCACATGGCATGCTTTGTATGAAATATTCATCATTCATATGTGGTTGATATGGGGGTTACAGGGTGTCATTCTGAGGTACAGTGTGTCACAGTAACCATTATTCCTTTCATTTCCACCCATAAGCATTTTAGTGACTACCTAACATCAAAAAGAACACAGATCTACAGGGCATACGGTCTTACACAGAGAAGATGTTAAGATAGATGCAGTTCCACTATAAAATTCCAAAGCAACAACTGGAAGCCTTTACCACAAGCTGCAAAGTAGAGGGAGAATTCCCTATACACAACTCTTGAATCTCTGTGGATAACCATCCCAAAGTCTCACACACGACTGAAGAGCGTTGCTGACAACACTGACAACTCATCTAGAATATTTCAACCTTGTTTCTTCCTCCTCCTGCTCCCTAATCTCAAAATATTAAAACCTCAAGAATCTTCCCGTCTTCGTTTCAATATTACACTTTGTACCACGGACTGAGAACATCTGCCGAATAGCTGATATCCATCTGAAGTTAAGCTCTTCAACACGATGCAAGAGATTAAAACATCTGTCAGAGCAAACTACTTGCTCTGGACATCCAGGGTAGGAGAAGCATTTCTCATGAGTATTTAAGATTTAAGATCAAACAAGCTGCTTCTTGAGACAAGCCAGTAATCATCTTTATTTAGGAAGACTATTATGCCCTGTCACATTTCATGGTAAGATTCAGGCTTGTTTTACTAGAACTAAAATAAAACTTCATAGCAAGAACCAAGCCTTTTTACCCCAATTAACAAGGTACAATAAAAACCTCTCAAAGCAACGGCAACAAAAATTCTCTACTACTGAACCCTAGTAGCAAATTGAACTTAGGCAAACTATTCTTTTCACACGTTCACAACAGCTCGGAACTGCAATGTACAGTTAGCTTTAAAATCAGTGCTTCAAGTCGATCGAATCCGTCAGACGCAAGAAATTCACCAGAAAAAAACCCAACCACCACCACCAGGTAACTAGAAAGTTACTGAAACAGAATGAATTCCTCCCCATCACTCTTTGACTCCACAGCTAATATCACAGTTTTTCTGCAAAGCTTGCATTAGTGCACATCAGGTTAGCAGTTATCAAAGAGCAATTTGACAGCCTACTATTAACTTGGGGTTGCATACGTCTGATAAATTTTATAATTCCATGTCTATTTCTACTACACTCAGCAAAATTCTGTGGGCTTGAATACCTTTACATACAAGTAACTATGTATGGTTATTAGGCTGAGCAATATTGACACTGATAGGTATGATACTTAAGCACCATGGCAGTAGGTGCTTTCAAAATGACATGACTAGGTAACTCATCCATTCATCTGAGCGAACTGCAACAAAAACGAACATACACCAGATCACTAGTTTATTTAATTTAATGTAAACAGTTTGGTCTTCACAAATTAATAGAAAGAAAAGGAGTACTTGTGGCACCTTAGAGACTAACCAATTTATTTGAGCATGAGCTTTCGTGAGCTACAGCTCACTTCATCGGATGCATACCGTGGAAACTGCAGCAGACTTTATATACACACAGAGATCATGAAACAATACCTCCTCCCACCCCACTGTCCTGCTGGTAATAGCTTATCTAAAGTGATCATCAAGTTGGGCCATTTCCAGCACAAATCCAGGTTCTCTCACCCTCCCCCCCCCCCCCCAAACTCACTCTCCTGCTGGTAATAGCCCATCCAAAGTGACAACTCTCTACACAATGTGCATGATAATCAAGGTGGGCCATGTCCAGCACAAATCCAGGCTCTCTCACCCCCCCCTCCCTTTTTCCCAGGGACGGACACACACACACACTCTCCTGCTGGCAATAGCTCATCCAAACTGACCACTCTCCAAGTTTAAATCCAAGTTTAACCAGAACGTCTGGGGGGAGGGGGGGGGTAGGAAAAACCAAGGGGAAATAGCCACTCCCAGTCGCTATTTAAGCCTAAATTAATAGTATCCAATTTGCAAATGAATTCCAATTCAGCAGTTTCTCACTGGAGTCTGGATTTGAAGTTTTTTTGTTTTAAGATAGCGACCTTCATGTCTGTGACTGCGTGACCAGAGAGATTGACGTGTTCTCCGACTGGTTTATGAATGTTATAATTCTTGACATCTGATTTGTGTCCATTTATTCTTTCACGTAGAGACTGTCCAGTTTGACCAATGTAAATGGCAGAGGGGCATTGCTGGCACATGATGGCATATATCACATTGGTGGATGTGCAGGTGAACGAGCCTCTGATAGCGTGGCTGATGTTATTAGGCCCTGTGATGGTGTCCCCTGAATAGATATGTGGGCACAGTTGGCACTATGTAATCTTATCAAATTTGGGATTCCTTCCACCCCAAAGTATCTACACTAATAGCACAAATGAGACAATCTCTTACCTTCCAAGGTGCCAGGCATGACCATGGCTCACATTATTTTAAATAGACCAGTTTTCCAGCTTGTCAGTTCTCGTACAGGACCTAGCTTCCCTTGTCCAAACAGTCACATCATTTTACAGCTCACCACTCAGAATGGAGATATCCAATCCTAAATATCCACACCATTTATAATAGCAGGCTGTGGACACTCCAGGCCACATCCAAATGAGCAAACATCTGAAACATGGTCAGCCAGCTTCCTAGCTAGCTTCTTACAGTAGAACCACAGAGTTACAAACACCAGAGTTATGAACTGACCAGTGAACCACAAATCTCATTTTGCAACCAGAAGTATGCAATCAGCAGCAGCAGCGACGAAAAAAGCAAGTACTGTACAGTACAAAAAAAATAAAGACAAGGTAAGGAAACCATTTCTGTGCTTGTTTCAAATAAATTAAGATGATTAAAAGCAGCCTTTTTCTTCTGCACAATAAAGTTTCAAAGCTATATCATATCAATGTTCAGTTGGAAACTTTTGAAAGATCAACCATAGTGCTTTGTTCAGAGTTACGAACATTTCAGAGTTATGAACAACCTCCACTCAGGAAGTGTTTAAGTCTGAGATTCTACTGTATTACTTTCAGATAATGGTTTTAATATTTCAGGGTGCATTTGCTCTACTAGAAGAATATACAGGAGAAAAGACATGTAGTATGCGATTCAAAGCTAGAATTTGTTCTTTCTACTTCCTCCCAAGAATATTTCTCTATTTTACCTCCCCAAGTGGTTTTGGAATATTTTTACGATAGTATATTAAATATGTCCATTTTAAATATGTCCAATTGCAATTCAACACAGATTTTGCCTGCAAGATGAGCAGCTCCTTAATTATGCTTCTATGTAACTTGACATTTTTACTTTCTAAACAATGGATTTTATTTAAATGTTTAGATCAAACTCTTGACAGTTTTTCTCTTGCTAATTTCTAAAAGCCTGATATAATTACTTAATGTTTTCTAGTAGTCAGTAGTTGACTTTCAAGACAGAAAATTATTTGTCTCTGTCAAAATACTCTTCAGTTTTCCGTGAGGTTTTTTTGGTAATCCCACTTATCACATTTTACTGTCACTTCTTTAACTATATGTCGAATTGTCACACCCCTACTTTAATGAAACAAGTGTTGTATGTTTCACTTAGACAGATTTTAAAGTCAGCAAAACTGAAAAATTAGCTTGTGAAATGAAATATATTTCTCCCCTCTCTCTCCTCTTCGCATAAGAATTAGAAGAACATCCACTCATATCAATTCTGATTATCAAAACAAAACATTAAGGATTAAAGAGCAGAGAAAACTTTCATAGACCTGCTCATGACTGGACTGTCATCCTGTATATCTTATTATCAGAATGTGATTATAAACTCTTCAGGTCAGGAACCTGAAGCATCTTTATGGTTTGTAAAGCTCTATGTACGTTTACAGAACTATTGTTATAAATAGGCAAAACACTCCAAGCTACACTCTCTGATAGCAACTGCAATGTTGCATGTATTCTAGCTTAGAGAATGGCCACACAAATCTTTTGTTTAATTGCTGTACAAAGCGACAAGACATATGGTATTGCAGAATGACATGTTCTACCTCTTAATCCAAAAGAGGGATACTTTTTTACCTTTGCAATCTCCGACATATTTATATGCCAAGAAACCGAGCCCAGATATTAGCTTGAATTTTCAGTTTGCTGTGTGATACTGTAGTACTTGAATTATTGCAGATTGCAGTATGACCTGATTTTAGCTTAATTATTGTGAATCAATACAACATTTCATATTTATTTCTACTTGCAAACACCCCTCCAATATAAGGTTCAAAAGTGGCCCAACCTGCCAATCTTGCCCTGTAGAGTTTATGATTTGCAGATTTCTGTACACTGAGAAAGTCTCAGCAGAATGTGTCAAACCTCTGTATTTCTGATGGTTCTGCAGAAATAAAATAAGCTTGAAGGAAGCAAAATTATATAAAAGAATCATACAGTGTGTTAAAGATCTACATAATGTACTACAAAAGTGAGAAATCTCCCTACTTTTTTGTAGCTTTCTCCTGTGTCCTTGTTTATTAAATGTCAAACTTTGGGCATAAATCCAATATTTTAGTAAATGCTACATTATTTATATCTGAAACTGAGAATGTAACGCTCCCACATTTTACTCTTCCTGAATTTATCATCTTCTTTGGAACATCGCTGTGGGTCTTCCACATTGTGTTCTGACAGCTATGTGCATCCACCATTGGTGGGACATAATCCCACACAACAAAAGAGTTCCTGGTGTCTAAGCACGAACAGCCAATTGGCTCAACTACAGTCATTTCTCCATGCAAATACCTGCCTAGACACTTTAAAAAGATCCTCAGAATAGGTCATTCCTGCAGTTGAACAAGGTAAGCCAGCAGCCAGGAAGAACACCCTCTCCCTCAACCCTTCCCCACCCATCTGCTGCAGCAAGTTCTATCCACCCTTCGGCATTTTCCATTTGGAAGAAGCTGAAATTAAATGTATCTCACATAAACTGGTATTTTCTGCTTGGGCAATCCTACTTTTCTCCCACCACTCCAACTTGAATGAGGTAGGATAAGGTCTGCCTCCGATTTAAAAGAACAAACAAAATCCAAACACACTGGCTAAGATTTTTCATCACATCTAGCCATTTGGATTGCTTTGATTTTTGGTTGCCCAACTTGAGAGATCTTAAAAGAGCCGGATTTTTAGACTGCATGCACGCTCAACATTTTCTGGAAAAAAAAAACAGGCCTCTTTAAGAGATCTCCAATTGGACCAGCAAAATCTCTAGTCACTTTGGCAAATCTGGGTCACTGTGATGTTGGAGGGGAGGGAGGCGTTTAAAAAAAACCCCACACAACTCACCCTCCCCCAGCCTCCGAGACCACATCCGAGTCCTCCCTCTCGTTCACACGGCAGCGCCCAGAGGGCAGGCAGCTCCAGCTTCTTCACAACAACATAAAAAGTTTGAACAATTGTACAGCGGGCCGGGGCGGCGCCGGGAGGGGTGGGAGCGGCTGGGTTAGAGGCGGAGCCCGGTTTGGCGGGGGCCCTTCCTGGGCACAGCCACGGGGGTGCAAATCTACACGGAGACGATGCCTCCCTGGCCAGACCGCTGCCCGGGAAGGCCCGGGCAGAGGCGACGCGAGGGCAGGGACTGGGAAGGAGCCGGCCGGGCTGCAGCCGCCGGGGGACCCAGGCGGGGAAAGGGCAGCAGCCCCGAGGGGTCGCCGGTGTCGCTCCGCTCCCCTAGCAGCGCGTTACCTGCAGGTGACCTGCTTGGTCCAGCCGCCCCCTCCTCCCGACCCCGCTGCGGCCGGCGGCGGCGCGGGGGGCGCGGCTGTGGGGCTGGAGGCCGTGGCCGCTGCTCCCGGTGTTGCCGCTGTTGTTCCCGGAGCCGCAGCCTCCGCCATTACTGTTTATCCCACACAGCGACGGCACCGGAACTTCCGGGAGCACATCCTTCCGGTCAGGCGGGGGAGGGAGGGCGAAGGGACGAGCCGGGAGGGCCTCAGGGGACCCCTCGTGGCCCCGCCCCTTTGTTCGGCTGGGGCTGGAGGGGGGTGCCGCCGGGAAGGCGTAGACTCGGGATGAACACCCCCGTGGTACCGCCCACTCGGAAGGACAGCGCTGATTGGTGGATAGGCTCGTTAGTAACGCCCACTCCGGAGCGCGACGTGCGAGGCTGAGGGGGCTCGGTCACCAGCTCGGTGGGCGGGGCGCTTAGAGTCACTTGGCCACGCCCACTTGACCGAAGAATGGAAGCCGCGGGAGCCCAGAGAGCGAAGGGGTTGGGCAATTTCCGTAGCCTGCTTCCCCCTGCTGGGCCCCGAGCTCCCTCACTGCCTGCCTGGCTGTGGCCGCCTGACCCGACCCCAGAGCAGCAGCCGCAGGATGGGGCTGAGCCTGTGGCTAGCGGCTGCTTTAGGGAGTGGCCCCAGTGGCTGGGCTCAGGAGCTGCAGGGCAGTTTGAGGCCCAGCACATTATGTTTGCTGGGGCCCCAGTGGTCAGCTCTGTGCACGGTGCTGTACACCACAGTATGGAGATGCCACATTGCCAGGCACACATGCAGCTGCGAGACAGGGATCTCCCACAGCATCAGAGAAGCCCCGGCCTCCATGGGAACAGAAGCATCACAATCCTCTCACCCTAGAATTGGGGAGGCACACTGGCCAGCCATTTGGGAAGCCCACACGTATAAATACGAGGGCATAAATAGAGGCCTTCAGGGCCGGCAAGCCAGTAAAGCTGTCATGAGCAATAAATTCCTGCACACAGTGAAACATTCTTGGTCACACACAAAATGTCCACCTACACAAGACACAACTGAAATGGCCTCAGTGACATGCACACAACTGAAATGTTCTCAATCTCCCTCACACACACCCTTGAAATGCCCACAGTGACAATGGATATCTTCATTTCTTTAAGGTTTATAAACTTGCTCTTCGAGTTAGCTCATGTGATGTGCAGGCTTCCTGACCTCTCCCCTTGTCTATGCAGATTCAGAAACTTGGGCAAATCTCTTCAGAACAGCAAGAGGATTTGCCTAGCATCCCTAGGAACGGAATGGTTCCGCTTCAGAACCCTTCTTTGACTTTTTATATTATATAAGTAATTGGATATGTCAAAGGGGATATGTCAAAGGTATGAAATGGCTTAAAAGAAAAAAAAAAGTTTGAATAGAAGTTCAATAATTTAATGACATTTGCTCTTTTCAGATACATTATTGATATTTTAATCCACAGGCTTTTGTTTTTTTCCAGGAGAGGCTGAAATACGGGGGATGCCAATTCCTGTCTGTAATAAATATGTTAAATTTACTGAGTCCATTTACTTCCAAGTTTTATTTTTGAGATGTGCACTGGCAATTCTGTTTCCACAGACATTCATATAAGCACATTCATTTAAGACCCAGAAGCAATCTTATAATCTATGATTGCTTTATAGTGCCCAAATGTGTGCTAAGTCCTTCACAGATGATATAAGAAAGCATTGTCCACCCGACAAAGAGTTTACAGTGATGTAACCTAAGAAGTCCAGGTGACAAACCAGAAGGGACAGGGTGAAGGAGGATGCGGGTTATAACAATACAGTTATATGGGCACTTTGTTTATGTACTTGAAAAGATTTCATAATTTGAAAAATATGCAGGGGCAAGAAGGAAAATACTTAAATCAGGGAAGATAAATTCTTTTACCCCAATTATGCTTTGCAAATTAGCCATCCCAGAGAGAATCTGAGTGGCCACTAAGTAAACCTTTCTGCTCAATCCATGTCTTGGTATTATTTATTATTTGTATTATCATAGCACACGGGGGCCCTAGTCATGGACAATGGCCCTATTGTGCTAGGTGTGTACAAACGCAGAACAAAAAGACAATCCCTGCTCCCAAAAACTTACAATCTAAGTACAAGTCAAGAGAAAAGAGATGGATATAGACAGATCAACAGGGGGAGTACATGAAAACAATGAGACGATATTAGTCAGCATGATAAGCAGTACTTTCAGCACACTGGCAGCCAATTGCTATTCAAATTTTTATTTTTTTTCTTTTAAGTCCTTTCCCTACTGCAGTAATTAGGAACTTGAAGAACAATGTATATTATCCATGTCAGTGTTGCCAACTTTGCAATTTTATTATGAATCTCGCAATAGTTTTTGGTTTACTTAAAAGCCACAGCTCCTGGAGACAAATGAATATTTGAGAATCTCAGTTTTCATTAGCCCCCCCCCCCCCCAAGTTATAGCCCTCACAGCTGTGGTGAAAAGCTCAAACATGTGACCCAAGTGTATCTTAAAGGCCTTTAAAAAAATTAATAAATAAAGGGAGCAAATAAAACCCCTAAATGTATTCTTTGCTTTAAGCCTCAAGATTTTTTTGCATCTGACCTATGATTTTTTATTATTTAGGGTTGGCAATACTGCTCATTTCATCTTTCTGTCAAATACCTTGTTCAGGACCAGGTTGTAGTTATTCTGTGGTGAAGATCGTTTAAAATTTGTGCTGAGTTGTCAACCTCTGATTTATACTCCATCTGGGACTGGGAGGGTGTCAAATTTAAATTTACTCCCTCAAAACAACAATGACCAAATTAACTGGCCTCTAACCCAGCCTTTCTATTTTAGTCATCTGATGATAATACAGTACCACGCTACTTTATTTTCATAGTTTCTTTCATGCAAGTTGTATCTCAAAGTGTGTACAGAGTTAAAACAATTCAGTTACAAAGTTACATAACAATAGCAAGAGAAAAGAGGTGCAGTCAAGGGAGAAAACACGTTGAAATTAGATTTGAAAAGAGGGGAGTTAGTAAGACGGAAAAATGCAGAGGAGCTGTTCCAGATAGTAGGAGCTGCAGAGGAAAGGCTCTTGCATCAACAGTGGTGAGTTTGTCCACAGGGGCAGATAACAGTTTAGTGCTGAATGAGCAGAGGAAGCAGAGGAGGATTCAGAGAAATACAGGGTCCATTAGGTAATGAACGTTTTTAAAAATAAGGCAGTCAGTTTTGAGCTGAAGAGGGAAATGAATGTTGAGTGTGTGACAGATCTGGAAGTGGCTGTAACGATTTATTGATGTTACATGTTGAGTGGGTTATTGTGATGTCTGCTGTATGCATATATAAAGTCAGTGCCATAGCAGGTTGGTCAGGAAACGCAGGCAGGAAGGAGGACAATAGCCTAAATAACAGCATCTCAGTGAAGTCCCAGGATGATTGACTTTAATGTTGCTATTCCAACACTCCACTGAGTCACCTGACTGGTTTAACCAGGCTCAGAAAACATAGGAGAACAAAGGACTCATACTGGATTACAAAGGAATCCCTGAGGGCAGCAGGGTGGGTGGGGTATGGTTGGGGAAAGCAGAGACTGTTGGGGAACTTGCTGACATTCAAACCCCAGAGATTAGAAGTCTGGGTTAAGATAGGCCTACCTACAATTATAGGTAAAACAGTCATGCTTTAAAAATCCTTGCCTGTTATTGGAGCTCGTTGAAAGTTGCAATTTACATTCTGTAAGAAATTCTGCAGAAAGATCCAGTCCACTTTTGAACCAAAAGTAGAATTTTCAGAATTTCTTGTGGAAGGGAAAATCTGAAAAAAAATCATTTAGAAATGTTAGAAACTTTCCATTTTGAAAGTTCTGAAACAAAATTGAGCCAGGGAGGCAAGCTCTGAGGCTCCTGACTCAGTCATGGCTTCTGGGGCTTCTAAGTTCCCTAGTCTTTGGCTGCGTGGACTGATGGGGAGCTGGAAGCCCAGAAGCCCAGCAAGCCATGCCTGAGCCAGAAGCCTCGGAACTTGGGACCTGGGGTTCCCTGGGCTTCCAGATTCTCTGTCACAGAAATGGGATCCTGGAAGATCTGGCATCACTGGGATCCCTGACCTTGGGGCAGCCTGCACGCCTGGATGCCCTTGTGAACTAGCAGGAAACCTATAGACACCTCCATGTGTTTCGTCAGAAGTGAATCAAAACATTTCTGTTAGAGCTTTCAATTGGTCGCAGTTAACTCATGCAATTAACTAAAAAAAATGAATTGCAATTTAAAAAAGTAATCATGATTAATCACAGTTTTAATCACACTGTTAAACAATAGAATACCAATTGAAATGTATTAAATATTTTGGATGTTTTTCTACATTTTCATATATATTGTATTCTGTGTTGTCATTGAAATCAAAAAGTGTACAAAAACAAAACAATGTAAAATTTCAGAGCCTACAAGTTCACTCAGTCCTCCTCCTTGTTCAGCCAATCGCTAAGACAAACAAGTTTGTTTACATTTACAGGAGATAATGCTTCCCTCTTAGAATCATAGAAGATTAGGGTTGGAAGAGACCTCAGCAGGTCATCCAGTCCAATCCCATGCTCAAGCAGGACCAACCCCAACTAAATCATCCCAGACAGGGCTTTGTCAAGCCAGACCTTTAAAACCTCTAAGGATGGAGATTCCACCACTTCCCTAGGTAACCCATTCCAGTGCTTCACCACCCTCCTAGTGAAATAGTTTTTCCTAATATCCAACCTAGACCTCCCCCATGGCAACTTGAGACCATTGCTCCTTGTTCTGTCATCTGCCACCACTGAGAACAGCCTACCTCCATCCTCTCTGGAACGCCCCACTTCAGGTAGTTGAAGGCTGCTATCAAATCCCCCCTCACTCTTCTCTTCTGCAGACTTAATAAGCCCAGTTCCCACAGCGTCTTTTCATGAGTCATGTGCCCAAGCCCCCTAATCATTTTCGTTGCCCTCCGCTGGACTCTCCAATTTGTCCACATCCTTTCTGTAGCGGGGGGCCCAAAACTGGACACAATACTTCAGATGTGGCCTCACCAGTGCTGAATAGAGGGGAATAATCACTTCCCTTGATCTTCTGGCAACGCTCCTACTTCTGTAGCAGACATTGCAAGGTATTTAAGTGCCAAATATGCTAAACATTCGTTTGCCCCTTTGTGCTTTGGCCACCATTCCAGAGGACATGCTTCCATGCTGATAATGCTCATTTAAAAAATAATGCATTAATTAAATTTGTGACTGAACTCGTTGGGGGAGAATTGTGTGTTCCCTGCTCTGATTTACCTGCATTCTGACATATATTTCCTGTTATAGCAGTCTCAGATGATGACCCAGCACATGTGGTTCATTTTAAGAACACTTTCACTGCAGATTTGACAGAACGCAAAGAAGGTATCAATGTGATATTTCTAAAGATAGCTACAGCACTCAACACAAGATTTAAGACTCTCAAGTGCCTTCCAAAATCTGATCAGGCCGGGGTGCGGAGCATGCTTTCAGAAATCTTAAAAGAGCAACACTCCGATGCAGAAACTACAGAACCGGAACCACCAAAAAAGAAAATCAACCTTCTGCTGGTGACATCTGACTCAGGTAATGAAAATTAACATGCATCAGTACACTCTGCTTTGGATTGTTATCGAGTAGAATCTGTCATCAGCATGGACACATGCGCCCTGGAATGGTGGTTGAAGCATAAAGGAACATATGAATCTTTACCACATCTGGCACGTAAATATGTTGTGACACCAGTTACGACGGTGCCATGAGAACGCTTGTTCTCACTTTCAGGTGACACTGTAAACAAGAAGTGGGCAGCATTATCTCCTGTAAATGTAAACAAACTTGTTGGTCTGAGCGATTGGCTGAACAAGAAGTAGGACTGAATGGACTTGAAGGCTCTAAAATTGTACATTGTTTTATTTTTGAATGCAGGTTTTTTTTGGTACATAATTCTACATTTGTAAGTTCAACTTTCATGATAAAGAGATTGCACTGCAGTACAGGTATTAGGTATTGCAAAATACTATTTTTTTTTGTTTTTTTACAGTTCAAATACTTGTAATCAAAAATAAATATTAAGTGAGCATTATATACTTTGTATTCTGTGTTGTAATTGAAATCAATATATTTGAAAATGTAGAAAGCATCCACAAATATTTAAATAAATGGCATTCTATTATTGTTTAAAAGTGCGATTAATCGCGCAATTAATCGCGATTAATTTTTTTAATCACTTGACAGCCCTAATTTCTGTGAAACATTTTGGTTTCAATGAATTGTCATTTTCCAACAAACACCTCAGAAAATTTCCAGCCAGTTCTAGCTACAAACTCCTTTTCCCTAAGGCTTTGGGAAACAACTTACTTCAGTTTAGAGCGGAGGTGGGCAAACTACAGCTCGCCGGCCACATCCGGCCCATGGGACCGTCCTACCCGGCCCCTGAGCTCCCGTCCAGGGACGCTAGCCCCAGGCCCCTGCCCCGCTGTCCCCCCTTCCCCCTCCCCCACAGCCTCACCTCGCCGCGCTGCCAGCACTCTGGCCCACTGCTCCTGCTGGACAGCGCGGTGGCGTGGCCGCGAGCTCCAACTGCTTTGAGAGGCATGGTGAGGGAGCAGGCGGGACGGTGGTTGGATAGGCGTGGGAGTCCCGGGAGGTTTGTCAAGGGGTGGGGATAGGGCTCAGGGCAGTCAGGGAACAGGGAGCAGGGGAGGTTGGATGGGGGTGGAGTCCCAGGGGGCAGTTAGTGGCACAGAGACTTGGGAGGGGGCCGTCAGGGGACAAGGAGCGGGGGGGGTTGGATGGGTTGGGAGTTCTGAGGGGGGCAGTAAGGGGAAAGGAAATGGGAGGGGGCGGATAGCGAGTGGGGGCCAGGCTGGGGAGGCACAGGCTTCCCTACCCAGCCCCCCATACAGTTTCACAACCCGGATGTGGCCCTCGGGTCAAAAAGTTTGCCCACCCCTGGTTTAGAGTCTGATCTGCTGGCTCCCAACTGACGGTGAGTTTTCCTCTCTTTGACTGACTCCAGCTGTGACCGTATTTTGGACTCCCCACACCACTCCTGCCCCTATCTCTGGTCCTTCTGACATTACTCACTGTATTCCCCATTCCAGAAGCTTCTGTTCTCTCTAGAACATTGCTGCCAGTCTGCCTCTTATATGGGGGAGTATTCAGTATCAAAGTCATTTATTCTCTTTCACTGATTATGGAGCCTAATGGGTTTAAACTGAACTGAGGGAAGAACTGGTCTTGGTGTATTGCTCACGAAAGTTCATATGTTCGTTATGGCAAACCTAAAATATGTACTCCAGATATCTTGGGTGTAAGGTTACAAGAAGTGTAAGGTTACCAGCACATGACCAGGGTAGTATAGTGACACCTGTGCTCTACATGGCTAAGTTGCAGAGCTGAGCTGCAATCCTGACACCCACAGAGAGAATGGTTTTCATTTGGTTTGGGGAGAAAAATAACAGAAGAAAACATACACCGAAGGCTGCATTTTCTTCGGAACTGTTACACTTGGATTTCCTGATATGGTGAACTGCATGCTGAGGTCACATTGAATGAGAACGGCCTGGGCTATCCTTGGCTAAAAGTGTCAATTTACTAAAACAGGGGTCAACAACTGGGTATGCAGCTTGATTACCAAACTGATTTGTATGGTAGCCTGCAAAGATTTTGGCTGTGACACTTTGAGTACCTTTCCCAGACCTGAAGAAGAGCTCTGTGTAAGCTTGAATGTGTGTCTCTTTCCCCAACAAAAGTTGGTCCAATAAAAGATATGACCTCCACCTGGTGTCTCTAAAAAATAAAGTGATATCCCAGATAAGTTTCTTCAGTACTGCAGTGTTTCCCAGAAGACCTTCCTGAAAATAAAATAAAATAAAATAAAATAAAGCATTTGTACTATATATACCCCCCCACAAAAGATGACATTAATTCCAGAAATGTGCAAAGCCCCACTTACTATATTTGTGGGCACCTTTCCCTTATCTTTCCCTGCAGATAAATTCCCTTGCAGTGTGTACAAGTCAGAATTGGATTGTGTACATATTTTTTGCATGCTTTGCATGCAGTTTTCTTGAGGTGTTTTATTGAAACAGTGGAGGGAGAAGGAAACACTACTGCTATAATTAATGCTGTGCTTAGCAAAACTGTAGAAAGGTCAATTTGGAAAGGGTAACTGCAAGGCATAAATGTTACTTTCCAAAATAATCTTCTAGATTTACTGATTACTAGGTTTCAGTGGAATCAGTTACATATTACTGATTACTCTGGTATAGAAATAATAGGCTACTGATTACTTTAGTTACTTTTGTGTTACGCATGGAAGTTGCACAGAAAGATTGTGGCTGTACTGGATCCCATGAGATCATAATTCATGTCAGATAAAAGGATTGCCAACAAAAGTAATGGATAGTAACATATGTTTTACCCTAGGTTGCACACTAGCATCCCCTTCAGAAAAAAGTACACAGAAGAAAAAGATAAGGCAGCTTGTGTAGAACCTCCTCCACCCTAATAGCTCGGGATTGGATCATTGATCATATGGGACTCTGTTAAGGTCCTTTCGGTGGTCGCTAATAAGAGGAACCTGTGATATAGATGAGTAAGATTGAGTTAGAGTCACTTGTTCTCAGGAAGGTACAGTAGGGCAGAATTTGTGTGGGTGACTGTATATTTGTATCCTCCCAAAGGTTTCGATTTTGTTTGTTTGCTTGTTTTATAAAGTGGAAGTTTAACTTGAAATTTACTGAGCACTACATGGGTGGACCCCTCTGACTGTACAGAGCCCAGTTGATTTCAGTGGGGCTCCCTGCAAGTGCTCACCCACACAGAGCTCAGGGTAGGATCAGGGCCCCAGGCTGTAAGATATGTGTGGCAAAGTAATTCCTAGTGTAAGTGGGTTCAACTCCACTTGAAATGAATGGGAGCTACGCCTGCTTATGACAGAATTTTAAATTACCACTGAATTTTAAAGTTTTCAGCTTCTTTTGAGTGGGTTTAAACAATCTTAACACAAAAACCAACATTAAATGGATGAACTATCAGTGTAAAAATGCAACGGGTGGCCAGCGACACTGGGACTACCATTAACTATGCCTTTTGTCTTTAGCAAGACAAAGGAGATGGAAGAAAAAAAATCTGCACCTTCAGTGTCAGAATGGATTAAGGGAAGAAAGGATGCATATAAAGACATACTGCTGATCGACTCAGAGGTCACCCGGAGTCATTTGTAGAAGTTATGAGATCGACCCTGACCTTAAATTTGATATAATCTCTTGAAAATATGACATACTGTTTATTTTAATTGTTTAGTTCTTTCTAGAGGTTTTTATTTGATTCATCTAAGCAAACACTGTGTTTTAGACAGCTACATGTAAGCTTTTTTTTGGAAAGGGGATAAAGACCATTTCATTTCTAGGTCCAAGTCTGTGTCCAGCTCAGATGAGTAGCGTCTGAAAGTAATTATAGTTTGAGAGCTATCCAGTGGCCTTTGTGAAATGAGCTTGTGTTCTCCGTAAATGTCCCAGGGGACAGGTATCCACGTCAGAAAAAACATGACCAAACCTGGCACTAAATCCAGCGGCATTCCTTGCGGAGCCTCCAAGGACTGAATGGGCATTTAGAGTGAACTACCTGCGCTCCTCCAAAGGTGGGTTTAACACCTCCCATGTTGGCAGGGCCGTAAAGGAAGCTTGTACTGCTACTTTCTTTGCTATCTGTGGATCAAAGAAGTAGAACTTAAATCTCCAGGGATCTCTCTTTAGTGGCTTTCACCAGCACTAAGTTCATGTTTAAAACCTAGTACAAAGAACAAAGGAACATGAAAAGTGGGGAAAAAAGTAATGTGAAAATAGGGAAAAATATTTGGCACCGAGTTAGCAAAAGAAATCCCCATCCAGTTGTAAAATCCTCTCCTATCCCCTACGCAGGGACCAGCCCCAGCTGCTTATGCTGTTAATGATAGATAGACATGTTCATGTGGCTGGAATGTAGAACAGCTCAAGCCAATTCTGCTGCAAGTCCCACCTCCCTGCAGAGCTGCTCGAGTGAAAATTCAGTGCAGACAGCAGCCCATGTATGTCAGACAGAAACCCAGAGGTAAGAGACTGATAATATACCAGTCCACCACTTAACGAAATCAAATGCTGACGGTGCGTAACAAAGGGCTTCTGGCTTGGAGGGTGTGGGGGAAGGTTACTTGGAAAAAAACTAGTTTGAACTAGAACTGTGTGAAACTTTTGGAATGAAACTCCATATCTTTTGTCATAAACCAAAAGGTCAGGCAGGGTTTGCGAAAATATCTGCCAAGTTTCAAAAACCTCTCAGAAACCTAGGCTGAATATTAAGTGAATGTTGGCTGAGTAGTTTCTAGTAAACTGGAGGTAATGTAGGGTTTTGGGTGGAAACAAGTTGGTTTTGATCCACAAACAGGTGCAACTTGGCAATTTCAGCTGATGGTTCACATTCGGTTTGTGGGTTTGTTTAAAACTGGAAACTCAGCATGAAACTCGAGTGACCCGATATCAACCAAACTATCTTCAAAGGAGTTACACGAGGGCTGAATTTGGTCTGTGGGTGGCAGGCTCACACAACTAAAACTAGAAAGTTTGTGCAAACCCTTGGGGAGCCCAAACTGTTGGAGTTTAGCACAGATCTAATAAAGAGCACATATACAGAAGGGGGATTTTGCTACCTATGGATCATATCTGATTCCAAACATTTAATGAAATGGGGGTTTTGTTTTAGTAAGGACAGGTTAAAAAAGGAGTATGGACACCTGGGTTTGGCCCACTGTTTAGGTCAGTAGTGTCTCATCTCTCTTGGCAACTGCTGTTTGGTGGCTTGAGAGAGGATGTCTATAAGAACTATTCCCCCTCTTTATATGAAACAGACCCATCCCTCCCTTACAGGTGGATTTCTGAGATTCTAGAAAAAATCACTGAATGTGTAAATACTAATTATTATTAATTATTTCTATTATAGTAGTGCCTAGAGGTCCCAACTGAGAACAGGGCCTCACTGTGCTAGGCACTGCATGAACCCACAGTAAAAAGACGCTTCCTGTCCTAAAGAATGTATAGCCTAACTGGACAAGACAGACAAAGGAAGTATTATACCATTTCACAGCTGGAAAACTGAGACCCAGAGGGTTAAGAGACTTGCCCTGGGTCACACAGGAAGACTTCCTGACTCCCAGGAATAGTTTCACAGACATTAACAGAAGTCGTTCAGAGAAAAGAATAGCTTCTGGAGAAGGACTGAAGGAGCTATTGCTGGAGTTGAATTGAAACTCCCCATTTCCAGCTCTTTGTACCTTTGTACGTAATGATTACATAAAGTAAGAGATCAGTCAGACCTCTTGTTTCTGGGGAAGCCAGTCTGTCTCTCCATATTTACTATCTGCCATCTGGCTTTCTCTTTGTCTGCAGGTTTCTTTCTTTGCACATTTTACCATACTGCTTACCACTTTGTTTAAGGCACCCAAAACCCCAGTTCATCTATACCTAGGATTTTTTTGTCTGTTAGGCCATCCTCTACAACACATACAACTTGGTTTCTCAGTCTGGAGGTCACAGTGAGTCAGGCTGCAGTTCATGATTAACAAGCAGTTTCGGAAACACTGCCTTCTATACTACTTTCATTTGACATGACATTGCTCTCCTGACAGTGCCATCCCTCCACACAGCATGATTGGAAATCTGGCCTGTACCTTGGGAAGACAAACAGCTTCTGTGGCTCCTAGAATCATTCAGATGAGAAGATTCCTGCATGGTGAGTAGTGTCCTCTGAAAAAGTCCCTGTGATCGGAATGCAGCCGGGATCCTGAACTGGCAGCGTCTGGGAACAATGTTGAGGCAGCTTACCCAAGGTAGCCCGAGGCCTTTTAAAACTCATTTCACAGAGAGCTTCTGTTTTATGGCATTTATAGGAAAATATATGGGCAAGGGAACTTCGGTGCATGATACTGTAATATCTTGGCTGTGGTGATATTTTTAGCACTGACAGCTCCACTCTTTTAATGTGCACACCCTTCTCAAATCACAGCAGACTTGCAAAGCCCAGTTCTCCTCCCACTTACACCAGTGTAAATTGGGATTAGCTCCTTGAAGTCCCTGGAGTTACACAGCTGTAAAATTGGTGGGAGAGGATAATGAGGCCCATAATGTTCAATATGAAATTGACTGGCAATTGACTTCACAGTTCAGATTTCAGGAGAGGCGTGACTGGGACCCTTCGATGCTAGTGCAATACAAAAAACAATAATACTAGGGTTAAAAGGATCCTAATCACTCTTCAAACTCTACATTACTCCTAATAAAATTGTTTGTCTAAATCTGATGACACCTTGGGCATAGATCTAAACTTGGGCTATCTGAATTCCTGCCTTTGGTGAGCGCTGTAGGTGCTGAGCTGATATAGAATAAATTCACAGCATTCTCTTCTCAAAATTTCCCCTAAAATTGGTCTCAAAATGATTAATTCTTTTCTGGTTTGTGGCACTAAGTAGTATATTTACTTGAAAAGTCCGAATAATTTTTTTAAACCATTTATCTTTAAAAAAATCCTGTAAATTCCATACTGAATTTACCATATGCAAAACAATTCTACATTTGCTCTTTTTACAATCTGATGCCATTGGAAATATGGAATAAAACTCTCTTTTCAGCCCTTTGTGATTTTGTTGGGCTTTTGGTATATTCAAGAGAGGCAAAGCGTTCAGGATTCCAAATGCTGGTGTGTTCCCACCTTTCCCATATCATTCTGCAGGAAGAGAAAAACACTCTGATTATGGGATGAAACTACGCTGCAAAGCATAAACTTTTTTTTTCTTACCCAAATGATTTAATCATTTCAGGAGGCTTTGCTTCTTGCAATGGCTTTGCAGGACACAGGACAGATCCACAAAAATTGGGACTGTCCCATAAAAATTAGGTTGTGTGCTCATCCTAGTGTGATTCTCCAACTCCCTGAATAGTTATTCCCACACTGCCTAATGTATATCAGTATGATAAATCAAGAAGTCTATTGCCGCCTTAAAATATAAATGATTTTCCTATATTTTATTCCTAGGAACTCATTTCAGGGTTTCATCTTCTGTGGCGGAAGCTCTGGCTGATGGGAGACCGATTGTAGCCTTGGAGAGCACCATCATTACACATGGCATGCCCTATCCCCAGAATTTGAGGTTGTAGATTTGATGATTTGATGACCCTAGTGCAGCAAAACTGTACGGTTGTGCCTGATAATCTATGGGCCTGTTTCTGTATTTGTGGTACACCCAAAGCTGCCACTACAATTAGTGGGAACTGAGGGTGAGACACACATGCAGAATATGACCTCAGTTACAAAACAGTTGCATCTGGGCTTCCAAAGATAGCAGAACTACATGACAAATCCCAGATTTACATGTACTATACATATCCATCTGTAGCATCAAATCCCTGGCCTTCTTCACAAAGTGGCAGCAAATGATGACATTCCCTTGTCTGGATAGAGATCTCTGGCATTTGTGGCTGGATGGCTTGAGGAGACCTTGCAAGTACTCATAAGTTTCTTTGGCTACATCTTTTATAATGTAAAAGTTACTAGAATACAGTGATGACCTCTGCTCATCTGTACCCATAAGAACATTGACTGTAAATGCCACTACAATGTTCTGCTGGACTCTCTTGCTGGCCTATGCTAAGACAGCACTGTGCCAAGGAACCCCATCTCTGCAACCAACCCTTTACTTGTGGGTACCCTCTATATCAGTATTCCCCTGAGTGGCATTGCCAAAAATGTAAGCAATCTCCCATACTTTTGCTTAGCTACTGAGCCACGGCACAGGAAGGTTACTGTACTGAATTTTCTATTTCTTTCTTACACAGCCATTATTTTCCTCTGGTGCTGTTTCTTAGAGATCAGAATGCAGTGAGTTCTGGTTTTGTGAGAAGACAGCTTGAGGCTGTTTAGGGCAGGTACAGAAGCCGCGGGGCAGAAGGACCTGCCAAATCTGCATTCTGCTCAACAAAAAATGAAGTAGTCTCACAAATTAGTAAATAAAAAGCCTGCAAAGATGACGAATCCCCAGCTTGCAGCGCTTTAGTATCCCACGCCTCTCACTGTCCACATCTAAAGTCAGCAGTATGAGAGCAGGAATTTGAGTGTTTAATGAAGACTTGGAATAGGTGACTATCCAATAAAGGTGAATGAGCTGTGACTCATTAGCCAGTTGATACAAAATGTTTTATAAAAAGCAATCCCATCCTTCAGGAGGATCATTTACACTAAATACCCTCACTTTTCAGGGAGCTGACAGCACTTGGCCTCTACATCTTCAGGTCTTACAAAACATGGCAGGCATGGAGGTACCTAATATAAACACATACCAGATTATCTGTAATTGCTTCCTTAACATACCAAATCATTGCCCTTCATTTCTCCATGATATTCACATTCAGCTGTTTGGTGGAGAGAAAAGCTGGCAGGGTACAGTAAATCAAGTTAATGGAAACAAATCCCATCCACACCTGTTTGCTCTGCCATGTGGAAAGCCACTTTTAAACAAATAATCTATGGCACAGTTTAGGAAGAGTTCTCAGTCTCTTCCACCCACACCTGCCCTGGTTTACCCTTTAGGATGAAGTCAGAACTGATAAGTGACTTGGGACATACAGCACTTTTTTGCTCACTGGCCACAGAATAGACATGGCTGCATATTAGGGAGGGAAGACTATAATTAAAAACCTCCACCACAAATCATATCTCTAATCTATGCAACACAGACAGGCAGGTCAAACCTTCAGTCACCCACTGGAAACTAAACATATGAAGGGCCCGATTTTCAGAGCTACTGAGCATTGGCAATGGGAGCCGGGGGAAGATCTGCACTCTGGCAATGAGATCCAAAGACTTCTGTTAGTTGTTAGGTGCAGGAGGGGACCCCCATTTAGCAGAAGATGAGGGAATGCTATAAAGTAGCAACTGGAACATGGTGGCAAAGAGATCTGAAGATATTTCCCACCTGTTCACTTTTCTGTTTTATTTTTTGTTGCTCTGTTTGTATTATTCCAGCATGGCTAGAGAGGTGGAAGAGATTGTAAGGACAAATGGGTCAGTACCTGCAACCGTGGGCATTTTAAATGGCAGGATCCACATCGGCCTTAATGATGAGGAACTTCAGTTTCTGGCAAAGAGCAAAAATTTAGTTAAGGTATCTCGGAGGGACCTTCCCTACGTTCTCAGCCAGGTACTGTATGTAGATATTCATTGTCATCAAGTTTTCTTTATAGCAATGTTATGCTGCCCTAGCCTAAAGCCAGGTGGGAAAAATTCTTCTCAGTGTATTGGAGATGTCATATACAATTTTCTATTGTTAAGATGACATATTCACAAAACATGTTCCTAACTAGGTTCCACACTAGTAGAGCTAGGAAACCACAATTCAATAGCCATTTCCCCAAGGAAATCATTCTTTGCTGGCTCACAGCATGAAAAGTGAGGCTTGGCTTAGAGTATGCACACTACAGTGAAAAAGCACTGGTGTGCTGCAAATGATGGTCAATGCAACTACAATGATAGGCCATACACTTTAAACACACACACAACAGTTGAAGTGACTTTAACTGCTCAGGAGAATTGCCAGTTTGAAACCCTGGTGCCTGAAATCTTCTGTTTATCAGCAAAGCGCGCATTGCAAAATTGGCAGCAGTACAAGACTTGCCAACATGCCTTAATCCTGGGATCATGGGAACACTTCCAGGAATGAAGGGGAGTTCATTCTTTGCCCCCTCTGCTGGGACTGTTAACAAGGGTGCCAATTATTATGGTGGGTTTTTTGTTTTGTTTTTTTATGATGTGGATGATTGTCCAGTAGGAATCAGACTGAGACCATCTGCTCATTTTGCATAGGCCAATGAACAGCAATAAGACAGCAATGACTTTAGGTTGTTATTTGTCTGGACTGGATTCAGCTTGGTGACCAGCCATTAATAAGATTTTTTAAACAAATATTTACAGTATAACCTCATGAATTTGGGGCTTCTTGCTTGTCTTCCCTCCAAATAGCTTGGACAAAGATTTGTGACACAGATTCTCTATCTGAATAGTCTATACAGGAAGACTCAAGAGACTTCATCTCCATTCATGATGAGAGATTCTCCTTTCTCTTCCTGGTGTTATTATGGCTCATGTGTCTACTGCTGACCTCTGGAGCCCAACATCAATGCACCTGCCTGCATGAATATCTAGAGACCATTGTACCCATGAATAGCAACACTGACAAGAAAGGATGGCTGACAGAGAAATGATGGATCAAATTCTCTGCTGGTGTGAATGGGCACAGCCCCACTGATTCCATTTGGCCTGATACCTCTGGCAACAGCATCCACGTAATGCTACCCTTTGCGAGCCACATCATTTCATTACTCCATATCTCAACAGCAATATCTAACAGTGTCTTATCTCATACCAGTCACAATCATTCCTTTTCTTGTAAGAATCATGCCTCATTAACCTTTTTATTAACCAGGTAATCACTACTGCTATCCAGAGCACAAGCTTACCTGTTAGTGTCCCCTATAGCAAGAAAAGCAACAACCATCAAGGTGCAAGAATGTGGAAGTTAAAGACACTCTGCAGTGTGTCAGTTACATCAAAATAAGTTTCCTCAGCACTTACTTTTCCATCCCAGTCCTTACACTGCACACACCCACCCCCTGTACTATTTGAGTGCCCTGAGGAGTCAGGCTGCGTAAGAGAATTTAAGGTATTCCACCTTACTCAGCATCTCTGAATATGGCCTTATTGTTTATTACTGCAAATGAATGTTCTTGGTTTTCCCTGAGGGTTTGTTAAAAAGAATACTGTAGCAGTACTCTGTTACCCGCAAACTGGGCACAGCAGAATGTTTTGCAACTGCTGGTAGTTCGTCCATGAACATACAGTTCCCCTGGTCACATAGTGTGTGGATTATGACTGGCTGTTCCATGACAGGGTTTGTCTGGCGGTACCACTGTGTCAGGGACGATGATTGTGGCACACAAAGCAGGAATCCCCGTGTTTGTGACAGGAGGAATTGGAGGGGTCCATCGCGAAGGAGAGAAGAGTAAGAGGAGCATTGCACTTCATATTGTCTCTTTGTTGTTGAATTAATGTTAAAGTTTCATTGTTTACGTCCACCTTTTTTCTCTTTCCTGATTAGTCTGTATAGGCCCACAGTATTCTCCTGCTGGGAAGAGTAGAACAATCACCCCCTGCCTCATTCCAAAGATGGGGATAAATCTACACTAAGGCTCTGACCACACTATGCTTGGTATCTATAGCACAAAGTTTAATTTGCACACTTCTCAGAAAAATATCCCTGACTACACTGGTCAGGGAAATCTTACAAGAACCCTACCAGGAACATGCCTGTAGACACATAGTCGATGCTAGCATGGTTTCAGAATGAGTGTCGTCAGGGCCTCTGATATTTCACCTGCCTTTCTTTCCAATTCTTTCTCTCCACAAGGCTCAACTTCTTCCTCTAGAACACCTATATTTCCCAAGGGAGATGGGAGCTTCTCTTGACCTTTCTCCCATCCACAGAATGGTGTGTATACCATTTGATGTTGCTTGCTAGCCAGTAATTCAGTCCAATGGGAGCTGGCTGCACCCTTTGTAGTAGCAAACTATGCTGATACAGACTATCAGGGAAGCTGAAGTTATTGGGGATACTGATAAATATGCTTCGCTCTCTGTACTCAGGTGAGACTCTCTTGCAAGCAAGCAGGATTGGGCCCTGGTCAGTGCTTAGGATGGGTGACCCATAAAGGACAACCTAGGATGCTGTAGGAACATGACTTTTTAGTGGCATTCTCCCTTCTGAGTCAATACTAAACCAAGTGCTCCAGCACAGTTTGAAAGCGCTGCCTTTCGGATGAGATGTAAAACCAAGACCATGATCCCTTACGGTCAAGAAAGATCCCACAGCACATTTTGCAAGTGAAGGGGTATCACTCATCGTGTTCTGGCCAGTGTCCAAATTTAGAGAATTATATTCCTCTTATGTAAAATTTGCACTGCAATTTTAATTGGACACAACATTCTTCTTCACTTCCATCTCCCCAGCAAGGGAGGAGAGCATGACGATTAGGAATGCAACTCTCACTAACACAAAGGCTACTTGTCCCTTAACAGCTATGGATGTGAGTGCTGACCTGACCGAGCTAGGACGCACTGCAGTTGCTGTGGTTTCCGCAGGTGTTAAGTCTATTCTGGACATTGGTAGGACGCTGGAATACCTGGTAGGTAGCACAAGTTGTTGTGTGGGCTGCTGAAAATGAAGGCAGAGAACCAGTCAATCCCCAATAGCCCCACTGTTCTTGCCAACATTGTCTCACCAAGCCAGGTTCTAAGGCCATTGCATTTTCCTCCACAGTTACGTATCTGACTCTTTGCTTTGAAAATTACTGTGCAATATCTAGACTAGAAAAGAGGATGTGTAAAACTAACCAAATTCTATTCTACAGTGTAGCAATTCTTAGCTGGGTAGGTGGGAAAGTAGCCACTGTTGGTGGCTCTTCATTCCATCTGCTGATTATTTGTTCATCTCATCTTCACTGTTGTAGGAGACTCAGGGTGTCTGCGTGGCTGCCTTTGGGGAATCAAGGGAATTCCCTGCCTTCTTCTCCCGCCAGAGTGGTTTCCAAGCACCGTGTCAGGTGCAGAATGAGGAGGAGGCTGCCAAACTTATTGGTGAGTTTGCAGTGGTGAAAGGCCCAAGCTGTGAAGTTCAGATTTGGATCAGAAGGCAGAGGTTCATACAAATTGCTCTGTCTTAATGATTTATTTTCTGTGTTAATTTCACCTGGCGAGGAGGCTGTCCGGAAGAACAGCTTTCCTGTTCCCTTGCTTTGGAAGCAGCCAGAAAAAAAAGCCTCAGCCTTTAGATGGAACCAACTAAGCAGAAGTTACATATGCCCTGAGTTAAGGGTGCTGGAACAACTGGTATAGTGGGGGTGCTGAGACCCACTGAAGCAAACTGTAAACCCTGTGTATGATGGAAACCACTTCAAGCTAGAGGGTGAAGCAGCACCCCCAGCAGCCCCCGTTTCAGCACCTATGCTCTGAGTTGCATAGAATTATTTGCACACACCCTGCCACTCTCACATACATACAGTTTGCCTGCTCTGAGGATCTGGAGGGGTTTCAGGTGAGCCCCTTGTTAACAAAGCTGGCCTCTGGACCTCAGGAAGAAGAATCACAGCTTTCCCTACCAAAAAAAAAAAAAAAAAAAAAAGTCTCTGTCCCTTTTCATTGCAAAGATGGACTTGAAAACATAAGCTGGTGCAAATTGATTGCTAGGGCTGAAGGGACTATGCAGCTGGTCTCTACTTCTGGAGCAGGTTGGGAAGACAAACAGATTTTCCCCCCACCACACACACACACACACACGGTCTTCACTTCTGGAGCAGGCTCTGGAAATTTTCCGATGGAATGTTTTCCCATTGATTTGCTGAAAGCAAAACGTTTCGCAGAAATGCATCATGTCACCTTTGATGAAAATTAGTTTTGAGACAAAAATAGAAAAAAAACATTTCAATAAGGTTGAAACATGCCATTTCGATTTTTTTAAAACAGAATGTTCTGATTTGCTGTTTCAAAATGACTTTTTGTTTCATTTTTTTTGATTTTCTCTTATGAAGTCTAATAGAAAATAAAAAAATTGAAACAAAAAGTCATAAAAAAGTCAAAATCAGAAACAAACTATTTTACTTTATCAAAACAAAACACTTTTTTTCTTTTTTGGAGTATTTGTTTGTAGGGAATGTTTTTTGTTTTCAATCCCTTCTGGAATGAAACAATTTTGAAATCATGAAACTCCCCCTGGAATGAAAAATCTGGGTTCAGCACAGCTCTGGAGTTTAGTTTGGGTATATCCTGAAGAATCATCTCTCTAACTCTCCCCCAAAATCCTCAGTGTAGCCCTGTGCATGGTATAATTTTGGAAAGAAACTGGTTACATATAAGGGGACAAGAAATTGTTTTGCAATCTGCCCAGGAGCATGAAGCTGGCTCTGCTTGTTAAAATCTTCAGCCCTCTCTGAATTCAACCACTATTGCTGCGATCACTGCAGCTACTGCAAAGGGAATTCCTTCCTTATGTTCCCTGTCACTGGGGAGACCCCACACGGTCCCTGCAGCCCCTCCAAACTTCCACCAGCAGTCATAGAATCATAGGATCGTAGGATTGGAAGGGATCTCAAGAGATCATCTAGTCCCTGCACTCAAGACAGGACCACGCATTTTCTAGACCATCCCTGACAGTGGATGAGGAGACAGGGCCAAGCTGCTACAGCACTATATGGGAGTCCTGTGGCCACAGCAACCTATTATTCTGGCCAGAGACTGTGTGTCTGCCCAGTCCCAGCCTGAAGTCAGAAGAGCTGGTATGAGGTGCGAGTGTGGAGCCATGTTCTCCCACTCATCCTCATACTTCACCATATTGGGGAGACCGTCTTGCTTACATACAAACCAGCTAGGAGGGACCTCCAGTGGCCAGGGGAGACCTGCCCACCTTAAAAACCAGAAGGAACTTATTCCCCAACTGACTACCCAGCCCACCGCCAGCAGGGACCTGCTACCCACCCACTCAACCATCCCACAATCAAGGCCACAGGAAATCTTGCCTGCCAGCACTGCCACTGTGAGGACAAGCTGCCAGGCAGGGGAACTGCTTAGGCAATATGTCCACACTAGCCATTTTCGGGAAATCTCCCACTGCTGCAGGACAACCTTTGGCAGCAACAGCGGGAGCACTAGTGCAGACAGAGCACAGACGTTACCACCACCCACTCGTCTAACCCTGCTCAAAGCAGGTCTAGACAACAAGGGAGCCCCTTCTTAAGATAGGAGTACTTGTGGCACCTTAGAGACTAAAAAATTTGTTTGAGCATAAGCTTTCGTGAGGTACAGTTGTAGCTCACGAAAGCTTATGCTCAAATAAATTGGTTAGTCTCTAAGGTGCCACAAGTCCTCCTTTTCTTTTTGCAGATACAGACTAACACAGCTGCTACTCTGAAACCTTCTTAAAATGTTGTCTTCAAATCACTGCTTTCCTCACACATATACCTGACTTATACACAGACCTCCCCTCCCCGCATCAGACTTTACACATACAACCTACAGGCTCTTGTAATTTACATGTCCCCAGCTGTGCCTAACCCACAAAGGATGTGTGTGTTATAGCCCCCCCGCTACGAGGCCTGATTCTTCTTTAGCTCAGTCGGCAGAGACTTGTGCTTTCAGCTCTGGAGATCACTGGCTCAATCCTTGATGTCAGGGAACATTCCATCACACTTATGCGCGCGTTCGCTCTCTCTCTCTCTCTCCTATGCCTTGGTGCTTCACAGTCTGATTGGATTATTCAGCTCACACAGACACAACTAACAGCTGTCTCTCCTCTCTCAGCCAGCACCTTGGCACTGGGCATGGGCAGTGGAGTGCTGATTGCAGTGCCCTGCCCTGAGGAGGAAGCTGCTTCAGGACAGGTCATTGAAAATGCCATCCAAGAAGCTCTGAGCAATGCCCGGTGAGAAACACTCCAAACTTTGTCCTTAATTCACTCTGTGATAGTGACCACATAAGAGGCTCCAGCACTGATTTAGGAGAGGAGATGGGGATATTTAATTTTTTTTTAATGAATTTTAATTTTTTTGTAATCAATGCCTTGGCACAGACCAGGGATGGGCATTTTAAAAGAGAACAGCATTGCCTTAAAAAAAATTAAATATCTCCATCTCCTCTGCTAAATCAGAATTTATGAGCAGACACAGAAACTGTAAATACATTTGTATTTCAAAACAAAAATGATTTAAAAATTAGCTCTCCCTTTCACTTTCCCCTGCATCTATTAATTGTGTGTGAAATTCACCCTTGTGCAGATGGCCAAAACAAGATCTATGGAATACTTGAACCCTCTTCTGCAGAGAGAGGTGAATTTCACTGCACATCAGTAATAACGCCTAAGCCCAAGCTAAGGAGGTACAGAAAAATACTGTTCTCTGGGGGTGAGGGAAACCCAGAACACAATTTTTAGCAGCTAAGTAGAAGGAAGAAATATCATTCTAACTACTTCGCTTTGAAAAATGAGTAGTAATTTAAAATCTATACTTAGATTATGTTGCAGATCTCAGGAGCCCCAGACTATTCTTGCTGTGATCATTTCTCCAGACTACACTGCAACAAGGATATAGTGCAGACTATGTCCTTAATCTCAGGTCTGGGTGACTCCTTGATATGATTTTCAGTATAGTTCTATGTACTGTGTACTGAGGCTTGTTTACTGGGCCTTAGACAGCATGCAGTTATATAGCTAGATTATCTGTTAGTAACCAGTGCGTCCACTCTGATGCCCTGCTAGCTCACTTCTTCCTATCACAAGGTATTTTCTTTTTGTTTGCAGGTCAAAAGGGATCATAGGGAAAGAGCTGACTCCCTTTATGTTACAGAAGGTGAATGAACTGACTAGTGGAAAATCGCTGGACTCCAGTATCCTTTTACTAAAAAAAAAAAAAAAAAAAATATTCCACAATCCCCTCCAAAAAATGTCATTGTACAGGTTGACCACAAAATACCGTCACTGTTGCTAATCTGGAAACTTGAAAGCGCAAAAACTTTAGCATTTCAAAACAGTTGAACGCACAGAAATAGTTGTTAAGCTTGTTAATAACACTCTGTCTCCCTCAACTTCTGTTGTAAGAACTAGTGACTGGCAAAGAGAGGAAGAGTTCTAAAGCCAAGGCTCCCCTGCAATTTTCAGGACAGGCAGTACACCAAACACCCAAGCTGCCAGGCTCTGTCAGTCTTAGAGAGAAGACTGGGCATCGTTATTATATGTCACTTGAGTAGCATTTGTGCTTGAGCGTACTGGAGTGTGGTCAATCACCCTGCATATGGAGCCTGATTCCCCACTGCTTTGTTCAGTCAGTTACACTGATGCAAAGTGAGAGTTAAGTGCCAGCACATCAGTGTGTAAGTCTACTTGGTACAGGTGAGGAAAAAGGATGGCCCAGCAGTTAGGAAGTGCACTTGGGAGACATGGATTCAATTCCCTAGTCCACTACAGACTTCCTGTGTGATCTTAGGCAAGTCACATAGGGCCAGATCCTCAAAGGTATTTAGGCACCTAACCGTTAGGCTCCCCATCTGATAGCGTTTCCCTGCGTCCACGGTGCATAGTAAAGATAAATGCCTTTAAAGACTGTGAGGTGTCCACGCACTAGGGGAATCTGGCATATGTACAATAACTAGAGTGGGGTGAATCAGGACCAAGAGGTCCCCCTGTGTCGTTGTCCCAGTCTCCACTTCCTGTTCTCTCCCCCTTAGGGAAGGGAATTTCCAACACAGGCTTCTCCCAGGACAGTTTCTTGCTGTTCATTTCTTTAAAAAAGAATATCCATTCAGACATCGCTCTGATCCAGAACAATGCCAGAGTGGGCAGCCGCATAGCTGTGGCCCTGTGCAAGATCCAAACTGCCACAGGGAAGGGCAACCTGCCTCAGTGTGAGAAAGTAACTGCACTTAGGCCTGTGAGTCCTCTGCTCTTCCGTGTATAGTGCCTATTTAAAAATAGCATTATAGATAAGTTCACAGCCAGTGTCCAAAACATGGTAACTTTATCCACTGTGGGGCAAGGACCATCCATTCTGCTGTAAACAGCTGGAAAGTCTCTCTCTCTTCACTCTCTAATTTCCCTCAGGTGCTTTTTAAATCCTCTTCATTCTTTATTTTCATTCCCTCTTTCTAAAAGCTTCTCTGAGCCAAAGTCCTCAGTGATTAGCAGAGGCATTGGTCTTAGTCATCAGAGTGGATCCCTAGGACATTCAGCTTGGGTTTCCTACAAATCCCTTTAAGGTTCTACCTTGTTTTCACATTTCTCCCCTTCCCAGCACATATATACCTTTCCCAACACGTCAACTTAGTTGATGTCAATGCAAAGTAAAGTCATGTCTGCACTACAGAGCCTTGGCCAATATAGCTATGCTGGCAGAGCCCCCTAGTGTAGGCACAGTGTAAACTTCCAGAAAGAGTTCTGCAGGCATAGCTACACCCCGTCCTCAAACAACATTAGCTAGGCTGATAGAAGCACTGTTCTGTCAGCCAAGTTGCATTTACACTGTTTGTTTGGGGTTTTTAAATTATTTTTTTCCACACTCATAACCAACATAGCTATGCCAATGAAACTTTGTACTTTTGGTGTTGTGTGTACACGTGTGCGTCTAATACCCTGCGTGCCTCAAGAAGTTTATTCTTCTTCTGCGGCTAGCTGTAAGGAGGAATAGTTCAGAGGGTAGAATTCAGAATAGATTTTCCTTTCTTTCCAAAGGCACTCTGTGGAAGGACTGTCTGGTCTGGCCTAGCCAGATAAGATCAAGCCTTCACAGTATGATTTTCATCTACTTTGATAGGTTGGTGGGAGAGTGAGCTTGAGAAAAACAAACAAAACTCAGCACTTCTTCTGGCCAATTTTTTCCTCTACTTTCTCCTCCCCCCACCCCACCCCCATTAAGGTGGTGATTGGAGGCATCAACGTGGACTTCATAGCCAAGGCAAGGAATACCACCATACAGGTACTATATCTAAAGCACTCGTAGACACTACCATTCTCAACTACTTTCACACAAGTTCCAAACCAAAAAATGTGTGTGTGTGCGTGGTGTATCTGAATATGGAAGTGCAGAGTGGGTGCCTAATGTGCCTTTATATTTGGGGAGGGTACAGTGTCATGTATTGGTGTAATACGGGGTAGTCAATAATAGGCGGACTGAGGGTCAAATACAGACCACCAGATGCTTCTGAATGGACTCTGGAATATTTTTATTTACTTATTATCATCATCATTGGGTTTTTTTAAATTATTTTCTCTTAAGTCTAGACATTGACTATACCTTGACCAAGACGTTGGGACCTTGACAAAAGATAACTGACTACCTCTGGTGTAATGTGTGTATGTGGGCACACACAATAACCTAATCTGACCTGCATCCAAGCTGATCTCAGTGCACTTCATGGCAGGAGAGGAGGTACAAAAGTGGCAATATACCACCTTTGTGGCCCTCATGTTCAGGGGCTGTCTTCTGGAGGCAGCTCTGACCCATGTGTGTAAGTTAAGGCTGATCAAATTTACATCCAGCTGCCCCCAATCCCAAGGGGCTGTTCTAGTAGACCAGCTCATGCACAGAGCTGCCCAGCCAGGCTCCCCTTTTCTCCAGCCACATCCCTGGTACCAGATGCTAGAAGTGAGGTTATGGAACAGCTACTTCTGCGGCACCCTAGGATAACCCTTATACAGAGGCACTTCCCAAGAGGAAGTTTTTTGTCCTTTGCATCGCTATGGTTGGCAGCACAAACCAATGGGAGCAGGAGCCAAAATCTGGTCCAATGTCTATGTGTAGAGTACTGAGGGTAGGTTTATTTTTGTTTGTGTGTATAGCGCATGTCAGTGTGTCAAACTGTACAGAATGCAGCGTGGCGAGTGAGTGTATAATGCAGTTATGGGGGTGTGTATAGGAAGCATGTGGGTATGGTTAGAGAACATTTACGTAGGGGGAACTCCTATCTGCGCAGAAACAAATCTTAAGAAGCCTTTCACAAAAGCTGCGGTGTTACAGTTACAGCCAATCTGCTTAACTAACTTGGATTTGGATGGGAAATCAATTGTAGTTTAGAAAAAATATAAAGTGGTAAATGTCCCCAGCAACTCATTCTCTCGCTTTTTTTTTTTTTGCTTTTTTTAAAGGAAGTATCTTTTAAAATCTATTTGGTGTCTCAAGAGTTTTGTCTGGAGCAGAATTGTGTCATCTCCATTTCAAAGCATGCCTGCTTGCCTTTTAAGTGTACATGTACTTTTTATTTTTTTGTTTTCTGATGGGAGGTAGTGTACAGTACAGCTGAATATGGCATTATGCATTTATGTGAGTGTGGCAAAGTACCTTGTTCTCCTCAAGAGACTCAGTCCTTTTTAGCCTTGGAGACACCGGCTTGGGCAAGGCAAATCCTTGCAGGTAGCACAGGGTCCGGTTATTCCTTTCCCTGATCAGTCCCTTGTGTTTGTTTTCCTTCCCTTCTGGGGCGGAGGAGTGTAACCTCCCTTCCTCCCTTGGTGTCTTGCTGCCCTTAGCCGACTGGCAGCTTCTCTCACTCTCTCCTCCCATGCCAGGACCGGTTTAAAAAGGTCTCCACCAGTTGGAGCCAGCTGAACCTAATTAGCTCCCTAGCAACCCCTTTTCCAGCTGAACCTTATTTCCCCATGGTTATTTCCTCAGTGGACAGGGAGAGGCTATTTAATCCCCTCGGACTAATTACTACCCCTCCCTTTTTTTGTAGCTGTTTGTCCTGGGTTTACCACACTGTTTTTCTTGGGTTTACCACATTCTCTCCCCCTCCACCCCCACCCCACTCAACACTATGGGGTTGGGCTACTTGAGTCAGAAAGCAGTGCACTCTCGATAGGCCATCTGCATTGCCATGTTGGATTCCAGACCTATGTTGTACTGTGAAGTGGAAGGGTTGAAGCAACAGGAATGAGCTCGTTACTCTCGCATTTTTGTCTTTTGTTTTGGTGCATCCACTGCAGAGGGACATGGTCCGTGACAAGGTAAACCTCCGTCCTAGTAGATAGTAGAGTAGGCTTTCTACGGCCTATTGTACCGCCAGGCATTCCTTTTCCACTACAGCGTTCTTCCATTCCCTAGGCAGGAGTCTTCTACTGAGGAAGAGGACGGGGTGTTCGTCGCCTCTGACCGTTTGTAAAAGTACCGCCCCCAACCCTACTTCAGAGGCATCGGTTTGCAGGATAAACTCCTTCCCCCAGTCTGGGGCTACAAGTATGGGGTCTGTGCAGAGGGCCATCTTCAGATCCACAATAGCACCTTCAGCCACGGCAGACCAATTTATTATGTCTGGGCCCCTAGCTTTTGTTAGGTCTGCTAATGGGCATGTCCTGGTGGTGAAGTGGGGAATGAACCGTCTATAGCACCCCACTAGTCCCAAGAAGGCTCTGACCTGTTTTTTCCGGAGGGATCGGGGCAATGTCTGTATAACTTCTAACTTGTTGAGTTGGGGCTTCACCATGCTCCTCCCCTCTATTTTCCCGAGGTACTTGGCCTCAGCTAACCTGATCGAACATTTGGAGGGATTCGCCGTCAGCCTCGCCTTCCTCAGGGTGTCCAGAACCGCTTCCACCTTCTCCAAGTGCATCTCCCAGTCGGGGCTATATATAATGATGTTGTCGAGATAGGCTGCCATGTACTTGCCAGGGGGTCGCAACAGCTTGTCCATGAGCCGTTGAAATGTAGCGGGAGCACCATGCAACCCAAAGGGGAGGACGGTGTACTGATACAGACCTTCTGGAGTTCCAAAGGCCATCTTTTCTTTGTTGGCCTTGGCCAGTGGGATCTGCCAATAGCCCTTGATCAGGTCAAGGGTAGACATAAATCGTGCTTTTCCCAGTCTGTCAATTAGCTCATCTATCCGGGGTATAGGGTACGCATCAAATTGGGATACCTCATTCAACTTGCGGAAGTCATTGCTGAACCTCATACTGCCATCAGGCTTAGGCACTAATACCACGGGACTTGAGCATTAGCTATGAGATTCTTCAGTGACTCCTAAGGTCAGCATTTTCTGGACCTCTGTCCTGATTGCCTCTCTTTTGGCCTCCGGGATCCGGTATGGCTTGATGTTCACTTTCACTCCAGGCTCTGTGAGGATGTGGTGATGAACCTCCGTAGTCCTGCCTGGCTTTTCCAAGAACACATCCTGGTTGCGTTTGATCAGGCTGATCACTTCCGATCGTTGTTCTGGAGTCAACCCCGGAGATATCCCCACCTGGTCAGGCTGGTTGCTTTTAGGGGATGGCGCCCCCAGCGCAACCACCGGAACTTCTCTATCCTGCCAAGGTTTCAGCAGATTTATATGGTAGATCTGCTCCAGCTTCCAGCGGCCTGGCTGTCGGACCTTATAGTCGACTTCTCCTAAGGCTTCTATTATTTCGTATCACCCCTGCCACCTGGCCAGGAGCTTGCTCTCCACCGTGGGTATGAGCACCATTACCCGGTCTCCCACCTGGAACTTCCGGGTTGCCGCTTGGCGATTGTAGTATGTCTGTTGTGTCTCCTGTGCCTTCTCCATGTGTTTGCGTACAAGGGGGGCAACTTGTGCTATCCTGTCTTTCATCTGTAACACATGTTCAATGACATTTCTCTCTGGGTTCGGCTGTTCTTCCCAGCCTTCTTTAGCCAGGTCCAGTATGCCCCTGGGGTGGCGACCATATAACAGCTTGAAGGGAGAGAATCCCGTAGAAGCCTGGGGTACTTCCCTTACGGCAAACAGCAAGTAGGGCAGCAGAGCGTCCCAGTCTTTCCCATCGCGACTAACCACTTTCCGCAACATGTTCTTCAATGTCCTATTGAAGTGTTGACAAGACCATCGGTCTGGGGATGGTAGACCCATGTCCTGAGGGTCCGTATGTGGAGCATTGTACATAGGTCATTCATCAGCTTAGACACAAAGGGGGTCCCTTGGTCCATCAGGATCTCCTTGGATATCTCTGGAAAAAATCTGGACTAATTCTTTGGCTATGGTCTTGGTTAGGGCATTCCGCAGGGGTACGGCCTCAAGGTATTGGGTAGCATAATCTAGTATTACCAGAATGTACTGATGGCCCCTGGCTGACTTCTCCAATGGCCCTACTAGGTCTATAGCTATTAGCTCAAATGGGGTCTCAATAATTGATAGAGGTACCAAAGGGGCCCTTTAGTGTGGTCGGGGCCCATGTATCTGGCATTCCGGATAGGATGTACAATATCGTCGGACCACTGCGTAAATGCCAGGCCAAATAACCTCTGCAGGATCCGATCAAGAGTCTTATCGACCCCTAGGTGGCCCCTGAACAAATGGCCATGGGCCAGATCCATCACGCCCCTCTGATACTTCTGTGGGACCAAGAGTTGTTCTACGACTTGCTCTTGGACCCAGACTACTCTGTATAGCAGATCATTCTTAATCAATAACATGGCTCTGGGCCCTTAACTTTCCCCTCCACGGGGACCCCATTTACTTCAACTACTTCTTTATGAATATTGTTGTATATTGGATCATTGGCCTGATCCTGACCAAAATTCCCAAGTGCGATCCCCATTTGTCCAAACTCAGGAGGGGTCTACCTCAGTCTCCCATTTGGGGAAAGCCCCTGGGGAACCCAGTTTGGCGATAGGATCGCCAGCCCAGTCCCGCTGTTGGTTGAGCCACCTCTTTCCCCTACAAGCATAGACTTCTGGTATTGGGTCAGGATCTTCGTCCCCCTCCTTTTATCTTCCCTCCGTTCCCTCCGAGTCTTCCCCGGCAGGGAGAACAAATCCTGGTCAAATTCATGGAAGGCCGGGGTGGGGGGGGGTTAACTAGCAGGGCCACCCCCTGGGTCCCGGAGTCATTATTTTCTTCTACGTTCTCCCCGGAGAGAAGGCTATCAAATTCTGGGAAGTCTCATCCGATAAGGACTGGGTAGGGGAGTTTCAGAACTACTCCCACCGTCACCTTAGTGGGGTTTCTGCGAACTTCTATTTTTATGGGGATGGTTGGGTAATAGTTGACATCCCCATGCACACAGGATATTCCTGAGCACTTGGCCCGGGATAGTTGGTCCTGCCCTACCAGCTTCCCCGAGACCAACGTGATCACACTCCCCGAGTCTACTAACGCGGTGGTCTCTATACCATTCATCTTAATGGGTCTAGTGTACCTATGAGGGACCATCGCAACCCCAACTAGACCTATTAGATCACATGGTCCCCCTATATCTCCCAATTCGCATTACATGGGCTTTTCTAGATTCGGGCATTGGGCAGCGATAGGCCCTAATTCACCACAGGCGTAACATCGGTACCCCGCTCAGGGCAGCTCCCTATCTTTCGGGCTGCTGGGCTTTATCCCCCGAGTCTTTCTTCCTCAGTCCTCAAGTCTCTCTGGGACTGCCAGCTGCTCTTCCACCTCCTTCCTCCCTTCCATTATCCGGCCTGGCGCTAGGACAAACCGGGGCCTCGGCATGGAGACTTGTCTCCGATTCTGGCGTTTTCCTTCCCCGGTGATCCGAGAAAGTTCTTGGGCTGCTAAGTGCCTCTCTACGAGGGCAACTAGTTCATCATAGGAGGAGGGATCATTTTGACGGACCCATCCTCATATGTCCGGCGGCAACCCCCTCATGTACCTGTCCAACACTAGGATTTCCACTACCTTTTCCAGCCCATGGGTCTCGGGGCAGAGCCACTTCCGGGCGAGGTGAATTAAGTAAAAAAACTGGGATGTTGGCGCTTTGTTGTCCCGGTATTTCCTCTCGTGGAAGCGTTGGGCCCTTATGGCTGGCGTCACGCCTGACCTTGCCAAGATTTCCACCTTCAGCTGGGAGTAATCCATAGCTGCTTCCATGGTCATGTCGAAATAGGCCTTCTGGGCCTCCCCGCACAGAAATGGAGCCAGGATCCCTGCCCACTGGTCTTGGGGCCAGGCCTCCCATAGTGCCGTTCTCTCAAACGCGAAGAGATATCCTTCTATATCGTTGTCTGTTGTCATCTTCTGTAAATAGTTGCTTGCCTGCAGCGGCCGGGTCCCCTGGCGTCTGTGCATCAGGGCTTTCAACTGGTTTACTACTTCAGTAAGGGTGGCTCGATCTTGGGCCACCTGGTTCATCAGTAATTGGTTCGTCTCCTGTTGGACACATACTGCCTCTTGCTGGGTCGCCATCTGTACCCTCGGAGCTTCTTGTTGGGCCGCAGTGGCCTGTATCAACGCCTTCACTACATCCTCCATTTTTTTTTTTTAAACCCTGCCCTGAGATGGCTTGCCACCGAGCCTTACTCACTCACTATCCCACTGCTTACACCATGTGTGGCAAAGTACCTTGTTCTCTTCAGCAGACTCAGTCCTTTTTAGCCTTGGAGACACCGGCCTGGGCAAGGCAAATCCTTACAGGTAGCACAGGGTCCGGTTATTCCTTTCCCTGATCAGTCCCTTGTGTTTGTTTTCCTTCCCTTCTGGGGCGGGGGAGTGTAGCCTCCCTTCCTCAAAGGGTTTGGTGTCTTGCTGCCCTTAGCCTGCTGGCAGCTTCCCTCCTTCTCTCACTCTCTACTCCCACGCAGGGAAGGGTTTAAAAAGCTCTCCACCAGTTGGAGCCAGCTGAACCTAATTAGCTCCCTAGCAACCCCTTTTCCAGCTGAACCTTATTTCCCTGTGGTTATCTCCTCAGTGGACAGGGAGAGGCTTTTTAATCCCCTGGAACTAATTACTACCTCTCCCTTTTTTGTAGCTGTTTTTCCTGGATTTACCACAGTGAGGTTGAGTGGGACTCCTGGTTGGCCTGGTTTAAATTACAATGCACTGATTGCTGAATTAGGGACTAGGGGCAAAATCCTGCTCTCAAATATGGTATCCTGCTCTCCACACCTATGCAGGGGAGTAATTGCTGGAGGAATCCAGCATTCATAGCTAGGGAATGTGAACAAAGAGGTTATAATGAACACAAAAGTGATAAGATGTGGGCCATGCCAGATCACTGAAAGCAAATTCTAGAGCTGAGAACACCCTGTTTCTGGTCCCCAGGAGTTTTAACTGCAAACTGACATCAGAAATAGCCTTACTGACAGCAGCTGTGAGAGGGCACAGAGGAAGAAGCCATCTGTAAAATACAAGATCCCTAGTCTATTTAGGCTTTTAGGACCAGATTTTTAAAAGAGCTCTCATTGTTCTGCATTGCCGATTCATATCAGAGCACTGATGTGATGCACTCTCATCATGCTGTCCCTTTTAACAAGAAGACAGCTGCATTCTGTACTGGTTGTAGATTCTGAGTGGCTCTCAAGGATAGCCCAAAATAGAGCACTTGAAAAGGGAAGTAATCTAGCCTGCCGCAGAAAGGCCACATTTTTTTGGCCAGATAAAGATACAGGGGGAGGCAATGCAGCTACCATGGTACGTGGAAATCCAGGAGCAGAGAAGAGTCTATTCTTCCCTCCAAGAATGCACACCACCTTGACAAGAGGTGGATAAAGACCCTCAACAACAGTGAAATCATAGTCCCTATTTAGTTCCCCAAAATGCTTTCTCCTGCCAGCAAGCATCATCTCTGTCTTGTCTTAAATAAGCTCAAGTGAGCAGGTTTTTATCCAGTTTCTATCTTAGAAAAACACAAGGAAACAGGCTCTGTCTGGGCTCAGCAAAAAAGAGAGAGAGCTGAGTATCACCTGCATAATTGTCCAAGGAGATCCAGAAACTGTTCCACATGGAGTCATCTCTTTTTGCTGTGAAAGCAGGTTGCTAGTTTTTCCATAACTGTAATCACCTGCTGCTTTAAAAAGATGTTCTGTTTAATTTCTCTCTATTGCTGTACTCCTGACCAACATTAGGGGGGCGACAAAGCTTCACATGCTCTGATCTATGTACAAAGTGATGGTAAAAGAATTGTAGTGGCCACACTCTGTTTCAAGAGACTGAACAACCAGGAATTTGAAGGGTTTGCTGTGATGAGAAGAATGAAGTAGGGACTGAAGAACAGGGAGTGTGAATGTAACCCACACACCTCCTGGGTGTGGTGTTCTGTCCCATCTAATGGCACCAAGAGCACTTAGAGAGAGATAAAATGAGTCTGCTCTACAGCCTTAGCTAACAGCCAGTTGGCTTTTAGCTCATGCAGTAGAGGTTCATGCATTAAGCTCCAGAGGTCCCCAGGTCGATCCCACTTGTGACGCCGACAGTGTGTGGGTTATATAGTTCTTTAGCTAGGAAGCACATCCCGAGCTTCAGAGACTTCCCAGTTGAAATCCCGGATGAGCCCCCACTTGTAATGTCGACAGACCCCGGTCGCCCGTAGGCAGGCTGGGATCTCTGGAGCTTAGTGCATGAGTCTCTACCGCATGAGCTAAAAGCCAACTGGCAGTTAGCTAAGGCTGTAGAGCAGATTCATTTTCTCTCTCTCTCTAAGTGGTCTAGGTGCCATTAGATGGGACAGAACGCCACACCCAGGAGGTGTGTGGGTTACATGAGCACCTTTCAATATTCTTACTGGAGCCAGTTTTGAAATCTATGTAACTGGGATTGCTGTAAAATGGATTATTTGCTCTTCAGTGTGCTCACGCTGTGAGCAGGTTGATTTAACATTAACATAGGGATGAGTTTTCAAAGCAGTGCCTTTGACTCACTCAGACAGGCACTCTGGCTTTTAACTCCTCGGTGGGATTTTTTGAGGCTACATCTATTGCTGACAGTGGGTGTCAGAGTAAAAATAGCCAAGCTTGGTGCTTTGAAAATCTGCTGCTGTCAAATGGGGCTGTGTAAACCTTGCATCATTCATATAGGCAAGCAATTAGGGGAAGCAGAGGGGGAAATTCTTTACTCCTGGCAGTGCTGAAAGCAAGCAGGAATTCACAGGTACCACTGACAAATTTAACCTATGGGCCAGGTGGGTCAACGCCAGAGGCAATAGTAAATGAGGGGCAACAGTCAATGGTGAGGGGAGAAAGAATGAAGGGATACCCAGGTGCTTTGTTATAAAATGTTTCCATTTTGATTTGACTCAGTTGTGTGTTTCTCTATACTAATCAGCTAAGTGTAAGCAGGGGAATGGTCCCGCTCTTATGGGGAACTTTCCTGTCTTATACACTACCCCGGTGAAATAGGCTGGTGAAAGGATCTGAGTCCTCGCTCCCATTCCCTTTACCCAGAGGCCTTCCTGACCTCAAGGGCTCCCCTTCCACTCTCCTGTGTGGCAGAGTCCTCATAAACCCAAGAAGGCTTGGCCCAGGATTCCTGGGGGGCTTGACCCCCCAACCTCGTTGTGGTCACTTAGGGCAGGGGCTAGGGTGTCCCCACTCCGGGGTGCTCTCTCTACACTGGATGCTTCCCTGTCCCACTGTCATTACATACAGTTAAAAGCAAATATAGTTTATTAAACAGTAATCAATTAAAAAAAATAAGGAAAAAATGGGAAAGGTGAAACGAAAACAGAGAACCCTGCTCTGTGGCACAGGGACATCACAACCAGCATATCTGGAATGTAAGGGAAGTTCAGTCTGTTCCTTACAAGCACCAGGCCTCCCACCCAGGCCCTGGCTATGCTGCAGGGATGCTGCGGTCAGACACTTGCTCTGGCGGTGGCCACACACCCTCAGGCTCTAGGTGGCAGGACCCTTCTTCCCAGCCCCTGCCCTGTCTGGCCTGCAAGGCCTCTTGGCTGGGGGTGTCTCCCTGGGCTGGGCCTGCTGCCCAGGATCCTCCTCGCTCTCCCCAGCTGCTCACCGCACCCAGCTCCAGACTGCTCCAGCTCCAGCTCCAGCTCCACTCTGCCTCCAGCTCCCTGGGCTGCTTCTCTGGCCCCTCTGGCCCTGGTTGCTGCAGCTCTGCTCCCAGGACAGGTCTGCTCTGTGGGCTGCTTCTGTGACTCTGCTCCCAGCATTAACCTGCTTCCTGGTCTGTTTTTCTGGCCCCCCGGATCTGGAACAGCTCTGCTCCCCAGCTCAGCTTTGGCCCCTGCTATCTCCTTAGCTTGGCCCCACTCTGTCTGACCCAGGCAAATCCAGCTCACACAGAGGACGGGCTCTTCTCCCCCCAGATGCCTCCTGACTCCCTGATTAGCCTGCCCACCCTGTCAATCAGGCTGACCTGGAGCATTGGTCTCTTCCCATTGTTCCTGGGGACTGTCAGTCTCAGGGTCCTGATTTCCCATGGACCCTTCCCCTTTCTTTTGGTGCTGGGAGCTAGCCAACCGAAACACCCCCATTGAGTTTTAGTAAGGGGACAAGAGTCCTCTTACATAAGGTTCTATGATCTCTGGGACAGCATTCAATGCACATTTGTGAATATGTGAAGTTTTGACTGTTTGCCAGATCCGATGCTGGTGCTCTCAGGGACAATACTTTTACATCCCAGTCTTATGGGCGGTGGGGGGGCAGAGGAAAGGAGCAACATTTTTAGACTTGGCCCAGAACAACTGAACAAGTGTAAATCTCTCATCAATGGGCCCTGAATTCTGACACCATTTCCCTGCAGGAGTGAAGTGCCAGCACTTTCTTTTATAGTACCATAAAACAGTTTTATTGAAAATGGGGTCAAAATATAAAAAAGATACAAAGATGTAATAGATGCCAAAGGATTAGGTCATTGCTGAGTTGGTCATTGCAGCTAGGCAAAATGAGCATTTGCTGTTTGGTATATGCTATGGACAAGACAAGAGTTTCTTTCCTTTTAAATAACTGTTTAGCTGTGTGTTACAGAATTGTACACAACTGAGAAAGCTGTTAGATTCAGAGACTATATAGGCAGTTACACAACTAAATGATGAGAACAGGTAGTAACCCCAGAGTATTAACAATTTATTGTTACTGGCTTTTTTCCAGCTTCCAGTATGCATAGTGCAATAGAGCATGAACTGCTAAATAAGTAGCAGGCAGAAATGCAGGTGACTAAAAACTTGGGAAGGTAGGGTAGCCTTGTGATTACAGCACTGACCTAGAAATCAGGAGATAAGAGTTTAAATCCTGGAGTCTGACACAAACTTAATTTCTCTGTGCTTATTTTCCTTGATCTAAAATGAGGATAATAGTAATTCTTTCTTCCTGCCTTTCTTTCTATCCTGTCTAGTTTTTAGTACAATGGGGCCTTGATTTCTGTTGGGATATTTTTCCTGGAAGGCTGGAATTATTCTGTGTCTGTATTTTAGTTTGAAATTATATGTTGTGAGTAGTAGATTTTTCTAAAGCCCACTTTTCCTTGTATGTTGTCTAGTCTCACCTTAAATCGTAAGATTCTTTTGTGAGCTATAGCATAGCAATACATTTCTCAACAACTACAGTTGCTATTGTGAATAGGTGGCATTCTGCAGTGGGAAATAATCCATAATATTACATTCTGTATTTGGAAATATTTCCTTGAATACAGTAAGTTGGATTTGTATTAAACCACATACTAAAGGTATAACACATGGGCTATGTTTTGTCCCTCTCTAATGACTACTCCGCATAGAGGATGAGTCTACTGCTCCTCTACCAGTTAACTGAGTAAATCTGGTAGTTGGTAGCACTAATAGGCGTTTACAAGATAAAACCCTACTTGTAATACCAGCTAATGGCATTATATGTATAGCTCATGTGGTAGGGGCCTGGCTTTTGGTGCTAATGCTCCAGATTCAATCCATGTAAATGACCCAATGTGAAGATTGTTACAAAGGTATTTTTCAGGCTACTTATGTGACATCAGAAAGTTTGGTTCCGATGGCATTGCCAGAAAATGTGTCTAGTAACTTCTCTGACTGCAAGCATCTCCAGCAGCCACTGGGAGGCTGTGTGAGTTCATTTTGTTAGTGATAACAGCTATGTAGCCGAAATAGGTGGTGGTGTCCCACTGGAATTCTCTCTCAGGTGGCAAAGACACGGTGGTATGAAGATGACTGAGTATCTTCAGGACTCTTGGATCTCGATTGCTCATTTCACTTTTATATGCAGCAAACTGCCTGTCTCTGCATCATTGTGGGCTGCATGCAGTCTGACTATTAGTCCTTCAGGTCATCCTCTTTGTCTGAGCCTTTGCAGACAACGTTTCCCCATTTAGATTTACAGTACAGTTGGTATAAATATTTATGAAAGCATGACCCTTCTAGTTTGTTCTGTTAAGTCAGAGATTCGAATGATTGCAGATGCTGCAGGCACATGGGGTTCCACGTGGGGAGGTCAGTCATGACTCTCCGAGTGAGGGCAGTGCTCTAGAGCAGCCCTGGGGTCAGTTTAGCGCACCAGCTGCAGCCTGTCCTCCCGGCTCAGGGGGAAAGGGATGCAGTTTATTTGCAACCCAGGGAAGCTACACTGCACCTCAGTCAGGACTCCCCAGGATGCAGGATCACTGGGCGGGGGGCAACTGCCCTTCCACCTAAATCGTGCCCCTGGCTATGAGCATTTCAGGTTTTTTAAAAGGGGTGGGGGCAGTGGCCCTTTTGCCCCCGTCTCTGGCACCTACCGGGGGCTGGCTGGGGACGCATTTTGGCACTTGGCACCCGTGTTTAAACCTATGCTTGGAAAATATTCCTCCCTGCCTTTAAATCTTTTACTAAAGATTTACTAAATCTTTTACTAAAATGATTAGGGGTTTGGAATGGGTCCCATATGAGGAGAGATTAAAGAGGCTAGGACTTTTCAGCTTAGAAAAAAGGAGACTAAGGGAGGATATGATAGAGGTCTATAAAATCATGAGTGGTGTGGAGAAAGTGAATAAGGAAAAGTTATTTACTTGTTCCCATAATATAAGAACTAAGGGCTACCAAATGAAATTAATGGGTAGCAGGTTTAAAACAAATAAAAGGAAATTCTTCTTCACTCAGTGCACAGTCAACCTGTGGAACTCGTTGCCTGAGGAGGTTGTGAAGGCTGGGACTATAACAGGGTTTAAAAGAGAACTGTATAAACTCACGGAGGTTAAGTCCATTAATGGCTATTAGCCAGGATGGGTAAGGAATGGTGTCCCTAGCCTCTGTTTGTTAGAGCGTGGAGATGGATGGCAGGAGAGAGATCATTACCTGTTAGGTTCACTCCCTCTGGGGCATCTGGCATTGGTCACTGTCGGTAGACAGGATACTGGGCTGGATGGACCTTTGGTCTGACCCAGTATGGCCATTCTTATGTCCTTATGTTAATCTCTGGGATTTCCAGAGCAATGATAATCCTCACGACCTCCCTGGATAGAAGCCTACTGCAGAACAGAAAAACGTTCTTTCTCTGGTTCATGCGCTAAGAGCTCTAAGACCTTTTGATAATAAGCGATGACACCTCAACTGACTTGAGAGAGATATTTCACCTGCCAGGTCAGGGGAGGCAAGTAGCCTGTCCTGTTTCTAGCTGAAGAATTTGGGGCTGCTGCATCTCAGCAAGAGCCAGGTGAGGTAATGTACTGGTGCGGGAAAGCAGAGTTTGTTCCACAGTCCAGAATCTGGCCATGTTTGTGACAGACTGACAGAGCGCTTTAAAAAAAGCGAGAGAAAGTTGAAGGAATGGGCAGGAGGAGAGAGAAAGCAGCAGCCAGACAGATGGGACAGAAGGGCATTTATGAGGACAGAGACATTTAGGAAGAGAATGGAGAAGGAAAGGATATATAGATTGTGAAGCAGACACTTCTGGGGACAGAGAGAAGGATGCACAGCATAGGCAGACATCAATATCTATTAAATGATTTAAGAATGATATTTCTACACTGCTTAAATGAGGGACTGAATGGGTTGGAGGCTGGTAATGGAATACAGGGCCTTTTGCCCAAGGCCCAGTGGTTCAACTCTAGTCTGAGTTGGTCACTATCTTAGTACAGAACTGTTCAGATCACATAAAACACTACAGTTGGCATCCTTGTAAGTAATCTCAGCACATAAGGCCAAAATATTAAATGAACTAGGAGCATGAACTGCCTTCCGACCAACCCCCCGAAGTGGTCCTTTCTGCTCAGAGTTGCAGCAGGCGAATAGGATAGGAAAGCTTGCACTGTTTTTTGTTCTGAAGCTAGAGGACATCAGTCTCCACAGCTGTGTCAAGCCTACCATTTCAGAAGCATTCAGTTCACTTTAAACATATTCAGAGAAATTCTCTCTGTTCTATTCAACTTTCCCAACTCTACTAACTTCCGATTTACTCTTGCAGGCTGGCGGACAGACAAATGCTGGGCAAGTGAGCCAATCTTTTGGAGGTGTGGGGAGAAACCTGGCAGGTGCTTAGTGGTGGGTTTTGTTTGTGGGGGCATGTAAGTAATGGTTTATTGTGTATTGTTTGTATTGCAGGAGTGACTAAGCCCCAATCAGGATCAGAGCCCCACGGTGCTAGACACTGTACAAACACACAAATGGACACAGTCCCTCCCCTGAAGAGCTTACAATCTATTAGGAAACCAGATGCAACAAGTGGGCATTACAAGAAATAGAAGGGGAGGGCTGGAGGGCAGGCAAGGGAAATGAAAATAAGGTCTTGTAATTACATGCAGTAACTATTTCACAGTGCAATGGTTCCAAATCAGAATTAAACCAACAAACATCAGTCTTCCCTGATTAATGCTGACCAGGTTTGCAGCAGTTATTAGCTGACTTCCTACAGGAGCCACAGTGGCTTTAGAGATTAACTCAGGGAGGATATTTCCACGCATAAAGGGCAAGCATGGAAATATTTGTGGGAGAAGCAGACAAAGGGACCTTCAAGGCTGTGATCATTAGGGTGACATCATAAGATATGTGCTGTAAAGTTATTGGCACCACTCCAGTAGCCCAGGTTTACTGGTGCCGTAATGAGCAGAGCTTGAAATGTTGTTAATTTGGGGAAAGGAGAGAAGGTTTACAGAAAAAACCCTAATGTAGCTCATGTAGGAGCAGAGAAGTTATTTCACCTCTGCCTTTGGCATTGGTTTGACTGCTGCTGGAATACTATGTACAAAGTTCTGGTATCCACAATTCAAGAAGGATGTTGATAAATTGGAGACAGTTCAGAGAAGAGCCACGAGAATGATTAAAGGATTAGAAAATGTGCCTTATAACGATAGACTCAACAAGCTCAATCTATTTAGTTTATCAAAGAGAAGGTTAAGGGGTGACTTGATTTAAAAATCGTCAGTGGTGGAGAATCCACCATAACCTTTGGTAAGTTGTTCCAATTGTTAATTACCCACACTACTCAACATTTATGCCTTATTTCCAGTCTGAATTTATCTAGCTTCAACTCACAACTATTGGATCCTGTTATACCTTTCTCTGCTAGATTGAAGAGCCCATTACCAAATATTTGTTCCCCACATAGGTACTTACAGACTGTGATCAAGAATGGATGTTTTTCTAAAAGATCTGCTCCTGGAATTATTTTGGGGAAGTTCTCTGGCCTGTGTTATACAGGAGGTCAGACTAGATGGTCACATTGGTTCCTTCTGGCCTTGGAATCTGTGAACCCTGGAGTTTAAGCTTTGTGGTCAGTCCCCAAAGCTTGCTAATGTGAATCTGCCATCACCTCAGAGCAAGGAACGGACGGGCTTTAAAAAAAAAGTCCATGCAAGTGAAATATTTGTGATAGCTTGGGAAACTCATTCTCCTCTCGGAGTCAGTTCTAGTCCAAGGTACAGCTGGAGCAGTGGAATAGGAAGTCTAGCGGTGATAGGGTATGTCTACACAGCTTTTTGGAGTGAGTCTCCCAGCCTGAGTTGATAGATTCAGGTTAGCGGGGCTTGTGCTAGTGCTCTAAAAATAGCTGTGTAGACAGCGCTCTGAAGGTGCAGCTCGCGCTGGAACTTGGGTTCTGAAGCCCATCCACTTCCATAGGCTTCAGAATCCAAGCCGCATCTTCAAAGTGCTGTCTACACTGCCATGTTTAAAGCACTACCCCGAGTTTGTCGACCCAGGCTTGGAGGCTCACTCCAAAATGATGTGTAGACATACCCACAGAGTCCATGCATAGAAATGATGGGGGGAAACTCTGGGTTGCAATTCTGTAGGTGGGATCCCAAGGAAGAAAGGTGTTGTTTGCCGGTGTTTCTTCCTTGCCCACCTTTCCACTTCCCCCATTACCAAACCAAACTAGCCACACAGCCAAAAGTTTCTGTGGCAGAAGACCAGCATATAAACTTGTCTTTTCCCCATGCCAGACAGACTGATGGGCAGCCACAGGGAGCCCTGATAGAGCGTTCTGCTGAAGACATACTAGAAAGGGACTGGTGGATGGGGAGAAGGGCACCGGTTTTTCCAATAAGAGCCTTCCTACAAATGCTCAAAGGTTTCACCCTTCACAGGCTGGAATTTGCGCTCAAGCATGCTGTCCTCTGCTGGGATTATAATCTTGCTCCCTTGCCATTTGTTTTTAGATTGTTTAAGCCGTCTTGGGAAGACCCCTCTCTTTATCTCAGCTCTGGGGAAGGATGAATATTCAGAGTCCATCTTGCGTTACTGCCACCACATGGTAGGTCATGCAATGACAGTTCCTCAGAGGAACAGAGATGATAATTGAACTTCTTTGGTGTACAGAAACCCCAGAGTTGCATGTGTATAATCCCCTACCTCATCTAAATGCACACAGCTCTCTAACCTGTGCCATCATTCTCCTGAATGCAGGCAGAAAAAATCTACCTAGGATAATAGCTCAGTGGTACTTGCTTGCATTAGAACATTGGACCAAAACTGGCAAGACTGGGAGGGAACTAGCTGGCTTTCTTCAACCTACTGACAGTATTGTGCATCAGTGGGATGTGTCTGGCTTATCATCCATATAAATACGAGAAGTCGGAGACCCCCTTCCTTCCTCAGGCAGAGCATCAGAAAGAGATGGGGGCAGGGTGCAGGCAGGGCTTTACCAAACTCTATTGGAGAGATCTGTCACTTCCATTTACTAAATAATGCATTAGGTACTCATCTCGATGGAGCCTGGGTGCCTTACACCCATTAAAAACAAACCACCAACCAGTACTATCCACACTGGGTATTGTGGGATTCCTCACTGATGTTGCTCAGCTCAAGACAGGGAGGAAGTGGAACTGAGAACAGATAGGTGGGCTGCCATGAGGCTGTCTGCTGGGGGAAGAGAAACCTGAAGTCAGCTGAGTGTGATAGAGAAGGGAAATTTACTCCATTTATGACTCTTCCTCCTGTTTTAGGACATGGCAGGAGTCCTTCAGCTTGCGGGGCACAGTACAGCCACCTACTGTGCAGTGATTACAGGCAGCGGGGAGCTCAGCCTTGGCTTGGGAGACATGGACATCCACCAGCAGATAACGGAGCAACATGTAAGGACTCCCTCTGACCTATAGTCCTTCACTCATAAGGAGGAGCCTGGATGTGTGACAGCTGCAAGTATCTAGTGCACGTGTGTGCACGTGCTTGTGGGTGGAGGATGCCTAGATAACATAATTATACATTGCAAGTGGTGGCATACTGAAAGCAGCATCAACCTGTGGAAGCCTAAGGGTAGCCTCAAACTTGGGTCAGTGAAATGGCACTGCAGCAAGCTGCTGGCCAGCCAAAGCTACTTATTTCCAGCTAGCCAGATGGAAACAGAATACGTTCTTTTCCCAACTGAGGGTCATCAATGCTGCCCTATCCACAACGTCTGTGCCACAGACTTCTCGAAAACTAATCCAAGGCAGCCTATTTCTCAAGGCCCCTTTGAGCCCTCAGTAACTTCATGCCCACCGACCTGGAGATGGTGTTTCTCCTTTGGAAACCAAAATAGGAAGCATGGATAGGGCCCCGAAAGCCCATTTTCCTGTCCCATCACCTTCTCTCTACTCCCCCGTCCTCTCTGTTTCTACATGCTGAGCTATTTAAACACAGCTAAACAGATTCTGCTTCTCAGCCTGGTGGTTAGGGAAGGTTTCAGGACACTAATGGAAGTGATGATTAAAGATTGATTCAAACAAACAAACCCCCACAGCCCTACCCCCTTCCACCATTAATTCCACTGTTGACAAAACAAGAGCCTGTACTTAACAACTGATGGTGATTTGGAAGGCAAGTGTAACTTACTTATCAGCGGGACCCCCAGGAGGTTCAGAATTCCTAGGGGGAAAAAGTGATCACTGCTCCCACTTCCATCTCCACCTTTCCCCTCCCCACACCTTGCCATCAGACAGGAAAACAAAACCATTACATGATGGGTTAATCCTCAGGAGCTTTGCAAAATAACCAATGGAAACTCTGAGCCTAGCTACTGATTAAAGCTGCATTGTGGTGATGTTTACTTCAAGGAAATTTAGCGGAGATGTGTGAGAGAGCGAGAGACTGCTGGAGTAGGGATGGAAGTCGACGGCACGTGGCAGCCATTTGTGCAGCGTGTTGTCACGCCAGCCACAAAGAGCCACAACAGGGCTGGGACATACATTATCACAGTGTCTCTGAATTCTGCACGTCTGCCTCAGGGATGCCATGGTTATGGGAGATGACTACTGTGATAGGAAGCGTTTGCTAAAATGAACATGTCGTACCTTAATATTTCTAGCTGAGTAACAAGAAATACTGGGCTGCTTACTTAAGTGATCAGTCCCTCTGCTCTCTGCTGCCATTCACCGCCCAGGTGGTCAAGATCTGGAAGTACCATAGAGACAGTATCTTCAGCCCCTGGGAGAGGGAAAACTTGATTTCACACCTGTGACCCCTTTGGGTAATTAGGGAGCAGCAAAGATGATGCATGCTGAAGAGAATCTCAGTTCAGTTCTCACTGGAGGGAAAGATGATTGCATTGAGGTAAAGCCTCAGAGCTGAGAGATAAAGGCAGAGGGGAAATAAGATTTCCTGGATGGATGTTTAAAGGCCAGTTAACAGGTTATGCATAAAAAATTGGGGGCATTTGAAGGCCTGCAAATGGAGTAATAGACACAAACACAGAAAGAAGGGGAGTGATTTGAAGATCCAGGAATATAGAGGGTTAAGTATGAATGTGGGAGTTTGAAGGCCTGTGAGTGGGATATGTTCAGTGTAACACACATAGGAGCTGAAAGGCTTAAGCCAGTGCTTAAAGTTAGGCTCCTGTGTCCATATTCAGGCCCCTAAAAAGTTGTCTGATTTTCCAAGGTAGTGAGCACTTAGAGGCTCCTATGGGCTAAGTATGGCGTTTGGAGCCTAACTTTAGGCACCCCACTTCTGAAAGTCTTGGCTAGAAAGTTGGTCTGGTTTTGGTGATTTCTCCATGGCCTTCATAGTGTGCAGGCAATTTCTAGCTAGCTCCTCTCCCCAAATGGGTTGAATGCTAACCTCTTTTCCTTCTGACATTCAGCACAGGCTTCATATGCAGGTAGTGCATTTGGTAGGATTTCTTGGGTGGCAAATACTCATTATGATAAAGGAATCTGGTGCTAGACTGACGGCTCTGTCACCATTATATGTTGGGATGTCCTCTTCTAACTCAGATCAGTCTTTTGTCACCTTCGTACTCCTATCTTCTATTTATACCTTCACAAGGCTTCAGAGAGATACATGTTAGGCTGAATTCAGACCCGGTGCATTTGTTTAGATCAGGTCTGAATGTGGCCAATTATTTCTATTGTTTTGGTTTAGACCTGTTATTGAAAAAGGGCCAGGTCTCAAAAGGCATTTAGGTGTCTAGCTGCCGTTGAAATATAATATTTTCAAGGGTCTGAATAAACTGCCCTCTCTAATCATTCTGGCTTGACTATGAGACACATTGTAAGTATTAATAGCTTCTCTCCAAGATAGTCGTGCAATTTAATGTTGGTACTGCAATGGACTGACATATGGGGATCTGAGAATGAGATGTAGTCCCTTGTTCCCTGGCCTAGCAGAGTTTGGGAGCCCTGCAGAGGCACCCCACTGGACCTCAAAGGGGAGGAAGCATCTCATTTTGCTCCCTAGAGAGCTTCAGTTGATATAGGAGCAGCAGTAAAGATCTTGAGGGGGAGCCACCAGCAACCTTCCTCTGTGAGGAGGACAGGCTGGTCTGGTACAAGGCTTGGTAGTAGAGGATGGGAAAGAGAAGGAAAAAAAATTGAGAACCTGTAAAACCTGCTTTTTCTCGGAAAATGTTCTTCTTGGTTCACGTCAAGCCTGCATCTAAGAGTGTCAGCAAAAATTGATATTTCAAATACATCCTAGCCACCTGAGTCTATCAGCAAGATGCGCTAGGTTTGCAAATCTCATTCTTGTCCAATTGTGTCAAGCTGGATCAAGTTGGATCAAGCTGCCCCTGTTCTGTGTTCTGTATTTTCACTAGGTGTGCAAGTTCAAGGAGAGTCTATGCTTGGCCCCATTGGTATGTATTGATGGGAACGTGCCAGTTGCCACCATTCAGTACGTCTGTGAAATTGCTAGAGAGCACCAGGTAGCAGGTAAGGAGAACTCACTGCAAATGGACCCCTTGGGGCATAATCGTGCATGTTCTGAAATATGACCCGCAAGGTGCTGAGCACCCTCAGCTCCTGCTAACTTCAATGAGAGACTGAGAGTTGAAGGCACCAACACTATCTTGCATTTCAAGTTATTCCCCTCCTCCCCCATGGTTTTTAAAAAATATATGAAATATGTTTTCATATATTTTTAGTTTTTCTTATTCTGCAGCTACATCAGATTTTTATAAGGGAAACCTATACTGCCCCAGCAATGACAGAAAACCAGCAAAGGTTAAAGGTGAACTGAAAAGCTAAGCTGAAAGCTGAGGCAGGCACAGACTTGTATGCTGTATGTCTCCCATGGTTTGTGGCATTCAGCAAAGCAATACATTTTAACTTACCTATTTTTTTAAATGATTTGCCCCCCTGCTTCTTGTGAAATACACTGGCCCCTTCTTGGTTTGCTGAAGACTCTTCACAACCCATCTTCAGACTTCAGAATTGTTCCCTCATCTTCTTCAGAAGTAAGCTCTGTAGGGGGAGACAGTTCTCTAGATTCAGCCAGTGAGCAGAGACTACAAAGATAGTTCCTGCTGGCTGGCTGGCTGGCTCACTGGCCTGTCTATCAAACTAAATGCCCATTCCTGAATCTGCCTCTCATCACATCACCCCAGAGCCAGAAGCAGGTGAATCATTACTGTTGCAGCAGAAAGGGAGATTGAAGATAGCTAACTAAAATAAAGTGTAGATACCAAACATTGTAAAAATCACAGCGAGCATTCCAAATATCTGCCTGTCCTGAAGCAGAGAGATTGTTATATCGGCTAACCAACTACAATTTTGTTTTGAAGTGTGCTATGAGCCGACAGATGAGAACAAGGCTTCTAAGCCATTCCTTTCAGACAGCTGGAGAGCGCTGACCTACATCTCCCCCAATCTGCGAGAACTAAGGGCAATAAATCGGACCCTCGGGCACCCTGTGCCGGCAGGTACAGTACAGTGATGTGGTAGCGAGAGAGCAATACTTTCAGATTAACCTAGACACTGCATAGGGAGCTGTGTTTTCCCCACCCCTGCCGCCATTCCAGACTGACTGCTTCCATTGACCGCAAGTCCCCCACTATGCTGAACCAGCACTTCTAGAAACAGCAGAGCTGTTTGTCATAGTACTGCCTCCAGAAGAGTTAACTTTGGTTACCAAAACAGTTACAGCAGCTGGAGATTTTACAAAGCCCAAGAAGCAGGGAAGGCCAGCTTTGGGCAGAGGAGTGATGAACTAGCTTAGAAGCTGCAGTTCACTAAGCAGAGGAGCTGGTAACCATTCTATGTGTCCTGAAAGAACATGGATTTTCTAGGGTTAGTACACAGACTTGTATTTTAATTAATTTCTATTTCAGTCCCCCTTTGGTTGTGTGTGTGTGTGTGTGTGTGTGTGTGTGTGTGTGTTAAAATAAATGCACTGAACCTAAAGACCGTGGTTAACTAATGAGGCATCTAGACCACCTCACAAAATCTTCGCAAGCTCTGAAACTTGACTCAGATAAGGCAAAAAACTAGTCCAGGAGAGACTGCTGCAGGTCTGGGATTGCTACATATCCTAGAGTTTGAGTCACTGTTTTTGTCATGCACGCTACAAGCCCAACCAAGCAAATAGGATCACTAGTTTATTTCAGATGTCCCAATGAAGCATCACAGTATGATGGTATTTGTCTTCAGACTGTGACGCTGTCTCTATAGGAGATGAAACATCGCCCTATGCTGACACCAACGCAATGACATTAAGACACAGACAGTTATTTTGTCCCCTGCACACACACACAGGTGTAAACTCATGAGAGATGGTATCCTCATTTCGGAGTGGAGGTGCATTGGAGAGGCTACGTGGAAGACCAGAACTGGAATAGGGATGGGGAGTGTTGCAGGTCAGGAATGAGAAGCACAGGGGGGAACTGTGAGTGGGAAGTTTGCACAATATATCAGCTCTGTGGCTGCCTGTGCTCATGCTGTCAGCGTTTTCCGAGAGCACTGTAAACTCCCAGCTAGACTTTGAAAACCACTCACAAATAGGCCAACATCCCAGTGACATGGAAAGCTCAAGTCAGCAGCTTTGTGGTCTGAAGTGATGTCACGGCTTTTCTTCCATTGCTGTCTAAAGAGCTGCCGTCCAGGCTGGAGGATGTTGTCAGGACTGCGATGACCCTGACCCGCCCCTTGCTGACACAACTGCACTGTGTGGTGGTGACACTCGGCATGCATGGAGTCCTCTTGTGTGGCAGGAGAGTGGAAGGGCGTGTCTCACTGTGCCCTGGAACTCACAAACAGGTAGGAGGCTCAGGAAGACCAACTGAGTGGCAAGGAGTTCTCATTCCCTTGTGCCTGGGAGCACCAGCATAGTAGTGACTCTTCAAGCCTCTCTCACCAAGGTTAATGCTGCTATCCATATACCTGACCCTGGAGGACTGGCTGGCTCCGCAGATTAATAATGGAAATTGAGCCTTCCTTTCCTATGCCACTGGGTGTCACAGGGTGGTAAAGGAGGCAGGTCCAGGTCCATTGTGCCAGAGCAGGTGCTCTCAGTTTGGCCAGTTAAGAGGCCAAGGCAGCACCTGGGACTATAAATAGTGCCCTACCAAATTCACGGCCATGAAAAATGCATCCTGGACTGGGAATTCTGCTCTCCCTCTGTGAAATCTGGTCTTTTGTGTGCCTTTACCCTATACTATACAGATTTCACAGGGAAGACCAGCCTTTCTCAAACTAGGGGTCTTACCCAAAGGGATTTGCAGCAGGGTCGCAAGGTTATTTTAGGGGGGTCATAGCATTGCCACCCTTCTGCGCTGCCTTCAGAGCTGGGAGGCTCGAGAGTAGTGGCTGTTGGCTGAGCACCCAGCTCTGCAGGCAGCACCCCGCCAGCAGCAGTGCAGAAGTAAGGGTGGCAATATCATACCAGGCCACCCTTACTTTTGTGCTCCTGCTGGCGATTTTTCTGCCTTCGCAGCTGGGCTCCCGGCCAGCAGCCGCTGCTGTCCAGCTGCCCAGCTCTGAGGCAGAGCCACCGTCAGTAGCAGCACATAAGTAAGGGTAGCAGCACCGCAACCCCTCCTACAATAACTTTATGACCCCCCCCCACAACTCCTTTTTGGGTCAGGACCCCTACAATTTCAACATAATGAAATTTCAGATTTAAATAGCTGAAATCATGAAATTTATGATTTTTTAAATCCCATGACTGTGAAATTGACCAAAATGGAATTTGGTAGGGCCCTAACTATAAAGGATCAAGGAGAAACTGAAAGAGGAGGGAGACTGGGTGAGCCCAGGTGTCATAAATATAAAGGGAAGGGTAAACCCCTTTGAAGTCCCTCCTGGCCAGGGGAAAGCTCCTCTCACCTGTAAAGGGTTAAGAAGCTAAAGGTAACCTCGCTGGCACCTGACCAAAATGACCAATGAGGAGACAAGATACTTTCAAAAGCTGGGAGGAGGGAGAGAAACAAAGGGGTTTACCCTTTCCTTTATATTTATGACACCAGGGGGATGGTGGAAGATCCTGGAAGGAAGCTGTAGTTGGTTCCTGGGAAAAGGCTAGACAGGAGAGCAGCAAGAGGGGTTTGGTGGCTGGCACGTGTCCCCAAGCCAGAGGGCCAAGGCTGAAGGCCAGAGAGCAGCAGTGGTAGTTGCCTGCTGATGTCTAAGCTGCAGCCCAGGACTGGAGAGGGCTGAAGATGGGAAGAGCAGCAAGGCTTACTCCCCTCCACACTGGAGAGCTGGCCTCAGGGAAGCAGTGAGAGGGCCAGGGGAAGTGTGGGATGCTCCCCTGGTAAGGCTCTGGGGGTTCCTGCTGGGGAGAGTAGGCAGGGCCAGCTCCAGCTTTTTTGCCACCCCAAGCGGCGAAAAAAAAAAATCGATTGGGCTGCCGCCGAAGTGCCGCCGAAGACCTGTCTGTGCCGCCTCAATAACTGACGGAATGCCGCCCCTTTCTGTTGCCCGCCCCAGGCACCTGCTTCCTTCGCAGGAGCCAGCCCTGAGAGTAGAACTTACTCTTGCGGGAAGGGCTGGGGTGGCTTTCTTAGCAGAAGGAAAGAGGAGGACTGACAAGAAGCCTAGGTGTGGTGGAAAACTCTGGAGTGTAGTATGTGGGGTGCCATGTCGTTGGATTTGTAAAGACTCTCTGTGCTGGGATGTGAGAAATGGACTATGTATAGTACTTTCATTATCATTTGGATGATTTGACATATGTTTCTGGTAATAAATCAAAGGACTGGAGGATAAGCTTGCAAAGAGTTACTGGGGACTCTGAAAGGGAAACTGAGGCAGGTGCCTCAGTCATGCTGTAGCTTGCCACAGGAGAGTGCTCCAGGAAGGACCATCCTATGATACAGTGATTCATATCTGTGGAGTGATCACAGAAAGCACATTTAAAATGTGCTTTTCCCTGAGTAATTAAGAATGCAAGTTTAAAACACACTCTCCACGAACATACACGCTCTCAGTTGCAGAAGTCTTGGTAGAAAGCGAACCCCAAAAGGGCGCAAACATAGGCAAAGTGAATGTGATTCAAAATGTAAAAAAATATTATTTGGACTCTAAGTATTGAGGCAGCTGTGGGCAAGATCAGCCAGGTCCAAATATTGCTTCTAGAATTCGGTGAATTCCCAGTAATGTCACTCCTCCTCTCCCTCTCTATAGAATGCTGCCGGCGAGCTGTGTGCCACCCACTACCCAGCAATCCCCATCTCCAGGGAAGAGATAGTGAATGTCTCAGGAGCGGGTGACAGGTATATTACTAATTACCCAGAGAAAAGATGCAGTTATGGGATTTCTTTATTTTCTGCAGCTGAATTCCTATCTGGAATTTTTAACACTACCATGAAGACAGATTTCACTCTTCTGCTTGGGAATTAAACATTAAATCCACCCAATAAGGAGTAAGGGACATCATTCTCCACAACGCATACTAAGAATTTGCCCATAACAGCTTAATATCGATTGAAGCCCATCTGGCCACTCATCCTCCTTTTCCCAGAACCGTCTTGAACATATGCTACAGCATCCAAGGTCCCAGCAGTACAGCCACAAGTTCTGAATTACTCTGGGCTGGGCTGTCAAACTTCTTGACGTTAGTGGCTATTGAAGTACTACAGCAGTAGTCAAAATAAAGTAAACTACCTTAAGCCAAAGCTGGATCAGTTTCTCTCCAGTGGAAGTGAGACTTAACCTTCGTTGTAAGGTTTGCTAAAAGGCCAGGAAGTGCCTTAAAGGCAGGAGTTGCCATATAAGTTCAGTTCATCAGGTCCAGTTTTCTGCCTGTGGGAGTGGCTGGTACCTTATGCTTTGAGTTCTCACCATACCTTACCTAATCATTGATGCAATGCTGTACACTGGGGTCGGAGGGGACAGGCATTACTTACTGACCCCATAGTGATCAGCTGACATCTTTATTATCCTCCTTGTCTTGTATAACTACATGTGATACAGTCATAATTATCCAGACCTTTTTTCATAAGCTGCAATGACTGATATTTTACTGCAGTGAACTGTCTGGGAAGTCTGTATGAGGCAGATTTTTCCACATTTATTTGCCACTAATTGAAAGGAGTGATTAGCCTCCCCCTTTCTCATGCTAGAGGACAGCATAAAAAGGGACTGATTAGTTTCATGGAAACCTTAGTAATTCTAGGTTTCAGAGTAGCAGCCATGTTAGTCTGTATTCGCAAAAAGAAAAGGAGGACTCGTGGCACCTTAGAGACTAACAAATTTATTTGAGCATAAGCTTTCGTGAGCTACAGCCCACTTCATCGGATGCATTCAGTGGAAAATACAGTGGGGAGATTTATATACATAGAGAACATGGAACAATCATGTGTTACCATACACATTATAATGAGAGTGATCAGGTAGGGTGAGCTATTACCAGCAGGAGAGCGGGGCTGGGGGGGGGGAGGGTGGTGGTGGATCCTTTTGTAGTGATAATCAAGGTGGGCCATTTCCAGCAGTTGACAAGAACATCTGAGGAACAGTGTGGGGGATAAACATGGGGAAATAGTTTTACTTTGTGTAATGACCCATCCACTCCCAGTCTCTATTCAAGCCTAAGTTAATTGTATCCAGTTTGCAAATTAATTCCAATTCAGCAGTCTCTCAGAGTCTGTTTTTGAAGTTTTTTTGTTGAAGTATTGCCACTTTTAGGTCTGTAATCGAGTGACCAGAGAGATTGAAGTGTTCTCTGACTGGTTTTTGAATGTTATAATTCTTGACGTCTGATTTGTGTCCATTTATTCTTTTACATAGAAAAGTACGATCAATGTACATGGCAGAGGGGCATTGCTGGCACATGATGGCATATATCACATTGGTAGATGTGCAGGTGAATGAGCCTCTGATAGTGTGGCTGATGTAATTAGGCCCTATGATGGTGTCCCCTGAATAGATATGTGGACACAGTTGGCAACGGGCTTTGCTGCAAGGATAGGTTCCTGGGTTAGTGGTTCTGTTGTGTGTTGCATGGTTGCTGGTGAGTATTTGCTTCAGGTTGGGGGGCTGTCTGTAAGCAAGGACTGGCCTGTCTCCCAAGATCTGTGAGAGTGTTGGGTCGTCCTTCAGGATAGGTTGTAGATCCTTGATGATGCGTTGGAGAGGTTTTAGTTGGGGGCTGAAGGTGATGGCTAGTGGCATTCTGTTATTTTCTTTGTTGGGCCTGTCCTGTAGTAAGTGACTTCTGGGTACTGTTCTGGCTCTGTCAATCTGTTTCTTCACTTCGGCAAGTGGGTATTGTAGTTGTAAGAATGCTTGATAGAGATCTTGTAGGTGTTTGTCTCTGTCTGAGGGGTTGGAGCAAATGCGGTTGTATCGTAGAGCTTGGCTGTAGACAATGGATCTGGATGAAAGCTGGAGGCATGTAGGTAGGAATAGCGGTCAGTAGGTTTCCGGTATAGGGTGGTGTTTATGTGACCATCGCTTATTAGCACCGTAGTGTCCAGGAAGTGGATCCAGGCTGAGGTTGATGGTGGGATGGAAATTGTTGAAATCATGGTGGAATTCCTCAAGGGCTTCTTTTCCATGGGTCCAGATGATGAAGATGTCATTAAAGTAGCGCAAGTAGAGTAGGGGCATTGGGGACGAGAGCTGAGGAAGCGTTGTTCTGAGTCAGCCATAAAAATGTTGGCATACTGTGGGGCCATGCGGGTACCCATAGCAGTGCCGCTGATTTGAAGGTATACATTGTCCCCAAATGTGAAATAGTTATGGGGGAGGACAAAATCACAAAGTTCAGCCACCAGGTTTGCCGTGACATTATCAGGGATACTGTTCCTGACGGCTTGTAGTCCATCTTTGTGTGGAATGTTGGTGTAGAGGGCTTCTACATCCATAGTGGCCAGGATGGTGTTTTCAGGAAGATCACCGATGGATTGTAGTTTCCTCAGGAAGTCAGTGGTGTCTCGAAGGTAGCTGGGAGTGCTGGTAGCGTAGGGCCTGAGGAGGGAGTCTACATAGCCAGACAATCCTGCTGAGATGATGGGGCATCCAGGATTTCCAGGTTTATGGATCTTGGGTAGCAGATAGAATACCCCAGGTCGGGGTTCCAGGGGTGTGTCTGTGCGGATTTTTTCTTGTGCTTTTTCAGGGAGTTTCTTGAGCAAATGCTGTAGTTTCTTTTGGTAACCCTCAGTGGGATCAGAGGGTAATGGCTTGTAGAAAGTGGTGTTGGAGAGCTGCCTAGCAGCCTCTTGTTCATATTCTGTCCTATTCATGATGACAGCACCTCCTTTGTCAGCCTCTTTGATTATGATGTCAGAGTTGTTTCTGAGGCTGTGGATGGCATTGTGTTCTGCACGGCTGAGGTTGTGGAGCAAGTGATGCTGCTTTTCCACAATTTCATCCCGTGCATGTCGGCGGAAGCACTCTATGCAGAAGTCCAGTCTGTTGTTTCGACCTTCAAGAGGAGTCCACCCGGAATCCTTCTTTTTGTAGTCTTGGTAGGAAGCTCTCTGTGGGTTAGTATGTTGTTCAGAGGTGTGTTGGAAATATTCCTTGAGTCGGAGGCGTCGAAAATAGGATTCTAGGTCACCACAGAACTGTATCATGTTCGTGGGGGTGGAGGGGCAGAAGGAGAGGCCCCGAAATAGGACAGATTCTTCTGCTGGGCTAAGAGTATAGTTGGATAGATTAACAATATTGCTGGGCGGGTTAAGGGAACCACTGTTGTGGCCCCTTGTGGCATGTAGTAGTTTAGATAGTTTAGTGTCCTTTTTCTTTTGTAGAGAAGCAAGTATGTGTTGTAAATGGCTTGTCTAGTTTTTATAAAGTCCAGCCACGAGGAAGTTTGTGTGGAAGGTTTTTTATGAGAGTATCCAGTTTTGAGAGCTCATTCTTAATCTTTCCCTGGTTGCTGTAGAGGATGTTGATCAGGTGGTTCCGCAGTTTCTTTGAGAGTGTGTGGCACAAGCTGTCAGCATAGTCTGTGTGGTATGTAGATTGTAATGGAATTTTTACCTTCAGTCCTTTTGGTACAATGTCCATCTGTTTGCATTTGGAAAGGAAGATGATGTCTGTCTGTATCTGTATGAGTTTTTTCATGAAGTTGATAGATTTTTACTCCATACGGCTAAATTCAGTGCCTTGCATAATGACAGGTTTCAGAGTAGCAGCCGTGTTAGTCTGTATTCACAAAAAGAAAAGGAGTACTTGTGGCACCTTAGAGACTAACAAATTTATTTGAGCATAAGCTTTTGTGAGCTACAACTCACTTCATCGATGCATTCAGTGGAAAATACAGTGGGGAGATTTATATACATAGAGAACATGAAGCAATGGGTGTTACCATACACACTGTAACCAGAGTGATCACTTAAGGTGAGCTATTAGTAATTCTGAGTACCTCAGTCAACACTCCTCTACTTTCTCCTTTCCAGACTAAACAATCACAGTGTTTCCAATCACTCCTCATATGTAAATCCTGCCATATCTCTTTCCCTCAGCACTGCATTTCTCTAGACTTTTTCAATCTCAGCCACATCTTGAAGGTGGGGTGATCACAACTGGGCACGATACATTGAACAATGACCTAGCCTCCTCCAGAATAATTGTTATACGTGGCCTAATATCTTATAATTTGTTCTCTTCTAAATTTTACCTACGCTTCCTATTTGCTTTAAGCTGCTCCCCTGCCAGACATTGTCCAGGATATGTCTGATGACTACTAAACTTTTTCTTCCTAGAGGACCCTGAAAGTTCAGGCCCATTAGTATCTATATTACTGTAGTCCTATTAAATTTAAATTGATCTGCTCTCACGAAGCTCAGTTTCTTTGAGTCCATTTGGCATTTCTTAGAATCTTTCAGTTTCCTGAAATTTAGGTAATTTCCTTCTCCTGCTATCCAATGGCTGCTCCTTCACTCTGCAGAAATCCTCTTTTTCATACAGTGCTGGATGCAAGAACAGACTCCTTGCGAGACCTTTAAGACCAGTGCTTACACAGGCTACATGTGCTGAGAAACCAAAGCTGCATACACTCACGGCATACAGAGTGGCCGTGAGCAGTTTCAAGGGATTGAACAATGGAATCTAACCAGAAGTAGCCAACACATTCATGTCTCAGTTAGTTTCACCTTCCAAATGCTGTGCTCGGATCCATCAAGGTTCACTGTGCTGTAGTTAATGGTGCCAAAGCTGTGGCTTGGGGAAGGTGCTTAGAGCTACTCCAGTCTCAGTCTCTCCCAGCAGGAGCCACTGGAGGGAAGGGGGTAGGTAGGGGCACTGGCTCAAGAGGAGCATGCAATTCATTTGTATCTTAAGGTTCTCTTGGAATCCCTGCCCAGATGGCTGGGTCCATTGTCAGTCTGTGGAAGCTGTTTGCTCCCTGCACCCTGGTTGCTGTAACAACATAACAGTGTATGCACGTACACAGCACTGCTAAGGAATAATCCCCCCCAAATATTTATTCCAAGTCTCAGGAGCTGTTGAGAGATTGAAAGGTCATCACAAACCACAATGTTCTGTGCCTTTTGTTAAGCAGAAACTGAGGTAATTCGTCTAAGTAAGAAATGGAAGTTTTTCCTTCGCACCCCTAGGATGTAGTGAGAAGCACCTGGAAGCTCTCGGCAGTAGCCGCTCTTCAGAGTGGAAGGCCATGCTGGTACTGAGTGTAAATCTCTGCTGGCCCATAGCTACAGGGCAAGGGTAGCTAAGTGCAGCTCCCCAGACCCGAGGAGGCCCTACCACTAAATGCCACCTGCAGCTGCTGTAACCTTTACTAGGCAGATGAAGCCTGCAGAGACCTTAGATGAACTGCTGTCTGAAAGTTGACAAGACTACTTTATCTGAAGAGGACTCCCTCCCCCTGCCAACGTGGGAGCTCTGTTTTAGAGCCCTAAGCCCCTCCCCTGATATTAGCGCTATCTCTCTGCTTTTTTTAAACATCGCCTCCATCCTCCTAGAACTTCCCATTAGTCTTACCCCCTCTCCATCTCCTTCACATCACCACCCCTTTTCTCTTCTTATGATCACCACCACCTTCTCTCTTCCTCGTCTTTCCTTTTTCCTCATCTTCACTGCTGTTTCCTCTGTCTTATTTCTTCAGATGTGTATAAATGCTAGAAAGAGGCTTCTATCCATATACCCAAGTCCCCTTGATAGAACTTGAATACATCACCCAGAATGTCTCACATGCAGCAGCAGAAGTCAATAGAACCAGCCACCAGCAAGTCAGGAAGCTTAGAAGCTCATGCTCCCATCCCCTATCTTCTAACTCCCAACAATTCCCTACCTTTATCCTAACTATTCCCCACCCCCATTGTTAAACGCCTAGAGGGGAAAAGATCTTTGAATGGTCTCTTGCAACATGTGGTAACTCCTTACACTAAGCAGTCTGCTCCACCTTGTACTTGGCTGTGATGCTGGGAGTACCTTTCCCAGATGTGAAGAAGAGCTCTGTGTAGCTCCAAACTTGTCTCTCTCGCAAACCGAGGTTGGTTCGATAAAAGATATTACCTCGCCCACCTTGTCTCAGAAAATTAAAAACAATTTCACAAACATCTCAGAGGCAGGGCACTCTACCCCAGGAGACTGGGAGTAGCCTGGCTGTGCGCATGACAGAGGAAGGAATCTCTCCTCCTCTGTTATGGTAAGAAACATTACTTAGAGTCTCTAAAGGAAGTTCTGTCTCCTTTTTTACGTCCCAATGATACTGGGAGCTTCTTAAATTCAGGCACTGAGGCTCAATAGTGAGCTACATATCAGGGGTGCTGGAACAATTTGTATAGTGGGGGTGCTGAGAGCCACTGAACCAAACTGTAAACCCTGGATATGATGGAAACCACTTGAAGCCAGGAGGTGCAGCAGCACCCCCAGTTCCAGCACCTGTGCTACATATTCTGAGCTCTACTGGTCACATCTGCAGTGAGTAGCCATGCCGCACTGACTAACCTCCCAAACAGAGCTGCCAGTTTTGTTTGGACGTATTCCTGGAGATTTCATCTCATGACATAATCTTTAATTAAAGGTTAATCTTTAATTCGTGGAGACTCCAGGACAATCCTGGAGGGTTGGCAACTCTATTTCCAAAGCATGCTGGGATAGAATAAAATGAGGGGGCACTCACTGTTTTAAAGTCTTGTCAGGAACCTGGGAAGGGACATCTCCAGGACATGATATCTTTCTCCATTAAAAGGATAATGTCTGTGACCCAGCGTCCTGAGGTTGGGACACGACAAGAGAGGGGACTTTCAGTCTTCCTTAGGGATACTCAAACCCCTTGTTAGATCCTCCTTTCCCCCATCCCAGTTTCTGTTGCTTGTAGGTTGATTTGCTGTAGGGACCCTTGGCTTTTAGCTTTGTTTTGTGAATAGAGATACTTTAGTGTCTCTTTGGGATGACAAGGTCTGCAGAATCAAAACCATTCCCCAATGTCCGAAGCTACCTTTTCTTTCTCTTCCCAGTTTAATGGCAGGGATAATCGCGGGGCTACTTGCTGGGCACGACACAGATACCTGCGTCCGGATGGGCCTGCTCTCTGCCTGCCTCTCCCTCCGTTCATACGAGCCCGTCTCCCAGGAGATCAGTACTGTCAGCGTGAACCTGGAACAGGTCAAGGCTAGGAGCTGGCCAGAGGTGAAGATGTGGAAGATGAATTAGAGTTTATGCTCCACAGCTCTAGCAGATGTTACCTCCCCATCCCAACCACACCTGAAGTGCAACATTACTTCAGATTTCCACCCCCCCACTGTCAATCCCCCAATGCCACACAGCCAATATCTCCCAGAAAGCAAAAAAAAAAAAAAAGAAAAAACCAGGGTGCTTAAACAGCTTGGGTTGCACCTTCCTGAAAAAGCTTGTATTTCTTCCTCCCATCTTCATAGGGTAGATGCCAAACTCCTTTCAACAGCCCTGCTCAGCCACTACTTCAGCAAAACAATGGATATCTGAGACAATATGCTTATTATATGTAACCCTTCTGCTCGACAGAGTTGGCAGCAACAAGGGCCGGGTTCAATATCTAGGGGATCCATTCCAATAACACAATGCAAACCGGCTCGAGCCCCCACCCAGTGACCTGGGACAAATATATACCACCCCCGCTGGGCGCCTCCAAGAGGCAATACTTCCCCTCTCGCAAGCACATAGTCTGAGTGTAGCAAAAGCCTTTTAATAACAGAGAGAAACAATGTGGCATTATGTTGGGGAAACACCACCAACAGGATTCATAACACAACCCATGAGCAAAAAAAACCCACCCCAAGCAAATTGGGGCATGCCCTTTTCCCCTTGGTTCTTGAGTCCAGCAACCCCAAATCACCCAAAGTCCCAAAAGTCCAATGCCCCAAAAAGTCTCTGTCCCTGGTCAGGGCAGCCCCAGAGTTCGAAAGTTTATCTGCGGAGCTTTACCTCCCAACCTGGGTGGAAATGGGACGGGGGTAAGAGGCACCTTACATGATCTGAAGCTGACCGCCCCATAGCTCCATAGCGGCGTTCCGCTCTGCCAGCCGCCCCACAAACTCCTTCGCTCAGCTCCGCTCCGCCAGCCGCCCCACGAACTCCTTCGCTCAGCCGCGCTCCGCTCCGCCAGTCGCCCCACGAACTCCTTCGCTCAGCTCCACGGCCCACAAGCAGCTCCTGCCATCCACAAACTGCTCCACGTCAAACTGCTCCTCAATATATCTTCAGGCTCCCCCACTACTTAACACAACACTCAGTGATTTCAGCTCTTAGGTGAATTCAGCTTGTAGTAGGGGAGCCCCAGTGCTGGTGCACTGTCAGCCCAAAGTGAGCTCAGCAGCCTATAACTAGACTTCTAATGAAATCAAAATTAGCTCTGATATTCCACAGTGGAGAGAGGAGGAAGTGCAATTAGCATGTAAGGCCCTCACCAAGGGGCCCATGCCACCAAGTATTAATACTTGTCCCCAACCTCTCTCCATTCACACAGTTTTGGAACCCATGACCCTTGCCTAGCGAGTGCTACTTAGTTGATGGTGAATCCCTCCATCATAACAAAAGGCCACATACAGTTCCAAGCACAGTTCCCATAATCAGGGTAATAACAATTTATTCTTCCTGTCCCAATAACAGAGACACTGGGGATCCCACAGCAGCTAAAGTGACCATTTGGGCAGCTATGGTCTCATTCTAGGCGTGGTGGGTGTGCCTATGCAAATGAGATCAGCCCCTGAAGTTCTTTTCCACAACTTGCCACACCTCACCACCAGATGTCAGGGTGGAGCTCATCCTGACACTGCTTACATATATATGGGCTTGCCGAACAGCAACCCACTGACACACAGTTCTATGATATGGCCCAGTGATCAAAGTGGAGCATTGTATGTTGGGACTTAAATATCCAGATACTTCTATCGCCCCTCTGCAATGTCCGTGTGCTTCCGAAACACAAATGAATATAACCTCACATCTCCTCGCTGAGGTGGGGAAGCGCTGTTCTTGTATTACAAATGGCGAATGTGAGGCACAGAGATTAAGTGAATTTTCCAAGCTCTCAGTGAGTCTGTAGCACAGCTGGGAACCAAACCAAGATTTACCAGCTCCCAGCCCAGTGTTTAACCACAAGACCATTCTTCTACCTGTGGCTCTTCTGGCATCCAGCTTTTTATTACTGAGGCAGTAACTAAATGTACCATTAATACAAATTAGATACCGTCCGTCAGCTTCTGGCAAGTTGCTAATCCTCTGACTACTGAGCAAACAAACCTATGAAAAGTAAGTTTATTCCATCTAGCATTGGGATGCTCTCAGGATCACATCCCCCCCACTTATAAAGTTGTAGGAGGGTTAGCCACTGGCTGACCCGGAGGCAGCAAGTCAGACCCCGCTTTCCTGAATGGGACATCTGCCACCATATTCTTTTCCCTTCATTTGGAAAAAAGATCTGTTTTATCTCCTTTGTCTGTTTAGTCTCCAAGACATAATATCAGAAAGGATCTATAATCTCACCTACAGTGTTGTTACAAACATTTCACAGTGACATTAATGACCAGTGTGTTAGTAGATTTCAAACGATATATGGCATGTCACCTTTTATGTAAATATAACTGGTGTGAGAGGTGTATGAGGCTGAGACAGAGCAGTGAACTACTACTGGGCCTCTGTGTCACAGGAGCCTAAATACCTCAGAGGACCTGGGGCTGGGTATCACCACTCAAACAATGATCAGGTCACAAGTGACACTGAAGGTGATGATTTTAACCCAGTTCCTAGCTCACCTCACAAGAGCCACTATGCAAGTCCATGTGCTTGCAGTTCCAAATGCTCGTAAGACACCCATGGGGTTTTACAAGTTAGATGGAAGTATATGGTTAGCGAAATACCCTATTGCGGTTTCAGCCTGAACTTGCTGTCAGTGCTTAAAGTGGTCTTAAAAAAGTGGCAGGTTTCACATAAGCTGGGAACAGCAGCTGTGGTAAGACAATGCTTAAAGTGTGTGTGTGCCCCTCAGTGATCCAGCTCGATTTTTTCTCCACTGGGTCTAGAACCCCCAACCTTGCAACTTTAAGCACTGCTTGTTGGGGTTGTTCAATGTTCAGCTTCAGAGTTCAGTGGACTGGTGGTCGTCTGTGCAATTAAACCTCCTTCACTGGTACCCTTATGGATAGAGAGCAGTTGGGGTGTGTGTGTGTAGCATTAGCCCTCCAATATTACAGTGGCCCAACCTTCCTCCTCTTCAAAACCAGCAGGTGGTGTTCGTAATTCATTGGCTAAATTCAGCAGCAAGGCCAGCTAAGGTGGATGACTAGCTTTTCTCTCACCTGTAAGCACTGGAGGTTGTGTTTTGCACCACTGGAAACAAAGCAGGAATCTTCTCTGCCTGTTATACAGTCTCAGAAACATTCATTTTTCACTAAGGCTATGTGTACACTACGAGCTGGGGGTGTGATTCCCTACTTGTGTACACATACTCGCACCAGTTCACATCGAGCTAACACCTTTTCCCACCACCTTTGTGTACTCAGGGGGCAACCTCAGCCTAACCAAAAAGTGGGGGTACCAAGGGTCTTTCCATTGGAAGCAGTGAAAGAAACACGCCCCCACCCCAACATCCCAGTGGTGAAAGTGCATAATCAGTCATCTAAGGTATTTAAAAATGTATGGTTGTAAAAGATGCCTTTGAGACCAAATTAACCCTTTCCTCTCATGCACCTCCCCACACCTGATGTGCACAGTTTGCCAGCAGATCCATTTATTTATCTCAATCCTGCCTGCAAATAGTTTAGCCAAAATATGCCATGATCACAACTGGGAAAGAGTACGCTAGACACACACAGATACCCTTGGAAAGAGGGAGGGGGTGTTGCTCATGGGAGGGCTATGAGAGAGTTTGGGGGAGGGGGAGTTTCCCAGCAGTAGCAGCCAGGTTTGCAGGTATAAGACGAAAGCTAGAATTTCAGTGTCATTGACACCCAGAAAGAGGGGTGGGGTGGAGGGAGATCTCTGCTTTATAAAAGGGTTTCAGCCACCAACACTGAGCAAGAGGCAGGTCTGATCCTCCCTACAAGCACCTGGGCTGGGCACAGGAACACACAGTAGCTGAGAGGAAGCCAGAGCCCAAGGATGAAGGTTTATGCAGTGACCACCATTGCTGTCCTCTTGGTGCAGCTCTCGTTCCTGGTTCAGGCTGGGGATGAGAAAGGGTTGGTAGCTCCAGAGAAGCAGGAGGGGGCTGAGAGAGGGAGAAAAGCACCTCAGCCATCAGATGGAGGAGAGAAAGCTCCAAAAGGCAGCTCAGTGAGGTGTCAGCCTGCTGCCAGAGTGCAGAAGAAGGCAGGAGAAGATGGAGTTGAGCCAGGTCCCACAGCAAACTGCTGAGCAAGCCACAACGAGAAAGCAGTAAACAGAAGGCCACTAGCAAGCTGCAGCCCCCCAAGAGCAAGAGCCCAGCATCCAGCAACCACTTGGAAGGCCATGGGAAATTCAATACTGACACTGTGAGTATAACACCACACCACTGCCCCCAGCCTGTGTCTTGCTTCCACCTCAGAACCTGTCCCTGTCTAACAGCTGCCTCTGGGGTGGTGGGGAGGTGGCCCTGGTTCATCTCATCAGAAGGTGAAATAAAAACCAATGATTAAGGTCTGGAGAGACAACAGGATAGGATGGCTGATGGTTGTCCTCCCGGCCATCCCATCCTGAAGGAGCCAGCATACTGAGGGTTTGTATGGGAGAGTCAGAGCGAAAGAGTTCTTGGGGGTCTCTGTGCCTGCCTAACAATCAACTAAAGCCATCAAGTGGTTCTCCTAGTCTGTGTGTGCGCATACAGTTTTGTGATCCAGTCTAGTTAATCTGTCTGCAGGGCTTAAAGTGGTCTCACCGAAGATCTGGGTCTGTCATTCACTAGCTCATAATCAAATTACAGCTTTTTTTCAATATTTCTAGGGAGATGGGGAGATTAATACTTTAATACTAAACAGCAGCCATAGCTCAGATAGGAGTGTGAGATGGCCTATCTTTGCCAGTCAGGAACCTCTACTCCCGGCTTGTAGGTCAGCCAGGGATGGGTGCAGAGCACTGACACAGCAGAGCTTGTCTGTTCTTAGAGTCCAGCATAAACAGACGAGCCCAGTTCTAACCTGGAAATGCAAGAAGAAGTGTACAGAAATCTCATTCCCAGGCCAGTAGTTCCCATCTAAACAAATGCGTTATGATTAAAACGGAGTGAATAATTTGATTTTTCGATTTGGTGGCTGAACCAAAAAAATCCCCCTCAAAATATTCAGTTTGTTTTAAACCAAAACGGGGGTTTTCCCCCCCAGTGTTCCCTTGCCAAAACAAGACAAAAACATAAATTTTCTTCAGGTCGAATGAAACGTTTTGAATGTCGCTTCAAAACAACATTTCCTAAATGACATGTTGACACAGTTCATTTTGAAAAATGTTAGAAGGAAATTTTCAACATTTAAAAATTTTTTTTTCAGCTGAAACTATTCACTGACTTTGCCCCAAATTCATGAACAGTTTTGGGGCCCTGAATAAAAAATTATTTGGCAAATTTACTATTGGTTGAAAAAAATTCACCTCACGCTAATTATGGCACCGTTGCTGGTACCATTCACCAACATAGTTTCAAAACTACAAGTGCCTGGACCTGGGCAGCTAAATATCAACTTTAAGCATCTAAGTTTAAAAATAGCATCTTGACAGAGCAGGTAGCTTATAGGGGCTGTAGCCCCTGGGGGCTGAGCTCCATCTCCAATCGCGGTGCTACTATGGACTCATTGAATACCTGACTTGCATCACATCTCACCACAGTGGTCTCACATCTGCCACTCAGCTTCACCCAGGCCACTTTAAACTTTGGTATCTGTGTAATGTGGGTCATCCAGCCTTGGCCAATCTATAGTGACAGGGTTTGCTTTATACCAGTATGGACCTCCATCAGTGCCTCATCATAAGGCTGGAAACACAGCTCCTCCTTAGACCCTATGACATAGTGTGATGGAGCCACCATCCCACATTGGCAGAGAAGGGGTTAACAGAGCCCTGGGGAGGCTGTGTGGGACACAGCCAATAGGAGAGGGACTGTGAGGGACAGCCAATCAGGGCCCAGAAGGTCCATATAAAAGAGAGTTGCAGGGTAGGGGCAGTTGCTGCTGAGAGCCAAGGGAGTAAGGACTGTGTGCCTATATGGTTGAGTGAACTGTAAACACCTTGGACAGGGCAGTGACTAGTTCCCCCCACCCACTCACCAGTGGGGAAGTGTTGGGACTGTTGGACAGAGATATTCTTCTCCCCCACATCCCAGAAGAGGGGAAAAGTGGATGGCGACCTAACTGGGGGGCTGAGTTGAAGAGAGGATGCTGTGGTTTTGGGAGCTGAGAGAGGAGCCATAGTCAGAAGCAGAGACAGAGTGCTGGTGTGCACACCATGGACGTGGGCATTGGCCTCAAGCTAATTCCCAACACGACGAGGAGGAGGCATCAGTGACACACAGCCTCTGCTGTCTGTCAATAGATCAAACTTATCCTACTCAGTATTAACAGTCAAAGTCAAATTAGAGTTGCATTTAAACAGGATACTGTTTAAGAGAACGAAGAAATGGACAAACCAAGAAATACGATAAGGAAAGGATCTCCTTGAACCTTGTCTAGGTAATGACTGCACAAACCCAGCTGCCATGGGTTGTAATTGCAAATATTAAAGGGTGGTAGAGGTAACTGTACAAGCCAGAGTCCCCTGTCTGCACCTTTTGCTTTTCCCCCTTTGCCCTCCCCAGTTCAATGGCAGGTGCCCAGGAGAGAGCTGATCAACGTCTCCCACAATTGCATGTCCTCCTTCCTGGAAGGGACTGTTTCTTATCTAATCAAACCAGCTCATTGTCCATATCCTTGCACTGGGTGTCCACATGTAGTATTTTCAGTTCATCCAGGCCTACTCAGACTTCTTCCTCCTAGCTCTCTACATCGGAGCTCAACTCTATAGAGAAATGGGTGGTTTCTTCTTGCAGATTCATTCCAGCAAATTTCAAATGGATGAGGTTATATATATATATAGAGAGAGAGAGAGAGAATGTTAACTCCTCTCTATAGGCACACTGTTTTATCACAGTAAACAACACCACAGCACAAGGTATGTGGCTGTACTAGATAGCGAGGTGCACTGGGAGGCACAGTATTGATGGAAGAGAGCTACGCCACTTGGAGAGAGCAGGGATCTAGCACCATGCTCCTTCCTTCAGTCTCATTTGAGTTATGGCTTTTAGAATTTTTTTTTTGCTTGTTATATTGTTTATAAAAATGGGAACTGAAGCCCCCAGACCTTTCTAGATCCTTGTAATCTACCATTTTCTGTCTCTTAAATAGAGCCAAGGCCTAGCTAATGTAGATTGTACATCCAGACCATTTAAGAACAATAAAGTGAGGAGCCCAGAACAGGCAGCAAATGCTCATCACCTTATTGCACAGTCAACTTTGCAACTTGGCTCATTTTCTCCTGGATTCATTAAGGATCCCTCCAGCTGCCTGGGAGAGATTAAGTGGATCTTCTGAGCTCATCTAATTTCCAAACATCCTACTGCTGTCAACTTGCAAGTGCTGGAGACAATGGCCCACCACAAGTGCAATCCTGGAGATTGACTCACTGACACGGATAAAACTGAATAATGAACTGAATGGCTTTGCGCAGCTCAGTTTAGAAGCCAGCCACAATTAGTAATGGCACAGTAGCTGTACAGCTTTAAACAGAAGCTCCCTTTAGTGGCTTTGGGGTCGATATTAGGAGCCCACCTGCCCTTTGTGCCTGTGAAAAATCGACCCTTTTGCCTCTGCCAGGAAAGTAGTTAGCTTTAAGAGAAGCTGCTGTCATGTTTCAGCCCTGGGGCAAGTAATTAAATGTGGTAGTAGCTAAGCCACCTACACAAGATAGGTCTGTTATATAATTTGCTAAATTAAAAACAGGAAGGAGCTGGTTTTTTATGAAGTCCATGTGGCGCTAGCCTTATTGGTCCCTATTATTGATTTGCAGCTATGCCTAGAGATGAGGAGAACTTTATTTGGATGAATTATTTGCATTGCTGTAGCTCCGAGAGGCCCCACAGCACTAGGCACCATCCGCACTTTACCAAAAAGACAGTCCTGGCCCAGATCAATCCAGGTTTTGAGGACTCTGAAATCCTCACCCTGCAACATTAGAGAGTTTAAGAAGAAAGTGAGCACCACCAAGGAGGAGGAGGGAGGAATCAGGGGCTCAGTTCCACCTCAAAATGTTTAAATATTAACCTGAAGTGCAGAGATGGGTCTTAACTAAACCTCCAACTGTGGAAACCCCAAACTTTGGAGTGAAGGGAGCTTTGGAATTTGACTCTAGATCCCGATGTCATGTCTGTTCCTCAGTGCTAGAGCAAGCCAAACCAAACCCTCGGAGCCAAATACTGGGGGTAGAAGGAGGAAATGAAATTTGGATCAGGATCCACACTTTCATGGCTCAGGCCTATGCAGAAAGGCAATGTTTATGTTTAGAGATAACCCTCCCCTCAACTGTGGGGAACTCAGTGCACTTACTAGTGCAACCACTAGAAACCTGAATTAAAGTTCAGTATAGTTTGAGGGTGTGGGGATCACTTGGGCTGGGAGTCGGTTGCAGAGGGAGTGGGTTGGTATGACAGCCTCTCTCTCTTTCTCCTTCCAGTATTCCTGTCCCGGGATTCAGGCTAAGACCTGCCAGAAACCCTCAGACTGTGATGGCTGCCTTGGCCTCTACACCTGCAAACTGCCTCAGGGGAAGTGTGGTTTGAAAGCTGTTTCCAGGAAAACAGGTACTGTACAACTCCCATGTCAGCCAGCCCAATGCAGCAATGAATGCGTCAGGGGCCCATTACAGATGACCAGATGGTAGGGGCTTTACGCATGTCACTTAAAAAACCCAATGCCAAAATGCCACACTGGACTTTTTCAAAACCTCTCCTCGTGTCGCACATAGCAGCTCCTCCGAGCTTCAGCAAGTGAGCTACAGGCAGGGCAGTAATGGGGGGCCCTAGCTAGCTTCCGTTAACTCTGTAGTGAAGACAAGCCCTGAGTGATTTGGGTTGCAAAATTAAGCACTCAAGTTAGGAAATGCCAGAATTAAGCTGGCATGTGCAACCATCATTAAGCCCCCTTGAGCCTATGTGCACTAAGATACAGCTTTTAACTAGGATCACATACTAGTTTTTTCCTCAGGCTGACTGCTACATTAGCTAACATGATTGTAAATGTGTTACATTGCATCTAGCTTAGCCTTAGCTGCTAATTGGTGTTTCAAATGGGGTTAGTTACCCTGGGGTAAGTAAAACAAAACAAAAAACAAAAAAAAGCCCTCCAATCAAACAGACCACCACCTTTTTTCCTGAGCCTGGTTTACACTCAGAAGTATACTAAGGCCTGGTCTACACCTAAAACTTAGGTCAACCCAGCTACGTCACTCAGGGTTGGGAAAAATCCACCCCCGACAGACATAGCTAAACCAACCTAAGCCCTGGCCTAGACACCGTTAGCTTGACAGAAGAATTCTTCCAATAACTTAGCTACCACCTCTTGAGGGTGTGAATTAATCACAATGACGGAAAAAACCCTCCCATCACTGCAGCAAGTGTCTATGCTATGGTGCTACAGTGGCACAGCTGCAGCACCATAGCTGTGCTGCTGTAGCATCTGTAGTGTAGACAAGCCATAGGAGTGATTTTAAACAGATTTAATGAAACTAGTGCAAAACCCTGTGTGGACACTCTAGTCCAGAACACCAAAAGACCAACAGAATCCCAGTGTAAGTGTTCTTTGTGAAGTCATAGGAACAACATCGGGAGACCTTAAACAGCATATCTATCTACTGTCATAATAAAATTTGGATATTCTAAAACCTGTTTTCTGTAGGAACAATTTTTCTGTGTAACCTAAGGTCTGAACTTAAACCAGTATAGTTACATGGACATAACACCACCACGTGGACAGACTTATTCCAGCATAAGAGCACCTTTTTTTAGTTTTTCTTTGTGTCGCTTAGAAAGGGATTAAGCTAAACAGCAAAAAGCCATTCCTATACTGGAATAAGAGTGTCCACACACAGGGGTTTATACTAGTATAACTATACTATGGCAAAACTCTCCCATGTAGACAAGCTCCAAGTAGCTGCATTTTAGACTTTAACTTAGATTATTCAAGCTGAGTCCTCACCCTGTGCGATTTAGTGTCGTGTGTGGTGCAGTCCTGACTTGTGCCTTTAGAGGGCAGTCTTTTGGGGGCAATTTAATAGGTCAGCTAGAGTAAGTCTGCGCTTGGAGCTTGGGGAGACATACTCAAGCTAGGCTTGATCAGAGCTAGTGCGCTAAAAATAGAGCATAGCTGCAGCAGCGCAGCAGGCAGCCACCCCCAGTACATGCCTATCGTCTTGGATGGGTTAAGTACTTAGGGCAGCTAGCCCATCCCACCACTTGGGCTGCCGGCAGCCACGCGATTTTTAGCTAGCTTAGCTTGATCAGAGCTAGCACAAGTATGTCTCCTCAAGCTGGGAAACACCCCCACCCCAGCTCCAAGTGTAGACATACTTTCAGAGCAGAGGAAGACTCTGCCTGGCTAGGTGGAGTGTGCACAGCCTTGTGGTGTTTACAGAAAAGTACATGTGAAGAGTGTCCTGTCCCTTTGAAGGCCAAACACAAAACAGGGGTTTCCTCAGCTAAACTGATGGCATAAGGCCTGGCTTGCTGCAACCAAGTCCAAAGAAAGATCTAAAGGCCAGCTCCTCTCAGTCAAGTTTCAGAGGGGATGAGGGCATGATCTGACCTAAGCCCCCAGCCTCTCTAAACAGCCTGACTCTCACTGGCAAACTCAGTGCTCAATTTCCCACAGCATATCCTTATTAAAGGGTAGTGAGGGAATTGATTAATTCCCCAGAGCTGGCTCAACCTTGCTCGCCTTGCAAGTGTCTGCACTCAGGGCAGCAGAACTGCAATCCTTTATTTAACATGAAACCCCTTCCCTATCAACCCCTGGACCAGATCTGCATAGCCTGTCACAGGCAGGGACCTGTGAAGCACATATATATTCTGTAAGGGCCCCAACCATTCATAGTGCCATATAAATCAATTTTTTAAAAAAGATCTGTGGAAAGATGCTGCTGCTTTCCTTAGATTTGTAATAAGATCTCAGATTTGTCCTCTGACCCTCCATCCCATCACAAGATGCTAAGCATGTCAGTGTAAGCAAGGTGAGGAGGAAAGATGGTCTTGAGGTTTAGACACTGGAGTAGCAGTCAGGAGACTTTGGCTCTATTCCCAGATCTGCACAGGTGTCTTGTGTGAACTTGGGAAACCGCTCTGTGCATCAGTTTCCTCATTTGCATAATGAACATAAAAGCTACCTTACTGCATGGTAGGAAGCTTAATTAATTACTGATTGTAAAGCAAATTGAGATTAGGGGATGGAAAACATTATAGAAATGCTGAGTATTATGAATACAGAAGCAAACAAATGTTGTCTATATGAATTTGCTATAGGTGTTTAATTAAGGATAGATGTTACTAGAGCTCATTTTTTAAATTTTAACTTATTTACACATTGACTGCTTCTGTTTCTTTGACTGGCAGCTCCGTTAGCTCTAAACAAATCAATACAAGCCCCAAGCCTGAAGGAGGAATACAACTGAGATTATAGCGAATCAATTCCTCATCATGCTTATTTCTTTGTGTGTGTTTTTTCTCTGTAGGTGGATTCTACCAATGCATACAAAACACCTGAGGTACTTGATCCTGCTAACCCTTGAATGACACAGCACGATACCAAGATAGAAAAGTCGTACTGCAGCATTTCTTCATAGCTCTCATTTTAAATGTTGAACTAAAAACTTCAAAGCTGTAAGAATTCCATACAAGAAACATTTCACAGTCTTGCTTTTCACAGTCTTCAACATTGCATATGGTACATAGATTTGAATTGCTCTTTCCTTAAGTCTACCAATGAAACTATTTCAGTGGCTACTGAGCCCCTGGGCTTTAGGAGCACATTTACATTAGTCTTGCTAAACATAGGCCACAAAGTAAGAGGAACATGGCTGTAATTATTACTCCTGAGGGCATTCTGCACCAAAAAAATAAAAATTATGTGCACAATATCTTAAAATTTTGCAAATTATATTTGTTAATAAATAAATGTGGCTCCAGCATGGCAGTGGGGAGCACAGGCCACTGGCTGCATTGAGGTGGGAGATCACCCAGAAGCCCCCACCTCTCCCGTACAGGAACTCGGCAGTGAGGCTTCACCTGACCCTGACAGTGCAAGGGCTGGGCCAGCCCCAGAAACACCCTGGGGCCCGGTCCCTCTGCACCAGGCGCACGAGGTGTGGGTGGGCAGGCTCAACCCAGCAGGATCCAATTGTGGAGGGGCTTAGTGTGGGGGGATCCAGGTGTGGTTGAGAGGTTTCTGTGTGGGGCAATCTGGGTGCGGGAGGCTCAGTGTAAGATTAGGATAAACAGGGGCTAGTTGTGGGTTTCTGGGTGCAGGCACAATGGGACTCTGCAGGGGATCCAGGTGAAGGTGGTTGGGGCTCAGCGGGGGGGGGGGGGCGGTGTGGGGGGCTTAGTGGCGGGCTGCGGGTGTTGGGAGAGTGGGGCTTGATGGGGTGAGGGTCCAGGTGCAGTTGGTTGGGGCTCAGTGGGGTGTGGAAGGCTCATTGGAGGGGTCAGTGGTAGGGCTTGTCCTAAGGTGAGGGTTCGATGGGCTTGCGTAACGGGGGAGCCCCAGCTGCTGCCGAGGGGATGCTGCTTGCTGGGCTCCCACTTCCCCCATCAATTCCTCTATCCCCTTTTCTTCTCCATCCCCCTCCCTTCACTCCCACATTCCCCTCCCCCAACCCTATTCCACCCCCTTCCTTCCCCACTGCCTCTTCTGCCCACCACCTCACCCTCCCTTCCCTCTTCCCCCCCACCCCTCCGCTTACCCAGCCCCACCACTGGCACTCACTGTTGCAGAGAAAACAGGAAGGCGCCCACCTCACAGAAGGGGAGCACAACTTGCACTAGGACCCAGGAGGCGGCGTTCAGCTGCAGAGTCAGCAGAGTGCAGAGGCAGCCTCCTTCAGCTGGACAGCTCTGCTTGTGCAGAAATGGGGTGGGGGGCAGTGGCACATAACCCTGTGTGCCCCCACCTTGCCTCCCCTCTGTTTGGGGGGGGGGGTAATCCCCCTCCCCCCCAAAACCTGTGCCCATGGTTGTCCCACTCCCACCCTCCGCGCGGCTTCCCTGCCGTTTTCTGCAGGCGCACAGTCATGCAGAAACCCCCCAGGAGTCAATTATGGCCTGCTTTATCCTGGCTGCCGTCAGGGGTGTTTCGCTAAAAGCTGCCTGGTTCACAACACCAGTTTCAGCATGTCCATCTGCAAAATAAACATGAATCTAGAAGGCAGTTAGCATTTTGAACACGTCTGGAAACTTTCCTAGTTCTTCCCCCACTCTGGCTCCAATACAGCAAAGTACCCAAGCACGTGCTTATGTCCCACTGACTTCAAATGTACTTTACTCAGCTAAGCATTTGTGATGTCTAGCAGCAACTCTGGGTGTGCCATTGGGAGCGGAAACATAACTTGAGACCTGGGGGTCTAACAGCATGAGCCTCTGTTACCTGCTCTAAGAGACCCAGATTTGTTCACCAATGCCCTATCATGTTCATCAACCGCCCTATGTGGCCCTAGAGGGGAAGAGAACACTGCACTGCACAGGGGTGGGTTAGCCATGTGCTTTACTGCATCTGTAAGTGTTTGGCTGGCCTGGGGCCTATAACACTCGTTTCTCCCCATTTATCTATCACTACATTTCCCTGACCCTTTTTTTTTAAATATAGAGAAACAGCTTTAGGTTAGTGAGGATAAACTTTTCAGTGGAAATCGCCACAGCAGGAGTCCACCAAGATTTTTGGTAGCTGCAAAGTTCTTTTGATCGCTTCCAAAATTACTCTTTACAAGTCCCAGAATCCCAGAGTTCTTGGGGATGAAGAAGGTCCATAATCTTGATCCAATCTCACTTAAGTAAGTCAGAGTTTTCCAACCGACTTCAGCGGAGAGTGGATTGGACTCCTAGTGCCTCATCCCTGCTTTGTGTGTGTACATTCACACATCGCTCATATCTGTCAAGTCCTTGCAGTAGTCACACACTTTGATTACAGATCTGGATTCTCAGCCCCACCCCACCACCTGTCGACATACACAAGGTTTCAGGATATTTGGACTAAAATGGTTGAGGTCTCCCTGTAGTTGACTCTAGAAATGAGTACACTGTAAACAATCCCAAGAATGCTTGATTTCTTTGGTTTATAATGAACAGGGGACTCTCTTCAGGCCGTTGCAAATGATGTTATAGCCCACAGTTGTCTAACTTTTTTTCCTGATTATTTGTTTGATTGCATTATTGTGGACAGCTTGCATCTCTTGCAATACAGAACAAAATCAGTGACTTCAAGTGAGCCATTCATCTAATCCACTAGAAGTCACTGCTTGCAAATGTCATTGATTTTCAAATGGCAGGTGGAAGATATGTAGCTTATCTGTCCTATACAGAATGATTGTAAGTGACAGTACTTGGAAGTGGAATCTGACATGAAGACCCAGGGCATGGATTTGTCCAGGTCTATGGGAAAGCTTCTAAATAAAGCAAAATGATACTTGCCACTTGCTGTATTATTTTACATTAATTAAGTGAATTTAATGCTGGTGAAAGGTGCTACGCTGACAGCTCTAGAAACAGAAATTATCTGCAGATCAGAGACAGCAGCAGTTGATATCGATTCAACCCTGTTCTGGAGGAACGGCACCTAGCAGAGAAAGGGGAGTTTGAATCTCCATTCTCCTTTTGCCCCCATCAGCCTGTCTGCTGAGGCTACTGACAAGGCAGCCAGCAAACCACAAATGGGTGGTGGGGTTTGTGATGTTGGCACTTGCCCACTGGAAACTGGGCTGTTACATGATCGAGGTGCATAAAATAACGAATGGAACAGAGAAGATCAGTGGAGTTCTCCTCTCTACCCGCTTCAAGAACAAAGCACATTCAATTTAATTTGTAATTGATGGAAGGAAACAGGTTTAAAAAAACAACACAAAACAAAAACCCCTATACACAATTAACCTTACATTATGCAGCGGGCCCCACTGATTTTTTGTGGATGCCACTACTGGCTTCTGTGGAAAATTGGAAATTAAGTAGCACTGAGTTTAAGCGGAGTGTACAGTACTTCTGAGAGCCAGGTGCCGAGCGTCCCAATTCGGGCACCCTAAAATAGCTGCACCGAAAGCAGAGGGGGTGATTAAGATGACAAGCCTCTAGCAGCTTTGAGCCTGGACTGCAGGCTTCTAATTCCAGCTCTCCCCATTCCAGCATATGCAGAAGGCTGATGCCAGTCTTCTCACATGAACAACAAAGCAGAGCCACATCATGCCCATCCTCAAACAATCCTACAGGCTCACTATTCCCTTCAAAATCATCTGCCTTGTTTTTAAATCCCCTCATGGTCTTGCTTCAGACTACCTCAGGGGGCCTGTTCTCTGCCCATTCCCTTCTCACATCTAGCAACAGCTCCCTCTCACATTCCTACTGCATTTGATGCAAGAGCCTTCTCCTCTGCAACTCCTACTGTCTGGAACAGTTTCTCTGTGGCCTCAACGCTCCCTCGTTTTATACCATCCAAAAACATATGCCTTACGCTTGCTTCAATTTCTGTCTTCCACTTCTCATCTAACTCAGTAAAGCATTTCGAGAGAGAGACCCCGATAAATGAAATAGTATTGTATCAAGTTTGATAAAAAGTCAATAACTTTGGATATATTTAGTGTTACTAAACTACCTCTGCAAACCCAGTCTCCCAGGGGAAGGCTCTCTGGGAGTCTTAAACCCTGTTTTGCTGCTGCTCTAGCTCTTCCTGACATCCAGGGTTCCACTTTGCAGTCTTAGGACCTGAAGGAAGTTTGTCTATTTACCACTGTCCCCATAATAATCATACCTGTATATTATGATTATCTCACATTTATACTGAGGTATTGCCCAGAGGCCAACCAGGAAGGAGGCCCAGTTATACTACACGCTGTACAAACACAGTGAATATATAAATTGATAAGCACCATACAGCTATTAGCTAATTAATGATCACCCATCTCTCTGAAAGGCACTTGTCCACCCTGCCCACCACTCACTCTTTGCACCCACCACAGCTCCTTCTAAGACAGGGGCCAACATTTGAAGACGTTTTCCAGGTACAAATCTCCAGTACACAAGGATCAAAGGCCATCAGTCCCCTAGGTGCTGAGAGGGGAATTTCATATGCATGATTCTGGTGAAAGGTAGGCAGCTCTTAAGCTGAATATATGTATTATCAAGGCCCTTCCATGGTCTGGGGGAGGGGTGTCAGATGAATACTCAGGACTGTGGATGCTTTTCTGACTCTAGGGATGTCCCCCTCCCCCATAATCCACCTTCCCCAAACTCCAGCATCCCTAAAGCTCCACTTACCTGCGTGCATCCTCAGGCGATTTCCACTCACCCTCCTTCTCGCAGAGGGTGGATGTGGGGCTTCTCTCCTTTTTCCCCAAAGGAAGGCTTGGGGCTCTCTCCAGGGAGCAGGTGAGCTTCAGGACTTCCCCATCCCTCCTCATCTGGGTGTCTTCATGAGCAGGGGTTGAAAAGGTATTGAAGGAGGAACCATAGAATACCAGGGTTGGAAGGGACCTCAGGAGGTCATCTGGTCCAACCCCCTGCTCAAAGCAGGACCAATCCCCAATTTTTGCCCTGATTCCAAATGGCCCCCTCAAGGATTTAAGGGGGTTTAGCAGGCCAATGCTCAAACCAGAGAGGGGAGCTCTCATGCCAGACAGGGAAGACCTTCTAACCGTGGAGGAGGAGCACAGTCCCACAACACATCTGCTTTGCTATAAGCCCTGTATTCTCCTGTGCTTCCCTCCCCCACAACCTGGAGAGAGAGGGTAGGATAGAGTATGGCTCACTGCAGCAGATGATTAGGAGGGGAACAGCTGCTGCCTGGAGCCAGCAGAGCAAGGAGAAGATTGGGAAGCAGCAACCAGGCTCCTGCCCATTCTTCACAGCTCCCCCTCGTGGTGGTGAGGCTAAACAAGTTTTTTCTTCTTTTAGCTGCTAGGCTGGTACTTGGGACCAGGTTCAAAATCCTAGGTGAAAATAGGCAGTCACGTAAGTCATGTACAAACTCTCCCACTCGGTCCCACCAAAGAGCTCTCCTAGTCCAGTGTGTGCAGGTGGAGTTAATTTTATTTTTTCTCCCTTGATGTCCCTAGTTGTAGCTTGTAAGTTTTCAAACATTGCATTGATGGCTAAAGGGACACTTTGGGTCAAATGAGACCCCAAATGTAGGTTTTTAAAAACTGACCTTTTAAAAAAAAAGCAATAGAAACATTTTGCATCAAATAAGTATATCCAATGAAAACAATTTGCAAAAAAGTATTGCCACTCCCCCAGCAGTGTTTGCAGTCCGACATTGCAGCATTGGGCTAGGGCCTAAAAATGAAATTAACTACAAACCCTAAACAAAACCCTAAACAAACTCTAAACAAAAGGGAAGCTGGCTTGTCTATTTTCATTGTCCAAACTGAGTGTAATGTAGAAAATAAACACTAGGAACAGTGAAAGCAAATTAGGTTATAAAATACCTCCCGCTTTCATAATGTTCTTTCATTGCTAACAATTTCTTTTTTAAAATATGGTTTTAAATCTGACAGTGTCCTCCTAATGTTCTATATTGCCACATTAGAGGCCTGGGTTTGATTCCTGGGCCTACATGCTTGCTTCCCTGGCTAGCAGAGGGTGAGAGTGCTGCAGAAGCTCTCTGATTAACACCCACAGACAGAGTGTTTCACACTGAGCCATCCAGTACCTTGCTCTTGTGCAAGCTCTGGAAGGAATCCTACCTGGGTCTGTTTTATGTGAGATCATATAGGTGGCGGGTGTAAAGCACAAGGAAACAGTGAGGAGATCCCCAGGGTTCTGACAGGGAACGGGAGGACCTGTAATAAACCCCCAGCCCCAAAAGTCATCAGTAGGGTGACCAGACGTCCTGTTTTTAAAGGGACAGTCCTGTATTTAAGCCCTCCTGCAGGTGTCCCGACTTTTTCTTAAAAACGGGCAAACTGTCCCGTATTTTCTGTCTCCCTCCCCCCTCCCCCCACATCAGTACTGGTGGGTCCTGCTGCTGGCCGGATCTCTGCTCGCCAGTTGCCTGCCCACCAGCGGTGAGTGGTGGGGTCCAGTGGCTGACAATGGGGGTGGTTGTGCAAGGCTGGTGGCAGGACAAAGTTGTAGTGCACAGGGCCAGTTGCTCCACCTGATGGTCTGTCAGCCAACCCCCACTGCGTGCTGGCTTTCGGCCAGCAGGGCCCCACCCCCTGTCCTGTTTCCAGCCGGCACTTGCTGCACGCTGCAAGCTGGGGTGGCTGGTGAGTGCGGGCAGGCGCCAGGCAGTTAAGTGTTGCCTCTGCTGCCCACACATTGGCCCTTTACAAGCTCCCCCTCTCACTGTCCTCTCCCTGCTTTTCCTCTTCATCCCCCCAGCCCTGCTGCTCCTCCTACCGCCCTCCCCCCCTCCAGCGGCGTGCATGCCGCTCCTAGCACTGTGCTGAGAACCAGCCCCTGGTCAGAGCACTGGGCTCACCAACAGCCTGGACAGCAGCTCCTTCCATCCCCCACTGCCTCTGGCGGGGCCGGTGCCCCGGGAAAGCCCAAGACCCTCTGGTTCGGGGTGCTGGCCAAGAGGAGCCAAGCCCTGCACATGCCAAAGCCCCGCACAGCACCGGCACGGGGAAGCCTCAGCAGGGTTTGCACAGAGAACCTTCAATGTTGCAGCACAGATCTCTACCACATCCACAAAAGGAGCCACCTCGTTAGCTGGGAGCAGTAATAAGTTGCTATACTCTAGTTGACCAGGAACTAAAGGGGTCATGAAACCGGTTTTACCAGTGACCCACATGAAGAAATACAAATTCTAACACCACAACACCCTGCCTTCAAAGGGTGAGTCCTAAAACTTTTAATTTGCCTTGGACACAGTTGGCTGTTCTCTCCAGGTGTGCCCGAGGTGGTGAACCCATTGGCAGTGCCCCTTCTTTGCCATCAGCCATGTCCTGCCAGGCCACCACTGCCAATCAAACACTGTGTAACACTTAATAATTAACCACCCATATTAAAAATGGTAACTTTCCACAGAACATGGAAGTCCGATCCCATGTAGAATGCAAGAACCATTCAGGAATTCACCAGCATCACAAGCTAACTACCACAGACACTGCATGTCTTATCAGAGCAGAAGAGTTTTAGCCTTGGCTGAGTAGGCATATTTTGAGCCTGAGCTGATCCCCAGTCAAAGCTGGGGTCTGGAAAAGGGAAACCCACTTGAACTTCTGGAAGCCTGTTTCTAAGAGCTGTACACTGGGCAGGGCTCATGTTGGAGAGCTGTTTGGTGGGCATTATATGAAAGTGAGAGACATAAGAGAGTTGTAACAGAAAGAGTGCTGGAACGTCAGAGTGTGTGGGTGGCTGGGTGGGCGGATAAACAACTATTCTATTTGACCACTAGATGGCCCTGTTGACCCACATACAAAATGAGGCAGAAGGCAAAAAAAAAAAAAAAAAAAATCTATAAATGAAGCAGCGGGTTAAAAAAAAAAATCTATAATTCTCAGCAATAATTCCCAACTCGTTTTCTTTTTACGCCACTCACTTTTAATTACACTGTGTAAGGTTCTCAACTTAGACAATACAAGGAAAGGCCTCTCCACGAGGCTGACACAGCCGCCTTGCAGAGCATAGCGGTCGATTAGTTGGCTGGCAAATCAGTAGGTTTAGTGGTTCCCCCTCCACCTCCTTTCCTCATTCGTAAGCACACCCTGCCCGTGTCCTTTGGCATCCCTGCAGTCCTCAGCGTCCTCGGTTTTCTCAAGACCTGTTTTCATATGTTTCCTCTATTTCTCCCCTCCTTCGCTCTCAGGCCAGGGTAATACGGCCTTTCCCCCCAGTCCCCATTATCACATCCAGCAGTGCCACTCGGAAAGGAGGCAGGGCATGTGTCAATGGTTAATAGTTTTCCTAACCCCAATATAAATAGAACAAAAAGTATAATAACTAAGAAATCAAATCCATTTGGAGGTCTGCAAAATGCTACTGCAGAGTTTAGAGTGCTTGGTCCAGTGCATGTTACTGTAGGAGTCCAGAGACCTCTCCAGGCTGCTCTACCGCCCTCTGTTCATCTCATGGGGCCACTTGCACACAAGAGCAAACCCTGGCCTTTCTGCCTCCAGCGCTCAGCATCCAGGGCTGTTACCCCCTTGGGAGCAGGCTAAGTGGGAATGGTTGGTAACAGTTCGTTTTGTTTCTGCTGAATTGTAAACTCCTTCTATTCCATGGAACGATGGCGTGCGTGACTCTTATTTCTTGTGGAGGAATTTCATTTTGCTACCTGATGGAGAGGAAGTGAGGAAAACAGCCGTTACACAGCAATATGTAGAGTGGAGAAAGTCTGAGCTCCATCTCTCACCCCCAGAGCCAACTGGAGCAAGGACTGAGGGAGAGCTGCTGCCTCGGAATCACACTGCCCCCTCTCCCCCAGCAATGCTGGGTCTAGTTCAAGAGCAAGTTCCCCTCCCCCCGCCCCAAAGGAAGGAATTGGCTCCTGCTGGAGCTAGGCACAATAGCACTGCATGTGTCAGCCAGACAGTGGCAATTTGAAAGGGACACAAGATACAGCCTTCTCCTTCCTTCCCCCTTAGGCAGGAGTTAAATGTTGTGCTTTCAAAGGACTTCCAGTCCTCTTTTCACTCTGTCCCCCCTAGGTACTTATATGGCCTGCGCTATAGCGGAGCACCTTACAGCTGTTAACAGCTTTATCTTCACAACAGGGCTGGGAGGTAGTCTCCTCATCCTCGCCTCAGCAGGGAGTGGCTGAAGCACAGGGCGATTAGCTGACTTGCCCATGTGGGGATCCAGTCCATCCCAGTGCCTTAGCCCACAAGACCAGCTTTCCTCCTTTGGGAGTCAGGCAGTGAGCTCAGGGTCCAAACTTTAATCCCCCCCCGACCCGGCAATGCAGCTCCCAGTCCCACTGACATACGTGCATGTTAATACGTGGCCCAATCCTGACCACTGACTGAAGGCCCCATGGCACATCACAGCAACATACCAGGGGAAGGCAGATACAACCCTCGGGAGAGTGGCGCTACCTAAAATAGCATCTTTGTTGCCAAATCACTGAGCTGGTGTTAAGAGTAACATGCAACACAACCACTGTGAAAAGACAATGGTTGCTCTGGCATCTTACCCAGTCCTTTCAGGAATTTATTGACTCCACTCTGCTCCCCAGTAGGGAGCGTTTCCAGGTACTCCTGGGCACGTACCTCAAACAGACCTGCGGCAAAAAAAACCCCACAATCCTTTTGGTTCCAAATATATAACAAGAATACTGACCTCTTCATTAGTAGAGCTAAAAGCACTTTACTAGGGAGAGGAGTCTATCCCCACTATCCCCATTTTACAGAGGAGGAAATTGCAGCTCACAGAGCAGACACTGACTTGCCCCAGGTTACCCAGCGGGCCAGTGGCAGACCTGGTCTCCAGAGCCACAGTCCAGTGCTCTATCCACTAGGCCACACTGCTTCCTCATGCAGGCATGACTAGCCAGACTGATCATCTTTGCTTCGTGGAGGGAATGGAGGAATCTTTTCAAAAGAATTCTGACAGGGAGTGTACAGAGACTAAAATCTGGGGCCATTTGAGGAATTAACATTTGGGGGCTACATTCTCACCTTCTAGGAAAAGCTCTTTGATCCCTCTGCCATTTCCAATGTCCGCTGGTCATTAGCTCTTTAGAGGAGCTTGCTGAACCAGCACTGACCAGCTGTTCGGATGAGACAGGCCCCTCAAGTCAGTGGAACCTTAGAGGCCATGGGGCAGTAGTTATGAGCTCCTCGACACCCTTCTCTCAAATGTCTATCCCCAGAAGGAGGCATAACAACAGTAAATACATTATATATCAATACACTGGAGCTAATGCTAGTTCTGTAGCATCCCTGACAAAAACTCAAGATAGAATGGGAGGGAAACCACATGTGACAGAAGACAGTTATGCTGCTTAACACATCATGAGAAGGTGCTCACAAGCTAAGAGAAGCACCTCTAAACTGCTACTGTTTCCCAGCTTTCATTAATAATGCTCATCACTTCAAAACACTTTGCAAACATGAACTAAGCCTCACAACACTACTGTGAGGTAAGTAGTAGTTCCCCCAGCGTTACAGATAGGGAAACTGAGGCAGGGATAATTTAAGTGACTTATCCAAGACCAGAGATAGAGGCTAGGAATGGAACCCAGGAGTTATTGGTGCCTGGGTCTATACTCAGGCCACACCTCTCTCAAAGGGGGATAGGATCACTGCAATCTTTCAAAAACACATGGTCATCATGGCCTCACCCCAGAGCTACAGCCAGTGCTGCTCCAGGGGACGATGCTGGCTGCTCACCACTCCCAGGGGATGGATGGCAAAGATTCCAAAAGCCTCGCTGGAATAAGAAGAAGAGCCCCTAACCTTTGACCCCCTGTTTCCGCAGCTCCCGTTCCTGAATGAATCCCCCAAACATCTGGGTTTCCATGAAGACCTCCAGGAAGCGTCGAAGGCTCTTGGAAGAGACAGACTTGCGGAAGGCCTCCCGCTGTAGGGTCCGCTCCTCTCGCTCGCTGGGGGTCAGGAACAGGGAGTAGTGGCCCATGATCTCCACAAAGAAACGAACGAAGGCTTCAGACACCACTTCGTTCAAGGGGCTGGATTCTAAGGAAGAGGCGGGGGAGGAGGAGAGAAGCAGAGAAAGCCATGAGGTGACGGTGGTGCTGATGGTGGAACTGTGAGGATGCACTGGGCAGTCAGGGGCTGCACACTGGTTTACTTTGAAGTTGCATTCCTGGCTGTGGTTCCACACCACCTTACCAGCCCTGCTGGCCTCTTTAGGAACTGTGCCCTGTACGGGTCTGAGAGTGAGAAGCAGCTGTGGAGAGAGAGCACGTACTTTCCACCAAAAGGCTAGGAGCGGCCTGCCGCTGCTCCCAGGAGCACTACGTAGGCTGTAGGACCCTGGCAGGTGATCCAGCATGGCACATGCACAAGGTGCAGAACCTCAGTGTGTCCCCCCATCCACCTCCTCTCCAAGGGGCTGTTTGAGTCCAGCAGGCTTTGCCGAGCTGGGGGTGCTGTGGAGGCTGCAGGCTCAGCCCGGCTGGAGGGGAAGGTTGCACTCCCAGGACTGACACCAGAGCCACCTCCTCAGCTCAAAGGAGCCTGGCTGTGGAGAAGGCAGGTGTGTGTAGGGAGGATGTATGGGGCGGAGGCTGAAGGAGACCACATGGAAGTCAGTCACATAGCAAAGGTCACCAGCGCACTGGAGAGTTTAGCAAAGCCTCAGCTAGTTCTAGCCACTGAACTGCATCTTCCATTCAAACCTGGGCCAGGGGATGAAAACCGTCCCTTTTGGGGAAGTGACGGAAGGGCCGCCGGGCCCACCCGATGAAAACGAGCAGACAGGCTGCAGGCTGTACCGTGTCTGCCATTCAGAGAGCCCTCCTCCTTGTCGCTAGCCAGCTCATTCCGCTGCTCCAGGATGTGCTCTAGAGCCGCCTGCAGCTTCCGAGGCAGGATGGAGTCCTCGTCCTCCATCTAGAAAACACAAGCTCACGCTCAGGGACCTTCTCAGGGTGGGGCTTGTGCTGGCTCCGGGAACCTGCTTTTCTCCTCAGCTAGCTCCGGTGGAGTCAGGGAGAGACGGGGCAAGGACATGGAAGGTTATCTGTTACGAAACCAGGAGAGCAAGAAGAACAATACTCGGCGCTTATCTAGTGCCTTCCATTCAGGGCTGTCCATCCCTTCTATAAGCACTAAAGTGGGTGTCTCACCCCCAGCTACCACCTCGCATTGGACGGATTTGTAACCTTTCGTTTCAGCTGTTAGATCTGCGATCGTGTCGCCCGTCTCCCGGCCCTGACCCCACTGCCTTGCTGGAGGTATGGTGTTGCTCTGATAATATCAGGAGCAGGAGTCAGCCAAACAATGCCAGCAAGCAGCTAGGCAGGCACAGCGGCTAGGCTGAGACTTGCATATGGCTAGGTGATTTTCACCCCCTCCCAGCCCCGTACAGTGACATGCAGGGAGCAGTGGGAGAGGCACAGACGGATTGAGCAGTAACAGAGTGGGGAGTCAGAAGGGAGGGGTTTGCCACGGTCTAGCCACTGCAAGAGGGCTCTATAGCCAGAGTGGCTGACAGATGAAAACTGTATTGAAAGATAAGAAACAGCCGTTAACCTCATATCACCCCTGTGAGGGAGGGCAGTGCTATTATCCCCACTTATAGATGGGGAACTATGGCCCTGAGAGAAAAGCAACTTGCCCAAGGTCTCACAAGGAGTCTGTGGCAGAGATGGGAATTGAACCCGGTGCTCCTGGACCAGTCCAGTGTCTTAACCAGACAATTGATTTCCTGACCTAGCCTGAATTCTGTGGGTTGCGCTTGTGAATCAGAGAAGTTGGATTCTGCTTAGAAAACGAACAAAACCACCTGGCTTCCGGGTCTAGGAATACGTTCCAGGACACCCCAAAATTCGTGCTCCTCTGCTCCAGGTCAAAGGGAATCAGAAGAGGCGTATTTGTCTGCAAAATGATGTCCAGATTCCCATTTATTGTCTTCCCACTATGGTCTAGTAATGCAAGGACTAGACAGGGAGGAACATGAGAGGGACCAATGAAGACAGAAAATGAAAGATCAACTAAAACCAATCTTCACTGGAAGGTGCAGATATTACGCTAGAAGGTAGTGGTGACCAGTGCTTAGAGCAAAGGACAGTGTCGAGACTCTGGGGGTCTATTTCCAGCTTTGGCTGTGACTCACTCTGTGGCTTTGGACAACACACTTCTGCAGGCCTTGTGCCTCAGTTTCCCATCAGTTAAAAGGGGATAATGCTTCTCTACTTCGCATGGATTATGGAGGGTTAAATGTTTGTAAAGTGCTTTGAGATTCTTTGAGGTGCTACCTAAGCACAAAGCACTGTGACATTACTGTTAAACAGCCCCTGCCATCAAATCCTGCCTCCCAGCCTGGGCAAGCAGAATAAGCAAATACAGGTCACGGCAAGGAGATGGAGGAAGTGGGAGAAAAAAGCCCCATATGGGACAGCTCTACTCACCTGTCTGAGGAACCGGTTATTAACAAGGTCAACCACAAGGACCTACCAAAGAGAGAATGGGGAATTGTTATTTCCTGTTACCAGAGATTATCCCAAGCCTTCCTGGCTCTCCAGGAAAACTCCTCCCCTCTCACAGAACCACAGCAGCAGGAAGAGATATAAAACACTGGTCAACAGCAGGGCCCCTGTTGTGGTTTTCTGACCACTTCACCACAAGCCACAAAATGACAGCTTGAACTGAAAGAAGCTGGCCTTCCCTAACCCTCCTCCCTTCACTTCTCCCCCACATATCCCAAAACCTTAGACTAGAACACAGTCAGATCTATTGTCTAAGCGAAAAGCTTTACAAAGAAGCCACAGACTATTTTGCACAGCCAATGATGAGTGAGAGACCAAAATAATATGGGGCTTTATCATTAACTCCTACTTAGTATTTACCCTATCGCACAAAACAAAGCAATGCAATTTAAAAAAAACTAAACACATCATATGTAATCTGTGGAATTCATTGCCACAGGAATAAATTGGAAGTAATTGCTTAGTATGACTTTGCAAAGATCAGCTCTGTATGAACAGTGTTGGTAGTTATAGAGCAGGTGTGAAGTGGGGAGAAAAACAGAGTCGCTGATCTCAGCTTGTCTTTAAAAGATTATTTCCCTTAACACCTTACCACCATCAGTGCCACTAATGGGCAGACGGTTGTAGCCCACCAAAGGTTTTTCCTGCACTGGAGTCTAGGAACACTTTGGATGTGAGGCTGAAAATGTTATGACTTGTCACACTGTGTGTGTGTGTTTGCCCTGGCACACCACTGTTCAGAGTTATTCATTTATTTACAGGTCTGCTTATAATTATTATTCATTTGTAATTTGGGAGCACCTAAGAGCCCCAGTCACAGACCAGACCACATTGTGCTAGGTGCTGTACAAACAGAACTAAAACACAGTCCTTCTCCAAAGAGCTTGTAATCTAAGTATAAGACAAGAGACAACAGATTGATACAGCCAGTCAGACAGACGTCTGTACTAACTACAAAAAGAAAAGGAGTACTTGTGGCACCTTAGAGACTAACCAATTTATTTGAGCATAAGCTTTCGTGAGCTACAGCTCACTTCATCTAATGAGCTGTAGCTCACGAAAGCTCATGCTTAAATAAATTGGTTAGTCTCTAAGGTGCCACAAGTCCTCCTTTTCTTTTTGCGAATACAGACTAAAGCGGCTGTTACTCTGAAACCGTACTAACTACAACCATCTCAGGCCCTGGACAATCTCTAAAAAGAATAATTCATACATAACAGACTGAGCAATTGACTCTCCGCACTGTCCTGGCAGCACTATAACTATAACAAAACTTTTAATAATAAAGCCCACCAGCAAAATCACCACTGGAGCCCTTCTCCCAACTCCCTGTGGGACAGGAAGGAAAAATGAAGGTCATTATGTCAGTTCCCCCTACCAGCTGCAGCAAAGTCCCTGCTCACTAGGTAGCAGCCTGTGTGTCTTGGAGCCAAAGGTTACGGGTTTTATTCATGATGCAGTTCACTGACAACTGGGATAGCTGTATTTCTGCAGCCACAGCTAGTTACAATGCCACCCTGCCTTAAAACAGTGACACAATCTAAGTCTAAGAGGCAAACCCTTCTGGGTGAGAAGACAACACAGTGCAGCCAACGCCTGTGGCTTTTAAAAACAACCATTTCATCTGAGTTCATGTCTCACCTCTTCCACGGGTAGCTCCTTGAGGCGGGGCAGTGAGCTGGTGAGCAGGCCAATCAGGAAGGGGGTTGGTGAGCACACAATGTCAATCATGGAAGGCGGCAACACTGGGATGTAGGTGTGCTGCCAGGTGAAGGGGTAGAGGAGTGCCACCATGGCATGGCAACACTTCGACAGGGTGCTAAAAGACAACACAAAGCACACAGCAGTAGAGGCAAGGCAGAGGGTGAGCACTCAGCACTTGCTGAAAATCAGGCTCCTTTCAGGTGTCTCAAGCTGGGCACCCACAGTCACGAGTCATTTTCAAAACTTTTGTCCCCAGTCTTTATTTCCTGGTCTAAAGACACATGGAATGGGTCAGGATTACAGGAAGCTATTCCTCTGTCACATGACACGGGGCAGTTTTCCACTGCCTCCAGTGGCTGCTGTGCATAGAATCATAGAATATCAGGGTTGGAAGGGACCTCAGGAGGTCATCTAGTCCAACCCTCTGCTCAAAGCAGGACCAATCCCCAATTAAATCATCCCAGCCAGGGCTTTGTCAAGCCGGACCTTAAAAACTTCTAAGGAAGGAGATTCTACCACCTCCCTATGTAACGCATTCCAGTGTTTCACCACCCTCCTAGTGAAAAAGTTTTTCCTAATATCCAGCCTAAACCTCCCCCACTGCAACTTGAGACCATTACTCCTTGTCCTGTCCTCTTCTACCACTGAGAATAGTCTAGAACCATCCTCTCTGGAACCACCTCTCAGGTAGTTGAAAGCAGCTATCAAATCCCCCCTCATTCTTCTCTTCTGCAGACTAAACAATCCCAGTTCCCTCAGCCTCTCCTCATAAGTCATGTGTTCCAGACCCCTAATCATTTTTGTTGCCCTTCGCTGGACTCTCTCCAGTTTATCCACATCCTTCTTGTAGTGTGGGGCCCAAAACTGGACACAGTACTCCAGATGAGGCCTCACCAATGTCGAATAGAGGGGGACGATCACGTCCCTCGATCTGCTCGCTATGCCCCTACTTATACTTATACATGCTTGACAAGGACACGCAGAAGTGGCTAACAGTGCAACTTTGCTTTCTTTAGAGAGCAGAGATACAATATTGAAGGCACAGCTTGTCTTGATGCTTAATTCTCTCCCAGCCCAATGACACTCTTTTAATTAACACCATCTTCTCTTTCTGACACTCAGCATACACCTCAGCGAAGAACAAGGCTGCAGGGGAAAAGGGTATCAATGCACATATAATGAACAGTTCAGAGAAAACAGACTAAATACTCAATAGAAACCAGGACAAAATATGACACTACCATACAGGTCTTGCTCAGGACAGGGCCTCAAAAGGCCAGGCTGACCCAAGAGGATGGAGGGGAGGGACTAGATTGCGAGTATATCTACACCGCAATTGGGAGGTGTGATTGTATACAGGGTAGACATACTTGAGTTGCCTTTATGTAGCTGGATCAAAACCAGCTTCAGTAACAAGAGCAGGGTAACCGTGGCAGCTGGACAGTGGCATGGGCTACCTCCTGAGTGCAACCCCATCCAGGACCTGGAGCATGTGCGCAAGTGACCAGCCATGCCATACCGCAGTAGCTACATCACTATTGTTACTCCGGGTAGCTTTGATCTAGCTAGATGCCTACAGTGCTGAAATCATACCTCCTAATTGCAGTACAGACATACCCTGAGGAGCTGGGGTAGGGGAGATACAGTTCATGCTTTTCCCATTCAAATGCTACCAGCGACTCTGCTGAAAGTTTCTTCACAAACGACTTCCAAGAAGGTTTGGCCAGAGAACTCTTCTGAGCGCTGGAAGGAGAGGTGGGCGGGGCGTGCGGTCAGTTTCACGGGGCTATGCAGAGCACACTGTGGGACATTGGTTACTCATCTGTTCTGGGTTTGGAAGTGTTTGTGCATGTCAGGGGATGGGGAGGCTCGCCATAACAAGCTGTGTACATAACGTCATTTCGGTTTTACTAGCATCCAGCTCTTGAAAGAATGGGGGAGGGTAGAAAGGCTAGTCTGGCCTGAAGGAATCACATGGCCAGGAAAGCACTCACAGCTGGCTTGTATTAAACTCCATGGGTGGAATTTACAGTGAGAAATGTGGCTCTGGCAGCTGTTGCTGACTTGTAATGAGAGAGAGAGAAGAGGGTTTGGTCGATGTGGTCTTGTGCTCGTTCAGAAAGTGAGGCTTGATTTTTTGCTCCAGTTATATCTGGTAAATTTGAGTCCCTCCAGCATGACACTAGAGTGGGTTTAGGAGAATATCATGGTTGGGCTACAGGTTTTGGCTGCTTTTCACTGGATAAATTCAATTTGGCAGAGTGTGACTTCTGCTGTTGGGACATCACTGTGACCAGGTGAAGAAGCGCTCTGAGCAGTTTATACAGAGGTGCATGCCAGCCAGGGGATAAGTGAATTCTGATCCTAGGGCAGAGAGAGGAATCCATTTAACACTTCAGTTTAACATGGGGATAGTGGTACTGCCCTCCTTTGTAAAGCGCTTTGAGATCTACTGATGAAAAGTGCTATATAAGCGCTAGGTTTTTGTTATTCTTTAGGCTTTACCTGTGACTCTAACAGGTGAAGAGAATATACTAGGGAATTACTTCAAGGGACTTACACATAGAGGAAGTCTCTCTTTATAGAAGAGTCCCAGATTTTCATTTCCTTGCTTAAAGGGACAGTGTCAACTTTATTTGTTTCTAACTGTCAGCTGTAAAAAAAAATTGACATTTCTGATGGAGCGCACTTTAAATACAGTCTCCTGGATTTTTAAAAGGTCCTTTAAAAAAGGGCAGAGGGCTCTACTCTCCAGCTGATGTTTAGAAGGGTGCAGAAGCCTAACCACTAAAGCATGTTCCCGTCCCATTCTTGCTCTCTGTGCACATTCCAGGCTGCTGCCCCTTCACCTCCACTTGCACTTTGCTTCTGCTCTCACCAGCAAGTCCTGCACCAACCACAGATACTGATACTGACTCTCCACAGAGTCCTGTCAATTGCACAAGGCAAACAACGTGAAAAATAAACGTTCTTCGATTGCGTTCATTTACAGCAAACTTGTAACAAGAGTATGCCTCCCATGTGAAAATCAGCTTGACTGTATCCCTTTAAAACTGTCTCCTTTAAGGAGATTTTGCTTTTCCTCACACATTTTGTGGCCAACATTATCCGAGACTGAAAAGCAGGGGTTTCCTCCTCCTCCTCCTTCTTTGTTTCCTAGCATATTTTTCACCTCCCCAATTTTATAACCTGCAGAAATAATAGCAGTGTCTGTGTGGAAGCACGGTCACCAATTGCCAGTAGTGTTATGGGATTATTCTGAGAATAGCGTTGGAGCTCCTTTTTTTGAGCTGGAATGCAGGTGGCAAGGGTAGAGGTTATATCTTTGTCGTGAACCAGCCTCTGCCTCCTTCATTTTCAGGGCACAGCCAGCTCCTCCATCCAGGGATAGGAACTGATGTGAAAGGTTGGCCTTAGTGACTAATGGAACTAACTGGTCTGGTTCCAGACAGCTCTAAAGAAGAACACTGTGCAGCCAAAACATTACTCTACCTGAGGGCTAGTGGGATATTAAAACATTTTGTCCTCTACCAGCATTACAGTGACTCTCCATTCCCTCTTCCCCTGCTTGCAAGTCATAGTGGAATACAGAGGGCATGTGACAGAGGAAGTGGGAGGGAAGATGCTTGGGAGGACAGCTGGTGGAGGTCACAGACCCAGTTGCATTGGTTATGACAAAATTTTGTTTTGAAGTTGTATGCTGTGACTGTTCAGGAAGCAAAGAAGGTTTCCTTCCCTTTCACCATAACATCTCTGAAGTCCTGGTCACCAGAACTCTCCCAGGTTAATCCTGGTCATCTGCGCTCATTTCTTCCATTGTGGAATTATCAGTCTACTTTGTGGATCAGATTGCTTAGCTTCCGATCCATCAGCATTCAGGAGTGCAGAGACGCTGCTTTGGGGAGTAGCGGGGTGGGGGAGAATACAAGTGTAGAGTCTCCTCTGCTTGAGTTTCAGCCAATATTGCTCGCTGTGGTACTGGATGCATTCAGGGAACTTCAGCCTTTCAACTGCAAAATGGAAGCTTTAGAACGATTTAAATCTAGCAGGAAGACAAGGGTCCGTTATTTGTGGAGACTGTCAATGCCTCCCTTTGGAGTGGCAGATTAGCAGCATGTCATGCTGAGATGATTTTTAGGCACATACTCTCTAGGCTGGGAATCCTATCAGCTATCATCTGTTCTCTAATCTCCTTCAGGCTGAGGTTAGGTAGAAGAGAGAAAAGCAACTCCAGAGTGCTCAGATGGCATGGGTCCTGATCAGTCTGATTTTAGACCTAGGTACAGCATGGAGCATTTGCTGCTCTTGTCAGTTTGTCGTCTCCTATTGGTGATGATCAAAATCAAGTGTCCATGCTGATTCTTTAAATCTGCCTTTGATACTATTGATCCCGAAGCATTGTTGACACAGCTGCAGTCCCCAGTAGGGATCTATAGGACTTGTGACCAGGTAATCTGTCCTTTAAGGGTAGTGGTGCCTAATGGTCAACCCACCCCATCACATGGCCTAGTTCTTTAAGAGGATGAAAGGTCTGATTATATATACAGGGACTTGGGAGACACGCTGAGAGAGGAAGTGGTCCCAGGAGTAAAAAGCGTTCGGGATGAAATCCCATTACTGTTTCTTTAAGGACACAGAGCAAGAAGCCTTGCAGAGAGAATGAGGCAAGGCTCCCCTCTCCCGCACCCAATTGGGATGAGCTGAAAGAAGGGGAACAGCATAAAAGCTCCCTCCTTTCTCATAGCAGAGTGGACAGTAGGTGACACCAGTAGGGAAAGGCTGGTCCAGCAGGGGGTGAAGCTGGTAAAGGTCTCACAGCTGGTTAATCCGTGACTCCATTCCAGAGAGGACAGCTGAGGAATCCTGCTTAGGAAGGACCACAAAATCAGACTAATAGAGCCCAGCTCCAGCGAGGAGAGCTGGTGAGGCTCCTAGGTGAGGGGAAAGGATGGAATTAACTCATACAGCCCAATTCCCAGGAGGAGAGCTGAGGATTCCAGCTTAAGGAAGGACTGAAAAGGGGTAACCCTGAGAATGAACCAAGAAGGGTTGCTGGATCAGAGGCAATTTTCAGGCACAGGAATGAAGAGTCTCCTGAAGGAAGGAGCCAGAGACGGCTAGCTGGACTAAGCTCAAGGCAACAAATATCCCTGGGTGTACCTGAATGAGCTTCTACTTGTGCTTGTGGCCGTCACTAATAAATGAGACCCTTGCAAGGAGCGTGCTCTTTGATTAAAAAGATCCGTCTGGACTTGATTATAACCCAGCGGAAGGGACGTGAGACGGGGTTGCCATGCCTGAGCCATGTCTGACCAAAAGGGGGCACACCAGGGCAACCTCCAGGCCCTCACAGGACTTTAGACCAAGATTTTCAAAACCTATCGTGCCTTAAAGATAGGTTCCTAAATCCATATTTAGGCTCTTGAATAAGTGTTCTGATCTCTAAAGTACTGAGTACCCAGCAGCTTCCACTCAGCCCAATGGAACTGCCACATTCTTAATACTTTGGAGAAATCAGGCCACCTATTTAGGGTGGGTTTAAGGAGTCTGACTCTGAGACATCTGTTTGTGCAAATCTTGGTCTTTAATGTCCAGGACTGTCACTCTGGCACTTTGATTTGAAAACAATATCTCACTACAAAGATAGTCTAATCCATTTGTGTCACATAGCAGACCTTAAGTACTGGTGTTTCCCCTACCCGCATGAAGGCCTGTACAGGCCTGAGCAAAGCTGGGGAAAGATGATCTCAGTAAAGAAACACTTTTTGGGGTAGTCATTTTTTGGGTTGAAAGGGAATGTTTATTCTTGTTGCTATGGCATGAGGGAATAAAACTAACAACCAAATTCTCTCTTTGTCCACTGCCAAGCTTTGGATTAACAGATTTTTAAAAAACACTCAATATTCATTCCAAAGATGGAAAAGACAAAAGCATTTCACTTGCTTTACACTTGTTAGATGTGTTTTTGGCTCAGCTTGAAAACATTTAATAATTCAGACAGTACTTGGCAAGAGTCCTTTCCACTTCCTTTCACAGAGACTTCAGATTTTGTAACAATTAAAACACATAAATAAACTATGTGTGTATCATTTTCTCTCTCTCTCTATATATATATTAATATATACATACACACCCTCACAAACAAGTACACGTACAGATAAACACAGTGATAACACCCACATGACAAATTAGAGTGGTGTGCGATAAATGCAATTTATCATGCACTTTTCACCACTTCACCTGCACTCTGACCATTAATCCATCCCTCCTGGACTCCTACTAGCATTCCAAACCCCTGAGCAGCTTCAAACAGCTGTTTTTTCTACTTTTAAAAAAAAATCTATTTGCCAGATAAATGTTTTTTTTCTTTCCCCCAAAACATGCAATTCCCATTCCCAAAGTAAACACTATTTAATACTTGGCAATTTCCTTGTCCCCTGTTCCAGGACAAGTGACAGTCAGCCTTGAATCAGTGATAGATTTGAAGTCCAATATCTCAAAAGCCATCACTGATAGGAACAGGAGCTTTCCACCAATGGATGGAGAAGATTCTCAGCTTCCCATTATGATACACTACAGTGTTGCCAATGCCAAATGTTCCAAAATCATGAGTCAGGTCCCCAAAATCATGAGATCGGCTTTAAAAACCATGGATTTTTTGTTTTGAATATTACAGTTGGGTTATTTTCTTTGACTTTTGGTTTCTGAGCCTTTAAGGCACTCTTGGGTCATGCTTTCAAACTTGTCGCCACAACTATGTGGGTTCGAAACTTATTTTAAGCTGATGGCAAAAAAAGAAAGCTGAGATTTTCGTGAAATAACTGACTCCAGGAGATGGGGCTCTAAGAGAAATAACAAATATCACAAGATTCACAATAAAAGCATGAGTGTTGGCAACACGGCACATAGTACTTGATTCCAGCCCTTGTAGATTCATAGACACTGGACCTTAAAACCTTTATGTATAGGAAAGTTATTGTATATCATTTTTAGAGGTTTCTACAATTTTTAATACTTTCTCTCCTTCTCCAAGGCTTGGACAGTTGGACTCAGTACTAAGGCACCTGGCTTTACTGTCAGAAGAATACTAATAGAAAACATTTTTGCAATATTTTCTACAACACATGTATTTTGGACATGCCACATGATGGTGCAATATGATATAAGGGTTTTACTGGCACTCATTTGGGGCGATCTGCCTAACAATGCGCTGATTCCAAACTTATACCAATAAAATCCTTGCATGGCATCACATATTCTCACTGGCTATCATCATGTAAAGATTAATCTATGCCTCTGTCCCTAATGAATCCAGTCATAATGCTGCGCTTATCCTGTATCAGAGGAAAAACCTCCCAGAGAAAATCTTGTCATTATAAAGATTACCAAAGTTATCTGTGTAGTTTAGACATGGGAAATATAGGATTGTCTCAGGTAAAGGGCAGCATCAGTGCTTTCATGCTTTGCATATTGATGTACTTTTAAGAGGATATGAAAAAAAATCTATGTATGTAACAAGTCAAGCAAATGTAACCGAATAGATCCTCCCCTCCTTGACCCAAAGCAGCAGTAAAGGAGTGAAAGTGGGGAGCTGCAGCCTGTATGCTACAACCCACCCAGCCTCCCCATTGGTGTGATGACTTTGTATGAGCTCTGCCCTTACAAATCCCTGGACCCCTGCAGGGCGACTTGTTCCTTTGCTCCCTATAAAAGGGGCCTCTCTGCTTGCCTTCCCTCCCCCAGTCCCAGGGCTGTAGCCCGGCTGGCTGGGATCTGTGAAAACAGACAACTTGGGGGTATTGTACGCCTGCTGAAACCTGATCGCGCTCATAAGTGTCATTACTCATCTGTAGCTTTTCCGTCACCGAGCTTTGAGAACTCTTCTCTCTGAATCCTCAAGTGCTTAAGGGCTGGATAGCTGCCAGGCACCAGCTGCATAAAATCTTAAAGAGACCTGGACCCCTGTGCTGAACTTGTGGGAGTGAATCAGTTTAAACCCCAAACCTCAAGAACCAATATTAAAAAATTAGTCAACAGAATCTGAGAACCTCAGCGAAAGGGCTAAGAGACACTGAGTTCCCTCTCTACTGCCCCCCACCCCGGGCTTGGTTCCTGTGCCTGCCAGAGCATGGCTGAAAAGGGAACATTGTTTCCCTCCCAAGCAATAGGAGGGGTTCTGCTTTCTTATTGCAAGGAGCTCTGCCTCGGTGAGATTCTGAGTAAAGGGAACTTGGTTTCCTTTGTGCACCAGAGGAAGCTCAGTTTTTGCAAGCTCCAGAGCTGGGCTTCAGAGAAGCAGCCGTGTTAGTCTGTATCCGCAGAAAGAAAAGGAGGACTTGTGGCACCTTAGAGACTAACCAATTTATTTATTTGAGCTGGGCTGAGGAGTTTGGTTTCTCGCAGCATGTCCAGTAGAGGGTGTGTCACCTCGTCAGAGCTCCTGCCCTTTGGGAGCACTGGCTGTACTTGCTGGGAAATAACAGAGAAGAACAAAAGAACAACCCAGAGGGGCCAGTACTCCCTTCTCAGTCTCTCCTTAACTAACATTTGGTTTAAAAGAACACAAGAGAAAGATGCAAAGGTGGGTACCTGAGTTTGTCTGCTATAAAGATCACTCTTCTCTCCAGAAGCAGGGATGCAAACACTCGGCTCAGGTGTCGGACGCTGAGAGAGGAGAACAGGGACTCAAAATCAACATGCTCAAGTCTCGAGTCCAGAGGCCGCCGCAGCTCAATTACCTGCCAGAAGGAAGCAAAACACAGGTCACGGCCTCAATCAGTGCACTGACAGGCAAGGGGCTAGACTCCCCAAGGACTTCAACCAGGGACCCTCTCAACCAAAAGAAACAGTGTTGCTGCTGGGGCTAAAGGAGACTTTATGTTCGTGAGTGGCACGCCTGGAGAATTAGTCTTTCCGCAGGAGCCACGAATGCAGCCTGCAAATGAAGCTGAAGGCCAGCACTGGTTTCTCACCATATTTTCCCCACCCTCCTTGAGCAGTGATGGTGAGGAGGTCTGAAGCAGAAGGCTATCATAGACTGATAGGTTCTCCCAACATGAGGGTCAGCAGACAGGGCTAATAACAAGTAGAACCAGGAGTTCAATTTGGGCAAGGTCCTATATTCTAGTAGGCCACAGGAACGGTTCAGATTGAACTCTCCCAGGGGCTTTATCCAGAGTCCATTCCAGGTGGGTGCAGAAATCCATTGCAGCTTCTCCCACTGAATTAGGCACAGGGAGCTCCCTCTCCACGGGTGTGATGCCCAAGCAGACTTTTATGCGTAGTCTTTTGACATGGAGCAGTCCCAGGGAGTGGAATTTTGTTCCCATCAGGAATGGATTTTGGGCAGCACTCTGTAGGGCACAGGGAGAAGGATGGAGGCAGGGGATGTTTCTAATTCTTCATCCAGTTCAGACAGCCAGGATCACTTTCACTATGAGAATCTGGATGGGAAGGAGAGGGGAGCAAGGTCTAACTTGTAGACTGTCCTCTCTGGTATCAGTTACAACACAGACTACTTTCTTTGCTTCTATCTACGTATACAGTCCTCACCATAGCACTTCACTGCCATTAGTGTATTTCTCCTCAGAACACCCCTGTGAGATAGGGCAGTATTATCACCCCCATGTTACAGAGGGGGAACTGAGGCACAAAGTGACTTGCCCAAGTCACACAGGAAGTCTGTGACAGCAGGGAATTCAAGCCAGGTCACCCATGTCCCAGGCCAGTTCTGTAACCACGAGACCATTTTTCCTCCTCTGTAACCAGCTTCAAAGCACCTGGCCTATTCTTCCACAGTACATCACATGACCCACCCTCGACTTTGGACCTGGTTCTCAGATAGGCAAAGGCCCCTATGTGCTGTTGTGGCAGCTTAAAGGGCCTTAAAGTGGGCAGAAACAGCCCCCTAAGAATAACCCCTGTGCAGTGAAGCTCTCTGGTGTAGGCGGCAGAGTGAGGGTGTGGCTGGGCATGCTCCACTACAGATATTCTATATGGGTTTCCCAGAGACCCTGAGGCCACTTAAATTTACTCTCAGGCCTAAGCAAGGCTCACTCCCACACAACGCTGAATGGGTTAATGTGCGCCTGAGTGGCCAATTAACATAGCAGGCTACACCTGGAGGGAGAGCCAGGCTTAACTGATCACGAAGCCCAGGGCTGGGCAGGAACAGGCTGGCTCACATAAAGAGAGGAAGCTTGTAGCAGAAGGGGGCTAGTAAGCTTTGAACTGCTCCAATACCTAGGCAATGAAAGCCTGAGTGTAATACTAAAATGTCAGAATAGCATACGGAGAAAAGGGGAAATATCTAGGGACTGGAAACATGAGCTTATTGCCTCAGTGAGGAACCCTGGCAAGAGGCACTCTAGGCCTGAGGCATACAGACCCATTGCTCTCACAGCATGGTTCGCCAAAACCAGGAAAGACTGGGGATGGAGAGATGAGTAGCACACTCAGAAGGAAATAGGCTCACAGAGGGAACATAATGTGGGTTCAGATGGCAGGGGTGCAACTGACATCGATAGACACAGAAGCACAAAAACCGAAAGAATACATGATAGTAATCTTCCTGGACACAGAAAAAACCTGCAATGTGTTACGGAGAGAGAGACTATTATATAAAGTGGCAACCATCTGGGTACTGTAGGAAGAATATACAAATGGACAAGGGATCTCCTACCCAAAGAACTACATGGGTCCGGGTAGGGAAAGCCTTTTCCACTGTATATTTCATTACAAATTGAACTCTACAGGGGACTGTCAATAGCCCAGCCCTTTTTAACATCATGATTAATGACCTTCCAAAGGAAACGAGTGCAGGGATAGACATCAGATGATTTGCTGATGACCAGGCCATATGGACCACAAGCAGAAACCTGGGACTCCAAAGGAATCAGTGATGCACTTTGTGGAAATAAAGAACAGGGAAATAGGTGGGGCTTCAAGCTCTCCACTGACAAAACTAAATGAATGATCTGCACAACATGGAAGATTCAGAAATTATATAAATATATGACCAACAGATAAATATAGTGAAAAAGGTCAAATTCTTAGGTATGATATTTGATAACAAGCTCACCTGGAGGGACCTGTGATGAAGTGTGCTTCCTCCACTTGCCCTGAAGTGGTTAACATAGGCCAGGTGGGCCAATTAACCTGCTAAGCTGCAGACCAGGGGACATTTCAGCTGAGAGGAAAGCCCTAATTAAGGGAAGCTCACCTGTGCAGGAACAGGCCGGTCTTCTATAAAACCAGGGAGCTGGTAGCAGAAGGGGGTGCTGCCAGGAAGAGGGCTTTAGTCACTCTTCATGGGACAAGGGAGAGCAAGAGATTTAGACCCTAGAGGAAGGATTTGTCTAGCAGACTCAGAGGAAAAGGGTTCGGCTAGAAGGGTGGAGAATGAAAGCTTGGAAGAGGCAATGCACGAAGTAGTCCAAGAGAGACGTAGGAAGGTTTGGGGTAGTACAGACCTTGGCTGCCAGAGATAGGGCCCCTGGACTGGAACCCAGGGTAGAGAGTAGACCTGGGTTCCCCTACCAGCCACTGAATTAGTGGCCCACTCTGGGCAGTGATCTTGAGGACCATCCGGAACTATCCATCCCCGTCACTGAGGGAGTTACTTAGCCAGGGCAGTGGACTTAAGGACTGCCTGGGATGCTGTGGAAGACTGTGATAGAACCACAGAAGGGGAGGACTGTTGTGACTTGGCCAGAGATGCAAGCCATGAAGACAAGGCGCTGCGGCTGCTGAGGAGTAAGAGAAGGGCCTCAGGGTGACAGAGTGAGATTACAGGCTGAGAAACCATAAGAAGAGGCATCTGGCCAAAAGAGCTAATCCCCAAACCGGCCAGGAGGAGGTGCCTCTAGCAGTGACTTGTGAACCCCGGGACAGGACCATATTGAAAACATTATAGGTAAGTGCAAAGGGAGAAACTTACTAAGAAAATGGTGGACGATAATCAAAACTATTATTGAGTATGGCTGCTAGGCCTTTAGGTCAGCATCGAAAACAAATCTGAGAAAACTAGACTGTATCCAAGTACAGGCATTGCATACTGCATGCAGTGCTTTCATTACCTCGCCTCTGTATGTAACGCAGATAGCAGCTGGAGAAATGCCTATCACTCTCAAAATGAAGCTCTGAGACTTAGCCTTTAGGGCCAAAGTACTAGGTAATAATGAAGATAACACTAAGCTAATATATATTAATTAGGGAATTAAGTGGAGAGCAAGTAGGACAAAAACTCAAAATTCCTCAGTAAGTAGGGTAAGGAAGTGGATAAAGGATCTCTGTGAAAATAAAGGCTTAAAAAAGAGGCCAAAATCTCTAGCTCTGGGAAAATACTCTATCTCTGGAGAACCACCTCCTTGAGATAGATATGGAACTATATGATGAACAAAAGGAGAAGAATGATTAATATACAAGATATAGCAAATCAATGTATCTGTGATAAGTGGGGACACTATTGTCAGATGCATACTGATGGCTCCATAGAGGAAGGAACGGGTAGAGTGGGAATAGCTTTCTGGGCGCCCACATTCAGACAGAAGAAAGCCATCAGACTCATGACCTTTATCTCTGGCTGAGCTAATAGGGGTCTTGCTGGCACTAACTTGTGCTCTAGCTTTGCGGCCAGCTCTCATGGCCACCCTGTCTGATACCTTATCAGGACTGCAGACACTACATAATGGCAAGCCTGACAGCAGAAACAATATATGTAATGAAATATTACTGCTAACAGCTGAATTGGCCCAATTGTATGTGACTATAATAAGAGCATGGATCCTGGCACATATAGGGCTAGCTGGCAATGAACTGGCAAAGAGACAAAAAATGCTATTAAGGCTGTACAAGTTGACCTAGAGATCCCATTAAGCAAACTGGAATTTAAGCACTTAATCAAAAATGAACTAAGGAAGGAATGGCAAGAATTGTGAGCACATGAAATAAAAGGGAAAAAATTCCGTGAATTATGCCCAGTAGTTGAAAATGTTGATATAGTCCAAGGCCCTGAGATGAACATTCTCAGTCCTGCCATGAGTGCAGCGGACTGGACGAGCTGATCTCTCGAGGTCCCTTCCAGTCCTGCGCTTCCATGATACTAAGAGCAAAATGGCTTTACTCAAAATGTTAACAGGTCTTTGTGGATGAAACAGTAACTTATTTCCAATACACAAACAAAAGGATGGACTATGTGAAACATGTATGGTCCAGCAAATGATGGATCATCTCTCATGGAATTGTAAAAACTGTACCAGTGAAAGGAGATATACTAAGGGTTCTGAGTTTTCCATATAAATAAGAAAATTTTCTTTGCCACTCCTGTCCAGAATACAAGGAAAATGGGGGCCCAATTAAAAAAGCTATTTTGCAGTTCTTTAAGAATACTGGGAAAGGTGACAGACTTTAAGTCATAACCTACCTCCAAAGCCCAGTGCATGGCAGTCAGACACACAGAAAGTGACTCTGCTGTGCCACAAAACCCAAAACGATGAAGGAGGAGGGGGCTGCAGGGAGAGAGTCTGCAATCACTCTCTGGGACTACAGAGTGAAAAGGCTCAAGGAAGAAGCCTAGGGGTGGAGAGTTGGCGCTGCGATCCTCTTCTAAACAGAGAGCTCTGGCAGAAACCAGGAAAGAGATAAAACAGCCAATGGGAGTGGAGCAGGCTTCAGTGGTAAGCCCTGATAGAAGGGCAGGATTTGGACTCTACCATGGAAAGAGTTCTAGGAAGTGCTCAGTGGAGGACCAGAGCAGCAGAGAGGGATAAATGTGAAGCCCAAGGAGGGCAGGAATTGATTTGACTTTGTACCCCTTTAGTTTGGGATTTGTATTAGGGGAACCAGAGGAGAGCCCTGAGAAATCCTGGCCCATGAGAAGGGGATAAAGAGAGTGGAATGCCCTGAAAGAAGGGTGAGAACAACAAGGCCAAGACTTGGGGCTGAAGATCTTGTTAGAAAGGCAGAGGACAGTGGGACTCTCATATCCCGGAAAGGGAGAGACTTTAAAGTGACTGGCTAGAGGGCTGAGTCATGGGAAGAGGCAGACCACAGAGGACTAGAGCCATTAGTGGCCCTGAACAGCCCCAGGAGCATGTAGGATTTTTGAAGACACCTGCCCCACGCTCAAGAACAGAGGAACTGAGAACCAATCCCTTTGACTCTAAACTTGAGCCTCCACTTCACAGGAATTTGCACATTCCCACAACCTTGCACTACAGGTGTAGGCCTGACTTATTATTCCAGCAGGTGCTTGCTGGCCTGTCCTTTCATCCCATCTTCCTCCAGCTCTGGTGGTGTCCTTACTTCAGTCCCTGAGCCTGGTAGGAAGTTCTTGACTGTGATGGTCCGGCCCAGCGCAGGGAAAGGAGCCTCCATGACACTCCTCATGAGAGGCTGCACCAAAGCAGGGGAAATCCCCCGTCTTTTCTCAACCTCGTCCAAGATCTGGAAGAAAGAACATGAAGACACAGATGTATAAACAGGAGGCGAGAGGGAGACAGAGAATAAAATACAACAGCATTTACATACCCTCCTTACCCCAGCTTGTGTGGAGCCCAAATATGCAGTATCAGAATACTATGGAGTGAGCAAGAGAGACTAGAGTAGAAACCTTGGGTGAAATCCTTGCTCCACTGAAGTCAATGGTAAAACCCACTGTCTTCAGTGGAACCAGGATTTCATCCTTTATCTTGGAATTTCTTTGCTCTGGTCATTTTATTAAAGGGACAAGCCAATGTTTGCTGGTCCATATTTTCATGCAATTTGCTTTTTCATAGTCTGTTTGCAAAGTTCATGTAATTAGTGCGTGTTCCCGCCCCCAGTGCCATCTTCCAGTCTCTCAAGTCCGAGCCCTCCACTTTACTGAACCTCATTCGTCTAGCCTTGATTTTGCTTTCAGCTTCATCGCTGCCCACAGCGCAGGTTCTGTCCCTCCTTTCCCCCTCACCTTAGAGAAGAGGTTGAAGCACCCAAGGCGGCTCACGATGCAGTAAACCTCAGGGAGACGCTGCCCTTTCCCACTGGGCTTTCAAGAGAGAAACACAAACACAACCAAAAAAAGGCAGTTAGTTCAACCGAGGCAGATCGCACGCGGCTGCATTCTCTGGGCTGCTTGGGGCCTGGTCCCTCAGGGGCTGGCTGGTGAAACAGAAGAAGCTCTCCTTGTGAAACCATGAGAAACGCGAAAAGGGGCTGTATTTTGGAGTGAGGGGATGGATTCTGAAGAGGGACCTTAAACAGAGCAGAGGGAAGCAGAAAGCTGGAGAGTCCCCTCTTCTGTGCCTTTTGCTTCTTCGCTGAATCGAACAGCGGAAGCTGCGCCCCACCTTCAGTTGGCGACAGCAAGACAAACACAACAGAGGAGGGTTCCCCCTTTGGACCCTTTTAGGGAACAGAATGGTGAATAGTTACCAGTAGCCTTCTGCAATATCCAAACCGTCTACTCCCATCCTCACCAGTCAGGACAAAGGAGAAGGTCTCACTGCAGTAGGGAGAACAGAGACAAGAAGATGAAAGAAAAAAAACGGTCACATTAGGAAACACACCGTACACACACCCACTCCACCGCCCAGAGAACACTTTACTCCTTTCATATCTCCACCTTTCCCCTCTCACGCTGTTCCCTTCTGGACTCTCCAGGAGTGTCTCTGCCTCCACTGGGTTTCTCTCTCTTTGCCTTAATAGCTCCCATGGCTAAGTGAATGATATGTACAAACCCAGTTCTCATGGGGGAGGAAGACACCTGCCTACCTGACAAATTGGTAGATGGGCGCCCAGTCCTTAGCATCAGGGAAGCAAAACTGGGGAATGGCTTTCAACTGATCCTCTGCCTCTCGCATGAATTTGAAGGAACGCTCAAGCTAGTGGAGAAGAGAAGGAGGGCATGTTTTCAATTAGTCACGTGGGGATGGAATAGCTTCAAATATTTGTCCTGTGATAAATGAAGAGGTGATGACAGAGACTAAGCTTTTGCCTGGAAGATATTAAAATTGCTGCTCTACTAGCTCACCTGTCCTTAGGCTTTTTCTAAGTAATTCCCCTCACACACTCCGCACCAAACTCTACTTTTGCATTTGTTTGTCCCTGCTGGGTCTCTCTTCCATGCTGTGATATAGCTAAGAGCTCAGTAAAGGGAGGAGGCTATCTGTGCGGGGACGTGTGTGCAGAATAAAGCCTACAGCAAACTCTTGTTACACGATGTTGGAAAATGCACTGCCACATGTTTTTGTTTGGTCCTGTTTCTCATGCCTCATGCCAAGAGAGGCCTGCTAGGAATAGCTTTGCTCTCCCTGCAATGACAGTTTTCTTCACCCTGAGAATCACAGTCGCTGGTCTCTCCTAGCAATACCAGGTTGCTTCCCTTTTACCGAGATAAGTGGTGGAAGAATTTTTTACACACTTTCTTCCTGGGCAGTGAAGAATCCACGTAGCTGCTCCATCTGCATTCGAGAACATCATGAAGTTCATGGAGGGCAGGGCAACCTCCAAATCCTCTGTCCTATTAAACAATGGCACAGCAGGGGATTATCCTGCATTACATTATGGGCTAACATGAGAGCTCTAACTTCCCCCGAGGGTCTCCTGTTTAAACATGCATTCTGTAGCATGCTAGTCAGGAGGGCAATGGGTTCCAGATGGGGCTGAAGAGCCTAAATGATAACACTGCTACACCAGTAGGCCTTTGCCCAGGCACCGAACCTTTAATGGAAACTGCTGGGTGACTTCAGGGACATATGCAGCCCCAGCCTGTTTCTTGTGCAGCGATACCACGACGAAGTACTCAAACAGCTGCCTCTCTTGGTACTCGATCAAGTCCCGCTCCAAGGTTTGATACCGCGGGGCTTGCTTCAGGCGGGACTTAACATGCACCAGCCGTTGGCTGTGAGCTACAAAGAGCGAGAGAGAGAGAGCGAGAGAGAGAGTCATTTGATATTGGACTTTGGATAGAGCTCCCACCATGCTTTGGAATGACCTCTTGTGAGCTCACCGTGACTGCAGTGTGTTTCCTTTCCCAAGGGCTGAGTGAGAGGCAGAAACATTTGGAAGTTGTGCGATACAGCTTCCAAGGAAAATCTGTAATGGCTTAGACAGTATGTAATCTGAGCACTGTTTCAACACAGGTGTGTAGCACTGGCCAAAAGCACACGGGAGGAGGGGACAAGAGGGTGGGTGCCCAAATTGCAACCTATGGGGTCTAGGTGGCACAATGATTTAATAGGTAGGCTTTTCAGACGGGGAGACCCAAATTGGGTAGCAAGTGAAAGAGAGAGTTCCTGGGGTCATCCTCGTCCTCATTCATCTACATGTCAAAGCCAGCACGTGTGACTGATGGATAGAGGCCACTGGCAGCACTTGAAGCCCAGAACTAGAGTAGCTGGGGATACTGTAGGTCAGAAGACAGGCTGAGTAATGTCATGGCCCCAGGGCTGTAATGGTGTGATGGGGGAAGCTGTAGGCCAGGAATGAAATGCATTGGCAGAGGGATGAGTGAAAAAGGTTGCCTGATGCCAGCCCATACTATGCCTGAAGCTAATCAGAGCTCCAATTACTTTTATTTTTTAAAACAAGAGCCAAGTTCACCCAAAGATACTGGGAAAAGGACAAAACTGACCAGCAGTCTGAGACTACCACAATGTACAAACTATGGGACAATAAACACTCCAATGGGGAAAGTAATGAAAAGCCACCCACTGGAGAGAGGCTAGACAAGATTCCCTCGGAACATTTTTCCCCTGTAGTTTTATAGTTAGGTTCAAAGTAAATCTCCAAAAATGCCCCCTCCCCCCGTAAAAGTAAACTGCAAGATGAGACTGCAGAGCACTTCACAGCCAGGCACTCTGCGCTGCTGGGGGGCAGAGTGATGCCCCCAAGTTTGACAGGGGCAATCCATGATGGTGTACTGGAAACTGATCAGCACCAAATAAAGTGAATGCAAACAAGAGCTCTGCCCAGGAAGACTTATATGAATGCCTTGGGCCAGATCCTTGGCCCCCCATTAGGTTGCTTTGTGCTGCTCATAGATTCCAGCTGAATACAACTGACAGCAGTCCTATGGCTCGTCTAAGTTACACCAGGAAGTGAAAAAATGTCTGGTGAGGCTATAAGGGGACTGGAAATATAGCTTATAATCATCTTTTATCCCCATCCCACCTGCACCAGTCAGGGCCTGGCTACAGGTGGGGGGAGGGTTAAGGCTCTTTATTGTCTAAGGCCGGGGTTTTCAAAAACACTCAGCACTGGCCTAAATCTGCTCCCTCTGAAGCTAATGGGACTTTTACTACTGTCTTCAACATGAGCAGAGTAGGCTGAGTGCTTCTGAAAATGCCACCCCCGCCCCCAAGAATGCATGTACACTGTACCCTTCTTTTGGTGGCATGTAGTGTACATACGTGCATAGTCCCCCTAGCACAGGTATAAACAGAAGAAGAAAACGGTGAGCCACAGCTTAGGGGAGTCGGTACAGACATGCCTGAAGGCTGTGGGTATGTATGTGAGAACATACACTACATGCCTCTCCACTCACTCAAGCAGTGCCTCCCCATCTACACTGCTACAGTAACTCCTAACGTAACGTCCTCCCGCTTAACATTGTTTCGAAGTTATGTCGCTGCTCCATTAGAGAACATGCTCGTTTAAAGTTGTACAATGCTCCTTTATAACGTCCTTTGGCTGCCTCCTCTGTCCATTGCTTGTAAGATTCTGTGGAAGAGCAGTGACTTTACAAGGGAGCATTGCACAAGTTCCTCTTCTCCGCCTCTTTCCCAGCGCTTCCCCCACTGCCAAACAGCTGTTTGGCGGCACTTAGGACTTTCTGGGAGGGAGCAGGAGGAGCGGCGACGCGTCGGGCTCCAGAGAGGAGGTGGAGTGGGGATGGGAAGAGGTAAGCCTGGAGTGGAACTGTGATGGGAAGAGGCAGGCCTGGAGCATCCCCCTGCAAAGTCGGCGCCTGTTCTTCTGGGTGGAAGCTGCCGCTGCTGCTGTGCAAGGTGCTTCCTAGTGTCCTTGCCTGCAGCAGGCTGTGCCTGTGTGGGGTAAGCCAGGGGCACCTCCCCATCACAGTACAGTACAGTATATAATGCCTTTTGTCTGCCCCCAAAACATTTGCTTGGAACCTAACCCCCCGCATTTACATTAAATCTTATGGGGAAAATTGGATTCGTTTAACATCATTTCAGTTAAAGTTGCATTTTTCAGAAACATAATGACAACGTTAAGTGAGGAGTTACTGTATTTTTAGCAGCATATTGCCCCACTGCCTCCCAATTGCTGGGGAAAGAATCTGGCAGGGGGGAGGCAGTGGGGAAAGGCTGCTGCCTGCCCCCTTCCAGAGCCTTTCCTTGCCGCAGCTAAAGACTCCGTCACTAGGAAAAGGCTCTACCAGCTTCCCAGTGCTGGAGTCTTTCCCTGCAGCAGCACTAACTGGCTCCTACTCATGGGAAAGCAAAATCCTCCCTTCTGGATTCTTAAAACAGGCAGATTCCATCTCCAAAGATATGCACTTTCCATGAATAGGAAAAGCAAACTAGCAATGGAAGAAAGAACTGTTGAAACAAGGAGAAGAAAGTCCCAAAATTTGCTCTTGTTGAACACATGGAATGTCCACTCATGTGTAGAATTACAATCTTTTTCAGAACATGAACACATGGTAACACAGAGCTAGTGTAGTTTTTACCACTCTAGCACCCTGATACAGTGGTAACACACAAACATTTTTTACTGGAAGATTTTGGTGTAGTGATTGGGCAATGGCTATATAGTATTTCAGTAGAATTGTTCCCACATTGTCTTGGAACATATGGGCCAAAGAGGTGGTGTTTGGACCCTGATCTGGATTAAAAGTAGGTTTGAGGCCCAATCAGGGCTCTAATTCAGGTTCAAACAAAAGTCTCATGAGCTGTCCTCACTAGATTTCAGCTAACTGCAAAGTGGGTAACCGGCCTGTGATAAGCGGTCAGGTGCTAGGACCCTGCACAGAGATACAGGCCTATTGAGCTGATTCACCCTGGCAGCCAGACCAGACAGTTCATATTAACTCCAGTCCAGGAACAGAAAAGGGCTCTATGAAGCTCATTGAGTGTCTCTCAGGGCATGTCTGCACTGTAATTAAAAACCCACATCGGGCCCATACCAGCTGACTTGGACTCGTGGGGCTTGGGCTAAGAAGCTGTTTAATGGTAGCGTAGACGTTTGGGATCAGGCTGGAGCTGGAGCCTGGGCTCTAGGACCCTGCAAGGTAGGAGGACTGCAGACTGAGCGTGATCATCTACACCTCAATTTAAAAGTCCCTTAGCCCAATCCCTGCGAGCCCAAGTCAGCTGACATGGGCCAGCCGCAGGTGTCTAATTGCAGTGTAGACATACCTTCTGACGCAGAGGTAAGTTGAGTCAGGGACAGAAGGATGCTGCAGGGAAAAACCCTGCTAACAGCTAAATTCAGGAGGATGCTCAGGGTGATGTTTATGTTTGTTTTAATTTTTCTATTAAGGCAACCCCCAAAAGGGGTAAGGTTAGGTCATGTCCAGTACTAGTGCATTGTGTGAGAAACAGAGCAGGAATGCCACCTGCGTACCCCTGCCCTGCACCAGGATCTGGCTGACCTGTTCCCCAAACCACAGGGCTAAGGTTGTATCTCTGCACAGGAATCTGAAAACCCTTATAGTCGGAGAAGCTTAGATTTCAAATGCCAGTTTCGGCTGGTTTCTAATTACGGCTATAAATCCAAACATAATCACAGTGTCACCAGTACAGTGCTGGAGTGATAACCAGGGCAGGGAATTCAAGGAGATTCCGGAGGAATCCCTGATACAACACATAGTTCCTCTGGGGCTGAGCAAACAGCCTCACGTAGACTCACAGGAGTTTCACAGCAGAGCATGTAGTGCAGCTCAGTCTCTCTGCTGAGTGCCTACACTGCAACAGTTTGCTCCTCTAGTGATTGTGCAATACGCCCTTTGGACGATGCTTATGCTGTCACGTTGCAATGCTGCCTCTGGCAGCCTTCTTCACACATTTGTGACCCTTTACTTATTGAAACCTCTTCTGAACTGCCTCAGTGACCAAGCCAACTCCCATGACAGTCAGTTTAGAAACTCCCATTGACTTCTGTGGGAGTTGGAACGGGCTCTCGGTTGGTTTCGGGCTTTCATGTGTCTCAAACTAAGCTTCTCCTGCCGTTCTGTGGCCTTTGACTTCTCTCTTTTCCGAGTAGAAATGAGTCTCTTCTCTAAGTGCCTCAAAGAGAAGAGGAAAGAGCTAATATACCCCTGGAAATCAAGTGCAAGTTTGTGAGTAACCATCTCCCATGTGTGTGGGCAGGGCAAACTTTTCTTACCTTTCAGTTTCTCTTCGGTGTCACTGTCCGATTCACTGTTCTCATCTGTAACTACCAGGAAACATGAAATAAAGACTGTCTAAAAACAGTGCACTTCTTATGGATGGCAGAATAAAACCAGGCTTAACCACTTAAGGAGGCAGAATGTATTGCACACAAGGGCTCTTTCTTCCCAGGGGTGCCCATGACAATGGAGCCTTAGCTCACCATTCTTGATACCTTCCTGTCCATTAGAGGGCATTCAGAAAAGAGCAACAAAAGCAATTATGTGTATAGAGCGAATGGAAAAATCCAGAAATTTTCAATGGACATTCAGTTGGTTGTATGGATGTAACCAAGCGCAAAATTTGGATCTAACATGCTTCTCTTGCTACCCAATAACTTGAGGGATGGGGGAACACAGTTAATTGCCATTCTGGATCAGATGCATGGTCTGTCTAGTCCAGTATTTTGCCTCAGACAGTGTCCAGAACCAGATGCATTAGAGGAAGGTGCAAGAAACCCCCACAGCAGGTCAATGTGGAGTAATCTGCCCCCATTAAGGTCTCTTCCTAATCCCTAAAAGAGATTGTTTTAAAACCCGAAACACAAGCTTTTATATATATCATGACAAACATCTACAAGCATCTGTGAGAAAGAAACACCAAGACGGGGAGGAATTGTTCAGTGCAACCCATGAGGTTACCATTAGGAATAATGGAATAAAACTGAGTCGGGGGGAAATGTCCTTACAGTAAGAGCTCCTAGGCTATGTCTACACTACCTTTTCGTCAGTAAAATGTTGTCGGTCGGGGTGTGAAAAAAACACCCTCCCGGCTGACAAAAGTTTTACTGACAAAAAGCGCCGGTGTGGCTAGCGCTATGTTGGCAGGAGATGCTCTCCCGCCGACAAAGCTGCTGCCCCTTGTTGGGGCTGGTTTTATTTTGTTGGCAGGAGAGCTCTCTCCTGTCAACAAACAGTGGCTACACAGGAGACCTTACAGTGGCACTGCTGTATTGGCACAGCTGTGCCACTGGAGGGTGTGCAGTGTAGACATAGCCTTAGATAGTGGACTAGCCTTTAGCTTCATGAAAAGGGCCCTACCGAATTCACGGCCATGAAAAACGTGTCAGGGACTGTGAAATTTGGTCTGTTGTGTGCTTTTACCCTATACTACACAGATTTCATGGAGGAGACCAGCATTTCTCAAATTGGGGGTCCTGACCCAAAAAGGACTTTCAGGGGGGTTGCAAGGTTATTTTGGGGGGGGTCACGGTATTGCCACCTTTAATTTTGCACTGCCTTCAGAGCTGGGCAGCCAGAGAGTGGCGGCTGTTGGCCGAGTGACCAACTCTAAAGGCAGCACCCTGCCAGCAGCCGTGCAGAAGTAAGGGGGCTAATACCCCCCCCCACAACTCCTTTTTGGGTCAAGACCCCTACAATTACAACACCATGAAATTTCAGATTTAAATAGCTGGAATCATAAAATTTATGATTTTTAAATTCCTATGATCGTTAAATTGACCAAAATGGACCATGAATTTAGTAGGACCCTATTCATAAAGGAAGCCCCAGCCACTCTTTTTACACTGAACCAGACAAAGTATTAGAAAACACACTGTACATCACAGTAAAAAATTCAAGCCAGGCAGAAACTCTCAGAAAGATTCAGCAGCAACATGCTTTGGTCCATGTTCATTTACCTTTCCCTGAATTGCTCTCTGTAGACTGGGACAGCCTCTTGACGCGTTTCTTTCCCCTTCGGGCCTCATAAATGGCATTGATTTTCAATACCAGCTGCTCAGCAAGCAGGAGACAGAAAACAGGGTTAGTGCCCTTTCCCCAATAAGGGAGATGAAAATGTTTTTGTTCCAGAGGGAATTTTCAGTTTCCTAATACTGGTCAACAGCCTTCCCACCATTAGACCCTATAGGTACCATAAACACTGTGACCCTGTTTACCCTTTGTTGACTATGAGTCCCCCTGGGCCATCCCCTGGACCAGCCCTCCCCACTCCAGTGGATTCGAGAACAACAGATCACCAGTAAAGATTACGGTTAAACTGTTCTCAACACCTCTTACAGAAAGCATGTTAGAGACCTACTGAGGATTTGAAAACCTACTTAGGTTACTGAGAACCTTATTCAAAAAAATGCTTTAGACACTGTTAAGGTTCCTTCCCTACTCTGAACTCTAAGGTACAGATGTGGGGACCTGCATGAAAGACCCCCTAAGCTTATTCTTACCAGCTTAGGTTAAAAACTTCCCCAAGGTACAAACTTTGCCTTGTCCTTGAACAGTATGCTGCCACCACCAAGCGTTTTAAACAAAGAACAGGGAAAGAGACCACTTGGAGACATCTTCCACCCAAATATCCCCCCAAGCCCTACACTCCCTTTCCTGGGGAAGGCTTGATAATAATCCTCACCAACTGGTACAGGTGAACACAGAACCAAACCCTTGGCTCTTCAGAACAATGAAAAATCAATCAGGTTCTTAAAAGAAGAATTTTAATTAAAGAAAAGGTAAAAGAATCACCTCTGTAAAATCAGGGTGGTAAATACCTTACAGGGTAATCAGATTCGAAACATAGAGAATCCCTCTAGGCAAAACCTTAAGTTACAAAAAGGCACAAAAACAGGAATATACATTCCCTCCAGCACAGCTCATTTTACCAGCCATTAAACAAAACAAAATCTAATGCATTTTCTAGCTAGATTACTTACTAACTTAACAGGAGTTGGAAGGCTTGCATTTCTGATCGGTTCCTGGCAAAAGCATCACACAGACAGACCCAGAACCCTTTGTTTCCCCCCACTCCAGATTTGAAAGTATCTTGTCCTCTCATTGGTCATTTTGGGTCAGGTGCCAGCGAGGTTATCTTAGCTTCTTGACCCTTTACAGGTGAAAGGGTTTTGCCTCTGGCCAGGACGGATTTTATAGCACTGTATACAGAAAGGTGGTTACTCTTCCCTTTATATTTATGACAGATGCTTTATACATTTTCCACATGGGGGGAAATCAGTGCTAACTGAAGCCACTGTTAAAATGAGTAAAAAAAGTCTTTTAGTACAGTCTCTTTTGTAGACTAGTCAGGGCTGTAGATTCACGGGGTCAGCCCATCATCCCTCTTTACACTACAGGCAGAGAATGACCCTCACAGGGCAAATGGGGGTTCCCCTTGTGTAGGGACATCCCCAGATGGTTTGAAGTCAGTATAGCCAGTTCAAGGCCAGGTGGCTCCTGTCAGTCAGTTGGTCCAGTTGGTGTCCTGGGAGTAGAATGAATGGGGCATGATCAGAGCTTGCTGTCATCTAACGCCAGTGGCTCCTAGGGTATATAGAGCACCTGAGGCTGATCTACCTTGGCCCAAAGCATTCCCTGGGTGTGGGATGGCAACTAGGTAGCAGAATGCAACTTACACGCAGGTAGACCGTAAGATCCAGCTCAGAGAGTTTTAAAAAACAATTTCAAACAAATCCCATCCCATCCATCCCAGCGGCACAGCTCAATTATTGACATTTTTAAATATGAAATGGATGCCTAACATGACACAACATATAGTGCAGGTGGGATCTTGGGGGAGGCAAAAGAAGGGGCCACAAGAAGCAGAAATGCTTTATGTTAATAGTTTGGCTTTGTTACTACGCTTGTACATATACACCTATGAGTGACCTTGGAGAACAACCATCGTGTAATCGACAATGATAAAGAGATGCTGGACTTACTGACTTAGTACAAATTTGGTCAGAAATGCTTTAAACAAAAGCCTTTAGGATAGATCATTTATTTCACATCTTGAGCTGTCTGTCCTGGTTCTCATGTTGGTACCAACATCAAGTACATAGTAAATCTTATTCCTGGGCACATAACACTACACTCACCAATAAGTTCACACCCCTTAACTTCCCCATCCATGACACTTGATGTGAACTTGTGTACACACACATGCACATCCTGAAATGTGAATGCTCTCTCTCTCTCTCTCTCTCACACACACACAAGCACGCTAAGCAGGCACATGGGAAAAATCTGCATCTCTTTTTAGGCATGAACACAAACATTGTGAAGACCCAATATGTACAACACAGGCATGCAAAATTAGATTTGTACGGATGAGAAGACATAAATACACACAAGCACACATTTTCCCAAAGGAAAACTGTCTGCTCAGAGACACAGTTACAGCCTAGCACTGCTAACCTTTGCCAGAGCTTTGCTAAGAGCAGGAAAAATAACCATGTTTTGAAAGCATTCAATATGTGATCCACAGCCTCAATTGAATTGAACCCAACTACTCCCTGATCTAAATCTAAAATAGTGTCATGATATGTGAAATCACAGTCAATCTTAAACAGGAAGTGTTATTAAAGAAAACACCAATAACTACAAACAAAGGATTCTACACAGCTTGAGTTCCAGCTTTGTCTCCTTCGTTTATGTGGGATCACACCCCTGCTTGGAACTCTTATAGCACATTGAGACATCTAGCGATTGAATAATATCTTGAAAGAAAATATATATTATCACCAAGTAACAACTATTGGACACATGGCCCTTCATGGGATCCACTGCTCTCCATGTCCTTCACTAAACATGGCTGGAAACCAAAATGTAATCTTTGCAAAAAATTCGTCCATTTTCTATCAACATTTGAATTTAATTAAAAATATCTAGTTGAAATTTTTAATTCTGAATTTTTTTTTTACTTGTTCTATCCCTCACAGTAGTGTGGGACATGTCAGAGAGAAAAAATACATTCTTTAGACCAGTGGCTCTCAACCTTTCCAGACTACTGTACTCCTTTCAGGAATCTGATTTGTCTTGTGTACCTCAAGTTTCATGACACTTAACTACTTGTTTACAAAATCAGACATAAAAATACAAAAGTGTCACACCATACTATTATGGAAAAATTGCTTTCTTTCTAATTTTTACCACATAATTATAAAATAAATCAATTGGAATATAAATATTGTACTTCCATAGTATATAAAGCAGTATAAAGTCATTGTCTGTATGAAATTTTAGTTTGTACTGACTTCACTTGTGCTTTTTATGTACCTGTTGTAAAACTAGACCAATATCTACAGGAATTGATGTACCCCCTGGAAGACCTCTGTGTACCCCCAGGGATACATGTAGTTCTGGTTGAGAGCCTGGTTGAGAACCACTGCTTTAGACCTTGCAGAGATCTTTGGACCCCTTTTCCCATGAGAAAAAGGGTGGGTGGGATGTAAAAATGTTTAGTACTAACTGTGAAAGGTTAATGGAAATCAAGTCATAGCCCAGAACTCTTCCTAAATGTTATGGGCATGACATTGGAAATTGCACAAAAAAATCATCCTTATCAATGTAACAACACATGAGAAGCCAGGATAAGTGGGGAAAAAATCCCTGAAGTTACCTTGGGAATCTTCCTTCTCCTCTTGCCATTCTGAGCATCTCCCAGGGAGAAGAATGTATCATCTGGGCTGCTGGGGGTAGAGGGAGGGCTGATTTTGGAAGGGGACCCAGTACCGTCACGGCTCAGTTTCCGTATGTCCAGCAGTTTGAAACTCCGCCGCTCTGAGTTTTGTCGAAAGAAAATGGGTTTGGAAAGCAACTGGGGAGGGAGACAGAATGGAGGAGAGGAAATAAATTAACACAGCACTCCACCTCATATACTTCGCAAGGAAACATTGTGATAGCACTCATTTCAATTAGGTGAGCTGGAGCACATGGCTAGCACACAGGCAGATGCGGCTTAGCAGATTCTCACAGGCCCAAGAAATTTGCATGGCTGTCACAGTTTCCACAGGACTACCATGCAAGTCAATTAAAGACAATATTTCAGAGGAAGGTGCAAGAAACCCCATCATGGCCAGCAATGGAAGTTAGTTTCTTCCTAACCCCATCAGTAAGTGGTTGGTTAAGTCCAGTGGCAGCCCAGAAGGCTGGTATATTACGGTATCCATGTTCAGATTCTAAATTCCCCAGACCAAAGGAGCTGGGAGTAGTGCCAAAGCAGCACACTCAGGGGGAGGGAGTGCCTCATATATCCTAGGGAGCAGCTCCTGGACTATGCTGGGAGAAGCTCCAGAGAGATAGGGCCATTGTGAAATGACACTTCGGGGGAAGCGTGAAGAGGAGGTAGAGGAGAGAATACAGAGGGAAGTCATGGAGGATTCTCTCCTCATCAGTTATGATCCCTCCACTATTTATAACTTTTCTATTTAGCAAAACTAGAGGAACCTATGTGTGGGTATGAAGGTGCAGCTTACTTTTATGTTGTCAGAGTTGGCCAGTGCCTACAATTTCTCCTGTCGGTATGTCACAGGGTGAGCTTGGACCTTTAAGGGGGTCAAAGTTCAACTCACTCCTGTGATAGCGGGATTTTCAAATGCACTCAGCATTGGCTTGATTCTGTTCCCATTTGAAGTCAATGGGAGTTCTGCCATTGATTCAACAGGCACAGAGTTAGGCCAGTGCTGTTTAGATAACAAGCTAATGGTCCGTCAATTCAAATGGATTTCAAATTCAGCTCTCTGGTTAAATCCGAGCAAGCTGCTTTTCAGTGCAATGACGCTCGGTTACAACTTCTATTGCATTCTCCTTCTTTATAGTACAGCAGCACCCAGAGGACCAGAGCAGGATCAGTTCTTCATTGTGTTGGGTGCTGTACACCCACAGAGACAATCTCTGTCCTGAAGAGCTTACTCGGCCCTCCTCTCCCAGGAATGGAACACCTTCCAGGGAGGGAGGAATCGGGGGCAAGAATGAGCCGTCTCCCTTTTCACGGCTTCCAAGAGGGTGAAGAAGCTTCTCCTTTGGAGACTGGTCTCCACTGCTTCTTCTATCAACCCAATGATTCAATTTATTTATGACGGGTCTTCAGGGTGGGGAGCCTCTCCGACACTCCTAGTCAGTTCTGGGTTGGGGGAATGGGACGGGGCAGGGCACTACCATGATTTGGGTCCAGTAAGGTTCATGCTATAGTTGAAACTATGCTGGCTACCACACAGCGTGTTAAGAGCACATTTCTCCTGACCAACGCTGACAGCAACGTTTTGTGTTAAGGACCATGTAGCAGTATAACTGTGTAATTTCAGCTCCTAGATACTACCTTGACAGGGGCTCCATAGGGATGAAATTCATCCCCATGCAGAGGGCCAGCACAAGGCCTATGCAATAGTTCAGTCCCATTTTGAGAGCTTGAGTGCGACTTAAGAGGTGGATGGGTCCTTGTATGTGCCCTCTGCACAAGCATGAATTCCATCCCAAATACCTGTGATGAAGAGATTAGCTATACATCCACACTGCAGTTTATCTCTGGGGGTTAGGGAGCTGATCAAAAAATGCAGACACATTTTCATAAGAACATTTCATTGCAATTTCACATTTTCTAAAAATCTCAATCACTCTAGAAGCTGGTTGAAAAACAGAAATATTTGGGGGGAAGGGGGGAAAGGTGTCAACATTTTGAAAAAATTTAAATCAGCCCTAATAACAATTTCTGCAGCTTGGATAGCATGGCGAGGCCCATTGGTAAGGAAAATTGAGTTTATACCCCCGCTATCGACATTATTTGTTACTAGTCTGATCCTCTACTGTCACATGGTCTGAGCCTGAGGCAGCCTGGACAGTGTAAGGCAGCATTTCTCAAATGCGGCCACCGCAGCCACCAGGGGCTTTTCTTGCAGCCACGACATCCTCTTGGACAGTGGGGATGGGGCAGCAAGGCAGTGGAGCCTCCCCCAGGGCCACCTGCTGGAGCCACAAATGCCAGAGGAGCAGGCAACCAGTGAGTTCCCCACTTTGCTAGGGCAGTGAGTTTTGACTTCAGCCCTGGGGTGGAGGGCGGCAGGATCCGGTCATAGGTCTTTGGGTTCTGGCTCTGGACTCCGTCCATGCGGCGGAGGTGCCGGCCCTCGGCTCACATACACACACCCTGCATCACCCCTGGCCCCTGCTGCCTCACCGGTCACCCATCCTTCCCCACATCGTTCCTGGACCCTGCTGCCTCCCTCCCCATCCAGGGCTTCTAGCTTGCCAGGGCTGAGTAAGTCTGCTGTGAAAATTGATATTTGGATGTTTGTTAATATCACTTTTCACAACAGACTGACTAGCTAGCTGGGATGCTGTGAAAAATGATATTAACAAACAAACAAATATTACTTTTCACAGCAGCAGACTTACTGGCTATCAAGTCTTTTTTAAAAAGCAACCAAAAAGCCAAACAACAAAAACAAAACAAGAATGTGCAAAGCACCTTATTTGTGTTTCTATTCTGTTTAGATCCAATAAAAAATAGAGACAACTGTACATTATTTTTATGATTGAGTCTGCAAAAAAACCCACCACCCTACATAAATAAATTACAATGATTTGGATGTATATATGTTTATTTGTTTTTCCTAAAGTTAATTAAGTATTTTAGGAAAAATCGTCAGAGCAGCCACCAGCAAGAGTAAAAAATGTGTTGTGAGAACCCCTGGTCTAAGGGTAGAACAAGTAGCAACTGGAAAGACACAGGAGGCAGACAGCCCGGATGCCCTTCGCTGGATCACAAGCGTAAAGAAAGGGGCTCAGACAATATATTTACCTCCTCCTCTGGTCTCATTGCTAAAGAGAAAGACAGCGCCAGACTGAGAGTTGCGGCGCTTGCATGAGATGGGGGAGTCCCCAAGAAAGTAGGACCTCAAGGGTGCACTTGTTAAGGCTGTCTTACCTAGCAAGGAATTTTAGTAAGCGCCTCCCAGTGAAACCACAGGGAGCTGGTTGCTACCTTTAACCAAACTTATCAACAGAAATCCAACAGGACCTTCCTAATGGATGGGGCAATAGATGCTTCACTTCACAATTCTTAACAGCTGCAAAAATGGATTACATATTGCCCATGGATACCGATCAGATTGCTGGGCCTTGACTGGTGGAGCATTCCAGTGCCACTTTAAAGAGGAGGAGGCTACCTTACACTGCAGCAGTAAATGGCCTTTCCCTGTATTTAAATATTGTGAGTAAATATAGCACTCACAAAATTGTGGGACTAAAAGTGCAGGGCTGAGCAAAATACAAAGCAGCCCAGTATGGGTAAAACTTCCTCCTCGTAGCTCTGCCAATGGTCCTCAACTCTAAACCGGAACCCCACCCTGCTCTCCAGTTCTGGGGTTCCTCTAGACTGAAACGGTGACTGCCATCTGGTGTGGATCCTGTGTAGCCATGGGCCCAAACCAACACCCCAAATGCAAACACCCCTGAATCTCAGGAGAATTCAGTCCTGGATCCAAATTTTGCAACAGAGGTCTATAATCAGTTCTGTGCTGGACACGTGTAGAGACTAGATCAGAGCACACCTCTTTTTCCCTTGGAATCTAGTAAAAATCTGACTCCAGGTTTCCAGAGGTGAAAGGCCAACACGAGCCCACTGCACTACCACAGCCCTTCGCATGTCTGTCCATATATGAGTTACCATCTTGGTTCAGCTCAAACAGCTGCTCTTCCTTTTGTGATCTGTTTGCTCTCCCCAAAACTGCTTGCATGATGGGGAGGCTTCACTGGGAACACATATTTACAGAGCAAATGGATCAAAACAGGATTTTGTCCAAAACAAAACATGATGTCTAGTATCACACCCTTCTCGCATAAAATCTTAATGTAGCCCTGACAATTACAAACTCTTACATCTTATGACGGATTATTGAGCGAGTTCCAGATGCATGCTCCTGATATTCTGTTTAGGAGTTAACCCCAATATGAGAAAAATGAAAACAAGAAACTGTACCAAAGGGTGAACATGGGAATTCTTGTGCCCGTGGCTCTCTATTCTCGCTATTGCACCTCCCCTCAACGGTAGCTAAAACCTAAAAGGTGAAATCCTGGCCCCATTAAAATCAATAGTAAAACTTCACTGGCCTCAATGAGAGGAGGATTTCACCCAAAGCCTTTTGGGAACTGGACACAAGTCATGCTGGTTGAACTAGGATACCTTCGTGGGTGTGCCAGGTACAGAGGAGGTGGGGGATGCTGGGAAAGTCAGGACACATTTCTTCCCCAGGCAGCGGCTGTTCAACTCAATGTCTTCATAGGGGTTTTCCTTCGATGGCGGATCTGCAGCAAAGAGCCACACGTTAAAGGTAAGAAATGCAGAAAATCCTGGAGGAGTCCCACAAAATCTCTGCTGGGATCCTGTGGCTTTCTTTCTCCCACCCCCCACATCTGGTGGTTAAAAAAAAAAAACTGTTCTCAAAAGTTCTTGCCATCCTTTCCCTCTCTCCAGCTCTGGGAGTCCAGCTGCTTACTGGATTGCATCCAAATCCTGACGAGGATGTGTCCAACCATAGAATTATGTCACAGAAGTTAGAGATGGAAAAGACCCATTAAGTCCTCCAGTCCATTTCCCTGTCAATGGAGAAGTCATAAGGTTTTCATACACCATGGCCCTTAATATCCTTTGTCTTCATTCTTCTGATTCCCAGTTCTCTCTGAATTAAAGGTCTGTGTTCCATCTAAGTCCCACGTAAGCCTTCCAAATATCGTTTAAGTGGGTTTAAGTGGTGCATAAGCCTCATGCTGCTAATTTGGGGTGCCTTGATTTGTAGGTGCCCACCTTGAGACAGCTAGTGCCTCATTTTTCAGAAATGCTGAGCACCCACAACTCCAGGTAACTTGAAAGCGAGCTGAAGATACTCAGCGCCTCTGAGAGAACAGGCCTTCGGTGTCTCAGTCTGGGTACTTAAAATCAGTGATGGAAAATGTAGGCCCAAGTGTCTGAATGGGCCGGCAATTTATTATGAGCCTTCCCTTTCCTTGTGCATCCCGTCATGGCACCACAACGGAGAGCCATTAGTTCAAAGCAGCCTTCTTTCTCGCATTCTTGTACACACCCAGCTGAGAATGAAAATAGGAGGTCAGTAATGCTGGGGCAGGCACTGCAGCTTAGCTTTGGAGCCTGTATATGGTTCATGCATCCGATGAAGTGAGCTGTAGCCCACGAAAGCTCATGCTCAGATAAATTGGTTAGTCTCTAAGGTGCCACAAGTCCTCCTTTTCTTTTTTTGTACATGGTTTGTATTTCCTGTTTGGCTGCGCAACAGCCTGCCCTGCCAGAGGTCAATGGGGAGGGGGGAACGCAGCTGAAGTCATCAGACAAGGACGCAACACCACAAGACCTTTTCAACCTCTTCTCCTATGATGCTCCATGAGTCTATGAGTGACCCACTGTCTGGACTCACCAAGGTGAGGGAGGTAAAAGTACTCTTGTCTGCCAAAGAGAGCTGCATGCAAATGTTCTAGAACCACACACTGCCCCGGAACTAGAGAACTTATTTTAGGTGTAGGTTTTTCAAGGATGTGAATTATTCCAATTCTAATTATCGGATCAGTATTTAACACACTGGAGAGACAGGAGCAGTGAGAATTAGCACTCAGGACAAGGGGACACTGCAGCTCTCCTCCTGCTGCCAGCGCTGTTTGCAGAAACTTTGGCACTGTGTCTGCTCTGAATTGGTCTGGGAGGCAGCCAGGTTTCCCCCACTGCTACCTGCAAACCCTGCCTCTTGTCCATCCTACACTGAATTCCAGTGCTTTGCATAAACAATGCTGAGCAAGACAGGAGAGCCATGGTGGGAGACAATCTTAAGTATGCCTCCCAGCCTGGCTAGACAGACACGCATTAGCTCTGCTCGAGCTAGCATGCTAAAAATAGCAGTGTGGACATTGTGGCAAGAGCTAGTCACCTGAGCTCAGACCTAGAAGGCCCAGAGGGCTTGTGCTCATGCAGCTAGCCTATGCCACCACTCACATTGCTATTATTAGTGCACTAGCGGGGGTCTGTTTATCCACGCTGGGAGACATATAGAAAAGGGGAAGTTCTAATCCTGACAGCTCCAGTGTGTGTGTGTGTGTGTGTCTGTGTGTATGTGTGTGCTCTGTTTCGTACATATTATCATCCGTGGGTCATCACTAGCACCCTGCGGCAGAATGACAGACTGAATCATTCCAAACACCCCGCTCACCATGCACAGCTAGAGCTGTGTATCCTTTATAACATCTCCCAGTCTGTGCTTTTATGAAATATAAAATTGTAGCTTTCCTGGAGCCATCCCCGTCAGCCCTCTCCTCCTCCAGATTCCATGGCAACCGCACCAGGACTGCAAGGTCAATTAAAGATCATTTACTCCAGACAAAGCCCGGCAGAGCCTAAGCACACAGAAAGCAAACAAAAACCCAAGTGTGTCCCACTTGCCAACTATTATCCTTCCCGCTATCCTTTTCAATCAAAAGGTAGAGAGAACAGGAATTTCAGCATGACATCGGAGTTCTTTGCCACCTTGGGGAGAGAGGCGTGGCTGTTTAGGAATGGAGGGATTTGCCAGTGCTTTAACCCTGGAATGTGATCCCTGTTATTCCAGCTGGAAGGGTCATACTTACATAGTGGCTTTGACCAGCAGCTGTTAGGGCATCCCCTGTCCTTTGGCCCCAAAGGGGAAAGAGGGCACATAAGGGCCCCCTAACTCTTGCAAAAGAGGCAGGCAGCTTTAAAATTTACAACTAATGCCAATCTCTTCTGATTGGGGGAAGGACAGGGCATCTCCACCTTGTCTGTAACTAGGGTGACCAGACAGCAAAGGTGAAAAATCAATCGGGACAGGGGGTGGGGGGTAATAGGAGCCTATATAAGAAAAAGACCCCAAAATTGGCACTGTCCCTATAAAATCAGGACATCTGTAGCAAACCCCCAGGGGATGTGTAACCTTTGCGAGACCTCTCTAACCAAACACCATGAGAGTTTGCTAGGATCAAAATGGCAATGCCCTGCTGGTTCCTGTGGCTCTCTCCCACCCCAAACAACGTGACCCACCTCTGTAGGATACAACAGCACTGATTTCCTTCCTCTCCAGCTAAACTCTGCCAAGAGGTTCATTTAACTCTAGCTCTGCGACAGCTAGACTCAGAGCTCTTCAGCACATGGGATGTGTTCTGCTCTATGTTCTGGAAAACACTGTGTATGTAAGCGTAGGATAATAAGTTAACATTCCTGGGAATAAAGAAAAGGAGTACTTGTGGCACCTTAGAGACTAACAAATTTATCTGAGCATAAGATTTCGTGAGCTACAGCTCACTTCATCGGATGCATTCAGTAGAATGCATCCGATGAAGTGAGCTGTAGCTCAGGAAAGCTTATGCTCAGATAAATTTGTTAGTCTCTAAGGTGCCACAAGAACTTCTGTTCTTTTTGCGAATACAGACTAACATGGCCGCTACTCTGATTCCTGGGAATGGAGCTGATGGAATCTCAGCCATCCCCAGGCACCTGCACTAACACTGAAGGGTGGAATAAATCACGGTGCCACAAACACGAACCCAGGGATTGTGGGACCCAATTTTTTAATTTCATGGCCACCCGTTCACACAATATTTTTCTTCCTGCTGGCTGATATTTTGTGTGTGATGCACCTCAGTATGCTCTTGCCTAATAAATACACTCTTCTAGGTGAGCCCTTGGACTGTGACACGTTTTCATCGATGGTCCCCAAGTCTTTTTAGTTGTCCAACCCCTCCCCATCCCCCTCTTGAAGCGCCTACCCAGAATATCTTCATAGACGTTTTCCTCAGATAAAGTGCGTGTGAGGGCCAGCTTGGTCTGAGCGTACCAATCCACCCGGCCATTCTCGGACGACGACTGCAGCAAGTCTTCAAACTCATAGGACTTCCTGTGCCATTCGGGGCGGGGGAGGAAGAGGAGGGGGAGAAATCGGATGGAGAGTGATGGAGATAAACAGACTGTACAAGTCCAATAATTCAATATCGTTCACTAGCCTCCAGCAAGTCACTCAGTCAGCAACATGAGCTACAGCGGAGCCAGTGCCTCACAGATCCATCCCGTACAACGTATAAAGCAATGTCGACATGACAATCAGTTTTTACCAGACTGGGGCTGGTCAGCAAATGTCAGGGTTGCAATGGTTCATTTACTGTATAATGATTCTAACACACGCTGAAGATGTAAAAGACTGTGGGCCACAGTCTGCAATGCCGAGGGCATGTTTACAGGGCAATCTGAGGCCTGCCTGCATCACAGGTAGACATACCTGCGTTAGCACAGCTAAAAATAGCAGTGTAGCTGGAGCAGCACAGTCTTCAGGGTGGACTGTCCAAGCCCGCCGCGGACCCCGGGTACCGACTCGCCCTGCTAGCTCGCCCTAAGCCCGTGTCGCCCCAGCCACACTAGCGCAGGTAAGTTAGTGTGGACATGGCTACCTGTGCTGCAGTCACGCCTCCGACTGCGGTCTAGATATACCCTAAGTCGTGTCTTCCTCCACAAGCTGTCCCACTGATCACTACTCAACATGAGTAAGAGTTGTCAGAAATCAGGCCTCCTATGAGTGGTGCAGGAGAGCAATACGCTACCTTGAATGAGAAGGGAAAGCAGTGGAGCATCCTAGTCAGCCGAGCACAGAGAGGTGTAAAGTCTCTCCCAGTCCAAATGAAGTCAGGAATTTTTATTTTTACGGTAGCTCCACTGCAGAGGATAGGCTCAAAAAGGACCGTACATTTATAAGTCAGGTTCCCCCTCACACCCCCACTCAAATATTTGGATTTACAAAAGGGGATGGGGTGAGGAACCACCTCCAGCAAAACCTGAGTAAACAAGGAACAGACTTGAGCAGAAAGGGCAGCTCTACTCTGAAAAGTGACAGGGTAAAAATGGCATTGCAAGGTCCCCTCCCTTACCATCTCTCAGGGGTTTCTGATCAGCTGTGCTCATTCTGCAAGCAAAAAAGGTTGTTTTGTTTTGTCTTTAAACTGGCAACATCATGAACTCGTCCTGGGATTGGAGAGTCAAGCTGGAATCATTCATTCTCACTCACTGTTACTATCATAGGATCTCCATGTCAAAGTCATTACACCTGTGGACACCTATTGGCCTTCAGTGTTTGCACAGGTGTAACAGAGCAGAATATATCCTGCAGGCTCGTGATCACTGACATTGCTGAGACGGAAAGAACACTGCTGCACTTTCAGAGCCCAGCGTGAATTTAGGGAGCAGATAGTCAGAAAGACATCCTTTTACTTACAAGGTTGAGACCCAATAAACATAGACCCCGATGATGCCACTTTTGTGGAGGCCCTTTTTAGAAGCAGAACTGTACACCACCAGCAAATTAATCAATAACTCCTGTACCAGCATTAGAATAGTAAATTGAGAATACCTGTGGTCAGCATTATTCTTATGTTTCCCATTCCATAGTCTTCTGCTAACAGCTGATGGGGGAGGAGAAGAAGGGAGAGGAGGAGGAGGTATAGATGGCAGAGGGGGCAAGTTTCTCTTATTTCTAGCTGCCGGAATCCATCCCTCTTCTCCCTCGTGTTTGAAAGTCCGCCTGGGCTTTGGAAGTGGGTTGATGAAGGGTTTCTTCTCCGGTATCCCTGGTTCTGTGTACACATTCTCTATGCTGTGATCCTTGCATTTCACTTGAGATGCTTTTACCTCTTCCAGAGTCCCAAAAATGGGCTCACAGATTTCTGAGTCTAAGCTGAGGAGCCTCTTATTGAGTTCAGAGCCACATACACCTTCCTGGTCCTCTGGGAAGGTTTGTCCCTCATCTGCCTTCTCCTGCAGACAGTGTGGGGAATAATAAGTACCTGGCATCTGTGGCTGCAATTCTGCTGATCCTTCCTTCAAGGCCTGCTCCAGTTTCTTGACCTGAGTCAGTACTGAAAGGTTCTCTTTCTGGACCTCCCACTTACCACCTTTCACCTCCTTGCATTTTCCAACACTGGAATCAACCTCCTCTTCCTTCTCCTGCATTTCCACTTTCCTCTCTGTTCCCTGCCCCATGCCCTTTGAAGTGCCCACTCTCCTTTCATTCTCTTTGCCTGTCCCTTTGCATTCCAACTCCCAGGTTATAAGCCTCTTGGTGTCCACTTTCCTAGGCCCCAAAACTTCCCCACTCATCTTCTCCACCACACATGGCATCTTGTGCTCCTCTTTAACTCCTTGCTCTTCCTCCTTCTGACTGACCAGAGGAGAAGGCGTTTCCTTTTTCCCTTCCCATTCAGAAATCTTGTCCTTGATACTGAAGGGCTTATTCCTCAAACTGACTTTCCCAGCTGACTGTAAATTCTGAGTGCCCCCTATCTGCCTCCTTATGATTTTGCTGCTCTCCTCGACATTAAGATCCACAGCTGGGTCACTGATAATCATTTTGGGACTCAGCATGTTCTGCTGAAAGCAGTCTAGCCTTGGATCCAGCATCAAGTTCTCCAGTGATTTCAATGGGCTTTTCACCACAGAAGAAACGTGTTCAGCTTTAGGTCCTAGACTCAGAGTGAAACTTGCACCTTCAGAATAATTTTCACTTGAAGACCCAAACCAAAGTCTTTCTAATTCCTTCACAGTGTTTGTATTATTTTTACTTGCAAGCTTGACCCTATACAGCAAAGACAAAAGAGAAGAAAAATTCACTTTTCCTGATCATTTGGTCATCAGTACACCAGCTCCATACGCTCTATTGAAGCAAGTGAGGTTAGCAGGGATGCCCAAAGATGGGGGCTGCTGAAGAGCATTCTCAGGAGAGGATCCTGGATTCTGGAATGCACTCCGTCTCTCTCTTGCTATGACAAAGTCCAATTTGATGCAAGACCTGTCTATTATTCCAGGCTTTCTCTGAGGGAGTGGAATGGGGTGAGAGTGGGTGGGATTATAGTTTTTGAAAATTAGGAGTGTTCATACTGAGAACAGGTCAATTTGTATTTTTGTATGCATTTAAAATAGAATAGTATGGTTTTTTACTTAGTGCATAAGACAGGTGCATCAAAATAAAAGTCAAAATGGACTCTGGTTTACTTAAGATTTAGTAGGTAGCGCATGATTGTCAAACAGATGTGTAGACTTGGGACACAGTAGGTATTCCTCTAAAGTCTACCCAGTAACTCCTTTCTAAATAGATTATTTGGCTTAATCATCAAGACAAGGCATAACAAGTTCCAGTTGCTGGCAGCTGAAGTTACCAAAATTCAAACTAGAAATAAAAGGAGGGAAATTAACCAATGCAAATGATTTTCAAGGGACGTGGTAAATACGTCATTTGGAGTCTTTAAATCAAGGCTGGATGTTGTGCTAAAATATAAGAGCTAGTTCAACCAGAAGGTATTGAGCTAGATGAAGGAGCCACTGGATGAAATTCTATGGCTTGTGCTACACAGGCAGTCAGGCTAGATGATCACAGCAGCCCCTTCTTGCCTGGAGATCTATGAAACAGAAGAAAGAACCTCACCCATAGTGATCCTCTCCTCCAATAATTTCACCTTCCAAGTTTTTCCAGAGCGTCCATTAACAAAATAACATTGCACTTTCATGTTTATTATTATTATTCATCAGTTGCACAGCTGTAACATCTAGGGGACCGACAAAGGGATTAGGCTCCCATTGTACAGACACACAACACACAGAGAGTTCCTGCCCCACAGAGCACACCACCTAAACGAAACTTGTCATGGCAAGGGATAAAAAACAATTAATTACATGACACCTGGCTGCATCAAACAAACATGTACTTCACCCAGCACCTGTTACCCAAGGATCTCAAAGTGCTTTTATCAACATCCATGAAGCCCCAGCTGGGAAGACATTTACATTTATAACATAATCTTTTCAAACCCAAAGCTCTTTGCAAAACAATAAGGGTTTGTCTATGCTAGAAAGATGGCACTAGTGTAAGCAGATCAATTTTAAAAGTATTTAGCTACAGAAGTGCGACCCCCTCCTATTAAACCAACATAGATGCACTTACCCCAGTTTAGTTTAATTCTATAAACTCCTGGATTCATGTAAATGGGGTGAAGTGCTGGTAGTGCAGTGAGCATGTAAGCAAACCTGGCAGCCACTATGCGCCCAGCCAGAGCTAACACCCAGACTCGGACATTGGCATCTGCGGTTACCGAAGGGAAGGGAGATACTAACCAGGATAGCATTGTCCCCAAGTCTCATGCTCCTGTAACTTCTGCCTATTTCAGTGGGAGCAGAGACTTTCGTGTAACCTTTTGGACAAAGGATGACACCTCTAATGGGGTGGACCCCCACCCCATGTCTACTAGTGCACTGTGGTATCATCACATGTTATTAGACTTCCATCAGGATGTGGGATTTAAACGTACAACCTGATGGCCTAGAGACACCGGCTGAGGCATATTGACGCTAGAGGCATGTTTTAGGCTATGAGAGAGAGCACCAATGGAAAGTAATGACTCCCTCTCCACTCCCTGCCCTTGGGAAAAAGAAAAACAAGAATTTAGGACTTTTCACCTCTCAATGGAGTTGCAGACACCGTTTTCAGACTTGCTGCTCACGTCGGCTGCCTTGCTAGCTGTCATTGTGTCAGCACCTGGCATGGCGACAGGTCACCTGGGGGAAGTCAAAGCAACACTTCAATGATCAGAGGTACTGTATTGTGACAGACTGACAATAGCCTGTAGTATCCTGACCAAAGCTTATGGAATGAAGATAAACTTTACTGAATTAAGCTAAATCTGATTGAATCAGGGTTAGTACTTTGCGGGTTCCATTGTATTAAAATGCAATTGTGTATGTGTTATGGGGCACTGTACGAACCGTCTCTAGGAAAAGGGGGATGCTAATGTACTGCCTCTGTTATCAGCCCTTTGAAGTGCCCCTCCCCCCCACGCAGAGATGTGCATATACTAGTTCAAATGGGATTCTCCAGTGACCAACAGTCAAAGCAAGGGGCTTTGGATAAATAGTCTAGTTTTAAAATGACTCAGAGCCTTCTTCCTCGTCCAGCAGATAGTCAGGACTCTGGTGCATGGAGGCCCCAATCTTTATGGTGGGGTTGGAAGGACGGGGCCTACTGAGACCCCATAAAACTGGGTACTTGTACAGTACCTCCTCACTTAACTTTATAGTTATGTTCCTGAAAAATGCGACTTTAAGCCAAATGATGTTAAGCAAATCCAATTTCCCCATAAGAATTAATGTAAATGGGAGGGGTTAGGTTCCAGGGAAACTTTTGCACTAGACAAAAGACTATATTATATATATATATATACACACACACACACAATATAAGCTTTAAACAAACAATTTAATACTGGTACACAGCGATGAGGATTGTGAAGCTTGGTTGAGGTGGTGAAGTCAGAGGGTGGGATATTTCCCAGGGACTGCCTTACTGCTAAATGATGAACTAGCAATTGGCTGAGCCCTCAAGGGTTAACTCATTGTTAATGTACCCTCACACTCTACAAGGCAGCACGAATGGAGGGAGGGGAGACAGCACGGCAGACAGAGCCAGAGACACACACCGTGTGTCTGAGAGACAGAGATGTGCACTGCTCCTTTAAGTACTCTGACCCCACTCTAAGTACATTGCCTTTTTAAGTAGATCAGCAAGCTGAGATGGCAGCTGCTTCCAGGAAGCTCCCTCTGTCCTGAGCCCTGTCGTGTGTCTCCCCCCTCCCTGCAACCGCTCTACGGAAATGGGGTAAGCGGGGTGTAGGACCAGGGGGGAGGGGGATGCCCTGACATTAGCTCCCTTCTTCCCTCCCCCCGCACAGGAGACTCCCAGGAGCAGCTCCAAGGCAGAGGGCAGGAGCAGCACATGGCAGTGGGGGGAGGGACAGCTGAACTGCTGGCAACTGATAGCCTGCTGGACGACTGCTGCACAGGGAACTTAGGGGAACGGGGAGCTGATGGGGGGGCTGCTGGTCCACCCTGGTTCCAAGCCCCCACCAGCTTGCTGCAACGGGCTGCTCTTCCTGCAAGCAGTGGACAAAGCAGGTGGCTGCCAAACGACATTATGAGGGAGCATTGCGCCACTTTAAACGAGCATGTTCTCTAATTGATCAGCCAGGTAACAATGAAACAACGTTAACCGGGACGACTTTAAGTGAGGAGTTACTGTACCGAGCTGAAGCTGTAATGAACTTGTGACTACAAAGGAAACTCCTCGGGTAGCATATAGAAGGACTGCTCCTGTCAGAGCCCTTGTTAGGATAATGTCTGGTACGTTTATTGACACGCGGGTAGGTTTGTCTATTGTTTTAAACACATTTTCTCGACAGTGCTTTTACCATAATAATAATACAGGCTCTCATAAGAAGAGCTGTGTGGTACCTATAACTATGGGCAGTCACGCTGTTAACTGTCTCCAAAGAGAAAGCAAGCAGGTATGCTAGGGCAGCTTGTCTGAGCTGGGAATACCACAGTGACGGCAGGGAACTGTTCAGCCTGCAAATACCCCAGTCAGACAGGGCAGAGATACAGGTCTCCATCCAAAAAGGCAACTGCTGGGGAGCTGGAGGCCTGAGAGTGGGTGCCTTGGCTGGACTCCTGAGGGGGAACACAGGTGCCGTTGCCCTGAACTGTGACAGGTAACACTGTCTGTTCCAACATGACAAACTTCCCCTGGCCCTCCTCTCTCCAAGCACACACACAAAACCTGCCCCTGAAAATCCAGTAGGATAATAGCAGCAAGTCACTTCATCTCTCTGCCTCCATTTCCCCTTCTGTAAAATGGTGATGATCATTTTAATCCACCTACCTCCCAAGAGTGCTGTGAGAATTAGGTAGTCTTTGGGGCCTGGGCTGTCTATTACTCTGTGTTTGTACAGTGCTGAGCACAGTGGGACTTCTGTCTCAACTGGTCCCATAGGCACTGCCATAATAAACATGATTAGTAATAATAACTAGTCAATGGCTGTACAGTGATTTGAACAGGCAAGACACTACATAAAAGCTAAACATTATTGTTCTAACACTTGGGTATCTGTCTTCTCTCAGGAGACAGTTAAAAATGGCTTTAAAAATAATCTGTCTGATCCAGAGAATTAACAGCCCCATGGTTTATGAAGCCACTGAATCGGCAGCTTTCTTGGACTGGTACCCAACTGAGACCCAGGTTTATTGATTAAACTACTGTAGGCCCCATGGTCACTTTGTTCAGGTTCCTGCTCACCTGGTGTATTCTCACTCTAGTGGGTCATTATAGAGTGTTACTGATCTCCCTTGGGAATTTAAGGGGGAAAATTCATCCCTGAGCTATATGCACTGAAATCAAGGGTGTCAGGGTGAAATGCATCCCTGGCCTAAGGTCTTTAAATGGCAGAAGTTGTTTTGGTCACTGCCCACTATTCTTTGCATGGTGATTTCTATTCTTTGTGGGGTAGGGGTGTCAATCTATCCTCTTGTAGCACCCTTGCAACACAGTCAGTGCAACAGATGTTCTCCTTTTTGTCTTGTCCTGAAAACCAACTCTGGCTCTTTAAGAGCCCAACCACCCCACAAGGCAGTGTCAGGACTTCTCAGGAGGGCATTATCTGTAGCCACTGAAAAGCATTTCAATGACAGGAAGGAGTTCATTGTCTCTTACACAATACTTTGAAACCCTGAAAGCCTCTGGAGTCTATCCACTTGGCTGGTCTATCAGATGCTCGCCTGCCACGGCTGGAGTTTGGCAGCAAGACCAATCGCATCAGTAAAGTTAGTAGTTCCTAGGACTTTTGCAAGAGAATGAACATATACAAAGTATTTCTCATTTCCATGGTCTACATACTTTTAAAGAAAAGAGAGAGAGAGAAATAGAAATAATTCAGTCTTGTTCTTTTCTGAGTTTTCTTTCCCTGCTCTCACCCCACCCAGGCAAAATTCTGTAAGACAGAGTGAACTCTGGATCATCTCAATGAGTCCAGGTTCAGGGTTACTCATTACAAACCGTGTCCTCTCTTTCCAAGGCAATAAGCCCCAGGGCTTCTCTTCCTCATTCGTAGCTGGAACAACATCCAATTCATTTCTAATGACAGAGCAACCTTGCAAAATTTTCAGGAAAATTGACCAGCCCAAGGAGCAAAATCTATTCACCCACTCATTAGGGGATATGTTTAAGGATAACGAAAAACTAAATCTCATTCATTCTTCTGTCCACAGAATGACTCACTCAGGCAAGTGGGTGAGTAGATTTCTGCAAAGCTGTAACAGAGATTATTCTGCACTTAGATAGTAAGTTCACTGGGGCAGGGACCATCTCTTTGTGCTGTGTTTGTACAGCACCTAGCACAATGGGGTCCTAGTCTATGACTGGCGCTCTTAGGAGCTACCACATTATGAATAATAATACAGGCTGGGGTATATATAACCACTTCATTCAATCACCATCCGGAGCCTCTTTTGTCTCCATTCCCGCAGCCCACCCTGCCCACCTAAACTAGGAAGGGGAATCCGGCCTGACAGATGCTGTGGGTCTAGCCTGTGTAGGGGTCAGGAAGGAATTTTTTCTCCCATGGGCCAATTGGCAGAGGACCAGGGAGTTTTTTGCCTTCCTTGCAGCATCTACAAGGTGTTTAGTACCTAACGGAGGTACTGGGATGGTGCTGCTTACTTGTTACAACATGCAGCTGGTTTCCAGTGAGGTTAAAAGAATAAAATGAATGGTTCCCAGAGGTGAAAGACCTGGGATTTTGGTGATTGGCCTTGGGCTCATATGATAGGATGAAACCTTGTGGTCTTTGTGGGCCACGGTCAGACCTTGTGGCCCTCGTGGGCTGAGGTCCCCACCCTCCTGCACCCTCTGTCCCCCTCGGGGGGAGGCGAGTGCTAGGACTCACAGAGAACGGAGTCCTGGGGGGTAGGCTGAGGAGAAACACCCCGCATTATGGATTATATGGTAAAGAGCTCTGTAACCCTGGCGCCGGTTACGGGTTATATGGTAAGGAGCCCTGTAATCCCCGCACTGGAACCAGTTAAATGCCTGATATAGGTGAGTAGTGGTGATGGGCAGGTTGTGGCTCTCCCCTACATTCAAGTTTAATAAAAGTTGCAGCCTGCCACTTAATTCCATGCATGTTTCTGTCCTTGCTTTGCCGCTGTGTCCATCAGCTAGCATTCAGATGTGGGCAGATGGGCAGTAGCGGTCAACATGGGCGGTAGTGGTCAACATGGGTCATACGTCTGATCCAAGCACACTGCTAAACTAGCCACCGTGGGAGGTGGGAGGAGAGGCTGAAGAAGAAATGGATCATCACTGGCGGTGGGAAGGAGGAGGGTGCAGACCTGTTCAGCCTCCCAGTAAAGCCAGGAGAGACTCCTGTTCGTAGCTGCTTTCTGCACTGCTCCTGCTTAGGAGCTGAGGGACACTAGTCTGTGACCATGTGAGCGGGGCTGCTCTAGGCAGGAGGGTTCACTTCTAGCCACAGAGATAGAGCTGAGAGTATAATGCCCCATGCATATTTGGGACTTGAACCTGTGGCTAGAGCAGCACATCGCTCCCTGGCCACACGGGCCTGTAGCAGGGAGTGGAAAATAACGGGGGCGGGGAGGCAGAGGGTAGGCAGAGGTAGGCACCCAGGCAGTGGTGCTGGAACAGGGCGGGGCAGGAGCCCATGGCCCTCCCACATTTCACCAGGGCGGACCCTTCCCCTCCTCTTTCACCCGGCCAGGCCAGCATGGAGCCCAGCCAGGGAGCCCAGCCAGTTGTGGGAGACACACGTGTGGACCCTCCACCTGCCTGCGGTGCGGGGAGCTCTGGGAAGCCCCAGGCCCGTGTCCCCAACCCCAGGCTCCCCACATGGCCCAAGGCCGGTGGAGGGTCCACGACTGAACGCTGGCTCACCACAGCTGCCCATGCGGCTCCTCCCCACCCGCCTTCAGCCAGGGGGTGGGGGGGACATAGAGTTGCAGCCTGGCCATGGTAAGAGCTGCGTGGGCAGCTGCAGCATGGCCCCTCCACTAGGGTTGCCAACTTTCTACCCGCACAAAACCGAACACCCTTGCCTGGCCCCTTCCCCACCCGTCCTCAGAAGCCCCACCCCCACTCACTCCATCCCGCCTCCCTCTGTTGCTTGCTCTCCCCATCCTCACTTACTCTCTCATTTTCACCGGGCTGGCTCAGGGGTTGGGGTAGGGGAGGGGGGAGGCCTCTGTCTGGGGGTGCAGGCTCCAGGGTAGGGCCAGGGATGAGGGATTTGGGGTACAGGAGGGGGCTCCAGGCTGGGGCTGAGGGGTTCGGAGGGCAGGAGGGGGCTCTGGGCTGGGGCAGGCAGTTCGGGTGCGGGAGGGGGATGAGGGCTCTGGCAGGGGGTGCAGACTCTGAGGTGGGGCTGGGAATGAGGACGTGTAGGAGGGTGCTCCGGGCTGAGGAGTGGAGCCGAGGGGTTTAGAGTATGGGAGGGGACTCCAGGCTGAGGCAGGGGGTTGGGGTGTGGGAGCAGGTACAGGCTCTGGGATGGGGGTGCAGGTTCTGGGATGGGGCCAGAAATGAGGGAGGGGGCTCTGGGCTGGGGCAGGGGGTTGGGGTGTGTGTGGGGGGCAGGGCTCCGGCTGGCGGTGCAGGATCTGGTGTGGGGCAGGAAATGAGGGATTTGGGGGGTAGGAGGGGGCTGGGGCACGGGGGTGGGGTGCGGGATGGGTGAGGGCTCTGTCTGGGGGGTGCAGGCTCTAGGGTGCGGTTGGGGATGAGGGGTTTGGGATGCAGGAGGGTGCTTCGGGCTGGGATCGAGGGTTCAGAGGGCAGGAGGGGGATCAGGGCTGGGGCAGGGGGTTGGGGTGCAGGAAGGGGTCAGAGGTGAAGGCTCTGGGTGGCGCTTATTTCAAGCAGCTCCCAGAAGCAGCAGCATGTCCACCCTCCACTCCTAGGCAGAGGCATGGCCAGGCGGCTCTGTGCACTGCCCCATGTGCAGGTGCCACCCCTGCAGCTCCCATTAGCTGCAGTTCCCGGCTAATGGGAGCTGTGGAACCAGCACTTGGGGCGGGGGCAGCATGTGGAACCCCCTGCCTTCCCGTACGCAAAGGAGCCGGAGGGGGTGCATGCTGCTGCTTCTGGGAGCCACGTGGAGCCACGGCAGCCAGGGAGCCTGGCTTAGCCCCGCTGCGCCAAACAGACTTTTAAAGGGAGCCACCAAGGTCCCTTTTCAACCAGGCATTCCAGTCAAAAACTGGACACCTGGCAACCCTACCCTCCACCTGCCTTGGGGGTAGGGGCTATGGGGCAGGGACACAGCCTGGGGCTGCTCTCGGTGGGACCCCCACACTGCGGGCAGGTGGAAGGTCCCCCTCGGCTCTTATCATGGCCGGGCTGCGGCTTCGAGGCCCCCCCCCACTGAAGCCAGGTCAGGGAGAGCTGCGCGGGCCACTGTAGGGAGCCTGGGTCCTCCACCTGCCCTGGGTGAGAGGTCTGGGGGAGGGGACAGGGGCTGCTTTTGGCCCGCGCCACACCCTGGGCATTATGATTACTTTCTTTATAAAACAAAACCCAAAGAAGACTCTGTCACGTGTGGGACCACAGAGGCCTGAGCTCGGGCGCACTCCACTACTCTGTGAACAGGGACACCAGGCCATCATGGTCCATAGATTGACAAGAAGGGAGGCAAGATGTCAAGTGCCAGTTTGACAATGCACTCAGAAATCCTTGCCATTGTTTGGGGGAACAAAGCAGCCATCTGATACCATTTCATAACAAATCAGGGAAAAGAATGCCACCAGAAGCGGGAGGGGAGGAAAGAAGAAGGGAAAGAAGCTCTCAAACCTGTTGACTGGACTGTGGGAAGGATGCAAAGTCTCAGGACAGAAGGCGCTCCACATATCTCCCACATGCACATGGCCTTACGATTCCCAGGGTCATGTGACAGTGACTTCCTGCTGCCAGGCAGAGTGAGACCTGCCCGGACCTCTCTCTTCCAAACAGAGTTCCCGCCTGCTTTGTGTTTGCAACACGGCGTTTGTTTACTGATCTATCATTGGCATGCAGGAAACGGCCTGGAAATGAGCTGTAATCATCTGTCACCAGCAGTCGCTGTTTGGTTTTCTTCTAATTTAAGTTTTCCTTTCTTTCCTTTCTCCCCAACCTCCCACTCAAAACACAGTAGTAAGATAAAGCATATGCTTCTCTTTACGGATGCTGGATGCTTTAGGGAAACCAGGGTTTAGCATTTCAAAACGGACTAGTGATTTTGCGTGCCCAACTTGAGATATCTTAACGGGGGGGTAATTTTCACAAAGTGCTGAGCACCCACCTCCTGAAAAGTCAGGGCCCTCAAAGCAGTCCTGGAATGGGCTCCCAAAAAAGGTACGCCAATTCCACTGTTAGCTTTTGAAAATTTAGCCCCGTAGTATATGGAAACAAGTAACAATCATCTTAGACAGCACAGGCTTTTCCACAACCCCACCTCCTTGTGAGCCAGCAGCAAGCATACTGCCAATGAACCACTGAGAGATGTGTGTCTGTATTGGGGGTTCATTTGTGGTGATGATAAGCTAAGGGCTGGAGTAAAAGACTGACTAATAAACGTTCTCACTCCCTTGCCATCCCACACTACTCAATCATGGCAAGGTTCCCTTTTGCAAGACAAGGGTATTGGGATTGGTAGGAGGATTGCTTTTGGGCATTGATTCTATTCCAATCCAGGTCACATGGCTAGAAGTCACCACCATCTGTTCGGCTGCTTAGATGAAATAGTTAATGTGGTTTTAGCCCAATTCCTAGTGGGTATGTCTTCACATCCCGAAACACCACCACCGTTGTCTACCTTTATCCCTAAAGGATAGAGAAATCTTTCAGAGGAAAATGAGCAAAACTTATTGTGGAGAAGGTGGAAGCAGACCTGGTGTTAATCTGCCCACTCTGCTATCAGAGTAGGTACTCACCTTCTGCAGATTTCTAAACACATTCCTGAAAGCTGTAGGACAATTCTAATTAGGTAAGCCATGGGAGAACCAAACATTAAACAGTTTAGTCACTGTATCTAATGACATCACGGAGCTTCTATTCACAAACATGATCAAACAACCACAATAAGCCTTTCAGGGCTTCCTCTTTGCTACACTGTTTATGGTGCTATAAACAAAGCAAATCCCACATACGACCTTGTGGTTTTAGAGATGTTCACTGTACAATGAACCTTAGCCATTTGTAACCTGGAATGGAGTGCCAGCCACCAGCATGGTAGGGGATAAGGCAATATCTCAGATTACAAGCCTTTGGGGGCAGGGATTGTCATTTGTGTTCTGTGTTTGTACAGCACCTAGCACAATGGGGTCATGGTCCATGACTGGGTTCCTACATGCTACAATAATACAAATAACAATAATAATAATCTCACATCACCAGAATGATGCCAGAGCTCTTCACCTGCCAGTTTGCAGAAACTGTTGCCCAAGGAGGATAAAGACCTAAAGATTATAGGAGGGACAATCCCCAGTTTCTCTTCTAAGATGCCCACAAAAAGGTTCCCTCTCCCCCCTGCCCAGTCATTTACATTTGAAGACATCTAAACCACATCAATTTCTTATTCAGGTCCATAAGACTCAACAACAATACATAGCATTTATATAGTGCTTTCAAACTTCAAAGTGTTCTACAGTGCAAATATAACATACAGAAGGCAACACCCAGCAAACAATATATAAAGAAGAGGAAGGATGCCAGGAAGACAAAATACTAACAGGAAGATCACGAATAGGGCTGAGCTGAAAGTTGGGAACTTGAATTCAAACCCCTTCCACCCCACCCTGTACTCTATTTAAAGGCTATTTCCCTTTAGGGGAAAAAGAAATCGCATACACAAAGTCCACTGCGTGGCCTGCATGCAGGTTCTCAATGCTCAAATGAGTCTTCTTGTTATGCATGTGCACGTACAGGTCAGAGAATTAATTTCCTCTGGGATCTCAAACAGCAGTTTGACCTAGATTGCGTCAAATCACAGAGAAACAGAGAGGAAGTCTCCAGGGCACGGATATACTCTCCCAGTGCTCTAAAGGTGGCAGAGCCTGGCGTGAAGGAGATGGGAGAAAGAACCAAGTGGCAAACTCCCCTTATGGAGCAGGAGCGCTCAGTGGGTAGGAAATGCTGACTCTAGGGGCCCAATGGTGCCCTGCTATGGTGCAAAGCATGGTTAAAAATCTTGGTCACAAAGGACCAAGGGACCAGTTAGGAGACAGAAATGGGTTTTATAAAGGATGGGATGATATGAGGTCCCTGACACTTGATCACAGGATATTTATGGCCTGATTCAAAGCTTATTAAAGTACAGGATAAGAGTTCCATTGACCACAATGGGCTTTTATCAGGCCCATAGTCAGCAATAGCTGACCCTCAGAACTACATTGAAGGGGCTTCTCTGAGTCACCTTCGTTTCCTTCCCTCACCCATTCAGCATAACAGTCCTGATGCTGTGGTGACCCTCATACCTGCAAGCTGTAGAAACCCACAGTGCTTTTCTAAGCATTGTCTCAGTGCATTTACTTGATAGCAATGGAAAGCATTCATCTCCTTCCAAGAGCTGAATGTGCCAGCTACATAGCGCTCCTGGCTTCTGCTGACCAAGTCGATTCAAGAAACTCGGAGCAGAACTCCTGTCATTACATTTCAGCAGGATCTTAATTGTAGATTTCTAACTCCAAATCATACACATAAAAAGTCAGTGAATTTATGCAATGGATGTCCCTGAAGTGTCACATGGAAGCACTCCATTTCCAGCTTCACACTGCATTTCACAGCAGGATGCCACATGATCATACCTAATGAACCAACAGTAACAACACAGAGCACTTTTCCTATTCAAAGTGATGTATAAACCTGACAAAATCCACGTGTGGTAGGATAAGTACCATTATCCATTTTATGGATGGAGAAACTGAGTTGCAGACAGGTTATGTGACTTAGAGCACACAGAGAATCAGGAATAGAACTCAGGGGTGTCTGACTACAAGGCCTGTGCTCAGATCATTAGGCAAGACACAGACAGTGTCTGTGTGCATTTATTAATTGTGTACATACACACACACACACTTTACAAAATTGACTTTGACTGATCAGCGCCTATGAAAAGCAGGCCACATCGGTATCTATAAATGAATGTAGGCACCCAACTTTAAACACCTACATTTGAAAATCTTGTTAACTTTAAGACTGAGTTAAAGTTTAGAGGAAATATCTGGGTGAAATCCACACTTTATTGAAGTAGACGGGAGTTTTGCCATTGACTTCAGTCGGGCCAGAATTTCATGCCAGTAATTTCAGAGTAACAGAAAAAATAAACAAATATCCAAAAACATGGTAGTTATTGAAAAAAATACCAACCATTAGAAACCATTATGGTTACGTTTAAAAGGAACCCAAATATTTGACAGTACAGAAAACAACCTGCCACTAAAAAGGTTTTCTTAATTCTCCCTCAAAATGCAGAATTTTCCCCCGTAGTTATACTCCCTTAACGTGTAGAATGGGCCATATTCAGCTCTGGAACAGTGACTGTTTTAAGGTCTGATACCTTGTGAAGCATCTGGGCTAGCAACTTGAGTATCATTAGAGAACTTGCAAGGTCTTTTTCCATTGGCATAAGGCTATTGTTCAGCTCTAGCGCTGTAGCCCATAGGGCTAGCTTGCCTTTATTATATTCACTGCCTTGCCTTCATTATATTCTGCCTTTATTATATTCAGCAGTAACCTACAGGCCTGTATCCTGTAAGGCATTGGCTTCAGAAGTTAGCATGAGACTTGAGGCCTATGAACGTTGGCATAGATAAACAGCTCAACAGTAACCCTTGAATTTTGGGGAACTGGAAATAGAGCGTAACAGGGAATTTTGTGCATAATGACATCAGCCAACCATAAAACCATAAGTTAACACCAGCTTTTGGAAAGAACATCCAACCATAAGTGCTAGGGCAACAAATGGACGTATATGATATTTAGTTGAAATCCTTAATATACTAATCTATACAAGAAGGACACCTCAACATTAGTAGAATGAGGAAATACAAATAAGGAAGAGGGGAGAAACCCCTACTGAATATGCATTAGACATGGTGTCAGCATAATGTATTATAAAAGTTACATCCCAGCCTGTTGGCAGTGGGAGAGAGACATGTAGCTCTTGGGAGGTGCCAGAATGATGGCCACTGGCGGTGAGGAGGAAGATGATGGTGATGAGGAAGACAATGGGTAAATTTCAGGTTGTCCTGCAAGGGATGGTATGAGCATATGGATGTTCAAATGTACATTCTGTAGTCTCTCTATCTACCCTACTGAGTTAGAGGGTTTGTGACTTTGTAAATATAGAAGAGTTCCTATAGTGTGAGTGTTGCAGCTGTGCACATCAGGGTTCCCAACTATATCGTTATTTTAATAATACCGGGCCTGATCTTCAGACAAGAACCTGTCAACCCTCAAAGTAATATCTGGGAATTCTTAAGTAATCACTATAATTAATACATAAGCTATAGATTAGGCAACACACAGGTGACTCCCAAAATATCAGAGCTCCAAATCACAACATTACTATATATGGCAAAGCTACTTTAGGCCTGATTTCAGCAAAGCCCTTAAGAACATCCTTAGCTTTAGTCACATACTTAAGACAATTGACTTCACTGGATCTTAAGTGCTTATGTGCATTGCTGAAATGGGGCCTTAGCTAAATTGCAGATTACTACCATGTATTTCTCTCTTCCTAAAAGGCCTGGAGAGTCGACCTCATGTAACTGAGGGAGCCTGACCTTTCAGCTGGAAATATGAGATAAGACCAATAAAATGGTTTCACAGGTCCAGAAATTTTTTTTTTCTCAGTCTAATAGGTGGCAGGGTTAGGGGCTGAGAGCATGGGATGGGACAGAGGTTTTATTGCCATGGCGCTTGGTTTTCAGAAGCGTTGAGCACTAGCAGCTCCCACTGACTGCAGCTGGAGTTAGGAATGCTCATCCATACCCTTGAAAATCAGGACAATGACGTTTTGGGATGGTCTGCATAATTTATGAGGGGTGCAGCCGTAAGAGAAAGTCAGGTCATCCTGGGTGAGGTAGAGGGCCTAGTTTTTCAATAAGCATGAGTAAACTCAGTTTGTAAGATGGTGATCAAACCATGAACCACATTTGACTCTGTTCTGGACATGGGTTAGGTAACACCATATTATTCCAGGCAATGTGTGAGTCCTAAGACGAAGAACAGCTGGAATGTGCTTCTGGAACCATCACTCGTAAGTGACAGCACCACAGCGTTCCGGAGCACTGTGGTGTGACTTGAGCCCTGTTTCCAGTCCAGATGGGACTTTGAGTGACCCCTTCCGCGCAGGTCAAGTTTGTTGACGAATGACCCCCCACAAAGAACTCCCTGGTTAGAAGGGCAGATTGTCTTCAATAAAGAAGTGAAATAAAGAAACAAAAATGTGGAGGATGCCAACTCCTCTCCAAAGCGATAAAAACAAATTATCACCAGGGAGTAAGTGGTGGGAAAAGTGAAGACAACCCTAACCTCATCTAATTTCTCCTGCTGCCGCCTTTACCCTGCAGTGCACTGAGCATTGAATCATTCTCCTTCCCAGCAAGATTTAATAAACACCCTCATGAGGTGCTCATCACCCTGGGATCTGGGCACCATCTGTAGCCCAGTAATGAGACTGTGTTACAGGTACCCCTCTGTGCCAATTCACAGAGGATAGGAGGCTGGAGCTATGACAGCAACCAACTACAGAAGCTTCTCTCTTTAGCTCAAGCCAGCCTATTAGTTTAGCTCCAGAGATCTCTGGTTCAGTCCCCATAGTGTCAGCTCTCACACATCCAGGTAGCAGAATTAAGAAAGATGCTGTTTCCCAGAGCAGGGAACAATATGTGCTGCACCCCCCTAATTCAACTTTCTTAAAAGGAGACCAGCGCCAGGAGATAACCAACCAGGATATCAGCCACAGGGTCACACATCATCCTTGTTTGGAAGAAGCCCAAACAGATTGCTCTGCAGAAAGGACTTGAATTTATTTATTTTTAAAGGGGGAAAGCTGCTGTGTTTGTAGGTTTGTCAAGACAATAGAAAAAGGATATTGTACTGGAGCTGCCAGGAAACAGTTGACTGTCTGCCTGCATGAAGAGAAATTTTTCCCTTTCTTTTGTAATAGAAGGAATGTAGCTCAGAGAGCCGCCATCCGCCCTACACGAGGGAGGAAATATGAGAGCCTGTGCACTGCAAGGGTAAAGGAAGTGTGGGGGAGGGAGCAAGCTGAGATGATGTGGTTAAGTGGGTCATTGCACTGATGGCCAATAAAAGAAAGAAAGAAAGAAAAGAGTCTAAGTAGAACACTTGGGAAAAAGAGTCTTTCCTCTCCTGCTTCCCCCTTTCAATTCTCTCTCTCTCTCTCTCTCTCTCTCTCTCTCATGCATGTACACATACACAGAGAGAGAGAGAGAGAGAGAGAGAGAGCAGTAATTCCAAAGGAAGTATACGTTTCTATTGGAGGATTTCAGCAGAGACCTTGAAATACAGAGCTAGTGTCAGGAAGACGGTGGCCTGTGGAAATACAAATTCTACCACCTGCGGCTGCAATTGCTACCACTGCTAAAAACAAAACAATAAAAGATTCTGGGATTTGACATCCAACTGTTCAGATGCCTCGAAATTCCTCTCAGTAGAGCCCTTCACTAATCTGATCTTTGGCAATTTGAACAAAAAACAGTTTAGACAAAGTGCCTTTAATCTCTTTTCTCCGCCTGCAGTGAAGCGTGCACTTGCATGTGTAGGAGATGTAGCATTTGTGTTGCTTGTGTTTACATTTTTCACTGACTTTTTTATAGCTTGAGAACCACACAGCAATTTATAGGGACAAAATAATGAAACAGCTGAGCTTCTCATGGTGTTTAGTCAGTGGATGGTGGACATACAGCAAGAGGACCATGTCTCATGTTCTTTTGCCCTGCAAAAAGACCTTTGGAGGCAAAAATAAAATAAAATAAAAAACCTCAAGGGTAAAATTTTCAGAAGTGACTAAATGACTTATTAGCTTAAGTCCTATTTTCAAACGTGATTTAGAGCCAGATTTTTAAAGTGCCCAATGGGGTTTTCAAAAGTACTTAGGTCCCATTGATTTCCCAATGATTTCAATGGGCTGTAGACACTTTGGCACATTTGAACATTCCACTAAGCACCTATCTACAGCTTTCGGTGCCTAAATACCTTTAAAAATCAGATTCTTAGAAGCCTAAGTCTTGTTGACAGTCAATGCTTCAAAGTGCCTAAGTCACCTTTGAAAATAGGACTTAGGTTAATTGCTTCTGAAATTTTACCCTAAGTAAAACAAGCATCAAATTAGTCAGGCTGATTCGGATTCCTTTGCAATCTGAATGCACATTCCAACGTGTGTCTCTGTGCAGTCCGATGCCCTGTCACAAGATCATCAAGGTTTGGAGTGATACAGAATTACCTGACACACACATCCTCCCCTTCTTGAAAGACTTTTACGAGGAGAGGCCTGGGTTTGTGTGTGTGTATTTAAATGGAAAAAGTTTCTATGTTCAAGAGGGTTTGTTGATTTGTTTTCTAAATTTCTCACATTAACTGGCATGCAAGCAGACGAGAGGCAGCCAAGATGAGAGCAAATTGAAGAAAAGATACAAAATAATGGTATTCTTGACATTTATATCCCAGCTGACTCCAAATTGCTTGTCAAATCTCACAAATGCACTACAAACTGTTATGGAGCCATTGGTCATGATTCCATCATTAAGGCTGCATTGCAAAATAGTGTTAAAGTGGAGACTTATTCCATTGATTTATTAGCAAAGAAAAATATTTCCTTTCCAAATGCACATCATTTAGTAAGAGGATCCAGATTTAATTTCTGTGAAGGTTTTTAAGTGATTCCGTGAAATAAATTAAAAGCCAGAAACATTTTAAATGACTCATTTGGAAATCTTTTTGCTTTTCTATTGGAATGTTTCGTTGAGTCCCTCATTTCTGAAAACTTTGAAACTTGAGACTTACCAAGTATGTAGATATTGATCACTTCTCCAGTCAGAGAGATGTGCTGAATTTCAGATGTACACAGTAAAGTATTAACTTTCATTTTTGAGTTTACTGTTATTTATGCCAAGCCATTTGACAAACACATTTTGCTCACAATTTATAGATTAATAGATTTTAAAGTCAGAAGGGACCATTATGACCATCTTCTAGTCTGACCCCTTGCATAACACAAGCCAGAGAATTTCACCCGGTAACTCCTGCATCAAGCCCATATCTTGTGGATGAGCTACAGTACATTTTTTATAAAGACATCCAATCTTGTATTCCAATGTCCTACTCATGAGGTTATCCTTCACCCCATATCCTCTGAATCAGGCCCAAAGATATTTTACTGTGCATGGGGAAGGCATTTGCTACAGTGAAGCTAACATAGAATGCATTTCACCAACATTGTAGTCAGGATTTACAGGGTCCAGGACAAAATGTCAAAGCAGAACTCTTCTGAAGTCAAGTCCCTTGTAGGGACTCCAAAGCTCCCAGACCCACTGATTGCTCCTGGCATCATCCTCTAAATCACCACTGCCTCACTTCTCCCTTGATTTCAATGGAGCTAGCATTGCACCCTTAGTTTTTAATGTCCCTCTTGCCCAATCAGGCATCCACATTCAAGCAGTTGTTCCCTCATGCTGACAGGAATTCCCAGAGAAAGGAGCACGGGGTGACAGAGTGCTTGGCAACAGCAGTTGATCCAGCACTCTGATCACTGTGACTTCAATCAGTGGTGCCGTATACCTGAATATGGGAACTCTGCTAAATTGGTAGATTGAAGATAGCTTTTAACTCTCCCCAGCCTAATTACCTCAGTGACTCAGAAGGTACAAAGGCACAGGAAGGAAGTGCCAAGTGGGGAGAGAGAAAACGGAAGAGCTGTAGGCTGGTAGAGCCAAGGACACGGGATGTCTCCCCTGCAGGGCTCAGGAGCCTTAGAGCCCCAGGATACTGTTCAAGCTGCTGCCACAATCTGTATAGGTGGTGGGAATGAACTGTAAATCAATCACCGGGTCTTTGCCTGAAGAAGGTCTCCAAAGAGTTTGCTTGGCTGAAAAGAGGCAGGGGCAGAGCATACCCCTGCCACACACACTGCACTCAGTTCAATTTAATAATGTCTTGTTGACATCACAAGTACCACAAGTGTTACCAACATGTTAACCAGACAGCCCACGCAGGTCTCTCTGAGAGATAAACACAATCTGCCTAGGATGGGAGACAGATTACCTTTACAATCCTTCCCCTCTCCAGTGTATGTCAGGTCCCCCTCTATAACCAATCCACAGAGGATGGGAGCCTTTCATAACCCCCAGGTGCAGCGGTTTAGCTCAAACTGTAGCAGTCATGCTCTGAGGTCCCCAGTTCAGTCCCAGGTCTGTCGGCCTAGACAGTGGTTTCCACAAGAGCACACACTCTCAACTGCATTCACAAGATTACGTAATAGTCCGTCTAATTTGGAGATCCATTTCTCATCATAACGATGCACTTTAACAGGAAGGAACTATGGTTAAACTCTATTTCGGCACTGTGTTGTTTAAGTTATCTGTGGTGGCAAATAAAGATGATTTTGAGGATATTGTCTATACAGGAACTATTAGTAGACTAGACCTAAGAGGAAATTCCCCTGTCATCTTCTTTTCACTAGAGGAGTCCCCAAAAGTGCTTTTGTAATGTTACACTTGATCTACTTCTTGGCTGGTAAGAAATATGTTTAGCATTTAAATATGCATTCCTCCTGCCAGCTCCTCCATAAGTAATAAACATTCACATGTGACAGTATTTACTTAATGAAAATCTGTTGTCAGCTTCCTTTAACATTTATATTAACATTAACATTAATTGCATTAACATTTACAATCCCAAACAAAAAGGAGGAGAGAATTTCCACCATCACAAATTGTGTTAACATGGAGCTAAGTCAATTCCTAATTAAAAGGAATTGTTAAAAACATAGAAAAACTTCAGGCAAACCCACTTCACAAACTTGAGAAATCACTTCTTTCACCAACATTTCATCCAAGAGCTATACACTTGCATAGAAGTATAAATAAGAAATCAACCTTTACTCTGACAATATATTCATTGATGTTTCTCATAATATTGTACTTTACGGTAGGATTAAGAAGTTTCCATGTCAAATGTATTATTAAGATACTCATAAAATTGTGTTTACAGAGTACTTTGTGTGGGAATATAAGTCAGCGTAGCAATGGAAATATGTTTGAAATAGAATCACAGGTTGTCTCCAGTTCATTTCACATGAGTCGTGAAATGTCTTTCAAATGGCAAACCATCTTGGGAACCAGATTATCAACTTGTTTAGATAGTTGTAACTCAACTGCAGTCAAACAGAGCTATGGCATTTTACATCAGCTGAGGAACTGACCCTGGCCTCTATTGGCCACTCCATATTCAAGCCAATGTCCTCCACTTCTAATAGATCACCAATTTTTGTTGGCTCTTTGAGGGAGTTGTTTAAGAAAAGTCGCACAGTACAACATTCTGTTTTATTCCAGATTAAATTAATTCATTATAAATCATACCAAAATCATCTTCCATAGAAAGGATTGTCCACAAGCGGGGAAAGAAAGAGGGAAAATATAATGCGAACTTAATTCTAGAAGTCCTTACATGAAAGAAGAATAGGGTTGGTGTACATCTGTGTGCCAGCCATTTGTGGAGACTATTTTCTACATGTCTTTTATTAAGGGAAAAAGAAAGTCTAACATAGTTCAAGATCATGCTTGATTTCTTAAAGAGCAGATCCTTCACAGAGAGCCCGAAAAAAATGAGAGTTTGAGTGGAAGCCTAACCTTGTTGAATTAGCTCCAGTTGTATGTACATGAGATCTGGGATTCTTATTTCCTCAGTGACTGCTGTCTGCGCTGAAAAACCCTGGTGTGCATGCGGAATGAGTTCTTTGTCTCTGAGAAAGTCCCCAGACTGTTCAAGCTCAGAAAAGTAATCTCTCCCCACTGTTGTAAGAAACTCTTACACAAGCTGGGTATTAGGCACCCCAGAATTTACTAGTGTGAAAAACAGAACAGCTCCTGAAATGCTGGCATCTTTTGGTTAAATTTGTGGCTATTAAAGCCAATCCCATTTTTTCTTGAGAAGCTCCCAGCTGCCTGGCATCTTTGGGCAGCTAAAGAATGTAACAAGAATAGCCAGTGGCCCCTCACTGCACTGGTCTACACTAGATTTTCTTTCCACCTCAAATTTTCCGCTGTGTAGCCCAACAGTGACAGCAATGGTGGGAGTTAAACACCACTATTTTTAGTACTGTATTGTCTAGGATTGCTTGGAGCTAGATGTTTGGATCACTCAACGCCAGTAACCAACTAGAACTATGTCTACACTAGTGTCATTGATAGAAACGCATCAGTGGGAAATCTTAGGGAAAATATTCTAATGCAGACACACCCACGGAGTCTTGGTTTCCCGGTGGTGGGACTCTATGCACCTACTCTGTGCTTGGCAGGACTGGAATGTTGCAGCCATCTTGGTGGAGGGATTCTCATTGGTCAAGCTTGTGAAGGCCTTGCGCTGAATTTGAAGGCATTTCTCCATTTATCAGTCAGTATGTCTGTCTGTCTGTAACACAGTAACGTACGAATACAGCATCCAATCAATCTCAACATTTCAGGGAATGTTCTTGGCATCAGTGACCAGAACCCTATTGATTTGGGGTAAAATTGGAAAACAAAAGGGAGAAAAGGGGGAACACATGAAGCCCTGGCTATCTGCTGAGCCTAGCAACATGGAGCCCTGCTGTGTGCAGGAAGCTTGGCCTACGCGCTACAAAGTGCATGACCCCTCAGTGTAATTTAGAACAAAACTGATCACCCCAAAGCCGCTTCTCAGCACTTTTGAGAATTCACAACCTAAAGTGGCAAGGCAGACAAAAACAGATTCTCAATTAGGGCCTGATCCAAAGCCTGTTGAAATCAATGGAAAGGCTTGCATTGAATTCAGTAGGCTTTGGATCAGGCCTATGGGGTCTATTTTGGCCAGATTTTGACTCTGCAGTATAAAAGCAGAACATAACGTGTGTGAAGAGAAGCCCTTCTCAATTTGGGGGAGGCATTTACATTTGCTAACATGCAACTCAGTGCTCTGAATAACCCAACACTTCACTCCTAGAAGAAATCATATTTCTAGATGTTTAACCCTTGAAATGTGATGCACTTTTGAATGAATTACATGCCCCCGATCTTTTGATTTTTAGACCTTTTCAAAGTAAATCTCCAAGAACCGAAAAAGTGAGTGGAAATTTTTCATCCCTTCTCAAGGTATGTGCTGGAGCATCTGTACTATCTTATAAAGTTTTGTTGGGTTGATACTGGGTATTAAGATATGTGTTTATGAGTCCTAATGTTGCGCCGTGAAATTTGCAGTTTTGCTCCACAAAGATTGGCACTTTTTGCCATGAAAATAAAACCTCCAGCATTATGGCCCACCAAGCCTCCTGCATTGTTGCATTGTGAAAAAGACAGGTGCATTCTCCTCACTCTGCTCTTCTGTGTGGCTTTATGGCAATGGAATCTCAACAGCTTCACATCTGTGCAGTGGGAAACCTTTCAGCAAAAGATGCAGAGGGCATGTTATTCACCCCTTCCCCAAAGCAAGCTCAGCGTTTTTTTCTCTCTCAGTAGGACACTCTGATGGGTTGACTTAATCATTCACATGTGCAGGTCATACACAGTGCGAGCAAAATACCAGCACTATTAGCACATCTCGCCTGAACTGCTTGTGGTAACGTGGCTCGTCAGCACAACCTTGGCAAAGAATCTCACAGGATATTAAGAGGAGGGCAACATTCCTGCATGTCTCTAGTGTGGAAATGCACACATGTGCGGATTCAACAAAGGACCTGAGCACATGCTTAAGTCCATCCTTATTCAGGAATGAACTTAAGCAGGTGCTTAACTTTAAGCACATGCTTAATTCCCATTGGCTTCCATAGGACTTAAGCCTGTGTTTAAAGTTCAGTACTTGATTATGTGCTTTCCTGAATTAGTGGCCAAAGTGCTTTGCTAAATAGGAATGGACTTAAGTATATACTTAAAGTTAAACATGAGCTGAAGTGTTTTCCTGAACCAGTGCCATAGATCTGAATACTCTACTCCCCAAAGCACTTCACTGGCTATATTCCCAGACAAAACCAAGAAAAGCCTCAAGCCCACACACCTTAGTTATGCTTGCAAATATCTATTAATTTAACACAAAGTGATTAGAACACTGCTGGTATTTTAAAAGAGTCAAACATTTAACAGTCAAGAAAGCAGAACACTGCAGCTCAAATCTAAATGCCACAGTCTGGAAATCCTCAATTAAGGTTCCAACGCCAGCCGTGTCTTGAACCCCTCAGAGTTGCAGGCTAGAACTAGAGCTGGGCAGAGAATGGGAATTCTACTTTGTAAAGGATTGTGAGATTTTAAAATTTAGCTTCATTCTGAACAGAGCAAAACCCAAAATATAGAAATTCGCTGTGAAGGAAAATTTTTAAAACAACATTTTCAGGTCATTCAAAATGTTTTGTTTTGACATTTTGATTTGATTTTGACTTTTTTGTGGGTGGTATTGTATTAGTTATTTTTAAAAAAAGCTGGAATAAGATGTTTTAACATTGTCTGAGCTTCCCTCTCCCCCGCCACCCTCCACACGCCCTTTTCTTCCCTCTAAATTAAATTCCAGCAACATAGACCTGATCTTGCGAAACGTTTTGATTTTGACAGAACCACATATTCCAATGGAATATAGCTCCATCGAAGTTCCTGCAACCAACTCTAGCTAGAACATCACTTGAGTCCCAGTTCAGCAAGTACTTAAGCATGTGCTTAATTTTGAACATGTGAGTAATCCCATTGCCTCCAACTCAAACTTAAAGTTAAGCCCATGCTTAAGCGCTTTGCTGAATCTGAGCCTAGTTATGACATGAAAGGATTTGAGTCTTCCCTATACATGTGAATTACAACACAATCTTTTGCTTATATTTTTACAACTAGAACATACAATCCTGACATTTGGGGAGGGTGAAGTGAGATGCGTCTTGCCTATAGTCACCCATGAGTGAACATTTTGGTCCTGGCTTAAATTTGATCTCTGAATTTTTATTTAAATATTGATACAGCATTTTAGTTGTCTGACTTTCAGATGTTCACTTTTAACCTTAAACTCCTCATTTCAGATTTTTAAATAATAAAACCTACAACCTTCTAATAATGTTCTTTAAAATAATATTTACATTTAATGTTAAAGATAAAGCTTTAATAGAAGAAAGAAAGAAAGAAAGAAAGAAAGAAAGAAAGAAAGAAAGAAAGAAAGAAAGAAAAACCTTCTGAAATGCTATTTCTACATCTGCCTTAATCACTATTTTCTTGAAAAGCTCTTATAGATAAATCATACACAAACTATTCACTAATTTGGTTTAAAAAAACAGTTAAAGAAGCCCAAACATGACAAAGAACATTACAAATAAAAATTCCATTGATTCATATATAAGGCGATGAGGATTTACATTAATAAATCACAATCCAACAGGCAAGCTAGGCATATGCTGAACTCCACACATCCGTGGGGTTACTTGCATATGTAACATGCATGAGTAACATAAGCTACTTCTCTTCATTTTCAAGGCCCTTCATGACCTATCCCCACCCTACCTGTCATCTCTTATTCAGTATCAAAAAGTCAACTCCCACCTCAGATCAGCCCACAATGCCAACTTCCACTATCCATTTGTTACATTTTCCATCAAGCATGTTTGTGCTTTCTCCAATGCTGCCCCTCATGCTTGGGAGAAGTTCCCCATAAACAGCCACAAAAACAATCGATCCTTCTTAAAACTCTCCTTCTCCATGAGCCTACAAAAAACATAACAATGGGGAGGCTGCTGAAGTGCTGAGATCACTGCCTGCCGTGCTGACCAATACTGTCATCCTTTCCTTGTACTGCTCCGTTGATCTGTCTGTATCCATCTGTTGTCTCATACTTGGATTGTAAGCTCTTTGGGGCAGAGACATTCTTTTTGTTCTGTGTTTGTCCAGTGCCCAGCACCATGGGGGCCTGTCCCCTGAGCAAGACTCCTAGGCACTACAATAGTACAAATAATAAAAATAATGAGCCTTTGCAGAATTGAGGCCACAATGCCCAGTCCAGGTCCTCTCTGAAGCTAATACAAAGGCTCCCATTAATTTCAGTGGGAACTGCATCAGGTCCATGCTGAGCACTGACTGGAAATTCCTGTGTGGAGCCCTGACCCTGGTCAGGCAAAGATGGCTTGCCTGGGATGGGAAACAGATGGAAGCTTCATTGCAAACTCCATTGTAGAGTTTGGAAACTCTACCGTGCAGATGCTGCAATGGCAGCCCCATTCTTTCAGAACACTGTACTCTTCTGGTCCTGCAGATAGTACACACCTGAGTCAAACCTCAGGCTGATAACTGAAAGCTCAACAAATGCAACCTGCACCCTGGAGCAATGGTCTCTATACCACTTCCACACAGGAGTGCAGAAATGTCGCCATCAGGCTCAGAGAAACTATCCTGCAGTATTGTGGAAGTGTAGGGAGCAGGAACAGTTTAGCTAAATGCCCTAGGGCAAAATCCTAGTCTTATGAAAGGCTTGTCTACACTGGGAAATAACACTGGGTTATAACAGGAGTTAACTAACAACACAATATTAAGAGCAGGCAAGAACCACAACCAGAGGACACAGTTTTAAGTATGACTGTCCTTAAATGTGTAGAAGCATATTTAACATCACATTAGTATGGTCTGTGTTAAAAGGAGGTAAGATAAACGTAGTGGCACCTTCTGACCTACAAGTCTATTATGTCATTCTAGTCAAACCCTAGATCTCACTGCAAATCTCAAATCCAGGCAGAGCAGACAGGATCTCGCTTTTTAAACTGTCACACCAAAACCCTGAACAATACTGAATTCACCTCCTTGTAATGATGAACTCAGTCAGCTGGCAGGCTCTGCGCTTGTGACCCCACGAAGACAATACTAATGTATCTGCTTTGCACCGAGCCATCCCTTCCACGATTCGAAAGAGAGCTGTGGTGCTGTGGTAGTCACTGTAGGTGGGACTAATCTCTCCGTTACAATGCATCGGCTCGGCTGCAGGTACTACAACAAAGGCAACTGCTGTGAAGCAGCCCCCAGGAAGCGTACATTGTGATTGTGGGGAGGGAAACACCAGCCTTCTCTCATGAAGAGAAGCCCTGAAGATGAGCCGGGCACTAGATCTTCAAACCAAGGGCAAACTTTTCAAACCTGGGTACCTAACGATCGGCGCTGAAATCTATATTAATGGTCCTATATGAGTGTGACCTGATTCTCAAAAGCGCTGAACGCCCAGAGTTCCCGTTGACTTCCTGGGGATTCATGGGTGCTCACTCAGCACTTCTGAAAACCAGGCCACTTTTATGTAGGTGTCATTGTTTGGTTCTATGTTCCTAATTTTCGGCTCCCAGGTTTGTAACTTGGCCAAACAGTTCTATTTCCCCCTAGCAAGCGGTGTTTCTTCTAGGGAACTGGGCTGCATAGCTACCAGCACCACTCCTGCTGCAGCCCCAACCAGAAAGCTGCCAACGCAGCACCAGCTGAGGGACCCAGCTGGCATCACTGAAGTTGGCGGGGGAGCCTGGCAGGGAGAGTGGGGCACCAGATCAGGCAGGAGGGGGACGTATTGCACTGTCAGCTGGTGAGTCACATGGTTGGGTTGCTGGTTGAAGAGTAGGAGAGGCCATAGCAGGATGGTTGTGAGGGGAGGCCATGGCTGGGGGTGTATTTCTGACTGGTGGAGAGAGGAACCCTCTCCCTGTCTCTCCCAAGTCAGATTTCTAACTCTCTGTTTTTACTGGCTGTATCTACTCTGGTAAACAATAGATCATTAATTCACCTCTGGTTGCAGCTCCACCCAGTGTTAGTGACGGTGAAGTTATAGTGGAGACCATGGTAAAAATGTCTGACACTTGTCTACACTACATCTTCCACCAACGCTACTACCAGCAGTGCTAAACCCATGCCAGTTTATGGGGCCCACTGTAGCCAGTGCAGACAAGGCCTCCAACAGCTTAATTTACAATCCCTGTTAGCCTCGTTTTGGCTTTTACTTTGGTTTTCCATCCCATATATTTAAAGGGCCAGCATCCCACACTGAACTTACCTGCTGCTGAAAGTGAGTTATTGTTGAAGGGGTATCTGAAGCCCCTGACGTGAGAAAAGGCCCGTTGGAGAACTCTGGCGCAGCTGTTACTGTCTGATCTGTGCCTGGGTTTGAGGTTTTATTTTCACTTCCTCTGGTTCCTCTGCTTGTGGGCCTCTCTTTCCCTGCCCCCTCTCCCTTCCCCCCGCCAATCTCTCTCTGCTCGTGAGGAGAGAGTTTCCATCATGGCTGGCGTAGGGCCAGTGTGTGTACGCGTAAAGGCAGCAGTCAAGAAAAGCCATCTTCTGTTCCCTTTCATCACATAAACATTGCTGCTTCCCAGCGCATGAGAACAGAACGGAGCAAGGCCTTCCACAGCTGTTAGGAGAGCCTGAGAATCAGTTAGAGCGAGATCCGGCGCTAACCCCCTCAGTCTCCATTGAGCACAGCAGCTTGCCCACTGATTACTGCTTCTCCTCTCTCCCCTCCAACTGCTCCAATGTGCACACCCATTAGGGTGACCACACATCAAGGGTGAAAAATTGGGGCAAGGCGTGAGGGGTAGTAGGCACCTATATAAGACAAAGCCCCAAATATTGAGACTGTCCCTATAAAATCGGGACATCTGGTCACCCTAACACCCACATGCCTTAGCATCCTCCACCCCTTTGGGAGGTAATCACAGCATACACACATACCACTATGGCAAAGGTCATGTTTTAACAGACCTTTTCAGGAACTAAAGACACTAGGTAACACTTGGGCCTGATTCGCAGTGTGAAGGGGCCTTGGTGTAAATGAGAATCAGGCTCTCACTGTTTAATCCTTTTTCTTAACAAACTTAATCAGTCTAAAGTGAACTTCAGTGGTCATGCCACACTGCTGACTACTCTTTTAACTCCCCGGGTTGAAATTGGGCTGATTCTAGCCTGGCTTCCCTAACCTAAGAGCTTTTTATTTATTTTTTAAATGAGGATTGCATTACAACTGCCTCTATCTCAAATCCAAGGGATGCCATTTGTTTAAATTGCCCTAGAGTCCAAGTCCATTTTGTTATGGAAAATTATTTACGTCAGAAAGGATGAAAGAGAGACTATCGAAAAATATTTCCTACCCTACAGGAAGGAGTGACATGGCATTTCAAACTTCCGGCACGAATCATTTCTGGTGTCCCTAACTTTGGGTCTTGGTCACACATGTTTTGTTCCACACTGGAGCCATGGTTGGTTGAGAGATGTGTATAGCTATGCTCATGTTGGAGAAAGCTTGGGGATATCCCAGAGCACCACTGTTCTGCACTATGCACCAGGGTTCTCGCAGAGGAAAAGAATCCTTGTCTGCAACAGTCAGGGAAAGCATGCTAGAGCCATGCTATACACACGGCTGTGGCCATTGTGGTTTCAGTCACAGTGCTGACAGGGCCTTGGATGGTTTGCCCTTGCATTAAATGCCTGTCTAAATGACTTCATAGCATGGCTGTCTCTCTATGAAGCTCTCAGTGAGACACACTTCAGAGGAGGTTCTCAACCTGTTCCATACCGGACCCTCTCATATCTAGCTGGGATCTAACCAGAACCCCCTTCCTGTTTAGGAATATGGAAAGGGCAGGGAGGTTGCCACCCTGACATAATGCCATGACCCCTCAGTTGAGAAACCAGGCTTTTACAGGAACAGACTATCCCTTTAATGCCACTAGCCACACATACCTGGGTCAGAATTTTCAAACTTAGGTGCCTAAATCTAGATCTGGGCACCTAAACAAAAAAGACCTGATTTCCAGAGGTGGCAATAACCCTCAGCTCCTGCTGAAGCCACTATTTAGATACTATGGCCACAGGCTGTACAGAAAAAACATGGATTGAATAGTGTGGTACACAAAAAGCCAATCGCTAGCGACTAGAATGAAACTGAACTCATTTGCACTTCTCTAGGCACAAGGAATAGCATGTAGATGAATCCAGTTTAATCCCAGCTGTCACCTTCCAGCTATTTACATATACAGTTAGAACTATTTATATATGCAAAACAAACAAACAAGCAAACAAACAAAAAAATCCCACAAGCAAAACTCCATGTGTGCTGAACCAGTATGCCCTGCCCATTCACTCTCATTTTCTACGGGAAAAATACCACTTCTCCCTGGATCTCATTACGGACAAAGTAGTGCCCATCTTGTATCCTCCTAGTTTGGCAGCATCTAGTGAATATCGAGGCTGGTTTATTTTTCAGTTCATCAGAGTTGTGTAACAATAGGCTGTCAAAGAGAGGAGAGAATGCCCAGCTCCTGAGGGTCATCACCCCCCAAGGGTAGACTTTCAGTCCTTAAGAAACTGACAAGCTGGTTAATGACAAATCTTATGGCAACTTTCACTCTTTAATGCAAACACCACCCCTCCTCAAGCCAGCAATTGGGATTCCGTCAAAAGCTGTAACAACCACTAAAACTTAAATCCTTACACTAAGAAATGTTGTCCTGACGAGCTAATAGCCAGGTCCTGACTAGCTGAGAGCCCCTCTCAGCATCTGAATTAACCTGCTCCCACCACTGAATGAACTTGAAGAAACCTCCCAGCTAGATCCCCTCCCAACAGCCCTGGATTTCACAAAGGGTGGGATAAGGAGAATTATCTCTTCCCAGTTGGGCCTCCATCTGGCAGGGTGATGTTTTCCTTTTGTTCCACAACCATTCAGGAAAGACAGAAAGTGCCAACTGCTACAAAAGAAGAAACAGAAACCACACAAGCACATGGCAACATATCCACAGGGAGCCAAAGAGGGCGTGACATCCTTCAGGTTATTTCAAAATACCCCATCGTATTACCCGTATTTAACCAGCTGGCTTTCTGGGCCCCAAATCAGATTGAAGTACTTCTTAGTTTGCAAAATCTTTGGGACAGGAATTATGTCTGCCTCTGTGTTTGTACAGTGCCTAGCACAACGAGACCTCAGTTCTGATCTACATAAATAAGTTATGTGCCATCATGGCCTGATTTTCAGAGTTCCTCACCCCCAGTTCCTATTGACTTCAGCTTGAGTTGGAAGTGTTCAGCACCTCCAAAAATCAGTGCCTTAAGTAATCTATGTTTATTCTCTATTTTTTAATACCAAAATCGTGGACTGACTAATGTGGCAGGCATGGTGGAAAGGTAAGAAGGAAGCTAGCATCATCCTCTGAGTCTCCCAGTGCATCTTATGTTGCCTATTCATTTAGGCTGTAAGTTCTTCAGAGAAGGAAACATATTTTCCTTTACATATAGCACTGAGCATGCTGTCAACACTATACAGAGGATGCAATTGCCCCTCTCTTTTTAACAGAATAGTCAGCATCACACCATGCCCTGTATAGCCTGGGTATCCCAAAGCACTATACAGGGCAGTGAGCTAGATAGTTGTAATAACGCAGCTGTCATTAGAATCTGTTTAACTGAGACAGAGAATGATGTTTGGGACACGGAGTTTATCCCTGACTTCACAAGCAGTCCCATGGGATCTTCAACAGCTACTACAAACAGGCAGAAAGGACCTTGTTTTAAGATCTCAGTTTGAAGAAGGCCATCTCTAACACGGCCTCGTCAGCACGGAGCGCAAAGCCAAGGACCAGTGTGAGACGTCAAAAAGTGCTACCGCTTGGGCTATAAACTTGCAGCTTAGTTTATTCCCTCTGTGGTCACTCTAGCGCTCTTTGTTCTCAGTTCTTATTCTTCAGTCCCTCTAAGAGCTGCCTGTTGTCCTGGGGATCTTTTGGTTTCACCTCAGTTAAATACTTTCAGATATTGAAAGACTAAACAATGATGGTCAGGACCTACTGACATACCAAGATTTTGTATAATTTTTTAAATTCATTATTGCCAAGACCAGATATGAAAACACAAATGATATAATGATGATGACAACTAAGATTACAATGAGAGGCTCTCAGTGTCAAGGGAAAACATTCCACTCCGACACAGCTAAGCGCTGGTTTGACTTGGTGTTACTCAATGTCGTGTGGTTCAGAAATGCAGCCCGCAAGCTTTGTTAGAAAACTCTGTGCCAGAAACATGTAGATCTTTGTGCAGTAATGAACCACAGTCTATTCACAGATATTATCCCAGGATTATACACAACTGGATGAGAAGGTAAACACATGTTCCTGGAACCTTTGCATTCCTGTTGGAGCCCTCAGGATCCCCCTTCCATCTCTCCCCTACTCTCAGAGCCACCTGTCACCCTGCAAAGTGTAATGAGGCTGGTGAGAGCCGGGCTGGGACCTTCTATTTGTGGGCAGGCTATTGGTATCAGGGAATTGAACCAGAGCTGCATAGCGCCAAGGCCATGCTGCCTTCCTCCCAGCTGAGGTCTTGCAGCCTAGATGCCTCTGTCTCAAGAGCCTAGCAATACCCCTGCGTTAATAGCGAGAGCTGCTATAGAGCCACAAGTTACTAAGCTTTGCCCAGGGTCAAGTACTGTCTCTAGACTCTGCCAACCTGACCAGCAATTAAACTGTGGTCTTGTGAAATGCCATGTAAAGTACTAACCACCAGGCCACCAAGCAAGGCCTATTTAGTGTTTATGATTAGGAGGTAAAAGAAGCCTATAGTCTGTTCCCTTGTGCTACAAGTACTGGTGGGAAGATGCTGCTCCCAGCTATCAGACTCAGGTACTATGGTGATGAGCACAGTATAAATGCCTAGATTCTATTAAGGTTCTTGTATAGCACCCCTCCCTGTGGCATCTGGGCACCCCACAGCTTAGATTAACAGATAGAACCAGAAGCTCTGGGTCTGACAGGCCGTGCCACCTCACAAATTTTGTTCCTCATAAAGCATTTCACAACATAAGAACAGAGGATCAAAGACAGCTGTCAATTCTCTCCCACTCCCCTCCCAGCTGTTGTTCCCACTGAGCCCTATGGCTAATTAATTAATGTTCATTATCTAAAGACACTATGACACGGAGGTGATTTGAGCATCCTTCTAAGGTCAGGTGAGTTCTCTCAGGGTCACCATCGAGGGTAGAAACCAGATGCCATGTTTACTGAGCCACTTAATATAGTTAGTGTTGATAGCTCCATCTACAGTAAATCAAATAAGGACATTTCAAGCAATCCAAGAAATAAAAAGCCAATCAAACTAAAAATTATGAGTGAAATCCTGACCCCATGAGGTAATTTTGCCATTGACTTCAATGGGGCCAGGATTCCATCCTAAGAATTAGCTCATTGAGCATTTTATTGTGATCATTGTGTTATTTTTTACAGTCAGATTAGTGCGAGACAAAGGCACAGGATTGAAAGCACCAGAGAGTGAAGTCCCCTGTTCAGTAGGAAAAGACCATTGATAGCTGCCAAGCAAGCTCCCCACTTTGCCCTCAGCCCTGAAATAGGGGCAACCTCTAGGGGTGAGAAATTAAACTAGTTATGTGCCCATGTCTATTCAATCTTCCATGCCTGTGCCGAATGCCAGTCCAGTAGTGGGTTTTGTGACTAGACACTGGTCCACTGGGAACTGGACTGAGACTAGCAATTTATTTCACATAGGTCTCACTGAACGATAATGAAATAGCTACTATTGAGAGTCACAGCTTATCTGGGCTACATTCAAACCAGTGACCTACAAGGGACTGGTTTTGGATCTCAATATTCTTTTGAAATTTGCTTTTGTTAAGAAAATGCTGAATTAAAAGTACACTGCAGACCGGTACAGAGCTAAGGAACTGACATAAACTGGGACTGTACGACGGGATGGATTATTTGAAATACCCTGGTTCATTTCATTCCATCTGAACCATCTGGCACTGGTCTCTAGGATACTGGGCTAGATGGACCACTGGTCTGACCCAATATGGCTGTTCTTATGAGGGAATATGTTTACCACCTTTGTTTTCTGTCTCATAAATCAGAAGCAAATATTTAGATAAAAAAAAATTGAGCAGACAAAAATTTCCTGAGTTTTTTGCATTTCTCTTCCCTCGGGTGATACTCAAAACCAGTTTGCACGTTGCTGCTTTTACCTAATTTCTCAAGTCCCTCAGCTTTACCCCTTTAAATCACACCTTTATCTAAAATCTCCAGCCACGAGAAAGCAAAAGTCCTATTGTCTCTTTCCTGTATATCAGCAGAAATTAAAACAACTTTTCCTTGTACTAAGAACAAAAAAACCCAACAATGTTGTTTCCTTGCAAAGAGAAAAGGAGTACTTGTGGCACCTAAGAGACTAACCAATTTATTTGAGCATAAGCTTTCGTGAGCTACAGCTCACTTCATCGGATGCATACTGTGGAAAAAACAGAAGATGTTTTTATACACACAAACCATGAAAAAATGGGTGTTTATCACTTGCAAAGAGTTTGCTTTGACTCCAGAATGGGTCTTAAAGCAGCAGAGTGAAGATCAGCCATTATTACAACACACAGCCCAGCAACGTTTTTTATTTCTTTTCTATTTATCACTGCTCTCCCCCTATAATTTAGAGGAAAAATGTGCCTGTCAGTTTTTCCACTTGGGAACGTGCTGCTGGAAATGTAAAAGCATTATAAAGGCAATGGAATACTTACAATTTCTCCATCCAAGGGAGACTAACTGTCGTTGAGCTGGGGAAATTGTTTTCATTATTATTATTTACTTCTCCATTGTCAGGAATTCTAATGATGGTCTGTTATGAAGGAGAGTGTGCTTTTGAAGTGTGATGGGAAAGACAGCAACATTACACAATCTTTTCATCCAACACCCCCCACCCCGCCGCCCCCAAGTGGTTTTGATATTTTGTTTTGCTTTCAACCTGGACTTTCAAAATGATTTAGGGAACAGTCTGTTCCTCTTTGCTGCAACACCAATTCTTTTACAATTGATAACTATGTTGAAATGTTTGGGAGACTTGTCCCCCTTTCACACACACAAACACCGAGTTGCTGTAACTGATGGACTTCCACTGAGTTGCTCCTGATTTACATAGGCGCAAGCAACAAGAAAATCAGCCTCACAGACCTTTGCTCCCTTCCAAAATTAATCATCTTTCCTCACGGCCTCCACCCCATTCCTGCAGTGCAGTGTGTGAAATCAGTCAGTTCTCTAGATAGCTGCGCTTTCCAGATAATTAATTCTTTGGGCTGGGGGGAGGGGGAAGTGGAGAGAACTTTAACCATTTATGTTTCATTGCTGGGAAAAAATAAATAAACCAAGAGGCTAATGCAAATACTTCTCCCAGCCAAATCAAAGGGTCGAGTTAGAGACGTGTATGTGTACGTGCATATATCATTAGCCTTATGTTGCAGTGACATTAAACAGCTCCAGCCCCGCTAGACTGAGCCTCCATCTGGCTCCTTAAAACATTAAATGATCCCTAAAAAGGAAAGAAAACTCTTATGTGTAAGTCTGCGGCATGATCTAAATTCCTGGGAGCCCTGCATGGCAACTATAGGTGGAAAAGAGAGTGGTGAGATGGGGGGCTGCTTTACTCTCTGCATTACTGATCCCCCACAAACTACCTGTGAGCAAGACCCTGGGCTCTGGCTGTTGACCCCTTTTTATTAGCATCATTGCATTTTCTCCCTTGAAAAAAAAAAAAGGGGGCACTGCAATCTGTTTTGTCAATGACCAGTTGGACCAATTGGAGCTAATTACAATATTCCCTCCTCCCCACACCCTGATCAATGCAGCTGCTTTGACAAGTTTGTTCCAAAGCTCCAACGCCATGCGCAGAATGGATCCCCAAACTGCTCCCCCTCTATCTCACCATCCTCTCCCCACACCAGGCCCTTCCTCCCCATCCCCTCTCTTTCCCCTTCCCCACCCCAAAGCCTAATTTCAGAGGAGTTTTGTCACTGGCATCCCCAGTCCTACCTTTCTCAGTGGCAGTAGCTGGGCTGCAGCTCGTTTACCTTCAGTTCTCATTTTGGGGAACTCCAGTTCCAGCCTGGCAGCAGCAGCAGCAGCAACATCTGGATGCATGGCTCCCTGGCTCGCCCCCTCTTTTGTTAGCAGAGTTACTTACAATCCACTCTAAAGGATTTTTCCTTTCACTCGAAAGCCCCACGTTCCCGCTCCATACAGATCAGTTTCCATTCTCAACCACTCCCCAGTCACAAGCAGGAGAGCGGTTTCTTGCACAGAGCCTTTTCCTGCCCCTGTTGGCTTTTGTGGAGCTTATTTCCCCTAGATTCTTCTGTTACTTTCCCCCCTCTTTCCTGATTTTGTGACTATCTCTTCAAGCTCGTGACGTTAATTCCACCCCTTCCCCCTCCTGTGACTTTCTTCCCACCCTTCCCTAGCCTGACCCATCCTGACTCCTTTCCAGTGAGCTAATCTGCAGCTGGCTGAAGAACAGGCCCCATTACCATGGAAACCCATGTCCCTGAATACTTGAATGACTTGGGGAAACTACAGTAAACAGGACCTTCTGCTGGACACTCTTCTTTTTTGGAAGGGGTGTGGGGGGGTGCATTAACTCTTTCTGTGCTGCTGCCTTTTAAAATGCTTTCTCGCCTCTGTGAACTGGCCCCTAAAATCCCAGGAGCTTCTGAGCTCACCAAAAGCTCCCTAGCAAAACAGACTCTCTCCTTTGCTGATCTAAAGGGTCACCCTTATAAAATCAGTAACAGTTGGTACTTGGTTAGTGCCATTTCTCCAAGGATCTCAAGGCAATTTACAAACCGTAATTAACAAATAGTACTGCTCTGCCAGCCTCCTGGACATGGGATTTGGGGGAGTTCTGCCCAGCACGGTATGGCAAGATTGGGCCCCAAGATTTCCACCAGCATTTTAGGGCACCGTTCTCCAAAACACTACAGCTCACACTGATGTCACTGCAGTATGGCAGATCACTGCATCCGGTCAGCAGTTTATTCTTTTCATTAAGGGAAGTGCAGACTTTTGTAGGGGATCATGCGCAATGCAGCAGGTGAGAAGTAAAAGTGGTCTTATTATTATGACATAGTGCTCCCCGTCCTTAAAGGTCCCCTTTACAAACACACTGATATGCACAAAGGAATCACACAGCCTCCGCTGGCACGGAATGGGGCCAATGTTCACCACTGCACAGGCACGCTATGCAACTGTTGGGGATAGGAAGTACTGTGCCCATGGTATCACCTACCCCAAGCATTCAAAACATATAAGGCCTCAACAATCATGAGACTGTCTTAAAAACCATGAGAAATAATAAAATAATACTAAACTGGAGGGTCTTTTGTCTCCTGGTTTCTGAGCCTTTAGGATCCTCTTGGGTCACATTTCCAAGCTTGTCTCTGCCACCACAAAGGCTAAAAACTTCCTTTTTGGAAGAACTGGAAGTTGAGAATCTCATGAAATTACCGGACTCCCGAAGCTGAGACATTAGGAAAAAACACCAAATATTGCAAGGCTTGCAATAAAATCACAAGAGGTGGAAACACTGCGTCCATTTGGTGCTGCATAAGAAATGTAGGGAGACAGTATGTACTAATCCATCCTGGTATGGGACAAAGGCTGAAAGGAGGAGCAAAAGGGTAAAGTGACTTGCCAAGGGTTGCATAGCAGACCAGTGTCAGAGCCAGGAATTGAACTTGGCTCTTCTAAAACCCGGTCCACTACTTTACCTACTGGACCCTGGTGCCTCGCTTATTGTCTGAAAGTTATCTCTGCCCTTCTGTGGGAGACACAATAACAAAGAGATTTACTAGCCTACTGCTGCTTCAAATTCAGGAGCATTTCCCTCGCTTCCTCCTCTTGCTCTTTTTCGAATGCTACCATTCTGGCCAAGAGGAACATGGCAGAGAAGCAGAGAGGCAATGCTTTCCCTGCTCAGGAACAGACACAGTACAGAAGGAAGCTGCATGTCAGTGTTTGCCCACGAAAGTGCGCCAGCCTCCCTGACGTTTTGTTGTTGCCAGGGGAACCTGCCACTCCAGCCTTCAGGTGCTTCACTGAAAACAGTTAATTACTAAGGTCTCACTCCTGCAAAATGATTGACATGGGCAGACCTGCGGACCTGCAGAGGGCCCCAGTGAAGTCCAGGAGACTCCACAGGGGGGCAGGATTGTGCCTGTGTGGATCAAATTGTAGGATAAGGGCCAAAAACAGTTAAGAAGGAAACTGGAGGGGGAAAATGGGTGTATTTTTACGAAGGCTTTGTCTACACTACAGAGTTTTGTTGACAAAAGAGTGGAAGCTACAAGCATGTAGTAGATGCAACCTCGCTTCCCCGTTTACCCTCAGCAGTGAGATATCTGCTACAATGACCCCTGACTGTGGAAAAGAATTTTTAATTTTTTCCCTAGTCAGCTGCACCACAACACTTGCAGAGTGCTCTTTCCCCCGTGCAGAGCGCTCCCCCACCCCAGCCAACACTCACCATGCTTTGGGTGTTCACAGAGGTGTGTGCTTGCCAAGGGTCAATGAGAAAGTGATTGGTATGCTACCAGAGATGTACTTTACAGAAATGTTTCAGTGCTGTGTGTGAACTTAACAATCAGGCTTCTGTGCATTGTTCCTTGTGCTTTGGCAGATGTAGCCATGAGGAACACCCCTCACACACCGGCCGAGCGTCTCTGCCAGATAAGAAAATGCCTAAGAGCAAAGAAGACGTGTTCCAGGAGGTACTGCACTTCTCCAGTGCAAAGAAAAGGGAACACAAGGAGTGGAGGGAAGCCGAAAGGCAGAACAGAAAAGAAAATTAGGAGTTTGTTAAGGATGCTATTGAGCAGATGATTAAAATAATGGAGGAGCAAATGCAGATACCAAAGTCCTTAATAATGCTGCAGACTGAGCAGATCCATGCCTGCCCTCCCCTGCAGCACATCCAGAAATCTTTTCTGTGCCCCCCAAAACTCCACCCACACAGTCCTTTCCGCTTTCTGGGACTTCTTGGTTTCCCCTTCACTCCACCCTCTCAGATAACTTTCACAATGATAGCTGGACCTCACACAGCTCTGAGAGCCTGCCCTTCCCTGGTACCTCCTTTCCCACCAAGCGCCTCTGTGTATCTGTGTGTGTTGTTTCTTGTGCAATAAAAGCAAAGTTTTTGAAGGGTAACTCATCTTTATTTGTTTCCTACAAATTGAGATAGCGGGCACCACCAATATATACATAGGCAGTTTTATCATTTGCTTACTGGAATGTAAGGCCCCCAATGTCACCATTGCTTCCCAGGAAAACTTCATGTAATGTAACATTACAGCACCAATCACAGAGATATACCTTGCTGGTTCTCATTTTCAAAGTGTTGCCTCAAAGCCTCCCTGATTCAAATTGCCTCCCTCTGGGCCCCTCTGATAGCCCTGGTATCTGGCTGCTCAAAATCAGCAGCCAAGCGGTCTGCCTCAGCACTCCACCCCTGAACAAACCTTTCACCCTTAGCTTCACAGAGATTATGTAACATACAACACGCACCTATGACCATGGGAATATTATCCTCATTGAGATCTAACCTGCCAGCCATAAAGGGATCGCCAGCGTGCCTTTAATCTGTCAAAGGCATATTCCACAGTCATCCGGCACCTACTCAGCCTATTGTTGAACTGCTCCTTACTGCTGTCCAGGTGTCCCGTGTAAGGTTTCATTAGCCATGGCTGTAAGGGGTATGCTGGGTCTCCAGGTGTTTTTCTTAAAGCCCCCAACTGCTGGAATCAAGTTGTTACCTGAGAATCTCAACTTTTATTTTTTTAAGTAAGTTTCTACCTCTCGTGGTTGCAAAGAAAAGCTTGAAAACATGACACCTAAACCCTTCAGCACAAGGAGGCCAATAAAAAGAACCCAAGAGTTATTATTTTAAAATCCATGATTTTTATGCTAATATAATGACTTCTTTTGAGGACCTAACTCAGGATTGTTGAATGCTTGGGGCTGGCAATACTGAGATAGGGCATGATGAGAGAGGTGGTTTCTAAATAGCTAAAATTCAGACCATAAAGAACTTGAACTGCACCTGGGAAATAACTCAAAGCCTTTGTAGATTCAGGATCAGCAGCATAACATGCACCGTACAAGACATACTCCTAAGTAAGGGCAAGGCTACACTACAAAATTAAGTCAACCTAAATTAGGTCGCCATACAGCTGACCACACTACGTCCCCTTCGTTGGTGATGCGTGGCCTCAACTGTGCGGGGCACTGTAGGGCACTGTCAGCTGAAGTGCCCCCGACCCACACAGGGCTCACAACTGGAGCCACTGCTCCCCCGTCCGCGGCTGACAGCTGTGAGCAGAGGTGGAGTTTTTAGGTTGGTGTAGGGGACGACTTACATCGGTGGAAGCAACGTTGTAACATACACACTTACAGAGTTAGGTCAACGTAAGGTGCCTTACTTCTCAATCTAACTCTGTAGTGTAGACCAGGCCTAAAAGGCAGATGCATTCTGTACTGAGTGAAGTTTTCATGCAGTCTTCAGGTGCCACTCCTTGTGGTGCGTACTGCAGTGACCCAATCTAAGGGTGACAGAGACACAGATACCTGTGGCAAAAGCTGCAACAAGGAAGAAAGGTCACAATCTCTTTATTCGAGAGACAGATGAACAAACCCACTGCTGCTATTTGACCATCAGAAAGCAGTCAGCAGTCCAGCGGGACCCTGCTTAATTGCACGTCTGACTAACAGAAGGCAGTGGTATTGTAGAACTTTTGGTTCCAGGATACTAGAGAGACAAAGTGGACGAGGTAATACTTTTTAATCAGATCAACTTCTGTTGATGGAAAAAACAAAGGGCAGGCAACAATCCTTCATTAAGCAGGCTGACGCACCCTCTGCCTTCTCCTCCAGACAACATCCCCAACCAACTAGTGTCATCTCCACCCTGGGGGAACTGTGTTTCAGCCAGCTAGCCCTCACTGAGACCCTACATGTCCAGAGTGGATAATCCTCCTAGTTCAAAGAGAAGGAAACGCAGAGCTGAACAGCAGCAGCATCATGAAGGCACCGCAGCCCATACTGCTTCTCCATCTCCCTCTCGAGCTTTACAGAAGCATGGGTCAGAAGCAGGGTGCCATTGTTTTTTGCACCTCCTCATACAAAGAAGAGGGTTTTAACGCACAAGAACAATTGCCTGATGCTTCCTTTTGGATTCTCTCTGATAACAGTAGAGCTACTGAACCATTGCTTCATCAATCACTCCAGAGTCATGGTGTCAAAAAACCCTCCAGGGCAATAGTATCAAAGACAAGTATAGATCCAAAAGAGGCAGCATGGGCACATGGATTGCTGACCGCCAAAAAGAGATGAAAAGAAGAACAAGGCTCAGTGCTCTGCCATCATAACTCAGGCCTGGTCTACACCTAAAACTTAGGTAGACTTAATTACTCTGCTCAGGGCTGTGGAAGAGTTTGCTCCCTGTGGGACGTAGTTAGGTTGACCTCACACCCACCGTAGACGCAGCTCGGTCGACAGAAGAATTCTTCAATCGACCTAGCCACTGCCTCTTGAGGGGTAGATTTCCTACAGTGATGGAAAAACCCCTTCTGTCACTGTAACAAGTGTCTACATTACAGCATGACAGCAGCACCGCTGCAGCTGTGCCACTGTAGCACTTGCGGTGTAGACATACTAAGGCCTAAAACCAGACCAGAAGGGGCCCCCGAAATCGGAAGACTCTAGTGATTGCCAGTTGTCTCTCCACAAGTGAAAAGCTCCATATCTAATGCTCTGAGTTCCCAACCAAGGGGAAGAAAAAAAAAAAAAAGTAATGAAGCCTGGTCTGATGGTTATGGCACTAGACTGGGCTTTAGAAGAACTGGGTTCAAGTCCTTGCTCTGCAAAGGACTAATCGAATAATCTTAGGCAAATCACTTAATCTCTCTCTGAGCCTCAAGCCTCTGCCATAAAATGGAAATAAGAATCCTACTTTCTGTCTATTGACAGCATGCGCCCCTTCAGGGCAGTCTGTCTTACCAGTGCATATGGGCAATGGGGCTCCAGTTTCAGCTGGGCCCTTAAGACACTACTGTAATACAAAACCCAGCAATAATAAAAGGGCAGAATTTTACCTTGCCAAGCTAAACATAACCACACTGTTGCTGCAATACAATGGCATTCTACCAAGTCAATAGCAAGATCGATTTGAGGTTCATTTTATGGAGCCCTGTTCCTGTTTTTCTTAATGCAACACAGAAACTGGCACTCTGAAAAAGCATCATCTATCTTACTAGGATGCCGCCCACACACAATGCCTTGTCCCCATCCCCATAACTTTTACATACCAAAACACTGGCATCTCAGGCATAAAAAGAGGAGATTAACTTCATCCCCACAGATCACCAGTCAAATGATTTTTGCTCTTGAAATATAATTACATCTCTCTGATTAAATTGTTTTCCCCTTCCCTGTGCTGTGCTGACCCTGCTGTGTGGGATGGCAGGGGGGGAAAACCAAAAGGTCCCTCTTCCTCCTGTTTTTGTTAGGATCAAAAATAATGTGTATAGTAAAAGCAAGGACAAGAACTATATGTAAGAAAGTCATATCTATCTATATCTATATCTATATCTGTATCTCCTGGGGCAAATTTAACCCGTCTCCCATTGCAAATAACTGTTGACTTCATAGAGAATTATAATATGTGCAATAGTGAAGAAAATAAAAGAGAGAATGCTGTATGTATTCACAGGATATTTCAACCGACATAAAATCTGCATTCTGTAGCCTTTTACTTTATTTAAAGGGAATTTAGTGATGTTGTATTATACCACTGTGGCTTCGGCTCTGGTTGCTACAGTTTCAAGCTCAACAGACTGAAATTGCCTCTGGTGCTTTTCTGACATGTGGAGGCTCTAGGAACACATGAAGTCCAAGGATAATGACCACAGACACAATCACAAATACAAAGTCATATCTGTACTGCAAGTGTTATTAAAGCAACAAGAAAAGTTAAAATTTCCCATGCATATGGAAATTCTATAAAAAACCTATGGCTCTGTGGATGAGGGGAAAGCAGTGGACGTGTTGTTCCTTGACTTTAGCAAAGCTTTTGACATGGTCTCCCACAGTATTCTTGCCAGCAAGTTAAAGAAGTATGGGCTGGATGGAAGCACTACAAGGTGGATAGAAAGCTGGCTAGATTGTTGGGCTCAACGGGTAGTGATCAATGGCTCCATGTCTAGTTGGCAGCTGGTATCAAGTGGAGTGCCCCAAAGGTCTGTCCTGGGGCTGGTTTTGTTCAATATCTTCATAAATGATCTGGAGGATGGTGTGGATTGCACCCTCAGCAAGTTTGCAGATGACACTAAACTGGGAGGAGAGGTAAATACGCTGGAGGGTAGGGACAGGATACAGAGGGACCTAGACAAATTGGAGGATTGGGCCAAAAGAAATCTGAAGAAGTTCAACAAGGACAAGTGCAGAGTCCTGCACTTAGGACGGAAGAATCCAATGCACCACTACAGACTAGGGACCGAAAGGCTCGGCAGCAGTTCTGCAGCAAAGGACCTAGGGGTTACAATGGACGAGAAGCTGGATATGAGTCAACAGTGTGCCCTTGTTGCCAAGAAGGCGAATGGCATTTTGGGATGTATAAGTAGGGGCACTGCCAGCAGATTGAGGGACGTGATCGTTCCCCGCTATTCGACACTGGTGAGGACTCATCTGGAGTACTGTGTCCAGTTTTGGGCTCCACACTACAAGAAGGATGTGGAAAAATTGGAAAGAGTCCAGCGGAGGGCAACAAAAATGATTAGGGGACTGGAACACATGAGTTATGAGGAGAGGCTGAGGGAACTGGGGATGTTTAGTCTACGGAGGAGAAGAATGACGGGGGATATGATAGCTGCTTTCAACTACCTGAAAGGGGGTTCCAAAGAGGATGGCTCTAGACTGTTCTCAGTGGTAGCAGATGACAGAACATGGAGTAATGGTCTCAAGTTGCAGTGGGGGAGATTTAGGTTGGATATTAGGAAAAACTTTTTCACTAGGAGGGTGGTGAAACACTGGAATGTGTTACCTAGGGAGGTGGTGGGATCTCCTTCCTTAGAAGTTTTTAAGGTCAGGCTTGACAAAGCCTTGGCTGGGATGATTTAATTGGGGATCGGTCCTGCTTTGAGCAGGGAGTTGGACTAGATGACCTCCTGAGGTCCCTTCCAACCCTGATATTCTATGATTAATAATTATAACTGTACTCAGACTCACAGCCTCAATGATATTCTAGGGTCCGATGGACCTCTCAATAGTCAATCATCACTAGAGGGATGGTTCCTGCTGGGGTTTCCTGTGGGGTCATCCCTTGGGTCTTCCCACTTTTACCAAACCATGGAACCCTCTTTTATATTGACCACACCTAACACCTTATGTATATGCATGAAAATGTCAACCCTCTTTTCCTTATTTGTATTTCCACACCCCATGAATATTGGTTGCCCTGTTTTTCATAGGTTGTTTGTACAGTCGTTCCTCTTATTCTCATTAGCATTTATGCCTGACATGTATCCTGTAGTCAAGACAGACATTCAAAGATGTTACAATCAGGTGTCTCATGGTCTTGGGAAATACACTGCAGTCTATCGCAATCACCTATTGGCACATCTTTACAGTCACCTTCTGACCTTATGGGCATAGGGTTATTCCTAGGTCACTCATTCATGTTAAGTATTCTTAAGCCTATGGCCTAGTATCACTAAGCTAAAATCTTACAGCTCTCAGGATGCAGACCTTGCATTTCAGCCATGTTTTACTTGTATGCCTACTACACAGTCATCACTCCTAAATATTTATCAATTCTATACTTCTATAATCCTACAACTTAAATCGATTTAGCATACATTGATTATATATGAAATAGCATATAAATTGACCATAACTTCACGTAATACAATGATAGATGATAAAATGAACTAATTGGCTATGAGTCAGAGGATCTCAAAGCACATTACAAACTTAGGCCTCTGTCCTGCCAACATTTATTTACACATGTAACTTTATGAGTTCAATGGGACTATGCACGTGAATAGAGTTATAGTTTTGTCCTTTGCTCTTAGCTCAACAAAAACAATATGAAGAAAACATACAGGCACAGTTAACTTTCAGATAACGGTGTTTACTAAACAGCTGATTAGTTTTGCTAAAAAACTGGCAGCTTCTAAAACATAACACACGCGAGTGCCAATAGAAGGCTCAAAAATTATTTAAAGGGATAGTGCACTCCTATACACTAGTTACTCACATACATGCTTGTAAGATCAGGCCTTTAACTAGTCCCCACAACACTCCTATGAGACAAGTATTATTTTCCCTCCACTTTAGAGATAGGGAACAAACACAGAGGGTGAAATTCTGGCCCTAAGTCAGCTGGAGCTTTGCCATTGGCTTCAATAGAGCCTGGATTTCAAGAGACTTGTCCAAAGCCATGCTACAAACCTGTGGCAGGGACAGTCAGGAAAGCTGAATTCTTTCCCTGGCTCTGCCACAGGTTTGCAGCGTGGCTTCGGAGCCCTGGGCTCTACTCATTAGCCCATACTGCTGTGCCCCCTGCCTCTGGCTTTGTAGTAGGAACTTAACGATTTGTATGTGGCCAAACACAGGGTTGATCATTCGGAAAATGTTAATAAATGAACCAGCGAAACTCTCCGCACAGAATCCCTGCATCTTTCCCTGGAGGGCCAACTGGCAACCCTGAGGAGCTATTAGAGGCTGAACATCAGAATGTGGAGAGTGCCATCTAGCTGTGATAATGTACAACTACAACAGAAGAGGCAGAAACCTCTGGACCCTGAGGAGGGAAGGACGTCCACCGCAGCACTGAGACAGGGCATTCTGCTTTGAGGAAAGTGCTCTTGAGCGACTTCCTCCAACCAGCCCAAATCTGGTGTTAAGAGGGGTCAGTAAATGTATCCTAAACTAGGAGGCTGGGACTACTGGGGTTAATAAAGGAGAACAATGGAAGGAGAGAAGGATTCCTACAACTTAAAGGGGTCCCTAAACTGGAATGTGCAAAGCAAAGGTTGTCTTTCCCTCCCCACACCTTCACAGAGGGTCTCTTGGAAGACCCCTTGCTCTCCGCTATCTCCAGAAGATCACACCTAGCAATGAGATACTCTCTGAGGGTGGCTGGATGCAGCATCCCACGGAGGAGCTGAGCTCTGGTTGTGAGCTCCCATGCTCTGTGCTGTGACACAGCTGGGCTCCGGAGTCGGTCAGAAAATGGAAAAATAATTTCCTAAAATGTTTAATCTTTTGTTGACCCTTTGCAACCAGCTCTAGGGTGCCAGTAGCCCACCCGGGGGTGCTGAGGGACATTGGGTCATTTAATGATAGCAGTGCTGAGCTCTTTGTACCGTCCCTCATAGACCTCACCAAGTTTCTGTCCATTCCACAGTTGTTTGGTGGGAGGGGAGGAGGAAAGGAGTTCCTGCAAGGATCTCCTCTCAGAGGTCCTTTCACACTGTCATGTCAAGGGGAGTGGGTGGAGAGAAGTTTAACTCCAGCAAAAGATGGTCCAATGGCTGGAAGCTGAAGCTAGACAAATTCAGACTGGAAGGAAGGTGTCAATTTTTAACATGGAGAGTAATTCTCCACTGGAACAATCTACCCAGGGTTGTGCTGGATTCTCCATCACTGACCATTTTAAAATCAAGATTGGATGCTTTTCTAGATCTGCTCTAGGAATTATTTTGGGGAAGTTCTCTGGTCTGTGTCATACAGGAGGTCAGACTAGATCATCACAATGGCACTTTCTGGCCTTAGAATCTGTGAATCTATAAAAAAAGGGCACAGGACCAATCCTCAAACCTAGGGACCCACGGGACACCAAGATCATCTGTGCAGAAACCCTTTGTCCCCACACTGTCTCTGCCCCTTGGAAAGTCTTCCTCCAGCTCCCTGATGGCAGTGCTCTATTGAAATCCCACTACACTGCACTTCCCCAGATACTTCCCAGAGATTCAAGTGTAGGGGCCAAGGTAAGGAGCACTGGGAAGCGCAGTCCTTAGAGCTCTGCTGAAGGCACAGGGAGAGCTCTCCTTCCTCTCCCTAGGTTGGGGGAGCTCACTTCCCAGAGCTAGTTCCACTCTCGCTCTGGCCCATACAGGAGGACTCAGGCAGGAGACTCTGAAGTGGAAGCAGCAGGAAGAACTGCTGGCTCACTGGCTGTGTGTTTCTGGGGCTTCTAGAGTTTCTTGCCAATGGTCAGTGCAATCAGCAGCCTGAGAGGTGCTGAGCCCTTCTGAAAATGCTGGTGAATAATTGATTTTTGTTTTGAAGGGGAACTGAAAAATAAAATTAAAAATGGGTTCATTTCAAATGGACTGATTTCCCCCCAGTTTTCCAATACAGAAATAAAAATAATGGGGGTGGAGGGGGGTTGAACAAAATGTTTCAAATGACATTTTCAAAATGAACTGTCAATGTGAAACAAAATGTGGAAATGATTCCTTTCAAAAACATCTTGACATTTCCTAATTTTTTCCACCCACAACTATTCACCAAATTCAACCTGAATTTGCCAATAGTTTCAGTGCTTTAAAAAAATGCATTTTTCAACAAATTTACTATTTGCTGAAACAAATTGCTGAGATCTAGTGAGGATTAATTAATGTTTGTAAGGCTCATTGAAATTCTAACGCAACGTACCGAGAGAGCAGTCACGCGATAGTGGCTGGGCCACAGAACAAAAGACCTGCTGGCTAAAGCTCTGGGGTTTTGGAGTTGAGGGAGGAGGGTTTCTCCTCCAGCCTCTGCAGTTCCAGGTGTGATTTATTTGATAGTGTGTCTGCCGCCCACAACTCATGGGTTTGCAATTTCAAGTGTACTGAGCACCTGCAGCTCTCACTGATACCAGTGGATGTTTTTGGCTGGGAGCTAGCGCCTCTAAAAATTGAGACACTTCTATTTAGGTCCCTCGGTATGGATGTCGGTACCTAAAGGCTCTCAAGTTTGAAAATGTTGGCCTTCCCTTCCCTTTGGTAAGGCAGAGAAACCCCAGTCCTGCTCCCTGTGAGTAATGATGTGTCAGGGGCAAGAGATTAAAAGCAAATAAACAAATCAGAAATGGGCCTGGAGACCACCAAGTTCAGACCCAGACCAGATTCCCAACTCCCTCCGAGTGGGGGTGGGAGAGAAGGGCATTCAGTTTGAAGGGGTTTGGTTCCAGACCACAGTGAGCAGACAGGAACTGTGCGCAAGGCTCTAATATTACTGGGTTGGGGAGCTAAGTCAATACACAGTTTTTTCAATCGTATGAGAGTAGCCGAGATCCCAAGCATTTTCCTGGAGAATTCCCCCAAAGACTCAGTACAGCCCAGCTCACTAATATTTAATACACAGTTCTGCAACCGTTGAAAAAGGATACATTGTCCTGTACTTTACCAACCGCAGAGACATACGACTTGTGGTTTTCTTCACGTCATTTTCTTTTCAATGCCTGGACCTTTTCCTATATTTAAACATAAGCCTAGATTCTCTTTCCTATATTAAACCAGAGGCATTTACACCAACATGTGGAATCAGTTGCTCCTGAAAGCAAACAGATTGGTGGATTCTCTGTAACGTGAAGTCTTTAAATCATGATTTGCAGACTTCAGTAACTCAGAGGTTATGGGCCTATTACAGGAGTGGGTGGGTGAGGTTCTGTGGCCTGCAATGTGCAGGAGGTCAGACTAGATGATCATGATGGTCCCTTCTGATCTTAAAGTCTATGAGTCCCTGTCCTGCTTTCATCTGAGCTATCCATCTGCTTAACTGAAACACAGCAAATGCTCCTGCACTTGTTACATTCACTCCAGAGCACCCCCGTATCATCACCAACACACACATATGTAAAACCTGTTTTGTCACTTAAATCAACTAATCTTCATGTCCATTCATAGCTCCCAGGCATTTCCAGTTATCTCCCTCTCTTTCAATATTTTCGGAACAGAATTAAATATCACAGTGTGTCTGTAATCACTCCAATCTGTATTAGATTAGAGATTCCAACAGTGTGGTATTTCTGCTTCTTTATGAGGGTGGTGACTTTTTGTTTAAATAAACGTTAGATGATTTTAGCTTTTCTACCCATATGAAAAGCCTTGAGTTGTGGCGATATGAGCTATAAGTACACAATACAATAACTTGTCTTTTAAAAGGAATAAATACTATGGCCAATGTCTTCCACCATTGCCAGTAACAATTCAGAATTTTATGAACAAGATCTCTCACCATATCCCCATGTATTATAAAGCTAGAGGCATGTTATCAAATCCTGGTTTGTTAATCAAAAAGACTGTTTCTTTCCTTGACATAAACCTCGATCAACCTCTTTCATACTTGGGCATAGCAAAGAATAAATTCATATAGAGTAGAGGTAGGTGAACCTTTTCAGCTGAAACTTTTTTTCAGTGAGAAATGCAGATTTGACAACACCCAAGCTATTTTGCTAATTCAAGCTGATTTTGCTGAATTGTTTGTTGTTAAAAAAATTCAGAAAAAAATTGAAATTTTGTTTTGAGATATTTTAAAAATGAAACATTTCAAGTTTTGGTTTGAAATGATTTCAAAATTTCCTTTAGTTTTTTTTAAAGGTTTAAAATGGTTAGGATGAAAACAAAACATTTTGATTTTGTCTGAAGAAAATGTTTTCTTCAACCCCAAATGATTTCTTCCCTTTTCAATTGACCAAAAATTCTAGAAAATTTTTGTTTTCAGTTCTAACCTCAAATAAAACTTTCCCCTGAATTTTCAAAATTGCCAAGGAACTACAAAATCTGTCATTTGCCCGACTCACATGTTGTTTCTCCTGCAGGGAAAGGAGTTACTGTGCTTTTACATATTCTCCTTCTAGTAACAAGATGAAAACAAACAAGAGAAATATCCTAAAAGTTAAAACAAGATTAAAGAACAAAATCAAATATCTAACTCAGAAGTCACAGAGCAGAGAATTAAAACCAAAATCTCAAGATTTAGACTAAAAATCAACTTAAAATATTATTTTCTACTACTAGAAGGCGATGCTGGGAAAAGCCATAATCGTTTTTGCCTGCAAAACAGCCTTACTCTGACAGATGAGATGTCTCTATCCCAAACTAGGGGAGCCCTGGAAACAGACTAATTTCCCCCCCTGCCAGAGGCTCTACCTGCCGAAATTAACAAGGGATGGAAAATGTAATTTACCAGGAAGTAGAACACCTTTCAGCAGACTCCCCAAACAGTGACCGAGCAGAACAAAAACATCATTTTAATAACTTCAGGGATTGACTCCATTGTACAGGGCACAGGTTAAGTGCGACCTGGCCAGGAAGATTAGGACCAAGTTATATTGATAATAATGGAGGGCCACAAGAGCTTGTAACGACTGAAACTTGAAACAAATATTGAAACGCTGTAGTAAACAACAATACAATGAATAGCAGGGCGGGAGATACAAATGTAGGGCCCACCCCATGTCTAAACAAGACTATGTCCTAAAAGAAAAGGAGTACTTGTGGCAGCTCAGAGACTCACCAATTTATTTGAGCATGAGCTTTGGTGAGCGACAGCTCACTTCATTGGACGCAGTGAGCTGTAGCCCACGAAAGCTCATGCTCAAATAAATTGGTGAGTCTCTGAGGTGCCACAAGCCCTCCTTTTCTTATTGCGAATACAGACTAACACGGCTGCTACTCTGAAATATGTCCTAAATGAATAATTGTCCTGAAAAGACAGAATTTGCTGCCAGCCGAGGAAGGGCCGAACAGGCTGGCCAATGGGTAACGGGGCCAGCTGGAAGGTACTAGCCAGTTCTTACACAAAAAGGCACCCTGCTCTAGAAGCTTGCGAAGCACCGGCCCTGTGGGTGCCTGGTACCCGCGAGCCAGGGGGGAAAGCGCGCTCTCTGCAAGCCCCGTAAGGGCGGCAGGGACGGGCTCGGCTCCCCCCGCCCCGCCCCCAGCGCCGGCCGCTGTCTCTTTAAGGGGCGGGGCCATCGCGGCCCGCGGAAGTCCGCGGGCTTGGAACGTTGTGTAGCCAGCTCGCTTCGCCCCGCGTGCCGCGGCGTGGAGACGGGAGCAGATCGGCGCGGCCCGGGGGCTCTGCCGCGCCCGCCAGCCCCCGCGTGCTTTGGCTCCGCGGCGGGGAAGCGCCGCTGTTCAGCCCCCAGCTTTGCCCCTCCGCTCCCCGGCGGGACGCTGGGTCTGAATGAACCGGACGCTGGGGCGGCGGGGAAACCAGCGAGACAGGGAAGGTGAAGGGGCGAGCGGGTTGGCTGCGACGGGGATGCAGAGGCTCGCGTCCAGCAGAGCCTGGCCGTGGCCCTCTGCCGCTGCTGCCGGGCCGGGCCTGGAGGAGGTTGCGCTGTGACGTAAGAACAGAGACTGTTGACCTGATTCTCGCGGGGGGGAGAACTCTTCTCACCCATGGGGGGGAGCAAGTCAGCCCAAACCCCAGCCTTTGATCTCCTAACAGCAGATGCTGGTGCTGACAGGTACAGACTCGCGGATGTGTTTTTTTTCTTTTTGCACTTTGGTGTAACAAACAAAACCAAGCCTTGTAAATCCAGTTTTTGAGCATCACCTCAAGTGCTTTTTTTTTTTTTTCTCCCGTTTTTCACCAACACGGAAGCAAAACAAAAAATGACAAATGTTTGATTTGGCTGCTGTTGTTCTCCATTTGGGCTGAACTGTCCGCCAATAGATACACAACTTTCTCTGTCATTTTTGACCTCCAGGATTATGATTGCCTGGGGCTGCGCTGCTAGGATTTACCTTTTCAGTTTAAGGCCCCTCAATGTAAGGAAAAACCTGGTTTGGATAAGATGGGGTAATAAATTTGGCAACTCCCCATCTAGTGATAAACACAGCTTGATCAAAACTCAAGCCTTGGCTAAGATCACCTTAGTGTGCTGGGGGATCACGAAGGTGTCTGTTGTGAGATGCCAGGAAGTATCAAACCAATGTGCATCCTTATTCCCTGAACCTGCCAAAAATAAACAACCTTCAGCTGGATTCTTCTGGCATCTTGGCTTTGCCCTTCGCCTGGGACTCCGGGCTTGTGTTCTCTTGTTGAAGTTTGGCCCTTTGCTTCTGCTTTATCCCTTGACCTACCTGTCTTCAGGTTTTTCAGCCCTCTGGCTCCATCTTCTGCTCAAGGCCACGGAGTCCTCGGGTCCCACTTATATCAAGCTGGGCCAGTGGGCGTGCACCAGGAGAGATCTCTTCTCTGAAGAGTTCTGTATTAAGTTTTCCAAGCTTCATGTCAAGGTGACCCCTCATCCCTGGGGTTGTACCAAACACTTCCTCAGGAGAGCATTTGGGGAAGACTGGAAAAGAATCCTCAAGTTTAAAAGCAAGGAACCCATTGGCTCGGGTTGTGTTGCCCAGGTATATAAAGCTTATGCTGATGCCACTACTATTGAGGACCCCCAGTTCGAGGAACGAGTGAAGAACTCTGAAACAGAATCTGCTTTTGAAGCCTGGGAGGTGTCTGGTCTTAAGGGCCTCTTCAGGTGGCCCTGGAAATGGAAGGCTGGAGAGATTTTGGAAGACGGCAGTGCAGACCAGTCACTTCAGGAAGAACGTTCCAATGAAGGTATTAATAGAAATGCTGCCTCTGAGAAGCAGATGTCTGGATCTCAGCTAACTACAAACACATCATCTGTTGACGGTTTAGATGAGATGGACCATCTTATTCCTGTAGCCATTAAAGTAAGTAATATAGATTGTTGGCGGATGACTGGAATTAGAGATTGCTGAGTGAATCTGATGGAGAGTTTAGTTCTCATGAAAAATTAATAGATGTGGCGAGGACTAAATGCAGTGCAGGAGGGGTGCTGCTTAACCTTTCTGCCCCTGCAGTTTTTTCCCAGTATTCTTCATTTGGAGCCTGTGGTACTGCTTGTCACAAAATGCTACTAATGATCCGCAAACCTGATCCTCAACAGCCCTTGCTGTTGCATGTCTGGGACTCTCCAAAATACAGACACTCCAGTCATGCCCTGTTGACTGCCATGTGGGCACTAGACATGACCATTAAGGCCCCATTTATTTTAAAACTGTGTACTGAGCTAGACTTCACTTTTGGTCTTAAGTAAATTCTCCAGCTCTTCTCTGCTTCTTTTTAACCATGAAATAAATACTCTGTTCAGGCCCCCCCACCCCCGAATACCAATAGATAGTATGCTGCAGATGAAGGGAGGATGGGGAAAGCAGTTGTAAATTAGTTTTGGTGACATTGTAGGCTCTAAACTGAATAAATGTGAGTAGTTTAAAAAGTATTATAAAGAGTTCCTTGAGTCACATTTTGAAGCATGGATCCCTGGGAAATGTGCATTGTTGACAGAGCTAACAGCAGCCCCTTTTTAGTCGAAAGGGTATTTCCATTACAGCCTGGCTTGTGACTATTCAGGAGCTTACTTACTTACTTAGCTTACTAAACTGAATGGACTGGCTTCCCTACAGTGTCGGCATCATGCCCATGGGAGATGATCTGCCTACTGTTGTTTCTCGCGCAGGTCCTGCATCCTGGACTAGTCCACCAGGTCCAGATAGATCTGCTTCTGATGAAGATGGGGAGCAAGATCATTGGGCTTTTCCCGGGGCTCAAGTGGCTAAGTCTGACTGAAATAGTGGAGGAGTTTGAGAAGCTCATGACTCAACAGGTGGGCATAATTCCATACTCTGCATATACTGAAGCATGGTTGCTTCCTCCCTTTGTCATACATCCACCTACCCATTATTACCAGAAATTAAGAAGAGAATCTGGCATCTTGTGCAGCATCACTGCATTCTGGTGCACAGTAGTGACATCAGTAATTACACCAGGGATGTCTTCAGCCCCAGGGTGTTTAGTACCTCCTTGGTCAGGCAGCCAGGCCTTTTGCCTAGGGTACAAACTGTGAGAAGAGTCAGGACAGGATCAGTATCTGAGAAGCCTGCCCTCGTTTCCTTTCATTTCTCTTTTAGGGGGATAATAATACTCACAGGATAGTCATCATTTCCAAATTATGGAGGGGCGGTCACCCTTCTGCTTCCTCAAACAGCCACTGAGAGCTAAGAAATATATTTTGGGGGTATGAAGGAGTGTGACTTAGAGAGGAAGCATGGTCTTGTGCTTAAGGCACTGGATTGGAACTCCGGAATCCTGATTCGGTTCTGGACTCTGCTGCAGACTGCCTGGGTGACCTTGGGCAAGACACTTCTAATTTCTTCCTTCCTGAGTTCTCTGTCTGTAACATGAGGATAACACTTCCTTTCTCCTGCCCTTTGGCAGGTCTAGTTAGATTGTACACTCTTTCTGGGGCAAGGAATGTCACTTATGTGTATGTACAGCACCTAACGCAATGGGTCCCCATCTTGGTTGTGACCCTGCACGACTGTAATACAGATCATAAATAGGAATATTTGTCACTTTTTTCTATCTAATTGAAGTAGTTCTAAGATGCCTACCCCTGGGGTGCCTCATTTTGTAATATTTCCACTAGGAAAGCTTTGCTAAGAAACACCATCTCTTTTTTTTTTTTTTTTTCCATTGAGGTTCTTGCTTTTTAACCAGTTTTCTGGTGGAGTTGGCTGAGCACCGTTGGGATTGAATGTGAGGCAGTGTGGTGGTAGCTCAGGCAGGATCCTCCAGGCTTCCTGTCCTCCTAGTTCTGCACCCCTGTACCACTCAGTCTCCCCTTTCTCTTCATCCCTCTAGCTTGACCTACGCTATGAAGCCAGAAACCTAGAGTGCTTCCAGAAAAATTTCCTGGATGTGGATTTTGTTAAGTTCCCAACTCCACTTCACCCCTTTGTAACGAGAAATATCCTGGTGGAAACATTTGAGGTAAGAGCTACAGCGGCCATGAGAAGAATGGGGGTGCTAGAGGTTTACACTCAATGGTTGATCTTAACCTCAACACAAAGCCCTTTCCTAGAGGTGGCCTAGGGAGGGAAAGATGAGTGGTAGGAGAGTGCGTCTCTCTGCTATTGGCTAAAATGTGTCTGGGTCCTTCCTTCACTCTTTCCTTTCTCGCTCTTCTTTTCAAGGTCACTTTCCCTGAAATAAGGGTGAGAAATGTAGTCTCAACTCTGTGTAGGAAAGGGCACAAGACCCTGGGTGCTAAAAGGAAACCAGAACTGTTCTCTAGCAATCTTGTGTTTCTGTTTGTGTTTTCTGCCCGTAAAACACTCCAGTTCTCCTTTTCTGTGTTACGGTTGGGTGAATAGTTCGAGAATCTAACCTGATCTGGTCCAATAAAGGGATATAGTTGGGTTTGTTGGTTCATCTTCATCGTGGGCCAGCTTTGAATCCGCTCCCAAAGCTGTTCTTTCAGCTCCACTCTGTGTGTCAATTCTACCTATATATTTTCTTTAGTATCTCTTACCCCCAAAATCCCTCATAGCCTGTTTCACACCCACTTAGCCAATCACCTCCCAGTCCCAAACCTTTGCTTCTCTGGCTTAATCAGCCACAGCAAATTCAGCCTGTATTAACCTAGCCCCCTTTGCGGCATCTTCATTGTCCTGCCAAGGACAGGAGAGACCATGACCCTGGAATGCGGGTGGTGGGGGAGTAAGACATAGGGATCTATAGGATCTGTCTGACTCCCATTCTGTCTTTGTTTAAGGAGAGTCAGCCCATATCCCAGTATCTGCACATGGACATTTCCTCGGAGCTGAAGAAGAGACTAGCCAAGATGGGCATAGACATGCTCCTAAAGATGGTAAGAGTCTGGGCTGTGTTGTTAGAGTTGAACTGAAGAGGAGGATGCCTTCCCGTTGTTAAAATAATTCAATTAGCCTAATACGTGTGTGTGTATATATACACACACACACACACACACACGCAGGTGTATTGCTTGGGGAAGCCATAGAACTGCATTTAATTTAATATTAAACACATAGCTTTGGAGACGTAAAGCACAATGTAAGTTTTAAGTATCATCTCGGCGGAGGCTACAGGACTTATAAAAGCCCCAGGGAAACAAGCTAACCTTCTAATTCCATTTGTCAAAGCATCTGCTGCTACCAATTTACAGGTAGGTGAAATATAATACTGAGCATGGAACAAAGAAAATAAATCTGGCCAGCTCTTGTGAGCAATGCAACTTACCCTCATTTTTCTGTTGAGTTGAAGGTGGTTAGCCCAGCGCGGGCTTTGCAACCTATAACTATTCAGTTACTCAGTCATGGCCAGAGTGAATGCTGGATTCTGAATGGGTACTGGCAATGAGAAGCCAGAGTTCTGTCCAGTTATGGCTTATTTTCAGACACTAATGCTGTTCCTGATCTGTGATTCCCCAGAACTATCTTGGACTCATAGCAAATCTTCATTTTCGCTACATGCAGCTTTGCCGATGCACCCTGATTTTTGCCTACAGCATCTCCTGCTGTTTCAGCATTGGGCTACTCCTGAGCAGAAGCTACTAACTGTGTCCGTGTGTATTGGTTTTGTGATGTGGCAAAGAGATCATGGGGCGACAGGACTGAAACCACCCCACTAATGCCATTTACCATCTACTCAGGTTTTGGATGCAGGTCTCACACCGTGGAAGATTTTACTCCAGTTACCTTTGTCCTTTTTATTATAAATATCACCCCCTCCAGGTGTTCGTTGATAATTTTGTCCACGCTGACCTGCACCCTGGGAACATCTTGGTCCAGGGCACCACGCATTTCAGCGCTGGCCACAAGAATCAGACCGCCATTGTGGACATGTGTGACACGCTGATCGTGGAAGTGCAGCTGTCCCCCTGCCCGCTCCGTCTGATGCTGCTGGATGCAGGGATTGTGGCAGAGCTGCAGGGAGCTGACCTTCAGAACTTCAAGGCAGTCTTCACGGCTGTGGTACAGGGACAGGTGAGGCCTGCTCCAGATGGGTGCTGACGGCTCTGGATTTGGGGGAAGGGAGACATCTGGAATTCTTCAGTCATTTCAGTTGTCAGCAGTACATTATACAACCGTTCCCCAAGCGAGTGCCAGAACAGGTACAACCCACACATCAGCACTTCCACAACCCTCTTGCTGCATTTCATTCTTGAGCTGGAGGGTCCACCTCACTGCAAGAGGATGTAGTTTTATCTTCACACCCATTCAGTCCTTGGCCTCTTGTCTGAGACTGCCAGCATGCAGTAAATAGTTGTCTGTCAGGAACTGTTCTGAGACCAGACTCATCTCACACAGCCACTGAAGTGAAACTACTTCCAGTCACTAGAAACACAAGCTGGCTTTGAACTAGCTCGGCCTACAGATGAATGGCTTTTACACGAGGTCCTGTCACTGTTTCCATGGGCCGGCCAGCCCCCAGGGTATGTGTAGTAGGCTGCATCCCTGAGCTAGCATCTCCCAGGTGGCCCTCTAAATTAGTTCCACCCACATGGGCTTGGAAGCCTCTCAAATAAACAAAACTTGAAAAACCCTTCACACCAAAATGTCCCTTTCTCGCCAGGCATCTCTGCTGGGGTGGGGATTCCCAGTGTTCCCTCCATTTTTGGAGGCAGAGGGTTTTGTTTCAGTCACCCTGACATGGGAGCAGTTAGCTATCAGTGCTCTTCTTACCACTGTCTCCCCTATTATGAGGGAAGAGGCATATTGTATGCAGCCCTCCTTCCCAGAACTTGTCCTGATTGGCTGAGAGAGCAGGGAGTTCTGCGCTGCCCAACACTAGAAGGCTTCTAGTCTCTGGCCCTAAAAGGAACAGGGGCTTTAGGTCTTCCCACATACTGACTGTCCCCCCAGAACCACTTCCCCTCTCTCTGTCAGTCTCTGTCTGCCCTCAAACTCCTGAGGAGGGTAGGCTGGCCCCTGAGAGCGCCCCCTCTGGTCAAAAAGAAATTTAATTACTATAGGTGCCACTGGAAGCCTGAGAGTGAGGGTACTGTGCACAGCTGCATTACAGATCTGGTGGTGTTACCATGGTGTGGGATTCTTATAGATACATCTCTTCCTATTTGTTTCACAGGGGGAGAGAGTGGCAGAATTGATCCTTCATCACGCCAGAGCTAACCAGTGCAAGGACATCGAGAGATTCAAAGTTGAAATGGCAGAGCTAGTGACCAAGGCCAGGACGAACACTGTAGCACTGGGAAAGGTGAGCAGACTAAATATGGTACCCAGCCCAGGACACTATCTCTTATTGAGTACACCCGGGCTGTTAAATGGGCCCAGATTGAAAGACCAGATGCTTACACATCAGCCATCTCTCTTGTCAGTGTTACCAATTCTTTACGATTCTTTATTCTCACAGCTGGAGAAGAACTCCATCAAGGCCCCTAACTCTTTTTTATTTCCTTCTAACTCAAAATAGTGTTGACTGTTTTTAATCCAAGGAGTTGTAGCCTGTATCCTTCTGGCTAAATCCTGCTGGGACTCCCTTTGAAACCAATAGTAGTGCTCCACCAGTGAGGCTGCAGAGCAAAGCAGGGACCGATTGTTGTGTCTCCTCAACCCTCTTACCTCCTTCCTGGGCTGGAGGGTTGAGAGAGCCATAGATATTGGTGGAGTCTCAGCTAATGCCCTCTGAATATTTACCTGATGGATAAGGCTGTCAATGGAGCATAGCAAATATTGTTGTCTGAGCAATATCTCTAATAATAAAATCTGACACTTAATATTCTTCGACTTTACACGGATCATACAATATGCCAATAGCTTACTCTGGTAAATCCCTCCCGTTCCTGCTGGTAGTAGTGTTCATGGTCTCCTGTTCAGCAGAGTTAACTTTTTCTTTGTATCTTTACGTCCCAGCTTCAAGTGGCGAATCTGCTCTCCAGTGTCTTTAAGTTACTGATGACGCACAAGGTGAGGTTCTTGGTGTTCATTTCATTCTCTTTAAAAGTTGTGCCAGGCTTTGCCATCTGAAAGATGGGCAGGGGGGAACCATTGGGATTGCATAGGTGAGGGAGAGTGTCTGAAATGTGCGGGGGGATCGTGCATGCCGTATTGCCTGCGATGCTTGGAAACGAGTGCCTTAAAGTCTTTGAGGCCAGTGAGGGTTTTTCCATCTATTTCAAGGGGCTTTGGATCTGGCCCTCAAGAACCTGCATTTCAGAACTGACGTCAGACCTTAAAAGGACAGTGTTGGTGTCTCCATTTATTTTTTCCTTACTGTTACAAGTAAAATGAAAGCAATTTGCTTTTTTCCCTGCATGCATTGCTTATTTATTGTAGGGTTGCGTAGGTGCACTGGGCTCTACACGCTGGTTTGTGAGGGGGTTACTCAGGAGGTACTGGTGCTTACTTTAAAGCGGAAAAAAATCACTTTTGTTTAATTGAATTCAGCTGAGCTATGACAATGCTTCTGTGAACTAGGGAGCATGCTCCATGGGGCTCCCTCCATGACAGTGTGGAGAGAGGGTGCATATTGCCCCTTTTCATGCGTGTGTACTTGCCAGGTCCATGGAAGCTCCTACAGCCGAGTTGGCACTGGGCAGCACTCCTAACTCCTGCTCCTCCATAGAGGGAAAAATCCTCTCCTATATGGAAGTGCAGAGTACTGTCTACTGGGCTGACTTAGGACGTCTCCTTTTGACGTGATCAGCTTCCCCTCCTCAGTTCTGCTGAATTGCAGCGAGGCTGATTTGAAACTGAAGGGAAATGAGTGAGCTTCTGTGTCGCAGTCCAGCTGCCTACGCACATAGACGCCCTCCCAGCCCACACCCACCGCAGGCTGGCACCTCAGCGAAAGGGGCTTGGAAAGCACAAAGGCACCCAAGTCCATTATAACCTTTGCACTTGTGCTTTCAGGTGAAGCTGGAGAGTAACTTTGCCTCAGTTGTCTTTGCCATCATGGTTTTGGAAGGGCTTGCCCGTTCGCTGGACCCCGAATTGGACATCTTGGAGGCAGCTAAACCACTTCTCATCAGAACCGCCGCTTCTCTCCTAGAGTAGCAGCAGCCACAGACATTTGTCTTGCATTGCTGGGCTCTTTGGCAAGGACTGTCTGTGCTCCTTGGCAGCCGATGGGGAAACAGCCTGAAGCTGGGGACAGGCCCTCACCTCTGAGAAGCAGTGGGCTATTCCCCATTAAACTGGGTATCAGCCATCACCACCCAGGCAGCATCCAGGTGCCAAAGACCTTTCCAGCTGACTTCATGGTCTCCCATCCTGCCTATGAGAGAATGCTGTTCTACGACAATAAAGCCCTTTAATTTGTATCCAAGTTTGAGTAACAAATATTGATGTTGAGCTATGGCTTGGTGAGACTTGTTAGGAATCAGGCCTCCTTATTGATTAGTCCTACTTTGCTGAAAGGCTGAAACTGCAATGAGAAGGTGTCATACAAGTGGATAGATAGAAAAGCCTTGGAAATGCAACTGTAAACATCAGACATTTTGCAGCTTGAAATGGTGGGTTCGGACTCCCTTCGAGAGAACTTCACTTTCAGCCTTATGGGCCTTTTAGAATTTTACACGTTCATACGATCTGGTATTCTTTGTTAGTTGGGTGTGACAGGATGTTGGGTAGTCCTTCAGCCTGACTCAAGTGACACTGTCAAGTCATCTAGGTTCCCGAGATTGCTATAATCTAATGGGGGGAAGTAGTCTGGGTTTGAAACATCTTTTAAAAATGTTTAGATCTCACCGCTGTGATCAGGAGTTTAAAATTTAAAAAAAAAAAAGAAAAAACATCTCTCTTGTGGAACAAAACCATGTGTGAGTTCCCCCTGTAGGCTAGCTCCTAAAAGCTATAGTTGGATTGGGCTTTAAAGAGCCAGATCCATTTTAGTGTCATTTCAATCCCAGGGGAGGGGATCAGTCATAGTCAAATAGGGAGGGGAGGGGGAAATATTATTTTCAGGCTTTGAAGAAATAGAAGCTATACATATTTTTTAAATAGTTGCTAAGCATCTCTTACTCTGGGGAGCTGGTGATCTCCATGTATTCTGTTGCTGGAAGAAGATTGCATCCTATTTAGTGTAGGGTTTGACACTGTACAAGCTCAGCATGGTTTTCCTCCAGCACCAGCAAATTAAAGATGGATCTTAGCGTGCAAGGAGCAGAAATGTTTGCTGAAGTCTGAGGAGCAGGGGCTCAAGCCTGCCATTAACTTTAGTGGATGCAGGATCAGATCCTGTGCTGGTTAGTGTGAATAGCAGTGACATGAGAGTGCAGAGAAGACTGCTGTTAAGACTATTTGAACAGGCAATGGAGACCTGGTTCCACCTTCCTATATTGACAGCATTCATTTGTCTTTAAACACTACCCTTCCTAATGGCATTGGAATGTTACCCATAAGCCTTTCCACAGATTAAATGTTACAAAATGGATTTTGTTTTTGTTACTGTTTTCTTGAAAGAGGAAGCACTCTGGGGAAGGATGTAATTTAAAACGCACCATTTATCAATCTCCTCTTGGCTGACACATTTTTGAGTCGTTGCTAGTGTAAGTACCTTTATAGGAAACATGATTTTACAAAAACTCTGTTGCTTATGAATGTCTGAGTAAAATAACTTCTGAATATCCACCTGTGAGAAGCTGCTGATTTTTATAAGATCTAACTTGCTGAACAACTGCAACTAAGGACAAGATCAGACAGCTTGTTATAAATATAGTTTCAGAGGCCCGTGAGTCCATTTTTATATTGAAATGTTTGGGGGTTTTTTTCTTCTTCATTCTTTCCCCCTATACATCAAAGTTGTTAAAGTAACTAACTACATTAACTAAATCATCATTATACTAGGAGTGAGTAATCTGATTATTTTGAAGGAACAACAATATTCACTACATTGTTACTTTTCTGAGCCATCTGGCATGAGTGGTGATGCCTTGGTACTCAGTGTGAGCACAGAGGCCTGGTGCCACCCACACAAGTGATTCAAAAGTTCTGGCTATTAAAATCTGAAAAAAATCAAACATACTTTTCACTGTACTATGTTATCAATATCATTTCTATTTGTACTGCCCTGAGATCCCAGTCAGGAGCAGGGTTCCTCTGTGTTCTTAAATCATTTTAGACAAAATGGACTAGTCGGTTTTTTCACTCTCAGGTTCTCATGTGCTAGCCTAATGCTGTAGAAGTTTGGGTTATAAACAATAAAGGAGATTATTTGTTTTAAAGAAAAAGTTGGTTCCATAATTAAAATGCAATCACAGAAACATTTGTCAGTCATGGTTTGAGAAAGCTGTTCTACAAAACTCAAGTGAGGTATGCTGAGGTTAAAAACACTGTGACTACAAGGCACTTTAGACTCAGACTCAAAGGTCAGAAGGGACCATCATGGTCATCTAGTCTGAGCTGCTTTTTCCGAGGTAAACGAGGCAAGGTCAGCCCAAAGCAGGTGTATAGTGCTGTGATTGCTTAGTTTGCCTTGTGGTAAAACTAAGATGCCTGGTCTTCACTGTGGTTTTACCTTGGCAGAGCTCATGCTAGGTACCAGGTGTGTAAAAAAAACAAAAAAAAAAAAGCACCTTTTTAGCAGTCACGACAAGGCCCTTAGTTTGCTTAGAAAGACGCTGGATCCATGACCTAGCTCTACGTAACTGGCATTCACTGAAAGATCTGAGGGCATGACCTTCAAGCCTTATCTATGGGAATATGTTCTAATGCTTGAAGAGCAGAAAGTGCAAGTGGTCAGCTACTCTGCATTAAAAAAAGTTATAAAAAGATCAGTGTCTATAAACAGCTGGTTCTGTGAAGACGTGAATCGATATAATCCCTCATCGCTGTGGGTTTTGCATTGTACAATCAATGTTGTTCCAAGCAATTTGTTAGTTTCACAAAGTGCACAGAATGTAATGTAGTAGTAGTTTTATCTATTTAATTAAATCTTAGTTCTGTTATATTATCATTTGAAACAATATCTCAAGCGGGGATTATTCCTATCATACCATATAGGAAATCAGACCATTTAGAGTTGCAGTAAAAGGGATTCTTATCAAATGAAGTGTTCTAAATCTTGTGTCATTTGTGGTCACAAGAGAGCACGTCATTAGTTACATTTCTGGCTAATTAAAGCCAAGGCTAGGAGCTCTCTGCTGCTGAAGGAGAAGCTCAAAGTTGACACACACGGATAGCTGATGATGCCAGGCAGTGGACTGGCATTCACAAAAGTGACAGTCATCACCCCTCACAGGAGTGGAAAGAAAAACACGTGGAAGTAGCAGTAGCCTGTATTAGTCTGGGTGTGATGCTTTAAAGATACTTGCGGTTTCCAAGCAAGGCTCTTGTAGCCTCCCATCCCCTTGCTGGGAAGGCTACATGCAGGGGAAAAATGTAGGACTGTACAGCAGAGCTGACAGCTTGTCTATGGCAGTGACCAGTGCTGAAAGCTTCTATACGGTATCACGGGCATCAGGAAGGAAATACTTCCTGTTCTCCAGCTGCTAATCTGTTTCTGCAAGAAGCATGAGAAATGGCAGCTCTTGTAATTTCATCCTAGAGTTCCTGTTCCAACCCTCCCCTTCGGAGGGGGGTAGAGTAAGCTTCGCCTGGCCCTGCCCACTCAGGCTGAGAGAGTGGCTTTTTACCCCCTGGTTAGGAGGGAGGCCACCCTGGCTCCCTACAGCCTCTCCTTCATAGGAAAGTGGACATGTACTAGCCTTGGTAATCTGAGCTGAGACTTCCCAAGCACGTCCATCAAAACACACAGTTTTAGGTAAAATATAAAACATTTATTAACTACAGAAAGATAGATTTTAAGTGATTATAGGTGATAGGCATAAAGGTCAGAGAAAATAAAAATGCACACATGCATTCAAAATCCTAAGCTTTTAGTCTAAGCAAGGGTTGAATCAAACAGCTTTTCTCACCCTAACAGATGGTCCAAGTATTTTACAGTTCCTCAGTACAGAGGCTGGGATTACCTTCCAACCTGGGACCAACCTTCCCCAGTTCAAAGTCTTTGTCCACCAGACATTCTTCCAGGTGTTGAGTTGGGTGGGAAGAAAGGCCAAGTGATGATGATGTCACTGCCTCTCTTTTATGCTTTCTTCCAGCCTGCCGGAAAGATCTTTGCTGTGATGTGGGTTAGTCCACCCCCATGGTGTACGTGCCTTCTCTGAGAAGTCTCTGGGATAGTGAATTGTGTGTTGATGAGCTATTATTGCTGCCTGGCTATTGATGGCTTCTCCTTTGTTGTAACTGAAAGGCTGCTTGTGTGTGTGCCCAACCTCACAACATATAGCAATACTGCATAACTTCACATATAATGACAGCACGCACAATCCAACAGGAGATTAATGTTCAACAGATTAAAACTTTTAAAATGATACCTCACAAGGTATACTTTGTACGAAACACATCCTAATCATATCACAGTAGTGAATATGGGGGCTCCAGGGTGCTACTTTGAGGTACAGAGTGTCCAGAGCCAGTGCAAGGATGTTTCGCGCCCTAGGTGAAACTTCCACCTTGCACCTGCCCCGTCGCCCTGAGGTGCCCCCCCGCGGCAACTCCCCGCCGCCCCCTTTCTCCCTCCCTCCCCTCAGCCCAGGGAGCTGTACGGCAGCTTCCTGCCGCTCCCTCCCTCAGCCCAGGGAGCCGCGTGCAGCAATTCCCCACCCCGGCTCACCTCTGCTCCGCCTCCTCCCCAAGCATGCCGCCACTTCTCCCACCTCCCAGGCTTGCGGCCCCAATCAGCTGTTTGGCACGCAAGCCTGGGAGGGAGAGAAGCAGCGTGGGGCAGTGCTCAGGGGAGGAGGCGGAGCAGAGGTGAGCTGGGGCGGGGAGCAGCTCCCCTGTGCACCGCCCCCCCCATTACTTGCTGCAGGCGGCCCTCCCCACGCCCCCCTGCCCCAGCTCACCTCCGCTCCACGGCTGCCCCCAACCACTTGGTGCCCTAGGCGACCGCCTATTTCGCCTAGTGGTTGCACCGGCCCTGAGAGTGTCACACCTAGTCACATGGTTCACCCCCTTGCCAGTGCTGAATTGTTCACAACAATAGATTTGCTTTGGCTGTGCCCAAAGGCTAGTTTAAAATGGCTACAGGGATGGGGCTTCCACAATTCCTATGGGAAAGTAATCCACAGCTTAACAGACTGTGCTTTCTGGAAGCTTTTCCTGACATTCAAATGTTTCTTATTTTTATGTCCCTACTCCTAAGCATACCTCTTGTAGAAGCCTAAATAATTATTCTCCTTCCTTGGTGTTTACAGCCTAATGTTCCTCTTCACTGGCTAAGTTATACAGTATTTTTATTTTCACTCTAATCATTATGATACTTCAGTCCTTCCAATTCATTGCCATCTTCCTTTCACTGAGGGGCTCAGAACTGAATGCAGTATTGCAGGAATGCTCTCATTGGAGTCCCACAGGCAGGGCCTCTCACCTTCCTGCTCCCTGGGATGCCTATGTCCGAAACTCAACATTGCGCTGTTTTTTTGTGGTAGCGAATCACACTGCAAATTCCTCTCTTGTTTGCTGTGCATTATCATCCCTAGCCCTGACCTGGGCTGTCTCCATCTGCTAGACTACCACACGTGTAGCACATAAGGCACAAGGAAGCCAGACAGCTCGGTCTCTTCACATTGGATAGACGGGTTAGACTCCCCAAAAAGAAAGGCATATAAGTGACACATACCTGAAAAGGCCCTCTGGCTGTGACGAAGGGGAGCTATCAGATAGCTCTAATAATAATAAATCTGCTTGTTTCAGTAGCACCATTTTCTAGGCCCAGCACACTGACTCATACTTACAAGATTTACAATGCTCAGAGGCCTACTTGCCTACGCGAAAGGCTTTTTATGACAGCAGCGAGGCCCGGAGCATCAAAAGATTCTGCTCTCTGAGGTACTGCTGGAGGTGATGATGTTTTTGGCACTCCTTTTCCAGCTTCTGTTGGAAATGGTCCCGATTTTGGAATGCTCTCCATTTGGCATCCTCGCGCTTCCTCTGATGGGTGTCCTGCTCCTGGATTTCTCGTTCTAGGGTCTCCTGCCGGGATTGCATTCTGCTCCTCAGCAAATCCTGCAGCAAAGGGAGTGAAAGGATGTTTGAATCCTACAACCAGCTCTCAGGCTCAGTTCCATCCAGTGCCTGTTACTGGTACAAATAGGGAATGGGGTAGTTGTGAATTTGCCACAGCTAGCACCTTCTAAACAGTTCTCTGCATGGACTCCTGCTACAGAAGGCTGGCATGCAGCATTCTGAAATAGTCCTTAGAGATATGGACATCTCCGTCTCTCCTTTCATCAGTTTGTATATGTTAAATTCACATTTCACATTTGTATCTCCAAATAATATCACTATTTTAGACAGTGCATTGCTTCCAGTATAGGAGAAGGAAGAGTCCAAGAAAAGCAGTGAAATAGCCCTTACCTGCCTCTTTTTATCTTGATCATAGTTCCTCTGGTTGTATTCTACCTGCAACTCCTCTCTCTGCAAGCGCTGTGCCTTTAAGAACTGCAGCCTTTGACTCTCCTTTCTCTTCTTCTCTTCCTGCAAGGAGGACTCCTTTCTGCTCCTCTCTGCCCTGCCAGTCTGGAGCTTTGCCATGTGCTGGCAGACCATGTTATTGTACTCCAGTTGCTTCTCCAAGCTTTGCAGTGTCCTCTGAAGAGACCGCTGTCTGTGTCCAAAACAGAATTTCCAGAAAGCTTGTCAGAAACCAAGAGAAACAAAGGGAAAATGTCAATGTCAATGAATAGGATGTAAGCCAGAAGTCCTGACAATTTTTGGACATTGAAGCTACAATACCACTTTTTGCAAGGTTAAGGAGATTAACCCCAGTCTCCTGGACAAATTCCTGCTCAAATAATTACTTCAGATGGTGGGAAAATAGTAAAAAAAAAAATGTGAAATTTTGTTTTTGTCTAAAGTTTGCAACCATCGCTAGCTATTACATTCTACATCCCTCTGTTCATCTTGCAATTTCAAGCCAACATGTACTTTACTTCCTGTCTTATTGTGCCCAGTTTTGTTACTGTTAGAACAGGGGTGGCTAAACTGCAATTTGTTGCCAAATGCAAGCCTGCATTTACAGTCTACAATATAGCCCAAGACTACCTTAATCTTCAATAGAGATGCAGCCTGACTCCGCAGGTCCCAACATACACTATTTTTTCTTCACCAGCATATGCTGAGATCAGATCAAGATGGGGCTTGTCTACACAGGAAAGTCAATTTGAATTAAGGTAGGGTGTGAATTCAAAGTGGAATATCTATTCCTGATTAATTTCCTGTGTAGATGCTGTTATTCCAGAGTAAGAGTGTCTTCTTCTGAATTAGCATAATCCACTTCTAAAGTGGATTACGCTAATTCAGAAGAAGGCACTCTTATTCCAGAATGAGAGCATCCATACAGGGAATTAATTAGGAATAACTCCTTGTGTAGGCAAGCCCAAAGATGAGGACAACTGTGGTCCTGCTCTATTGCATGCAATTAGGTGTTGCCCTCGCAGGAAAGTGACCAATGGAGATTCCTCAGCTGGGCATAATTTTGACTCCTCTGACTCATAACAAAATATAAGAATGTTTTCATACTAAAAGATGTCTCTGATTTCATGAGTCACCACTGGAAATTCATCAGTTAATCAAATTGCAGGAAGAAGAAGGTAAACTCCAGCTGCTGGGGAGGGCAGAAGGAGTACATTTCATAACCATAACTAAACCAACTGTACCATTTAAGGGCCCAATCCTGCAAGGTGGTAAGTGCCCTCCCTTCCCTCAGAAGTGGATGGGAGTTGAGGGTGCTCAACCCCTCCAAGTCTTAGGCTCTAAATGGACAATTGTGACCACCATTCAGCCACTAGGGTGGGGGAACACTCTATAAAAATTTAAAATAAATAGTACCAAAGGACTAGCTCAGGAAGCACGCACTACAGAATACCCAGTACTTATAAAGACATGGAGAACCCTCAGGAGTTGCTGAAATCTTTCCTCCACGCTCTGACCTCCCACCTGCACCCCACACCATTACCGCCTGCTGTCGCGCATCAACTGCCGTTTGAGGCCTTCTGCCTCTTGCTGTTGTTCCCTCTTCTGCTGTCTCTGCTCTGCTTGCTGCCTTCTGTGCTCAATCCTGGCTGTGTTGAAGTTCATCTTTCTCAGGCTCTCTTGAGTTGCACCTTTGGTGACTGATTTCTGAAAGACAAAGTCCTTAATATCAGTAAAGGTTTGTTCCTAATGTAAACTGAAGTCCTGTATAATCAGTAAGGCTTAGTTTTCCAACGACATTCGTGAGCTCTGAGAGCAACTCTATGGACAGGTCAAGCATGGTCTATAACTAGCTGGGTGAAGGAAAATCCAGGTACTTCAAGAAATGGTATTCACAATTCAGTTGGCAGCACTGTTGCAGCTTAGTCAGCATTTATGCAATACACAGAACTGCCCTATGTTGTTGTTACAGCAACTTTTGGATTAGAACAGAGGTTCTGACCACTTGTGGTTATTAAAAATCCCACTTTGGATTTTACAAGAGTTTGGGGTATTAACCTACATGTGCTAACAAATTCCAGTGGGGATAACTACATTCTGCCTACCTATGGCATAGGAAATTTCTCCCTGTAGTTTTGAACAGATATTATATTTGTCACTTCCTGGGGTGTAATGTATCCAGAGGTGAGTAGTTGCCATGTTTCACATAAGAAGTGGCTGTATTTTAGTGCTGGAGAGTGTTTCTTATTTGCCGTTTGTAAAAGCATATCCTTAGGGATGAAAAGCATGAGCAATGAAGTATCCACTGAGTTTTTATCTCATTGTGCAGTGTTTACTTTGTCTCCTGAATATGCAGTGTACTCCTAACACAAGTGTACCTGAAGGGAGGCAAATCATCCTGTAATTAATCACTGAAGCTTCAGATCCAAGTTTTAATTTAAATAACAATAAGCTATAGTTCTGTTGCTTTAGGAACTTGAGGCTGCAATTGCCTTCCCTATTTTCCTGATTGTCCCTAGAAGGCTCATGTAATGTTTCTGCTGCTTTTTAATTAAAAAGTCAGTGTCTGAAGCTGTAGGTATTTTTGCAAAATCTCTCAAGTGTTTTGCTATTCTTTGCTGTGTGGCATGTGTATTAATTTGCAAAACCTAGGCCCTGTAAGTGGTTCATGCTTAATGTGTTACAGTTGGAAAGATTTAAAACAAATAAAGTGAAACTTCAAAAAATTAAAAGGTGCTTTATAAATGGAAGATGAAAAAACAGTGTGATCTAGTGCAGTGGCTCTCAACTTTTCCAGACTACTGTACCCCTTTCAGGAGTCTGATTTGTCTTGTGTACCCTCACATTTCACCTCACTTAAAAACTACTTGCTTACAAAATCAGACATAAAAATACAAAAGTGTCACAGTACACTATTATGAAAAAGTGCTTAGTTTCTTATTTTTACCACATAATTATAAAATCAATATAATAAATATTGTACTTACATTTCAGTGTATAGTATATAGGGCAATATAAAGAAGTCATTGTCTGGATGAAATTTTAGTTGGTACCAATTTCACTAGTGCTTTTTATGTAGCCTGTTGTAAAACTAGGCAAATAATTAGAGGAGTTAACGTACCCCCTGGAAGACCTCTGCGTACCCCCAGGGGTACATGTACCCCTGGTTGAGAACCACTGATCTAGTGGTTAGAACACAGTATTGAGGACTAGTACACCCTCAATTTTCATCCCAGCTTTCACATGGACTCCCCCTATGGCCTTGGACTAGTCACTTAACTGCTCTGTTCCTTGGTTTCCTTATCTGTAAAAGAAGAATTATTGTCTATATCTTGCAAGGATGATTGAGAGGATTAGTCAGTATATGAAGATGAAAAGCTCCACAGAAGGGCTAAGTATTAATATCAGCATACAAGAAAATGTCCTGTTCCTGGACAATGACAGCATGTATTGATGGGGGTTTGATGTTTGTATGTATCTTCTGTTGCAGTACATGTCATCATAAAATGGACAAAAATGAGGCCATGCTAATTGATTTATACCATGCCATGTGAATAAATCCTGTGAACCTAATGGCCAGGAACTAATTGGGCCAGATTGGGTTAGCTGCTTTGAACCTCACTCCCCACATAAGGCAGCCCTTAAAACAGCATAGTCTGCCCCGGAGGATTACACCATTGGAGGATTCCCCCGCCATACGGTAGAGGTACCTACACCTCCAGCTGCCAGCAAAGAGTGTGACTGGGGCATGGCCAGGTATCCCTGTCCTCTTGACAATCAACATAAATTAGAGCAGCCCTTAGGCTGTCTAATTTATGCTGGCACAGAGATGGCTAAGGATAATGGGAGTTGGCTGCACTGGAGAATTTGAGCCAGTGTCCAGTAGTCAACTCATTCTCCTGGCACTTAGCCAATCAGAGATCAGATATCCTTACTTCTAATTAGGCTCTTATGGAAGTAACCTTTCCGGAAATTGACAAAAAGAACTTTGTGGCACAAGCCAATCATGAATCTGTTCAACTGATTTAAACAGACATTGACCAGGCATTGGGTCAGCAATAACAAATGTTGGCTTTATTTTTCCTAGAAAATCTTGTGCGCTCTTAACCTGTATACTCGGAGCGCTGTGGGGTCTCTGTATATGCAGAACTGATTCAATGGTCAAGCGGTCTTTCTTCAGTGATTGATCCACTCGGTCAAACATAGCTTGGAGACTGGAAGTGCTGAAAGCATGTGCTTTCACGGGAGGGTTCCTTGGGTGATGCTGAGCTGGAGCTTCTGTCATGCTGGACTGAAAAAGAGCTTTCAGACAAATTAGAGATATAAAAGGTGATGGACACCTTACAAAATGGTGAACAGATAGACAGAAAAATGTGTTAAAGTAAAATGCATTTAAGCAAGACCTTTTTATTACCAGTAAGTACTAACATTTCTTCCCAAGGAAATGAGAGCATTTTAGTGACCACAGGATGGTCACCACTTTCAAAAATAATCCTGCCAACATAGACAAGGAGGAGTTTTTACCCAGTAACTGGGATGAAGCATTGACTGTGCTCACATCTACTGAGCCTCCCTCAGTAGGAGTTACTGTAGGGAATGCTGTTGGAAATCCTGGCTGTGAGGAAATGTTCACCTCTGCTATACCAGCTTCAGCCTCTCCTCGTAGGAGGCAGGACAGGGAATGGAACAATGGCACTAAATAGGTGATGTGGCTGGAGGAGGCTTTTGGCCTTTGGAATCCACTCCCAGTTGCCTGCACATCTCACAGATCTCTCCTAAGTGAGGAGGGCATTGGTTAAAGGGGACTTAATTAAAAGATATTTTAGACTATGAACCTTTTTTATAATACTAGAACAAGGGGTTACACAGTGCAATTAAAGAGCACTAATCTCTTAAATTAAAGTGGCAATTAAAAAGCAGAACAAAGAAGAGCATGTATTTCTTCACAAAGATTATAGTCAGCTTGTGAAATCCTTTGCCACAGGCAGTCCAGTCAAATACTACAGTCAGATTTTAAAAAGGGTAGGATAGCTTTAGGACTAATAAAATTTGTAGTGCATGCTAAAATGGGGCAATCAAAGCTCTTACTTCAGGGAAGGTGGCAGCTGCAGGAGCCCGAAAGGAACTGTTCATGTCTCAGAGGAAGGTAAGTAAATCACCATAGTGCACAACCACTAGCACCTAAGCATAGCAGAGCACGATTGACCAGATGCATTATGGTGTTTTTTCATCTTCCTTTAAGGCACCAGGAATGAAATACTGACAAAGACAAGAAACCAGACAGGAAGAACCAATGCTCTCATCTGATATGGCATGTCCTAGGCTTGTATGAAACAGCTAGTTGATACAATATCAATACCAGGTTCATTCTTCAGAAGAGACTCGGGATCAGCCCCACAGTGTTTGCTGTCTTCTTTGTCATTGTGCATTGACTCCATTAGGCAGGTGTTTGGGTGGACAGCAATATCAAGCATGGCACGAGCATCTCCCATCAAATCTGCTGAAGCCATCTCCTTCTGAGGGCTCTGGAAACAACAGGAAACTATCAAAATGCTTAGCCAGTGGGGAGTAGAATGTGTCAGTAACATGAATTTACAAAATAAGCTACCGTATGATCTTGTCATTACTGCACTAATCCCATGGTTAGTGTAAACTAACCCTGGCTGATACTACTTGAATGACTGGGGAGCCTTCAGCTGGAGGGAAATGTTGCTTGGAGAGGAGTCACCATTGCTGACACAGCGGTGACAAACTTTACTGTCATTTTGACATGGACACAAGCAAGCCAAACTTATTGAAACGGGGGTTTCAGAAGGAAAATAAAACTGGTTTCTTTACTCAAGGAATAACTGAAGTCTTTAAACATAGGTGTTTCTGCCCATTTCTTAGGTTTGTCTGTATCTAAAAGCTACCCCACAACTGGCAATGTTTCTGCATTAAAGGGACCCAAAATTGGAGTAGCAGGCCAGGAATAAGGTGCATTGGCAGACACGCACTAGTAGGAGGTGAGGTAAATCAGAATTGTGGTTCCCTGGAGAGCCACATGAAGAAGCTAATGCACAATACCTGCATGAACTAGGCCTCATTCTAGCTGATAGCCTGCCCTTCCATGAGCACATTAAACAGAAAAGGAAGAAATGCATTCATTATTAAATTGCAAAATCTCGGTGGGAATCCTCCGTTGTGTAAATTGTCATAACACCAGTGATTTCAAGTTACTGAGTGAGGTTCTCTGGATTGTTTTATGAAGGAAGTTCAACTAGATGATCATAATGGTCCCTTCTGGACTTAAAATGTATTAATCTATGAATGGAACTCTGACAATTTATACTAACTGAGAATCGGCTTCTAACACTCAGCCCAAGGAATTATTTACATTACAAACAAAGAAAAATGAAAACCCTGAATTCTGAAGGACTGTTTAGTATTACAAAGTGCTTGTGTATAAAAAAAAAATCTTCATTCTACTCTTTGGTTTAAAAATCTTTGGGGGACCATATTTGTTAAAGCCAAAGAGACTGATTAGTGTGCACAAAAATGCCTATACTTGTACAAGCAATTACCATGATTTATACATGGGCAGTAGGTATGCTGCCAGTTAATTGTACAGACATCTGATGCAATAAATGTTATCTTTGTATGTGCATTTAACACTGTATTATTTCATATATTAATGCAGAACAACAATAACCAAGCAAATCAAATGTTAAGAGTGAAACATACCAGTTACCCTGGAACCAATAAACATGCCAAAAATACCTGAGTGTGGAACCAATATAGTCCAGATCCTCACTCTTAGTCCTACCCCTTTGTGTCATGGATGGAGCTGCCTTAACAGGGTGAGTAGGGATTCCTTCTGTAGGGGAATCACTGAGTGGTACAAAACCATCTTAGCAACAGCCTGTCCTGCCCATACCCACACTGTAAAGGGGGCATGCCAAGGCAGGATGAGGTGTGGCTAGATTGTGTTGTGCTCCAGTGATCCTGAGCAGGTGGAGTAGCCACTAGGAGTCTATTCCAGCCAGTGCCAGAGAATGAATGAGAGCCCAGCTATTCCCTAGATCAAAGGATCAGAAAGATGGTAGAAAGCCATCTATGATTTCCGCATCCTTAGCAGAGCTCAATTATACATGATAATCTAGTCCAGTATTTTTAATAAGTTTTTGCCACAGAAAACAGAATCACAGGATATTACTGCAACTATAGCAAAGGATGTTGTAATACCATAGTCAGTATGAAGCACTCTCTACCTTCTTGGGTTCTGTAACCTTGTTTCCTATCTTCACACAGGATCCTAAATCTTTAGGGGCATTTTCTTTCTTTAGTCTCTTCTTCTTTTCCTTTTTATCTTCCTCTGTGGAGACCCTTTCTGAAATGGGGACTCTCCCTTTAGACAGCTGCTCTTCTATCTTCCTGCTCAGCTCTTCTTTGGTCAGGCTTGTTCCTGGGATCAGGACATCTTCTGGTTGTGCTCTGTTCACTGTGGGCCTGATGGGCAACCAGGCTCTAAGGCAGCAATGGCAAAGTGAGAAACATCCAGAGCTGCAGTTAGGACATGACTGAACCTGTGTGGAACCCTGCCAGCAAACTAGATCCTGTCTGCAATGCCCTGAAGCTCTGTAACCAGGTGTCACAATGTAGGGATAGTCTGAGCTTGAGTCCACCAACATTTGCCTGGCTACTAATGGCATCTGAAGTTCCAGGATGATGCGTTCGCTCAGGGGCAGAGGAATCCGTACAGCTAAGTCAGAGGACACCTTCTTAGTGTGACCATTCCAGAAATTCACCAGCATTCTGCTATTTCCACTGGCTGCAAATAGAAATAAATGACAAACAGCACTTTAGAAGCATGCCAAAAACATGCCTGATTGACCTCTTGGAGACCTGGAGATGAAACACAATCTTGTACTATAGAAAGCAGGGAAAGATTTTGTAACCATTTAAAAGTGGCTTTGCTTTATATATTTAGGATTCACACTCATCTCTTTCAAACTTACTGAGAAGACAATGGTAAAATCCTGTCTTCACTGAAGTCAATACAAAACTCCCACTGACTTCAGTGAAGCCAGGATTTCACCCAATATGCATCTGGAGAGTAGCCTAAATCATCTGGGTACATGAGAGGCCCCAGAACCCCTTTTTTTCTCTTTATGTCAGAAGTGGTATCACCTGGCTCCACAACAGATTAAATGCTTTCAAAGTCCCCATTCACAAAGCAGCCCTACAGGTTGATTCATGAAGCAGCACAAAATTCTGGCATTGAACAGGAAAAGGTTACTCAGCAGCACTGAAAGGAAAAGAGATGGAAAGAAGAGAGGAAGATATTACAGATTGTATGTTCCTTGTGGCAGACACTGTGCTTTTCTCTCTGTATAGTGTCTAGCACACTTCAAGGTGCTACTCCAATATAAATAATAATGGGAAAAAATGTACTGTACCTAACTGTGCTTCACAGCTCTCTGCAGCCTTTAGTACAGTGCCTGGGCCATATCGTTCACCTTTAGCCTCCCATGGTGCCAAGACTCTGTCTCCTGGAGCCAGTGGCTGTCGCCTGGCATCTTCATAGTGGATAATGTCATAGAGGGGTGTTTCTTGCATGCGAAACTGTACCTTGCCTTTCAGCAGCCGACTTCTCTCAAACTCGATTAAAAAACGTTCCCTGGAACCCTGCAGGATTAAACCATGTGGTATGCAAGACAAACAGGTGAGTCCCACAAATGGCCAAACACAGGGGCTAGGGGCTGCTAACACTAGGGAGAGGCAACTGGCAGAAATTCCAAAAAATAGCACATGGTCGGAGAACCCACTGAACCTAGAACACTACTTTTTTTTTTTACTCTGTTCTGTCCAAATCAGGCTTTAAGGGTAGTTAAAGAGCTTGAAGACCACAGTGGATTACCAGGTAAAGCCCTCCCCTCCCTCCACTCTTGGATCTTGCCAGAATTGTGTTCACTGGAGATGAGCAGCACAACTGCCATGCTAAGGAAGACCTCTATCACCCCAGTCAGTTGAAAAAGGGTTGCCGAGACAGACTGCTTTTTGCTGCATGGTCAGTTACATAGTAATAAAAGGGAAAATAAAATGGTAAAATACTCCCAATGCCATAATTTTTACTGCTTTAATCTGAGCATCCACCCTAGGAGTGGGGAGTAACTCAGGCAATTCCTCTGCTCCACAACTGGCAAATTGTTGGGAAAGCTCAGTGTTAAATTCTACAAGTGCCAAGAAGCCAACACCCTTTTCTTCTGTTTTTCCCAAAACAGTCTGCTTCCCCTCCTGATTAAAACAACAGAGGGCATGGTCTTTTCCACTATTAGGGTGGGTCACAGAGTTAACAATGCTGATATAGAGCCGCTATTTCAGCCAGCCTGCCCCCTAGTATCCTCATCCTGAACTCAGTCACATCATCTTGCAAAATGTTTGATGACCACTGGCCCAGATAAAATAACCTCTGAAGGGCTTTGATAGCATTTTCCTTTTCCCTCACAAAACAATGACTTACTTGAACTGTATTGAGGATTTCATACAGGGAGTGACTCTGCACATTTGATAGTCACATTTGTTTAATTTAAGTGATCCTTAGCTCAGACCCTGGTTCTATACCCAGCTTTTCCTTGTATGGCTGTGAAATACTCAGTTGACCATAAAAGGTTGCTGATTGCACATTTCCAAAGAGAAGAAAGCAAAGGAGGCCTGAGATTATGTCATCTTAAAAACCAAACAGAATTCATACCAATGAAATTCTTCAGTGAGCATTCCCTTCTTCAGAAAACCGAAGTGGGTTTTAGCCCACGAAAGCTTATGCCCAAATAAATTTGTTAGTCTCTAAGGTGCCACAAGCACTCCTCGTTGCTTTTGCTGACACAGACTAACATGGCTACCACTCTGAAACCTGTCTTTAGTCGATAACTACAGAGATCGGCTCCACTTGTTATACAACGACCATGCCCTCTGAACAAAGAGCACTGTACTGGCATATTCTGGCCCTTGTGGCATATTCCCCCAGAAAGGGAAGTCTTGGGGGCCAGGCCACCCGATGGCAGGAGTTCTGCTGCAGACAGAGACCCAGGGAACAACAGAGGCTGCCACTGAGAGAGAGGGGAGTCAAAAAAACCCACCCCAGCAGAGATGCCTGTGGAGAAAGGGATCCAGGAGAGGGGCATTTTAGTTTGTTCGATTTTTTTCCAAGCGTTGTTTAGCTGCTAGACTTTGCTTCCAGCTTGGGTGGAACTGGGTGAAGGCGATATAAAGAACTTGCTGGCTGTGACTGGCTCTGAGTGACAACTTACTGCATTCACCAAAAATGTGTCTCCTTCTGATTGCAGGACTCCTTGCTGTAAACAGCTAAGAGTCATTGAAAAGCAAAGAACAACATGATTAGGAAATCCCAGATACCAGCTCATGCCAAGGACCTCAAGCCTCAGTGGAACACTGACAAATACACTGCTGGAACCATTCTGGCTCACCTGTGTGTAAACAGGCGTCAGAATTATAAAAATGTGCTTAGTGTTTAGACTTTATTGAATGCTTGTAAGATGCTGCATGTATTAATCTCACTTCTAACATCTGTACCCCATATTGTAAGGTAATATTTAAGCATTTGTATTATAAGTCTCTGTGACTGTGTAAGTCACCAGACAGGAGACATTAATTAGTGTAAAGTGCTGATCTCCAACAGAAGGTGTTATGTCCTTTCTCAAAAGAAAGGCCCAGGTGAGCTATTGTGAAACATCAGAGAGGACAAAAGAGTTTGTTGATTGCTATCCCCCCCTCATGAAAAGGAGTCATGCAAGTGATTTCCTTCCATCAGCTGAGTTTGCCGCTCAAAACACATGAAGGAGAAGCAAATAAAATCCCTAACAGGGAGGAACTGTATCTTTATGCTGCTTGGACTCTGAGTGGCAAGGATTACTAAGCATAAGCAAAAGATCCTCAGTGCTTAGCCTGGGTTATCCCTAAAGGACATATAGAGCTTGCTTATTATGGAAGCTTCTATTACTTTTTAAAGCTTAAGATTGGAACTCATTTGTGTGTATATATGCTTACCTGCTTTAACCTTGTAAATAACTCTTGTTTCCTTTTCCTATATAATAAATCTTTAGATAGTTTGTTATAGGATTGACTGCAAATGTCGTCTTTGGTGTGAGATCTAAAGTGCAATTGGCCTAGGGTAAGTGACTGGTCCTTTGGGACTGAGAGTAACCTGAGGATTGCTGTGATCTTTGGTGTAAGGGACCATCAATCACAAAAATACACTTATCTGGGTGGCGAGATACATCAGAGTACTCAAGGAGACTGTCTGCCTGAGGAGTTGACACTTGATAATTGATTAGTGACATCTACATATAGAAGTCACAACCAGTGTGGGGTTTGTGCCTTGTTTCCTAACAGTCTACCCTGAGGTTGATTCCCACAATTGTGAGCCACTGCAGGATAGCTTAATACCCATCCAGCAAGAGAGAGAGATATGGGATAGCCAAAGGAGACCCATCCTAGTGAAGCCCAAGGTGAGGGATAGGGAGAAACATCACATGTGACCCAAAGAGGAATCACTTACAACCATCATTTACATTAAAGACTTACTTTCACCTCTTGGGCAATGTGGCCCAGATAATAATATCCATCAGTCTCTCTTCTAGCCAGGACTTGGGCCCCCCTCAGCAAATGGGGAGCCTCTAGGGACCAGTCCATTAAATCTTCCTTTGTCAAGGTTGTCAGAGGTATAGTAGGGGAATTTGCACAGACACATATAGGAAAGCTGTGGAAACAGAATAGTGGTATGTTCTAAGAAGGGATTAAGATTCTCACAATAGATAATGCAGATTTCTGCAATTTATGAAAATTAAAGCCAAAGAAAACCCACCCAAACCTGGGGTGGTTTCCAAGTTGTTTCCTTCGCTAGGTTATCAAATTGAGCTACTACTCTGATGGTTTTGGCAGTCCCATGCTCCACATTTTGAACTTACTGTGCTTTGGGATGACTCATCAGCAGAGAACAAGAGGGGTATTTACTGATAACATTGCAACAATGGATGCTTGAGGTACACCCTGGGTTTACCTGGAAAACAGGAAGGAGAAGCAGAAAATTAAACTAATTTCTGAATGAAGCCATAAATCCTTAAACCAGTTATTTTATATTTAAAGCCTTAATCCATACGCAAACAAAATTCAGCAATCTATCTTGGTTCTTAACCACACCTCTCAATGTAGTATATGAGCTTTTATAAGTGTACTATAGTTGATTTCTCCCATTTCAAGCAATCTAAAGGTTTAAAAGGAAGAACATTAAGAGACTAGAATATAAATACAAAATAAATCAAAGATGTTAACATATGATAGCTAAATGATTGTCTGTTTCTTGTCAGTGTCCAAGTGCCCTGCATAACCCTTTTATTAAGATGTGATCCACACTGTGAAAAAAATCTGTGAACACCAATGCTAGACAAATGCCAAGTGTTATTAATATTTTGTTTACTAAATGCACTGCTTAACGTTACTGTTATTTTTTTAGAAGGACAATATTCAATGTTACCTGCTGATGGTGACCCAAATACCAATGGGATGTCTAAAAAGATATTTGGACCTACTGTAGCCAACACTGCTGCACAGACAGCTCGCATGGTAAATGTGAAATCAATTGGCAGGAGTAAGGTATACTTTCTTTGCAAGGGCTTCCTCCAGGATCTCCACCTCATTCCCCAAGACCATAGTCTCTCTTTTCAAAAGCTGGAATCAGTTCATTTGAAAGCCTATCTGCACCACTTCACAGGCCAAATCCAGGTCTGGTGAAGTCAACGGGTTTGCACCTATATATATCTAAATTTGATCCCTAATACTGGTCTCAGGTATTGCTGTTCAAGAGCACTATGAGATGCTCCCCTTCCCCTGAGGTAGAGCATACTGCATGCACTACACTCCCAAGTAGGAGTCTAAAGTTGTGAGCACTACAGAAAGGGAGAGAGTACTCATTAGAACAACTGTGTGCATGTGCAATCTTGAAATTTCTGACATAATCTTTAACAGAGATTCTGAATTTATTTCCTTTCTTTAGTCACAGGCAGCTCTGTTTGCAGGTAGCCAGACAAAATATGTAGTGGCCACCTTTCTAGAGAGAAATATTCCTCTGCCCTAGCTCTGGTTTTGTGAAATTTTGTTTATGAGGACGGGGATTACCAAACATTCATTTAATCTAAAACTGCTGTTATTGACTTACCTCTTCTGAAGCTCCAGAAGGGTGTGGGGTGATCACCTGAAAGGATCCTCCAGACTGTCTGGCTACTTTCTCCATTTCTTTTTGTGTGCTGCTTTCATAGTCACCTGGCTTTTCTACCAAGTACACAGTGTGCACTGGGCGTTCCTCTCCAGTCTCTGCGAGAAGGCTACAGATTTCCTCTGAAGCACTCTCAGAGAGTGCATCAGTGACCAAGTATACCACCTGGCAGGTGGGATCTTCAAATGCCATAGCCAAAGCACTCACAGCATCTGCACCATTCCCACACTGCAGAGCTCTAATCCAGGCGGTTGCTTCAATGATGTTACTGAGCGAACATTTGACCAAACTATTGCACCATTTTATCACCTGTACAAAAGCCAAAATTTTTAACCAAACACAATAAACATCTATTAAGCAAATATTTTATAACACATAATTGTTTTAAAACTCGTTAAAACTGAGAAATGAGTTAGCTAGTTGATATTTTGGTAAATGGTCTGACATATATGAGATCTGGGACTTGATTCTCAGCCTGCTCATCCTCTGGGGTGGAGAAGGGAGTTTCTTCCATCTTGCAATACAATTGCTCTAGTCAGCTCAGATCTGATGAGCTCTAAATTTTCTGGAGAAGAAACCGGGGTGCCATTCTATGGTCTTTAAGGGTGAGGGGAGTTTTGAGGCTCCCAACAGGGTTGTAGAGGATTTCCTTGGAGGAAGATGGAAGGAGAATAAGAGGAATTTACCACCCATCAAGGGCTGTGGTAGAAAGCCAGAAATTTCCCTGGTTAAAAATGAAAAGGAAATGTTAGTCTTATGATGGTGTCTTATGAGAGTCTCTGTGTAATCACAGATTCTAAAGGCCAGGTTCATTGCTATCTAACTCCACCTCATGTTTTTCTGTGTACCATCTGTATAACTCAGTATGGTAACTGTGAGCTGACTGATTTTAGTCAATATGCTAGATTACTCTAACTCCCTCTGTTCTAGAGTTATTTCAGTCATGGACAGAGAGAAAAGACCAAATCTTAGTGAAGTTATGAAGGGAAAAACAGCAAGTTTTGGACATGTCCTGGATGTGCTGGGTTAGAGAGATGAAAGAGTCAAAGATAATATCACATTACGGGGCTGGAATGACAGGAAGGATGGTACCAGGGCTGGCTCCAGGCACCAGCTTTCCAAGCAGATGCTTGGGGCGGCATTCAGAATGGGGCTGCAGTCCGTGTCCCGTGGTGGCAATTCAGCGGCAGCTTGGCTGCTCTTCCCGCCGCGGCGGCTTTTGGGCGGCAGCTCTGCCGCTCTTCTGGGAGTGGCGGCAATTCAGCGGCAGCTCCGCCACTGTTGTGGCAGCGGCAATTCAGCAGCAACTGCTTGGGGGCGGCAAAATTAGTAGAGCCGACCCTGGATGGTACAGTTAACAATAGTGACAGATAGTGGGAAGACAGGTCAGAAGTTCAGTTTTGGCTATATTAAGCTTCAATTGTTGGTGAGACATACAAGAGAAGATGTCAGAGAGCTGGGTTCCATGTTCCCTCAACTAAAGGAAGATACGGTGATAGGGCAACAGGAAAGTCATCTTTCACTATTCTAGAAGAGGACCACCTGGATGGGCAAAGTGCGAAAGGGATGATGAGAACCAGGCAATAAGGAAGCAAGTGTAAGGAAGCATGCATGAAAGATCCCAAGGCATCTACCAGCAAATCCCATCCCTTTCCATTTGTTCCCAGCGCTCAGAGGCCAACATTGCTACTGCATGAGAATGCTTTTCCAGATTTTGAAGTATTACCATGCAAATGAGTGGAACCACCATCACACTTGATGTTAGAATTCCGTTTTTTGACACTGCCACAACTGTCAGCTCTTAAACAGGAGCAGGATATCCCCAGGCCAGCTGTGGAACCAAGTACTCAGAACACAAGAAATTATACTATGAGGAATAGTCCTATGCTGGCAGGGAGAGGGACTGGGTAATCCACTAGGCATTTTCCAACCCTATTTTATTATACTTATTTCACCCCACTGGGGACCATTAACTTGTTACAGCCACCTCACCTGGCAGAGATTACACTAGTTAATTACTATAATTCAAACACAGCGACAATTATAAGCATTGTTTCCACTGATGTCACCTTACTATGCTTTCTTATAAAACCTTAACCCTTTGCCCAGCAATGGCTGCGTCGGCATTACCTTGCTGGCAAAGCTTATGATGTTGAATGTGGACTCTGTTGGCCTGTTGGCCATCAAGAAGAGAGTCTTTATGAGATGCTCCTTCAGAAAATCCTGCTTGGAGGACATGCCTTCCAACATATTGACCACAAAGGTGACATTCCGGTCTTGGAGATCACCAACCAAAGGTAAGGTGGCACAGTAGGGATGAGAAAGCACCGACATGGCCAAAGCATGAAGACAACCAGCTGCCAAAACAAACAGATCATTTATGAAAAGATCCTTAAAACTGACTTTACAAAGGGCTTGGGGTACAAGGTGAATCCAATCTATTCCCAATACCTGTGCTAAATTAGCAGTCATATAACACTCAGTGTATTTACTTTCCCATAGTTCTCAACTGCTTTAAAAAAAAACACACCCAAAGCATTGTCTGTACTACAGCATCTGACCACAGTAGCAGGATGCATCGTGTAGGCACTCAGATGAATGAGCTTGCATCAACTACAGCACCACTCTTAGAACTTGTAGGGAGTAATTTTCACACACTGTTAGCCAGCAGACATCAACTGTGGCATCAATTTGTGTGTGCATGCAATATCATTTCCCATTAACTCAGGGACATTACAGTTAACTCATCACTCTCTCATGCAGATAAAGCCTCTTAAAAACAATTCCCATTGGTGCTATCACTAGTTTAGCTGCATGGGCTAGTAGAACCAGCAGGGAACTTAGTTTAGGAAAAGATATGCTGGTTTCCAGCATTTTAATACTTTGTTAATTGCAGAGTTGTTGCCAACTCTCATGATTTTACCATGAGTTTCACACTACCTGGTGTTTTTCTTAAAGTTCCAGTTCCTGGAATCATGTGATTACAGGAGGCTCTCAGCTTTCATTTAAAAAATAAAACTCAGTTTCTAGCCCTCAGGCTTCAAAATGTCACCTGAGTGTGACCTAGAGGTTCAAAAACCAGAAGGAAAATAAAAATGACCCAAAATGTATTATTTTTCTGTAAATCTCTTGATTTTTAAGTCAATCTCATGATTTTGGGGGGGCCTGAGTAATGATTTTTGAATACTTGGGGCTGGCAATCCAACCTTCTCCTCCATGCCTATGCTTGGTACTTTCACCCCTAAAATTCCCTATCCCCCTCCGAGCCTTTTCTGTCTGGAAGGTGGCGGCCATCACTGCCCAGCCCTGCCTTGGGCTCCCTGACCAGCATGGAACCCGATGTATTTGTATTTGTGAGATGCAGAGAATGGAGGGCAGGGCACAGTGTGTGTGTGGGGGGGGTGGATCTCTTCCCTCCGCCCCCAGGGCAGGGGCAGGTGTGTGTGTGGGTCTCTTCTACCCCTCAGGGCAGGGGTCAGTGTGGGTGTGTATGCGTTTCCCTCTGGGCCCGCAGGGCACGGCACAAATGTGTGGTGGGTGCCCTCCCCCCTCCGGGCAGGGCAGTGTGTGGTGTGATGTGGCCCCCCAAGGGCAGGGGTGTCTGGGGATGCTCCTCCCCCCGCCCCGGGCTCCCACTTACCCGGCTCCCACTCGCTTGTCGGAATCTGCAGTTTAGGATGCCGTTGCCTAGTAACCAGGCGCCTTGGACGGAACCATCTCCGGAGCTGGGAGGGAGCCTTTTTCTGCACGTCCGTTAATACAGACTAAGGTAAAACACACACACACACACCTCTACGGGAGAACGCGCCGCGGATAGCTGTGGGGAGTTGCCATGTTTCTCTCGCTCCTCTTTATCCGCCTTAATGAAGGGGTTCTGCTCACCGGATCCCCCTCCCAGGATTTGGTAGCGTCTGGACCGGTACCACTCCTGGAAAAGGGGGGGGGGATAACAATTATTTACTTACCATAAGGATGGCGCTTCTCCGCATTACTGGGACCGGGAGGGCGTCACTTCGGGTAAGCGTCCCCGCCGCAGGGCCGAGGCGGTAGGGTTGTCCCTGTCTCTCTCTCTCCCCTCCTTCCGTGGTTACAGTTGGTATGTGCCCGCTGGGGCTCAGGCCAATCAGTGCGGCTCTTGTTGGGAGGCCACGTTCCCCCCCCCCCCCAATACCGGAAGGTGACATTGGGGAACGGGCGGGCGGCTTGGCCGGTGGCGTCATGCTCGGGTCTCTGGGCCGCTCCGGGGGCGGCCTGGTCCGGATCCTCCGCGCCAGAGACGTGAGGGAAGCGGCCGGGCTGCGGCAGTGAGTAGGGACCGGGGGCCGGGCCGGGCTGGGGGCGCCTGGCGGGCGCTGACGGGCCCCTGTGTTTGCCTCCCTTGCAGCGCGGGGGGCGGGGTGCACATCGAGCCCCACTACCGGCAGTTCCCGGGGCTGACCCGCCGGCAGGTGATCCACGGCGAGCTCCTCAGCGGCTTCATGTGGTTCTGGATCCTGTGGCACTTCTGGCACAACCCGGAGGCGGTGCTGGTGAGAGGGGGCCGGGCCCGGCGGGGGAAGGGGCCTGTGGGCGGCGGCGGGGTTTCCAATGCCGAGCGCTGCGGTGCCTAGAAAATCATAGGAGCAGCCGGAGTTGAGCCTCTCCGCCCCCAGTACAACGAGTGGGCGAGAGAAGGCGCCTTTCTGCAAAAGTAACCGTGCTGGGTTGTGTAAGTTAGCCAATGGGAGATGGTGACTTGGGTGGGGTATTAAGTCCTATCTCTTTCTCAGCGGGACTGTGTTTGGTCTTGCTGCAGGGAGGCATCTATCCATGAATAGCAACCCATTTTCTGGAGTCAAGGGGCTTAAGTGATTAAGCTGTTTCTTGTGAGCAGGATGCTCTTGAGGGAATTCTGCACCACACAATTTAAAATTCTGTGCACCGTATTTTAAAATTCTGCATGTTTTATTTGTCCAAATAACACTATATAATCACACCAGTTTCAATTATTTTTGGTCATTTATTTCAAAATACCTGTCAGCAACTATGTCTGGAACAATACAGACAACAAAAAAAATTCAGGAAATGCTTTTTGACAAACCAGTTCCTTACTAGGCATATTAACACGGAACTCTGAGTAATAATTCATTTAAACTACAGTACAGAACCGTATTTCCCACACCCCTGAGAAGCAGTGTAAAGGCTTGGGGGAGTCAGGGGGTAACAAAGGAGCTGAGGAAGAGGGAAGTAAATTGCTGGAAAGGAGCCTGGGTGTGAACTTGGAGGGTGTTGGGTATGGGTGGGAAAAGTATGGAACAGGTTTTTTGGTGGGGAGGTGATGGATTGTTAGGAAGCTTCCCCTTTGCCTCTCCCAATTAGTCAGGCACATCTGCCCCTGTCCACATGTGTTCCTCCACCCCCACTCAGGCACACCTTCCCTGTCCCCATGTGGCCTGTACCCCCTGCCCCATCCCTATGTGTGTCTCTGCCGCCACCCAGCCATCGCCCTGTCCTCCCCCACTAGCCCTTCTGAGCCCCTGTCTGACCCCACCCCAGAGTACCATGCTGTCTTTCTCCCCATAGCCTCTGTTTCCTGACCTGATCTGACAGGCGCTGCAAAGAAGGCAGGCTCTTTCTCTCCCCTCACTGGCTGGGAGCTGCTGCTGTGTCCTCTGGTGGGCAAAAGGTGGAACTGCAGCAACATTTTGGCAGAAGCTTTTTTTTTTCACAAAATAAAAATATGCATGGCTCATTGATTATGCATACACGCAGAAGTGCAGAATTCCCCCAGGACTAGTATGAGTTAAGCATCTGCCTCACTCTACACAAGATGGCCTGAAGTAGGAGGTGGCAGCACTGGTAGTTGAGTCCAGTGGTTAGAGCACTCACTTGAGATGTGGAAGACCCAGGCTGAAGCTGTGCCACTGTGGATAAATAATGAGATATTCATAGTCCTAGATTCCAAGGCCAGAAGGGACCACTGTGATGATCTAGTCTGACCTCCTGTATGACTTCCCCAGAATAATTCCTAGAGCAGATCTTTTAGAAAAACATCCAATCTTGATTTAAAAATGGTCAGTGATAAAGAATCCACCTTGACCCTTGATGTTTTGTTCCCATGGTTAAATATTTTTGACTGTTAAAAATTTAAGCCTTATTTCCAGTCATTGGAATAAGGGGGCTTGTCCTGCTGTCTCCCATTTCCCAGATGGGTGTCCTAACCACTGGACTATAGAGTCATTTTTACACTCTTGTTTTCTGGGCTACTAACTATTTAAATATTTATCTAAAGTGGAACCATTACTGGGCCAGAGAGAATGACTGTAGTCCATTGGTTCTGACACTTGCCTGGGAGATGAGACCTCAGGCCCAGTCTTCCTGCTCCAGTCACTTTATTATTTACCCACAGTGATACAGCTTCAGCAGGAGCCATGGAGGGAGCCCCACATCAGAATATCCCTGAACTCAAATGGTTCAAGCACTCTCCTGAGAGGTGGGAGCCCCCCTGTTCAAATCCTTTCTCCCTGTCCAGGGGGGAGTGGGAGGAAGGAAGAATTGAACCTGGCTTGCCCACATCCTAGGCAACTGCTCTAACCTATAGTCTAAAAGTGGAGGTGTGCACCACCATCTTCAGCTCCTCCTCCAGCTGGAATTTGGCACCCTTTAGGGATCCCTACTAAATTGGGTCCCGCATGTCACTTAAGTGGCCAAATGCTTATCTTAACCCTGGTTTGCAAATTGCTTTGGGGATTAGGTGGGAGATAGGTATCCAGAGTCCTTGAGGGAGACAGCAGTGCACCTGCACAGAAACAGAGGTTGTTTACCCAAAAACTTAGGTGCCAAGCAAGTTTAGGTGACCACAGGGTTTGGCAGCAGTTTTGTGGATCACAGTGAAGCCAAAACTGGGATTTAGGTGCCTAAGTACCATTCAAACCAATGCCTTTGCCACACCAAACCACCCAGTGCAGGGGGAGATTGTTATAGCACCCAAATTTGTTGCATTTTTAGAAAGAATGTGCCTCTAGCATCCATTATAGTTACTAACCAAGTATTCAGGATCTCTTCTTGTGGTAGTATATCAGAAGCTCCCAGACATTTTCCCTGCATGACCCCATTTTCTCATATATTGCTTTCCATGCTTTTCTCCTGAAATAGCCTCCTCCATGCTGCGTGACCTTGCACACATTGTACATGTAAGGTCACGCCATGTGGATTTTGCTTTTCAAGATAGCGTCCTCCAGACGGCATGATCTGCACACACTGTGTGCGTGAGGTCACATTGGAGGGGTCACACCATTTTGTAGAGTAAAATAGCATGACCTTGCACTTGTGTGTAGAGGATGCCATTTAATGAAATGGTGTCATCCGTACACTCAGGATCGCCATGACCCCTATATGCTGATGGAGTGACCCCACTTGAAGTCATGACCCTCAATTTGGGAACCGCTGTAGAAAATGAAATATTCACTAACTATTGTTTGAATGTTCTTCCTCTGCTACAAGGGTCACTTTCCTTACCCAGATGCTTCGAAATGGACAGATGAGGAATTGGGGATCCCTCCTGATGAAGAATAGATTTACAGCTCCAGCTACCAGTGTGTAGGTTGTCTTGAAACTTTCCCTTTTTCAGATGATCTTTAGAATGAGCTATACTTAATGTCCAACCTCTGAGCCCCATGAATTGATGTAGAGTGAACACTGAACAGGATTCTCCCATAGCACAGTTGATAGATGAGTCCTTAGGTGTTTGTGCTGTCCCATTTGTCATGCTCAGTGTATTCCTGAACATGAAGAGGGATATACTGGCAGACTTCAGGAGCCTTTTGCTTTCCTCTGTTAATGTACTGATTCACAGAATAGGGTGGTAGTTTTTTCTGAAATCTTTTCTTAGCTGTTTGCATTGTCCCCTATTGACTGGGACTTGCATGAGCTTAGAGTGCTTTGTGACTACCCTTATCTAGCTTTGAGGACATGCTACTTTGGCTGGGAATTTGAAGTGGTACTTCTGTCCAGTAAAGGAGTATTTTAACTTACCCTGCTACTAAGTCATTTAGTAATTTTGTGATACCCTTAATCTACTTTATGTAGTGGGATAAACCTTTTATCTTCTACCACTGTTCAGCATGTTTTTTTTTATAAAAGTTCAAGAATAAACTAAAGCTTTTTTGCATCAAATTCTCCATGTCTATAAATGTTTCCTGATGCCATGACTTACTGTACCTAGTGAAGTAGAGTTGAAAGGCTTTAGATCCCATTCCTAATACTAGGTGTACAGAGGCCCCTAAAACTAGTTTTAATCCTAACAGGATTGTGCTTCAAAGTTTAGTTGTATTGCTTTTTAGGATTTGTCTGGGATGTAAACTGACATCTGTTAAATCTTTTGAGTGGGCGCTTGAGTTTCTAAAAGCTAGTAGGAGGTACCATGCTCATCCAGCAACTGCCTTCTGCTTCCTCTACTAATGCTAGGAACTACTTACATCCTCCTTCAATGGGTTACTATCCGTTTTAAAAGTGTAATGGAGACATTGATTTAGTTCTTCCCACACACCCCTCCCCTCATTTGAAGCTCTCCAGTTAAAGGAATTGTCTTCCCTCTCTTCCCAAGTATCAAAAAGATGAAAGTATTTGCTGTCAAGCCCTTGTTTCCATCGAAGACTGGTTAAGACAGACTTTTTCCAATTGCAGTGGGAATTCAAACAACTGCATTTAAAGAGATCTTTAAAAACCATTGCAGCTGTTAATGTAGGTATTTTTTGCACTAGAACATTATCCTGGGAAAACAGGTTCCTGCCAAAAAAGGCCTAAGTAGATGGTTTGGGTTTTATTGGCATATGTTTGTACTGATATGGGAGGGACTCTGACAACCTGAGTTTCTCAATTTTCTTCCCATTTGTCACTTGCAGGTCCTGTGGTGGGATCTCTGAAGAAGTTGAGGCTTTGGCTGTTGTCCAACTGTGTTTCAGCAAATCCACATTGTAAATAAAAACTCAAGTTACAAGCTTGTGCTTTTTAAGATTCTTTTGTTGACTAAATCACTGTTCTGTAGAAACTTTTTGCACAAGAATCCTCTTTGTAGGGGGAGAGGAATGGGCAGTTGAATAAGTTCTCTTCGATATACTTTCCACTCTCCTGCCAAACATGTTCATGCAGTTGCTTCACAACTTTACTTTGAATTGGTCTGTGCTACACTAATGAGCTGTGGTGGTAGCTGAAGATGTGCTGAATAGTATTCAGCAGCAAGTGTAATCACAGACAAATCCAGGTTCAGAAAGTGACTTCATGTAGGGGAGGACAAAGCTTTTAACTTACATTTTGTGTAACTAATGCGATCTACTCATTTTGTTTAGGAAAGTTGCAAAGTGTGTGTGTGGGGGAATTGAAGTACAGAACAGCCTATTAAATGTCAATATTAACATTAATTCCTAACCTAAAAATAGCATCTAATGATATTTCAACACAGGAAGAACTTTCAACAATAAAGTGGGCTGTTTTTAAAATAAAAACGGACAACTATAGAAAAATGCAAAGCAAGCCCATAGCAGCTTTCTGCTGCAGGCAGGAGGGGATACTGCTACCCCTCAGACACAAAGTATATGTCTAAATTCAAACTGGGCACTAGCCTAGGAAGTGTGAGATGCAGTTTCAATTTCCTGCTTCACTAGTGTTCCAGTGTGACCTTGATCAAATCATTTAGCCTCTGTGTGCCTCATTGCCCTAGCTTTAACATGTTAATACTTCACTACCCTGAGTGGTGGTGTGAGGATACATTCATTAAAGATAGTAAAGCACTTTGCAATCTATTGATGAAAAGTGAAATTTGTAAAAGCTAGTTAACTTGTTCTGAATCCTTGATGTTACTGCCTTTGAGGAAAGTGTGGAAATTCTAATCCGTTTCTTAAAGTGCAAATATCTACTCTAGCAGAGATCAACAGACAAGGAAGACACAGCCCTTTAGCCCAAGATAAAGTTGGGTTCTGACTCCCACTCTTATGAGCTGATTATCAAACTTCAGAGCTGTCACAATAACAAAACTACTCTTGTTAAAACACATCTGGGACAATATCTTGTGGACTGGACCTTAAAAATAAATATCTCATCTCAGATGTTTCTCCATGCAGTCAATCTTTATTATAGCAGTAATCTCATATTCACATCAAGTACATAGAACTTTTTGCCTTTTATATAATACAGAGTTCTTTAAATAACTTTACACAGAAATAGTTTTCTTCAATCAATTTCAGCTATCAAATTTTTAATGTTTTCTTTGTCTCCATGCTCTCTAACCAAACTGGACAATATTTCCCATTGTACAAATTTACATGAGAAAAAACTTCAAAGTACAAATGAAGGGACTTGAGCAGGAAGGGGTAACAAAAGTAGAGGGGAAGGAAACAAGCAAGAAAAATAATTTTTATTAGCAATTACTGTGGACATTGGGAAGGGAAAGGAGGAGTTGCCATGGTCTGTGTAACAGAAAACTGAAAATATTTTCTTATGAATTAAAAAATAAATACAAGTTTTAAAACAATTACTCCACTGTAGTTTTTAAAAGCAGCTATAGAAATCTACTAACACAACTGTTTTCTTAAGTAACCAGATTGGACCTTCTACAGTGAAGACTCAGACCCTCACAAAACTTCTGGTGGTAAAAGTACAGCTTAAAGGAATGTTGTTAGCACAGAGTTCAAACTGTGGGATGTACATTTCATTGCACTAAAAAAAAAATCAAATCTATATATTTCCCTTTCCTCTCCTTACTAGAGTATTCTGTTGCTCATAAACAAGGTATTATGAGGCAACATCTTTATAATTTTTAAAAAGCCATCCCCCTTGCTTTTCCCGAGTGCTATGCTTTCATGAACTTTTTAACAAAACATTGGTATTGTCTCCTTTGTGGAGAAAAGACCACCACACCTTTCCTAACCTAGGGAGAGTGGCATGATCTTGAGCGAGGAAGGGACAGACTGTGCAACAACCGCACAAGTGATTAAACTATTCCTTCAAAACAAGGTGGAGTAATAGGAGAAAACAGGGGCCAGCCTGCATGCTTGTTTTGACAAAAGGAATATAGAGGACCCAAGCAGGAAGTTGCTTAGGAAAAAATCCTCTACCCAGCACTGGGGTCCATAGCCAGAACAAGTGCCAGTCATATGCAGAGGAAGGAATCTTCCCACTCAGAGAGACTATTCCAATGGCTGGAGTAGGCTCTGTATCCCTGTGAAGAGGAGCCACACAGCAGATCCTCAGGGCCCCCTGCCGGTGCTCCAGCCTCAAGGGCTGTTCACAGCCTGCCCTTTCAAGTGAAGCATAGCAGACTAGCACTAGTTCCAAAGGAGTCTCCAGCAATGCAGAAGTAGGGGCAGGATTTGCCTTGTTAGTCCTACCAAGAGGGATTCAGTTTTTTTTTTTTTTAAATAGCATGATGTAGATAAGCACATATTAAATCATGATACTAGTTAAGACATGCAGGTTGGCCACTGCCAGGTTTCAGTCATTTGGGGGGGAAGGGAGGAAAAAACAAGACTCAGGAAGGAATGATGTGCATGTCTTTTTTTAAACAGTTCACAGCTTTGAATAAAAAGCACATTTATTGCACTTACATTTTATTTTAGACAAAGTTATTTAAATTATGCCCACCCTCATAACCCCCACTATCCCCAAAATACCCACCATCCCAGTTTGGTCCATTTTACCCCTGTCTCCCCAACACAGATAGGGTTCATTGCTTGTCATGTCTTAACGTTTTACTGAACTCCCAAACACACAAAACAAACAAACTGAGTTCAAGCAGGGTGAACACCCAAATGAAATGATATCTGTCAAAACAAACTATTATTTAAAACTCAGACAACAGTTTCGGCTTTGTGTTTTACTAATTCAGAAGTAAATGTCATACAGGCTTATTCTCAACTACAATTGCTGCAGGTATGATAAGCCAGACAGAAAGACTGGATAGTACATGTAGGCTGTTAGGGCATCTGGATGGGTTGAACGTACTGTTGCTATGACACACTAAAACAAATGCTTAGGCAGTTTAAAAGTTCCCCAACATTACCACAAGCCCTCTCCCCTTCACAAAATAGGGAAATAGTTGTGTTTTTCATAGAAGTAGGGAGGATACTCTTTTCTTAAAGAGTATTTTCAGTGCATGGGCTGGAAGAGGAAGAAAAGTTCCAGATATTTCCTGGGCATTTAAGTAAAACATTTAAAAAACATTACACCCTGATTTATAAAAGGAACTAAAAAGGGGTTAATAGAAGTTTAATATTCTGTAATAATTGTGCATTTAATTGCACTGATTTACATAACAGAATTATGTCCAAAGTCTTCCACCAACAACAAAGGCAGGGAAAGGACTTGAAAAAACATTAAGAACAAAGACCATTCTCTTTTCCTTATGAACATACAGATGAAATATGACACTAATATTAAAGTACTGCTAGGAGCGAAGATAAGTTTGAAACATGAACACATCAAATCCAAACGTATATTTTGCCCCTCAACTGATAATATACTCATCATCTCCCAAGGTAAACGTGATTACAGGATATACGATCATTTAAACAGTGGCTGGGGTTGTAGAGGTTTAGCAGTGTATCAATATGAGGCCTGAGGAAGAACTAAAGAAACCTGCCGATACTCCATTAAACAATGTAATCCCGGACCAGGAAATTAACGGTATACCATGATGTACATGGCTTATGGGTACTGACAGTCAACCGTCTATTCTAGAGCTCACTTTTCATACACTGCTCTGGATATTCTGACTTTCTCTCTCCTAAGAACTTTATATTACATTTCCCTAACAAGATGCTAGATTTTTGGAGGGGTCAAAAAGTCTTTTTATTAATTTTTTAAAAAATGCAACTCATTTATTTTCTGTAGAGTAGCTTCAAGTTGCAGATTTTCTCAGACATGTATATGTCTCATATAAACTTTATTTTGGATACGAACACCGGATATTTCTGTAAATTCTCCCCTCCCCATCTCCTCCATATATCTTTTGCTTACATTTACAAACTCAAAAACTGCTAACTTTTGTGAAAGGTCCATATTTGCATCTAAATATGAAGACACTGCATTGGAATTAAACCAAAGCCACTGCTCTAGTTACAAAGCACCTAATATATATGTATTGTTGTTTTAAGTCATGAAGGCACAAGATCATTTGGCAAATTGCAAAGGTAACTTTTGGGAAGCCTCATGTATACCATTTAAGAGAGTTTCTGGATATCTTTTCTATATAAATATTACTAGCTTTCACTTCCTCAGTTTGTTCACATCAACATCCCCATCCTGCTATTTTTTAAAAACCGCCCCTTCATCACACACACACTTATGACTATTACTATTCACTGCTCTCATGGTGCTGACTAGCTTATATATTAGCATCTTTAAACCTAAAGACAAACAAGAAGTTTTTACTCCAACTGTCGCAACACCTGTTTTTGATGCATTGATTTACCAGATAAGAAATAATAAAGCAGCCAAGAAAGAGGTGTGTGAGTGTGAGTGTGTATGAGATAAACTTGTATCTATAAAGAAAATGTGTGTGTGTGAGATAAACTTGTATCTATAAAGAAAATGTGTGAGATAAACTTGTATCTATAAAGAAAATGTGTGTGATAAACTAGTCTCTATAAAGAAAATAAAAACCAAAACACTGAGACACAAAACATCCAGTATCTTCAAAGTGATGCCATGACAGTCCATTTATGCAACTGGCTTTCATCTGAATCTCGAAAGTACCTAAAAGGTTAGACTATCATATTACGTCCTGGTGACATTGTTTCAATGGACGGAAAGATACTTGTCTACAGTACTCTGAATAGTTTGTGCTACACATGCTGCACTCACAGTCAAGAAGGGAATATATTCCATAACAACCTGCAGGCTGGAAAGGTGTGAAATGTTTGCACGCTTCAGCTCTTAATTCAGCCCTCCACTACACAGATACCTTCAAGAACTACTGATGCCTCAACTGATATTAGATCACTGTGTCTTTGGGGCATGGACCTTGTCTTCAAAGTGTTCAGGAAAGCACCGTGTACATCGACAACACAATACAACTATAGAGGCAATTCTTCAGTATGTTTTTACCACTGGACATTTGCATAAAGATGTGATCTTTGTTAACAGTTCACACTTCTGTTTATTCACTTCATGTCATCGTAGGCCAAATGTTGTCCTCTAAAGAGCACATGTAGCTCCAACTGACTTAAGTAGAAGCCACTAAAATATGATGGCAGAATTTGACCCAAAATAATCTGTATTATCAGTAATTGCCAAAGAACTCAATTATGAGAAAGGATGATTTCAGGTAAGGAATAAAGCAAGCAGGAACAGATTAACTCAGTGACCTGCAAATGTTTTGTGAAAAATGAGGATAGCAGGACTCTGTTGAATATAGGAACATTCGGCATTTAACTGATGCTGATGCTTTAGAAGTAATTAGGCCCCTACATTCACTCCATTTGACTTCAATGCCACCACGATGCCCCAGACAATATACAATAGGGAAGAATCCTGCACTGACAGGGAGAAGGGACTAGATGATACGAGCATGGAGTTGGACTACAGGTGCTCAAGTGGTGGTTTTGAAAAGGTTTATTAGCTGCTCAGATATGTTGGAGCTTAAAGCAGTATAAGTGCCTAGATAATTTTGTATCTCAACAGGCATAAAAATATTTAATAAAATTTCCAAACCCAGCATGTGGGTTTATGTCCTAGTGCACTGAGCTGGGGAATCACAGATGAGCTGAAGCTGTATTGTGTGAACAGAGAGCCTGAATGTATTTATTATTTTTTAAAAGAGTTAATTGTTTTCTTCACCCCATTGCTATCTGGGGCTTTCAATACATGTCCCTGCTACTGTCTCACTGTTTACCAAACACCTGCAAGGCACCTTTAAAACTGATCCTATTTTCATGCAAAACGTCTTTAGTAATTTCTGAAGGAAAAGAAATGAAGAAAAACAATTATTTACTAATCAAATTTTCCCAAAGTTTTGCATGAGGATTAAGGTGGTCTTTGTACAGATACAAAGCTGGACACAAACAAAGCATTACAGCTACTTTAAGAGAAAAAACTTGGAAGGTGATAGAAATGAAACCTGAAAGACTTAACTAAACAGTCAAACAACATACATGTTTTTTGGAGGGCAGGGGAAATCAAAGACCATGTGTTACTTATAAAGTGCTTTGCATGGACAAGGATAGCAATTTTCCTTGTGCTTTTCCTGTGGGCTCAAGAAGCATATTGTAGACTAATAGGTAATGAAGCATTACAAAATAAATTCATTTAAAAAGAGGATAAAAATAATTCCTTACTGTTATATTTTAACAAATACTTCTCTGCCAGCATGAAAATATAGAAGGAAACTAGGATTTTTATCCAGTACATTGAAATGATAATTCTTAACCCAGCAATACATACTTAGACTATACCGTTCTTTAGGAGCATATGTAATTTTCAGTTTGCCCTACATTTAACAAGCTATATCACAAGCCAAAAAAAAAAAAAAAAAAAAAACGGTTGAGGGGAAAACTGATACAGTAATGACTTCACTCTCTTGGAGTTAATGTTGGTAAAAATTCTCAACTGTTGCTGACAACTTGGTTCCTAGCTTTCTCCACCTTGGTCTGTCAACTGCCTCAGACAGCACTGTACACTGCCATTACACTAACATGGCACACGGTGATTTCACCTGACTGTGCACTACTGCTCACTTTGCTTGCTTCTCCACACTGGAAAGTAGACACTGCTACTGATTATCTTAATTCCTGCCCATCTCAGGAAGGAAAAAACCTAATAGCATCTGAAGACCCACAGCAGAGAAGAAAAAAGTTGTGCTTGTTTGTTTGTTAAAATGCACCCTGTACACATAATCAATTCTATTCATGTAGCAACATGAATTGCTTCATCCTTGTGGTAACTTCACGTCACTCTTTGTTGCTGTCTGGCTAATGTTTGTGGAATTAACATGAATACACAGTATTTCAATTATATTTCTCACTTCAAATTAATCAGGACCCCTTAACCCCAGCAAATATTAATTGACAAACGTTAACAGGCTACCTATATCTCCAGGGGCACCCTTCTGTACACAGGAAAGGTCCCCACTCACTTAGTGAGGCAAAAGCCATGTGTTCAGCCAACGCCATGTGCATTTGTACAAATTTAACTCCTTTACATGTGTCTCATGATTTCATTCACCTAAGAAAAGCGCTGCCAATTAGAGGCGTCAATTCTCCTGCCTCATGTAGAGTGGTATAGGGCAGATATTAACCAAACTCTGAAGACTTCCATGTGAGCTTGAATTTCTTTCTACTATGGTCTGACTTGCCTCTGTACAAATAATTTAAGTTTCATACCACACATCGGAGAATTCTGCAAACAGATCACATCACAAGATATTCTACTAGAGGTAAACAATGTGCTGAACTTTATGAATTTGTCTTCTGACTTGGTAACTTGTCAAAAAGCTACCAACCATTTGACAACTGGGCTTGGAGGACAGGGAAACAAGGGAAACTAATTGGATACTGCCACCTTTATCCTAGTTTGCAAACTGTGGAAAAGGGAAAAATGGAGGGATGGAAACAAGAGAGTCAAACAGAGGGAACCAACGAGAGGAGAAAAGGTCAGCGTGGATCCAGCAAGTACCGTTTTTTGTAGTAGTAGTTTGTTTTTTTAATCTAACACCTTGCCACTGGGACAAGATGCTCCACATTTACACACACACTTATCAGAGAACACTGAGTTACCAGGATAAAAATCCTTTTAAAAAAGCTCTCTAAGTACCAAAACACAATTTGCAGAATGTCTAATTTGGGGGTGGGAGGGGGGATTTTTTATATATTTTTTTTCAGTTCAACCTGAGAACTATTTTTTCCTGTTTATGAAAACCTTATATATTGGTAAGGTACCTGGCATTAACCTGCACCCTCATTTAAAATAAAACTTTTAAAATAGGTACATACACCATTCCATAGTCTGTATTAGCAGTTTTACAGACTTCGGATGCCATTATCACATTTCTGAAAAATACATTGAATTAGATGATACAAAAAAATATTTTGAGAACTTGCTACATATATTTTTTTTTTTTGGTTAACTTTAGTTTGTTGCTGGACCAACGAGAGGAGCTTCCCAATCCTTCTGAAAGATGCCCTGTCTGAGCACACCAGAAAGTATTAGAAACAAGAAAAGGGTAGGCTTTTTGGATAAGTGAAAAGTAAATTTGAATATGGTGCAGCATCCCCTTTTCCTCCAGATTAACTTCTCTCCAAGCCACCTCCCACCCCTCAAAGTATCAAATTTAACTGGGATAAAAGTCAATGATGTAGACTGATTGAAATGTTTGATATCTGCATTTAAATGAAAAGGGGATACTGCATTTTGACCCATAAATCAGTAAGCATGCCAGGAAAAAAATAAATCAGAACAGAAGATGATTCTTTTGATTAGCACTCTCATCAGATGTTCAGCCTCTGATGATTCGTTGTTAGAGGGAGAAAGCCAACTGGCAGACATCCAAAGCAAGTCTCCTAAGCTGCTGCAGCAGTTCCATCCCCTTATGCCTGAGCACCAAAGTCAAAACACGCGTGCCCTCTCCTCTCTCCTGGGAATGATGACAACGGTACAGGCAGCCACTGCGGTCTCTGAATACACGTGGTGTTTTGTGTTGAAGGAGAAACACTGGCAGCAGAGAATTCTGGTTCCTAAAAAGATTATTTCCCCCCCTTGTGTTGGACCAGCAGTTCCCTTCTGCTCTGCTCTAAGCTTACGGATATCTTTTCCTAAATTGCTTTAGGTTTTGAGGAGCAGAACAGAGTTTTGATGTTAAGAAACTGTAGGAACACAAGACTTAAATAATAGAGTGGGTGCTGCCATGGCGCTGTGGCTACTTGAACGCTGCAAATTCTCCTGTAGAGGGAGGACAAGAGGGAGGACAAGATCTTGGTTTAAAAAGGTGATCTCAATTATCAGCTGGACAGAGATTTCTGCAGTTGAACACTAGGCTGAATATGTCAGATGTTAAAAAATGCAACAGTTAAAATTAAGGCACAGAAAGACCATACTTGTAGTGACAGAACATCAAGTGTACTCAGCATATTTTTTTGAAGTAAGATTTCTTAAAAGCAAGCCAGGCCCATTTTGCTCAGAGCAGAGGTCTGAACATTCACAGGAAGAAAATCTTTTTCACCATGAGTTTTAAAATAAAATGCTAAATTAGAATTTCATTTTTAAGCTTCCTACTGTCAGATGCGTCCCACTTGCTGAAAAGTGACATTTGTAATAATGCAGTTTTTCAGCCTGTAAACCAGTTTTATCTTGCTTCAAAACTGGTTTAATAATCAAAAGAATTACTGTGCTTACACATGAATCTTTAAGTGTTACGCACTAAAGTCCTTTTGATTATTAAACCAATACTACAGTACATTAGAAACTGGTTTATAGACCAATGCAGCAATCTAATGGGATGGGAACCTGAGATGTGAACTCGTCCATTCACTCCTGGGCCAGAAAGCAGAGTGGTGGAAGTACATTCACTCACCAAGGACAGGAAGCACAAGGATAGGAGCCTAGCCTGGGTCTGAAACAACCCTAATGGCCATTTTAGAATTATTTAACAATAAATAATACTTCTATACAGTGCCTTCCCATACACATTTAATTAAGCCTCAACACCCTTTGCGGTCGATCCATATCCTCACGTCACAGAAATGAAGCCGTGGCACAGAGATTAAGATTGTTGCCCAAGGTCACACAAGAAGTCTGTAGCAAACCCTGGAATGAAACCAAAGCCTGTTGCCCCCAGATTCTGTACTTTAGATAAAAGACCTTTCTTTCCTCCCTACCAATAAATTGTACTTTGGCAGGCTTTTCATGGAGGATCTCTATATGTGCTTCACTAGAGGGGACTGAGTGTGAGGAAAAGAAACTGGCCTACAGTCTCCATTATTGGGTTCATGCACTGCTGGTAGGACAAGTTATGCCACTTTCCTGCAAGAGAATACCTGTCCATTCCGTACACTGTTACAATCAAACACTGCTCCCTATCTTGGTATCCACTGTTACAATCAAACAACTGCTCCCTACATTGGTATCCTTCCACCTTCTGAAAAACAGCCCAAATAGTCTAAAGAAAAATAAGTACAAGTATTGTCTTACACGTATGCCCTGAATGGGGGGTGTAAGGGGTGGAACGGACAGAAATATATTCACAAGTATTATTTAAAAAGAATTATGTTAGTTCAATTCGAAATGACACTCAGTTCCCCAAAACGTGTAGCACAGCCTGCTTTACAAAGGAAAGAACCAAGGAAAGTGAACAAGTCTCCATGTGAGGAGAACGTGCACAGAGAGTACTCTTAGGAATAACTCATACAGAAGTGCATGCACTGAGGTACTCCCTAAAGGACACAGGAGCACATAAGGGAGTCAGAGTTGAGAAAATTAATCAAAGGTCTTGATTAGAAGGAGAGTGTCATGGGAAGTGAGTGAGGGGGTGCTTCCCAGATTTCTAAAAAAAGGGGACTGGGATAAAGAATGGGGCATATTGTAATCTACAGAACCATATGTATCTTGTTTATTGGTGGGGTTATTTTTAAGTAGTAACAATGCAGAAAGCATTTCACAATGTTTAGCTTTTTCCAGACTACCCTTTTGCAAGTTCAAACATAATTCCTTCAGTAGCACTTTTGTCATCCTTCATTTGGCAAAAATTCAATATGACTTTTATTTGTTTATATCTTTCTGGGAATCAGCATTAAAGAGAACACCAGAATCATGATAAGCTTGGAGGATGAAATTTATCCAGGAGCAGAAGGGCCAGCACAAGTTCAGTGCACTGCTTAAGCCACATTTAAGCCTTATTTTGAAGGCTTAACTGGGATGTGAGCAATGCATAAGCCTTGCACTAGCCCTCTGCACAAGGATGAATTTCACCCTGAGAGCAGTAGTAGGGACATTATACCAAAGCAATGTTCATTTTCCTCACTTTAAATCTTCCAGCATCATGGCTGTTAATTTAAGGAATGGGGTGGAGGGAGCACAGGAAGAGAATTGTCAGGAGAACTTCTCACCATTTTAAAATTAGTCAAGTTTGGGGCTTGAACAGGTTTAGCGTCCTGTAACCTGTGGAAGTCACACACATGAAACTTGCAAGTAAAAATATGCCCTCTGACAGCTCCAGTACTCCATGAAGGCATGTAACTGAAAGATAATCCTGTTAAATGAAGTGTTTTTATCCACGGGCTCCGTTTACTGTGTTAATACTCTCTTAACCCTACCAAAAGATGAAACCCTTGCTCTCAAACACTCAATATACTTAATGTTATCCTTTCTCTGGCATATCTACAGCATCTTTTAGTAGAACTCATGGCATCGTGTTTCAGTACTTTTTTTGAAAGGGAAAAAGGACAAAAGGTTACAGTATTGCCTCTTTGAGGTTAACAGGCCAAACTGTCTAAACAGGTTCTATTTAATTTGCTTTTCAGTCTACTTTCCAAAATGGCTGATTAAAGATTAATTGATAAACAAGAGATTGCTCCCTCTTTACTCCTCTTGTGCCTGTTTCAGCTAATAGTTCAGTTTTTAGTTGTTGCTAAGAGACTTCAGAAGACGAAAGATGAACTACTTATATGAATGAGCTGGAGAACAGAGCGAGGGGGTCAAAATATTTCATCTAGTGACTGACATAATGCATAGCAGATGCTAACAGGTCAATACTGTCAGTCATTTTTCAGTCTGTCTACATCTACATCTTAGTAAAGTGACATTTATAACAAGCTGATCTTAGTCTATACTTATTAACTTTCAGGTGCTAGCCTGATCTCAGATAACAAATCTTAACTGAATGGGTGACAAATTTAGTGCAGATAACATGCTGGCCCTGTAGTGGTAGATAATCAAGATAAATTTATTCTAAAATCTGAGAGACTCTCTCTTTCTCTCTCTCTCTCTCTATATATATAAAAAATCTACTTGCCAACAAAAGTTCTTGTTCTGCAAGTGCATTGGCTCCAAACAGCCACGCTGCAAGAGTCATGTATCCAGCCATGTGGCCACAGAACTCTGTTGAGCAGTGGTTGGCAGTTAAGAGCAAAATTCCCTTATCCCAACATTTCATATAATGAGGATATAAAAACCTTGCCCCAGCTCATCTTTACCCCCCACCCCACCCCAACCTCTATCTGTAGAATGACTGACTTGACAAGCACAGACCTCTGGTTCTTGAAACCCACCAAACATGCTGTCATATGAAGTAACTTAAGATGTTCACTACCCGGCTGTTCTGCTGGGACAAGAGATCTTGACTCTGAGGAAGACTGAATGGATGATCTTCAGACAGTGCCATAAGCTCTGAGAACAAGTCTGCTGTGCCCAGCCCAGCGTTAATAGGGTCACTCTGGTTCTGTCATGCCGAACCTTATGCAATGCTCTGGATGCGAGAGGAAACAAGAAAGAGCATTTTTCCCTCAGCATGTAAGAAAAATTTTTGATTGTGGATTTCTGCCTTCTCTCAATCAGAACATCTGACACTTGTTTTGACTTTCAGCAAACAACTCAATTTCCAAATGCCATAGATGATTTGAATGACCACTTATGATGGTCCCCGTTTGTCTCAAGTAGATGGCTAAGGCATTTTCATACCTGTTAGGTGCAGAGCAGATGGACCCACTTTGTTTCAAATGCACAATTTCCAAAAACTATTGTAATAAGAAGAGACCAAGTTCTCCCATATATGTCCATATAATAAATCACATTCATATGGTCTGTACTAGCTGCCCCTCATCTCTGGGAGAAAGGATTTGTGATCCAACTTACGGATCTTCAGCTCTAGCAAATTTATGTGGACTCTTTTCCAAAGACTATTCACTGCTCCAAGATTCTCGAAGTGCTCCTTAACCCAGATTTGATGCAACACTGTCTGAGAAGCAAGGTAAGAGAAGGGCATCCCCCGGCCTTTGAGATGCACACTGGCAGTATCCACAGCAGTAGTAAGTATCTGATCCACCGAGACGAAAATATTTCTACACCAGCTGCAGCTACCTCTACCTAGGTCATATTTGTATACTTACCAACGGGGCTGACACAAGTGCAGGTCTCCATCAGGCCTCACGCATGCAGATAAAATCTCACAGGACCATCTAGCACGGACATGGCTAGGCTCACTGTCTGGGACAGGTAAGCTAGAACTCTTGTAAAATTTAGGCTGGGCCTCTATGAAGATTAGAGCCTGCCCAGGGACCAAGTTTGATTTCACTTTGTTTACTCTCAGACCAAGAGATCTAAAGAAGGAGCATATCTCACCGGGAATAAACTATTTCACAGTAAGACTGGGCTCTAATGACCCAGTTATCCAGATCCAGATACACCTGTAAATCTTGTCAACGCAGACAAGCAGTAGTCACTACTAGTTACTTGGTGAATACTCTGCAGGCAACTAAATTGTACAGGTTGTTTTCCCCCACAAACCTAAGGTAGTCACTATACTTTTGCCTTGAAAAGATACAGAAGAAGGCATCTTGAGAGGATAAGGACCCATAACCAAACCTGAGGATTGAGAATAGGGACTGGGTTTGCCCCAAAGAAACCATGCAAAATTAGATTTTAAAAAAGCTCCAGAAAAAGTCTGTCTCTCTTTGCATAGGTCCAGGATAGGTGATGGGAAATCACACAAAGCCCTAATATTACTTGGAGGAGAGGAGGAAGCAGTTAAGATGGTCTCATCAGAGGATGAGGCAGACAGTTATACTTCTGAGGACTTGATGTCACATCAGGAAAATTAGTGAATTCAGGTGGAGACAGCAGAGGGATCCCTACTAAATCCTTCACCCACTCAGGAGATTTTTTGGGAGAGTAGGAAATCATGGTCTCTTCTTACCACTCTTCACTGAAGAGACCTCTGACACAGGTGGTGGAAGACCATAGGGTAAAAATCCCCAAAGTGTGTTCAGATGGAGGGAAGTCTGGGTAAGATTTAAACTTTGGAGCTTCCCAACCTGACACCTGAGGCTCCAAGGATGTTCCTGTGCCCATACAGGGCTCCCCTTGAGTGAAGCTGCAGCAGAATGGCAAGTAACCCCCTTTTTTTTTTTTGGTTCCAAGAAGTCCAATGCACTCAGCTTAGATATAGCAGGAAAAATGGGCCCCATATATCTGAGTATGACATTCGGTTTTTCCAGAACTGTGGTTCCCATGGCATCAAGGGCTCATCAGCACAGCACTGACGGGAAAATCTTGAACAGATCTGACAGACTGTAAGAGGGAGTAAGCTGGGGCTGGGCAGTGATGGTGGCTCTGTGTTTTCTGACAGCCCCACCATTGGAGCCTTCAAAGGTTATTGGCTCCTGGTACTTAGATGACATGGAACGGTGCCCCGATGTGTATGACTGATCTAGCTGGCCCAGATCCAAACAAGTTCTACTCTTCTCCGAGATCCAGGGAAGCAGACATAAATCTGACTGTGGGATCCTTGTCAGAACACCTTTTTTTTTTTTTAAACCAAGATGCCTCTGGGTTCTGCTGGAGTCATAACTGCTTACTCTGTACCCTTAGCCGAGGGAAACCATTCTGACAGTTCCTTGCAGGATGATTTTACAAGAGGAAGAGCCCTTTCTGCCTGGGATTCTACACCGTATCTTGTTTTGACAGCAAGGGAGGCATAGCAGCCATACTACTTGCACCTGAGGAGGCATCATAACCTTCAGCTGAGTGCCCTTCCCCAAAGCATAAGAGGCACTTTTCTTGACTATCTGAAGTAGGGAATTTCATGGGAAAGAGAAAAAAAACCTTTAGAACTCTGGTTTTAAGATAGGTCTGCCATGGTGAACTAAAAATACCCAAACATTGACAAAATGGTCAAAAATGTTTAAAAAAAAAAAAAAGCTTTTAATCCTAAACCTAACTCTAATAAAACCACAATTTACTATTGGAGTTCCTTATCTTATGAAATGGAAAAAAAAACAGGTTTGTTCTGTTACTATTCCAGCAGGTGGATAGAAAGGAACTAGGGAAACTATTAGAAGGGCTAGGCGATTATTGTCAGCCTATGGAATGTAGGAATTGCTCACACCTCTCCAAGCCCTCAGCTACCAACTACTGCATTACAAGGATCTGTGACCACACGGCTAGGCACTCTACTGCTACAGCAGGGTCTGGCATGCAGGAAAGCTTTTTGCTGTTCACCCCCATCTAATGGTAAGACATCCTGGCAGCACCACTGCAAACTTATCTACAAATTATAAACCAGAAGCCATTAGGAAATATTTTCCTTGCCTTGAAGGCCCAACCACAATAGCAAAATCTTGTTTCTGGTGGAGAGAAACTGTTCACAGTAAATAGCTTAATATTTAAAAGAACTGTAAAATATTCAAGAACACAGTTCAAATAGGACAGGAATATGACAATGAGGACATTGAAAATGTTACTGTTTTAATGTCTGCCACCAGAGGTCAGTGTAACATGAAACAGATAGGACTACTCTGTCATTTACCTGTTCATGTTGAATAATTCAAAAAAAAAAAAAAAAAGAAAAAAAAAAAAGAAAAATAGGGTATGAGTTGACATTATGATCTTAGCAGGGTTTCTAGTTTGCTTTGTTAGGTACTTGCAGTCAACCCAATAACTTCTATACAAAAGCAAAACATTCTCCCCACAGAAAAGAGACTTCTTCAGCAACATTACTAACTAAAATAAAGTAGTGAAATAATAGCAAACCATTTTTTAAAACATAAAATTCATGGTACAATATTGATTTCCCACTGAAAACAACTTTTCAAGTTTACTGCTTTGTTTCTACAAAATAGGTTTTTCCTATTGTGGGTGTTAACATATTATTGCATAGCAGACACACATTTGATTATGTTCTCAGAGTCGTCAAGTTTCTCAAAATAAGACTCCTTCTAATTTGCCGGATACGGGGATGATTATTCATGATATGTGTGCTGTTCAGAAGCAACACCAGACATCTGAAGTTTGTTCTACATTGCAGAGATATTAAAGATTTGTAAAAGGTTTTAAAGTAGAACTGGTCAGACCATTTAGACAAAAAACAGATACCTTCTCTAGTAAAAGATATTTTCCAACCAGCACTCTTTTAAACCATAAATTTAAAAATAAAAGTCACACATTGCCAAAGCCTTCCTTTGCAATCTGTGTTGTGTTTGCTCACCTTTGCTGACTACACCAAGTTTTGGCTGTGCTCAGCCTTGCAGCTAAGGTCTTTTTGCCATCTTCACATATCACCAGCAACACAACTAATCTGAGAAGCTAAAACCTGTTGCTCATGGATACGGACAATTCAATTGAAAAAAATATATAGTTTGATTATTTAAACATAAAGACACCGCCCACAGAGCAACTAACCCAACCATCAAAGTAAGGAAAGAAGGCATAGAAAGCAAAGGAAATGCAAGGTATGACCCAGTAACCAAAACAGGTTTTTTTTTGTTTTGTCTGAAGTGACTTTTCCCTTAGATGACCTTTTAATCCTTTTGTGCTGGCAATTCCCAGGGCATCCATATCTAGCAACAGTCTCCATGCCAGCAACATACAAAGCCCACACTCCTAACATGTAAGTGTTTACTCCCTCAGTGCACCTTTAAAGAGAACAGCATGTAGGAATTCAGAACATACGCACGCTTGTGCACGCACACACGGGAACAGAACAGCACTCACACAGGCACATGCTTTCAACGCCTTTTCAGTGTACTGGAAACCCACCGTATCCCCCTGCCTGGATGGGTGTTTTTGGAGAAGCACAAGTATACAGACTAAAATCCTCCGTCTGGAAGCCAGCCCGGTTTAATGAGGGCTCAGATGCACTGCGGTGAATTTTTGGCAATGACCGAGCCAGAAGCTCAATGGAGGCAAGAATCTAAAACAAGCAGAAAACAAGAGAAGATCAAAACTGGTGCTGTAGAGTGGCAACAGCACCCATAAAGCCAAAGGCAGAAACGAACATAGCTTTTGTTTGATTCAAACCATTACTGTAGAGCCTGCAGAGGGAACTCATCTTCTTATATTTTTTAAGTGTTGAACTCATGTACTTAAAAAAAAAAAAATACAGCAAAAAATGTTTAGAATCCAAAGATATTTTCCCTGATAGAGGGATTGGCAGGTCAAGTTTTGCAACAAAACTACTTGACAATTCCCCTTTATAGTGTTTTGGGGGTATAAAAATTTCAAAGAATATATAGTAAGTACTCAAATGGAGAAGTTAATGCGGCGTCCACTTGCTGAGTGAATGTGTCTTCTTTGTACTAAAAATGCACTTTGCTAACTACACACGCCAACTATGTGCTAAACTTTACAATCGTACTTAGTCCGGTCTTCAGCTGGAACTCAGGTCCCAGTTCAAAGGGAGAACCTTGAAACAGCCAATAAGTACATACCATAGCTGGTTTCTTAGACCAGGATTTCTTAACCCGTGAGTTGTTACTCAAATCTGGGTTACCAGAATGTATCAAAGGGTCATGTGGGAGGCCAGAGGGAAGGGAGGATGTTACAGAGCCCACCCCACACTCACCCCATAGCAGTGGCTCCTGTGGCTCTGGTCCTGTGGGGTGACTAGGGTTGGCTCCTCGTTCTGGGCTTTGTGAGCTGGAGCACGGAGTCACAGTGATGATCAGGTTTAGCCCAGCCACCCTTCCAACATGACGACAGGGAAAGAGCCAGGCTAAATTTGAGTGAGTGGTTCTGCGTCCCTATGTATCAAGTCACAGTGCCACTCTCACAAATTCACCCTGGCCAGACCCCCATCAGGGCTGCAACCCTGGAGATTGCAATGCCTGGAGCAGGGAGCCATGCCCAATCAGCTTGTGAGACAGGAGTCATCACTATGGTATACACAATGCATTTATTTAGCACTTAGGATGTTAATGTGTATGTTATATTACTCCTGGGGGATTCTGCGCCAAAAAATTAAAAATTCTGCACACAATATTTTAAAATTCTGCATATTTTATTTGTCAAAATAACACAATATAATCACACCAGTTTCAATTATATTTGGTCATTTATTTCAAAATACCTGTCAGCAAGTATGTCTGTAATAATACAGACAACAAAAAAGATTCAGGAAATGTTTTTTGACAAACAGATTCCTTACTAGGCATACTAATACAGAACTCTGAGTAATAATTCATTTAAACTACAGTACAGAACCGTATTTCCCACACCCCTCAGAAGCAGCGCAAAGGCTTGGGGGAGTCAGGGGTAACAGAGTAGCTGAGGGAGAGAGAAGTAGTTGCTGGGAAGAATTCTGGGTATGAACTTGAAGGGTTATTGGGTATGGGTGGGAACAGTATGGAACAGGTTTTTTGTGGGGGCGGGGAGGGATTGTTAGGGAGCGTCCCCATACAGACCCTCGCTCAGGGGTCAGCAACCTTTCAAAGAAGAGCCATTTTTTTGTTTTTGTCTTTGCCCAAAATATTTCGATAGCTGCATCACACGCAAGGCTACTTGTAGAGTTGAATTTGTCAACTAATAATAACTGAACATATTAAAGTTACTACTACTCACCAATACTTTTAATGCGACTAGAATCTAGGTGCTTCAGCGAGGACTGTACCAGATTGCCCACAGCCTGGGTATGCAGCTGTGGTGTTAAACCATGCTGGGTCCATGCCATTGCATATTCACTTATATCTTTAGCCAGGGTGGCTAGATTAAAGCTAGCAGAGCTGCAATTACGCTTTTGATTGCAATGTAGGCACACCCCCTGCGTCTGTACAGCACCGCTAGAACAATGGGGACCTGATCTCAGTTGGGGCCTACTGATGTTACTGACATACAAATAAGTTTGGACCCATCTCTTCTGCAAATACTTGATTTAGATTTGGGTTTGTTAAAACACATTTGCTACAGGGCCTGCAGTGACGTGACAGTCCCCCAAGTGAGGCTCTACATAAGGCCATTATCCTGGCAGGGGGTCACAGTAATGCGATGTCACTGTACAATATGGGTGCTCCCTGGGGGCTGAGTGGTCTCTGCCTTTCTGAATCACGGGGTGCCAGGAGCATTGCGTACCTGAGATGATACAATAACTACACCTGTGCTGTGGTGGATTATGTGTTTATGAGAACCTCATGCTGGCTTTGTATCAGACTCCGAATCCCCTGCATACAAACCTTCCACCTCTTCTGTTGGATGCCAGTCTTCCTTGATAACAGAGCAGGAGGTTGGGGTGCAGGAGGGGGTGCAGGGTCTGGGAGGGAATTTGGGTGCAGAAGGGGGTTCTGACCTGGGGCAGGGGTGTGGAAGGGGGTGCAAGGTGCAGGCTCTGGCCGGGTGGCGCTTACCACAGGTGGCTGGCTCCCAGCCGGCAGCGCAGCAGGGCTCAGCAGGCTGCCTGCCTGCCCTGGCCCCACACCACTCCCGGAAGCAGCTGGCACGTCTCTGCGCACCCCTGGCGGCGGCGGGAGGAGGGGGGGTCGTCGGAGGCAGGGGGAAGGGAGCGGCTTCACATGCTGCCCCCGCCCCCAGCACTGTCCTCACAGCTCCCATTGGCCAGGAACCAGCCAATGGGAGCTGCAGGGGTGGTGCTAGCATGCGCGGGCAGCCCATAGAGACCTGCTGCCCCCTCCCCGCAAGGGGCGCGCAGAGATGTGCCAGCGGCGTGGGGTCAGGACAGGCAGGCAGGCAGCTTGCTGAACCCTGCTGCACTGCTAGCCCGGAGCTGCCTGTGGCAGAGCCTGCACCTCACCCTCCTCAAAAAAAATGGCTGCCCGCAAGGGGGCATCCAAAGACCCTCATGTGGCTCCACAGCTGCAGGTTGCCGACCCCTGCCCTAGCCTCTCCTATACAGTCAGGCACATCTGCCCATCCCCATGTGTCTCTGTCCCACCACCACTCAGACATACCCCTCCCCCCAAGCTTTGCACCCCCTCCCCTCCTGCCCATGTGTCCTTGCACCCCTTCAGCCAGTCCCCTCCCCGCATCTCCATGTGTCCCTGCACCCCCTGTCTCCATGTGGCCCTGCACCTCCCTTCCTCCTGTGGCCCTGCGCCTCCACTCCCATTCAGCCCCTTCCCCAGTCTGTCCTCCCCACACTAGCTCTGATGAGCACCTGTCTGTGACCCCCCCAGCAACCCCACACTGTCTGTCCTCCCATATCTCCTGTCTCCTGACCTGCCCTGACAGGAGCTGTGAAGAAGACTTTGCAGGCTTTTTCTCTTCCCTATCATAGCTAGGGCTTGCCAAGAGCAGCTGCTGTGTTCTAGCGCCACAGCACCCTCTGGTGAGCAGAAGGCGGAACTGCATCAACTCTTCAGCAGAAGCTGTTTTCTGCACACACACACAAATGTGCACGGCACATGAAATATGCACACGCGCAATGGCGCAGAATTCCTTCAGGAGTAATATATTGTGAGTAAGAAATATTTCATAAGCCAAATGTTTTTAGCACTAATGCTATTTACTGGGTCACGGCAGGCCATCCAAGTTTACAAATGGGTCCTGAGCCCAATATGGATGAGAACCACTAGACTACTTTTTACCTCTCACCTCAATTCAAAATGGGGAAATTTTTTACCTGTGGAAAGAGGGGTCGCTCATCTCTTTTCTTCTTCAAGCACTCTGCCATTAGCCTCTTCATGGCTTTTGGACAGTTACTTCGCACTTTACTGAGATCTGGAGACAGGTATCCTCGTCCCACCATAAAAATGATCTTTTTAAAGAAAAAGGGAAAGGGAAAATTCATAAAACAAAACCATGTAACAAATCAGAAAGAATTACGTATATTTAACTGTCAACATTCCAGCAGTAGTTCTCTACACATATGCAGAAGTATCTGGTATAGTACATTCCACACAATTTGAGACTAATGACTTTGCTGATATACTTCGTAAATCATTTCAGTAGAAAAGGAGTTATGCTCTTCTTTCCTTTCCCCTTTTAAAAAGGAACTAAGGGGGAATCATAAATGCTAGCAGACAATACTATTTGCAGGAATGTATATAAGGAACAATTCTTGAACACCAAAAGAGGTTATAATAAAAAGACTAAATGGCTCTGTTGCAGGACTAAAGGATAAATATTCTGTGCCATTTAATTATTTTGCGTGATTTTATCCAGAAGTCAGTGGCAAATTCACACCTTAGGACAATTAAAGAAACATATGACACTGTACTTTTTCATCATAAATTCTCCTAATTCTCTTCTGACTACTTTTTTGTAACATATTGGGAAAGGAGAGATTACCTCTCTTCTACAGAACCAGAATGCTATAGGTCTGCTTTGTTTGGAAACAGATCTTGCATTTTCAATACCAATATACTGAACAGGGAAGGCCTGTATTTCAGAAAGGACTAAAACTGAAGCACACAACTCTAACTCAACAAATATCTAGTGAGAAGGCAAAGTAAACTGTGGTGCTTATTCTTTTAGAAATATGAAGCAGACACTATTCTGTCAAGTCAAGGTAAAATATTCTGTCAAGTCAAGGTCAAATATAAATATATAAGGAGCTTGAACATTGCGTTGATACTAAAAAAACCTCTTCAAACTAGTCAAAGATCTATTCATGCTGTAACAGACAATCACTACCTTCGCTGAATAACTATGCAGCTGGATCCAGCAGGCGTGTTGTGACTTTACATTTAAAGAAATGTAATTATTTTATGTCTTGTATGGGAGGCAAAACAGTTACACGTCAAGTTACATATGGAGGCTGCTTAAGTTAACATATTCTACTGCTCCTTATTTAAACTTTGGACCCAAAGAGCTTCTGCCCTCCCTTTAGGAGATAGCCTGAAGCTCCCCCACAACATCTTCAGAAACTCGCAAGCACGAACTATGTATCCTATGTAAAGACTTGTCTAGTCTACCCCTTGCTTCTGCTCCAAAGAGACAGACTTTTTGCCATCCAGGAGACAGCATTCTTTCGACTACAGTAAATATTTAACACTGAAATTATTGATAATTTGTTTTTGTTTGCTGATTTCAATATTACGGGTTTAATTAACATTAAGGACTTTTTTTTTTTAAACTTTACGAGTAGGGGAACAACACAAGAACAGCAGTCCTAATCTAAGGCCTGCATAATGTATAAACAGGCATTCTAGGGTTCAATTACATCACAGAGCCAATAAGCAGGAGTGACACAGATTTTGCCCACTGTCAAACTTGGACTTAACTTTTCATGTCATAGCTAAACTGTTTGTTTTCTTCGTGGCCTAGATCTGTCAAAACATACAGTGCCCTGTTTACTTCCTTTTCAGTCAATGGACCGAGGAAGATAAACTCAAGGCATTTCACTGCATTTTACACATCAGCTGCACCTGTGGTTTAAAATTTGTTTAATCTATCACCAAGTAGACAAAACTGATTCATGAGTCAGAGCTGTCAAAAAATTAAAATGAAACAGGGCCAAGTACAACTTGTACGTGGTTACAGGCCACTGGCTGGGAATGTGGGCATTTCCCCCTCCTTTAAAAGATGTAAAATGCAGAAACAAGAAAACAAATGAGTCACTCAAGATCTGATGAACTGTGAAGCATTCTGACATATATGGAAGCAGCCTGTCACAGGGCACCTCTGTCACTACCTGGTGAACCTCACTACCTGGCCAGTTAAGCTGGTTTCTCAGTCACAAACACACACCGGCCTGTTTATCTTTCACCAAAGTGTGTATTCATTCCCCTCTTACATAACAAGAGCATGCAACACCGGCTTATAGCAAGGGTAGGCTTCCCTGCAGCCCTCACTCCCCAGCCCAGGCTCACCCTCTGAGCCCCTCCCAGGCTGCCTCTTACTGACTGTTTCTTCCCCTTATATTCTCCCCATTTACCTTGTTAACCCAGTGATTGTCACCCAGATGCTCACAGTCCCCCATCAGAAAGTGTGTAATTGCCCTCAGCTGGGCCTTCAGCCTTCTCCAGGCTGCAGCAATGTCAGTGATCAGGGTGCTGCTGATAGCACCCTGTCACACAGCCATATAAAATTAAGTTCTGTGGATGAACATTGCTATGGCTGCATTTTTCAAGTATTGACACTAGAAAAACAGGGATGGAGACACAAACAATGTAACAAATGGCATCACCCAGACCTTAAGACAGTTTTCACTAAAGGCCATGACACACACACATACATCCAATTTCTACATTAAACTGGAAAATTATGAAGCAAGTAAGGCCTCTGAACATTGTTACATGGAGGCACACTATGTTCCCTCAATACTGTGCGACTTACTGATTAGTTGTCTTCTTATCTTATTAGCTGTCTTATCTTCTTCCAGGATATGCACACTTTAGAAAGCCATGTGTTTCACTAAGCAGACCCTGGGAGCAGCTTGAAATCCTGAATTTCAATTAACTAATGTATGTGCTTTTCAATGTATGAGATGAATATAGGACACAATCTGTTGGCCTCCTCAGGTCTTTTCCTGGACTATTTTTCAAAGCTATGTTAATTTGAAGTAATCAGGAAGGAGGAAGGTGGATAAACGTGAATATACGGAAGATCACCTGCTTTTTGCAGATCATTAAAACTAAATTAGATTACCACAAATAACAAGTTCTCTCTTTAAGCAGATTCCTGCCACATAGTTTTCAGAATCTGAAAACGCACACTTGCAGTAAGAAAAACAGAAAAGGATTAAAAGAGACCAAAGTGGATCTACACTGAGCAGAAGGAACAGCTGACAAACATTAGCTCGTTCATTTCACTAGCCTAAATTATTCTACATTGCAGCTAACATCTACAACAGACAAGTGAGAAAGTACAATCAAAACCTCCCCAAACCCATACTCTCTTTACCTGGTCCCTGTTATTGATGTTCGAGTATGGTAACTGCCCAGTCATCAGCTCATAAAGAACAATCCCAAATGCATATACATCTGATTGAAAGCTATAAGGGTTTTTATCTTGCATCCTGATTACTTCTGGTGCCTGTAAAAGGAAAGAGAATTATTCTGCATTTTACCATGTCAGGCTGCCATCTCACATACCAAATATGAAACTTTTGCATTAAAAAAGAACAAACAAGCAGTGAAACAACACCAAGTGAGGTGCCATGCAAACGCAGTCTTTCAGTTTTAGGCTCCGACTGCTCAACAGGAAAACGCACAGGCTTCCATGCATGTACTTTCTCTCTCTCTCCTCAGTGCTGATTACCCAATTTCTCTCAGTTAGTTACTGTCCCAGAGGTATTTGTTAAAATCTTGTAACTTTGGAAACATGTAATTGGATTTGTTCAGGTCCACTGCTGGAAACAGATGTTCCAGAACCAGGGTCGTCCCTAAGGGGCTGCGGGTCTCGGGACAAATCAGCCTCAATGGCCCCCCCTAAACATTTTTTATACAGGTGAAATCTGGTGTGGGGAGGAGACACAAGTGCTGGGGGGTGAGAGAAGATGGAGAGTCACAGGGTGGCACCTGTGCTACGGGCTCCCAGAAAAGGGAGGGGTCCAGGGAAGAAGGGCAGTGGATGGAGTCAGCCTGGCACTGTCGTGTTCTGGCAGCCCTAGGATGCTGGCGGCCAGTGCGGCAGTGGGCAAGCAAGAAAAAGAAATACAAAGCACGCTTCCCACCAGTGAGTGCAGGCCCAACCCCTGCTACCGGCACCAGGCCCCCCTGGTTCCCTAAACCTGTAACCCCAACCTCTGAGCTGGCCTGGAGCCCCAGGCACCCTTACCTCCCCCCGCCCCTCCCCGGGCCAGACTGGCGCCTTCCCCTGCCCTGCACGACACCCACACTGAAGCATGGAGCCCGGAGCGGTTGCCCTGATTCGCCATACCCAAGGGATGGCTCTGTCCAGAACTGCTGGGCCTACAGCATTAATGTGGTGGATCTGAACATGAATTTCTAAATCCATTGGCTATCAAACTGGGTGAGTTCATTACTGTACTATGAGAAGCAAACTGACATTTTACAGACTGAGAAGCAATTTTGAAACTGGAATTACAACAGTGCTAAAACAACCCGGACCACGATCAAAGTTTTAAGGTGTGTGGGGGGAGGGTGGGGGTGAAGCTGAGCTAAACAGAAGTCCTTAAATAAGTTTCTTCTGAAGAGGTAATCAATCTGGATAATCTTTATGACAGTTTCTTCACAACAGCTACACTTGAATATATCAAACTTAAAAGCAAATTATTTTTAAACAAACATGAGAACATTTCAGATTTTGCTGATTTTTTAAAAATGTATTTAAAGAAGAGTTACAAGTATTAATTTAGTTGATCTTGACCACGTCTTCTTAAGTCAGATTCAATATGTCTGCACGCTTAAGGGGTGGTGTTCAGAGATTTTTGGTCAAAATGGAAAGCTTTTGAAAGAACAGGAGCTGACACTTCAAAGGCCATCTACAGCCAAATAATTTGAAAGGAATACACCATTCCCCTTTACTTACCATCCATAGAATGGACCCAGACAATTGTTCAAACTGATGGGACCCACTCCATCGTGATTTCACTGTGGCTAGACCAAAATCACCTATTTTTACAGTAAGGTCTTCATGAAGAAATATATCTATGGAGGAGATGTAAAGGAAAAGAAGCACTGACCCTACAGTTTCCTATCAAGCACGAACACATTAAATGACCCTCTACCTGCAGTGTTACGTGTACCAGTTTGTAGCATCCATACACAGTATAATTTTCAAGTTATCAGTTCTTTCATAGGCCTAGATTCCAAACAGCCAGCACCTGTGAAGTCCTATCCTCTAAAGCAGGGGTTCCCAAACTTCGTTCGCGGCTTGTTCAGGGTAAGCCACTGGCGGGCCGCGAGACTCTTTGTTTACCTGAGCGTCCGCAGGTACGCCCACTCGCAGCTCCCAGTGGCCATGGTTTGCCATTCCCGGCCAGTGGGAGTTGTGGGAAGCAGTGGCCCAGCCCGCACTACTTCCCACAGCTCCCATTGGCTGGGAACGGCGAACTAGGGCTGCTGGGAGCTGCAACCGGGTGCACCTGTGGACGCTCAGGTAAACAAAGCGTCTCGCGGCCCGCCAGAGGCTTACCCTGAACAAGCCACAAACCAAGTTTGGGAACCCCTGCTCTAAAGATAGCTATAATGGTTAGATTAGTACTAAGCAGACTATTGACCAGATGATCACATTACAATGTCAAATTCTTAAAGGGCTGCTGGAAACTGCAGATATAATGGAAGTTTGTGAGTGAGTTGTCAGGATCCTTCCCATGTTCATAAGATGAATGGTTCTCTCAAGTGAATGCTGATACTTCAAGAAAACTTGTTTCTCTTTGTGAACACATTATAAGGTGCAATGAGTATATGTTATTTTGCTCTTGGTACTATTACCCCATTCCCACCCAAATGTCAACTCTCCTCTAACAATTCTGAAAAGAGTCACTTGTGAGCTGCTTTTTACTTTGGGAAGTTCATTTCTGGCAGAAGAAAGAGGCTTGGTGTCATGTTCTGAGGTCACATCTTTAGGAAAGGATACTATTACTCTTGAGGTCTCTGTGGATGATTGACTTGGCGTGCAAGTAACTGAAAAGAAACAAAGAATGTTTTGGGATGGGTGGGCTAAGGGATGTTTCATTCATCAATAGCTCAATGTACACTCTCTAGTCTAGTGAAGTAACAAACATTTTACATATTAAATATGCATAGAGTCAAAGTAGTAAATCCTCAGTTACCCTTGATAGTCCTATCAAATCAGGAGCAGTTTTGCAGAAAGAATTAGATTTCCAGTGTCAAATCTGGCATTGCTGAAGAACAACATAACCAGCCGTGTTGCAGAAACCTTGTTTTTTATTTGTTTTTTGAATGTTTAACTCAACATTCGAAGCCAGCATCGGGGAATTTCAACCAAAGCTTTTGAAATGACTTTCTGTGTTGAATGGCTCCAGCTTTCAGCCTTCTTTATGGTGACCCCCAGACACCAAGTCTTGACTGAAAATACCACTGTATTCAGCATAGCATCTTATCTACTGGTCCTATTAACTTTAGTCACTTTGATATTTTTTCAGTCAGAGGGTGAATCCTGACCTTACTAGTATTTTAATTTGTTGAAGTACAGAATATGAGTCCAATAAACACTTATTTACAAAAATAGTCCTATTGATATTCAGTGGGACTACCCATGTGAGTTAGGATTACTCACACAGTCCTTGCAGAATCAGGTCCTGAGCTCTTTAAGGTTGATATGAATAGCTGTATTATTAAAATACTGAATTATATTATTTAAATTAGAAACTCAAATATCTGTATCAGAACTGGAGGTTGACATGTTTAAGTTAACTGTGAAGAAATTGATCCTGAATGCTAATGAGGTAATCTGCCTTCTCTGGTATATTGCAAAGTTCTGTCTCATTGCGCATTTGGAGTGATTGTTTTATTCCTATTTTATTTTTTACTGTAAGGTGCTAGATGCCTTGGAATGGGGATCCTACAATATGTAAAATTGTATAAATTACTAGAAGGCAAGTAGAGTTTGCAAAATCCCATATTTACAACTGTTGTACATAATTCAACCCGAGTTTTTCACTGAATGCATGAAATATGATTGTATTCTAAACTATAAACAGCACACATATGAATTCTCAAAGTAATCAACAGATTACAGCCCCAAAGTTATTGTTTTACTGCTATTTTAGGATTTTTAGGTAAAATCTCAGTGTTAATAAGCCTCAGGTTAAAGATCATGACGACTGCTGACTTGCTCCTTTGCTTTAAACCTGACACTATATCTCAGAGCTCACAATTAAACCTTGACATCCCATCTTTTTGATAAATATTCTTCCTTCAGTCCTGAAACTCTATGTTTTATATTAGAATTGATCATCCACTATAATAAATTGTTGGCAATAGCTAAAGGGTTTGCAGGATTTGGTTTTTAATCAAATACTCTGGATACAGATTTTCAGATTTCTGCTCATTTACTGTTTCACTCTTCTTAATACGAGAACTACAGGGGCTTTGATAAATAGACTGACTAAAGTTAGACATACTATTATCTAACTACCTTTCATTGTTGTTGTTAAGTACCTTTATTTCCTGCTGAAATATTATTTCTTGGAACAATATTCCTTGTTGAGTAACATATCTCCATGCTTCTAACAATAGTACATTAGAAGGCCTATTTTACTCTTTTCCTCAGCAGCAATAACTCAGTACTGTCATAAACTGATGTGACACATCAGGATAGGTCTCTGGCCATGGTACATAGATATTAACTTCATTTTGCACTTAAAGTGCAGAGCAAAAGAAAAAGAAGAATTTAATATTATCTCAAAGTTTATTTGCAAACAAGTGATGCAATACTTACTCCATGCCTTGTGCGGTCTGCCGTGCAATATCAATGAGTTTGATCATCTCAAATTTGGTCTCAATGATATGCAAATGGTGATACAAACTGGAGCCCTCACACCACTGTGTAACAATAGCCAACTGTGGCTTTGTTGAATAACCCATGAAAAGTAGGATATTCACATGTCGTGTTTTCCTGTAGAAGAAAATTTTTACTGGAAATCAATTAAAGCACTAATAGAAATTTCACAATCCAGATGATGTGGCTGCCTTTAGACATACTAATATACAAATGCAGGTTTCATCAAGGAAATATCACAGCCTGGGTGTGTGCAGTATTCTAAACTTCTTTCACTATATGGAAGGATTTAAACACTTCTGATGACAGTTCAAGAATTGCTCACTGTTCAAATTTATCTTTAGAAAGGAAAAACTAGGAATAGGTCCAAAATATTTCTGAAAAATTCTAGTTATTTCGCCTTCTGAATATTATTATAATGGGAATAAGTGCAGTGTTCTGAATAGAATACACAAGAGTTATAACTCCTGAAGCAATGTAAACGCATATTGATTATCTAATGTCATCAAAAAGATAATTTACACATTCTTACCTGAGCACTCCTACTTCATTTTTGAAGGCCTGTAATTGCTGAGGCGTGGGTGCTGTAACATTCAACATTTTCACGGCCACGTCACCTTAAAAATAGCCATTTAATAAACAAAATTAAGATGTATATAGTATACACAGATGACTCAATGAGGAAATGCAACATAGATCACAACACACATACACATACTTTTGGAAATCTTTATTCAATAAGAGATGGAACTTCAGGCTCATGAGTAATTAGGATTAATCTTTAGTGTGATAATTACTTTACTCACTAAAATTAGCAAGAGATCTGTTTCTTAACTTGTTGAAGTTCCAGTATCACACATTTGATCTACTGCTTTGTTTAAATGAAAAATTAAATAAAAAACACCCAGACAACTTCCTCTATGAAGCTTGGTAACAGTACTTTGCCACAATGATTATATACCATGCCACTTTCCCTTGTAGACTGTTCCAAATGATCCAGATCCTATCCTTTGTCCGACTGTAATCTGCCCATCTGGTATCTCCCAATCATCACTTGAATCCCGTCGACCAAGGGTTTTCTTTGAAAAGAAATGCAACTGTAGTAATCTTCATTAAAACAGGTTTCTTCACAGCTAAAAGCTACTTGGGTATCTTTCTAAACCTGAAGCCTTAATAGGTCATTTATCATCATGCAAAATTTATTTTCATTTGATTTCCAGAGTAAATACTTAGTAATATTTTATTTATAATTTAATCTTTACTCTTAAGTGGTTTTGATTTTTTTCAAGATGAGCACATACTGTACCTCTTTGTACTCTGGCACAGAGGTGCACTAAATAATTTCCTATCATGGAGGCATTCATCACTGAGTCAGATTTTTGGAAGTTATTACAAGTAAAATTGAGATATTATTAATAAACCAAAAAAACTCATGACTAGGTTGGAATTTGAAAGACAAATAATGGTTAAATTGCTAATTTTAAAAACCCAGTAACTTTCAGGGGATTAGGCTAAATCTAGAATCAGGAAGCTAACATTTGTGAGATGTAAGAAAATTTTAGAAGTTTTTCTCTCAGGGAGATCAGCACCATAGTATGAAGCATATAGAATCTTTTGGATGCCACCTAGAAAATCTGTATATACTCAGTGATTTACAACTAATTCATACATCAGTCCAAGTAGCCTCATGTTGTCCTGTTATCTTATTTATTGGCTTAACATATATGATAGCAAATATCAGTTTCTCCAGAATAATTCTAGATGGCTTTGACGAAGGAATAAGGATGCCTAATACAAAAGCAGTAAAACATAGTTGATCTGCTCCTTACCATTCTATTCCTGTCTTCTGAGGATGAGGATGACTTCCTCTCTCGTTGTGGTCCAGGGGACTTCTGTAAAGCTTTCACACTGGTAAGGGACCCAGGCAAAGAGGCAGGTGGGGTGGCAGACAAACCGGTGGTTGAACCTAAATTGGAGATTAGATAAATGGAAGAATTTTTATGTAAACTTTTTTATAAAGATAGTTTATATATTAATCTATTGTAAAAAATATTAAGTGCAGGAATTGTGTTTAAGATGCTGTATCTCCAAACTCAAATGTAAATGTTAAGAGTACGGAAACGTGCACTTAGGAATACTGTATTAATATCTGATTTGTATTGAAGTCTTACTCAGAAAGCAGGAAAGACCAAAATTTAATCTACAGCAAACATTCCTGTATGCCAAAGAGTCTTCAATGTCTTATTACTGATTTATTAAAAGGACAGTCTCTTTGAAAAACAAAAGCATTATTTTTGATATATCCAGATTTCTTTGATAACAAAAATAAAAATGTAATACTTTAGTTAACAGAGCCAGCTTCCCAGACTTGCTGTTGCCAACTTTTTAGGGCCCTGACAATTGCAGGGATGCAACAAATTGGGATTAAAATGGATGGACTATAAAAGCTGGGGATGTTTTCCAGTTGAGTCCTCAAGTGCCATCTCAAAAACATTTGGCTGTTTCAAAGCTAGCTGCTAGCAGAGGGCACTTATTTCAAAGTAGCATACTAGAGTGCATTGGGGATTCAATAGAACAAGTACTTTAGTTAGCTACTTGAGTTTTATTCCATTAAATACAAAAAGAGCAGTCCATCTGCCTAGCATACAGTGTATGTAAACAAAGCTACACAGAGAAATGTCACTAATAACAGGACTGCATTTCAGAGCTTCAATGCTTGTTTATACAGAACACTTCAAACTAGATACTAATTTCTAAAATATCCTATAATTATTAGTAGCAAGGTTAAACTGACACTCCCAACGCAAGGGACATAAAACAGGGCCACTTATTAGTTAAGTTTGTGCTGCTCTGCTAATCATTACAGGTCACCATGCAAAACCTCCAGTATTTCACAGATGTTTTCTATTACAGTGGTGCTTGAGGAACTGGTACTAGCCACTTATTTTTCCTTCCTCTGATTCATGCAGCAGCTCCATTCTTGTTAGAAAGGAGACTTCTACTGATGCAGTATTAAAATTCCAATTCATAACTGCTGAACTAGCTCAATGGTTCCTATTTTACAGGATATACCTGTCTGCTAGACTGAGACCTTGGCTGCTACTGCCCTTTCAATTAGGTTTGATCTCATTGCTCCAAAACCCAGCGTTGAAAAGAGGAGGCAGACAAAAGGGATACACAGACCATCATGAAAACTCATCATAAAGGTTGGGAAAGAGTAGCTAGAATATTATCACAAGGGTGTGAAGCACCAGTACTGATAAATATGCCAGGTGTCTTACCTAAGCAGACATGTACCAATAGTCGGAAACCACTGATTTTGCAAGGGTGGTTTTTTTTTTTTTTTTTAATTCTAATACTTTAATAGTTCCTCCTTTTTATACTAATATTGTAGTAGCTAGGCTTTGTGTGTTAATTTTCCCATTTTTCTGAATTACAAATATTTCAATGTAACTATCTGACATTTAAAGTACAGATGCAATTTTTCTACCTTATTATAGATTTTAGCTGTAATGTCAAAGTTCAAAGAGAATGGTTTCCTCCTTAGAGGTAGGTTCTTGTACTCAACTTTAAACACTAGATTCAGAGATAGCAACACAATACTCATCCTTCCATGAGAATATGATTACAGCACAAAGTTAGAACTGCTTTAGTTAATCTATTTGTAAGTAATCTAGAAGCCTTGTTTTTCCAGTAATTATAGTTTGACTACTTCAGCTTCTCTTGGACTGAAACATGTACACCAAGCCATCAGCCTGCAATCTGAGGATATATTTTATGCACTATATTTAATTAATTCTGATTTGTTTAGTCATGTCTGTTAGACGAAAACCAAATTGCAAATGCCTCTCTTCTAAAAGATCATTGGAACAATGTTCCAAGAGTTTAGTCCATAAAGTGAATTGCTCTTAGTATTCTGAAACACAAATATTTGAAACAGCCAAGATAGTAGTATTTGAAAAACATATACAATATGCACTGGACTATCCATTACTATCTATCTATATACACATATACATTAATATTGTAGGCTATTGTTTAATACTTGGTATCTTTAGTATATGAAATCTCACTGAGTACTCTGGGATTTTGTACAATACAACAACAAATCTATTGACAGCCTCATGCCTGAGAGATCCTTAGGCCTGATAAGAAGTCAAAATGATGGTCTTGTTTAGTAATTTTAGTACACAAACAAGAATTGACTTTAATGGGACTATGCAGAGAACTGCAATAACTGCACTAGTGTCTGATCTGATCCAACTTATCTAGATCCCCAACTTGATGTCAGTGCTACTCTCTGAAAACATATGAATCACAGCAAGTTGACACTTACGTGATCTCCAAAAGCCTAAGACCTAACAAAATATCAAGGGAAATGTTTGCAATTTGCATTTTATTTCTTACAGTACTTTAAAAAAACAGAGAATGTTAAAATATAGAAAACTCTTAGAACGTTAAATTGACAGTCAAGAAAATTCAAAGTTAAGGATGTCACTGTGTCCTTGGCCTCATTCCACTGCAATCTGAGATCCCTGCAATAAACAAGTTATATTAGGGACAGTATGGAAACCTTAACTCTGAAATTCCTTGCTTTAGAACCTTTAAGTCAGATTTAACATACAGTAGTTGCATATGTATAGAGGTTGAAGTGAGTATGTGTGAAAAGCACATTCAAAGCATTCCAGCCAGGCCAAGCAAAAAACTGATGTGTTTTGGTAAACTCACACACTTACATACACACGGTGTGAGGGTGAGGCACAAACAGCATCTGTGGTGTTACTTATTTTGTTTGGGGTGAAAACGAGAAAGAAGAGCCCAACTACCTCTGAACACTGGGCCAGGCTCAAAATCAAACACTATTTCACTGGGGACAGAATGTAGGAGGGGACTGGGAGTCCGGGATTGGTATTTCCGAAGACAGCGCATCAGCTGGTTCAAAGGGGCTGTTAGAGAGAAAGAGACGGGCAGGCAGAGACAGGAAGACAGACACACAGAAGAAATGAAAGAAGTCATGGGAAATAACTAGGAGGCTTTGACTCCTATTCATAGACTACTTCTGGATTTTGAAGGAAAAAAACATCTCCAATTATTAAAAACATGCTTTCAAGAATGGGAATAGCCAATTATTCTCAGATGCCAAGCAGACAGCTTATGACCAAAGTTAAAACTGACATGATAGCATGACATTTAAATGCTAGACATAATGGGCAAAACTTGTTGAAAGCCACAGCTACCAAGACATACAAGATAGCTAAAATGGGCAACTTCTTTATCAGTAGGTTCACGGATTTAAGGAGGAAAAAAGGGGGCTGGTACTATAGCCAGTATAAGGAATCACAGCTCCTGAAAACACAAAGCAGTAGCCAGCTACCACCTTACTAGTTAACAGATACAGATGGCAAAACCAAAGTCAGCTGTAGCTTAAGGTGTAAGATCCTAGCCACTGAGCTAGAGAAATCAGGCTAACTCAAGACTTTGCTGAGGGGTGAAGCAAGTCACAGTTAATAGGAAATATCAGGCCTGTTCATTATTTGGAGCTGGGTGAGTGGTCACATGCATCTCCTCTTTATTATGAGTCACCTATGTCATCTCAAGTAACTAAGTACAGCAAAGGACATGTTTTCACAAGACCTTGACAGCCAGTGCTTAGGGTTTTTCCTGGGGAAAACAGACTTCACAGTAGTGAGTGTGACACGTGAAGAAAAATGATAATTGTGTTTTTTTTCCACTAATTTTGCCTTCGCTAAGAGTTAAGGCTGTCTACAATAGTGCTGTTGAAAGGCACACAAGAGATCAGGCTTTAATAGTCATAATTATTTGTTTCCCAGGTTAACAAAGGCATGCAGTACAGCAAAGCAGCAGCTTCAGCTGGGGAGAGGGGAAGAAGGAGCTCAAGTATCTCATGCCATTTAGGAGACACACCAGTTTATATGGCCAGGTTCACAAAACATGTTGACAGACTTCAAAGGAAGTCCCTGATGACTCTTTAGGTGGAAGGGTAGTGGCTGGACATAAAGGGCTTTGAGAATGGGATTGGAGATTTAAGTATATGTTGGGGGGAATCCTCAAGGCTCCATCAGGAACAGAGGGGATTCCCCTTCTCTAGAAATAAAATTATTTTAAAATTAAAACACTAGCTACCATTTCACAGCCTTTCCTCCTTCCCTCTCCCCCACTCCTAGAATGACTGGTGAATGACTGAAACCCTTATCAGACAGATGCTAAACATCACGGACAAACAAATGTAAATACATTTCATTGCTCTCTTCACATTTCTCTCTGTGTCTGTGTTTGGAGGAATGAAGTACTACAAAGGGGAGGGGCTAAGGCAATCATGTAATTACATTTAGTAAGAGAAGATAGTTCTAAGACTACTTACCTCCCTCTCCTCGTAACCCCTGGTCTCTAATCAAGTCCTATAAACAAAAGCACAAGTGTATATATCTGGTTCATATATTATTATTTGTATCATTGTATTGCCTAAAAGCCCCCATCAGGATTGAAGTTCCATCACACTAAGAATTGTCCAAAGAGTAAAAGCCACCCTCTGCCCTGAAGAGCTTACAATCTAATAATTACAGTAGCACACAAAACATATAGAATAATGTATGAAACTTTAAGAAATATCTTAATTTCAAATAGTGTAACCCAGTGTAATCTAGTTAAAATAGATGCATGCTTGTAGGTATTGATTTAGGCCTGCAATTAGTCAACATGAAAGGAGGAAAACTGAACCAAATCAGGAATCATCTTTCCAGTTATGTTGTTTGAGACACAAAATGCTCTTGAATGTCACATTAGAAGCTGGGACACCAATTTCTTACGTGGACGATACCGATTCACAAAACTTTGCTTAATCTTTTCCTGTAACAAGGTACCTGATTTCTACACCAAATGCACTCAAGTTCTTTTCAAAGATGTTAATTAATTTTATCAGGTTCTTTTAGGTTGCGATGTAGTATGCACTGATTGCATTTGCTACAAAATATCCAGGGATCATAACAATAACTGAGCAATTTTACAAGTAGTAGTAAACAGCAATTTTTGAACAGAGAAAAGTTATGCAAATTCCCTTCGTGCATCACCTTGCATCAATGAGCCTTAAGTGTTTGAATTTGATGGCTTGGTGACCCAGTAGGTTAATGTACTAACCTTTTGCTCCTACTTAGATAACAAGTTCAAGGCGTTTGTTCATCGTTATGTTTTGGTAACTTTGCTGCTAAATCAAAACCACTCAACTGCTAACTCAGTGATTTTCAGAGGGCAGGCTAACGGACAGGTAAGGGTACTAAAAGCCAGGATTCAGGCTTTAGAACCCCAATCACATCGCCAAACTCAGCCATTTTATCCTCACCCATAACAATTTTACATTGAACAACACTTTGTCCAAACCATGGGAACAACCATGGATACTGGGGATGACTCCCATATATGCCAACTTCTTCATGGGCCACCTTGAGGAAGGATTTCTGGACAAATGCACCATGAAACCAATGATATACCTGGGATACACTGATGATATTTTCATCCTCTGGACAGACAACATAAACTCCCTTACAGACTTCCTCCACAACTTCAATAACTACTACCCACCCATTAAACCTTCTCTAGAACACTCCCACACTAACATCAACTTCCTGGACACCACGATCAGCTTCAACAATGGAACCCTACAGACAACTATATACATAAACCAACAGATCACCATACCTACTTTCACAGATCCAGTAACCACCGCAAACACACCAAGAAATCTGTTGTCTACAGCCAGGCACTCAGATACCACAGAACATGTTTTGAGGAGAAATTCCAGGACATACACCTTAACACACTTAAAACCTCCTTCACCAAACAAGGACACTCCATCAGAGAAGTAGATCACGTCATGGAATGGGTCACTCAGATACCCCGAGAAAACCTGCTTCACTATAGAAATAAAACCCCCTTCAACTGTACATCCCCAGTTGTCATCTATCACCCAACATTGGAACCCATATGGGGTATCATTAAACAGTTAAAACCCATACTCAATAGAGACCACATCCTGAAAGAAATCTTTCCTGAACCCTGTCTTATGGCCTTCAAACACAACCCCAATCTCTCCAAGCTCATCATCAGAAGCAAGCTCCCCAGAGACCAGGATACACCAACTCAAAGCAGTACCAGACCCTGCCAGAACAGATACAAAACCAGTAGACATATCTCTCCATGATCAACACTTTCCACAACACACCTTTCAAGATCCTACATATGCCTATCACAACGTGAAGTGTACCTCATCCTGTGCACTAAATGCCCCAATATCAACTACATAGGTGAAAGAAGACAATCACTACATTCTTGAATGAACTCACACAGAAAAATGCTAAAAGACAAAAATACCGTATCACATGTGGGTGAACACTTTTGACAAAAAGATCATTTTATATTCGACCTCTCAGTCCTCCTCCTCAAAGGAAACCTGCACACCTTCAAAAGACGAGCCTGGGAGCTTAAATTCATGACTTTGCTAGAAACTAAAAAATCATGGACTGAATAGAGACACTGAATTTATGGCTTCTTACAACATGCTATAATCCATTAAATCTCTCACCCTTTCCCTCCCCCCTTCCCCCATCTTTCACCCCCTCCTTTGCCTCCTATGACTGGGGAGGTGTTTGGGGAGGCCACTTCCCCAAATGGTCCCTTGAAAATGTGTGTTAACTGTTTATGCTAAACAATCTGTTCCACCTTGTATCTAGCTGTGACACTCCTGAGTGCATTTCCCAGACCTGAAGAAGAGCTCTGTGTAAGCTCGAAAGCTTGTCTCTCTCATCAACAGAAGTTGATCCAATAAAAGATATTACCTTACTCATCTTGTCTTGCTAGGATACAGGTATGTGTTAGAAAAACTGGGAAGATATTGGTGTTAGTAGTAGTTTGCATAGTGCTGGACAGCATTATGCCTAGTTTGAAACAATGTATTTGTCCTTCATTTTCATACATGTTAAAATTCAACCTCCAAAATGTCAAAGGATACAGACAAAAAAATTCAAGACAATCATATTGTAGAAAATTATTGGAGGTTCAAGGAGAATGTTAAGGGTGTTACATGTGGAACAATAAACCATTTCTGAGATTCAAAGCAGCATCTGGTAATTTCAAATTCAAGTTTATTGCAAGAACCACATCCTCCAATGCCAGAAACATTATTCCCATTGTAAGTGATACAAGAAATCAAACATTTAAAACATTTCCAGTATTTGGGATGTCTTGCAAGAGTTGTTACTGGCTTTTCAGGAGCATCACTGTGGGGTGTTGCTAGCAATAACAAGTTCAGGAATTTATCTTAAAACTAATTGTTTGTGGGAGTGTGCTTGTGTGGAGAAATGGAGATATGATTGCCAAGAGAGATTCAATATTATCTGTGAAGGGACTGCCTGATTTTTTCCCAGCTCTGACTGGTAAAAACTCTTCTCTTGTTAGTTAGGATTTATGAAGATTTAAGCAGTTGAACAATGATTTATTTAGAACAATAACAGTTGTTTGTTTTACGAGCTCAGCAGCACGTATTAAGAAAGCTGATCAACTCCACCGTTACGGTTATTGATACTTACATCAATATTGACAGGCTCTATTGTATTGATGTGCACATTGGGTGCTGAAGACGAGCGGTCTCGTTGCCCAAATTGATTCCGATGGTCTTCATCTGCTGGTCGGAAGGGCTGTGGGATTGGAATGGATTTTGAAGGAGAAGGACTAGGGAGAATTGGTGGTCTGAGAAACAAAGTCAAGGAAAAAGAAGATTTAGGGGTATAAAGATCATTTCACTACTAGGCCAGTATAAAGACCCAAACAGAACCAATTTATATTTAACTGTCTATACTCCCCTAGAATTAATTGTAACTAATCCCTGCTCTGTGAGCTCTCCCTAATTACAAAATGGTGAAACAGAATGTTCTGGGGTTAAAGCATAAACAATCTTTAGTGCATCTAGCTACCCATGTTAATCCCTTTATGCTGGGAATCCATGAGGCCAGATGCGCATTGCAGAGAATGGGCTGCTCCACAGCTTCTTATACTAAGGAGCAAATGTGGTTCCCCTTTCTGAACGGTAACCCAATGAGAATTAAAGGTGATGTACTCCATCAGTGTCCTGCGTTTGAATGATCTCGCAGAATAAAGTGTATATAAGAATAGGATTGCTGCGCAGTAGAGATGGACTGAAAACTATAAGTTAGCAAAGATAACAATGTTACAGCTGTCATTGTAATTGGAATTATTAGTATCAAACTAAAAATAAAAATACTAACTTTTAACCTTTGTCTTCAGCAAATCACTTAGAACAATTAAATATTTTAAAACATTACTTATAAATATTACAATCACTGAATTGTAGAGTTTTGACCTGAAACCTACAGTTCAGAATATTTAGACCAGTTTTTGAGGAAAAGTAGCTGTTACAGGTCATTAAAATGTCGCTAAAACCTTAACCTTTGATATGTGGAGTCCTGTGTCATTTACTTAACAGAGAAAGTATCCACATGTGCCTATCTTTTTATTAATAAAAAGGCAAGATGTCACTTATCTTGCTACTCTAGATAAGGGTAGTAAATCAATATTTGACTATTATTCAATTAAAGGTCAATCATTGCTGGGTCTGTTGGTAAGATTTAATAGATTTAGGCAAAAAGTCAATGACAAATGCTTGCTTTTCTTCTTCAAAGGTAACTTTACACTTACAGCACACTCGATAGCAGGTAACAGTCAATTTGAACTAATTGTAAATATATCTTCTCATAACAGCAGTCCTCTAGTCTGGAGACTGATAGATGAGTTAACCACATCCACAAAGGCTAGGATAGGGAAGGGCTTTAGAAGTGGAGGCAAAGGACAAAGCAGCATGCAGCACCAACAAGGTTCTATCACCGTCCCCTTTAAATAAATTCTTTCTAATCTTTTATTCACTGATCTTTAGGGGAAACAGCACCCTCAACAGAGACAGGGTCTTTTTTTATTTTTAACCCAAGGAGGATATCTTGAAGTCTACCTTATGGGCAGAGCCATATTTATCCCATTTTTCATTAGGGATTATATACAGTTTAGCATAGGCCCTAGAAATAGATGGCTTCTTTCAACTAAATTATTGTGCACTCACTACCTTTCTCCAAAAAGCTAAGCATCAGGGAAGTAAGATCTGTCCTGATTTTCTTTTCCTTCTGGGGAACATTCGCAAGGGAATAAGGGACCCTGAGTTTTCCCATCTAGGATCGCTTGCATCATTTACTTTAAGACAATGGTACTCAGACCTCAGTGGTTCAGGAGTCAAATTAGAAATCAACATTAGCTCAACGAGCCACAGTGAGGGTGTGCTTGCGTCCCTGAGCTGCTGATTTAGAGAACTTTGGTAGCAGTGTCCATTCAGCCTGCATGTGTACTGTGACCCCCACTGTGCTCTGCCACGAGGCTAACCAGTGCTGCTTGGGCAAACCCCCCTTAGTTCCTTCTCTATTGCAGTCCCTGACAAGAACTCCAAAGTAGAGGGGAGGATGGTGGGTCGTGGAACACCCGTAGGGACATGCATCTCAAAGAACACTTCTTTACTGCACAAGGTGAGTAACTTCCTCTTCTTCTTCAAGTAGTATCCCTATGGGTGCTTTGCTGTGACTCATGAGCAGTACCCCAATGGAGGGCTGGGGCTTTGGAAGTGCATCTATTATGGATGATAATACTGCAGTGTCAAAGTTGGCATCAGAAGCGGAGTCACCTGTAACTGCATAATGTTCTGCCAAGGTACGTACAAACACGCAGGTGGCTGCTCTGCAGATTTCCAAAATAGGGACATTCTTGAGGAAGGCAACTGAGGTGGAAATTGACCTGGTGGAATGTGTACAGATTTCAGATGGATGAATGATCTTGAAAATCTCATAACACTGTTTAATGCAGTTTGAGACCCTTTTTGAGAGTCTTGTGTAGATATTGCTGTACCTTTTGATGAGTCTGCAATGGAAAGGAAGAGCTTAGGAGATTTCCTAAAGGTCTTTGTCCTGTCCAGGTAACAGGCCAGAGTCCTTCTAACCATGTGTAGTACAGCCTCCCTGCTATCCCAGTGAGGCTTAGGGTAAGAAGTTGAGAGACGAATCAGTTGATTCATGTGAAAAACCAAAGTCACCTTGGGAATGAACTTCGGGTGTGGTCTGAGAAAGAATACTGTATAAGGGGGGTGAGCCATCAGTGCAGATATCTCCCCTATTCTCCTCGCCAAGGTGATTACCACCAGGAATGCTGTCTTCATTGACAGGTATGTGAGCAAATAAGTGGCCGTGGGTTCAAAGGGTGGCCTAGTCAGGCTCTTCAGTACTCTAAGTTCTAGGTCCCACATTGGGGTGGGATGCCTGAGTTAGGGGAAAAGATGCCCTTGAGGAATCATTTTGCAGTTGGATGCAAGAACACTGAGTATCCCTCTATTTGTTGATGAAAGGCCACAAGGTGTACTTTCAGTGAACTAAGAGAGAGCCCTGATTTCCGTTTGGAGAGCAGCAGATGTGGGGAAAATTTGCTTGGAATTATACCAAATCTGAAACGCAGTCCACTTTTACAGGTACTTCTGAGGAGTAGCTGATTTCCTACTGTGTAGTAACACTTTCTGTACCTTCTCAGAGCAGGATCTTTCTATGTGCTGAACCATGAAGGAGCCAGGCCTTGAGCCGGAGTATCCGCAGGTTGGGGAGGAGAGTGTGTCTTTCGTTCTGCAAGAAAAGGTATGGACTGGGTTGAAAAGGTGTTGGCAAACACATTGCCAGCTGTGACAGGTAAGGGTACCACAGCTGTCTCGGCCAGGTGGAAGCAATCAGTATGACATTTGCTCCCTCTCTTTATTTTTAACAGGAATTTTAATAATAGAGGGATGTATGAAGGCCCTTATCCCACAAGAGAAGGAGAGCGTCCCCTAAGGAGTGTTGTCCAAGGCCTGCCCTGGAGCAGTAGCATGGACATTTCTTGTTCAGGTAAGTGGTGATTAAGTCTATAGTATGTGTCCCCCACCGTCTGAATATGTCATGTAGTACTTCTGAGTTCATCTCCCATTTGTGCTCGTGTGGGAAGCTGTGGCTGAGACTGTCTGCTGTCGTGTTCTGCACTCCTGGTAACACACACGCTGATATTGTGACACTGTGGGAAAGGCACCACGTTCCATAGCTTTAGTGGTTCTGTGCAAAGGGAGGGTAATCTGGTACCCCCCTTGTTCATGTAATGTAGTACATGCACGCTACGTTGTCTGTCATGATCCTTGTATGTGTACCTCTGACCAGCAGAAGGAAGTGAGTGCATCTGACCGCTCTGAGTTCAAAGTGGTTGATGTGAAGAGATGTCTCCATGGATAACCACTTGCCCTGTGTCATGAGGTTGTTGACATGTGCGCCCTATCCTATGAGGGATGCATCAGTGGTGAGTACTAATGATGGGAAAGTCTGCAAGAAGGGGGATTCCTGTGCAGACATTTCTTGGGTCCTACCACTAGTCCAGGGAGTTTTCGACTTTGGACGACAGTGACAGACGTTTGTCTAGCCTGTCTCTGTTCAGCCTGTAAACGGAGCAGAACCACACCTGGAGACACCTCATGTGAAGCCTGGCATGAGTTATCAGGGACCTGCCTGCAGCCAAATGCCCCAGAAGTTGAAGGCAGTGTCTAGCTGATATTTGAGGGCTGTTTTGTACTGAATCTATGAGTGTGGACAAGTTGTGGACCTGTGCTGTGGAAGGAGCGTCCTCGCCTGTGATGAGTTGAGATTGGCTCCTATAAATTCTAGGCACTGTACCAGGGCTAACATCGATTTTTGGACATTGATCTGTAAGGCCAAATCCCTGAACAACTCCACAGTTGTTTGGGTGATCTGAAGAGCCTCGTCGAAGGAGATGATTCTGAGGAGACAATAGTCCAGGTAGGGGTAAATCATGATCCCCTCCCCACTATGGAGAGGATATTGGAAAATACTCTCGGAACTGATGAGCAACCAAAGGGGAATACTCTGTACTGGTGATGATCCTGGTCCAGGGTAAATCTGAAGAATCATCTGTCAGAAGGAAAGATTGATATGTGGAAATAGGCATTCTGTAGGTTGAGGGCTGAGAACCAATCTCCCTGTTCCAAAGATGGAATAATCACTGCTAGTGTGACCATCTTGAATTTTTGAGCCTTGACAAACTTGTTCAGTGCTCTGAGGTCCAGTATGGGGTCTCCAACCTCCCTTCTTCTTGGTATCAGGAAATAAAAAGAGTAAAAACCTTTGCCTCATAGGTGCTGAGACACAGCTCCTACGTGGCTCCTACGTGGAGGAGGTGATCTATTTCTTGTTGAAACAGACTCTCATGAGAAGAGTCCCTGAAGAGGGATGGGGAAGGGTGCTGGGGGAGGAGAGAGGAAGGTAAAATAGATTGTACACCCATTGTGGATGATTTCCAGAACCCATTTGTCAGATGTTATTTGTTCCCAGTTGTGGTACGGAGCATGGCGGCACCCAAATGAATGTGACAGGTTGGCTAGCTGGAGTTGGTGTTGAGGAGAGTGGTCTCTCGGCGCCCTGATCAAGGCACCAAAACTGATGTTTTGAGGCGGATGGTTGTGAAGAGGAAGACTGAGGGTCTGACGGTTTGCATTTCGAAAATCTGGATTTTTCCTTTGCGGCTCATAGTAGCACTGAGTTGGAAAGTGTGCTGTGCAGGATTTATGTTGAGGTTCTTTTTTGTCAGGTATATAAATCCCTAATGACCAAGGAGTAGCCCGAGAATCTTTGAGAGTATGGAGGGACATGTCAGTCTTCTCGGTAAAAAATCTGTTGCCCTCAAAGGGAAGCTGGACAAGTGCAACCGTGATGCTCGCCACATAACAACAGCTGTAGAAATGGACTGGGCTGCTGTCTCAGTTGCAGCAAGCACTGACTGCAGTCCTGTCTTGGCCGCCAGTTGTCCTTCGTTAACAATGGCATGAAACTGTTCCTGGTGTGATCCCGGGAGCTGATCAATAATGTGTTGAGCTTGGAGTAACTGATGTAATTGTATTTTGTTGTCAGGGCCTGATAATTTGCCATTCTAAATTACAGTGTGGTGGACAAATAGGCCTTTCTCCCAAATAGGTCGAGACGCTTCCAGTCACTGTCATAAGGGGTGGACTTAACCTGGTGTTGAGGACCTACGGAGTTCACTGCATCCACAACAATCGAATTAGGGAGGGGATGGGAAAAAAGAAATTCTGTATCCTTAGCCACGACATAATATTTCTTATCGGCCCATTTGCAGGTAGGCGTGACCAATGATGGAGTTTGCCATATAAGCTTGGATGGGTCCAGAAGGACCTTGTTAATGGGGAGGGTTATTCTGGAGGAAGAGGAGGAGTGCAAGATGACCAGCAGTTTATGATGGGTGTCTTTAACCTCTTCAAGAGGTATCTGCAAAGCATCTGCCACCCGTTTTGCTACATCTTGAAACAGCCTGAAGTCGTTTGCTAGAGACCGCAGAGAAGGCATCACTGCCATGGCTAGAGAGGAGGAAGAGATGTAGTGTGACCTCCTCCTCGAATCTGACCTCCTCTTCTTTCATGATCCCTTCAGGAGGTTCAGAGGCTCTGGATACTGTGGCTGAGGGAGAGCGCCTCAAAGGTTCATGAGGTGTCACACTAGATGTTCTGGAGACATGGCGTTTGTATGCCGTCCAGGGACCCCATTAGGGCCACTAGGGCAGTGGAAAGGGTGGCGGTGGTTAGGCCCATGGTTTGCCATACCATAGGGGTTGAGGAGCAGATGAAGGGTATGAGTGAGGGGGCCAAGGTTGGTAACGGACACTATAAGGAGCGTGGTTCTCCTCGCTATCCGATTCTCCACTAGAGAATGAAAGTGCATGACATGGTACTGGTGGAGACTCCCATGTTCAAAGTAAACTCAGTACTGGGGCCCTGGTTACCAAGCAGGGGAGGTTCTGGTACCTCAGATATCCGTGAGGTCCTCTAAGTGTCTGTACTCTTATGGTGCTGTGATTCTTGGTACCAACGATGGTTGTCAGTGCTGGGTCCATGGCACGGAGGCAGTTGGCAATCTGGGCTCCGAGTGCTCTGAGGCTGGATGGTATGTCATTGACGGTGCCAATAGTAATGCCCATACCAGCAGCATTTTCCCGGAGGTGGTATGGTCGCTGTCCTTACCTTTCCTTGTCACTATTGTTGCTTCGGTGCCTATGCCCCTCAGGTGCATCAACAGTATTTGCTGCACCAGACCCTCATGAGCTAGGAGTACCATGTTCAGATGGCCTCAGTGCAGTTGGTACCGATGATACCAAACGTGACAGAGATCATTTTCTGCTAACCCGAGACTCACTCTGGGTTCCCATGGCTCGCTTTTTTGAAACCTTACGTGAGGGGTCCACGGCTGTTTTCTTTTACTCAGAGTCCTTAGATGTCGAGGGCTATGTGGAAGATTCACGCTACATGGGTGAATCCTGGCACAGGTCCGCGGAAGGCTGGAGGGCTGCCTCCATGAGGAGTTTTAGTCTCAGTTCTCAGTCTTTCTGAGATTTGGACTTTAATTGTTGGCAGAGACCACACTTTTGGGAAATGTGGCTTTCCTCGAGGCAACGGGAATGTCTATCTGCTACTGGGATGGTCTCCTTGCACAAGAGGTGCCTCTTAAACCCCAGGGAATTGGGCATACCCTGAACTGGGGAAGTCCCCAGACAAGGGACAAAAGGTTTCTTTTCTTTTCTTAGAGAAAAGAGAAAAAACTAGAGGAACTCTACAACTAAGAATGGGATTAATTATTTGAATTCTAATAGAGATAACGATCCAATGAACGGCCTGCCAATGGCTCCATCTCTAGCCGGGGCAGTTGAGAAGGAACTGAGGGGGGTTCACCCGTGCAGCACTGGTTAGCCTTGTGGCAGAGCATAATGTGCTCTGTGCGGGCCTAATGTGCGGGCCTAATGCACATGCACATGCACATGTGTGGGCCTAATGCACACTGCTACCAAAGTTCTCTGATCAGTAGCGCAGGGATGAGAGCACACCTACAGTACAGCACCCATAGAGACACTACTTGAAGAAGAAGGGATAGTCCATTGTCCTTTGGGATGTGACCTTATGTGTGTGTGGGGTTCAGCTGCAGCTCTAAACCCCAACCTCCAATATGGGTACACACTGCTGATAGGAAGGGGAGGAGAGAAGCAGCAGCAGGTGGGAGAGAGAGGAGAACTGCTAACAAAATCCAAGGAGCAGTAGCCTAAATCAGAGAACAAATAAAAGGAAGTATTTCTTCACACAACGCACAGTCAACCTGTGGAACTCCTTGCCAGAGGATGTTGTGAAGACCAAGACCATAACAGAGTTCAAAAAAGAACTAGATAAATTCATGGAGGATAGGTCCATCAACGGCTATTAGCCAGGATGGGCAGGAATGGTGTCCCTATCCTCTGTTTGCCAGAAGCTGGGAATGAGAGACAGGGGATGGATCACTTGATGATTACCTGTTCTGTTCATTCCCTCTGGGGCACCTGGCACTGACCACTGTCAGAAGACAGGATACTGGGCTAGATGGACCTTTGGTCTGACCCAGTAGGGCCATTCTTACGTTCTTATGAGAAGCGCTGTTTACAGTGGCACAGACGCAGCAAACTGGTGCTGTGATGCACTTCCAGGACTCATAAAAGATGGCAGTACTTTACGTGCCAAATTCTGGAAGTCTGCTGCTTCTCTGATGTTTGTGGCTATGGTTAACACCCAGTTTCCAGGCTATATGAGAAGAGAGTTCTTTCTGGGCATACTGGGAGGTTTGCCACATTATTCAGCACAGTGTCTTTCCAGGCCCATATACATATATTCCAGTCTTCCACTGTGGAGACCTGCAAATGACAACTAATATTTCACAGATATTACAGAACAACTCCCCCCGCTCCTCACACAATGTTCTCAAAAGATCTAGATGCCGGAAACATTTTAAAAAATATATAATTGTCTTTTAAAAGTCTATTCCCCCTACAAATACCAAAGGGATTCAAGTCTTGATATGAATTGTCTGTTTCCTTACACCCAACAACGTGACTTCATGTGCTTAAGGCTTTGTCTATCCAGGAAAGGTTTTTTGACATAGTTTTTCCCTCACTATAGTTATACAGATATAATAAAAGTGAAAGAGTGTATCCAACATTGCTTTGTCTAAAGTGGCTTAGCCCACTTCGCCTGTGAGAAACATCCACACAGAACTCTGATTTTTCAAAATAAGCACCGTTTTCTGGGCTGGTATCTCAGGGTACAATTTTCTGGTGTGAGGCTCAATGCATTGTAAGTTATTTGTCATGGTAGATCGTGAGATACCTACTGGAATTCTGGGACTTGGGTCAAACTCCCATGATTCCTTTTACTGTATCTCATAATATGCCTGTTTTTTTTTACTAGCCAGCACCATTTTTTCAAAGTTTCAAACGAATTTTCAAACTACAACCAGCCAGGATGCTGACCACCTTGCTCCTGACTGTTATTAGGGTTGCCAAGTGTCTGGTTTTCTGGTTGAAAAGGGGACCTGGCAGCATCTGGTCAAATGTACTGACCAGACTCCAAAAGTCCTGTTACTGTAGAGGGGGAGCTGGGCAGAGGCACCAGGTCATCAACCTGCTTGCCAGCCCCTGTCCAGCCGGGCCACCTCATACCTGCATCTTGTGGGCAGGCAAGCAGCAGGCTCTGCATCAGGCTGAAACTCCCATCCAAGCCCTGGAACAGAGGGAGGTGGACAGGACCAAACAATGAGGAAGAAGGGGGTGGGGGTGGGGGCAGGGCCTCAGGGGGTCTGGTTTTTAGAAATAAATTGGCAACCCTAATTAACACAAACAGAACACTCCAGATGTATTGGCAATTAAGCAGGTGGCTTTGAAGGAGATGGAAGATCGCCTCTGTGTTTTTCACAAATATGAAATAATACAAAATAAAACAAATAATGTATAAAAGAAAAGAAAATGAAAAAAACCCATTTTAGGCACACGGTCGCATCACCCAGAGTAGGGAGCCAAGCTCAGACCCTGTAAGGCAAGAACTGCTGCTGTGGGATGAGTGCAGGGCTGACTTGCCCAGGGCCTCCCACTGCTGAGGGCAAGACGCCCCCCTCCACCCCTTCTCCCTCCACATGGATAAAATGGATACCACAAACAATGGTCTGCAGATACTACTGGAGAATGAACAGCTACTTCTGCAGCTATTTCTTCATGACATTTTCTGGGACAGGCTTTACTCGGTGCAGCATTTCTTGTGGCCCCAACCAGTCACTGGTGGGGTGGGACAGTGCTGCAAACTTTCAGGATGAAGAAGGGCACTTTCCTAGAAATCTGTGCAGAACTCAACCTGGAGTTGCAATGCTGGACCACAATGAGAGTCTCCCCTTAACATGGAGAAGTATGTAGCTACCGCCATATGGAAGGTCACCAACTCCAATTGTACCAGTCAGTAGCTAACGAGTTTGGTGTGGTTAAATTGGCAGTAGAGAGACTTTTGGAACATTATGAACAGCCGGAAAGGACACCTCAACCAAATGTTCCTGTGGTCCAGGGAACTAGGTCACAGGTGCAATGTGCTATTTGAGAACACGGTGCAAGTAAGGAAAATACATGTAATGTACTGAATGAAATGAATACAATGTAATGTATACAGTTTGTGAATTAATTTTATTAGGAATGCATATAGGTAGGAAGAGCTGGCTTAAAAATGTCATTGATACACGTGCAATGGTAAACAAAACTACTGATTTAACACATAACAAGAAAGAGCAAACTTAAAAAGCATTAAAATAGTACAGAAGTAACCAAGGTATAGAGTGAATATACGTTTATTAAGATAGGGACTCAAAAACGTGTAGGTGGGGATCGTTCGTGTTCTCTCCTTGTCTTGGGGGTTGAATGGTGAGGGAACTGTCTCTCTCTTGCAGTTGGGGAATGAAAGGGGGCTCCCAGTACACTGTGATCTTAATAGGCGGCAGCACAGGATTAGGTTAGAGAGTTACACATGAATACAGCGTAATATTGTTCTCCAGCAAACTTGTCTCCTTCTGCATCATGTCCAACATTCTTTCCTGCATGTCCCTTTCTCTTGTCAGTCAGTCCATGTGATCTCTTGACAGCTCCTCAGCATATGCCCTGTTGTCCTTTCTCTCATTCCTGTCCTGCAGCACAAATCTTTCGCTCCGTTCCCGAGGGTTTTTTGCCCTCTGCTGGGACTCTTTCACGAGGTCACCAAATATCTTCTTTGTCTTCTCTCTCTTCCCTCAGAGGATTGCCAGGAACTCAGCTACTGGTAACACCCCATTCGATGTGGGCTGTGCCATGCCACAGGCTAGGAGAACAGAGAAACCATACCAGTAGTTACTATACCAATAGAATAGCCACCATGCCGAAAATGACAAAATGTTACTTCTCTCCAAATTTTCTCAATTTTGGAATTCCACTTCCTTGAGTTCATCCCAACTTGGGGTATGCCTGGATATAATACTTTTTTGAAGTTATTTTCCCTCTAGTGGGGTCCCCTGCAATATGGTGTAGCAGCACCCTTTCAATTAAAATTATCCTTACATTTTGTATGTGTGTGTTTGCTTGTTTGGGGATAGGGGAATGGAAGGCATGTGCATTCCCATGGGACAGGCTAATTGTTTTGTACAACCCTGCAGCCTGCCCTTAAGTTGATGAGTATTACTCTGAGCATGTTCAGAAAGCAAAGGACAACCAGGAAGATATATAGCATTGTTATTTGTTATTGGTCACTGAGCTTGCTGGAGTGAAGCATTACCTACATGAGTGTCTCTGGGAGGGCAGCAATGTCTTGTAATGTGCATGTCAAACTATCTCACTATCTTTGCTTAAAAGTCTTATTTCTAATTCTAAATCATCTGATCAGCATAAAGCACACTACAAAATAAAGAGAATTTTGCAGCTGTGATGCATGTCCTGTACTGGCTTTACCAATGCAATGTACTGCAATAAATGCGTGCTTTGTGAAAAGCTTACATGCCTTTTATAATGCCTGCCACCACAAATGCCTTCAAGTCTATGTAATATGAAATGCCTAAAAGAACCTCTAGTGGCCAATTTATCTTGTTTACCTTCACATATATGAAAAAGCTCAAGGCCATGACTAAACTGTGGTCTTACATGAATTTTCTACTACTTCTTCCTTTTTCTTTCCCTACATTAAAACTGCCTTGGATGCAATTTGTTTTTACATTTTGCTCTCTGCCCTCTAGCCACCACCTTGTGTGGTGCCACATGGGTGGTAGTGGGTGGGGGCAGAGGTGGTTGAGAGATAGAGAAATTTAACATCAAGCAGCATAGGGAAGAGGTGGTGTGGTATGTTTTGGTCTATGGGAATAGGATTAAATATTTTGCCTGGGGAGAAAAGCTACTTTTAACTATTTGTATTTTCAGCTTGTATTTCCAGCTTCCATGCTGTTGGGGGCCAGAAAAAAAACTGAGTAAGCCAAGGAGTAAGGGTGCTGCAAAGGGATGGACACGTCTGCCATCATTGTAGCAGCATCCACTAGACATGGCGTCGCACATCCAGCACCCAGAAGAAAGGTTTCCAAATCCCCCTAAGCAGGAACTAATGGGGTGGATAATAGTAATACAGCACTTAATACTTACTAGATGAGATCCCCTCTGCAGCATTCTCACCCTAGCTCTCTGGCACGGCCCCTGGGGGTGTATCAAGCTGGGTCTCTGTTAAAGAGATCTTGGCTGCCCAGGGGAAATTCCTCCTGGTCAGGTGTCCATCGTTGCCTGTGTAGTTTCCGAAGGTGTGTCTGTTTTATTACAGACCATGGCTCGGATGTCGACATATACCGGAGTTCTGTGGTGGCCTCTTTCAAAAGGCAAAAATTCAGTCCAGCTCTTCATAGCACACACGTGTGATGGGAGCATTAAGGGAGGTCTTGTTTTTATCTTTAGCATTTTTAGTAATTCTGAATCAGCTGCTTGCTTTGGCACAGCACTGCCTCATGTCCCAGGAGTACCCCTTCTCCTGCATTTGCTGTGCTAGCTGCTGGTAGATCTTGGCATTCCGGTGACTACTGGACAGATGAAAGTAAACATATTCTTCTCTCCACAGGGAAAGGCAATACAGCATTCCCTGATGGGAACATGCAGAAGTACAGAGCATGATGGCTTGAAAGGATTTGGTGTCTGCGAATTTATCACAACAGATGGCTATGGGTATATGCCAGTGTTTAAACAGAGAGGGGACATCCAGTCAAGAGGACCCCAAAACACCAGTAACCAGGCAGGCCAATGTAGACGTGTAGTAATGTGCAGGTAGGGATGGTAGTGGGAAGACTACCTGAAGCAGTGTTGTTCATCTGAAATGGAGATGTGTCCATACAAACCTTACACTTCTATAACTCATTCTGAAATAAAGTTATGTTGCTTCAAAGCAGATTAGTTATAGCTGGATAAGATGCAAAATAAAGCAAAAAGAGAGAATTTGTGTGTGGATGCAAAGCAATTTATACTGAAAAAAACTAAAGATATATCAAAAAACTTTCCAGTTTAGACCAGGCCTACATTACTATGGGCAAACAAGTACAACAACTAAGGTCCCTATCCTGCAAACATTTATGCACATGCTTCACTTTAAGCATGTGACTAGTTCCCATTGAAATCAGTGGTACTACTGGTGAACTTAAAGTTGAGCACATGTGCGAATATTAGAAGGATGGGGACCTAATTACACAGGTTAGCGAAGAGGCTCTGAAGCAGTATTCTGAATACGTCAAGGCAAACAGTACTAAAATGTCAAGTCATTAAGCAGCACGAGTAAAGTCCTACCCAATAGAATCTGAGGGGGGCACTGAAGAGTACGATCCAGATGCTTGGGTGGTCTCTCCTAAGGAGGCCTCCTCCTGCGATATTGGGTGGTGTTCAAAGAACTTGGAGACAAACAGCAAACTGTGAGGCAAGAACAAAAACAAAACAAAAACAAACCTAACTTGTGCAAAACCCAGAAGGTTCACAACATAATATGCACAGAAGAAAAAAAGTAATGTATCAAATTCTAAATTTTAGAATAGAGAATGCACTGGCAGACTACCCTGTACATTTTCACAAGTTGTTAGTTAACTGCAAGGGAGCAAGAGTTAGTGCCTTGAACACCTTTTTGCCTAAATTATTTTGAACTCTGAGTGCGAGAAATTGTAAAAACTTAGTTTCTAAGCAGTGTAAAAGCAGGCAACTTATACCTTCGTGTTAAATCACAGTAATTTAGAAAGAAGATTGTGATCTAACCTTATATGGAAGGTGGTGGCATAATATTAAAAAGGGACTTTCAAATGGGGCCATGACTAGGATAAAACAACTGCATCCACAACTCTTAGTTCATTATCTAGAAGTGGCCAGGGGAATCGTGATGAATGCAAGCTGGAAGTAAAACTTTGAAAAACATTTGGAAGCTTTCCCCAATGGGGAAGTCTTTTTAAATGGTTTTACTTGGCTCTGTTGAAACTGATCGGTACTAAGATCACTACAGATTGAGCAGATACCTTGGTTAGGAGTCCCGGTACAGAACAAATTAAGTATAAAAATTCAAGAACAAATGCATATTGAAACATTCTGCACTTTTCTTGATTCTGCTTGGTACTTTTTACCTAGGTATACAAAAACCACCAGTGGGTTTTATTTTTCAACCAAGCCTGCAGTAAAACAAATGTCAACTTCATCTAATTGATCAAGAAAGTCCAATGTTATTTGAGACCAAATTAACTGTAGCTGGTCAAAGATAATACACCTGCATCTAAACACATTTAAGTGAGGCACTATCATTCCCCTGATAAGGAATTTTTTTGACCGGATAATAACATATGTGACCAAGACAAAGTTTGTTTTGCTGAATCAAGATTTCAGCCCTCCTATTCATCTTCTAAGAAAGAGTTTCACAGTACAAACAAAAAACTTGAACTGGTTATCTGAACCAGCACTGAGAAAAAAAGAACTATATACTCTCACCACAAGAGCTTTACTATTTTATATTCTCAGACACTTCTTTTGACTTTTTCAATTACATCTGCCAACTAGTTCTTGTGTCATAAAGAAACTCAACAAAAGTCTGAATTAAAGAACACAGGAGTTTTGATTACTTACTCAAGCTGGTCATAATTAACACACATCAGTGGCACCTCTGTACTACAGCGCTGGTGAAATTTATAACCGCAAGTCTGGCATCGGAATCCCTGGAAAAGCAGCTTTCGACAAAAGTCACAGAATGCTAAAGTGAAGAACGTCTTTCGTACCTGTAATGTCGAAAACAAACAGTTAGATAGTTAGATACTTTTGTAATATGACAGGGCTCTATGTTTCCACTAAGATATTACTGGTTTCAGAGTAGCAGCCGTGTTAGTCTGTATCCGCAAAAAGAACAGGAGTACTTGTGGCACCTTAGAGACTAACAAATTTATTAGAGCATAAGCTTTTGTGAGCTACAGCCCACTTCATCCACAACTATTTCACATTTGGGGACAATATATACCTTCAAGTCAGCGGCACTGCTATGGGTACCTCCATGGCCCCACAGTATGCTAACATTTTTATGGTTGACTTAGAACAACGCTTCCTTAGCTCTCGTCCCCTAACACTCCTATTCTACTTGTGCTACACTGATGACATCTTCATCATCCGGACCCATGGAAAAGAAGCCCTTGAAGAATTTCACCATGATTTCAACAATTTCCATCCCAACATCAACCTCAGCCTAAATCAATCCACACAAGCAGTCCATTTCCTGGACACTACTGTGCTAATAACCGACAGTCACATAAACACCACCCTATATCGGAAACCTACTGACCACTATACTTACTTACATGCCTCCAGCTTCCATCCAGGACATACCACACGATCCACTGTCTACAGCCAAGCTCTAAGTTACAACCGCATTTGCTCCAATCCCTCAGACAGAGACAAACACCAACAAGATCTCTATCAAGCATTCTTAAAACTACAATACCCACTTGCTGAAGTGAAAAAACAGATCAACAGAGCCAGAAGAGTACCCAGAAGTCACCTACTACAGGACAGGCCCAACAAAGAAAATAACAGAATGCCACTAGCTGTCACCTTCAGCCCCCAACTAAAACCTCTCCAGAGTATCATCAAAGATTTACAACCTATCCTGAAAAATGATCCCTCACTCTCACAAATCTTGGGAGACAGACCAGTCCTCGCTTACAGACAGCCCCCCAACCTAAAGCAAATACTCACCAGCAACCACACACCAAACAACAGAACCACTAACCCAGGACCTATCCTTGCAACAAAGCCCGATGCCAACTCTGTCCACATATTTATTCAAGTGACACCATCATAGGACCTAATCACATTAGCCACATCATCAGGGGCTCGTTCACCAACACATCTACCAATGTGATATATGCCATCATGTGCCAGCAATGCCCCTCTGCCATGTACATTGGCCAAACCGGACAGTCTCTACGCAAAAGAATAAATGGACACAAATCTGACATCAGGAATCATAACATTCAAAAGCCGGTAGGAGAACACTTCAACCTCTCTGGCCACTCAGTAAAAGATTTAAGGGTGGCAATTTTGAAACAGAAAAGCTCCAAAAACAGACTCCAACGAGAAACTGCTGAACTTGAATTAATATGCAAACTACATACCATTAACTTGGATTTGAATAGAGACTGGGAGTGGCTGGGTCATTACACATATTGAATCTATTTCCCTAAGTTAAGTATCCTCACACCTTCTTGTCAACTGTCTAAATGGACCATCTTGATTATCACTACAAAAGTTTTTTTTCTCCTGCTGATAATAGCTCATCTTAACTAATTAGCCTCTCACAGTTTGTATGGTAACTTCCAACTTATCTGTAGGTATATAGATCTCTTACTATATGTTCCATTCTATGCATCCGATGAAGTCAGCTGTAGCTCACGAAAGCTTATGCTCTAATAAATTTGTTAGTCTCTAAGGTGCCACAAGTACTCCTGTTCTTTTTAAGATATTACTGTCATCTTGCCCTGGAAGATATACCTACAACTCTGTTTTTTGATCTTGGAAATATACTTTTATATACAATAACCAATATTATTTTAAACACATAAAGATCTTATACTTGAAGTAATCTTAGCTTTAAAGAATTATGGCATCCTCTCAACATCTTATCAGACTAATATAGACACTAGACGAAGTATCCTGGGTAATAAAAATGGAAGAATTTAGGACAAAGTTTTCAAAATTCGGTGCCTAGTCAGTCAGCTAAATCCATACTTAAGCATCTAGATAGAAGTAGGTAGATTTTCAGAGGTGCGCATAACCATACTTCAGTAGGAGTGCAGAAGCATTTGGCACCTTTGGCAATCAGATTGCTTTATTTAGCTGCCTAAATATGGATTTAAAGTGGCTAACTTTTAACATCCAAGTTTGAACATTTTGATCTTTAGCCTCTAAGTGTCTACAAGATTCCCACCATCAGAATTAATGTGCATCACTCCATGAGCAGTGAAGACAATGGCCATAGGACTATGAAGCAAAGTCAAAAGTATTCCTGTGTCAGAACTATAAAAGAAGCACCCCTATTTCAAAGATATGACTATTGCAGGCATTTAACCTAAGAAAAATTTTAAAATATATATAGTTGAAGGAGAAAACAACTCAAAGATATATAAACAGAATGTCCCAAAACACCTTGTAAATAGTGGATTTGAGAGAAGGCCTCTTTTAGAGGGTTTTGTTTGTTTATCTTTATCAGATAACCCCCTTGCTCAAAAATCAGAGGATTGGGAACATTCAAATGGTTTATAATTAGACGTGGAGGGTTTAGATTTTTATCGGTAAATGTCAATAAACGTTAGTGTCACCACACACATAAAACCAATGAAAAAATATTTCCATTAATAATTATTTCAATTTACTGACAGGCAAAGTAAGAAAAATGCTGCCTGAGAACTCATTAGAGTTTGATTTAAGGATATTTACCTTGTATATTTTGACATGTGATGTTGACAAAGTGTTTTAACAGTCATAAAGCTTTAACTTTTTGAATCTCAACATCTATGACCATTAAATAATTATTATCTGACCGACCCCACTCATGAAAGCTCCCATAATTTCCCACAACTTCAATATTTATCAATGTAAATTTCCACAAAAATAAACATTGATATTATCCATCAAAATTATTATTTTTTTTTTAAATCAAATTCTGCCCAACTTATTTATAATTTTGTTTAGTAAAACCTGGAAATGTTTGTAATTGTAAAAAAGAAAAAGCTACAGAGCCACACTACAAGGCACAAAAGTTGTGTTCTATTTTGGTTCCCCACCTTAAAAGCACAACTAGTCTAAAAGTAACACAAGCAAGATTTCTGACCAGTAACAACCAAAAGTTTTAAAGGATGCTGTCAGAATTTTTAGAATAGCTTTTATGCATTCATTTAATGGTCCATTGTTTATATAATCCACCCTAAGCCTAAAAATAAAACAGCTTTCATTTAGATTTTGCCCTTTTCCTTGTGGTAAATGTTATTTCCAGATCTGTGTATGGACCTAGAATGATCCAGAGGGCTTCTGTTTAACAGCTTCCACTCATGTAGCACCTCATCGGGTCAAAACATATTTGTGCACCAGCATCACTGATGATGTCAGCATAGCCCTGGGAATAAGGTTCATTAGTTAATTGCTGCTGCAGAGTCAGCAGGGAAGCACAGAACACATTTTATAGATACAACTGTACAAAAATAGTGGATTATTATTACTACTCTGCAATGCAGTGGTGATTTAAAAACCCTAGATACATAGATTTCGGAGGTTGTCTCCTACTAAGATATGAAAATATTAAGGAAAGTCAAGTTGGGTTTATTTTAATGTCAATTATCTCAACTGCAATAAGATTTAGTTCATTTGAGTCTGTTGGATTAAAACCTCTTATGCAACAACCATCCCCACAACAGATAAAAATGTTTGTTCAAAAACAAAGTTATTTTGATTTAAAATGTTCAAAAGTTGATTTAACTCTCGTGAACGTTTTAGACAGTTCATAATGCAAAGTACATACAAAATTGTGTGTGGTAAGTGGCACATTCTCCAAGACTTCCACATGCAACTCCTCTCCTGTGAGCCAGGAAATGTCAGTGTCCCAGCCAATGGGCTTCTTCTCTCTGAAGTGTAAACAAGTCATTTATGGTTACCAACCTGCAAGCCCTTGCAAACATTATGCTAAAGATGTGAAAAGTTATTATTGAGAGGTAGTGGTATTGTGGGAGGTTTCCTATCCAGTCTTTCACTGTTAGAAATGTAAATGGCAAGAAATTAATCTGAGTTTACCCCCAAAATAAATTGCATCACTCTTGGACAAACAGCAGAGTAAAGAGATGCACTCTTTTCTTCAAACCAGCTTCAGCAAAGATCTACAATGCAGAGAATGGCTGGTCCTTTAAGTCCAAAACTGACAGATACTTTTCTATCCATTCAAAGAAAAAGAGTGTTTGTGTGACAATTTGTCCCCATGTTGTATACAGTATTGTTGTAGCCGTGTCAGTCCCAGGATATTAGAGAGACAAGGGGGGTGAGGTAATATCTTTTACTAGACCAGCTTCTGTTGGTGAGAAAGAAAAGTTTTCGAGTCACAGAGAGCTCTTTTTCAGGTCTGGGAAAGGTACTCAGAGCTCACAACTAAATACAAAGTCGAACAGATAGTTTAGCATAAGTAGTTAGCACATATTCACCTTGAATGTTCCCTTAGAATAACTACTTATACTAAACTATCTGTTCAACCTTGTATTCAGCTGTGACACCCTGAGTACCTTTCCCAGACCTGAGGAAGAGCTCTGTGTAACTTGAAAGCTTGTCTCTCTCTCCAACAGAAGTTGGCCCAATAAAAAATTTTAAAATGTTATTAAAGCGAACGTTAAAAAAAATTATATAATACATAGATTGGGAAAAGAGTGTCTGTACATCTGGGTATAGTACTTAGATTATTCACAAATACAAAGTTTGTTTTTAAAGTCATATGATACTTAGTACATGGCTACACTTGCAGATGTAGAGCACTTTGAGTTAAACCAGCCTTCATAGAGTGCAGTAGGGAAAGCGCTGCAGTCTGTTCACACTGACAGCTTCAAGCACACTGGTGTGGCCACATTTGCAGCGGCATTGAGAGCGGTGCATTATGGGCAGCTATCCCAGCATGCAAGTGACTGCAACGTGCTTTTCAAATTGGATGGGGTAGGGTGGAGTGAGACAGGGAGTGTGTTGTGTGTATATAGAGAGAGTGGGTTTTGGGGGGGATGAGAGCGTGTGAGCATGCTGTCTTGTAAGTTCAGACAGCAGCAGACCCCCCCTTCCTCTCTCTCTCTCTCTCTCTCACACACACAAACAGCATTCCACACTAATGGTTGCTTTGTCTCAGAGCAGATAAGCAGCCAGCTGTCAGAAACGGAGCTTTGAAAGGCATATCCGCATTCCTGCAGTGATTCAAAAAAAAAGACAAGAGTGGCCACTTGACTTAAGGGGATTATGGGACGTTTCCAAAGGCCGATCAGAGTGCAGTAATGCAACACCTCGTTCACACTGACGCCCGGGGTTATAGCCAAGGCGCAGCAAACATTATTCCACTTGCCGCGGTGGAGTTCCAGGAACTCTCTAGCCATGGAGTCAGAGCGCTCTACGTGTCTTCCCAGTGTGGACGGGTAGTGAGCTAGGGCGCCTGGGGCTGCTTTAATGTGCACTAACTCGCAAGTGTAGCCAAGCCCATAGAGTACATAATCAGCAATAACCCAAATTTAAGTGAATAGATTTATATCACTTCCCCTACTTTGTCTTTCTCATTTGTCCCCATAACAGACTTTCAGAGGGTTTACTAATTTGGGAGAATGGTAGGATTTTAATTAGAAGTTTAAGGATGGAAATTCACATTAAGAGCTATTTACTTTGAAACCCAGTTCAAGTAAAACCAAATAAAAGTTAAAAATTCAAAACAACCCTACTTCATAGTTTAAAATAAGATGTTTTCTCATAGTTTTTCAGCTAAAATAGACCTCAGGAATAACAGCCTGTTGCATTCTGTTAAGTGCATCCAAGAAGGGGTGGAGGTTAAACATTTTCCCATAAACTTTTCATATGTCATAGCCTTCTTCTAGGCACAGTTTTGTGGCTATCACCCCATATTTTGTGTTGGCCCAAACCATCTTAGCACAAACTAAATAGTTCATTCTGAATTTAGTGAGATTGATCTTTACCTTCACAATGTTGGATGGAATTGGCCCATGCTGGTATACTCCTAGAAAGAACCCTGATAGCGTAAAAAAACCCATACCCCACATAAACCATACCCATCTTGTATTCTGTAAACAGCACAGCATTCTGGGATAAGACCCCTCATCATCAGAGCTTTCTTTAGACTGTCCCGGACTGTCACCCCACATCTTGCTGGAACCTGCAAGGTCAAATATAAGACATAAGCATTAGAGAAAGAGATTATAATTCATTCTCATGGTTGAAGCAAACTAATGTTCCACTCCCTAAAAAGTGCACAAAATGTTCAAAGCACCACAATTTTCATTTTTACAGCACTTCATAGAATCCTAAATAATAATTTCTCAAAGTACTTTGCACATTGTGGACATTGTGTAAACTGCCTACAAACCACACCATTACGAATTTCATATCAAACCAAGCTCAGCTGGACGTGAGTGCCACCTTAAATTTCTACTGACATTTGAGAGAGAAAACTTGACTTGACCCTGGGTGACCTTCTATCTTTCCCATTTTGCAACAGAGATGGCAAAGAGATAGGTAACTAAAAGCTATTTATACATATGATAATTTTGAAGAGCTTGTACTGCAATTAAGTGGAGTGATGTGTCATTTGGAACTAAAAATAAACAGGCAATAGGCTTGGATGAACTAGCTTGAACTGGACTACTTGCCACAAGTTTATAAAATAAAATTTGAAATAAAATACAGATATCTTAAACGGAAAATACCAACTTCAAATCTAGTCCATTTAAAAAGAGGAAAAAAAGAACTAATAGTGGTGTCAGGTAACACATCTGTCCTTGAGGCCCCAGCCAATATTTGTGATTCTAAAGACACATTTTCCTATTTGTAAAGAATATTTTTCTTTCCCCTTTTGCTATTTGACCCACATGAGCAAAGAGGAGTAGCTGAATACAAAGGAAACAGATTAAAATTGACCAAACACAAAGTATTGTGAAATGCACAAACTATACAATTCTCTAACATAATTTTTCCTCTAATCTCTTCCAGTTACGGTGATCTTAGGTGTTTCTTGTAACAGTAGTTAAGCTTTTTAAGAACGAACTGTGATTTTTAATTGACAGTGTTCCTTAAGCAATCAAAAAAGGATAAGATATATTAGGGTGTCTAAACATATCTAACACTACCATTTCAATACTTCTGGTGCTATTTACTGAACAGGGTTTCATTTGCTGATATATACAACAGTACTTTCCCTTCTGCTCATCCCTGGTATTTTATTTTTTCTGTAATGAGCCAGTTCTATGCTAGGAAACTCCTTAGCCTTAACTAACCAAAAAGCCAGTCAGACCACATGAAATGTAATTATTTACAGCTTACCAGGGGCCCGATCCAAAGCCCACTGAAGTCAACAGAAGTCTTTCCATTAACTTTAAAGGATTTTGGATCAGGGCTCAGTTGAGCAGCTAATATTTAAAAATTCTAAAGGTAAATAGAAGCTTGTGTCTCCTACTTAAAGATAACAATGACAATCCTGTTTCAAGTGTCCTGGTGAATGCTACTTTACTGAGGTTATACTACCTATTGCACTTCTATCCTCTACATGTATGTTCTCCTAGAAGAAAGAAATGGAAGTGACCTTCTTGGTCACGGTTGTTCTCCCTGTCAATGTAGAAACTATTTTACAGACAAATGTGTGTCAAAGTTTCTCTTGCTAAACAGCCTAGACCTTTGCTTCCATAAATCCACCCCATTATTCCAAAATACACCATTTCACCAACCTCCTTCTTTATAGTGTTTACACCCCATCCTTCAATTATTTGTAGAATTATGTTCTCCCCCCTTCTGCCCCCATGTACTTGTTACTTAGCCAAACTGTTACAGGTGGGACTTGTAGCAAAGCCTATTATTAAGGTTGTCCAACATTTCCCATTATAAGACCCTGAGTTCAAATGCTTATAATATTGCTAAACTTTAACGGTTTGGGTTGAAATTTTCCTTGCTAGGTGTCTGCCTCACACTGATTTTGACTGGAAAATTTCAACCAAAATGGTTTAACCATTTCCAAGAGGGCAGCTAGGGAAAAATACATTATGCCCATGTTAACACTTTTTTGAGACCTTTTCTTTGAAATGCTCTAGCATTGGCCAGGGACCTGAAATTTGGCAGGGGGTGGCCTTTATGTCAGGGCTGTGCCTTTTGCCATCCCTGTGAAAACTCACCCAAATCTGGCCAGGTTATAAGCCTTTGAAAAAAATCACAGTTTGCACGTGCTCACTAGAGATTTACTAGAGCTTAACACCTAAAACCTCCAAAAATTCTATCCTCACTGAGCATGCTCCATCCCCTTCCAGCTTCTCATGCTGACCTGACTGTGCATACACCATCCCCACAGAGCAAATGAGCCTGCTCCCGCCCAGGGGGTTCAAAAGGCTTTACCCATAATGGCTGTTCTGGTCTGGGAACAGGGAGCCTGTCTATCCTGTGCTCTCAGTGATCCCCCTGGTGGCAATCTAGACAGTGTGGAGAAGGACGAAAGCCAGACGAGGGAAGGAGTAGATTGGGACAAGGAGTCTAGTGAGACTGGGGGGATGGAGGGTGGGAGAGAAACTGTGACTCGGATTTGAAGGAGGGAGACTGCGTCTGGTCTGGCAAGGATACTGGGAGAGAATAGGGCAGGCTAAGACTGGTTGGGTGAGGAGGTAGGGGAGGCTGGGACTGGGAGCTGTAGGGGTAGAGACTAGGACTGGGAGCCAATGAGGAAAGAGAGGTGTGGGAGAACAGGACTTGGAGCCAGTTGGCTGGGGCAAACCTAGCTGGTTTCCATTAAAATTTTTGAATGAATTGGCATGTTCCCACAGAATGTTTCAATTCCATCAAATCAAACCTTTCTGACAGCAAACTGCTCACTGGAAAGTTTCAGACCAGCTCTAATCCATACCTTTATATTCCTATCCAAGATAGGCTGAACTAAATTTTGACTTTGGTTTCACTGAGACTACATACGATGCTTTATTAAAATTCACTTATCTATCACTTTCCCATCTTATCCATTTATTCTATAATTATATAAAAAAATAAACTAAGTTAGTTTGGCAATATTTATTCCTTATAAACTCAGGCTGCGCATTGCTCATGTTTGTATTATTTCCAGAAGTCTAGTGACTTATTTTTTCTGAATCTAAGTTACTTATATGCACTCTTCCCAACGTGCAGTTTGAGACAATCTCAAGTAAAACCAGAAGAGAAATTTAACAGGCCAGTTCTCCTTCTGAGCCTCAGCTAATATTTTTTAATCAAGGATAAATAGAATTGTTGCTGGGACAAATTATTTTCTTACATAAGCAGCAGGAGAGGGTATTGAATATATATTATAAGGGATAAGGCAGAGATAAGGCAGTGTAGATTGTGAGCTGCATTAAGTACTTAAAAAAAAAAAGTAAGTTCCATCATTTTTAACAAATGACTCAGTTGACACACCTTTCATCAAACATTCAGGAAAGTATTTAGCCATGTGCCTAGCTTTACAGGTGTAACTAGTCCCAATGAAATGAACAGGATTACTTGTGCTTAAAAACCTTCCTGAATCAGGGCTGTAGCTCAAATTAATCTATTTAGACAATCAATTGTTCCATTTCTCAGTTCTTATGTTCTTATCAAATATTTGCAAAGTGGTTATGTGTATTTGCAACCATATGGCTGAAATACATTTATTAACTGCAGTCATAAGGATCTAGGCAGGTGTCTAGAAATGCTTTATTTCAGTAAATCTGTGTTAAATTCCTGTAACACTGTAATAAGAGGATATGGGGCTATACCCCTGAAATAACTCTTGCATCCATTTCCTAACATCAGCTCTTTCACTTTGGGACATTCCCAGGAGATAGAAAGCTGGTTCCATGCTGTTAAGCAAAACTATATGATGGGTTATTTTGCTGGATGAAGGCAAAAAGCACATATGCTACTGAGTGCACAGAGACATGGACTCCTGGATGGACGCTTCATCCAAACTGCTCATTTGATACTTCGGGGCTTTGAATTTGAAGGGTCTTTGGTTGGCTCCTGAGGAGAGGAAACAGGACCAGAGAGGAGATCAGACAAATAGGCAGCAATCAGGAAGGGAAGCACTGCAGGTCTCTTATAAGATTAGGTTTTCCCTCTGGGAGTAAGAAAGAAAAGGGTTACTGAAAGCTATTGGTATGTTTCTTTTATGTTTAATCAGGTTAAATAAAAGTTGAGTGGTTTTTCAAACCCAGAAGTCAGAGATGTAGTAGTTTTGAAGAAATCTACATGGCCCTGGAAGTAGAGTTAGGAGAAGCGGCCAGGATTGTCCAATATTCACAGGCAAGCGTCCTGAGAGGAAGCTGAGGGATAGTCCCCTAGAGCCACTGGTGTTGAACAAGGCATGGCCCCAGGAAGGGGCAGGTCATGACACACACACCATGGTATCCTTTTTAGTATTTTACTATGAACTGTGTCAATTTTGTTTGCAAGACTGGCATGCCAAAAGTAAAATGAGGTTACTTACCTGTAACGGGAGGTTCTTCGAGATACATGGTCGCGATCTGTATTCTACTGAGGGTTATGCGCATGTGCCACATGCCTAGAGTCAAAGCTTTTGAAAGCAGTACTGTTTGGTAGTCTGCGCGTGCACCCTGTGCCACCTTGTGGTCTCCCCTGAGGCAATAAAGGATGCAGTGGGCCACCAGCATGTCCAGATCCTTCTCTACTGCAAAGCTGTTGAATCCGGAGCAGAGGGGAAGGAGGATGAATTTGGAATACAGATCAGGACCACACATCTTCAGTTACAGGTAAGTAACTTTGTTTTCTTCTTTGAGTGATGGTCCCTATTGAATTCCAGAGAGGGTGATTAACAAACAGTGCTTATGTGGGAGGATGGTGCGAGGAGACTGTGGAATGGAGGACTTCTCCTCTGAACGAAGCGTCCAATGCAGAACCATACATTACAGCGTAGTGTATGGAAAAGGTGCGTACCAAACTCCACGTGGATGCCTTGCATATGTCTGCGAAGGGCACGTTGTGGAGTGCAGCTATAGTTAATGCCTGCACTCTCATGGAATAACCCTGAATCCCTTCAGGCGTAGATCGTCCCGATAATTGATAGCCGCATGTAATGCACCCTGAGACTCACTTGGAGATTCTCTGGATGGAAATGGCTTTCCCTTTCATTCTCTCTGCTATGGCAATGAAAAGCCGAGGAGATTTCTGAAAGGGCTTTGTCTGATCAAGATAAAAAGCCAATGCCCTTCGAACAACTATCGAGTGAACCATCTTTCCTCATTTAAGGCATAAGGCTTGGGGAAGAAGGTAGGTAAATGTATGGGTTTATTGAGGTAGAACTGGAAAACCACCTTGGATAGGAACTTGGGGTGAAATTGTAAAGAGACCTGGTCTATATGGAAAGTGGTGAAGGGGGGGGTTAACCATCATGGCTCCCAGTTCACCATCCCTCCTTGCTGATGTAATGGTGACGAGCAAAATTACTTTCATGGAAAGGAGAGATAGTGAGCATGAGGTCATAGATTTGAAGGGGGCGGACATAACAAGGTGAGGACTAGGTTAAGATCCCATTGGGAGAGCGATAGGCTGAATGAGAGGGTATTTTTGCAGAAGACCCTTCCAGCACCATACAGTTAATGGGTGGGTAAAGATCGAATGGCCATCCACTGGTGGGTGAAAAGCACTAAGGGTAGCTGTGTGCACCTTAATGGATCTGAGAGCCAGTCCCGAGTCCCTGAGATTAAGGAAATATCCAAGAGTAGTGGGCTGTCCACCACTTCAGGGACAAGGCCCTTCTGGGTAGCCTAGGCAGTGAAACACAGCCATTTGGCCTGATACGAGCGTCTTGTGGACTTCTTCCTGCTGCTTCAGAGGACATCTTGCATTGCCAGTGAGCATTCCTGTGCTAGTGGAGGTGTCCATCCAAAAACCAAGCCATCAGACGAAGAGTGTGCGGGTTGGGGTGTCCGAGTCTATTGTTATGTTGGGTCAGTAGCTCCACGAATGTCCAAAGCATGAGTGTGGGGTTGTTCGACATGCAGAGGAGAACCAGGAGCCAAAATTGGTGAGGCCATTAGGGGGCAGTAAGGATGGCTTTTGCTTTCTCCCATCTGATCTTGTGGATCACTTGTGGTACGAGGAGTGCGGGGGCGGCAAAATCTGTCAGATATGACCAATTGAGGACTAGGGCATCCGCTGTGATTGAGTTCCAACTCCTCCCCTTGAACAATATTGGGTGCATTTGGTATTGCTATGGGATGCGAAAAGATCTCTCACTGGGGTTCCCCAGCAATTACAGAGTCATGCAACTCTCATTCACGGTCAGTTGTACAGTTTCTGCTGAGGACATTGGCAATCATGTTTTGGGTGCCCAGTAGGTAAGCTGCTGTCAAAAGAGTATGGTGTGGATGCACCATTCTCAAAGGTGTATAGCTTATACACACACAGTATACTCGGGATCTTTCCCCCCCTTTAGCAGATTCATTTACCATTAGAGAGAGGAGAGAACTTCTGGTGGCATGTGGAGCAGAGTGTGCACTGCATGGGTTGATGCACGGAGGAGTACACCCTTTGTAGCCAGAGTTGAAGTCACCGCAGATGTAGGCGAGTGAAGGCCATGACTTATGTGCAGGCTGCCATGTGTCCCAAGACAGCGGGAGATTTTGGCCAAAACTAAAGGGTTGGAAGACACCAAAAAGTGATTAATTCCCTCATTGTCTGGAATCTTTGCCTTGGTAGATAAGCTTGGGTGAAAGTCACATCTACGCGAGCTCCTATGAACTCCAGGGATTGTGTAGGGTTTAAAGTTTATTTTTCAATGTTTACATTGACTCCCAAGGAGGAGAGGAGAAGAAGTAGTTGGGACGTTGATTCTGGGCCTCTTGTTTGGACTGTCCTCCTATCAGTCAGTCATTCAGATATGGAAAAAAACGAAGATTCCTTGATGTCTGAGATGAAATGCCACCACCAAGAAAACTTTTGTGACTACTCACAGGGCAGTGGTGAGTCCAAACGGTAGGACCCTGTATCGAAGATGCCGAGGCCCCACCCCACCCCAACCTCAGGAACATTCTGTGTCGGGTGTATACTGATATGGAAGTAGGCATCTTGCATATGGAGAGCTGTAAACCACATGCCTTTTTCTAATGAGGGACTGATTGTTGTGAGCATGACAATGCAAAATCTTGGTTTGGAAAAAGCGAGCAGTTGAGGCATTGGAGAGCCAATATCGGTCTCCATTCTCCAGACATTGTGGGGACCAGGAAGTAGTTCGAATAGAGCCCTGTTTCCTGAAAGGAGTCTGGGATTAGTTCCACTGCTCCCCTCTGCAACAGGGAGTCAACCTCAAGTTGGAGGAGATTGTCACATGGGTGTTCTATGCATGTGGACAGAGGAAGAGGGAAAGATGGGGGCGTCGCCATAAACTCTATGATGTAGCCACTCTGGATGATATCTAGGACCCACTATCCATTGTTATAGCTTTCCAAGTTGACAGAAAGAGTTTGAGGCGGCCCCTGAAGGAGGTAGACAAAATGGGCATTGGTGTACGGAGTGGTTGACCACTCTCTAAAGACATTCAAATACTGCTTACGTGATGTTTTGGTCTGTTGCATTGATAGCTGGGTAGTTGATATAGGTTGATGGGGTCTGTGAATCTTAAGGTGCTTTTAAGGAGGCTCATAGGTGCGTTGTAGATATAGCTGTGGGACCCTGTAACAATATGACTGGGGCAGGTGGTAGAATTTCCTCTTGAGTGCTGGTGTGAAGATACCGAGAGACCTTAGAATGGCTCTATTGTCCTTTAGGGAGCGTAGGGACTCATCTGTCTTCTGACTGAAGAGATGCTATTTGTCGAATGGGAAGTCTTCTGTAATGTTTTGCACCTCCCTGGGAAGCCAAAGGACTGTAACCAGGATTCCCTCCTCCTGACAATCCCTATTGCCAGGATATGGGAAGCCGGCTCTGCGGAGTCCACTGTAGCCTGTAGCATTGACCTGGCAAGTAACTTGCCTTCCTGCAAAACTGCCTGGAATTGGTTGCAATCTTGCAAGTGTAGCTTGTCTGTGAACTCAGCCAATCGCCCAAAGTTAATGAAATCATATTTGGCTATCAGGGCTAAGTAATTTGACAGACAAAACTGGAGTCCCATCGAGAAGATCTTTCTGCACATGAGGTCTAGGCTTTTACCCTCTCTATCGGATGGGTGAAGCGGGGGTGTTGTTGTTTAGAACACACTGAAGCCGACTGGATGACCAATGAGTTTGGTGGAGAATGAGAGAACAGGAACTTGGACCCTTTGGTGGGGACATAGACCCTTTTGGGGTGGGTGCACACGTGGCCACGGGTGTACCACACAGTGCATGCTGGCTGGAAGACGGCATTGTTGATTGATGGGCCGTCCTCGTCTGCACTGAAGCGTGCAAGATGTCAAGCAGGTAGTGTTGACTGTTTTGTACCTCCTCTCTGGAAATTTCCAGGGTACTGGCTATTCTCCACAGCAATTCCTGGAACTGGCTATAGTTGTCCGGGTGGGGAGGAGGGGACTGAAGAGATGATGTCTGGAGATGATGAGGGATGTCTCTCCAGATCCATTGGTACCGTCAGAATCGGACTAATCAGTGTGTCATCCAACACTATGTTGGAGTGCCTACCTAACAAGGTTGCGGTGATGAAGTGGGGGAGTTCTCCCAATCCAAGTGGGATCATTTGGAGGTTGATTATGGGGGCCACAAGCTGCAGTATGGCCAGCTTGGTTTACCCTGTTGTTGTATAGCCTCTGACCATGGTACCGGATACCAACTCTCCGGGTAAGGCAAGGTGGGGAACTGCTACAGTGCTGTCAGAGCCTTCTGGCACTTGTGCTTCCAGAATGGGAGCAGTGGACCATGTCAGACAGCAGTATCGTCTCAATCAGAGGAGTCAGAACCTCAACAAATGGCTGTGCAGTCGGAACCACCAGAAAGGGATGCAGCAGGAACATAGTGGGGGAAGGGTCCCTTCAACCCGTTGATCGGATTGAGAGCCATGGAGACTGTAGTCCCTCTAGAGTGAATAACTCGTGGGAACCTGACGTATTTCCAAGTCTCCCAGGGGTCAATGGTATCTGTTCTGCTGGAGAAGTCAGTATTGGGAACTGCAACTGTCTGGAGACAGATGGTTCTCGGAATGCTGGTGGAGTTGCCAGGCCCATAGTCAGTACTGGCAGATCTGGCAATCGGTACAGCCATTTCTCGGTCTTGTGAGACTTGGAATGCGTGGTTCCTTCATGGCAGAACCCCATGGGTGATGCAGAGTCCTTCTTAGACTTGGAGGAAGACTTACTGCCATGCTTATGGGCATGCTTCCTTGGTTTGCCCCCAATGCAGGGTCCTTAGCACTGGTACCTGCGGAGCCTGATGGAGAATCCGTGGCAGGGTGGTGCTCTTCACCTGTGCAGGCCAATGTACAGGGGGCTTCACTGACCAGGATCCAATGCCAGTCCCATGACAGCTTCTATAAAGTGTTTCCTGAGGTGGAGAGTCCAGTTCTGCAAAGTACAGGCAAGAAAGGAAAGGCAGATACTGCACCCGGACACTATATGGGCTTCCCCCACAAAGTACAAACAGCGTTGGTGCTCGTCATTGATGGAAAACAAGCAAGGGCAGTACGCACAGGTTTTGAGCCACTGCATCTTCGGCATAATGCAGTACCCAGGCCCAGCGGGGGCAAACACCACCAAAGCCAAGTCCTAAATCAGGTACGAAAGGAAGAATCGAACAGAAAACAAACAAACAAAAAATGCAGAACAAATAAATCTAAACTACTAACAGTACTAAGGATAGTTTTGAAAAGTGTATTACAAGGACAAGAGAAGTAGAAGTTCCAACTCTGACCATGTGGTGGTGGGAAGGAACTGGAGATGCCGGCAGCCCGCTGTGCCCTTTATTGCCTTGGATGAGAACACAAGGCGGCACAGGACACGTGTGCAGACCGCCGAACAGTACTACTTTTAAAAGCTCCAGCTCCGGGCACATAGTGCACGCACATAACCCTCAGTGGAATACAATAAGGACCAAGGCTCCAAAAAGAATCAGAATTTCTACTGGTTTTCTCTCCATGAGAGAGAAGTTATAATGCTAGCCACTGTCAGCCACATTCTTCCTCCAGTCCTCAGGAGTGAGCTGCTTGCTCATTTCTTTTTCCCAATTTAACTTTATGTTGTCAATGTTGACCTGAAGTTCTGTAGAAAAAAAGTGCACAGAGTTTGGCTATTTATTTTTACCAGAGATCTAACAATCTTGTCATTTCAAACTGTTTCTAAATCTGATGAGGTTCAACAAGGACAAGTGCTTAATAGAGTGCTGCACTTAGGACGGAAGAATCCCAGGCACTGCTACAGGCTGGGGACCGACTGGCTAAGCGGCAGTTCTGCAGAAAAGGACCTGGGGATTACACTGGGTGAGAAGGTGGATATGAGTCAACAGTATGCCCTTGTTGCCAAGAAGGTTAATGGCACATTGGGCTGTATTAGTGAGAGCATTGACAGCAGATCGAGGCACTGGTGACGCCACATCTGGAGTACAGCATCCAGTTTTGAGCCCCCCACTACAGAAAGGATGTGGACAAATTGGAAAGAGTCCAGCGGAGGGCAACGAAAATTATTAGGGGGTTGGGGCACATGACTTATGAGAAGATGAGGGAACTGGGCTTAGTCAGTCTGCAGAAGAGAAAAGTGAGGGGGGATCTGATAGTAGCCTTCAACTACCTGAAGGAGGGTTTCAAAGAGGATGGAGGTAGGCTGTTCTCAGTGGTGGCAGATGACAGAACAAGGAGCAATTGTCTCCAGTTGCAGTGGGGGAGGTCTAGGTTGGATATTAGGAAACACTATTTCACTAGGAGGGTGGTGAAGCACTGGACTGGGTTACCTAGGGAGGTGGTGGAATCTCCATCTTTAGAGATTTTTAAAGCCTGGCTTGACAAAGCCCTGGCTGGGATGATTTAGTTGTGGTTGGTCCTGCTTTGAGCAGGGGGTCAGACTAGATGACCTCCTAAGGTCTCTTCCAACCCTAATCATCTATGATTCTATGATATTTTTAAATACAAGGCCTGATTTTCTAAATTTATTTTTCTCATGCAATTGTATGAAAAAATGTTAGCTCAGTTTTGTCAAATTTCATATATTTTAGTACTGTACATCATGTGGAATTAGTTATAATGTCTGGGATATTATACCTGATGGAGTCTATTTTGAAATATCACTAGGAAATACTAGTTAGACAGTCATATCTTGTCACATTTTCAGCACACTGGAAAGCCATGGATTCTTTCTTGTAAAATGGTGTGTGACTACCATTTATTAGTCATACAAAATTCAGTTTGTATTAGACCAGGTGTTTGTCTTTGGGGAAGGTGGGGGGAGAGAAAAGGTGTTGCTTAAAGTAACTACTTCTGCCTTCAAAACTTTCAGCTATTTTCTTGCTAAAACATCTGAGATCCAGACTACCATTGGGCATTTATTTCTTACCCAGAGCTGTTCACAGGACATTTAGCCAGTCATCTGTTAACAGCAGTGCAGGGTAAAATTAACTGCTCCCTGTGAAAATAAAAAGTAAGGGTTTTGGACAATATGTGAAACATAGGTAACATACAGAAATGTCCTCCATAAAATTAGAAGGAAGGTGGCTTTTCCCAATTGGATCTTGGGGTCAGCCTTTATGTTCTAACCTCCAGCAAAAGCAGTAGTTTAAAAAAATAAATTCTTAAAACAGCATCAATATTCACAAAAAGGGCCTGGGGGCATTGTTCCATTGCAGTGACACAAACCCCCTTCCAAAGCAAAGCTGAATAGAATTGATCTGCTTTGCAAGATTTAACATTCCATTAATCATGCTTCTAGAGCTATTTATAGATAGTGGCATCAATTACTAGTAACTGTTCTTTCACATGGTCATCATGAAGCAGTAATTTGTTTAATAGATGGGAATAATTTATGGTGCCAAAGGTGTAGGAAAAACCAGAAGTAGTTTAATACAATAGAATGATGTTAGAGTCCTATAAGATCAAAGCACACCACAGACCCCACATGTCCGGAACTGATTGCTGACAATTGCCATGTCTTCATGTCATTCATTCATTCTGCAACCTAACATGCTATGTTTTGAGGGTTTTTTATTTTTTTAAACCACAGCTGCACACAATAGAGATCTTCATTCAGCTGTCCGAATGATACTCAGGTCCATTTTGTGAGCCAATACCATCAATAAAGATCCCAGTATGATAGGAGTAATTCAAATTTTTCCCTCCAGTGTGCATTACTGTGGATTTATCAACACTGAATTTCAGCGGCCATTCACATTACCCATTCACATAGCTCAGTTAGGCCCCGCTCAAGGTGCTTTCCTCACAGTCTTCCCCAGATTTGAAGTACCTACATTTTGTGGCAACTATAAATTTCACTTCACTCCTCAGCTCCTTTTGAGAAATTAATAAATATGTTAAATAAATCTTATTGCTGAAGTGAGGCACAGCACAGTTAACCTTTTGCCATGTTGAAAAATGACCATTTATTCCTACTCTGAGATATCTGAGTTTAGTCATCCAGCAATCTCATAATATTCCATCCACTGCCTTCTTCATTCTATTCAGCTTAATGGTAGCCAAAACTTTACCCAGGGTTGAGAGAAGTACCTCTCCAGTTCGTGCATGAAGATCACCCTTTTTGGCAATGCCACGCTGATACCATCTTTCCAGTCTTTTGGTACTTGTGCTTTCACTCATATTTCATTTAAGAGTTTTGCTAGCTGCTCACTCAGAATTTTGCCTGCTACCTTTAGTACTTCTGCTTGAATTCTATCAACCCCAAGAGCTTTCCCCTGTTTGTAGCCTTTGATAGTTGTTTTAATTTCATCAGCTATTAATGGTCCCTCTTCTATTTCTAACTTAGCATTGGCATTTCTCTCAAAGCTGTGCATCAATTATCCAGATAGATTAGGCTGTGAACAAATATTCAATCTTTGACAGATAATCAAAAATGCTACTGCTTGGCAAAAGTCCATCTTAATCAATTTTAAGAAAGCATTCAATAGTGTCCACAGAGAGACCCTGTGAAACATGGCGGATACCAGGCAAGCTGATCAACATGATAAGGAGTTTATATGATGGAAGCAGACGTGCAATCAGATCGGATACAGGCCTAGCTGAGTGGTTCAATATTGTGACTGGAATTAGACAAGAGCGCATGTTAATACCAATCCTCTGTGTTTGCAATAGACGGAGTGATAAAGCAGGCAACAAAAAGCATGTTGGTGGTGTGCAGAGATGAGTTACACAGCCTTGAGTTTGCCACCGACATTACTGTACTAAGTATAATGTGGAAAGAAAAGACTGTACTTATATCAGAGGCAGAACAGGAAACAGCAAAAATTGGACTGAAAATAAATACAGAGAAAACCAAGATTATGAAGGTAAGAAACTGCACAATAAATGCAAGAGTGTACACAGAAAAGAATCAAAGAGATAGAAGAGTTCTATTATTTGGGGAGTGTGATGAAATTCGAAGGTGGCTACGATAAAGATATTCATATGAAATTAGGAAAAGCAAACACTACTTTTAGAAGGATGAACAACATCTGTTCATACAGAGGTCTCCACATTAAACTAAAGGCCAGATTATACAATGTGATTATACTTAGCATGCTACTGTATGGAGTAGAGAGGTAGTTAACAAAAAAAGAGATATTGGAGGCTGCCCATCACAGATGGCTGAGGAAGATATTACACATTTTATGGAAAGAAAATATCAAAGAAAAGTCTCAGGTGGATGGGAAATTTACATGATATGGAAAATGGGAAACATGTTAAGCAAGCATTGAATTGGGTATTCCAGAGAGGAAAGAAAAAGGGAGGAAGGCCAAAGAAGAACTGGCAGAAGTCAGTGACAGAGGATATTGAATGAACTGGCATCACCTGGGAAGAATTACTTCAACTAGTGGGTGACTACTATCAATGGAAGAACTGGACTGCCCGAGTGTAAGCAGCACAGGAACCCCTAAGGGACTAAGGAGAAGCCTGGATAGATTGACAGCATAAGATCTACTGAAGGATTAGTGGGGTAAAATCAATAAGTTTACCTGGAAGTTACGGGTGCATTATACCCAATATGTTTACATTATACATATCAGGTAAATTATAACCGAGAGTATTCAGATCCATTTTGTAAGTCTTCATTGCCACAGACCGCACAAGAACTCCATTTTCAATATTTGATTGATAAATGTGTGGGTAGCTGTAATTGGATTAATCCAATTAGGTTCTGCCAATCAAAAAGAAGGTGAGTAGTGGTAAGAAACTAATTTATTCAACTGTCTGAAATTTCCAAGAAGGAAGAGTTCCTCACACTTGACAGGTGAAACCAGTAGGACTACTTGAATGCCTGTAGAAACTCAATGGTTACAGTTTGCAAACTTTGAGGCATATCAAACTTAGAACATAAATTGCAGAAAGCAATATGCAAATCTAGAGTCAAAATAGGACAAATATATTATGGATAACTTAATTACCTAAAGCTTGCTCAAAGAAATTTAGGAACACAACAGCAGAAAGGATCCAACTATGTACTGCATAAAATTAGCCTATGTCAATCACTTAGGTAGTAGCAAAAAGTAAGATCTGGTTCTCCCACTGTTCACACACCTAGGGAAGAGGAGCAAATCAAATGGTTCTTTTACTGTAATTAGAAGGTTGGTATTCTAATTTAGAGAAAGGTGTGACAAAAGTCAGAACTCCGAGTAACAAGCACTGTTGTCTCTATGCAGAACAGCGCTCACACTCCTGGAATTCCTAAATGCCTTGGTGATAAAAGAAAAGTCTAGGAAACAGTCTCATGTTGCCTGGTATTTTGTAAATACTGCATTGCCTTTGTTGTTGTGATTAACTTGTGATATTTTAAATACAGAAACCCATATTTATATACATACAAAATGGTGGTGTGTTAAAGGTTTTATGGGCATAAGTGTGCAATGATTACTATGCAGCTCATCTTCAACAAGTACCATAACATCTTTACATGCACAGCGTGAGAAACCACACTAACCTGTGATGAACAGAAAACTTTTCTGTATCATTATAAAAAAAATTCTATTCCTTACAGTTGAAGAAAATCATCCAAACATTCAGTTTATGTAAATGGATGTAGTCGTGTCCTAAATCTGCAGACAGTCCAAGAGACTGATTCTCATAAGCTTTCCCCAAGCAGAAAAGAGTGAAAACTATGGGCAGCAGCAAGGGCAGGAGGCACTGGAGCTGCTTGTTAGAGAGAACCATGTAGCAACGTAGGAAAGGTAGAACTTAGACATCCGACTACCCTTGTAGAAGCCAAGAGACTAAAAGGGGGAATAAAAGGGGGAAATGGAGTGAGAGAAAAAAATTGTTCCTCCCCCCTTCCAGTAGCCAAAGGTGCAGCAAAGGAGACAGACTTCAAATTCAGACTAAAAGCAACAGATAATACAAAAAAAAAAAAATTGAAGTCACCACTGCTGGTTTGAAATGTAGCAGCCTCACCCATTTCCAGCATCTTGAGATTGGCAGGAAGAGGGGGAAGCAGTTGGCTTTGACAATAGGGCCTTATGTCTTTCATCTCATTCTGAGGCTAGGAATGTTGATGTCCCTAACTGTCTGCCTCTGAAGTCAATGGGAGTTCTTCCACTGTCTTCACTGACTAATGGATCAGGCTCAAGTTGTCTGGTAAAGTTTCCAGGCCCCAGGAATGGATCCCTCAAGGGCTACAGGTGTTAGAATGGAGGTGGACAGAGTTGGAAGAGATTGATGGAATTAATTAGAAGAGGCACAGTGTATATTCCATAAACAAAATCTATTTGAAAAGGATTACATTTAGTTAACCGCAAAATCCCCCTAATGCAAAACGATAAAAGCAAAAATCCACCAAATTACAGGACATCTCTTAACCATACAGCATATTTCCACCGATAGTGACTGACTCCTTTTTTTTTTTTTAAACAAGGAACCTTCTTCATCCTCCAGCCCAACACACCTTAATCTTCCCGGCAGCATAATACAAAACTTCAGAAAGCAAATATTCAGCTTTAACACGTGCACACATTAACCATCTGATGGGTCACTAAAGGTATGTCTAGGCTCAAGTGAAGGTGTACACACAGGCATACCCATTCTAGCTTTAATCTAGCTAATGTGGGTAACAGTAGGGTAGATGTAGTAGCATGGCCTAGCAACCCACGTACATACTCTGGCTCCCCAGACAGCTTAAACTCCGGTCACTAGTCCATGCCACCCTGCCTATGCTATAGTATTGTTACCTGGGCAAGTTAGATCAAAACTAGCAGGGTTATGCCTACCCATGCTATAATTATACTTTAAAGTGGTGTGGAAACATACCGAAGAATTCTAGAAGAAGTATAAGGTCATCACTAAAGTTTTGTGTTAGGTGATGTCATAAAAATAAAGGGAAGGATAACCACCTTTCTGTATACCATGCTATAAAATGCCTCCTGACCAGAGGCAAAACCCTTTCACCTTTAAGGGGTTAAGAAGCTAAGATAACCTTGCTGGCACCTGACCAAAATGACCAATGAGGAGACAAGATACTTTCAAGTCGGGAAGGGGTGGGAAACAAAGGGTTCGTCCGTCTGTGTGATGCTTTTGCCAGGAACAGATCAGGAATGCAGCCTCCGAACTTCTGTTAGTTAGTAAGGAATCTAACTAGAAATGCGTTAGATTTCCTTTTATTTAGTGGCTGGTAAAATAGTTGTGCTGGATGGAATGTATATTCCTGTTTTTGTCTCTTTTTGTAACTTAAGGTTTTGCCTAGAGGGATTCTCCATGTTTTGAACCTGATTACCCTGTAAGGTATTTACCATCCTGATTTTACAGAGGTGATTCTTTTACCTTTTCTTTAATTAAAATTCTTCTTTTAAGAACCTGATTGCTTTTTCATTGTTCTTAAGAGCCAAGGGTTTGGGTCTGTGTTCATCTGTACCAGTCGATGAGGATTTTTATCAAGCCTTCCCCAGGAAAGGGGGTGTAGGGGTTGGGGGGATATTTTGCAGGAAGACATCTCCAAGTGGCCTCTTTCCCTGTTCTTTGTTTAACACGCTTGGTGGTGGCAGCATACGGTTCAAGAACAAGGCAAAGTTTGTATCTTCGGGAAGTTTTTAACCTAAGCTGGTAAAAATAAACTTAGGGGGTCTTTCATGCAGGTCCCCACATCTGTACCCTAGAGTTCAGAGTGGGGAAGGAACCTTGACAGGTGAGGAGACTAATATTAAATATGTAGCATTACCTTATCTACTGGAGAATGAATCACAGAATCATACAATTGTAGGAATGGTGGTGCAGCGGGACTAAGGCTCCCTACCTGCCCTGGCTCCGCGCCGCTCCTGGAAGTGGCTGACACATCCCTGAGGGAGAGGAGCGGTCCAGGGGGTCTCTGCACGCTGCCCCCACCCCGAGCACTGACTCCACAGCTCCCATTGGCCAGGAACTGCAGCGGCGGTGCCTGCAGGCAGGGGCAGTGTGCAGAGACCACTTCCCCCCCACCCAAGAGCCACTGCTAGAGGAATGTCCAGGTCTCTTTCAGGGCTGCCCAAGGTAAGCGCTGCCCAACCAGAGCCCTCACCCTGCACCCAAACTCCCTCCCAGAGCCTGCACCCCAACCCTGCCTGCCCCAGCCTGGTGAAAGTGAGTGAGGGTGGGGGAGAGCCAGTGATGGAGGACAGGGCCCCAGTGAAGGGGGCAGGGCAAGGGCTAAGCAGGGTGGGGGGGGAGGAGATGGGGGTCCCCAAAATTTTTTAAATCAAAATGGGGGTCCTCGGGTTGCTAAAGTTTAAAAACCACTGATCTAGATCATCAGATCTAAGACAGATGTTTGTCTTATCTGTTCTTAAAGATCTTCATTGATGGAGATTCCACAACCTCCCTAGGCAATTTATTCCACTGCTTAACTACCCTGACAGTTAGAAAGTTTTTCCTAATGTCTAACCTAAACTACCCTTGCTGCAATTTAAGCCCATTGCCTCTTGTCCTATCCACGGAAGTTAAGGAGAACAATTTTTCTCCCACTTCCTTGTAACAACCTTTTATGTACTTGATAACAGTTATGTCCCCATGCAGTCGTCTCTTCTCCAGATTAAACAAAACCAATTTTTTCAATCTTCCCTCACGGGTCATGTTTTCTAGACCTTTAAATCATTTTTATTGCTCTTCTATGGACTTTCTCCAATTTCTCCACATATTTCCTGAAATGTGGTGCCCAGAACTGGACACAATACTCCAGTTAAGGCCTAATCAGTATGGAAGAATTAATTCTTCTGTCGTGTTTACAATACACCTGCTAATACATCCCAGAATGGTGTTTACTTTTTTTGACAACAGTGTTACTCTGTTCACTCATATTTAGCTTGTGATATACTATGACCCCGAGTCCTTTCCGCAGTACTCCTTCCTAGGCAGTAATTTCACATTTTGTATGTGTGCAACTGACTGTTCCGTCCTAAGTGGAGTACTTTGCATTTGTCCTTATTGAATTTCATCCTATTTACTTCAGACCTATTTCTCCAGTTTGTCCAGATCATTTTGAATTTTAATCCTATCCTCCAAAGCACTTACAACCCCTCCCAACTTGGTATCATCCACTAACTTTGGAAATGTACTCTCTGTGCCATTATCTAAATCAGGGGTTGGCAACCTTTTAGAAGTGGTGTGCCGAGTCTTCATTTATTCACTTTAATTTAAGGTTTTGTGTGCCAATAATACATTTGAACGTTTTTTAGAAGGTCTCTATAAGTCTATATATTATATAACTAAACTACTGTCGTATGTAAACAAGGTTTTCAAAATGTTCAAGAAGCTTCATTTAAAATTAAATTAAAATGCTGATCTTACACCGCCAGCCCGCTCAGCCCACTGCCGGCTTGGGGTTCCGTTCACCTAGGCCGGCAGCGGGCTGAGCGGGGCCTGTGGCTGGTACCCCGGCTGGCAAGGGGCCGGCAGCCAAAACCCCAGACCAGCAGTGTGCTGAGCAGGGCCGGCGGCCAGGACCCCAGACCAACGGTGGGCTGAGCAGCTCAGCCCGCTGCCGGTCTGGGGTTCCGTCCACCGGCTCCTGCCAGCCAGGGTCCTGGCTGCCGGCCCCTCTCAGCCCCTCTCAGCCCACTGCCGGTCTGGGATCCCGGCCCTGTCCACATAGAGTAGGTACCTACCTTCTCCCTGGTTCTAGCCCATTCTTTTCCTCTCTCTGCACTGAGCTGAGGGTGGGAGTGCACTGAGCACAGGGCTGGGGGTGAAGGAGCAGGCTGGGGGTTGGGGTGTAGGGTCTGGCCAGGAGCTAGAATGAGGGAGGGGGCTCAGGGTTGGGGCAGGAGGTTTGGGTGTGGAGCGCTTACCTGGGCAGCTCTCATTTGGTGCAAGGGGTGCAGGTGGGAATGTGGGGAGGGCAGGAGCTCCCGTTTGGTGCTCAGGGTGGGGATGTGGGGGGTGCAAGAGTCAGGGCAGGGGGCTGGGTATGTGTCGGGGGTGCCGAAGTCAGAGCTGGGGTTGGGGTCATGGCAGTGCTCCCAGCCCCCTGCCCTGAGCAGTTCACGGCAGGGGGCTGGAGGGGATATGCCGATTCCACCCCCTTCTCCAAGGTCCCCGGAGCAGTGAGTGCGCTGCAGCTCTGCTTTTCCCTCTCCCTCTCCTTGGCAAGGGCCATCAGCTGATGGGCGATAGGGAAGGAGAGAAGCAGAGGCAGGAACCCCGCAAGCTGGGGGAAGAGGCGGGGGAAGAGGGAGCTCGCCTGTCCTACAAGGAGACAGCGGGGGGCGGAGAAGAGCAGGCCGGGCCGGATTTTTAATGGCACGCTGCTGTCTTTGGCATGTGTGCCATAGGTTGTCAACCCCAGATCTAAATCATTGATGAAGCTATTGAACAGAACCTGATCCAGAATTGATCCCTGCAGGACCCCATTCAATATGCCCTTCCAGCATGACCGTGAACCACTGATAATTACTCTCTGGAAATAGTTTTCAAACCAGTTATGCACCCACCTTATAGTAGAGTGAATGGATGTCCAATTTTATAGGGACAGTCCTGATATTTGGGGCTTTTTCTTATGTAGGCGCCTATTACCCCCCACACTCTGTCCTGATTTTTCATATTTGCTATCTGGGCACTCTACCTTATCTAGATTGTATTTCCCTAGTTTGCTTATGCGAGTCATGTGACAGTATCAAAAGCTTTAATAAAGTCAAGATATATCACATCTACCACTTCCCCCTCATCCATAAGGTTTATAACACTGTCAAAGAAAGTTTCTAGGTGTTTGCAAACTGATTGTTTAATTATTTGCTCCATTATTTTTCCAGATACTGAAGTTAAGCTGACTGGTCTGTAATTCCCCAGTCATTTGCCTTTTTTAGATTGGCACTATATTTTCCCTTTTCTGGTCTTCTGGAATCTCTCCCGTCTTCCATAACTTTTCGAAGATAACTGCTAATGGCTCAGATATCTCCTAGCTCAGCTCCTTGAGTATTCTAGGATGTATTTCATCAGGCCTTGGTCACTTGAAGGCATCTAACTTGTCTAAGTAATTCTTAACTTGTTCTTTCCCTATTTTAGCCTCTGATCCTACCTCATTTTCACTGGCATTCACTATGATAGATGTCCAAACGCTACTAACCTTTTGTTGAAAACTGAAACAAAGTCATTTAGCACTTCTGCCATTTCCACATTTTCTGCTATTGTTTTTCCCCCCTCATTGACTAACAGGCCTACCCTGTCCTTGGTTTTCCTCTTGCTTCTAAATGTATTTGTAGAATGTTCTTTTGTTACCTTTCATGGCTCTAGCTAGTTTAATCTCATTTTGTGTCTTGACCTTTCTAATTTTGTGCCTACATACCTGTGTTATTTGTGAATAGGATGGAAGAGACAGGAGAAAACAACTGTTAATAACTTCAACTGCAACCTAACTTCTTCAAACGTCCATTCATCACTACCCAGCAACGAAGTTTAACTATAAAGTCTAAACAAGCCAGTCTTTTATTAGCAACAGGGTGGACTGCTTTAAATCAAGTGATTTAAATCACCAATTTTAATTATGAATTAAACCATTAGTTTTAATTGTGTTTTGCATTTGTACTTTAGTTATTTCCCTACCATTGGTGAATAACCTTTAGAACATGTTGACTTGCAACTAAGTATACCCTTTACATTAAATTTGGTGCTTCTTTTTGTTAAACAGGAGGATACAATATATTTATATATATTTACTTAAGCCAATGTATAGTTTAAACTTATTTTTATTCAGGCTCTTAATTTTTACATTTTTTATTGCTAGAAAATGATGGATGCATTTCTTATTTACATCACGATTAATTATTTTATTTCTGATTTGTGTCAAGTTCTATTTGCATGAAACATTTTAATTTTTATTAAATAAAACTACCTTACCTGTGCTGGATACATAGGGGAAAAAATTTATCAAAGTGTTTTTCATTTAAAACTGACTTATTAAAAAAAAGTACACCAGACCCTCGCTAGAACACGGGATTTGAGATCCATGCACAGTACTGTGTTAACGCGGGGACCGCGTTAAAATGAATTGCAATTCAAGTAATTAAATTGGGATCCATGGCCACGACCACGTTATATGCGAATTCACGCTATATAGACACACGTTCTAGCAATGGTCCAGTGTATTATCTGTAGTTAGTGAACTGAACTGATTGTTTCTGATCCCCATGTCCTTCAAGATTTTAGAACTAGATGATCTCATCTTCTCACACCTAGTTTTTATTCACAGATGGGAAGCAGAAAACAAGCTTTTCTTTTTCAGTTCCCAACTGGTTTCTTAACTTTGAAAGAACTAGCTGAACACTCTGAAACTAAAAATATTCTCTACACTTGCAGAAAAGGCTATTGCTATCAAAAGGTGGTTTAGGACTTCAACAAACTCTGGTTCCAAGTGCTTAGCCACGGTCTTCCAACAGTCAGTGGTTTGATTTTCTTTAAAACTTGGCCACAAATATTGACTCCTTATTTCTGTATTTAATGTAAATGATTTTAATAGATTGTAAGTTTTGGCTTTAACATAGGTTGTGTCACAACTGGGACATGGACAGTCAGACCCAGTGATCGGACCAGGAGTCAGGTACTGGGAAGTCAGAGTGGAAGATGGGCCAGAGGGCAAACAGAGTGTCAGGCAGGCTAAAGTTACCAGGAGACTGTGGTGGGGTACCAGGTTACAGGCAGCAATCAAATAGCTAAGTTAAGGACAAACCACGGTTGGCAGCTGGAGTCTAGCGTTTATTGAAAGCGGAGTCTGGAGCAGAAATGGGCAGACAGTCTGCGTTGCTGCTCAGAGAGCTCCCCTTCATGGCTTCCTGGTTTATATACTGGTATTTGCCAATCAGGGGGTTGCAAAAAGGACTGCCACTCCAGCCCTGCTGTACTTCCTGCTGAGCCCAGCTTCACAGGGTCCTCCCACAGAAGCCCAGCCTAAGCCTCCTGTGGCTGTGTAGAAGTCAGCAGCCTAGAACCCTCAAGGTCCCAGGTTCCAACCCCATAGGTTCCAACAGGTTGCCACAAGTTTAAAATTAAATAGATTTTTTAAAAATTTAAATAAAAACATCCTTTTAAAAAAAGTCATTGTTTTTTATGCACCTTAGTTAGCAAGACATCTGAGATAGATCAGAGAGGAAACTTTTCCTGTAGGTCCTATTTTAAATTAATTTAAACTCAAAAGAACAGATATACTCTTAAAACCCCACAAAGTTCAGTCTTTACTCACAGACAATGTGTTGTAAGTTTGGAGAATATACACTGTATTCTTCATGCAAAACAAAGAGGCTGGAGCCCTGTGCTTTAAGGGCTAAAGAGCCTTAACAAAGACATTACCATGCCTGTAGTAAGATTTTTGGGGGGAGAGGGTGGGAGGCAATAGCAACATAGGGGAAAATGATAATAGGGACAGAGAAGGAACAACATTGAGAACAATGTAGGACATGATACTCGCTTTCCTATAAGGGATTACGGTGTAAAGAGTAAAGGCCGGTAAGGACCGATGGTATAGACAAAAAAATAGTAAGGAGGTCGATAACATTCCATGGACTATTTTGACAGATTTCACAGGTACTTATTGAATAGTTTATTTAACAGAACACAAGAAGTGCAGTACTATTTTATTCCTTCAAACTGCAAGGGGAACTGCTGTAGAGAGGAAGTGGCATCAGACAGTCACAGTTTGTGTATGTGCCAAATAATTTTTTCAAGCTTTTGATTCTGTCTAACATTGAAGAGAAAGACACTGGATTTCCCAATCCCCTTTAAAAAAAAAAGGTAGTTAACGGCACAAAAACTAATACAGATGGAAAGCTGTGAAGACAAGTGATTTCATTTACAATGTGCATTTGTTGGAGTGACAACAGTACTAATATACATTTAAGAACTAAATAGTTCCCTAAATAGTTTTTCTATCATGTAATTATTTAAGGTCCACTTTCTCAATACACTTCCCTAGGAATAAATGCATTACATCAACAGAAAGTTGTGAATCCCTGCTTTTCAAGTTATGTAAAGGACTTGGTTCTAGCTTTGGCACATTGCAAAAAACAGGTCCTTAAAACTGTCACTGGTCCAAATCTGAAGAGGTGAAGCTAAATTCTAAATCCTTGCTTTTACCAGATACACATTTGAGGGGTAGCATGATATTTTTGTGGTAGCTTCTTTTTAATAAAATGACAGTCATTTGAAATTACTGAGAGGTTTGGAACATAAACTACTGTAAAATGTATAAGTAGAGACGCGTATAGATGACAAGGCCACAGCTGAAAAAAAAGTGTTTATTCCAGGGGTGCATTAATAAAAGGGATTTATTCCATGACAGAACTTGCTTTAGCTCTAAGTTTTGTGTACTCAAACACAGCATTAAATTCCTAATAGCAGTGTATGGGGGAAAAGGAAGTATTGAAAAAGATATGAGAAAGTCTAATGCAGTCCTAGGATGCATCAGGCGAGGTATTTCCAGTAGACAGGGAAGTGTTAGTACTGTTATACAAGGCACTGGTGAGACCTCATCTGGAATATTGTGTGCAATTCTGGTCTCCCATGTTTAAGAAAGATGAATTCAAAGTGCAACAGGTGCAGAGAAGGGCTATAGGATGATCCAAGGAATGGAAAACCTACCTTATGAGAGGAGACTCAAAGAGCTTGGCTTATTTAGCCTAACCACAAGAAGGCTGAGGGGAGATAGGATTGCTCTCTATAAATAACTAACTCCTCTCCCTCCGTGGTAAGTGCCAATGTGGACACAAGAACAAATGGATATAAGCTGGCTATCAACAAGTTTAGGCTTGAAATTAAGTGAAAATTTCCAACCATCAGGGGAGTGAAACAGCCTTGTTGAACAGCCTTCCAAGGAGAGTAGTGGGGGCAAAAAAACCTAACTGGCTTCAAGACTGAGCATGATAAATTTATGGAGAGGATGGTATGATGAGACTGCCTGCAATGACATGTAGCTGATCCGCGACTGCTAGCAGCAAATATCTCCAAAAGCCAGTGATGCGACACTAGATGGGGGAGAGCTCTCAGTTACTACAGAGAATTCTTTCTGAGGCATCTGGCTGATAGGTCTTGGCCACATGGCTCAGGGTCTAACTGATCACCATATTTGGGGTCAGGAAGGAATTTTCCCCCAAGTCAGAGTGGCAGAGATCCTGGTGAGGTTTGCCTTCCTCTGCAGCATGGGGCATGGTCACTTGCAGATTTAAAGCAGTGTAAATGATGGATTCTCCGTAACTTGAAGTCTATCCTGATTTGAGAACTTTAGGAACTCAGCCAGAGGTTAGGGGTCAATTACAGGAGTGGGTGTGTAAGGTTCTGTGGCCTGCAATGTGCAGGTCAGACTACATGATCAGGATTGTCCCTTCTGACCTTAAAGTCTATGAGACTGGATCAGGATTTTGGATAATATATAAAGTTTTTTGCTTTTAAGTCACTGGTTGTATTCTGGGTCATGTTTGCTGATGTGGCTAAAAGGCTTACTATCTAATAGGTGTTCGGTGATTTAAAAGATGAACTTTTGGTGTCTATTCTATTCCCAATGAACAAATATGTAAGTTACAAAAATCATATTCAGAACTGACATCAATTGGCATCTTGTTGCTGTTTTCAGCTGATGCATGCAGGACTGAACAGGCATAAAGGCTGAACCACCTTCACCTTTCAAAAAGGACTGAGGTGGGTGAAGCTTATATTATAACTCTCTTTTGTATGTTCTGTAGATAAGAACTTAATTCACCAGAGTGATCAGTCCAGCAGCTCTCATGAACAGTAAACTCATTTTTATTGAAATCTCGAAGTACAGAAATACACTTATAAGTGTAACTGCTAAGTTGCCTAGAAAGCATTGCTGAGCTGCATGGGTAACTGTAGGCTAAGAGGGTTGGGAATGAGGGCAAGAATGGACACAATGGACTAATAAAATGTGATCAGCTGTTTATAACAGTACACAAATCAGCTTAGTTCAATGAGGTCTTCGTAACAGATTTAGGACTCATCCCTCATGGATCAATATTTCCCATTTTCACTTTTGGCCAAAGAAAGCGTACTCATCCAGTAAGGATGGTTATACTATGGTACCATGAATAGTGGTCAACAGTACTATTTGGGCTCTTTTTCAAAGTTTTCAAATACCAAATGCACACTTCCAGAGGTCCTCAAACTCTTTCATAGTATGGACTAGATGTTGGATACATTTTCTCATGAACCACCTTGCAGCCATTACTCACCATCCTTAAGGCAACTACAGCAACTGGAGTAAAATATTTTTAAAAAATACTACCTACAGAATATCTTTTTTAGCTATTTAAGCATTAAACAGTCAATTAAAAAAAGTTAAAAGTAGTTTCAGGTACAAAAGTAGTTTAAGTCCCCATGCCATTTTTTATGGCTTCACAATTATGTTTTCCTATTTTTAAAGTGTTCCTCGACCGGTGATGCGCAAAAGTCCCACAAAAGCAGGAAAACTGACTACACACAAAACACTGTCAAAAGCACAACAGTTCAAAAAGTACAGAAAATATTTCTCTAATCTTGCAGTGTTTCCCAAATAGTAGGCCCCTGACCTACCACAGGTATCCACCCCCCCACACTGGCTCTCACTTCCCCTGGGTAGCAGGCAGCAGTCTGAGGACTGGGATCTGGACAGCAGCAGCGCAGAAGCAGCGGCCTGAGACAGTGAGCAGTCAGCCAGCAGTCTGGAAGAGATGGTGGCCACGGTTGGTCATGGGGAGAGAGAGTGGCCAGCTGGGGCTGTAGGAGTGGGGCAGAACTGGGAAAGTGAGGGCAAGGGGGTTGGAGGGAGCCAACTGGGGTAATGGTGGGTCCCCAAAAAAGACAAAATGCATTTGGGTGTGTCACCTTTGTAAAAAAGGTTTGAGAACCGCTGATTTAGGTGATATTTTAAACTATTAGAGACACAAGCTGGGTGACATAATATTTATTGGACCAACATCTGTTGGTGAAAGACAAGTTTTTGAGCTACACAGAACTTGAAAGCTTGTCTCTTTCACCAACAGAAGTTGGTCCAGCAAAAGATATTGCCTCACCCAGCTTGTCTCTCTAATATCCTGGGACTGACAGAGCTACAACACTGCATACAACTATTTTAAGTTTAAATTTTAAAAAGTCAAACTTCTACCTGAAATTTAAGTTGACAATTGCCCCTTAATGAACTGTGTACATTTGTTCTATATTTATTTATTTATACATTTGTTCTATAATTTGTTCCTCTGTACCCCAAACACATGCTTCCCTGATGTCTGGCCCACCTCTTCCTTGCAGATACAACCCAGATACTGGTTTTCCACTCCCCATGACATTTCTCTACCATGAGCGATACTAGTTACATTACCAGGTCCAAGCACCTACAGTCTCAGGATAGCCAGTTCCTCACCTACTACTTCTATGTAGCAATAGCCCCAAGTGGATGCAAAAAAGGCTGGCTCCACTATCTTGTTTCCTTCCTGCTTTCACTGGTGCCAAGGTTGCTCTTGGTAATGAAGAGCCTGAAATGCCTTGTAGAAGTAACTGGAGGCAAAGGAGAACCAGCACTATGACCTCCATCTGTTTGTAAACCACCACTAGTTCGGAGACTACAGTTTGGAAACCAATGTGTTACCTGCAATACACATTACATGGAAACACAACACTAATCTCCCACACCCAGAATATATATATATATAGTGAAACAATACTCCTCAACACTAAGTCTGGGAAATAGCTATGCTGACTATGTTTGTTTCATTGACCTAAATTTAATTTTTGAAAAGTATTCTAAGCATCCATTTTTGAATCCCACTTGAAGAAGTTTTGCCTCTTTTGTTGCACGTAAGAGAGTCAATCTCCTCAGTGTTAACACTACAAAGCAGCATGTGCAGCAAAGTTGAAATAACCAACAGACTTTGGCAGAATACAAGAATTACATCACACTTTTTGCTTTCATATGTCTACAGATACATTTTTTGGCTTTCAGGTTTGATTCAAACATGGAAAGAGGGGGACAGATGCACAAAAAAATTAAGGTTATGAGCACGTATGCAGGGCTGACTCACCACTGTCCTCTGTTTGTTGGGTAGGAAGACTCTAACAATAGGTTTTTGTGGAGACTTGGGGTTATTCCGTGACATATCTGTGGGGTTCTGATAAACCGAAAGAGATGAAGGTGCTACAGAGAGGCTAGAGGAGGAAGATGATGTAACTGTGTCTGTTGAAGCAGAGCTGGAGACAGAGAAATCAGTTCCATTCCCCATGGATTCCAATAACTGCTGTTCTCTTTGTTGTAGAGCATCTAACTTGCTGGTGTACTCTTCATAGGCCTGTAGAGGAGAAAAAAGTTATTTAAAATCAGTTTGGCATCTCGGATGCATAAGCTGCATTGAGTGTGAATTTGTAGCCATAACACCTTAGGCTGTAATTACAGAAGATTCAAGTTACACAAAATTAGGCCTGATCAGTTCTATTGATATTGCTATTTTTTTGTTAAGCCAAGTGGATACTGAACCAATAGCTCATCTTTTGATGGAACAGAAAAGCCATCATGACTATCAACTCTAAAGTAAATGCTCCAAATATACTGTTGTACCTAAAAGAGGTAACTTAAATAATGAGCTTTAACAAAGTTTGCTGGTTACTTCACTGAACTATGCTAAAACTGATTACTCCCTTGGAACCAAAACCAAACATATGCAGTGTAAGAATGAAGGGGGAAACAAAAGTTTGCATCTCTAGTATACACATTTTAGTATATCATCATGTTGCTAATAACTAAGTTGCTAATAACTACAGAATAAAAGTGTGGAGCCCAGTCCCAAAGACGAGTTGTGCACTAAACTAAACATGGTTCTCTTTTTGAAGTGTCAAGCAATTTAAAAAAAAGTTCTTATTTTCACTACATTGTTATGCCCCTTCAGGGGTTCATGAATAGCATTTCTTTGCCTCCTGTTTTGATCTCACATTTTTCACCATTGCTGGCTGACAAACTACCCGTTTACTCCTCATCATCCCTCCCCACTTACATTATCAAGGATGCCAGTACAGCTCTTAAAACACAGTTTAGTTAGAAAGTGCACTCAAGTTGGAGGGCTTTTCAGCAGGACAAACAATTGCTGGGTTGGAAAACATTTTAAAAAAGACAGTATTTGGTAACTGTGTGATGAGTTAAATATTTTGAATTCAGTGCATTTCCACCAGATAATTAAAGCTGGCTCAAAATTTTAATCCAAAATTATTTGACAGTGTCCCTTAGTTGAAAAACAGAACACTATCCTTTGAATAGAACAGTTTTTAAGTCTGGCTATAAAAATTTTTTTAATGCACAGACACAAGACAGGAAAAATCACTCATTGTGCTGGGGATTTTCCAGCCAGCTGAAGACAAGAAACCCTCAGAACAAATATGACGACACCTGCAATCAGACTCATTTCCAACCAAAAAATATATTATAATAGCCTAGCTGTATTTTCATCTAGACTAGATGTTGAACTCTGCAGCCACCTCATCAGAAGTGTTTCTGTTAGTTGTATTAGTTAATACTAACATTAAACTTTCAGATTAGTTGCAATGATTCTCTAAGTTTGGAGGTTTAAAAAGGTATACACAAGTGCTCTGCATTTTACAGACAAACTAAGATAGATCTCTGCCCCCAAGAGCTGAAGAGGATAGATGTTTTTTCCCTTTTATCCTCCACACAAGAAATCAAGACTGATATCAAGGTGCATACTGCCTGCTTTGCTATTAGAGGGGCTTCCTTGTTACAGAAACAAAAAAAGGTCCCACTTAAATCCATTTGTCTTTCTCATGCTTTTCATATGCAATGTTTTCTAGCTATAAACTTCCTCCAATTGATTTTATAGTAAGCTAAATGTACTGAACTTGTCTTAATTTTTTTATTATTAGAAATGTTTTACAACTGAACTAACAGAACATCTTAAAGATTTTGGAGTCCAATGCCTATGTGTGGAGAAGCCATTAGTATTCACTGGAGAGAAAAACGAACACTTTCAAAGAGTTTATCATAAGCACTCTATTTCGTCATTTTTGTATTTTTCCTTCACAGCTGCATTTGCAGGTTCAGCTAACCACTCTGCCTTTATTGAGCAAACAGTCTCTCTCTTCCTCATTATCAGCCTTTACCAACTGTTCAGAATGGAGATGTGCTCTGAATTTGTGCCATCATTTCTATGCCAATAGGCCGACAAAGAATTATGACTTCACTGTGGAATTAAGAAAAATTGTGAGATAAACGATCAAATTCAAAGAGAACCCAGAAAACTGAAAAAGAAATTATATAACCTTTATACACCAGAAATGGGTCTAGCGCCTCACAGACACCAAATTCTGCTCTAAATTATACTCCATTGTCAAACACCATTATTCCAGATTTACTCAGGTGTAATTGAGGACAGAATTTGGCTCTATCTATAGAAGATCAGCTTTTAATACAAGTTTCTCTCCTACTTCCAGGAAACTGGAATATTTTTCCATATACGTATAATTCCAGTAAGAGTTATACGCAGAGAATTATCTTAAGATAAACAAATGTTAAAAGTCACAAGCTTCTACTACAGTTTTGCCAATATACTTTTCCAAATCTATTCTTACTTCCTTTTTTCATAAACATTAGCTCAAATAATGTTTTGAAACACACACAGTATCACACTGCTGCAAGATATTTGTGGGTTTAACTTAGTTCCTGGACAAAATTACACATACTTTTCAAAATACGCAGACTGTTTATTTTGGCAACTTAAGATATTACTTTTGCAAACCCAAGTTATACTTCATAGATAAGTCACTTGAATGTAAGTGACAGACACTGGTAAACTAACTTTGGGCTCCTTCCCACCAAAGTCAATGGAAAAAAAAAACCTCATTAACTTTAATGGGTAAAGGAACAGGGCCTGTTAGACTTTAAACAGTTAGTCACAGAGTAATAGAAGAAACAGCAAAAACATGTCGCACAACTAGATATCCATGACTGGATTTTAGCAGTTTGTTTAAAAGTCAATCCCTTTTATAAGCAAGAAGCAATAACAGAACGGAGAGCTGGTCAGAACATTTTCGATTTAATTTCATTTTGGCTTTGACAAAATGTTTGAGACACACATAGGTTTTGACTGACTGCTATAGTACATGTAACAGTCAGCTGCACAATTACACCATACTGGAAAAAAACACAAATAATCCTCCTACTATACTTCATTTGGGTAAAGATATACAACTATTACACAGAAAGGTTGACTGACCTATGTTAAATGTCAGTTAGAAGAAGAGGATTCAGTTCTATTGAAAGTTGACACAACTTTCAAATAGAAACTTTGCCTGTCTAGACTACAGAGTTGCACTGGTGCAGCTACACCAATGGCCCTAAAAAAAACAAATCTAAACAGTCTAGACAAAGCCTTAATAGTCAAAATTAATTTCTGCTCTTTCTTTTGCTTATAATGGTCGATTTAGTTGATAAAAAAACTAAATGCTTTAAATAAATGGAGTCTTAGATCATATCTCCACTGTATTGTAAGGAAGGCCAAGTTAGCTGAATATTCTGTCAACATAATGAACAGTTAAAATTGTAATAGGGTTTTATAAAATATCAAAAAAATTAGGTTGAAATCTGTTAAGTGTTTGCTTTTCCAGTGGAAGCAAGTAGTATTCAGCTACAAGACAAGTTTTATAGTTGCTTTTAGCTCCATATACAGCCAAGAAAATAAACACAGAACAGTGGAATGTGCACGATTGAGGACATGTAGTACTTGAAGATTAAAAACTGCAGTTTTTAAAGCCTCTGTGCTTATCCAGCAACTAAAGGTGGTGAAGCGTGTTCTGATCACCCCCTTTTCACAAGGAACCTGGCACCTGTGTTCTGCACCAGCTGGAGTTTGTGAAAAACCTTATTACGCAAGCCAATCTACAGGGAATTTCACTAATCTAATCTTGTTATAACAGAAATGTGGATAACCATTTCAGAGTCTGACGCGTTACAGAAATGGATGCAAGCTGTCTATTCTCTGACTGGTAAAAACTAGCAACAGAACTTAAATATCTCAGAAAAGAAGAATCTGAAAGACACTCAACTTTTTACTGAAGCACAACATAGAAACCCTCCCCAAGCATGACCACCTTGGATCTTCTCTGACAGCAGAATTTTCAGTACAGCATGACATTACTGGTATCCAAATTCACAGCTATGTGAGTAATTGCATAACCGCCATTGGCTTAAGTTTCTTCCATCTGTAAAAGAGGTAATACTTCCCCCAAACCCTTCTGGGGTATTGGAAATACATTTGTGCTTATAAAGTGCTTTAGGCTGCTAGATGGAAGGTGCTATGTAAGTGCAAAATATTTCTAAAACTACATTTTTTCTACTCCAATGTTCTACCATATTTTCACTACCATTTACTAGTATATCATGAAGGTCACAGAACAGAAATTCAAGCTAGCAGGAACATACAGAAGAAGCAGCCCCAGCAGGTACTGCAGGAGGGACTGTTGAACACGAAAGATATCACTGAAAACTGGACACTGTCCTCTTTGCTAACTGGCTATTTACTCCAGCCCTCTCCCTCACTAAACTTAGATAGATTCATAGATACTAAAGTCAGAAGGGACCATCACCTAGTCTGACCTCCTGCACAACGCAGGTCACAGAATCTCACCCACTCACTCCTGTGAAAAACCTCTCACCTATGTCTGAGCTATTGAAGTCCTCAAATCGTGGTTTAACGATTTCAAGAAGCAGAGAATCCTCCAGCAAGTGACCCATGCCCCATGCTACGGAGGAAGGTGAAAAACCTCCAGGGCCTCTTCCAATCTGCCTTGGAGGAAAATTCCTTCCCGACCCCAAATATGGCGATCAGCTGAACCCTGAGCATATGGGCAAGATTCACCAGCCAGATATTACAGAAAATTCTTTCCTGGGTAACTCAGATCCCACCCCAGGTAACACCCCATCACAGGCCATTGGGCCTATTTACCATGAATATTTAATTACCAAAACCATGTTATCCCATCATATCATCTCCTCCATAAACTTATCGAGTTTAATCTTAAAGTCAGATGGATCTTTTGCCCCCACTGCTTCCCTTGGAAGGCTATTCCAAAACTTCACTCCTCTGATGGTTAGAAACTTTCGTCTAATGTCAAGTCTCAACTTCCTGGTGGCCAGTTTATATCCATTTGTTCTTGTGTCCTCATTGGTACTGAGCTTAAATAATTCCTCTCCCTCTCCAGTATTTATCTCTCTGATATATTTATAGAGAGCAATCATATCTCCCCTCAACCTTCTTTTAGTTAGGTTAAACAAGCCAAGCTCCTTGAGTCTTCTTTCATAAGACAAGTTTTCCATTCCTCGGGTCATCCTAGTAGCCCTTCTCTGTACCTGTTCCAGTTTGAATTCATCCTTCTTAAACATGGGAGACCAGAACTGCACACAGTATTCCAGGTGAGGTCTCACCAGTGCCTTGTATAACGGTACTAAAACCTCCTTATCCCTACTGGAAATACCTCTCCTGATGCATCCCAAGACGGCATTAGCTTTTTTCACAGCCATATCACATTGGCGGCTCATAGTCATCCTATGATCAACCAATACTCCAAGGTCCTTCTCCTCCTCCGTTACTTCTAATTGATGTCTCCCCAGCTTATGACTAAAATTCTTGTTATTAATCCCTAAATGCATAACCTTACACTTCTCACTATTAAATTTCATCCTATTACTATTACTCCAGTTTACAAGGTCATCCAGATCCTCCTGTATGATATCCCAGTCCTTCTCTAAATTGGCAATACCTCCCAGCTTTGTATCATCCGCGAACTTTATTAGCACACTCCCATTTTTTGTGCCGAGGTCAGTAATAAAAAGATTAAATAAGATTGGTCCCAACACTGATTCTCAAGGAATTCCACTGGTAACCTCCCTCTAGCCTGAGAGTTCACCTTTCAGTATGACCCATCATAGTCTCCCCTTTAACCAGTTCCTTAGCCACCTTTCAATTCTCATATTAATCCCCATCTTCTCCAATTTAACTAATAATTTCAGAAGTGGAACTGGATAATAGCCCACTTTAATTGAACTGTCTCAACCCCCCACTTGGTAAGACAATTCCCATCTTTTCATGTACTGTTATATATATCCACCCCATTCATCTGATGAATTGGGCTTTAGCCCACGAAAGCTTATGCCCAAATAAATTTGTTAGTCTTTAAGGTGCCACTAGTACTCCTCATTTTTGTTTCTGCTGATACAGACTAACACAGCTACCACTCTGAAACCTAAATCAAATGCCTTACTGAAATCCAAGTAGATTAGATCTACTGCATTTCCTTTGTCTACAGAATCAGTTATCTTCTCAAGGAAGGAGATCAGGTTGGTCTGGCACAATCTACCTTTTGTAAAATCATGTTGTATTTTATGCCAATTACCGTTTACCTCTATGTCCTTAACTACATTCTCTTTCCAAATTTGTTCCAAGACTTTGCATACAATTAAGGTCAAACAGGCCTGTAATTTCCTGGATCAGTTTTTCTCCCCTTTCTTAAAAACAGGTACTATATAAGCAATTCTCCAGTCATGGGGTATGACCTCCAAGTTTACAAATTCATTAAAAATGCTTGCTATTGAGCTGGCAATTTCATGTGCCAATTCCTTTAATTTCTTGGATGGTGATTATCCGGGGAGATTTAGTCCCTGTCAGGGTTCCCTCCCCACTCTGAACCCTAGAGTGCAGATGTGGGGACCCACATGAAAGACCTTCTAAGCTTATTTCTACCAGCTTAGATTAAAACTTCTCCAAGGCACAAATTCTTTGCCCTTGGAGGGTACACCGCCACCACCAAGTGATTTAACAAAGAATCAGGGAAAGGACCACTTGGAGTTCCTATTCCACCAAAATATCCCCCCAAGCCTTTACACCCCCTTTCCTGGGGAGGCTTGAGAATAATATCCTAACCAATTGGTTACAAAGTGATCACAGACCCAAGCCCCTGGGTCTTAGGACAATAGAGAAATCAGTCAGGTTCTTAAAAAAAGGATTTTATTAAAAACAAAAAAGTAAAAATCATCTCTGTAAAAATCAGGATGGAAAATAACTTTACAGGGTAACAAAAGATTCAGAAACACAGCAGAACTTACGCTAGGCTTAGTTTCAAAGTTACAAAAACAGGAATAAACCTCCCTCCAGCAGAGGAAAAATTCACAAGCAGAATAAAAGATAATCTAGCTATTACTTACAATTTTTGTAATATGAGAGACTTTTAGGATGGTTTATAGGAGAAAGAGTTTTCTGACCTGATGCTTCTCTGCTTCCCAAGAGAGCACACAAAAACAGAGCCTCTCCCCTCCCCGATTTGAAATTATCTTTTCCCCATTGGTCCTTTTGGTCAGGTGCCAACTAGGTTATTTGAGCTTCTTAAGCCCTTACAGGTAAGGAGGAATTCTAGGCTACCCTTAGCTGTATGGTTATGACAGTCCCACTAAACTGTTTGAGTCTGACTTCCATCTCGGATGTGGTCATTTCTACTTGCATATCCTCGTTCACATTAACCACCCAGCCACTGCCCCTAAACTCTTCATTTAAAGGGCTAATCCTTTACTTTGAAGTTTCCACATATTAACTGCATGAGAGAGAATGCTATGGTTATCTGAGACACTACACCAAATTCATTTATATAAACAAAAGATATAATGGAAGTGAGAATACTAATGAAGCTGCAACAGCTTTAAATTCATGTACTATACCTTTTAAACAGGCTAATTAGAGAGCATATCCAAAATGTTACACACAGTTGGTGTGTTTATATATGGTGTGTATACATTCACATACCATAATATAGCTGCCTATCCCTTCCCCTCCCACAATCAATACAAGTGAAAAAGTAAAACCTCTTAAAAACTTAAACATAGTTACCTATTGACACAATAAATTTACTAGTGAGAGAGTCCACGAGAATCAATATAGCCACGAAAAAGCAAACTGCAGTATATTCTGCAGAAGTGCCAGCAAAATTCTGCTTCCAGAATCATTGCTGCTGGTAATCATTTGAGAAGTTTTATAAAGAACATCTTGATTTGTGGTGGTCTTACTTCACCTTACAAATGAAGTGAGCGTTTTCTAACTTTACACAGAAGTGAATGCCAACAAATAAAAGAAATCTAATGTACATTTTTTTAGAGTCACTTTCCTAGGCCATAACCAGACTTTACTCATTCTATTAGTACTCTTAAAGAAATGTCAAGAAGGGAAAAGGTTTAAAAAAAAATATCAAGTGGAAAAAGGTGGGTTTTGCCTAGCAGGAGTAGTGACTTTTGGTGAGAAACTAAGTCTTATCTCAAGTAGGTAGAGACCAGATCAGAGCCCTGAAGTGTGTGAACGTTCAGAGTTTATGTCATGGTTTCCAGATCTGGGATCTTCAAGCTGGGCTTCTAAACAAATATGGCCTGATTTTAGAAGCACTGAGAACCCCCCAATGCCACCAAACTATGTGGGAGCTGCAGGGGTCAAGCACTATTGATAGCCAGGATATTTTTATTTAACTAAATATGGATTTAGGAGCCTAACTTTAGGCACTCCGATTTTGTCCCAACCCATTTTACCAGTTGGGTATGTGTCAGGGGCATAGGTTTAAGTTAGGTGCAGATTTATACAAGTGTTGTATTTATTCCTACACTCACCCAAAGGGGAGAATACCACACAATAACTCAGTATCACTGTGCCCCTGCTCCTGCATAGTAGCACTTTCCTGGTAGTCCAAGGAGCAATATGAAACGATCTGGGATCCAGCAATTCCAGTTCTTTTCAACCTTACTCTCTGTATCTACAATTTACATGCTGTATCTACAGCAGAGAAAGTTATCTTGTTAAGTAAATCTATGGGTTGCTGAAGACATTGAGTTATGTAGAAAACTGAAATTTCATCCTAGCCCTATTTAAGTCAATGGCAAAATTCCCTAATACAGAAAAGCAAAAGTTTAGAGAGACCCAGAAAAGGAGATGAGAAATTATGCTAGCTGAAAACACAACCCCATCTCCATCCTTGTAATTCTTGACTGTCTCTCAACAGAAGGAATTGGGAAGGAAGAAGATTCCCACAAACAAAAATAAAAGCCATAAAACCATTTACTCCCCTTCCTATATTTTGATTAGCTCTCTCTTTTTCATACTGTGTGTACATTTGCAAACTAGGTTTTCTGTAGCAATTAATGCAGGGTGTTAGTGTAATAGTTTGAAAGAGCAGGCGTAGGTGTGACCCCTGAAAAACCCTTAGCAACACCCTCCAATCCAGTGGTTCTCAAACTTTTGTACTGGTGACCCCTTTCACATAGCAAGCCTCTGAACGCGACCCCCGCTTATAAATTAAACACACTTTTTATATATTTAATACCATTATAAATGCTGGAGGCAAAGCGAGGCTTGGGGTGGAGGCTGACAGCTTGCAAATCCCCCCCTCTCCCCATGTAATAACCTCGTGACCCTGAGGGGTCCCGACCCCCAGTTTAAGAACCCCTGCTCCAACCTAATCTGTACCCATTTACAGAATTACTCTACTCTGGCATGTTACTACTGCTATATCACTTCTTTAAACTTCCAAAAGCCTTTCTCTGCCATCGTTGCATACTGTCACTTATACAGTACTGTAAATTGGGTTCATAGAAACGTTAAGCGGATAAACAGAATAGGTCTGCTACGTCACTATCGTTGGCTCTCATTATCACTTGCTTAAATTAATTGGATTTTTAAGCATGGCCTCTCCTTTATAAATCCAAGCTGACTGCTTTTGACCTCTCTGTACCTGTATACATGTTGAGCTTCTCCATAATCAAGAACTAAAATATGTTTCTAATACCAAATTTGAACTTATAGATCTGTAGTTTAACCTATTTCCTCCCTGAAGTCTCCTTTTGCATCAATGTCACATTACCTCTTCAGTCGCTGTAGAGTATCAGTCTTGTTGCTAGTGTCAAAAGTGACACTAGTTCTTATTTTGAGGATTCTAAAAAATAAAAATTTAAGTCCTAAAAGTGCATATATCAATTTTCCTTTAGGGTGCTTGCAATATGATCAGCCACCTTTTAAGAAAAGGGACTTTTCTCATAGCTAATCATACACTGCACATTTGGGGAAACAGCACTTCAGCAATTGTCCTTCCACCACTTTAAGAACAGATAACTAATTCCAGAGGGCAGTTTTTTAGTGGCTGAGATACAGAATGCTATCAAAGTGTGCTATAGAATCTCAAAATGCGCTTGCAGCTTCTCCAAAGCAAAACTATACAATGTTTATTCATCTTTTCTTTCTGTATTAACCAATCCAAAAGTAAATTGAAAACCTGACACTACCATCCAAATTAAAACACATAGTAAGACCACCAAAAAAGTGTCACCATGGCTGAATAAGGTAAAAGAAGCAGTAAGAGACACTAAAGCAACCTTTAAAAAGTAGAAGTTAAATCCTGTTGAGGAAAATAGAAAGGAGCATAAACTCTGGCAATTGAAGTATAAAAATATAATTAGGAAGGCCTAAAAAGAATTTGAAGAACATCTAGCCAAAGACTCAAAAAGTAACAGCAAAAAAAATTTAAGTACATCAGAAGCAAGAAGCCTGCTAAACCAGTGGGGCCACTGGACAATCAAGATGCTAAAGGAGCACTCAAGGAAGATAAGGCCATTCCAGAGAAACTAAATGAATTCTTTGCATCGGTCTTCATGGCTGAGAATTTGAGGGAGATTCACAAACCTAAGCCATTCTTTTTAGGTCACTAATCTTAAGAACTGGCCCAGACTGAGGTGTCATTAGAGGAGGTATTGGAATAAACTGATAAAATGAAAAAAAGTAATAAGCCACCACGATCAGATGGCATTCACCCAAGAGTTTTAAAGGAACTCAAATATGAAATTGCAGAACTACTAACTGTGGTATGTAACCTATCATTTAAATTAGCTCCTGCACCAAATGACTCAAGGATAACTAACTTGACACCAATTTTTAAAAAGGGCTCCAGAGGCGATCCCAGCAATTACAGGCCGATGAGCCTAACTTCAGTACCAGGCAAACTAGTTGAAACTATAATTAAAGGACAGAACTATCAGACACATAGATGAACACGATTTGTTGGGGAAGAGCCAACATGTTTTTTGTTAAGGGAAATCATGCCTCGCTAATCTACTAGAATTCTTGGAGGCGGTCAACAAGCATGTGGACAAGGGTGATCCAGTGGATATAGTGTACTTAGATTTTCAGAAAGCCTTTGACAAGATCCCTCACTAAAGGCTCTTAAGCAAAGTAAGCTGACATGGGATAAGAGGGAAGGTCCTCTCCTGGATTGGTAACTGATTAAAAGATCGAACTAAATGGTCAGTTTTCAGAATGCAGAGAAGTAAACAGTGATGTCCTCCCGGGGTCTGTACTGGGACCAGTCCTATTCATAAATGATCTGGAAAAGGGGGTAAACAGTGAGGTGGCAAAATTTTCAAATGATACAAAACTACCCAAGATAGCAGTCTGCTTTGATTCATAGATATTTAGGTCAGAAGGGACCATTACGATCATCTAGTCTGATCTCCTGCACAACGCAGGCCACAGAATTTCACCCGTCACTCCTGCGAAAAACCTCTCACCTATGTCTGAGCTATTGAAGTCCTCAAATCATGGTTTAAAGACTTCAAGGAGCAGAGAATCCTCCAGCAAGTGACCCGTGACTTACCTAAGAGTTACAAGGGGATCTCACTAAACTGGGTGACTGGGCAACAAAATGGCAGATGAAATTCAATGTTGATAAATGCCAAGTAATGCACATTAGAAAACATAATCCCAACTATACATATAAAATGATGGGGGGGAGGGTCTAAATTAGCTGTTACCATGTGAGAAAGAGATTTAGGAGTTAACATGGATAATTATCTGAAAGCATCCACTCAGTGTGCAGCGGCAGTCAAAAAAAGCTAATAGAATGTTGTGACTCATTAGGAAAGGGAGAGAAGAGAGACAATATCATATTTCCTCTATATAAATCCATAGTACACCCACATCTTGAATACTGCATACAGATCTGGTTGTTCCCTCTCAAAAAGTGATACATTGGAATTGGAAAAGTTTCAAAAAAGGGCAACAAAAATGATTGGGGTATGGAACAGCTTTCATATAAGGAGAGGTTAATAAGACTGGGACTTTTCAACTTAGAAAAGAGACGACTAAGGGGGGGGTGTGACAGAGGTCTATAAAATCATGACTGGTAAATAAGGAAGTGTTATTTACTCCTTCTCATAACACAAGAACTAGGGGCCATCAAATGAAATTAATAGGCTGCAGGTTTAAAAACAAAGGAAGTATTTCTTCACACAATGCACACCCTGCGGAATTCTTTGCCAGATGATGTTGTGAAGGCCAAAACTATAACAGGGTTCAAAAAAGAACTAGTTAAGTTACTGGAGGATAGGTCCATCAATGGCTATTAGCCAGGATGGGCAGGGATACAAAACCATGCTCTGAAGTGTCCCTAGCCTCTGTTTGCCAGAAGTTGAAAATGGGCGACACAGGATGGAGCACTTGATGATTATCTGGTCTGTTTATTCCCTCTGAAGCACCTGGCATTGGCCACTGTTGGAAGACAGGATACTGGGCAAGATGAACCATTGATCTGACCCAGTATGGCCGTTCTTATGTAGAGTACCTGCTGAATCTGGGAAAAACTGTGCCCTAATATGAGGAGTTATGGAAAGAGAATTTCAGAAAAACCTGAGATGGTGTGAAATGATTTTTGTAGTGTAGATGAGGGTTAATTTTATGTTTAAACATGGTTGTACCCAAAACTGTTTTTTTTTCCATGTAGGCTGTATGGACAGAAGACCCCCGTTACAACCATGTTAGAGAACACTGGGTGATACTTAAGTTGATAGATTAAATACAGCAATCATTTATACAGAAGACTTGTCAGAAATATTTAATGTTGTTTTGGCTTTCTAACAAGACATGTTTTATTTTTGGACAGCGGGACAGGGTCGGGCCAGATGGCTACAGGAGAGTGATCCTTATTGGGATCCAGGAAGTGGGTGGGCAAAGCTCGCCCACTGCTAAAGGATCCCCCCCCAGCCTAAGGGGGGGTCCACAGGACCTGGAAAACCAAACAATTACGGGGGACAACTAATGAACAACAGGGACAGGAGTGCGCTCCAGGAGGGTGACAGAAGGCAGATATATTAGCCCCAGGTTAAGTAGGTCCCTTTTCCGTGGGTAAGGTAACAGGGAAGGTTCCAGAATAATCAGGAACTTTCTGGAAACAATTAAGACAGGCTGATTAGAACACTTGTAGCCAATCAAGAAACTGCTAGAATCAATTAAGTCAGGCTAATCAGGGCACCTGTGTTTAAAAAGGAGCTCACTTCAGTTTATGGTGCGCATGTGAGGAGTTGGGAGCAAGAGGCACTAGGAGCTGAGAGTGAGAACGTGTGCTGTTGGAGGACTGAGGAGTACAAGTATCATCAGACACCAGGAGGAAGGTCCTATGGTGAGGATAAAGAAGGTGTTGGGAGGAGGCCATGGGGAAGTATCCCAGGGAGTTGTGGCTGTCGCACAGCTGTTCCAGGAGGCACTCTAGACAGCTGCATTCCACAGGGCCCTGGGCTGAAACCCGGAGTAGAGGGCGGGCCTGGATTCCCCCCAAATCCTCCCAACTCCTGGTCAGACACAGGAGGAGTTGACCTGGACTGTGGGTTCACGAAAACAGCCAAACAGAGCTGCCGTGAAGCTCCGAAGCGAGCAAATCCGCCAATAAGCGCAAGACCCACCAAGGCAGAGGAGGAACTTTGTCACAACAGTTAATCATGTTGTATTTTTTGTTCGTTCTTCATTTCACCTCTCCCTCTTCTGCCTTCCCCACTCCCCTGCAAGTTTCTCTGCAGCTATGTTCCTTTTTGCCCCCAACACATGTTCCTGTCACTTACGGTATATCCACACAGCCCATGGGAGTGAGCCTCCGAGCCCAGGACAAGAGACTTGCGTTCGCAAGGCTGGCACTAGAAGTCTAAGTATAGTTGTGTAGACAGCACTTTGAAACTGCAACTCAGATTGAAGCTCCAGCACTAAAACTTAGAGAGAAGGGTGGGCTGTCAACCCAGGTTGAGAGGCTTGCTCTTGTAGGTTGCGTAGACATTTTCTTAGCTCCCTTCTCCCCTTAACATGCTGCCCCAACGCTTCACTACATTGTCACCTCAACACTCTTCTCCTGCGGACTGCGCTAGTACTTGGCAGCGTCTCCAGTTTCCTCTCTTCCTCCAAGTAGCAGTGGACTCCAGCAGAGGGACAGACGCTGCTTCCTATTTGTTTCCAGCTGCTTTTACAGGCATCTATACTCTTTGCAATGAAGAGCTTTGGCCCCCCCAGGAGCAGCTGGAAACAAAAACAGCCACCACTGCTCTCTGTAGACTCACTGCAAGTGTTCTGAGGAGCATATCTGGAAACATTTGATGAGGGTTAAGGGTTGTCTCCCTGCCTGATTTTTCATTCCTGAGCACCTTACACACAAAACATATGTGCTTGGTGGCAACAACTGAATTTTTGTTTTGTTTTGTTTTTGTATAAGTAGCCACCATTCCCTTTTTTACAGACACTTGTTGGATCAAGAGGAGCCAGCAGCAACTGCCAGTTGTATCACTTTTTAAAAAGAGTTTGACTTTTTTTTTTTTTAAGTAAGTTGTGTTTTAGTCCCCAGAAAGATGTTTTGCATGTTTCCACATCTTTCACTGCTCAACACTGAAGCAATTTTTCCCTAGCAGTGCTCAACAACTGTAACTAAGTTCACAGCATCCCAACAAAGGGCACACTAAGCATCAGACAAGAGACAATGGACAGATAAAGTCCGATGGAAAGTACAAAGAAATAGAGTTTTAAGGAGGGTTTTGAAGGAAGACACTAAGTTAGTTTTGCAGATGTTTATGGGGAGTTCCTCCCATGCATGAGGAATATCATGTGAGAAAGCATGTATTACAGGTGCTTGTATGAAAATTTAACATGTGGGCAATGGAGGCTGGCATCATGGGTCAATCTAAGGCAAAGTACACATCTTGATAGTGAATGAGAAGACAAGAAAGGTGAGGGCAGGCCACAAAGGGCCTTGAAAGCAAAGACATGTATCTTAGGTTTGATTCAATAGAAAAAGAGATGCAAAGAAAGGGTTGACATGGTCAAAGTGATGGGCTAAGAAAAGTAATTTGCAGGAGCATTCCGAATAGATAGGAATGGGGTAAGATTGCATTTGTCAAGGACAGAAAAGGATGTTGCAGTAATTTACACATTATAGGATCAACACCTGGACAAGAGTCTTAGCTGTGCAAATGGATAGGAAGGGCATATTTTAGGTATGTCACGCAAAAAGAATCTGCAAGATTTAGACATAGTCTGGTTGTGAAAACCAAAGGAGGTCTGATTTGAAGATGGCATCCTGGTAAGGGCCTGAGCAACAGGCAAGATAGTGGTCCACAGGTTATCCACATTGTTTTTCCATTTTTATTAGATTTCTCAACGGTATGCACATCTGTGGAGCTGCTTGTAATTTACTTACCAGTATTCCCTTATCTCCCTTCTAAAGTCTATCTTACATGTAGAGAATTTCCTGCTGAATTGGCTCATATGCACTTGCTGAAACTTAACATTTGTCTTCCATACTTTGGCAACCATACTGGCTTCTAATCAGACAGTGGAACATATTTTCTACATTTTTGTACTTTCAATCCTGCAATCAACACCAAGATGTGTTTTTGTTAGTTGTGTGTCAGGCTGCTTTATATCCAGCACTGTGATACACTAGAGTCTCAGACCAATTGTGTCACCGCAACTTCCAACAAGCTAGTAAGGGCCAACCACTACTCTTGCACCAACCTAAAACAAACAAGTTGATCAAAGAAATCTTAACATGTTTAGATATAGAAATGCAGTCAAGGCAACCAAACAATCTTATCTCTGCCTGCAGTGATGTTATGCAAGGAATATAGGATTCTGATTAAAGTATTTTAGTGTTTCTGGTCCCAGATTAGATTTTTTCTCATATGTTTAAATATCAGTTTTAATCCTGCCTCTTCATCCCTTAGAGGTATCTGGGTGGATTAAATATGCATTTTCATACCTTAACAAATTTGGATTTCTTTTAAGTGTAACCTTATCTCTGAATTTCCTGGCGGAATTACAACATCCCTGTAATATTTTTATCCTTAAACTTACTGATGTGATGGAGTTTAGGTTAAGAGAATGTAACAGCTTTTTGGTTTGAGAATTCTCTTCATTTTAAAAAAAAAGTCATATGAACACCAAGCAAGAAACACAGAGAATGCTATCACATGATATTTATAATAATTTGTTAAAATAACAATTTATTGTTTTAACTTTTAAGAGTAGTACACCAAAGCAGAGCAAAGCAACTTAAGTGTAATGGTGAATCTGGCCCTTAAACTGCAATGGATTTATCAGAGTGCTGCATTAGTAAAATCAGTGCTATGTGAATAAAGGTAATGACAACTCAATCCCAGAGTCTCAGTGTCCATGCTCTAAATGCTCCCTCTGTGCTTGGGCACCCAGCAGTTTTGCCTTAACATGCAAAGGAGCAAAGGCAAATAACTAGCTCACTAGTCTGCACTACAGACTCTTTAAAGAGCAAGGACAGTTGGGGCAAATAATCTAACCAAGAACTCCTCACTGCATGTCAAGTCTCCCTCATACAACTGAGCCATTACAACTAATAAAACTGTTGCATGCAAGTGAGATATACAGGAAGGGTGGGGACTGGTTGCATTGATGTCACAATGGTCCCATTTGAGAGTTACCTCAGCTGTTGAACTGATCCCATCTAGCCATGAAAAATTAGACACAACAACAACATAGCTTAATTACAACTAGTTGCCTCAAACAGTTTAAAGATCTCAATTAATTTAAACTATCATGGTAAGTTTCAAGTATGTTATTCCAATAAGATTAGGAGCAAAAAACAGATGATACTAAATTTCTTATAAAGCAATAATTTAATTTTAATGCAAACAAATTAACATATTTACTTATACATTCTCAGAAAATTCACTGTGCTCAAAGAGTAAGTGTTCTAAATTTGGGGAATTCGTTTTAAGTTTGTATTTCTCCCTAGACAAAATAAAGGTTGACTCTCCTACTTTCAATGCACAACACAACTCTTACCTATGGAGTTGCAACCAGCTGCTCCATAATACCATTGAGTTCTTTCCCTCATACTTTCTTCCAATTCTACTTCAGGAAGTCTAGAACTCCTATTTTTGTTCTCCCCACGTGAATGGCCTTACATTTAGCAGCTATAGATTCCATTTGCCAAATATCAGCCCATCTCAATTCTTCCAATTCTGTACAGACCTTAACTGCAACATTCAGCAAGTTTACTTACCAGGCATCTTGTTCTATAATATTGAGACCATTTATTTTGATTACTCTTGGCTTTTCTAGCATCATGCATTTTCTGCCCTAAATACCTCTCTCCCTGCTGTTAGAGATAAAAAATTGGACACTGACTTTTGTGAACTACTGAACACTTCAAATAACATTCTTTTAATGTAGTGTTTTATGTAATATTTATGTATTTATTTTTATGTAATTTAGAGTTGCACATGAATGTAATAAATTAACCCATTTCACCACTGGAAACTTATGCTTGTTACTGCTTATCATATTACTTTTACATGCGACTTAATCATAGCAAAACCACTACACAATTGTCAGCATCTGCTTATGAGTGGAACAAGCTGTTTCACATCAGGATTGAAGTGCCCTGATCTAGCACAGGAAGGTTAACACAGTGACTTGTATTTCGTCCATTATATCCATTTCACACTCCCACAGAATAACCATGTTCTAAACAGGGAAGACATTATTTATATTTAACAGTTAAGGACATTGTGCGAATATCTGCATAACTAGCACATGACCTGATCCTACGAAAGAAAAAACTGGAAGCACCTCAAACAGGATCTTTATTTTTAATTACACAATGCCAAAAGGCAACAACTATCGTTTAAGATTAAAAGGCTTCTCATTAGCCCACGATGGTTTTAATACCTACCAAAGGGCAAAAACTGAATGAGTGGTACCAGTGCACCTCTTTTTATACAGATGCAGCTGGTATATGAGGCTCTTTAGTATGGCTTCAAATGGTTCTGTGCCCATGAAACTTCAAGAGTGAAGACCTGTGGAGGTGTACTTACAGAAAACCAAGAGATTGAGAGCTTAAACTATTTTGGTACTATCTTTCCATTTAAATGTAGTCTAAAAATATTAGAAACATTCAGGAAACAGGGAGGATTAAACAAACAGGTCCTTTCCAACCCTAACAATTTTTTGATTCTACTTGAGTTTGTGAAGGAAAGCTGTAAGTAAAAAAAAAATTTAAAAAACCCCCCATACCTGAGTGGCTCTTAGGTTTTGAGAGTGGTGATATATACATATGCACACCTCCACATACTTAGAATAGGTTTCAGAGTAACAGCCGTGTTAGTCTGTATTCGCAAAAAGAAAAGGAGGACTTGTGGCACCTTAGAGACTAACCAATTTATTTGAGCATGAGCTTTCGTGAGCTACAGCTCACTTCATCGGATGCATACCGATTTCCACGGTATGCATCCGATGAAGTGAGCTGTAGCTCACGAAAGCTCATGCTCAAATAAATTGGTTAGTCTCTAAGGTGCCACAAGTCCTCCTTTTCTTTATACTTAGAATACAGAATGGAAAGTTGCCGTTAGGCTTTTATGTTTTACACTAGTTGTAACAGCACACCTACTTCAATAGTTTTCTGCCTTTCCCTCAGTAGTACACACATTACTCATGAGGAACCCTACAGCTTGTCACGAAAGAGGGACAGACTCACTAATATCTCTTTTCCATGTTTAAGTATTAAAAGCATAATTTGTTTTTATACAGTCAAGGAGGAAATAGTTCTCTATTGCAAGTATTACGATCAGTCTTCTACTGGACAGTTACTTTATACTTGAAAAATATACAGCATATTACACTAACCCAACGGAGTTCATTTGATACTCAAAGCTTACCTCCAAGTATATTGATGGTGGGTTATGCTCTCCTCCAAACTTGTCCAGCAGCGCCTCTATGTGTTCTTGCGTTAATTTAATCATCTGTTTGATATTCCATACCTAAAAGATAAAAATATATTTTTTATAAATCAAAAGAGGCAAGTCTGGGACAGATTAGATACTTCTAATGTACCTATCACCGCAGTATTTAAATGCCCTGATCTTAAACACATTGTACACTTGGGGCTCTATACTTCCTCAGTTTGCAAGTTTTTCCCACTGACTCTGCAACTTCTTGAAAGAGCCAATAATAACCACTGTTAGTATTATGAGAGGACTTACCTTGCACTGTAAGTCATCACTAAGCAATGTTCGGTTGTTGAAGCTGATCAATACAATAGTAAGTTCACTTACAGGAAAACAAGGTATTTTGATCCAGTAAAAGTCAAAATTTTTTCACTTGTTGGACCAATAGACTCTGGCCTCCAGAAAAGAGATATTTTTATCGTTCTTAAAATTACATTTGCTATCAACTTAATGTGATGAAAACTGAGGAAGATTTGATTTCTACAAGTCAGAGAAAAAAAATACTTATCTGTTCTCTGAAGATACCATTTATAAAAGTATCACTATTCAAAATTGATACTATTACTTAGAGACTAGTGAGAAAGTAATATAGCTCAAAATTCAAACGCCATCAGCTCCAGAATGGAGAATTGCATACTGCTTCTTCCAGTGGAACCTCAGAGATTCCTGTGACCTGTCAGTGAAAGAAAATACAAATCCCTCAGTCTCTAAGGAGAGAGAGGTGGGATGGTAGTGATTGTTAGAACTTATACCTTTCCAGAAAAAGAATTGCAGGGAATTAGCTTCATGTTCTATTAAAAGAGATACCAGTAACAGAACCCCAACTCCAAGGATGTCTCAAACATTATACTAGAAGGTAAGTAAAGAGAAAAATCTTTCTGCAACACAGAATGAACATATTAGAAGTTCAAAATACACCTAACTCATATTTTAATAAAGATCTCAGTTATTCAGCAGTAGCTATTAAAGATGGGGACATCACGAAAATAAAACGAGCTGGAAAGACAGTTGGGTAACCTCTAACCCAGTACAAGTTTGGAGCACTGATGATAAATCTTGATTCTTCTCATGAGGCCAAGTTCAAGCAATAATAGTTTGTAAAAAGATGTACAGAACTCTGTGGCAGTCTTCCAAATCTTACATATGTCAACTCAGTGGAGGCTGGCTGTAAAGACCAACTTTTTCTCTGAATTCACAAACAGACATCTGTTAATGTGACCATTAAGTTGTATGCCTGCCAAGAAGCAGCAATGAGAGAGCTGTGCAATGTATACACATATCAAAAGAATCAGAAAGCTTTTTCTGTCATCTTGTCTGTTCCAGATAAGAGAATAGGGAGTTTTACTTGGTAAAGTGATAGAGACACCCAGCCCCAAAACTGCTGGAGACCCGTGGGCCACATTGGGGAGGTTTGTGGGCCGCAGATGGCCTGCGGGCCATGAGTTTGAGACCCCTGGTTTAGAACTTATTGTGTGCTCTTTCCCAACTCCTTTGAGTACATTCGGCAGCTATTTGGACTTTTCCAGGGCTTTAACTCCAGTTTTTGTCTCTGAAAAGCTGCTATCTGCCTATTAGCTGCTGAATAGAGCGGCCCTCCTTTCCTCATGGTGCTGCTGCTTCTGTTAATAGTGCTAGAGCAGTAGAACTGGAGGGAGAGAGAAAAAGCAGCTCAAAATAGTAACTGCTGGATGCAAAGTAGAAAACATCCTTGCAGGGAGGGAGGAAGTCATTCACCCTCCAGCCACCACAGAGAGGAAATGGGGAAGCTTCTGGTAGTACAGGGACAGCCAGATGAGACCACCTTGCCCACTGACGATTCCTTCCTCAACCACCTATGTATGTGATGCTGTTAGTGTAGGAGAGGGATGTTGAGTCCTAAGCCCTACCATGAGGTGGTTGTCCATGGGTGGGATTTTCAGAAGTGAAAATTGCATTGAAAGCCAGTGAGACTTGATTCCTAAGTCACTTAAGTGCTCTTGAAAATTGCCAACCATAACAAGAGCTGAGTGGAGATATAGTTTAGTAGGGACTCCAGCCATAGTGGTAGAGTGGATTTCTCATGCTCACAGAAAGTGTGGTGTGGGCTGAGAACTCTGTGATCACTGCTTAGTTTTAAGATACCTAAAGCCCTATTTAACACTGGAGGTAGATACGTTTTTTTTATTTTGTGTATACTACATTTATAAGCTCAGGTGCCCATGTTCGATGTCAATGTGGTGATTAAACTTTAGTGTAACAGCCTTCTTTACAACTATTTGATATGTGAGCAGACTTATTAAATGAAGGCTCTCCTTTGGTACTGGTGACTTCAGCTTGTGTCTTGAGTGAGCTTTAGTGCTCCCCTCCCCCAGGCAATTTAAAAGGGCCCAGGCCCCGGCTGCACAGCGGAGCTGAGCAGCGTCTGCCTGCTCACTCCACATGTCTGCCAGCCCCTCTCTGCGGCCCAGGGGTGGGGCTCTGCCACTGCACATTGCCACCGCCCCGAGCATCCCTGCGGCCAATGGGAAGCTGCGGGGGCTGTGCCTGGGGGCAGCAGCGTGTGGCGGCCCCTCGTCCCAGCCCAGCCCACCTTGGAGCCCCAGGTAAGTGCCACACATCCCAACCCCCTCCAAACTCCTTCCCAGAGCCTACACCCCCACCCCACACACACCCTCCCCCCTCCAAACTCCCTCCCAGAGCCTGCACCCCTCCCCCCTCCTAGAGCCTGCAATCCCACCCCCTTCTCCTGCACTACCAGCCCAGAGCCTGCACCCAGCACCCAAACTCCCTCCCAGACCCTTAGGCAGGTGGGGGGCAGAGTGACATTATTAGTCAGCTGGGAGGATTTGAGGACTGATAGTGGCCCTAAGGTAAATTGAGTTTGAGACCCCTGTTCTAAACTACATCTTTTCATACTGAATCATGGACGTTTTTTATTGGAATTGGTGAATTTTCCTAAATGGTTGGAAGGAGTCTACCAGAAAAATTAACCTCTTGATCTCTACCCACTTAGGTGCATTACTTACGGGGGAAAGGTACATGAACTCCCATCCAGTAAGTAAAGAAACCATCCCTCAAAAGTAGATCATTTGACAAGTTATGCAGAACTCCAATAGTGTGTTGCTCGCAGACCCCACAAACAGATCTCTGTGGTGTGCCCCACTCATGAAAGAGCTAGCTTCAATCTGAGACAACTCACATAGCTCTCATTGATTGTAGACAGTATTTCAGTCAAGATTCTCTTTCTTGCCAAGTAACCGGTAATTAGACATATTGTGGTACACTGCCCAACCCCATCCTTGAAGAATTGCCTAGCACAGGAGACAACACCCATTCTGCCTTTCACACAGAGAGGATCCTATCTGTTTGAATCAACCATTTCTGGAAATACAAGGTCAGTGAAAGCTCTGAACCACACCTCATGGATCTTATCTCAAAAGAGGTGCATCTAGAGCAGTGGTCGCCAACCAGTCGATTACACTCTCTGGTGCCACAGCATGGCTGCCGCTAAGGCAGGCTCCCTGCCTGCCCTGGCCCCATGCCGCTCCCAAAGAGCCCAGCACAGCGCTACGGGCCGACGGGGCAGGTCTCCCTCTGCACAGTACTCCTGCCTGGAAGCACTGCCCATGCAGCTCCCATTGGCTGGGAATGGGGAGCTGTGGGAGCGGTGCTTGCAGAGAGGGGTGACGCGCAGAGCCCTATGCACCTCGCCACAGGGGCATGTTGGCAACTTCCAAGAGCAGTGTGGGGCCAGGGCAGGCAGGGAGCCTGCCTTAGCCTTGCTGCGCTGCCAACCAGGAGCCACTCAAGGTAAGTGCTGCCTGGCAGGAGGCCGCACCCCAACCCCCTCCCAGACACAGAACCCCATACCCCCTCCTGTACTCCAAACCCCTTATTGCACCCTGTCCCCCAGCCCTGAGCCCCCTCCTGCACCCCAAGCCCCTACCCCCCCTTAGAACCAGCACCCCCTCCAGCACCCCAACACTCTGCCCCAGCCCAGAGCCCCCTCCTGTACCCAAACTCCTTCCCAGAGGTCCTTCTCCATTCTGCACCCCAATCCCCTGCCCCAGGGTCAGCCCAGAGAGCCCTCCCATGCTGCGAACCCCTTGGAGCCAGCCCATAGCCTGCACCCCAACCCCCTACTCCAGCCCAGTGAGGGTGAGTGGGGGAGAGCGAGGAATGGGGGCAGGGGGAAGTGAGCAGGTAGGGCAGATCCTGGGTTGCTCTTAAATTCAAAAAGTGATCTTGGGCATAAAAAGGTTGGAGACCACTGATCTAGAGACTGTCCTAGAGAGAAAAGCTCCTTAAGAATGAAGCCCCATGTATGTACAACCCATCTCAAGCAGAAAGCATGTGATTACTTCAGTCTGATTGAGGGAATCTGGAAGCCCCTGCCTAACTGCAACTAGAGCCTGAACAAGCCACTACTTCATGGAGGCAGTCAATCACATGTAGCAAAAAACACCTGACTTTAACACTACAGCATCCATAGCTGTCACCTCATATAGAGGTCTCCTATGCTATGCCATTACAGCAACTGTTATGGCTATCAGGACCTAAATCTATAACTTAATCCATTTAAGCACGATGGCTCCAATGTGTCTTCTCTTAGGTCCACACCATTGATACTGTACCAGTGCAGAAGGCCTTGAATCCAGCTGGGCTTCCACACAAGGTACCCCAATCATCTACGTGGGAAAAGCTGGAATGTTGGGTCTTTAAGAAGGAAGCCCATTGCCTCCGGCAGCACAAACAGATGTTTGGACAGTTGGAAGGAACCCACACTGCAAGCAAGTGCATATGAGCTTCTTATGGCTCTAGCTACATAAGAGATCACCACATCTCATTCTCCCTTACAGCTATCTTCTGCCACAACAATTAAACTATTGATCAATATGGGCAACTCAGTCATGGGAGACAGAATCTTTGCAAGAACCAGCCCAAGACTATAGAACTCACTGCTGGATAGCATAAGAATAAGCACTAACCATGTGACTTTGCAGGATAAATGCAATACACCCCTCTGTTCTCAAGCTCTCTTTTAACCGCATCCTTACCCACACCTACACCCATCACACTTTTTCCAGGGGCTTGTCTACAGAGATTTAGTCACACCAGAGGGGTGTAAATTTTAGTCCTCACTAGCATATCATGCACTACTGGCTCCTGTGGAGCCTGATGGCATGCACTAAAAGTATGTTAATGTACTCTATATTAACACGCACTAAGGAACTTTTAGTGCACCCCATCTGGGTCAGGTTAGTGTGCAACACATGAGGATTAAAATTTACATCCCTTTGCTGTGCACTAAAGTACCATGTTGACAAGCCTTAGGATAATAAATACAACATGCAAGCACACACAAGCCTACTTTTGCTAGAAGGTGGGGGAAGGTGGCGGGAGGGGAGAGAGAGAGGTTCTTACTCTTGGAAGGCTGTGACAGTTCTTTGCATAGCCAAGTCTGAGAGTCACCTTGTTACCCCCTGCTTTCTGCAAAAAGAATCTTTATTGAGGTAGCTGGGCATCAGCTCCCTGACACCACCAGCCTTTCAACCACTCAAGCACTCTCCTCTGGGCTATGGCAGCCCTAAATTTGCCTCACAGGTTAACAATAGATGCGCCTCAATCCTCAAGTCCCTTTGAGTCATTCCCCTGTGATATCCAGCCCCCGACACCGGCTACTCACAGAAACTCCAGATTCTCTGCACCCAAAGGTTCAGCATACCCCAATTTACCAATTTTACCTTAAACCACCACTCCTGTACAACACACGGCACTTGTGAGCACTTGAGCTTATTTGTTTTACTGTAAGAAATAAGATTTAACTAGAAACAAGAGTGGTGGAAACAAAAGGGTTACAATATCAAACAAAATCATAAAATGCGAATCTGAGTCTACACATATCAAGTTACCCTTCCAATTTAATAAAGTAGATTTTCCCCCAAAAGGTCAGTCTGTTGCAGGGATAGCTGGTTTCTTAGGAACCATAATCTGAAAGTTCAGGAAAACATCCCCGCTCCACACAGGGTTATCCTCAGTAAATGGATAGGATGCTTCTCCCTCCATGTTGTACCAAAAACAGCCTTCAGTTTCTATTCATAGACAGGGTGAATATCTGCTTGTTGTAATGTTTTCTCTTTTGTTTTTACCTTTAAGTGGTTTCATTTGTTTGTTGCTGTCTCTGATGGCTTACCATTCAAAGTCTTAGTATTGTTCAAGGCTAAAACAACTGAGCTTGCATAGCATCACCAGCCAAACAGGATGAGGTGGCAACTCCCCCTTGCCCAAATGGGCCATTACAAGAATAAATTATCTCCAGGTGACTAATTTCTACTCTAAGAGCATAAAGCATACTTTCAATATAAATACATTGTTTTTTAAAAATACCTGTACATACACCTTGCAATGATTATGAATCTTAATAAGTTGTAAGATGGCTACACAAAGCTCATATGTTACTGTTCACAGATAAATGTCGTGTAAGACGCGTTTAGTGTAGTTAGTCTGTCAACTCTCGGTAAGAGATGTTTGAGAACAGGGGATCTATTGCCAAGGGGTCTCTGTCCCAGAGACACTCAAATATTATGGTATTAGGCTATGGCTGCCAAAGTATTTTACAGAAATGCATAATTGATGCCAGACCAAAAGGCTACATCCAGAATTATTAGTGTTGTTCTCTTATAAGAAACCTGTGATACTTCCAATGGTTGCACTGCATTCCCCACTCCCCACCCCGAAACACACTTAAGTGTTTGTAAAAGTCTGGAGAGCACAGCCAGTCACTTTCCTTAGGAAGCTACAAAAATTGCAGACACACTGTTTTCTACCTTTTCCTACCAGAAATACTAGATTGGGGGTCGGCAACCTTTCAGAAGTGGTGTGCTGAGTCTTCATTTATTCACTTCAATTTAAGGTTTTGTGTGCAAGTTTTTTAGGTCTCTCTCTAGAAGTCTATATATTATATAACTAAATTATTGTCATATGTAAAGTAAACAAGGTTTTCAAAATGTTTAAGAAGCTTCATTTAAAATTAAATTTAAATGCTGATCTTATACCACTGGCCCGCTCAGCCCACTGCCAGCCTGGGGTTCTGTTCACCTAGGCCAGCAGCAGGCTGAGCGAGGCCTGCGGCCGGGAACCCAGCTGGCAACGGGCCGACAGCCAGAACCCCAAACAGGCAGTGGGCAGAGTGGCTCAGCCCGCTGCCACTCAGCCCGCTGCCCGTCTGGAGTTCCGTCCGCTGGCTCCTGCCAGCCAAGGTCCTGGCTGCCGGCCCCTCTCAGCCCGCTGCCGGTCTGGGATCCCAGCCCTGCCCACATAGAGTGGGTACCTACCTTCTCCTTGGTTCTAGCCCATTCTCTTCCTCTCTCTCTGCACTGAGCTGAGGGTGGGAGTACACTGAGCACAGGGCTGGGGGTGACAGAGCAGGCTGGGGGTTGGGGTGTAGGGTCTGGCCAGGAACTAGAATGAGGGAGGGGGCTCAGGGTTGGGGCAGGAGGTTTGGGTGTAGAGTGCTTACCTGGGCAGCTCCCATTTGGTGCGAGGGGTGCAGGTGGGAATGTGGCAGGGGGGTGTGCAGGAGCTCCTGTTTGGTGCTCAGGGTGGGGGTGGGAATCTGGGGGGTGCAAGAGTCAGGGCATGGGGGGTCCTGGAGTCATGGGGGGGTGCAGGGGTCAGGGCAGAGGGCTGGGGGTGCGGGCTAGGGTTGTGGGGGTGTGGGCTAGAGTTGTGGGGGTGCTCCCAGCCCCCTGCCTAGAGTGGCTCATGGCAGGGGACTGGAGGGGATATGCCCTGATTCCAACCCCCTTCCCCAAGGCCCCGTCCCCACCTCGTCTCCGCCTCCTCCATGGAGCAGCGAGCATGCTGCGGCTCTGCTTCTCCCCTTCCCTCGCAAGGGCCATCAGCTGATTGGTGGCAGGGACAGAGAGGAGGAGGGGCAGGAATCCAGGACGCTGGGGAAAGAGGCGGGGCGGGGGGAAGAGCTTGCCTGCCTTGCAGCAGTAGCCGGCAGGACCAAGCTTTTTCACCCTGCCCCCGCCGGGGGGAGGAGAGCAAGGGGGGGACAGCAGAGAAGAGCAGGCCGGGGCGGGCAGGATTTTTAATGGCACGCTGCTGCCTGCCGGGGTCCCGGCCACTGGCCCAGCTCAGCCTGCTGCCAACCTGGGTTCGGCAGCAGGCTGAGCGGGGCCAGCAGCTGGGACCCAGCAGGCAGCAGTGTGCCATTAAAAATCAGCTCGCAAGCCATAGATTGCCGACCCTGTACTAGATCCTTCATATTCAGAATGCCCTTTCCTTTTATTCAGAAATACCTGAAATAAAGAATCTGTTTCTTCTTTCACCTAGTGGCATGAGCTGAATGGTATTCTTTGTCAGGAGAAATTAAACTTCTGGTAGCCTTCAGGAAATTATTTAAGATCAATTCAGTAGCCCCACTTAACAATGCTGGAGACCCAGAGCCTTCAGTGACAAATGTCCTTTAAATGTCTCTCCCCTCCCCCTTTCCCATAGGGACGTATACTAGCTAACCCAGAGAAGCCAAAGGATTCCAGGCCAACAGCTCAGTGACACTGGTAGCTTTGCACCAAAAATGTCTCGCGTGCTTCATGCTGAAAAAGGTGACAACCTCAAAGGGATTCACTGCAACAAATAAGAATGCTTAAACAAGTCTTTCAGAATGCCCTTCAGATCACAAATTTTCGTAAGTGTTCCACAAAGCTATGCTAGCACTATGAGATAGTTAAATCCCAAAATGCCCTGATACAGGACCAGCTGAAAGAACTACATATGAACATGATAAAAGAAAAGGAGTACTTGTGGCACCTTAGAGACTAACCAATTTATTTGAGCATGAGCTTTCGTGAGCTACAGCTCACTTCATCAGATGCATACCGTGGAAACTGCAGTAGACATTATATATACACAGAGACCATGAAACAATACCTCCTCCCACCCCACTGTCCTGCTGGTAATAGCTTATCTAAAGTGATCATCAAGTTGGGCCATTTCCAGCACAAATCCAGGTTCTCTCACCCTCCGCCCCCCCCACAAACTCACTCTCCTGCTGGTAATAGCTCATCCAAAGTGACCACTCCCCCTATAATGTGCATGGTAATTACCAGCAGGAGATTGAGTTTGTGTGTGTGGTTTTTGGAGGGGGGTGAGAGAACCTGGATTTGTGCAGGAAATGGCCCACCTTGATTATCATACACATTGTGAAGAGAGTGGTCACTTTGGATGGGCTATTACCAGCAGGAGAGAGAGTTTGTGTGGGGGGGGGGGGGGAGGGGCGGAGGGTGAGAAAACCTGGATTTGTGCTGGAAATGGTCCAACTTGATGATCACTTTAGATAAGCTATTACCAGCAGGACAGTGGGGTGGGAGGGGGTATTGTTTCATGGTCTCTGTGTGTATATAATGTCTACTGCAGTTTCCACGGTATGCATCCGATGAAGTGAGCTGTAGCTCACGAAAGCTCATGCTCAAATAAATTGGTTAGTCTCTAAGGTGCCACAAGTACTCCTTTTCTTTTTGCAAAGACAGACTAACACGGCTGTTACTCAAACCCATGATAAAAGTGTTTTTTCAAACTGATCTGCAGTGTGGACATGCTGAACCAATGCAAAGACAATCCATGCAAATAACTCTTATATGCAACCCATGTCCCTATAATAGCATACTTGCTTAGTACAGATGGAACCAAAGAATTCCAAAGAGATGGGCTGTAACATGAATTGGACATGCTACAAGAAAGCCCAACAGCCTTATGTATCTGGAAGTTTGGGATGGAGGAAGACTAAAAACAACATTTATCTATGTTGCAGGTAATACTTCATGTTTGTAATCCAAACTTTGTGTCAAACTATCAACACTTATAATATCCTAATAGATAAAATAAGCCATTGTAAATAAATGTGAGGTTTTCCTGCATTATGTCAGATACATTTATTTTAAGACACGTGGAACTGGATTTGGTAACTGCAACTGGAGTAACTGACTTTGGCCCATAAGGGAAGCAGAAACAGAAATGTGGTAATAGTGTAGTCACTCTGTCAAGGCTGAATCTGGTTTTGATTCCCCTTCCCAGCTAGTGCAGCTGGCATAGGCCAAGATGAACATAAGGAGAGCCAGAAGACCCAAGGGATTCCAAACCTGGCATCCTTATCCACCGTGAATGGGTGTGTTATTTTTAAATTTTGTAAATAAGCACCTAGGTGCTAGATAATAAAAAACAACCAATAAAAGGAATGGCCTGCTTTTCCTGAGTCAGAGCAATTAGGACACTGAAAGATCTTATAGTAACTCCAGCAAAGACTGTATGCTCTTTTCAGAATGTCTGGAATATAAAATTTTATGGTATACCCTTCCAGCTTGGTCTGCTGGATGTATATTTGTGGAAGCATCAGCTACCTGTTTCTTTTCCCTTGACTAGAATATTTAAATTGTGGAGAATACTTCAATAAACTAAAAAAGTTATTGTGTCCAGGACATCTGGATGAAGGGGAAGAGATAGAAGAAACTTTTATTCCATTAAATTAATCAAAAAAATCCTGCCCAGGTTGACGTTTACAAGTCAAAGATGATCCTTGTGAAAGGTGTTAAGGGACTGCCAAAAAAAAAATTTCCAAAGAGAACAATCTTGCTTGCAATGCTTTGCAAAAAAATGAAGTTCCTTATTTTAATTTATGAAATGTCTGAACTTGTCAAATAAGGAAAACATTTTACATCAAGGAAAGTTACAGACAACTTTAAGTAAAATACATGAAAAATTCAGACTACATGCTCTATAGCACTCTCATGCAACAGTTCAAATACTGTTTTAAAAACTAAAATTACCATTTCCAGCAAGTTTAACTGTTTCAATTTACCTTACTAATAACACTGTTTCAGAGGTTTAAATATGCTATATGCTTAAATATACTGTAGAAATTACTGCTAGTATCCCTCTATATAACAGAATTCTTATTTTTAATAAACTCACTGACAACTGAGCTATGCAACATATTTTGATGGTAAATACATTTTAGTGTATTAATTAGTACATTTATTTGCTTGCTGTTGGGTAATTTGGAGAAAATTATAGTGCTTCTATAATAAAAGGGTATTAACTACATTTCATTTTGCCAGGAAAGATGTCACAAAGATACTCTGTTTCAACAACAGCCTGTAACTGACCGCAATCATTTTTTCAAACCCAAAGCAACTGATTTCTAAGATTCAGCTTTCAGCAAAAAGAGTGAATGTTGATACATGGACCCTTTCAATACTAGCACCTTGTGTCTTGTAATGAGGAAAATACCATGGATGGCATCACCACAGTAGAGTACTTCCATTGGGAATGCATATTGCATTAACTTTCATCATAAGAGAAAATTCATTCAATCCCCAAACATCTGTTACGTCAAGTTACATTTGGCAGGAAAATATTTCAAAAGGAGAAAAAATTTTCCAGACTAAAGTAGTATGAACTGAAGTACCACTCAATTAAAGGTGGATTCTCATTAGGGCTGGGTGGAAACTGGATTTTTTGTTTTGTGGGAAATGCTGCGAGTTTGAAAAATAAACTGTTCCAAAAGAGAACAAAGGTAAAAAGTTTCAAAATTTCCAGCAAAACAAAATTTGTGAGAAAAGCTGTTTTCGGTCAACAGAAAAACTGTATTATGGAATAGTAAAAAAAATTAAAATAATTTCAAAACTGAAAATAACGACATTTTCCAAAAAGATTGAAGCAGAACTTATTTTCCCCAGCCATTAAAGTGACATCAGGAGTCCAATAAGTCTAGGTGTCTCCCCGGGGACTTCCTGAGTCATCTATTTTGAATTTCTTCCTCTGAAAGAACCGAATCTAATTGGAATGATTTAATAATTCTGGAAATACTCCCCAGTGACAAGAATGTAGTTTCTCCTCCCAGCTGCTAAACACTTCCAATCATCCTGCAAATCTGTGATGCTCCCCACCTGGACTCTGAGAATCCATCCTGGGGTGAACCAGCCTGGATGTCTAATCTCCCCAAAGCTCACCTGAGAGTAGACAGACAGCTTGAGTCTGGGCAACTGGATTGGCCACTGGGAGCAGAAGAGGATGCCTCAGCCTCCACGCACCAAGAGACAGGAAAGAAGGCAAGACTCAGAGGGAGCCCTGGAGGGCTGGTTCCCCACCTTGAAATCTCCACCTTGCCCCCTCTTAGAAGTTGGGCCCCTCCACACTTTGATCCTGCCTGTCCCGTGCCTGGTGTGCTTGGTGCAGAAGGGCAGGGCCCCAGGGTGTTTCTGGGGCAGGCCCACGCCTTGCGCTGTGTAAGGGTCAGGCACAGCCTCAGCACTGAGTCCATGTCCTAGCAGTGGGGAGGCTACAGGGTGACCTCTCACCTTCGTACACCCAGCGGCCTGCGCTCCCCACTGCCATACTAAAAATTCTGCAAGATTTATTTATCAATAAATAAATGCAGAGGCTTAAAATATTGTGCGCAGAATTTTTAATTTTTTGGCACAGAATGCCCTCAGAAATAATTTCCTAAATGGACCACACTTTTGTAAGCACATGTGTGGTTCCAAGTACTACTTATGAATCCTGCATGATTTTTCAGATGAGATGTGTTCTTGCAACTACAACATTCTGGCACAGTGAATTCTTCCCCCCACATCACCAGCTATAAGCTTTTAGTTTTACACATGTATTCAACTTTGTTTTCTTTACCAGAGCAAGTATTAAAGATCAATACACTTTATTATTACAGACTTTTATCTCAGTGGTTAGGGCTACAGAGATAACATTTGAGGTAAGAAGTTCAAGATTTAATAAAAATTTTTCATAAAGATTTAACACTGCCTAAAAGTTGGGGTTGGTTTTTTTTTTGTTTAAATCCTAAATCTTGAACGTGTAAGGTATTACACTTCAGCTCTGGCCATTAGCCACATAACCTCATAGTAAGGCATATGGTTTCAGTATAAATTACCTACTCAACTAAAATACAAGTATTTCAAAACACAAATTTACTAAGTAAGACTTTTTCAAAATTTCCTAAACACTTTCGCCCCCCTTTTTTAACATTTAAAAAAAAAAAACCAGCAACCTATGGAACAGCCCAAAAAAGAACATTACAAAGAAAACTAAATTTCCCGTAATGTGTCAGTAAATTCAGCTTAGGTTTTCACATGGGCTCAAGACAACATTCACTCTGACCCTGAAGCCATTCTAGATATTGACTCAAAGCAATTGAAGCTGAGCTTTTTGATGAGACTCTATAGTAGGTACTTAAGAACTTTAGAATTCCATTGTCTTTAAGAAAAAAAGAGATAATTCTTCTCTACAAATCTGTGATTGGGATCTTGACAGAAACATAAAGGAGGGTGTTCGCATTTAAGTAGCTATCCTTTTCGAGAACAAAGTCACCCCTCACAAGATGGTTTGATAGGTCTCCTGTTTGATAGCTAACCAGACCTCCTCAAAATGTGAGAGAGCTGAATAAGTATAGACCATATATATACATTTTTGCAACTGAACATCATTAGGGCTGAATTAAAAAGTGTATTCATAATAGCAACTTAATGTAGTTGAACTATGGTGCTTTATCTGCTACAAATTTACTCTGTTTAAAGTCTATGTATGAAATATTTAGATTTGTAGATGAGCACATTACATGAATAAATCTGGTTCCTACTGTTCTATTCAGGTTTTTACTTAAAACAAACACATCTTTGGTCCCAGAGCAGTAGCCACTTAACAATAACAAAATATGATTGTTCTCACTACATACACATCACTTTCTCTTCCTACATTTGTGTAAAATATAGAGAGCGTGCACACACACACTCATGTTATGGCATTTACATCTTTAAACTGTGAACTCCTTTTTTGCATCAGGAATAAAAATCTCAGTTTTAACTATGTATTAGCAAAGTTTTGACTGCTGACATTACCATTCTTGTCTACTACAGAAGTAAAGCTATTAGACCTAGAGTTAGAAACAAATGATGATTATTATTACTTACAGAAAAGAAGAATTATCTCACTGACAGAAGTCTGAGTTGTGGGATCAAGAGTCTAATCCCAGCCATGCCACAGACCTATTCCCTGTCTGAGTTTTCCCATCTGTAAAGTGTACTGGAATCAAACAAAAAATATTTCCCAGGGATTATGCAATGCATAATTCATTTGTGTTTGTGAAATGCTAAAAATTTGGTTAGTGTGTGCTATAAATAAATACAAAAACACTTTTACTACTAAGGTAGGAATATGGCAACTGTTTAGCAACTGGTGTAGTAAAAGTAGAGGGCCTAGAAGTAGAGTCTAATGACCCACAGCACATGGATGCCCAGGCTCCCAAATCACTCACCTGCTTTTGAAAGTTTTACTGTCAGTGACTGATGCAAGAGACCGGGAGTCAGGGTTTCTGGGTTCTAAACCTACCTCTAGAAACAATTTGATATGTGACATTGGCCAAGTCACTTCATCTTTGTGCCTAAATCTCCCCAAACCTCAAAATACTTTGTATATCCAAGTGCTGAACTCATTCTGCAAACAGTGATTTAAACCTCAAAACCCCAGTAAGAGAAGTATTACCTCCTTTTACAGATTAGGAAACACACAGAGGCTAGTTAAGGGATAAGCCCAAAAGTCTCACCATGTCTGTGATGATAGACATAAATTAGAGCCCAGGTATCCTGAACTCCAACCCGGTGCCCAATTCACAGCAGCAGACCTCATGCTGCAATAGCGATTAAGGGAACAATCCCGCAAACACACAGGAGTGGTCCCACTGAGATTCATCAATATCCGACAAGCGCTTTGAGATCCTCAAACACAAAATAAACTGATTTCAAAAGCGTACTACAGCTTCTCAGATGCACACCACAAAGGAGCCGTGGGGGCGGGGGGACCGCCTGAAGACCCCCGACTTTCGGTTTTGACCCAGAGACAGACCCCTTGACGTTGCACCTGTCACCACCACGACGGCCCTACATTAAAGCGAGGCGCGCACTCGCGTCTCCATCTCTCCGGGCAAAGGGAGGCCGGGAGCCCCGCACCACGAGCGGGGACCGGGCCGAGGCTTCCCCCCGCTGCAGATACATTGCCGTAGCCCGGCCCGCCGCTGCCCCCTGCGCCTCGCCCCCGCCCCAGGCCGCCCGCCGGAGCCACCTGCGCCGCCTGCACTTGTTGAGCAGGAGGAGCGTGCGCGCCGGGGCCCCCCCTGCCTTAACCCTTGGGAGCCAGGCGCTGTCGCCACGGCCGGGGGGACCCGGGCGAGCGGCGGCGCAGCTGAGCGGAGCAGCCCCCTCCCAAGCTGCTGCATCGGAGCAATGAGGAGCGGCGCCGGCTGGGCCTGCCGGCAGCCAGAGATTCCCCCCCCCGCCGCGGCCTCCCGCGCCCGTCATCCCCTGCCCAGGAAGGCACCGCCGTCCCCCGGCCCCTCCCGCTACGCGGGGAGGGGAGACACTCCGTCCCGCCGCCCCCTTCACCTGGGCCCCCAGGCAGCCCCGGCCCCGCCGTGCGCACCCCGCTCCCGGGCCACACGGCTGGGAGCCTCGTCCCCGGCGGGGGGTGGGGGAGGCGGCGCAGCCCACACCTCCACCTCCGCCTGCGCGGCGGCTCTCAGGCCGCACAGAGCCCAGGGGCCGGGGAAGCCCCAGGCAGCGGCTCCGGGGGTGGTCTCCAGTACACCCCGCTCGACGGCCCCTCTCCCCACCCGGGCCTCACCTCCTCTGGGATGGCCGGCTCGCCGCCGCCGCCGCTGCCCCCCGGGAACGAGGCCCCAGCTCCGGGCGGCGGCTCAGGCTCCATGTCCCCGTTGAAGAGCGAGGCCCCCTCGGAGCTACTGCCGCTGCTCAGCGCCGCCATCTTGGGTCGAAGCGCTGGAGGAAGGGGAGGGGTGGGAGGGGGAAGCCGCGTCCCCGCTGCCGGGCCGCCCCAGCCGCGACCCGTAGTGGGAGGGGGGGAAGACCACACAACCCGGAGAGCTCTAGCGGCCCGCGCCACTACACGTCACACCCAGCCCGTGACGTCACCTATAATAGCCGCTGTCACTGCGCATGGGCCGTCTGATGTCACGGGGAAACACCTTGACGTCACGGCGGGACTAAACGTCACCAAGGAACTTAGAGGGAGCGGGATGTAACCCCGCCCCTTTCCTATAAGCCCCTCCCCCGACCCTCTCAGTAACATTCTCAAAGCCGCTTTCTAGCCTCGCTCAGTTCCCGTCCATTTTTGCCTCCCCCAATGCCATCTGCACAGCACCCCCACCTCAGCCCTAAAGCCCCTTCCATGCACACCCTCCCTCCCTGCTCCCCACAGCCTTTCCCCTCTCTACACATACCTCCCTCTCCATAGACCCCTCCTTCCAGCCAGCCCCTTTTTGCCACTAACAGCCTTCTCCACCTAGCATCTTCCCAGGGCCTGGGCTCTCCTCTCTGACCCAATGCTCCAGCCTTTCCTGAGGCTCTCTCCCCTCATACAGAGATGCCCTCTCTCCCCCTCAAAACTGCTTGTCCCTTAGCTCCCCTCACACAACCCCCATCTTCCTTCACCCAGAGACTAATCACACTGCACTCCTGCTCCCCAGTAGCCACACAGCCATCCTCCATTGTCCTCTTACCCTAGTTAGGGCACAAAATCTCTTTGGTATGGTATTAGCCTGTTGACCCCTCATTCTTCCAATTTAGCAATTAGTAGTAGTATGAAGCACTGAACTAGCATATTTTCAACCTAAAAATACACCATTAGCAAATCAGGCAAGGGCAGGAAGCACAATGACAAGTCACTGGTTGGAAGTAGGATACTAACTTCTTCTAGGGTGGGGTTTCTACTAGGAGAGTGGGCTCAGAAGGTTACATTCTGGCTCTCTGCTCTAGGAAGACAGTCTTCCAACAAGTGGGGGGGGGTCAAAAGCAACAATAATACATCAGAACGGGCTGCTCGTCTACTAAACTGGCATGCCACAAAGCAACTAAAAAAACAAACAAAAACCCCAAACTTAAAAGAAAAAAACACCTTTGTACTGAGAAAATATTACATAAAAAGAAAAGTCATTTGTAAAGAGGAAAAGTGCTTTTCTAGGAGTATTTTGTTCAGATTTTTCAACTGTGTCCACTGATTCTAGGATGACCAACCTGAAGAGCTTAGTATCTGATTTTCAGAGGTGTTGGGTGCCTGCAGCCCCCCGGCTTTATTTGGAAACTCAGGCCCTAGATGTCTCGATTTGGACACCGAGGTAAAATCCTGGCCCAAGAGAAGTCAATGGGAGTTTTGCCGGTGATTTCAGTGGGACCGTGACTTCACTTCTGAAATTAGTAGGCGAAATGTGTATATAAAAAAGGAGGGTGGGAGAAAGCTGAATGTAAACTTAAAGGGGCCCACAATCACAATTCTGTATATTTTCATGGGTAGAATATTCTCTTCAAAACTACAGTATGTTATAGAACCTTAAGGCTTTGATCCTGCAGAAGAAACCGCAGACACAAGGGTTTGCCTGCGCAGATCCAGTTGAATGACTGGGGTCTAAGGGTGCATATTTAAGTACTGAATATCTGAAGAGTCCAAAGTTAAGACTGTACAGGGAAAATTATCTTTAACCCCTTTACAACACTGTCCCTAATTATATAACATACTATTTCCCAAATTGCAGTTGGAAAAAAAATGCATAGTACGAGTGCTGACATTATTATTAAAATACATTTCCAAGAGAGGTAATACCTTACAGTATAAGTTAACAATATACCAGAATATTATGATAAAAATTATTATACAATAATGGGAAAATATTGCAAGATGCTACAACTGTTTAAATGTGTTAAATGTTATGTAAGACATCTTTATAGATATGCACAAAAGGAACAGCTAAAGGGACTCTGCCAGCTTGAAAAATCAATTTTCAGACATAATTGTGACTAGAGTAGATATATTTAACACTTACGATTATTAAAACAGAGAGAAGTTAAAAACAAAACACCTATAATATTTTCAGTTTGTTTATTGACAGCCTGAGCCTCCAAACATTTATGCCCATGCTTAACTTTATTTATGTATGTAAGTGTTTGCAGGATCAGGCTTTTAGTTGCTCTCTTGCTGAAACTATCATCATGATATCCTCAAGAAAGCAACAGAAAAACCTCATGCATATTTTTTAAAAGATTACCAAAACTACATCAAAACAAACAAACAAATCAAGCCACACTATTTAAAGGATGTTCTGTCACAACCTGGAATATTTTAAATTAGTCAGTTAAACAGATTCAAGTTGACAGCGTCCCTTTGAGATGGCACAAGCATCCTTAACTTTTGCATTTCCTGACATTTGACATGCAGCCTTCTCATTCTATTAATGCAGTTTTGGGATGCTGAATACTCTATAAATATATATACAATAACTTTTAGTTTTATATGGCACTTTTCACACTCAAGTTAGTGCTTTGTAAAAGCACTTGGAAATGAGTTAGGTGCTGGTAGTACTTTCCATGTTAAGTAAATATAACAGTTATTTATTGTATGAACTCAGCAATAGCTCCCATACAGACTGGAACATTAGATCCTGTTTTATTAGGAGGAGGAAAGTTGGCCACAAGTCTGCTCAAAATTATTCCCTGCTCTGTTCAAAAGGCCACACAATATTTAACTCCCACCTGGACAGCCATCAGAGATATGCAGAAGGGATTTGTTTAACAAGTCATCTGACACACTACACCTTAACAACACAGCACCTCCCTTCTAGGGCAGTACAGTATCATCACTGAATAGAAGCCAAAAAGAAAAGGAGTACTAGTGGCACCTTAGAGACTAACCAATTTATTTGAGCATAAGCTTTCGTGAGCTACAGCTCACTTCATCGGATGAAGCTCACGAAAGCTTATGCTCAAATAAATTGGTTAGTATCTAAGGTGCCACTAGTACTCTTTTTCTTTTTGCGAATACAGACTAACATGGCTGCTACTCTGAATAGAAGCCCAAATTCTTGTGTCACAGGTGGCTCAGAGTACTATCACCACTAGCCAACACTATGTATGTGAACCAAACATAAAAACTAAGTTACTTGCCAAGTTTGTAACTTTATGCCTTACAAATTTGTGTTCTAAACATACTGTTGAAAAGATAATAGTCAACAATGCTCCCTGTGGGATAAGAATCTGAAGTGTTGGGAAAATGTGCACACAGCCTGTAAACAAAACACAGATTAGGAAATAAATGTAACAATGAAGATTAGAATGTTGAGAGAGATTTCCCTGTACTTGTGAGGAAATGAAAAGAAGTGTAGTATTAAGTACTTATCTGGGCACATTCCTTAGGTAACTGATGTTAATGGAAAAGTCACTGGGTGAAATTCATCCCTGGTGTAACCCCTTTTACTTCAATAGAATTTACCACAGGGATGAATTTGGCCTTGCTGTGCAAATCTTAGTCATAATCCATGTTTTATTCTCCAAACAATTTACAGTCAGGGTGTAAGTCTAACATCAGCACCAGTGGCCTACCATCAATCTACTTTTTTTAGTACTTTTTCCTACTGCCTTTAATAATCCCACGTTGCTTTGTTCTTGTGCATTTGATTTTATCAGGAGGTTTGCATTCACGTGGAGAGTGTTAGTCATACTATGTTGTTATTATTTATTATTTATACTGTGTAACACATTAAGAGCTTCAAGTAGGAACCTTAATGCTGCCAACCGAGAACCAGAACTAGAATTAGAGCCAAGAGTTACCACCTAATACACATGGTATAGGTGGGGTTTTTTTTTGTTTGCCTGTTTTGTTTTTAAATAAAAGAGAGAATGCAATGCTGGTAAGAGATAATGGATTGGGAGGAATAGAGGAGAAACCTACTATTCACACTGTACCTCCTTGCTCTTTGGGAGGGTCCACATCCATTGATTAATGTAATTCATATTTTGTGGTCCTGCACCATCTTTGTTTTCTCTGCTTAGCCCATCAGAAAGGAGGCTAATCAGTGTTAAATGTAACAGTGCTTTTGATATAGAATTCTGTTCACTAAGGATCGCTACCACTATTCCATTTTGTAGAGGCTACCAGACAGCCTTTAGCTGGTACTTCCAGTCACTATCAACATAAGTCCAAGTCAAATTAGTGACCTAGATGTGAAGGGCTCTGTTTTCTCATTGGCCAACCCTTAAACCATCCAGACCTCTGGGTGGGTCATTCCTGTAGTACAGACAGTCTAACTAAATTTGTATTTGTAAATACAAAAAACATGCCCCTTTCCAAGGAATGTGTACTTATGCCATTTTTTGCACCAATTTTGTGTTTTTTTCAGAAAAAGCATGCATGTTTTGATTCTTTCTGTTATTGTTTCTCTGTTGATCTTGTTGATATTTTTTTAGCAGAATATGATGATAGTTCTTCACATCGTTTGAAGCTTCCATCTGAAGAATCCTGAAGTTCTGCAATGCTGTTGAGCCTCAGACCTTTGATGCTGTATGCCCTCTGTATGGAAATGAACTAATATTTGGCAGGGGATAAGTAACTGGCAGCTGAACAGTTCTCACTAAAAGTCATCTTCTCAGTTCATGCTTTCTCTTTCTCCCTCAAAAGGCACAAAAATGCTATCTAGTTTGCATATGCTTGTTATACAAAGACTGGATACTGCTTCCATTCAAGCCAATTGAAAAATTCCCATTAACTTTCACTGTATAGGTTCAAGCCCCTAATGCTTAGACAGAGAACTAAAGAACTATAACCCAGACAACTTAACAATATAAAACAATTATATCACAAATAAAATGGCCTTAAATCATTACAAAAGTTACATTTTCCTCAAACCAAAGTACAATTTCTCTACTTCCCAGTGACTTTGAAAGGCTGCACATTAGATCCAAGCTTTCAGAGATTTGACACTAGTAAAAGATTTAAGTTAAAAACTAAATGTTACAAATGGGAGAAGGAGATAGAGAGGCAGGGGTTGGATAGAATATTAGATGGAGAGAGAATGAAGCAGGGACAGAAGCCACCAGCGAAGGGGGAAGAGAGGCAATGTGCATGGGGAATGGGAGGCTGTGGAAAATGGGAAGGTGAGGGAGGAGAGAGAAGTAGCTGCATTGCCTGATTTGTTTTGCTGAAACAGGGATCAAATACCATACTTGATCGAATCAGCCAAGACATTTCTGTTAACTTCGGTTTCCACTTATGCGTCTCATAGCTTTGATTAATGCAGTCATGCAAATATCTGGTTTCTAAAAAAAAGTCTATCATTAACAATTCAGATGGATCAGCCTTTAAGTGCTAAATGGTTGTAGATTTCTTGTATTATACTTCCACTTGATGGTCACATTTCATATTCTACAACTGCTTAACTGGGTACAGAGCACAGCTTAGAGAACTTACTGGGGCTGAAGGAAGGGGAATTTCAAGGATTCCACATAAAACAGTTTAATCTGGTGTCCAGACAGTTATACAGCCTGGTTTTAAAAGTTTCTTCCACAACTCCCAGGCTTGCATTTTCTGTCTTTGTTTCCTTGAGCTTTCCCTCTGACCCCAGCACCTGCTGTAATTTGATCCCCCCCCCGCCCCCACTTTCAAGGAAGTGAGGTTCTCCTTGCATCTCTGATCTAATGTTAACAGATTAGCAAGTGAATGCATCCGATCTCTGAGGGGTTTTTTTTTCTTCAGTTTTTACCTCCTTCACGGAACAGCAAAAGTCATTAGAGATTATATGGGTCTGGAGTAAGAAAGCTATAAAACAAAGAAGACGCTAAATCAATATAGGGACTCAAATACAGAAACTGCAGCTTTGGAATGGGACGGTGAAATAATGTTGCCCAATCAATGGTCATTGCTGTAAGAGATGTTGGTTGTATTGATTTTATGATTATTTCTGCTATTTCAGCTGGGAATTCTTTGCAACCATTCTATGGTTGTTAAAGTAGCTGATTGGAAACAATCCTTGTAGCTTCTGTGAAGGAGACTGGACATTTCCTCTCCACTTAATCATCTTCAAGCGGGCTGGCCTACTAGCCAGCCCAGCCTCCACATCTTCACTGTTTCTTTTCACAGTCGTCTGGGGTAACAGAGTAGTAAGTGGTAAGAGTAAAGAACAACAATTTGTCACTGTGATGGGGCAGTCTGCTTCCTTAAGGGTAGTGATGCCCCTTTACTGATGTACAGGTTTTCCCTGAGCTGGAGAATCCCCAGAAAGAAAGAAAAAGGCAGGAGTTCCTCAGCACAGGAGAAAACCTGTCTAGGAGAGGGGGAGGCTTCTTTAGCATAAGCAGGGATTGCTTAAGCACATGGAATTCACATGCATTGGAGGAGTGGAGCTTACCTGTTATATGCTCCATGCCCTCTACCACCTATGCTGCTCCCCCTACCTGCCTGATGCCCCTCCAAGGTCCACCAACATCCCATGCTTTTCCCTGTTATTCCACTCCAGATATTCCCCAACACACAGCCTACCTGTCCAGATAGAAATTTTCAGTTGATGGATATGTGTCAATTCATGTTGTGAAAACCGTTTGTCAGAATTGTGTGTTAAATTTTAGCCGGGGATTTCATTTGTTTTTAATATATGTTCTTCAGCGATGCATTGAATGCTGTTTGGTTTTTAATGGCAGTTTTATACTGTAATATATAGATACGAAGGTTGAGTACTGATGGGGTTAATACCACAATTAATAGTCTGTCGGTGGTAAAAAAAGACTTGCTTACATTTGGTTTCCTCTAAGATGCAATCTGCTTGTCTAGCATGTAGGAATCAGGCAATTGAATTACTCTACGGTTATCATTTCTGTGAGTATCTGAGAATGCTTAAGATGCAATAGCCCACAGACAAAATTTCTGGTACAATGTTCAATGATCTCTCAAAGGCTTTTGATGCTGTGGATTGCTTGAAGCCGTCAGTTACACTAAAGGCTTCTGGACATGGGTATTCCTGTTCTAATTTGATATGACGACTTCTCCCTACAAAAGACAACAATTTGTTTCAGCAAATGAATACAACTCCCAGATACTCCCTAATGGGGAAGTTCTGAAGGGCTCCATCTCAGATCCATTTTTTATTTCTGTTTTTATAAATTAATTGTATGTTTTGTAAATATTCTAATATACATCTATACTCAGAAGGCATTATTATTTATTATAAAGAGAGCTTTTATTTGATGGCATGTTGGACTTAACTAGCAGTTTGATTTTGACAAGATACAGAGAGAATTTATAGCTGGGCCTTGGTCAATACCAGGCAACAGAGCAGTGTCTTGAAAAATGACACAATGTATAAGCAGGGTGGCTAAGAGTAGAAACAAGCCAAGAGGCTGTGGAGTGCTACTTTCCAGCAGTCAATAATGACTGCAAGATTCTCATGCTTTTGGTTGATATTTTGTATTTTATTTTTTAAAGTGTGAATTTAGTGTTTGTGAGCAGTGCTAGATTGAAAGTCCATCCATTGCCTTTTGTCTGAGTATTATTATCATAGTGCCTATTTTGATTGTAAGCATTTTCGGGCAGGGCTGGGGAAGAGACTGTTTTTTTCTTCTGTGTTTGTAGAGTGCCTAGCACAGTGGGGTCCTGCTCCATAACTCGAGCTCCTCAGTGCTATGATAATATCAATAATAATAAAAACAGACACAGAACAGCCCAGCAGCAGCAACACGAGCTTCTCCATGCTGCACCATCTTTTGGGTAATAGGATAGATCAGTCTCCACTTGGATTCAGCCTTTGGTCTTTCTCCTACGCCAGTTGTGATCATGGTTATTGACATGAACACGAGCCTGTAGAGAATATCAACTCACTTCATGCAGATTGCTAAACAGCCCTCAGATGCTAATAGCTTTTGGTCACTATTGACCCAAGCTAGATTTGTCGTGGCAACAGAAAAGGTTCTATGGCCCATTACCAATCTCTCTGAACCATCCCATGTCCCTGTTTCATTTAGGGAACTATGGCAGCCTTAATGTTGAATTTCTTGGCAGTTGGTTTGTGTGCCATTGATTATTTAAGCAGTCTTCAGTATGATGTTAACTTTTTTAGTTCACATTAGCTATATGTAATTCAACTACTGCCCTTAAAGAATTGAGACTTATTTCTAGAGACCGCTTCTGCCTTTTTTGGTAAGTGGTGCACTTAGGTGAAGAAATATCCATTCAGGCACATCCCATCTTTGTTTATACATGTTCTTGGTAATGCTTTTAAAAATGTAACCTATGATTCAATCTGCTGAAAACAAAATAAGTCCTCAGGTCAGCAGTGTACTTAAATACATTTTTAAGTTGATCCCTTTTCACTAAATGCTTAAAATTAAGCACTTGGTTAAGTGCTTTGCTGAACTGGGGCCTAATATGCATTATCCTATGCTGAATCAGGTATACAAAGATTCTCCAGGGACTAAAACCTAAGGTCCTCACTAAGTATTTACTTAGGCCCAGCTTCACAAAGGGATTTAGGAGTCACAACACCTAACTTTTAGGTGCCTAGAAAAATCGCTGGAACAATAATGGAATCCACAAAACCTGATTTAGGTGCCTAGGCTCCCTATACAAGGAATAGGGAGATAGACACATTAAAATATAATCCACAAAAGCCAGCACACTAGGTGGGGAGCTGCCTAAACTAGCCAATGGGAGATGCCAACGAGAGGGTTGTGTCCTTAGCCCCACCCCTCTCAGTGTTAAGTACCTAAGTCAGGGCTGCAGGGAGACAGATATCTACCTCAGCGCTATGAGCTGGGTTAAACTTTGTTGAGCTAATGGGTTGAGCTAAAACATGGTTGAAACTCATGTGTGAATGTGCCCTTCACTTAAGATAGCTGTAGAGTGCAGTTAAGGGGCCACATCTAAAACAAGGCATAATGGAGTCTGCCCAGAAACTAGCACCATTTGGGCAGAGGGTTTCTCTGTGGATTGTTCTGACCAGTTTGGTGTCTGCAGGTATGGGGAAAAAAGTACAGGTGGGCAAACAGACAAGAAACTGGCAGAGACTTAGAGGCAATGAAAAAAAAAGACCAAGCAGGAGCCTATAAACACAGCATGACCTTGGGAGAAGCCCAGACAGAGCTCTGGGGTCTGGTGTTGGCTAAAGAGGCTTGGGGCTGTAAGCAAAGCAGCTATCCCTTGTTCTTGGTTTCTCCTGCATTTGGACAAGCAGGACTTTAAATAAACAATAGCATTCAAAAAATACCAGACTTCATCAATTTCTACTCCCATGTGGAGCACCCCAAGAGCCCCTAACTCTGATTAGCTGCTTGGGTTGAAAAAGGACAATATGTGCTTGTGATCTACAGCTGAGAACCCTCTCATGGAGTCAGGTGTCTAAGCCATTTTTTGTGAGAATAGGTGATGTAGTTGGAGCTGGAAGCAGTGCCTCCCTTATAACTTGGTAGTCCAGTGGTTAGAGATCTCACCTGTGTGAGGGCAGACCCAAGTTCTAGTCCCCCTGTGCCGGATGGGAAGAAAGGATTTAAACAGGGGTCTTCCACCTCTCAGGAGGTTGCTTTAACTACTGGGGTCTGGGTGATTCTGATAGGGGTTGAGATGAATCTCTCCTGTTGATGCTCCTCCGCTTTGGAGAAATACCTAAATAGTCATGGGGCCAGAGAGTGAAAGAATGACTCTATAGCCTGTGATTGGGGAACAGAGGGGGGAAGTAGGAGACCCAGGATCCAGCCCCCCTGGTCCAATGAGTCTGTACTTCATTATGTACAGTGGAACAGCTTCAAGAGGCAAGACAGAGGGAGACTTCTACGCCCACATCATAATATCCAATAGCTCAGAGGTTAGGGCACTCATGAGAGGTGTGAGACCCCTGTTCTCTCCCCAGCAGCCAGAGGGAGGAATTGAACTGCGGTCTCCCACATCTTGGGTGAGTGCTGTAACCAGTGGGCTAAAAGTTATAGGGGATACACCTCCTCCTCAATTCTGAATGGGGCTCAAGCCAGTAGGCAGCCTCCGAGCACACCTACCAGCTCAGGCCCCATAGGCAAGATAGATCTTCTCCCAGTTCATGGATCACACTGGGGCTTAGGTGGGACAGGAGACAAGCATCCAGATGCCTAGATTTCAGAGTAGCAGCCAGGTTAGTCTGCATCCGCAAAAAGAACAGGAGTACTTGTGGCACCTTAGAGACTAACAAATTTATTTGAGCATAAGCTTTTGTGGGCTACAGCCCACTTCATCGGATGCATAGAATGGAACATATAGTAAGAAGATATATATATATACACACATACAGAGAACATGAAAAGGTAGAAGTAGCCATACCAACTGTAAAAGGCTAATTAAGATAAGCGATTATCAGCAGGAGAAAAAAACATTTGTAGTGATAATCAAGATGGCCCATTTAGACAGTTGGCAAGAAGGTGTGAGGATACTTAAGATGGGGAAAGAGAGTCAATATGTGTAATGCCTAGAGTGAGGCATTCTACACATGGCTGGAGGCAGAAAAGTAGGCACCTAGGGAACTTTTAGTGAATGTTTAGGGGCCACATGAATTTGGGCACCTACAGAGTTAGGCAGCAGCTGAAAGTGAGTTTTGTGGATCACAGTCGCACCTAAAGCTGGGGTTTAGGTCCCTGCCTCCCTTTATGAATCTGGACCTCAGTTCTTATGCAGGTATTAGTCTAAATTAAATCAGTGGGTCATACTGGGTGCTCAGCATTTAAAAAATAAAATAAAAAAATCAGGCCACTTCTTTAATTGCTTGAATATAAAGCCTAACTTAAGTCACCCACTTCTGAAATCTTGGCCTGAGCAACCCTATCAATCTGTATCCAGGCAAGAATTGTAATGAAACAATAGGTTCCTTATATGTTTACTTTTACCTTTGCTGCAAAAGAAGCGTTGCAGCTGTGTCAAGTTTCTTCGTTTTTTCCAGACTGAATGCATTCTGCTTCTGATACTGCTAAAAGGTCTATGTACTGAAAAAGCCCAGAAGACAAGCAACATAGGAGAATGGGGCATACCCACTGAACTCCATCAAATATTTACAAATGGGTTTAAGAGCAGTGGGATGAAGTAAAGAACTTTCAGATTTAGACAAAACACCATAATGGATATAAGCCCCTCCCGCATTTCTTATCCCTTGGAGAGGTTTGTTTTCATAGACTCATAGCAGCTAGAGATGCTAGCACATCTCCCCTCCCCCACAGCATAGACTTGTTCCCTACACTGTTTTTACAAAGCTTTGTCCAGTCTAGCTTTGAATGAATGGCTCAAGCCAAGGAGGTGTAATCCACAGTCCACTATTATAACCACCTTGGAAAGTTTCCCCCACTATTCAGCCTAAATTATCCTTCTCAATTTCATTAAACAGTTAATACTTGTAGAGTACTAAGATTCAGCAGCGGCAGCAGAATCAGCAACCCGTTAGTCCTATTTATATCCCCTTAGACAATTCTAAACAATCCCTCAGCTGCATTGATGTTTAGAAGCTTCAAATATTTGTAAACAATTATGTCTCTATTTAGTTAGCATTTAACCACATGGCTCGTTTTATTCTATGATCATAAATTAATCCTTTTGGGACTAATAATTTTTAGTCCTTCCCCCCCCCCGCCCTATTCCCCAACACAGATTGGTTTTGAAGGGGGCAAGAAAGTGCACAGGGAGCAGGAAATGAGATATCAGGCTGTGCAACCTTTACACCTCCTCTTCCACCAAGCTGATCTGTCCCCGAAAGGTCAGTCTTAAGGCTCTGGCCCAAGATGTACCTACCTAGTCTAATTCTGGCCTAATATAAAAATTACAAAGGTTATGTAAACCATTTGTTTCAATTTACTCCTCCATTCTTACTAAGTCTTGTTTTTAATTAGACCCTTGAGTCTAAGGCTGTTATAAAGGAATTTCATGCAAGTAGTTTTGGAGACATGAAACAGCCTCCAACCCCTAGAAGATGTTGCACAGGAAGAGTGTCTGCCCTTACACTCAGGATTCTCAGTCAAGAGGGCACAGGCCAAACCTTCTCTTTACTGCCTAAAAAGAAGGGCATATTTTTTACCTCAGGGTAACTAACACACACGCTAGCCTGAGGTACAAACACAGTGAAGACAAGGCTTTAATTTACCACAAGGTAAACTACGTGAGGTCAACCCGCTACCCGTGCCTGCGTTTGATCTTGCCTAATTTATCTCATGGTAAAAAAGTGCTTTGTTTTTCACGGTGTTTTCATGTTGGGATTGCTCACAAGTAATAGCTGCCTGGAGGACTTTTTTTTTTTTTTAAGACCTTTTTTTAGTAGGGAAGACAAGGCTTCAGAGATGTTCTCTGATAAGCTGTGTTGCTTGGAGGGCTCCAATCCAAGAGCTGTACAAGAAGTGTCCAATGACCACACACGGGAATAGAATTCTGAGGCTAAAGTGACATTCCCTCCACATTTTGTGTTAAAAAAAAAAAGTATGCAAAACTGTCTTAACTCAAATCACTAAGGGAATGTGTGTTTACACTTAAAAGTTGCAGATACATTTACCATTTAAAACAAAACGTTTGAAAATCACCTCCCTCCATCCCCACTTACCAATTAAGTCCAGAGTGAGCAGCTACTGGAAGGGAACATCTCGAAACCTAAAGCAGAACAGTGAATGCAGAGTGCCATACAGCTTGTTTCAGGTGTTACTGGTGTCATCAACTCTTGTGTGAAAAGAATTACTCTGAAATCAGGTTTTGAAGTATATTTTCCATTGTACATTGTGGATTTGCTCCCGTTACAGCCACCATAGCCAGCCATTGGCAGAGGTGCACAAGTGCAGACCCTAGTGTAGACAGGCAAAGCTGCTATTTGCACAAGTAGGAGCTTACCTCTGCTTTGAGTGGGACATACTCTACCAGTGCAGGTAGCATCTTAACTTCAAAACACTTCTATGGGGTAGGTAAACATTCCAATTTATAGATGGGAAAACTGACGCACAGTGACACAGAGTAAACAGCAACTCACTGGCAGAACTAGGGACATATTCCAGATCTCCAGCTACCCAATTCTGCACTCAAACTAGTAGAACAGAATACACTCTCCCCCTCCCCCCGCAGCCAGGTGAATTATTTTAAATTTAACATTTATCATGAATGATGCACACATGCCTAGGGTGTGAAAAAAGTTATCCTTGTTCTTTTCCCCCCTCTACTATCACAGTAATATACAAGTTATTAATAATCAATTTGCCCCACATTTTCAGTAAGTGGTGCTAGTCATGGCTACATTCACAATAGTATTTATTTTAACTTCTTCACTGTTTCCAAAAGAAACCTGCATTTATTAAACTATAATAGGAGGCTGCATGATATGTAAAGATAGACAACACTGGATCCCATAAGGTAGGGCTGTGCAAGGTCAATTATTTTGCTCAAAGAAAGTCCTCAGTGTGTCTCTGTCAAAGGAGATACTTGCCCTGTTGTGCCTTCTTCTGGCCAAATATGGTTTGGCAGCACCCTGCCTCAATTTCTCCTTCACTCAGGGCCCCTTAAAAAGTCCACATAGGCCGGATATTCAAAACATTCCCCCCCTCTGATTTGTTAAGTCCTACAAGAAGTCTTTCAAAAGCAAACTCAAACATATGAAGTCTTCACCCTGGTTTCAGCTGGGCTCTGTCCCTCCTCCCTGAGGATCTTTCCTTCCTTTAAGTTCATTTCATTCACTCCCATCTAAAGCTAGACACTGCTCTTCCTCCCTGAGGGTCTGTCTCTCAGCACCTCTTACCTAGTTTGGCCTTCCCTACAAGCTCTCCCAGCTGGTGCTTTTCCCCTGCTGACTCAGCAGCCTTCTTACTAGCTGCAGTTTCAACAGGCATCTGCCAGCCACCTGCAGCTGTCTCCCGCCTCCCAAGGCCCAGTTGCTTTCCCGTAAACCCTATTGAGCAGCAGGTAATCAGTCTAGGTGCACTGGATCCTGCTCCCTTTTAGAGGGGCAAGTCACCCTGTTACTCTCTCATTATGATACAAACAAGTAAGTTTTAAAGAGCCTCATGAACCCTATTTTAGAACATTGCTACCCTTAAAAATACCGCCTTAACTCAAGGTTGCTGTTACTGTCATAATATACAAATGCATTCAAAAGATCAAGGCTGGATTTTCAGATATAGAGAAACATATTTCTTTATACTTTGTAATGTTTTGCTAGATCTCAGTGTCACACTTCCTCTGACAGTCATGCCTCACTTGAAATAAACCGTGACACTGAGCCTCCTACCTTGTGATATAAATTGCCCAAGATACCTTGATAAACCTGTTCAGGATACAGATGAAAGCTGACATTTTGCTTGCAGGTCCTTATTTAAAGGTCAATGAACTGAGTTTGTCACCATCAAGAGCTGGAGCATAGGTGTAACATTATTTCAGGTGCACTCAGCCTCCATGTCATCTAAATATCAAAGTAAGGTAATTCCACTGTAAAAACAACTGTAGATCTAAAGTCTAAGGTTATACAAGGGGGAAGCACACTGTAATAAAAAAACCTGCAGCATCCAGTCTCATACCCTGGCTCAGCTGACTCTGCCTCACAAGGTGGCTGCAGGCCTAAAAAATGCAAAGTAGACATTCTGGTTCAGGCTGGAGCCCAGTTTTTGAGCCCACTCCCTCACAGGGTTTTAGAGGCCAGGCACCTGAGTCCAAACATCTCCACTGCAATTTTTAGCCCCAAAAGCCCTTGTCAGCTGATCTGGGCCAGCTGTGGCCAAGTCACAGTTCTTATATTGCAGTGTAGAGAATCTTAGAATCTCTCTTTCTCAGCTCTCCATCTGTAAAATGAGGATAGTTACACTTCCCTACCGAATGGGGGCATTGTGAGGATAAATGTATTAATCATTATGAGGTACTCTGATACTACAGCAAAGAGGACCATATAAATATTTCAGATAGATAAAGCCCCTTTACGATAAGAGAGATAGGGCTGCTGGGAGGTGATTTCTGGGGGAAATCTATGCCTTTGAAACTCACTGCCCTGCAGTTTCAGTTCATAGCCTAAGTTTATTATTCAGGGCATGCTGCAAGAACCATCTCTTCTCTCGGCCCTGCAAGGAGTTGGGAGTGGGGGCGACTGAGAGGAGGGTAGTGGTTGTTTGCGTGTAAGTGCTGGAGTTGGTTTATTATTTTTTAGACATTTGCCAAAGGTGGCCAGAATTTGTGATGGGTGCTCATTTGTATACTGTAGTATGAATTGGAAAAAATATTACATAATTTATTAGTGGAGATTTTTAAATGCTCAAAAGTCTAGAAACAAAGTTAAAGTCTCCTCTCCAACTGTATCTCAGCACTCTAAACACACATACAGTTAGTGAGAGAGAGAGAGAGAGAAAACCTAGTTGATTACTGTTTGCCAGGGAAGACACCATAAAATAAGGATTAACTAATATAAGATACATAGAAAATCTCATGTACTGGAATACGAAACACTAGAGCTGCACAAGGAGTGGATGGTAAGCTCCAGAAGCCATATTTTTGAATTTGGATTGTCTATATAAAACCTCATCCCTAACATGACCATGAATGCATAGACCCACACACGAATTTCTACTGGGTATCTCCAGTTGGAGCATACCTATCAAGTTACCCCCATTCTCAAGTTCATGTGGTATAGATACACAGGGAAGAGTACAACCCCTGATGATTTTTACATTCAGCGTGTGTCTGTATGTTCCAGGGTATGCAGAAGATGTTTATTTCAGTAGGTGCCTCTGGAGTTTGAAGGCTTGCTACGTACTACATTCTCCCCCATCATGCACACAAGCCTTTTAACTTGGCCCTCTCCTGCTAATTCACTTGCCACATCCAGGAAGGCAGCCAAGGGAGTACTGTTAGCAGTACATTGTGCAAGTGGGGAAAGAGCTGTGCCTATAGGCTTGGAAGAGAAGGCATCAGCATTAAAGTGGGAAAAGGGCCAGAAAGGTACACCTAAAACACAGGGAGCAGGAGGAACAGATGTGGATGTATTTTCTGCTGCTTCACCCACGTAAAAGGAACGAATAGACAGGAAGACAGACAAAAGAAGGGTAAGGAGACACATAGCTGTGAATATGGATAACGCTGCAGGAGCCTAGATATAAAGGTACCCCCAATATCAATGAACTTGAGTTAATTTCCTTCTGGAATAATACATACATGTCCTTACAGACAAACAAACATCCTTGTCTGATCTCCTTTTGGAGTAATACATATTTAACAGTAATTCATTTGGTGGGGACTAGAACCTGGAAGCAATTTAGAATCCTCACACCACAACTTCTATCATCTGTAGATCTAATTACACACAGTACAATGAGAGTGCTGTGGGCAAGGAGGAGACCAGGAAGTGCCCTCCAGTGCATAATGCAAATGAACTGTTTCTAGCATTAAATAAAAGCAACCACCAAGGTAAAGGATAGGGTGGGTAAAGCTGCATGCATTATAAATTGATGTTCCAGGCTACACAGTAGCAGAAGGCATCATTCTTACTGAGTCTGAACCAAACAGCACTGGGATCAATACAAAGAGGTAAAACATACTTAATGAATGAAAGAAGACAGAACATGTAGTATTTTGGCGAAAGTGAAAAGCCAAAGAAATAAGGACTGAAAGCAGCAGATGTGAATACCAAAAATGTAGACTGGTTTTTTATTGCTGACTCAGGTAGAAAAGGGCTCCAATAGCAATTGAAACCCAAATAATCATCATCATGGGTGCTGGAACATACTGAATGATTCCCATACATACAGTCACTGGTGGAAAAAAAAAATCATCCCCCAAAAACCTGAGTGCTCAAAGAGGCCTAGTAAAAACAGAGTTCAATTCAGAGTTTAATATCTGACAGACTGCTTACACCCCTTCCCCACTGCAGCCAGGAACTCAGCTGCATGCAAAGCCACCTCTGGCTGGGAAGAAAGGGATAGGGATGCTTTTACTCTGACATTTCCAAAGTAGTCTGTTGCATTTCCAAAGTAGCTCTATTTCTTCTTGGTAGCTCTTTTTCCTTCTCCTTTCTTGGGTTTTCCTTTACCACGGAGCTTTTTCAGCCGTCTCATCTCTTCCTTAAAATCTTGATGTTCATCTCTGGATGGAGGAAAGAGAGGGAAGAGGGTTAAATTTAACTTCTTCCAAAAGAACAAGAGTGCAGTGGGTTCTGGCAGCCAATACTTCCCACTCAGAATGGTAGATTCCCACCTCGAAGAATGGAGAGATGTACATTAAACAAGATAAGAACTAAACTAAATATTATACAATGTGTACACTATCCTAGTGTGTTTTACATCAAGAGGAAAACAAAACAATAACATGATATTTTGCATTACAGCAGCACCATCCATTCAAGAATCTCAAAGTACTTAACAGAAATTAAGGAATGAAGCCTATCACCAACATGTGAGATAGTGTTATTCTATTTTAAAAGGTGGGGGAAACCAAGACTTAGAAGTGAAGGGACTTGCTCAGTCACACCAAGTCTGTGGCAGAATGAGAAACAGGATTCAAATTTCCTGGCTTGCAGTTTTGTTGTTTATCCAATGTTCTCCAACCCCCACACCCATACCTATTCCCAGGCAGGTCTGATGGTTGTCCAGATGTGTTAGAGAATGAAGCAGATATTGAATCTCATTACATTTACTGTTAGCAATAACATTGCAAACACTCACGGAATAATTTGAAATATTTTCTTTGGTACTTATGAAATTAACAACATTGCCTTCATCAGTAACAAATGATATATATTTCATTCAGTATATTTATTGATCAATTGTGCTCAAATGGGAAGTAAAATACAAAATCAACAAGAGACAAAAATCAGAATGTCCCCCCTTCCAATCAGAAGTCTCGTCTTGTGTTGTAATGCCATGCAGAGACTCAAGTTTGGGTCATTAGCTCCTAAGGAGAGAGGCAGGGCAGGCTGCAGTTATACCTGTCATTGCTCTCAATTGATTTCACTGATGGGTTCTGGAGGAATCTATATCCACCAGTGGAATCTTTATTATTTATTTGTATTATCACAGTGCCTAGGAGCCCTAGTCATGAAGCAGGACCCCCCGGCGCTAGGTGCCGTAAAAAAGCAGTAAAAAAGTGAACAGGAGTGGGGAAGGACAGGATAGGACATCCTGGAGAACCCTTTAAATAAATTCCACTCCATCTGCCACCCAAATGTAACTTAGCAGTGCAAAGTGTGGGAAAATGGGTAGTAGCACCTCAAGCTGGTCTGAGGCTGCTTCCCTGCTATTTTTAATACTTCCAGAAAAGCTGATGAATTATTCCCAGGCCCACTTGATCTCTAGACCTGTGTCTAACGTCTACTGCCTGCCACAACATTTTGTTTCTGAATAGCATGCCTGAGCCACTGCAGGCCTCTCTGAGCATACGCAAGAAACAAGACACTTCAGCGAGCACAGTTTATAGTTTGGCGTTTTGTGCCAAGAGGAAGTTACTCTAGGAAGTGTTGTTCTTACAATAGTGCAGGCAATGCTCACTATACCATACTAGAAATAGAAACAAATTCTACCTACTAAAGAAACTCCTATAAATTCCATGCCATTTGGCCAGAGAAAGGGCTGTATTTAACTGCCTCAAAGAATATCTACAGGTAAATCGGTTCAGTGTTTTCTTATTCAAAATTGTAATACTCATTTAGAAGCTTGAATATAAATGTTTCTAGTCAGTTGTGTCCACCTATATTTGGAAAACAATTTTCCTTCATTTTGGATGGTTTGAAGATGACCTAGTTTTTTAAAACCCAAAGAAAAATCAATCACCACCAAATTTCAAGGTAGGTGCTGAAGTAGCCAGGGTAAGAGTATTTTAGCAGTTGGTGTGTTAACATGCTATAAATCTTTTGCAGCTCCTTGAAAGAACAGCACACCGCATAATTGTTGTTTTAGCTTCTGTTCTGCAGACAGACATCACACTCATTATTCATCAGATTTGCAAAGCACTGTCTTCTTAATGGATAAGGCCCCTGCCCCAAACAGCTAGAACAAGGGTTCTCAAACTTTTCTTGCACCACGACCCCCTTCTGATAACAAAAATTATCACACAAACCAGGGGGAAAGGAGACTACGACAAAGCCTGAGCCCACCTGAGCCCCGCAGCCTCTGGGGGGGGGGGGGGGGGCAAAGCCAAAAGCCCAGGGTGAAACCTGTGCTCAGGTTTCAGTTTTGGGCCCAGGCCGCCCCCAGCAAGTCTAATGTCAGCCCTGGCAACTCCATTAAAACAGGGTCGTGATCCTCTTTGGAGTCCCAACCCACGATTTGAGAACTGCTGAGACAGAAAAAGCATGTCCCACATTGACACGTGATTGCTTAACTACACCCATTGGTCTATGAACTCTTGCCCACAAAAGAGGTTCAGTGCATCCAAATAGGAAAAACTATCGAACAACCAGCTCACATTTTACTCTATTCTTCCCACACCAAGCACAGCAAAAAAGTGCTTCTTCTATTCGGACTGTCTGTCTTCTGGTCTGCACCATTTTAATAGTGCTGCTGCTGCTTTAACACAACCCTAATAGAATCCACAACTCATTCAGTTCATTCCCCCAACCCTCACATTACACACATGGATCACCTGTAGAGGCCAAAGAAGCGGAGTTTCTTCATGAGGGCGAAGTAGGTGTTGTGAGGGGGATACCAATCGTAGACCTCCTTCCGTTTGGCGAGGGGCTGCTCGCTGAACAGCTTCACTACTTTCATGGACTTATTGTCTGTTGGCCTGACAACTTCTCCAAATATCCGGGCACTCAGGCGGGCCATCCGCAAGGCATAATTGGAAAGAGCAGACATCTCTGGGCAAAGAATGGACACGCACACATATACACACTTCCCTACAGAAGGAAGAGGAAAAACTGCAGCTCTTTGAGATGTTCCAGGATCCCAAGCATTTGCCATTATGATCCTTCTTCCACCCTCAAATCACACTTGTAATTCACACAGGATGAGGGCATCATGCTTGAGGCTGCATTTCTCACTGCAACACAGCTAATGCCAATGTCATTGGCATAACCGTAAAACACATTAGGTATCACTTTTAGCACATCTGAGGTTTGTCATCCCAGCTCTATGTAAAATTAGTCTAATTCCTAATACCGTACACAGTTCTCCATACAGAGACATCACTTAATTTGGTAGTTTCTGCAGAGAAGCCAGGGATTAAATGGCATGAAGACTCAGGCCAAGATCCTCAAAAGATTTTTAGGCACCCAGTTCCCATTGATGGATTCATACCTCCATCTCTTTCTCCCATTCCTCATTTCTTTGGATTTCATGCATGTCCTCCACCATGATGTTGTTTTCTGTCCGTTTTCTTGCATATCTGTCCTTTTGTTTAAAGCACCTCCCCACCTCCCTCCTCCAACTATTTCTTTTGGAGGAAAAGGAAAAGGAAAATCCAAATTTTCCACTTTTGCCTTCTCTTTTCCAAGAGAGCCAACATGTCAGCAAACTTCCCTCCAACCAAGGAGACTCCCTCCAGAGTCCCTCACTTCTGCTCCTTCAGACAGCCAAACGGAATCTCTAGAATATAAGATGCTCTCAGAGTGATACTCCAAATATTACTGCTAGACCACAAGAGCAATTCTCTCTCCCCCCTAATGATCCCTTTGATGTTTTTCTTCAGCTCTCTTCACATTTCTCCTTCCCCATTTCTTTCCTCATCTTCCTCTCTATTTAAATTTGTTCTTCCCCACAGAATAGCTCTCAAGCTGTTACTGTCCACTTAATGAACCTGACAATCCTTGTTAGTTTCACTCTACTTGCTGGGATCAATGGGGAAGCAGCTACACAAGATGAGACAAATGAAAGAGGGAGAGAAGGAAAAGATTAACCCTTTTGTCTTGCCTTCAGCAGCAGACTGCCCTCTGATACTCCTGTTTATAGCTGTCAAACCTACGGAAATAGGAATAGTACATACATAGAAGAGGATTAAATCCGCTTTTCTCTGTTATTGCAGTCAGCTCCCCTGAGGGCACATTGTATATGAGGCACAGAGGTACAATCCTCTGCTTGGGATATTCCTGGCAGTGGAGTTTCAAGCAATTTATGTCATATAGGGTTAGTGAACAAGATCATACGGGATTCCTATGACTCTGTAATGACTTCAAACCCCTTGTGCTGCCCATATCATGCCTGTCTGGTGAATAAGTGATGGTTTAAATCTCTAGAGCTGTCCGCCTTCTTTCATGAGCACTAGATTGACTTTAAAGTTTACAGTGCTTGTTTTCTTTTAAAAAGCATTTCACAACTGCATCCAGAAACCAACAACAGAATCAAGATGAGCATAAAATATTGAAGAGATGGATAAAGGGAACAGTGAAGACAATCTGTAGGACAGAGCCAAGCAGATTTAACTAAATTAATAGGGAACATTTTGTTTAATAACATTATCTAGAAGTAAATATTACCCCACGTGGGCTTCTACATAGCGGATGAGCTGGTGCACAATCGCCTCCTTAGATTTGCTCCGACTGGTGCTCAATAGCGAGATGAAACAGGGGGAGGAAGTGAATTCAGCACCCAAAGAATAATGAAGAGTTCTGGGTCAAAAGAAAATATGAGAAGAACTACAATGGGAGGTCAAGCAAAGTGTCAGAGGCTTTAAGGCAAAGCAGTGTCCTAATGTGAGAAGAGAACAGCTTTGGAACGGCTGCAGTCCAGCACCTCAGTTTATCACAACCATGGGCTACACATGGTAGAGTTCTTAAATCTCTCCTGTGCTACAGTGGCTCTCGTTCTCCAGCAGCTAGAGAACATCACACAGCCATGCTGAATCACAGCACTGGCCCTTTCTAAACAGATATCCTGAAGTCCTGCATTTGTAGGCCAGACCTAAAAAGGAGTGTGGGATTGATTATTATTTTGCATTGGCCACCACCTTCCAAGATACCAATGCATTCTACTGTGCCACAACCAACCCTCTTCAGTCTCCCTTTTCCACTGTGCCAGGAGAGATGAAACCACTCTTAGCTCCTAGATGATGCAAGACAGCAGACTGGTGATGGGCTTTTAATTTAATAGTCCCTGTTGGGATCTTCTAAATAGCCTAATCCAAGGTTGGAGTCCTTAGCTAATCCTATCTAATCTAAGAATATCACAGAGATGAAACGAGTAAAAGTTGAAAACTCCCACAAGTGTCTGAAGAGCTATCCAAACTGGTCTCCTTGGTGACCTGAGTTTCTGTGAGAAGCAGATGGAAAGTCTGAGCCTAGTAGGTGAAAGACTACTGATACCGCACGATGCCCCCGCCCCAAGCAGTTCTGTGCCCTGCCCCGTCTGCAGATGCTGCCCCTGCAACTCCCATTGGCCGCAGTTCCTGACCAATGGGAGCTCCGGGGGCAGCGTGCGGAGCCCCCAGGCTGCCCTTATGCATAGGAGCCAGAGGAGGGACATGCCGCTGCTTCCAGGAGCTGTGCGGAGCGGCCCCTGACCCAGCTCCCCAGAGGGAGCTCGAGGGCTGGATTAAATTGGCTGGCGAGCCGGCCCGCTAGCCATAGTTCGCCCACCTGTGAGCTAGCAGCGCTAGGGGCTGGGCCACACTTCTTCATGACAGTGATGTTATCAAACTGACTGCTAGCAGTTTAACACTGAATGCTGTTTTCTGACAGGTTGTTTGCCCTGACCTTATCCCACTCCTTCACTGTCCTTCCCACTCCTTTCCTCATGACTGCCACTCTTTCCCTCTCCTTTGCTCCTATTAACTCCTCGCCCATATTGCCTCTCCCCCTTCCTCCACTCTGGCCCCTCCATAGTACGGTCTTTAAAAAGACCTGCAGACCACAGGATTAGTTCTCCCTTATTAATAAAATTTTTAACCTGACAATGTGTTTAGAGATAGGCAACAATGCAAAAAGAAGGCCAGAAGCAGAAGAGAGCGATCCCCATCAACAATAGCCATCTGTCTCCTTCCAACAGCTTCTGATAAAATGTGAACTAATTCTTAATGCTACATTGCTATCCATTCGAAGGGCCCTACATTATTTTCAAGTGCTTTCCATGAAGAGGAAGGACACTAGCATTCTAGGTAGGAGGCACAGTTTAGATTTTGACAAGCAAAAATAAAGGGGTTGGGTTACAGTACCAAATTAAAACAAAAATGTTCCCATTAGTTTTATTTTTAAAAAGTCAACGAAATTATATTTATTTAAATTTAAACAGTGAAACATTTCATCTCATTGCCGCATCCAGAACTTACAAGACCCTGATGGATACCATGGCGAGCATCAATTGCAAAAGCCTGCAGTACCCATGGTGGGGACATCGTAACACGTCTCTGTGGCTGGGAACCCCTGGTACAGTTCAGGGCCAATACATTCACCCCCTACACTAAGCTGTTCGTTATAGCGAGGTACAGCTGCTATCCCTCACACCACACAGACAAGCTTCTCCTCCGTCCCACCCAACAGGCACAGAAGCCCCCTGCACAGCAGCACTCCTCCTTCCCACATCAGAGCACACAGGAGCCCCCTCCCACAATATACACACACACACAAGCCCCACCCATCGACCACTCCTCCCCTCCCCCAGGTACCCCTCCCGCAATATATACACGCACGAGCCCCTCCCCCCAATTACCCCTCCCCCCAACACACGCAGTAGCGCCCCCCCCCTTGCGCACAGCCTCCTGGGCTCCCCGCTTTCCCCTTAACCAGGCCTCACAGACACCCGCCCCCCCACCACTCTGGCCTCACCTCTCCGCCCTCCCTGTCATGCAGCCGCCACTCCACCGGAAGCGTCCCTCCCGCTCAACTCTCCGGGCTGCAACGGGGAAGCCATCGAGCGGCGGTTCCCTGTAACCACCCCAACGCAAGCGGACTGAGTGAGCCGTGCGCATGCGCGCTATGAACGCCGCCCGCACGAAGCCCTTCTTTTTTGTGCGGGTGACGTCAGGGTAGGGTGGTTGTTGCTGTGCCGAGGGCGGGGCCGGGGCGCTGCGTCCTTGCGCGTGCGCGCTCCGTCCCCGCGCGTGCGCGCCTGCTGCTGGATCGCCTCCTCTTCTTGGGCGGGCGGCGGCTGGTTCTCACCGTCTGAGGGGGGTGTCCCGGCACGGGGTTCCCTGGGAGAGGGGCGGCGGGCAGGGGGCAGGGGGCATGAGCCCGGGGAGAGCTCCGCTAGGCAGCCGCTGCCTGCTCCTTAGGGCAGGCAGGGGGTGTTCAGTCAGCCCCCCAGAGGCTAAGGGGACGGATGCCGCGCCCCCTCTGCAGCGCCCTCGAGGCATTCATTTAGAAGGGGGCTCTTTGCGCGCTGCTCAGCAGACCTTCCCCCCGCAGGGAGCTTTGCGCCAGGGCATCTACCTGCCACCCTAAAAGCTGATTCCTGAATGTCAGTAGATGCCGCGTATCTTCTGCCACTATTTTAAATAAGTGAATTACCTGCTTGGAACAACCACCTTATTAAAAGGGTTAATGAATGAGCAAATGTATGGCACAGAACAATCCGACGCTGGCAAGGCACAGACTAGATGGCCTAACAGGTGCTTTCCATTTCCAGTTTCCCTTTCAGTGTTAGTTGGCCTAAAAATGTGCCTATTGTAAAGGTTCTATTTCCATTTAAGTTTGTATGTAGCCTAATCACTGTGGTGTCTGATTCCCTAAAATAATCCTGCTTGGTTTCAAGCTAAGGGACATCTAATGCCTTAGGGAAACGTTAGAACTGCTACACTATAAAAGCTGCAGTAACTCATGACTCAGGCAAGATTCAAACCTACTGGGTTCTGATCTATCGTTATTCATCGTGCCACTGGCTCCATCATGAAGCAGTCCTGCTAGAAAGATCTTCCCCTTCATCTCAATGTTGCGTCTGCCCTGCAAGCATGCAGATGCTTAAATTTGTGGACATGAGTGTTCCCATTGTAGGAATAAATTTAAGCATGTACATAAGTACAGAATCAGGGCGTATATTTCTGTTTGCAAATCAATTGTTCCTTCTGTCAACAAAACAACAACCAAATGTTATTTAGTCTTAGACCAATACTGTAGTAAAGTAAAAAATTGTTTTCTCATCAGTTTCTTATCCATTACTACTATATGTATTCATATTAGTTATTATGGTAGCATGCAAAGAGCTGTCAGGATTATAGCCCCATTCAGCTAGGAACTGTACAAACTTACAGGAAAACAAAGTCACAATAGTCAACAAAGCACAAATGTAAGTTTCCACTTAGTGCCTGTTACATTGCACCTAGAAAGTAAGGTACTGTTTACAATCTGTGAAGCTGTAAATGGTCTGAGAGATTGCCTTTCTCTCTCTAGTGCCCATCAAGAAGTTTAAGATCTGCTAGTTCCTAGACTTTATGGGACTAGTGGAGGGAGTCATTGGTAGAGTACTTCTGACTGCAGAACTTGTTCTTCCTGAGGTCTTGCCTATATTAAGTACAGTAGTACTTACAGTAGGTAAGAAGTGCAATAATATTAATTGCCTATTACAGGTTTCAGAGTAGCAGCCGTGTTAGTCTGTATTCACAAAAAGAAAAGGAGTACTAGTGGCACCTTAGAGACTAACCAATTTATTTGAGCATAAGCTTTCATGAGCAATAAATTGGTTAGTCTCTAAGGTGCCACTAGTACCCCTTTTCTTTTTATTAATTGCCTATGGTAGTGCTAAGCACTGTTCTGACAGCCTTACAGTTCTGTAGCACACTACTCATTCATATACAGAATTGTTCCCAATGATCCACAAGTGATCATGCTCCTGTTTCTATGGTCCTAGTTGAATTCCAAGACCATTAATCATTTGCTAAGGTGAATGGACTGGAATGGAAGATTCCCAGCATCTGGGACCATTGTTAATGATATAGTGCATGGGTGATCACTTGGCTGGTACTTTATTATGAGCTCCTCTAGTCACAGAGTGGGGCTCTTTGCTGTCCAAGGTGGAAGGAGACTTGAGTGGTGGTGGTAAAGACATAAGCATTTCTGTGTCCCTGTTTCCATGGCATTCTCTTCTATATTCCTTATCGACCTCCATTCCAGCGCAGGATGGTGAACACAGGAAGATACAGGATGAAGAAACAGAGTGGGTTCACAAGGCTTTCACTTCACCCTGTTCCTGAAGTTGATGCTGTTCAGAGCACAAAGAAGAGCTACTTGTTTTTAATCAGTCTTTTATTTTTATTATTTATGCAATAGTAAGTAAGTAAACAGTGATCACAAAGTAGGCAACCTCTATACTTTGGTGGTTGAGTGGTGGAACAAGTGAATAGGTTCCCCTATTTAAGGGATCTAACAACATCAGACAGGAGATGTGATAAAGAAATCAAGAGAGGGATACAGCTTGTAAAAGATATATTCAGCAACTTCCAAAGACTTCTGTGTTGTCAAAATTTAAAACTGCACATCTGCACTAGAATGCTGAAGTGCTACATATGGATAGCCTATGTCAGCATAACTTATGTCGCTCGGGGGCATGAATAAACCACACTCCTGAGCGACATAAGTCACACCAACATAAGCGCTTGTGTGCACAGCGCTATGTCAGTGGGAGAGCTTCTGCGGCTCGCTGGGGTGTTTTTTTTATGTTGATGGGAGAGCTCTCTCCCGCCAGCATGGAGTGTCTTGACCAGACGTGCTGTAGCAGCATAGCTGTATTGGTATAGTTGTGCCACTGCAGCGCTGTGTGTGTAGACATATGAATGAAGAAATGATGGGAAGGATTAATTTTAAAAGAGTAAAATTACTTGAGACCCTAGGTAAAAGACTAACATCTTTTTATGGACATTTCAGCACTCATACTATCAGACATGATCACAGGAAAACCAGGAAGAGAAAGAAAGAGGGTCAGTTACATTGGAAATGTCATCAGGTGGATTGGTATCCAAAAAAGAGTGGAAGTTTTACAACTTTGTTGTGACTGCAAAAGATGGAAGTTGGTGGTCAACAGCCTCTACATTGGAGACATCACTTGAAGAAGATGCAGTACTGTAGGTGTGCATACTGCTTTACTGGCAAATAAAGTGATGTATTGCTCTGAGCAGTTTATAATCTAAATTAGACTGACACAATGAGGGAAAAGAAGAGCAAAGGGAGGGGGAATGGGAGGTATTGGAGGGTGGCAACAAAGAAAGATTGAAAGATAAGCTGAGTGTTATGAACATGTCTTGTTAGAGCTTTCTTGGCTTTTGGTTCTTAATAAAGTAATATTTTGGCTTGGACAATGTCTAGGAGGAGGGTACTAAGCTGACCAAAAGAGGTGAGTCTTGAAGAGGGGTTTGAAGGAGCATTACATGGGGTACAAAACCAGGGTGGATATTCTAGGCGTGGGAACTTGAGATGAAGGAAGTATCAAGACAAGGAATGGCAGAGTAGAGTCTAGGAAGGAGTGGTTAATCAGACATCATGGTAAAAGTGCAGGGCGAACCCTGGGTGTAGATTACGGGGCAATAACATTAATTATATGAAGTCACCTATTTGGTTGATTCATATTTTTTGTACATTTTAGTTTAAAATTGAACATAAAGAGGCCTGGACAGTAGGATTCTGGACACAATATGCATGCTGGAGCCTGTCTCAGTCTATCCATTAGAGGGCAGTAGTACATCCACCAGTAAGTACAATAGCTCTGTGCACCAGTTAGTTTGTGACTCACAGATAGTCTTAATTTATTAATTTTTATTTATGTTTGGAAATGTGTAATACATGGTAATAAATCCTAGTCCACTGTGGATGGGATAAATATCCCTTACCCTATCAATTTGCTTATAGCAGGTGGTTAATGCTGTAGAAGGAACACCTTTTAGACTGCTCTATTTTAAATATTGAAGTTAGAAGACGTATTTTGACTCAAGTAGAGAACTCCTTAGGAAACAGTGTTAATTTGCATTGAGTATCAAGTGCTGTCTTTTTTTTAAAAATACATTATTTCTGATTTTTTTTTTTGTGGTTAATGATTAATGTGATTAATTTGTGAACTTGAACTGGGCTGTCTTCTCCAGTGATTCACACTAAGCCCAAAGAACAACTAGTAATGCAAATCCCACTATGGTGAATGAGTTGTACTAGGAGGATGTCAGTCTTTGGGTGAGGTAATATCTTTTATTAGACCAATAGTCTTTGGGTGGGTGTTTGCAACATATTGTGGCTTTAAGATAACTCACTGAAGTCAGTGCTTCAGAAGGAAATCTGCAAGGAAGCTGTTATTAAATGCTGCCACTTTGGCCCCATTAGAAACACTGTGGTGTAGGAGATTTCAAGACTGGCATCAATTTAAAGGAAAAGTCTAAATTATTTTTTCAAAGCATGTTTGAGTCTCAAGCTCATTGCTTTCTGGGGCCAGGGGGGCTGTGGCGGCAGCATTCTCACCTCCTGGGGAAAGAGAGCAAGCACTCTTCATGTCTCTAGTGCTTCCCTCTGACTGATGCTTGAAATGGTATTGACCCTACGTGCGGGAAGTGCATCAAGTCTATTTTGAATGGATTAGTTCATCAGCACAGTATGGGGTAGACGAGAGATGAATGGGGACAAATAAAGGGGAATACAGAAAATCCTCAGTCCTTCAAATGCATGTCATCTAGACTGAATGATTCATAGTTCAAATGTGTGTCCTAATGTATGGCTAACATTAGATGGAATATTTAAAATTTAAGAGAGGGAATGTTTCTTTGTGGTTAGATCAAGGGCCTGGGAAGAGGAGGTTACTTATTGTTCCTGGACATTCTTCAGGTCTGTATTCCACATGTGGGTATTCATGCACGCCATGTGCCTGAGTCTGGAAGTTTTTCCAAGCAGTGTCTGTTGACCTGCACTTGCGCAGTATCTTCCCTCATGCTCCTGACCGATGGTATAAGGGATGGTGTGGGTCGACGCCTCTCTAGTTCCTCCTCTTATTGCAATGCAATAGGATTCCGAACCAGAGGGGAAGGAGGGCGGGTAGTGGAATACAGATTGGGACAACACATCTCAAAGACTCTCCAGTTATAGTAAGTAACCTCGTCCTGTTGTCGTGCTGGTCGCTATGTATATTCCACACGTGGGTGATTTGCAAGCAGCGATAGGGGTGGAGGTGGGTGCGAGGAAGCTGGTAGCAGAGCTGCCCGTAATCTAGCCATTCCTACTGCTGCATCAGCAGCCGCTGCTTGAGTCATGGTGTAGTGTGCTATAAATGTGTGGACAGATTGCCACGTTGCAGCTTTGCAAGTGTTCTGCAACAGGATGTCTGATAAGGATGTTGTAGAGACTGCTTGTGCTCACGTGGAGTGAGCTGTAACACCCCCGGTGGGCTGGGGGGGAAGCTTTGCTATTTGATAGTATTAAAATATGCATTCCAAGAAGCACTTAAAAATTCTCTATGAGGATATGGCTGGGCCCCTTGACGTTTCTGCTATAGCGACAAAGAGTCTCGAAGATTTCTAAACTACAAGACAACTATTTACATCAAATATTTACAGTACATTTTTTAATGATTGCAAGAGCGAAGGAGGACAAGATTGCGGCTCAGGCCATGTGGAAGTAAGAAGAAACTGGAGAGGCATAGACCCGCACCACCCCTTATGCCCTTGGTCAGGAGCATGAGGGAAGATACTGCGCATGTATGGGTCAATGGACACTGCCTGGAAAAACTTCTGGACTCAGGCGCATGGCATGTATGTGTATCCACATGTGGAATTCACATAGGGACCAGAACTTGAAGAAGAATTAGGATTGCTGAATTCTGTTTCTAGCTCTGCTACTGACTCCCTGTGTGACCTTTGTAAAGTGAATTAACCTGTTTGATAACTTATGCTTCTGTAAACTAGAGATAATAATATACTTCACAGACGGAGTGGTGTCCTGGAGCTTCTGGCCTGCTTCCTGATTAACTTTGCTTCTAGGTAACCCATGAGCCCAGCTGCACTGCTTTGGAACTGACAGAGTGGCCACAGCCCCTGATTGGATGCTGGTTTAGCAGCCCTGCTGATAAGCCTGCCTGGCCCCCCACAGCAGATCAGCAGCTGCTCAATGTGTACCATGTCTTCAGCTGTGCTTGCCCTTGTTCCAGTCCCTGCTCCTGCATTGTTCCAGCCTTTGTTCCAGTCCCTACTCCCCACCGGCTTCAGACTTCTGGTTTAGATCTTCAGCTTTGCCTCTGGCTTATGGCTCTGGGTTGATCATCTAGTTCTGGTATACAGCTTCTGTCTCTCAGGAACTGATCCCTGGCTCCATCTCTGGCTTACATCTCTGGTTTACCTCCTGCCTCTGGCATTTGGCTTCTGACCCTCTGGTATTGACCCTTGGCTCATTTCCAGACCCAGTTCTAACAGGTAGCCTGAAGTCTTGCTTCCACCTGCACATGGCCTTGTCGGCTACAAGTGGTGAGCCATAATTGAGGCTTGTAAAATGCTTTGACATATGCAGATGAAAGGAGCTTTTACCTATGTAGAGTATTATTGTTACTTTACCAGCATTTTATATTATATGTAACAAAACTTTTTAAAAGTAGCAGCAACAAAAAAGCCTGTCATTTTGACAAGAACAAAATATTGCAATGGAAAAGAAAGGAAAAATTAAAATGACAGAATCTACTGAAAGGAAAAAGACATAATGGAGACATCTGGCTCTGTGCTGATAAAAGCTCTCACAGCTCCTATCCCATCATCCCTTGCAGAGCTCATCTGAAAGCATATCTATCAAGGATTTCCAAAATGAAGAAAAACATCTGTCCATGTCTAACTGTGTTTGACAAACTGTTTTAAAAAAAGTGTTCCAGTAATAAAATCCTCAGGAAGATAACCACTTCTCAAACAAAAAGTCCGAGAGCGTTCATCAGCCCGTTTGAGTAATAAACCCATTTGAGTGTGCCATCAGCCCGTTTGAGTGTGCCATCATCAGTCTCAGGGGTGACCTGCCAATACATATTAAACTCTCCATTCTCCCTGCTGTATTACATAATTTTCTCTTCTTTTTCATAGCACAGACTATCTGAGAATTTACTCCCCTGAGAAGTTAATATCCCTCCTTTAGACACTTACAAAAGCTGTCTGTATAGCTCTGTTGGCAGCATCTTGCCTCTTACTCAGAAGGCATTGGGCTCAATCCCACACTAGGCTTGGCTTCATTCTTTTTAGTGCTGACACTGCAGTGTGGTATTTGGAGTGGGGTGTGGATTGCTGCTGCTGAGCAGATATTAAACCAAACTCCCTTTGTCTTGAGTTGCTATGGCAGATCCTCTGGAATATTTCAAGGAGAACCAGGGATAGGGCATATTGACTAGGACATGGGGTTTTCTCAGTAAAACAGATTCCCAGTACCAAGATCTGGGTCAACTGTTGTGGAGCTCCAAATCCTGCTTCTTCCTCCATGGGTGTAGTGGGTCCTGCCTGAAGCAGTAGTGGTTCAGTGCCATTGAGGATGGAGGAAACAGAATTTTTAGAGACTGCAGCGAGGGGTTATGCACACACCCAGCATCCCTGTAGAACTCAGCTCCGTAAGGGTTCCCACACAACCATATGCTGTGACTGTTTGGATGTAACACAGTAACAATTGATCTGCTGTTGCACAGAATCTCCAACATTGACCCAACATATGGAGGGGTACAGAGGCTGCTGTAGTAGCACCAAGATAAACATGGAGGTGTGGGGAGTCGGGGGAAAATCTCCTCCCTCAGGTCCCACGGAAAACACCAGTAGCCATCCCAGTTATCCAGACTGGGCACTGAGAACAGATATTTCCCCACTGTGCCTGGTGACTGCTGATTTTGCTTTCACAGTCACTGCACTATGAGTAGCTAACGTATTGTAGAACACTTGGGTATCTCAAAAGACTGGCCATACTGGGTCAGTAGTCCAGTATTCTCTCTTCTGACAGTGGCCAGTGCCAGATGCTTCCAAGGGAATGAACAGAACAGGGCAATCAAATGATCCATCCTTTCAAAAGTCTGAAAGGTGCCGTAGGAAAATGCTAATCTAAGAGAGAGACGTCTTGCTATAGGTTATTATAATGCCTCATTTTTCATGTCAGCTTTAGAACTATAATGTATCAGATTGCAATTTTCAGTGGGCAATAACTATGGTGTCTAAGAAACTAACCACTGTTGCAATCTCAGTTCATTGTTGGTTTAGGAAGTAGAGCTGCTGACACCACTTGGAAAGCCGTCCTAGGTAGCAATTCTGTTGAAATACATATTTTCTTTCCTTAGTAATAATACAGAGTGAGAGAAAGAGAAGGAAGCAATGACAATTGCATAGAAACTAGGTCTCCTTGCGTGAGAGTTCATCTCTTCCTGCTGCATATTCCCTACCTAAAATTATAATTCTCTCTTTGTGATCTAATCATTTCCACAGCAACCAATTGTGATATCACAACCACTTCATGTGGGGGAAAAAAGCTGCAGGAATAGATGAACTTTGAAGAGCCAAAGAGTGCATTTTTATGCAAATACCTTTATTAATAAAGAAAAAGGAGCAAAATACAGAAGCATAGGAGATAGCAGCAGACTTGTTTCTAAATAGAATGTTTTTCATCCTTGATGTCACCTGCTCTTATAGAAATTGTTTTCACTTTTGAAAGAACCTGCTCAGCTGGGACTCCACTGCCAACAAAGATACATGAGGATTGTTGACTGGTGGCCCCAAACTGACCTTGGAGGGCATATGGTTTTGGGTAAAATATAATCTATTTGCTAACCATCCATAGAGAAATAATAATATGTTATTGAAGCTACAACAGCAACTAGAAAAATCCAAATATATGTTTTAAAAATAGGCTTGGCTATAGGTTTTTAGTATTAAAGGCTTAGAGAGGTCCAAAAGAAGTTGGCACTGGCATAAGCTAACATGAGTATTCTGTGTTAGCAAAATGTATCTTGTGATAGTTTAGAAATACACTATATGATAAATAGGTAAATTACAAACGAACATATGGTTGCACCTTAGGGGTACTTTTGCAATAAGGTAGCCATGCTGCTAACTGCATTCACATATCAAAACAATTGATACATTAACACAAATGGGTTGCGCCAATGGTCGGAAGTTTAACTATGGTTAGCTGGAATAGCACGCATGGGCAGGGGCCGAAACCTTATCATATATGGTCCCAGACATGCATGGATGAAATAAGAAGAGGTGTATAAAAGATTTAGTTATGCAACCTATTGTTGGGGCACGAGGGGAAGCCTGACCCAGTGCCTTCCTGTGATCTCCACTTACAACTTTATGGAGACCCTTAGAAACAAAGAAAGGAAAATAAGTATGCACAGTGAAAAACTAAGTATGAACAATGCAGGAAACCACTTTAGTGTACATCTTATTCTTATACTTACGTATATTGATTTTTCCTATGATTTCAATTATTCGTATTAAGTAAAGCTCATAACATCTGTGTATGCTTCACCAATTTCATCTTCATAATTAACTAAGAAGCCACCTGAAAAAGAACCGGGTATTCAAGACAAGTGCCTGTTGTACCGCTATACATTTTATAATTGTAATAATTGATCAGGCTACAGGATCAAGGCCTGTCTTCTAAGTCCTGCTTCAGAATTAAGGAACTTTTTAGAGAACATGCTTTTCTGGCCAGGTGCTAGTTTTTGGTTTTGTTAACTGGCTTTTCTTTCAGTCCCTCCTGTGATTTTTTCCATGATCCTCTGTGAATTACATTTAAAAACAAACAAGAAAACCTTGCCTTTCTTTTGTTGCCAACAGCAGCAGCAAATTGAATTGGCAGCTTGGAGTTGGCATAGGCATGATGCAGATGTGATACGCTCATCCCTAGGAGAAAATGTGAAGCTTAGGCTGTGGCTCCATTTCTCCGTGGACTAATGCATGAAATATCGTTGATATGATCTGTGGCCAAGAGTCCCTTTGGAAAAAAAAAATAGTGTCACGGTAGCCATCAGGAACAACCACTCATCTATGGGGAGGTAGAGAATGACCTTTCACCAGATGCAGACCAAGTATAAGACCAGATATATGAACCAAATATTGATGCGCTACAGCAAGGTATGAATTATTCAGTGGGAGTTGCTAACAGGCTTTAATAGCTGTGTGTTAGACCCAACTTTAAGAGTAGGAATCCCTTCTCACCATACATGCTGTTGTCTGTAGGACCCTGATTCATTGGTTGCTGAAGTTGGAAGGTGTGTAGGGAACGTGGCAGAGAACTGCAGAAAGAGAAAGGATGGTGCATGGTTAAGACAATTGAATGCTGCCCTGGAGAACTGGATTCTATCCCTGCCTCTGCCACAGAGTTCCTGTGAGAGGCTGGGCAAGTCACATGAACCAACGTTTTCATATGTGGCCTCTGTGTGTTCCTCATTTTCTTGGCACCCAGCTTGAGGCACATGGGGTCTGATGTGCAGAAGTGCTGAGCACTCACAACTGCAACTGAGGTCAATGAAAGCTGTGCTCTGAAAATAGAAAATGCTAGTACTCTGAAAAATGTAGCCCTAGACTTCTCAAACTTAACACTCAGAATATGTTGTCACTTGAGAATTTTGGCTTTAATCTCTGTGTCTCAATTCCCAATGTGTAAAATGGGGATAGTACCACCTCAGCGTAACATACGGGTGTTGATGTTAGTTCTTTACAAACATTAATGAATTTAAGACACTACACTGACAGGACCACAAAAAAGCCCATGAGGAAATGAATAATTCTGTATTCAGTGCCGGATTTTGACAGTGCATCAAACAATGCATACGACCACACAACGAATGATAAGGATAAAAAGAAGTGGTGAATAGCTGTTCATTAAGTGAGTGCCATCTATCCTGTTCATTGAAAAAGGCAAGAGTCCTGTAGAAAAAAATTGTATGTGATCATGTAGTTAAAAGCTATCATAATGTGCAGACATACACATGGGGGGTAAATTACTGTAGCACAGGTAGCATTAATTCTGGCATTTCCTAATTTGGGTGTTTAATTTTGCAACCCTTAACATAGGGGTTTTTTTATGTAATATATCTACAGATGTAGAGAAACAGTGTGGGTGTGTATAGATAGGTTTCTAATTTGTGCAATATGATATATCTATCGCCTGGGAACATCAGTCAAATTTTGCTCATCTACATTGGTGAAAATCTGGAGTAATTTCTTTACCACTAGTAGAATTTATCTGGATTACATGAGTTCACTAGAGCAAAATTTGATCTACAGTAAAAGCTTTGCAGTCCAGCATGTTGTGGGGATGAAGGAGGTGGGGTGCCAGTTAGTCAAAAATTTTCGGTTAACTAAGAGTTATACTTACCAATGGAATACCAATTTTCAAAGAATAAGGATACAATAAAATGAATAAAGTATAAAATAGTATACAAGTACTCAACAATCCAGTAGCATTACCGCACTGCAGGGTGGCTGGGGTTTCTTGAAGCAGGTAGGTATATACATGTAAAGTTTTCTATACAGTAGGTTATCTTATAACACTACATATCGCTATGGGCAGCGCATGGCATACACACAGATCACTAAAAAGACACAACGCTAAAACTATATTGTACATAATTTAATCTTTGATGATTCGGAAGGCACTTCAGGATCTTGCAATGCCTCAGGGTCACCATTATCAACACCAGTTATCATTGTAGATGTAGAAGGTGTAGGAGATTGGGCTGAATCTGTAATGACCCTATGACATACTCTGGATGCTGCTTTTTGACTAAATCCCTGATATCAGCTTGCTTGCTTGTCTTCTGCCTCTTTTGCATAAAAGTAGAGTGCAGAATGTGCAATTGCATAACCTCCTGGGCAGTATACTCGTCCCGGTTACTAGATTTGTATTGGGAGATAGCAACTAGCAGCAGGAGGGCCTCGGGATGGAGCATGGGCGGGGCCACATGGGGCTGTCTGGGGAGGCACTGCTTTCCCCAGCCTATTATACGTGCTGCCCAGGCTAGTAGCACAAAGAATTGTCAAAGGAAGAAGGGAACTACTAAGGCTTAGCTCTCTCCACTGAATAAATTGAGTTAGCAGCACAGATATCTGTGAACAGGAACATGTACTGAGCTGTTTGATCCCCTCCCCCACTAGATGGCACTGAACTCTCTTTCTTAAAAAAGAGAGAAGGAAGATGAGGAAAAAATATGGTGGAGGTCATTTTGATTTTAAAATATGAAGCAAAGCAAATTGCAATTGATTCTCCAAGAAACCCTGCCCTTCCCCCACCCTGACCCCAAAATGCCTGAATGCACCTCAGTAGGGCCTCTCCTTGTAACTGACATTTTCTTGAAAGGCATTAGGCTGCTGTGGCTAAAGGATGCTAAGGAGAACTGAAACAGTCCTGCAAGCAGAGGGAGAATGGACTGTCATTATCTGTAAGATAACATCTGTGGTGAGGTCTAACCAGTAATACAGGCAGCTTGTCACAATGAATTTGCTCTGAATGGAATCTTTGGGCTGTTCCTTCAGACATGGTTTTTAGTGCACCAGTGCCTTATCTTGTCTATCTTTCATAGATATTGTAATCTACACAAACAAATCCCTCAATTTTCATTTTAATAATTTCTTCAAATTACATATTTATATCCAAAATGATTTCAAATCATTGTATTAATCCCCTTCCCTGAGACACCCCTAATTCATTATAGAGAAACATTTGTATATAGCATCCAAAAGAGTCTGTGTACTCTTCTATTCTTCTTTAAGATTGGTTTCAGAGTAACAGCTGCGTTAGTCTGTATTCGCAAAAAGAAAAGGAGTACTTGTGGCACCTTAGAGACTAACCAATTTATTTGAGCTTAAGCTTTCGTGAGCTACAGCTCACTTCATCAGATGCATACTGTGGAAAGTACAGAAGATCTTTTTATACACACAAACCATGAAAAAAAGGGTGTTTACCACTACAAAAGGTTTTCTCTCGCCCCACTCCACTCTCCTGCTGGTAATAGCTTATCTAAAGTGATCACTCTCCTTACAATGTGTATGATAATCAAGGTGGGCCATCTCCAGCACTAATCCAGGGTTTAACAAGAATGTCTGGGGGAGGGGGGTAGGAAAAAACAAGGGGAAATAGGTTACCTTGCATAATGACTTAACCACTCCCAGTCTCTATTCAAGCCTAAGTTAATAGTATCCAATTTGCAAATGAATTCCAATTCTACAGTTTCTCACTGGAGTCTGGTTTTGAAGTTTTTCTGTTGTAATATCGCAACTTTCATGTCTGTAATCGCGTGACCAGAGAGATTGAAGTGTTCTCCGACTGGTTTATGAATGTTATAATTTTTGACATCTGATTTGTGTCCATTTACTCTTTTACGTAGAGACTGTCCAGTTTGACCAATGTACATGGCAGAGGGGCATTGCTGGCACATGATGGCATATATCACATTGGTGGATGTGCAGGTGAACGAGCCTCTGATAGTGTGGCTGATGTTATTAGGCCCTGTGATGGTGTCCCCTGAATAGATATGTGGGCACAGTTGGCAACGGGCTTTGTTGCAAGGATAGGTTCCTGGGTTAGTGGTTCTGTTGTGTGGTATGTGGTTGCTGGTATTTGCTTCAGGTTGGGGGGCTGTCTGCAGGCAAGGACTGGCCTGTCTCCCAAGATTTGTGAGAGTGTTGGGTCATCCTTCTGGATAGGTTGTAGATCCTTAATGATGCGTTGGAGGGGTTTTAGTTGGGGGCTGAAGGTGACGGCTAGTGGCGTTCTGTTATTTTCTTTGTTAGGCCTGTCCTGTAGTAGGTGACTTCTGGGAACTCTTCTGGCTCTATCAATCTGTTTCTTCACTTCCGCAGGTGGGTATTGTAGTTGGAAGAATGCTTGATAGAGATCTTGTAGGTGTTTGTCTGAGGGGTTGGAGCAAATGCGGTTGTATCGCAGAGCTTGGCTGTAGACAATGGATTGTGTGGTGTGGTCAGGGTGAAAACTGGAGGCATGTAGGTAGGAATAGTGGTCAGTAGGTTTCTGGTATAGGGTGGTGTTTATGTGACCATCGTTTATTAGCACTATAGTGTCCAGGAAGTGGATCTCTTGTGTGGACTGGACCAGGCTGAGGTTGATGGTGGGATGGAAATTGTTGAAATCATGGTGGAATTCCTCAAGGGCTTCTTTTCCATAGGTCCAGATGATGAAGATGTCATCAATATAGCGCAAGTAGAGTAGGGGCGTTAGGGGACGAGAGCTGAGGAAGCGTTGTTCTAAGTCAGCCATAAAAATGTTGGCATACTGTGGGGCCATGCGGGTACCCATAGCAGTGCCGCTGACCTGAAGGTATACATTGTCCCCAAATGTAAAATAGTTATGGGTAAGGACAAAGTCACAAAGTTCAGCCACCAGGTTAGCCGTGACATTATTGGGGATAGTGTTCTTGACGGCTTGTAGTCCATCTTTGTGTGGAATGTTGGTGTAGAGGACGTCTACATCCATAGTGGCCAGGATGGTGTTATCAGGAAGATCACCAAAGAGAGTGGGGTGGGGGGAGAGAAAACCATTTGTAGTGGTAAACACCCATTTTTTCATGATTTGTGTGTATAAAAAGATCTTCTGTACTTTCCACAGTATGCATCCGATGAAGTGAGCTGTAGTTCACGAAAGCTTATGCTCAAATAAATTGGCTAGTCTTTAAGGTGCCACAAGTACTCCTTTTCTTTCTTTAAGATTGTTCTCCAAGTTTACATTGATCAGAGGATCCACAATGATTGTTTTTCCCCTGGTCATGTGGGGGCAGGTGAGAGGGAGAGTATTTAAAAATGAACTCTTTCTGCTGAGATGGGGCTGCCAATAATAATCTTGAGAGGAGTCAAAGAAAATGTCTGTAAGGTCTGCATTGAGCAGTACTCTACCCCTTTTGAGAAGAATGAGACTATGGGGAAAAAAATCTTAATTCTAAGAGTTAAATTGAAGTTAATCTGAAACCGTACACTTTTTTGAACATTTATATATTGAAAGTGTCTTGAGGGAGGATGTAGATTGCTGTCTGACAGTGCTACAAATACAAGCAAAAAAATTGCACATAGAGTGCCACCAGTTTGCCTTTGAAAGGAAAAAATTGAAACACAGATCTAGATGGATCCTGCTAGTTTTTGGCCTCAAGTCCCCAGACTGTAGGTGATCAAAATAGAGAACAAGTCTAGCCTCTCCAACTGCAAATTTTTTTTTTTAAAATCCAGCACCTGATGCATCCAAGAGCAAGAGTGTCACAAAAACCAAAGTCTGGCACATGGATCCTGCTGGGCCCTGCCAAAGTTTGGCCCCTTGCCCCAAATTCTAATGTCTAAATAGAAAACGTGTAGACGTTCCTCTTTTAGATTATTCCTGTGGCCCCTGATGCATCTTGGCTCCATATCACTGGAAAAAATCCAGAGATCGAGTAACCGGACAATGGATTTTTAACCCTGATCCTCCAATTCCACAGTCTCAATAGGCAAAAAATAGCTCCCAATGCACCACAAAATCCAGACCTTGTGTCACAGAGTCCACTCATCACTAGGGCACCTCCTTCTGGCTGTTCCAATGCCCCTTTCCTCACACCATGCCCCCTGTCCCCCTGGGACTTGAGGTACTCCTTTGTGACTAGGCTCTCCAGCCCGGTCACTACAGTTCTGCCCTTCCAGGATATCAAAGTCCCAATGGATGACTATCCAAGGCAGTCTTTAGCTCCACTGCCTGGTCTGTGCCACTTCGCCAGTGGGTGGTATGGGATCCCAGACACACTCTCTACTCCAAGGACCCTACATCTAGCAACTGCAGTCTGCTCTCAGACTCTGTTGCTCTTTCCCTGGAATCCTTCCTACAGCTTCTGGTTCCCCCTCTCCAGGCTTACCAACTCAAACTCCTTCCTCCAATGACAGCCCACTTAACTCCGTAGCCCCAAACACACCTCCCTTCTAGGAAGAGACTGCAGGCTACTTTCACTGCAGCCCCTTTCTGCTGCCAACTTCCTGGCTTTATGGCAGCCTCATACTTCCTGTTCCTTCTCAGTTGAGCTGCCAAGCTCAGTCAAGCCCTGACTGTCCCCCAGGTGGAGCTGGTCAGGTTAACTAACCTAATTTAATCTGCTCTACCTTGTGTGGGGTGAACACTTCATACCACCTAGTTTCAAAGTGGTGCAACAGCACCATAAAACATGCATTTAGGACTTGGCTTCTGCTAGGTTGGTTGTTTTAGCCCAAACTCCAAAATTCTAACAGCAGCAGGAGTATAGCTGCTCTAACTGCACTGTAAAAATCCAGATGTCTATGTATCGCTGCTCAATAATACTGTAAAAGACACTTGTCTTACACCCGGCACCTGCTGGATCCTATTATTTGTGGCCCCATGCCAACACATTGTTCCATCAAAATAGACAACACATGTTGCTCCTCTTTTTTGACCAGCGAATTCCAGGTTCTTACACATCCCCATGCAAAAGCAACCTAAAAAGACATAGCTGACATCTGAATCATTCATGATCCAGCAAATGTTTGGCCACAACCCTCTAAACTCTACTGCCTAAGTGGAGACCAAAAGTGTAGCTGCTCCTAATCCATTATGAAATTTGGATCCCTGTGAGACATTACTCTGGGTGCAATCTGAACTGATGGACAGCTGTGTCCCCTCAATTCTCCAACTTGGTGCCAGCTTCCAGCACCCCAAGTTACTTCCAGTTGTATTGTATGAGTGTGTGCCCACAAGGGCGGGGGAGATACCAGAGAAAGGATGACACTCAGGCCTGATAATAGCAAGCTACGCTTTATTGAAGGAAGAACTTACGCTCCAATCTGCGCGGGGAGTCCCTAGGGCGTGGGGAGGGCTACAGGGGACTCTGGCCGTTCAGGACAGCTGACCAGGCAGGACTCTGCTGGGGGGGAGTCCTCTGTGGTGTTATATTCTCCGTGCTAATCTCGAGGTTACATGGGGTCAACAGCTGGTTACATTCGTACATTCATGATTTACGCTTGTTATATAAACTGACTTGTTTACAGGCAAAAAATATGCGGAACTATGCAAAGATATATTTTGGCAGGGTTTGTCAGACAAAGTTAATTGAACTGCCTGCATCCTCCGCTTACATTCAGTCACATACGCGGTCCGCCACTTAGCTCCTTGCCAATCTTCCGCAACCTTGCCCCTACAGAGTGTTATAGCCAGCCATCCTTGAATTATACTACAGAGTAACACCAGCAAATTCCCAGTCCCAGACTTTTCCCCCAGAAATGTATGTCATGTGCTGCCCAGCTCTCTCCTGGAAAATACAAGTTCATATAAAGTCTGTCATGTTATTAATAGAAAATAATATGCACAAATCCTGTTATCCCAAATGGAGCTTCCCAAATGCTTGAATCCAAACACAATGGTTTAGGTAATACAATAAAACAAATTTCTTATCTACAGAAAGATAAATGTTAAGTGACTACAAGTAATGAGGCATAAGAGTCAGAATTGGTTACAAAAAATAAAACTAAATTGCAACTAATTTCTAACTTAACAAGCTAAGTAGATTCAAAGAAAAAGCTTCTCTCACCACATGTCTTAGCAATCTTACTGGCTGAATTCTTTAGGTCAGGATCCTTCTCCCAGTCGAATGCTGCTTCTGTTGTTCTTCAGGTGTTGTCAATGCTGTGAGTAGAGAGAAAGGGAAAGATAATTTGAGGCATCTCTCTTCTTATAGTTCTTTCTCATCTTTGAGAATCATCTCCATCTGACGTTCAGGAGACAAAGTCTGTGTAGACGAGAACCCCCAGCTGTTTCTTGTCGATTTTTGCCCACATCCACTTCCTGACAAAGAAGGGTCACTTAACTAGGTGATGGTCCATTTGATTTTGTTGACACCTGGCTGAAGCGTTGGCTAGCCTTTTGTCTCTGAGGAACTGGTTTGTGACTGCTCCCCAGATTTGGAACATGTTTTAGTAATATCATACAGTGGAATCTTATAACTTTACACACAATGTTGCCATACATATTTTACCAGGACAATAATGGTCAGCCAGTTATAAGTTTTCAAATGATACCTCACAAGGCATACTTTGTACAAAATTTATCATAATCTTGTAAAAGGAGTGAACATAAGAGCACAGACTGTTACACCTTGATATATCCTGGAACACGATCACGTGAAAGATCCAAATATGGATGTGGATCCCACATGGTCTATCCCATTTTTCACCTAGATAAACAGTGAAGGGAGCCATATTTCTACATCTGATAAGTCTTTATCCAATGTGTTGTTTCACTGAAACCACAACAAACTTAATCTGACATCGGGATCTTTCTAGACACCATCCAACAACCAGTCGTACCATAACATACCATAACATTGAAATTTGGCAATGGAACTGGTCTAGCAGATGTGGATGACCATCAGTAGGTTTAGATGACCATCTTTCCATTGTGATTTCCCAAACACCCCATGTGATTTAAACACATATTTTATTAATTTTAAGCATAAATTAATGTAAAATGTGTATCTAAATCTACTAGGCTGCTTTGAAAGTCTCAGGGGACTGGAATCTGGATTTTTCTGGTTAAACAGGAGATGCTACATGTGTTGTCTCTTTTGCTGGTACAATTTGTTTTGGCTTAAGACAACATTTGGTAGAATCGAGCTGGATTCAGATGCTCGGTCAACATTTTTGGGATGCGGCTGCATCACTTTGCAACAGGATCTGAATTTTTTTGGTGCACTAGGAGCTGCTACATTTCTTTTTCTATTTAGACAGTAGAATTTGAGGGGTTGCTGTTAAAAATTGGCAGGATCCAGGTGCCAGATCTATGTTTTCCAGTGCTGGTGGGGCCATGATGCAGAAGAATCTCGATTATTCCTGTAAAGTGGGAAAGGCTGCATGTTCTGTCTCTTTTGGTTGTACAATTTAGGTATTGGAGCCAAAAATTGCAAGGATCCATCTGGATCCAGGATTTTGCAATACTTCTGCTCTGGGGTGCATCATGGTCTGGGTTTTTTGAGGCAGGTGTGCCTGTACTTGTTTTCTGTTGGGGGGCATAAAATTGGATGGATCCATGCATAGGTGCTAGACCTAGGGGTGCTACTGCACCCCCTGATTTAAAGTGGTTTCCATTATATAGAGGATTTACAGTTTGGTTCAATGGCTCTCGGCACCCCCACTATACAAATTGTTCCAACGACCCTGGATCCATGTGCCAGGTTTGGGATTTTGCAGTGTGCTTGCTCCAGGATGTGCCAGGGTCCAGAATTTTTTGATGTAGTAGGAACCACTGTACCTGTATTCCATTTCACCATTTTAACTGGGACTGGGGCCAAAATTTGTCTGGAGCCAGTAGAATCCAGGTGTTGGATCCGGATTTTTGGTGAGCTCATGCCCTGGGATGTGTTAGGGGGGTTGATTTTGTTGGTTCAGTAAGAAAGGGCTACACTTGTGTATTTTGGTGGCACCATTTGAGGGCTTGTGGTTAAAAGTCAGCAGGCTCCGGCAGGGTACAAGTAGATCCAGGTTTTACCTCCCCCCCACCCCGAACAGAGCAAGACTTAGATGTTTCCTGTCTATGAAGTGGTGCAGTTTATCTTTAAGGAGGCTAGAGAAATAAGAAATGAGTCTCACGTTGCATGGGTGACATCACTGGCTTTTGGCTCAGTGCTCTGTATTCTCTGTCTGTAGGCTTTAGCCAAGGCTGCAGGGCTCAGTGTTTGAACAAGGAATGATTCCCAGGTGTATAGAAGATTGGATTCGCTCTTATTTGGGTTGAAAACGGTGAAATGAGATTTCTAAAGCTCGCGGAGTCCAGCTCGCCTTCTGTTGCTCCCGATCTCGGCGAGATGGGTGAGTTACTCCCGTTAGAAAAGAAGGGAATGGAAATTTAAGGAAAAAAATGTCTGAATATCTAACTGCTGATGCTGGGGATGGGAATCGCATGAAGCTGCTGAGCTAGAGATCTTGGCTCCTGTGTGGAGATCAGGCCATATGTCAGAGAAATGGTGCAGATCGAAAGCTGTTGACAACTGTTAGAGGCTGTTTTCCTTCCCACCCCCTTAGGTTGGTTGTTTTTCCCCTACCATCCTTTTAATCAGCCGTAGCCCTGCCTGCCTGCCTGCATTTTGCAGATGGGGAACGTGCCTGTGTATTAGGAAAACCTTGCCCAGCGAATTGAAGCCCCGGTGAAAAACGGCGCTTTGCAACAACAGGAGGGGAACGCGGGCGGGAAAAGGCTGGGGGTCTAGACTGGTTTCATGGCTGCCTGAAGGAAGCTGGCACGGTCCATGGTGCTGAATCCTGCATCTCTTCCAGCCCCCACCCTCCAGCCGCCTCACGCTGAGTCCCGGGCACCGGCGGGGCGGCTGCGCTACTGTAGATGAGCGAGCAGAAGCCCGGTGCGGTGGGTGAGTCGCTGCTCTCCAGCTTCAGCCAGCCAAGGGAAGAAGCTGATCCATTACGTTGCCTTGATGACAGCACCACCGACAACAAAACAAACCTAGTGAATGGCGAGGCTGGGACAGAGGCGGAGGTGGTTTTGAAACAAAGATGTCCCTGGCTGCACACCTCCATGGAGTCTGCTAATGGAAAGACGCCTGCGAGCGTGGATAGCTAATTAGGAGTGGAGGGATCCCTTCTCCGGCCAGGGATTGAAATTAAAACAACACATTTCTTCTCCACCCCCCCTTCCCGACCCTAACCATCCAGCCAACCAGCTGATGCGCTTGTCGGGCTACTGACAAAGAAAAGCCAAGTCACTGATTCTTGCAACCAGGATAGCTGTGGCTGCTGCTTGACATCCGAAGATTTCCAGCCGTTGAACTTTTCCCTTCTGCCCTGTGCTCTTGGGATGTTGCAGGTCACACGCTGCTATTAAAGGGACCCTTCTGTCTTCGTCAACTGGCCAGATCGAAGGAGCTTGGTGGACTGATCTTACGGCTAGAGCAGGACACTGCAAGGGAAGAGTCCTTGCCCTGACCACAGACCACGGGGGGCACACACCTCTGTACAGGCACTCCTCTGTTTTTAAGTGGGAGGCTCAGATTTCCTCGCCGGGTCTGCACTTGGCATGCTCTGCGCTGGAAGAGGGGGGCCATAAGAAAAGCGGGTGAGCGGCCAGGATTGCCTCCAGGGCCAGCCAGAACTTCGCAGAGCTTTTCCAGGCTCCAGCGGCTTGGATGGGAACCCGCCCGAGTTGTTGACATTGAAGGCAGACGCGCTGTCAAGGGACTCCCAGCGGCTGCTCCTGGAGGTTTCCGCTGGGACTCGCGTGGAAGGGCTTTGCCTGTTGTGAAGATGTCCATGGTGTTGCTGTGAAGCTGAGGCATGGCTGCGGGAAGGTTACTGCTCTATGCTGGCCTCTCTCTAGCTTTGTGTGCCCTGGGCATGCTGGCTGTGGCGATCTGCTCCGACCACTGGTATGAAACGGACGCCAGGAAGCACAGAGAGAGGTGCAAAAGCTTCACCACCAGGAGAAACGACCCCGGCTTCATTTACAACTCCAACAACAACCTGCCTCTGCGGGCCAGCAGATCTAGGTTGGACCGCTGGGAAGGGAAACTCCTCTTGGCCAGGAACAGGAGGCAGCTCTTTGCTATGAGCGCCGCCGATGAGTGCAACAGACAGTACAACTCCACCAACATGGGGCTCTGGAGGAAATGCCACAGACTGGGCTTCGACCAAGAGCTGGAGGAGCTGATTGCCAAAGGTAAGGGGCCGCTTTGCAAAATGAACGAGCTGAGCTGGGCGGGGGCAGCTGGAATAATTTGTTTCAGGGGGTGCCCAGAGCCATTGAACCAAACTGTAAACCATGTGTATAATGGAAACCACTTCAAGCCAGTGGGTGCGGCAGCCCCCCTAGTTCCAGCACCTATGCTGGCAGCGCCCCGCTATCTAACATAGGAGAGCGAACATTCCCAGCCATGTACTCCTCCTTGCAATGGGGGTTCTGGAGTTTGAGGTTCTGAGGAGTGTAATCTCACAAACCATTCCTTAACCCTTTGGTACAAGGTGCCCAGTTCTCCGTTACTGAGACTTGAAGGGGAGGGAGTCTAGAATGGCACGATGACATATTTGCAGGGAGGGTAATCTGTCTGTCTGTCTAAGGTTTTCATAAGGCTGCCCTCTGAGCACCTGCTTGGAGAAGTAAACAATATTACTAATTCGCAGATTAGAAAAGTCTTCATGTGGCCCTGCTGGCCCAGCCCAGCCCAGTTTGTTTGTTTGTTTTGTTATCCTAGGCTCTACATGTGTGTATTTTGCTATTCCTGATTGCCACATCAAATTTCAACATCAGCTCCCAATTACACAATTTGCCTTAAACACACAGGCTTCCTCTAACATTGAAAAGGGGAATAAACAAAGGGAAATGCCAGAGGGCAAGAGAGAGAATACAGCCTGCTTGCTGCTTTATTCCAACCCAGATTTTGGAATATGTTCAATGTTCCAAAAACTGATTCATCAAGAAGGGTCTGAAGAGGAATAGTTTTCTCCCAAGAAGGAGACACAGATGTCTGCCAATAGCATCGCTGTGCTGTTCTTGTTTTATTTTTCCTGAGGAATGAGTGAGGATGATGGTCAATTTGCCTTGAACGGTTCTTTGATACAGAGCGCAGCACAAACAGCTGTGTACAAACACCAACTAAGTTAAACATTCCTTCAAAAAAGATAGATGTTTTTCCAAGATGATTAGGGTTCCAGTTGAGGGTTGCAGCCTCCTTGCTGCCCCCATCATGCTATTCCCCACAAAAAAACATCCTTTCTCTCCATCGTCCTTATGCTGAATTCAGAGGATTACCTACCAGTATATTTTCCCCAAAATGAATTGATTGCTTCTTATACTATATAATCTTTAAAAACACTTGTGTTTTAAATATATTAGCTATCCAGAATTCTCGTGATTCTCTTTGCCTGTCCTACTCCCCTTTACAAATACTACATGCAGAAATATCGAAGGAGCTAATCACATTTATGAATATAGAGTTTAGCTCTGTTTATTTTAAAAGTGAACTGCAAAAGGTTAATAACACCACATAGGCACACAAAGTACAAATGCGTAATGAAATATGGAGCCTTTCCCCTCTAGATTGCTAGTTCAAATCTAGCCCAGGCTGTTAGTGAGCAAGTCATTACCATGTGGTGGCTGTTCAGTCGTTTATGTGAAATAGATTGGAGGCTTCAGTCCATTTTGTAATGGACAAATGACCACATCCAAAACCTGTCATCACGTTTGGCACCCTGATTGGCAGTCACAGCTGCGAAGCCAATGATTCCTTTAATCCCTCTAGGTCAGGATTGAGACATAATGGTGTGGCAGTGAGGGGTTGCTTGCACTACAGTGTGTGCTCTGCCTGGCATAAGGATAAATAGTGAATTTCAGTCTGCAGGGCTGATGCTCCAGCAAATTTCACAAATACTAAGTCTATTGAAAATGTAGTTTAAAAGATTATAAATGCATTTCATTTTAAAACAAAATATATGAAACTCAATCCTTCTTTCACCTGCCTGCTATGTCCTGAGTTCAGGAATATGCGTTTCCTCTAATAGAGCTGTTGAAATCACTTAACATCTGAACCAGTGTAAGGACCACTGTTTTAGGTGTTAGTGATGGCAGAACACACAACCGTACACTCAGGCAGATAAATATTTGGAGAAAGAGTTGATTTTTGGAAGATCTAGTTTTAATTTTTTGTGTGTTGTCAGTTTAGCCTAAACATATTGAGGCAGATAGTCAAACAGAGGCAGGTGCCTAATTTATGGACTCAGGTACCCAATGCATGCCTGCAGATTGGATATATGATTATGCCAGAGCCAGTCAGGCCAGTGGTTTGTGCACAAATATCAGATTTGTGTTTGCATTTTGGGTAGGTTGCACAATTATATGCATGCAATCGGTTGCCATTTGGTTTGAAAATCCGGTGTATATTGTTGCACGATTTGTGAGCTTAAACTATATTTTGTCTTTATCTTTTAAAGCTTTGCAGTATACCTTCAGCTTTTTCTGTGTGGGTGAAGAGGGAGAGGTAAAAGGAGGGAGGTTCTTTTACGGCAAGTGTCAACATTACAGTGAAATAGGGGATTATTTTGATTGAGGCTACATCTATATAACAACTCTGAGTCATTATGCGGTGTAATACTTGCTCATTATCTTTAAAAATAGGGGTTGCATTGCCTTAGAACTTTTAGAATTAAAACACAGAAAAGTAAAGTTTACAACAAGTTAGCAATGTGAAGCTTTACCTTTCTCAATAATAAATTCTCAACCATCGTACTACAGTATAGCTATCTTTATTTGATATCTATATATGATACAAAAATATCAAAGAACTAAAGGATTTTACTCATTACCAAAAAGTAATTTTTAAAAAATCCATTAGAATCTTTGCATCCAGCTATCACTGCAAAAGATATTCAGTATATATGTGTATAGACCACCCTTATATGGGCAATCAAATAGCGTCCCAGTTCCATGTCCTGAGGGCAGATATTTCTGCATTTCGCTAGGTTTTATAGTAATATTGTGAATGTGGTGTAAGCATATTTTCCACTGCTGTCAGGTGTAGAGAACAGTGTTGGGTCCAAAATGAGGCACTCTGACATATTCATGATCCTTGGATGATTAAGTTCCCAGCACAGAGGCTCCTCCTGTAGTAGAAACTGAGTGTGTAGGAGCTGGGTTCAGCATGCCATGTGCGAACATGAAGGATTCTGAATGACCTTACCATGCCTGCAGTAGTCAAATACCACAAGTGGGCTGCATATGCGCTACTGGTGAAATTCCCCCTTGGGCAGAGGGCCAGCACCACGTAAAACCATTTGGAGCATTTAAGTGGTGCACCAACCTTGTGCTGCTCCTCTGCACAAATGTCATTTTCAGCCAGGGTGCCTGATTATGAATTGTATAAACCAATGCAGGTTCCGGCTCTGAATATTGCATCTAGTACTGTACATAGCCAAATATAAATGCTGTTAAGAGTTCTTCTCAAAGGTGGATAAGATCTTAATAATCTACTTAGCTTGGGCCAAGTCCTGCATCTTTCCCCAGGCAAAACTTCCATTACTGTCAATGGTAGTGTTGCCTAAGAAAGGACTGCTGGATATGGGCCATATAAATGGTCTGCTCACTATCTTTGCAAATATCCTGCAAGTGTTCCAGCTGTGGAATTACCATTGATGTTGATGAGAGTTGTAAGTGCAGATCAGATTCATGACTGGGCCCCGTGAAAGACTTTGGAATATTCAGACATCAGTGCCTTTAAAAACAATCCTATTTCTGGAATTCTAGATCAATCCCTAATTCTTTTCTTTCTTTATTATTTTTCATTTTTTGAAATATATCAAAGTCTTATGTGTGGCTTTGGTGCAACTGAAAATGTGCTACTTGAGATTTCTTTTAGTACATAGTAGTAAATAATAATGCACATGAACAGCTCCTCATATTTATATTTTTCCCATTTATTTTTATATCTTCCCATAGAATCCCGCTGGAAGATTTCTAAACAAAACAATTGGATTAGCATGCAATGAATTAAAACATATTTCCACAATTAAGCCCACACACAAAGGAGCTGACAAATGTGGCAGATCAAATATATAAGAACATTTTACGACTGCTACAAAATGGGGCAATTAATTTATACTCTTTATTTATATAAATAAAAAGAATAATGAAGACAACAGAAAATATAGCCAATAAAAAGAGTATTGCATTCAAGCATACAAACCTGGGACCCAATTTGCTAACTTTTACTCACATGAGTCACCTTTATTCACATGAATAGTCCCATTGGATTAAATAGGACCACTCCTGGGAGTAAGGCCCACTTATGGGAGTAAGCCTTTGAGCCTCCGATTCTGTTCTGTCTTGGGGTGTAATCTTTCTCATTGACTTTAGTGAGGCCAGGATTTTACCATTGATCTTTAAAGCCTTTTCAGTGTCTAAGTAGCAGGAAATTAACTTCATTTTAATTCAGCTGAACAATCTAGGTTTCTTCCAGGAAGAATGAATTTTACAGCGCTGTTGCTGCACTCACTTTAGATTTAGGAATGAGTATACCATCTTGGACCAATGGTCCATCCTTCAGTAATGATTCTCTAGTGGAAAGCAAAAAACAAGCTAGCAAGTTGTCCTTAATGCACAGAACTGTCAGTTCAGTGTGGTACATGGTTGGGAGAGGGAGGAGTTTATTTCCTGCCTTTGCAGTGATCAGATTACATCCTATTGTGTTTGACTCATAATAACCCAAAAGGAAAACAGAGCCTCTTGAGTCTGTATCAGATGGCAACTTTGGAAGCTCCCTCTGTATTGAACAGTAAGGGAAACAAGAACGGGGGGAAAAAGATTAAATCATTTCATAATAAAGCTACAATACCACATATGAAGAAGTTACACAATAACCTGAGACCATTCCACTTAGACAATTACTATTCAGAGGACCTTTCATCATGTGTTTGGAAGACTGCCAATTAAAACTGTCTGGTTTGGTCTCCACTTGCTGCCACTGGAATCCAGTTATAAAAAAATATGGCAATAACCTTAATTTTTTTGCCCCCAAAGATACACAGCAATCATATTAAGTCCTATTTTTTAAACACTTTATTGTGAGTATTTTTATCCCATGTCAACATAGAAACAAAAAGAAAATCTAATTCCCATGCAGGCTAACTCCACAGCAAATAATGTGCAAGGATTCTGGGATGAAAGTACTCTGTGTTTCGATTTGTCAGATGCATGGCACAACTGAATGAGAAAAGCATAACAAGACCATTCCAGCGGTCACTAGGGATTATTTATAGGCAGTTGGAAAAGTCTGATGAGCAGCTACTGCAGGTATGTACAGGAGTAGAAAGAATTATGTCCGTTAAAAAAATTGCAGTATCCTGCAGTTATTTGAAATTGACTATTTTTTTTTTAAATCAGTGTTTTTCTGGGTGAATAAGGACATTCGTTTTTCATGGATTGTTCATAAATTTAAATTAATCTAATGATATTTTGTTTAAAAACAACCAAAACAATTTTCCTATCACTCCATCTTTATGAAGCAGCCCTCACTGAGGGCTTGATCCTGCTCCTGTTGAAGTCAGTGGCAAAAGTTCCATTGACTTCAGGACTGAAATCACCTTCAAGTCTCCTCCAAGGTTAAAGTTGCCCTTGTGCACATGTCCATGCACTGCTTAAGGTCCATGCACTGCTTAAGTACTACTTAAGGCTATGTCTACACTGCACACCACTGGCAGAGGCATACAGTGTACATGTAGCTACACACTGTGGTGAAAGGCAGGCTGGGTCCATGCTGTGGTCTGTAGCTAACACACAGCAGTGATAGGCTCTGGCAGGGTGAGGCAGTGGAGAAAGTCTCCAGCAGTGGAGATCTGCTGGAACCTTTCCCAACTGCTTTCCTCTGCCAAAGCCTTTTTCCATTGCTGGGGTCTTTCCCTGTGGTGGGGAAAGTCTCCAGCAGCAGGGAGCTGCTGGACCTTTTCCCTGCTGCTGGAGCCTTTTCCTATTGCGGGGAAAGGCTCTGGCAGTGGGGAGACAGCGGGACACTATAGTGATAAAAACAGCAGTGTAGACGGGTGGCATTGCTTGGGCATGTAGAGAGCCGTGTAGGGGACATACCCACAGGGTTCAGCTGTAACTTTACTCAAAGCAGTGCCTCACCATATGCCCAGGCCTTGTGCTGGGTCTCTGCAGGGGAGTGAATTTCACCCTAGAGCACCACAATTCCCATTGCAGTAATCAGCATAGAGATGGTAGCTGAATTTGTGTTTGCAGGTGAGATTGCCCATAGATAAGGTGTAGAGGGAGAAGAAAAAAGGACAAAGGACCGCCCTGTGGAACTTCCATAGAAAGTTGGAGGGGAAGGAGGAAGAGGAGGATCTTCCGAAGGACAAGCTGAAGGAATGATTAGAGAGGTAGGAGGAGAACCAGGAGAAGACATGGAAGGTAAGATGGAAACCAAGGGAAGATAAGATTTAAAAAAAAAAGAGCACTGTTGATGGTGTTCAAAGGTGGGTTATCAGGTCAAGGAGGATGAGGATGGAATAGTGGATCTGGCTTTGACTTGGAAGAAGTCATCAGAGACTTTGGTGAGAGTGGGTTCAGTGGAGTGCAAAGGGCAGAAGCCAAACTAAGGAGAGTCTAGGAGGAATTGGAGGCAAGGAACTCCAGACAGCAATTGTGAACAGTGTGTTCAATGAGTTTAGAGACAGAAGGGAGAAGGGAAATGGGTCAGTATTAGTTAGAGAGGCAAGTTGGGTCAAGGAGTGGATTTTTTTAGATAGGAAAGACAAAAGCATGCTTGTATGAAGAGCAAAGAACCAGAATATAGGAACATAAGAACAGCTATACTGGGTCAGACCAATGGTCCATTTAATCCAGTATCCTGTCTTCTGACACTGACCAGTGCCAAATGCTTCAGAGGGAATTAATAGATCAGGGAAATTTCAAGTGTTGTCCAATCCTAGCTTCTGGCAGTCAGATGTTTAGGGACATCTGAAGCCTGGGGTTGCGTCCCTGACCATCTTGACTAATGGCCATTGATGGACCTATCCTCTATGAACTCATCTAATTCTTTTTCTAACCCAGTTATACTTTTGGCCTTCACAATATCCCCTGGCAACGAGTTCCACAGATTGACCCTGCGTTATGTGAAAGAAGTACTTCCTTTTATTAGTTTTAAACCTTTATTTCATTGAGTGACCTCTGGTTCTTGTGTTATATGTTCCCTATTCACTTTCTCCACACAACTCATGATTTTATAGACTTCTATCATACCCACACCCCCCCAGTCATCTCTTTTCTAAGATGAACAGTCCCAGTCTTTTTCATCTCTCCTCGTACGGAAGCTGTTCCATACCCCTCATAATTTTTGTTGCCGTTTTCTGTACCTTTTCCAATTCCAATATATCTTTTTTGACATGGGGCCTGCATGCAGTATTTTATGACATTATCTGTTTTGATGAGGGACCTTGTCAAAGTTTTTCTGAAAGTCTACGTACAATATACCAACTGGATCACCCTTGTCCACATGCTTGTTGATACCCGCAGAGAATTCTAATAGAATGGCTAGGCATGATTTCTCTTTACAGAAGCTGTGCTGACTCTTTCCCAACATATCATATTTATCTATGTGTCTGATAAATTGTGTTCTTGACTATCGTTAAAACCAATTTGCCTGGTACTGAAGTTAGGTTCACTGGCTTGTAATTGCCAGTATAGCATCTGGAGCCTTTTTAAAAAGTCAGTGTTACGTTAGCTGTCCTTCAGTCATCTGGTACAGAGGTTGATTTAAGCAATAAGTTACATGCCATAATTAGTAGTTCTGTAATTTCATATTGGAATTCCTTCAGAACTCTTGGGTGAATACCATCTGGTCCTGGTGACTTATTACTATTTAATTTTATCAATTTGTTCCAAAACCTCCTGTATTGACACCTCAATCTGGGAGAGTTCCTCAAATCTGTCATCGAAAAAGAATGGCTCAGGTACGGGGATCTCCCCCATATCCTCTGCAATGGAGACCAATGCAAAGAATTCATTTAACTTCTCTGCAATGGCTTTGTGTTCCTTGAGTGCTTGTTTAACACCTTGATCACCCAGTGGCCCCCCCCCCCCGACTGTTTGGTGGGCTTCCTGCTTCTGAGGTACTTAAAAATGTTTGCTGTTAGTTTTTGTGTCTTTAGTTAGTTGCTCTTCGAATACTTTCTTGGCCTGCATTATAATACTGTTATGCTTGACTTGCCAGAGTTTATGCTCCTTTCTATTTTCCTCATTAGTAGCTGATTTCAAATTTTTATAGGATGATTTTTTGCCTGTAACCTCCTCTTTTACTCTGTTTAGCCACGGCGGCATTTTTTTGGACCTTTTTTTTTTGAAAAAAAAAATGTGGGGAATACAGGGTGTGAGAGGTTAAGGAGATGAATAAGGTAGGGGAATGAAAGTGGGCATAAGGGAGATCAGGAGATAGGATGGAGTCACAGAGGCAAATGGAGGGGTGAGAGGAGAACAGCAAATGAAAAACTTCTGCATCTGTGACTGAGAAGGAGAAGAGAGTTCTAGAGGGAGGGGAGAAAGGAGAGTAGACGGTGTTGTCAGTAGCTACCGGTGTAGTGCTCTGCTCTTGCTCGATGTTGATATCAGGCGGCTGCATGCGTGCATGTGTTCCCTCTGTGTGATGCCCCAGCTCTGCAGATTGCTGGCACAGCAGACCCCGAGAGAACCCCCAATGACCACAGACTCCAGTAAGGTACGAAGGCACGTCGGCCAGGCTTATTGTCGAAGAGAAACACAATCTCTAGCTCCTCGGATTATATATCTACGGTTTGTTGCTAGTCAACTATGTGCTCCCTGACAATGGACTCAGCTCAGTCAGTGGCGGGACTTTCCACTGCCCCCTAGGCCAGACAAAAGACACCGCCCCAGGGATGTACTCTTATATACAGGTACAAACAAGTTACATAACACTCCTGACGTATTGAGGTGCAACCCCTTTACGTAACAATGCACTACCCTTCTACGCAGTAAGGTGCCGCCTCTCACCTTGTACATATTGGTTCGAACAAAACAAGTTTATCCATCATACTAGCCTTTTGCCCCTGTCCTCGTTATCCATGTGGATGGTATAAGAATGTTCTTGTACCATTTGTGTATGGCTGTGGTACCCAATACACTTTAGATATGTTTGTGCAACAGCATATATTTATGCAACATCAGCCCTTTCCTTGCCAGCTTCTGTGATCAGGGCCTGCCTCTGGCTTGCAGCTTAACTTTGCTTTATGTCAGCAAAGTCTTGACCATTACTTTAGTTCAGGCCTTAGGTCTCATACCGGGCCTCTGATACCAAAGGTTTATGTTTCAGGGCCTCATCTTACGACAGACGGGAGGGGAAGTGACTTAGGAACTAAAACCCATTATCAAAACTGATTTAAGCACTTAGGAGCCTAAAAACTCCTAAATCAGTGGGATTTAGGATCCTAATATCATGGCTTTCAAAAGTGACTATTAATTTTAGGTGCCTCAGTTTCTGAGTGGCCAACTTCAGACACCATAAATGGACCTGATTCTCAGGAGGTTTCTCAGCACCTTCTGAAAATCAGGCCTGTTTATCAAATTGGGTGCACTAAAATCCCATCACCTTTGAAAATCTTGCCCCAAGTAACTATGTCACTTTTAAAAATGGGATGTCAAGTCCTAAGTCACTGGGGCACTTTTGAAAATATTAACCTGGAGCATCCTTTGATGGAAAGTGTTACAACACTGCAAGGAATTATCTTCCTGAAAAAGTGAGCAAAGCCTGAATTCAATTATAAGGGCCTTGCTGACTTGAAAATGCTCTGTAGCAGGCTGGACCCGATGGGAGGAACCCTCAGCCCAACCTGTGTTGCAGAGCCCTGGTATACATGTAGAACCTGATGCTAACTACTGTTGCATAGTGTGTGGGAAGGAATTTCAGACAAAGCTAGCTGCTCCGCTCCACTCCAGGGATTAGATTACATGGATCCGACGCATGCAGTATTTCCTTTGCGTTATGCCCCTGCACATTCATGGAGGATTTAGGATTAGGACCAGGAATGTATTTTCTGTCTCTCTCCTTCCCTCTTTTAGTTAAGAAGAACTTTGTTTCATGTCAGCTAATCTGTTTTTGTTTCTTATTGCCTCTGTTCTGCAAAAGCAAACAGCTGTCAAATTCTCAGCCACGGGTACATACACACTGTGGGAGTGACTAGTCACTCTTTGTTATCTCAGTGCTTGTAGCACAATGGCCACTTTCTGCTTCCCAACTGCCCCCTTGTGGCTAGGGTTGTCTTTGTGGCCATCCTGCCTCTATTTCCTCTTCAGTTTACAGGGCCCATTTAAGAACTCATTATTCAAAGGTAATTGAAATAGTCCCCACACGAGATCCCATTTATTTATTCTTCTGGGTACACATTGGCCCTTCAGGCCCAACCCATAGTTCAGGGTCTCTCATCCAGTAGCCCAAAATAACAAACTCTCACAGTCTTTATCCCAGTTTCATCTGGGCACAGCCTCTTCTCCCTGAGGGTGGGTCAGTCTGTCTGTCAGCTTTCCAGTAGCTCCTGCCTAGAGTTTGTCTTTTTTCCCCAGAGGTTTTCTCAGCTGGTGCCTTCCCCCTACTAACTCGGATGTCTTCTCACTGCTCCCTACAGGGATAACTGCAGTTTCCTAAGCTTTTCCAGCTTAGTGCCAGGCTTCCTGTCTCTGGCAGTGTCAGCTCCTCTCTCAGCCACACCCCTCCCTGTAGCTTCCTACTGCCTTTTATATGGGAATCCTCTCAGGCGGGGCTCATCTTGCAATCAGGGGTGGTTTAGCCCCAGGCTCTCCAGCCCACAGGCAAACCACCCTGTTACAACGCTCTTTCCCTTTTTAATGGAGAGCAGTTCATTGACAATAAAATGAAACAAATGCAAGCCACGGAGTTTTCATACTTTCCTTAAGTCCTCAGCACTGCAGACAGGGAAACAGACTCAAAAATCTTATCCACACATGTTTAATTTAAGATGTGTATTTTAGTTCAGAAGCTCAATCACCTGATTGGTGAGGCCAGAGATGCTCCATCCTACAGTAAAGGAGTCCGTCACAGAATGAGCTGGACATGTGAGGTTAAAGGTACCAAGTTCTGTGTCTTAAATCGGGGGAGGGAGAGGATAAAATGCTCTTCATAGGCAGACAGTGCCAAATGGCAGGGGAGGTACATTTTAGTTTGGGTTCTGGTTTCACCCTGGGGGGAACTACTATACAGGGGTAGCTTCCAGTAGTTTATTCCTTCCTCCCTCCAGTTTTCCTGTCTCTGAATGGGAACCTGGGCTCTGCCATGGTTGGTAGCACAGATTCTGCACTACAACAGAGTCAAGGGGAACACCCATCCTCATGTGCATCTCATTCACCCTTTAAGGTTATAATGCTGCCTGGGACACAGCAACTAATTGCGTTGTCAATGACTTCAAATGAAGAAAAAGCAGGAGGAGCAGATGAACTCTTTAGAAAGAAGATCCTGTTTCCTTATGAATAGCTCTAGGAATAATAATTTTTGAACAACAACAACAAAAAGACAGGGAGGAGAGGCATGGAAAAAGGATAGCTATGGAGAATTTCTCTAAGCAGAACGTTTCCCAAAGGTCCTAGGCATTGTCAGGTTTTCAAACCCAACCTCTGTTTCACTTGCTTTAGCTTTGCTTCTAACAAAGGGTTTGTGACATTCCCACGATTGTTCCAGTGCTGTATTTGACAGTGTTACTGTACTTCAGTTGGATGACAGTGTTTGGCTCTGATGGTACTGGGATCACTTGGACTGCTTTACTTTTCCTCCTCCCTTTGAATTCTTGCATGGCCGGATTTTGGACCTGCACTTTGAGGTCACGTGTATAAAATGCTGTTGCTTTACTGCTGTGTTGGGATGCTGCATTGTGTCTAGCACCCGGAACACAGGGCTGATATACCACATGTTCCACTTGGGCATCTGTATCCAGCATCTGCAGCCTAAACACATATTGAGGCTCCCAAATGGCATTTGGGTACTTACTTTAAGTGCCCATGTTTCAAAATTAGGTCGAAATGGCCAGATTTTCAGCCTGTGCAAATTGGCATAGCTCTGTTGACTTCAGTGGAGCCAATTTAAACCAGCTGATTGGGCCCTTACTCTGTTTGATCACTTATCTGTTATAAACACCTTTCCTCCATTAAAATTACTTCACCTTCTTCATTTTGAAATACCAAAAGGATCCAGCTTGTTGTCTGGAGTTTTAGGCTGTGTTAAGGTATCAGTCTAAACCACTTCCCTCCCTCTGAATAGGAACACATAATGCCAAGTTATATCCAAGAAGCTCAGAACAGCTCTTCCGAGCATGGCCAGGACTTAGTGGCTATTGTGAAGTGAACAGGTGAGAATCTGGGGATCTGGCTGTACTATATGTATTAGCCCACCGGTCCACCTTGTAATATAAGAAACAAGCTCATTTGGTTCTGTAGTCAAGCATGCATTCTGCAATTTCACAACTGTGGATTTTGCCACAGGCTCCACCTTCACTGCAGGATGGTGCTCCTGAATTTAATTTTTCCTTTAAAATAAGTGTTTCTAGCCATCACCGTTGTGAAGATGACCTTGAAAATATGAACCGAGTGTATGGGGATGTGTGCGTGAGTCTGCACATAACTTGAAAGAGAGGCTCGGAAAGGAACACGAACTAGCCTCATACAGCTCTGTGGGCTGTTAATTCTGAAACCTAATGATCACAATATAAATGTTAACTAGTTTTCTGCTGACCATTTCAGCAGAAATATCCACCTTCTCGCACAATCCCATATTGACTCCTCAGGTATTGAGAGTCCCATGTCTCCTTGCTCAGCAGTCAGAACCTCCAGCTTTGCTCCTAATGGCTTTTATCCTGCAGTTATTGTCAGTGCAAAGGTCTGTGGCATACAGAAAACCTAGGGACAGGGTAGAGTACATTGAATTTAGTATCAAAATGAAAAACACAGGGGCTACTGTCCTGACTGTATTATTCATTTTCATAGTTAATTCATCAGCAACTGCCATTCTTTCAATTTCAGTGAAGCTGCAGTAGAATTTCCAGCTTGCCACACCAGAGCACTGCAGAACCCACGGACTTTGCAGCAGGATTTAGGTCCGGCTTGCCAGAGAGTACATGGGAAGACTTGACTGTGAAGGCAAACTAGAGACGGAGCACTATTCAGGACCTGAGCCAAACGTCACTCTAACTCAGAGTTTTTCAACTGGTGGGTCATGACTCACAGAGGGCTACAAAAGGCCACTGGGGGGGTTTGTGCAGCATTGAAAATATATTACAACCTAAAGTGAAGCGCACCCTTTCTGTTCAATGTCAAGTATTCTCTGTCGACCTCCCAAACAAATACATGTGAATTATATAGGCTTATTATCATCCATACATTTTTACTCTTATAGTACATATAAGGGGGTTGCAAAATTTTTTTACTTCAGATAAGCAGTTGCCAGCCTGAAAAGGTGGAGAAGCACAGCCCCTAGTCAGTGGGAGTTGGCTTCAATGGGTTTTTGATCAGGCCTTTAAGAAGCCTCCAAAGGGATGAAAATATATGAGCAGAAATAAAGGGACTGGATACTCCTGCATCTGTAATTGCTTGGTTTTGAATTCTGAATCGCTTGGTGCTGGTGGGGGAAATCCATCTGCCATGGTATCCAGTTCTCAGTTTGCTCACCTTTGCAAATTCGAAGGCACAGTGGATAAAACAGATGTGATCACTCTAAGGGATATCTTTCATGCTCAGCAGCTCTATCATTACATATAGGAAAAAATTCATACTGTGTAAAGTTGTCCAGTGTTACACTGTCAAGGTCAGGGAGACTTTGGGATATCAACCAAATTAACATTAATGAAAGCATCAGAGGGAAAGCTTTAACCGACACCTCCAGCTTGTTAAAGACAGCCTATGTTCTGGGTTCAAGAATATCAATGTGGTTAGCTTGTTAGAAGAAAACTCCCATTTGTCTCTTCCCTTCCTCCATATCTCTTATCCCATTGTGGTCCATAAACCATCCTACTCCTATGCCCCTTTCATGATATGTCGCATGGCACAGTACAAAATCTGAATAGGTGAGCTGCAGTTTCCTATGAGTTAGCTGGAGAAGTTCTGTTCCCCCACACTTGAGCCTATAGGTGAAATCATCCTCTTAGGGTGATCCATCTATGCTTCTCTCCACTACATGGAGATCTCTGCATACCAGTGCATTTTAAATCTTCTTCCTCTTCTAGCCCTTTGAATTTGGATGCTATTTGGATGACTAAGGAAAGATTTTGAAGATCCACACTCTTCTGCATTTTGGAGTTTTCAGCTAATACTTAATTCTATATCTGGGGCACAGCTATGCATGTGTTCTTGGGCTAAGGTCCCATGCATTCTGTGGCTGGCACTGATTATCTCTGTATTCAATCTAACGAGACAGTCATCACCACAACAGAGTTTGAAATGCACGGTGGCAGGGTGCAGGCGTAGAGCGTTCTGATTTGTGGCACAGCATGGCCCTGCAGGCACCCTGTCCTCAGCTCCTGTGTGGTTCTTGCAATAACTTGCTCACAGGTCAGAGTACCTAAAGTAAGATCCCCTTGTAGGGTCTTATTTATTAAGTATTTTCAGAATACAGACTATTCGGCACCTCAGTCCCAAATCTCTCTTCTCCTCGGTTCAAGAATCCCACAACCTTCCTTCCTGGGGACTGTACTACAATTCGGGGAAAGGTTCTTCTCTTTGGCTCAAGAGTCCCATATTCTTCCTTCTTGGGGCAGGCAGAGACATTCTCCTCTACAAGCTGTCTGCTCACGCTGTCTCTCTCTCTCTCCTTCTTTGCCTCTCAGGAGGCTTCTCTTATCTCCAGGCCTGGATTGATTTAGCCATGTGACCTTCCTGTCATGTGGGCTACACTGATTTTCCCCACCCTGGGAGGAGAGCTGAATGAGTCACAGGTAAGGCTGGACCTTTTAAAGAGGCCAGTCATCCTGTGACAATACCCATCAAGGCAATGTTTCCATCCTTCCTGTTTCTACCTTCTCTCTCTTAAAACAGATAACCGTGGTATGACACTGCAAGCTGCATCCCCCTTATTCTTTCCCATGTGTCAAAACCTGCTTCAAAACTAGTGAAATGCTGGCACTCCAAAATAGGAGGGCCCAAGTGACAGCCTGTGTCATTTTGTCATGGCAGAACCTCCCAGGAAACATTCGTTTAACTCACCACACAGTTCCCAAGTGCCCTGTTATATTCCATCTAGGCTGTGCCCTCCATCAGTCAATCCCCTGCTCTTCTCCAGGTCCCACCCCTCCCCTCCCTTGTCCCCCAAGACCCGGCCCTGCCTCTTCCTGCCCCCTCTTTGCCACAGGCCATGCCCCCACCACACCCCTTCTCCAAAGCCCCTACTCCTGCCCTGCCTCTTCCTGCCCAATTCCTCCCTCGAACACACCCTGTCCCCGCTCCTCCCTCTCCCCCCAAGCGCCTCCTGTGCACCACAGAACAGCGGATTGTGGCAGGCAGGCAGTGCTGGGAGGGAGGAGGAGGAGTTAATCAGCGGGGCCACTGGTGGGTGGGAGGCACTGGGAGGGAACTGGCTGCCAGTGTGTGCTCAGCACCAAATTTTTTCCATGGGTGCTCCAACCCTGGAGCAGCCATGGAGTCGGTGCCTATGGCTCCACTCCAGATACCACAGCCCGAAGCCCTTCTTCTATTTGCGCATACCCCTGTTCAGTCTCTGACAAGGCTTTGTTGGCATAAGTGAACAGCTGCTCTTGCAAAGAGCTACATCCAATCTTTTTTCCAATGCATCACGTTGGAGTGTCAGTGGCTCTCATGGCTGGTAGTGCTTCAGGAGCATCCATTATCATTTGTTTCAGTGTGTCAAATGCTTGCTGTTGTGACGGTCTCACTTAGCATCCAGCCCTGTGAGCTGACCTATGAGTTCTGCCACTGCAGCCAGGTGTGGACAGAACTTGGACAGATTTATCATTCCTATGAAGCAGATTTATCATTCCCTTTCACATCCATTGGAACTGGCATGTCTTTGACTGCCTTGATCATGTTGGGATCTGCTTTCATTCTCTTTGCTCTGAGCAGATGTCCAATATATGTCACCTGATGCAGTAGAAAAGCTTGTAGTTTTCTGTCATGGTCTCATTCCGCTTGTGCATCATTGGTCCATTCACCTACAATGAGGCTATAATTTGCACTTATTTTCATCCCAGGCAGTCCTTCCAGCATTTCTGTGAGCCTTCTCTGTACCATCTCTGGCACTGGGCTTATGACCATTGGCATGCAGCGTGATCTGTAGCAACCAAATGGTGTTGCAAAGGTTGACAGCATGCTGGACTCATTATCCAGGCTTATGTGCTCAAACACATTCCTCACATCACAGACTGTAAAGATTCTGGCTTTGGAAAATTCTGGCAAGTCATATAAACAATTGTGGGCAGTGGAGAGTGGCATCTTTTCAGTGCCTGGTTCAGTGGCTTTGGGTCTATGCAGATGCATAATTTGCATGATGGCTTCTTTACCACCACCATGCTTTGTACACAGGTTGTACTGGCCTCTACAGGTGCTATGGTACCCCTGCTGTGCAGACTTTCGAGCTCCCTGTGTACTGGATTTTGTAGTGACATTGGAATTTTCCTTCCTAGTAAGCACATAAAGTAGACTCCACAATGGAACCTAAGTCACAGCTTTCCTTCGAGGCACCTGTCACCTTTGAAAACATCCCCGTGTGCTTTTAAAATTGTCTCCATTGTCCATACAATGCAGCTATAACATTCTGATGCTGCACCCTGATCAGATCCATGGCTTGTGTTGCTGTATACCCGAAGAGAGGTCTGTGGTGTTTACCATCCACCACCACAGACTTCAGGTGGTACTGTCTCTTTTTTGGGGGGTTAGTAACTATGAGATCACTATGACAGATCCTAGCGAGTGCCCTTTCCTGGCCACCCACAGAGACTTGGTGGGAAAAATGTCAAGGCTGGAATAGTCATATAGAGGGGTATAGCTAGATCAGGATGAACAGGGAGGAGGGGTTCCATTATATACTTGTTCTGAGGTCCAGAAGAGGGTGTGAAGCAGACCAGTTGAAAGTCTCTGGGTAAAGATAAAAGGGGTAAAAATCAGGGTGATGTCAGGAAAGGGGTCTACTTTAGATCACCAAATCAGGAAGAAGAGATGGATGAGGCATTTCTAGAACAAACAACAGAAATATCTAAAACATAGGACCTGGTAGTAATGGACTTTAACTATCCAAGCAAAACACAAATTTTCCATTAATTTCTTAAAACGTATTGGGGACAGATTTTTTTTCCAGAAAGTGGAGGAAGTAACCAGGAGACAGTCATTTGAAACTTGATTCTGCCCAACAGGGAAGAATTGGTAGAGAATCTGAAGCTGGAAGGAAATTTGGGTGAAAATGATCATGAAATGATAGATTTCATGATTCTAAGAAAAGGAAGGAATAAGAGCATCAGAATAAGGACAATGGACTTCAAAAATGAAGAGTTTAACATACTCAGAGAACTGTAGGTGAGGTCCTATGGGAAGAAAACCTAAGGGGAAAAAGAGTTCAGGAGATCCGGCAGTTTCTCAAGGAGACAGTATTAAAGGCACAACTGCAAACTCTCCATATGTGAATGAAAGATGGAAGGAACAGTAAGAGGCCAATATGGCCCGATCAAAAGCTCTACTGACCTGAAAAATTAAAAAGGAATCCTACAAAAAGTGGAAACAGACAAATTGCTAAGGAATAATATAAAATAAAAGCACAAGCATGTAAGGACAAAATAAGAAAGGCTAAGGCACAAAATGAGTTATACCTAGCAAGGGACATAAAAGGCAATAAGAACAGGTTCTTTAAAGTCATTAGGAGCAAGAGAAAGATGAAGGAAATTGTAGGTCCTCTACTTAGTGAGAAAGGAGAGCTAATAACCAATGACATCAGGAAGAGTGAGGTGTTTAATGCCTATTTTGCTACAGTCTTCATTAACAAGCTTAATGGTGACCAGATACTCAATCCAATTCATATGAACAAGGGGGAAGGAACATAAGCCAAAATAGGGAAAGAATAGGTTAAGGAATATTTAGATAAGTTAGATGTATTAACATCAGCAGGGCCTGATGAAATTCATCCTAGGGTACTTAAGGAACCAGCTGAAGCAATCTCAGAACCATTAGCAATTACCTTTTGAGAACTTGTAGAGGATGGATGAGGTCCCAGAAGATTAGAGAGAGGCAAACATAGTACCTATCTTTAAAATGGGGAACAAAGAGGACCCAGGGAATCATAGGTCAGTCAGCATAATTTCAACACCTAGAAAGGTACTGGAACAAATTATTAAACAATCAGTTTGTAAGCACCTAGAAGTTAATATGGTTATAATGAATAGCCAGCATGGATTTGTCAAGAACAAATAATGCCAACCCAATCTAATTTCCTTCTTTGCCAGGGTTACTGGCCTAGTGGATGTGCGGAGCAGTAGATGTGATATATCTTAATTTTAGTAAAGCTTTTGAAACAGTCCCACATGACAGTCTCCTAAGAAAACTAGGGAAATGTGGTCTAGATTAAATTACTATAAAGTGGGTACACAACGGTCAAAAGACAATCCTCAGAGTAGTTATCAATGGTTCGCTGTCATACTGGGAGGGAGGGAATATCTAATGGGGTCCCACATGGGTTGGTCCTGTGTACAGTACTATTCCATATTTTCATTAATAACTTGGATAATGGAGTGGAGAGAATGCTTATAACACTGGAAGATGACACCAAGATGGGAGGGATTGCAAGCACTTTGGAGGACAGGATTAGAATTCAGAACGACCATTATAAATTGGATAATTGGTCTGAATTCAAGAAGATGAAAATCAATTAAGATAAGTGCAACATACTACACTTAGGAAGGAAACATCAGATGCATAACTACAAAATGAGGAATTACTGGCTAGATGGTAATACTGTTCAAAAGAATCTGGGGGTTATAGTGGACCACAAAATGAATATAGTTGCAAAAAAGTAACTATCATTCTGGGGTGTATTAACAGGAGTGTCATATGTAAGACACAGGAGGTAATTATCCTGCTCTGCTTGTTACTTGTGAGGCCTCAGCTGCAGTACTGTGTCCAATTCGGGGTGCCACAGTTTCTGAAAGAGGTGGACAAATTGGAGAGACTCCCGATGAGAAAAACAAAAATGATAAAAGGTTTAGAAAACCTGACCTATGAGGGAAGGTTAAAAAAATGGGTATGTTTAGTCTAGTGAAAAGAAGACTAAGGGAGAACCAGCTAACAGTCTTCAAATATGTTAAGGGCTGTTATAAAGAGGACAGTGATCAGTTGTTCTCCTTATCCACCAAAGGTAAGACAAGAAGTAATGGTCTTAATCTGCAGCAAGGGAGATTTAGGTTAGATATTAGGAAAAGTTTCTAACTATAAAGGTCGTTAAGTTCTGGAATAGTCTTCCGAGGGAAGTTGTGGAATCCCCATCATTGGAGGTTTTTAAAAAGAGGTTGGACAAACATCTGTCAGGGATGGTCTCAGTTTACCTGGTGCTGCTTCAGCACAGGGGGCTGGATTTGATGACGTGTTAAGGTCCCTTCCAGCCCTGCATTTCTATGATTGCTGTGAGGGGATTCCAAGACTCTGTGCTTTAGATTCCCAGGGGTGTTTAAGCTCCTGGAGACTGAATGGAGTCTAGCCACTTCCCCAGTCTCAGGGTCCCTAAGTCCATGCTCAGGGCACAAACCTTCTATCTGGCATACTCCTCTGAATTTTGGAACCCACTGTCCAGTCACCTAGCCCCTCTGGGCGCAGGTCTGACCCCTTTGGCTTCTGAGTACTCAAACACATCCCTTTCCTAAAACTTCACCAAATAGGTGTGAAGCTTCTGGTTTCCAGTTTAACTCCCTCAGGGCCATGCAGCAGTTGTGAAGCATCAGTACACATACACTTTGTGCAATCTAACAGTTTTATGCTCTTTATATTTAATCATGTAATCATATTTAATCATGCACAGAAGAGTACAGATCATACAAAACAATAGAACATCCTAACCACAATTATCCGTCATTAGCTCATCCTTCTCTTGGGTGATCATTTGTGTTCTGTCCAGTCGGTTGGCCAGCAGGCAGGCAGGGTCCTCCGCCCCTTTGCCTGCCCTGCCCTTGCAGAAGCCTCCCTTATCTTAATCGGGTGCAAAATGTCTCTCTCCGCCCGTTGCCCCATGTGAGTCCCTTTATAGATTCTTACTGGGGTCACCTGCTTCTTTTGTTCCTCATTTTGGGAATTTTCCAATACTCTCAACCCCCACTCCTTCAGATAAGTGGAGGAAGTGTCTTCTCTCACTCAGAACCAACCTATTGTCCAAAGATGTTTTACTCTAAACAGGTGATCATCGAGTGCTGGTCACTCCCCATTGTCTCTGGCCTGGCAGAGACATGACACCTCCCTGTTGGGGATCCACATATAATAAAGGCTTTCCAGGACACAATAATTTCGTGATAAAATTTCATAAAATCATTCAAAATTCAGGAGTGGGAATGGCAGAACCCCCAGTTCATCGCAGTCACATTTTCCTGAAGGCTACATTATGCTCTCATGGTACATTGTTAGATTGTTCCTGCTCTTTGTAATGGCTGTGTTCAAGTCCAATTCACCCAAAGAGATCCCAGTGCAGGAGGCCCTGCTATTCAGCTGAAATCACACAGGATGTTTCCCTATTGACTTGGTTGCATGCACAGAGGTTGGTATTGTCTCTTGTTGCTTTCCTGTCCCAGCAGCCTGAACCCGACATGCTCTTGGACTTAACAAGAGCGTTGTGATGTCATCACCGTTGGCTGTGTGCCATTTCCCTCTTGTTCAAGTCTGACTGAATCTTTCTGGGACCTTCCTCTGCTCCTGTACACACTGCTAAAGTGGTTCAGCTTGCCACATTCCTTGCAATGCTTTCCAAGTGCATCTCACTGCGGGTACAGTACCCTGGCCACCTGCTCTCCTTTGCTGTTGTCTCACTGCATGTTCTTCTGTGGATGTTGTGTCTTTTGGAGCTTTCACCCTTTCTCTTGAGGCATCTACTGTGCACCCTATGTCTAAGCATTTCCCACTAAAGCTTATGCTCAAATAAATTTTAGTCTCTAAGGTGCCACAAGTACTCCTGTTCTTTTTCCTCCAGGTGGTGATCCCAAGCGATGCAGACGATCCTGTCCTCAATCAGGGAATCTGTTGAGCCCCCAAAATTGCAAGTGGTAGCCAATGTGCCTAAGGCAGTAACACAGTGGGTCTATGTCCTCCTTCAGATTGGTCTCCCATGAAAACCCTGTGTGGTCCCACAGTTTCGTTCTGCTTTGGGGAGCAATAGGTCTCCAGGGCTCCTAGGATTGCTGTGAGGCTTGTGTCAGTGGTGAGCTTGAGAGTGCTGTAGATCTCTCTGCCCTGTTCCCCAGAAAGGTAAAATAGCAGTTTTACTTTCCTGCTGTTGTTGTCACTCCTGCCTGGCCAGGTCTATGTACAGTAGGGGGGAATCAGATAGCAAGTGTGAAAAATCGGGACGGGGTGGGGAGTAATAGGCGCCTATCTGAGACAAAGCCCCAAATATGGGGACTGTCCCTATAAAATCGAGACATCTGGTCACCCTAGTGTACAGCTCAAACTCCTCCTTCCACTGAGTCCATCGCTGGATTAAGTTTGTATCAGTGGAATCCAAGGCTTTGGAAGGGCTTCAGACTGAGTTCCATGGCTCACGCTGCTTCCAGCTGCTGCACGGCTGCTCTCACAGCTCAGGCACTGCCATCATGTTTAATTTGTAAAAAGCGAAGCTGAAGGCAGGTTGAATAGAACAAGAGGAGTGTTGTTAAACCCTTGTGCACTGCTCTGTCCATGTGGTGGTGTTGCTTCCATGACTCCCCACGTTCCCTGGTGTTTTATCAATACAGTCCCTCCAGGAAACATGGGCCGTCTGACTCCCATTCCACTGATCATGATACAACTTCACCTCTCTGCTTCAATTTCCCATTTGTCCTGTCTGTTTACACTGTAAGCCCTTTGGGGCAGGGACTATCTCTTACCATGTGTTTGGGGCCTTGATCTTGGTTGGAGCCTCCATGTACTATATTACTATAAATAATAAAAACATAACAGCGTAGATCTCAGATTCCGTCATCCTAAAGGTCACCAAAATATCCAGAGCATAAGAGCTGAGTATATTGTTAAGGGGGAAATTGTTACCACAGTCACTTAGGCCCAGATGCTTAAAGGTATTTGGACTCCTAACTTCTATTGAAATCAATGGTAGTTAAGAGCCCAAATACCTTTGAGGATCTGGGCCTTAGTCCCACTCATAGTTCTTCCATCTCTTACAGATTTGCCTAGGTAGACATCTGCACTAGAACATGGAAGCAACATTTAATGAATTGAATGTAGAAGTAGGTCTCTCACCAATAGTGTTCAATAGTGATTAAACAAACAGCTTTCCCCATTAGGTGAGTCAGCAACATGTACATTCTCAAGGGTTGATGGTGGCTGCTTTTCTTCTGTTTTTGAGGGTCTTCATGTTGCGAGGTGACTCTTTTGACATTTCAGCGCACAGATGTAAGGAAAGTGGGTATGTTTTTCACATGAGACATATAGGAGCCAAATTGTGCTTGTCACAGTTTGCCAATCCAATTTCAAAGGGTCTAGGAAGACACATCCTCCAGCCAAGTGTCTGCTTGATATTCTTGATCACTGATGTTTGTTTTGTGACCTTTCCATCAGCTGCTATGTGTAGCTATATGTTCTAGTCTGTTTACTCAGGGCTCCACCTCTGTGATAGCTATTGTACATCAGTTAATTAGCCTGAGAGAAGGAATATCATCTGTGCTTAACATGGCCTTCATTTGGGCCAAATTTGGGATGATATGATTTGGTTTGGGTATGATGAGTGAAGCCCAAAAGGCCTCTTTTAGCCAAACCCTGCTCTGTTCTTCAGAAACGTAACATTCTAAGCACACGTGGTGCACAGAGGTCTATTTCAAAGGTGTCAGATATGACCTGTAAACCAGATTTGGCTCATATGATGTATTTTTGGGGCCCACATGACATATTCAGAATCTAAGCTTTCATTAAAAAAACAAGCTAACAACCCCTCCCAATAATCTTCTCGCCCCCATGTCTGTAGAGAAAACCTTCCACATGTGAACAAAGTGTAACCACTGCATGAGTGTGCAGACAGCCTGAAACAAAAAATGATGCAAAGGGACTAGTACCATTAACCTGATTGGAGCATCAACTTTTTTAAAGCCCATACAGGACCCTTCACTTTCACTGATTATTTCAGTGGAGGAAATGGAGGTCAGAATGGCAGTGAAGCCCACTAGGGTGGGAACTGAGAGTGGCTGCAGTAAAAGAAATGGAGAAAAAGAACAGAAGATAATCACAAAAACAGAGAAGAGAAAGAGAAACAGGAGAGAGAATAGGAAAGGAAGAGAAGCAAGGGACAGAGACAGTAGAGGCACAAAGGGGCGCAGTTTTTCTCCTGAGTAGTTTGAGGGAATGTGTCAACACAGTTGCCCCTTTGAACACCCCACCACTGTGTTTTCTAGTCCAAATCTTAGTACACATCTCCTGAGATATGAATGTGACAAGAAGGCACCAAACAAATAATAAGCGATGTAGTAACTAAGAATTCAGTTGCTACCTCAAGGCCATATTCCGCTCTTGATCTCTTTGCAAGCCATTGAGTCATTGAATCATAGGGTTGGAAGGGACCTCAGGAGATCATCTAGTCCAACCCCCTGCTTGAAGCAGGACTAATCCCCAATTTTTGCCCCAGATCCCTAAATGGCCCCCTCAACAATTGAACTCACAACCCTGGGTTTAGCAGGCCAATGCTCAAACCACTGAGCTATCCCTCCCCCCGTGCCCTACTGACACAGGTGTTCCACTGTGCATCGTGGGGAGCATATAGTCCCCACGCTGGCCCACAGACCGTATTGAAACGTAGAATTCACCTGTCTCCTCTGAATGAGTTTGACACTCTTGGTCTATTTGGATGCTGGAAACATCCAGAGAAACACCGTCACCATATCACACGTGGGATAAATTGACCTTGTCTTGACAAATCTTTGATCAATCCTGTGAATTTTGTGGGAATGATTTCCCCTGTAAACTATGGTCAGACAGAACCTCTGTGGGGACAAGTCTTTCAGAGCAGCAGGTCTCTTCCTCTGCGCAAGAGCACCTCTGCTCAAGTTTTCTTCCTTGATTTGAAGCAGGAACCAGAGCGATCAGGAAAGCCCTGCATATAAATATCTTGTTTAGTTAGTCTAATAAAGGTATTACTAACAGCCCTGCTTTGCGGATTTATTGGGGGATTTCAGTAAGACAGTGTTATCAGTGGAATTATGTTCATTCTCTGGTAAGACCTTGTCTATGCGAGAGAAAATAACGTTGATCCAATCAGAGATATTTTACAGGATCAATGTAATATTCTCCTGCATAATCACAATGGAGGGATTACAGCCCTGCCCTGGTAGTGACAAAGGACTGCTTGACAGATCACAGCCTCATTCATTCTCATTGTTTGAACTGTTAAAATATAATAGAAATTTTAGAAGTGCACATACATACATATGTATTTTAAATAAATCTGAACACTTTCAGGCAATAGGAATGATTTCCAGTCGGTTGTTTTCAAGCAATATTGTGAGCTGCATGCATTTTTCATAACTGAGCTACAGGCTCCTACTGAAGCATCTTGGTGTGACCTTGAGATACCTCCACCTGAAATCCAGGAAGAGTATGTACATGAAATGGGAGAAGAGGTTTGCAGGGGGGGTGGGGGGGGAGAAGAGAAATTGATATACAGCACAAGCTATATATTCCAGACATCATGGGAGACACTGACTAAATTTGGGTAATTGAGCTTTTGGATAATCTAAAGATTTCTCTTGGGAGGGGGAGAGGGATTAGAGTAGTTCAGATCACAGTGAAAACAGGAGAACCTAGAGAATACTATAATATGGAGAATAATTTACAATAAAACAAGACTTCCCCAATTGTTATGCCTTCCTCACTGGTAGAAACCTTTAATTTTTAAGGGCCCAATCATGTCCCATTGACTACAATGGAAGTTTTGCCATTCACTTTGGAGGATCAGGCCCTGAATCCTTCCGGCCATATCTCTCTGCCTGTACTTACCCAAACAGTCCCATTGACTTCAATGAGACTTATTCATTTGAGTAAGATAAGCAGGATGTGGCATGGGGTGTGTGTGTGTGCGAGAGAAGGATTGTTTTACCACCTGAGATTGACTAGCTTCTTAGGATTTTCACCATAGCTTGTATAGCTCAGTGAAGGACAGAAAGGAAAACCGGTGGCTGAGGAACAGCATGACTGCTTGGCTTTTGATAACATCACAGTCCGTTTGAACTCCAGTCCTGTGGTTTCAGATAACTTCAGCTGCAGGTCTGTGAAAGTTATTTTTGGAAAAAATCTACTGTGAGTGACATATAACATTCGACTGGACAAAGTATTAGGAAAAATACTGCAGGGAACACTCTGGCACTGGCAGGGGATAGGTTAGGTCAGGGGTTTTCAACCTTTTTCTTTCTGAGGTCCCCCAACATGCTATAAAAACTCCATGGCCCACCTGTGCCACAACAACTGTTTTTCTGCATATAAAAGCCAGGGCACACGTTAGTGGGTAGCAAGCAGGGCAATTGCCCAGGGCCCCACGCCACAGGGGGCACCGACAAACTAAGTTGCTTAGGCTTTGGCTTCAGCCCTGGATGGTGGGGCTTGGGGCCCTGGGCTTCAGCCCCATGCGGTGGGGCTTTGGCTTTCTGCCCTGGGCCCCAGCAAATCTAATGCTGGCCCTGCTGGGCGGACCCCCTGAAACTTGCTTGCGGCCCCCCAGGGGGCCCCAGACCCCTGGTTGAGAACCACTGGATTAGATGACCTAATACATCTTTTCGTCTTAAGCTCCTATTAGTAGCTTGTAACTAGCCCTGTGCGTGTACATGGAGAAATAGGGGAGAGAGCACAAGAAACTTTCCCATGCCTTGTGACTAGCCATTGCACTGGAGCTCAGTCTGGAGAGCAAGGGCTCCTCCAGACTACTGTATGCCGTGGACTTGTCCTGCACAAAGAGGGCAGGAAGGGACAAGAGGAGGGTAGGATCGAGGCTACCCCAACTCTCAATACATATTGCTGATTGTTTTTTATAAGACATGATTACTTTTGCACTGTGTGTGCCTGCTATGGGCGAAGTGGGTACAGCACCACGGATGGCATCATTATTCCTGGGCAAGATGGGAATGATAGGATTGCCAAGAAAATTAAGTGTAAGTAATCACAATGCCTTTGTTACCTGAAATAATCAGTAATCAAGTTACTTCATAAAAATGCAATGCTGAGAAATAATCACTTACTGTATCAGCCCCGGTCATTTCAGCCCTTCGATTTATTTATATCCCTGTAATTCATGGCTGCCTGTCAGTTATTCTGTTGGTAAGCCTGTAGCAAATCCATATTAAAAGAACATTAGGGAGTCTGTCTTAAACCCAGAAAAGCAACGAAAATCAGAGTAAATCCATGCTGATACTCTGCCCTTCGTTGCATAAGTTCAGGATGGATTCTTATCCCAGATTTCTACTCTTAACTCTTAGTTTCCTGGCTCTTTTGAGTTTACTCAGATCCCTGATATTACTAAAACACGTTTTCTATGTCAGTGGTTCTCAAACTAGGGGCGCTGCTTGTTCAGGGAAAGCCCCTGGCGGGCCGGGCTGGTTTGTTTACCTGCCACGTCCGCAGGTTTGGCTGATCGCAGCTCCCACTGGCCGCGGTTCGCCGCTCCAGGCCAATGGGGGCTGCAGAAAGCGGCACGGGCCGAGGGACGTGCTGGTCACCCTTCCTGCAGCCCCCATTGGCCTGGAGTGGCAAACGGTGGCCAGTGGGAGCTGTGATAGTCCGAACCTGCTGATGCAGCAAGTAAACAAACCGGCCCGGCCCACTAGGGGCTTTCCCTGAACAAGCAGCGCCCCTAGTTTGAGAACCACTGTTCTATGTTATTTTAACACACACACAGTGCCTAGGGCCCTAGCAAATTCATGGTTCATTTTGGTCAATTTCATGGTCATAGGATTAAAAAAATCGTAAATGTCATGATTTCACCTATTTAAATCTGAAATTTCACAGTGTTGTAACTGTAGGGGTCCTGACCCAAAAAGGAGTTGTGGGGGGGAGGGGGTGTGACAGGGCAGAGTGGCCCTGCCCTCGTACCGCAGGGGTTAACCCTTCCTTCCTGGCAGAGGAAGCCCCGCCCCGGAAGCCCTGCTGGGCATGCTCCAACTGGAGAATAGATATAAAAGCCTGCAAAGGTGCTCGGTCTGGGCTGACCACTGGAGGAGAAGGAGGCATGCTACCAGCTCCTGAGGAGGGATAGCCAACGCTCCTGGATCCAGGAGCCAGCCAAGCTGGGATGCACCCGGAGTCCCAGATGGAGGTCTCAGCAGGAGGGCCCGGACTGGAGGGCCCCTCCCCCTGGGGTGGAGGAGATGACATTGAGGGTAGGAAGTGACCCAGGGGAACTTTAGAGACAAGCAACGTTAAAGCTGCAGTGATGCTCAGCATGTTGTGGGTGGATCCCTGCTGAGCTAAGCATGAGGGGAAACTCTGCCAATAGGAGAGCCCTGGGTTAGGACCTGGTGGAGAGGGTGGGCCTGTGTCCCCCTATCCCTCTGACCATTGGGAAACCCTTCCCTGCCTGAGGGTGAGGTATATGGACGTTGGGTGATGCTGCCTGGATACTTAGGACAAGTTATGCGGATGTTGGGCCATGCTGCCCTGATACTTGGGGGTGACACATGGACTCAGACCGTTAGGTCCTGCTACCCTGACCAAGGGGCAAGCATGGAGAAACTGGCCACTGGGCCACATTGGAACGCCCTTACAGGATGGGTGTGGGAACGTAAGAGGGGTGAGGCCCTGACACCCCATCCATCCCTGCCACAAAGGGGTGCTGCAGTGCCGGACCTGTCACCGGGGGTCGCAAGGTTATTGCAGTGGGGGTTGTGGTACTGCTACCCTTACTTCTGTGCTGGCTCTGCCTTCAGAGCTGGGCAGCTGGAGAGCGGCGGCTGCTGGCTGGGAGCCCAGCTCTGAAGGCAGAGCTGCCGCCAGCAGCAGCTCAGAAGTAAGGATGACCAGGTGTGATGTTGCCACCCTTACTTCTGCGCTGCTGCCTGCAGAGCTGGGCCCTCCGTCAGCAGCCGTCGCTCTCCGGCTGCCCAGCTCTGAAGGCAGCAGCACAGAAGTAAGCAAGGTATGGCATTGCCACCCTTACTTCTGCACTGCTGCTGCTGGGGCGCTGCCTTCACAGCTGGGCACCTGGTCAACAGGCACTGCTCTCTGGCAGCCCAGCTCTGAAGGCAGCGCATAAGTAAGGGTGGCAATACTGTGATCCCCCCTAAAATAACCATGTGACACCCCCCCTGCAACTCCCCTTTGAGTCAGGACCCCCAGTTTGAGAAATGGTGGTCTCCCCCTGTGAAATCTATATAGTATAGGGTAAAAGCACACAGAAGACCAGATTTCACAGGGGAAGACCAGATTTCATGGTCTGTGATGTGTTTTTCATGGCTGTGAATTTGGTAGGGCCCTAACTATGCCCCATTATGATTTGCATTTTAAAATAGCACTCACTGTTTATTTCCTTGATAAGCTGTGATGGCAGCAGGTGAACATCCTGAGGGCCATATTCACTGAAGTCATCCCAGGGCAAAATCTTGAAGACTGTGCACAGCTTTTATTTAGTTCTGATCAGGCAAGACTTCTGCTGAAGTCAATGGATGAAATCCTGGCCCCATTGAAGAGAATGGCAAACCTCCCTTTCAGTGAGACTAGGATTTCACAGAATGTGGTGTCTGTGGAGGGGCTGAGTAAAAATGGAGGAAGGCCTTCTAAATTAGTCTCCCCAGCACAGGTCTAATGCTGTGGGCCCCCAGGGAGGATTTGCCCTGTGGCAGATTGGGAGGTAGGCCTAGAGGTAATAAGTTACAGACAATGCAGGTGATCTGCAACATGTACAATTAAAAATACATATATTGATATGATAAAAGCATCTCAACAACAGTCTTGCCAAATTTTACTTGCTATTTTGTTGGGGGTAAGTACTTTTTCTAAGGGGTGATTTTTTTCTTCATTATTCTCATAGTCTAAGAGGCAAGTGAGTAGATTTTTGTGGCCAGGCTGGTAAGTTTTCACGACCATTTTCCAAGGCTATTATAACTAATATAAAAAGAAAAGGAGTACTTGTGGCACCTTAGAGACTAACCAATTTATTAATAAATATAATAACACGGCTGTTACTCTGAAACTAATATAAAGAGATTTCATGTTTGTAAAATAAAATAACCTGACAGTTTACATCAAATATAAACCCTTTAGAAATGGGACTATTGAGAGTCACTTAACTAAAATGGTCCATCATGCCTCCACCTTCCCCTCTTTCAATTCTCTCCACAAAACTTACTTCTCCTGTGAAAGCTAAAAATTCTCATGTTCCCTTTAGACAGACCGTATCACTCACTACCAGAGAGCTCAGAACTTCCAAGATGCATGGAGTACCAACTAAATCATCTGCATAGTCTTATTGATGTTACCTTCATGCTCCTCTGTCCCCTTCCCTAAAATATTTGTAATAATTATGAATCAAGTTATCTTAACCTGAAGCCTGATCCTGTGAACAATGCTGAGTTTAATGTTTTCACAATAGAATTGTTCACTATAGTAAGCGTTGCACTGTTAATGAGTAGTTAATGTCTAGACATTCAATTGTAAACTCTTTAGTGGTCTGATTCTACACTCATGTCACACCAGTTATATGTGGGTGTACCACTACTGAGACCTGGCTAAATATAAAATGATATTCATGTCGCTTAAGGTTCTATGCTATCGTGGCAGTATCTGAGTGTACACACGCATGGAAACACAGAGATTGGCTAGAATAAGATACGCAATGTATTATTAGCCACCTAAATGGGGCATTGTTATTAACATTTGTAATATGCACTCTACAACTTTAGTAATAATTTAAAAAATCAAATATCACTTTTTTAAAATTGCTTGGTAGTGACTGGAGATAAAGTTAGACATCTTGGGAGGGTGTGTATGGGGGAGGGGTGTTCTTTCAATTATGTGGACTTATTCAGCCAGATGACTGATACAAGAGCAAGATATATAAATCAGCAAGTGCTGGAAGAGGAACACTTAATTGAAGCTTTATCAACTGCCTGCAGAACCTGACCTCAGACCAGCAGAATGAAGCACAGTCCTGAATGGGAGGGAGTCCACAGTTTTCACTGATGACTAAACCTGTGTGCACATAAAGGATTTATTTACCCACAGGTGGCAGAGCACTGCTGAGTTAGGGGTGACTTGAACCATTCTGCTTCATCAATGTAAATAGCTAATTTCAGACTCATAGCATGGTCTACATTTGAATTGATAAGTAGATACTTGTGTGCAGTGACTGATCTGAGATTTAATTTAAAAAATGTTTTGCTGATTCTATACATCTATGCGTGATAGTAGCATGATGATGATAATGACAAAACGTATGGCAGAATAATGGCACATTCTAAGCCTACAAAATTTAATTCTCTGCATTCTTATACTTGTTGTTTGATATCAGTACAGTATATAAAGATTGATTTCTATCTATTTTGGATAGCTGCATCACTGTACCATATGCCTGTAACTGTACATCACTAAACTATGTGAAGGAAGAGATGACCAGGTAACATTTCACAAAACTGAAAACAATTATGTGCCAAATCAGTTGAGAGAATTTTAACAAAAATTGGGAACTATTTAAGAAACACTTTACGTGATGCTCAAGCCACAATCTCACAACTGAGAGACTGCACTGGTTAAAAAAAATCAAGATGGTTTAGAGGAAAAGCAAAAGCAACTATAAGTTTTAAAAGCATATATAACAAATGATTAATATAAATCAGAAGCTAAGCATTCTAGACAATTGAAAAGGAAAGCAAAAGACACAGACACATCTCCAGGCTGCAGAGTTAAAGACCATCAGAAGGAGTCTTAAGTATATTAGGAACAAATGAAATCCTAACTATGGTATTGGTCCATTATTAGATGGAAATGGTAGAGCTGTCAATAATAACACAGAAAAGGCAGAAGTGTTCAACAAATATTTCTGTTCTGTAATTGGGAAAAAGCCAGATGATGTATTTGTGTCATAATGATGAAATACTTTCCATTTCAAAAGTAATTAAAGAGGGTGTTAATCAGCAGTTACCAAAGCTAGACATTTTTAAATCAGAAGGTCTGGAAAACTTGCATCCAAGAGTTTTAAAAGAATTGGTCATGGAGATCTTAGACTATTAATGTTGATTTTCAATAAGTCTTGGAACACAGGGGAAGTTCCAGAGGACTGGAAGAAAGTTAACATTGTTCCAGTAACTAAAAAGGGTAAATGGGATGACTCTGGTCAGTTTTACACCTGTCAGTTTGACATCAATCGAGGCAAAATTAATGCAACAGTTGATAAAGTATTTGATTAAGTATTAAAGGAATGTAATATAAATAATGTCAATCAACATGGGGTTAAGGAAAATACATCTTATCAAACTAATATGATATCTTTTCCTGATGAGATTAAAAGTCTGGTTTATAAAGTTACCGTTAATGTAATATACTTAGATTTCTGTAAGGTATTTAATATAATACTACATGATATTTTGATTAAGAAATCAAAATGATACAAAATTAACACGACAGACATGAAATGGAATAAAAATTGGCTAACTGATAGGTCTCAAAATGTAACTTTAAATGAGGAATCACTGAGCAGGTGTGTTTCTACTGGGGTCCCATAGAAATCAGTTCTTGGCCCTCACTATTTAGCTTTTTAATCAAAAAGAAAAGGAGTACTTGTGGCACCTTAGAGACTAACCAATTTATTTGAGCATGAGCTTTCGTGAGCTACAGCTCACTTCATCAGATGCATACCGTGGAAACTGCAGCAGACTTTATATATACACAGAGAATATGAGTATATTCTCATATATATATATATACTCATATATATATTCATATTCATATATATACTCATATTCTCTGTGTATATATAAAGTCTGCTGCAGTTTCCACGGTATGCATCTGATGAAGTGAGCTGTAGCTCACGAAAGCTCATGCTCAAATAAATTGGTTAGTCTCTAAGGTGCCACAAGTACTCCTTTTCTTTTTGCGAATACAGACTAACACGGCTGTTACTCTGAAACCTGTCATTTTTAATCAGTGACCTGAAAGAAAAAAAGACATTACCAATAAAGTTTGCAGATGACCCAAAGATTGGGGAGTGGTAAATAATGAAGAGGACAGGTCACTGATTCTAAGTGACCTTAGATCAGTGGTTCTCAAAGCTTGTCCGCCGCTTGTTCAGGGAAAGCTCCTGGTGGGCAGGGCTGGTTTGTTTACCTGCCGTGTCTGCAGGTTCGGCCAATCATGGCTCCCACTGGCCACGGTTCACTGTTCCAGGCCCATGGGGGCTGCAGGAAGGGCTGCCAGCACATCCCTTGGCTCGCGCTGCTTTCTGCAGCCCCCACTGCCCTGGAGCAGCGAACAGCAGCCAGTGGAAGCTGCGATCAGCCGCACCTGCGGACGCTGCAGGTAAACAAACCAGCCCGGCCTGTTAAGGGTTTTCCCTGAACAAGCAGCGGACCGGCTTTAAGAACCACTGCCTTAGACCACTTGATAAGCTGGTGCAAGCAAACACTATACATTTTACTATGGTCAAATGTCAATGTATACATCTAGGAAGAAAGAATATAGGCCCTATTTACAGGATGTGTTATGCTATCCTGGGAAGCAGTGAATCTGAAAAGGTCATGGTGGATAGTCAGCTGAATATGAGCTCCCAGTGCAACACTGTGCCCACAAAGGCTAATACATTCCTTGTATGTATAAATGGGGAATATTGAGTTGGAAGAGAGAGATTATATTGATTTTAAAATTGCCAGTGATGGAGAATCCCCCCACAACTCTTGGTGTGTTGGTCCAATGGTAATTATCCTCCCTGTTCAAAAGTTGCACCTTTATTTCTAGTCTGACTGCTTCTCTACATGATGCGCTAATGCACTCTATGTGGGTGTGATTTCTAAAGTGCACTAACGTGTATTAATGGGTCTGTCTAGGCCAGTGGTGCGCAACTTGCGGCCCGCACACAGCCTGTCAAGGTAATCCGCTGGCAGGCTGCAAGACAGTTTGTTGACCTTGACCATCTGCAGGCACAGCCACCCATAGCTCCCAGTGGCTGTGGTTCGCTGTTCCCAGCCGCTGGGAGCTGTGGGAAGCAGCAGCCAGCATGTCCCTGCAGCCCGCGCCACTCTCCGCAGCTCCCATTGGCCGGGAATGGCGAACTGCAGCCACTGGGAGCTGCAGGCGGCTCTGCCTGCGCACGGTCAATGTAAACAAACTGTCTCATGACCTGCCAGCGGATTACCCTGACATGGTGTCTGTGGGCTGCAGGTTGCCCACCACTGATCTTGACCCTTCCGATGTGCTTTAACGTAATGCTGTTTGAAAGAGTACTATGTTAGTGCACACACGGGGAAACTTTAGTGTGCACCAGCGTGGTCTACATAGACCAATTAATGCGCAACAAGTTAGTGCACTTTAGAAAATCATACCTTTGCAATGCCCCACCATGTAGACAAGCCCTCAGACTAGAAATAACCACTAGACCAACATATCAAGGGATGTGGTGGATTTTCCGTCACTGGAATTTTTAAATCACGAGTGGATATTTTTCTAAAAGATCTGATCTACTTGATACAGGAATCAATTCATGGAAGTCCTCTGGCTTAAGTTACACAGTCGGTCAGCCTAGATGATGGTCCCTTTTGGCTATTCATCCATACAATATGAACGTATGGACATTAAGGAGCAGCTTTAACCCTACAACACAAGGAAGGACTGACACCACCATTCCCAGGGTTTTTCTGGCTTTCCTGAGTGTAGGTCAGAATCCAATGGTAAAGGGGAGTGGTGTGTGTGTGTGCACACGCGGGTGGGGGGGGGCAGAAGGGGGGAGCAGAAATAAGTTAATTATAGAAGCCCAGATTCTGACCATGGTTTTGATAGCTGAGTTGATTTATTGGCACAGCAGCACTGTAGTCCAGATCCTCTTATAAACAGTGGGCCACGTTCTGCCGTCACACTGATGTAACTCCAAAGCAACTCCATTAACTTCAGCAGAGTCATGCTGGATTTACACTTGGGTAACTAAGAGCAGAGTCTGGCTCAGTGAGTCAGAATTGTCCTACGGCGTTGTCAGATATCCCACACCATTTCTGTTCTCTCTGGGTGACAGAAGCAGGGAAGGGAAGGGTGAGAAAACACAAGAGGGAGGTAGCAAGGAAGGATAGACACCAGACCACAGGGGAAAGCCAGGGAAGTGGGTGGTGGGAATGCTAGATTTAATATATATCTAAAAAAAGTAAGAATTATTTTTAAAACAATATTAGACAGGGAGGAAGGAAGAGAGGGAGAGACTGAACGAGAAGGAATGAATGAATGAATAAAGAATGTGGAAAGAGAAGAAGAGCAAGAAGAAAGAGACGTGCCTGTTAGGGATAGTGAACTTCCTTCATTGTTACCATGGTGTATGGGAATAAATAAATCAGCATCTCCCATTAAGTTATGTCACAGCACAATGTAAATAAAGAGCAGAATGTTGTTACAGCAGGGATTTGATGCTGAATTGCAACATTACACCTAACTAACCCCTCCCCACCCTCCATCAGACAATTATGCATTATATGCAGAGTTCCTTCAATAGCTGGAGAAAGGGCTATTCAGCACATTTGGAATGGAAATCTCTGTTTCCTTCTGCAGGTCATGGAGTGCTGCCCTCTTCTATGTCCCCTGGCTAAGCTCATAGCCTCCCACTCCAGGCAAATTCCCTAGCCCATACTTTCACCCAACACTGAGCTCCTTTGCATCTTGCAGGTTTTTTTTAAACACACTATATCATATACTGTAGTTATTTAATTTAATCCTACTTGAATATTACACACCCTGTGGTATACTGTAATATTAAAATAGAAAGCAGTGCACTCTTTTAATTAAAACACCCCCTTTACTCCTTTAGCTAGCCTCCAGGCTTCACACAATAGTCAAGGGTCAGATTTTCAAAGACTTGGCACCCCCAATCAGGGACAGATTTTCAAAAGTGTTCAGCTTCCAGCAGTTCCCACTGTGATACTTCTGACCATAGGTGCCGACTCCATAGGTACTCCAGCACTGGAGCACTCACAGAAAAAAAAACTAGTGGGTGCTCAGCACCCACTTGCAGCCCCACTGATCCCCCAGTGAATCATAGAATCATAGAATATCAGGGTTGGAAGGGACCCCTGAAGGTCATCTAGTCCAACCCCCTGCTCGAAGCAGGACCAATTCCCAGTTCCCAGTGCCTCCCGCCTGCCAGCGATCAGCTGTTCAGTGATGTGTAGAAGGTGCTCAGGGGGAGGGGGAAGGGGAGGAGTGGGGGCAAGAGGAATTGGGGGCAGAACAGGATGAGGGGTGTGGGGGTATGGGGTGGAGTGGGGGCAGACCCCAGGACAGAACAGGAGTCCAGCCCCCCGGGGAAATCACAAAGCTGGCACCTCTGCTTCTGACCAGATTTTCAGGACCAGCAAGCAGGCCCAGACTGTGGGAGTGAAAATTTGGCCCTATGCCATTCCCAGCTGAGTGTATTCTAGAGCACTAGTGTAGGGGCTCGGCTTGTCCCATGAGGAGAGTGAGGTTGTGCTTTGTAACAATGTTATCAACTGGGAACACCCCGCAACCCAGCCTTTCATGTGAAACAACAAGTGTGCTGAATTCCTTCCTTTATCATCTTCAGCATTCAGCAAAAAGGCTGCTTTCATATGGATGGTCAGTTTAAAAGCTTATTCGCTTCATGCAGTATTGTTATTGTAGGGCAGGTAGTTTAATTTTCAAGCCCCAGCTTGGAAGAAGAGAGTGAGGCATAAAAACAATTAAACCGAATGAAGGCAATGCAAAAGTGGAAAAGAAACTGGAGTGACTGTAGCCATTTTTGCTAGCTGTCTGCTTGGAAGAAGAAAAGACACTCATTCCTCGAGGGTGAAATTCACCTCTGTGCTGAGGGCTTTCGCACCACTCAAGCCTTCAAAATAGAATTCTGAGACCTAAGAGGTTCATAGGCCTTTGAGCTGGCCCTCTGTACAAGGGTGAATTTCCCCCTATAGTCACCCAATATGCTAGCAGTCCAGCAGAAATTCACATTTCTGACAACAAAGGGTAAGGTGAAAGACATTTTCTTGCTGGTATATTTAGTTTTCTATGCCAGCCACACAGGTACATTCTTACTGCATATTGGCTGGACAATGGATGCTTTATGGGACTAGTCATAGAATACTGAGCATTTCACTTATTGATTGCAGGTTGAATCTTGCCCACATTAGTAGTGACCAAAGTTATCACCACAAGTGAAGTGTGTTGTCTCAGTCTAATTATTAGCAGACAAATATTTACATCACCAAACCACATTCATAAATGGAACCCTAAGGGCTGCTCTAACTTATGCCAGGGACTGCTTCAGTACCCGATCAGTCTCAAGATCCAGCAGATGCAAAGGAGGCATAAAGCCATCATTGCAACCTGTGCCTCCATCTCAGCTCAGCCAGAATAAAGAAGTGGAGCTCTGGTTGTGCTCATCAGTTTTTGACCTTGTGCTTCTTTGCAACAATATACTCAGTACCTGTGCTGTACAGGATCTGTCCCATTGTGCTTAAAGAGGACAGCTGTCTTGTGGGCTGACAGTTCTGTGCCTTCTTGAGCCATACATTCACATAAAAAAGTTATATTACTGTCCCTATACACCGGTCTTTGTGGTTAACCAAATGGGCTGAGAGTCTGTGTTGTACCTTGTAGAGATGCAGAACTGAACTTGGGGTCTAAGGGGAGGGAGAGCAATGGTGGCATTATACCTTCTTTGTACCTTCCCAGTTCTGGGGTGCTCCAGGGCCTGAAATGACCCTCAGTGTAAATGAGGCAGTTCATGGCGATGTCATAAGTTACAGCTCCCTCCTCTGATAGCCTGGTGGGCTGCAGTGCCACCAGGAATGCCTGTAGTGCTATGGGCCCCCTCTGGCAACCCAAACATTACCTCTATGGCAGGTCTTGCATATAGAACATGGATGGGGGTTAAAATCCAACCCTTTATGTTTTCATAGCCAGCTACTCTCGATACTATTCTTACATCATTTGAGTTTCCAGCTACTTTTAAAATATGTCCTGCTCTGGATTTACTTTGTGTCTTTTTCTCCCCTTTTGTGATTTTGACATGTTTCTGGAGTGAGTGGATTGTGTAGGATGACTCCCACCCACCCTTGAGGGACTCATCTTTTGCTTTGTCTGCTTCTCTTTATAGTGGACTTCACAGTAAGGGTAACATTACATTTTTGCAAGTAGTTTTTAATCGTAAAGTTTCCCACCCTCTAATCACTAGTTAATACAAAAGGTAGGCTTAGCACTCAGAACATGCTGAGTGTAAAAGCACTGGGCATGCCTCTGACACCTGCTGCCTGGCAAGGCCTGGGCTGAATTTACTTTCAAAATGCATTATTTAATTTCACATACAGTGGTTTCCGGGAAAGATTTCCCAAATCCTCTTTCCTACCTCAGTGTCATTAACTCTTTGGTGGCAGAAAAGCAGAGTCATGGGCTTAGGCTATTCTTGCTGGTGGAACCAGGGTTATGGACTCCCCATGGAGAAAAATGTGTGTGTGTGTTATGTGAACTACCCCCATTGCATGGGGGAGGAGGGGAATTGGAGTACAGCTTAAAAACTGGGTGAAACCAGCTAGGTAGCAGTGGGGCCAGGGCCCCTAGCAGATATTTTTGCGGATTAAAATTTCACTGAAGTCAATGGAAAAACACCCATTTACTTCAGTGGTCTTTGGATCAGACCCATTCAGGGCATTTCACAGGTATTCTCCATCAGTGATGCTCTTGTGAAGCCCTGGCTGCCTTCCTGTTGCTGAGCCCCTGCAAGAGAATTCCCTTCACCATTAGTGTCTGCTCACTAACCCTGGGGCAGTTGTGTGACATTTCAATGTCCCTTTTCACAGTTGTAGCAAAACAGCACTCGCAGGGTAACCCTAATCTTCCTGGAGGCTGATCCCAAGTGGGGATCTCTGGCTGCATCCTTACTTGCTGCAGTTGTAGCCACCACAGGATACAGCTCAAACCCTGTTCTCTGGTAACCCCCTTACAATTGACTCTGTGCTGAGCCCTGGGTGTCCACATTTTGAATGATCACAGGATTGAGAGCCCTCCAGAAAGCACTGCATTCATTCCCAGTAGTGTGAAAAGCCTCCAACAGAGGAGGGCTGGGCTGTTTGATCTAACTAGATAGATAGCCCTCACTGTGGTGTCTGAGTGCTGGTTGTCCAGAGACAGCTATGTCCAGCTACTGCCAGCTTAAAAGGCAGGGTGGAGGGAGGTATCCCCAGAGGCAGGGAGGCTCACAGACAGGAGCAGGGGAGTCACAGCAGATAATGGGGGCGTGGTTCTCCTCTCATTCACACTGAGGTAAATCACTGCACTGTCCTCACTGGAATTACAAAGCCATGAGGTGGTATAAGTGAGAGGAGAATAAGGCCCTGGGGATGTGCTGAGAGGCTGATGGAGCTAATCAGCCTCCACTTCCACTTGCAAAATTGGGATTCAACAAAATAGAAGGGCTTCAGCCTGCTGGAGGAATCCTAGAGGGAGCTTACTGCTGAGGAAGTGACCATTTGTGAGCATCATGCACCCCCCAACCCCCTTAGAAGCATTAGTACTACACAAAGGTTGCAAAAAGCATTAGTACTACTCAAAGCTTAGGGAGTCTGATTCCCATTTATGCTAAGATCCCTTTACACTGCTCTGGCAGAGCCTAGAGGCCCCAACCAAATCAGGGCCTTAATATACATATTAAGAGACAGTCGCTGCCTCCAGGTATGCAATCTAACTGGAAAAGACACAAGGCAGGAGAGAGGGCAGTACTATTATCCCCTTATAGAGATAGGGAACTGAGGCACAGAGAAATTAAATCCCAGATCCACAAAAGATTTATTTCAGAGTAGCAGCTGTGTTAGTCTGTATCCGCAAAAGAAAAAGGAGGACTTGTGGCACCTTAGAGACTAACCAATTTATTTGAGCATAAGCTTTCGTGAGCTACAGCTCATTGCATCGGATGCATGTAGTGGATGCATTCGGTGAAGTGAGCTGTAGCTCACAAAAGCTTATGCTCAAATAAATTTGTTAGTCTCTGAGGTGCCACAAGTCCTCCTTTTCTTTTTTTAAAAGATATTTAGGCTCCTAACTTCCACTGATTTGGAGCCTAAATACCTCTGTGTATCTGGGTCTGTCTAGTCCGAGGTCACAGACAAAGCCTGTGGAAGATCTGGGAATTCAACCAAAGTATCCTGAGTCCCACTCTAGTGCATTCACCACAGGATCATCCTTTCATTCTATGTAATACAAATAATGTATTGTTCCAATAGGTAATACACTGTAAAGCTGAGTAACGCCTCAGGTTTTACATTTAACAAGGGAACAGTAAATAGTACAGCTGTACAACATGGCTGAGTTAATATCGTTGGATCATTCTTAACTTTCGGAGCATACTGACTTTTGACAAGTTGATCTTGCAGGCTCCATGTGTCACTAACGCTGAGGTTCTTGCATTTTAATTTTTTTTTAAAAGGAAAAAGAAAACAGGGTAAAAATGGAAAAAAGCAATTTAAGATCTGGACATAATCAACTTTCACAGTTTATAAGGTGTGTTATAAGATCTTGTAAATATCTTGCTCCACTTCTATTCATCTTGCACAGTTTACAATCTCCCCTGACTTTAGTAATGGGTCATTTAAGCTCTTTGGTCTATCAAAGCTTGAAAACCTTATAAATAAGCTCCCTTGGCTTCCATTCTCCACAGCTGTGTATTGTGTCACAACAAACATCAGACAGGCTGACTATGATTCTTTCTTTTCTACTGTTTAAGTAAATTCAAAAAAGAAAATGTTCATTCAAATAAATGAACTCAGAATAAATGTTGTACTCAGAACAGTGAATTGGAGAAAAAAGAAGCGGGGGGGAGAAGTGGGGAGGGAGGGAAGAGTTCCATAATTATTCTCTTTCAGTAGCTTCCAGTTCAAATTTACTTCATTTACAAGGTGATTTTTCTGACCAGCTAGCCCTTTAAACTCAACTTGAGATCTGGAAGTCAAGCCATGTCCTTTCTGGCTCATGCATAATCACCCATCATAAAGATTCTGCAAATAGAATATAGCTGCTAAGTGGGTAGTTCACACATGAGGCAAAAAAGATTCCAACTCACTCTTCCATCTCTGAATTGGCTCTGCTATGCTAACTGGTTAAAATTCTTTTATGCCTGTAAAGCAAGCAGACGTGCATTAGAAAGAGAGCCAGAGATACACTCCCTTGCATTAGAGGCCTGGTGTTAGGCCTGAGGCCTGAACTAAAATAGTGGTCAAGCCTCACTAATATAAAGCAAAAGTTGCAAGAGACAGGCTGTGAGCTCACAGAACCCGGCACCAGGGCAGGTATTGCACAAACACACACATTCCTAAGAAAAGCTAGGCACAGGACACTCATGCAAACACCTTCCAGAATGATGGTACCAGAATACCTCCCTGCCCCCGAGATAACAAGAACACACTGACCCCTCCTAAAGATAAGGTCAGGATGACAGTGTGATGGATAAAGATGTTTTGATCAAACCAGCATGTACAAGGTAATGGGTGGTAACAACCCATGTCAGAGGGGAAATACATAACTTGTTTGTATTAATATATAAAATGATGCCTCAAAAGGAGTGTCTTTGTCTAGCCTAGGGAGGAACAGAAAGTCCCATCAGTCACTGAGCTGGTCCATTGTTACAGGCACACATGTATTAGTGGTCTGGTAAAGTCTGCAGGATACTAGTACCATGTGTCATTGACAATAAACCTGGCTGGGTGCCTTCTTTGTACCTTAACAGATCTTGAGGTCATTGGGCAGTTTGCTCAAGGTCTGCTGTGCCAGTTACCTGTGCAGAGCTGGGATGGCATACAGAGGGAACACATGCAGCCAAACAAACATGGAATGGCTTGAAGACAGTCATGGAGCAGATCTATAAAACAAGAAGGCACCATTTTTATATAGCCCATTGTCTCACAGCTGCACTTTTTCTGAGCCAGAAAACTCCAGCGCAGCTTCATTCATGGCTGCACACCGGCTTCCTCCAATACAAGCCCTGGTAGAAGTGCCCCAGCAGTAGAAAGTCCACCAGGCAGGGTTTGTAGCAGTAGAAGGCAATTTTAATTACACCTTCTTTGGAGCCGGATGGGACTGCAGTGGACCATAGAGCTGGTGCCATCTTGGGAAGGGGCCTTGGCCATGCTGTCTTAGAGGTGAGCGGATTTAGCAGCCTCAATCAGCAGATCTCCTGGGAACCCTGACCTCAACTGAAATCTGCTCTCTCCCCTGGAGCAAACCCTGAGGCACCCCCTTCTGCTCTGTATATGGGTGAATCCCTCTCAGGTGCAGAGGGATGAGCTGCCCCAGGGAGATGTAATTTCCACTTCCCTGAACCTGTTTGGGTGCATGCAGCATTCCAAGTTGATGCTCTCTCTTTTCTGGGCATTGGTACTGCCTCAGCTATGGCAGTTGACACTGAGCACTGTTCCAAGATCTCTGAAGGGTGCATTTGTATATCTAACATACGTGTTCTGCAGACTGACACAGTTTGTGACAGAAACTGTTGGCATTCTGTGCTGCAAGATGCCATACTCCATCTCTCCAGGGCGAGGCGAGGACATGGTTTCAGTGAGCTCTCGCTACTCTTTTCGTGGGTGCTGAGTCTGACCTTTAACATTATTTTAACCCAGTTTTCCTGTATTTAATGCACTGAGCAATTGGTGGAGAAGTGGCAGCACTGTCTGATCAGACATTGTTCCCCTTATGTGAGTTGCCAACATTTCCCAGTGGCCACACCGTGTTTGATAGATGTAAGCTAGAGCAAGGTATTATATTTCTGCATTGCATTTTGCTCTATTCAGTTTCTGTTTGGAGAAATACAAGACCTTGCTGGGTCCTTTCAGAGATATGCATTTGGGTTTTGCCTCAGCAGCAATGGGTCTTGGTTATTATCTTTAAAATCAACTGAACCACTGACAGGTCTGTGTCTATGGCTCCTCGCCTGATATTGCATCAATAATGCTTGAAATGCAGAAGGTGGCTCCATTCATCCCCCAAAAGATGCAATTGTTTCCCTCTGGGTGTGGATCTGTGCCTGAGCTCTAAGAAGCCCCAACTTTTCCCTTGTTTTAGTTCACTCATCCCAGCCACAAAGGCCTTATGTTGCAGTCCCCAGCATCTCAGCCAAGGAGACTCCCTTTGGAATCTGGCAAACCCACTTCTAGGTCAGCCAGTGGAAATGGGATTGTAACTGATATGACATTCGGTCCTGATGGGCTGAGTGCACAGACTTTGCTAGCCTGCAAAGTGAGAGATCAGGATTGAGATTCCTTTCTTGGTGATCTCACTCCTATTCTTCTCAGTCCTTTGATCCCACTTGTCATAACCATAAGGGTAGCCTAAAATTCCTCCTTACCTGGAAGGGGTTAAAAAGCTCAAATAACCTGGTTGGCACCTGACCAAAGGAACCAATAGGGACAAAAGATACTTTCAAATCTGCGGGGGAGGCTTTGTTTTTGGGTTCGTTAGTCTTGGGACTAAGAGGGACCGGACATCAATCCATGTCCTCCAAACCATCCTGAACCAGTCTGATTTTTTTTCCCAGTGTCCTGGAAAAGTTTTTAACCTAAGCTGCTAAAAATAAGCTTAGGGGGTCTTGCATGCAGGTCCCCACATCTGCACTCCAGAGTTCAGAGTGGGGAAGGAACCCTGACACCACTCCTCTCCATTCCCTCCTTTTCTGTGCTTTTCTCTAACCCTGTTCTCTGGAGATGACATCATCTCCTTATCACCCAGACCTCGTGAGCTACCCTGTTATTTAATCCACCCTCCAGCCCCTGCCCATTCTGCACCGACCTCTTACCTTCCTGCGTGAATAGCAAAGTGAACCTTACAAGGTTCCTGATCTTAGATGTGCCAGTCAAAGATCTTCTTATGTCACATTGATGGCTGCACACAAATGCAAGCTCATATCAGTGCAGCAAAGGATCAGAGCAAAGGAGGACAGCTAGCCAAAGAAGAACAGCTAGCCAAAAATTCAAAAGGTAATAACAAAATGTTATTTAAGTATATCAGAAGCAGGAAGTCTGCTAAACAACCAGTGGGGCCCCTGGACAATCAAGATACAAAAGGAGCACTTAAAGACAAAAAAGTCATTGCAGAGAAACTAAATGAATTTTTTGCTTCAGGCTTCATGGCTGAGGAGGTTAGGGAGATTCCCAAACCTGAGCCATCTTTTGTAGGTGACAAATCTGAGGAATTGTCACAGATTGAAGTGTCATTAGAGGAGGTTTTGGAATTAATTGAGAAGCTTAACAGTAACAAGTCACCAGGACCAGATGGCATTCACCCAAGAGTTCTGAAAGAACTCAAATGTGAGATTGCGAACTATTAACTATGGTTTGTAACCTGTCCTTTAAATTAGCTAGTGTACCCAATGACTGGAAGATAGCTAATGTAACGCCAATATTTAAGAAGGGCTCTAGAGGTGATCCTGGCAATTACAGACCGGTAAGTCTAACGTCCTTACCGGGCAAATTAGTTGAAACAATAGTAAAGAATAAAATTGTCAGACACATAGAAGAACATAAATTGTTGTGCAAAAGTCAACATGGTTTCTGTAAAGGGAGATCATGTCTTGCTAATCTATTAGAGTTCTTTGAGGGGGTCAACAAACATGTGGACAAGGGGGATCCAGTGGACATAGTGTACTTAGATTTCCAGAAAGCCTTTGACAAGGTCCCTCACCAAAGGCTCTTATGTAAATTAAGTTGTCATGGGGTAAGAGGGAAGATCCTTTCATGGATTGAGAACTGGTTAAAAGACAGGGAACGAAGGTTAGGAATAAATGGTAAATTTTCAGAATGGAGAGGGGTAACCAGTGGTGTTCCCCAAGGGGAACTCCTAGGACCAGTCCTATTCAACTTATTCATAAATGATCTGGAGAAAGGGGTAAACAGTGAGGTGGCAAAGTTTGCAGATGATACTAAACTGCTCAAGATAGTTAAGAGCAAAGCAGACTGTGAAGAACTTCAAAAAGATCTTACAAAACTAAGTGATTGGGCAACAAAATGGAAAATGAAATTTAATGTGGATAAATGGAAAGTAATGCACATTGGAAAAAATAACCCCAACTCTACATACAATATGATGGGGGCTAATTTAGCTACAACTAATCAGGAGAAAGATCTTGGAGTTGTCGTGGATAGTTCTCGGAAGACGTCCACACAGTCAAATAAATTGGTTAGTCTCTAAGGTGCCACAAGTACTCCTTTTCTTTTTGCGGATACAGACTAACATGGCTGCTACTCTGAAACTTATCAAAATGAGTACATTATAAGTTGTCAATAAGTTATTGTAGGAAACAAAGGTTATGGCTAAAATTTTCCAGGAAGCACAAGTCTAAGCTGTAAACTGGTCAAGTAAGAGGGCTAATAAACCTCTTCTGTTGGCTGTAAAATAGAGACAAGTAGTTATTGGCTAGGTGCTCCACACAGCTGTGAAGTACAAGGCACTTGGAGGGCATTGTGACTTAGAGACTAGGAGTGGTTGAGTCATTACACAAAGTAAGGTTTCAGAGTAACAGCCGTGTTAGTCTGTATTCACAAAAAGAAAAGGAGTACTCGTGGCACCTTAGAGACTAACCAATTTATTTGAGCATAAGCTTTCGTGAGCTACAGCTCACTTCATCGGATGCATACTGTGGAAACTGCAGAAGACATTATATACACAGAGACCATGAAACAATACCTCCTCCCACCCCACTCTCCTGCTGGTAATAGCTTATCTAAAGTGATCACTCTCCTTACAATGTGTATGATAATCAAGGTGGGCAATTTCTAGCATAAATCCAAGTTTAACCAGAACGTCGGGGGGGGAGGGGGGGGAGGAAAAAACAAGGGGAAATAGGCTACCTTGCATAATGACTTAGCCACTCCCAGTCTCTATTTAAGCCTAAATTAATAGTATCCAATTTGCAAATGAATTCCAATTCAGCAGTTTCTCGCTGGAGTCTGGATTTGAAGTTTTTTTTGTTTTAAGATAGCGACCTTCATGTCTGTAATTCCGTGACCAGAGAGATTGAAGTGTTCTCCGACTGGTTTATGAATGTTATAATTCTTGACATCTGATTTGTGTCCATTTATTCTTTTACGTAGAGACTGTCCAGTTTGACCAATGTACATGGCAGAGGGGCATTGCTGGCACATGATGGCATATATCACATTGGTGGATGTGCAGGTGAACGAGCCTCTGATGGTGTGGCTGATGTTATTAGGCCCTGTGATGGTGTCCCCTGAATAGATATGTGGGCACAGTTGGCAACGGGCTTTGTTGCAAGGATAGGTTCCTGGGTTAGTGGTTCTGTTGTGTGGTATGTGGTTGTTGGTGAGTATTTGCTTCAGGTTGCGGGGCTGTCTGTAGGCAAGGACTGGCCTGTCTCCCAAGATTTGGGAGAGTGTTGGGTCATCCTTCTGGATAGGCTGTAGATCCTTAATAATGCGTTGGAGGGGTTTTAGTTGGGGGCTGAAGGTGACGGCTAGTGGCGTTCTGTTATTTTCTTTGTTAGGCCTGTCCTGTAGTAGGTGACTTCTGGGAACTCTTCGGGCTCTATCAATCTGTTTCTTCACTTCCGCAGGTGGGTATTGTAGTTGTAAGAATGCTTGATAGAGATCTTGTAGGTGTTTGTCTCTGTCTGATGGGTTGGAGAAAATGTGGTTGTATCGCAGAGCTTGGCTGTAGACGATGGATCGTGTGGTGTGGTCAGGGTGAAAGCTGGAGGCATGTAGGTAGGAATAGCTGTCAGTAGGTTTCCGGTATAGGGTGGTGTTTATGTGACCATTGTTTATTAGCACTGTAGTGTCCAGGAAGTGGATCTCTTGTGTGGACTGGACCAGGCTGAGGTTGATGGTGGGATGGAAATTGTTGAAATCATAGTGGAATTCCTCAAGGGCTTCTTTTCCATGGGTCCAGATGATGAAGATGTCATCAATATAGCACAAGTAGAGTAGGGGCGTTAGGGGATGAGAGCTGAGGAAGCGTTGTTCTAAATCAGCCATAAAAATGTTGGCATACTGTGGGGCCATGCGGGTACCCATAGCAGTTCCGCTGATCTGAAGGTATACATTGTCCCCAAATGTAAAATAGTTATGGGTAAGGACAAAGTCACAAAGTTCAGCCACCAGGTTAGCTGTGACATTATTGGGGATAGTGTTCTCGACGGCTTGTAGTCCATCTTTGTGTGGAATGTTGGTGTAGAGGGCTTCTACATCCATAGTGGCCAGGATGGTGTTATCAGGAAGATCACCGATGGATTGTAGTTTCCTCAGGAAGTCAGTGGTGTCTCGAAGGTAGCTGGGAGTGCTGGTGGCATAGGGCCTGAGGAGGGAGTCTACATAGCCAGACAATCCTGCTGTCAGGGTACCAATGCCTGAGATGATGGGGCGCCCAGGATTTCCAGGTTTATGGATCTTAGGTAGTAGATAGAATATCCCAGGTCGGGGTTCCAGGGGTGTGTCTGTGCGGATTTGATCTTGTGCTTTTTCAGGAAGTTTCTTGAGCAAATGCTGTAGTTGCTTTTGGTAACTCTCAGTAGGATCATAGGGTAATGGCTTGTAGAAAGTGGTGTTGGAGAACTGCCGAGCAGCCTCTTGTTCATATTCTGAGCTATTCATGGTGACAACAGCATCTCCTTTGTCAGCCTTTTTGATTATGATGTCAGAGTTGTTTCTGAGGCTGTGGATGGCATTGTGTTCTGCACGGCTGAGGTTATGGGGCAAGTGATGCTGCTTTTCCATAATTTCAGCCCGTGCACGTCGGCGGAAGCAGTCTATGTAGAAGTCCAGTCTGCTGTTTCGACCTTCAGGAGGAGTCCACCTAGAATCCTTCTTTTTGTAATGTTGGTAGGGAGGCCTCTTTGGATTAGTATGTTGTTCAGAGGTATTTTGGAAATATTCCTTGAGTCAGAGACGTCAAAAATAGGATTCTAGGTCACCACAGAACTATATCATGTTCGTGGGGGTGGAGGGGCAGAAGGAGAGGCCCCGAGATAGGACAGCTTCTTCTGCTGGGCTGAGAGTATAGTTGGATAGGTTAACAATATTGCTGGGTGGGTTGAGGGAACCATTGCTGTGGCCCCGTGTAGCATGTAGTAGTTTAGAAAGTTTAGTGTCCTTTTTCTTTTGTAGAGAAGCAAAGTGTGCGTTGTAAATGGCTTGTCTAGTTTTAGTAAATTCCAGCCACGAGGAAGTTTGTGTGGAAGGTTGTTTTTTTATGAGAGTATCCAGTTCTGAGAGCTCATTCTTAATCTTTCCCTGTTTGCTGTAGAGGATGTTGATCAGGTGATTCCGCAGTTTCTTTGAGAGCGTGTTCACATGCTGTCAGCATAGTCTGTGTGGTATGTAGATTGTAATGGATTTTTTACCTTCAGTCCTTTTGGTACGATGTCCATCTGTTTGCATTTGGAAAGGAAGATGATGTCTGTCTGTATCTGTCAAGTTTTTTCATGCAGTTGATAGATTTCCACTCCATACGGCTAAATGCAGTGCCTTGCATAATGACAGGTTTCAGAGTAACAGCCGTGTTAGTCTGTATTCACAAAAAGAAAAGGAGTACTTGTGGCACCTTAGAGACTAACCAATTTATTTGAGCATAAGCTTTCGTGAGCTACAGCTCACTTCATCGGATGCATACTGTAGAAGACATTATATACACACAGAGACCATGAAACAATACCTCCTCCCACCCCACTCTCCTGCTGGTAATAGCTTATCCAAAGTGACCACTCTCCTTACAATGTGTATGAAAATCAAGGTGGGCCATTTCCAGCACAAATCCAGGTTTTCTCACCCCACACCCCCATACACACACAAACTCACTCTCCTGCTGGTAATAGCTTATCCAAAGTGACCACTCTCCTTACAATGTGTATGAAAATCAAGGTGGGCCATTTCCAGCACAAATCCAGGTTTTCTCACCCCACACCCCCATACACACACAAACTCACTCTCCTGCTGGTAATAGTTCATCCAAAGTGACCACTCTCCTTACAATGTGTATGATAATCAAGGTGGGCCATTTCCAGCATAAATCCAAGTTTAACCAGAACGTCGGGGGGGGAGGGGGGGGGGAGGAAAAAACAAGGGGAAATAGGCTACCTTGCATAATGACTTAGCCACTCCCAGTCTCTATTTAAGCCTAAATTAATAGTATCCAATTTGCAAATGAATTCCAATTCAGCAGTTTCTCGCTGGAGTCTGGATTTGAAGTTTTTTTGTTTTAAGATAGCGACCTTAATGTCTGTAATTGCGTGACCAGAGAGATTGAAGTGTTCTCCGACTGGTTTATGAATGTTATAATTCTTGACATCTGATTTGTGTCCATTTATTCTTTTACGTAGAGACTGTGCGTGAGTTTGTGTTGGGGGGGGCGCTGAGGGTGAGAAAACCTGGATTTGTGCTAGAAATGGCCCAACTTGATTATCATACACATTGTAAGGAGAGTGATCACTTTAGATAAGCTATTACCAGCAGGAGAGTGGGGTGAGAGGAGGTATTGTTTCATGGTCTCTGGGTATATATAATGTCTTCTGCAGTTTCCACAGTATGCATTCGAGGAAGTGAGCTGTAGCTCACGAAAGCTTATGCTCAAATAAACTGGTTAGTCTCTAAGGTGCCACAAGTACTCCTTTTCTTTTTGCAAATACAGACTAACACAGCTGCTATTCTGAAACCTGACAGTGTGCAGCGGCAGTCAAAAAAGCAAATGGGATGTTAGGAATCCTTAAAAAAGGGATAGAGAATAAGAAGGAGAATATCTTATTGCCCTTATATAAATCCATGGTACGCCCACATCTTGAATACTGCATACAGATGTGGTTCCCTCATCTCAAAAAAGATATACTAACATTAGAAAAGGTTCAGAAAAGGGCAACTAAAATGATTAGGGGTTTGGAATGGGTCCCATATGAGGGGAGATTAAAGAGGGTAGGACTCTTCAGCTTGGAAAAGAGAAGACTAAGGGGGGATATGATAGAGGTCTATAAAATCATGAGTGGTGTGGAGAAAGTGAATAAGGAAAAGTTATTTACTTGTTCCCATAATATAAGAGCTAGGGGCCACCAAATGAAATTAATGGGCAGCAGGTTTAAAACAAAAGGAAATTCTTCTTCACTCAGCACACAGTCAACCTATGGAACTCCTTGCCTGAGGAGGTTGTGAAGGCTAGGACTATAACAGGGTTTAAAAGAGAACTGGATAAATTCATGGAGGTTAAGTCCATTAATGGCTATTAGCCAGGATGGGTAAGGAATGGTGTCCCTAGCCTCTGTTTGTCAGAGGGTAGAGATGGATGGCAGGAGAGAGATCACTTGATCATTACCCGTTAGGTTCACTCCCTCTGGGGCACCTGTCATTGGCCACTGACTGTAGACAGGGTACTGGGCTGGATGGACCTGTGGTCTGACCCAGTATGGCCGTTCTTATGTACTTATGAGGGAATGGGGGAAGCTACCAGTACCATGTAGCTGCATACACTGACTGACTGCAAGGTCTGCAGCTAGCATGTTGTGATACATGGGATTCAAACTGCTTTTCTTCAGCAGCCTGAGACTTAGGGTATGTCTACACTACGAAATTAGGTCGAATTTATAGAAGTCAGTTTTTTAGAAATTGGTTTTATATATATATATATATATATATATATATATATATATATATATTCGAGTGTGTGTGTCCCCACAGAAAATGCTCTAAGTGCATTAACTCGGCGGAGTGCTTCCACAGTACCGAGGCTAGAGTCGACTTCCAGAGCGTTGCACTGTGGGTAGCTATCCCACAGTTCCCGCAGTCTCCGCTGCCCATTGGAATTCTGGGTTGAGATCCCAATGCCTGATGGGGCTAAAATATTGTCGCAGGTGGTTCTGGGTACATATCGTCAGGCCCCCGTGCCCGCCCGTCCGCCCTCCCTCCCTCCATGAAAGCAATGGCAGACAATCATTTCGCGCCTTTTTTCCCTGAGTTACCTGTGCAGACGCCATACCACGGTGAGCATGGAGCCCGCTCAGCTCACTGTCACCGTATGTCTCCTGGGTGCTGGCAGACATGGTACTGCATTGCTACACAGTAGCAGCAACCCATTGCCTTGTGGCAGCAGACGGTGCAATAGGACTGGTAGCTGTCATCATCATGTCCGAGGTGCTCCTGGTTGCCTGTGTGAGGTTGATCAGGAGCGCCTGGGCAGACATGGGCACAGGGATTAAATTTGGAGTGACTTGATCAAGTCATTCTCTTTAGTCCTGCAGTCTATTGAACCATCTTATGGTGAGCAGGCAGGTGATGTGGATTGCTAGCAGTCCTATTGTACCATCTTCTGCCGAACAGCCACGAGATGTGGATGGCATGCAGTCCTTCTGCACCGTCTGCTGCCAGCCAAAGATGTAAAAGATAGATGGAGTGTATCAAAACAAGAAATAGACCAGATTTGTTTTGTACTCATTTGCAAACCCTCCCCCCCCCAGGGGACTCATTCCTCTAGGTCACACTGCAGTCACTCACAGAGAAGGTGCAGCAAGGTAAATCTAGCCATGTATCAATCAGAGGCCAGACTAGCCTCCTTGTTCCAATAAGAACAATAACTTAGGTGCACGATTTCTTATTGGAACCCTCCGTGAAGTCCTGCCTGAAATACTCCTTGATGTAAAGCCACCCCCTTTGTTGATTTTAGCTCCCTGTAAGCCAACCCTGTAAGCCGTGTCATCAGTTGCCCCTCCCTGCGTCAGAGCAACGGCAAACAATCGTGCATCTGAGTTGAGAGTGCTGTCCAGAGCAGTCACAATGGAGGACTCTGGGATAGCTCCCGGAGGCCAATACCGTCGAATTGTGTCCACAGTACCCCAAATTCGACCTGGCAAGGCCAGTTTAAGCGCTAATCCACTTGTCAGGGGTGGAGTAAGGAAATCGATTTTAAGAGCCCTTTTAGTCGAAATAAAGGGCTTCATCGTGTGGACACATGCAGGTTTACATCGATTTAACGCTGCTAAATTGAACCTAAAGTCCTAGTGTAGACCAGGGCTTAGGGAGGCATTAAGGATTTGTATTACTGCATATTTGGGTGCACACAAATCTAGAGGGGCACATCCTGGGAGGGGAGCTCTGCCTCAAGCTGACCAATCCTGAGAATGGCCAAGATGGTGTGGTGAGGGTGTGGAGTGGCTCCTAGCCTCACAAGGGGATGGGGAGTTCATGCAAGGCAGCTCCCTACCCTTCCCCCCAGCCCCTCTCTTACTCAGACAAGAACAGCAAATACAACTGAAGCTGTGAGGTTATACTATAGTAACTCCCATGTAACAGCCTTCTGGGGGATCCCAAAGATAGAGAGTAAGCAACTCAGCATGGGAACTTGAATCTTAGCAGGCTGGTGGGTGGGAGTTTAGAGAGGTCTGGGGTCTCTCCTCTCCCAGTTGCCCATTAGGTATTGAGATATGAGAGATCTTCCTTTGAGACCCCACTCACAGGTGTTAGCTAATTATTAGTTCCTCAGTGTCTCCCTGGTTGAGCTTCCTACCTGTCAGTCACCCAGTGCAACACTATGCCACACAGCCGGGGAAGCATTGTCTCCCAGTCATGTCGTTCCCTAGCAATCCCACTGATTGTGGACAGTGAAATCATAAACTTCACCTTACAGGGGACAAAGAGGTTATACATTTGTGGAGCAGTTGAGGATTGTGTGTGTGGGGCTTCTGGCTATTCCTTGGAGATTCAGATGGGCTCTGCACTCACACAGAATGTGAGTCAGGATTTAGCCCAGTTAGATTGTTTTTCCCTCCAGGAGCCAAGCATTGTGGAGACTTCAGGAAATTTGTCAAAGGCCCCCTGCTGATTTGTGTAGCATACTCTGATGCTGTTGTCATTGAGGCCCTCTACCTCTGTATACATTCAGTATCAATTGGATAGATTTTCAGCTCAGAAATATGCAAGATCTGGGGAAAATTACCCAAGACACATACTACTCAAAAGGAAGGAGAGACCTGGAGAACAGTAATGCTGAGACCTAGGGACTATAGTGGATAACACAATAGACATTAGTTTGTAAAACATTATGTCCACACAAAAAAACCAATACAATTTTGAACTGCATATACGGAAGCATCATAGAAATGTAGGGCTGGACGGGACCTCAAGAAGTCATCAAGTCCTGTTACAGAACAGGATAGTAATAGATTGATTCTATACTGCTCTGATGCATTCACACCTGGAACATCACACTCCGCTCTGGGCACCATATTACCAGGAACATACTGGCAAATTGAAGGAAGTTCAAAGAAGAGCAACAAAAATGATCAGGAGATTGCAGGGTTCGAGTTATAAGGAAAGATTCAAAATGCTAAAATTGGCTAAGGGATGACTAAGATGGCAGTGTGCTAACAATCTCCAAATATTTGGAGGATGTTAATTTTAGGGAGAGGGAGGAATTATTTAATGTGATTCAGGGTGGGTGTGTAAGGGACCAGGGCATAGGCAGTCTGGCCTATTGGTCTCAGCTCAGCTCGTGTCCACAAGTCAACAACAGCCACAAAGCAGGAGTCAGAGTAATCACTAGAGCCAAGATCAATAGGCAGAGTCAGGCTGGGGTCAGAGTCAGAGATCAGAGGTACTAACCAGTACCCAGTGCTCCTTGGATATGGTTCTACATGATCCTCCTATGGTGATGTGGGAACAGCAGCTAGCCCGGGCTCTATAACCCCAAGTTTTAATCCTATGACCCCTTATGGGGTATGTCAAGGTCCTTCCCCACTCTAAACTCTAGGGCACAGATGTTGGGGACCTGCATGAAAACTTCCTAAGCTTACTTTTACCAGCTTAGGTTAAAACTTCCCCAAGGTACAAACTATTTTACCTTTTGCCCTTAGACTTTATCACTGCCACTAAACATTTAACAGGTATATAACTGAGATAAAGCCTGTTTGGAAACATCTTTCCCCCCCCAAAATCCTCCTTACACCCCCTTTCCTGGGGAAGGTTTGATAAAAATTCTCACCAATTTGCATAGGTGAACACAGACCCAAACCCTTGGATCTTAAGGACAATGAAAAAGTGTTCAGATTCTTAAAAGAAGAATTTTAATAGAAGTAAAAAGTAAAAAGAGTCACCTCCGTAAAGTCAGGATGGTAAATACCTTAGAGGGTAAGCAGATTCAAAACATAGAGAATCCCTCTAGGCAAAACCTTAAGTTACAAAAAGACACAAAAACAGGAATATACATTCCATTCAGCACAGCTTATTTTATCAGCCATTTAAACAAAACAGAATCTAACGCATATCTAGCTAGATTACTTACTAAACTCTAAGATTCCTGTTCTGTTCCCAGCAAGAGCATCACACAAACAGAGAAAACAGCTTTGTTTCTCCCTCCCCCCAGCTTTTGAAAGTATCTTGTCTCCTCATTGGTCATTTTGGTCAGGTGCCAGCGAGGTTATCCTAGCTTCTTAACCCTTTACAGGTGAAAAGGTTTTGCCTCTGGCCAGGAGGGATTTTAAAGGTGTTTACCCTTCCCTTTATATTTATGACAGGGTATAATGAGTGATAAGACAAAATTAAGGGAGAATTTAGCCTGAATATCAGGACAAATTTTCTGCCATTGAGATGTATATTATCCTCATGCTGTCTATCTAGGGTTTTGTTGCCTGGCACTTACCACTAAAGGATTTGAGCTGCTGTGGAGCAGTCTCCCCAGGAAAGACCCATCACTTCAGACTTTAATAATTAGATAAAATGAAACTCTAGAAGAAAGAAAGAAATCCTGCCCTGGAAGAGAGAGGGACTAGAAGATTATCAAAATAGCACTTTTCTAGGAGTTTGTGATATATCTATTTGTCCTTTGAAAACTAAGTTCTATGTGATTAATAATGCCTTGTCCTTTCTCCACCATCCTTTTTACTTCCAGTTGTTCTGCTGCTTTAAACTAAACTAGGATCAGCTGGGCTAGGGGGGAGGAAAAACATCTTATGCTCCACTTAGGGATAATTGATTGATCAAAGGGCAGAAGTGCTATGTGTGTTTACAATTCTAGACAGATATGACTTCAACCATTTACTTAAGAGTTCTGGTGTCCACAGCCAAGAGTACTGAGGTTTTGATATTATCCATTTTTATTTTAGTTTCTTTCTCCCCCAGAGAGGCTATATATTGCTTTTCTTTATTTGATCTGCTGCAGTGCTGATGGGCGTTCAACATGAGAACAGAATGGGTTTAGTACAGATAAAGATATTCCAAAAAATATTTAGCATGAGCCGTACATAGGAGCATATTTTCAGCTCTACTACAGGGCTGCAGCTACAACCGCAAATATTATTAAATGTGCGTAACGTTCATAGGAATTCTGAGGGGGACAAAATGCCAGGACAATGAGCAGAATGTTTCCCCCTTGGCTTGTGGATACTTGCCTTGCAGCTTTTTGATGGAAAGAGAAGTGAGAGAGAGAGAGACAGAAGCAAGCCCGCTGCATTGGTTCATTGCACCTCCTGTATTTTTGAACACTCTTATCTCACTCTTTGCCTGATGACCCATTTTACTTTAGCTGCTTGATACATGCTTACTACTGTGTGGAAAAAAATAGCATAAGGTCCCTAGATGTTAACTGCATCTGTCTAATGATCATTGAAAATATACCAAAGAAAATATATGCTTGGGCTTGTTTTTGTTTGTTTGGGGTTGTTGTTGGGTTTTTTTCCTCCCATTTAACTCAACATTGTGGTCAAAGGGCCAAATCCTGAGTTAACATGAGCAGTATCCAGCATGGGTGGCACTTGTGGCCCTCAAAGGCCTCTGTTAAGAAGCAAATGTATATTTGATTGTAAATAGAAAATGTGCTCCCTGAGCCGCATCCTGGGGTTTTTGAACTGAGGCCAATCAACTCTGTCAGTAGGGGGCATCACCTCCGGAGCTGCTGTAAGGTGAGCCACTGCTCAGAGCCAGAGCTTTCTGCTTGTCTCTCTCTTGCTGGCTGCCTGCTGCCTCACAGGAGAGGGAGAAGAGTAGTTCTAGTTGCCCCATTGCCATGCTGTGGGAGCCCCTGGGAGAGTAGGACAAAAGCACAACTGGCTCTGCTTGAACCTAGGGGGCTAGTACCTAGCAAAGGAAAATTCTCTCACAACAGTAACCCCGCACAGCTGAGGTGAAGGGAAGAAGAAAAGCTACAACCAGTGCTGGCTACCCCATGTGAGAGAGCCAGTCAATAGACAACCCTCACCCCATCTCACCAACCTGCACTGGCATTGGCGACAAAATCCACCAGCCAGGGTTAACAAGGCACAGCCCGCACTTTGCTCCAATTTGCAATAATGGGAGGCAGCTGTGCACTTCAGTACCCATCAGGGAGAGCAGGTGGGTTCTGTTAGTCTCATAAAGTATCTTCTCAGCAGCGGCCGGCTTCCTTCCCAAGGGTTGTGCAACTTTAGGTCTGGGTACAGCATTGACTGACCATTGGAAAGGGTTGCTCCAGGACCCAGTTTCTGCTCTTCTGGCATTCTCTGCAGTTGGATTGGCCCAAAGGAATTTATTTTAAAAAGTAGAAGCTAGTGTCTCCCGTGCTACTGCTCCTTTCATAGAATCATAGAATATCAGGGTTGGAAGGGACCTCAGGAGATCATCTAGTCCAACCCCCTGCTCAAAAGCAGGACCAATCCCTAATTAAATCATCCCAGCCAGGGCTTTGTCAAGCCTGACCTTAAAAACTTCTAAGGAAGGAGATTCTACCACCTCCCTAGGTTACGCATTCCAGTGTTTCACCACCCTCCTAGTGAAAAAGATTTTCCTAATATCCAACCTAAACCTCCCCCACTGCAACTTGAGACCATTACTCCTTGTCCTGTCCTCTTCTACCACTGAGAATAGTCTAGAACCATCCTCTCTGGAACCACCTCTCAGGTAGTTGAAAGCAGCTATCAAATCCCCCCTCATTCTTCTCTTCTGCAGACTAAACAATCCCAGTTCCCTCAGCCTCTCCTCATAAGTCATGTGTTCCAGACCCCTAATCATTTTTGTTGCCCTTCGCTGGACTCTTTCCAATTTATCCACATCCTTCTTGTAGTGTGGGGCCCAAAACTGGACACAGTACTCCAGATGAGGCCTCACCAATGTCGAATAGAGGGGGGGCCTTGCTGCAGCACATTTTCAGCAAGTGTGCAACATTTATAGGAATTTGGAGGGGGGACCAAATGCCAGGACAATGAGCTTAACTGGCTACCTGGAGATTGCCTCAGCCCATGTGAAGTCCTGATGTAGATTCCCCTAGTGTAGGTGCTTCTGCTGAAGCGAAGGGGTATGTCTGTAATGCTTCCATGCCCTGGCTAGTCTCAGCATCAGGGAGCTGACGAAATAGATGGAAGGAGCATGGGGGAACTGAATTGGGAAGACCCGTTGCACTAATGCAGCTGAAATGCCAGTGCTTGGGGGTCTATGCTAGCACTTCAGCATCCACAGGCAGGATGCAATAGGGTGAGCCTGCTTGGAGTAAGTGCAATATTAGCAGCAGTGCTTACGCACCACTGCAGATGCTCTTGTGTGGACATAAGCTGTGTTAGGGGTGTGGCAGGTGCTCTCAATAATATTTGTGGTTGTAGCTGCAGCCCTGTAGTAATCATTACAAATCTCTAGCAGCTCTCAGATGCCCAGCCTGGGAGAATAGCTCACAATAGCCAGTAAACAGCAAAGTTTCCTCCCCTTTTGCCATCTGTTCTTAGCAGACATGCCAAACCCATGGAAAAAATGCAGAAATTGGGCTTGGTTTTGACTTAATTGGCTTGTGAGTTGCTTCTTGGCTAGTTTTAGGCTTGTAGCTTATTGCTTGGTTGGCTTGTAGCTTGTTGCTTCTTCTGTTTTTTGATGGGTTCCTGGCAAGGGGGAACAAGGGCGGAGGGGGAAGGCACGGAGAGAGTCAGGGGAGCACAGCGGGCCCACCACAGTCCAAGACTACATGCCGGAGGGTTCTAGTCAGATAGAGTATTGAGGTTCTTAGGGATTGGCTTGTTTTGAAATGGGATTAACTTGATTTTTGATTTATTGTGAAAGTCGGGGTGCTTATTTACAACGTGAAAGTTGGCAACTATGGTTCTTAGCTCCTTCCAAGGAGGCAGCCTGTGGAATGGTTTTAGGGAAATGGTGGATGCCTCCTTGATTAGTTGGTACAAAATTAGATGGGTTTGGGTACTAATAAATATAGTGTCAGGAGCAGTCCTGCTCTGGTTGGGAAAGGGATTAGATAATCCAGTAGGTTTTATCCACCTCTTTCATCTAGGATTATAAATCTGGGGTTGCGATCAGAAGAAACCCACAATAATTAGTATTTAAGCAAATTTTCATTCTGGAAACTTAACATTCTCCTTATGTTTGTTCAACTAATATTGGAGTGGGCTCCAAATGAGTTTATCAATTCCCATGTTAAGATCCCCTGCTCAACATGCCATCGCATTCTCTGTGAGATGGCTGCTGCTACCAGCAATTTGCTCATACTTGGTGATGCAATTAAAAAAAACCCCTATTCTCCAATACATTTCCTAGTTTAGTCTTAGGGAAAAAGTCTTCTCATCCTGTGAAATTTCACAACTGATGGGCCAGATTAAAGATTTCTCTTCTTTTTGATTGTGTCAGGGTGGCCTGCCCCTCTAAGAGCCCTGAGGCTAGCCAGCCCTGCCTGTGCCATAATTAGCTGCCTCCTAGCCGAAGGGGGCTGCACTAATTGGGGTCAGGTGACAGTGTGACACACCTGGGCTTCATCAAAGTACTGAAAAAACTGAGTTTTGAGAGAAGTTGGGCTGCTATCGCTGGTCTGGGAAGGCTCTAGAGACGCAGCCTGAAAGTCAGCACTGGATCTCCGAGCAGGGCAGACTGAATGGTAGCTGAGTGGAGCAGAAAGTACGTGAGAGGACTTGAGGAAAGGTGCTTGGGAGTCAGAGCCCTATCCTGGAGCCAGAGGTACTTAAAGCTAACCCAGAAGGGACTGGCAATGAACTTCCAGGGCGGGCTGAAGAGGAAGCTAAGCAGGGTGGAAGACCCTTTTGTTTGGACTCTTGTTACCCTGGGAAGGTGATTAGACTCTGAGGGTGACCCACCTGTGTGGCTGAACCATATGTGGGAGAGACAAAGAACCCTGGTGTGGGGCCATTGTCAGGGCGTGCCCGTAGTGGTGTGCTTGGTCAGTAGGGGTATGAGATGGCAAGTATGGCAGTGGTCCCCAAACTTCATGCACCCACTTACCTCTGTGTCTCCCTCCCCCTCCCCCCCCAGCTGGGGCCAGGAGTGGGGCTGTGGCTCCAGGAGGGGGGGCTGTGGAGAAGGGTAAGAAGACTGGTGTCACTGCTGGGGGCAGGTGCATGGCCCTGGTGGGCATGGGGCCAGGAGGGGCGATGGGTGGCACTTGTTCCCTGCCTTATATGGGGGCTGGCCTGGGCTTCAGCTGTGCCCCCCTCAGTTTGTAGACCTCTGGCATTGCTGTACTAGGAAACAAACTACACTTAGCGACATGTAAAGTGGCAACACAGCCTATCCACCCAGAACCTTAAAAGCATGGACATGAGATGTTAAGAGTTGTGCATTCCTTGTCACCTTCCGACTCCTCCACTGCTATTGATAACACACTCCATAAGGCTTTCCCTTCCATCTGCACCAGCTAACCAAAAGCACTAGTGTCATCAAGGGTAAAGAGAGTTTGCACATTTTTCATTGGGGGAATATGGAGTTTAGTGTCATTTATTGACTTTTGCTTTTGGGCAATGGATTAAAAAAATACATACCCCAGCTTCATCAACCTTGCATCTAATACTAAACATTAACCATGACCTCGTGTTTAATATTAACAGACCAGAACATCTCACTGTGACATTTGGGAAGTTATTCTGCTCTAATGCTGCTGAGGTCACCATTAAGGTTTTACCTGCGAGTGCTACCGCTGCCTAGTAATAGGCCTCTAGCCCAACACGGCCAGTGAGTGTGCTGTCAACAAATGCACTCTGCATGCTTCAAGTCTGTATTTGTGAGTAGATAAAGCTGATTAAACAAATAAGATTTATTTAAATCTATTGTTGACGTGGGCCCCAATTCAGCAAAGCACCTAACTATGTGCCTAGTTTATGGACTACTGGTGTTCCTGAGCTTAAAGTTACACATGCATTCAAGTGTTCTACTGAAACAAAGCCTTGTCTGGGCAGAGAGAGGGAAATAAAACTTTGAAGCTGGTAAATTGTATGCTTGGCTAGTCTATGCAACCTTGTGCTCCTATTATCTGCATCTTCCCTCTTCATCCCTTCTCACATCTTGTTCTTATTTAGGCCTGTATCCTGCAAACGTTTATGCAGGTGCTTATCTTTCAGCATCTCCGTAGTCCTGTTAACTTCAGTGGTGCTGCTCAGAGTATTTAGCAGCGTAGTGTCCTGCTGCTGGAGCCTTTCCCCTCTGCAGGAAAAGACTCTCCCAGCAGGGAAAGGCTGGGTTAGCTCCCTGCTGCTGGAGACCTTCCCCAGAGCAGGGGAAGTCTGAAGCCTTTCCTTACTGCCTCTCCTCTGCCAGAGCCTGTCTGACGCACATCTCTACACCCTGTAGTGTGGATGCAGAGGGCTTTTCACAGTGGAGCATGATAGCTACACCTATACTACCTGCTGCTGCTCGTGGTGTGGTGTGGAGATGTAGCCTCAGCCTCTCTAAAGGCTTGCTTACGTTGTGATGGCCTCTAGTGCAATGCAGTAATAACACAATTTCCATAAGAGTAACAAATAGCAAAGGCAACAAGTTGTCCATCTCCATAACCAACTAGTACTGTGAAGCTATAATAAACACACTTCATTAAGTTGACACATCTCTATATTATAAATTAAAATAAACACTGTTGTGTAACATTCTGCACCAGATGATCTCTGTACTCCCCTGGCCTGATTCCCCACTGCCTTGTGCTGGGTGTGGAGGTGTGTTCTATGTGTGGCAATGTTTGCAGTGGTGCCAGCAGTGCCAAAACTCTCATGTGGGACCTAATTGCCTAAGGGCTGCATTATGATTCTCTTATTCACACTGAGCAACATGTTAGTCTTTGAGCCATCCATTATGGCCAGCCCCAAGCATGCAGAAGTCATGAGTCAGGCCACAAAAGTCATGATTTAAAAAAAAAAACCTGCTGGCTTTGTTTGATTTTTCTTCTGGATTCTGAGCCTTTAGAATACATTGAAGTCACATTTTCATGCTTTGCTCCCTGAACATGAAGGCTAGATGCATACTTTTTGAAAATGAAAGCGAAGAGTTTTACAGAATCACTAGACCTCAGGACCTGGGGCTTTACGAAAAGAACAAATATTGTGAGACTTGTGATGAAATCACAAGAGTTGGCAACGCTGGCTATCCTGCTGGAGTCAAGGAGACTCCTTGTGGAGTAAGATGTTACTCGGTGTGGAATAAAGGTATTGGAATGTGGCCCCCAAAGAGCACCCCCTCCCGCGTGGCCGGCAGGAGCATCTCAGCTGGAGCCCCAATGGGATAAGAGAAGGAGCTGCTGGCAGAGGGTACACTGAAGAGGAAGTAAACAGCATGTTAATGTAATTCATAAATGTATGATACTTCCTTCTGCACACAGGGTCAGCATGATGCCTATGCATCTCTTAGATCAGCGGTTCTCAACCAGGGATGCGCATACTGCTGGGGGTACGCAGAAATTTTCTGTGGGTTTATTATCTCATCCCGATATTCACCTAGTTTTACAACAGGCTACATAAAAAGCACTAGCAAAGTCAGTACAAATTAAATTTCTTACGATGACTTGTTTATGCTGCTCTATATACTATTCACGGAAATGTAAGTACACTATTTATATTCCAATTGATGTATTTTATTATATGGTAAAAATGAGAAAGAAAGCAATTTTTCAGTAACTGTGCTGTCACATTTTTTGTAAGCAAGTAGTTTTAAAGTGAGGTGAAACTTGGGGGTGCACAAGACAAATCAGACTCCTCAAAGGGGTATAGTAGTCAGGAAAGGTTGAGAGCCACTGTCTTGGACCTTATTTGGGTGTGGGGGGGAAGAGCCTGAGTGGATCTTAAGTGCATCATAGGCCTCATGCTGGCCTTCTGCACAGAGGAGAGTTTCACTGATATGATACTGTATTCGGAAGAGCTGCACATACTGGTCAAGACAGGGAAAGGGAACTAGAAAGACTAAAAACACAGACAGAAAATGAGAGTGTTGGAAAAATACAAGCAACTAATTGCGCATGCAGGGCAAAATAATCAGGAACATATAGTCAGTGGGGGTTAGGGTGAGGGGGAAGCCTTGGGAATAGAAAGAGACCCAGGAATTTGAGCTGGTAGAAACAAGAAGATAATCGTGCAAAAATAGTTTCACATAATTTGAAATAGACCCATTTTCTTATTTTTGTGAGAATTTCATGACATTTTAAGTGAATTTTTTTAACTGAAATTGTTTTTGAAATTGTTACTGAATTGAAAAATGTGGGCTTTTTAATTAAAAGTATGGGATTTTAATAAAAAATGGAAAAGTCACACACAAAATTGAAAATGTCGATAACGTTAACTCTTCTGTGAAAAGTTTCAGAGTAGCAGCCGTGTTAGTCTGTATTCGCAAAAAGAAAAGGAGTACTTGTGGCACCTTAAAGACTAACAAATTTATTTGAACATAAGCTTTCGTGGGCTACTGTAGCTCATGAAAGCTTATGCTCAAATCAAAAAAGTGAAAAGTTTAGCTATTGAAAAAAGGTCATTTTAAAAAAAAAAAGTAGAGGTGAAAATTTTTGCCAAGCTGTACTGTGGATGATGATGGACACTAAAAGAGACCAAGGTATCACATCCTGGAGCCATAGGATATATCTATTGTCTGACTGCACAGGATTATTGCATTCAATACCAGAAAGATACTGAGCAACTTTGGAAAATCAAAGAACAAAAATTATTAGGATATGGGGAAGATGAACTTTTAAAATCTTTCCTCATAAATTAAATATAGAGGGCCAGATTTTGCTACCCTTATTGGTGTTGCATATCCACTCTCCAAGTAGTGCCAATGAAATCTGTTCTCTCCCATTGACTATATATAAGAAAGGTACTACTTGGCATAAATAATGGTATCTGAATCTGGCTCATACTTTGACAAAGAAGCAATAGAGAGGGAGGACATAATAGTCTGCAAATCTCTGAAGGGTGTAAATACCAAGAAGGGAAAGTAGGAGTAATGGGACAAAATTAAGAAAGGAAAAAAAAGCAGGCAGAATTCCTGACTGGTTGTACAACAGACTCCCAAATAAATGGTGGAAGCCCTGTTGCTTGGGACTCTTGAAACTTGGTTGGAGAAACTGCTAGAAATTGTATTGTAGAAGACAATCATAACTTGGTAGGCAGATGCGCTTGATGGCCTTATAGGTGTGTACATCTTAAATTTCTCTGGTTACTGCAGAGTTGACTGAATATAGAAAAGAAGTCTATAAATATTTTTTTGGAATTTAAGAATACTTTATTTTGATTATGTTCATGTCCCTTTCATGTTAGCTCAAGTATTACTGGCACTGGATGCATGCAGAAAGCTAATTTGTAACTGGAACGGTTGAATACTAGACAAAAGTGAATTTCACATATATTCAAATGTAAAATTTGGTATTTGCTATTTGCAATGTGTTGGTTACATGAGTCACATGGCATTGTTTCTGTACCCTGGATGGACAACGTATATAACCAGCCAACAGACTGTCAGTTGCACATATTGCAATCAAACATATAATTAAAAATGAATTTGTTAGTTAGTTATATAAGTTACAGAAGTTCATTACATAAGTTACACCATGAATTGTATATTCAGTTGTAACATTTACAGTTTGAGATATTTGCTAAGCCAAGAGTTATTCACTGAAGATGTTTATGAATAAATTTGAGAATTTTGCAGTCTGCTAGCAGAGAGAAAAGGAGTACTTGTGGCACCTTAGAGACTAACAAATTTATTTGAGCATAAGTTTTCGTGAGCTACAGCTCACTTCATCGGATGCATTCAGTGGAAAATACAGTGGGGAGATTTATACACACAGAGAACATGAAACCATGGGTGTTACCATACACACTGTAATGAGAGTGATCAGGTAAGGTGAGCTATTACCAGCAGGAGAGCAGGGGGGGAAAAAAACCTTTTGTAGTGATAATCAAGGTGGGCCATTTCCAGCAGTTGGCAAGAACATCTGAGGAACGGGGGAGGGAGGGGAATAAACATGGGGAAATAGTTTTACTTTGTGTAATGACCCATCCACTCCCAGTCTTTTTTCAAGCCTAAGTTAATGTATCCAGTTTGCAAATTAATTCCAATTCAGCAGTCTCTCATTTGAGTCTGTTTTTGAAGTTTTTTTGTTAAAGAATTGCCACTTTTAGGTCTGTAATCAAGTGACCAAAGAGATTGTCTCTAAGGTGCCACTAGTACTCCTTTTCTTTTTGCGAATACAGACTAACACGGCTGCTACTCTGAAACCTGTCAAAGAGATTGAAGAGTTCTCCGAGTGGTTTTTGAATGTTATAATTCTTGACGTCTGATTTTTGTCCATTTATTCTTTTATGTAGAGACTGTCCAGTATGACCAGTGTACATGGCAGAGGGGCATTGCTGGCACATGATGGCAAATATCACATTGGTAGATGTGCAGGTGAACGAGCCTCTGACAGTGTGGCTGATGTAATTAGGCCCTATGATGGTGTCCCCTGAATAGATATGTGGGCACAGTTGGCAACGGGCTTTGTTGCAAGGATAGGTTCCTGGGTTAGTGGTTCTGTTGTGTGGTGTGTGGTTGCTGGTGAGTATTTGCTTCAGGTTGCAGGGCTGTCTGTAAGCAAGGACTGGCCTGTCTCCCAAGATCTGTGAGAGTGGTGGGTCATCCTTCAGGATAGGTTGTAGATCTCTGATGATGCGTTGGAGAGGTTTTAGTTGGGGGCTGAAGGTGATGGCTTTGGTCACTCAATTACAGACCTAAAAGTTGCAATTCTTCAACAAAAAACCTTGAAAAACAGACTCCAACAAGAGACTGCTTAATTGGAATTAATTTGCAAACTGGATACAATTAACTTAGGCTTGAATAAAGACTGGGAGTGGATGGGTCATTACACAAAGTAAAACTATTTCCCCATATTTATCCCCCCCCGCCATTCCTCAAATGTTCTTGTCAACTGCTGGAAATGGCCCACCTTGATTATCCCTACAATAGGTTCCCCCCGCCCGCCCCGGCTCTCCTGCTGGTAGTAGCTCACCTTACCTGATCGCTCTCGTTACAGTGTGTATGGTAACACCCATTGTTTCATGTTCTCTATGTATATAAATCTCCCCACTGTATTTTCCACTGAATGCATCCGATGATGTGAGCTGTAGCTCACGAAAGCTTATGCTCAAATAAATTGGTTAGTCTCTAAGGTGCCACAAGTCCTCCTTTTCTTTTTGCAGATACAGACTAACATGGCTGCTACTGTGAAACCTGTAGCAGACAGTTAATGAACAGAAAAAATAGGCAAAACTTGTCAAATAAATTGTGTAGTGAATTATTCACTCAACTCTAGATTACTGACCTAAGATTGAGTCAAATTGGTGAGCTACATCAGAGACTGTGTAGCTCATTGCCAATCTGTGTGTGTGTGTAAATAGCAATATCGGACTTTTTCTGACCTTGGAGGCAATAATACCCTCCAGGTGCTTTTCTCCATAAACCATTTGTCTGGCACTTCAGTTTCCAAATCACTGTGAGGATGGATCATTCTGGAAGGGCAATAACCCCTTCGTTAGGAAATGAGGTGGGGAGGAGAAACAGAACTGGAGTTGGCAGGTTTGTCAGTGAATCTTTGACTTTTTATGAAGAGTTCAAATCCAGCCTAACATGTCAGTAAATGGGGTGGTCCTGAACTCACCTCCCAGTGGGAAGCATTCACAATGGCTTAGTTAAAGCAGCAAAGCCTCCCTAGCATAGATGCAGTTATACTGATATAAAAATGCTTATACTGGTATTGCTTATTGCAGTTTGGAAACCAGAAATAAGCTATAGGGGTATAAAGCACTTTATATCAATATAATTGCATCCACACTAGGCTGTGTCAGGCAAACCTCGCACTCCTTACCATCATAGTTACCCTGGTAACACTTTTTAAACTGTAGATCAGCCCTATGTGGCTCTTCTGGGGTTTGTTTTTTTTGTTTTGTTATTTGGTCAATTCTAATGAAATCTTTGATTAAGTGCTTTCCTGTATACGTGTTCAGTGGGGACTGGGTGCCAAGCTGCTAAATTGTGTTCCCAGATTTGCCATTAAATTGCACTAGAATCTTGGGCAAGTTACTCAGGTGGAGAGAAGCATTTGGCTTTGTTTCACAGTTCTATAAGTGCAATGTCTGAAATGGCCACAAGGCAATGTCCTCTAATTCCAGTGACTGAACAGTGGTTTAGAATAGAGGTCTAGAGCCTTGGGTGATTCACCTGGATAAACTTTGGATAATGACTCCTTGGTCCTGATTGCGGCTCAGGTTTGTATGCCTATGTGCAGATATTGCTTTAAGCCACCTTTTGTGCTTTCCAGCTGCAGTGGTCACTTTTCACCACTCCAGTGCTAGTTGGAGCAGGCTTAAGGTCACTCTAACTTGTGCTGGCTGCCAGTGCTTCCAAAAAGCTGTTATGTCAGTCAGGGATTGCCAGAGTTAGGGATGCCCTGTCCATTCCTCCTTTCCTATGGCTACAACCTCTGTACTGGCCAAAGGTACAGGCAGAGATGACCTGTGCCTGCCAATAGTGCGGGGGTAGGGGAAGGAGGGAGGGGCAGGTGGTGTGAGGGCAGCTGGCTTCAACAGTGTTACTGAGCATGCTCAGTACAACCCAAGCAGCAAATCAGAGAGAGGGGCACATGACCCTGCATGCCCTCCACCGCCACGCATTGCCTATGATTACAGGGGTGATATAGGAGATATCACCGCAACTTTGTGCCAAACTGGTATCCTCTATAACCAGGGTATAGTACTCCTGGGTCTGACTTGGCTGACCCAGGTCAGCTTTGTACGAGCAGAATGGCATAAAACTGCCCTAATGGAAGGGAGTACTTAGCATCTTGTCTCAGTTTACTTATCAATAAAATCATTTTATTATAATGTGTTACCGGTGATGTGCTTTGTGATGCTTAATTAAAATTCTAGGAGATGCTAAAATGAAAGGCATTAAATAAGTGCACAGTGGTGTTACTGAAAAGCACTTTTCACCCGAGAACCCCCCGACCTCCACACACTCTCACGTATGCAATGAAAGCAGAGGAATGGATTTCTTTAACTGTTGGGCACATTTTCAAAATAACATGGAAATTATACATACAATATCCATTAGTGCAATTAATGGGCTGCTCTCCATATTTTAACTGCAACACTGGGAAATATATGCCTGACCTGACAAAGAGATGTTCTGTCCATAACCTGAACCATATAAAAACATCCTGTCTTTGCAAATTATGTTCACTTTCCTCTGCAGATGTCAGCACTGTGCCGGATCTGAATGAGGAATGGAATTTTTCTTGGTAGCTTGTAGCCGATGTTGGACTAGTTCCCGGTGGGTAAAGAAATGGGAATATTCAAAAGGGTGTGTGTGTGTGAGAGAGGTGGGGACAAGAAAAAAAAAAAAAAGGAACAGAGGAGCAATTGGGTCTAATGATCAAGTCACATGAATCCCCTTCCAATATCATCGGCAATCTAGCAGAAATTGGATGTGTAGATTTGAGCTTCCCCCAGCCATCTCTAAATTGACTGGCCAGCAGTTATTTAGCAGATTATTGCAGAACTTGCTGACCTTGACTGTGTTAACCAGGGGTCACATTTCATGGCTCTCTGCATTGCCTAAGTACCCTTTGCACCATTCCAGCAATGCAAAGGAGACTTACAGCAGCCTCAGTTAGACAGCTGAAGATTCCTCCAGTGCAAGGAGATCCTCAGCTGGTATAGCTGGCCTTATGCCAGTCATATCTTAGGTATTTTGGGGGCAGGGCTTAAGCAGACAGTCCTGTGGCAGATTCTCGGCTGGTGGAGCAGTCCTTATGGGATTGCTCCAGGTGATGTATGCTAGAGCAACTTTTAAACTACCTTTGGCCCCTGGTGGCATAAGGGTTGGGTTGTGGGAAGATGCCTTAGAGCCACCCTCTTCCCTTCCCCACCAGCTGATTTGACCATAAGCTTAGCCTAGCTGAGCCACTATACCTTTGTTTATAAACCACTGTTCAGTCACTGGAATTACAGGACATTGCCTTGTGGCCATTTCAGATTTTGCATAATAGGACTGTGAAACAACGATGGATACTTCTGGCCCTGGCACTAGAAAAATACAAGGTCTTCTCTTCCATCTCTAATATCAATGATTCTATCATGATAGCTGAACTCTGAACCAGGAGTTCTCTAATTCCTATAGGGCAGAACTGCGCAGTGGAACATTATCTTAATTAAAAAAAAAAATTCCTAGAAGACCAACACACATGCGTTTTAAAACAAAAATGCAATAGTTTCCTCTCTCTCCATTGCTACAGTGAAACAGTCTATTGTCATTGTCAGTGTTCCAGTGCTATTCGAGGACAAGTAATGTTCACTCAATCAAACATTCTCATTGGTTAAGTATTCCTGGGTGCTTTATACCCATATCAATGAACTTAGTTCCTGAATAAACTGACCTGCATGTCTTCTGTTTCCACTGATATTTCTCCTCCCTCCCATTTTGATTCATTTATTGTAGCTATTGTAAGGAAAATCTCAGCTTCCCTTATTGTTGGCCTTCCCTTCTGTCCCTCTTATGGTATTCTTTTATTTATCTGGCTTTGACCATGAGTGATAACAAATTTTGTTTAAAAAAAAATTAAATTTAATGCAAATACATTAAACAGGAATCACTGTTCTATATCTGCAATAGAATGAAAGGAGATACAGTTCATTACCAGGCACAATAAATTCAGAAGTATTTTCCACCCTTCAAGAATAAACACTACTTAGAGTCCTTTAGTGCAGTCTGATTATGAAACAGCACAATTCCAGTGGCACAGAAGGAACTATGAAGCTCTTCCCAAACAGTACTTTCATGGGACGGGGATGGAGAAAAGGGTGAAATGTGGAATCAAGATGGATTATCCTCACCTTTGTATTAAAAGATCAGTTGTGAGGCCTGGATTTAATTTCCCAATAATGTGGGTCACAGCAGCAAAGCATACTGACTTTAAGTAGACTTGAGCCTTGAATAGCTTCTCTTTGCCTCTTCCCTTTCCTGTGTTTCCAAGAAACACAAGCAGTTCCCTGTGTATTACTGTGTTTTTTGCTCCTCCTCCTGAGATCTATTTCTGCTAGCCCTGAGCTTCCATCTAACCCTTCATCTTCCACATTCTAGCCACTATTGGTGTGAGAGTCTTCTCCTCTGCAGCTCTTGCCATCTGAAACAGCCTGCCTATGCTTCTCTGCCTCATTGACTTTCTGTCTCATTTCAAAGCTCATCTGAAAACATATGTTTTTCCTTTGCCAGTGCCTCTTAACTCCTTTTGCCATCTGCTATTATTTACCTCTACAAAGAATTTTGGGATAGAATTTGTATGGTACACATTATCTAAAGTAAAGTTGTGTTTCATTGTACCTGCTGTGGGTAGCTATTGGTTGTGGTAAAAAATGAAAAGTATTTACATTAGGCATTAACAACTTACTGTTTTAAATGCATAACTCCCATTGGTGTCAACAGTAACCCTATGAGCCTATGTTTCTCTTATATGTGGTAAAAGATGCACCTATATTCCCATATTTGACATTTGCATCCAGAGACACAAGGCATTAATTCAAACCCAGCTCAGGTAGCAACGCAGGGTTATGTGCTGGAGGGCTGTGCTTTACTGGGGTTTTGGGACAGCATAGCTACAGTAGTGCAACCTCCCAGTATAGGCGCACTACACTGACTGAAAGTGGAGGTTGTTCTGGGGTGATTAATCACACTTAGCTTTCAACTGGATGTGATGGCTACATGGCACTGTAGTGTGGGCTATGAGGGTGTGAACTGCAGCATGCCCCAAAGTGCTGAGCTGTAACTGCACTGCATGGATGCTGTTAGCACGAACTCAAATGTAACTGGTTCGAATGAACCTAGAACGCCTCAGGACTACGTTAACATAAACTAGGTACCTTTTAGCTCACACCAGCAGCGTCCCCGCAAGGCAGTTGCAGTTCAGCACTTTGGGGTGTGCTGCACATCGTGCCCCTGTCATCTGAATTGTAGAGCCATGTAGACAAGCCCTAAGTCACATTGATTCAAAGCCTGCTTTCAACCAGTGAAGTGCATCTGTTTCGGTCAATTACTACAGCAAGAAAAAAATCCCCCTAGTATGCACGAGCCCTCAGAGAGAGAGAGAGAGCCCTGCTCAAAGATTAAGAGTTGATTCTACAGTGCACTGCCTCTTGTGCAGTCATTTACTACAGTGCCTAGTGAGCCCACAGTGGGTGTAAAATACTGCCTTTCTGCCTTGGTTTTACCCTTCCTTTGCCCCCTCAGCATGTGTGAATGACTGCGCAAGGTGCAGGACAAAGGAGAATCAGGCCCAGTGTAATCTATCCACGCTCTTATATGACAGGTTTCAGAGTAGCAGCCGTGTTAGTCTGTATTCGCAAAAAGAAAAGGAGGACTTGTGGCACCTTAGAGACTAACCAATTTATTGGAGCATAAGCATCAAATCCGATGAAGTGAGCTGTAGCTCATGAAAGCTTATGCTCCAATAAATTGGTTAGTCTCTAAGGTGCCACAAGTCCTCCTTTTCTTATATTATAGAATCGTAGAACTGTAGGGCTGGAAGGGACCTCAAGAAGACTACTAGTCCAGCCCTCTGCACTGAGGCAGGATTAAGTACACCTAAACCATTCCTGGGAGTATTTTGTGGTTCCTGTGTTCCTGTGCAGCCCATGTGGCTATCCTAAGCTGCAGGGCATCCACAAAGGGGGTTGGGGGGGAAATACGCAGAAAAACATATATGGGCATAAATCATGAAAGTCAGAATAGTTCCTGAACTATGTAACAAGACACCAGCCTACTATCAGAATAGCTATTTAAGTATTTTCGAACCCCAGTGGAAGGTGCTTTGCATTGTGACTTACTCTGAGGAATCACAGGGAGAAAGAGTTTCTTTTATATTGTTAAAAAATATAAAATGATGTCATTTCTCCCTCCATTGCTGATTCACTGTTGTTACTACCAACTCACTCCTCCAGCTGCAGTTTACTGGAATGGATCAGAATCTCTGAGTAGCTCTTAAACCAAGGAAAGATTAAATATCCAGCTATCACAAAAGCTGATACTTAAGTTAGGACTAAGGGGCTGAAAAAGAAAAAGACATTAGGAACTCGTAACCCAGTAGCACTGCTCATACTCCTGTGAATAAAAGAGACAGGCAGCCATCCTGAAATGAGATTTGACTTCTTGCCAAAGTGCCATAGGGAGAGAAACCAGGACAAGCTACGTCCACTCCTTTAAACATTACTTAGCCCTTGTTAGTTATGTGATGGATTTTTAGTGTAATGGTATAGTTGTCTACAGTCTGTGAGCTATCTTGTTCAGAGCTTTACTTGTCATAGGGTGCTGTGTTTGCCTTTTGGGGGGCAGGGGCTGATGGTTGTCGGGGGAAAAAGAAGAGTTCTGCCTGAGAAGTGCATTAGTAATATAAGAGTTGTATACTGAAAATTAAGGTAGGGGGAAGAAAGGAAAAAGGCCTAAGACAATTGCTTTTCTGCACCCTTTGATCTCTACCTGAAGCAGCCAGCACAATAGTTCACATTGATTCATATCACTCACTCATAAAACAATTCGCTCTGCTTTCTGAAAAGAACATTAGTTCATTAGCACTGGCTGAGCTTGGATGGAAGTGAATTTTAATGGTAATTCAGAACCTGGATTTTTTTTAAACAGTTTTATACAGACACGGTGACTTTTATTCCTAATTTATTTTATAGCTGTTCAGTAGTGGCACACACTAATTGGTGCGGTCCATGCTAAATTACTTCATTTGGAGTGGGGAAAAGATGTTCGGTTCCTTGCCACTATGAGTTCAAGCAATCCACTTGCATCCACTGTCTGTTTTATGACTGTAGTTTGGTGGTCCAGAGAGGGTGTGTTTTCATGGATAGAAAGTGAGGGCATAAGCAGTGAGGGAGGGTAATTTCAGAGGCTTTATGATGAGCCACATTTTGTCACATCACGTAACTCTTGCCACAGGAAGATTTGTCTGCCTGACAGAACCTGACACAGAGCTTCTGGTAGGAAGGTGCTCAGATCTCTTCCTCTCTCAGGATCCTTATGCTTGACCGGGCATGCTGGCACAGCACAGACCCTCCAGCAGAAGAATCGCCATTCCCACTCCCCTTCCCAGAATCTTTCTGCCTGACGTGGCAGACGTGGCATAGCTCTCCACAAGGAATGTCTTGCCTCACTCAGCACTGCCCCGGCTGCTTCTGCTTCTGTCTGACAGGGCAGTGCCAGTCCTCTAGCAGAAGTGTCCCCCTCCCTCCCTATAATAGGCTTATGGTGTAGCAAGCAGCAGCATCCTCCAGCCAAGGACAGGAAACAGGCCACTAATTTAGCACTGTCTCCTTTCAGTATATCTCCTGCCAAGGGCATCCATGGTGACGGTGATCTTCTCCTTCCTTGCAGAGTTGAGACAGGGATCTTTTAGGTCCAGAAAGCAAAGACTGTACAGCACTACTTAAATTCTGCCACTGCTGTGGTGGAGAGTACCAGTCAGGAGGACAACATGCTACGCTTCACACGCATTAAGGCATATCTACAGAGATTTTAGCTTTTGGAGTACCTGTGGTGATCTGCCTAGGAGCTGTCTAGTATGAAATGCTTGATATGCTGTGCTGTTGCGGTATGTGACGAGTAAGGCCAAGTCTACACCTAAAGTGTAGGTCGATTTAGCTACATTGCTCGGGGCTGTGAAAAATTTCAAGCTCTGAGCACCATAATTAGATCAACCTAAACTCTGGTGTAGACGTGCCTAGGTTGATGGAAGGGTCCTTCCATTGACCTAGCTACCACCTCTCGGAGAGCTGGATTACTTACATTGTCAGCAAAAGCCCTTCCATTGATGCAGGAAGCGTCTATGCTACAGTGGTGTAGCTGCAGCACCGCGGCTGTGCCACTGTAGTGTTGACAGAGCCTAATTTGCAGTAACCCCCTGAACTGATTTTATAGGACTTCCTTACAGGATTAGGGCTAAAGAAGAGGTCAGAACGTCATGCTAGATTTCATAATATTCAGGCTAGAAAGTCAGTTACTCAAAAGTTAGGAACTGCCAGAATGAACCACTTTAATTTGGTCCCCTTGCACCTGTGCATTTTGATACAGTCTTTAATTACCAGATCACGTACTGGTTTTTTCCACAGGAACTGAAGGCTGTGGTCTGCTGAAAGCAGAAGAGGGAGAGTGGCTAGGAGAAGTTAATTCTCCAACTATAAAAATGACTGGAGACATTTGCAGAGTGTTTTCCATGCGTTGGAATGGTAATAATCCCCTGATAGATGCCGGCAATAATAAACCGGAACATGTCCACAAGAGACACCTAGCTTGTGTGCGTGAGAGATTGCAGATATGGTTGAGCATGGTGAGGCTGGTGAGATGGGGCATCTTTTTCTGTGGAGTTTGATTATTAATAATATCTAGCGTTGTGTGCAGCTCTTTTCTTCCATAGATTTCAAAGCATCCCCCCAAATAAATACCACTATCCCTATTTTATAGATGGGGAAATGGAAGTAGAGAGAGATTAAAGAGCTAGAGAGATTTCCTTAGATACTTTGACTGTAAACTCTTTGGGGCAAGGACTGTATTTCTGGTCTGTATTTGCACTAAACATAGCACAATGGAGTCCTGTCCATGACTGGAGCTCCTGGATGCTACAATAATCCAAATAATTAATAATCAGCAAACCTATACCAGGGCTGAGTGTACAACAAAGGAGTCCTGTCTCCAGCCTCCTGTTCTGAAGCAGCATACGGTGCTGCATCTTGATACAGCAAGCTTTGGTGAAAGAGGCATAATACAAACTTCCCCAAACCTTGCAGCCTCAACCACATGCAAAGCTGTTAGGCTGTCTCTTTATTTCATATTTATTTTGGCCCTCTGCCTGAATACACCTAGTTAGCACTGGCTTCCATAGCCAGCTGGCTAGTATTTTAAAGGGCTCTGTGGACATGGATGCCTGCCTATTTCTCCCCCTAGTGCCCTCCGCCCTCTTTTTTCTTTTTCCTCCTTTCCCCCCCCCCCCCACCCCTTTTCCTTTTTCCTTTTCAAGAGGAGATGTTTGCTGGAGGCTGGAAAATCCTGCCGTGGAAACCCTTGGTTTCTAGGTACCAAGGGATTTTCCCTTTCTGCCCTACTTGTTCACTCATTGATATTGAAAAATCATCATCAAACCTTTGGGGTTTTGTATTGCTGAGCTATCTTTTCTTTAATGCAATAAATTACAAAGCGCTGACCTGCAGACTCAAATTCTGTGCACGTGTTTGGCAGGGAAGTGCGGGGTTTATTTGTAACAGGGATTCAGTTAGATTAGTGCACATTCAGTTTGTTCCCTTTTTGACAGCCGCAGCTTGGCATAATCTACCAAAACCATGGGGCCACTTAACCAATGTCGAATAGCTGTTGGCTGTGGGTATTTTTCAGGAAGAAAACTATGTATCATCCATAAGCCTGGAATTTAGAAAGCTGCTGTGTTTGTAACCTGTGAGCTGTAGTCAGACCATAGGAAGAGGATGTTATCAGTAAACATATACACCCCAGAAATAGGAGCCTCACCTTTTTGCTTTCTTCTGTTTTGTTCACGCCCTTCTGCTACACAGAGTGCTATACAAGAATCATAGAAGATTAGGGTTGGAAGAGACCTCAGGAGGTCATCTAGTCCAACCCCCTGCTCAAAGCAGCACCAACCCCAACTAAATCATCCCAGCCAGGGCTTTGTCAAGCCAGGCCTTAAAAAGGTCTCATGATGGAGATTCCACCACCTCCCTAGGTAACCCAGTCTAGTACTTCACCACCCTCCTAGTGAAATAGTTTTTTTTTTTTCTAATATCCAACCTAGACCTCTCCCACTGCAACTTGAGACTATTGCTTCTTGGTCTGTCATCTGCCACCACTGAGAACAGCCTAGCTCCATCCTCTTTGGAACCCCCCTTCAGGTAGTTGAAGGCTGCTATCAAATCCCCCCCTCACTCTTCTCTTCTGTAGACTAAATAAACCCAGTTCCCTCAGCCTCTCCTCATAAGTCATGTGCCCTAGCCCCCTAATAATTTTCATTGCCCTCCTCTGGACTCTCTCTCCAATTTGTCCACATCCTTTCTGTAGTGGGGGGCCCAAAACTGGATGCAGTACTCGAGATATAGTGTCATCAGTGCCGAATAGAGGGGAATAATCACTTCCCTCGATCTGCTGGCAATGCTCGTACTAATGCAGCCCAATATGCTGTTAGCCTTCTTGGCAACAAGGGCACACTGTTGACTCATATCCAGCTTGTCATCCACTGTAATCCCCAGGTCCTTTTCTGCAGAACTGCTGCTTAGCCAGTCAGTCCCCAGCCTGTAGCAGTGCATGGGATTCTTCTGTCCTAAGTGCAGGACTCTGCACTTGTCCTTGTTGAACCTCATCAGATTCCTTTTGGCCCAATCCTCCATTTTGTCATTCTGGACCCTGTTCCTACCCTCCAGCATATCTAGCTTAGTGTCCTCTGCAAACTTGCTGAGGATGCAATCCATCCTGTCATCCAGATCATTAATGAAGATGTTGAACAAAACCGGCCCCAGGACCGACCCCTGGGATACTCCGCTTGATATCGGCTGCCAATTAGACATCAAGCTGTTGATTGCTACCCATTGAGCCTGATGATCTAGCCAGCTTTCTATCCACCTTCTAGTCATAGAATCGTAGAATATCAGGGTTGGAAGGGACCTCAGGAGGTCATCTAGTCCAGCCCCCTGCTCGAAGCAGGACCGACCCCCAACTAAATCACCTCAGCCAGGGCTTTGTCAAGTTAATTCATCCAATCCATACTTCTTTAACTTGCTGGCAAGAACATGCTTCTGGTTTTGTCATTTGCTCCCTTCACCCCACTCTTCACCCTCGAGAGTTAGCACTGCAACACTCAGTGGCACTGGAAGACTTTTAGTAGTGTGGGTGCTGAAAGCCAGCCCCCTTGACCCTGTCTGCGCCCCTCCCCCCCCACCCCCCCCAGAGCTGGGGCTGGGAGCGGAGGTGTGTCTCAACTCCACTCAAACAAGGGTAAGGGGGCTGAGGCTGTGGCCACAGCCGGAGGCGCTGGGGGGCTGAGCACAGGGCCCGGAGGGCTGGGCTCCGGACCCTGGGTGCAGAGCCAGCAGCTGGGAAGCGGGGCATGGGGCCAGGACCTGAGCTGGGGAGTGGCGCCCTGGGTGTGGGGCCGGTGGCCCTGCATAAAACCTGGGGGTGCTGCAGCACCTCCGCACCTCTACTTCCCGCACCTATGGCAACACACATCCTTTTAGCCATGCAATGGTGGAAACAGTTTCCTCTTAGCATATCCAGGAAACTCATAATTTGCCAGAGGGGTTCAAATCAATTACAGTGCTCCTTGCCCCAGTAGATGACCACAAAAATCAAACCCTGGTCTCTTGCATGTCATCACAAAGCACGAACTGGGTCTGCCTTTTCTCTAATCTTCTATCACTTCTGATGAGGTACGAGACCAATCTTAGAATCATAGAATATCAGGGTTGGAAGGGACCTCAGGAGGTCATCTAGTCCAGCCCCCTGCTCAAAGCAGGACCAATCCCCAATTAAATCCTCCAATCTTGTTTCCTTTTCCTTCCAAAGAGGAAACCCCTCTGTACTGAAGGTAGTAATGTGAATCTCAGCTGTGCTATTGCTGTAACAATCTACTGTCCATTGCCTCCTTTTGGTCTGGCTCGTTGCAATGTTTAAAAACGAATTGATTTGAGTGAAGTTGACTTGTTAGACTTGTATCCCATCAGCCTCTTAGTAAAACTGCCGCTGATGTTTCCCCTGACAGATGGAGTCTCTGGACAAGATCAACAAACAGCTGTCTCTCTGGCTTTCTGTACTATGATCTTTGTTGTCATTAAGGCTTACATTGCAAAACCCTAGGGAATCAGTCAGTCATGCTGATGGTGGGTTTTTTTTTAGTGTTTTGGATGTTTTTCAAGGAATGGGTTATTCCATTAGGTTGATGTGTCCTCTTCACACACACCATCAGAAATGCTGATGGCCCATTAGAGACATATTAGGTCTCCTCTGCTGAACTTGCATTCAGTGAGCTGGAACCCTGTCCTTTTTGAAACTCTGAGAGGCCAAACATGGCCACTACCAGAATGGGAGGAAAGAAAAATAGGGGATATAAGTTAGCCTCTGCTTGGTCTTTTTTCCAACCACTATGCCTTTCTGAGGCAGCATAGGAAATTCATGTTGTAATGAGTTGCTGTCCTTTACTTGGTCTATGAATAAACAGGGATCATCGTCTTCTCATGTTGATAGTTCTTGAACTTGTAATTGTGAATTTATGGATGAAAAATAAAACAAGATTTGTTCATCCCTCTTTGCAGGTATTTAAATGAAGGACTAGTGTCTGCATGGCAACAAGCAACCGATTGTGATGAGGGGTGGCAGTACTCCTACTGGTTAGAGCATGGGGCTGGGAGTCAGAGGCCTGAATTCTGCCACTGGTTAGGTGTGTAGCCTAAGGCCAGGCAATGATACCTACCATTGTATAACGCCTTGGAATCTTCAGATGAAAAATGCTCCATAAGTGCAAGATGGTCTTCTAGTAATAATAGCAAAGACATTAATTGTATTGTTAAGTGCATTGGGTGCTGAACTATAGTGCAATTAAAACATTTTGTAGAATTAAATGTTATAATTGAAGAGGTCAATCCTCAGGGCCACTACAGCAAAGGCACAATCACTTGCTGACTTCTAGTTTGAACAGGAATGATTTCTGGGAAGTTCTCTGGCTTGTGTTGTGCAGGATGTCAGACTCGATGATCACAATGGTTCTGGCTTTAGAATCTATGAATTTCACCTGCTGACCTCAGATGTGGTGACTGGATCTCCAGAAGGGGGATGACTCCTTTCAGAACAAGGCCCAAGAAGCAGGTCTTGAGTATAGCCAGGGCCAACACTACTTTGGGCTATGGAAACAAACAAGGCCAATGTAAAGTCAGCTAATCCCTTTAAGTGCAGGGCTGGAGAGGCAGGAGTTGTTCTTACTGTTGGAGTACATACCTCTTGGATAAAACTTGTTGCTGCCGTGAATAAGGTTCTTTCAACCAACCTAACAGCTACTCTTCAAGGATCTCTTTTTAACTTACAAACCTAACCTGACAGGCGAGAGAAATGCTCAGTCTGTCTTGCTCTGGCCAGAAAATGTTCTAGGGTGAAGTGAGTGGGAGAAGGTTTTCACACAACGACCCTCTGATGTGATTTGACAGTGCAGGCAATGGGATATGAGAAGCTGTAGATTACTCACACAAGTGACATGAGTCTGTTTCACAGACAAGGGACCGTTGTATGGTAAAAAGAGCGCTCCCAAGACTGCTCTAACCTCTCAGTAGGCGCTTACTGGATGAGAAAGTTTTCATCCCTTAATAATAGACTTTCAGTCCATTTAAACGTGCCAGTTCTCTGTCTAGTCTAGTATGATATGTATTTTATGACAATTTGTACCTTTCTTGGCATCTTTAAATCAGCTATTGATGTTACTCCAGATGCTGAGTTATTTCCTATGCTTTCTTTCAGTTTTGCTATCCAGTCATGTCACTGGAGCTGCCTTCTGCTGGCCAATCCATTTTGACAGATATGTTAAATTTGCGTAATTTATGCATATGCTATAAATAAAGTAAATGCTCTGATTCTCTGCTATGGCTGAGCTAGTGGAGAGCTGCAGCCTCAAGGAGCTAGGGACCGCAACTTGATTCCTGGTTGCCCAGTCCTGGTGGAAATTGGAGCAGCGAGGGGACTAATCTATCCTCCCCCATGAATATAAGGTCCATAATGGATGTTATACCAGTGGAGGATCAGGAGTGTCCCTTCCTGTCCATGCCAGCTCCCTCATGGGATTAGGGGGGGTGGCTGGCTCAGAAGGTGGTAGAAGTTTGCCCTTGCCAGCTTTCTGTTCCTCTGCGTAAAAGGAATTCTCCTTTAACTGTCTCCATTTTAAGATCTTTGTGCTGTTTCTCAGTGGAAAGTGCCCAGTGCACACTGGAGAATCTAGCCCTAAAATGTTTAAATAAAAATAAGTGTTTGAATGCAGCGGGAACAACCTGCAGGCACCAAAGATGTGCTGCTGGAAAGCCAGCTAAGGGGGACTGTCAATAACTAAGCCTTGTGGACACAAGGGCATGTGATGTTGTTGTAAAAATTCATCATGGGATAAAGGAAGACAGCCTGGTCAAATTATGCAGCTGGAAAAATACCTTTTTTTTGGGACCACCTCTCCTCTTTAAAATCCCTCCTTAAGATGAACCTTGTGCCTGCAAGGAAGCAGCCACCCATGATGGCTAGGGAGAGTGGTGGTTGGGGAGTTTTTTATAGTCTAAATGTTTCAGAGTGATCGAACTGTGCACTAGCCACCCTAGGATACCACAGCGTAACTGCATGATCTTCTTCCTCTTCCCCTTGCCTTCCCTGTCCTTGTACAGCTCCTTGTTGCATCTTGTTTCTATTTAGATTGCAAACACTTCAAGGAAGGGACTGCCTCTTTTTGTCTGTTTGCACAACACCTCGCACATTGAGGCCCTGCTTCTGATTCAGACTGCTGGGTGCTACTCAGTGTAACTCAAATAACAATCATCGAACAGATGGCCTTACATGGAAAGAGCATGGTCAAATAGGAGACCAACATTCTTCTGCCCTATCTCTGAGGGGGTCCCTTCACAAAGGAAGAGGGAGCCATCTTGTAATGTATGATCTCGGTTCACCAACACTTGCTTTTCCAGGGTTTATGGCAATGTAGCTCTGAGGTATCTAGCTGGCAGTATAATCCAAGGTGTCATCCAAGCAGAGACAGAACTTGCACAGTTCATGGGCTAACAGATGTGTATTATCAGCCACTCTGCTCAATTTTTAGAAATGATCTTGCCCACTGGCTTTAAACTGTATGTACATACAACAACTGTAGGAGACCTCCATGTGAGTGGACGGCCAGCATTTTTCCCTTTGCTGAGTGATGTCTTGATAATGCCCATCAATAATGGCAGCACATCCACAACACTTGCATTAAGCAACTGGAATACTTAGGGGGCAGAGCAGAGTTGAGTCTTGGGGAACCCAGAAGACCAAGTACATGCTCCCCAGAAAACAAGTCAAACTCTCCCAGAGGGAAAGAATATGTTCAAAGCCCACAGTGAAAAGGCCTGGAAAGTCCAGCATAAAGACTGTCTATCTTGCCTCCAAAGAGTGTTGCAAACTCATTGCAGAGATCAATTGAAAGCACTATTTATGGGCAAAACAGCCTGCATTAATCAGAATTTTCCTGATTCACCAATATTACATTCATCTCATGGGTGGGAAAAAAATCAATCTTGGTTGAATTCTGACCTTAGCCTGAAACAATAAGGCACAGAGATTTCCTCTTACATTTACTCTACAGGAATGCCATTCTTCTGGATGCTATGAATTTCTGTGGTGATAGCTTCAAACCCTTTTATTAAAACATGCAAAAAGATGTGAGATTCATATGAAAGTCCTGTTACTCCTGGGTTGTTTAATCCAAACAAAACCTGCCTCCCATGTGATCCCAAATGTAAGTTAAGAAACCATTCTGGAGAGAAACTTTGTCTACAGGCCATCTTTTGAAGGCACTGGAGAAGGCATTTAGCCTAAGTGTTTGTCTACACTAATTTTTTCTTTTGTTTTATCCCTATGAATTTTCACTTATGAAACCCATGGGGGCCACCTACTGAGCTCATGACATCTTCCAATATGAAAGTCATAACTTTCACTGACATCAGGTGAAGAACATAAATTCTGCATGGAAATGTGATGAGTGTTACCTAGACATATGCTGCAGCCCACATGCATGTTCTTTTAGCAAGGTGATCTTTCTAAGGGAGAACGCTCTAGGGCCCTTGATCAAACTGGGTCTGTAAGTGTGACCTTTTGGGAGATGGGCCGAGACATAATGCACACTGTAGTTCTGGACTGTGGGCTGCAGAGCACTTGAGTTATTCTCTTTGTCATGTTGTGCTTCTGCTGTTAAGACACTGGGGTGAAATACTGAAAAAACATTTGCTAAGTGAACTGTCCTAGCATGGCAATTTTTGGAGCAGCCAAAAACCAGCAGCAGGGAAACCTAGAGAGCGGGATGGGCCAGATCCTGAGCTGGTGTAAATCAGTGATGTCAATGGATCTGTACCTATTTACATCATCTGAAGAGCTGCTCTAACATTCCCAGCCACTCTCTTAGAAACAGGGCCTGTGTCTGCCTGATTCTGTCTGAACTTACACCAATGGGAATCTGGAGTAACTCTATTGAAATCAGAAGAGTTACGTGGTTATAAAAGCAACATAAGTGTGAGGAGGATCTGGCCCAGTGTATTTAAATATGGAAGGACTAAACAATGAGATCAGCAGAGAGACCTGTGCATTAAGGACTCAGTAAAAAAGCTCAAGGCCTGTAATCAATGCTGTGATTGGAGAGGAGCTGCTCATACAGTGAGTTGGCTTCCTAGATCAGTGAACACAGTTTTCCATCTGATACTTGGAGGCCAGAGAACCAAGAACAAACCTCTCCATGCCCACCTTAGCCCCTCTCTCACCCTGTTCTGCTGTACAAGCCCCCACCATGCATACTTTTATCCAGCTGGCAGTGCTGGATCTTCAGTGAGTCTTTACTAGTCATTGCTGTCTCCATGACTCTATTGATCACTTAATTTCTGTATCCAAACAAGCAGGACTAAATAATTTATAGCCCTTTTAACCTCTTCATCTCTCCTTCCTTCCCGCTCTTCACTAGGTAAATAACTGGACAAAGAGATTAACAAATTCAAATGGATGTCTCTCTACTCCCCCAGTGCTCCATGGCCTGGAGATTGTTATTAATAGCAGGAATAAGCAAGTGTTTCATAACCACCTTTCTGGCTTCAGTTTCCTTGAAACCCCTTTCCCTTGGTCCCTTGAGAGAAAGTGTGAGCTGCTCATTTCCCAGTGCAAATTCAGAACCTGGTCTCATACTTGGCTTCTTTTCTTATCCTGGGTAGAATATTTATGCTTCCATCAGCTGAACAGTTTCAGTGAGCTGCAGTTTGCCGGCTGTGGGTATGCAGTACATGGGAAACAGCATTGGCAAAAGCCGTTTAGACCTTTTCTATCTCTTTCCTCACTCTTGACATTCAGCTACTGACTGACGGAATGTTTATAGGATTATAGCTAGTTCCCCTCATCAGTTTCTACCGGTTTCCTTCCCCCAGCTGACCTCTATCTGTACAATTTGCTCTAATCTAGAGGATCTGAGATGCTCTTTATTTGGAAGCAAATTGGGAAGATGTACTTAGGAGGAAAGGAAATAGGAAACTTTCCCTCCTGACTGCAAAGAAAACTGTTTCCTTTTCCTATTAAAAATTTCCAGCTAATACATACTTACCCTTCTGCTAGGCAGTGCTGGTAGCAATATCTAGGGATTCCTCTTAATGTTACAGTACAGAACTGGCTAAAGCTCCCACCCAGAAACCTGGGAAAACTAAACACCACCCCTGGGTCCCTCTAAGAGGCAATACATCCCCACTTGCAAGCACTGAGTCTGTGTATAACAAAAGAAAACTTTGTCGAGAGGGATTGTAGCATTAATTTGGGAAAACACTGCAACAATGATTCAAAATTATGCAAACAATAAGCAAACACCTGCCCCGCAGTATGTTGGAAAGTGTCCTTTACCGCAGTTTTCCACCTTGCAGTGTGACAGTCCAATGGACAAATGTCTCTTTAACATGCCCATCTTGCTCCCTCCACTCCACCCCACTCACGGTTTGTTGTCTGAGGTCAAGGAAGTCTCCGAGTCCAGGGGTGCGTTCGGGGGGTTTCACTTCCTGCCCCTGGGTGTTGCGTGGAGGGCGGCTGAGTGATGCCTGTGCCGCAGCTCGTTGCTGTCACTGCCTGTCGCTGCAGTGTCATGTTCTGAAGTTCCACCCCCTCACCCCGTCCTTAGTGATTTTTCTAGGTAGTGGGGAACCTCACCGCCACTGATGCTTTTGTATTCTCCTTCCGCAATGGTCCACATCCCACATCTAAAGCTCACGTAGAGGTCGCCTGACCGTATGACACAGAACCAAATTGACTGTGTGATGATATAATGCTGGAATGCAAGTTTCCAATGGATGAAGACTTTCCCGAGTGCAGACTGTGGGTCAGACCACTAGCTATTAGCCTTAAACATACAATTAAAACTTAAAAAGATATGACATTCAACAACGCCACTGCCGTTGGGCCCAAATCTCAATGAAGATTATATAACTTTGCTGAGAATGGGTCTGAGGCATAGGCACAGGTGAAAGAGGAGAACACCCCCAACAAACTTTGAAATAAAATGAAAACTATTGTGCTTCAAACCGCTAAAGGGCACATTCTGCAACGTCTGTGTCGGACTGCACATGGTTAACTGAGAAGCTGGATGAGCGGGAGGAAAAATGACAGAGTGAAAGAGAATGGTTTGGAGGTAGACTAACATAGGAGAGAATATAAGGAACTGAGCAGAGAGATTTAAAGGCAGACTAGAGGAGATGACTGAATATATAAAGGGCAAAATATATGGAACTTGAGAATGATCAAGAGAGTAATAATACAAAGGGTATGTTCACATTGGTCAGACTCCTTACCAAAAGGTTCTCCCTGTGATCAAACATAAAAGATCATGACGGCAGAGTCTTCCCAGAAGGTGATTGTGATGGGATGTACTTGGCCCTTTGAGGCCCCCTGCCCGCGATCTTGCAGTCCTACTACTCCCCGTCCCAGAAAATGAGCACTGAAGGTGGATCCTCTAGGCCCGCCTAGAGAGGCTGCAGGGAAGCCGCCAATAAGAGTGCAGCAGGCCCAGTTAAAAAGGAGCTGCAGGGACCTGAGCAGATCAGTTGCTGGCTGGGACCGGAAGGAGAGGAGTTGAGATCCTCAGCCCTGAGGTAAGGGTGAAGAAGAAGGTGCTTTGTGGGAAGTGGTCCAGCAGCAACTATTACAGGAAGCAGCATGTGGCTGTTATTTATAGAGTCTCTGGGTCAGGACCCAGAGTAGTGGGTGGGCCCTGGTCCCTCCAGTGGCAGAGTGGCCTAAGCCTCAAGAAAGGGATAAGGCTTTTTTAGAGGTCTAGGTGAAGGGCAGGATTTAAAGAGTCTCCAGGGAGGAAGCCCTGGGGATGCTGCTCAATATCAGGGCAGACACAGACTTAAAGCTAGCCGAGAAGAGGCTGAGGTCTGAGCCCAGGGACAGGGCTAAAGACAGTAACAAAGGCACAGGGACAGGCCTTGTTGGATCTTTTACCCCAGAAGGGATTCCTTTATGTGTGTGACTTGGCTGGAGTCACTGAGGAGCTGCTTGACGAGGGCAACAGCCAACAGCGGGCACCATAAGCAGAGAGTGCAGGTTCACATCTGGCGGATGGGAGGCAGAGGTGAGTGGGCACCATCACTGTGATGATTTTAAGTGCAGGTTGCGAGATTACTGTCCCAATCTGTATGCCTCACCAGACCCAGTCATAATATGGGGTGACAGAAAAGAGAGTATGGAGCCAGAGCATCAATCCTGCAAGGGGAAGTGGGGTGTGCTATTATGAAAATAAAACCTGGGAAAGCACCAGGGTAGACAACTTGCCTGAAGAATTGTTGAAAGTCGTTGGCAAATGCGGTACTGATCTTATGTAGAAAATTTGTAATGATGTACGGATGACTAGAAATTAGCCAGAGGACTAGACAAAAGAGATTTTTTACCTTAACAAAGAAGAGAAGCATAACAGAGCTCAGTAACTATCCTTTCATCTCCTTGGTATCACATGCAAGCAAAGTTATGTGCTACATAATCAAGGATCTCATGAAACAAAGGATAGAAAGAGAACTACCACTGCAATGTTGGTTTCAGAGAGGGCTGAGGCACCCCTGACCAAATAGCGAATATCCATCACATCACTGGAAAATACAGCGAGTACAATCTTATTGATCATGGGTTCCACTGACTACAGAAAAGAATTTTGCCATCTGACATGACCATCTTTGGAGGATACTGGCAGATATAGGGATTCCAAAGCATCTCATTTAAATTGTCAGAAGTCTTTACCAACCGCAGCAGACCACACTGCGAACAGCAGTAGGAGACGGTATGTTGTTTTCCACTGGGCAGGGTGTGAAACAGAAGTGTTTTTTGTCCCAAGCATCTTTAACATAAATGCAGAATTTATTATCAGACAAGCCGTTTGAAGGTTTTGACAAAGTGGAAGGAGTTGGGATTTCCACTGGTGGACACCTCTTAACCAATCACAGATATACTGATGACATGATACTCTTTGCTACAACCATCAGTGCAATGCAACAAATGTTGGAGTCTGTAAAAACAGCTTAATGAGGACTATTGACAGTTCCTGAATGTGATGAAAACAAAATGCATGTACATTGACAGGACTAAGAAAAACAGGATGCAAATGTACATTATGATTAATGGACAAACTGTAGAGGCAGTAGATGAATTTAATTATTTGGGATCATATATATCCAATCAAGGAGGCTCTTCCAAGGAAATCACAAGAAGACTAGGGATGGATCAGCCAGCTGTGGCTTCCCTTAGGAAGTGTGGGGGGAAAAATATGGCATCTCAAAATGTATGAAGGTGTATCTGGTGAATAACCTAACTGTTTCCATAACAATTTATGGATGTGAATCGTGGGAAATTACAGCTGCTGATAAGAAGAAAATGGAAGCTTTTGAAATGTGGTGCTGGTGAAAACTCTTGCATATCTCCCCTAGAGGGGGGAAAAAAAGATTAATGCCTCTGGTAGAAATACTATTGGTGAGAAGCAGACCCAGATGCTGGAAATCAACAGATACAAACTTACGTACTTTGGTCACATTAGGTGTAGAGATGGAAATAACCTTGAGAAAGTTATCATGGATGGCTTGGTGGGTCATCATAGTAGGGGCTGACCACTGAGGAGATGGATAGATGGTGTGTGGCAGATCACTGGGAGGTCACCACTATAGGCTGAATCTCTATGATTAGAGTCCTCCACTGAGCCCTAAATGACTCATCACCATTCCTTCCATGATAACCCACCCATGACAATAAACTTGGAGCTGTGGATAAAGCAGCACTGGACAGTGCTCTACCTCCTTCCGTGGCCACTGGGCCAGTGAGCAGCAGGCAGGGGAGACAGTGTGTGTGTGCACACGCACACGGCTAGGGAGGGGCTGGCAGTGCTCCCTCCAGCCACAGAGCAAGAGGCAAGGACTAGCCAGAGCCACTGTCATAAATATAAAGGGAAGGGTAACCACCTTTCTGTATACGGTGCTATAAAATCCCTCCTGGCCAGAGGCAACATCCTGTTACCTGTAAAGGGTTAAGAAGCTCAGCTAACCTGGCTGGCACCTGACCCAAAGGACCAATAAGGGGACAAGATACTTTCAAATCTTTGGGGCGGGGGGAGAAGGCTTTTGTTTGTGCTCTTTGTTTACGTGGTTGTTCTCTCTTGGGACTGAGAGAGGCCAGACAGAAATCCATCTTCTCCAACCTATCCTAATCCAAATCTCCAATATTGCAACCAGTAAAGGTAAGCCAGGCAAGGCGGATTAGTTTATCTTTTGTTTTATGTGAATTTTCCCTGTGTTAAGAGGGAGGTTTATTCCTGTTTTCTGTAACTGTAAGGTTTTGCGCAGAGGGGGATCCTCTGTGTTTTGAATCTGAATACCCTGTAAAGTATTTTCCATCCGGATTTTACGGGGATGACTTTTACCTTTCTTTTTTTTTTTTAAAAAATAAAATCCTTCTTTTAAGAACCTGACTGATTTTTCCATTGTTCCAAAATCCAGGTGTTTGGGTCTTTGATGATTTTGTAACCAATTGGTTAGGATATTTATTCTCAAGCCTCCCCAGGAAAGGGGGTGTGTAGGGCTTGGGTGGGATATTTTGAGGGAAGACGTCTCCAAGTGGTCTTTCCCTGTTCTTTGTTTAAAACGCTTGGTGGTGGCAGCATATTGTTCAAGGACAAGGCAAAGTTTGTATCTTGGGGAAGTTTTTAACCTAAGCTGGTAAGAATAAGCTTAGGGGGTCTTTCCTGCGGGTCCCCACATCTGTACCCTAGAGTTCAGAGTGGGGAAGGAACCTTGACAGCCACCAGCTCAGCCACAACACCCCCTAACTGAGGGTAGGAAGCAGCCAGCTCCCCCTCCCAGCCCAGGGCAGGCAGCAGCTAGCACTGGGGCTGCCATCCCAACCATAGCTCTCCACTCATTCCAGGATAAGCCACAACCAACAGAGCTGCGAAAGCCACCTGGACACCAATTCAGGGGTATGCCAGAGCCAGCCAGAAACAAATCAATTCCCAAAGTTTGTTTCATGATGCAGCTTAGTCAGTTTGGATGCCAGCAATCAGGACGTTGGTTGTCATTTATGCAATGCAATAACGCAATGCATAGTCATTGTCAGACATGCAAGTTAAGCTATTGTATCATTTGCTTACTATTTATGGGCTTAGACCTTCAGCCCTAGCAGGTATGCACAGAAAGACTGTGTTCCCAAAACCCCAGGCCCGATTTCTGCTGCTATCACAATGAATAGAGATAGACAAGAATATGTAACTACAATCTTCAGAGCTGGAACTGCTGCAGAGGGAATGAAATAATGCAGACAAGTATCTAGTCACACCCTTTGGCTTTGTCTTCTCTAGGAAAAACACATAAGCTAACATGTTAACAATCGTTAAAATCTTAGTGTCAAGTAATAGTCTTAATATATTCGCTGGTCAAGTTAAACCATAGGCTTCCCCCTAAGGTTTACTTTTACGAGCCAATGTGTTAAAAGATGTTAATGAGTGTTAGCAATACACTTTTCTCCTAGTATATACATGACTTTTGTGTTTGAGACCTCACACATATGTAGGCTGCACATAATTATTTTGAGTGATGTGATCCAAATCTAGAGTAATACTACAGCTTAATTTTTATCAGGCAAAGCCTGACTCCAATGGCCTGCAAAGGGAAAGGGTTTAAATATTCTGTGTTCTGCTGGGCTAGCTCCTCCAAATCCCATACTCTGCTCCCATATTTTCCCTAAGAGAATCAAAGTCTAAGTGATGAACATGGGTGCATAAGCCACAGGCTGAAATTTGTTCATATAACATGTTTGTCTAATAATTTTGAAGAACAGAGTTGTAAAAATTAAAGCCAGAGCAAAGGGTGAAATTTTTGGAATAAATTGTTTGCTATGAACAGTTCACCCAGCTGTATCTAGAACACAGGAATGAGAGAGCTGCATTCAGTCTTCTTGGGAAAGCTCATGGTACCATAGTCCATGGTAGCAAACATAACAGAACAAATAAACAAATGATGGGGCTACAATTGAATTTTTCCAAGAAATCAAAGTACACACTGAGAGGTGACAAATGCTTTTAGCTGATTGGTCTTTGTCTATCTAAAGGAAACATTCTGTGGAATTTCTGTCAGGTCAGTGCTCTCAGCTAAATCTGTTGTGAAGTTGAAACTGTCCCTGTCAAATGTAATCCAAAACAAATTAAGCCTAGTGATGGAGCTCTCAGCAACTGCCATGTCAGATTCCTGGCCCCTCATTCTCCAGGATGGTAGCTCATGGAAGGTGTGTGTGTGAGAGGAGTTCCTGTGTTGTTAACATTGAACCTTCTGGCTAGCGAAGGAAAGTGATTAATAGGTCCAAAATAAACCCCTTTCTAACTTGTAAGGATGGTCTTCACAATGTAGTGCCCTGAATGTGGGGAACAAAGGGGAGTCCTCCAGTGGGACTAGGAGGAGACAGTCACTATCACCATAAAAACCCCTTTCCCACTGATTTAACACCGATCTATCAAAGTTAGGCTCAATGTGGCATCAGTGCCATGGGTGCAAACTGACATTTTTCTTGATGTTCCCGACTACCTTGAGAAGTCATTAGCTGGAACAGCACCTTCAGTCATGCAACTGCCAGACAACTAAGCTGAAGCCTGTGCGATACAGGAAGTCAGACTAGATTATTGTAATGATCCCTTCTGGCTTTAACATCTATGAAACTACCTCTGGAACAGTCAACTTGGCCACTCTGGTCAGAGTCCTCCAATCTACCAACTATCAGCTAAGGAAAGGTACTAGCCTGAGAGCCTTGGAGATTGAAACCCTCTATTTATCCACAGAATAGGTTCAGCATGGACAACATTGGTGTGAGCGTCCCCACTAATGTGCCTCAACGCTGTTCTTTACCACCTCTATGAGGCGAGAGGGCAGTTTATTCCCCATGCCCATCCTTGGTCTCTCTGCTGACACTGCCAACAGGTGAGATGCTTAAAGTGCAAGTCGCATGGGGGGGGGCACAGGTTCACTAGCTCTTGGACTGAGGCCACAATATTGGAATGTGCTTTGAGAATGGAAGAGAGCTTGGTGAGCCAGGGTGTCCAGGTGGTATCCCTGCCATGCCATGGTGTGATGATGCTCCTTGAAACAATTCTCCTTTTGTGGGAGTGGAAGGGAGCCAAGGGTGGAGCAGTAAGAACAAAAAGCAAACTGTGAGGACCTCCAGTGTTTGTGCTGCACAAACTTTGGAAGATGCTAGCAGTCTGGGTTGTAACCAATCATTTGGTGGCATACTGTTTTACTCACACGCTGAATCCATGGTGCATCATTTCAATTGGTGCCAAGTAATGTTTATGACCTGAGGCAGCTTGAAACCTAGTTTTCCAGAGGCGAATAGTGAAAGCATATTTAACCCTTTTGGAGCTGGCATCAGCCTGTGGGCTGCTCTGACTTATGCTACTGGTGGAGGATTGGTGTAGCTGAGTGCTTTTGGCAGGGGCACGTGTGTCTGTGTGTGTGTGGGGGGGGGGGGGGGCGGGAAGGAGAGGAACTGGCACAGCAGCCACCTCCTTTGTGTTTATGCCAGCAGGGAATTCCCTTCCACAAGGGGAACATGAGATGTGCTACATCTCCTAGTTTAACAGTTCTGTAGCCATATTGTCTTTACAGTGGCCATCCATATTGTTCACTTCAGCTGCATAGATTTCAGGGTCATTGGAAAAGAGAGTACTCGGTTTGGTTTTTTTCCACAAACATTGTCCCCAGTCAGGGCTGGCCCTAGACCAAATGGTGCCCCAGGCAAAGAGTGTATTTGATGCCCCCTTTCCATTTGTTAAACTTTTGAATACTTTATTTTTTTATTGCATTTGTAGCCCATTTCACTACTTTGATGCTCGATTTGCATGCATGAATTATCCCTGTCATATAAGATGATAAATTTGCATGCTAGGATCTGCAAATTTGTTATTCATGCCATATATAAGCAAATAACTTTTTTTTTCTCTAAGCTTATAGAAACTTTTTAATTTTAGGAATAACTAAAATGTACTAACATCAAGTCATCAAACGTGTTAAGCACGGCAAACAAAGTAACTTTCTTTTATAGTGTTGCGCAGATAAGAGTTCAATAGATATCTCTGGCATCTCATTAAATATGTCCTTTATTAGTTGCTATCTACACCCTTCAAGTTTTAAAACACAAGTACATGTTCACAATTACACAGGAAAAGGTTCATAATATTGCAGCTGGGCTCTCACTTCATGTTGTTCTTATATCTCACTGACTGACTGGCAAGATCCCCTCCCCTTACATGCCTACAAGGGCATGGCTGACAGCATTCCAGGAGGTTCAAGGAAAATGTAGTTCTCAGAAAGTCTAGAAGGTTCCATGAGCTTCTACAAAAATCCAGAACATTCTAGGTTTCAGAGTAGCAACCGTGTTAGTCTGTATTCGCAAAAAGAAAAGGAGTACTAGTGGCACCTGAGAGACGAACCAATTTATTTGAGCATAAGCTTTCATGAGCTACAACTCACTGCATCCGATGAAGTGAGCTGTAGCTCACAAAAGCTTATGCTCAAATAAATTGGTTCGTCTCTAAGGTGCCACTAGTACTCCTTTTCTTTTTGAGAACATTCTAGAAGGTTTAGTGAAAAATAAATCCACATACGGAATATCAGAAACATGTTACTTCAAACACTCTATTTTCCCTTTTGTAACTAACGACAAAAACTGCACGCTGGGCTCAGCGCCCCCCACCCCACCCCCAAGCCCAATACCCCAGGCAGTCCTTGGGTTGCCTGCCTGTAAATCCAGCCCTGGCCCAGTCACTTGAACTGAATGTGAATCTCTGTGAGCTGTAGCAATATTAAATCTTTGTGCTTCAAGTTGATGGGGTGGAGACACCTCACTCAGTAGATGGAAAGGAGAGGGTTAAGTCTCTTTTCTCTCTGAAAAGAAAAGCCACAGTTGTGTGCCCTCCTGAGTGCAGGGATTTTCAGGGAGCCTTTCATGAGGGAAGTAGTTCTGGGCCCAGTTGTAGTGAATCATGTCATCCTCCCAGGGCACTAGAGGATGAGTGTACTCAGAGGACTTGGAGGTAGTTTGCATTACGAGCTAGACCATCTGTGGGGGTAAAGGGAGCAATCTCTCTTGTGACGTACTTAAGCACTGGTGTCACAAAGTCATCTTTTTGTTGACTGTGTTTAGAGACTTGACAAAGGAAATCCTTTTGGATGTTTAAGGGTGAATTCTCCTCTCACCAGTTTCACACCAGTGCAGTTCCATTGACTGCAGTGGAGTTACTCAGATCTACACTTGTGCAAGCAAGGTCAGAATGTTGACTTGAGTTTGTCTCTGACTACAGGTAACTTTTTGTAAATTTGACCAGGAAATCTTGAGTGGACCTTATTACAGCTTATCTGCCCTGTCTATCAGACCTGAAGGAGAGATCTGTGTAGTTTGAAAGCTTCTCTCTTTCACCAACCAAAGTTGGTCCAGTAAAAGATATTGCCTCACCCAGCTTGTCTCTCTAATATCCTGGGACCAACATGGCTACAAAATACTGCAAACAACTGTCTGTCAGTGATCGTCAGTAGAAGGCAGTCACAACTGCACACCCTTTCCACAGGAAGTGTGTTCCACCAGTTGTCAGTGTTGTACAGTCTGAAATAATTCAGGTGTGTCGGGCAGTTAATCAAATGTGGTTTTGACATTCTGAACTACATTCTCTGTAGTCTTCTAAATTCTGTAGGCACAGAAAGAATGTACTGATATGGTGTTCTACTTGCCTAACTATTGCCAATTTTTTTCATCATAAATGCTGTATATCTTAGTTAAACAATTACCACTGCAAACACAGGCGTTTGTTGAGGAACGCATTCCTGTTCAGGACAACAGTTAAGCATGTGCTTAAATCTTATGGATGTCAATGGGACATAAGCACGTGCTTAAGTGCTGCCCTGAATTGAGGTCATAGTCTCTTTCTTGCCTTAGGGTTTGACGCTGTAAGGTGCTGAGAGCCATTAACTCTCAATGACAGCAACGGGAATGGAGAGTGCTCAGCATCTCGCAGGAAGTTAGCACAGCCCATTAGTGTTGATTGCATTCCTTTAAACATAGTATTCCATTTATTAATATCTTTTTTCAGTTGTGAATCTGTGTTCCTTGCTGCTGCTCTAGGCAAGTCTTCTCTCTGGATAGGTATCAGATAACATGAAGATTATTTCCAGACAAATAAGCAATTTCCATCTTTCTGCCAAAACTTCTGAGCCATGAACATAGCTGAGCAAAAGCGGGTAGAATGTTTTTCCAAATTAGCATGAAGACGTTAAGATCATCACTAGGAAGGTTGAGATTTTTTTTTTAAGACGATCTTTCCGTGGTAGCTTTCTTTTTTTAACAACTATTCTTGGTTTGAAACTTTCATTCTGGGCATACATTTGGTGCCCAGATGGTGCAGGCACGCACAGAAGCCCATCACGCTGTCAGGGCAGGCAGATACATATGTAAATATTTTGCCTTTTTCCCCTATAATGTTTGGCTTTGTCGAATCTAATTGCTGTCAAAGGCAGAATGAGAAGAACACTTAAGAAAAGCAAACAGTGAGGACCTCCAATGTTTGTGCTGCACTAACTTCAGAAGATGCTTACAGTCTGGGTTGTAACTAATAATTTTGTTGCATAACATTTTATTCACACTCTGAATCCATGGTGCATTGTTTCAGTTCATGCCAAGTAACATTTGTGACCTGAGGCAGCTTGAAACCCAGCTCAGAGGTGAATGGTGAAAGCATATTTAACCCTTTGGAGCTGAAAAACAGGACTCTTGGCATCATGTGTTTAATGCCTTTTAAGTTGGTGTTAATGGTGGGTGCTCCGTTCCTGGCCCCGGTACGGGGTTGCATCATTTTCTCGTTTGTTTTATTGGTGTACGGCTTATTGTTTTATTTAATGTATTTTTCTATCCTCTGTTGCGTATCAATCAGAGAGGCAAAAGTTAGCAAAGTCTGTCTGTCTCTCCTCCGAGTACTGAAATGAGCATGGTCAGTGACACTGAGAATACCTACTTATTTTTTAAGGACCTGATCCAAAGCTGTCATAAATAGAAAGGGAAGGGTAAACACCTTTAAAATCCCTGCTGGCCAGAGGAAAAACCCTTTCACCTGTAAAGGGTTAAGAAGCTAGGATAACCTCGCTGGCACCTGACCAAAATGACCAATGAGGAGACAAGATACTTTCAAAGCTGGAGGGGGGGAGAAACAAAGGTTCTCTCTGTCTGTGTGATGCTTTTTCTGGGAACAGAAAAGGAATGGAGTGTTAGAACTTAGTAAGTAATCTAGCTAGATATGTGTTAGATTCTGTTTTGTTTAAATGGCTGATAAAATAAGCTGTGCTGAATGGAATGTATATTCCTGTTTTTGAGTCTTTTTGTAACTTAAGGTTTTGCCTAGAGGGATTCTCTATGTTTTGAATCTGATTACCCTGTAAGGTATTTACCATCCTGATTTTACAGAGGTGATTCTTTTACTTTTTCTTCAATTAAAATTCTTCTTTTAAAAACCTGATTGCTTTTTCATTGTTCTTAAGATCCAAGGGTTTGGGTCTGTGTTCACTATGCAAATTGGTGAGAATTTTTATCAAACCTTCCCCAGGAAAGGGGGTGTAAGCTTTGGGAGGATTTTCGGGGGGGCAGGGGGGGGAGACGTTTCCAAGCGGGCTCCTTCCCTGTTTTATATTTATTAGATGCTTGGTGGTGGCAGCAATAAAGTCCAAGGGCAAAAGATAAAATAGTTTGTACCTTGGGGAAGTTTTAACCTAAGCTGGAACAAATAAGCTTAGGGGATCCTAAGCTTGCAGGTCCCCACATCTGTACCCTAGAGTTCAGAGTGGGGAAGGAACCTTGACAAAAGCTCATGGAAGTCAAAGGAAAGTTGACTTTAGTGGTCTTTTGGTCAGATCCTAATTGCTTAGCAAAATGGTCTGATGAAAGAAATGGCCAGGGAAAGGGATGTAGGAAACCCTACTGGCATTGCAACTATCCTTGCATCGCTGAACTAAATGTTTCTGATCAGAAGCAAATATTGGCTAAGGCATCAGTTGTGGGGAACCTGTGGCTAAAGCAAACTCTTTTGCTTCCATGGGCATTACCTTCATTGAGAGGTTCCTCAGGAGACCAAAGCTTGCCGCGGGGATGATTGTGGGTAGAGGGGAATGGCTATAAAAATAAAATAAAAAAAAAAAAAAAGTAGTATCGCATACAGCTGCCTTCCATAGAGTGCAGATGAAATCTGAGCTACGCAATAAATAGGGCACAATGCCGGCCATTCATGTTTGAGTTTGACGTTTGTCATTTTTTGGTCATGGGATGTCACTGCATTCTGCTTCTGTTCTAATCTATTCCAGTTCTTCTACCATACGCATCACCGTGATATCTGAGCACCTTCCAGGGGTACACTAAGCTGCATCACTATCATCTGTCATGTGTGGTTCTCTCCGTCTCCTTCCTCTTCCCAGGGGACAAATCATGTGAGCATTGTTTTTTATATTTATAATAAAAAACAATGCTCACATGATTTGTCCCCTGGGAAGAGGAAGGAGACCGAGAGAACCACATATATAAACACATTGCTCTGTTTTACAACATTTTATTTATTTTTCTTTTTGTCCGTCACAGGAGCAATTGATCAGTGCACGTACATCAAGTACCATTACTCCTCAGCAACAATTCCCAAGAACCTCACCTACAACATCACCAAGACAATCCGCCAGGATGAGTGGCATGCCTTGCGTAAGTGTCTCATCTTTTTTCTTCCTTTCCTCTAGTGTGCACATAAAGTGCAATAGTAACCAGTAAAGGTGAACTGGGGCTTTGGCAGACAACCCAATCAGAGACATCTCATGTGGATAGTTGTCACGGCAGAGAAGCCAATTTGCTGCTAGCACCCACAGCTCTGTGTATTTCTTTGGGTGACTGGAAATTCTGCATTAGCATGAAAGCATTAAATGTGTGTGGGGGTGGGGTGGGAGGAACATTCAGATGCAGAGGTTAGTATTGAATTAAATATGAACGTGAATAAAATAATCAATTTTGTAATTCTTAATTCAATAAAATCTTTTGAATTTGCATTTTTCCCATGCATTTCATGCTGCTGCAAAATTTCCAGCTTCCAGCAGCATTCAGTACTAGCACATAGCAGAAATTGGTAGGTTCTGTCATGGAATATGTGGTTCTACCCCCAACCCTGTCTCTTGGGTGGGAGGCGCTGCTCAGTGACACTGCTTGCCTTTGAGGGTCTAGGAAAAGAAATGCTGCTCTTTAAAGGCACGGGGAAGGATCCCAGCTTCTGGTGATAATTGTGGCCTTTGGTCATCAACTTGTAGCAGTGACTGAAGCAATAAGACATGACAGGGTTGGAATTGCCTGGAGATGCAGGGCTGGCCTTATGGATTCTCTTCCTCCTTATGGGCTTTGAGATGAACAAAGGGTTTTCACTGACAAAATGGAAGAATTAAGATTCATATGAAAGGGAAGATGCCAACAGGAGTGCATCCTCTTGTTATATATGTATGTTGGATAGTGTGTTGTACTTTGGAAATTCTTCTCTATTTTGAGCAGCAGTGACTATCTCCTGTCACCACCTTCTGGGAATCTCGCAAATTAATACAGGAATTATTGTCTTTAACTAAGCAAAGTTTAGGGTAATGGGTCATTGTGAGGATGTACATGTATTTTCTTTCAACTGAAGTGTAATTGCTTACATGTTTGGCCATATTGGTCCCTTGGAGTGCTTCCCCTTTCCTGTTCTAGTGCTAAGCTCTGTGGGAGAATGCAAAGTGTCAGCAGCTGACTGGAATCTTTAGTAGCATATTTTCCAACCTCTGAAGAGGCAGTCTAGACACAGTGTTTACACATTTACATATCCAATTTGGTCCGAGGCACTTTCAGGGTGAGGCTGTTGTTTATTTCCTCACTGTGGAAGGTACAGGGAATGTATGTGTGGGTGGGCGCACGTGCATCTGTGCATATTCCTGACCTAGATTTTCTTGATGCTTCATGAATCAGATAAGTGAAGGTAGATAGTTGTATGTGATTGAGATATGAATCTGTGTCCCTCTCAACAAAGATGGAAAAGGAGAGGCACCCCTTGATAAATCTGTGTTGTTTATAGATCAATTTGTCTTATGCAGTGGCTTTAGATTTCAAAGTATTGGCTATGTGGGATTAATGCATAGCCACTAGAGGGTCTGAAGGTCACTGTATTTAACAATGAACTGACGCCATAGATATATTTACGGTGTGGAGGTAGGTGTGTTTGTAACTTGCTACCTTATCCATTGACCAACTTTCAGTTTTAAAGGAGGGAGGTATCTAGAAAAGCTCTCATTAGCAATCTCCTATCAGTTTTTTGGGGGGCTGGAGGAGGTCTTCCCTCTTCAAAGAGCTTCTGGAATCTTCATTAGGTGGTCACTAGCTTAGGCAATACAATAAGTTTACTCACACAAACCCTCTGACCATATCCTCTCCATACCCATGGACAATATATTTTACAGCTAGGCTGGTTTCATCCAGGTTACAGCCTCCAGTTCTGGGACAGGTTATGGTTCTCCCAGCTGTGTGGGGCACACAAAGAGACAGGCCATAGCAGATACAGGGGCAGGGCTTTATTAAAGATGGTGTCCATGCGAATGAGGATGGTTTAATGGAGTCGCCTCTCATTTTTCCCTTCCTATACCTGCTGGCTGATATCCTCAAAAGGCTATGGTAGCAATAGGCATAGAACCTACTTGATTAGAAGAGTTACTGCTGTCACAATATTTGGGTTTATACTTTGTTTACCTTTGGCCTGTTACTCAATTTTTAATGTTTCCTTTGCCATTGTAGCTGGAAGCATGAGTTAATTTTTCAAGAGGACAGAAATGAACCATGAGTTAATAGGAACTTGGCAAGCCATAAAACAACCAACACCACTATTGTACCAAAGCTAGGAATCTATAGACATCATATTCATATATTAGGAGTATAAGTCTTGGCAAGTCATGCCTTTGAGAGACCTCCAAGCATTTGCAGGAAATGGATTGGTGAGTCAAAGGCAATGGTCCCTCTGAGGTTATGTCTATACTGCAGTCATGGGGTGTGATTGTAGCTTGAGTAGACATTCCTGAGCTAGCTTTAATCTAGCTAGCTCAGGTACTGGAACAGTGAAGCTGTATTCGTGTGGGCTATCCCCATGAGTAATTACCCAGGGTTCCAGGCAGACTTGTACAGCTCACACTGAAGCACATGCTGCCACGGCTTCACAGCTCTTATATCTGAGCTTGCTAGACTAAAGCTAGCTCAGGTATGTCTGCACAAGCTAGTCATGCAGTATAGACACACCCATAGTCAGTACTGAATCAGTGCCCTAAGAAGCCCTGTGTGGCTGCAGTTGCCATTTTCTGGATGAGTTATAAAAGCAAGGCCCTGATCACGTGTGCTCCTTAAAGATCCCATCTCCCTTTTTATATGAAAGGAGGTGTTAATGTCAGATGGACTCAAACTTTTGTGTAATTTATCCATCTCTCTTCATACGCTTTGTGAGGATTCTGATAAATTGGGACCTAGATCTGAACCACCCCAGATTTTAGCTGTGCAAAATAAAAACTCCCGACAATGATGTTTTGCTAAACCAAAACCGCTCCTGATTATAGCCATATCTAGTGTTGATGTCCTGTCCAAGTTTCAACTTTGTTAATTATGAACTGTCTTGCTATATTTTCTCTGCAATTTTAACTGGCTATAGTATTCTTCAGTCCCTGACCTAAATGGTTGTGCAGTATTGCTTTGTATTGTTAAACAGTTCCACCCCAGAGGTGGCTACATTTGTGGAGGCTGATGTGATTCCTATGTAATTACTGTTTGTAAAGGACTAAAGAGCACTAACTACATTCAGGTAAATTATTCTTATGTTGCCTGATGTACATGAATAATACAAAAATATTCAGGGGCAAATAATACCTGAAAGCAAAGGGATCCATGGTTCAGCAATGAAGAAATTACTTGACAGTGGACATCCTAGGAAAGCACCTACTCTTGCATTTTTCACATTTAGGATTATTGTCCCAGAGGCAAAGGATGAAGAGAATAGGAAACTGGAAAGCCCTGAAAAGCAAAAAAGATCTTAACTCTTTTCAGGATTTTTTCTTTCCAATGGATATGCTTCCCCCAACCCACCCCGAATCAATCCAGGAAGTAGCACAATACTTGTGCTTCAGGTGTAATAGCAGTCTTACTTCTAGCTGTGCACATCTGACACAAGGAGTCCTGAGTTTGTTTTTGGTAGCTACGATTGGCAGAGGCCAGATTGCGTTTTGTGGTGAACAGAGAAAGTATTCCATTGCTTCCATGGCTTCTCTTTCCATGGCTTCAGTCCAGCTCCAGGCCGTAGAGACCAAAAGTGATTAAGTGAAGCATGGGAAGTGAGTTGCTAGACTCAGTTCAGTTTCACATCTCTGAAACCAGCATCACAATTAGCATAAACAGAGAAGCCAAGAAGTGACTAGAGATTGAACTCCCGTCTCCCATTCAGTGCTGGTCCTCGCTAGTCAGGGTTGAGGGAGAGTGACCAAGTTGCATGGAAGAAGGCTGGGTTCTGGCTGCCTGTGCTTTCCTCATTCTATGGCTTCATAGAGGTACAAGAAAAAGAGGTAAAAGGTGTAGTTCACTACTGTAGCTCTAACCTTCCTCCAAAATACACTCTGTGCCTTAGCCAGAGCCATAGCTCTCCCTTGCCATCTCTGAATCACTATGCTATGATTTCCCTTCCCCCTGAGATAAGGAAAAGATTGCTTTAGCTGGAGTTAGGAAGGAATTCTGTTGCTCTTGCTACTTTTGCAGCAGCAGCTCTCCTTGGTCTCATAACAGACTGTTAAGTGGTGGAGTGAGGGATAAATGGGCCCCTAGTGGTGCTCAGTAGCCCATTTTTCTCAACCCTGACAGCCACAACGGACTCTCCAGCACATTCCTCTTCAAGGGTGGGAGAGGGTGAGGGGTTAGTCATTTGATATAGAGGACCCCAGTGACAGCAGTCAGCACAGTGAAGCATATACTCCTATAGCTGTGCCTTGAGTGATGCACCAGAAGAACCCAGGGGAGAGGCTGGACCCAGAGGAATGACTGAGGCCAATCTTTTCATTTTTAATTTTGGCATTTTTTTTCAATTCTGTTTGGGATTTTCCAGATAGAACCTTTGCTTCAAATTGATTGCCTGTGGCCATGAGAGCCAGGGAAATAGAACGTCACTTCCCTGTAATCAGTGCCTCTCAACAGTCTCTTGTTAAATAGGAATGGCAGGGAGTGTGACTGTAGATTTGCCAGCTCCCCCTATCAGGAGATAAATGTTAGTCCAATTAAACAAAATGACTGTCTGTACTAGCTGGGAGGGGAAGAGAAGAGGAAAGGAAAAGAACATTTTGTCCATCAACTTTTAACATGTCTCTCTGGAAAATCCAAGCATAGTGATAGGGCTGGGGTACTGTAAGTGTATTTACTAAATGCCATGCTGTGATTAAGGCCCTGTGTACTGCACAGCAAGGTGGAGAGGAATTCTGCAGTAGGGTCACTGGATCCTAAAGATCTTTGGCAACTTCATTTAATATTTTTTTAAAAATTTGAGGTTTATATTGCATTAAATCTGAAAATAGATAATCCAGTTAGGACAGTAGTCCCTGTGCTATTTATTTTAATATTAAATTCACTATATGTTTGGTAGTGGCATACTTTGGTTTAGCTTAACTTAAGTCAACTGGGAACAGATTTAAGACAAAAGAAGTCTGATTTGACCAAAATAAGAGTGTCTACACAGTGGTTTGCACTGGTTTAACTAAACTGTTTTAAAATCACACCCTTTTTTGGTAAATCCAATAATAGTAATAATCATATGGCTGGCTGTTACAGGACAGATCCTCGGCTGGTGTGAGTAACTGGAGCTATCCCAATTTATACCAGCTGCAGATCTGGCCTTATATATTTTGCCTATCTTGAAAACTTCTGGAGACCTAAATCTGGTGTACAGCGATAAAGTGCGTGAAACACTGTGGTTGTTTTGAAGGCCACATTCCATACACCAGTGAAACCACTAGGGAAAACAATGTGTCCAGTTTGTGTGCCAGCTTGCCCTTCTCTAGTGCTGCTGAGGAATGAGGACCAGCATATAAATACCTCTTGTGGCACTCAGGGGCCTGGGGAGTAGCTATTCCTTTGGTTCCACCTCACAGGAGCAGAAACAAGCACCAGCTGACTGGTATGGCATTATGAGCCATCAGAAAGTTTTTGGAAATGGGATAATCAACAGCCACTGCTGAAGGCAGCATATTCAATGAGTTGGACAATTGAGGCCAGAGTTTCAAAGATCATTAGGCACCTAGAGATTCAGATAGATGCTTAGTGGGAATTAGGCATCTAGCTTGCTGACCTACCTTTTAAAAACCCCGCCAGGCACCTATCTGTATCTTTAAGCACCTAAACACCTTTAGAAAATCTGGTCTTCGTCTGCTCTGGTGTGGCTGCTCCTATATGTTTCTGTGTCCTAATCTAAGTCCACAAAAAATAGTGGATGAGGACAGCACAACTATTTATGACAACACTTGACACGTCTATCTGTGAATCTCAACGTATTTTGTGAATATTAATGATTTAACATCCTACTGCCCCTGTGAATACCATCATGCTCATTTTACAGCTGCGGAACTGAGCCACAAAGAGGTTAAATGACTTGCCTAAAGTCATTCAAGAAGTCAGTGGCAAAACAAGGACTAGAATCCAGGTCTTCCGAGCCCAAGGCCTGTGCTTTAGCCATAAACCATTTATATTTTATCCCAAACCTGCTCTAAGGAAGGCAGGGAGCCAAATAATATAGGAAAGGGAGGAGAACAGAGGAGGGGAAGTATTGTACCCTGATATAATTTTGTTTGGTAAGAAAATACCTTTTAAAAAAAACTACTCTGGTATGATGGCATTTTATTTTTGCCCTTCACTTCTATGGATGAGTCCTTTTGGTCTAAATGGCTGCGTGTGCTACGCTCATTTATTTCTTCCTTTTAAGATATTGTTATTCACTGTTTTTGTGTGTGTACACCCTATATCATTATAAAATATTTCATTTAAGCAAAATAATACAGACATTAGAAGGACTCTGCCTTCTGAGCACTGTCACCCCAAGCGTATCTCTCTCTGGTTACTTAGCCCCAGCTAGGCCTGCAGTCCTTGGGGCATTTAGGCAGTCTTCTGTATCATATTGCTTAGGGCAGGAAGGGAAGAACTGCTCCTCAGGAGGCCACTGAGAAAGGTATTTGCATCTAAAAAGCTTAAAAACAAACACATTCCTGCCATATGTTCCTGATTAATAAGATTTTTTTTCTTCATGAAAACAAAAACAACCCCCCCAGTGATAGCAGAAACTGTAGGCAAATGCTATGCGAAGCCCATACTGTTTGTAATCCAAAACGCTGATATGTGTCCCCTCCAGAGCTCATACTGTATCATGTGTAGGCCTCCCATATCAGAAAAGGGAAAACATGCTTCCCTCTCTCCAAAGACCTTTGTTCTTCTCTTTCACAGGGGTCCACTGTCCTCCACATTAGACACATTTCTGTACTTTTAAACCTTCTATTTCAACCTTTCTCTGTATCATAGGCCTGAATTTATACTTTGGAATGAACTTGGCCAAAAGGGGGAAAAGTGTTGTCTGTTTTCCTCCAGGCCTTGCTGCTGCCACTAGGCCTTTCTTCCCCTGCCACCTAGGCCTTTCCCATCAATGGTGATGGATGAACAGCTGTGTTTTGTGTTCTGGAACACGGGGTATGTGTTCCATCTGGTCATAAAGTGACTGTATAATTGCTATAGAAACTGACTTCCTTTCCCTGTGCAACTTGGATAGAAATTGTGTCACCAGATTGCTTTAGAGAGATTCAGCTTACAAATAAGTAGCTGATGCCTCCCCAAAAATGTTTAGAATATCCTGTTTATTTGGAAACAACTGTGGTACTGTGTCATCACCTTTGTATGTTTCTTTGTATGTTCATGATCATTATTACTAAGGACATTGGCATTGAGCATACAGCTTTTATGTGGCCAACCCTACTGTCAGGAGCAAATGAACCATCATGCTTTGGTATGTTCATTGGAATGATAGCTGCCTCTTCTCCATAAACTGATAATGTGAGCTCAAAATAATCTTATATAAAATATGGCATCATGGAAGCCATCTGCAAAAAAACTTATTGTGATGTCAGAAGCAGAAGACTGTGATGGTGGGCAGAGGGACAATCATTGGGAAAAGTAAAGAATTAACTGAAGATGGAGATTATATTTTTATTTACATAGCAACTTCCATGCTAGGATCTTGAAACACTTTAGAAGTATGAATGATATAACCTATTGGTTTTCAGCCTGTGGTCTGTGGACCCCTGAGGGTCAGCAGACTATGTCTAAGGAGTCTGTGAAAAGTTGTCGTTACCATAGAACAATGGTTTTCAGGAGGTTGTCCATGGCCCCCAGAGGATCTACACACTATGCCTAAGATTTCCAAAGGGGTCTGCACAGCCATCTGAAATTTTTTAGGGGTCCACAAATGGAAAAAAGGTAAAAAACCACTGGTCTAACCCTCACATTGCCTCTGTGTGGTGGTGGAGGGCAATAATGATGATATTCCTCTCTGCATTTTAAGTTCTGCAAATTATTTCAGCACTTGCTTAAGCCCCACTGAAGTCATGAGGGATCTGGATGGATCTCCTGTTGGGGCACATCTGTGATACTGATACAGTAGCTAGCAAGTATTCCTAGAGAAAAGACATGGGGCTTCACTTGCCAATCCCCAGGAGCTAAACACATCTGCATACATCCCAGGCCCTGTCAGTCCACAGAGCAAGATGCTGAGGTTGGCACAGAGACTCAGGTCGTCTGCTTGACAATATAAAGGTAACACCACTCTGCTTTTGGGTTGACCAGAGCTGATATTTGTAAAAGCAAGGGTAAATTTGTGTGGCTGTCCGTCATATCCAACGATGCTGTCAAAGCATCATGTGTTCTCATGGGGCTGTATAATTCGATCCATGGGGGGCAAGACTGTGAACAGATGTTATATAGGAATATGCAGACTCCCACTGAAGACTTGGCATGAGGCTTGGCGCCCCCCCCCATCCCCCAATCAGTTTTTCACATCTGTTTTCCTCAAAGTGTTAACAACCTTTTTTGATAAGGGGGAGCAACTAAGGTCTGTCCTTGGCTACATCTTTGAAGATATCACTATTTATGCTGCATAAGGGCAGATTCTGTTTAAGGGTGTCCTGGAAGTATTTTTGCTGACTACCCCTCCTGTGTTTTCCGAGGTGCAGCTCACTACAGAAAACTTTTTGTGTGGGAGTCTATCATTACCCGTTCTGATAACGTGACCTGTTCCTCTAAGCTGAGCTTTGATGCTCATTGCCTTGATGCTGGTTGGTTTTGCTTTTTCAAGGATATTAATCTTTAACGCTTTGTCATGCCAGTGGACTTTCAGAATAGAACTGAGACAGTGAAGGTAAAATTTTTCAAGTTGCTTAATGTGTCTGTGGTAAACTGTCCATGTTTCACACCCATATAAAAGGGATGCTGTCAGTGCTGCATTGTATATTATCAGTTCTGTTGACTGTTTGATGGTATGCTGGTTGTGTAACCTATGGCAAAGTCTTCGGTAAGCCTGTCTTGCCTTTCGTATTCGGTTTGATATTTCCTGATCTGGCAAACCATCACTTGAGATGGCATTGCCAAGTTATGTAAAGTGGTGACCATTCTGTACCATCAATGATGATTGGCTCAATGGTAACGGTTGATGGAACTGGTTGGAAGAGGACTTCACTTTTTTATAGCCTGATGCTGAGTCCAGTCAGTTCAGTTGCCTCTGAGAATCTATTTAGGATAAGTTGTAGGTCACTTTCACTGTGACTAAGTAGAGCACAATCCTCTGCAAAAAGGGCTTCACGTATGAGTTTCTCAAGAACTTTTGTCTTTGTAGTAAGTCTTTGGAGATTGAAGAGTTTTCCATCAGTTCTGTACCTTATGATAAATATGGTAAATATTTCATTATCATATCTGTATTAAGTGCTGACTGTAGAGAATTTTTGCCCTACTTATTTTCTGAATATTAAGGAAAGCAGTGCATATGGGTAGCTGACATAAACAGTCAACATCCTCCTTTCCTTGCTGCTGTCTTTCTCTAGCCTTCCCATGCCCCTTCCTGCCCTCTGTCCATTCTTCACATCCTCCTTCCTTCCTACTGCCACAAGAACATCTGGGTTGTTTTAAAAATTGCTAACTTGGCTTCAAATTTATGGACACCAAAGTATGACATCACTGCACCAGTCAATGCCAGTTGACTGACAACATGTTATTTGTGAATGCATATTGCTTATTAATATAGGATGAGACAGACCACTAAGAAGGTCAGTCATTTGGCAGGTGCCCATAGTCTTTCAAGTTCTGATGGTCTTGGAGTTCCATAATACTGTCTTCAGAGCAGGGTTTGAATAGTGTGCAATAAATAATGCCCAGAGTCACACAGTGAACAATGAGGATAAAACCAAATATTGAATAGCTGCTCATTAAGTGAGCACTGTCCATGTGATGCATTGAATGAGGCAGAGGTCCTGTAGAAAGAGTAGTATGTGATCATGTAATTAAAGATGGTGTCATAAAGCATACATACAAAGGAGCTGGATTAAGGTTGCATGGGCAACTGTAATTCTGGCATTTCCTAACTTTTGAGTGCTTGACTTTTCAACCTCAATAATGTTCTTTTGACATAGTTGTTCTATGTGTAATATTTGTGAATACTCTGATTCTGTGAACCTCCTGGCTGGCTAGGCTTTTTCTCTCATACATATCATAGAAGAAAGAAGGCACCTTTTCACTCTCATCCTTGAAAACAGATTTAGGGCAGTTAGGGAGATCCTCAGAATTATAGCAGCACTGAAAGTGACCTCCCCTCTCCCAAACCTTATCTGTGATATTCTGCATGGGAATAGTAGAGGCTTTTTCCTATTGCAGTGTGGAGATGTTGACAGGTAAAGCATATCATCACTAATCATCTCAAATCATTCAGCCAGTCAAAATATAGCTTTATTAATATGCATGTGGCGCTCTCTCTGTCTCTCTCACTTTCTCTCTTGGGGGTGAGGGGCGTTCTTCTATGTCTCTTGGCTAATCAAGAGTGATGTCCGGTGCATTCGTAGGGTGAGAACACTGAAAAATACAAACCGGATGATCTGATGGGTCTTTTCCATCTTTGACTTCTATAATTTTTTATTTATATACCAATTTAATGCCTGGTTTATAATGATTTATATCCCAGTTTATTTATACACCAGTCTGATGCCACACCACATGCTGTTTGTGAGATGAAATCTGGCCAGTTAAATATTTCAAGGTGCTTACATGCACACCGATTTACCAATGAGACGCAAATATTGCCTTGCTTCGATACAGACAGACTTTATAGCAGAATATTTTGCAGGTGAGGCTCTTCTGATCTGCTCAGATAAAGGCATGCACCAACCTTAATAAAACATCACAGCACTCAGTGTGAGAGATGTGGCTACAAACTAGGAATCAACTAACCTGACTTTGACCTGATAAAATCTTGAAGCTGAATCATGTAGGTGTTTTAAAAATCCTGATAGTAACTAGACAGTAGTTGCCATTTTAATTGCGGCATTGACATAAAGATATTGTGAATTATTGCCTGGAGCTGATTCTCATGTATACTAACACACCTTTACACCAACTTGGCAGAATAAAGAGGTCTTAGATAAAATGCAATTTATGCCCACATCAAGGCCCCTTTACAATGTCAGAAGGATAGAAAGGGGCCTGAGTAGAAATGAGAATCAGACCCAATGTGTGCAGTTCCAACACGGAGCCACAAGGATTTATTCACAGTTTTTTACCATTGTGTTTTGCATTCCCTTAGAAAATTCCTTATTGAGTTTTGAATTCCCAGTGGTCTGCCATTTTGGTTAACAATGGAGCTAAAGAAATAGGAAGGGTTTCATCTCTAGCAGCACAAGAGATTTATTCCAGTGATATTCAATTGTAGGACAGTGAAAGGGAGTGCTCAGACTTACAGTTGTGTTTAGATTTGTACTAGCAATTTTTATAAACAAATGCACTCTAATGGCATGTAATCATTGTGCAATTACTTGTCTAAATATCTTCCAATCAAAGCACTGCTATGTTATCAGTGCTTCACTGGTTAATTCCAATATGGTAAAAATTCCACTGTGTTGCTATTGTTTCATGTTTGTGCCTATGAACGGTATGTTTTCCTCAGAATCTTGCTTTGATTTATCTGATGCTGTCATAAATATAAAGGGAAGCCTAACCACCTTTAAATCCCTCCGGGCCAGAGGAAAAAAACCCTTTCACCTGTAAAGGGTTAAGAAGCTAAAGATAACCTTGCTGGCACCTGACCAAAATGACCAATGAGGAGACAAGATACTTTCAAAGCTGGAGGGGGCGGGGAGGGAGACAAAGGGTTCTCTCTGTCTGTGGTTTGTTTTTTTTTTTTGCCGGGACCAGAGCAGGAATGCAGGTGAGAACTCCTGTAAAGGGTTAATAAGCAATCTAGTTAGATATGCGTTAGATTCTGTTTAAATGGCTGATAAAATAAGTTGTGCTGAATGGAATGGATATTCCTATTTTTGTGTCTTTTTGTAACTTAAGGGTTTGCCTAGAGGGATTCTCTATGTTTTGAATCTGATTACCCTGTAAGGTATTTACCATCCTGATTTTACAGAGGTGATTCTTTTACTTTTTCTTCAATTAAAATTCTTCTTTTAAGAACCTGATTGCTTTTTCATTGTTTTTAAGATCCAGTGGTTTGGGTCTGTGTTCACCTATGCAAATTGGTGAGGATTTTTATCAAGCCTTCCCCAGGAAAGGGGTGTAGCGTTCGGGAGGATTTTGGAGGTGGAAAGACCTTTCCAAGTGGGCTCTTTCCCTGTTATATATTTGTTAGATGCTTGGTGGTGGCAGCAATAAAGGCCAAGGGCAAAAGGTAAGATAGTTTGTACCTTTGGGAAGTTTTAACCTAAACTGGTAAAAATAAGCTTAGGGGGTTTTTCATGCAGGTCCCCACATCTGTACTCTAGAGTTCAGAGTGGGGAAGGAACCTTGACAGATGCCTTTTCAGGTCCTTAAATAGGTTAGGCCACATCTACACTAGAAACTTTTGCTGGTATAAATATGTCACTTGGGAATATGATTTTTATGCTGTTTCTATACAAGGAAAAATTCTAGTATGGACACTATCATACCAGTAAAAAAGTGCTTTTGCTGGTATAGATTGTTTTGTTTCGAGGACCATACCAACAAAAACCCTGTCTTGTTGGTATATAAGCTGTACTAGGAGGGTTTGCTGGCATAGCTATACCTGGCTATACTGGCAAATCTCTTTTAGTGTAGACTAGCCCTAAAACTCATATTAAAATTGAAAAAATAAGGTCTGTAGAAATGCTGGGTCAGATTCTGATCTCAGCTAATGAGACAGAGAGGAGCTCAGTGGATTTGCTCCATATAAACACCAGTGTAACTGGGAATCTGAATCCTTTTCTGTACATCTAATGTAAAGCATGCCAATATTATTTGTTTTGGTAACCAGCATGAAACTATTTTTGGTAGCATTCCCAAGAAAGCTCACGCAGTTGCATCTGGACTTTGTTTTTGAGAGAAACTGTTTGGGCAAAGGGCTTGTATTAATAGGGCATGTAGTGAAGATCCTGCTGGTGGCAAATATGATCTGAAAAGACATAGGATTATATTAGGTCATCTAGTCCATGTCCCTATCAGTGTAAATTATTCCCTACACAATATACTCCAATACTTTGTCCAGCTAATTTTTAAATGATCGAAGTGATGGCATTTCCACTGCTTCCAGTGAAAGACTTTTCACCACCTTAATAAATCTCATTTTCCAGAGGTCTTTCCTTATATCCAGCCTATCTTTTCCTTTAATGCTATTACTCTTTGTTAATATCCCTCATTTAACCCAAAACAGTTTCCCTCCCTTCTTGTGTTTTACACCCTTTAAATACATATGGAGAAGTATTTGTTGTAATTTAGGGAATGGTAGTGTTGTCTGATGGTTACAAAAGCTGAAAACACTAGAACAGGAGTCTGTTGGTGTTAGAGAAGGGAAGGAAAACAGGCATTGCAGGTACAGGATTTCTTTCTTTGGGTTCCTCGTCACTGCTGATGAGCCCTGATCATTTCACCACTTAACTAGACCTCACCCTTCAAGCCTCAAATCACAGTTGAACATCATTCTGGCTTAGGCAAATGAGAGAGGATTATCTTCAGAGCCCGTCCACATGACTCCTCAATTGGCTGGGTTGATCACAGCTGAGCTCCTCACCTCCAGCGGTGAGTGTGCCGTTGATGTGGGAAAAGGAAAGCAGGAACATAAATCAGCTGCAGGTCTCTCCTATGGGGCTTACGGGCTGAGCCACTCAGCTCTCATCCGGCCAGCTCAGATATAGGTTATTCTTAATGGAAGTTGAGCATGTGCATGCCTGGGCATCATGACAATTCTGACAGCTAATTTAAGTCATTCCATCATTGATGTACACTAGAGTTGATTGATCTCTTTAGCATATATTTAAAAATCTCCATCATCTCTATCAGCCTCTGTCTCTGTCCACTTTGCCTTTAGCTTCCGTTTATCTTTTGATATTTTTCAAAACTTAACTCTCACCTTGGGATCCTGAGGGGGGGAAATCAATGGGAGAAGATAGCTTACTGACAAATAAGAGAGATTCCTCTGCCATACACAACTAAGGTTGTGAATAATTCAGTAGGGTCCCAGTCTCCTTTTTCCTCCCTCATGGCTGGCCTTATTAAAATTGTGTGGGAGAGCAGAGGGAGATGGCTGATTGGCTCTGCCATTTATCTGATAAAATCTGTGGCTCATGTATTAGCTCAATATCACCACTCTCCTACCCACCACAGACATTTTCATACTAAGCAGGATCTTCCCGTTGGTGTCCATTCTGCTGCATGTTGTGATCATATATCTGCGCACAACCAAACTGTACCTATACCGCTCATGTCAAATCATGTGACCATGGAAAAAGGATGTTATCCATCAAAGCAGGGCACTTTTTGTCAATATGAGAAGAGTCAGTAATGACATGAATCCACATTCACAGGGATCCTAGTGTGTGTGTGGGGGGGTGGAAATAATAAGGCTGGGAACTAGGAGACTGATTCTGCTTTCACTTACACCAGTATAAGTCAGGAATAACTCCACTGAAATCAAAGTAGTTAGTCTGCTATAAATACAATGTGAAACCAGAATCTGGCTCCAGAAGGTTTTAATGGAATTTTCAGGAAAATAAATAAACTTTCTGAGGTTTTAGACATTTTGATTTTTAGACTCCAAAGAGGTGGACTGATTCCAGAATTGCACAAGACTCCTTTATTAATAGTAATAATATTAATTATCAGTATTTATTATTATTATTATGCATAGAGAAACTTCTATCCACGGATCACAAAATGCACAATTATTACTCCATACAATACTCCTGTTAAATAGATAAGGTATAGGAAGTATTAATACAGCGTAAGCATTATTATGCCCATTTTACAGATAGAAAAACAAAGACACAGATGTTAAGTGACCTGTCAAAGGTCAAACATAACTTGGTGGGAGAGCCAGGAATGGAACTCAGGTCTCTTGACTCCCAGTGCTCTAAGTACTAGGCAATTCTGCTTCCTTTAGTGTCATAGGATAGGTCTACTCTTACAGCAGCATGTAGCATACAGACATTGCACTCCTAATCAGCATGGGTATAAATTAGGGCTGCCAAGTGATTAAAAAATGAATTGTGCAATTAATCGCACTGTTAAACAATAATAGAACACCATTTATTTATATCTTTTTGGATGTTTTCTACATTTTCAAATATATTGATTTCAATTACAACACAATAAAAAGTGAAGTGCTCACTTTTGAAATTTTGTTTTTTATTTGTTTACAATGTCACCTAAAAGTGAGAACAGGCATTCTCATGGCACTGCTGTAGCCGGCGTTGAAAGATATTTACATGCCAGATCTGTTAAAGGTTCATATGCCCCTTCATGCTTCAACCATCATTCCAGCAGTCATTCGTCCATGCTGATGAAGGGTTCTGCTCAATAACAGTCCAAAACAGTGTGGACCGACACATGTTCATTTTCATCATCTGAATCAGATGCCACCAGCAGAAGACTGATTTTTCTTTTTTGGTGGTTCAGGTTCTATAGTTTCCTCATCGGAGTGTTGCTCTTTTAAGACTTCTGAAAGCATGTTCCACACCTCGTCTCTCTCAGATTTTGGAAGGTATTCAGATTCTTAAACCTTGGGTCGAGTAGTGCAGCTATTTTTAGAAATCTCAACATTGGTACCTGCGTTTTGTCAGATCTGCAGTGAAAGTGTTCTTAAAATGAACAACCTGTACTGGGTCATCATTCGAAAGTGCTATAACATGAAATATATGGCAGAATGCTGATAAAACAGAGCAGGGGACATAAACTTCTCCACCAAGGAGTTCAGTCACAAATTTAATTAACGCATGATTCTTTTAATGAGCATCATAAGCATGGAAGCATGTCTTGTGGAATGGTGGCCAAAGCATGAAGGGGCGTACAAATGTTTACCATATCTGGCATGTAAATACTTTGCATTGCTGGCTACAAAAGTGCCATGCAAATGCCTGTTCTCACTTTCTGTTGACACTGTAAATAAGAAGCAGGCAGCAGTTTCTCCTGTAAATGTAAACAAACTTGTTTGTCCTAGTGATTGGCTGAACAAGAAGTAGGACTGAGTGGACTTGTAGGCTCTGAAGTTTTACACTGTTTTGTTTTTGAGTGCTGTTATGAACCAAAAAAAGTTTACATTTGTAAGTTGCTCTTTCACGACACAGAGATTGCACTACAGTACCTTGTATGAGGTGAATTGAAAAATACTATTTCTTTTGTTTATCTTTCACAGTTCAAATATTTGTAATCAAGAATAATACACACTTTGATTTCAATTACACCACAGAATACAATATATATAAAAATACTTAATAAGTTTCAACTGGTATTCTATTATTTAACAGTGCAATTAAAACTGATTAATCGCGATTAATTTTTTAAATGTATGATTGCTTTTTTGAGTTGAGTTAACTGCGACTAATCAACAGCCCTAGTATAAATTGCAGTTTAGAAGGTGAGACATTGCCTAGGCAAGCAGAGGGTAGGGTGCCCTACATGCCTGAACCCGAGAGTATATACCCTCTGTCTCTGTACATGCCCAAGCAGTTCCTCCCAAGTCTACACTGCAATTTTTAGCAGTGTAGTGTCCCGTTGCCTCCCCGTTGCTGGGCCCTTTCCCTGTTGCAGTGAAAGGCTCCGGCAGTGGGAAAAGGCTCCCGCAATGGGGAGGCAGCTGGGAAAGGCTGAGCCTTTCACTGCCGTGTGTACCGACACGTACATTATGTGCTGCCACAAGTGTAGGCATGGTCATAGATGCTCTAGCATATATCCCAGAAAAAGACCAGGGTATAACCCTATTTAGGTTAACAGAGTTATTAAAGATCACTTTTAAGAAGTCAGTCGATTGCATGTGAATGATTACTGGTCACAGAATAGAATCCATTACATATATTACGGGTGATTTTTTTTTTCTAGAAATAAGACTCAAGCTTTTAAAAAATGGCTCATGATTTCTGATCCTCAAGAAGGCTGGTGCTCAGCACCTTCTTAAGAACAGGCCCTGTAAGGAATCTCAAATTAGTACCTAAAATTACTACTAATTTTTGGAGCTTTTCTCCATTGGATAGTGGATTAATATTAGGTGGCTTTTCTGCCACGTGTGACTCTCACACTGAGCATGTGTCCCTGTTAATTGCCATGACAACTTCACTTATGCTCAGGGCAAGAATAACATAATTGAACTGAAAAGTACCTGAAAGTAATGTGCATTATTGTTTGACCTGAAAAGTAACCAGATTACTTCTCAGGATGTAGTCTGTGACTGTAAGCAGTTATTTTAACCAACCTGAAGGTAAGCTTGAAAAAGATGTCAACACCCCATGGAAAATATGTAATATATACATAGAAACAATGTCCAGAATGATATAGTCCAGATTCTTGGTCCTAGATGGCACAGTACAGGGCAACTCAGCAGTCAACTTGCATAGGAGAATTCCAGGCTGGCATAGAGCCAGTTCAACTGCCTTTGCAGCTCTAGTTTGGGCCCCCCCCCAAAAGCATAGTGAGAATATCAAAGGCATGCTGACAATGGAATGGGTGGGGTGACAGGAGTGCCTCTGCAGTCTGGTGACTCCTGGCTGCTTGTGCAGCTCCTAGGGAGATGTTACCAGTAAGTGTAAGTTACAGCAAATGGAGAACTGCTCTAACTTATGCCTGGGGCTGACGTAGCCCTTGGCTTGTCCTAGAGTTGGGGCTGGGGAAAAGCTCCTCCACTGAGCACAGCATAGCTGGACCTGAGCATCTGGCTCTACATATTAGCTGTATTTTTTACCCCTTGTTCTTTATTACTAAGCACTTTTGCAGGATCTTGTTTTCTGAAGTATTCATCCACTCCTGTTCTTTACTCCTCATCTGAAGCCTTAGTTGTCTGTTTGTGACATCACAGTTTGATGATGTGGAAATGACTAGGACGATGTTACATTCAGTGGATTGTGATTTCAGGGAGGAGTAGATTAATTTTCAAGCAGCAGGAGCTAGTGAATTTTTAAGAAACAAATTCTTTTTGTGCCAAAACTCTTCATAATAAAGAACAAGGGATGAGAAATTCAGAATATATTTGACATGGCAGCGGTATTTGTTTCTCAGTAGAATGCTTCCAGAGTTTTCTAGGAGGCATAAGTGGCACTGGAAGGGGCTGAATTGACAACTCTGTTAATTGAAGCTCTTTGTTGACAGACCAGGTAGCACAGACAGTGGCAGTGCAAGTGTCCTCACAACGCATAGGTGGATTAGATGAGCTAATCCATCTCTTCACCTCTAATTCCTATGGCTCTGTGATTAATGATCTCCCCTTTGCCTTCTGACAGCTGCATGAGATGGCACCTCCTGAGCAAAAGGAGAGGACAGAACTTCAGCCAGAATGTTTTCTCCATTTTACTGGGGAAGGAGTCAGAGGGCTCATGCAGAGATCTTTGTTTGTATCACTGCTTTGGAGAGAGCAAACGTTCCATCAGCAAGGGGTACAAGCAAAAAGGAAGACCCCTTGTCATCTGTTTGTTGGCTTTGTGATGAGCTCTTGGCTGCCACTTCTTTACAGAGCATCAAAGTTGCTCCATCTTTGTGCTGTAGCAGACAATGGGAAGAAATGGAGTACTTGTGGCACCTTAGGGACTAACAAATTTATTAGAGCATAAGCTTTCGTGGGCTACAGCCCACTTCATCAGATGCATAGAATGGAACATATAGTAAGAAGATATATACACACACATACAGAGAAGGTGGAAGTTGCCATACAAACTGTAAGAGGCTAATTAATTAAGATGAGCTATTATCAGCAGGAGAAAAAAACTTTTGTAGCGATAATCAAGATGGCCCATTTAGACAGTTGACAAGAAGGTGTGAGGATACTCAACATGGGGAAGTAGATTCACTATGTGTAATGACCCAGCCACTCCCAGTCTCTATTCAAACCCAGGTTAATGGTATCTAGTTTGCATATTAATTCAAACTCAGCTGTTTCTCATTGGAGTCTGTTTTTGAAGCTTTTCTGTTGCAAAATTGCCACCCTTAAGTCTTTTACTGAGTGGCCAGAGAGGTTGAAGTGTTCTTCTTCCGGTTTTTGAATGTTATGATTCCTGATGTCAGATTTGTGTCCATTTATTCTTTTGTGTAGAGACTGTCTGGTTTGGCCAATGTACATGGCAGAGGGGCATTGCTGGCACATGATAGCATATATCACATTGGTAGATGTGCAGATGAACGAGCCCCTGATGACGTGGCTAATGTGATTAGGTCCTATGATAGTGTCACTTGAATAAATATGTGGACAGAGTTGGCATCAGGCTTTGTTGCAAGGATAGTTTCCTGGGTTAGTGTTTTTGTTGTGTGATGTGTGGTTGCTGGAGAGTATTTGCTTCAGGTTGGGGGCCTGTCTGTAAGCGAGGACTGGTCTGTCTCCCAAGATCTGTGAGAGTGAGGGATCATTTTCAGGATAGGTTGTAGACCTTTGATGATGCGCTGGAGAGGTTTTAGTTGGGGGCTGAAAGTGACAGCTAGTGGCGTTCTGTTATTTTCTTTGTTGGGCCTGTCCAGTAGTAGGTGACCTCTGGGTACTCTTCTGGCTCTGTCAATCTGTTTTTTCACTTCAGCAGGTGGGTATTGTAGTTTTAAGAATGCTTGATAGAGATCTTGTAGGTGTTTGTCTCTGTCTGAGGGGTTGGAGCAAATGCGGTTGTATCGCAGAGCTTGGCTGTAGACAATGGATCGTGTGGTATGTCCTGGATGGAAGCTGGAGGCATGTAGGTAAGTATAGCGGCCAGTAGGTTTCTGGTGTAGGGTGGTGTTTATGTGACGGTCGGTTATTAGCACAGTAGTGTCCAGGAAATGGACGGCTTGTGTGGATTGGTTTAGGCTGAGGTTGATGGTGGGATGGAAATTGTTGAAATCATGGTGGAATTCCTCAAGGGCTTCTTTTCCATGGGTCCAGATGATGGGAAGAATATGATATTTATAGTTCCAAGAAGTCAGCAGTGTCACTGAGAGCGGGAGGAAAGAAGATCAGAAGTTGGCCTTTTGGAAAGAGGGAGTGTGGCAGGGAGGGAGGGGTATATTAAGAATAAAGCATAGAGGAAACCCTCACGTTTTCTGATCTCGATAAATGAGAGAGACATAACTCCTGCCTTGGGCAATTGTCTGATGATCCAGCCAGCAACAACAGGGCTATTGCTACTCTACAGCCCCTGCAGTCCCTAATCCTGACAAACACGAACAGTGAAAACAGGCTTCTGTGCAAGTGTGAGACCCACAGATGCAGTGGTAGGGCAGGGAAGAGGCAGTGCCTTGCGCTGCAATCAAGTTATCCCTTCTGGAGGACGTCTGGCATGGCACTGTTGGGTTATGTGAGGGTAACGGCAATGGGGGTTTTCAAGAGTCTATACTCCATTTACTGTGGTGATGAGTGCTAATAAAGTATCTGAATAGATAGGTTTGGGGAGAAGTAAGGCGGGATAATAGAGAATCCCAGGAAAATCTTCCCAGTAGAATAAAAATGTGATGCCAAGATGCCCTTTTGTGTGTAATAAGATTTTCTCTGCTCTGCTAGTTGTGCCCTGACACAGACACTATAGACCACGAGGTTATTAAACAAGTCCCTGGTATCCTTGCCACCACTGAGTGAGACTGCAGCCTGAAGCCACCTTCTCTGTTGTTTTCTTTTTGCACTGAAGTCTGAGGGTAGACTAGACTGGCCTGCGTTTACCACCACTCACGCATTGCTTTTCTTTAATTTACTTTTCAGCCTCTGTGTGTGTGTTCGCGCGCGCGTGTGTGTGTGAGAACCTCTTGGCATAGCCCAGATAAAAGACAGGAAAGGTTGAGCAAACAAAATGAGCCTTTCCCTGGATCGATAGAGATCAATCTCTTCATTTCGTCGGGAGGGCAGAACAAAAACAGCAATTAAAAGTACATCTGATGCCGCTAGCTAGTGGACAGCCCCCAAATCAGGGCACGGGGGCAGGGGGACACAACATCCTGGAGAACTCTTGCCAGAAGCCCATTCATGGCAACTCAGTGAGACCGAGGGTGCAGCACTATACACACCGTTTTCTTTTTGACTAGCAAACCTAGGCTACATGTGTCTACGCTGCACAGCACTGGCGGCAGCATGTAGAGTACGTGTAGCTACATGCCGCAGTAAAAGCAGGCTGTGTCCATGCTACACTCAGTGAAAGGCTCTGGCAGAGGGGAGGCAGCGGGGCCTGAGCCTTTCCTCTCTCCCTCCCCCTAGCAGAGCCTTGCCACTGCAGTCTTCCACTGCAGTCGGGAAGGGCTCCAGCACCAGAGAGCTGTCGGAGCCTTTCCCTGGTGCCTCCCCACTGCTGGAGTGTTTCCCTGCAGTGAGGAAAGGCTGTGTAGCGGGGAGCTGTCCAGATCTTTCCTTGCTGCCTCTCCCTTGCTAGAGACTTACCCCTGGGGGCTCTTTTTGTGCACCAGAGAAACACTCCAGCAGCCAGGGGGCAGGGTAACATGACACTGCTACGAAAAAGCCGTGTAGACAGGGAAGTGTGGCTTGGGTGAGAACACAGCACGTGGTGTATGGACTCACATAGATACGTGCACCCTTCAGGCGTGTCTTTACTTTACTTGCTTAAGCTGTGCCTCACCAGTTACACTGCACTTTATACCTGTCCTAGGTATGCATGTATGCACGCCCACAGTTATGCATCTAACATGCTGACCTTTAGCTAACCTAATACATCAAGGCCCAGTTTCATTATTTTGTTATTTACTAGTGGACTGTCACATCTATTGCGATACCATATGGTGTACTTGTCTTAATAGACCACAGCATATGGTTCAGAACTGTAAGGAGGCATGGGTTGGGAATGCGTTTTTGTCCTGGTTAGCATCTGGTACGCTAATCTGTAGTGGGGCAAAGGGCTGTCGTAATTGTCCACTAATACACCACACGTTTGGTAGACTGGTTTATATGGAGGCATGCAAGCCAGTGCACTTATATGCCATCAGATCACGTGATCAGTCATCTAGGGGGATAAGGGTCAGTGCACTTCGTGATGCACTATTTCATGGCAGCGTGGCTATGCCATTTATTTACAAGTAGCACACGGCTATATTTTCTGCTGCTTGCTATCGGCAATATAGGAAGATGGAGAACTATGTACACAAATGAATGTGCCTGTCACAGGGAGACTGGCACCTTTAAGTGGGAGCAGGGTCCAGTGCATCCAGACTGATTACCTGCTGCCCAGTTGGTCTTAAGGAAGCCACCTGGGTCTTATAAAGAGAGAGACAGCTGCCGGTTGTTGGGGAGATGCCTACAGATGCTGCAGGGAGTAAGAAGACTCTTGCAGGTCCTTGAGTTAGGAGGGGGAAGACATTAGTGGGGAGGGTCTGTGGAGAAGGCTAAGCTCCAGGAGAGAGGTGCAGGGAGAGCTGGAAGACAGATCCTTGGGGAGGAAGGGCTGTGCCCAGCTTGGAACCAGTGCAGAGGAGTATTTGAACTTTGAAGGGAAGACTGAGCTCAGGGAGGGGCTGGGCCCAGCAGAAAGTGGGATGAAGACTTTCATAGAAGATATGGGTTGGAAGAGACCTCAGGAGGTCATCTAGTCCAACCCCCTGCTCAAAGAAGGACCAGCCCCAACTAAATCACTTTGTATGTTCGAGTACTATTTTTGAAAGACTTTGGGAAGCATTTGATAAATTCGACCTCGGATGGAGAATGTTTTGAATATCTGGACTGTGTGGACTTTTTAAGGGGCCCTGAGTGGCCTGCCGTGGGGGAAGGGGGCACTACGGGGCAGGAGTGCCCTTGACATGGTGTAGTCAGCAGGATCCAAACTCCTCAGGAGGGAAAGAAGAAACAAGTTGGTGTGTAGAGCAGGAGCAGCAGGAAGTTTCTTGTGAGTGGCTGCCAGAGTCCGCTGGGAGAGGAGGCAGTGAGAACCTGCGAGGGAAAAAGGGCCTCAAGGGAGAAAGCCCTAGGAGGCAGTGCTTGGTTAACAGAGCCCAGAAGAATCCTACAATAGGCCCTGAAGCAGGAAGGATGGAGAAGGACAAAGGGGAAAATCCGGCTGTAGCCTAGGGAGGCTAAGGAACTGTTTTTGCTGTCTTTGCTTATCTGGTAAATCAAACTGTTCCTAGAAAGAGCTTCTGGGGGTAGTAGTGGGCTGGGAACAAGCCAGCACCTTATAGTCCCCAAGTACCAATGTGTTGGTCATAACGAGAAGGACTTAGGAAGGTGCACTTACAGTACAGACCCATTTACGCGCGGATGTTGGGAGTCAAGCCGTCACGACTGCGTGTTAACGGACCGTGGGTTAAGAGGGCCATGCATTTCCACAGGGAAACGCGTTCGTGGCTGATTCATCCACTGATTGGCTTTCTCCAGAAATCAATACCTGCGCTCTGCCATGACGCTTTTTAAAAGACTTATAAACCCCTTGCTGACTTGGAATGATTCATCCAGAGGTGCAAGTAAGCCGGTACGCCCCACTATGGACCGGCTTCCCCAGGAAGCAATTTAAAGGGCCTGGGGCTCCCAGCAGTGGCTGGAGCCCTGGGCCCTTTAAATTGCCGCCAGAGCCCTGCTGCTGGAGCCCTGGGGTAGTGGCAGCAGGGCTCCGGGGGTTATTTAAAGGGCCCTGGAGGGTAGCGGCAGCCGGAGCCCCAGGCACTTTAAATCGCCGTCTGAGCCCTGCTCCTGGAACCCTAGGGGTCACGGTGGCAGCCGGGACCCCCGGGGCTCCACTGGCAATTTAAAGGGCCCCCCTTTAAATCACCCTGAACCCCAGGGCTCCCAGCTGCCTCTGCAGCTGGGAGCTCAGGGGGTGATTTAAAGGGCCCGGGGCTACAAGCTGCTGCTACCCTAGCCCTGGGCCCTTTTAAATCCTGATTTAAAGGACTTGCCTCTTCCGGTAGCGTGACAATGACTAAGCGTGCGTGATATATCTTTACCAATATTGGCAATCAAAAGGAAGAGGAAACGCCAGGAGGCCTACAACACGTTTCCCTCCGCACTTCCTGTCAATTTTTATGTCAGTGAGTTAGTGAGCAAATCCGTAGCGCTACATAGCAAGTTCCTGTACCGCGTGTTAACGAGTCTTGCGTGTTAAATAGGTAGCACTGGGAGGCATGGTGTTACCACGCGTTAAGCAGATTCGTTTGTAAACGGGTTTGTACTGTATATATTAGTGATATATTATATTAACACTATTAGCCAGCAAGCAGCTATGCTGGAGGAGTCATTGACCACTCAGAGGACTAAGCTATGAAAACACACTATACGGTATGCACTAGAAAATGATAGCCCTCATGGCTGCATTCGCTACCAGGTAAAAGAGCATCTCAGGATCATAATAGGTGGCACACAGGAGCTTTTAACCAAAGTGGGATACTCCTGGTAGAAAATATCATAACTAACATTAGATTCCTTTGTTTTACAAAGGAATGAAAACTAATTTTCAGTTGTTCTAAATTCAACGTGGGGTTTTGTTTCTTTTGCTGTAAAAATGGCATCATCAATAAAAGTAAAGGAGACACAACTGGATGTGAACGTTCTGGTGGGCTTCTGATGTGAATGAATGGGCACCAGAAACAGAATGCTGGCTCCCACAATGAGATGAGTTTTCCTTTTATTTAAAAAAAAGGTGAAATAATTAGGCCTGTGAAGCGATTAAAAAAATTAATCACGATTAATTGCGCTGTTAAACAACAATAGAATACCATTTATTTAAAGATTTTTGGATGTTTTCTACATTTTCAAATATATTGATTTCAAGTACAACACAGAAAGCAAAGTGTATAGTGCTCACTTTATATTTATTTTTTATTACAAATGTTTGAACAGTAAAAGACAAAATAAATAGTATTTTTCAATTCACCTAATACAAGTACTGTAGTGCAACTCTTTATCATGAAAGTTTAACTTACAAATGTAAAATTATGTACCAAAAAAACCTGCATTCCAAAATAAAACGTAGAATTTTAGAACCTGTAAATCCACTCAGTCCTACTTCTTGTTCAGCCAGTCACTCAGCCGAACAAGTTTGTTTACATTTGTAGGAGATAATGCTGCACGCTTCCTGTTTACAGTGTCACCTGAAAGTGAGATCAGGCATTCTCATGGTACTGTTGTAGCCGGCATCGCAAGACATTTACGTGCCAGATGCACTAAAGATTCATATGCCCCTCCATGCTTCAACCACCATTCCAGGGGACACGTGTCCATGCTGATGACAGATTCTGCTCAATAACAATCCAAAGCAGCTTTCTTTTTTGGTGGTTTGGGTTCTGTAGTTTCTTTATTGGGGTGTTGCTCTTTTAAGACTTCTGAAAGCATGCTCCACACCCTGTCCCAATCAGATTTTGGAAGGCACTTGAGATTCTTAAATCTTGGGTCGAGTGTTGTAGCTATCTTTAGAAATCTCACATTGGTACCTTCTTTGTGTTTTGTCAAATCTGCAGTGAACATTTCTTAAAATGAACAACATGTGCTGGGTCATCATTTGAGACTGCTATAACATGAAATATATGGTGGAATGCTGGTAAAACAGAGCAGGGGACATACAATTCTCTCCCAAGGAGTTCAATCACAAATTTAATTAACACTTTTTTTAATGACCATGATCAGCATGGAAGCATGTACTCTGGAATGGTGGCTGAAGCATGAAGGGACGTACAAATGTTTAGCATATCTGGCACGTAAATACCTTGCAATGCCAACTACAAAAGTGCCATGCAAATACCTGTTCTCACTTTCTGGTGACATTGTAAATAAGAAGTGGGCAGCATTATCTCCTGTAAATGTAAACAAACTTGTTTGTCTTAGTGATTAGCTGAACAAGAAATAGGACTGAGTGGACTTGTGGGCTCTGGAGTTCTACATTGTTTTGTTTTTGAGTGTAGTTATGTAACAAAAAAAATTCTACGTTTCTAAGTTGCACTTTCTTGACAAAGATTGCATTACAGTACTTGTATGAGGTGAACTGAAAAATACTATTTCTTTTACCATGTTTACAGTGCAAATATTTATAATAAAAAATAATATACATTTTGATTTCAGTTACAACACAGAATACAATATATATGAAAATTTAGAAAAACATCCAAAATATTTAATAAATTTCAATTGGTATTCTATTGTTTAACAGTGCGATTAAAACGGCGATTAATCACGATTAATTTTTTGGAGTTAATCGCATGAGTTAACTCTAGAAATAATGTATTCCTCATTAAAGCGAGAACTGATTAGCACTGCCTCTGTACTGCAGGCAGGCACTGGGCAAGCTTCCCAGTTATAGTTATGCCAGTGAACTTCAATTACAACTTACAAAACTGTTGTTCTAGTGACAGGTGATCCCTGGCTTGCATAGCACAATGAGTCTCAAGCCTGGCCTGCAACTATTCCTGCTCTTCCTGAGATGCATCTCACTTCTGACTCTACCCACTAGTCTCTCTTCTTTGAGATTGCCATTTGCATCGGATTGCGTGGTGGTCTGGCAGTGTGTTCTGTTAAAGGACTCAGGGTGGATCAATTTTAATCATGATTTAAATCAGCAAGAAGGAAACCTTGATATAAATCATCCATTTTTAATTGTGTTTTTTATTTGAACTCTTTAGTTATTTTCTTAAAGAAAGGTTGATTCTCATTGGTTGGTAACTGTTAAAACATGTTGCCTTGCAAATAAATATAGCCTTTACACTAAATTTTGTGCTTTTTTTTTGTTTTGTTTTGTTAACCAGGACGATGCACTATATCTATACACATTTATTTAAGAAGTTATATTCCTTCATATATTCAGATTTTTACATTTATTTTGTTAGAAAATGGTGAATGATGCATTTCTTGTTTAAGAGATTATTAATTTTACTTATGTATTGGAGATCACGTTGTGAGAGAAGGAGAGGGTAAAAATAATTTAAAAAGTAACAATAATGACAACAATAAGTAAATAAAAAGATTTTGCGGTCTGTTCAAAAGCATCTTCCAGTCTGGATTTGGCTTGTGATGCACCTATTGATTATCCCTGACTTATGCACTATAATTATATGTAAATATAATTATAATTATATATAAATATATGCACTATAATTCAGTATGCCCTGGAGCTTCTGGCCTATCCTATGGTAACCCTCTCATATGATCTTTTTACTGTACAGAAGTTCTGCAAAGAGAGAGAGTATGTTGGAGATTCTAAGGTAGAAGAACAAGGGGGCAGGGAGAAAAGGGTCTAAAAGCTCATGGAGCAATATTACATAGAGACTGTGTGAGGGGAAAGGTTGTGATTGCCATCAAATCAGACAAAATCCCAGCATCTCGGAGGCAAATTGTAGTGAGCCTAGACTTGACAGAACCAGCTTCCTGTGAAATATTAACTGGTCTAGCAACCCTCTTCAGCCAAGGATTCTTTGAGACAGTTTAAAAATGACCACTTAAGTTGTCCCTCAACTCCAGGGAAACGGCTAGGGAAAGTGTGGCAGAAAAGAGAGAAAACAAAAGACACTATTAGAGATTTCCTGCTGAATATATTCAGCACAGACTCTTCCAGGGGCAGTTGTTTTGTTTTTTTAAGTAGAAATTATTTTTAGCTTTCCAAATCCATGTATGAAAATGCTTCAGCCTTCATCCTGTATTAAAAATCTGAGCTGAGCTCCAGGAACACATGTATAGCATTCTTGTGACTTCTTTTTTCTTCTCTTCTCTTCCTCAGTAAAATAAATGAATTAAATTAAATCATGTCCCCTCCAGTCCCTTCCCCCTGATATTACTAGAATGGCAACAAGATAGACTCATATAGCTCGACTTGTCCCCTTTCCCACTTCAATGCAACTCTGCCTGGGGAAGTGCTAGTGGGGTAAAGGAGAGGCTTAATACACAGCACACCTACCTCATTCTCATGGCTGCTTCAAAGAAGGGCCTTGCAAAGAATGGCTGTCCCATTCGTTGCAAATACACTGAGTTCTGAGTGCTGAGCACCCTACAGATACGATTCTGTGATTTATCTTCAGAATAGCGTGCAAAGATTTCGCTATGCATCTGCCATTAATGTTAATGAGAGTTGGGCAACGTAATCCCTGTTCACTGGTTTCCAGAGTGATAATTTACCCAAGCAAGCCCTGAAGAAGGGTTAAGCTTTTAGTGGCAGGTAAACAAGTTGGTAACCCGTCTCCAATTCCTTGTAAAGCTTTTGTCCATTATTTTGATCTTGGTTTCCGTCCTCTTTCAAGTTATTACATTTTGGTGACCTCCTTGATCTTGACAGGTAGGAGAAGGCAGGATGGCCGCTTTCCATGTGCTTGGACGCTTCTGTGTCAAGAACAAAGGGCACATTCCAGATATCCCAGGCTAAATTTTCAAAGGGGCATTAAAACCCAGTCATATTTTGCACCCTCAGTTGCACAAGCGAAATGAATGGCTGTTTAGAAAAAAATGGCCCACGTGATCTTTAGGCAGCAGTCTGAAAAACATGTTAAGAGATCCTGAGATTTTAGTGTCATTAGAAGAGAATGTTGTATCAGGAGAATGGTTTTGGCCAATTTTAAATATTTCTTTATAAAACTATATTAAATTAAACATTAAATTTTCAGCCGTGATTAGTGAATCTGGGTGTCTCAAGAAATTGAGACCTTAAAGGGGCCTGATTTTCAGAGTGTGGGTGCTCAACACTTCTCAGCATATATTGTGAGTAAGGTTATGAGAATTTGGTGTTGTGTGTGTGGAGACTTTGAGGTAATCTGTCTCCTACAATCAGGAGTTGCCTGATAAGCGTGACTTCTTGGAGAGGCTTCACTGTAGTTTTTTTTTTTTTTTTTTCCTCTCTGTCAGAGGACTGTCCTATCCACAGAGAAAATGCTGTCATTCTATCTCATGGATTTTAGTGCAGTTAAGTGACAATTGCTCACTGGATTGGTTGCTGCAGACTTTCATGTTGACTGGCCCAGAAGGCTTCAGAAAAATAGAAACCAGCAGACTAAGAAAAAGGCTGTTTGCCACGTTTACCTGAATTGCTGATTTTTTTGGTTGGCTAAAGTTTTATTTTTGTTCCTTTATTTTTCTAATCTGTTTCCTCCCCACATCTAGTAGATATAAATGTTTGCAGAAAGCACCAGCATAGTGATGGCTCTGGAGACTGAACTCATTTAGAGTGGTATTTTCAAAGACACCTAAGTGACTTAGGATCCCAAGTCCCATTGAAGGTTAATGGGACTCATGATCCTGAGTCACTTAGGCACTTAGGAAAATCCCATCCTTAATGCACAGAGCAGGTGGCGGTACAGCATGAGGAGTATCGGTGCAAATTGCCCTGCTGCTTTTTAGCATACGCATGACGTGCCTTGGGTGGCATGTGACCAAGATTCATCACCGAATTTGGTCCACTGGTTGGACCATTAGCTTCCCTGGCCTGGGCCGGGTACTGACAGGGAGTGCGATGTGAATGCTGATCCATGCCCCCCCCAATGCCCTGCTGATATGACTGTAGCGTGTTTTGGAGAGACCCTTGGCAGGGGTAAGTGAAGAAGTCCTTCTCACGGCCTGTTCAATAGTTAGCTTCTTTGCTGAAATGGCCAGCAAGAGTCTCCCTCAGGGGTGTGTTGCCGACATTTTGAAAAGGGACTCCCTCAATCTCCCTCCCCCCCGCCAAGTTGGCGATACATTTGACATTCCCTGGATAAATTACTTCCTCTTTCCATTTTCTTCACTTCCTCTTTCCTGCCTTTCCTATCTCAAAACTTCTACCAGTCCTCCTCCTACCAGCCTCACCATGTTTCCCTGTCTCCAGCACCTGGTGAAAGTTCTTCTAGCTGGCTCCTTTATTAAACACTCAGTCCTTGCAGCAGCTGAGGTGGGGGCATGTGGGTCATCCTGTGGCCTCTGGCAATGGGGAGGTTTGCAGGGTGGGGAGCAGGTTCCTTTTCAAGGTGGGCTGGGTAGTCATTTAGCGATGGGCCATCCTCTTTGGTTGCTGAGATTGGAAAGTCTTCCCTGACTGCTGTAGGTCTCTCTTAACTGGTGTGGAGAGCAAGGTAGGGGAGCAAATCTCCCCTGATTTAAGTGAGGTGGCAAGCTTGTTTCTCCTGGGTGGTGGTGGTGGGGGCCTCCAGGCTCTCTCCCAGTAACAGCTCTTTAAACTTCAAACTAGGGCTGGGCTGACAGGCACCAGTGAGGAGAGATGTAGTCAGTGCAGCAGTATTATGGCCCCACCCGTCTTCACCTCATGTGCTGCTGGAGCAGCGAGGCAGGGGATGAGGAGGACTACTCAGTGCTTTCCAGTGTGCTCTTGTCGGCCCTAGTGAAGGACCCAGGAGGGGAATTCGCCTTGCAGTGGCTGCCACAGCTACGGGAGGGCATATCCGCACCACAGATGCTGCCTTAGTGAGCAGCAGCCAAATCAATCTCTGCTCCAGCAAGAGCTGAAAGAAGCCAAGTTGGTGTTTGCTTTTTTGGGGTAGGCTGTGGAAGAAGTGTTTGCGACCTTTCCTCACTCCCACCCTGAAGCATAATCACTTTCTCTCCAGCATGATTACACCTGTAGGCGCAAAGCTGGTCTAAAGATTTTACGAAGGGTGAGCAACATGAAACTTTGGGATATACCTGCAACTGAGCTGACTGATAATACGTGCAAAGACTCATCTGTGCAAGCAATTGCAGGATTTGCAAGCACATTGGGTGCACATGCAAATTTTCCAGGATCAATTTAGGCATTTGAAAATATGGCCCTAAATTTGCATTATCATATCACAAGTGAAAACATAGTTGCTGTGTGGTGGTATTCGTCACATTCTTGAATGGCAGAGGGTGTTAACGAGATTCATTTGCTGAGCTGGGTGGGATCCCAGGACTGGAATAGCACAGGACACTGCAGAACAGGATAACGGTTGATTTTTTTCAGAGCTCCTATAAGGCCAAGCATGAAAACACCAGGGAATATTTCAGGTGAGGATTGAGGTTTAGGCTCAGAAGTGCATATGGGCACAGAACTGGAATAACGGGGGATGATGCAGATTAGGATTGAGGTGACTGGCAGAGTTGTGTGTTTAGAAGGAAATCATGCTCAGTCACTGCCCCCACTTTACAATTGTAGTGCAACCTGAGTCCATTATTTCCATGATCAGTAACCTAACCCCTGGCAATTAACCAAACTAACAAAATCCTTTACAAAATACAGCACCCCCCAACAGACTCTGGAAGTGGCAGTGGTAATGGTGGGGGGGACAAAGAACAGTCCTCTCTGTAAATATTAGTTGTGGGTGTACTGAAAGAATTCAGTCATACTGAGCCTTCATGCCACTTCCCCTCAGCCGTGTCCTCTGCAGTCCTGCAGACTCCACCACCACATCTAATGATGACTTTGACTTTTAGTCCTCAGGCATTTGTGGATGTTTTCCCTGTGGGGGCATCTCTCCCAGACACTGCCAAGACAGATTGAATCAAGAGTCGGCTGTTGGAGGGGAGGCAGTGCGGTGTTGTTTGCAGATATATCTATCTATCTATCTATATCTATATATATAAATAAACACATGCTTGAAAAATCTGCACACAGCAGCTCCCTGAACTGATCTTGTTCTCTTTCTCTTTCCCCATTCCCTCTGTCTGTCTCTCAGACTCCTATACACACACAGCTTCATTTCAAAATCTTGGGGTCCAGCCATTCTGGGAGCTGCATGCATGTATCTCCTGGGATGTTCAGGCCCCTAATGTTCTAAAATAGCATCATTCAGACTTTAATATATGCTAGCATTTGATGGAGTTGCAGAGAGCTTCAGTATTGTACCATCACAACATTCAGATAAGGGATAGACAAACCGAAGGAGCATTTTGGAATTTGGTGCATTGCAAATTATTCTGTGGGATTGCAAAATTTGTCTGAGTTCATTAAGCTCAGTCATAAAAGTACATTAACTGTAGATATAGCTTTTGACACATGTACTTTCCCCAAAATCCAATAACTGGACAGATATCTGCATGACTGAATTATTTGTTGTTACCCCTGGAATTGACTTCTTAATACTTGTACTAGCTTGACAATACAGATATCTAGTTACATTTTATTTACAGGAGGCATTGAAAAATAACTTCACTCTAGTTACATCAATTACAGTGTAAAATGCAAACAGTTATCACAAGATTCTGGTATCTGAAGAATACCAGCATCATTTATTATGCTAATGGTACATTTCTTATTAACACCAGTGCATTGGCAATTCATTTCTCATTTGATTGCACCTTTGTTTTGGTACGGTTTATAAAAACTGTATATTTGCAGATTACATTAACAAATGTCTGTGACTGGAAGGGAATTTTGAGGTTATTACTACATGCTGTATATCACCAAGTCATTCCCTTTTTACAGAAAAGACTGTAAAATAACCTAGCTAAAGATTTTTTAAAAGCATGTTAGATGTGTAACAAATTGGAAATTTTCAGCTAGGTTTAAGTGTTAATGTTAATTCTCATAAATTTCTAAATTTCATACTGTAAAATTGGCTCTTAAAATTTTAACCTTAACTCAGCTTGTAAAAGCTGCTCTCAACAAATATTTTTAACATTTACGTGTTCTCAATGACAAAACCATACGCACTATATTGCAAAACAAAGAATATGTTGTATTCTATAAATTAATGTCACGAGGGGGGAAGTTATTTTTCATGTATGTTCACTGCCAGGATTGGGGACATAGTGGCATTAGCCACATGAAACCCCCTATATCCAGCTGCTGCCACAAATACGCCTAGGAGGAGCGGGGCCAAGCTGACTAATAAATGTGCTGAATATGTAGCTGTCAGTAGCAGGGTTCCTATGGATCTCTGGTCAGAATTTAAAGCTGCCCTCCCCACAGGGAATCTTTGAGGGAGGATGACAACAGTTCTGCTATTTATCTTCCAGTTCCTCCAGAGGTGAATCATCCCTCTGGCTCATATATTCTATGTGCATTTGGCTTGTGGTGCTGTTGATTAGGACGCAGCACTCTTAGTGTTGCTGAGAGTAGAACAAGGATGTCTTGGTGACATTAGGCATCATGCTTTAACAAATGTTACATTTGGATCCTGGCTTGAAACCCTCATGGTATGAGCCCAACTGTTAAGAAAGCTTTCCTGTCTCCCCTTCTCCTTTCTGAAGAATCTGAGAGAACCAGATTCTATCTAGTCTGAAGGGTAGAGAAGGAGAGAGGATTCTGTGACTGATTTAATTTCCATGGTAATTAGTTCCCATCTCTACCATCTTAACTGGCTATCTCATGCCAGTAAGGAGAACAATCTGTACTTTCCCTGGTGATAGAGAACTTGAACCTTTCATTCAGAGAGATTGCACATTACAGTGATTTTTCCCATGTGGGATATGATGAAAGGGAGAGAAATGCCAAGGGTCTATTAAAGGCCAACTTACTCCATTTATGCCACAGTATGCAATTTTTAATTTCCTGGGGCCAACATTAAATTCGGTCTTTCATTAACACCTTATAACTCACTATATTAGCCATTATATATTCAGATAGATTCAGACCTAGAGGAAGCAGGTATAACTCCCATTGATGCTATTTGGCCCATTGTGCATAAAGGCTTGTCTGCCATGGGGGACCATAGTCATTCTGTTGGGAAGCAAGAGACTGAGCAGTGTAAGTAACATTTGTGACTTAGCTGCAGTCCTGCAGGGAACTTTCAGATGTTTTCTCGGAGCATTATCCTGGAGGAGAAGTAGAACTGATATTTACCAGACTTTGCACTGGGGATCCCTTAGCTGATTGCTGTTAATTTAATTATTGGAGCTTTTGTTAACCCTTTCTTGCCAGGAGACAGAATTTCCTCTTGCATTAAAAACTAATGAAGAATTCATGAGCAATGAGAAGCAATAGCTCCTGGCCAGGGAGTGCTCAAGGGATTAATTTGTAATAAGGGGCTTCTTAAGGAGACTTGGTTTAAACACTCAGACTACTTGTACACTACGTGTTTGGAGTCCTAGTTGCAAAGTGTCTGGAGATGAATTAGAAAGTTTACAGTCTCATCCACAGATCTTTGTTCAGTTGCACAAGTGAAGGGAGCTCCGAAGCGTTCTTAGGAGCAGCAGGGACCATTTTGGATTAGTTTTCACTGAACTCTATTCTCACAATATCATTCTTGTCCAGTGAAATGCTAGACAGAAGCATTATGATGGAACGAAATCTCATTGGCAGCTCAGTGATCTTGAGGGCAGGGCACTGTTGCCTAGCAACTTTTGAGCACTTTCATGCATGTTTCATTATAACACAAAAGCCTTCTTCAGTGGCTTTTGCCCTTGATCTTTTTCTGTTAAGATTCATTTCCCCATCCTACAAGCATGTGACTATGGGTTCTCACAGGCCAGCCCAACATGAAGGCAGATCCACATGAAAATCTCAGCTTATTCAGACTGTTTTTCTCCCATACCTTACACCTAGTGCAGCTGCCACTGTAGCATCTTGCATCCAGATGGGAGGGTGAAATCCCCACTGGAGGAAGCCAAAGCTCAATGAATTAATTCACAGGAGCTGCAACCTCCCTTCCCAATTATATCATGTTCTTGGTGCCCTTGAGCTCCACCAGTGTGAGGGACATGAGTCCCACCAAGGTCATTCTGTGCAGCAAGGCACTGTTTAGCTCTGAGCTTACCATTGTATTGGTTTTGGTCTTTAGTCACTACTCATCTACAGCCTTGTGGTACCAGTGTTGTTCCATTACTAGGAGCTTCCTTTCCTTTTGCTATAGGTTGGTGTAGGCAGGACCGGCTCTAGGCACCAGCAAAGCAAGCACGTACTTGGGGTGGCACATTTCCAGGGGTGGCATTCCGGCCGTCCTTTTTTTCCTGGGCAGTTGTGCTCTCGGAGCTGCGCCTCTTAGATGGGGCAAGGGTGCCATGCCCCTGGCCGCAGCGGGAAGGGGAAGCCCCAGACCCGGGATGCTGAGCTCCCTCCCTCCGCTTCCTGCGCCGCTTGTGAGCCCCAGCCCCACCTGAGCTTGGGGCTGCAAAAAACGTAGAGCCAGCCCTAGGTGCAGGGATATCTTATGTGGTAGACTGAAGAGAAATTTATCTTAGAAGCAAAAACTCTGTGGGTATTGAATCTTCTAGTGAAAGGAAATGAGATGGCATCTCTCTCCAGTAGGCTTTGTTTGGACTGGGAGGCATTTTTCATATTGCTAATATCTGCCTGTACACACATTATTGCTTGTGCCAAGCCAAAAATACCTGTTATCTTTTCCAGTGGACCTATGGGTGGGATAAAATGCAAATCAAGGTTAAATTATTAGGCTATTCCCAAGACTACCATTGTTTCATTTGAGTACTGTGGAACTCCAGGGGACTGGATAGTTCATGCAATTAGTAATATGACATGCAAGCCTGACCTTGATCTCTCACTGATGTAATCTAGGATTAACTCCATGGAATCAATGGAGCACTGGTGTACGAGTAAAGTTAATGAGATCTGGATCAGGCCTATAGTGCTTGAATAATTGTTGATCTGTGGCCCCTTTATACCAACTTGACCAGTGCAAAGGGGACAAAGGGCAGATGCAAGTCCCCCTGGAAAATACCCCGGCACAGAGACACCTGCACTCAGATTTAGAGCCGATTCAGCCAACTCTTTACCACCTCTGCAACAGCTCCATGTGTTTTGCAGTGGAGTGCAGATGGACTGGAGGTGGTGTGGCTGGGGTGGATCTGTGCCCTGACAATCCTGCACTTCTGTGAAAGCTTGTCAGGGTCATTGAAGCAGGGGCCCAATTTGTCTATATGGGAGGCCATACTGGCCTTGCAGCCCCTGAAGAGGTGCAAACTGCCTCTGTGCCAGCAACTACACCAGCTCAGAGATGAATCTGGCTTGTAGCCTCTCTAGGCTTCTGGCTTGAATCCAGCCCAGGTCCGTAGTGACTGAAGGTAGTTACCATTTGCTAGCAGAATGCTGCTTAGTGGCCTGTGTGTAAAAAGACTGGTGATCATGGGCCTGTTTCCACTGGACAGCTAACCACTTCTCACAAACCACCAACGCAATGAACACCAACTGGCAGTCTCAGAAGAGATGTCAAAAATTGACTGGGTCAAGAGATTGTCATTTTCTAGCTATTAGGAAAGCTCCCACCCGGTCACAGTTGCAGCACAAAGCTGTCTTTGTTATGTGACTAAATAGGGGACTCCAGTTTCAGCCTGACAATTTCACTATCATTACAAATGTACATGCATGTGCACGTGCCCACACACTTTTAATAGGAAACAGGAGTATCAGAATGCAACGAGACAGTAATGTTTGCCTGATGCACTCTATTCTGTTTGCAGGTGCTGATACCACTAGGAAAGAGTTCAGTGGGTTTTGCTAAACTAAATCCAGTACTTCTCCAGAATTGATTGTATCCATGTCTGGCTCAGTACTTGACTAGATCTTATCCAGCACACTTGCTTGATCACTCTGATTAGATTCTCTAATAGACACCAGGGAGTTTGTTTGTATTTCCAACATTTTATGGATGGGAATGATTACCCTTTGTATTTCTAACATGAGCCCTGTAGAGCAGGGACCTTCCCCCTTGACCCAAACGCTCATGGATGGCGAATGTCTGCACGTTATGGTGCAGTCACTCTCCCCTTCATTTTTATATGACGTGCCCTTTTCCTTACAGAGTAGATATTTTGTTTTGAGCACAGAGCTGGGATTCCTCCCACTGTGACTTTAATACTTCCTGCTGGGGTTTCTCAGCCAAAGCTAAAGTACTGTTGTTGAATGTCAGCAGTTCCTTACAAATGAGAGTGAAGAGTGAGTGGAGGAGTGTGGCAGTGTTAGGTTTAGCAGGGTGGTATCTTTACTTTGAACCGGATATGTTTAGTGGTCACATGAGAAGCAAATGGCCTTTAACTGCCTCCCATTCTGTGTGTACACCCAGTGCAGCTCTTAGGAGGATGTTTGCTAATGCATGTTACTTGGAAAATTCACTCTGGGGGACCTAGTCAACTGGCTGCTGATAATCCTTCAATTTATCTCTAAAGGTGTCCATCAGAATAGTAGGACTGTGACCTTTTTTGTACCTACACGTGCATTATAGACAAGGGAAAAAAATCAGTGATAAATCCCAGTCAGGTTAGAAATTAAATGTGCGGAGTAGGAGACTAGACCACTCACAGGTTTGGCAATTGGATACTGAGCCTGTCTCCTCTAAATTCCAGCAGGGATCAGGTCAGTAGTAACAGAAATCCCTTATAATCTGAGCCCTGTTTGATGGCCTCTGAAATAATTTGCTGGTGTGAATCTAGTTCAGAGTGGAGAGATGTCCATTGCACAAACCTTTTTTGGCAATCACAGCAGGCAGACCAAGAGTACTGAATAGACATGGAGATTAAAGTACTCTCTTGGCTGTGTAAGTGGTCCCTTCAGTAAGGTATATTGACAGGGTGGTGTGTGTGTGGGAAAGAAAGTGTTTGTTGCTACTGACGATGCTGTACCTATTTTGTGGATAATTAAGACTTCTATCTCCAGGGCTTTACATCTGCCAACTTTCACTAGCACTAAACTAACAAGGAGAAGAAAAAGAAAACAATTATCAATTTAATGTATGAGGAGAGGAAAACTGTCCTGTTCCAGCTTTCAGAATTCCCAGTTTGGGTTATGTTTGTGTGTGATGCTCCACATTAACATGCGTTATCACCATTGACTGAGATCACATATTACTATTTAAGTAACCTTAAAATTGGAACATTAAATCACTTAAAACATTTCCCATAATTTTAGTGTTAGAGAAATATGCCAAATTAAAGATCTTTAGACACAGAACAAGTACAGCATAGTAGACCGTAACTCTACAAGTTCCCCATATACAACACCCCAGTGTGCTGGAACTTGATTTGCGGGGAAACCCCTCTTGTTCTGTATATCTTTGGTACTTATATGGCACCCATTACCATAGTATCTTTACAAGCCCCTTCTCAGGGAAGGGGAAGTAGTATTATCCTCAATTTTAGAGAACCATTGTTCATGAAAATGTGATACCAGGTCCTTGTGCCTTGATTTTCCCAGCAACGCTGAGTGCAGCATGCCTAAGTGCTTTTAAAAATCTGGGTCTGTAGATTCCTGTATGCATGTAACAAGTTATGGATGCTCCAAATATGCATTATAGAAGTAATCAGAAAATATCCCCCCTGCCCCCCCAGGGAAAATTTTGGCAAAAAAGAAAACAATTACATTTTCATTGACATTTTCAGTGGAAGATTTTGACTTTTCGTTTAAAAAACAAACCACCCCCCCCTCCAAACTATATAATTGTGGAATGAAAACTTTTCAGATGATGATTGAAAAATTCAGTTTTTGGTTTTCTGATTAAAAATCTTCAAGGAAAGCAGCCATTTCCCACATACATTTTTGTTCAGTCAAAAACCCAATTTCCTGTTTAAAAAAAAATTTTGAAAAATTTTGACCAGCCCTAATAAATACTATGTTGAGTTAGAAGGTACCCATTTTTACATAGTCTCTTTCCTGATTGCACTTCAAAAGAGCCTCAGCACTGAAGTATTCTAGTACTTTCCAGCAAGTTGTAATGGGAGAATATAAGACACTGGAGTCCTGATACTGTGCCAAACAAAGGCTACACACACCTTGCATAAGTTCAAAATTTTACCCTCATCCTTGGATTTGGCTCTATTATCAAAGTAACTCAGACTAATACAACATAAATTCAAGTCTGAGTCTTCTAATTAAGATTTGGTTGCTTCTAGGCTTCTTAACTCACGACCTGTCTGTCATAGAATTTAGCTCCTCTTGCCAGAGGGCTGCTCCTACTTTCCTTATTTCCAGGGTGGAGTTTAAAAAGCTACCTCTTCCCCAGTGAGTGATCAGGAATTAACCAGGGCTCCCTGTAGGATTCCAGTGCCTGCTAACTGGATGATGCAAAACCACCCTGTTACAGAGAGACTTTGACTGACTGACTCGTGGCCTTGGGAGCCCAAAGCACTCCTGAGTTCTAATCCCAGTTCTTTCTGTGGCCTTAGCCAAATCACTTAATTTCTGAGTTTCTTCATCTTTAAACTTGAGATAATAATACTTCTTTACCTCGCGGGGGGGTTGCAAGGATTAGTTAGTTAACAACTGAGAAGTGCCAAGTGCTATTAATAATGCAAAGCAAGAAACCACATGAAACAGAAACAAAATTCTTGCCTTTTGCGTCAAAGGAGAATTTCCGGAACACCATAAAGACCCTGCTTTCTAATGAGATGGATTAGTTTACTTCTTGTGGCATTAAAGAAATACATGAAATATTATGAAAGGGTGGCAGGATCTCCCTAGGGCAAGGTCGCTCAGCATATTACTGCACAAGGGTAGCAGGCTCCCACCTATGAGACGCACCTGCCAAGAGCAGCCCATGTTGCTCTCTTAATTTAGTCTGTCAGGGTTTCACTCAAAATAATTACTTACATCCTTCATTTTTAACACTCTGTCTCCTGGCAGAGCCACAGAAAGAGTGAGAAAGGAATAGACTTGTCTTGCTATGTCAGTGAAGGGTGGGTAGAGATAAGGGAGGCGAAGGACAGAAAAGGATAGAGGAGAAGCCTGCAGCTGTGAGGAGTGAGATAGGGAGAAAGAGGACACAAAGGACAAGACAAGAAAAAAGAGAGAAACAGAGAGTATCTGAGGCAGAAACTGGAAATAAACAGAGAAAGGCAGTGAAAAATGGTAGAGCGGGAGAAGGATGAAGAATCAAATTGTGAGAGAAAGGAAGGGGGAGTGAAAGACGTAGAAATAGAAAATGAGAGGAGTTTATTTCTTCCTGTTTATCTGATTCGGTAATGAATGTGATTCAGAATTTGCCTGTTGGAGAGCCAGTGAAAAACCTGCTCTGCCCCCCACTCAAGCTTCTGATTAGAATGTGCTAAAGAAGGGCATCTGTGTTCTGGTCCAATGTCTCTCCCTCTGGTACCCCTCTTACCCCTTGTACCCTGAGACCAGTATTACCTTCTTTATTTCTGGTTCTCCACTACCCTAGCTGGGCTGCCATCATTCAGTTAACATTCCATTGAAATTAATGTTATGTCATTCCTGGGATCAACCACACAGCTATTCTATTCCAAAGGGACATACATGGGATGTTTGGCAACATAGTAGGTACATTCTGTCTGGACATATACCTAAAACACTTGGCAGTAGTTACATGGTTGAGAGAGAACACATATCTACTAACAAACCCCAAAGGTCTATACACTGCGCATCACGTCCTCCGTATCTGCACAGCAAGACTGAGGTTTAGGAGCTTGGTCTCATGCCTTTGAACGGCTTCCTTCAACACTGACACCTGGGGAGGGTTTAGGGACTTCTCCAGACAAAATTTTATTATGTTCTCATGCTCCCTTGCAATCCATCTCCCCACTGCACTCATTAACATCCTCTGTAGGCAGTAACGTATGCTTCCCCACTGTAGGCATTGCAATAATCTGCAATCAGTGTGTTTGCTGCTGCGATAACAATGCAGTACAGGATTAGGGGCCAGCTCCAGCTCCCAGTGAAGTCAGTAACACTGAGAGGTGCAGTACAAAAGGCTCAACCCAGGATGAGGAGGAGGCAAAGGTGACTTGCACGCCAGCATAAATGAGAGGAGCCCTGGGAGCTTCTCCAATTTATTGTAAACTCCCCAGGGCTGTATAATCCTCCAGTGCTGCAGCCACTCCCCTTTCCAGTCCCAGCATGCACCCTCATTTCCCCAATGTGTCCCCCTATACTGAAGTTTGCAATGGGAGGAAGCATAGAGTTGCTTCCTTTGGCCATACACCTCCAGCTGCAGTGTAAACGTGCCCTGTGTTTCTCACTTCCTCCATTCTCTATCTATAAAATTGGGATGATAATACTTCCCAATCTGACAGCAGTCTTGCAAGGATAAAGACACTAGAGATTGGGAGGTGCTCAGATCCTATGATAATGGGGGCCATATAAGTACCATAGATGCAGAACTAGAGGGGTTCCCCCACATCAGGTTTACAACATATTGGGGGGTTGTGTGGGTTGAGCTTGGGGAGTCATTGCCTATGTTGTACTGGTCTGTAGCTAGAGGTAATCAAATTGGCATATCTCTCCAATATTAAATCACTTTAAAATATTTCCCAGATTTTTTTTAGTTTTATGTCCCAATCTTAGGGTTACTTAAATAGTTACTTTAAAATGTTTAAGAAGGCAATGTCAATTGTTCTAGGCTTAATGTTCAATGAGTTATGTTCTGATGTAGAACTGCCTCTAAATTCTAACTGCCAAACTCTGCCTTCAGTTACATGAATGCTGCTTCCTTGGATTTCAGTGAGAACTGGAGGCATGCCTTGGAGAGCACAGTTTGGCTCGTAATATCTATTTTTACTTTCAAAAATTCCATCTCCATAATATTGTTTTTAAAAACCATTTTTGTTGGATTGTGATGGGGTGGGCTAGGTCCAGAGGCCTCCGGCTGGTGGTTTCAGAAAAGAGCAGTAGAGAAGTCCTCCAGGCTGCCTAGAGTGGCTGCGGGGGAAGCAGCCAATTGGAGAGAGGCTGCAGGAAGCAGCCAATCAGGGCCCAGGAGGGCCATATAAAAGTAGCTGTAGCGCTAGAGACAGTCAGTTGTTGGAGGAGTGAGGACTATGTTCCTGGCTGTCTGGCTGAAGGAGCAGCAGGACCATGGACAGATCGGTTGCTGGCAGGGTCTGGGGAACTGAGAGGGTGGCTGGCTGCTGGGATTGAAGATAGAAGAACAGCTGGGGCCAGAAAGGCACAGAAAGGGTGATGAGTCTACAGGGAGGAAGTCCTGGGGGCACGGCCCTATACCAGAGTCGAGAGACTATTTAAAGGCTAGCCAAGAAGGGACTGTGGGAATGAGCCCAGGGAGGGCTGCAGGAAGACAGTGTCTCCAGGGAGGAAGTCCTGTGGGTATGACCCCATATCAGGGCCAGGACTATTTAAAGACTGAGCCTGGTGAGGGCCACAGAGATACCAAAGGAAGGGTACTGGGATGGGCCCCTGGTGGACTGTATACCTCAGAAGGGGTCTGGTTTGTTTCACATACAGACTGTGTGTGTGTCTCAGCCAGAGGACTGAGTTACTGAAAACTGCCTGAGAAACCACCAACAGAGGTCACCACAGACTAAGAGAGTACAGGCACGTGTACTCAGCCAGGGGAAGCTTGCGAGAAGCGAGTGCTACCCTGTTACACGGACCTGTACAGAAACCGTGTTAATTCTCTTGTCCTCTGGCAGCTGGTTGTATTGCAGTAATTAACAACAACAAGAACACAACAACCCACAATTCCCAGAACTAAATCCACTTCAAGATTCTACTCCTGATTTACAATGCATATACTACTTTAAGAGCCTAATGGAATAGCTGATGGGTAGCCTATGTCTGACACTGAAAGGGTAGGCCAACTTAGATCAAAGATTGCCTCTTCTCCAAGACTTACCACAGCAGTTGTCTAACATAGTGCAACTGACAGAGCCCAGGTATAAACATGGGAGAGCCATAGGTAGAGTTTCCTCAACAGTGGGGGAAAAACCCAATGGCAAAGACACTGTAACACCCTCCTGTGGGAAGCTAGAAAGCATTCAAGCCTTCCTATTTTCATATCACACTGCAAGACTCATCTCTGCCAAAACCTTCTCCAAAACATGTGAAGTAATGGAAAAACCCATTTGCAAGTTTTAAGGCAGAAGTCAGTGCTTAATTACAGATTGTCCCTTCTGAATGGATTTCTGTGATCTGTGAACTGCTGAGATACTATGACAGGCACTTTAGAAAGGCCAAGAAACAGATGGACAGATCTGGTAGACACTGGTGCATGGACACTGGAGAAAACAAAATGGGGCCACATTGGCTTTTGTAGCTTCACAAGTGCAGGGAGAAAATTCAGCGTTTTCCAAACAGTAAAGGGCAAAAAACAATGGAGTCAAAATGTTGTTTTCCAATGTCTCAATGGTGGCTATAAACAGTGGAGACTTTAAAAATACAAAAATGAGAGTCCATTTAATTCCACTGTTAGTTTTCTGTCTTATTCCTCAAAATTATTCTCATCCACATTAGCATAATCTGCAATGGCAGAAAGAGTCTAAAATATACTATGCAAGTTTGACTAGAGCTTGACAGCAGACTACCACTGGAGAGAGAGAGAATCTGAATACTGGATTTGTGATTGCTGGTGAAATCTGGGTATTTTTAAATTTAGAGGGGTATTGGGACATCTTTACTACTGCAAATGTGAAGTAAACCAACTGAAGTTAATGGAGTTACCCTGGATGACCATCTTAACTAAGATTAAATTCTAGCCCGTTGGTTTTAATTTTTGGTATTTTATGATTTTCTTCTTTGTGAGACCCTCTTAAAAGGATGGAAATAGAATCCCTTTCCTTAATATTTTCATCTTTTGCCATTAGATAAACGTAATTTAGAGTCTCTTCCCCACTTCCATGTATCCCATGGATTTTTAATTAACCTGGTTTTTCCCATTTACTTCCTTGTCTAAGCACCTGTATGTTCGATAATGCTCGCACAGCTCTGGGAATGGGTTTTTCTTTTAATTAACTGATATTACCTCTTCTGGTTATGAAGCAGCACAAAGTAACACAGTGCAGGTCCTACATAAGCAGAGACTATTACTCTTGGAACATTTCTTGGCAACAATAGTGAATTAAACATACACACCCCCAATATAGATTTCAAAGCCAGAAGGGACAATTGTGATCATCTGGTCTGACCACCTGTTTAATACAGTCTGTAGCACTTCCACAAAATAATTCCTAGAGCAGATTTTTTTAGAAAACCATCCAATCAGTGGTGGAGAATCCACCATGACCCTTGTTAAATTGTTCCAATGGTTAGTTACTCTTACCGTTTAAAAATGTACACTGTATTTCCAGTCTGAATGTGTCTAGCTTCAACTTCCAGTCATTGGATAGTGTTATACTTTTCTCTGCTAGATCGACGAGCCCATTAGTAAATATTTGTTCCCATGTACATACTTACAGATTGTAATCAAGTCACCCCTTAACCTTCTGTTTGTTAAACTAAATAGATTGAGACTCCTTATGTCTATCACTATAAGGTATGTTCTGAATCCTTTAATCATTCTTGTGTCTCTTATCTGAACCCTCTCCAATTTATCAACATCCTTCTTGAATTGTGGGCACCAGAATTGAACACAATATTCCAGCAGTGATTACACCAGTGCCAAATACAGAGGTAAAATATTCCTACTCGAGATTCCCCTGTTTATGCAAACCAGGATGGGATTAGCTCTTTTGGCCGCAGCACCACACTGGGGGCTCCTGTTCAGCTGATTATCCACCATGACCCCCCAAATCTTTTTCAGAGGCACCGCTTCTTAGCATAGAGTCCCCCAACTTGTATGTATGGCCTACATTCTTTGTTCTAGGGTGAAGCCGACTGGTGCAGAGGAGCACTTGGTTCGGTTGGAAATGTTCCTTAGGGATGAATTTATTAAAGGGGGAGCTCAATATCCTAGTAAAGGGGATAGGAAAGAAGTTGGTTAAGTACAGGTAGAAGCTAGTGAGGAACAGTCAAATGAAAGAGAGTCCCAGCTAAATATAGCACATGAAAGGAAGTAATTGAATATTGACAAAATGTACAAATACTTCTATACAAATGCTAGAAGTCTAAATACTAAGAAGGGCGAAATACGTTGCCTGGCAATAAATGAGGATATTGATATAATAGGCATCATGGAAACTTGGTGGAATGATATAATCAATTGATTATGTAATATCAGGGTATAAAATATAAAGGAGTGACAGAATAGGTTGTGCTGGCGAAGGAGTGGCACTATATGGTAAAGCGTAGAATCATATAAGGTAAATATCTTACATGAACCAAAATATACCATAGAATCTCTGCGGATAGAAATCCCCATGCTTGAATAAAAAGAGTATAACAGTAGGAATATACTACCAACCACCTGAGCAGGATGGTGACAGTGACAGTGAAATGCTAAGGGAAGTTAGAGAGGCTAAAAATGCAGAATGTGCAGTAGTAATGGGTGATTTCAACTATCCTCATGTTGATTAGGTAAATGTCAACTCAGGGCATGATGCTAAGATAAAATTTCTAGACACCATAAATGACGGCTTCTTGGAGCACCTAGTCTTGGAACCCACAAGAGGAGAGGCTATTTTTGATTTAGTCCTAAGTGGAGCATAGGATCTGGTCCAAGAGGTAACTGTAGCTGAACTGCTCGGTAATAGTGGCCATAATGAAATTACATTTAAAATCCTTCTTGGGTGGGCAGGGAATAATTCCAAAAAACAAACAAACAAAAAACTCACCCCAGTAACATTTAACTTTAAAAAGGGGAACTGTACAAGAATGAGCATGCTTGTTAGGTGGATATTAAAAGGAGCTGTCACAAGAGGTAAATGCCTACAAGCAGCAAGGGGACTACTTAAAAACACTGTAATAGAGGCTTAAACTAAATGTATGCCTCAAATCTGAGAAGAAAATGTGAGAAGCAAAAGAATGCCACCGTGGCTAAACAGCTGAATAATGGAGGCCGTTAGAGGCAAAAAGGCATCCTTTTGAAGTCAAGCCCTAGCTTGGATAATAACAAGGCTCACAAATTCTGGCAAGTTAAATGTAAAGGTATGATAAGGAAGGCCAATAAAGAATTTGAGAAGCAACTTGGTAAAGATGCAAAAACTAGCTGTAAGAATTTTTTTTAAGTACATCAGAAGCAGGAAACCTGCCAAACAGGCAATGAGGCCACTAGACAACCAATGTATTAAAGGAGCATTCAAGGAAGTCAAGGCCATTGCAGAGAAGCTAAATTAATTCTTTGCATTGGTCTTCACTGCAGAGGATGTGGGGGAGATACCCACATCAGAGCTATCTTTTTTTGAATGACAAATCTGAAGCACTGTCCCATACTGATGTGTCAGTAGAAGCGGTTTTAGAACAAACTGATCAATTAAAAAAGAATGTCACCAGGACCAGACGGTATTCACCCAAGAAATCTGAAGGAACTCAAATATGAAATTGCAGAACTACTAATTGTAGTATGTAATCTGTTGCTGAAATAAGCCTTTGTATCAGATGACTGGAAGGTAGCAATTGTAATGTTGACTTTTTAAAAGGGTTCCGAAGGTGATTCTGGCAATTGAATGAGCCTAACTTCACTAGCGGTCAAACTGGTAGAAACTATAGCAAAGAACACAATTATCAGACACCTAGATAAACTTGATTTGTTGGGGAAGAGCCAACATGGCTTTTGTAAAGGGAAGTTATGCCTCCCCAGTCCATGAGAATTCTTTTGAGGATGTCAACAAGAATGTGAATAAGCATGAATCAGTTGATATAGTGTACTTGGATTTTCAGAAAGCCTTTGACAAGGTCCCTTACCAAAGGCTCTTAAAGAAACCAAGTAGTCATGGGGTAAGAGGGAAGGTCCTCTCATGGATCAGTAACTGATTAAACGTTAGGAAACAAATGGTAGGAATACATGATCAGTTTTCACCAGTGCAAAGAGGTAAACGGCAGATCCTCCAAGGATCTATACTGAGATCTGTGCTGTTCAACATATTCATTAATGATCTGGAAAAAGGAGTGAACAGTGAAGTGGCAAAGTTTGCAGATGATACAAAATTATTGAGGATAGGTAATTCCGAAGCTGACTGTGAAGAGTTACAAAGGGATCTCACAAAACTGGGTGCCAGGGCAGCAACAGAATGGCAGATGAAATGCTACAGTGAAAAGCGCAAAGTAATGCACATTGGAAAAAATAATACCAACTACACATATGGAAGGATGGGTTCTAAATTAGCTGTTACCACTCAGAAATGAGATTTGACAGTCACCATGTGAATTAATGAAAACTTCTGATTAATGCGCAGCAGTGGTCAAAAAGGCTAACCGAATGTTAGGAACAATTAGAAAAGGGATAAAAAATAAAACAGAAAATATCATCATGCCACTGTAAAAACCCATGGTGTGCCCACCTTGAATACCATCCGGTTTTGGTCGCCCCATCTCCAAATGGGCATAGTGGAATTGGAAAAGCTTCAAAGAAGGGAAACAAAGATGATCGGGGTATTGAACAGCTACCATATGAAGAGAGACTAAAAATATTAGGGCTGTTGATCTTAAAAAAGAGATGACTGAGGGGGTATATGATAGAGGTCTATAAAATCATGAATAGTGTGTAATAAGTGAATAGAGCAGTGTTATTTACCCTTTCCTACAATAGATAAACCATGGGTCACATGGGAAAATTAATTGGCAGCAAGTTTAATACAAGCAAGAGGAAGTATTTTTTAACACAATGCACAGTTAACCTGTGGAACTCATTGCCATGGGATGTTGTGAAGGCCAAAACTATAAATGGGTTCAAAAAAGAACTAGATAAGTTAATGGAGGATAGATCCATCAATGGCTATTGGCCAAGATGGTCAGGGATGCAACCCTATGCGTGGGGTGACCCTAATGGTCTGACTGCCGGAAGCTTGGGATGGGGAAGGGAAAGATAGGGGTAGTTCACTCTAACTGCCCTGTTCTGTACACTCCACCTGAACCTCTGACACAGGCCATTCTTGGGGACAGGATAATGGGCTAGATGGACCTTTGGTCTTAGATACTTACATTTAGCCATATTAACAACATGTATTGTTTGCTTGTGCCCAGTTGACCAAGCGATCCAGATTGCTCAGAATCAGTAACCTGTCCTCTTCGTTATTTACTACTCCCACAGTGTTTGTGTCATCTACAAACTTTATCTGTGATGGTTTTATATTTTCTTCCATGTTATTGATGATAATGTTACAGAATGTACGGCCAATAATCAATCCCTGCAGGACCTCACTGAAGATACATCCGCTCAATGACGATTCCCCATTTACAGTTACATTTTGAGCCCCATCAGCTTGCTAGTTTTTAATCCATTTAGTGAGTTCCATGTTAATTTTACATAATTCTAGTTTTTTATCATGCCAGGCAATTCCAAGTCAAATGCCTTACAGAAGTCTAAGTATATTATGTCAACACTGTTACTGTTATCAGCCAAACTTGTAATCTCATAAAATGTATACAATCACATTAGTTTGACAGGGTCTGTTTTCCATAAACCCATGTTGATTTCCATTAGTTACATTACTCTTCTTTAATTCTTTATTAATCAAGTCCCATATCTGCTGCTCCATTATCTTGCCTGGGATCAGTGTCATACTAACAGGCCTATAACTACCCATTTACCCTTTTAAAAATTGGTACATTAGCTTTCTTCCAGTCTTCTGGAACTTTCCCAGTACTCCAACACTTATTGAAAATCAACATTAACAGTCCAGAGAGCTCCTCAGCCAGCTTTTTTAAAACTCTTGGATGCAAATTATCTGCAACTGCTGATTTAAAAATGTCTGATTATAGTGGCTTCTGTTTAACATCCTCCAGAGATACTAGTGGAATGGAAAGAGTGTTATCACCATATGGTGAGACTACATCATCTGTTTTTTTTCTCCAAATACAAAACTGAATTATTGAACACTTCTGCCTTTTCTGCATTATTATTCATAGTTCTACTGTTTCCATCTAGAATGGACCAATACCACTGTCAGGATTCTTTTTTGTTCCTAATATATTTTAAAAAACCTCTTTCTTAGTGTTCTTAACTCTGCTGGCCATAGATTTCTCCTGACTCTCTTGGCTTCCCTTCTCATTTTCTACAATTCCTAACTTCTGAAATATATCTATATCTATAGATATAGACATATATTTACAGCTGTCTTCACTTCCCCTGTACACGAGGTTGATGTTTTTTTAACTAGTAAGGCGTGCTTGCTGATAGAGCTAATATTAAACTGCAGAGTGATGCAATACATTTAACAAGTACTTCACCTGGCCTCTGCCCACTAATTTGCTTTTGCGTGACTTATTCTAACATTTCTCCCCCTCAAGTATCAGAAGAGTAGCCATGTTAGTCTGGGTCTGTAAAAGCAGCAAAGAGTCCTGTGGCACCTAATAGACTAACAGACGTATTGGAGCATAAGCTTTCGTGGGTGAATACCCACTTCGTCGGATGCATGTTATCTCCCCCTGTACATCTTGAAAAAGCTGACACTAAATAGATAAAACATCAGCCTGCCAGAGTAATATTTCCTCTTTTCCTACAAATGTGGGATTTTCCCCTCCCAAGTTACTAATGTCCAAAGCCCAGGATGGAGAAGGTCCAGTCCTCAGCCAGTAATGGCTTTTCTAGACATAAAACTAAGTATGTGGTTCTTCAGGGCTAGAGACCGGAGTTTTATACCATTGGGAAGAGAAGATCCCTGGCTTCCTAATGGGATCAGCACTTGCCTCTAGCTCTTAAATGGACCTGAGATAAGAGTCTAAGATTATGATATTTTTAGGTATAAGAAAGCTATTTTAGGTCATTTTTTGCAGTATTAATGTTTCCCTCTGAGCCCTGTATAACTGAGTTCATGGTAACTAAGGCACCTGGCTTTACAGGCAGAAGGATATGAACAATGCAGTCCCAATAACAGTTTGCAAAACTCTTTGAAACATTTTAAAAATAGTTTTTCTACAGCATATGTGGCACACAGAGAACATATATGATGGTTTGTGGTGGTCGAAAGGTTATATTTGTTTGAGTTAGGGATGATCTGCAGAGCACATGGCTTTGCCACTTATGACTAATGTGACCACCATCCCAAATGCATGCAGATAAAACCTGTCTTCCACACCTGTCCATCCTTTCTCTCTCTCTGGAGCTTCATAATCAAGAAGACTGAGGGAGAAGGAATAATAGGGCACTCCTCACAAGACTAACCTTTTTAAGTTAAATAAGAGTTTGAGTCTAAGATACTTGACAGCCCTTTTAATAACAGGTTACAATTACTTTTATTCCCAGTAAACCAGCACCCTTGCCTTTCACACACACTGGCCAGTTCATTAGAAATCCAGTTCAGCCTTTTGTCTGCCTCCATTGGACACAGATAATGAATTCATTTAATCCTTTCCTTGAGGCTCTGTCTGTTCTGTTTAATAGGCACTTTCCTTTGTGCCTATTAAATATGAAAGGACGTATTTACTTGAGGTGTTTTCCAGCCCATAACTTTCAACCTTCACAGGGGGAAAAACCACAAAGCCTATTAGTGGAAGGCACAGAAACTCAATGTCCTCTTTATTCTAACTGAATTAGCCACTGGGAAGAAGTGTACCTCTATCTAAGTCTGACACTAGTACAGATTTCCCTCCCTAATACTGACCTCTTGGGTCAGTAACAAGGAGATCTGATCTGGAGTTTTTGTGCTATGCACTGCTCAAACATCTCAGATAGCCTATACTTCTTCTGGGAAATGTATTCATTTTTGCAGGGAAACCATCTGAAATATTTTTCTCCCTGTTCTCACTGTTCAGTTTTTATCGATATCTACATAATTTCTGAGATGGTAATTCATACAAATAAAAGGTCAGATTCTCTGCTGTGCCTTCAGGAGGAGGGGATACAAAGAAAAATGTAAATAATTTTTGCATTTCTGGATTGTGGGCTGCTGCAGGGGCCTAAAACAGCCCTCAGCCTAACCTAGGCAGCCTTGGGACCTGCTGTAAATTATGGCAGCCCCTGTGGTGTTATCTATGGCTTGCAGTGGAAACCAGAATGGCTACAGTGACCTGCATTATAGCCCCCCTCTGTCCTACCCCTGGCTTCACCAGTGACATGACTCCTGTGCTATAGGAATTCTCTTAAATTCCTTGAGCATACGGCCGAGAGCAGGGACTTGGATTCCTCCCACAACATGAAAAACAAAGAAGAGAGAACCAAAGGAGGAATTCCTGTAACAAAACATATTGTGCTTTGAAAATGTGGGAGATAGCATAGGATTGTTTTACATTACTTGGACAATGTGATCTCTAGATCGTACGGAGAACCGTGATACCTGTGTGTGTGTGTGCGTGTGTTGGCTATGCCACCGATTCCTCCTCCCATCAGCTTTTGATTGTAGATCTGGGATGTGTGTATTTATATTTCATATATAATATGAAAAGCCCACTCATGACATGAGAATTGTTTGAAACTGCTTTAAATAACACTTTAAAGACACTAAGCAGTGACTGGAAAGAGATTTTTAATTCTCAGCCAGATGATACTGGAGCTGCCATGTTGATGTTTATCTCTTTATCCTCAAGTCATTTTTCCTTTTTTGCTTTCCTTTAGTAGGAGTCACACACAAGTTCCACTAGATGTCACTGTACTAGCTCTTCTATAGGCAGTAACAAAGAATTTCTGGCTTCTGAAGGCAAAATTGGTGCAGTTCAGTAATAATGTACTGGAGATGATAGATACCATCCCCATCCCCCAGTATTTCTGATTCAGCAGTGCGCAAAAGGCCATCCTCTTGGTTTCCCTGGAACTGGGTGATAAAACTGCTTTCTCATGGGATTTCCTTGCTGATTTCCCACATGGTTTAGATAGGTGAGGGAGAAAGCAAAAGCCAATAGTGAGCTGTAGCTCACGAAAGTTTATGCTCAAATAAATTGGTTAGTCTCTAAGGTGCCACAAGTCCTCCTTTTCTTTTTGCAGTATCACCTTGTGATTGTTGGAACGTGAATACTCCAGGCGACAGTGCCACATTTAAGACAGTTGGCATGAGGAGGAGGAAACCTTTCACATGTATGGATTGCTTTCCATCCTCCTCCTTCTGGTACTATATTTCTTGAGCAACTAGGTCACTAAGAGTCAGGCAATACCGTCTGGATCTCTGGTATGCATGGAAAACTCAAAAAGGGGGGAAGGGTGTTTTAAAGGGGCATTGCATGTTCTTCTCTCCTCTATTAGGCTGCTGGCCCTTTAAGATGACTTGGCTTATTCCAACTTTTCCTGCCCCTTTCAGACTGACATCTTTAGTTGGCCTTAACTTCCTCCGTCTCTTCAGCTTCCTCGCTGCTTCTGGTATTCATTGATTTCACTTACCAGTACCCGAAGCAGCAACTTTATCTAGCAGTCCCACTGCTGCTCCTACGCTGGGTTTTCTCACTTGGCAGCACTGGGCCCCAATGCCTATCATAGCTGTAGACAGAGCTCTCAAGCCAGTGGGGCATGAGGGGGTATGTGCCCCTGTTGTTGAACTTTCCTGCTCTTTTGAAGCACTACTGGTCAAACTGAGAGCAGCCATGAGTCTTTTCCACAGTGCTGTGTGTGAGCCGGGCCATGCATTAACATTTGTCACAGGCCAGCCCTCGTGAATGAGGTTCCCCGGCTATTTGACAGCATGATTTGAACTACTTCTGTCCAGTACAGGTCAGGATTGATTCCTTTACTGGCTGAGGCGAGAACTTTGCAGTTGCTATAGCAACTTTAAAGCCAAGGGCCTCGAAGCCCTTTATAAACATGAATCATGGCTGGCCTCATAAACATCCCTGTGCAGTTAGTAGTAGTGTTCTCATTTCACAGAGGGGGAAACAGAGGCACCAAAGTTAAATGCCTTGCTCAAGAACACACGGTGAGTCATTGGCCGTGATTAAAATGTAGGAGTCCCTCCCTCCCAGCCTTGAGATCATTCTTGGAGAATCAGATCATACTGCCTCTCTCTAAATAATCCTTTCATCTGCCCTGAGCAAGCTCTGTGAGCATATTAGTTAGTAAATGCCCTTAAACTGATTTTTGGATTGCCACACCCTCAATTCAATCTGGGACCCAGCTGCCCTACTCTCCCCTTTCTTCCTCTTTCCTTTCTCCTTTCCTGCCTTTGCCCCATCACCCACTCCCCCTTCCTCCCTATTGTACTTCTGTCCTTCCGCACCTGTCTTCTCTCTGTCACCCTTCTCTTTTTTCCCTTTTCCCTTCCTCTCCCTCCCTTTTCCAGATGGTCAGTCCTGTGCCGCCAGGAATGGGAGGAACTCCTAGGCTGGCTCATTTTGCAAGCAGCTGCTTTCTCTCCCTGCCTGCCCTTCCCCTCCTTCTTCCTATCTTGGGAATAACAGTGCTGACATAAGACTGAACCTTCAATGGAAGATAATTAACCGGGATTAGGTTGCAGCACCCATGCACTGGAGGGATGCCAGTGGGGAATGGACTGCAACAAAAGGGAAAATACAGATGTCACTCTCCACCTCTGCTCTCCTGCTTCAAGAAGGGCAGAGAAGGAAGGGCTTAAAGCCCCCTTGGCTCCCTGGCATAGCTCTTTTTGTGGTCCAGAGATAAGCTACTTCTTTATCATATGCAGACTGGATTCTGCCTCGATGAGGCCGTTTATTGTTACAGTCACCACGTTCCCTGTCTTCCTAGCCTGTGCTTTTGTTTTCTGTTTTGTGATTTTAAGCGACTGCATTCTGCTTTCCATCAGGAGCCGCCCAAATGCTTCTCTTATTCTCTTTGGCAGCTGGGCTTTAAAGGCCATAGGAGGCATTAAGTCAATCCCAGAAAATGCAAAGGCAGATGAGCCAAATAGAGAAAGAGTGGGTTCTTTTACCTGCCTAGAAATCAGGTGAGTGCCCCAGAAAGCATGCACTTTGACCCGTTGATCCTTTCAGACAGGCTAAGAGCCTCCCAAAGCTATGGTCCTTCCTCCCAGACTCCTGCTGAGTATCTGGAAGAAAGGGAGGGTGCAAATGGGAACCCCTCCCAGTTTGTGTGCACATGCAGAACAAAACTCTCTAGGTTGCCGGAGTGGGGTGGATTGTTTGTTTGTTTCGGGTTATTTTGCTTTGCCAGACATTTGCTGCCAGCACACAGGGAGTGTGGCATTTGTACAGCACAAAACTCATTCTTGTTTTGTTGCCCCTGTAGCATTCTGGCTGGATTTTCCAAATGTTTTGTCTTTGCACACTCCAGCTGGCTTCCGTGTTCCACCGGAGAAAGGTTGTAACAGTGTGAAAATCCCTTCAGCTGCAAATTGTGTTGGAGGAAACAGACAGCATAGCCTTCCCAAATGGAGTGGTGGCTTTTACCAGTGAGAAAGCTGCCTTCCAAAGAGTGAAAAATACAAATACATGTGTGGTGACCACCCCAGATACTTCCATTTGCCTGATTCCATTTTACACCTAATTTCCCCAGCAGCGTGAATTTTTCCCCATGGCTCCATTTGAAAGAAGTAATAATACTTAGTGCTTTATGTTCCCTAAGCACTTTGCAAACATTAATTAAAAAATTCTCACAACGCTACTGTGAGATAGGGAAGATTAACCGCATTTTACAGATGGTGAAACTGAGGCACACACAGATTAGGTTATTTGCCTAAGGTCATACAACAAATCAGGGGCAGAGGCAGGATTAGAATTCAAGAGTTTGTGACTCCAAGTTCTACGCTTAGTCCTTTGCATCAGGCAGTCAGGTCAGGATTTTTTGCAACCTTGACTGGAAGATTGGGGGATGCCCAGTTCCCCAGTCCAGAATGCAGTGCTTGAAATTCTCCACACACATCCCTCCACTAGAAACCTGGATGTACTGTGTGTCTCTGCTATAGTATTGGATTTGCATTGTTTTTATTCTTTTGTGGAGGGGAGGGAAGGGTTCCCTTATGATTTTCTCCCTCTCCCTCACCTTCCAGCCCAGATTCTGGGAATCCCACTCCTGGGCAAGACGGTCTGGATGTGGCTGTGTCGCAGCTTGTTGCCATAGGTCTGAGCATTGGCCCGTGAAGATCACTCATAGATTCCAAGGCCAGAAGGGACCATTGTGATCATGTAGTCTAAACTTCTGTATAGCACAGGCCGGAGAATTCTCCCCCGCACGAGACCCCCTCCCCCCCCAAAATTTCCTAGAGCAGATCTTTTAGAAAAACAGCCAATCTTGACTTTAAGATGTTCAGTGATGGAGAATTCACCACAATCCTTGGTAAATTGTTCCAATGGCTAATCACTCTCACCATTCAAAATGTATGCCTTATTTCCAGTCTGAATGTAGCACAAAGAGCTACGCAGGAAGATAAAGAGGATCCTTACACCCCCTTATCCTTACTCCCCTGGATGGTTACAATCTCTCCCCTAAGTATTAACCACCACCAGGAAGGGAATTTCCCTGCAGTTAATGACTAGCTTAGAGGAGTTGCAAAGGACCTTTAGCCCAGCCAATCATTAACTGCTAGGAAATAAATGCCCAACCCGGTGGGCATTATTGCTATTATAAGCCATGCAGGGTGCTTTTTTTTTTAAACTGTCTGTTGCATCTTGAGCTCAGTGGTCTGGGTTGTTGTGATTTGCATACAGCATCTGACTCTCATCCCAGTGGTACAGTGGCACCCTTGGGAAAGCAGGACTTCATTCTCAATACTTCATGAAGTTTGTATTTAACTTTGTTTGTGTCCTGTCCATCCACCTCTCTGATAGTCCATCCATCCTGTGATGTGCACAGGCTATGCCTTTGCTTCGAGGAGTTCAAGGTGAGCACTGCTTCGATCATCTCAGTAGGATGTTAACTAACATGTCCAATTACAATCATTTAAATTTCAACATTGTTAACTAGTCCACTACTGATCAAAGCATATCAGGCAAGGTCTGCATTGTCTTCTGTGAGTGACATCTTATTTTGGTGCTATGAGTGGATGTTAGATGGGGAGAATACCACCACTTTTTAAAATTGGGGCTTCAACAGGCCAAAGGAGAGGAGCACAGGTGATTGGAGCATCAGGGACTCCCCCCTCCTCCATCCTTGAGTAGCAAAAGCTGAATTTGCTGTTGCGGAGGAGATGAGACCAGATGTCTTCCACCCTGGCTCTAGTGGGTGCTGCTTTCCTTCTGCTGGAGGCTACCTGCAGGCTCAGGCAGACACAGTGGTGCAAGTAGATTTTAACTCTTACCAGTACAGTACCGACTCTCCGACCCCACTCTCCCTCACAAAAAATGTTCCGTGACTAGAGACCTGCGCAGACACAAATTTAGACCTGCAGATGCAGATATCAGTGGATAGAAATCGATATCCGCTAAACCGCAGGGCTGTCCTGGGAATCATAGTGCTGAAAGGAGCAGAACGTGGGGCTGCTGCTCCCAGGAGCCAGTGCCCCGAGCCAGCAGCTCCTCTGGCACAGTTGTACTGCCCCCAGCCCTCTCTTCTGGTGGGGCTGTACAGACCTCAGACAGGAGACACAGCTGCGTGGAAGGGCTGGGGGTGGGCAGTACAGCTATGCTGGAGGAGCTGCTGTCGTGGGGTGCTGGCTCCTGAGAGCGGCAGCTCCACGTTTTGCTCCATTTGCCACTGCGGTTCCCAGGAGAGCCCTGCAGTTCAGCCGATACCAATTTCTATTTGTGGGTATTCGCATCCGCGGGTATAAATTTGTATCTGCGCAGGGCTCTACAATTCATTCTTGAAAATGTGTCTTTCTGGTACAGTGTACCAGCAACAAATGTCCTAATGGTACGGCGTACCTGACCGTACCGGCTTACTTGCACCACTGGGCAGACACCACTAAGTTGCTTACACTCATTTCACGTTTCTAGTAGGCTTTTCTTTACTTTGTGCAATTCTGGTCTCCTATGTTTAAGAAAGATGAAGTCAAACTGCAACAGGTGTAGAGAAGGGCTGCTAGGATGGTCAGAGGAATGGAAAACCTACATTATGAGAAGAGACTCAAAGAGCTTGGCTTGAACTGATGATGGCTGAAGGGAGATATGATTGCTCTCTACAAATACATGACAGGGATAAATACCAGGGAGAGAGAGGAGTTGTTTAAGTTAAGCGCCATTGTGGACACAAGAACAAAATGGCTATAAACTGGCCATTAAGAAGTTTAAGCTTGAAATTAGGCAAAGGTTTCTAACCATCAGAGGAGTGAAGTTCTGGAACAACCTTCCAAGGGGAGCAGTGTGGGCAAAAACCTAACTGGCATCAAGACTGATCTTGATAAGTTTATGGAGGGGATGGTATGATGAGACTGCCTACAATGGCATGTGGCACATCGGTGACTGCCAGTAGCAAAAATCCTCAAGGGCCGGAGACAGGACGCTAGATGGGGAGTATCTACAGAGTTACTACAGAGAATTCTCTCCCAGGTATCTGCCTGGTGGGTTTTGCCCATATGCTCAGGGTCTGAGTGATCTCCATATTTGGGTTTGGGAAGGAGTTTTCCCCCAGGTCAGATTGGCAGAGACCCTGGTTTTACTGGTTTTTCTTTTTTTTTTTGCCTTCTTCTGAGGCATGGGACATGGGTCACTTGCAGGTTTTAAATTAGTTTAAAGGGTGAATTCTCTGTAACTGGAAGTCTTTAAACTATGATTTGAGGACTTCAGTAACTCAGCCAGAAGTTAGGAGTCTATTTCAGGAGTGGGTGAGGCAACGTGCAGGAGGTCAGATTAGATGATCACGATGGTCCCTTCTGACCTTCAAGTCTATGAGTCTTTACAACCTTGAGGTCTAGACGCTTTTTATTTTAATGAAAACTGAGATTCTGATTTCATCACGAGTCTGGAAGAAGGGACTCTATACACACACCTTTTGCACCTATGCCTTAAGCCAGTCCTGTCTAAGAGTGTATCTGAAACTCCCTGAGGAAGGAGACCAGCAGAACACTCATGATCATATTTTGAACATCTGCAGAATCTGTGAGTGATGTCTCATTTTGTTGGCTGAAGGCAGAGCTTGGTTAGTGAGGGAGTATCATCGCTTTCCCCCCCCCCTCCCAGCTTGAGGACTTAATTTCTTTACTTTATGTGGTAGATCAACACATTGTTGTCACTTAGCAATATTAACAGTTTCTTGACTGCAAGTTTTTTTGGGTTTTTTTATTTGTTTTTTTAAAAATTTAATTGCTATTTTTGTGTTCAGGTGAATAAAAACACAGTTTTTAAAAAAAAAAAATAAAAGGGGATGGAAAGGTTCATCCAACTATTAAATTTAAGAAGTGAGCCATTTTGCCTAACCTAATAATTTCTGAAAACCAACACTGATACTTCTCTAGTAACTTTGAAATTGTCCTAGGGGGGAAAAAATCTATTAGTGAAAATCCATGGTATACAAACGATCCATTAGCCCAGTATCTTTGCTTTGTTCACTGGAAGATTTTAATGATGATAGGGGCTGTCAGAGAATATCTTCTGCATCTTTTTTACATCAGCTTCAGTAGCGCAGAATCGTATTTGATTTTCAAATAATGGCAATTTGTTAAACATTTTACTGTCCCTGACCTTGAAAACTGCCTGTGGTTGCACTAGCCAGTGTCCAAATTTCTCAGTTCTATCCACTGGCATTTTTAAGGCATTTACCACTGTGGTATTCAAGAGCTGTACATAGATTAAAAAACAGCAGGGAGACTGCTTTGCAGTAGTCAGTAAAGTTTACTATGCTTGAAATGTAGTGCTATAATGGTTTTACTGGGCTGAGAGAGGAACACCAAGAAACATTAAAAACTTTGCAAAAGAATTTTAAAATTAGCCGTTTTAAGCAGGACTTGATTAAGGTAACCCAGGGCCCCCACACCGCAACACAGGGTCCCCGTGGCCCTATCTCATTGCCCTGGCCCACCCCACTCTTAGAGTGGCAATGATAGGCTCCCCCGTCCTTTCTCAGAGAGGCATGTGCAACAGCATGGGGTCCCCTTGTCCCTATTCAGAGAACTCTCCTGGGGTTCGTTTGTCTCTGTGAATGCCCAAGTCTCTAACTGGACAGTAAACAAAGTACTGGTTCACAGATGTCCATTGGTCTCAATGTTGACTGAGTTAGCTCTGAAACCTCACTTCGCTTGAGGCGACAAGTTTCACTTCAACAGTTTTGCAACCTAATATTTTACATATCTCTTCAACTATTTCCTGTACAAATATCTCATAATAACCACAACATTCATCTAGATTTTAGCTTTCCGCAGAGACAACACATGAGCCCCTTTGGTGAAATATTAAGAAGATTATCAGACACAGGTAACATACTTGTCTGGCCATGTCTGTGTCACATAAGTAAACCTAGCCCATCCCTGACAGGTATTTATCTAACCTATTCTTAAAAATTTCCAGTTATGGGGCTTCCAAATCCTCCCTTGGAAGCCTGTTCCAGAGCTTAACTACCTTTATAGTTAGAAAGCTTTTCCTAATATCTAACCTAAATCTCCCTTTCTGCAGTTTAAGGGGATTATGTCTTGTCTTACCTTCATAGTCTTACCTAAATATATCAAGTTTCTTTAACCTTTCCTAATAGGTAAGGTTTTTTAAACCTTTTATTATTTTTGTTGCTCTCCTCTCAGCTCTTTCCAGTTTGTTGTCTACTTTCTTAAAGTGTGGCACCCAAAATGGGACACAGTACTCTGGTAAAACCCTGGCAGGACCCTAATTACAACCCAAACTATGGAAAGGCTTCCAACTTTTCCATAATAACCCAAAGCCAGGACTAGATCACAGGTTGTATGGCTCCAAAAACACAGACCATGAGCTGAAGGAAATTATCCGTCTCCGGTAAAAAGGTTTATGAATCTACTATTTCCTATAAGTTAGTGGACCTGTCATTTAGCTCCAAAGTAGCCATAATCATTGTTTTGTCCACCCTCTCTTGCACCTGAATTCTTGCCCAGTGTTGTGTTTTTGTTGGTGTTAAAATGTAAACTCTTTGGGCCAGGGACTGTTTTTAACTTGTACATTTGTGACACTGTAATATGTAAGTAATAATGATAATACTAGCTAAGGGTAAAGATATGAAACGTCGGGGTATCTTTCTGAGGCCACTGTGTATTAGTTTATATTTAGCATTTTGATACTCCAGTAATGAATGCTCTACAAATACCTTAGACAGACAAATTGATAGATAAATCTTTAGCACTTAACCCCTAACCACCAGAAAACCAGGTCAGCTGAATTTTACATTAATTGCTGAACATGTAATTACTCAGTCTATCCCAGAGACATTAAAGGACATTTGTGCGCCACTAGGGGATGTCTCCAGGTCCCTTGCCTTGTACTCACCCAGCCTGTGGTCTGGGGTATCTGGGCATTCCACCACATCAGTCCACTTGAAAGAGGCTCAACCCTCTAGCTGACCCCTGGAGAGTCTGCCCCTTCCAGAGCTGTCACCAGACACAAAAAGAATGATCAGTTGTCTCACAGGTGTGGTAAGGCTCTATTTCTTCAGAGGGCTTGTGGTAGGCTGTGGCCCCAATTGGGCTCACAGGCTAATATGGAAGAATAGTACCATTAAAAGTGGATCAGCACCATGCCCTCCCTTCCTGCCTGGAAGGGGTCCATTGGGCAACAGTCCTCTACGGAGTGCTTGCCTTCAACCAACCCTTCTCCAGGAGCTGTGGACTGGAGGTCTGGTCTGCCACCAACTGTAGTGCTCTGCCCCTTTTAGGCTACTCCCTCTAAATCTGACATCTGTCAAAGGGCTGCCTGAGCCCACAATAGCTCATTAATACAGTGTTGCCCAGTGTGGAATTTGTAAACCCCATCGCAGTGCTCCTCCTCTGCTAGGTCACCACTTTGCTATGTGGACAATTATCTCTAACTTTTAAACTCTGAGTCTCATGATGAGCCAGTTATGCTCTGTTAGAACATACCGGCTGTGCAGTCAGACGTTCCAGGTACATCCTAACCTTACATGGGCTTGGAAGGAGACAGGAGGTGGAGGAGTTAAGGACAAAAGACTCGGTACAAGTGAAGGGCCCTATATGGAAACACCCCTATGTTCATCTTTATAAAATAATTGTGTTGTATCCAATGCAAAGTTTGTCATGTTGGATGTCTTTGGAAAGTTCATAATGCACTGAGCATGATTGTTATAGTGATGTTATAGTAATAATTACAGTAATGTTATACTAAGGTTGTAGGTTATAATTTCATGTATATAGTTATGAGGCTGAAAATGTATCCTCATGACTTAAAGCAAGCCCATGCAAAAACTCTCCAAGAAGAGGGAGGCAGTTCACATGTCATCAGGGCATGGATGGGACAAACCCAGCCCAGCCTCACAGGAACAAGGGACACTGGCTCAAGCAGCAACAAAAGAATCTGTTAGACCCTGGAGGGAGTCACCCCCTTCCTTTGGGCAGTTTGGGACTGCAATGAGGTAATGCTCACCTGACTCTGAAGGGGGATGGAGAGCAAAGCCAAGAGGAAACAAAGGACATGATAAAAGGGAGAGACATTTTGCCATGCTCTCTCTCTTCCACCTACATCTACAGACACCACCACCACCAAGTAACTGAACCACTGATCAAAGGGAAGAGCCTGTCTGAAGGGCAACTATCCAGCCTGTGGTGAGAAGCATCTAAGTTTGTAAGGGCATTGAAAGTGTTAAGATCAGCCTAGAATGCATTTTGCCTTTAATTCATTTAACCAAATCTGACTTGTTATGCTTTGATTTATAATCACTTAAATCTACCTTTATAGTTAATAAATCTGTTTGTTTATTCTACCTGAAGCAGTGCATTTGGTTTGCAGTGTGTCAGAAACTCTCCTTGGGAGAACAAGTCTGGTACATATCAATTTCTTTGTTAAATTGATGTCAAGTATCAGGGGGTAGCCGTGTTAGTCTGTATCCACTAAATTGACAAACTTATATAAGCTTGCAGTGTCCAGTGGGCATAACTGGACACTGCAAGATGGAGGTTCCTAGGGTTGTTTCTGGGACCAGAGATATTGGCTAGTGTCATTCGCTTGCACAGAGGCTGTGTATGAACAGCCCAGGAGTGGGGGTTCTCACAGCAGAGCAGGGTAAGGCTGGATCCCAGAGTCAAGGATTTGAGTGACCTAGCAGATCACCAGTCCAGATAACACAAGAGGGGAATGTCACACCCCCTTTTACTCCTCTCCTCATTAAGATGTTAGAACTGGATCAATGGGCTTCAGGGCAGGAGGCTGTCTAGATCCCAGGTCCCTGGATGGCATTGGCTGAGATGAAGTGGACTCCTGCTTTGTATGAAAAGCTGCTGCTAATCCTTCTTTCCCATTAAGAACCTGCCACTGAAGAGCAAACTTATTTCCATGTGTTTTGACAGAAGATGAACAATTACATTTACAGAAGCAATTTGAAAAATTGTAAAAGTTGTCAGTGCAGTGAAAAGAGTGTGTGTGTGAGAGAGAGCGAGAGACCACAGGCATGTCTGTATGCACAGATTTGCAGGTGCTTTGCTGTTTTGTGAGTGTGTGTGAGAGAGAGCAGGACTGGAAGAATGTCTGGAAAGTCACTCGCCAGGTTGTTTTATTATATACCCAGAAATGAATGGTTGGCAGGATTAGTGGTTGGCAGGAGGTGGCAGGAATGATTCAGAACAATGAACTTGATTATCTCTTCTCCTGCTCCTGGTGCAGTCATTTACACTAGCACAGAGTGGGTCTAAAGTGCTACTGTTCTGATCTGGTGGCATTTTGCATTGGTGCAAGTGACTATACAAGGTGTGAGGCAACCGAGAACCTGGTCCGACATGTTAGAATTAGGGCACCCAACAAAACTATTTTTTCTTTTTAACAAGTTATTGAATGATTTGTTTCCTAAAGAAAGAGCTCTACGTGGTCCCTGAGTGAGCCAGACATAAAAAAAAATTAAACCGTTCAAACATAACCCTTTATGTAGCTAGAGATTATAGCAGCTGCTGAATCACTAAGATCCATCACCAGTAACCATTCCATGCATTGAAATTGGCTCTCTGTCCTTCCACTCTTATATTTAGACAACAAACCAATACCCTTGCTCTACCTTTATGCACACTAGCTCAGCAGTCCCCGGGCGGGCCCACTCCTGCCATTCACCAGTCCAAACATGCTTGCTTCACCCACAGTGTTCACTCCCTCATGCTCCAGCTGCCCCTGCCAATGCCTGTCCAACCCAGCAGTGCCCATTCTGCCTATTCTCCAGCTCTTGAGTGTCTCCTGCATCTTCCCACTCCCATTATGCTCCCTTTCTACCTGCACGGCTCAGCCCTTTGTCCCTCATTTCCACACCCCCAAAGGCCACTCTGCCCCCTCCCCACTCCATCGCCCTGCCGAGTGGGAGAAGGGGCAATGAAAGAAAGGCATTCAGAGGCACACCCTCCTCTTTCTTTTCTCTGTTCAAGCAGCTGCTTGCTGCTCCTCCCTGCATCCTAACCATGACTGCCGTTCTCCCTGCCTATCCATCTCTCTCACCTGGGGGAGGGGCTGGCCTACAGTTCCCCTTGCCCGGTGAAGTAAAGTAGCTAAAACAGGCTGCCAGATGATCACAGAGGCTGTTAGGACCACAGAGCGCAGAAGCATCTTCCTTCACCTCTTCTTCTGATGCATATCCCATAGAGGCACTGCCTGCCCCCTCACTCAGTTTCCCCTCCAGCAGTCAGTGTCTGGTATCACAGGTTGAGGGTATTGGCTCAGCTTGCTTTCCTGCTCCCCACTCAGTCCTAGAAGCAGCTGGGACTTTTCTTTCTTTGGTCCAGAAGAGGCCTGGGATGCTCACTTTCCCTGCCCCTCTGAGCAGTGTAAGCAGTCACTGTATCAGCCTCATAAATTCACTTGTTATAGGGTAGTTGGAGACCATAGTCTTACAGCTCTAAGCAGTTGCTTGGGTATGAGGGAGGGTGTATGGCTACTTGTGTGATACATTGAAGTGCACGTGTGTGCATGTCTGTGTGTGTGTGTGTACACAGTTGCATAGATGTGTATATGTGTCAGGGTTGGCCTGTGTGCAAGCACTTGTGAATTTATGCTGCTTGGGGGGAATGCTAGACTGGGAGTAAAGCTAGTAAGGAGAAAGGATGGTATGCACAGTACTGGGAGTCAAGAGATCTGGATTCAGTTTCTTGCCTGCCAAGGTCCTGTGTGACCTTGAACGAGTAACTTAATCTCTGTGAGCCTCAATTGCCCGTCTATAAAATGGGGACAACACTTTCTCATTATTATTTGTAAAGCACTTTGAGATCCAGGGCTGAAAGATACAACGTAAATGCAAAATATTATTATTATTTATTGTACTTTGTAGCAAAAAAAGTGCTGTTTGAGCAACCCGTTTCTCACGAGAACACAAATAAAGATTACATCTTTTCACATAAGTTGAAAGAGGCAGTTAGTAACAGCATAAAAGAAACGTACCCTAGAAAATTCAAGCACAGTCCTCTACAAAGCAAACACTTCAGCTTTTCGGCTTTTATCTTTCCTTTTCAGTTGAGAGTTTCCTCCCAGTATGCCCTGAAGACAGTGCCTTTGTGTGACACTGTACTCTACTGCCATCACTGCTGAGAGAGGTGTCCCTCTCCCAGTACCCAGAGTCCTGGTTTCCTCACAACAGTGGATGTATATTAAAGGGTGGGTAGTAGGGGAAGGATATTCTTTGTCAGCTTATATTGTATATAGTGTTTAATACAGTTTGTATATGGGAACAATAATAGCTACTGCTGCTGTGGTGTTGTTGCTTCAGGGTGAATGCAATAAACAGGGATTTTAGTGGCTGATCTGACGGCGAAGATGGGGGAGGAGATTTCATTTGATCATACTGTGCTCCCACTGGAAGTCTCCCTTCTCATCTCAGTGGAATAAAATATGGATCCTTGTAGATTCTGGCATACAGAGCATGAGCATGTGGGATTCTGTGTTCCAAATTGTTACCCATATTACATACTTTGACCAATAATAATATTTTGCAGTCACATAGCAACTTTCATCTCATTATCTCAAAGCATGTCCAGATACTAAATATGCATCACAACACCTCTGTGAGGTAGGTGAACATTATTATTCCCATTTACAAATGCAGAAACTGAGACACAAGGATTTTTAGCCCATAGCTACACAGTGACCTCTCCTGGTCTATCCTCCAGGCCACACACTCTCACTGAAGCATAAGCAGGTGCTCCGACCTCAGGTATTTGTTCCTGAGCTCAGAACCTCTGCATTTCCCTTTCAACCTTTCCTCTTCACAAGGCACCTGGGATTCATGTCAAGCATGTCAGAGCCTGCAGAGCATGGTTTAAGGAAGAAGTCTGCAAGGGGATAAAATACAGCTGCCCTGCTTATTATAATAAAGGAATGAGTTTAATATGTGCGTTATGAGCAGAGGACAGAAAAGAAAGAAAAGGAGTACTTGTGGCACCTTAGAGACTAACAAATTTATTTGAGCATGAGCTTTCGTGAGCTACAGCTCACTTCATCGGACGCATTCAGTGGAAAGCAGGTGTCCCCTTTGCTTCCTAGAGATCCATACCATAGAAAGGAAGCTGCTGTGTCACGTCCTGCACCAGCGTTAGGTGCAGCTGTCGTGTGAGGCAGTGGGACATGGGACTGGCATTTTAGTATTGTTTTTTCCCCCTCCAGAAACATCAGCGACTACATGATTAGCCAGAGTCTTCTTTCACATGCTCTGAAGTTGTCATGGGTGTACTCTAAATGGCTGTACTCTAAATCAGCTGGGCTGTCTTTAGTCTGCTTGTCCATCTCTTCATATCTGAATGTACACAGAAAGGGCCAATGGGGTTTCTCAGCTAGTTAAGAATTCTGTGTGCTTTTCATGTGCCTTGTAGATTTCTCCATGAATGCTTTGTTTCTTGGCTTTGTTAAGACAGTTCCACTCAGTTTTGAATGAAGCATTTAGTGGTGGGGAGTACAGTCAGGTTCTGAAGCCCTCACTTAGTTCCTATTGAGGCAAAACTCTCACTGAAGTCAACAGGAATTTTACACAAGTAGAACTTCAAGATTTGGCCTGATATTTTGGGTGGTCTGTCAGATCCTGCAAACTCTTCTCTTGTGTTTTATATGTTTAGTCCTATTGAAGTTAATGGGAAAACTTGCATGTGTAAGGACTGCTCATGTGAATAAAATGTCACAGAACTGACTGTGTAGGCAGAGTTGGCCCCAAAATATATATCTCCTTCTCTTCCATGTTGAATGAAGTAGTGATTCTAGATAATCTGTCTAATCTCACTATTTTCCATAATCTCTCCACATATCCTTAATCTCTCTCAATCTAATCTCCATAATTTTGCTATATAATCTGTCTAGTACTCCTAAAATCTCTCTAGCTAATCTATTTGTTCTAATCTAATCAATCTACCCAGTCTCTCTAACCTTTCTTTATAATCTAATTTATACAACTTTCTAATCTCATCTCTCTGTTTAATCTCTCTATTTTATCTAACTTCATGTCTAAATCTCAGGTTTTCCTGAAGCATCTGTATTACCTTGGTATGGTTGCCCCTTTGGCCCAAGCAATATACCAAAATTTGGGACCTTGTAGGGTCGTTTCTGTTTGGATGAGAAATTGGTGAAATGTGTTGGGTACATTCTTGGCATAATCTTGTTTATTTACAAAAGTGTACACAAAGTCCCATTTCCCTGAACCCAGTTGGAAAAAAAGCATTAGTTTCCTTACTCAGAAATCCCTTAGTCTGCCACTGCCATGAATGCTGTGTCTCCATAGCTCTGTCCTCTGCTTCCTTTCATGGCCTTCTATCTCCAGTATACATAGCCTGAAGCCCCCATATTTCCATCCAGGAATCCCTCAATTCACACAAAAAGAAAAGGAGTACTTGTGGCACCTTAGAGACTAAATTTGTTAGTACTCCTTTTCTTTTTGGTGGTCCCTCCACCATTGTTTTCAGTTGCTTTTGCTACCTAAGGGAGCTTTGATTGCTCTTTCTGTTAGCCTGAACCAGAGTGTTTGGCACACCCTTTGACTTTAATGAGTTCTACGATTGTCTTTGGATCTAAACCCAGACCGACTGGCAGCCATTAGCTCCTCTCAGCATAACTGTATCTAAACACAGTGGTGTCTAATCATAGAATCATAGAATCTTAGGGTTGGAAGAGACTTCAGGAGGTCATCTACTCCAATCTCCTGCTCAAAGCAGGAACAACCCCAACTAAATCATCCCAGCCAGGGCTTTGTCAAGCCTGACCTTAAAAACCTCTCAGGATGGAGATTCCACCGCTTCCCTAGGTAACCCAGTCCTTCACCACCCTCCTAGTGAAATAGTGTTTCCTAATATCCAACCTAGACCTCCCACACTGCAACTTGAGACCATTGCTCCTTGTTCTGTCATCTGCCACCACTGAGAACAGTCTAGCTCCATCCTCTTTGGAACCCGCTTTCAGGTAGTTGAAGGCTGCCATCAAATCCCCCCTCACTCTTCTCTTCTGCAGACTAAACAAGCCCAGTTCCCTCAGCCTTGCCTCGTAAGTCATGTGCCCTAGCCCCCTAATCATTTTCGTTGCCCTCCGCTGGACTCTCTCCAATTTGTCCACATCCTTTCTGCAGTGGGGGGCCCAAAACTGGATGAATACTCCAGATGTGGCCTCACCAGTGCCGAATAGAGGGGAATAATCACTTCCCTTGATCTGCTGGTAATGCTCCTAGTAATGCAGCCCAATATGCCGTTGGCCTTCTTGGCAACGAGGGCACATTGCTGACACAAATCCAGCTTCTCATCCACTGTAATCCCCAGGTCCTTTTTTGCAGAACTGCTGCTTAGCTGGTCAGTCCCCAACCTGTAGCGGTGCCTGGAATTCTTCCTTCCTAAGTGCAGGACTCTGCACTTGTCCTTGTTGAACCTCATCAGATTTCTTTTGGCCCAATCCTCCAATTTGTCTAGGTCACTCTGGACCCTACCCCTACCCTACAATCGTGGAAAGGCCATACTCCACTTCTATGATCTGAAGCAACATCCAGCATACCATCCCCCTCCTCCCGCAGCCCCACATTCTGGTCACACAAGTCAGATATTTCTCTCTGAAACAGACAGAGCAACTTTCCGCCGATGCAGAAGGGTTAAGAAAGATGGAGCTTCTCACGAGAGTTGATGAGATCCTGAGGCTTTGTGGTTGTGCTTTATTATTGCACAGGCCTCCGCTGGAGCTGGAGTGCCACAGAGGGAATTAGGAAGGGATTGTGTCTCAGGGAGCATTCCTCTCTGAGCTCCCTAGAATGCAAAGGTTTGCACAGGCAGCACCATCCTTTGGGTGTACCCGCAACATCTACACGACAAAGGGGTGGGCAACGTGCAGCCCTAGAGGCATGTGGACGGCCGCTCCTGCGCTTCCCACCACATAGAAGAGCTGTACGGGGACAGGCCCTTGCACACTGCACCTCCTCCCCCACGTAACCGTGCAAGGACCAGTCATCACAGTCTGGCCATGCACGTGGGGGTATATTGCTTACAGGTCAGACAGACAGCCTGAGATGGATGGCAAGAGTCTTGCTTCTCCAGTTTTGTTGCTAATCCGCACCCGCTTCCCCCCCCCACACACACTACAGACTCTGCTCTGAAATTTGACTGAAGCTGGGAGGAATTTATAGCACTGCTATACAGTCAGTCTCGGGTTGCCAATTTTGGTTGCATGTATTCCTGGAGGTTTCATCACATGACATAATCTTTAATTAAAGGTTAATCCAGGACAATCCTGGAGGGTTGGCAACCGTAATTCAGTGTGAGGAGGGCAGGACCAACCCCATCCACAGAATAGTTCACGTTTTTACATCATGTTCCCCTTAGTGCAGTGATATGTAATGTCAGGGGACTGCAGGGGGGGCTGTGACAGATGCATACCCACCACACATGTGCAGCATAGTCTTTTGATGGTAGTGAAGACCTGGCTGAGTTGGTTGGGTCACCATCCAGACTAGCTGTTGCCTGCAGTGCCAGTTGTGGAAACCAGCTGTAAAGAGGAGGCAGCATGCTGTTTACCATTCTCCTCAGCATAAGAATCAGGGCCAATACAAACTCTCTCTCACTCTCTCTCTCTCACACATGGACTTCGCCTCAGATTTTAAAGTGGGACACAGTGTCACTCAGATTTGGCCTGGCTACCACTCAGTAGAAGGAGACAGAGGGGCGGAAAGGCCAAACCTCTGGGTGACCCTCAATGCAGGAAATGTTCTGCTTTAACTGGGACAGGGTTTTGGGAGTCAAAGCGCCACAGTCTTGCAGAACCTGGGACTGTTGAGAGGTCTGCACACACACTTCTCTCTGATCTCCCCCACTTCCAAGTGTTGTGAGTTTCAACAAGTAATAGAAAATGGGCAGGAATTAGATTTAAACAATCAACATTTTAGCAGGAGCAGCAGTGACTGCTATATTTAAGGTTTTTAATTGGTTTCAAATCCCTGTTTTGAGACAGGAATAATTTTGTGAAGAATTCTCCATTTGGGCTGAAGTTTTTCAGGCAGGGTCTCCACCAAAACATGCATTTTTGTGTGTGTGTATGTGTGTGTGGGGGGGTGTTAGCTTTTTCCCCTTTCTTTTCTTTGATGTTGGAGCAAGCTGTTTTTGATGGGAGTGAAAGAAAAACTTCTCGTGCCTTTTTTTTTTATCAGTCCTTCAGTAGAAATGGCTGATGCTTGAAAGTTGCAATTTGGATTGGAAATAGTCCTCATTGAGGAGCAGTGCATGGTCTTTTTCCAGAGGAAATTGAATTGAATTTGACAGAGTTATTAGCATTTGAAAATGGCATATGGAGCTTACACAGTAGAATGTTTTTGCTAAGTTTAAGTGCACACCTTAGAAATTAGGTACTGTGCATGAGTGAATAACTTAGCTCTGCAGTCAACTGGCTAGGTCCCAGAATAGCTTCAAACCAGCATGGACAACTTTTATAAATGGTTTGAGAAACTCACGGTAAAGATGTATCCTCCTTTTGCTCCTGCTGCTCTACCAGTCGAAGTGCCTCCTTAGCCCAGGGAAATATGCACAGTTCTCGAGTCAACAGGGCATGAATCCTGTTTCCAATTCTTCCGGGCTTCATAACTTTCTGCATTTGAGAACCCCTATTTAGTGAGGCTGGCTTGTGCTGAATTGGCTGGAATTTGGAAGTTGCAGGTCAATATGGAAATAGACTGCACTCAGGAGCAGCAATTGGCCTAGTTCCTATGAAAAGTGATTTTCATTTGACCAATTTCAGAGTTTTTAAAAATCACATACTGTCCAGCAGCAATTTTGGTAGGCTCCTTAACTGAGCACCTCAGAGAGGATGTGCTGCATAAATGTACCTCTGTCCTGTAGTTAAATGCACACTACACTATTTAAGCTCCCCTGAAGTGCTACTAATTTGGACATACTTTTCAAACAGGGTGGGTGGGCTGAAATTTTGATCAAGCTCGGCAGAATTTTGGTAGTATTTAGCAAAGCCGTTTTAGATTAACGAACTGTACTGCAATTTTTTGCAAGCTGGAAGAACTTAAAATCCCTGAAGATTTAAGATTCTTCGTTTGATTTGTCTACTTTTTTCTTGAATAAACACCATCGCAAATTAAATGCAATAAGCTATATTAAGGGGACATTAAGGATGCATTAAGGATTCCAAAATCACATATGCAACCTTAACCCTGCTCCTTATATTGCTGCATTACAACAGGATCACGTTGCAAGGACAAGATGATGATGCTTTGTGATGTCACTGCACAAACTGTTCAGTGCTCCAACGCTAGGCCTTGAGTGGGCGATGGGGAGATAGAATGCAGTACAGGGCTTTGGGGAAATGTCATGGGCTTCTCATTTTGCACATTACACTCCTGGATCTGTTCTGTCCCCTGACTGGCCTCCGCAGTAAATCCTTTCTTTATGTGCACACAGCAAAGGCAGAGCCTTTCACAATCTGACAGGCTTTGCAGCCAGCTCTGGAAGATGGTAATAATGAGGGGGATAAGGGCCTGTTTCAGGTTAATAGATCCTGACAGCATAATTTCCCCTGGTAAAAATAAAACAGAATAAATCTTACAAATATTGCAAAATCAATAGACAACTGCCAATAAGACCCTCTCCATGGAGCTCTTTTCTTTCTTAAATTGTGCATTTTCTATTTGAAGAGAATGGGGTTCTCCACAGTCTTGCTAGTGCCTGGTGATCTTCCCTTCCCCCTTCTTTTACAACTCCATCCTCAGGGCTTACATCTTGGCTACCAATCTTGGTGAGAAGAGCAGGACTTTGTTTAAGGAGCTTAGGTAGGAGAGTAATGGTGTTTTTGGGGGAAAGAGGAGATTCGCAGTAGTATTCTCAGCTCTCAGAGAGCATCTGGGGCTTGAACTTAGATCTCCCATGTGGACGTCACCAGACAGCACTCACTAATACTTGGCTATTTGGACAACCTAGCTTTGAGTCTTTAAAAAAAAAAAAATTCTACAGCAGTGTTTCATACCTCGTAAGTCCCCGAGGCACAGGGCCCCTCGCTAACTGTAGTGTGGCACTGCTCCAGAGGAAGACTGCAGCCTGCATTAGTGACCTGAAATATGGGTTGAGTTAGCTTCACCTTTCTCTGCCTTCTCTAGGTCAGAGTTTAGATTTCTCGGAGTGAGCCACCAGCACCTTCCCTAGATAAGTCAGAGTCCATTTAGAGTGATTTAAACAAAATACGTTTTTATTGGCAATTTGACAGAAGAAGCGAGAGAACCGAAAAATAAAAAATAGTTAAACGCATACAGCATGTGCCTAAATGAACACTGTGGACCATATCGTTAGACTGGCACCAAACAGACAATTACTGTATGAGGGGGTTAGGATTCTTCTGTTGACCTCTCTTTAGTAGATGTTCGGACCCTTCTGGAAACTGCTGGTGGATTGTTGCTGACTCACTGTTTGCAGCAGGTGGGGCTAGATCCATGCTGTATAAGGTCGGGGGTAGCTAGGCTGAACAGTCCTCCAGGAACATCTAAAGGAGCACACAAGTGTGCTGAAGCAGGCTTGAGCTGGAACGTATGTAATATTGTTTTTAATTTCTCTGTGAATAAAGCCAAATCCCAGTGATAGGGAGGTAGACTTTTTACCTAATACCATGCATGGACTGTGTTTTGGAACAAGGTGGGAAAGCCACCTGTTCACAGTTACCAAATATTGAAGAAAGAAAAGGAGTACTTGTGGCACGTTAGAGACTAACCAATTTATTTGAGCATAAGCTTTCGTGAGCTACAGCTCACTTCATCGGATGCATGCTGTGGAAAGTTTAGAAGATCTTATTATATACACACAAAGCATGAAAAAATACCTCCTCCCACCCCACTCTCCTGCTGGTAATAGCTTATCTAAAGTGATCACTCTCCTTACAATGTGTATGATAATCAAGGTGGGCCATTTCCAACACAAATCCAGGTTTTCTCACCCCCCTCCACACACAAACTCACTCTCCTGCTGGTAATAGCTTATCTAAAGTGATCACTCTCCTTACATTGTGTATGATAATCAAGGTGGGCCATTTCCAGCACAAATCCAGGGTTTAACAAGAACATTCATGGGGGGGGGGGGGGAAGAGGAAAAAACAAGGGGAAATAGGCTACCTTGCATAATGACTAAGCCACTCCCAGTCTCTATTCAAGCCTAAGTTAATTGTATCCAATTTGCAAATGAATTCCAATTCAGCAGTTTCTCGCTGGAGTCTGGATTTGAAGTTTTTTTGTTGTAAAATAGCGACTTTCATGTCTGTAATCGTGTGACCAGAGAGACTGAAGTGTTCTCCGACTGGTTAATGAATGTTATAATTCTTGACATCTGATTTGTGTCCATTTACTCTTTTACGTAGAGACTGTCCAGTTTGACCAATGTACATGGCAGAGGGGCATTGCTGGCACATGATGGCATATATCACATTGGTGGATGTGCAGGTGAACGAGCCTCTGATAGTGTGGCTGATGTTATTAGGCCCTGTGATGGTGTCCCCTGAATAGATATGTGGGCACAGTTGGCAACGGGCTTTGTTGCAAGGATAGGTTCCTGGGTTAGTGGTTCTGTTGTGTGGTATGTGGTTGCTGGTGAGTATTTGCTTCAGGTTGGGGGGCTGTCTGGAGGCAAGGACTGGCCTGTCTCCCAAGATTTGTGAGAGTTTTGAAGGATTATTTGGGTTTACTGCATGGTAGAAACAAGTCTCCTGTCAGAGAAAAGAACAGTGAGACAGGGTTCTGAGAGGAAGATTGTGTGTGCTGGTAATCCTCACTTTTCAATTATAGGGTTCTTGCCCTTTTCTCTAGAGATGTTTGCCTTTGTACAACATGTGTATTTGGTCAATGTCATGTTCTCTCATTAACAGGAAGAAAGGGAGTATCTCAGTTTGTTTCTCCCTGGTACAAATATTCTAACTCTCCACCCACACCTCCTCCCCCCAGTCTGCTAATTTCCCATTCCTTCTCTCTGCTATTTGGCAGATAGTGACAGTTTCCCATTCCCAACTGAAATGTGGTTAAGTCATTGGACAGGGACTCAATTTGTGCCAAAGCCAGGTTACGTGACCTTGAGCTTGACCTCTCTGTGTCTGATTTCCCCATCTGCAAAACAGGGATGATAATACTTCCTTTCTTCCACCTTTTGTCTGTCTTGTTCATTTAGTCTTTAAGCTCTTCAGGGTATGAACAATCTCTCTTACTATGTGTATGTACGATGCCCAGTACAGTGGTGTCCCCATCTTTGCTGGGGTACCTAGTGGCTACTGTAATACATATACAATAATAGAAGGGACCTTTTGAGATGCAGATTTCTCTCTAAAGTGCTGCTGTTCTATTGTGCCAAATCTTTCACCTCTATTCTTTGTAGTGCTAATGACTTGATACAACACTCTTAGTTGAATTTCCTCACCATGAAAACTGTGGCAGACCCTTTACATGCAGAATAGCTCAAAACAGAGAAATGTATCATTAAGAATACTAATTATTAAAATGATCAGTGTGTCAGCACTGGCTAGAACAAATTTCAGACAGGATGGACACCAGGATGGACTGCAGCAGGGACAGCAGGCTTTTTAAAGAAAGAGGAAATTTCTAGCCCACGTGCAAGAATCCAGCTATTTAAAGTGACATAAAATACAGAGCAACATTAATGACTTTATGCATAAGAGCCTAATTTAAATAGCAAAGGCAAATACTTTTGGTTTTTTTCATAGCACCTTTTAGTGGAAAGATCAGGAAATTGATGCATTAGAGTTCCACCTCTCCTCTGTGAGATATAAACAAGAATCAAGATGCTGCAGGCAATCCATGTTTGTTTACGAAGAGGAGGCTGACATCAGGCCAGCCAGAGAATATCCTGGTGCCACCTATTCATAGTATAATGATTTCCTCAGCAGAGGTAGCTAATAAAATAATCAGAATATTTAATAATATTAGAACCCAGGCCTCCTAACTCAGCGCAGCACCATATCCACTAAACCATGTTGTCTCCCCTGTGTTACTGTTGAGTCTCAGTAAAAAAGTGCCATGAGATCTTAAACATCCATCTGGACAACACCTAGAGACTGTAAGGCAGGATCATTTTGGTCATTGCTGCGTGTTTTTCTAGTAATTCCAGAAGAGCCATTTGAGTCTCTACACAATAGTTAAAAATGTGTTTTCCATGTTGAGAGGATTTATTTATTCTGCAGAAGCAGGCAGAGCTGTGGTGCTAGAGATGAAGTGGTTTAGTACTTTATACTGCAGCTTTCAAGGTGACCTTCACATTTTAAGAGAACCTAATCGAGCAGCCGTATGTATTTATGGTTTATAAAGCACGTGTGGACAAGATGCTGTACAAACACCTAAAAGACAAAGTCCCTTCCCAAGCAACCTCCGAGTTCATTTCTGACACATACATTATGCTGGATAACAATGTAATGTCATGCAGACCTGGCTGCTGTGGAAATCAAAGTTGGAAGGATTTGTGGAGCAAGGGCCTAATCCAAAGCCCTTTGAAATGAATAGGAGTTTTCCCATTCACTTCAGTGGGCTTTGGATCAGGCCCTAAATGCATTGTGTACTGAATGTAGCTGTAAACTGAATAAGGGGTATGTTCAGAAATTGAAAATATATCTCAAATCCCCATCTGCAGCCAGTTTGCGAAGTACAGACCTGTCATGACTCTTCACATCACCTGCTCAGTCAGTGTACCACCCAGCTGGTACTGTGCTGGTGTCATCACACTCACCACTGATGGCTGCCTGAGCAAACAGACTGCCTATGAGTATTAGCATAAGGTGCTGTCTCCATTGTTACATGGCTTTCTAAATATCTCCCTTTTAAGATTCTTTTTGGATCCCATGCATTGCGAAATACTTAACCTATTGCCAAATATACCAAGTATGACTAGGATACCAAGGTTGTAACTGAAAAAGTCTTAGTGCTTTGGTTTCGGTGGCATGTCACTAGAATGCAGTAGTACAGTATGCAGGGTGTGGTACCTTGAAAACGACAGTGCGGTTCCTGTTGGTACATGCTGCTTTTTTAAATGGCAACCACTGTACTCAGCAACCCTTTTGAACAGCCCTGTGTCACAGTTCAGGGCAACTACCCTTGCGTTCCCCTCTATGGTGCAGCCAGGTCACCCAAGCCTCAGGTTTCCAGCTCCCCAGGTGTTGCCTCTTCTGGGTGGAGACCCATGTCTTTCTCCCTCCTGACCGGAGTATTTCCCGCCTGCCCAGTTCCCTGCCATCGTTGTGTATTTCCCAGCATAGACAGGTTGCCCCAGGGCACCAGCTTGCTTTCTCTTCAGAGACCACTGACAGGTGTAATTGCTACAGTTATAAGTACCACACAGCTCTTCCTATGCAAGCCTATTTTATTCTTAAGGGAAAAAGCACTACAGAGAAAACACATGTAAACCAATAAAAGAACCTACATGCCTACTATTAAGCCTACCAGACATTATCTCACCCTAACACGGATTCTGGCAGGAGCAGTCCTTCAGTACCCCACCCAAGTAGATTTTTTGTAGTTATCAGTTCATCACAGCTTCAGCTCAGAACAAGTGCCCTGGGCGTAGCTTCCCTGGAGATGTTACAGCCTCAGTGAATTTGCCTAATCGGTCGGTGCTGTTCTCCTATTTACCCTTCCCATGGAAATACATACAATTCCACAATAACTCATGCAGCACTGCATTTTTAACACAATGAACTCCAGAGACGTTAAAATTAATTCAATAAGGGTTTAACTTAATTCAATAAAGTTCATTCAGGATATTGCAGGAAATTATCAGTCTGTCATACCCTGATTGACCTTGGGATTTTCAACACTGTCCAGCATTTGTTGCATGCATTCCAAGGTGGGTAACTTTAAACACAGCCTCTCCAGAGTTGGCTGGCTGGCAGGCTAGCTAGCATGGACTCTCTTCAGAGTCTACAAAGCCAGGCCAGCACATCACATCACTGCCCTGCTCGGTAGTGGGAAGACATAGCATGGACTTTTCTGCACTGCCCTGCCCACCTTGTGCACTGCTCTGAAATGGTTTTGGGAGAGGATGACTATAGGCTATTTGTAAATCTCTCCAGGACCATATGGGATGAAATACATTTTGTTTATGTAAGATTCTATTATTATTAATTACTATTATTATTTATTTATTTAATTATTGTTTCCATTCTAGAAGTAAGTGCAGGGCTGCGTCTGGAATAAAAATAAATAAACCCTGAAGCATTGAGAGAATTGAAACTGTGTGTCTGGAACAGAACATTTGTTCTGTCGCTATCAGGTCCGGTGCGTTTCCCCGAAAGGGAGACCATATCTCATTGGCTTTTGCTGTCTTGCAGCCTCTTTATTTTTCTTTTCACATTTTAAATGAATATTTATCTTTTTATTTGACATGTTTAATATTTAAACATGCTTAATAAATCTGAAAATGTAAACATTGTGGTAAGAACAATGGGGCTTTCCCGAGTCCAGATCCCTTCCTATCTCAGGGCTGTTGTCTGCATTCCACACAGAAATAAACCAAAAACAAACCCAGGCAGTGTCAGTAAAAAGAACTGTGCCCTGTGTCAGTAAACGTGACACACTGTTTTTACTTCCCACTGGCAGCGCTAGGCCAAGGGCTCGGCTGGGAATCCAGAGCCAATTCAGGCTCTGTGTTAGAAGGCTGACTGGCATGGCCTTAACAAGACACCAGTGATTAACACCAGCAAACACCAGGATGGCGGTGAGCTGGGCAGTGATAGCTCAATCTCCCCAGAGGTTTAGGTGCTGTTACTGCTAGGCACCTGCAGTCTGCCAGGCTGTGTTAGAAGGCGTTGATGACATAGCCTGTGGCATGGCAGTTTTTGTCTCTTTCACAGTTTGTCTCCTCACAGATATCCTTTCTTGACCTGACGTTGACAGGTTCTTGCTTTCTTTAGACTGTCTCCACACTGTTACTTAACTTTCCCTGTCAAAATCCTGCTCTTTGCTCTTGTTCAATTTTGATGCATCTCACTCTGAAGATAAAAAGAAAAGGAGGACTTGTGGCACCTTAGAGACTAACCAATTTATTTGGGCATAAGCTTTCGTGAGCTACAGCTTACTTCATCGGATGCATTCAGTGGAAAATACAAGGTTTTCTTCCCCCTCCCCCCCCCCCCGCTCTCCTGTTGGTATTAGCTCATCTTAAGTGATCACTCTCCTTACAGTGTGTATGATAACACCCGTTTTTTCATGTTCTGTGTGTATATAAATCTCCTCACTGTATTTTCCACTGAATGCATCCGATGAAGCGAACTGTAGCTCACGAAAGCGTATGCTCAAATAAATTGGTTAGTCTCTAAGGTGCCACAAGTACTCCTTTTCTTTGTGCGAATACAGACTAACACGGCTGTTACTCTGAAACCTGTCACTCTGAAGATAGATTCTTAGAGTTCCATTGTCCCCTAAGGTATGGTGTAGGAACACTGTTTGGTGCAAATGGCTTCCTTTGTGCACCTCTTTAGCTCAGCTCCTACTATCCATATCCTCAAAGGGACAATCCCATATTTAAGCCCTCCTGCAGGTGTCATGACTTCTTCTTAAAAACAGGCAAATTGTCCTGTATTTTCTGCCCCCCCCATCAGTACTGGTGGGTCCAGCTGCTGGCTGGATCCCTGCTCACCAGCCGCCCGCCCACCAGTGGTGAGTTGGGGGGGGGGGTCCAGTGCCAACAATGGGGGTGGGAGTGCAAGGCTGGTGGCGGGACAAAGCTGCAGCCGGTGGGGCTGGCTGCTCCTCCTGTTGGTCCTCCTTGGACAGCAGGGCCCCACCCCCCCATCCCCTTTCCAGCCAGTGTGTGGCACAAACTGCAACTGGCACGTTTTCCCCACCAGTAGCAGTTACTGCCACACAAGGATGGCCGCCTTTGCTTACCCAGTAGAATTTGCTACCCTTCGCTACCCGGAAATTCTGCCAGGGAGCAGTTTGTACCACTACACCCGCACTGGATGCGTGCTGTGAGCTGCGGTGGCTGGTGAGTGCGGGCAGGTGCCAGGCGGCGGCCGGTTTCATGTTGCCTCTGCTGCCCATCCATTGGCCCTCCACATGCTCCCCCTCTCGCTGTCCTCTCCCTACTTTGCCCCTTAAGCCCCCCAACCCTGCTGCTCCTCCATAACCCCCTCTCCCCTGGCGAGATGCATCCCACTCCCAGCGCTGTGCAGAGAACCAGCCCCTGGTCAGAGCACTCAGCTCACCTTCAGCCTGGCCAGCAGGTTCCTTCCTTCCCCCACTGCCCCTGGCTGGGCCCCAGGAAAGCCCAAGACCTTCTGGCTCGGGCCAGGTGCCAGGAGGAGCCGAGCCCTGTATGTGCCAAAGCCCCACACAGCACTGGCACGGGGAAGCCTTTCCGCCTCTCAACTAAGCTCTGGAGTGGTGTGGGGGGGTGATTTCCAGCTTGTTCCTGCCCTGAACCTGCAGGCTTTACAGCAGCCTCCCAGGCAGGAGCTTAGCACCCTCTTCACACACACCCCGCCCTGGGCCCTGCCGCCAGGGAGCGTGGGGCTGCTCCATCCCCTATGTACCTTCCCCTGCTGAGCCACCTCTCTGGCCCCATTTGCTGAAGCCCCTGCAGTCAGATTCCCTGGGCCCTTGTGCACAAAGCATCCTTAGGGCTTAACCCCTTCCTGCCTGTGCTGTAGCCGGAGGCCAGCTGTGCCCAGCAGCAGCCTCGAGGTACTAGCTGCCTTTCGACACCCTGTGGGCAGGAAGGGACAAGCTGCTTCCAGCCACAGGGAAGGGGGTGGGGGGAGGGAGTGCGGCGGGGGAGAAGAGATGAGCTCTGCAAAGACATGGGCCAGGTCATCTTCCCTCCCTCCCCCCGCCCCACCCCCCGTGGCTGGAAGCAGCTCCCATCCCTTCCCTCTGCACAATGCCGAAAGGCTGCTGCTGGCCACATTCTGGTGCGAACTGTGGCAGAAATCTGGGGAGGGGGGCATGTGATCTTGCATGTCCCCCCACGTGTTGCCTCAGGAGTATGTGGCACTGTGTACCAGGAGAGGTGGGTAGGGAGGGTTAGGTCCGTCGGTCACTCCCCACTGTGAGAGAGGTGTATGGGAGTGTGTGTCACCTCTCCCTGTGTGAACCATAAAGCCTTAAAGATAAGAAGGTAAATAAAAAGAATCCAACTACAGGTGGTATTTCTTTTTGACAGAAGCTCAGTCAACTTGATGTTAATTTGAATGTTTGCACTGTATAGTTCTGATTGATTGCCATTGAACTTGCTTGAATATGAGTCATTTTACCAGGTGTCCCGTATTCAGTATAGGGAAATAAGGTCACCCTACTCTTTGCCCATACAACATTGCATTTGGTATGACTTCAAGATCCCTGTGACTGCTTTTGCACCACTAGATTTCCCAGTGTCACAGTCACTTCGGGTATTTGGCACAAGCACTGACTTTGGATCTGCTGGGCAGCCGCACTAACAAAAAAAAAACCGCTTAATTGGGGTTCTGTTTGGCGGCCTCATGATTTAAAACCAGTGTCATTTGTGCCATATGGAAATGTATTTCTGTCCTAAATTCATTCCTTAGGCAAGGTCTGAGAAGATTTAACAATGACACCCATCTTGAATTTCCTGGCGTTGTCCTGATCTTGAAGGTCAGTTTTGTGTTCTGCAAGTCCTCTTTGCAGGACATTAATGATTCCCACATTTAATTCAGGTAGGAAAAAAATTGTGTGGCATGATAGCAAAGTAGCTTTATGTCATGAAGTAGCTATACAACCTCACCACGTCCTGATGCATTTTCATCACAGGCCTTAGTTTTCCAATGTGGGCACTTAAATTAAGTGCTTAGATCGGTATCTGAGGGCTTAGGTTTGCACTTGGTTGCCTAAAATAGTTATTTTGGTACTTAAATGCTGTTTTGAGAACCCATCTGTAGAGCTGAGAGTCAGGTGAGCAGGAGTCCATCTTCCAAACAACATGCAAATGTCTTATGTATTTTAGGAATAGGGCTAAAAGCAAGTATTTTAAGGTCAAAATGAGACCCACCACAAATATGGAGATGAATGTCTTTGCTTATAGAATCTATAAGCTTACCCTACTGGCCCTTCAGTGGACATCTAATAAAACCCTATCCTCAGAGCTCATTGGCTTCTTGCTGACATTCCAGGGTGGTTTAATTAGTGCACAAACTATGGGGTGCTATCCGGAATCTCATAGAGTGGGGGATACACACATGTCCCTTGTGTGTACAGGCACCCAAGGAACAGTACGATAAGCATACCAGGTTCTGCATGGCAAGACAGCACCTGCACACCCACCCTTCTTCTGCATACGTGCACACACCACGAAATGGGAGTATTAGGGGTGCAGAGAGCTGATCCACAGTGTAATAATGAGGTGCTCAGCAGCCATTGTTCAAGAAATCCAGCACTCCTGCTGTGCCATACCGCTACCTCTCTCACTCCCTGCAAGACAGGTATCATAGTGAGCTGAGTAAGCCCCATGAATCTTCTACTAGCCTTGTCCGCCCCACTGCACAATCCTGCTTGCAGTCATGTGTGATTTGTAGACAATATCAACACAGGGGGAGGGGGGGAATACTAAAACCAGCAGCAGTTTTAAAGCACAGAAAACTAAATATAGCATGAGTCACCTGAAGGAAAGGGAGAGCAGTACTGCAGTGGGAATGTTCCTTATAATGTATATTAGAGTAAACATTAATATTAAATATACTAATAGTCATTAACATTGTAGGTTATTAATGGAGGTGGGAGAACCCGTAAAGCTTTAGAAGTTTGTGCACCGCAGAGCTGAAAAATATTAGAGACTTTGGGGTGAGGGTTGGAATCCGACCTGCACCTAAATTTTGCAGCTGGTCCCCGTCTCTATAATAGGTCTAATCAAACCCTAGGACCCACATACCCATACATTTGGAAGAGTTTGAAATCTGGAGCTGAATGTTGTAGCTCAAATTTTTCCCTACCCAACTTTGAAGTTCATTCCCTAACCCATCCCCTTCCTATGACCCAGCAGTAGACCCACCTGTCCTAATCCCTGCTCATGGCTCTCCAGCAGCCTTCTCTTCATCCAAGTTAAATCACTGCAGCTCATCTGTGCCATTCTGGATAGCACCCGATAGTGACACTGAAGTGGGGAGGGTTCTGCAAAAGCCTTTGTTTTTTTAATAGCCTATTGAAAGGAAGTTTATGAGACTATCCAGCAGCATAGCTACAAAATTGCAGGTAGGGTGGTGGTGGCAGCTATATGGGTTATTCAGCTTTACTGGTTAGCTCATGTTTTGTCAGCAGAGCTATTATTATTTAAAGCTTCTGATAAAATAGTATAGCAAAATATACTGGTGATGTGCATGACTGTATTAAAGCTAAAAGAGGACTGGCATGGCTAATGGGAGTAAAGAGTCTAAATGTTCATCCTTATCCTCCAAAGAGATTCTTTTCAATTTAAGAACTAAACCTGAGCATGTTCAAAAATTCCAAGGCAAATTCCTTTCAGGGTGTATAATTTGATCATGTACAGGCGTCAGGAAGGAATCTCCCTGTTCCCCCGTCCAACCCATACAGTAGTGCACAACTGATGGTGTACATTACTAGCCTTCCTCTGAAGGATCATGTATGGGCCTCTGCTAGAAGTGGGATTCAAACTTGAGGAACAAAAGATCTGATACAGATATGGCAAATCATAAGGAAAGGGGGCTGAAGCAAATATTCCTTCCCTTTCCCGGGAATGAGAACACTGACAGCTTGGTTTCAATTATCACAAATTTGTATTTTACTGATCACCTGTGCTTCTGTCGGGGATCTTCTCTTGCCAGCTACTGTCTCTGGTCTGCTGCACTGTCTGGGACTGGCACAGCTAAGGGACTGTCTGTTGTCCAATGTCCTGTCATGCCTATTAAGATCTCTGGTGTTGGTCCATCTGACCATCATACTGATATGTTATCATCTCAAGTGGACAGGAATCGGAGGTGCCTCTGCTAACAGCCAGAAACTTTGAAATGCTCTTCCCCTGAATAGGGAGAGGAATTATTTAAGCTCAGTACCAATGTGGACACAAGAACAAATGGATATAAACTGGTCATTGGGAAGTTAAGACTTGAAATTAGATGAAGGTTTCTAACCATCAGAGGAGTGAAGTTTTGGAATAGCCTTCCAAGGGAAGCAGTGGGGGCAAAAGACCTATCTGGCTTTAAGATTAAACTCAATAAGTTTATGGAGGAGATGGTATGATGGGATAACATGATTTTGGTAATTAATTGATCTTTAAATATTCATGGTAAATAGGCTCAATGGCATGTGATGGGATGTTAGATGGGGTGGGATCTGAGTTACTACAGAAAATTCTTCCTGGGTATCTAGCTGGTGAATCTTGCCCATATGCTCAGGGTTTAGCTGATCGCCGTATTTGGGGTCAGGAAGGAATTTTCCTCCAGGGCAGATTGGAAGAGGCCCTGGAGGTTTTTCACCTTCCTCTGTAGCATGGGTCACTTGCTGGAGGATTCTCTGCTCCTTGAAGTCTTTAAACCACTATTTGAGGTTTAAAGACATAGGTGAGAGGTTTTTCGCAGGAGTGGGTGGGTGAGATTCTGTGGCCTGCGTTGTGCAGGAGGTCGGACTAGATGATCATAATGGTCCCTTCTGACCTTAGAATCTATGAATATACCAACATATATTTCTGTGACATCTTTCAGAGCAAGTACTCAAAATGTTTTGGTTTCTTTTCAGTTGTTTGGGAAATTGTATTTTTCTTATAGAATTGTAATGTAACTAGCTAAAGTGCAGAAGTGGGTGAAGAGTGGGGGAAAATATTCACAAATACTTTGGTAAAATTCAGAAACTGAATTTTGGTTCACCATATCTGTTTCTGTTGCAAACACACAAACATTTGTTCTTGGAAATGAGTTTTGAGCCTGCAGACAAAATTTGTTTTCTTCCAAAACACACTTCAGTTTGGGAAGAAGCAGAAGTAACAGACTTCCTGGTTTTCCTATTCACTTGGTCCAAAAACCCTTCTATTTCTTTATTACAGTTACACTTGTCCAATCCAGGGAACAGAAACAATACCATGTGAGTAAAGTGACAAGTCACACAACACTAATAATAACTAACAAATAGTAAAGACATATGGTAAGCAATGCATAGGTTGAAATTTGCAGTAAGGATTCATCAATTTTAAATTAACAAACACATTTGTAAAAATCAGTCTGCCTGCAAACAGGAAAAAAAAGGGTAAAATTCTGCAAATAAAATATTTGCTACAGATAGTTCATCCAGCTCTAATAGGCTCTAATCCAATACCCATTGAAGTTAATGGAAAGACTCTCATTGACATCCGTGTTCATTGCATCAGGCTCCTAGTGACTTCAGTGAGTCTTGTACTTCTAAGCGGCTCAGGCTCTTTTGAAAAGCCCACCCTATATGCTCACTGCTCTGGGTTGGATAGACCTGCTCAAGTGAGACTATGTTGTCCATTAGTGCGTGGTCCACAGAGTATATAAACTCTAACACTCTACAATTAACTGAAATACTTTAGCTCATAAATTGAGCACTGGTCCTTCTCTTCAGGACAGCCTGACTGAACACTCAGAAGTTAACATGAGGTGATGGAACAGAGCTAATAGGGCACCTGTTTAATTGTAGCTGGCGGGTGCGAGCGAGGTCAAAGCAACACAAGCTGGATGTGTATGCATCCCTGTTGTCTGCAGGAGTGGTTAGAATTCATCAGCTCCTTTGTATCCTATGAAAGGGAAAGGTCCTCAAAGAGCACACACTGTAAACCGTCAATGATATTAGAGGTAATGTTTTTGCTTTAAGGCCTTCTTCAGGCTGTGAGGGGGAAAAACAATTAGAGAGCAAGGTTACTAGAACAGCTAATCTTTGTTGTGCTTTTTCAGGAGTCAGAAGAGGGTTTGGCAGCAGAAACATTGCTTGTAACATTATCTTCTATTTCTAGCAAGCATTTTTGTTAACCAGTAACATTTTCAGTTTGCAGTTGCCACAGCATCCATCTTCCTTACAGCTGTATTCTCAAATCTGGAAGGGGGAAGGGAAGGAAAGGGAAGGGAATGGAAGGGAAGGTGGGACAGAGAGAGAGGAAAAAGATGTTTTAATTTGTAGCCAGAGGGAAAAGGGTTGTCTCTAGAACGGGCTCAGAAATGGGAGTGTAATGATTCTATAGCCTATTAGGAGGCAGACCTTTGTAGAGTTGCAGGTAGAGTGACCAGATGTCTCGAGATTAGGGGCTTTGTCTTCTGTACACAACTATACCTCCCCTCTGAAATCAGTGTTCTGATTTTTCACACTTGCTATCTGATCACCCTCAATGCAAGTCCTTGAAAATTGCTCCTTTTGCTGACTGTGAGCTCTGGGTACATGGAGAGCTTTCCCCTAGAATTGTACACCTGCATCTGTGAGAGCATATGGAGATACATACGTGCTGTGCTGCACTGAAACTTGGACTGTTGCTGCCCATGCTGTACCTGTGATTAGAGAATAAGCTTTAGCTTCCAAGCATTTTAGGTCCTTGGCTTCATTACTGAGTGATAACAGTGATGTCAATTCTGGTAGTATTTTTTTCTACGGGGACATCAGTCCACTGTGAAATGGAGTGAGACCACCAGCTTTTTTCTTATAGGCTACTGAATAGTGTCGGTCTGTAACAACTGTCATTTGGCTTTCATTTACTAGTGAGATGATTTGTATTCATGCTGATGACCTAAAGATGAAAGGCTTTTTGTATCCTATTACCATTCCCCTGATCTATCTAGTCACCCATTATTATGTCACTTTCATGGGTATAATTCATAGATAGGGGTTTTCATTATAGGAAGTGATGATGTGGATACAGAATGGTTACATGTTAAGATGATCCCTCCCGTCTGCTGCACGTTGTGGAGAAAACAAGTGATTAAGAAGCATAAAAGGATTATAAATTGCAAAGATAGGTTTGTCTTCAAAATGTAGATCTGGATTGCAAACATCTCAGCTTTTGGTGGTGTTTGGTTTGGGGGTTTGATTTGGACTTATCTCAGATAATAAAATAAGTCTGATTCTCATGAACTTTGCAAACCTGAAGATCCTGGAAAATACTAGAGAACATACACTTGGAAATCTGTGGACCTGATTTTCCCCTGCCTTGCACCTTATTAGAGCCATTTAGACTCATGCAAAACGAGTGCAATGGGGGTATAAACTGCTGCAATGTTAGAATTCACCACCCAAACCCGGAAAGTACTTTGCACTCTTGTTGTGCCCACCTTGCACTGGTGCAAGTGACGACACAAGGTGCAAGGCAGTGGAGATCAGGCCTGGTACCGCTTGCATAGTATAGTACTTAAAAACAAATTCTCAGTTTCTGTTGCATTTATGAAGCTGTACAGACTCTCACTTAATGCCTACAAATTCCCCTCACTCTTACCCAGGCTGTGTAGTTTATTGGCTTAAGTGCCTGTCTTCAAACTTTAAAGGTTTTGAGTTCAAATCCTGTTTGGGGTTAAGTCTTTAAGTGCAAATACTCCCTCTCTGTTTTCCTCAGTGTGATACAGAGGACTAAATTCTCTGCACGTAGTTATTCTTATCAGCCCAAAACATGCTGCATTGGACTAAAACATTTCTAAAGCTCTTTGTACAGTGGAAGAAAAACATATGAAGTGAAGTCTGATTTTCCAGAAATATTGCAGGCGTGATGAGAGCTTTGCTGCATAGGAAGGTGGGGAGATGTACTTTCTGCTCTCTATCCCTTTGCCTCTGGAGTTCCTTCCCCCTCCTTCTTCCATTCCTGTATAATTCTGTGCAGCCGTGTTATATAGGCATTCCATGGAAGTCAATGGAATGAGAGGATTTACTTGTGTATGTTCAGCAGCCCAAGAAGTGCTCAGCTGCTAGATGGGTCTGGTATAAAATTGGCAGAAGGGGAGCAGTTAATTAGCCTCTTTTATGCCAATGTCAATATGTTTCCATTTCAATCATGGGTCCACGTTGGTACGCTCAGGTGGCTAATTTACATGAAATTTTGTGTGTATGTGTGTATGTTAAGCTTTAAACAACATCCTAGGTAGCCTAGTGAATAAGGCTGCTGGTGCCTTTTATAGAAAAGACTGAAAATTCATCTCCTGTTGGGATTGTTTTCATTAACAGCAACATCACCACAAAGATATTAATACCTGTCTCCCTCTCCCTGTAAATGAATAAATCCTTATCACTGAGGGTTTTTTTTCAGACAAAAGAAATGATCCAAAATATTTAAGATGTACAAAGTCAAGCTGTGTTATTTATAAAAAGAGCCAAGTTAGATAAGGAATGATTTATGATAGTCATACAGCGCCATTCAGCCAACTGGATTGCACAGCTTTTTACAAACTGACTGTGTGTGTGTGTGTGTGTGAGAGAGAGAGAGAGAGAGAGAGAATGAGAATGTATCACTCTGCCCAGCACTGAAATTAAGCCACCTCTGAGGTAAAACACACCAGTTGTTTAACAACATGCTACAACAACACACAACAGTTTAGAACAGGCAGTGTAGACTATCATATCCAGCTGAAACTGTGGCAGGAATGGGGAAGGGTTTAGGTAGGCAGAATGTAATTTACTCAGGTTGGACTTCAGGCACCGCTAACACCTTCCTTTTGTGACTAGTGCTATGTGATCTTTAATGACCACAAATGGTGAGGATCTCAGGTTTACATTGTGACGAGCTTCTACCGATAGAAGTCAATGGAGCTACATCAATTTACACCCACTGAGAATGGAGCAGCTTTATTCAAATTAACAACATGCATTAAAAAATTCTAACATTTTCCTCCACATGGCAGGAGTGGGGAACTTATGCCCACCAAAGCTCCTCTCTCACAATTACCTCTCCCTTCATTAATTACTAAGCTCTCTTGATCCTTATCCACCTAGTAACAAGGTATGCTAGTCTAACTCTGTCTAGTGGTAGATCACCACCGTGCTACTCCAGTTTTCCATTGGTGTAAGTAATGCAGTGGGGAATGAGCCTGGATCTCACTGTTAAGTTGTGGTCCACACGGAAACAAAGTAGCAATTCTTGTTCTAATGGATATTATCATTCGTACTACCACGAGAGGGCATTCAAAATGCTGTGGGCCAAATTGTGGATCCCAGCACAAAACCCAAGTCGATGGTCAGTGGATTTGGGATCTTAGGGGAAAGCAATTCTCTGCTGGAGGCTACATTGCAGCCACAGAGCTTCTCTTTAGTTCCTACAGTAGCCTTGGAAATGCCCGTGCAGCAAGTGCTGTTCCTTTCGAGAGGGGAGAATGACTGATAGACCCTGTAGTTGGTTCCACTGTCCCAAATCTCACTTCTCTTTCCTGCCCCATCCCAAATCCTTCTGTCTACTGTGCCACCCTGAGCCCCTGCAAAGCTTTTCTGTGCGATGGAGGTCCCCAGATCCTGCCTCCTTTTTTGCACCAGATATGTTTGATTTTACTGGGGCAGGGCCTTCTGCAGCCACAGAGCATAGCTGGATGTGATCTAATGTGCCCATGTAACTCACTGGTCAGTGTGTGTTGTCTCCCCACTCTGTGTTCAATGTACATAAGATATGACTATGTAACAACTGCTAGCTAGTAACCTGTGAGTAGCTGTGTATTAATACATCTGGTCTCCAGATGGGAAAACTGAGGCATGGGGAAGCTGAGTGATTTATGTAAAGTCACAGCAAGTCCGTGGAAAAGCTGAGAAGAGAACCTGAGAATCCTGACTCCTTTGCTTTCCCCTGTCCTAACTGCTATAAAGAATCCGAAAGGAGCAGAGTTGAATCGGGTAGTTGAGGAAACTTCAACATTAGCCGTTTGCTTTCTACAGGTAACACAGCTAAGGACCTCAATATAACATATGCGCTGTAATAAAATACAGCCAGAAGTGAGTTGACGACAGTCCCTCTCTGAATCCCCTAACTTCTATTGTTTTCATCCAAACCCGTAGCATTGTTTGTGTGTGTCTGCATGCCTGTATTAACAGAATAGTCCAGAAATGAAGACGATAGAGAGGGCAAGCAGAAAGATATAGGAACACTGTGATCTCCATTATTCATAAAGTGTGGAGAAATGAGTGATACATCTGTATTGTTTGGCAAGATATCTGAGATTGTCTTCCTTCTGTCTTGAGGGATATGACAGATGGGTTCTATGATTATCTATCTGTAACACCAACAGAGCCCGGGCGGGATCGAACTTGGGGCCTCTGGAGCTTCATGCATGAGCCTCTACTGCGTGAGCTAAAAACCATATGGCTTTTAGCTAAGGCTGTAGAGCAGACTCATTAATCTCTCTCTCTAAGTGGTCTTAGTGCCTCTAGATGGGACAGAATACCATACCCAGGAGGTGTGTGGGTTACATATCTATCTAGTAGGTAGCTTACAGGACCACCATCAACACAGTATCTGAACCCCTCCCAAGTAATTAAAAATAGAAACAACATTACCGATCTCTTTTTTTTCTCTATCACCTAGCTCAGACTGTAAAAGAAATAGCTAGATTAGTTTGTATGGGTATGGGTTCGTGTATGGCAGCTGGCATTTGTGTGCGTTTGTGAATGTCTTATAGAAGAAGAGCCACGTCAGATGAGTTTTGCATTTAGTTCTGAATGAGGTGAGGCCTGGGATCATGCTTAATTCTTACAGGTGTGAGTTTCATAGTCTGTGAAAATTCTTCCTCCCAAGAGCGTCCTGCTGTTGGTCAACCATTTTATTGTTTGAGTGGAATGTAGCTGTCGTGGGAAGTCATAATCACTGATGGAGAAGTGATCCCTCGATATCTAGTCCCCATCCCATGAAGGAATTTGAATATCAGGACAGAAAAATTGAATTGGACTCTGTATTTAAAGAGGAGATAATGCAGAGATTGCACAGGGTGATGTGTTCATGGTGACCTGTGTAGATAAGCAGATGGGTTGCTGCATTTTGCACCAGGTAGAGCTTTTTCAGGGTGTGTGGCTTCATTCCTAGATATGATGAGGTTCAATAATCAAATATGAGGGTCTTGAATTCCTGAATCTGTATAGCCAGGTCTATGACTGATAGGATGGGGTGCAATCCTATAGCCAGTGGCAGATGGAAGTGTTGTGGTTTTTTTTCTGCCAGGGCTACCTAGGCATCCAGTAGCAGCTGAGAACTCCAAACAGATCCCAAGGTTGTGGGCCATCTTGACAGTCTGAAGGCAGATGCCTTGAATAATGGGAACAACTTAGAGAAGGCAAGTTTCTTGAACCGCTTTCCTCTTCTTACAAGCATCATCTCAGTCTTGCCTGGAAAGCTGGGGGATGATGCTGTTTGTTTTATGTAAAGGGAATGAGGAGCTGGGTGTCATCTGAATGATACTGGCACATCAGCCTTTCTGCTCTCATTACCAGTCCCAACAGCTTCAGATAGATGTGCACGAGTGTGGTCCCATTTGTTGTTTGATTTTGCATCCAGGAAGGATTGCTGCTTTTCTGGTGCTCCAGATGCAGGAAATCCTCCCAGTGAAATAAGATCATAAATCCTTGCAAGGAGAGGTGCTGGGTTCTGGAGCTGAGTGGTGGCAATCTGGGTTTATTACATGATTTATGAATGGGAAATTGACAGGTTTCAGAGTAACAGCCGTGTTAGTCTGTATTCGCAGAAAGAAAAGGAGTACTTGTGGCACCTTAGAGACTAACGAATTTATTTGAGCATGAGCTTTCGTGAGCTACAGCTCACTTCATCAGATGCATCTGATGAAGTGAGCTGTAGCTCACGAAAGCTCATGCTCAAATAAATTCGTTAGTCTCTAAGGTGCCACAAGTACTCCTTTTCTTTCTATGAATGGGAAAGTTTTTCAGAGCATGATATTGCTGCCTCTGTAGCCATGGTTCTCAACCTATTTACCACTGTGGGCCGCATATGCAGCTCTCTCTGTGTGCTACGTGGGCTGCATCCACACAGTATATCTACTACCACTGAATGGCTCTAAGAATGTTACATGGGCTGCAGCTGTGTGCTGATTCGTGGGTTGAGAACCCTGCTCTATAGCCAGAAACCAAAGGCTTCCTAGATGAGCTGGTGGAAACGCTCTGAAATGGTGAAGGGAAATATCAGCATCCACAGTGGTAATGCTGTTGATCCAGTAGTCCAAAACCTCCAAATACAAACTTTCCACCTTGGTTTTCTCTCAGTTGATTTTTTGATTCACACATACAATCAGCCATATCCTGGACTGGCTCCTGCAAAAATCACCCCCTTAGTGTGGTCAGACCACATCCTCCTCTGGGTGACAGCAAGAACTATTCCTCTTGCAACACAGGAAGAAATGACCACCACAGTCCATCCCTGGAAATTCTTGAACGCCACCAAATTACAGAATTTACTTACAGAAAAGTCTACCTAACCAAGAGGTTGCAAAATAGAAGATTTAATGAAGCATCACAACTGCTCCCTGACTGTTACAATAAACACTCCAATACTACTTCCAGCCCGCCACACACACAGATCACCATGGTTTTCAGGTGACTTTCGATAAGAAAAAACAGGAAGGAACAAAACTCATGAATAAATGGCAGAAAATGCAGTCTAATACCTACCAATTCAAATAAAAAGAATCTCTACAAACTTGTGCTGCTTCCATGAAGGAGGTAAAGAGATCCTGCTTCTCTTATTGAATTCCTGTCAAAAGCAGGAGTCAGGACATACAAGTTCATTCTCAAAGGCTAGGGAATGAAGAAATGTAGGCAGAATTCCTCTAAGCACAGAGAAGTTTGGCAGCATGTGACCTCCAGAAGAAGAAAGGGGAGCGTCCATGTACCAGCAATGCAGATACAGGTAAGTAACTGTTTTCATGTTCTCTCCACAGGTGCTAATGCGGAGAGTGGACTAGATGATACATCTGAGGGAAGGGAACAGAAGGAGATTCCGACGATTGGAAAGCATGAAGATGCACTGTCCTAGGGTTGGGGGTTCCATGACCACGCTCCCAAGAGAAGAAGGCGGGTGGTGGTGGTCGGGGATTCTCTCCTCAGGGGGACTGACTCATCTATCTGCCGCCCTGACCAGGAAAACCGAGAAGTCTGCTGCTTGCCAGCAGCTAAGATTCATGATGTGACGGAGAGACTGCTGAGACTCATCAAGCCCTCAGATCACTACCCCTTCCTGCTTCTCCACGTGGGCACCAATGATACTGCCAAGAATGACCTTGAGTGGATCACTGCAGACTACGTGGATCTGGGAAGAAGGATAAAGGAGTTTGAGGTGCAAGTGGTCTTCTCGTCCATCCTCCCCGTGGAAAGAAAAGGCCTGGGTAGAGACCGTCGAATCCTGGAAGTCAACGAATGGCTATGCAGGTGGTGTCGGAGAGAAGGCTTTGAATTCTTTGACCAAGAAGGAGGAGTGTTCCAAGAAGGAGGAGTGCTAGGCAGAGACGGGCTCCACCTAACGAAGAGAGGGAAGAGCATCTTCGCGAGCAGGCTGGCTAACCTAGTGAGGAGGGCTTTAAACTAGGTTCACCGGGGGAAGACAACCAAAGCCCTGAGGTAAGTGGGGAAGTGGGATACCAGGAGGAAGCACGAGCAGGAGCGCACGAGAGGGGAGGGCTCCTGCCTCATACAGAGAAAGAGGGACGATCAGCGAGTTATCTCAAGTACCTATACACAAATTCAAGAAGCCTGGGAAACAAGCAGGGAGAACTGGAAGTCCTGGCACAGTCAAGGAATTATGATGTGATTGGAATAACAGAGAGTTGGTGGGGTAACTCACATGACTGGAGTACTGTCATGGATGGATATAAACTGTTCAGGAAGGACAGGCAGGGCAGAAAAGGTGGGGGAGTTGCATTGTATGTAAGAGAGCAGGATGACTGCTCAGAGCTCCGTTATGAAACTGCAGAAAAACCTAAGAGTCTCTGGATTAAGTTTAGAAGTGTGAGCAACAAGGGTGATGTCGTGGTGGGAGTCTGCTATAGACCACCAGACCAGGGGGATGAGGTGGACAAGGCTTTCTTCCCGCAACTCACAGAAGTTACTAGATCGCAGGCCCTGCTTCTCAAGGGAGACTTCAATCACCCTGATATCTGCTGGAAGAGCAATACAGCAGTGCACAGACAATCCAGGAAGTTTTTGGAAAGTGTAGGAGACAATTTCCTGGTGCAAGTGCTGGAGGAACCAACTAGGGGCAGAGCTCTTCTTGACCTGCTGCTCACAAACTGGGAAGAATTAGTAGGAGAAGCAAAAGTGGATGGGAACCTGGGAGACAGTGACCATGAGATGGTCAAGTTCAGGATCCTGACACAGGGAAGAAAGGAGAGCAGCAGAATACGGACCCTGGACTTCAGAAAAGCAGACTTTGACTCCCTCAGGGAACTGATGGGCAGGATCCCCTGGGAGAATAACATGAGGGGGAAAGGAGTCCAGGAGAGCTGGCTGTATTTTAAAGAATCCTTATTGTGGTTACAGGGACAAACCATCCCGATGTGTAGAAAGAATAGTAAATATGGCAGGCGACCAGCTTGGCTTAACAGTGAAAACCTTGCTGATCTTAAACACAAAAAAGAAGCTTACAAGAAGTGGAAGATTGGACAAATGACCAGGGAAGAGTATAAAAATTTTGCTCGGGCATGCAGGAGTGAAATCAGGAAGGCCAAATCACACCTGGAGTTGCAGCTAGCAAGAGACGTTAAGAGTAACAAGAAGGGTTTCTTCAGGTATGTTAGCAACAAGAAGAAAGTCAAGGAAAGTTTGGGCCCCTTACTGAATGAGGCAGGCAACCTAGTGACAGAGGATGTGGAAAAAGCTAATGTATTCAATGCTTTTTTTGCCTCTGTCTTCATGAACAAGGTCAGCTCCCAGACTACTGCACTGGGCAGCACAGCATGAGAAGGAGGTGACCAGCCCTCCATGGAGAAAGAAGTGGTTCAGGACTATTGAGAAAAGCTGGACGAGCACAAGTCTATGGGGTTGGATGCGCTGCATCCGAGAGTGCTAAAGGAGTTGGCGGATGTGATTGCAGAGCCATTGGCCATTATCTTTGAAAACTCATGGCGAGCGGGGGAAGTCCCGGACGACTGGAAAAAGGCTAATGTAGTGCCCATCTTTAAAAAAGGGAAGAAGGAGAATCCTGAGAACTACAGGCCAGTCAGCCTCACCTCAGTCCCTGGAAAAATCATGGAGCAGGTCCTCAAGGAATCAATTCTGAAGCACTTAGAGGAGAGGAAAGTGGTCAGGAACAGTCACCATGGATTCATCAAGGGCAAGTCATGCCTGACTTATCTAATTGCCTTCTGTGACGAGATAACTGTCTCTGTGGATGAGGGGAAAGCAGTGGACGTGTTGTTCCTTGACTTTAGCAAAGCTTTTGACACAGTCTCCCACAGTATTCTTGCCAGCAAGTTAAAGAAGTATGGGCTGGATGAATGAACTATAAGGTGGGTAGAAAGTTGGCTAGATTGTCGGGCTCAACGGGTAGTGACCAATGGCTCCATGTTTAGTTGGCAGCTGGTATCAAGTGGAGTGCCCCAAGGTTCGGTCCTGGGACCGGTTTTGTTCAATATCTTCATAAATGATCTGGAGGATGGTGTGGATTGCACCCTCAGCAAATGACACTAAACTGGGAGGAGAGGTAGATACGCTGGAGGGTAGGGATAGGATACAGAGGGACCTAGACAAATTAGAGGATTGGGCCAAAAGAAATCTGATGAGGTTCAACTAGGACAAGTGCAGAGTCCTGCATTTAGGATGGAAGAATCCCATGCACCGCTACAGACTAGGGACCGAATAGCTAGGCAGCAGTTCTGCAGCAAAGGACCTAGGGGTGACAGTGGACGAGAAGCTGGATATAAGTCAACAGTGTGCCCTTGTTGCCAAGAAGACCAATGGCATTTTGGGCTGTATACGTAGGGGCATTGCCAGCAGATCGAGGGACGTGATCGTTTCCCTCTATTCGACATTGGTGAGGCCTCATCTGGAGTACTGTGTCCAGTTTTGGGCCCCACACTACAAGAAGGATGTGGAAAAATTGGAAAGAGTCCAGCAGAGGGCAACAAAAATGATTAGGGGACTCGAATACATGACTTATGAGGAGAGGCTAAGGGAACTGGGATTGTTTAGTCTGCGGAAGAGAAGAATGAGGGGGGATTTGATAGCTGCTTTTAACTACCTGAAAGGGGGTTCCAAAGACGATGGAGCTAGACTGTTCTCAGTGGTAGCAGATGACAGAACAAGGAGTAATGGTCTCAAGTTGCAGTGGGGGAGGTTTAGGTTGGATATTAGGAAAAACTTTTTCACTAGGAGGGTGGTGAAACACTGGAATGTGTTACCTAGGGAGGTGGTGGAATCTCCTTCCTTAGAAGTTTTTAAGGTCAGGCTTGACAAAGCCCTGGCTGGGATGATTTATTTGGGGATTGGTCTTGCTTTAAGCAGGGGGTTGGACTAGATGACCTCCTGAGGTCCCTTCCAACCCTGATATTCTATGATAAGTTAAGGGACACAGCCAAGAGAAAAATCATGGACCATGTTCTCTGCTTGTGTATTTCCACAGAATTATGCCAGCAGAGAATTTGTTTTTACGTTTAAAACAAAAAAAAGTTCTTATCTATATTACCAATAATTAATCAGTATCTTAGATATCTGTATACTAATGCAAGAAGTATGGGGAATAAGCAGGAAGAACTTGAAATGCTAGTTAATGAACACATCTGTGACATAGTTGGCATCACAGAGACTTGGTCGGCTAATACGCATGACTGGAATATTGGTATAGAAGGGTACAGCTTGCTCAGGAAGGACAAGCAGGGGAAAAAAGGGAGGAGGTGTTGCCTTATATATTAAAAATGTATACACTTGGTCTGAGGTTAAGGTGAAAATAGTAGACAGACTTGTTGAAAGTCTCTGGGTGAGGATAAAAGGGGTAAAGAAAAAAAGTGATGTCATGATAGACCACCTAACCAGGAAGAAGAGGTAGATGAGGCTTTTTTAAAACAACTAACAAAATCATCCAAAGCACAGGACATGCTGGGGGACTTCAGCTACCTAGACATCTGTTGGGAAAATAACAAAGCATGGCACAGATTTTCCAACTGTTCTTGGAATGTATTGGAGACTTTTTTATTATTATTATTATTGTTTCATAAGGTGGAGAAAGCTACTAGGGTAGAAGCTGTTCTAGATTTGATTTTGACAAATAAGGAGGAACTGGTTGATAATTTGAAAGTGGTAGGCGAAAGTGATCATGAAATGGTAGAATTCATGAATCTAAGGAATGATAGGAGGGGAAAACAGCACAATAAAAGTAGTGGATTTCAAGAAGGCAGACTTTAGCAGACTCAGGGAGTTGGTAGGTAAGATCCTGTGGGAAGTAAGTTTAAGGGGAAAAACAGTTCGAGAGTTGGCAGTTTTTCAGAGACATTATTAAGTATACAAGAGCAAACTATCCCGCTGCCTAAGGAAGTATGGCAAGAGACCACCCTGGCTTCAATGATCTGAAACTCCAAAAAGATTCCTACAAAAAATGGAAACTAGGTCAAATTACAAAGAATGAATATAAATAAATAACACAAGTATGTTGGGACAAAATTAGAAAAGCCAAGACGCAAAACTGAGATTAAACTAGTTAGAGACATAAAGGGTAACCAGAAAACATTCTACAAATACATTAGAAGCAAGAGGAAGGCCAAAGACAGGGTAAGCCCGTTACTCAATGAGGGGGAAAAACAATATCAGAAAATGTGGAAATGGCAGAAATACTAAATGAACTTCTTGTTTCAGTTTTCACCAAAAAGATTAGTAGTGATTGGATGTTTAACATAATGAATGCCAATGAAAATGAGCTAGGATCAGAGGCTAAAATCGGGAAAGAACAAGTTAAAAATTATTTAGACAAGTTAGATGTCTTCAAGTGACTAGGGCCTGATGAAATACATCCTAGAATACTCAAGGAGATGACTGAGGAGATATCTGAGCCATTAGCGATTATCATCGAAAAGTCATGGAAGACGGGAGAGATTCCAGAGAACTGGAAAATGACACTGTTTGCCCATCTATAGAAAGGGAAATAAGGACAGCCCAGGGAATTACAAACCAGTCAGCTTAACTTCAGTACCCCAAAAGATAATGGAGCAAATAATTAAGCAATCAGTTGGCAAACACCAATGAGATAATAAGGTGATAAGTAACAGTCAGCAGGATTTGTCAAGAACAAATTGTGTCAAACCAACCTCATAGTTTTCTTTGACAGGGTAACAAGTCTTATGGATGGAGGAAGCGGTAGATGTGGTATATCTTGACTTTAGTGTGGCTTTTGATACTGACTCACATGACCTTCTCATATACAAACTAGGAAAATATAACTTAGATGGAGTTACTATAAAGTGGGTGCATAATTGGTTGGAAAACTGTTCCCAGAGAGTAGGTATCAGTGGTTCACAGTCATGCTGAAAGGGCATATTAAGTGGAGTCCTGCAGGGATCAAGTCTGGGACCGGTTCTGTTCAATATCTTCATCAATGATTTAGATAATGGCATAGAGACTACACCTGTAAAGTTTGTGGACAATACCAAGCTGGGAGGGGTTGCGGATGCTTTGGAGGGTAGGATTCAAATTCAAAATGATATGGACAAACTGGAGAATTGATCTGAAGTAAATAGGATGAAATTCAATAAAGACATATGCAAAGTATTCCACTTAGGAAGGAACAATCAGTTGCACACATACAAAATGGGAAATGACTGCGTAGGAAGGAGTACTGCAGAAAGGGATCTGGAGGTCACAGCGAATCACAAACTAAATATGAATCAACAGTGTAACACTGTTGCAAAAATAAATAAATAAAAGCAAACATCATTCTGTGATGTATGAGCAGGAGTGTTATAAGCAAGACACAAGAAGTAATTCTTCTGCTCTAGTCCACGCGATTAGGCCTCAGCTGAACGATTGTATCCAGTTCTGGGCACCACATTTCAGGAAAGATGTGGACTAATTGGAGAAAGTCCCGAGAAGAGCAGAAAAAATGATTGAAGGTCTAGAAAACATGACCTATTTGGGAAGATTGGAAAAAATTGGGTTTATTTAGTCTGGAGAAGAGAAGACTGAGAGGAGACAGAACAGTTTTCAAGTACATAAAAGGTTGTTTCAAGGAGGAGGGAAAAATTGTTCTCTTTAACCTCTGAGGATAGGACAAGAAGCAATGGACTTAAATTGCAGCAAGAGCCGTTTAGGCTGGACATTAGGAAAAACTTCCTAACTGACAGGGTCGTTAAGCAGTGGAACAAATTGTTTAGGGAGGTTGTGGAAGCTCTGTCATTGGACATTTTTAAGAGCAGGTTAGACAAACACCTGTCAGGGATAGATAATACTTAATCCTGTCATGAGAGCAGGGGACTGGACTAGACGACCTCTTGAGATCACTTTCCAGTCCTATGATTATATGATTCTAAGATTAGTAAAAATGAATATTTAAAAAATCTAGTTCACTTTTCATGCTAATTGACTCCTTTGTGCATTTTTCTCAGCTATCTTAATGCAAATAGTTGGTTTCACTTTTGTCTAACTATTCGTTTTCTAGTCAATTTCACTCTCTGGTATTTACACAATAACTTGGGCTTCTGCTTTTTCAGTTAATTTAATTACAGGGAGTTGTTTTTAGCAGTTTTGGAGTTTAATATAGATGTGCAAAACGCATGTGTTTTCAGGGCTTTCTGTTTGTGTATACTGTACTGAGTAATCTCTTCGTAATGTTCCCTGGTGTGCTTTAACATAGTACTGTTTCAAACAGAGCTATGTTAAAGCGCACTCGGGAACCTTTAGTGTGCACAAGTAGGATCTACATGGACCAATTACCATGCAACACATTAGTGCGCTGTAGAAATCCTCCCTGTAGGCAGCATTATTACTCTGTATCAACAAGCCCTTAGATACAAGTAACCATTTCTGGTGTTTTCCAGTGTTTGTTGAATAAACACTGATTTCTCTCTTCCTCATTTGTTTGTTTGTTTATGTATCAGGATGTTTTAATTGGTGTTTATCAGTTAAAACCAAAAATCAGAAGCCTAGAGATAACCTAGAGATCCAATTGCTGCAGCAGATTTTTAGTTTAGATTTAAAATGTTCCATCGTTGTGTGTTTTTTTAAAATTAAAATATAACTTCATGGAAATGTTTCTGTTTAAGGTTTTATAAAATATTATAGAACCTAATTTTTGGACTAAATATGACTGACCAGTACCTCATTAATTTACTGAATAATGTGAACCCTGACGGGAAAGAAGAATTCTGGTGACATTACTAACCACAAAACCAAACTTGTGTCACCAGAACCTCAAATGAGACTTTATATATGTTTTGTGTACTGAAGAATCACAAAGCATCCACTTGAATTTGCTTGACAGAATGTTTACTTTGTTCTTAATAAAAGTGAAAAAGGTTCTGAGCAGTTTAGAGATCAATGTCACCAATTGCACCAGTCTTCAGAAGCCACTATATCAAGCAGCCAGGCAGCTCTCAGAACAGATCAGAATTAGTTGGCCAGGTTGAGAGCTCAGAACTTTCACCTTTATTGGATGTTAAACACTTCTAGACTGTAAAAAGCAAAACAATATGAATGGATTCCAGTTTAGACCATGAGCAAATATTCCAGAACTCTTTAACATGTGGTATGTATATTTTTGGAGGTATGCAGTACTGAATGTGGTATAAATGATATGCACAGTTAAGACTAAACCTCCCCTAGTCTCTGTTGTAGCACAGCTTGGTGCTCTCCCCTCCTACGTTGACTAAATCAAGTTTAATATCTGATCTAGGTTGCAGGATTGTATCTTACCCTTGCAAAGGCAATGGACTTAATATTCAAAAAGTTTCTTTCCACCTCCTGTATGTAGAATGAACTCCTACAAGCAATGACAGAAGAACCGAATAAAGTGCATTGTAAAAATTACATTAAGTAAGATGGGCCTGATTCTCCTCTCCCTTACACGAGAATAAGTCAAGAGTAGCTCCATGGCAGTCTTTGGAGTTACATGAATGTAAAATTAATGTGATGCGCAATAAAATAAAGCCCATTGCTTTTCAAACAAATTATAGACCTCGAAAATATTAGATACTAAAGGGAATGTTTTAAGGAAATGTCTGCAAGAGCCAAAGCAGATGACCTGGAAGGTCTTTTGTGGCTCTACCATCTATGATCCTGTAATGTGGGGCACTTCAAATGCTAATTTAAGTGAGGGAGTGGAATCAGATGGACTTCCTGAACTACCTTCATTCTTAACATAGCAGAGTCTATCTAGTCATTGCTGCAAATCTATAGAACTTGTCCCACACAGAGAGATAGGAAGAGACTTGAGAATCAGAAGTAGGTGGATGGTCTGGAGAAAGGGGTTACTAATACAAGAGGAATACAGACTCAGAGGTTTACAAATGACAGATACAAATAGATCAGGTATGTAGATAAGGCACACTGAAACCATGATCTGCTTGTGGAGCTGCACTGGCAATGTGCTGGTAAACATTCCTAATTTACCTACAATGGAAGAGATGGCAAGCATGCTCATCTATAAATACAGAACTGTGGTGAGATCTGGTGAAAAAATTTGTCAAAACTTTTTCTGTGGAAAGTTACGTTTTTGACTAAACAAATTTTTTTGTAGAAGGTGTCTGCTTTCCTGAACATTTTTTGTTTTTTGGCCTAAAGTGAAAATTGAAACATTTCAGCCAAAACCAAAAATGTTTAGTTTGGGGATTTTCAGTTTTTCAGTGAAAAATTTTTTTTTTACTGAAAATTTTGATGAAAACTATTTTTGGTCAAAATCTTCCATAATCCCACCTCCCCATTTTTGACGAGTTCTAATGGTAGCCTTTGGAGACTACAGCTTCCGAATATGATGTTCCACCTTGGTCTGAGCAATGTGTCTGCAGTGTTGTGCTTTAGGGTTTGTGATTGCTGTGTGTACACATGGGCTCCAGAGGTGTGCTGGTAGACTGTCCCTATGTGCATTGTGCTATATGCTGCTAAGCGATGGAAAAGTCAGCAACTTTTCAGTGACACAAGATGCCTCTTCAAACCTTCTGCATCACTGACTTTTTGTGTATCCTAGACAGAGCTCTTTGGGGAAATGAATATAAATGTGCTTGTAGAACTGGATCCCATTCCTACTAGAATTTCACCATGCTAATGAGGCCTGAGGCACTAAGGTAGTGAAACGCCCAAAGGGACCAGATTCAAGAATTTTTTTTCTTTTCTTTCCTTTCCTTTTCCTTTTCTCATGGGATAATGTTGATGGAACTGGCCACTCTCTTGGCAAGAATGCAGGGGGATTTCCTGGTCTTTGCGAACAAGTGGCCAACTGTATATAAACCATTGTTCAGTGGGTGTCCTGCATCCCCCTGTCGTGGCTCATCCACAGAGGTTTGGCTATATTCAGATCAGCTTCCTTTCTCTCTTTCACAGGTGCTCAAAGGTAGGGCAATGAATTGACTGCATGGGTGGCAAAGTGGGGAGAATGCTGGTGGGAACACAGGAATGCCACTCCCAGGGTCATAGGGCTGAACTTCAAGCTGGGGGAATTTTCTCTGACTCTTTCTTTGCATCTGTTAGGTTGTTTTAATTAGGTGTGATGAACATTCTCCCTTGGGGAAAAAATCCTTGCTGACTGCACTTGCATTTCTTTTCAGCTGAGTCATTGCATCAGTTTTTGTGGGGTAATGATCTCCAACAAACCACGAGGCCTTTGTTGCAAATGAACATCCTAATGAATCTGTAAAAAGAAAAGGATGCATATGCATCCGATGAAGTGAGCTGTAGCTCACGAAAGCTTATGCTCAAATAAATTGGTTAGTCTCTAAGGTGCCACAACTACTCCTTTTCTTTTTGCGAATACAGACTAACATGGCTGTTACTCTGAAACCTGTCATAATGAATCTGTGCGCACGTTGCGTGTAAGAGGGTGTATGTTATGTAAGGAAAATATGTAAGTTTCTTTGTCTGTAAGTTTGTCCATATCTGAGAGTGAGTTGCATGTTTCTTCTGGTGTGCTTGGAGCTGGTTTTGTGTTACTGAGTGTGAGTATGTGCATTTCTTTGTGTGTCTCAACAGATGAGCAACACAGCACAAGCAATCCAGAGGAGGAAATCAAGGATAGCTCCAAATTCCAAGTCATTCCAGGGAATGCCTTAAATTACAGCAGCCTGTCCTGAGCTGGGGCAGTGCTGACCAGAATCCCCCTGGCACTGTCAACCTGTCCCCTCTTACTCCTGGCACATCCCCTCCTGCCCCCAGCATGCCAATGGCTGTCCTATGCAATGCGATGCAGAGGGAATTCTCCCTCAACCAGCAGCATACAGAAACCATAGCAGGGATGAAAAATCTCACCATAGGTCTGTTTCTTGGTGTGTGCCTGGTTCTTTGGGGAACTGGATGGATGTGGTCACGCTCTTAACACTAGCCCTGGCTGAAACTTGTTAATGCCTCACTGCTGCTGATTGGTTGATGTGAAATAAGTTGGAGGTCTTAGCAGGGCAGGTTTCTACATCACAATCAGCAGTAATTTCCACTCTTGTTGGCAACCTCCGCAGAAAAACTAAGGACTGACGGAGGTTGGAGAATGAAATAATCCTTCTCCTGTAAAGGCAGACTGCTCTGGTCAGGACCGAGGCCCGTTGGTGGGGCAGAATGGGGAAGCTTGCTCTGCTGTTGCCCAGGCTAGATGTGTTCTGTGAATAAAGGACTCAGTTCTGCACACTGAACATGTGCTGAGAGAGGCTAAGTACCCTGGTCTCCAACTCGTGGGAACTGAGGGTGCTCAGCAGCTTGCAGGATTAGGCACAAAAGAGGTCTGTCGGTCTGGTCCTGTCCCCGAGCAGCAGAGTGATTTAAAAAGAAATGTGTGTCTGTTCCTTCCTGTTTCCATTTGTAGACATGTACATGTTTAAATAATGTTTTTGAGTCTGATTGTGTGTGAGTGGCGGCTGAGAAACACTAACAAGATGCCTAGTTTTTAATACAGTTGCTTCATCAGGAGAATGGAGAAGGAGATAATGAAGACTGTTAAAAGGGACTAGCTCTACCACTTGTTTTGCTTCATAAATATTCATGAACTCCCTCTCCCATCTCCTTGCCCTTGGGCTGGTTCTGTTAACTGGGAGCCATTAACTAAGGATGAGGCCAGAACCTCACAAACCATTTGGTTCATACCTCTTGCATTACACGGGGAAGCTATGGAAATGGACATTGCTGATGTTCACATCCCAGTGGAACAATTCCTAAATATGGTGTGAACTGCTGTCTGAAATGACCAGGCAGTGAACCAGCATTAATCAGGTGTCTAGCAGATACAGAGCCAGAACCTCAGCCGGTGTCAATCATCCCAGCTCATTGGAATCATTGTAAATATGCCAGTTACACCTGCAGATCTGACCCATAGCTTTTAATGAAGTGCTTGTTTACAATGAGCAGTTTACACCAGATTAAGCTAAAGTGTGAATTAAATCACTTTAATTAAAGGGGTCTAAACTTCTATGTGAACAGTCAGTTTGAGACTGGCTTGTTTTCATTTAAGTCAACAGGGAACAGTTTTAAGCTAAACTGAAATAAGCCACTCTCAGACAGAAATAAGTGTTTGCCCATGGGGTTTGCACAAGGGCTGGTCTATACACTGAAAATTTACAGTGGCATAGCTAAATCTCTCACTGGTGTGAAAAAATCCACCCCCTGAGAGTCATCCTTGTGTTGACCTACCTGCTGGTGTAGCCAGAATTAGGCTGACAGAAGAATTCTTCCATTGACCTCACTACTGCCTAACAGAAGGGGGTTATTCCATCGTTGTAGTAAATCCACCTCTCGGAGAGGCGCAGCAAGGTCAGTGGAAGAATCCTTCCATCAGTTGAGCTGTGTCTACTCAATTGGGGGCTAGGCCAAGCTAATTATGTTGCACAGAGTGTGCAGTTTTTCACAACCCTGAGCAATGTAACTAGGTTGTTGTAGGTGTAGACCAAGCCTGAATCCGTTTAAATACCAGCCTGGTCTACACTAGGAAATTAGATTGGTGTAACTGTGTCGCTCAGAAGTATGAAAAATCCACACCCCTGAGTGATGTAGTTATACCGACCTAACCCCAGGTGTAGAAAGCACTAGATCAACGGGAGAATTCTTCTGTCGACCCAGCTACCACCTCTCAGGGAGGTGGGTTACCTTGCCAATGGGAGAATCCTTCTCATTGGCATAGGTAGTGTCTACAATGAAGCAATGCAGCTACGCTGCTACAGCATTTTAAGTGTAGACAAGCCCACCGATTTAAGTAGTGGGCTCTCTACTCTAGATGGTCTGTGGAGCAGATTTTATTTATTAAAATAGCTGCATTTCCAATGATTTTTTTATTGTGGTGTCTTTATGTATGTCTGCCTGTCCTGCTGATATTTGCCATTACGGCAGTCTTGGATATCATTCCCATATATAGCTCCTCCAAAAAGGTTTTACTTCTGGGAATATCATTACTAGCTCCAGGAGGCCAGAGTTTCTTGTGCAATGACATAATTTCAGGATGTAATGTCTTCCTGAGGTGCTGCAATAGCCGGTGTTGGAGCAAAAAGATAATGATGCTATGACAATCCTCGTCCAAGAGGAGAATAGGAGGTCTGAACCCCAAAAAGCAATTGAATGAAATGGTTGTACACAATGCTATTGTATATAAATATATGACAAGTAAGGTCTTTTCTGAAAGCTTGTCATGCTCTGGACGTGATGGTCATTAGGAAATATGTATCCAGGTTATGGGTAGGCATGTATGCAGGTACATATGTATAGAATATTGTAATTGTAAGTGGGGTGCAACTACAGCAGGGGTTCTCAAACTGGGGGTCGGGACCCCTCAGGGGGTCGCGAGGTTATTACATGGCAGGTTGTGAGCTGTCAGCCTCCACCCCAAACCCTGCTTTGCCTTCAGTATTTACAAGGGTGTTAAATTAAAAACACTTTTTTATATATTTATTAGGGGGGGTCATACTCAGAGGCTTGCTATGTGAAAGGGGTCACCAGTCCAAAAGTTTGAGAACTACTGATCACTTCACAGCAGCATGGGGAAGCAATCAGGCAGGGAGGGGCACCTCCCAGGCTAGGTGTTTACATGAAACTAATCCAAGCACCTGGCATTGTAAAACCCAGGGCAAAACCATTGCGGCCCATTCAAGTGAATGGAAAGCACTGGAAGTGAAAAGAAAACCCCAGTCTTGGAAAACTAAGAAAGGAGTGAGTTTCCCCCACTCTTTGGCTACACTTCAGAGCTCACCGCAGTGCAGCCGCACTGTTGCTAGTGCAGACGGTCTAGGCCGACAGGAGAGAGCTCTCCCATCAACTTATTTACGCCAGCGGGTAGGTATGGCAGTGGGAGAAGCTCTCCTACCAACAGCGCTGTCCACACCGGAGCTTATGTCTGTGTAACTTATGTCGCTTAGAGAGTGGCTTATTCATACATAAGCTGTACATAGCCTGTGTAACCATGAATTACCATAGTCGGAGAGAAAGAAAAAAACGCTGCAGTCCCTGAAAAGAAGGGAAGGGGTTTGAAGGGAAGGCTATCCAGAAGCTGAGGGCCAGCATTTAAGCTGGGTGCTGTCTGTGAAACACTGAATGCCCTCTGGGACACAGGGCATTCTGGGAAACTGTTCAGAGGCAATAGATAACTTACATTAGAAAAGAGAATGTAGCTAATATAGAAATGTAAAGCCTGAGGTTGCATCTTCATGTTGTTTCCTGTGTAACTTGTATGCGTTTGCTTTCCCTTACTATTGCATCTTTGAATCAATGATTTTTCTATTAAGTAACTTTTTTCTTTATTTTACCCCAAGCAGTTCTCTGTCGTGGGAAGTGTGTGTGCAAACCTGAACTGATGATTGCGGGCAGGTTTCATTCCTTTATAGGTGACAAACCAGAGGGGAAAATTCCAAGTGTCTGGTAGTTAGGTACTTGGGGAAATGGATTTGGGGAGACTCTGGACTGGAAGGTGTTGTTGAGGTCACCCTTTGCTAGGAGTAATGAGGCTGGGAGAAGCCAGCATTGAGACCTCTATACTTGTGGGCTGGCTACTGGTGTCAGAGCATAGCATTAAGGCACCCAGAGTTACAAGGCAGGTGTGACCGAACCCCTTACTGGTCTGGGTAATCCCTAAAATGTCTCAGAAGCCCATTGGCCAAGTGAGCGTATTTTACATGCAGCTCAAATTAAGGATTTGCTTCTAGTGTAAGTACCAAAGACAGCTACAAAACTGCCGAATGAAATGGGTTTTGTAATCCTTTTGTTCTTCTGGCTGTTGGTGTCTCTGACCAACATCTCATTTATATTCTGGGTGAGGGACCCCCCTGCCCCCAACATTCAATTTTGCTTTGGGGTTCTCTAACTCAAATTGCTCACAAAGCTGCAAACTTACCTGACAATGGGGTTTGGACATGGACATTTTAATGATCTGCTAATGCCTTGTAAGAAATGTTCTATTTAGATGTAAATCTGATTATATTGTATGTTATATTTTCCATATAGCTCTTCTCTCATTATTTCTTGCTGGGGAAATTTCCATGAAAAACACAATCATTGTTTCTTCAGAGTTCATCTGCTCCTGCTGATTATTCCCCTTTTGAAATCATAAAGCCTCTCTTTGTGACAACACAATTAATTGCTGTGGAAATGATTATGATGTCACAAGGAGAGGATTGGGACTTTGACTGGGGAATGAGCAGCAAGAGCAGATGAACTTCTCAGAAACAAACATCTTCTTTCTCTGCAAATGTCCCTAGGAATAATAAACAAGCGAGAGAGAAATGCAGACAATATGTGATGTGTGTACATATAAACAAATATTGCTTCCAAGGAGAATATTTTATTAAATTTCCCATCAAATAGCAGCACCTCTTTCAAAAAAAGCAAGGAAGGGCGCTATTTCCCTCAGTCCCTATTTACATTGGGATCAGAAACTAGTTACTGGCAGCCATGTTCAAACACAGTTGACTTAATTCACCACAGCTGAACCCAGCACTGGTAGAAACTATGCATGAAGGAGGCATAGTATCACTCTGCTGGGGTGGGCACCTTTTAAGTACAATGTGGGCTTCAAAGCAGCCACATTGTTGGAGACTTCCTGGGATACGTGCTGGACCAGCATGCATCCTGGGTGCCTTGGTGAAATTCAGGTTCTCTGGCAGAGTAGGCACCCTGCTACTTTGTGCCACCAGGGTCTTCCCTCCCAAGTTTCCATCAGAAGATGTGAATCAAGCCCAGGGATTACTAGAGTAATAATGACATAAAAACCAATTTTGGAGATGTGAGTGCGTGCACCTCTGTATTCGCACCCTATACACCATTATAATAATCTTTGTACAAAATATGCCTAGTGAGGTATCATTTGAAAACGAATACCCTTGCTGGTCAATAATATCATAGTAAAATGTATATAGCAACATTATATGTAAAGTTATGAACATCAGCTGAAATTATGACTGATGTGTTTTCCAGACAACTCTAGGGAGGGGTAAACCTATTTCTCAAAGACAGAGGACAAGCTGATGCCTCTAACCAGGTGTCATCAAAGTTGATCGGCAATCACGGGTCAGTGGCCATTCTTTGGTAATGAAGGGGGGCAGGAACAGATCGATTTGCATTTTAGCAAACAACAACATGGAACCTCTTTCACCATGAGATTCCATGTCTCTGTCCTCACAGCAGGAAGAACTTGATCTAGGGGTAACCCTCAGGAAAATGCAGTTCAAAGGGTGATTGGGCTATAAAAGTTAATGGACAAAAACATCTTCATTCGCTTTCTCTCTCTCTTTTTCACCCCTTTGGACTTTACGGGGGAGACGGGGTTCTGACCTGAGAATTTGGTCAGCCTTGTTGTTGCAGACATGTGGAGGATTTTACCTTGAACCAAGTCTAGTTTAAGTTTTAGTTACTAAGAAGCATTTTATCTTTATTTCTCCTGTAACCATTTCTGACTTTAATACCCTGTCCCTGTGCTCATTTAAAATCTCTCTTTGTAGTTAAATAAACTTTAATCAAAACTAATCCAATGTTGTGTTTAAACTGAACTGTTTGGGTAACTCCAATTAAAGGAGCAAATTGTTGTATATTGACCCCTTACAGGGGCAATGGACCTCTAATATCTGAACAGTCCAGGAGAGGGATGGACAGTGCAGAACATGCATTTTTGGGAAAATTCAGGACTGGGAGTGTGTTGGAGTCACCATGCAAGTAGTAACCAAAGCTGGTAGAAGCCAGAGTGTGACTGGAGTGTTTCTGACAGGCTTCAGCTGTACACAGACACTCTGGGTGTGACCTGCACGCTGTTTGACTGGTTAGAGCAGTCCACGTTATGAGCAGTCCAGTCCAGACTGGTTATGAGCTGCTGAATAACACCAGCTGTGATGGTAGCTTTAGTGCTGGGTTCCACTAGGAACTGTCCTGAGATCACCAACTCATTTCACAGAGATCACCAAATGCTAGCAAGTTTGGGTCACTGCCAGTCTGACCTGGATCTGAATTGATAATTTAGAGGTGACAGTTTCTAGATTACAAAATCACTCTGTTAAACTATCCAGTTCTCCAAATCCAGTTTTCTATCCTCTGCTAGCCTTGCAGGGGTGGGGCAGATCATCCAAATCTGGACTGTCTCATGCTCTTGAGAATGGGTGGAAACTTTCAAGCCAAATTATTCTTTGTTAAAGCAGATTGCACTTTTGGATTTAAGGGTAAAGCAACAAAATGACCAGCTGCCTGTCTGAAAGGAAGACCATGGTCATGTCATTTTAAAAATATTATATTTTACATTAATGTATTTATTATGGCTATTTGTGGATTGCTGATTCACCACCACTTTTTAATCTTTACTTAGGCTCCCCTCCCCTGCCATCCTTCCAAATATTTTAAAGAAAAGCTGCAAATTACAGGATGTCTAGTTAGGAGGCTTTGAGGAAAAGATGACAAAGAATCAGTCGCCATGGAGATAGAAGTTGCTAGCTGGTTTACAGCCAGCTAGACAATGCAGGAGACTCTGATAAGCTATTCTTGGGGTCAGTGGGAGTGGGAGAAACAGGGAGGCTGCTGTGCAGCATGTCACAGAGCTCTTTGCTGCTAGAAAGGCTTGAGTTGAAGTACCCTGGTTTAGATGGGTGAGTGCACTGGCTTTTCATCTCAACAGATCAGATTCATATCCTGATTTCAGACATGATCCGAAAGCTTTTGAAGTCACTGGAAAAACTCCCATTGACTTCAGGGGGCTTTGGATCATGCCTTAGGTCACAAGTGAAATTAATTTGTTGGTCTCATCCTAGACCCTACTGTAACAGGGTTTGCTCATCACTGTGGCGCCTCCTGCTGGCTGTCCTCAGGATTAGCTCAGTTTGCCAGTGCACCCTCCTCTTGCGGTGCCTTGCTGCCATCACTCCTCCTCTAGGACCCACATCTCTCCAACAACCGCGGCATCCTCATCAGCAACACAGCCCTCCAGCCGGGCCACACACCATGCTCCCCCTTTCCAGGGAACCTGCAGTCCGCTGTTCAGTCACTTCCCTTAGTGACTACTGCAGCTAATTGTCTGGCCACTTCCTTGTGGCCCCAGCATCCTCTTTGCCCTTGCCTCAGCCTGCAAACCCTAGCAGCCAGCCAGGAGCTGTCTCTTGCTCCCCGGTCCCTGCTAGCAGCACTGCTCTGTCCAGGGTGCTGGCAGTTATCTCAGCCCTCCAGAGAGACAGTCCTTCCTCCCTGGGCTCCCAGCAGAGAACTGCCCTCCTCTGCCCTGCAGCTCCCTTTCTATATGGGCCTGATTGGCTGCTCCCTTCAACCCTTCTGAGTGGCTGCTTCCTGCGCAGCCTCCCTAGGGCTCTATTAACCCCTTAGAGCCCAGTGTGGGGCAGGTGCCCCTTCACACCTACGTGCAGACGTGGACCTGAGCCATAAAATCTAAATTTAGATTTCAAAAGTTTAAGGAAGCTCAGATCTGTATTTTTGGTTCAGCCATTATGGAGATTGTGTTAGCTACAAAATTCAGCTGCAGGTTCTGATTTTCCTCCAAACTTACTGAATTGTTCAGATCCAAGGTTTTGGTTCAGGGATATTTTTACATGAGAGACATTTTCCCCCAGCAAACAATTTGGCGTGATTGGCAACCTCTGCTTAAGAAAGGCTGAGAACTGACGGTATATTGAGAGAGGTCTGTTACTACATGTGGGAAAATTGCGTGGTACCTGAGGGGGTTATAGAATATAACAGGCTTTGACTTCAGACTTGGAAATGAGTCCTTCTGAAGATTTCAGATCTCTTGTTTTGAAGGAGAAGGTCCTCCGTTCTTGACCATTTCTTGAGTTTTAAAAATCAGATGGTTCCTCCCAGTTTTGACATGATTTAACCACCTGGGACATGATGTGATACCATCACCACAAAACATCTTATATGGTGACATCACACCCAGTCCCCTTTCATAGCAATCCTCTGCATGATGGAATCAATTCAATGAAAGCATAATGGGAGTAAAAGAGCCATGGGAGGCTGGGATAGTTTTGGTGACATTTTGGCACAGATGGACTCTAATAGTAGCTGTAAAATGACATCACAAGCATTTCCCCTTAGAAAACCTGGTGCAGTGCATGGTGGCAAGCAGGTGAAGAGATGGGTAGGTAAAAGTGCAGATGCATGGGGGAGGGTAGTTAAAAGTGCAGGTGTCGAATACACATGGTCAAAGGTATCTGAACCCCAAAACGTAATGGGAATGAGAGGAGTTGGTGGAGAGATTGTCTTGGTGTGACTAAAAGTCCCCGTGATCAGAGGTACTGGAACAGAATGAAGAGGGAAGTGGGTGGTGATGAGATCTTCTGTCTGCGTCTTTCTCCTGAAGATCTCTTTGAGATGAACACTCTCCCACCAGATCAATCAGTGTAGTTATATACTAAGCTGATGAAACTTTGGGCTCCCTTCTTAGCTCTCTTACCTCTTAGCCCAGGAATTTGCAGTGCAGACACCGAGCCTAGTCTCGCTATGTGAGTAGGCATACCCCAATTCCTCCTGGGATGACACACAAACTTACCTCAGGAAAAGGAGGACAGTGTCAGATGAGGATTTATATGGATAAAATTGCTCCTGCACCCCGTTTTTCAACAGAACAAAAATCCCCAGCATATTGTCCATATTCCTAGCAGTATGTACTTTATATCCTGGAGAAGGAGAGCACTTTAGCCAGGTAATTAAAATGTGTCAGCTCTTTATCCAGGCGAGTATTATATTAAATTATGTACAGCAAATATTTTTGGAAGGTGGAACTCTAAAGAGAATTTATTGATTTATGGCAAACTGCCAAGTTGCTGATAGAGGGTGGAAGGAATCCAGGGTAAGCCTGGGTATGATGTGTGAGTTTGGGGTAGAGGGGTTGCTTTTTTTTTCATGACAAGGGCATTCTGGAGTACCCATAATGCTGAAACACACACACACGCACACTTTTTCAAGTAAATGTGATGCAGAGAAAAAATTCTTAGCTTCTCCTGTTTTTCCACATGCCTGTTGAATCAATAACAGGTGCTGTGGAAATGCTTGGTCAGCACCGCTGTCTCAGCTATTCTTGTAAATGGTGATATTAGCAGGGCTACCCAGGTAGAGCAGGCAAGGATGGCCGTGAAGGGAGGATGGAGAAGAATGTCAATAATATGGATGGCAATGCCAGTGCTGTCAAGGAGTCTGTAAACAGGCAGCTAGAGATGACATTTTGGCTCCACAGGGAGGTTGGAGGTGGAAAGTTCATAATATTTCTTTATCGAGGGAAAACCTGCTACTATGTGACAAATAGATGCAGATGTGCTTGTGTACACTGTGTCATGCAGATGTCGGAATGTTATGCATATGTGTAGCTCAAGAAATGGGCATGGGTTGCATATGAACACTGTATGTTGCTGAGACACTGTATGTGGGTGTGCTGTGTGTACGCGTATATATATATATATGCCCATCAGCTGGGTCATTTAAAACAGTACAGGACAAAGTACTGGAAACCATTCTGTAAAGAACAATTCCATACTGGCAGAAGGATCATCTAGATCACCTGATTTTCCAGATTTTCCATCTGAAACTTCTTTTATTATCTGAGTCTATTTTGCTAGATGTGTGTGTTATATCAATGGACATATATGTTGCATCTGTGAATAGAATGTGTTGCAGAGTTTTGTACATGTGGCAAGGATGTGTGATGATTACTATGTGCATAGTTATGTATGTACATTTGTGACATTCCCCTCTGGTGTTATCTGGACAGGCAATCTGCTAGATCACTCCAATCCTTGACTCTGGGAGCCAGCCTTACCCTGCTCTGCTGTGAGAACCCCCACTCCTGGGCTGTTCATACACAGCCTCTGGCATGTAAGCTGCTCCTTGGATTGTGCACCCGAATGACACGAGCCAATATCTCCGGTCCCAGACACAACACTAGGCACCTCCGTCTTGCAGTGTCAATTTATGCCGGTTGGACACTGCAAGCTTATATGAGTTCGTCAATTTAACAAAGAAATTGGTATGCACCAGGCTTGTTATCCCAAGGGAAGTCTCTGACACAGTTCAAACCAAACACGCTGTTTCAGGTAGAATAAATAAACAGATTTATTAACTACAAAGATAGATTTTAAGTGATTATAAGTCAAAGCATAACAAGTCAGATTTGGTCAAATGAAATAAAAGCAAAACGCATTCTAGGCTGATCTTAACACTTTCAGTGCCCTTACAAACTTAGATGCTTCTCACCACAGGCTGGCTGGTTGCTCTTCAGCCAGGCTCTCCCCTTTGATCAGTGCTTCAGTCACTTGGTGTGGTGTCTGTAGATGTAGGTGGAAGAGAGAGGAAGAGCATGGCAAACGTCTCTCACTTTTTTCATGTCCTTTCTTCCCTCTTGGCTTCCCCCCCCCCCACTTCAGAGTCAGGCGAACATTACCCCATCGCAGTCCCAAACTGACCAAAGGAAGGGGGGTGACTCACTTGAGAGTTCAACAGATCCTTTTGTTGATGCCTAGACCAGCGTCCTTTGTTCCTGGGCTGGGCTGGGTTTGTCCCATACATGCCTTGATGAGGTGTGAACTGTCCCTCTGCTCTTAGAGTTTTTTCCTGGGCTTATTTTAAGTCATGAAGACACATTTTCAGCCTCATAACTATATACATGAAATTATAGCCTATAACATGAGCAATTACTATCACATCATTATAACAACAATGCTCAGTACATCATGAGCCCTCTGAAGACACCCGACATGACAAACTTTGCATTGGATACCACACAATCATATTATAAGGATGAACATGGGGGTGCTGGGTGTTCCCCCGAGGTACAGAGCGTCACAACGTTATATAGTGAATTACAGATGTGTGTGCAACGTTATGCATACGTGTGTAAGGTTGTTGATACAGGTGAATTTTTAAGGCATATGATCTTTTACACTGAGTGTTATTCAGATACCTTAGAAAGTTTCAGACATGAGTGGTTACGTTTTACATACAGGCATATAGATTAGTGGCTTTCAACCTGGGATCTGCAAATATGTATTAGATTTTCAAAGGGGTTTGCACCTCTATTCAAAAAATTTTAGGGGTCTGCAAATGACAAAAGTTTGAAAACCACTGATGTAGATGTTTCCAAGATACGTGTGTGTGTATGCATGCTATATGTTGAAGTGTAAGTGTGCTCTGTATTTGTGGATACATTATGTGTTGCAGAGATAGGTGAAGCATGTGTGTATGTACTTTATAATTTTCAGAGATATGTGATTATGATGTGTAGACTGAGTGTGTGTTGTGTGTTGCAGGCATATGTCGTACATATACATATATTATGCTGTGAGGTGTACAGATGTGTGAGTATATTTTCCTATGGTATTCTCCTTTTCTTTTCAGCTGGGGAAGTTAATAACTTTCCTGATAGCTTCCCAAGGAAAAAGAAAGATCTGTTATAGTTCAATTTATGGCATTATGTTCTCTGCAAGCGGTCATCACTTGTTATTTAAAGATGGCTCTTCATTTTGCAGAGTAAGGTCATTTCATGTCTAAATGATGGAACACCATCTTACCCATAAAGATCTTCATTTAAAGTGCCCATTGCCATTCTTCAGCTGGGAGAGAGCCATTATCTGTTCCAAATGTGGTTATCACAGCTGAAAAGCAGGCAGGTTTCCTGCCATGATACTCCCATCCATGGATGACACACAAACCCAGTTGGTCCATCTCCACTGACACATGGTTGATCCAAGAAAGGTTCAGAGGTTTGGGACAGAGAAGCACCCAAAAGTTTTGGATACTTATCTGAACCTTTTCAAAACTTCTTTTTCTGTAAATTTGAGCTAAAAATCTCATGAGGACAGGCTTTCTTGTGAGATTTCCCAGTATTATCTGATTCCATTTGGGCTAGAAAATAACCTAAATCAGAACAAGTATTCAAACCAGACTTTAAACTACTTCATGCAAATTTTGTGCATGTCATCATTTACATAAATAGATTGAGTTAATTGCACATTTAACTTCACATTTGCATGCACAAATCTGTTTAGGAATAGACAAAGATGTTTGTACCATTTTAAAGGATAATATGACATTTTGACCTAGTAAAGTTTTAGCATTTAATTTACATGACATCCAGTTACATGACAATGGTATGAGCTATCACATATTCTATTACATAAGTCACAGATGAAACTAAGCTGCGGGGGAAAGGTAGATATGCTGGAGGGTAGGGATAGGGTCCAAAGTGACCTAGACAAATTGGAGGATTGGGCCAAAAGAAATCTGATGAGGTTCAACAAGGACAAGTACAGAGTCCTGCACTTAGGATGGAAGAATCCCAGGCACTGCTACAGGTTGGGGACCGACTGGCTAAGCAGCAGTTCTGTAGAAAAGGACTTGGGGATTACAGTGGACGAGAAGCAGGATATGAGTCAACAGTGTGCCCTTGTTGCCAAGAAGGCTAACGGCATATTGGGCTGCATTAGTATGAGCATTGCCAGCAGATCAAGGGAAGTGATTATTCCCCTCTATTCGGCACTGGTGAGGCCACATCTGGAGTATTGCATCCAGTTTTGGGCCCCCCACAACAGAAAGGATGTGGACAAATTGGAGAGAGTCCAGCGGAGGGCAACAAAAATGATTAGGCGGCTGGGGCACATGACTAATGAGGAGAGGCTTAGGGAACTGGGCTTATTTAGTCTACAGAAGAGAAGAGTGAGGGGGGATTTGATAGCAGCCTTCAACTTCCTGAAAGGCGGTTCCAAAGAGGATGGAGCTAGGCTGTTCTCAGTGGTGGCAGATGCCAGAACAAGGAGAATGGTCTCAAGTTGCAGTGAGGGAGGTCTAGGTTGGATATTAGGAAACACTATTTCACTAGGAGGGCGGTGAAGCACTGGACTGGGTTACCTAGGGAGGTGGTGGAATCTCCATCCTGAGAGGTTTTTAAGGCCTGGCTTGACAAAGTCCTGGCTGGGATGATTTAGACGGGGTTGGTCCTGCTTTGAGCAGGGGGTTGGACTAGATGACCTCCTGAGGTCTCGTCCAACCCTGATCTTCTATGATTCTGTGATGTCAACATTTTTTTCCAAAAATAGTTGTTGGAATGTTCATCAGTCGAGCAACCTGAATGGCTGAACATTCTTGGGTGCTGTAAAAATAGCTAATGTTTTTTTACCTGGCTGGGACAGTTGCAGAATCCCAGACTCAATTTGCGTTTCCACTTTCCCTCTTCTACAATATTTTAACCTAGTGAGGATCAAGTCCCAGGGCCAGATTAACCTGCTGACTTCACTTGTGTTGCACTAGTTTAGGCCAGCAGTGAATTTGGCCCCAGGTCATTGATAAGAGATCAATCACAGGAGCTCTAACCTTGCAGGGGGCTTCATGGCACTCTGCAGGTGCTTTTCTAAAGCAGAAAGCTAGAGAGAGATTTTGGTTATGATGCAGTTAAACCCTATTTAATTTAAAAGTGATTATAATTAATGGAGAAAATCTTGTAAATTAGGCAATTATGTACTCCAGTTCCCTTTCAGCCTCCCTCTTTCTTCACTCCCCACCTTGTTTTCCACTTTGGAAATCAGAAGAGCAAAAAAAAAAAACAACAAAAAAACCCCCATATTAATCTTTGGCTCTGATTCTACACTCAGCTCCTGAGTCAACTTCCTTCTGGCCAGCTTACTTCTCCCTGAGACAACAGGGGAATTTAAAACCCAGAATGTGTTTGTGCTGTTGTGATTGTTTAAAAGTGAGGGTGCGAATGTGTGCGTTTGTGTTCCTTCCCCACTCACTTTCTGTATACCCTCTCAAGTCATCTCAAGCGCCTCTCATAAGTGACGAACTGACATCTTACAATTTCTGTTGCAGTATAAAGATGTCCGTGAATGAAAGCATTACTGACCAAAGGCACAAGACTCTTTTCTGAAGGGTGTTAAGTGGTATCACAGACGTCAGTCAAAGTCTACCTGTATACAATGCTTTACCTCTATGTAGCATGCACAAAGATAGCTGTACAGAAAAGGAGTGATGTGCTAGCAACTAGAAGGCTCTATATACTGACCTTTGGAGGTCTTTGCAGTGCTGCTGACCTGTGGAGCCAAATCCTAGGACTGGTAATCAAAATCAATCCTCTTGCATGTCAATGAAGAGAAACTGGTCATCAAGACAGTATTTATGGGGTGATTTGAGCCTGTCCTAGGGTAAAAACAGTGAACAGAGACAGAATATGGAGAATCTACACTAACTCAGGGTTAAGGCTACCAGCTTTTCCCCACACCACAAGTGGGCAGACACGTGGAAATAGAGCAGGAGTGGGTGGGGCAGGTGGCAATGGAGACCTGGAAGCAAGGGGGACACGTGGAAATTGAGGAAGAATGTGTGGGACTTGTGGAAATGGAGTAGGAACAGGTTTGACATGTGAAAACAAATCAGGAGTGGGTGGAACAAGTGGAAGCAGAGCAAGAGTGAGTAAGGCACGCAGTCTTTTAAAGTGCAAATTTGTGCTTCTGAGTAGTTCATCAGTTTTCCTATCTTTGGCTTTGGAGTAATGTCCTCTCTGGAGCAACCAGTGGGAGGTTCTAATCCAGAGATAATGATAGCGTGAGGGGGGACAGTCCATAGCATCTTACAGCTCAAGTAGGGCTGTGGGAGGGAGGCTTTTTAAAAACTGTTTAAATATCCTGTTTTCAAACACAAAATAAGGAATGAAGATGTCATCAGCTATCCTATTGGTTGGCAACAATGTGTTTTGCAGCATCCTTTGTGGTGACATTGTCAACAATGCTTGTTTCACGGTTTTTTCTCTCCTTTTGCCTGGGATGGTTTTTTACTTCAGAACCTGCCAGTGTGTCTCCCTAATCATGTGGAGGAGGGACAGTTAATTGACATACAGCTCTCAGCCTCTGCGGGAGGGGAGAGCCTTAGATGCGGCACTACCAGCACCTCCTGCTGGTCTGTAGAGAGAAAAGCGAAGAGGAAGAATTGGATATAAATGTCCTGCTTGACACTGCAGCCATGGCAAGCCCATGTATAGTCTTCTCCAAACTGGGAGTTGGGTGTTGGCAAGACCATCAGAAACTCTAGCCAAGATCAAGTGGGCTGGTAGGGTTATAAAATAGAAAGTGGAAAAGGGAGAAGGAAGAGAAGAGAAAACAAGCGTAAGAAGATGAGAAGAAATCGTGCTTTTTAGCTATCCTCTTTCCCAGCAAATATTTCACATAGCACTATACATTGAACCGTGCAGGATGATGTGTTTTGGATCTGGAGCTAATCCTATTCCCATAACTGAGAACTCTATGGTGACAGAGGCGTACAGCATGATGATGTGATTAGAAAACTTTCAATTTCAATTATATTTGCGTTTCTAAAACTTTCAGTGACACTTGTAATCAACCTAAAGAAATCAGAATAGAACTGGTAGAATTATTAGTTGCAAATAATGACAGGTTTCAGAGTAACAGCCGTGTTAGTCTGTCTTTGCAAAAAGAAAAGGAGTACTTGTGGCACCTTAGAGACTAACCAATTTATTTGAGCATGAGCTTTCGTGAGCTACAGCTCACTTCATCGGATGCATACCGTGGAAACTGCAGTAGACATTATATACACACAGAGACCATGAAACAATACCCCCTCCTACCCCACTGTCCTGCTGATAATAGCTTATCTAAAGTGATCATCAAGTTGGGCCATTTCCAGCACAAATCCAGGTTTTCTCACCCTCCGCCCGCCCCCCCCCCCCCAAACTCACTCTCCTGCTGGTAATAGCCCATCCAAAGTGACCACTCTCTTCACAATGTGTATGATAATCAAGGTGGGCCATTTCCTGCACAAATCCAGGTTCTCTCACCCCCTCACGCCCCTCCAAAAACCACACACACAAATTCACTCTCCTGCTGGTACTAGCTTATCCAAAGTGACCACTCTCCCTACAATGTGCATGATAATCAAGGTGGGCCATTTCCAGCATAAATCCAGGTTTTCTCACCCCCCCCCCCCGCCCCCATACACACACAAACTCACTCTCCTGCTGGTAATAGCTCATCCAAAGTGACCACTCTCCCTACAATGTGCATGGTAATCAAGGTGGGTCATTTCCAGCACAGATCCAGGCTTTCTCACCCACCCCCCCGGGGGAACACACACACACACACATAAACTCACTCTCCTGCTGGCAATAGCTCATCTAAACTGACCACTCTCCAAGTTTGATGATCACTTTAGATAAGCTATTATCAGCAGGACAGTGGGGTAGGAGGGGGTATTGTTTCATGGTCTCTGTGTGTATATAATGTCTACTGCAGTTTCCACGGTATGCATCCGATGAAGTGAGCTGTAGCTCACGAAAGCTCATGCTCAAATAAATTGGTTAGTCTCTAAGGTGCCGCAAGTACTCCTTTTCTAGTTGCAAATAATGAATCCAGTGAATTTAGCCCTCTTTTGCATTAGCAAACTCATCCTGTTTATGGTTAATGTATTTGTTGTTTTGTAAATACTTGCTGAATAGTTTATGCAAACAAAATATTTCCCCATGTTTATTTCCCCACCCCCCACTGTTCCTCAGACGTTCTTGTCAACTGCTGGAAATGGCCCACCTTGATTATCACTACAAAAGGTCATTCCCCCCCGCACCCCGCGCTCTCCTGCTGGTATTAGCTCACCTTAAGTGATCACTCTTGTTACAGTGTGTATGGTAACACCCATTGTTTCGTGTTCTCTATGTATATAAATCTCCCCACTGTATTTTCCACTGAATGCATCCGATGAAGTGAGCTGTAGCTCACGAAAGCTTATGCTCAAATAAATTTGTTAGTCTCTAAGGTGCCACAAGTCCTCCTTTTCTTTTTGCGAATACAGACTAACACGGCTGCTACTCTGAAGCCCAGAGATTGTTCACTCACTTAAAGCAGCTGTCCACTATGTGAATGACTAGTCATTTTGAATTTGTCACATGGTATGGTTTTCTGCTCCTTAATTGGGTGACCAAAATGTTTTAAACAGGAGTGTAAGAGGGTGGCTTGCTGCATGGATTGGAGAACCTGGGACTCAGCCAACCCTGATTATAGGATGAGCCTCACCTGAGACGGACCAGGTGCTTCCTAAAGAGCAGTAGGAAGATGGTGAGGATGCTCAAGGAGAGGTTGCTGGAGCCTGCTCACTCCTAGCAGAGTCTTTGGATCTGGGGTTGATGCCAGCCAGGAAGGGCTGGGAGTAGCCTGCTATGGCAGGAAAGTCCCTGAGCAAGCAGGGGAAAGAGTGAAAAACAGGCCTGGGAGTAGGAAGAGAAAAAATTGTTTGTTGGACTTTAATTTGGGACTGAGTGTTATTTTCTGTAAATAAACTGAGACCCCCAAGGAGCGGTATTTTGTCCACAGAAAAAGTGGACCAAGTCTGTGTAAGAGCTCTGAAGAGGGGGAAACAGAGGCAGGGTGCCACAGAGTGACCTCTGGCCATGAGGGCATGCTCAGTAAGTGACCTCCGTGCTACAAGGAGACTAGAAAATCCTGAGTAGGAAATCACACACTTCTGGTACCAGGTTTTGGATATTTATGAAACTTTTGGGATTTGCAAGCATTTTTATGTACCAACCAGTAAATTATCCAAATAACACAACAAATAAACAATTTGACCCCATTAATAACAGTGGTGTGTGCTCACCACTTTTATTTACAAAATTATTTGCACACCTCTTTTTGTACTATTCAGCCAGCTCTACCATAGGCAACCTGCGTACTGCTAGGTAGGTTGGAGCTGAGTTATCTAGGAATTTTAATACTTTCATGGTGCTTCTGTTATAAACATCCTGATTCATGTACAATATGGCTGATCAAGGGTCCGAATAGCTGCCTGAAAATGAAACCTCTTGTTTTGTACCAGTGATTGAGAAAAACAAACATGAGAGGATTAAAACAAAAAACTGCCAACAAAACGGGGGCCGGGGGAGGGAAGATGACGTGTGTTTACTTACTCCCCTGAAACCAGCAGCTGCATTTGACCCTTTGTTGAGTCATCTATATTCAAGCCAGAGAGAGAGGGAGAAAGAGAGACAGGCTGCTTACAGCCTGCTGTTGCTATGGAAACCATAGGGCTGAGAGAGAGGATAACTTCTGAATAAAAAACCAGGGTTTCCCCTCCCACCCCTGTCCCCCAATTGCTGTTTGTCTTTCTCTATTCTAGGGATGTGTGGGGTATGATGGCTTTGGTAGGAAAGGGGAAGAAGGCAACACTTTATCCTGTAGAATGGCTGGTTCTCCCCTCATCCTTCATGTACCACCTCCTTTGCAACCAAAATATAGAGTTTTGTCTCAGACTTGGTCCCAAAAACCCAGACTGCAGCATGAAATCTCTCTCCCCAACCCCCAGAAAGGTTGGGAGGAAGTGTAATTATTTTAATTTGGACTATTGCTTTCAACCCTTATGGGTGGGTGGCAGGCAGCCAAGGGCAGGAGGGCGGGGGGAATTGAATTTTGAACCTATCTCCCTTCCATCCAGAATGAATCTCTGGATTTGGAGCTAACTCTGAGAGTCTTTCTATCACCATCCTCCTCCTCCTCCTGTTTTTCTTCCAGTTCCTTCCTCAGCCTCTCTCTTGGATTTTCACCTATTTCACAGACATTCTTGAGATTCACTTTTTAAAAATATATATGCTTGTCCTGCCCTCAGGCTTAGGAGGAGTTGGGTTGGAACAACAACAAACAAAGAGTTTTGGATTTGAAAGTATTCTTGTAAAATTGTGTGGGTGGGTGGGTGGGTGGGTGTTTCCCCTTAAAGCACTAAAGCAGTGGTTCTCAAACTTTTGTGCTGGTGACCCCTTTCACATAGCAAGCCTCTGAGTGCAACCCCCCTTATAAATTAAAAACACTTTTAAATATATTTAACACCATTATAAATGTTGGAGGCAAAGCAGGGTTTGGGGTGGAGGCTGACAGCTTGCAACCCCCCCTTGTAATAAATTCACAACCCGTCCCAACCCCCAGTTTGAGAACCCCTGCACTAAACCATGAAGCTTCTGCAGTCCATGTATATTCCCCCTTTTGTCACAAGCTATCCCTGATTAGTTCTTAATGCTTAATACCAGGTTGAGGGAAGACTGAGTCACCGAGTTGTGATTCGGCACATCGCAAATACCACGGTTAGTAATTATTTCATTAACATGCAACATCATATAGGAAAGAATTTGTACTCAGGGCTCCCAGCCTCCAGAAGCTGCATTTCTGCATACGCCAGGACCAGACCTGGCAGACTTTAAGCAATTTCTTCCCACCCACCCAACTCTGCAAAATGTACTCCTGCAAAACACCTGCTTTTTCCAATTCTGATCTCCCACCCACCACTCAGCTGTGGCAGCCCTGGTCTATAGCTCTTCATCTAAGGATCTCAACACCCTATAATACAAACATCAGTCAGTTTAGCCATGCAAAAGCCCTGTCAGTGATGGAGCTATTGTCCCCAGTTTGGAGATGGGGAAACTGAAGCCCAGCAGGGTGAAATGTTATGGGTCACACAAGAAACTTGTGGCAGAAGCAGGAATAGAATTCTGGAAGCCTTCCAATTCCTCCATCTTAACTGAGATTATGCTCAGTTGCCACCCTTCCCACTTCTCACTGCAAAATCCCAGTTTTGATGGGGCACCTTTATGTCGAAACAATTCTGCTTAAATATCCTATTTTGGCTGTGGGCACAGGAGAGGATTACTTAATTTCTTACTAAAAAGAAAAGGAGTACTAGTGGCACCTTAGAGACTAACCAATTTATTTGAGCATAAGCTTTCGTGAGCTACAGCTCACTTCATCGGATGCATTCAGTGGAAAATACAATGCGGAGATTTATATACACACAGAACATGAAAAAATGGGTGCTATCATACACGTTGTAAGGAGAGTGATCATTTAAGATGAGCTATAACTATGAGGGATGTTTGTAGGGAGACGTGACCTATCTTTCTGAATTCATAATTCAGCCATCTTACTCACCACCCCATGGAATTCACGATTGTCTGTGTCATCTCCACAGCAACCAACTGTGAGGTGTTAAAACAGAGGCTGGGGAGCATGCTGGCCCCAATCTTGCAAAGTGCCGAGATTGCCTCCTGTGGGGTTCTGAGTGAGGTGCCTCTTAATGGCAGTTGAGAGTGTGCAACACCTCACAGGGCCAGGCCCCATGTGGGGCATAAGCAGCAGTGTTTTTAAAAGGTAAAGACCCTGCTTTCATATACATCTACCTTAGCAATAAAAAATGGGGAGAGATAGAAGGGAGGAGAGATATTTCACATGGAAGAAGAATTTCCTCTAAATAGAATCTCCTTAGAAGCCTTCCATGAGATGCTGCTCAGTTTTTAATGAGAGAGAGAACATTCACACCCATTTAAAAATCAAAAGAGCAATTAATCCTTGCACCCCCTCCCCCGTCTCCTACCATCCCTTGAGTTTAGCTTAGTCAATAAAACTCTCAGAGGAAATAAACAGTTTTCTTCTCTGGTGAATCATGGCTGTAATTCCCCCATCTGGGCTCACCCACTTCTTTGAAATAAAAGTCTTCCCCTGGCTTTGCAGAGGCCCTTCAATAACTGTTTCTTCATCTGTAATGAAACAAATAATGGCCGAGGAGCGAGATTGATGACTGATGTGATAATTCAATCGCTGGCTTTTGATGATCTATTAAATCACCCTGTGATGGCTTCTGATCCGCCTCTAAGTGGAAAGAGCCTTTGCTGTACTGGAATGGCTCACTGTCTCTCTTAGTCTGTGAATAACCCATACGTTTGGAGGTCAGTTTGCATGTGAAGTTCTCCTGCTCTGCAGGCAGCTTGCACCATTTCAGCCTGTTTTGATCTTTGACTTTCGGACTCTGAAGCAGGAAGGGTATTCCTGGGTGAAAATTTAAAAAACTTTTGGTGCTCTTCCCTTTAAATGGGGAGAGAGGCAATGAAAGGCTCGTTAATGATTCCCTGGGTGGGGACCCCACTCTTGGCCTTGGTTGCTGTATCTCACCTCCGCTGCTGATTCCCTTTGCTCTGCCGCCACCCTGCTCTGGCTCTCTTGCAGAACTGGGTGCATTTTACAGTGGGAGCTGTCAGCAGCACAGAGGTCAATGGCATCCACTCTGTCACTGTGACATAAATGGCCCCTTGGGTAACATCCCTGGAGCAGATACCTTTGGCAGTGCTGATCAGCTTGACAGCAAAGAACCAACTGTGCTGGGTTTTTTTTTACTTTCCAAGAGATAAATTCCACCTTCATCTCTTCCCATAGTGCCATTTCTGTTTCTCTCCTCCAGCTTCAGAAGCAGGTCAAATTCAGATGGGCGAAATGCCAGATGTAGTTAGGACCTGGCACTGACAGACTAGTAAACGAATGCTCCTGTTTATCCAAGGTCTTGTAGGACATACCGGGACTGGATTTATACTTTCATTTTGTTGAAACCCACAGGCCCCAAATCTTCGCTACATCCAAGCTGAGCTCAGATACAATGAAGAGTTGTGGACACTGGGAGCTGCAGCTCCCTCATCCTTAGTCCACTGGGAGAAAAGTTGATGAAAGAGGTGGCCACTCTGCCTCCACCAGCATTAGGCCAATGGAGATTCCTGTTAGGAATCAGGACATGCAGCAGAGCCAGTCTGTGGGCAACCTAACAAGCGCAGCTGGCCTGTAGTAGGCTGCCTGATTGATTGGAAGAGTCAACAGATTGGCTTTTAAGCCCAGCAGCAGCAGTCCAGTGTCTGCTCAAAGCATTTTCCCACAGCTGTGATAGTTCCTGTACTTACTTGTTCGCAGCCTTGGTCCTGCCTTATTCCAATCTTGCTCCACTCTTGTTCCAGCCCTGCTCCTGCCTTGCTTCACTCTAGGTAACCTGGTCCTGACCTTCGCTCTGGTTCCTGACTTCTGACTCCAGTTCTGACCTTTGGCTCTGGCGGCTAGCCTCTGACTCTCATTTTGACCCTGGGCTCCAACTCCTGGCTCTTGACTCCAGCTGTGACCCTGGGCTCTGGCATCTGGCCTCTGACTTTGGCTCTGACCCTGGGCTCTGATTTCATACTACTGATTCATGTGCCAACCACTAGGCACAACCATTCACGTCCTGATCACTGACAATTCTGCTAGACAGGGGAAATCTCCAGTCCGAATCTCCAGTTGGTTTAATTTCACTTTGTGTCACATGAGTGGTCAAAGTGAACTTGTGGGATCAAGTGCTGGGCATCTGCTAACCAACTCCTGGGTCTTGAGCAGAGTCTGCCGTTCATGTTAGGGTATGATGTGGCATTTGGAGGTGGGTGAATGTTCAGTAGGGCCTAAAATCATAGAAATGTAGGGCTGGAAGAGACCTTGAGAGGTCGTCTAGTCCAGCCTCTTGTGCTGAGACAGGACCAAGGAATCCTAGACCATCCCTGGCAGATGTCTTTCTAATCTGTTCTTAAAAACCTGCAGTGACGGGGATTCAGCAACCTCCCTTGGAAGCCTGTTCCAGTGCTTAACTATCCTTTTTAACTGTAAAGATTTTCCTAATATCTAACCTAAATCTCCATTGCTGCAGAGTTAAGCCCATTGCTTCTTGTCCTACCTTCAGTGAACATGGAGAACAATTGATAACTGTCCTCTTTATGATGGCCCTTAACATATTTGAAGACTGTTAGCTGGTCCCTCCCTCAGTCTTTTTTTCTGAAGACTAAACATGCCCAATTATATTAACCTTTCCTTGCAGATCAGGTTTTCTAAACCTTTTATCATTTTGGTTGCTCTTCTCTGAACTTCCTAGAGTTTGTCCACATCTTCCTTAAAGTGTGGCACCCAAAACTGGAATGAAACTCCCAAACTTATTTTACTCAGTTAAGATGTGAATTCAGGTTCCCCAGGGCCAGTACCTAAGCACACAAAACCATCTCTCTCCCATAAAATACATGCTGCTGACAATTCTCCACTAAATCTGCCTCTCTTTTAAGAAAAGCACTTCTCGACATGTATTGAAACATTTAACTTGTCAAGTAAATAGGTTGTGTTGAATGGAAAATTGCTTCATGTTGATGTTTAATGATTATACCATGCCATGCAAAATAATTTATTTTCTAGGTGTGATTTTTCATTCAATGCTAGAAAAATTGTGGTAAAACCTTTGAGCTGCAACCCAAAGAGCTGAAAATCGTTCCATTGTAAAGAAAAAATGGCAGGTTTGGAGGGTTTCCCGTCAGGTTTGAAAAGCACTTTGCCCAAACAATGGAAGGCCTTTTTACCCTCTCTAGACAAATTTCTGCTAAAAATTCAGTGGCTAAAAAGGAGGTAGTATGGATTTACATTGGTGTAAATGAAACAGAATTTTGCCTGCTGTCTCTACTCACTTTCCTTCACCAGCTATTGCCGGGGTGGGCAAACTACGGCCCACAGGCCAGGTGCGCCCTGTCAGGGCTTTGGATCTGGTCTGCAGGATTGCCAGTCCCATGGCGCAGCAGGGCTAAGGCATGCTCCCTGCCTGCCCTGGTCCCAGGCTGCTCCCAGAAGCGGCCGGCACCATGTCCCTGAGACCTAGGGGGGAGAGGGCTCCGCACACTGCCCTCGCCTGCAGGCACCGCTTCCCGCAGCTCCCATTGGCTGGGAACAGAGAACTGCGGTCAATGGGAGCTTCGGGGGAGGTAGTCGCAGGTGAGGGCAATGTGCAGAGCCCTCTGTCTCCCCCCACCAGGGGCCGCAGGGACGTGGTGCCAGCCGCTTCTGGGAATGGCGCGGGCCCGGGGCAGGCAGGCAGGGAGCCTGCCTTAGCCCCACTGAGCACCGCTGCCACTCCAGAGATGCTCAAGGTAAGCAGCACCAGCTGGAGTCCAGAGCCTCAACCCCTCCTGCACCCTGCACCCCAATCCCCTGCCGCACTCCGCACCCCTCCTGCACCCCAATCCCCTGCCCTGAGCCCCTACTGCACCCTGAACCCCTCCTGCCCCCCAATGCCCTGCGTCCCTCCTATACCCCAACCCCCTGCCCTGAGCCCCCTCCTGCATCCTGCACCCCAACCTCTTGCCCTGAGCCCTTTCCTGCACACCACACCCCCTCCTAAACCCCACACTCCCTCCTGCACCCCAACCCCCTGTCTTAGCCCTACATGCATGGCCCTGCGTGCAATTTCCCCACCAAGATGTAGCCCTCGGGCCAAAAAGTTTGCCCACCCCTGAGCTATACTGTAACATCAAAGCTTAAGAAACAGTCTGTTTTACTCCAGTTTACTCTAATGTCATGCTGGTGTGACTACTGATTTTAATGAATTTACACCAGAGTAAAAATGGAGTAAGCCAGTGGTGAATCAGGACCTGTGTCCATTCATCTAGCCTACTCCTGTTCCTCATGTCCTATCTATTTCCACTTATCCTGCCCACAACTGCTCCATTTCCAGATGTCTGGTCTGCTCCTGCTGGTTCCACCTAAGCTACCTTCTTCTGCTCTGTTTCTATATACCCTAGCCTCCTCTGCCCTCCTTCCTTTTGTACCACCCTCCAGTTCAGTCTCCAACCTTCCTGTCAGATAAAGATCTCACTAAATCATCAGCATTGTTGTTGTTCCAGTTTTTATTAATAATATTGTTTAAATAAAGAGAAATGAAAATCCTTTTTCAGACTATTGGAGAGACCTACACAGGCAAAAAAAAGAACACAGGAAAAAACCTGCTCAGATCACCCCAGCACTGAGTTCCCAAGGCAGGAGTGACAGGCTTCATAGTGGGAAGTTGAAAACCCTTATTACATAACTTCTGGATGTAAAACTTCACAATATTGTTTCATAAACTTTGCCTTAGATATCGTGTTCTCCCACGTTTAGCTATTCTGTTGACTTTTTCGCTATCTGCATACCACATTCCATTCTACCAGTGATGGGCAAACTTTTTGGCCCGAGGGCACATTGGGGAATAGAAATTGTATGGAGGGCCATGAATGCTCACAAAATTGGGATTGAGGTGCAGGAGGGGGTGCAGGCTCTGGGGTGGGGCTGGGAATGAGAGGTTTGGGATGCAGGAGGGTGCTTCAGGCTGGGATCGAGGGGTTTGGAGAGCGGGAGGGGGATCAGGGCTGGGGCAGGGGATTGGAGCGTGGGGACAGGCTCAGGGATTGCAGGCGCCAAGTGGGCCGAGCCGCGTGGTGTGGCTTACAGGCCAGTTTAAAACGGATCGTGGGCCGTAGTTTGCCCACCCCTGCATTATACCCTCTCTAACCCTTCCTGTCAGAGTTATATATAGAACCAGTTCATTGTGAGCCATCATGTCCTAACTTCTTGATTTCATACCAGGTCAGTATTTGTTAATTTGACCATATATTCTGGATGTTAAAGGTAGTTCTGAGGTCCTGGGTAGGAACGCATTCCTAGACTCTAGCAAGCAGTTTCTTAGACAGGTGTCTCTGGTGTGCCTGAGCTATACTGAAAACAAATGGTGGGGTGTGTGGGGGATAAGTGGCTTTCTGCCTCCCTGTACCCTGCTTCTAGGAGATAACCAGAGACCGGTGCCACTTAGAACAGCCTCAGGTTGTTGTGCTAGGCCAGAATTTATGGAAGAGCAGCGTGCTCCAGTGACCTCCCTCCCACCCCCTATCTATTGTGTATTGTGTGGGAGGGAGAGGCAGGAACACGGGGCACAAAACTGACTTTATATCACCCAGGGATTCATTGGCACAAAAGGAATTGCGAGCTGGCTGTTTACGCCAGTTTTCTGTCCCCATTCTACCACTGCATCTGGCTCTCCGTTTTGTTCTATTACTGCAGCAGCATGGAGAGAACTCAGCACAATACTCTACTACATCAGTTTGCTGCATAACAAGATTACAATGCAAATGGCTTCTGGTCTCCATAAGATATATGTTCTGTTGGCCACCTTGGCCAGTACTACAGCAGTAAGTGCTATACATTCTTGGACTAGACACGATTCATAATACTGGCCAACACTACGTAAAGTGCTGCAGGGTTTCTCAGTCTTTTTCACAGCATGAACTGCATTTTAATATCGAGATTGCCTTGGTGACACCTGCCTCCAATCTACCATCCTGCAGATCATCTCCCCTTCCATTCACAATTGCATAACTTTCCTCAATTGCCTTCTATGGAAAAATGCTATTAGGAAAGTATTTAATATATTTTTAGCTGCCATGAGTGGGAACTAGAAGCAGAGCAGCCTACTCTCCAAAGACAATCAGCAAGTGATCAATAAACCAACCTGGTCTATAGCTTACATTTGGAGAACCCCTGTGCTAGAATTGGCCATCTAGAACGGTAGTGCTGCAGTTAGAATTCAGAGACTTTGAATGCCCAGCACGTGTACCCCTTAGAAGACAGGAATAGTAGCCGTAGCCATGCAAGTGGTGGGACTGCCGCTTGAACTTTATAGTGCAGAAGAACCAGCGTTAGGTTTGGTCTACGCTTAAAAGTTAAGTCAACATAGCTATGTTGCTCAGGGCTGTGTGAAAACACACACTCCTCACTGATCTAGCTATACCAACCTACTACCCGGTGCAGATGCAGCTGTGTAGACAGAAGAATGCTTCCATCAACATAACTAACTTGATTCAGGGACCCCTTCTTGTCAAAACCCATTCTTGTCAGTGTAGACTGAATCTACGCTATGGGGTTAGGCTGCCACAGCTATGCCCATATAGCTCTGCCGATATAGTCCATAATATAAACACAGGGTACGTCTATACTAAAACCACTACAGTGACCCAGCTGCAGCTGTGCTGCTGTGGTGCTGTAATGTAGACACTTACAATAGCGATGGGAGAGGCTCCTCCATTGCTGTAGTAGATTCACCTCTCCAGGAGGCGGAAGCTAGGTCGACGGAAGAATTCTTATGTCAATCCAGCGCTGTCTATATTGGGGGTTAGGTTGACTTAACTATGTCTCTTGAGCGTATGAAATTTTCACACCTCTGAGCAACGTAGAGAGGTTGACCTGAAGTTTTGGGGGTAGACCAGGTAACTGTCTTATAGTTAAGCAGGATCCCCACACCAAATTTGAGAAGGGGACTCATACACTTGGAGGACCTGATTCTCCTTTGATTTAGTCTGTTGAAGTAAATGGTGTTACATTGGTGCAAGTGAGGGGAGAATCATCCCTATAGAGTAGTAAGCCTGCTATACTAGTAGCACCAGTGACGGGATACAAGCTGGATATATGCATTTCTAAGCACTCCTCAGCTGTAATGATCATCACCGCAGTAATGTTTAGGTGCCTCCTGATTAACACAGTAGTCCTCTAGTCCTGGGATTAGAACTCGTATCCCAGCCATATAGTGTAGTAGAATTCCCTCAGACCAGTACCCCATGTTAGGAGAGGAATTCACAATCTTACCACATAGAAGGTTCTGGACACATGTACCATTCCTAAGGCAGGAATTCACAACCTCTGCAAAAGGTGATATTAACAATACAACATATTAATGATAGATTGGAGCTGTCTGCTTTTAGTGCAGCAACAAGATGTACTCAAATATCTCAGTTAGGAAGAACCACCAAAGTAGCTATAAAAAGAGATGTTGATTTCTCTTTGATTCCCACATAAGCATCAAAGCCAGCAAAACATAAAATAAAAAAAAGAAATAGCTGTAATTAACCAGATTATTAATGATAAATATGTATGGAGATGGGAAGCCTACATAATTTTAAATGAGTGGAACACCCAGAACATGTTGGAGCTTTTTAGTTTTATATAAGGGAAGACACAAATGTGGTCTGTGGTGTTTAGTTCATTTTAATAGGACACAGCAGGATAACTTCAATGAGACTTTTGAGAACAGGTTCACAATGACAGGGTCCCCTCTCTGAAGAGCTAACCTGTAAAGTTTAAAAGCAGTTATTTGTTATGAATTATGCTAATTTGTGCCACCCTCCCAGAGATGGTGTTTCTTTAGTAATAATGTTTTAGTTAGCCCAGTGACATCATAACACCGTTTTGAATTACAATGGGAGAGACTGGGGTTTGGGAGCACCCAAAAGAAATTAACTTTTCCAGCTCCTCCCCAAGTGGAGAATACCAGGTACCCTCCTCTGCTGCACCATAGTTCATTTTGCAGCAGTATTGACAGTAGCTGCAGAAGCAGTGGCTCTTGAAACGGAAGAAACATTTGTCCCAAATGGAAAAGGTGCGTCATATCTGCAGGTTTCAGAGTAGCAGCCATGTTAGTCTGTATTTGCAAAAAGAAAAGGAGTACTTGTGTCACCTTAGAGACTAACCAATTTATTTGAGCATAAGCTTTCATGAGCTACAGCTCACTTCATCGAATGCATAAAAGTGGAAAATGCAGTGAGGATGTTTTTATACACACAGACCATGAAAAAATGGGTGTTTATCACTTCAAAAGGTTTTCTCCCCCCACCCCACTCTCCTGCTGGTAATAGCTTATCTAAAGTGATCACTCTCCTTACAATGTGTATGATAATCAAGGTGGGCCATTTCCAGCACAAATCCAGGGTTTAACAAGAACGTCTGAGGAACGGGGTGGGGTGGGGGGGGGGAGGAGGTAGGAAAAAACAAGGGGAAATAGGTTACCTTGCATAATGACTTAGCCACTCCCAGTCTCTAACAGACCTAAGAGACTGGGAGTGGCTAAGTCACACAGTCTCACAAATTACCCAAGAGGGTGATTTATTCAGTTCCCTAATTTATTCCATACACTGTACCCTCCTCATCAGTCTTGAACCATTTTATTTATTTTCACCAACATCAGCATCCTCATCCCTGTGATAGTTAGCATTTGCCCCTTCATCTTTCTGTTCGTCTTCCACTTCTCTCAGTGCACTGTGTCTGAAGAATGGATAGCACTCCAGGCACTAACCAGAAGAATTCAGGTTCTCACCTGCACCAGAGATCTCTGAGAATGTCCAACACTCAGCTATAGTTCTAGGAACACTGGGCCAGCTTCGTGGCCCTGCTCCAGCCACTTTCTACCACTTTGGTAGCATAAAGTGTCCAGAAAGCCTGTATAACTAGGCATGTGGGGATTTCTCTTATGTGGGTGGAGTTGAGGTGGTATAGCTGGCTCCTTGCAGCCTCTTGCACCACCCATCGGGGATGTGACTAGGAAGAAGGAGCATGGCTGAAATGTCACAGCACTTCAGTGATCCCTGGCTGATGTACTATTCCCTTGAGACCACAGCTCGCTAGCATAGTTTAGAGCAACTCTAGATGTGCTGTATACTATGACAGGGATGGGAACAGAGTACCTCTTTGACAGTTCCCCAAATCAGCTGTACCCAGCCCTGATTGGACACAACTAAGGATTGAGCCCATGTGTCCTTTAACTAGGTGTCTGCTGTGCAGATATTGTAAAACTCACTAGATGTCTCCAGTCAGGGATTGACTGATAATGGGATAAAAACCCTTTCACTTCTGGTTTGCTAGTTTGATTCAGGCTCAGCGTAACAGTCACCAAAGGCCTTGCTACATGATATCATTTCAGTGATGCCACGTGTGTACGTAGATTGTTGATCTCAGCTCATTTCCTAATGGGCATGTGCTCATACCACTGCTTCTTAGCAGTCTCTGTGGATAGATCAAGGACTAAATGAGTCCGGAGATGGTAACTCTGACCTCTAGAAGTGGTCCCTCCCTTTCTGGGTTGAGGCATATTGGCAAGGCAATGTGAGGAAACTTGTATTGCTAATGTCTATGCTGTCTGCAGTCTGTGGAGAGAGGACTTCTGTCTCCAGGGCTGTCAGTGTGACGCTTTTCACCAACATTAATTCACAAAAAAAATGAAATATTGGTAAAAAGCAGGATTCTGACTCTCAGCATCTGTACACTGCTGCTGAGGGAGTAAGGCTCATTACCATTACCATCACCTAATGGATATCTTTTTAACTGAGATAGCATCAGCCCCTTCCTGCAATACATTTCTCACTGCCTTCAGCATCAAAATTAGAGACAAATAAGGTACCCAATGAATAACCTTCCCCGGGCATATTCTTGTGGGCTCCTGGGAGAGGACAATTTATCTGCCATATGATATCCAGGACTAGAGAAGAAAGATGAAATGACATACATGACAGAAGGACACATTTTTATTGCATCACAAAGAGCAATGGGGTAAGGTTAGTTGCTAGCATTGGCTTTGTAAGTAGAAGATGGGAATACTGGAGTGGGAGGTAGGGGTTAAAGAAAGGGAATTAAGCTAGAAATAGGTGCCCACTTGCTTTATAACACTAGAATACAATAACTATATAAAGGCATAAAGAATAAAAAATTGTAGTAACACATCATAAAATAGTGACCGAATATTAGACCAGCCTAACATCTTGACTCACTGAACTGGGCTAAATTGTTGAGCTTTCCCTCCGCCTCCTTGGCAAATGCCTTGCTTGATTGAGATGGTGGACTCCAGGAGGCCATAGTTAAATAACTGGTGCTTTCTACTGCAAATAACGAAGTGTTGATAAAAGGCTCTCACATTTCTCTTTACACAGACAAAGCATTTGCTGAAAATTTTAAGCGCATGGCCCATCCTTAGCTGTCTCTTGACTAGCCCTGTGATATGGATCTCAAGTATCCAAAAGTGAAATTACCTAGGGAAAGATGGTATGCTGAAAGGCATCTATACTTTAGAAGGAATAGAGCAGATGGGGTAGGAGAAAGCTCCTTAAGACTGAGCCACTTCAGCAAAATGTTGCTTTGGAAAGGCTTGCTGTTAACGTGTGTGTAGGAGACATATAGATGGACAGCAGGAGAACTGGTTTCACCAAGAGAAATAGAGGGAGAAGCACACCCAGGGCTAATTCATCCCTGATGCAGCCCCCCTTTTGAAGTCAAGGCATTTGAACCAGTGAGGAATGGTTCACAGAAAGAAAGAGACAGTGGTAGAGAGAAATAGAAGAGCAGGGAGGGGCCTTTGTTTCCCATTGTGGAAGGAAGGAACAACCATCTTACTTTCAAAAAGAAGTGTTGTCTGTGATTGGTGGGAATGCTGCATTACAGGTAGGCTTCAGAGGCCGAGCTCCAGCCCCAGTCCAAATGGCTACACAGCTATTTTTAGCACTGTAGGGCATAGACCCAGGCTCTCAGAGTCGCTGCTGCAGGCTGCCACTTGCAGTGGAGATGTGTCTTATCTTTTTACTCTCTGTAACGTATTGAAAGGAAGTGCCAATAGGTACCACTATCTGTTGGACAGAACCAGAACTGCTTACCTGTGTTTCACAGACCCTAGACTGCTTACAACTAATTTGGCTCAGTGGTAAGGGGCCTGTGCTTTTTGGAACAGAAGGGTCTGGATTCTGGTTTCAGTGACTCCGTGTAGTTTTGAGTGGCCAACATGTGCAGCAGTAAGGATCACTCTGAAGGCCAAGGTGGATGCAGAGATTTTTACAAAATATATAAAAGCTCAGGGCCAGTTCCTACTGACTTCTCCTCACAGAACTGACTTCAGTGTAGCTCACCTTGTGGTAGAACAGCTACGTACAACTGATGAAGATTCCCGTTTTAAGCTATGCAGCTCCAGTATTTGGACGGGTCCCATATGCAGCAAGTCAGGTCCTGGCTGCTGAGGAAGGTTATTGAAGCTGACATTCCTAATTGCCTCACCTTCCTGAATACATGGGAACAAATGGAAATGGAAGAGAGGCAGAAACTCAGATGCAATCTGGCTAATTTTAATTCCCTTCTTATAAATGCGGAAAATCTAAGAGGGTTTAGTCATTTTAATCACGTTGGTCAGTAATGGGATATGTTGAAGCAGTATGTGCTCTTGGGCCATGCCTCTATGTGCTCATCTCACACTCGTCCCTCATGACACCTGCGCTCTAAGAGAGAGTTTCATCATTTCAGCCTAACTGATGAGAGACAGGAAAACTGCTTTATTTTTGTTTGGCATTTCTCACCCACCTTCTTCCCAAGGAAAATTAAACCTCAAGAATGCCAGCAACTAATTTGTGTCAGGGTATTTTGCTTTTTAAATCCTTGTTCATTTTCCTGACTTGATTACATATTAGCCAGGGATGTTTTCCTGTATTTAACAGATACTCCTTCAGGAGGGCATCCAGAAGACCCACAAATACTTTAAAATAAACCCCGAATTCTTTAATTTTTTTTATTAACTCTTCTTTTCTTTGTCTCCTTTTCCCAGTCTCTTCTCTCCAGGATTATAAATTCCCTGCACAACTGATCTCTCCTTGCCTGGCTTTTCGCAGGTACATAAGAGATCCCCAGCATTTTATTTTCATTTTGAAGGCCCCTGTAAAATTGCATTCAGCGATATATGGTGTCGCTCTTGTGTAACAGTTTATAATCTGTTTTATGGACCTTAAAACCATTCAAATACCCTGACTCCCTAAAGATAGCTGTTGAAGTTAAATTGCATGCAAGGGCCTGTTCTGTGAAGGAGCTGTCCTTTTCTTCTGTATGAAGAGCTTATTTATGTTTCTGTGTTTATTTATTTAGCATCAAGGTCCCTCACCAAAGGTGAGGACAAGGTTCATCCCCAAAGGTGCTTAAGCAAAGTAAGCAGTCATGGGGTAAGAGGGAAGGTCCTCTCATGGATCAGTAACTGGTTAAAAGGTAGGAAACAAAGGGTAGGGATAAATGGTCCATGTTCACAGCTGAGAGAGGTGCATAGCAGAGTCCCCAAGAATCTGTACTGGAACCAGCGCTGTTCAAAATATTCATAAATGATCTGAAAAAAGGGGTAAACAATGAGGTAGCAAAGTTTGCAGACAATACAAGATTACTCAAGATAGTTAAGTCCAAAATTGACTGCAAAGAGTTACAAAGAGATCTCACAAAACTGAGTGACTGGGCAACAAAATGGCAGATGAAATTCCATGTTGATAAGTGCAAAGTAATGCACATTGGAAAATATCCCAACTATACATGCAAAATGATAGCTGTTACCACTCAAGAAAGAAGATCTTGGAATCATCATGGATAGTTTTCTGAAAACATCTGCTCAATATGCAGCAACACTCAAAAAAGCTAATGGAATGCTAGGAACTGTTAGGAAATTGATAGATAATAAAACAGAAAATATTGTAAGTCAGGAAAATGAACAAGGATTTAAAAAGCAAAATACCATGGTACGCCCACACCTTGAATACTGTGTGCAGTTCTAGTCACCCCATCTCAAAAAAAATAGATTGGAATTGGAAAAAGTACAGAGAAGGGCAACAAAAATAATTGAAGTATGGAACACCTTCCATATGAGGGAAGATTAAAAAGACTGTGAGAGTTCAACTTTGAAAAGAGATGAGGATATAATAGAGATTTATAAAATCATGAATGGTATGGAGACAGTGAACAAGGAAGTGTTATTTACCCCTTCACATAACACATGAACCAGAGGTCACCCAATGAAATTAATTGGCAGCAAGTTTAAAACAGACTTCTTCACACAACTCACAGTCAATCTGTGGAACTCATTGCCAGGGGATGTTGTGAAGGGCAAAAGTATAACTGGGTTCAAAAAAGAATTAGATATGCTTGTGGAGGATAGGTCCAAGGACACAAACCCATGCTCTGGGTGTCCCTAAACCTCTGACTGCTAGAAACGGGCTGGATGACAGGGAAAGGATCACTCAATAAACTGCCCTGTTCTCTTCATTCCCTCTGAAGCATTTGGCACCAGCCACTATTTGAAGACAGGATACTGAGCTAGCTGGACCATTGTCCTGACCAGTCTTGGTGTTCTTATGTCAAAACAGGCATAACCCAGCCATCCTGCCTTCTCCAAAAGTTCTGGGTTCCAGTCCCATGTAGGTGGCAGCTGGCCTGTGGCAGACAGCGGGACAAGAGGGTGTGCCTGAGGCACTCATTACTGCTTCCTGTGCACTTCAAGATGCCCCCATGAAAAAGCTGTAGCCAGACTCTTTTCGGGAAGGTTGTGCAACTTTCCTAGTACATTAAACTGCTCATATCATCCTGTTCACAGGGCATTAAATCACATGGTGTGGGCTCCACCCCTTCCCACATACTACAAGCTAAATAAAAGGCCTCAGGGTCCCAGCTATGCCAGGCCTGTATCCATAATGAGCTTTTAAGGATGGGAAATTAATGGGGAAACACCCCATTTAACACCTTGTTATCCATCAGTACCCCAGCATTCATGTTATTGTCTGCTACTGTTCTTTGAACTGACAACATAAATGTTATTGGCTGTTTTCTTTTCTTTTCTTTTCTTTTCTTATTGTAGTGCTAATGTGCAAGGCGCCTTATAGTCTGAAGACAAGGAACCTGTCCCAAATACTTATGATATAAATAATGGTTAATATTTCAAAGGGACTCTGTCAAGGTGATTGAAAAATATCTCTCTCATTCCCCCACACTGCTCCCTGTTGTTTCTAATCCTTTATTAGAAACTCCACCATAACTCTGTTTTCCATACTAGATTTATCTTTCCTTATGCAGATTCTCATGTGGTTGCAGTTAAAATGGTTGACTTTTTCTTCTTTGTCTGGGGGGAGCAGGGTCTTTCTTGTGGTTAAAGCACAGAACTGGGAGACAAGGAGAGCTGGATTTTACTGCTGGCTTTGCTACATGCTCTCTGTATGACCTGGAGCAAGTCACTTACTATTTTTATTGGCCAAATTCAACACTGCTGTAAGAAAGAACAATTCCACTGACTTCAAAGTTCATTACATGAAGGCTGAATTTCGTGCTGTCCTTTAGTTTCCTCATCTACCAAATAGGGATAATTCTACTTACCCATCTCAAAGAAGCGTTACAGTATTGCCAACTCCAGGCATGACTTAGAAGTCATGAGTCAGGTCCCCAAAATCATGAGATTGGCTTAAAAATCATTCAGTTTTTTTAAAATGGGGATCTTTTTATTTACCTTCTGGCTTTTGAGCAATTAGGTCTCTCTTTTAACAACAACAACAACAAAAGGCTGAGATTCTCATATATCCACATGACTCCAGGAGCTTGGGGCTTTAATCATAAGTCTACATTGCAATTAGACACCCATGGCTGGCCTGTGTCCACGGTCTCAGCCTTGTGGGGCTCCTGATAGGGGGCTGTTTAATTGTGGTGTAGACGTTTGGGCTCGGCTGGAGCCCGAGCTCCAGGACCATCCCACCTTGAGCCCTGCCCAAGCCTGAATCAGCTGGCCTGGGCCAGCTGTGGGTTTTTAATTGTAATGTAGTCATACCCTACGAAAAACACCAAATATTGTGAGGCTCACGATAAAATCATGAGAGTTGGCAACACTGCGGGGGAGGAGGATTAATTTGTTAATGTGCGAAAAGTGTTTTAAGGTCATTGGGTAGCAGGAGCTATAGAAATGCAAAGGATTATTGTAGCATGTGCATCACCAAATGAAGAGCCTCAGACTTCTAAAAACTTGTCTTAAGTGAGAATGCAAGCAGTGAAGTGTTTCCATCTTCAGTCGCTAATGATCTCTGAGCAGGTGCTTGTATTCTAAGCTGTGTGCACACGGCTTTATTTATCATTAGATTAACTACACATTTTGACATTATGTTTTTAACTAAATAACTTTGTGACGGAATGAATGAGTTTAAAGAAGAAACTTAGCTGAAGCAAACAATCTCCATCAACATTTCAAGTGTGTCTGCGTTTGAACCTGGAAGAATGACAGTGCTCCTCAATACTGTGGCATCTTAAGAGCCTTCTACGGAGAGAGGTATATTTTCTGGGCAGGAATATAACTACCCAACCCACAGTATCATCAGTGCGATTCACATGGTTAAAACTTGCTATACTGGACAGTGATATCTAAGAACCGAGTCGTGTTTGCATGTGTGTACTGCTAATCATTTCACCGACTGCCACAGATCTGAGCTGTCCAGGTGGAACCAAGTGCCTGACCACCTCTTCCACTCCCAGGACTGGAGTCTGAGCCCACACTCCTAAGTATGAATGCTCATTTCTCTGGGGTGGAAGGATTCCCCAATGTTTTCTGCTTCATTCAGGGCCTTATCCATTGACTTCAGTGGGCTTTGGATCAGGCTCTTAGAATCCAGAGAAAGGAAATGGTTATAGCTGCTGGGACAGGTAACCTCAGTGGAATTCCTTACCTGCACTTAGAGTAAAGAACCCAACTAAGATGAGGGGAGAAGGAGGAACTCTTTTCCTCCATCCTTTCAAATGCAGATCTTGAGACATGTCCCTCTTGCCTAGCCCTCTCCTCTGCTGTTCATTTTCATGCCAGGTCACGTCTTTCCAAAAATCCCATCTGCTCATCAGTGACATTCCAGTGCACGGTGTTCTCCAGGGATGTGATGCTGATTAATAGCCTCAACACCATTCCCTAGGCTATGTGAGTAAGGCAGAGGGGAGGGAGCCTGTTCCAATCAGAGACTTAACTAGTGAGGTCTAAGGGTTCTTCTCAAGAGGCCTGTGCTGCTTCCAACTGATCAGAGCAACAGCAGCGCTTGCCCTATATGAGGTTTCCTCTCATTGGATTATTAAGTTGCAGCTTTCAGACAGTTTTGTTTAAAGAACAAAAACCAAATTGTCCTTTCCTGAGTTTTCAAAGCCCTCGAATGCAGTGTAATTGGCGCTGGAGGTCAGAACTGAGGTGAGTTTGGTGCATTCATAGAACTAATGCAATCAAGACTTGGTGGGGATTGAAAGAGGGGACTCAAGGGTGGGGTGAGGAAGGGCTAGTATCTCACCAACGGAAGCAAAGTCCAAGTCCATGATAAGCGGTGACGTGCCTAGAAATCCAGAAAAAGGTTTTGATACACCAGTGAGTATCGCCAGAGTATCAGGGGGACCCTCAAGCTTCCCATTCCCATTTCCCTCTTCATCAATGTTCTGCATGAGTCAGACGGACCCCGACCCATGACCTCAACCTGTCTGAGACAGACTTTTAGCACTTAACCTTTCTTTTGTGTCTGAGGTTCATAGATAAATCATGACCTTGAGTTTGGTACCCACCTCTAGTGGATTCTGGGTACCATTCAGGTCAGCTGATTTATTACACCATTTAATCTTTGCTAATTTTGAGTCCAGTTGTATGTGGCCCTGATTGTTGCAGGGCTGGAAAAATGTATTACCAGGTTTGAGAAATTTTCCTTTAGACATAAAAATCAAATATTTATAAGTCTGTCTGTATCACTGGATCCTGCTCCATTTCTGCATATCCCCTTTGCTCTATCTGCCACTCACCTCTGTTCCATCGCCTTGCGTTCTTCCAACTTTGGATCTGTTTTACACGTGTCCTGAACTGCTCTGCTTCCCTGTGTTGTACAGTCATAGACTCAAAGAAATGAGAGCTCAAAAAGACAATCCCCTACATGTGGTATAATACAGGCTGGTTCACTGTAGTTCCAGGGTTTTTTCTACTCTAGTTTAAATGTCCAAAGCAAGGGGGCTTCTAGCAGTTCCTTTGGGAGGCTATTACACGTTCTATCCAACATCAGTGTTAGATCATTTTCCTGATAATCAGCCTATATTTTCTTTTGCTCAGTTTCATCCCACTATTCCTAGATATGCCCCCACTGCATAAATGCATAGAAACGTATACACCACATGTGACAGTCTAAGCACATTCTCTCCCTCCCTGGTGTCTGCACACTTCATTTACTGGTACTTTCAGGTAGTTACCAAGTGCAAGAGCTATCTTTTCATGCTATGTCTGTACAGAGCCTAGCACAGTGGGGTTCATGGTCCATGGCAGGGGCTACCACTTAACATACAAATACATAATAATTAATAATATCCTTTCTCGGTCATCATTTAGTCAACCTACTAAATTTAGCTCCTTTAATTTTCCCTGGTAAGTAAAATAAGCCAAGTTATAGCCCAATTCACTGCTTAACCTTTCTGTTGAGTTTCTTTGAATGGTCCCAAATTTGAATTAAGGTGACAAGATGTCCCAGTTTTATAGGGACAGTCCCAATTTTGGGGTATTTTTCTTATATAGGCTCCTATTACCTCCTACCTCTTGTCCAGATTTTTCACACTTGCTGTCTGGTCACCCTATTTGTTACCTTTCAGAGAAAAGGTGCACAGATCTGTGTATACGATCCTGGATGCAGTCTCACCCAGTGTCCTCGAAATCCCTGCTTTGTTTTCATGTCTCTTTTCCCCCATTGTCTCTTGCCTCTTCTTGTTCTGTTTCTCTTGGTCCCTCCCACTGCTGCTCTGTTTCCTTGAACCGACCTGGTAGCGCTTCATTCCTACATTTCCTAACTATTGTCACTCCGTTTCCTTGATTCCCCTCAGTATCTCCTCCATTCCCACCAGTTTTGCCCACTTCTGCATCATCTTCTTTCATCCTGTTCCTGCTTTGTTCCCATCTGTCTCACACCACTCACCTTCCCTCTGTCCTACACATTCCTAATTTGTTTAAACTTTTCGTTTTCCTAGAGGCTTAAAAATGCACCTCAGCTTCTGGGTTCTTTGCTCTTCAGCTTTTTCTATTTACTCAAAGAAAAACCTTTTCCATTCTTCATTTTCCATTTACTCCAAGAATAACATAACCAGGTATAATATGGGGAGAACCCAATTCAGGGAACAAGAAAGAGTGAAACACTCACTCCAGTACTATATATTTGTAGTCGAACATGTGTATGTGGCATGTCTGAGAGAAAAAGAAAGTGTGTGTCTGCTTAAATCCTTCTCTGCTGCTAAGAAATGCTCTCTGACGCCCCATGGGTAATAAAAAAACATATAATTTGAATGATGTATCAGTATCTCCCTTATACTGGAGAGTGACTAGAATAAATGGAGGATGAGACTTGGCAAGCTCCTCTGTATTGAGTTACATTGTCTTAAAAGTTGGGAAGGAGGCGTAATTTAATTAGCCGATCAGTGCAGATTATCACTGATATTTATTTAATTAATGTACCCTTTGGTATGACAGAGGTAAGCGAGACCCATCCACCGGAATTAGCTAGAGCAGTGGTACTCTCAACCAGGGGGTCCGCGGCCCACTCGGGGGCTGCAAGCAGGTTTCAGGGGGTTCGCCAAGCAGGGCTGGCGTTAGACTCGCTGGGGCCCAGGACAGAAAGCTGGAGCTGGAGCCATGCCGGGACTGAAGCACAGAGCTGTCACTGTGGTGGAGAGGAAGCCCAAACCAGAACAACTTAGCTTCTTGGGGCTGCCTGTGGTATGGGGCCATGGGCAGTTGCTCTGCTTGCAACCCCCCTAACGCCAGCCCTGGCTTTTATATGCAGCAAAACAGTTGTTGTGGCACAAGTGGGCTGAGGAGTTTTTGTAGCATGTTGGCGGGGCCTCAGAAAGGAAAAGGTTGAGAACTCCTGAGCTAGAGAATGATATATGGTGATTATGAAGGCAGTGAAGCTTTTGCTGGTGAATTAGGTGCTTTCCGTTGCTGGCCTCCCTAATTGCAGTCACCATGGTTACTAGAATAGTAGGCATTACCCCTCTTCCTTCTTCACATGTAGACAGCCCACAGCAGGGAAGAATTTACCATGTGAATGGGGGTGACATGAAGGGCTGTGCGTTGTTCAGACATGTGCATCTGTTTGGCTGCTCTCACTCGACAGGCTGGTCCAATACAAACTCTCTTCCCTTGTCCCCCCTCCTCTCTCTCTCTGGTGATTAATGCCAAATTTCCCACGAAGGAGCATTTGTAGGGAAGTCACAGATTTTGTTGGCATGCACCATTTCCTTTGGAATAAAAATTCAACTAAAAAGTATGTGTGTGGTAATAGAGAATGCAAATGTTTATACTTCTCCCCTTATCCTCTCCCCTCAAGGTATCTTCCAGGCATTGCATTTCATTCCAGTCTCAGCTGTGCTTAGCCAAAAAAATTAACATTTCCTGTACAAAAATGTGCTAGACTAAATTAAAGAGAAGAAATATCACATTCATGCTCTAATGAATTACATGGTAACTTCTTAGGTAAGAATGTCTTGCAACTCCAAAGCAATTATGGGTACCCACAGATTACTGTTTAATTCCTCTTACTATATTAGATCCTCCAGTAGCTCCACTGTAATCTGCATTGTGCATTAAAAGGCAGGTAAAGATGAAAGCATGACACTGTTATTGATAATAATTAGTATGTAATTACAAAGTTACAGAGGAATTACTTCTTTGTGATAAATTTACCTATGGTATATACAATCACTTAGCATAATTACAGTATCAGTAGAAATAACATAACATGCACTAACCAGTGTCAGCACATGGAAACAACCTCCTCACCCTGCCCCCTGAGTCAGTCTCCTCAGAAACAACCAAAGTAAACATCTAACAAAGTCAGTTTCCATAGGACCAAGAGGAAAAGTGAATTCCAATGGTGAAGGCCCTCTAGTGGGAATGCCTTGCTCCCAAAACCCATTTAAGAAAATCTAGGGATGGTCAGTTCAAGAGTCCTAGGTGTTCTCACTTGTGAGGGAACAGTACAAAGGGAGGGGTATCTATAGGCCAATGCACAGGACACAGACCACAAAAAGTAGTTCAGTACTCCAGGACAAAGGGTTCATTGACTAACTGGCCCACAAGCTATTTTAAAACTGTGCTATTACATGAATGAAGTTTTAAAAAACTCTCACCTCAATTATTTTCTTTGTGGCAGGCCCCCTCTTTTCCCTTCAAGCTTCTACATGTGGGAGATGGCCCACCTCATCTCTCTTGGGATGCTTTTCTTTCTCCACATGTGGTCTGATCCTTCCCACCCTGGATGTTGTCTTTGCACCTACACCCCAGATCAGGAGAGCTGGATAGGAGGCATCCACTGAGGTCTTGGTCACTCCATGGATTCACCAGCAGAGATCCTCTGAGAGCGTCTATGCAGGATGCTCAGCTAAAGAGGTCCTGATGTGCTAGACCCAATATCAATGCATACCCAAATGACCTGACACAACAAGTTAACCTTTGAAGTGACACCTCCCTGGCAGAAATGCTGTTTCTGAGCCAGGGTCAACATCTTTAACTTAATATTATTCCCAGAAGCCTTTCCCCTTGGACATTCCCCTTCTGGAAACAAGGTGAAAACCCTTCTGGTATAGTAGCTCCTACTCATAGTTGGAGCCTGATTATAAAATACCATCTTCCCTATGGTTTGGGGGTTTATCCCTACATTTGATTATTGTATTATTGTAGCCTTGATTATTAATGGAGCTAATGGTAGCATTTGCTGTTGATTTATAATTGCCCCTTCTTCCTTGATTTGGTCAAGAGAGCTCCATTTTCTGCTACTTACCCTGTCTCCCACTTGGTTACCTTGTACCTTGCCCACTATGGAAGCACTGCACATGAACCTGAAAAAGTCCAATCCCTAGAGTTAACATCACTTCTCACAGCCCTGCTTCATGTTTGATTATCTAAAGCCTATATTGTCATATGCTACAGCTATGTATATGGAGGTGCCAAATCAAGCCAGCTGCAGAAGCCAGCGCTGGTCCCCAAAGAAAACAGTACTGAGCTTCCCAGTTTCTTTAGGAGAAAATTTGCTGTATACATGAATACACAGCTATGATCTATGTCAGGGTTCCCTCCCCACTCTGAATTCTAGGGTACAGATGTGGGGATCCACATGAAGGACACCATAAGCTTATTTCTACCAGCTTAGGGTAAAACTTCCCCAAGGCACAAATTCTTTGCCCTTGGAGGGTACGCTGCCACCACCAAGTGATTTAACAAAGAATCAAGGAAAGGACCACTTGGAGTTCCTATTCCCCCAAAATATCCCCTAAGCGCTTACACCCCCTTTCCTGGGGAGGCTTGAGAATAATATCCTAACCAATTGGTTACAAAGTGATCACAGACCGAAACCCCTGGGTCTTAGGACCATAGAGAAATCAGTCAGGCTCTTAAAAGAAACAGAACTTTATTAGAAAGAAAAAAGGTAAAAGAAGCACCTCTGTAAAATTAGAAGGGATGCTAATCTCACAGGGCAATCAAATTTAAAACACAGAGGATTTCCCTCTGGGCAAAAACTTTAAAGTTACAAAAAGAAAACCAGGAATACACCTTTCTCTCAGCACAGAGAAAATCACAAGCCAAAACAAAAGTAAACTAACACATTTCCTTGCTAGTACTTACTAATTCTAATAGAGTTGGATTACTTGCCTTCTTGATCTCACTCTGGCAAGCACACAGAACAGACAGACAAAGCCTCCTCACCCCCCCAGATTTGAAAGCATCTTGTCCTCTTATTGGTCCTTTTGGTCAGGTGCCAGCCAGGTTACCTGAGCTTCTTAACCCTTTACAGGTAAAAAGATATTGTGCCTCTGGCCAGGAGGGATTTTATAGTACTGTATACAGGAAGATTGTTACCCTTCCCTTTATATTTATGACCATCTAAATCACTGTCATCTAAATATACATAAGCACTAGCAGGCCCGTGCACACGTCTGCACCCTTCCAGATTTTGACAGTTTATGCTGTCAGGAGATTAAATTATACTGTGGAGAATGGTGTGAGGGAAATAGTCTGAGACAGAATTATCTGATATTGACTGCTTTCCTGCAAGAGATGTTTGTGTTAATTCTCTGCTTCCCTCACTCCATTTTTTCCCTGTAAAGGTTAGCTACAAAATCTAATGAAGTCAGCATTTTGGGAGTGAGATGCCCAAAGCATTAGCAATGAAAAACAAGCCACTTGGATTAACTCTTATCTCAGGAGAGACTCCAGGGGCCTGATTTTCTGAGGTGCTGAGCAGTCAGACTGCTAATCAAAGTCAATGGGAGCTGTGGGTGAAAATCAGGCCCTAAATGCATCGTTGAGTTAGATAAGGACTTTTTTTTTTTTTTGCACTATTTCAGTAAGCACAGAAAGCCGCCCATTTCCTTCTCTCTTCTCATTCACTCTTTCCATGTTCTTCCCTTTCCCAGCTTCCCCATCTCTGTTCTCTTCCCTCTCAGTCATGGTGTCTTCTCCTTACTTGTCCGCCTCAAAGCATGGAGAATCATAATGGTCTCTGTGAACTCATGCACTGGCCTTTCCCTTCTGGACATGTGGAGCTGGATCCTGGTCCCTGCTGCAGCCCCTTTGCGACTCCAGCACACAGAACTCCTGTGCTGTAGCGGTGGCTGCACTTGGCTAGCTGGTCTGATTTCTAAACAGTGCTGGACTGGCCCTTATGGCTCTGTGGAGATCTATATAAATATATATTTATTAGGGCTGTCAAGTGATTAACAAAATTAATCATGATTAATCGCGTGATTAACAAAATTAATCTTGATTAATCGTGTTGTTAAACAATAATAGAATACCATTTATTTAAATATTTGTGGATGTTTTCTACATTTTCAAATATATTGATTTCAATTACAACACAGAATACAAAGTGTACAGTGCTCACTTTGTATTTATTTTTGATTCCAAGTATTTGCACTGTAAAAAACAAAAGAAATAGTATTTTTCAATTCACCTAATACAAGTACTGTAGTGCAATCTCTTTATCATGAAAGTTGAACTTACAAATGTAGAATTATGTACAAAAAAACTGCATTCAAAAATAAAACAATGTAAAACTTTAGAGCGTACAAGTCCACTCAGTCCTACTTCAGCCAATCGTTCAGACAAACAAGTTTGGTTACAATTTGCAGGAGGTAATGCTGCTTGCTTCTTGTTCACAATGTCACCTGACAGTGAGAACAGGCATTCGCATGGCACTGTTGTAGCTGGCATTGCAAGATATTTATGTGCCAGATGTGCTAAAGATTCATATGTCCCTTCATGCTTCAACCACCATTCCAGAGGACATGTGTCCATGCTGATGATGGGTTCTGCTCAATAACTATCCAAAGCAGTGCGGACCGACACATGTTCATTTTCATCATCTGAGTCAGATGCCACCAGCAGAAGGTTGATTTTCTTTTTTGGTGGTTCATGTTCTGTAGTTTTCGCATCTGAGTGTTGCTCTTTTAAGACTTCTGAAAGCATGCTCCACACCTCATCCCTCTCAGATTTTGGAAGGCACTTCAGATTCTTAAACCTGGGTCGAGTGCTGTAGCTATTTTTAGAAATCTCACATTGGTACCTTCTTTGCATTTGTTAAATCTGCTGTGAAAGTGTTCTTAAAAACGAACAACATGTGCTGGGTCATCATCCAAGACTGCTGTAACATGAAATATATGGCAGAATGTGGGTAACAGAGAACAGGAGACATACAATTCTCCCCCAAGGTGTTCAGTCACAAATTAAATTAGCGCATTACTTATTTAATGAGAATCATCAACATGGAAGCATGTCCTCTGGAATGGTGGCTGAAGCATGAAGGGACATACAAATGTTTAGCATATCTGGCACGTAAATACCTTGCAATGCTGGCTACTCAAGTGCCATGTGAATGCCTGTTCTCACTTTCAGGTAACATTGTAAATAAGAAGCAGGCTGCAGTATCTCCCGTAAATGTAAACTAACTTGTTTGGCTTAGTGATTGGCTGAACAAGAAGTAGGACTGAGTGGACTTGTAGGCTCTGAAGTTATACATTTTTTTTGAGTGCAGTTATGTAACAAAAAAAATCTACATTTGTAAATTACACTTTCACGATAAAGAGATTGAACTACAGTACTTGTATGAGGTGAATTGAAAAATACCATTTCTTTTATCATTTTTACAGTGCAAATATTTGTAATTAAAAATATAATATAAAGTGGGCACTGTGCACTTTGTATTCTGTGTTGTAATAGAAATCAATATATTTGAAAATGTAGAAAAACATCCAAAAATATTTAATAAATTTCAATTGGTATTCTATTGTTTAACAGTGTGATTAATTGCAATTAATTTTTTGAGTTAATCGCGTGAGTTAACTGTGATTAATCGACAGTCCTAATATTTATAGCACTGGCAGAATAGAGACTGAAGTTCTGATGCACTGTACTGGGTAGGGAATGTAGGAGCGGATGGGATGGGGTGCGAGAGAGTGAGCAAGGATGCTGAGGAGGAGAAGCGGAAGAGGATAGAGAGCTATAAAGGAGGGAGGGAAAGAAAGAGGAAAGGTAACGGGAAAGGGGTAAAGAGAGCGAGGCGGAAGAGAGAGAAAGTTAGAAAGAGAGGAAAGGCAAGAGGGAGACCAAACAGAGGAGGAACACACAGAGATCAGGGATGTGGGCATGGAACAAGGAAGGGAGATAGAAGTATTAGAAGGGAGAGGAAGATGAGAGGGAATGCAGACCAGAGAGAGGGGACAGGAGAAAAGAAATGCTTGTTGAGTTAATTTCCTTCTTGGTGGAATAACCCTGTTAGGGGAAAAAACAGTCATTTAATAGACAGCATGTCAGCTTGAAATAACACACACGAATTAATATTACATTGCATATGATTTGCTAAATTCTATTCCCTCAGGGACATCTTTTGGTGAAAACAAATTTTGGGTTTGTCAGAATGAGGCTCTCTCTTTGAAGGTAATATTGCTCTGTCTTTAGTGTCACATACCTGGCACAGATTCATAAGCTGACAGAGGCACAGGCTCAGGTGGAGATGACAGGTCTTTTCCATTATCCTGCTTGTGTACCAGAGCGGCATGCCTGGATTCATTCTTTCTGAAGAGAAATATCTGCCAGGGACAGGAGAAGAAAAGAAGAGAATGAGGGGAGTAGGGAACGATGAGAGGGTGAAAGAGAAGAGACGTAACAGGGATGGAGGTAAAAGTGAATGGAGAAGGAAGCCTGCACTCATCCTTTCTTATCTTTTCACTATTTTGTCCCTTCTCATATCTGCTTTTCTCCTCCCCTAACTTTCCTGGCATTTCTTCCCATTCCATTTGCTTCTGTCCCCATATCTGCCTCACCTTTCAACTGTCATCTTGTTCTTGCTTTCACTATATCCTAATCTCCATCCTTACATGCCCTCATCTCCAATTCATAACCACCCAGCACACATCCCTTCTGGCATCTCACAAGCTCTCAGGACATAATCCTGCTTTTTCTTAGACGTACTCCATGCCATTCTTCTCTACCCTTTTACTGCCTCTGGGCTAGTCTTCACAGTTAACCCAGGCTCTTTCTTGGATCTTGCTCCTAACCTGGCTCCCATCCACATACAAAACCTTCTCTCCTGAGTGTGTTGGTGCTTTCCACCTAAATTAGGTGGCTTGTATGGGGCTGTAGGCTAAAGCCTGAGCATTGTTTTCACTCGGGCTGGTAATCTGCCCATTCTGCAGTGCAGATACTGTCTAAACCCCTCCAATAATGGTAGTCCTCCAATGCCTTCCAATAATCCCTGCTGTGTGCCCAGTAGGACAAACAAGTTCTCCCACAATTCACTAATAAAGAATCACAGAGAGCCTAAGCTGACTGCAGTACTAAGAACCATGGGATCTGACCCCAGATGTTCTAGCACCTCACACAGGTGAATGAAGCACAAGTGTGAAAGCAGCTGAGTGGACACACTCAAGCAGGGCTTTGCAATGTGACCGCTCACAAGCAGGCTAGGCTAACCAGATGCTCAGACCTGAATGCCAATCACCCAAATTAGCTCTGCAGTGAAGACGCACACAACCCTACTCCCCTTTTCACACTCCTCAACTCATTAACATCTCCTTTTCTCTCAGACACTGCCAGCAGACACACATCTCTCCTCAGCCTTGCAAATGGAGGTCCTCCTTTAGCACACGATTGAGTTCCTCCATTTGGGGCTAAAGGTCTTGAATTATATTTGGTAAAGCTGCATGTCTGTGGCTTTGCTTGTGTTTGAGGTGACGATGTATTTACTGTATGCAGATACAGACTATTAGTAGATATTTAAAGTAGAAGTAAGTTATTGTATCTGGTGGAAATGAGTTCCACAGGCCAATTGTACTTTATGATGGTGTAAAAAATATTTCCTACTATCATTTTTAAATTTTCTACCTTTCCATTTCATTGCATGTCACCTTTTGTACATTCACAGAAAATTAAGGCCAGAAGGGACTGTTAGATAATCTAGTCTGAACTCTTGCATATCACAGGCCAATAAATGTCACGCAGCTATCCCTGTATTGAGTCCAATGACGTGTGTGGCTAAAGTAAATCTTCCGGAAAGGCATTCGGTCTTGATTTAAAGACATCAAGAGATGGAGAATCCACCACTTCCCTAGATAGTTTCTTTTTCCAATGGTTAATCACCGGTACTGTTAAAAAATTGTCTAATCTCTAATTTAAAATTGTCTGACTTCATCTTCCAACCATTGGCTTTTGTTACGGCTTTCTCCACTAGATTAAAGAGCTCTTTCTCCCCATGAATGTGCTTATACACTGTAAGCAAGCACCTCTCAATCTTCTTATTGATAAACTAAACAGATTGAGCTCTTCAGATCTCTCACTGTAAATCAGTTCTTTAGCCCTGGAATCATTTCTGTGGCTCTTTTTTGTACCCCCTCCAATTTATCAACAATGTTTTTTAAATGTGCCCCTCAGAACTGGATACAATATTCCAGTCTCAGTCGCAGCAATATTATGTACAAAGGTAAAATCACCTCCCCACTCCTATTCACCACTCCTCTATTTATACACCCAAGGATCGCATTAGCCCTTTTTGCCACAGCATCTCACTGGGAGCTCATGGTCAGTTGCTTGTCCACTAAGACTCCTAAATCCTTTTCAGAATCACTGCTTTCCAGGACCCAGGACCCCATTCTGTAGGTATGGCTTGCATTCCTTGTTCCTAAATATATAACTTTGCATTTGGCTGTATTAAAGGCATTATATTTGAGTAGGCCGATCTTAGCAAGTGGTCCAGATTACTTTATATAACTCCCCTGTCCTCATCATTATTCACTCTGCCAATCTTTGCCTCATTCACAAATTTTATCAGCAGTGATTTTATATTTACTTCCAGATCACTGATGAAAATGTTGAATAGCATCAGATCTAGTACCAGTACCTACAGAACCCCTCTAAAAACATTCCATTGGTGGTGATTCCCCATTGAAAAATATCTTTAAGGACTGTCAGTCAGTTAGCCAGTCCTTATGAACCATTTAAGCTATGCTTTATTGATATTGTATAGGGCTCATTTTTTAAAAAGAATGCTGTGCAGTAGTAAGTCAAATATCTTACAAAAGCCTAAGTATGTTATATCTACACAGTTACTGGCATCAATCAAACTTGTATTCATCTTAAAGAATAAAATCAAGTTTGCTAGACAAGATCATTTTCCATAAAACAATGTTGATTTGCATTAAATAAATTCCTGTTCTTTAATTCTTTATCAGTTGAATCCTATATCAGCTTTTCCATTAATTCTGCCGAGGACTGATATCAAACTAACTGGCCTATAGTTACGGGGGTCATATCACTTGCCATTTTTGAATACTGGACAACATTAGCACTCCTCTAGACTTCCAAGAGTTTTTAATAATTAATATCAGAGTCAACAAACTCTTCAGCCAACTCTTTTCGGTCTCTTGGATGCAGATTTTCTAGGCCTAATGATTTACAAATGTTTATCCCTAGCTAAAGTTGTATAACATCCTCTTTTTAATTACTAATGGACTTTAAAGTACTTCATTATTATATTCAGATGATACTAGTACATCACCCTGGTTCTTTCCAAAAACAGAACAGAAATATTTATTGAATACTTGTGCATTTTGTGCATCATTATTAACAGTTTTACCATCTCCATCTAGTAATCGGCCTATATCATTACTAGGATTAATTTTGTTCATAATATAATTTAAATACTCCTTTCTTATTTTCCTTAGTCCTGCCAGTCCTTAGTTTCCCCTATCAATTTTCTGCACTTCATAACTTTTAATTTATATTGATTTCTGTTTATTTCACCTTTCTTCTATTTGTTATATATTGCTTTTTTATTTCTAATTGCTACCTTCACTTCACCATTGAACCAGGATGGGTTTTTAGCCAAAGCTGTCCTTATTCTTGATTTTGGAATTTTGGCTTTTTAGCCATTTAATAAACTCTTCTTAAAGAATTCCCAATTTTCATTCACATTTTTTCTGTCCAAATTTCTCTTCCCGCTCAGTTTTTTTCATAATTTTCCTTAGCTTTGGGAAGCACCAAGTATATCTATTATTGGTTGGGACTGTCCTCTGTGCCCATATTGAATGTAATCAGGTCGTGATCACTGGCCCCTAGGCAACCACTAACTTCCAGTTCAGTGATTATAAAAAAACAAGTTGAATTAAAGAGAGAAAGTAAATAGGAACACATGATTTACCTTCTCTGTACCATCCATGGTTTGTATACCGCTATCATGTCTCCACTTATTTTTCTCCTTCCTAAAGTAAACAGTCCTGATCTTTTTTCATATGGAATTTTTTCCCATCCATCATTTTTGTATCTGACCCCTCTCGCCTTCTGCTATATGCTTTTAATTATAGGATTAGCAGAATTGAACACATTATTCCAAGTGAGGGAGAATCATCAATTTCTGTAATAGCATTATAATATTTTCAGTTTTGTTCTCCATCCCATTCCTTATACACCTTGACCTTTTGTTTGCTCTTTTCACTGCTGTTATTGCACTTTGAGCTGTCCACAGTGGGTACAGTAAATTTAGACCCCACTAATGTTCACATTATTCCTTCATCTGAAATACCTTGTCAACATTGAATTTCATTTGCCATTGTTGTGCCCATGCACCCAGTTTTGTCAGATTCATCGGAAATTCTTCAGTCTTCTGCACGCCACTAAACTAAATAAATGGTGTCATCTGCAGATTCTGCTACCCCACTTTGTACCCACTTTTCTTGATCATTAATAAATATATTAACGCTGCTACTACTATGAAACCAAAACAGAATTACAAAACTCACAACCTTTCACTCTTGAAAAGTTCCTGCAATTTCAGAGGCAGGGAAAAAAATCATTTTGAGGTTCAACAAAAATGTTCACCGAGATGAAACTGGTCCAACTGACACCCAGCTGCTTTCTGTTCTGGAAGCCAATAGGATTTAGGGTTTGTCTACACTAGATATTACTGCATTAGCAAGCCAGGGTGTGAATTTACCACACACGAGCTTGCTGCGCAGTAACCTCCCATGTGGATGCTGCTCCAGCACACTAAAAATGCAGCTTGGCTATTACTACTTGTAAAGCGTAGTGTGCTGTAGGTCACACCCTGACTTGCCATGCAGTAGCCTTCCATTTAGACAAGCCCTTAGGCTCATAAACCACTTAGGTACTTTCAAAACTGTTATCCAAAGAGCTTTGATTAGAAGGATTTTTTATTTTTATTTTGCTCACAAACTGCTGCGGTCTAAACAAAAATGTTCTAAACGCATCAGCTCCTTCTCACTCCATGCTCTTGTTGGAGAGCTCCCCTCCCCTTCCCTAACAGTTAACTCAAAAGGAAGTTCAATAAAAACAAGGTAAACACAGTGTGAGATCAACGGAGTGCACTTTCCTGCTAATAAGCTCAAATAGACATCCTCACAGCATGCCACCAAATATTGATCTATGCATTATCAAGAAAATGTGCCAAAATCTGCTCTCAGTTACTTGACTAAAGTAAAGCTATATTAATGTAACTGAGAGCAGAATTTAGCTAAAGTTTCAAAATTTTCAAACCTTAATGCCTGTAGCGAGGTGCCTACCTAAATATGGATTAAGACGCCTAAATGCAAATGGCCTGATTTTCAGAGGTACTGAGTACCCATAAAAAGAAAAGGAGTACTTGTGGCACCTTAGAGACTAACCAATTTATTTGAGCATAAGCTTTTGTGAGCTACAGCTCACTTAGCTCACGAAAGCTTAAGCTCAGGTAAATTGGTTAGTCTCTAAGGTGCCACAAGTACTCCTTTTCTTTTCTTTTTGCAAATACAGACTAACACGGCTGTTACTCTGAACCTGCGTACCCGTAGCTCCCTACCAGGGAAGGTTGTCTGTCTGACTTACAGCAAGCCATGGATGCAGTGATTTGCTGAGTGGTAGAGGAGTGATGGATATCATCCTTTGCTGAGAGTGTGAATCGTCTTTCAGACAGGAAGGCGCTTGCTTTTAATCTTCATTCTTTCTTTGCTTGGATTTATCTGAGCAATTGTCATCAGGATACTTTTTGGATCTGAAATGGGGTCTGCAGAGGGCTTTCGCCGTTGAAAGCTTTGACATGTATTCAGTCAATCACTAATATAAGCAAAGGAAATCTATACAGATTGGCCTTAAAGCTAACATAAAAGGGAACCTTCAAATGTTTAGCATTAATCTGAGGTATTTTGTTTGTGGGACTCGAGACTGCATATAAACAATATTAAATAGTTTGTGGTACATCACAGCAACCTCTCACCGCCCCCACCCCCCATGGACTTGTGAAAAGAAATGTGAGAAAAACACCCCCTGGAGTAGCTTCCTCTGCCTTCAATTGCAATCAGCAAATAAAGCCACACTTGCATTAGTCTTGATGAGCTGATAAACAAATCTATCAATTTTGCCAGTCTGTTGGAATCCCAGGCTGTCGAATGGTAGAGGGAGGTAGGGGTTACAGCAGGATGGAATTTGCTGTAGCTGGGAGCTGAAGTACAATAATAATACAGTAATAAATGCTCTGCTGCTCCAGCAGTGAGAGCAGAGCTGCCAGGGCTGTGAGGAATTTGGAGGCGGGAGGAAGCAGCAGTGGGAGACCAGAAGAAATATGGAGGAAGGGGAGGAGGAAGCAGCAGGAGTCCTGGAGGGTGATGAGCAGAAGACAGCAGTAAATGTCCAGGAGCTTGGGGAATGAGGAGAACAGAGAAAATGGGCGTTTGTGAAGAACGTGGGTCCAAGATTCTGATCGTGCATTACATGAAATGAAAAATAGACACATTTTGGGAAATAGGGTTACAATTTCATCATGGGGTTTTAGTAACTAGACAAAGCATTCAACCTCTCTGTGGAACTGTAGCCCCTTTAATTCGCACTTTCCTTTGTGTGTATATGCACACACACACACAAATACACACACACTGCAATGTCTGCCTATTCAATCTGGCTTTTAACCAGGGGGAGAAAGAGGCATCTTAGTTTTGTGAATTGGGGAGGCTTTGGTTGACATTGTGTTAGAGATTTTGTAAAATGTGGTGTTGGTTTTGTTCTGAATTGTGCATGTACCTGATAAGCACATGTACTTCTTTGAGTGATGGTCCCTATTGCATTCCACTGTGGCTAATGCATGTGCACCATCAGTCCGGAGCCAGAGAATTAAGTAGTAGTGTTCATTGGTCCATGCATGCACCCTCACTCACTCGTGCCTCCAACCGGGGGGATAAAAGGCAGGGAGGACTGACTGTTTCTCTGGTTCCTTCTCTCCGCTGCATGGTCCGGGCCGGAACCTCTGTGTGTCCATAGCTTCAGCTTTGTCTCTTAAGATAAGATTTAACTTTGTAAATAGTTTTAGCATTTTGTGCAGTTTATAGCTTTCGTGTTAGATTAATCTTTGGGTGAACACACACACACACCCATACCCCATGCAGGTACTGGATACGCCCAGGACTCCAGGCTTCAAACTCTGGGTCCCCTACCTGCTATCCTTGTCGGCCAGTGACGATCACCAGCACTGCCTGTATGGCCTTGGGGAAGCTCACATCGCAGCACCAACGAAGACCATTCACCTCCTATCCGTGGCACCATCTTTGTTGGCCCCCTTTCTGGCTCTGATGGTCTAGGCAGAGACAGCCCCTCTCACTCCGGGGAGAACTGGGTCCCATGTCCCCCCAGAGGACATCTGTGTATTCCCGGATCTGGAATCCTGTCCATCGGGTCAGTTCCTTTCCAGAGATGTCATAACACCACCTGAGAAGAAGTGCGCTTGGAGAAGTTTATCACTTGTGTCTTCCTCGAGATACAGCTTCCCTCCAGCAGCATCGGCAGTTCCACCTCTGGAACATGAATCCGCTTTTTCCACACTGGGAAACTCTGACCCACAGGAGCCTTCGTTTTCTTACCCTATGTATTCACCGCTGCCCAAAAGACTTACACCACCTTGGGACCAACCTTTGTGTTTAGATCAAAGCCACTGGTACCTAGGCAATGAGGGCCTCCACATTCCCCTTTTGATCCTTTCTAACTGGTCATACTGGGGGCTCTGGAACCAGTACTCCCCTGCAGAGTTAGTCAGGTCTGCTGAGGAGTCACTCCTCCCGTCCCCTCGAAGGAGGCACTCATATCCCCCCTTGATCCTTCTGAAGAGGAAGAACAAAATGCACTGGATCTAGTGGTTTTGCCGGAACCAGCAAGACTGCCATCTTCATCTCTGAACAAAGCGGTAACCCCTATCTCTCCCTCCCCAATGAGGTTAAGCAGTTCCAGGATCTTCTTCGCAGAGTTGCTAGTGAACTTCAGATTTCTCTTGAAGAAATCCCAGCACAAACTCCTGGACATCCTCCACCCATCTAGATCCAACAGAATAGTGCTCCCCATTAATGAGGCTATAATGGAGCCAGCAAGGGCTGTTTGGCACACTCCTGCTACTTGTGCCACCTCTAGGAGAGTAGAAAAACACTATTATGTGCCAGTCAAAAGGGTTGAGTTTTTGTTTTCTCACCCCTCTGCCAATTCTTTGGTAGTCCAAGCAGCTTCCAAAAGGGGTAGGCAGCAACACCCCCAGTCTGCCTCTTCAGACAAAGAGGGTAAGCGTCTAGACCTATTGGGGAGAAAGGTCATCTCGTCACCTCCAGTTCAGGATAGCCACTTATCAGACACTGCTGGCCAAGTATGACTTCCTGAACTATTCCAAGTTGGCGGAGTTCACTGATAGTGTTCTGCAACAGGACAGAGCTCGTTTCCAGGCATTGGTCAGTGAAGGCAAACAAGTAGCACAGACAGCTCTCCAATCTGCAGTCAATGCCGCTGACACCTCTTCTAGAGCCATGGCTCTCACCACTGTTATGCATAGAGAGTCATGGATCCATGCATCAGGGTTCCCTACAGAAGTCCAGAATACTGTGGAGCACCTCCCTTTTGATGAATCATGGTTATTCTGTCAGAAGATGGATGAGTCCCTCGATACCTTAAAGGACTCTAGGGCTGCTCTCTGGGGATGTATACACCTGCCCCCAAGAGGAAGTTCCATCGATAATCATCTAGACTAGACTAAACCCATGGCTCAACAATTTTTTCATCAGAAGCCCTGTGAACTGCCATGCGAAAGACAGAGGGTTCAAAGGACCCACTTCTCTAGATCTTCTGCAACAGGCTCAGCATCCCAATCTCAACCCCGCAGTGAGGCTCTATTTTTGATGGGACCTCAAGAGCTGCGAGCCACTAAGTCAAACATTGCCTGACCTTCACACACCATTTAGAGGTGTCTAACACTCTTTCTCAACATTAGCATTCAATAACAACAGACCAGTGGGTGCTGAAAGTCATCTCCTCTGGCTACACGATCGAGTTTGTATCTCTACCTCTTCCACAACCCCCTTTCCCTCTCCTCTTTAGGGATTGCTCTCATGAGAACATTTTCAAGCAGGAGATGGATTCCATATTACATCGAGGGGAGATAGAAGATGTCCCTCCTCAATACCAAGGGAGCAGCTTTTACTTGATTTACTTTCTTATACCCTAAAAGAAGGGCAGATAGAGACCAATTCTTGACCTCCACCACCTCAACCACTTCATTCACAAACTCAAGTTTTGTATGGTCACACAGGCCTGTAAAGTACCATCTCTAGAAAAGGACATGTGGAGTACAGCTCTCAATATGAAGGACACCTACTTTCATGTCAATATTCATCCCTCTCACAGACGCTTCCTCAGATTCGTGGTGGGTTCTGACCATTTTCAGTACAGAGGACTCCCTTTCCACATAGTGACTGCCCCAGAGTCTTCCCCAAAGTGTTTTCAGGAGCAGCAGCTCACACCAGATGCCTCGGTCTCATTGTCTTCCCCTGTCTCAACGATTGGCCCCTTGTTGCCAAGTCATGCCCATAGGCCCATGTGTCAACTCTAATGATGCTACACCTCCTCTCTTCCCTGAGGCTCATCATAAATACCAAAAAAAAAAAAATCTGTTCTCACAGCCACACAGTCTCTGGACTTCATCAGGGCCACCTTGGATTCAAAGCATACTTGCCCACAGACAGGTTTCAGACCATGAACAATATTATAGTCCATATCACAAACAACCCTTGATAACCAGTCAGGACATGTCTATTTCTCCTAGGCCATATGGCCTCCTGCACTCACATCTCTCCATTCACAAGACTCCATCTTTGTTGCCCTCAAGCATGGCTCGAGTCTGCATACACTCTGAACCACCAGCCCATGAGCTTCATGGTAACAATCCCTGCCAAGATGGTTTCTATGGTGGATGAATCCTTGACTGGTATGCATGGGTATCCCCTTGTTCCCCTCCTCAACAGACAGGTCCATAACCACAGACATGTCTTTTTGGTTGGGGAGCCCACATGGAAAACCACACAATACCAGGTGTCTGGACACCCCGAGAATCCAGGGTACACATCAGTATTCTGGAGTTACAAGCAGTATGGAAGACATGCAAGGCTCTTCTTCCATTCACCACGTCCTGTTACTGTTGGGCAATGTTACGACCGCCTTCTACATCAACAAGCAGGGAGGAATGATAACTGTCTCCTTGCATGTGGAAGCGATCAGCTTATGGAACCGGTGTGTCAGCACCCAAATCACCCTATCAGTAGCCTTTCGGAAAATGACAAATGCTCACGGACTCCCTCGGCAGATATTTTGCAGTCAACCACAAGTGGGAATTCCATGACTCAGTGCTGCACAATCGCTTCAATCTATGGGGAACCCCAACCAGCCTCAGCATCGCATACTGCTCCAGGGGAGTTGTAGGTCGCCATTCCCAAGGTTATGCTCCATCTCTTCCTTGGTTAGATCAACTGAACTATGCATTCCCTCCACTATTACTCCTGCCATGAGTTCTATGCCAAATCCAGCAGCACAGGGCACAGGTTATCCTGATCACCCCCTGCTGGCTCAGATAATTTTGGTTCTCCACTCTCCTGTGCATGTCATCCCAAGTACTGATCATCCTCTCAATGCTTCCAAGCTCCTGACCCAGTGGATCAGGAAGATCAAGCATCCAAATCCACATTCATTTCACCTCAGGGCTTGGTTTTTGGATGGGCATGGTCCTTAGAACACTTATGCGCTGCAGCCATACAAGACATATTTTCCAAGAGTAGGAAAGATTCCACTAGACGCTGTTACCTGGCTAAATGGAAATATTTTTCTTCATGGGCACATCAAAAGGATGCTTTTCCAGAAAATACAGATATCCCTCTCATTTTAGACTGTATCCTTTCTCTAAACACATCAGGCCTATCCATCAGCTCCTTATGACTCCACCTGCAGCAATCAGTGCGTATCATCCTCCTTCTCAGGAGTACTCGGTCTTTGCTCACCCGCTGACCACCAGATTTTAGAAGGGCCTAATCAGAACCTTCCCATCTATTCACAAGCCTACCCCTCAGTGGGACTTGAGCCTTGTTTTCTCTGCACTCACCAGGTCACCCTTTGAACCCCTAACTTCCTGCTCCATATCCCTTCTCTCTATGAAGGTCAGATTCCTTGTAGCCATCACCTCAGCCAAAAGAGTTTGCGAGCTTAGATCCATAAAAAATAGGTTTCCTTATGTTCCCACCGCAAATTCACCCTCAAGTTTCTTTCAGAATTTCCTTTGAACCAATCAATCCAATTGCTGTTTTCTTCCTTAAACTACATGTCACCTCAGAGGAGCAGAGACTCCAGGCCCTCAATGTCCAGTGAGCCTTGTCCTTTTATCTGCACAGAACAAGACCAACGGAGAAGTCCTTGAGGTTATTCGTCACTATAACAGAAAGAATCAGGGGACATGCATGCTGCACCCAGAGGATCTCCAAGTGGATCTCTGTCTGCATTCTACTCTGCGGTCAACTTTCAAACCTTCCCCCTCCTCATGGGGAAGAGCTCATTCCACAAGAGCACAAGCAGTGACTCTGGCATGGCTTCAGGTCCTTCCTTGGTAGCTGTAAAGTAGCCACATGGGGCTCTGTCCACACCTTTACAAGACACCATGCCCTAGTCCAGGACACCTCTGCTGATGCCTCCTTTGGAACAGCTGTCCATCGCTCATCCCTACTGTCTACCTCAAGGGTGGCCAACCTGTGGCTCTTCAGAAATTAATATTTTATCAGCTCCTTGTATCGGCACCGACTCCAGGGCTGGAGCTACGTGCGCCATCTTTCCAATGTGCTGGGGGATGCTCACTGCTCAACCCCTGGCTCTGCCACAGGCCCTGCCCCCACTCCACCCCTTCCTGCCCCCTCCCCTGAGCCTGCCGTGCCCTCGCTTCCCCTCCCCCCCCGCAAGAGCTTCCTGCATGCCATGAAACAGGTGATCGGGAGGGAGTGGAAGGCGCTGAGCGGCAGGGCTACCAGTGGGTAGGAGGCACTGGGGGTGGAGGGACAGCTGATGAGGGACTGCTGACATATACTGTGGCTCTTTGGCAATGTACATTGGTAAATTCTGGCTCCTTCTCAGGCTCAAGTTGGCCATCCCTGGTCTACCTCCTCATCCTGTCCTCCTACTTAGGAACTGCTTGTTAATTACTCACTGTGGACTACAATAGGGACCATCACTTACAGAAGAAAAGGAGGTTACTCACCTGTAGCTGGAGGTTCTTTGAGAGGCGTGGTCCCTATCTGTATTTCACTACCCACCCTCCTTCCACTCTGCTGCGCATCTTCTCTAATTACTGGTGGTAAAGGAACTGGAGAGGCAATCAGCCCACCCCGCCCTTCATCCCCTCAGTCAGAAGCACAGGGTGAGCCAGTGCACATGCTGGACCAACAGACACTACTTTCAAATTCTCCGTGTCTGGATGCATGGCGCACATGTGTAACCCACAGTGGAATACAGATAGGGACCACACATCTTATATCTATACAAACACACACACACACACATACACATAGTTAGCTATATACATTTATATCTATATATGAAATGGGCCAGAGCTACAATGTTCAGAGTCTGATGTGAAGTTCTCCAAAGTTCAAGGGTATTTGGTTCCAGGCTTGTGGTTTGAGCCTATCTTTCAAATATATGTAACATTAAACACACACGTAAACGCTTAGGGAGCAAGATGACATGACTGTGCAACACTTAGTATTAGTGACGACAAGAATCACCCACAGTTTCTGTGTACAGGGAAGAGACTATTTGACTGATAAGAGCAAACTTGTGCTGATAACTCGGGTGAGGAGACAGAGAAAGAAAGACTCACATAAAGTGACATTTCAGTTACATCTGCATTTTTTAAAAATTAAGAAAGTAGAAAGAAAGGGCAGAAGAAAGAAACAAAAGCCCCTCAGAAGCACGGTGGCGTTAATCTAACCTTCAGCATGACTGAAAACTCCACAGGCAGGTGAGCAGAATTATTGATGTTTGAAGTAATTACTTCAGCAGGCACTGCTATCAAAATTCATAGTGATTGATTTCCCACTAGTCAGCTTATCTCTCCCAGGACAAGTACCCTGGAAAGCAGCTTATAACCCCTTCCTAATAAGTTGTGGCACATCACTGGAGAAAATGGCATCAGGCTCTTTTTGTTTTGCGTTCATTGCTGGTAAAGGTTGAATCATTTAGGATTTTGAAGCATACTGAACTCCCTTGTTTTCTCCTTGAGATGATCTGGCAATGGAGCCCTGCGCTCCCTTCCCTAGTGCCCCATCACCATCCTCTCTAGTACACTGTGAACCAAATGAGACTTTCAGGCAATATCTTTCAACAACACCAGGGAAAAGACAGATTTAAACACATGCAGCCAACAACTTTATTTTTTAAAGCTGTGACTCAGATATTTAATGTTATATCAAAGCTGACTAGGAGCTTCTTAAATCCAGGCACTGAGGCTTAATAGCCAGGTGTGTTACTATGGGCTTTCTTGATGATATCTGTGCTGCATGGGCATCCATGCAGCACTGACTTAAACCCCAAAAATCCTGTCCCAGCAAACAGCAGGCCTGGCATAAAATCAGCAATGGTTGTTCCAAAATACCACTCATGTGTCTAGAAGAGATGACCCAGGCCATAACTGTTAACTGGAGCAGTGAAGAATGGCAACATTGTGATGAGAATACAATTTAACGCCTTTCATGCTCCAGGTGTCCCAAAGCAATGAGTTACTGTCACGTGGTGCTGCAGCAACTGATCAGGCATGCAGCTCTCATGCAGCCTTTGGACATCAGAACCTGATTTACCGAGAGACGATATCGACCCTGGGCTCTAGGGTTAATCTCTTACCCTCCTGCCCGTGGCTGTTTTTATAAAGAGAGATGGAGTTAAGAGAGTTGGAACCTCAAGCAAACTTGACTTTCCTGTAGAACTTTGATGAATCTCCCTTTCCCTCTCCTCTACCTCCCATCTGGAGCTGTCCCTGCTCCTGCACCACCACCATCCCTTGTAGGCTTCTCCCACACTTTTGCTTCTATTTGTTAAAGCTTTCCTGGCTCCATCCTAAAGTCTGTGAGCTGCCCAGCACCCCCCTGTGTTGTGCTGTCCCATTGCACAGAGCAGAGGTGGCCTGTTTTGTGAAGCTGTGTGACATTTGTGAGAAAAAGTCACTGATTCTCCCCCCTACCCTGGGTCCAAAACAGTGCTCTGTTGGTTGCTTTGTTTTTCCTCCTGCTCCGTGGGGGCTGCAGGCTGCCTGCCAGCGCCCCTGGAACTAGCAGAAGCAGAGAGAACATCTGCAGATAGGCCACTTAATTACCTGGCGTGCAGCGCCACAGCATCTTGGAGGAGGAACTGCTGCTGTCTGCCCCAGTTCAGCTGAATGCATAAGATTATAGCTGGGATTCAGGTACACACAGCTGAGCTGCCAAATGTCTGAGTGTCACACACTGTACTTTCCACTTTATGCATCCGATGAAGTGAGCTGTAGCTCACGAAAGCTCATGCTCAAATAAATTGGTTAGTCGCTAAGGTGCCACAAGTCCTCCTTTTCTTTTTGTGAATACAGACTAACGCGCCTGCTACTCTGACACCTGATGAGTGATGCTTGTCAGCTTTGATAGACTCAGCCCTCAAAATTCAGATGTGGATGTGGGTTTCTGACACTCCAAACTTCAGAGGTTTGGGTACTGTCCGTTGTAAAGATGGGGTCATTTGTGAAATCCAGATGACCTCAAAGTCTAGGAATACTCAGCACTGGGGTTTTAGTTTGGGCCCATCTCTGTTATTGTAGCACGTACAGAAGTTCATGAGAGATTTGCAAGTTTCCTGAAGTACTGAAGCACATGGGATAGTGAGCCGAGGACAAAGTGGCAACAGACAGGGCTCCAAACCACCTGGCTTTTCATCCATTTGTGTCAGGAGACACATCATCTGAAAGTGTTTTCCTGTTCATTTCAGTGTGTTTCTCTTGTGTGGAAAGCTGGAGTGCTCTCTTGTACAGATACAGTCACTCCACTCTGCCATCTGGCACAAGTGCATGGGAGGTGAATTATACTGTTCAGCGGGAACCAAAAAGATAATTTGCCGGAACGGTTTTATGAAAAGAGAAAGAGAGAGAAAACAGGGGAGGGGGGAAGCCATTTTCTATAAATGGCAGGAAATCTGCTGAGCAGAAGCACTTATTATGGGAAAGGTGAGCTTATGTTTGACAAGCTCAGGTGTGACAGGCTGATTGTGAGCAGTGCCTCGGGGAGATGGAGATAGAAGAAAAAGCAGAGGGATTACTGGGAGGGATGAGCCAACCAGTTTATACAAATAAGCACTGTTCTGAACCTTCACAAAGAATTAAAATTAGATCTTTTTGAGGTTTGAAAATATTTGGTCAAGTTTTCTCCTTCTTTATTTGTCCATTTTCACACACCTCTGTGCTTCCTGACCTTGTGGGTGTGACACAGATGCCTTTATGTGGGTATCTGTGTCCATGTGGATTTCCTTGTAGATGTCTCTGGCTCAGCTTCTTGGCTCCGCTCCATGCCCTTTGCACTGCTCAGGTGGTGCATAGGGAGTGGAAACCTCCCTCCAGTCTCCAGCTAGCAATACCCTAAGTGTGGGGCAGTTCTCAGCCGTTGGATAGCTTGCACAGCAAGCTCTGACATGTCTCTCCCCACACAGCCCCTGGAGCAGGGGGCATCTTGGGTGCAGAGGGGCAGGCGGAAGGAGTGGCCAGAAAGCAATGTGTTCTGACAACCCCATATGCTCTGGCATATGATCTCTAAGGGTCCATAGTCAGCTGGCATAAGTTAGAGCAGCCCCCAAACTGTTATTACCTGTGCAAGAATCAAGGGGCAGGAGAGATTTAGGTGGTCATTAGCAATTCACTGACAGGCACCCCCTACTCTTGCACCCAACAGAAGCTGGAGGCAGCAGAGAATCAGGTCCTCTGTGTGTGCATCCTTATGCTTGTGGATTTCTTTGCTTGTATCTCTTTGAGCCTGGGTGACTTCGGGCATATGTGATGTGAAGCCACACAGAACACTGCTCTGCTATGGGCCCCACACCACAGTCTGCCAGCCAGTGTGCCAACCCCAGTTCCACATCCATCTCCTGTCAGACTTCAGTGCAGTGGGCCCCAGCAGAGAATGAATTCCCAACGGCCCACCCTGAGTGGCAAGCTGGGCTTCAGTTCCAGTGCCTGGTTCCCTAGTCCAGGCAGAATGATCATCAGAGACTCACAAAGATGAGGCAGCAGATGGTCACAACAATGGAAGTGGGTTATATTAAGGGAGGAACTGACTGAGGGTTATTTGTCTTAGGTGCACACAGATGGAGAAAACTGGTCTTAAGTAAGGAGAAATCCAGATGAGGCCCCAAATGTGTTACTTTGCATGAGCTTCTGAAGAACCCCATCTATGTGTGTCTCTGCATGTCTGTCTGGGAGTCTACGTTTGAGCTCTCGCTGATTTTTGCATGGTTGGCAGACCAAGCACAGAATGGAGCCCGGATAGTTTCCCTTTGGGTATTGCAGCCTCACTTTGTCTGTAATTGTTTCTGACGTTTCACCTGTCACATTGCAAGCTTCTTCCGGGGGGTGATAAAACGTTCGGGTTCCAGAATGTAGAGCTGGCACACTGTGTTCCCTGTTGACAAGAGATCAAATATGTCAGGACTCAGCAGGAAAGTCAAAAATAAAAGGTGGAAAAAGAGGGGGGGAAGGGAGGGTTGGGGGGAGGAGAGAAAGAAGTAGAAATAGGAACAATTGCCTAGAGACAGGTGGACAGATGCCTAGCAAACCAGATAGACAGACGGCTGTGGCAGAAAGACAGCATGCTCCTTGCTGTTCTCAGGCTGTAATTAGCAGCTCTTTAGGCAGTAAGCCCTAGCAAACCCATTATTATCAATACTTAATGACTCTGAGGTGGAGCCCAAAGCGATTAATGCCCTTTGAGAACTGGGGACTAACTACAATGAGCACTGATTCTGAGAGATTGTGCGAGTGTATTAGTTTTTTTCATTGAATAAAAAAAGGGAGGGAGCCCACGGTGAGCAAAGCAGCTATGGACTACCCAGAGCGAGATTCTGTGGGCTGGGAGCAACCGCGGATGACGTCGTCTCTGCTTGCGTGCCCCTTTCCTTTCAGGGGAGAGGTCGCTGTCTGAATTAATAGTGTCCCTCTTTGGAGAAATCCAAGGCACTCTCCTCTAAGCTCCCAGAAGGCAGTGGAGGCTGCACCTCACCCTTTTCTATTGAGATACTTGTATGGCATTACAGTAGCATCTGAGCACCTTACAAACGCTTATGAATTTATCCTCATCACAGCCCCGTGAAGTAGGAGGGCTTGGTCAGCCCCATTGTCCAGAGGGAGAACTGATGCACAGAGAGACTAAGTGCTTTGTCTGAGGTCGCATAGGGATTGAACTCAGATCTCTGGAGTGCAGTGCCTTAACCTGCAGACCCTCCTGAACCCATCCCTCTTGGTGGGCGTTTGGAAGGGCATTGAAAGGGTCTAAGGGAGCCGCTCAGAACCTGAGAGAAGTTGGGGGAATGGGAGGAAGTAAAAAAAAAAAAGGGTATCCCTGTCCCAAAGGAATCCTTTGAAAGAAAAAAAAAAGAAAACCTGCCATTTTATCCCACTGCATAGACTGTCCTCCTCATAGGTACATCCCTGCCCCCATTATCTGCCCAAACATATCTACATCCATACATGTGCAGTCACCACATGCACGTACACGTCTGTCTGTGTCTCAGGAGCCAAAGTCTCTGCTGCTGCGAATTGCTATAGCTCCATTGAAGACAGCCGTGCCCTGCTGATCTATATCAGCTGAGGATCTGGCCAGTGGTTTCTGAAATCTGTATGTAGCTGCAGACAGCTTCAAAAGCCTTATTTAGTAACCAAATGACCTACACCATCCTGGCGTGCACAGTGCTTTATTAGCTAGTGCTAGGCACTCCCATGCCAGAAAACTTAAGACAATTTCCAGTCCCATGCCCTAGGCTAGTAGGAGATGCTGCAGAAGCAGAGCCAAACTCAACTTCTCAGGGAAAGATTGCCTAATGTTGCTCTACAAAAATTCCTCCAGCTATCTAGGCCTGCTTGGCTGGGAAAACAGTGGCTGTGACATGGGTGATGGAGATGAGGACCTGAGGGTAGGAGTTCTTGCCCAAATGGGGAAACTGCTCCCTAGAGGTCAGGATAGTGGGGCTAACGATAATGTATATGAGTCTATAGAAGGTAAAAGCAAAGTTTGATGTTTCTAAATGGCCCTTTCAGGCAAGCTGTTGGAATTATTAATATTAGTATGGGAGACCACCAGACACTAATTTAACCATAAATGTTTAATGAAACCCTCACCCAAACACTTTTATTTTGTTCTCAACCAGAGAACACCTCCACATTTATTTGGTGAAGTTCAGGGGTTCTCAAACTGGGGGTCAGGACCCCGCGGGGGTGACGAGGTTATTACATGGGGGGTCGCAAGCTGTCAGCCCTCACCTCAGACCCCGCTTTGCATCCAGCATTTATAATGGTGTTAAATATATTTAAAAGTGTTTTTAATTTATAAGGGGGGGTTGCACTCAGAGGATTGCTATGTAAAAGGGTCACCAGCAGTGGTGAGCTGGAGCTGGTTCGCACCGGTTCACACGAACCGGTCGTTAAATTTTGAAGCCGGTTTAGAACCGGTTGTTAAAGGGGTGGGCAAACTCCGGCCCATGGGCCACATCCGGCCCGCAGGACTGTCCTGTCCGGCCCACCTGAGCTCCCAGCTGGGGAGGCTCCCCTGGCTGAGAATCCCTTATTAATTTTTACTCACCCGGCGGTGCTCCGGCAGTGGGTCCTTCACTCGCTCCAGGTCTTTGGTGGCACTTCGGTGGCAAGTCCTTCAGTGCCGCTGAAGACCCGGAGCAAGTGAAGGATGTGCCACCGAAGACCCAGAGCGAGTGAAGGAACTGGTTCTTCATATTTTGGCAGCTCATCACTGGTCACCAGTACAAAAGTTTGAGAATCACCGGGTAGTTTCATATAAACTGCACCCCAAAGACTTTACGAAGTTACATAACTGAGTCAGCAATCGATAACAACAGCCAGGGGAGAGAGAAATGAGGCAAGGGAGCAAAGCTATGTTTTTAGCTGAGATCTGAATAGAGAGGGGCTGCTGCAGACGGCAGGAACTGCAGAGGAGAAGGCCTTTGCATCAGCTGTAGTGATGAGATTGTAAGAAGAGATATGTGGGAAAGGGAACAGAGAGAAACCAGGGGCCCAATTCTTAACTCACTGAAGTCCAGAGTTGCACTTATGTGAATGACGGCAGAATTAGAACTGTGAGATAAGCTAGGTCAAACAAACTGTTACAAAAAGAAGCCAAATTCTGTTCTGAATTATATGGAGACAACCCATCTACTTCACCAGGAGTTGCACCTGTGTAACTGACAGAATTTGGGCCAAGGAGGTTGATTATGAACTAGAGAAGTCCTTACTAGACCCTAGAACTGTGAGTAAAATGTGTGACTATTGCATTTCCAGCAGATATTTTGCTAAACTGGGTGAGTAGAACTTGGTAGGGAAGGAGATGGAGGGAGGTACCCACTGTGCAGAAATCAGGTTAAGTAAAGTTAAGTATTTGGGCTCCGTGACCCACTTTGTGCTATTTCCTTCACCCTGCAGCTTCCACATGGCCTAAAAAGAAACATTCAGTGGAGCTTTAAAACTGATTAAATTGATGCCATTGAGATTTTTTTTTTTTTTGTCTGTGCACATTAGTATAAAACTACCAAACTGTGGCATATTAAACATAGTGCCTTGTGCCGTGGGCTAGAACCAGAGCTGTGTTCTCTATTTCATGCAGTGACTTTCAAAATCCCTTTGGCCTTATGCTCCACCAACCATTGGAGATGCTTGAAAACCAATTGTTTTTCCTTACTGATTTTGTCCTTTTTTTCATTAGGTGTATTGCTTTCCTCTGTGTATTCTGAATAGAGCTTGACATTCAAGGGGCTCTGATTGTTTATTTCCTGTTTTTGTACCAGTCCCAGTGATGATGTCAGCACATCTGACTGTGATTTATTAAGTCCATGCTGTTGCTGAACAGAGGTTTTATATTAGTCCAACCTTAAATGTGGTATTGCACTGCACAATTGGTGCATATGGGTGTGTTACAGCTCCATCAGAAGCAACCAGCTTAGGCCACTGATAGGGATACCAAACGAGACAAACCACTGGCCTTTTCTACTATCACAGTTCTTATATTCTTTAAGTTGTGTTTTCAATTCCACAGTGAAAGAGATCATTTTAAAGAAAATACATGCCTAGGAAGTAGGAGGTGCTGACACCTACCAGTCTGAACTAGCTGTCAGAGATGATACTACTCCTTGACAGGAGACTTGTGTGAAATGTTTGTAACTAGAATGGATCCCCACCAGATTGCTCACTGGAATTTTGGAACAAGCAAAGCTCAGGCTGCCCTTGAAGAATCCATCCCAAGTTTATGCTGAGCCTGCTGCATGATGGGACAAGGCTTTGGAAGTTTAGTGAGTGCTGTGGAGATGCTCATGGAGTGCAAGCAATGATTAATGAAGTTCATAGATATCTTTGCGTGCCTCACTAACAAGTTTGTATCTTGATTTAAAGAGCTTTCAGTATCCTGTCACACAGAACTCCCCTGCTTTGGGGCTTCATTATGAACTCCAAACTCATCCTAGTTATGCTAAAAGGTTTGCTAACTTTTGGAGGAAACATGGACCCAGTTGGAGCAATGGCTGATTGATCCTTTTGCACTGAAGCAATGTGAAACTTGTTTTATATGTCTCCTCCCTACCCCCCGTACCCCAAAACAAACAAAGAAAGAAAAAAGCAACCAAGCAAGAAAAAGATTTGATTTGAGTAAGCTGAATTTTTTAGGTTTATTTGATATCCAAATTCAAAACGAAAATCAGGAGGTATGAACCCCATACAAAATTAGGCTGGAAAAAATATGGAATCACTGAGAAATGAAACCACCATTTCCTACATCTCTGTTTGCCACTTCCTTTAATAGTTTTTGTTGTTGGTTTCTTTTTTAAGAAGAAACTTGAGAAAATGTACCTGTTTGTTGAGGTGGTGATTTTAATTGTTGACTGTACTCACTGGCTCGCCTCTGTGAATTCTCTCTCTGGTCTACCCCACTGCAATTTTATTCAGCAGAAGAGAATGAAAGCTCTCAACAGAATCACTTCAAGACACCCTCTCCATCCTTCCCTCCACCCCTCTCCTCTTGCTCTTTGTGCTGCATGTTCCCTTTTTGCAAAGTAATTTCATGGCTTGTGCACTTAAGATTCCATCAGAAAGCTGAGTCTTTGATCAGGCAGGCAGACGCCCTGCTGGGATTTCATTGGCAAATCACAATTCCCTTAATCAACATAATGTGGCTTTATATCACTAAACTGATTCAAACTGGGTCCCTGCTCTTTTTACCTCCAGATTTACCTAGCTTGTGGATTCTTGGCTCCTAACAAGTCCAGAGAAACAGAAACATTGAAAGGCAGTTGCTCCAGTACCTTCCCCATCTAATCCTGCTACTGATGATCCTCTCACCACCATCTTAGCAGTAGGGAATTGTATCACTCCCATAGGTTTACTTGCACATCAGTACAAATCAGTGGGAACTGCAAAGATGGGGATTTGCTCTGTTTCTTCCCAGTGCTTGGTAGAGGGGAATGGGTGATAAAAGGGGAGTAATAATTGTAGCAGTAATCACTTTGCTGTGTTGTTCGGAATCTCTGCTCAAAGTGAAAGGCAAGTAGGTGTTGAAATCCAGTGTAGATTCTTTTCCCTCTTGTGCTATGTAAGTACACCACCCCTCAGATATTCTTCTATATGTCTAGCAGCTAAGGCAAAAAAAGAGTTAACAGTGCTCAGCTAGGGCAGTCACAGGCCAGCTTTGGGTTGGAATTTGGTTACATTCCTGGTCCGCTGAGCTAGCCTGTTGTATTATCCATGGCAGCGTGAACAGCTCTGTAGAAACAAAATATATAAGGGAGTATCTGTTATGGGGCTTGGTTCCCATAGTACTAAAGAGAGAACATTTGGCGTTGGTTTCGAGGGGGGGATGGGGATGGGGAGTTGGAGACGGTGCACTTTTTTCAGAATCACCCACATTTTCACCTCTCCCCTCTTTACTTCCCCATCACCCCTTGAACCTGCACCAAAGACCATTTCAATGGAGATGTAGCGTCCTTAGAACTATGCTAATGACATTGAGACTGGCCAGAGAGGTCATTAGAAGGCAACACGAGCCTCCTACCCCACTACCAAGAGCTGAGCCAATTGCCTCCATAGTGCTGCCTGCCCACGGAAAGGAAGACTATGCTCCAGAGATAACATGTCTAAGTATCAACCACACGGGCACCGATTCATTTTCTATAAACTGTTTCAAACTGTTTGCAGAGTTCAGATTTATTCTTTGGATATTTTTATAGTTTCTAGGCATTTTTAAAGGCACCACTGCTGTAGATGGGGGGGGGGGCTTAAAAACTCGCCGATTGCTTGACAAAACTAAGTAAGTATTTGTAGCTAGATAATCTCACTATCTTCAGTATTCAAGGAATTTCCTCTGTTCAATGTAGTGAAGTACAAGGGCACACTGCAAATACTGATGGCACCAAATCTGTTATCTCTGATAAAATTGGTAAGGGCAATCACTCTATAAGGGCAGGTTCTTCCCAGAGAAATATCAGCCCCTTGCCACCCCACTCCCTGAATGATGAGTGCTTCACAAAATGACCACCTTGTGTATCATCCCCAAACTTACCACAATTACTTTTTGACTACAGAATTAATTTTCTGTAGGCTAAATAAATCTGATAATTAGTTTGAGTTAAAAATTAATTTAAAATAGATCCTTCGAGAAATTTAGCATCTGTCAGTCTTTTTCATGTCTCAAATTATCTTAACAATGGAATAACGCAGACGCTTCAAAATTCCCATATAGTGTAAATTAATTGAAATCTTGCACATAAGGCTATATATGAAGACATTAAGTTGTAATTAAGGAAAGTTATTTATGATCATTGTATCTAATTGCTGTGGTTATAAGCTTCTGACAGGCTCAGGTCTACAGCTCAGATAACTCTTGGGTAGTGCCATTGTGACATCACAAGTAACTCAATCAATTATTATCCTTCCTCTAGAACTAATTTGCATGCAACAATTCTACAGGTTGGGATGACTCAGTGGCATTAGGGATACTGGCCACCATGTATCAAGAGTTTTCATTGTTAAATTATTGATCCTAGCCATCTGTGCTCTTTGAGCTGGTAATGCTATCTTGGCTCACTGTGCATTGAGGCACTGCCGGGGAGCTGAGGCAGGATGGAGGGGCAGCCCTTAAATCACAGAAACGTTTGGACTTAGGGTCTGGGCTGACCCCATGCACCCCTTATATGTTGCTGGTCTTGCTAATATAACCGTCTAAACCCACTAGTCAAATGCAACTTAAAGACCAGATTCACCAGTATGCTTTGGCTGCCTTGCAGTGATGTAAAACAGCTGTAAACCCAGCTTACCTGGCTGGTGAACTCTGGCTGCTTTTTGTTGCTGCTTGCAGGTACTGCTGAATCTGCCCTGAAAAGTTAGAATTAAAAAGAATGATTTAAGATTGTTATTACATACCAGATCATTAGAAATGTCACATGATAGCATTATCCTTGAGTTTCTTGTAAGTATTCATGTGTGATATTTTTAATAATTTGAAAAAAACTAAAAAAATTCCCAGACAAAAAATCCTAGGTTAAGATGGAGTGAAAGCTGAGAGTATATATCAGTAACTTATGGGATGTTGTAATTATCCCAGATGTTGATTATCCCAGAACCAAGCATTATGGAATTGAAAGTTAAGATTACACTTAAAAGAAATCTACATGTGTTTTAAGTTAAGACAAGCACAGTTAAGGCTCCCAGACGACCTTAACTCAGCCCTGTAGTGATGCCACAAAAGGGTGGGGCGGGGGGAAAGCATGTGGTTTTAAAAATAATATTAATCTTTTTTGAGATCACAAACGTTGGTATGGTTATTGTATGGCATCAGCAGCAATATAAGGTCTGATCATTAGTAGCATTAGGCTTCCCTAATTCCTTCTAAAAAGAAAAGGAGTACCAATTGGTTAGTCTGTAAGGTGCCACTAGTACTCCTTTTCTTTTTGCGAATACAGACTAACACGGCTGCTACTCTGAAACCTAATTCCTTCTGTTGGCCATGTGTGAGATCTGATATCTGACTACAAATCCTCAGAGGGATAAGATCTTACAAGTGACTAGGAAGATGTCAAAATGTATGTGCTATACCAAGAGAGAGTGAGAGAGAAGGTAGAGGGGAGGGACATTATAGGGTATAGGAAGAAGGATAGAGAAGCAAAGGGTAGGGTGATGGAAATAATAAAGAGGGTGAGGATGGAAGAGAGATAAAGAGAAAAGCAGAGGGCTAGATATGCGGGAGACAAAGATGCAGAAATGGAAGGAAGGGCAAGAGAGAGAAAGGCAGGGAGATGGAAGGAGACAGAGGGGAAGGGTTGTAGATCCTGTCCCAATTGTGTACATTTTCTTATATAAGATGTGTGGCCTGCTCTCTATCTAGATGGACATGAGTTAAAAAAGCAGAATGAGCCCACTGGGCTCTGCTCTAGTGACTCCCTTCTTGTGGTCAACAAGTGTTTGGCAAGATAAACTATTTTAATGAACACATTACTGCCCATCTGCCTTCTGCTCCCTTGCTAACGAGCAAGGCAAGAAGATAAATCATTACTGTATCCTAATAGAGTGCAGCAGAGGTGAGTGAATTCCAGCACCTGCATATATTTGCTTTCCCACTACAGTGTGTATGCTGGAGATTTTTCTCACATCTCACACACACCATCCAGGAGGAAAGTAGCTCTTCCCCAATCAAAATATGTTTGCCTCCGTTTACCATCAGTGCATTTACCGTACCTCTCTCCTGCTCCACACGAACTGAGGCAATTGGTTTGATATGCAGAAGAAATGGGCACGACTGCAATCTTTTCATTCCCTCTTGCTATTTCTTACTGTTATCACTACTGCCTGGTGAGATCAAACAGGTTAACGGAATTGGGGATCTCCTAACCACAGCAGCAAGGAAATGTACCAGAGTGTTAGCAACACACAAAGGACATTTCTTTCTCCTCTCTCCTCCTCCTTCCAAATATATCCTTCACAGCTTCAGTCAGTCATTGGACCAGGAGGGACCCAGTGAAACACTAGAAATGAAACACCCAATAAAGCTGAATTGAAATGCTTCATAAAAAGAGAAAAAACATTACAAGGATTTTTAGGGTCTCATATTAATGGAATAACTCCCGGGTAGACATAAAACATTATAAGTCATTTTAGAAATCAGATATTTGAAAATCAGTTCTTCCTTCACTTACCTGCCAAAGCCCTATAAATGGCTGGAAGGGAAACATCACCACTCTGTTATCACTCAGATACTGCTGGGATGGGTGCAGTATAAATATCTACAAAGAGAACTAAAGGGGTAGGCAGACCGATCAGTAGGTAATGCCACAAACGCCTGCAACGAAGCATTGTGTTGCACTGCTGTTTTTGTGGTTGCACTGTGGAAAGACTGAGGGCAAGAGCCTCCTGTGTAGTGTGGTCATTTTGTACCAAAAGCCTGCACTGTCCGGCCAGAAAGCTGGTTTAACCAGCCCAAGGAGGCTCACCTAACAGTAAGGGTGATCTTCCAGTGAAGTAGAGCCCATGCAGGAGCTCTTATTCTTCTCACTCTCCCTGCTGCCTTCGTAATCAGGGGGCGAAGGTATAGCTGAAGAAAGGGGGTGTGGTCAGAACACCCCAATGCTATGCCAGTGCTGGTCTTTAGCTTATTTTGGCCATTGCAGTTTGGTGCAAGTTAGAGTAGACCTGGGGCTGCAAGGGGAATGACCTATAGATAGCAACAGTAGGATATAGGAGAATGTAAAGGAGAACTTTATCTTACCTTTGTACACCACTCCCAACTTCTGTTTTCTTCACTCTGGCCTCATCTAACAATCTGGATCAGAAGCTTGAACTCAAGTCTTTGAAGGAAGGAAGTGAAGGAAGAAATGTGATCTGGTGAACTTTGTGACTTCTCAGTTCACCCAGTGTGCCATCCCCCTCCACCACCTTAGGTGCTGCTGTCGTAAGATCCTATGACCTGCTCCACAGCTGTATCTGTATCTCCAGACTGTTAAACTAATTAACACTTTGTTGCAGGGCACAAAAATCAATCATGCATTATAGTTATGTACTGGTTATTGACCATTTAACTATCTGGCCATTCCCATACAGTAGTGAGTAATTACACATTAAATAGCATATCAGTGGAGTCACTCCAGATTTACACTGGTGTGAATGAGAAAGGAATCTGACCACATGAATAACAGGATAACTTCTTTCCTCTCAGGAAAACTAAAGGACGTGCCGCATGGTAGGTTATTCTAGAATCATTGAGTGTGATTGTGAAGTATACGTGCTGTACAGGGTGTTTACTAGGGTTGTGCACAAATACCAAATAGCATGAACATCATATATGCATAAATTAATGTTGCATTCAGGTTCAGCAACATTTATATCTGTCTACTCTTTCGCCACTTCTTCCATGCTTTAGAACTCTGGCAAGTCCTGAATTCTGATTGATTGATTGATTGATGAGGTGCTGAGTGTAACGTATTGATTTTCTAGATAGCACCTTTTGTCCTAAGATCACAGTATACTCTACAAACTTTAGAGGCTGTGCATAGGAACAGCAGCAACAGTAAACAAGAATTCAGGTCAGAAAGTGAAGAACATAATGTGCAAATGAAGGTAAATGGGGGATTTTTTTTAGTTAGACAGAAAGTTATCTGAAGTGGAATTTGGCCAGGACAAAAGTGCTAACTCTCCTATGAACTTGTAGAAAGTTTAATAGGATCTTTAATATCTATTTTATTTCTTATCCAAAAGTCAGCACCTTCGCCCTTTTAATGTCTCACAACACCATAATGGGCCATTGGATCAGCACTGACTCAAAAGGGCAGAGTGCTACCTACTGATTCGTCAATAACAGTTCCTGCAGCACCCTGAGGTGTACTTAAAGGATTCCGTAACAGGGTGGCAGGTTCCAGAAGCCTGTGTAAAGATGCAGGCCTTTCATTGGCGTATCCTGTTAACAGGAGTTACAAAGCTGCTGAAAAAAGATTTGCTAATTGATTATCATTTTTCAGGAGATATACCACTGTTGTACTAGCCCTCAGATGAGCTTTTCCAGTGATAGCAATGGTGGCAGCACTAAAGACAGGGCTCCCGTGTTTTAACACTGTGTCATCTAAATTCATGGACAACAAAGTGGTCCTAGCCTTCCGACTATGGGTGGATGATGGAAAGGCTGGCAGCCTGGTAAATGATGAGGACAGGGCAGTCATACAAAAAAAACAAAAACGGATTGCTCAGTAAGCTGGGCCTGTTCAAACAAAATGTGGTTTAATACAGCCCCACACAAAGTTATACATCTAGGAACAAGGAATGCAGGCCCTGCCTACAGAATGGGGGACCGGGTCCTGGAAAGCAGTGACTCTGAAAAGGATTTAGTGGTCACAGTGCACACTCAACTGAACGTGAGTTCCGAGTGCAATGCTGTGGCAAAAAAGGCTCATGCGATCCTTGGATCTATAAAGAAGAGAGGAGGAAGTAGAAGTAGGGAGGTAATTTTATCCCTGCATACAGCAATGATGAGACCTGTACTAGAATGCTGTGTATAGTTCTGCCATCCATATTTTCAAAGGGATATTGAAAAATTGGAGAGGATGCAGAAAGCAGACACAAAAATTATTTGTAGGCTGGAGATAATGCCTTACGATGAGAGACTTGAAGTTTGTTGGTGCAGGGAAATACCCCAGAATAGCCGCTGTGGTTAAGTTTAATCCACTTTAGAAGTGGTTCATGCTAAAGTGGAAAAAGGCATGTTTAGTGCAGGATGAGAATGTCCACACAAGGAGCTAGTGCCGAGTAACTATTGCACTGGAAATTCATACCCTAGCTTATTTCCAGTAACTTCCCCATGTAGACACGTCCTTAAAGAGCTCAGTTTGTTTAATATAGCAGAAGGAGACTGAGGTGACTTGATTACAGTGCATAAGAACCTTCATGGGGAAAAAAAACTGGGTACTAATGGGCTCTTTACATTGCATCCAATGAAGTGAGCTGTAGCTCACGAAAGCTTATGCTCAAATAAATTTGTTAGTCTCTAAGGTGCCACAAGTCGTCCTTTTCTTTTTATAGACTAGTACAGTGTTATAAACATATTGTTTCCCTGTTGCTGGTCACATTGAAATACTGTCAGAATCCCCTAAAAGAGCAACTCCCTTGTCACATAAGATGCTGGCAACCAGCATCAATATGGTACCCTGTGAACATTTTATCTAATTTCTTCCCATAAGGAATACCCTCTAAATTTGCCAGTCCCGTATGAGAAGAGACCATTGGAGGGCATTTCTGGCTAGGCTGGACTTGCCAGGAGCCTAAGGCTAGCTTTCTGAGCATGGATTTTCTGGGCCACATACAGCTGTGAGAGCAGTGGTATTCCTTTCATTTTCACTCAATGTAACATCTGTGCAGGGTATTTTTGTTTGGATGGTTGGCTGTTTCTCTCTTTCTTCCCTCTAGCTGTTTTGGCTCCTGACCTAGCTTTCACCATGTTGCAAATTTATATTCCTTCTGCTTTCGGCAGGCCCATATGTAGAACTGTCAAAATGTCACTGGCGTCAATTGCGAAAGGGTAGTGCCACGCTGTAGTCAGCGAGTTTATTAACAGGGAAATGATTGGGTTTTGGAGAAGGGGAGGGGAGGGCAAAGGGGAATTCATTTCCCAGGCACCTGCTTCTCCTACTGCACAGTGTTTTCTTATCACCTATAAATTCAGAAAGGCTTTACCATCTGCATAGCAAAAATCCTTAGTGGATGCTGCCAGAAATACAAAGCCCCTTCCTAGTGAGACAGAGCAGGGGAAGTCAGATACAGAAGAAGTAAGGTGCTGCAGTTGACATGCTGAAATTAGACAAGGCATCCGTGTATAGAAATTAGAAATGGACTTGAGCTGCAAAATTCAGGTCCTGGTCAGGATCTAGATTTTCACCACCCCTGAAGTTTGAAGGTGTTGGATTCATGGTTTGGTTTGGCCCATCATAAAGAGTTACAAAATTCAGTCAGGGTTCAGATTTTGTACACCCCCAAAGTTTGCAGGTGTTTGGACTCTGCATATAGCAATGACCTCTCCCTGTCTTCTTACTTATTTTCATGTATATGCTGCTGCAGATTTAATTAGACAGAATAGAACTATGCCAGAAGTCAGCAGTGAAAATCAGTGAATGCCCCCACATATCCTGCTGCAGTTTACAACAAGCCATATATCTAGCTAAGTTATTTCTATGGCCCTTGTTCTAGTAGCATCTGAGCACCTCACAATGTTTAATATATTTATTCTCACAGCACCCTGCTGAGATAGAAACTATCCCCGTTTTACGTATGGAAACTGAGGCACAGAGAAACTGAGTGATTTGCTCAAGGTCACGCAGGAAGTCTGTGGGAAAGCAGGCAATTGAACCTGGATCTTCTAAACCACAGGCTAGTATCCCACCCACAAGACCATCTTTCCTCTTCCGTAGCCCCTGTTTTTGTCCTTTGGCTTTGTACATTTTTGTTTCTTTTAAAGTAAACTGTCTAGCTGACAGCCATAGAAACTGAAGGGCCCTGTTTGTCACAGAACAGGCAGGAGCAACATGAGTTCCCATACACACACCACCACCACGCTTCAGCGATTGCCTTCTTGAGGGGTCGTTGAGTTTCCTCACTGAGGCCACCCTGTGAAGGCTGTCAAAGAATGGTGTAGACAGTTGTCTATCAGCAATTTTATGGAGGCCTCATAGCTTTTTTCACATAAGCCATTGCACAGCCCTTACATGATGGCTTCCAGTTACTACCATCGTGCCCTAGAGTCAAACCAGTGGCCTAGAGGTGAAAGACACCAGAGTCCATTTCCGGTCCTCTGGGGCATCCAGTCCTAGCTTGTCTCTGCTTACCCCTTTTCTGACATGGCAGTAAAGGCCCTGTGGGTTGCTGATAATGCGCTGCTAGGGTGTAGAATGCGTATCTACCCTTTTCTGTAGGAATGATTTTGAAAATGAGGCGGAAAAAAAGGAAATGAATACTAATAATTGGATTGTCCCAGGGATTCTCTAGTGGAGATGAAGCCCTTTGTGTAGTGGAATTAGAGCGAACACCACACGCAGGTGGCCTTTTGTTGCTCTTTGAATGGTGCTGGTAGGTGAAATTTAATTTCGTCACTCAGGATAAAAACCAAAAGGGGATTCTGAGGCAGATTGCAGAGAAAATAGGTGAGACACCCCTTCTCACATGAGGCAGAAACTCCCCCTTTCTCCTCCCTGCTCTTTCCCTTCTTTCTATACACAAGTCGGAAACCTAAGACGTAGGAGCCCGGGGCTGTGTGTCAGTGGTGAGGAATTGGCTCGGAGCGCTGATGTTCACTCAATCAGTCAGTCACTTTTGACAGGGAGGAGTCAAAGTGCGACAGGGAAGGGGAAGGGATGTGTGCAGTGGGAATATTCCTCACCTTCACCCTTGCTGATATACCGCAAAATAGGTTTTGAAGTTCCACAGGCGCAATGAGTTGGTCTCGGTCTCTGTCCTCAGGTGCCAGTCACCACAGCAGAGTATTTAGTGCTGAACCAAATCCAAATTACATACTTGGTTCCTGTCTCTATAATGGGTTGCACCCAAACCCCAGATCCTACTGCACCTGAACTTCATGGGGGTTGAAATCTGAATCTAAATGCAGGTGTTGTGGCACAGGTCTGTCTCTAGTGGCCACATGACTTGACTCAGAACTAACCCAGCCAGTCTTCCAAAACCCCCTTGACTTGTCTATTGCCTGATCCTTTCCCAGTTAATACAACTCCTCTCAGCAGAGGAGCTGAAAGCACTTTACAGAAGTAGGTAACTATCATCCCCATTTTTGATGAGGAAACTGAGGCACAAAGTGGCTACGTGAACTTGCGAAGGGTCCGATTCAGCAGCCCAAAGGGAACAGGCTTATTGAATTCAATGGGACTGTTTGTGAGTGTAAGTGCTACTCATTGGGAGTAAGGGTTATAGAATCAGGCCCAACATGGGGAATACAGACCATGTCTCTTGTCTTCCAGTCCCATGCTCAAACCACCAGACCATTCTGTCTTCTACAGAAGCTGAAATCCTCTTACATGGAACATGAGAGATCAAAACCTGGGTCACTGGCAATTAAGCAGCCATCCACCCCTCTCCTCTTCATCCCAAGTAGGATTTTAATATACTTCCAGTTTCTCTTTTTTGAAAAAAAAAATTAATAATCATTTATAGGGTGAGTTCTTTTCAAGAAAATGAAGAAGCATTCAGTGCTGATATATATTTTCCCCCTTTTAAATGGTATCTATTTAAATGCAGATTTTCTGGCTTCCTGTATGGAGTTTGGAAGCTACGCCTTTCAATTTAAATGTTAATAGACGAGTAAACGTCAAAATCAAAATTTCTCCATGAGGTAGAGCGCTTTTTCGCTCTATTTAATATATTTCTATACTTTCTCCCTCCTTCTTCCCCACCTTTCTTCTCCCCCTGCCCCCCCCAAACATCTCTTGTATTAAATAGTTTTTTTTTTTCTAAATAAGAATATGCTTTTCAAAAATCCTAAATTAAAATGTTTAATGCTGGATTCTGTGGAATGAGGATGTTTGAAAAGAGCCCTGAGTTGCTGATAAAGCAGAGATATCATCATTCTGCCTCCATCCTTTTCCATCCCAGCCATTTATCAAACCTGCTGCTCTGAATGCTTTATGATGGCATTATTCTTGGGTTGGCACTGCATAATATTCCGCCAGTCGCTGGGGGCAGGGAGACACACAGAAAGAAAACCTGTAGAATAATCTCTTTCTAAAGTGAGCAAGAAGATTTTGATAGGGGGAGGGGGAAGGTAGGAGCGGAGGAAATGCCATTGGTCTGAAAGGGATGGTATGAAGTGGCACAGCAGAGATGGTGCTACTCTGTCCCTTTCCATCTGTCCCAGGGCCCAATCCTGGGAGGTACTGAGTACCTCCCACGTCATTTATCTTCAATGGGAGCTGAGGGTGAATCTGCATTTTATGGAAAGCTCTCAGCACCTCTTGGGATCAGGCCCTTGCATACCACCTGTCAAGGTTCCTTCCCCACTCTGAACACTAGGGTACAGAAGTGGGGACCTGCATGAAAAACCCCCTAAGCTTATTTTTACCAGCTTAGGTTAAAACTTCCCCCAAGGTACAAACTGTTTTACCTTTTGTCCCTGGACCTTACTGCTGCCACCACCAAGTGTTTAACAAAAATAACAGGGAAACGTTATTGAGCTTGCCCACTTGAAAACGTCTTCCCTCCCCCCCCCCCCCCAAATATCCGCCCAAGCCCTACACCCCCTTTCCTGGGGAAGGCTTGATAAAAATCCTCACCAATTTGCATAGGTGAACACAGACCCAAACCCTTGGATCTTAAGAATAATGAAAAAGCAATCAGGTTCTTAAAAGAAGAATTTTAATTAAAGAAAAAGTAAAAGAATCACCTCTGTAAAATCAGGATGGTAAATACTTTACAGGGTAATCAGATTCAAAACATAGAGAATCCCTCTAGGCAAAACCTTAAGTTACAAAAAGACAGAAAAACAGGAATATACATTCCATTCAGCACAGCTTATTTTATCAGTCATTTGAACAAAATAGAATCTAACGCATATCTAACTAGATTGCTTACTAACTCTTTACAGGAGTTCTGACCTGCGTTCCTGCTCTGGTCCCGGCAAAAGCAACACACAGACAGACCCTTTGTCCCCCTCCCCCCCCTCGCCCCTCCAGCTTTGAAAGTATCTTGTCTCCTCATTGGTCGTTTGGGTCAGGTGCCAGTGAGGTTATCTTAGCTTCTTAACCCTTTACAGGTGAAAGGGTTTTTCCTCTGGCCAGGAGGGATTTAAAGGTGTTTACCCTTCCCTTTATATTTAGGACACCATCCTATTCCTCTCCTCCTCTTTGTCTACCTCTCATCATTCATACGAACTCCCCTCTCTCTTTTCTCATTTCTCTCTTTTCTTCCCCTCCTTTCTCCCTCTTCTCATAGCTCTTCTTTCTTCCATCTGTTGGAGCCTTTCTTTCTTTTTTTTTTCTTTCCCTCTCTCAAAGAGGAAGAAAGAGAAAAAGCTCTTTAAGCACTTTTCCATTTTCTCTTCCCCTTTACTCAGTGCCTTATTAACCTCTGTCACTTTTTGCTGGGCATGGCTTGGCTAGAATCAGGTTTCACATGTGATAGCCTGAGATTAAATTTTAATCAACTCCCATGAATTCAGAGAGCGAAGTACTTCCAACAGTCAAGATTCCATCTTAATAGTAGTCACCAAAATGATTAGGTAGCACTTCTTTCCTCTTAGTCAAGGAATCCTAGATAGGGGAGACCACCAACATCGCTCCAGAGGAGTCACTGCCGAACAAGGCACTCAGATGCCACAACGATTGGTGCAATATAAGAACCAGAATAGAATAGAATAGAATAGAATAAGAGGTCTCTTGCCCTACCTGGACAGAGTGTGCTCCCTCCACAGAGAGACATTTGTAGACTGAATGATGATACATCAAGAAGGATAATGTGCTACGCTGTTGACCAGTGGGAGAAGAGATGGGGCATTTCTTCCTCTTCACTTGCATGGCTGATCTGTGGACTTCTTCTCAGGATCTGGTCTTGAATGAGCTTGAACCAAGCAACTGGGGAAAAATAAGTCAATTCTCATTTTTTTTCTCTGATTAATTTAGATAGAATTGTTTGGGGGATGTTTTGTTCCCAACTTTAGAATGTCTTCCCCCACAGTACTCATCTGGTTCTCATTTTTGGGGTCTCAGAATTTGCCCTTTCATCTGATGTGCATGGAGATTGGAAGCAGATTTTTCTAGCCTTAAACCACCACTATATGTTCATCAGAATGGACTAAATTACACATTCTTCTCAATGGGTTATAGAATTGAATTAAAAATGAGGGACTGTAATGGGATACACAGCTTTTTGGCACCTAGGTCGCTTCTTCAAATCTATTTACATGGCATTGCCCTATTGTTATCTGAATGCATCACAAGCAATCTATTTTCACCTCCTGTAAGATGGGGACGTATTCTCCTCTTACAGGTAGGGAACTCAGGAGCAGAGAGATGATGGATCTGATTTTCAGGGGTGATGAGGGCGCACAACTCGAGTTCATGTCACCAGGAACAGTGAGTGCCTAGCACTCTTGAAAATCAGGTGACTTGCCCATGATCACACAAGAAGTCAGTGGCAGAGCCAGGAAGTGCACCCAGATTTCCTGAATCCCAATCTAGTACTTTAACCACAAGATCCTCCTCCTTCTCAAGTCCAGGTTCATACCTGACTGGAAATTGCCCTGCCATCTCCTGGCTGGGCTGTTTATTGGTTCATGTGCCCTGAGTTGATATTCTAGGGAACAGAGTTCCTAGAAGATAGGTGTTCATATTGCAGAAACCAACCTCACAAATTACACACAGGACTTGGTTCTGTGAGGTGCTAGACACCTCCCCACACACTCCATGAGCTTTTGAATACCCTCAACTCCCACCATCTTCGTGGAAGTGGAGGCAGCTCAGCACTTCACATGAAGTTCTCAATAGCTCACAGAATTTGGCCTTAACTGGCACCTTTGTTGGCTGTCTCAGTAGACAGCCTGAGCACTGAATGGCCCTGGAGACAGAACTCACCCCTCACCCAAGAGGTGGCCCCTCCATCTCAGGGTTGAGGCACATTGGCAGGGCAGTGTAGTGAAGCCTGCCCTGATGCTTTTCCCTGGTAGGTTGATAAATAAAGGAATTCAATTTTCAGGGCTGCCAATCCCACACCCTTTCCCCCATGCTAAATGTACTTTACAAGAAAGAATGTGTTCTTTGCTCTGAGATCCCAAGCCTATTCCAGCTTTCTTCCAGACCATTAGAGAATACAGAAGAATTTCCATTTAAAAAGCCAAGCTTTCCACCCAGCCTCTCATGCGACCAGCTGAAATGCTGTGGAACAGAGGTAGCACAGTGGGAGCAGAGAAGGGAGTGCACCACATCCTCCCATGGCAGTCCCTCTGTCCAATTTAAAGTGCTGTTGCCCAGCTGCAACGCATTCCTCCTTGGCCAACAGAGCGGAGCCCATGGTGTGGTTCCTCAAAGGTCAGACAGTTGTAAAACTCTCTGCCTTCAGTTGTAAAACTCTCTACATCAGTTCAGAGCTGCATCTAATCTTCCTTAAACTTCAGCTATACAGACACAGCCTTTGTGCATCGACCTCTCTACTGTCCATATCAGAAAGTCTCTTGAAGACAAATCCTTCTCTTCAGTCCCTGATGAGACACTTTCTGCCTTTTCTTTTTTTTCTCTCACATACACAAACTTTTCTTCTTTTCTTTCTTTTATTATTGTGTCAAAAGGCTCTTTCATTTCCACCATGTCTCCCTTGTCTCTTCCCGCATGGCCACTCACTGCACTAGGGGACAAAAGGCAAGAGTGACAGTGGGACCTGTATCAGGCCCCAGATAGGGCTGCCAGCCATCTCAAATTTCTCAGGGCCCCTTGCTTTTGGCAGGTCTGTCCCATGTCCTTGAGAACATTGCAGAACATTAGCAAATCCCAAAGGTAATCTTTAATAGGGAACCCGGGTGCATTGTGATGAGAGTACATAGGGATGGGGAGTCATGCCAGTGCATGGCAATCTGGAGTTTTTATCCTGAAGCTAAAATCGCTATAATTATACCAATCCTAGTCATGCCGTATTATTCAACATCTGTCTGAAACTGTTGGAATTGCTGGGGAGAAAACACAGGCTGAAATGCCAGCAGTACACTGGTGACATCCAGCTCTCTGTCTCCTTTACATCAGATATAAACAGTGCAATCTCCCAGTACTCTGTGCTTAGTCAAAATCAGAACCTAGATGAAGAGCAGCTGGCTAAAGCTGAACCCAGGCAAGGTTGAGGTGGTTCTGGTAGGGAGAGAGGAGCACCTCAAACAACTTGCCTCCTCTAGTAATGACAGTCAGATAGTTTAGTTCAGTGGTTCTCAACCAGGGATACGCAAAGGTCTTCCAGGGGGTACATCAACTCATCTAGATATTTGCCTAGTTTTACAACAGGCTACATAAAAAGCACTAACAAAGTCAGTACAAAATAAAATTTCATATATACAATGACTTGTTTATATACTATACACTGAAATGGAAGTACAATATTTATATTCCAATTGATTTATTTTATTATTATATGGTAACAATGAGCAAGTAAGCAATTTGTCCGTAATAGTGGGCTGTGACACTTCTGTATTTTTATGTCTGACTTCATAAACAAGTAGTTTTTAAGTGAGTTGTAACTTGACTGAGTTGTAGTGAGTTTTTAAGTGAGTTGTAACTGGTACACAAGACAAATCAGACTCCTGAAAGGGGTACAGTAGTCTGGAAAGGTTGAGAGCGATTGGTAGTCAGTCTGCAACCTCTGGGTCTCTTTGGACTCCTCAGTGCTACAGGATACACAAATCGCCTGCTGAGAAAAAAAATGGGGACTTATATTTGCACCAACCAGAAAACTGAACCCTATCCTATGAGATGCAGACCTGGCCACAGTGATTTGTGACATCCAGACTTGGTTATTGCAGCTCATATCTAGGAATGAAGTCACATCACCTGAAAAAGCTCCACCTGGTAGAAAAGGCAGCTGCTTATCAACACAGGTCACCATGAACATGGCTCTCTGGTGGTCCCATTTCTGAACTAGTTCCCCATTGAACACAAAGTCCAGTTCATTGGCTCTGTTCTGAAGTTCAAATCCTTCCTTGGGGTTGGCCTTAGGTGCATGAGAATTGCACCCTCTGTGACCTCACACAATAGCTACACAAAGAGTGCAGAAGACAGCACTTTCACAGGAGTTTGACTTAGATTATGGAACTCATTGGCACAAGAGATAATGACCAGGGGACTCAGCACATTCAGAACTAAATGCGAAACTCATCTCTTTGATTTGCTTTTCTTTCCTAACAGTCTTTGCAGATTTCAGAGTAACAGCCGTGTTAGTCTGTCTTTGCAAAAAGAAAAGGAGGACTTGTGGCACCTTAGAGACTAACCAATTTATTTGAGCATGAGCTTTCGTGAGCTACAGCTCACTTCATCGGATGCATACCGTGGAAACTGCCTTTGCAGTATGAATCTTTGCAGAGTCATACAGACACATAAAACCCCAAACAAAAGAACCTTATAAACTAATCAAGCTGTTCTTCCTGCAAGATGGAAAAGAAGAGAGGGAGAGAGATTGTTGTTGTTGTTTCTATTTTTGAATGGTTGTGGGAGTGCTCAGATGCTCTGGTGCAGGGTGGTTACTAGGTGAGCACCTAGGCAGACAGACAGACAATTCCCCATGACAAAAATTAAAAATGTGCAGAATTTCCATTATAAGCCCAACCCCACCATGTCTGACCGAGCACAGCCTGTCTAGCATGAACCACAACAAGGAACAAAAGTTTACAACTAATGTGTCTGTGTTAGTTAACATGTGTTAAGTGTTTTGCAATTAACACATTACAACAGGACCAAAACTCTAGTCTAGACAAGACCTTTGTGTTTTGCAGATGAAACCTTAAGAAAATGTGGTCCTGTCTTCTGTGCATTTCCATTACAGAGCCCATAGCACTTTGTGTAGAAGTAAGGGTCCTCTAAATCCCTGTGTGCAAAAATTTCCCATTTCGCCAGTGTTATCTGCCTGGCTGCCCTCTCCCTTCCAGAAGTGGCTGCATTTCAGTGGGTTTGAATATACGTTTGTGAATCACTTTGTGGTGAAAGGTCCTTTGTATAAATGTAAACTATTATTATTTATATTAAAACAGGTTTTTCTTGTGTTGCTGCTTTGTAGGTACCCTTATGTTGCAAAATGAGATTCCAAGAGCAGCAATTGTGCAAACAAGGAACTCATAGGTGAATGCATTTTGGCAGTGTTTCAGGCAGACTGGAAGTGTTTCTTCCATTATCTTGCTGTTCACAGAATGAAAAACACCAGCATTAAACTATGAGATGAGCAAGCCACAAAATGCACAGTTAAAAGCACCTGCAATAGTGCTCATTTACCCAGCGTGATTGAGTTCTGCTGGTGATGGTGCTAAATCTGAGGTCAGTGTGGAAATTGCTGTTTCACAAATCTCCCGCTTTCTAGCTTGATAGCAGTGTGTTCTGGAGTGGAGGAAAGGGGAAGGACTATCTCCTGTGGCTGATTCTCCTAGCAGAAATTTGTAATTTAGAGTACTGTGGGCCAGATCTTCAGCTAATATAAATAAGCGTAGCTCCACTGAAGTCAGTGAACCTTGCTCTGGGATCATGTGAGAGAATTTAGATCTGCAGAAGAACTCGTGTAGGGATCCGCTTAATTTAACTGTATAATAGACATACCCCCAGCAAGGGAAGGGTGAGATGTCTGTGATTCAAATGTCTCTGGATAAACTTAAACCAACATAGCTAAGGAAAATTTGAAGTCAGTCAATCTGGGAGGATCATGGATTAGAATGACCTAGTATGGAGGCTTACATCGTCCCAGTCCATTTCTACTTATTTATGACACAAACCCTAGACACCTAGGCCCAGCTGGGCACAGCAATCTGATTCAGATTAGTCTTTGAGCCAGGGGTCAGGGCGGGAGGTCCACGAGAGTCCATTCTTGTGGCACAGAAATCTCCTTTAGGATCTTCTCCCTCTAGGGCCTGCACCCAGAGGCTATTCCAGAGTGTGGGGAGAGAGAAGAGAGTAGACAGCGTAGCACAGAATACCTGGCACATTCTTTACAGCAGCTCTACCCTTCTTATTGATTTGATAGCAAACTGTGGGTGCAATTTTGCATCCTGGAGTCAGAAGAATGTTCTTGTGATTAAAGCACTCACCTTAGACTCAGGTGATCTAGATTCACTTCCTGGCTCTGCCACAAACTTCCTGTGTGATCTTGGGCAAGACTCTTAATCTCTCTGTGGCTTAGTTTCCCATCTTCAAAACGAAGCTCATATTTTTTCCTTCCTCACAAAGCCGTTGCGGGGGGGGGGAAATATAATGGTTGTGAGGTATTCAACTCCTGTGAGTGATAGGGAGGCAAACTGGTATCAATGAAAGAAAGACCTGAGCTCTGGTGGATTTCACTTGTGATTTCAAAAGAGAGAATGAAACATCAATGGTCAAAAACGCACTCTGATTTTTTCAAGTAACAACACTGATTCAAAACATGTCTCATTTGTGGTTACTGGGGTGTGAAACTTCCCCCACATTATGACATTCCAACCAGAGCAGCATAACAACCACCGATGGACAGATGTCTGGGTGAAAGCAGAGGGAGGGGCATTTGCAGACTTACAGCAAGAAGCTTCTACCCATGCTACCCGGAGAAAATAAATCTGCATCAGGTTCTTTTTTGCCTCTCAGACACCCAGGAAACCTGTCGAGTAAATATTCTCCAGCTGAGGCCTGCAGTGCTGTTAGGGAATGCGTGGAGTCTTGTGAGATTTTTTTATATCTGTCTTCCCAGCATTGTGCATGAGGTTATTAAAGGTGAGCTTTGAGGCTCTGGCCCACACCAACATCACGCTTGAACTCCGTCCCAGCCCCTTCCTATCTTCCTTGTGCCAAGTATGAGGCTGGTGTTGTTGCCTGTCATACACACCAGCAACATTGTGCATGGGTGTGATGTTTTGGGGATCACCCAGACCAGCAAGGGGTTCTGTCACCTCCTGCATGTAACTTTGGGTGCCTTAATTCTATGCTGCTATGCCTCAGTGCTCTGACACCAGTAATCAGCCCACAACCACAACAGTCTAACCCTGGCAATCACCAGCCTAGTTACTCCCTGTAGTGGCCCTAAAAACCTCTTCCAGTCCACAGTCTCCCCAAATCTGTCCACCCCGAGTCCTTAACTACCAGACACTTGGCCTTTTGCCTTCTGCTTCATCACCCCCGAAGGCATGAAACCCACCCCCAGTTACAGGCGCTGACTTGTATTTTTCCCGGTGGGTGCTCCCACCCCGCAGCCCTGCCCTCACAGCCCTGCCCTTGATCCACCTCTTCCTGACCCCACTCTGCCTCTTCCTGCTCCCGCTCTGTCCCCTCCCCTAAGGCCCCATCTTCACTCCCCCACTCCGCCCCCTCCTCTGAAACTCCCTCCACCCTCTGCTCCCTCCTCTCCATTCCCCGAGCGCCTCCCACCCACCAAACAGCTGATCAGTGACCAGCCCTGGGGCCAGAACCACTGTGGCTGGTGGGTGCAGGCTCCCCAAAAAATCATGAAATTTTAAAAAGTAATAAACTTGGGGTGCTTTTTTATTTGCCTTTTGGTTTTTGAGCTTTTAGGGTTCACATTTTAAAGCTTTTCTCCACTGTCATGATGGCTAGAAACTTACTTTATAAAGAAAGCTGTGATTCTCAGGTAATCAAATGACTCAAAGAGCTGGGACTTTAAGAATAACAAGAAACATCATAAGGGAACAAGCCTAGGGAACAAGCCCCAGTGAGACACAAACCACTTGTGCATTTAGAAACAAAAAACTTCGTTAGCGAAGCTTTCTACAAAGCTGCACACGAAAGGAAAGAGAAGTGCATTGATTTTCTGGAGCAGTGCCTCCAGCAGGTGTAGGTTGTAATTTAAATTCTCAGGCAATCAGCCCACAGTTCGTCAGGAGACAATGGAGCAACGGCCTGAGCAATCTCTGCCATCTCTTTACAGAGTGAAGGCATTGTCCCCAGAGGTGCATACACAGGTCCTCCGCAGGGCCAGAACTAATATGAAACAATCATTGGATTAAACAAAGTGATTCTCATCCATTTCCATATCATAGCCCTATATCAGAGGTAGGCAACTTACGGCACGTGTGCCAAAGGCGGCATGTGAGCTGTTTTTCAGCAGTACTCACACTGCCCGGGTCCTGGCCACAGGTCCGGGGGGGCTCTGCCTTTTAATTTAATTTTAAATGAAGCTTCTTAAACATTTTAAAAACCTTATTTACTTTACATACAACAATAGTTTAGTTCTATATTACAGACTTATAGAAAGAGACCTTCTAAAAACGTTAAAATGTATTACTGGCACGCGAACCCTTAAACTAGAGTGAATAACTGAAGACTTGGCACACCACTTCTGAAAGGTTGCCGACTCCTGCCCTATATTAACAACAGAAAAATCATCGTCAAGACTTCCGTCTCATCAAGCCATGAAGAAAGGGAGAGTGGGGGTCATCCCCTGAGGTCATGACCCCCAGGATGAGAGCCCATGCCTTAGTAAACCATTGGGACTAGCAGCCAAACAGTTGATGAATTTGAAACATTATATATTATAGTACTTACCAAATAAATGCAGTAATAACCAGTTTTATGACAACTTATAACCACACTCCTAAAAGATGTAATCAGTTTTAGATATTATCAAATGTAGAATATAATAGCGTATCACTCATTATGTTGTAAAAGTGGATTCACGAGAGTGCTACAACCTATGCACCTGCTGCAGTGTCAGGAACTGTGGGATGGCAACCTGGAATGCAGTGCAAGGCATGGCCATATGTGCACGGGGGGAGTCGTGAACCTGAAAGACTCTGGCTAGCATGGGACATGCTACAGTATTGCAACCCGCAGTGGTTCAGTCCCACTGGTACAAGTTTCAGCAGTGCATTTTCTAGTGTAGATGCACTTTCGGTTGATCAGGTTTCACACTCCCGAGACATCACAATCCTGCTTGTTCTCCATTTATCCAGAGGGTCGTCTAAGAAAAAATAGGTTTTGGAGTAGCAGCCGTGTTAGTCTGTATTTGCAAAAGAAAAGGAGTACTTGTGGCACCTTACAGACTAACCAATTTATTTGAGCATAAGCTTTCGTGAGCTACAGCTCACTTCATCAGATGCTGTTCACAAAAGCTTATGTTCAAATAAATTGGTTAGTCTCCAAGGTGCCACAAGTACTCCTTTTCCTTTTAAGAAAAAATAGCGTACGATGAGACCTGAATTTCAAAGTGTAAAACACAAACAAAAAAAACTTATAAAAAATCAGAAACGTTCAGGATGTCTTTAAACGCCAGAAGGAAGCATCAAAGGGCACAAACACAGTTTTGTTTACTTTTTCAGGATACCTTTACACAAGAAAAATTGCCAAAGCTAACCAAACTTGGGTAAAATTCTGTCACCTTGCTCCTATGCCCTGCTGTTTATTGACATCAGAGCCCTCCCACTCCCATTCCCACAGCAAGGAGAGCTTAATGAGGCCTTCAGGATCCTGGGGCTAGTTTTGTTCAACATCTTCGTTAATGATCTAGATGATGGGATGGATTTCACCCTCAGCAAGTTCGCAGATGACACTAAATGGGGGGAGAGGTAGATATGCTGGAGGGTAGGGATAGGGTCCAGAGTGACCTAGACAAATCGGAAGATTGGGCCAAAAGGAATCTGATGAGGTTCAACAAGGACAAGTGCAGAGTCCTGCACTTAGGACAGAAGAATCCCATGCACCGCTACAGACTGGGGACCGACTGGCTATGCAGCAGTTCTGCAGAAAAGGACCTAGGGGTTACAGTGGACGAGAAGCGGGATATGGGTCAACAGTGTGCCCTTGTTGCCAAGAAGGCTAACGGCATATTGGGCTGCATTAGTAGGAGCATTGCCAGCAGATTGAGGGAAATGATTTTATTCTATTCGGCACTGGTGAGGCCACATCTGGAGTATTGTTTGGGCCCCCCATAACAGAAAGGATGTGGACAAATTGGAGAGTCCGGCAGAGGGCAATGAAAATGATTAGGGGGCTGGGGCACCTGACTAATGAGGAGAGGCTGAAGGAAGTGGGATTATTTAGTCTGCAGAAGAAAAGAGTGAGGGGAGATTTGATAGCAGCCTTCAACTACCTGAAGGGGGGTTCCAAAGAGAATGGAGCTAGGCAGTTCTCAGTGGTGGCAGATGACAACAAGGAGCAATGGTCTCAAGTTGCAGTGGGGGAGGTGTAGGTTGATATTAGGAAAAATTGTTTCACGAGGAGGGCGGTGAAGCACTGTACTGGGTTACCTAGGGAGATGGTGGAATCTCCATCCTTAGAGGTTTTTAAGGTCCGGCTTGACAAAAGCCCTGGCTGGGACGATTTAGTTGGGGTTGGTCCTGCTTTGAACAGGGGGTTGGACTAGATGACCTCCTGAGGTCTCTTCCAAGCCTGATATTCCATGATACTATTCTATGATGCAAAGCAAAGCCTTGATTTTTCTACCCTTCCTTCCTTGCCAAATACCATTTAAACAAACCAGTAATAGCAATAATAACACTACTATAGGCCTGTGCCTAAGAGAGACATTCTCTGGCCTCCTCTTCTGTAAATAGCCAGAGGGTGCTGATTCAGTGGTGCACTACATTATATATTAAGTACTTTCCCATGGAAGAATCACTTTGAATAGACTTGTTCTTAACACTGACATTCTGTGAGCTCTGCTAGGTGAGGAGTGCCAGGGAGATATTGTCAGACAGACAAGAGCTGTTTATGAAACCAGCTTAAAAGTCCCCTTTCCCGCCATTGCCATTTGCAAATGATGCCCTTTGGGGTGGTTCTGGCGGGACAGAAACTGAACGGGTTTTGAACAAAAAGGAAGCTTATCTTTATTTTGTAGTTCTTCCAGATGAGCCTAGTGGAAGGGCTTGCTGGGAGGAGGGTTGCTGGGAGAAGGAAGCAGTGAGAATTTTTAACTGAGCTGAGGGAAAATTCAGGGGAAGTGGTGTTTTAAACAGAACATAAATAAAACTTTTCTGCTTGGGTTTCAATGTCAGCCAAAAGTTAACCTTATCAAGTATGGGCCACTTCTCCTTTTCCATAAGAGGACTTAGCCCAGAGTTGTAATGATGCTAATGGACTGCACCTTGGTGCTGAGAAAAGGAACCCCAGTACTGGTACCTCTCAGGTAGGGTGGTCAGGTGAAATGGACCCCAGCACTAGAGACAGTCCTACAAGTTGGATCCAGGAGTCTAGGTCCTGTATCTGCTCCCATTTAAGTAAGTCAATGGCAAAACTTCTGCTGATTTCAATGGGGAGAAACAGGCCCTTCGTTTGGTAGGTGAGATGAGAAAGAGATCCTGCTGCCCTGCCACACCCCAGCCCTCTGAGTTTCTCAGAGGATGTCTACACAACAAAATCTGCATGGGCGAGCTACCCATGTTAGCTTGAATCCAGCTGGTGCAAGTAACAGTAGCAATGGAGACAGGTCAGAGTAGGCTAGTAAGCTGAGTACATACCGCGTGTCTGTGCTGGGCTTCCGTTACCCACACTGAAGCCCATGTGTAGATATACTCTGAGAAGTGGCTCTGTCAAGACAGGGTTTTTGAGAGTTAACCCCCAACTAGAATGTAGAGGCAGTTTAGGGAGGCATTCCTGTCATGGAGCAGAATAAATACAGAGGAGGCTATTTAGGCTGAACACTTAGGGTGTTAGGCTCTGTCTTCGCAAGGAAAAAAGGTTTGTTCTTGAGTTAAAGTCAAAGGTCTCTTGTGAACGGACACAGACAATTGTGCAGTGGTTTTGTGATACAAGTTCTGAGGCATTAAAGTCAAGGAACAGATCAGCAAATGCTTTCCTTTGTCACCTGTATTAGGATTTGAACCCATGGGTTAAAAGCCAGTGTATCAATCTACTCTGCCACTGAAGATGGCTTCTCAGTTTCTTCTTGAGTTAAAAAACAATCCCTCTGACAACACCCAGAGGAGTAGATACCAGTACAGATGCTTCGGTTTTGTAGGAAGTACCTGGTTTTTCTGCACCAGGGACCACGTAATATATTCAAATACTTTGGACTCTCTTTTTACTTTTGCTTATTGGTCATCGGGCAACCATGAAAAGTTTCTCTTAGTGAGACAGAAAATGGGGGTCTGAGACTTGTCTTTTGTAAGAGAACCTAGAAATCTTGAGCTCAGTAGCGATCCCCCTGTCCTAGGAGTAAGGGTCACTGTCTCTGTAAAACTGTCCCACTTACACAACAACCACAACAAAGTGACAAGGAGACATGAGATGGTGACTACATCATTGATGCATGTCATCATTGCATGCACAGGAGAGTTTGTGTTCTACAAGCTGAACTTGCACAAATGTTGTGGGACAGGGAGCCAGGTGAAAATCTGAACTGTCCGGCCAGATCCCAGGATGGGCAAGAAGCCTAGGCCCATAGCATTACTTGTCCTTGTGATCCATTGTGGCAAAGAGAAATAGAAAATTGGAGCTGGTCTGTGGGAGTTAGTCACCACTATTGCTGGGCCAGCTTTTCCCTCACCCCAACCGAGGAGAAAAGCTGCCCTAGACTCAGTGTCTGATTCATTATTTTCAAATCCCGCTCTTGCATCCCTTCCTCCCACGTGCATTCTGTTATTTGAAAGAAGAAGAAGAAGAAAAATCCTCTGCAAGTAAAATGTGCTTCAAGTGGGAGAGAATGTGTTTGTGGTGCTGACTTGGGTGGAACTTTTCCTGTGTGTGGTGAGTATGGCCGTGTGTGAGTGTGGCTGAAAACAGTCAAATGTTTGTTTTAATGAAAGTACCCCCACTCTGGATATCTGATCTGAGGGTGTAAAGGAGCTCATTGACTCTAGTAATCCTTGCAGTTTCAGTAGCCATGTAGACTCTACAGCTCCACATTTCACACTGGAAATAGCTGTGAAAATGTTTGATTTTCTCCTGTGTGCAGGCAGGAGATGGTAGTGCAGCTGTCCCTCGCTTTTTGATGAATTGTGCCATAGGACATGGGAAAATTTTAATTTGAATGTTTTTCTTCCATTTTATTTTGCTGCTATGAAATGCTCATAACTGTTGTGTCATTTGCTGAAGCAAGCCATAGCACAGGCAGGTTCCATTCAGGCATGCATGTAACACACGGAGTTGTGCTGATGCACCTCATTCCTAATCTGTAGTGTGTCCAGATGCTTTATTCCCAGACACCTGCCCTCCCTTAGCTGTGCCATTGCTCTTCAATCCTGACTGTAGCACCAAAACACCTCCCCACCACAAAGTCATTTTGAAACATTCACCATCCAAAGCCAAAGGAGGGGGAAACATGCCTGCTCCATACCATGATCCTTTGTATCTCAGGTACTTATATAGCCCTCATCACCAAGGTAGCTGAACACCTCACAGTCTTTAATATATTTATCCTCACAGCACCCATGTGAGATAGGTCAGTGTTATTATCCCCACTTTACAGATAGGAAACTGAGGCCCAGGGGAAGACTACGGGTATGTTTACACTGCACACGCCTTACAGTGGTGTGTAGAGTACATACCCTGCTTGGTATAAATAGCAGCGTAGATGGTGAGGCATTGCTTAGGCAAGGTAAGACAGGTAAGTTCAGGTAATGCCTGAACCCTATGGCTATGTACCCTACGTGGCTGTCTACATGCCCGAACAGTGCCTTCCAGATCTACACTATTTTTAGCAGTGTAGTGTCCTACTCCCGGAGCCCTTCCCCGCCACAGGGAAAGTAGTTGGCAGTGGGGAAAGGCTCTGGCAGCGGGAAGGCAGCATTCCAGCAGCTCTCTGCTGCTGAAGCCTTTCTCTGTGCCAAGGAAAGACTCCAGGAAGCGAGGAGGCAGTGGGGAAAGGCTCCAGCAGTTCCCCACTGCTGGAGCCTTTCCCCACTGCCCTCCCCCTGCCAGAGCATTTCATTGACGTGTGTCGCTACAAACCACAGTGTGGATTTAGCCTGCTTTTCACTGCGGCATGTAGCTAAACATATCCTACACATCACTGCCAGTGGTGTGCAGTGTAGACATACCTCAAGTGATTTGATCAAGTTCACACAGGAATTCGTTAGCAAAGCAGGGAAAGGAACCCTGGTCTCCCAAGTCCCAAGCTAGCTCCCTCACCACTGGACTGTCCTTCCTCTACATCATGACACAAATCCTCCTGTGCTAATCACTGACAACGCTGTGCAAAAGAAGGAAGATGTTTGGGTTAGAGTTCTTATGAAGATCTGATCATAATAACATCAAATTTCACAAGCATTCTGTTGTTCTCTCTTCCACTTTGCAGACCTGCGTAGGATGACGGCTGGCTTTATGGGCATGGCTGTGGCCATCATCCTCTTTGGATGGATTATCGGGGTGCTGGGGTGCTGCTGGGATCGAGGCCTTATGCAGTATGTAGCAGGGCTTCTCTTCCTCATGGGAGGTAAGGATGTTGTTTTGCAAAGAAATGTCTTCTGCCTTTCTGCATCTTATATATCGTTTCAAGGTTGTCTTAAATGCCATAGTGTCTGATTTGATTTTGATCTTCCACGCCTGTAAATCAGGAGTGACTTAACTGAAGCCAGTGGTGTTTGTGTAAATGAGATCAGAGTCAAGCCCAGCAGGCAGAGCTGGGTGAGTGACTCAGAGTAAATAGTTTATTTATCAATTTAGTCCTTTTTTCTGCACGTGGTTCTTTGATGATGAGATCACGATTTCAACAGGTTTGCTTCTTGTTGCTCACTTGTGCCATGTTGTGGTGCAGATAGGAGTAAGGAGCACAGACAGACATGTCTGGTGTCAGCAGAGGTAAGTGCTTTAGTAATGATAATCTGGAAATGACGCAAATAATCATTCCCCTTCTGAGTATAGTGGGACCAACAACATTAACACTCTCCGTGTCTATCGACACAAATTTGTATTCAACAAATGTTCTGTGCAAACACATTTCTGCCTGTGGACGCTTGTAAATTGTTCACTGTGAGGATTCAGTACTTGCAATTTTATGGAAAATAGGTCTGTGGAATTAAGTGGATATGATTTTTTTATGAAATTATGAGTTCGGTTGATAAAGGTAACTGTATTGATGTAACATGCTCAGATATCTATAAGAAGTTTGACTTAGTACCCCAGGATAGTCTGATTAAAAATTAACACTATACAAAATCAATGTAGCACAATATTAAATGGATTAAAGACTGACTAACTGATAGATTTCAAAACAGAGTTGCTAATGGGGAATTATCACTGACTGGGGGTGTTTCTATGCGGGTGGCATAAGAATCATTTCTTGGCTCTGTCGTGTTTAATAATTTTATTAGTGATCTGAAAGAAAACATCATTACTGATAAAGTTTGCAGATGACACAAAGTTTGGTACAGTGATCAGTAACAATGGGGACAGATCATTTATCCAGAGCAACCTGAATCTCTTGGTAAACTTAGCAAAGAGTCCTGTGGCACCTTATAGACTCACAGACTTATTGGAGCATGAGCTTTCATGGGTGAATACCCACTTCGTCGGATGCATGTAGTGGAAATTTCCAGAGGCAGGTATAAATATGCAAGCAAGAATCAGGCTAGGGATAACGAGGTAGTTCAATCAGGGAGGATGAGGCCCTCTTCTAGCAGTTGAGGTGTGAACACCAAGGGAGGAGAAACTGCTTTTGTCGTTGGCTAGCCATTCGCCGTCTTTGTTTAATCCTGAGCTGATGGTGTCAAATTTGCAAATGAACTGAAACTCAGCAGTTTCTCTTTGAAGTCTGGTCCTGAAGTTTTTTTGCTGCAGGAACTAACACCGGAACAAATCAACATATCCTTAGAGCCCGGACTGGGGTTATTCTATCTACTACCCAAGATCCACAAACCCGGAAACCCTGGACGCTCCATCATCTCGGGCATTGGTACTCTCACTGAAGGACTGTCCAGATATGTGGACTCTCTACTCAGACCCTACGCCACCAGCATTCCCAGCTATCTCCGTGACACCACTGATTTCCTGAGAAAACTACAATGCATTGGTGATCTTCCAGAAAACACCATCCTAGCCACCAAGGATGTAGAGGTTCTCTACACAAACATCCCACACACAGATGGAATACAAGCTGTCAGGAACAGTATCCCTGATGATGCCACAGCACAACTGGTTGCTGAGCTCTGTAACTTTATCATCACACGCAATTATTTCAAATTTGGTGACAATATATACCTCCAGACCAGTGGCACTGCTATGGGCACTCGCATGGCCCCACAATATGCCAACATTTTTATGGTTGGCCTGGAACAACGCTTCCTCAGCTCTCGTCCACTCACGCCCCTTCTCTACTTACATTACATTGATGACATCTTCATCATCTGGATCCATGGGAAGGAAACCCTGGAAGAATTCCACCATGATTTCAACAGCTTCCACTCCAACATCAACCTCAGCCTGAACCAACCTACACGGGAGGTCCACTTCCTAGACACCACGGTGCAAATAAGTGACGGTCATGTTAACACCACCCTATACCGAAAACCCATCGACCGCTATGCCTACATCTTCCACCCCGGACACACCACACGATCCATTGTCTACAGCCAAGCGCTGAGGTACAACCGCATTTGCTCCAACCCCTCAGACAGAGACCAACACCTACAAGATCTTCACCAAGCATTCTCAAAACTATGATACCCACACGACGAAATAAGGAAACAGATCAACAGAGCCAGACGTGTACCCAGAAGCCTCCTGCTGCAAGACAAGCCCAAGAAAGAAACCAACAGAACTCCACTGGCCATCACATACAGTCCTCAGCTAAAACCTCTCCAACACATCATCACTGATCTACAACCCATCCTGGACAACAGTCCCTCACTTTCACAGGCCTTGGGAGGCAGGCCAGTCCTTGCCCACAGACAACCTGCCAACCTGAAGCATATTCTCACCAACTACACACCACACCATAGTAACTCTAACTCAGGAACCAATCCATGCAACGAACCTCGATGCCAATTCTGCCCACATATCTACACCAGCGACACCATCACAGGACCTAACCAGATCAGCCACACCATCACCAGTTCATTCACCTGCATGTCCACCAATGTAATATACGCCATCATCTGCCAGCAATGCCCCTCTGCTATGTACATCGGCCAAACTGGACAGTCCCTACGCAAAAGGATAAATGGACACAAATCAGATATTAGGAATAGCAATATACAAAAACCTGTAGGAGAACACTTCAACCTCCCTGGACACACAATAGCAGATTTAAAGGTGGCCATCCTGCAGCAAAAAAACTTCAGGACCAGACTTCAAAGAGAAACTGCTGAGTTTCAGTTCATTTGCAAATTTGACACCATCAGCACAGGATTAAACAAAGACTGTGAATGGCTAGCCAACGACAAAAGCAGTTTCTCCTCCCTTGGTGTTCACACCTCAACTTCTAGAAGAGGGCCTCATCCTCCCTGATTGAACTACCTCGTTATTCCTAGCCTGATTCTTGCTTGCATATTTATACCTGCCTCTGGAAATTTCCACTACATGCATCCGACAAAGTGGATATTCACCCACGAAAGCTCATGCTCCAATACATCTGTTAGTCTATAAGGTGCCATAGGACTCTTTGCCGCTTTTACAGATCCAGACTAACATGGCTACCCCTCTGAAGCTTGGTAAACTTAGGACATTCAAACAGCAAGTGTTTTGAGACAGCTAAATGAAACGTCATAATCTAGGAATAAAGAATATAGGTCATATTTACAAAAGAGAGGACTATAACCTGGAAAGCAATGATTCTGAAAAGGACTTAGGGATCATAGTGGATAACCAGCTGAATGAGAGCTTCCAATGCAATGCTGCGGCTAAAAGGGCTAACACAGTCCTTTGATGTATAAATGGGAATATTAAGTCAGTGTAGGGAGGTAGTGTTACCTCTACACACAGTATTAGAGAGACCATTGCTGGAATACTGCATCCAGTTCTGGTGTCCATGCTTTTAAAGGGATTTTGAAAGATTGGAGGGTGTTCAGAGAAGAGCCACAAGAATGATTTTAGGTCTAGAAAATGTGCCTTATAATGAAAGACTTACACTCAATCTATTTATCCTGTGGAACATAAGGTTAAGAAGTGACTTGATCATTGTCTAGATTCTAGAATTACCTACACAAGGAGAAGAGATCTTCTACTAGAAGGTTCTTTAGCCTGGCAGACAAAGGAAGAACAAGATCTAGTGGATGGAAATTAAAACTAGGCAAATTCAAACTGAAATAAGATGCATTGACTGTTTTATTAAATCTGACAAATTCTGTTGTCAACATAGTGAGGTGATTGTAATATAGATGTGATGGTAAGAGACTGAACTTTTTGGTCAGTCATAGTTACATGACATGAGTCAGAGTTACAAAAGGTTATCCCCCTGTCATGTGGCATGGGTAAGTAGCCACTGACTCTAGTGGCTACTGTTACATCCTCCCTGACTTTTTGAAAGTCAAATACAAATGAAATATCACCCCAGAATAACAACCACAATCTGAAACAGGCAATTAATAAAACAGGCAAATAGAGACATCTAGGCTGGAGGTCAGGATATTCAATATCTGTCAGTAACTCCATCTCTGAACCTCTGGCTTTCTGATCACATGGTCTCTTCTTGTTCTCATACTAGTGCCTACTGCAGAGGTCAGGTTAGCCACTGAGATGGATCTGCAACTTGGAGCCTATTTATTGCTCTTGGTGTTTTTCCACAGACAGTGACCTGATGGGCAGGTGTTATTTCTGTCAGCACAGGAGCATTGTCAAGTAGCATTCTGGTGGTTGTCCTCAAAGAGCAGAGAGACAGTGTTCTCCATAGTTTTGTTTGGCTGTTCTAAGAACCTGCAGGGCTAAAACCTGGGACCAGGCGGGTTCTGGGCCACTGATGCTGCTGCATCACCACGGGAGGGTTAAGCCACGCTCCCATGAGAGGACCCTGTGAAGCTAGGCTTGGCAGGCATTACCACCCAGCAGCGTCTGAGTGGCAGCCCCTCACAGCCTACTGATTGGCTGATACCAGTAATTAAACCAGGAAGCCAACACGAGGAGCTATCTGAGCAATGACACAGACTGCCTGCCTGCTTCTGCTCCAGGCCCTGCTTGTGACAGATGCTAGACTCTGGCTTCTGACCCTGGTTTGTCCTTGACTTCACTATTCAATTGCTGTTGGTAACCTAGTTTCTGACCTTTCTGGTATGACTTCCTGGTATCCTGACCTGGCTTGAGTCTGACCCTGCTATCTGCCTGCTGCCTGCAACTTGGTGCCTCACCCTGACTTCCTGGCATTCTGACCTGGCTTGCTCCTGACCCTGCTACTTGTCTCCTGATCTCAGCAGCTAACCAGGGCACATCAGCTGCCACAGCCCAGCCCAGCCCTGAGAAGCTGGCTTTTGTTTCTCCTGTAGAAGTGACCTTCAGGTGGTTATGACATCTGACCTCGGTGAAGATGGCAGGAGACCTTGGCAGGTTGGCAGCCAGGGTCTGTTTTGAAATCTAACCTCTTCCACTTGCGGTGGGGGTAACTAGGAGCATTCTTTGTACTACTTCAGAGTTAAATGTCTTTGGCTCAAGAGGCTTGTTACCTGTTTAAGGGTTTTGTCTCCTGCCCAAAATTCTCTAAGCTAGTCATTTTCATGAAGCATTATGAGGTGGGCTGTGGTACTGTAACGATGCCAAGTATGCATACCTAGAATCTGCCAGGGCTAATTTTTTTTAAATGAAGGTCTGTTATTTTTACTGAATTTTCTGCTAGCCCATGTGACTGTGTATAGCGAGGACTTGATGTAGTGTGCTTGATCTAATAAATCAAAAGAATGGCCAAAATGAGTCACTTGTGATCCTTTGTGGGCCATTATCTGTTATTAGCTCATCTGGAATCCCATGACAAGTAAATGGTAATTTACAATGTGTTACTACATTGTTATTCCGTGTATTTTGCAACAAGTTAAAAAAATTCACTAATAAGAAGTCATCTTTCCTGTTTAGTTCAAATGTATCTATACCAACAGAGATCAGGAATCTCTCATGGCTTCCGGGGTTATTTTGCAGTCTATTTATTGCAGATTTCACACTTGGATACCTTATCTTTGATAGCAGCATTTGTTTGGTCATAACAGGATTTTTTTTGGCCTCTCTTCTTACACTTCTAAATACCCAGATGGGCACTGTGGAATATGTATAGCATTTCTGACCTCATGCTGTTCAATCTGAGAATCTTTTCTTTGACATGCCTCAGAACATTATGCCATCTCTTGTTGTGGCACTGAGCATTTTTACCCTAAGCCAGCAGATCATCAACAGTTACTTCCATCCCATGCAGAGCCTCAAAGATCTGGGGCATGATGGGAAAAATCCTGGCCCCACTGAAATTAACAGCAAAATTCCCATGGACTTCAGTGGGGCCAGGATTTCACCTGATGCCTTCACACACGTTAGGGTGCGGAGACAATCCCAAGGGGAATTTGCTTAAACATATATCTGCCAAAAGAAATATGGGAGGCAAAGAGTTTTATACTTTGTATATTGACTCAGCCCTGCCTTGACTTGCATCAAAACCTGAATATTTAGGGGTCCTCTAGATATGAACTCTTTATCAGTTCTCGGGGGTAGCACTCATGTTAGGTGGCCTAACTCAAAACTTTTGACTTTATACAAATTCTTAACTTGTTTGGCTTTATTATAATGGCCATCCTGATCATTCCAGTTAGTTGGTGTCTGTTCACTCAACAGCATCTACTTTTACCATCAGGTCAGGTTCAGCTTTCATTTTCTCTTTCAGTGCTAATGAGATGTGATGTGGTTTGGTGGCACACTGAGGTCTCTGTCAATGTGAATTCTTACATTGTCAATGCATCCCACTTCCCTCAACACTTCATCAAGTTATTTAAGAATATATTTTGTGTTCTGGACAGTTAGGGTGACCAGATGTCCCAATGGTATAGGTTCAATCCTGATATTTGGGGGTTTGTCTTGCATAGACACCTATTCCCCCCACTTCTGTCCCAATTTTTCACACTTGCTATCTGGTCAACCTATGGACAGTAGACAAGTTAATCATCCATTTGATCATCTGCATTTGCAGCCTACTCTCTACCCCAGGCATACATGGGGTTTCTTCTTTCACTATTTCAAACACTGCTGAGTGGTAGTCCTTACACAGATGTGCAAATGTAGCTTTGTCACATAGGTTAATTTGTGCCCACTGTATAAAATAAGGCTTATTTTGTTTATTTTAATGTCAGTGCTCTCTCTCTCGTGTGTGCGTGTGTGTGTGCTAAGTTTGATTACATTGCACTCAGCTCTATTTTGAAATTCACTTTTTGTTAATTTATTTCCAGTGTGAAAAACAATCTGTTGCAGAACTTTCCTTTGTAAATGTATTAAGAGACCCAACAAAGAACTCTATTATTGTCAACTTCATGATCTTCATCAGAGCTCTGTTCTTCAGCTGTACATTCATGAATGTGTTTTGCTTTTGTATTTCTTTGCAATTCGAACTGAGAACAACACACTTTTGCAAAATAGTTGTTTTTTACTGCTAAGGCCCTACCAAATTCACGGTCCATTTTGATCAATTTCACAGTCACAGGATTTAAAAAATCAAAAATTCCATGATTTCAGCTATTTAAATCTGAAATGTCAGTGTTTTAACTGTAGGGGTCCTGACCCAAAAAGGAGTTATGGGGTGGGAGGTCGCAAGGTTATTGTAGGGGGGGTTGTGGCACTGCTACCCTGACTTCTGTGCTGCTGCTGGCAGCGACTCTGCCTTCAGAGCTGGGCAGCTGGAGAGTGGCGGCTGCTGGCCAGGAACCCAGTTCTGAAGGCAGCTCTGCCAGCAGCAGCGGAGAAGTAAGGATGGCATGGTAGAGTATTGCCACCCTTACTTCTGCGCTGCTTCCTGCAGAGCTGGGCCCTCAGTCAGCAGCCGTCACTCTCCAGCCACCCAGCTCTGAAGGCAGCAGTGCAGAGGTAAGGGTGGCATGGTATGATATTGGCCCCCTTACTTCTGCACTGCTGCTGGCGGGGTGCTGCTTTCAGAGCTGGGCGCTCGGCCAACAGCCGCTGCTTTCTGGCCGCCCAGCTCTGAAGGCCGCACAGAAGTGAGGGTGGCAATACCGCAACCCGCCCCTGAAGTAATCTTGTGACCCCCCCGCAACTCCCTTTTGGGTCAGGACCCCAATTTGAGAAACGCTGGTCTCCCCCCATGAAATCTATATTGTATAGGGTAAAAGCACACAAAAGACGAGATTTCACACTGGGAGACCAGATTTCACGGTCCATGATGTGTATTTCATGGCTGTGAATTTGATAGGGCCCTATTTATTGCATAACATAGCACCCTTTGTGATGGCCACTTTTTCATCGTGTTATTACAGTCACTTTTATTGCAAACGAATCTCGTCTCTGCCATTTGTTTACCCTTGTATTATCTATTTATGCCTTAATATACACTCTAATTAGAGATGCACTTTTGTTTTTTCACTGTTTGTTAACACTGTCATTGGAGAAGCACAATTTTCACTTGTTTTGCAAATATTCACTATTCTTTGCAAAGTCACGTCTAGGTCTTTGGCTTTAAACCAGATATCAGCTTTACCTTCGATAACTCAGTCTTCGATCATCAGCAAATAGACTAATTATTCCATCTTCTAAATATCCATGTTCACACAATTCAACTTTAGTATGCAGTTCTGTCACAAAATGATCAGAGGTCTCACCTGGCAGCCTATTTCTTGTCTTTTGCACGTGACATTCCTGGTGAAACACAGACTTCAGGACATTTTTGAATGACCTTTGTCTAGTAGTCTGGAGTAATTTCTTGCTCCCTTTAGAAGGTACTATCAGTCTCCAGTGCTTGTTGGCCTGCCCCATGTAGCAAGTGTGGTGGATTTCTTCCTGTCTAATTTCTCTGTATTAGCATTTGCTTCTAGGAACATGTGGAAGTGCTTCAATCCCTTCCCCCAGTAATATGCCAGTGTGAGAGCTTCAGGAGTTTACAGTGGCTCCATCTTCACCACAGATTTAGTTTTCTTCTGACACCATATCGGAGTGCTGCTAAGTGACTCATCCTTACTGTCTGTCCCTAGTCACATGATATGGGTCAGGGCTACGAATACTTTACATACCCCTTCCTCACATCAGTGATCAATGCCCACTCTCCCCTGTCGCTGCTGGTACAGGAGTGATAAGCAGACAAGGAAGATGTGTGACAAAAAAGAAAGTCAAGGATCAGTATGCAGGTTGCCAGCACAATTTGGTGTTTTATTCCAGATATGCAAAGCAGGGATGTTTGTTAAAGAAAACACCCAACCAGGTATGAGATTCTACTCACATCTATTTCTGCATTCTGGTCTGGGAAGAGGGTGAGGATGGTGGAAACAACCCTTCAGGTGCCCAAAGCAACATCTGAGTAGTGCATTTCCCCCTGTTGCAAGGCATGGGCGGGAATACAGTACAGCCATGTGTAGCATGCCAGTGTTTGTCAGTGCCAAGTGGCTTCCAAAAAATCACTGGTGCTATCCACGATCTCAGTGAGCAGGATAACGCTGAGGGGAATAAATCACATGGCAAATAAAAATCTCAGGATAAACTGATTCCTGGGTATGTGGGAGAGAGAGTGGACAAGTGCTGACAGTTTAGGTGGGTTTATATATCAGAGCCATTGTGTGTATCGGTCTGTCTCTTTGCAACACACATGCATATCTTCCTCTAGCTCACCAAGTAGAGGCTCGTCTTCAAGAAGTCAAAGGTTATGCATTGTACTGCCTATGGCTGTGCGGTGCATATCTGCAATTAAATGACAACTGCAATGTCTGTCTATGCAGCCATGGATGGTTACCTGCTGTTGAGTCCTTTGGATCCCAAATTTAACCTAAGTTGAAACTTGCATATGAAGGTGAAAAATAGGGCCTCTATTCCACTTCTCTGTAGGCTCCTATCTCACAAAAATAATAATTCTACTGCTGATTGATTTGTCAAACAAAATGTAGGGATTTAGTAAAACAAGCATGTGGCAAAGCTCCGTGATTGATCTCTCCAAGGCAGATATGAAGTATCTTGATAGCAGCTACCAAGGGGGAGGCAAGAAGGGAAAAAACTGAGACAAGATGAAACTCCATGGAGTTCAGCTGAAAATGGCAGAGGCTAACGGAATTCCTTTTTTTAGTAACTTTTTATGTGGCAAAATGGTCGTGGTCCCCATTTATTCTTTTTGTTGCGTCTCTTATAGTGGTCACAGTAGAAGCAGTTGCTATGGTGAAGGCTGAAAACACTTTCCATTATGAGATTCTGTTTTACATGCCTGTAACTTTTCATAACATTCTCGTTTGGGAATCCAATTTCTCACGCTTGTTCTCTTCTAAAAAATGAATAATTTTGGGAAGCTTATACAAAATCTTTTCATCCATTTGTGAGTGATGGCAGATACATACACTTACACACAAAGAAATCTGGCCATCCCTTTTGAAAGAGAACTACATAATCAATGACTAAAATATAAGCATTGAAGAGGGGCATAAATGTAGTCTTCACTGAGGAATAGTGCCTTTCCTTGGTTTGACAAATAGTAGCTGTGGTTTGATAACGTTCGGAGCATTTGCAAATGCTGAGCATGCTCATTTGAATTTGTCGATGACATTGGGAGACTCACTTAAAAATGGGCACCGGGTGCATGCATGTGCCGCTCAGGAAGCGCATGTGTAATCCCACCATGAGGCGGTCACATAATTAACACCTATATGTGCTTTAGACACTAGAGGGGGACAAAGAGCTACTCTGTATTTGCATGGCTTGGACACAGGCCTTTCAAAACAGGTTAATAGGCAGGAAGGAGTCTGTCCTTTTGTTACCCTGTTAATTTTGATTTTTTTTTTACTCTTCTTTTGCCTTTTAAAATTATTTAAGGCCTTGAAGTGGCATAAGCAGCTTAAATTGATCTGAAGTCTTGGACTGGTTTAAGCCCTTTAAGATTAAGGCCATAGATTGCATTAAGCTGCAAATAAAAACGGAACTGGTGAGCTGGCATGGGGCTCTTATGTTGCCTTAAACATTTTTGAATCTGTGCACTGATAGGGGCTGTATATATACAGGTATGGAAATACATATTTGTCCTGAGAGACTAGCAATCACCAGTCATCCTGTGGCCAACTGGTGCCTGTCAGCTATGGAATGGGGCATTTTCTTTCTTTATTTCCTTTTTTCACCCAGAAAATAAAAATCTAGAAAATTAAATAGTTATACCACCTGTCAAGGTTCCTTCCCCACTCTGAACTCTAGGGTACAGAAGTGGGACCTGCACGACAGACCCCCTAAGCTTATTCTTACCAGCTTAGGTTAAAAACTTCCCGAAGGTACAAACTTTGCCTTGTCCTTGAACCCTATGCTGCCACCACTAAGCGTGTTAAACAAAGAACGGGGAAAGAGCCCACAGGGGAGACGTCTTCCCCCAAAATATCCCCCCAAGGCCTACACCCCCTTTCCTGGGGACGGCTTGATAAAAATCCTCACCAATTTGTACAGGTGAACACAGACCCAAACCCTTGGCTCTTAAGAACAATGAAAAAGCAATCAGGTTCTTAAAGGAAGAATTTTAATTAAAGAAAAGGTAAAAGAATCACATCTGTAAAATCAGGATGGTAAATACCTTACAGGGTAATCAGATTCAAAACATAGAGAATCCCTCTAGGCAAAACCTTAAGTTACAAAAAGACACAAAACGGGAATATACATTCCATTCAGCACAGCTTATTTTACCAGCCACTAAACAAAAGGAAATCTAACGCATTTCTAGCTAGATTACTTACTAACTAACAGAAGTTCTGAGACTGCATTCCTGATCTGTTCCCGGCAAAAGCATCACACAGACAGACAGACCCTTTGTTTCCCCCCTCCCCCCCCCCCCCCGATTTGAAAGTATCTTGTCTCCTTATTGGTCATTTTGGTCAGGTGCCAGCGAGGTTATCTTAGCTTCTTAACCCTTTACAGGTGAAAGGGTTTTGCCTTTGACCAGGAGGCATTTTATAGTACTGTATACAGAAAGGTGCTTACCCTTCCCTTTATTTTTATGACACCACCTTTTTCCCACACCGCTCTCTCCTCCCAGTTTTAATGTTAGAAATGCAAAAGTTAAGGTTGATTGTACAACAAGAAGATACAAGACAGCATCATAATACATTTGCCCAAAGGACACAGTTAAGGTAGCAGATTAGTTTTAACATTTCTTGACTTCCAAGTGCTTCACTCTGCAGCCTTATTGTTGCGTTTCACACAGGTTTTGCATTTTTTTAAATAATATTATCACCCAGTTTCAAAAGTAGACAGTTTGAAAAATGAACGTGAAACACTGCTTTCACCAAGATCACTTCTGTAAATCACTCTGTATCCTCCATTGTAGTGCCCTTTTGTAACTTCCTACAATAATACTCCTCAAGGAGGGTTTGCAACACACATCTCACCACCTGCTGTAAAATCAGTTCACTTGTGGGACTATGTGTCCTCCTTCTGGCAGAAACACAGTTTTCACTAAATGATTTGCACAGAACATCAGAAATGGAGCCTAATCTTTATGCCAATACCAACAGGCACAGTACTTTAAAGTGAAAACCTAAGAGTTTATGTCTACATGCGGAAATTGGGGGTGAGGGGTTGAAGCAGTGGTGGATTCCAGTCCAACCCCAGAGGTATAACACAGGTGGTATTCATTTAATGCTTTTAACAGAAGGGATGGATCAGTAGCTGCAACTGGAGAATTTAGTGTCATCTTTGTAGCATTTGATTGCCATGGAAACATCAGCTGACCTTAAAGGCAAACTTCAAATGCTTTCTTTTTATTGTTCATTTCTGCTGCTCCTAGACGTGCACTCACACCCCGGAGAAACCAGACCAACACAAGTAGTTATGGCACCTTTGTATCAGATCACACAAGAACTCTGGCTTTTTGTGGTTCAGAGCTCTGACAGTAGCTCTGTGTGTGAGAGAGGAAAAGAGAGTGTATACAACTGTCAAGGATCCACAGGATCAGTGCTATGACCCCAGATTTGGAACAGCCTCTTGGATGACTCCTTCAGTAAGCCAGACTCCCTAGGGGTCTCACTCTTCCTTGAGGATAAGCCCCATGGCTTCACCACCTCCTTAGGCTGGACCTCTGGTCCTTCAGTACCTGCTTCACACCGTGCACTCCATTCAGCAAGCCCCACTGAGGCAGATGCCTGAAGGAGACTTGTCCTATCTTAGGGAGCAATGCATCTCCAACAGCATCTGCAGGGACATTCACTCAGCATTATCCAAACAGAAGGGTTTATTAGTCAACTGGAACTCAGTATAGAAAGTCCTTGGTTAGCATAGATTAAAGAAAGTTACAGCATGGTTCGTTCTTGGCTTAGAGCCCCAGCCAAGTGGTGTCCCGTTGGTTCCCATTTTGTCCCCTCTTTGTTGAAGTTCTTGGGCCAGTCCCACCTGGCCCTGCCTCAGTCCTTTGTTGTCCAGCTAGTCAAACACAGCTGGCTTCCTGTGGTGGGGTGGGCCATCCCTGGTCTTTAGCTGCTAGGTAGCAAATGTCCCAGTGTTTGGCTTTTCCATTGTCTACATGGACTCTCCAATGGCATGGGCCCCAAACTCAAGACAGCAAGTCGTCGGTCAAACCTGCCTGGTCCCCTGCTCAAGAGTAAGTAGCCCTTTTCTACCCCCAGGTGACAATGCAGGATATGGGGGGAACTGAGGCACAGTGTTTATACAAAATATTTACAGAAAATTCCCACTGCATCACAACAACCCATTGTCCTTCACTGCTGATTGGGATAGGCCCACTTTCCTCAACGTGGCCTACGTTAGACTGCTAAGTGAGTTCATGCTGATTTTGCAGCACAAGGTGTTTTTTTCACGGCTCTTGTTTTGTTTCTTTTTAAAGTAGGCCAAATAGCTAGAGAGAACTCTACTTGCTCACTCCCAAGACAAGCATGCACTGGTAGAGGTGTGGAGGCAGTACACTCAGCCCTCTGGGAAGATGAGAAAGCAGGTAATGCCTTGTGCTGCTCGCCAGCAAATAATCTGTCCTTTGGCTCTGGGGAGAGTCTGTGTAGCCCCTTTCTTCTGGGAGAACAGTAGCTCTGCTGTGAAGAGGTGAATGAAAGCTGGACCAAACGTATGGAGTAGGCTCTGATAGGAACACAAAGGACTGTCCCAGCAACAGCCATGGAAGACAAGCTACACGTTTTTTTAAAGTTCTGTAGTTCTCTGCTTCTTGATAATGTCACCAGGGCTTTGATCTGCTGCTGGCATTTGCATTTCAAGACCATAGGACGATGGTCAAACAAAACTCGAGTTTACTGGGTTTTTTAAACAATTACTTATTGAACTCCTTTAGCATACTGGTACCAAACAGAGAGGAAGGCAGTGCATGGGTAATAGAAGGAGAGGCAGGGCGGCACCACACCTTTTGAGACAGGAACAACTCTCTGTGGAAAGAGAAAGGGGACTGCCCGTGTGTGTGTAACAGGGCCCAGTTTGGAATTTAGAAACTGGCAAGACTCAGACCCACCTTCCCAGGCACCCTTGCAAAGTGGGCTTGTCTTGTCTATTCTCAAGGGCCCTATTAGGGGGCAATAGAGAAGTTAGTCACACATATGGTACTTGTGTGGAGTTGGACAGCTTCATGGTAGATGAAAGTTTTAGCTCCCTGCAACATGAAGAAAGAATCCATCTTAGCCCTTCTCAATGCCATGTAATCCTTTAAAAGGCAGAAAATAAGGGATCAGGCGTGCTGCTGCCCACTCTGCAATTCATGTAATACCATTTTCATGGATTTGTCCTGTCTCTTGCAGGCTTCATTTACAGGACAATGAAAATCTCAGTTTGATTTCTGGACAATTATATCCCTCAGGACAAATATAAACGATTCCAGTTCTAACTGAATGGCTCAGGAGACTGGTTGTGGGTTACAGAGCCGTCTACAGCAAGGTTCCCCCCACCCATTCAAATTCAATCCAAGTCAGACAGTGACCAAGAAAAAGTCATTATAACCTGACAGGTGTCTGGTTGCCTGAGTGGAGTGAGGTGGCGGGTCTCAGTACCGTTGTGAATGGACAGATGTCCAAATCATACAACAACCACCACCACAACTGGCACCAGATGGCGTCTTTGATGGCATCCACAGCAGAGGAATAAGGATTAAATGGACATGGAGATAACACTACCCTCTCATCACTTGAATTGTTCCCTGCAGAGTATTTTAGAAGCATTGGCAGGGCAGTGTGGGAGAAGTTTGCACTGCCTCTGCTTATGCTGTGCTTCTATAGACAAAGAAAGGACCTCAGCTGCCATGAATCTGACAATTCTCATCAGCTCTAAATTCACTTTAAAAGCCAAAGTCAGGCTTCCATTTAGGGATCTGCTTTTCAGAGCAGAAGTAGATCTATCCTCCACATCCTAGAAAAGGGAAAAATTAGCCAGGGTGCTGAAAGTCTCTTCTATGGGGAGTAAAGGCATGTTTAAACTGGATAAGAAGCCTGCTGTGATTTTAATAGTCTGTTCTGATTACATTTAAGTTTCAGCTTAAATATAACTGCGCATGTGTAAGAAATTGAAGAGTAATCACAATTGTGAGGGGAAAAAAAAGGCAAAGTAGCCACAAAGCTAGAAGAAACTGGTCTGAACTGACACAAATCCTGTACTGGCAGAGGAAGAGAGTTAACATGCAAACGAGAGACTAAAACACATTTAAAGAGAAGACAACAGAAAGTTATAAATAAGTCTGTGTAACAGTGGGAAGCTGAAATCTTACTGTCCAGTGCTGGAGGCAACCATGATGAGATCATCCTGATGAGCTTCCCATTTGTGACTAATTGATCACTACTTACTGAGTGCTTTGCCTTCCTAAAGATTTGTTAGACCCACCTGCTGAATAAGTGAATCTCAGTCCAACACCCTTACTGCTGTGAATGCAGAACTGTGACAAGTCAAGTCCTTCTATGTGATAATGAAGGTCAGCTCAAATTAATTGAGAACCCATAATGGGGTTTCTGCCAGTGCTGCAATTTGGCATCAATCTAGCAGCCTGGTTACATGGCAGATTTGAGATGTGATGGAACGGGAGGCATATGAGTCAGATACTGGACAAACTTGCAGCAGGATAAACAGTCTGGGAGATCAGACTTGCAGTGATGGAAGGAGTTATTTCCACAAAAAGTTACTTAATTATGACATGAATTACCTCTACCTATATTACCCCCACACCACTAAAGGGCCATGCTAATACTGGCTCCGGTTTTTTTTTTTTACTCTGGTTATGTGCTTGCAGGGTTGCAAGACATCATGTAGGCCTCATGGGTGTAGTCAGTCATGATATTACTGCTGGGCTATCTTGAGGTGAGATTGCCATGGTCATCACCTTGTCCACAGTGTTCAACGTTAGTCACTGAGCAACTCCCATGCTTTGAGCATCCCCTGTTATATTCTTTTTTGGAGTCCATCTCATCAAAACACAGTGCGACTGTAGCTTCTGAAGAAATAATGCAAGACAGGATGTGCAGTGACAGTGTCACTCCTTTCTTGTGTGCAGAACACATGGGAAGGTGTGCACTTATTGTGTTGGGCATATCTTGGATGCAGAGATACTTGATAAGGTGCACTGTATACGCACCATTGGTGCAATCATACGCAACATGGTGCACTGCAATTGTAGAGTCCTGTGCTCAAATCTTGGGTGTCATTATATACAACAATTTGGAGTTACTGTGTCATATCTATGTGCCATAGGAGCAGTAATACACAAAGGGCCAACTCCTTACCTGGTGTAATTAGGTGTAGCTCAATTAAATGCATTGATTTACGCAAGCTGAGGATCTGGCTTAGCAGGGTGTACAGTTATGGTACAGGATACACGTTCCCCAGGTGTACACTACATCTTGTGTATTTACAATTCAGTACACATGCAGTGCTGCTGAAATAATACACAACAGGATGCGTGGTTACCGTGGTTTACTATGGGTGCCTCCAGTATGTTGTGATACATGAGGCCAAAGGCCAAATGCAAGAAGCACCCAACCAGCAGATATATGACACGATAACAGCATTACTATACACCCCGCTGTTTATTGTGGTTCTTAGTTTTTAAAAAGTGTATTAAATTCCAACCCATGTGGGTTTATGGTCTCATAATGACACAGCATGGGAACCCTGTCAGCCAATCAGATATCTCCTTCCGCCCAAGCCTTTTTATAAGGGCAAATTTAAAGTAAATCCTTTGCATTCTGCAACCTGTCTGTTAGCTGACGATGATGCGACAGTGTATAATTAAACAATAATTTATATTCTGTGCAAGTGTGCACAGAGCAATAAAGTGCTCTCAAGAGCCGTGTGCCGCTGAGGCATTCAGTCCATGCCCAGAAGGAGTTTACTGCAAAGCTGCTCCCTCACAACGGAGTTTGTCACCACGGAGCTAGGAGCAGTATTGTTTTATTCTTTAATAATTTCAGGATTGTGATATAATTTAACTAGTTAATGGGACATCTACCTCAGGATCAGACCTCATTTTGTTATTTATTTGTTTCATGTACCTAGAACAAAAAAACTTGTAGGGTAGAGAGAGGCTGAAAATGATGCAGCTTCTGTTGTGATGTGGGTTTTTTCATCCAGCTCTATAATAAAAGATCAGATGACGACCACAAGACTAGCACACTCTCCAAAGAAATTAATAACCACAAATAACAACCAATAGCAACAACATCCAGATACAGATCTGCAGAAACACTTTAAAAAACGAAACTCAGATTTCAGTGAGAATTGCCTGGGTTAAATAAAGGGACGCTATCATCTTCTAAATCAGACTTCTGTGGGGCTGTTCTTACCTACTAGAGTTGCAAAGTAACACCTGAGGCTCTTATAACTGTAAGAGATCAGAGAGGAAAAAAAATCTCTATTTCCACCCCTAGTTTATTTATCTTGCACATTTGAAAGCACAGTCTGTTCATGAGTCAGTTGCTGCAGTTGTTTTTTTGGGAGGCGCGCGGAAGGGGTGTGTCTCTTTCAGTCAGGCACAGAAGAGATATTTTTTAAAAACCAAGAGGAAAATGTGATTGTCAAGCCACATAACTTTTGAGGGGTCTCAGGGGCAGGCATAGTACTGGAAACTACTTGTAACTATTTTAGGAACTGACTAGCTTTCAAATCCATGGTGTCTCTTTAAGGTGAAGGAACGAATGCCACAAATATTTAGCTTTTCATCCTTTATCTAAAGCCTCAGACACAAATACTAGCCACAGACATGTTTAAACAAAGTTGTCATTAGCAGGGTTCTGGCACAGTGGCAGCATACAGAGGTTCCTCTAGCTTTCCAGCTTAGGCTTCACACAGGTGTAGAGGGCAAGGAGTTGATGCATGGCTGGGCCACAGAGCAAATACAAGGGACTCTATAAAACTAGTTACTTGGTAATCAGAACGGAGGAATGTATGTGAGAAAGCAGAAGTGCAGGTGTGGGGCAAAACCTTAAACCGATTCAGCATGGCTACTGCTGGCAAACTGAGCTGTCTGTGTCTAAACCAGTTCACTACAACTGGTTCACTTCCAAATGGTGCAGTTCTCTAGTGCAGACAAGGCCTAAAAGATTTCGTTGCTAAGCTAGCTGATCCATCAATGTACATGGCCACCCTGACCACTGAGGAGAGGGGGTTGTTTTTTTTGGTACAAGAGCCATGTTAGCAAATCATGCTGTAGATCGCCTAGAAGGGTTAGTCAAATGCACAATTTGGCCCGCCTGGTAATCAGATGATAACAAAACCTCCCTACCTGAACATCTCTACAGCCCTGCTTGATACAATCATGCTGAGAAATGGATGTAACTAGCTCCACACAGTACTGCTTCCAATATGGAGAGGGCAAAAGTGGACTCTCGAACCACAGTCGCAACTCATGCATGGTTTTCCTCCTCTGCAGCTCTGAATATCCTCCATGAAAACTTATCCAAGCAGGGTCCCCAGGTGCTATAGCGATTATTATTTATTATTGGTATTGCCATAGCACCGAGAGGCTCCAACTGAGATGAAGGGTCCCATTGTGCTATGCACTGTGTATAACAAAAGTATCGTCCCTGCCCTAAAAAGCCTAGAGTCTACATATAAGATGAGAGATGTATGTAATAGCCCGGTCAACTTGCCCTTGTTGGCTGTTGTATTTGTATCCACACCCTGGGCCTGCATGCTTTTAAACTTCCTTTGGTTTGGTGAGGCTCTGGCCTCTCTGACATACTTCCTGGGTGCAGTTTCTCTTTTGGGTACCTGGAAGTGGGACCTCATGGCCCCGCTGCTGTAGGCCCCCAGAACCAGTTCTGAACCCCCCACCCCCAAGACATCGCAGTGGCTTAAGCCCATCTTTCTCAGAACACGGGCTTTGTAGATTCTCTAGTTTATAATTTACCCCTTCTGGGACATGTGATCCTTGAAGCAAATAGGCACAGACATTGCAAAGGGTTTCTAAAAAGCGATCACTCTTTCCTTTAGACGCACAAGAGATATACAGATCTATGCAAAATAAAAAACACCTGTGTGTGATTCCCTGCCTCAGTTTACTCACCACTCAAGTGTTCTCTGGGATTTGATCCGGATTCTGGGACTTCTCTTCTTCAACACATGCTTCTTTTCCTGTTCTGGTTGGTGAGAGACAGCTACTCTGAGCAGACCTAGTCCTTTTATAGACTTCCAGACCCCTTTGTTAGGTCAGCCTTAAGCCCCTGGTCAGGTGATTGACTACCTGGTTACCAGCCCACCTGAGTAGACTGGATCTTCTGAGTGCCTGACAGCTCCCTGTCTCTATTTGAATGGAAGACCATGGAGGTTTAACAACCCTCCATTGTTAGCCCTGTGTCTCCACCCTTTGGAATTTCACACCAAGATGGAGGTAAAAAGACAGCAGAGAAGGCACAGACCAGTCTTACAGTCATCATGGAGTTTATAGTTTGATATAGATAGGTACAGAGGGTTCATAATATCAAACAGAATTAATAAATAATAATAGATAATAATAAATAATATAGATTCCCCAGATTGGCCTCGTCAAGATTAACAGAGCAGTGGTACGTCACAAGTACTCCCGGTGAGTTCTTACACTCCTCTTTTTCAAGATAGAGCTTCTGTTATTACCTTTTATTGATTTAATAGCTAGACAAACACAATTAATGTGTAGTAACAGGCATTGAACCTCTCCCCATTATCAGGGCAACCATTTTCAAAACCAGATTGAAAGGAAGTAGCTACTGGATGTCAAACAAAGCAACTTCTGTGGTGTAGACACAGCCTTAGATGAGGCTTGCTGTCTTGCCTGACAGAAGCATTTCCCAATGAAATGTTATTTTTCCTTTATCAGAAATATTGTTGTGGCTTTATCTCATTCACTAGTGTTTCATTTGGGATGATCCCACCTCCCCTCACAAATCTCAGCCTGGATTTCTCTGCCCCCATCAAACAGAATTCAGTTTATTCCACTCCTGTCAGCTGTGCTGGAGAAGTCAGTTTTTCTCCCCCCAGTCCCGCTTGGATGCCAACGCATCCCTGGTGCACTGTTATTACTGCCTGTCATTCATATTCTATCCGCCAATTCCATGGAGGGGAGATTTAAACCTCAGCCCATCTGCATTCAGTTCTGATTGGATGATTATCCCAAAGCTGCAGAAAGTGTTTTTGATAAACAAATAAAAATTCTATATTGCCACTGCTGTCCTGGGACGCTGACTCATTAGTAAACATGAAAGGGAAGTACATGACTGATTCCAAGAACCTATCAGGGAAATTCTTTAGGATTTAATTTTTTGCGGGGAAGAGACTGTTACAATGAATTGTTCATGAAATGTGACAGTCCTGGAGGCTCTGAAGTCCTGTGTCTGTAGCGTAGGTACAGTATCATGGGCAACAGTAGTCTACTTTCCCCTCACACTGGCCCAGCAGTATGTCTAACCCTGACTTGGAGAGACCACTTCTTGGGGTAGTTCAATCTCCATGCCCATTCAGTCCAACAATGGTGCCAATCAGGAGGGTGGTTTTATGTCATATGGGCATCTGTTCAGGTATTGGACTGCAGGCCCTAACTCATTTGCACTGGTCCCCAAACAACCCAAAACACACCAACATTCAGTTATTATCAGTAGCCCTGGTACCTCTTACATCATGAGGCCTGATTAACGGTAAGTGGGGCCATCCGAGTTCTGACAGTTGAATCTGAACAGCGTGTGGGATTCACACACTGGACATAAAATTTTCTCGAGCCAGCATGATTCAGCATTTTTTGTGCCTTGGTAAGTTACAATAAATAGTGAGATAATGGCATGTCATTGATGGATGCTGGTAAATTGGTGTTTAAAATATTGTACATGACATCTTACGTAACCCAGGACAGTGGAGGGGTATGGAGCCAGGCACCAGCAAATTGTTGCGCATACTACTGATTATTTATTAGCTCAGTAAAAACACAGAGTTTGATCCAGGGACAGAAACAACATTTTTAATGAGTTTCACATTCATGGCTGGTTTTACTTTCCATTGTTTGTAACTTTCTCCTCATTAGTATTTGTTACGTGGTGGTGTTTAGACCAAGATCTGAGCTCCATTGTTGTGGGCACTGTACAAATACAGTCCTTGCCCTGAAGAGTTTGCCATTGAGATAGATGAGACGAAGTGTAGGAGAAGGGGAGTACTTCCTTCCTTTTCGTATTTAGCAACCACATGGTTTCAAACTGGCAATCCAAATTTTCCCTGATACCTCCTCTCACAATCTTATGTTTCTAATGGAGCTGAAATGATCACATTCCTTTCAGCAAAGAAGGGACTCTTTTGCCATTTTCTAACCACAGCCCTTTGAAACAAGCCACAGAGCTTAGTTTATAGCTCTGTAGCTCTACCGTGCACCTTCCTCCCATCACAGTATAACAGCGAGGACGGCCTGCCACACAGGGACTACTGCACTCCTACCCATACAGCCTCATGTTAGGAGGATAATCCATTTAACAAAGGAGGATGTGGGGGAAGGGACTGGGATTTCTCATCAAACAAGTGGGTTGATTTCAGAATAAAGACGAGAGGATCACCTGCTGACTTCTGGGAAGGAGGCCCTCCAGTGCCCTGCATCTCCTGCTGTTGATTTTCAGATGGTGTGACACTTCTCTAAAGATGACCCCAGAGCCTGGGGTGTGTCTGCAAGATATTTGGAAAGATCTGGAGCATTTAATCTGGGGTGATTCTTAGGTATTTACCCTCTGGGACAGGGATTGTCTCTTCATCTGTGTCTGTACAGCACCCTGCACAATGGGGACCTGATCCTAATTGGGACCATAAAATGTTTATTATTCAGGAATGTCTGGTCGCCATGTATAGAATTTGGCCAGAGAGACAAAGTTCCCCTCAACCGCCCCTTTGTTAGAGGGGAAAATGAGGGCTAACATCAATGTATTTTCCTCCTCCCACTGAGGTGAAAAATCAGATTCCTCCCATTCTCCGTCCTATGCCTCTGCCAGGAGCTTTCTGGGCCAAAGGACACCATCAGTGCATTAGAGGAGTGAGTCTGACAGGCTGCCAGCAAGGTTGGCTTACCACACTACAGGGGACCTTCTGTCATGGGCGGCAATGCAGACTGAATGGCCAGAGTTCTGAAGGCATTTGCTGGCAGCTGGCTTTGTGGGTTTGTCTAGAGAGAAGTCAAGCCAGTGTGTATCATGCTGATATATAGTTTCAGATACATCAGGGAGAGGGAGAGGAAATACATGGGGCCAGGGTCATGTGTGTGGGAGGCAGGGAGATAAAACCAACAGCAGCAGAAATATATGGAGGCTCTTGGTCTCTGTTTGTTGGTCTTCATTTATCCTCAGAACAGGGACAGGTTCAGAGCATCTCTTCCTTTCAAGAGGGCTGTGAAACCTTTAACTCCAAAGAGCCCAATGCCCACTTACAGTAAGGTTCTGGCAGCAGGTACACTCCCAGAGTGATGTAAAATAGCCTCGGTGCAAGTGAGAATCAGGCCCAAAAAAGTGTCGGGGTAGGGGACCAGTTTTGATCACTCTTTGTGTGTACCTTCATGCCAAAGGAAAACATTCAGAGTTGTGGTCACAGCACTCCACTCTGTTTGTACGACACTGGCCAGAGCATTCCGTGCTGTGCAGCACAGGATGGGTTAATGGCTAGCATGCCCAGGCATTTGCATGAAGAAAATGTGAGCCAGAACTAAGGTCACGCAGGAGGTCAGTGGCGGAGATGGAATTTACATGGAGATCCTAGATTTGTTTTGCTGTAGCCTCTAAAAAGGATTTTGGCATATTGGCATGTCCCTGTGTGCCAAGGATGTCCTTTGGTATGTGTTCTCCCCAACACCTTGTCTGGTTGGCTTTAGCCATTCCGGAAATATTCTACTCTAGCATAATTCCACTCATGCCCACAGAACGGAGTGTGTACAATTCACTGCTTAGCTGCAACTAGCAATGGTAAAGAAGAGGAAGAAAAAGAGGCAAAAGCAAGAAGGAGAGAGAAGAGGAGTAGTAAGAGAAGAATGTGGAAAAAGAGAGAGAGAGAAGGAATATAATAATAAATGGCCCTGACTGTGTTGGGGGGAAGGAGGAAAATTAGACCATTGGCTCTACTGTGATTTTGGCTATCATCTCTAGGGAGAGGTGCTCAGATTCTGTGGTAGAATTATAGGATAGAAAGGACATCGAGAGGTCAACTAGTCCAGGCCCCTGCACTCAAGGCAGGACTAAGTATTACCTAGACTATCCCTGACAGATGTTTGTCCAACCTGCTCTTAAAAATCTCCAATGATGGAGATTCCACAACCTTCCTAGGCAATTTATTCCACTGCTTAACCATGCTGACAGTTAGGAAGTTTTTCCTAATGTCCAACCTAAATCTCCCTTGCTGCAATGTAAGACCATTGCTTCTTGTCCTATCCTCAGAGGTTAAGGAGAACAATTTTTCTCCCTCCTCCTTTTAACAACCTTTTATGTACTTGAAAACTGTTATCCTGTCCCCTCTCAGTCTTCTCTTCTCCAGACTAAACAAACCCAGTTTTTTCAGTCTTCCTTCATAGGTCATGTTTTCTAGAACTGTAATCATTTTTGTTGCTCTTCTCTGGACTTTCTCCAATTTGTCCACATCTTTCCTGAAATGTGGCGCCCAGAACTAGACACAATACTCCAGTTGAGGCCTAATCAGTGCAGAGTAGAGCAGAAGAATTACTTCTCGTTTCTTGCTTACAACACTCCTGCTAATACATCCCAGAATTATGTTCACATTTTTTGAAACAGTGTTCCACTGTTGACTCATATGTAGCTTGTGGAACACTATGACTTCCAGATCCCTTTCCAGAATACTCATTCCTAGGCAGTCATTTCCAATTTTGTATGTGTGCAACTGATTGTTCCTTCCTAAGTGGAATACTTTGCATTTATCCGTATTGAATTTCATCCTATTTACGTCAGACCATTTCTCCAGTTTGTCCAGATCATTTTGAATTATAATCCTATCCTTCAAAGCACTTGCAACTCCTCCCAACTTGGTATCGTCCACAAACTTTGTAAGTGTACTCTCTATGCCATTATTTAAATCATTGATGAAGATATTGAACAAAATTGGCCCCAGAACTGATCCCTGCAGGACCTCACTTAATATGCCCTTCCAGCATGACTGTGAACCACTGATAAATTCTTTCTGGGAACGGTTTTCAAAACAGTTTTGCACCCACCTTATAGTAGCTCCATCTAGGTTGCATTTCCATAGTTTGTTTATGAGAAGGTCATACAAGACAGTTTCAAAAGCCTCACTAAAGTCAAGTTATACAATATCTACCACTTCCCCCCTATCTACAAGGCTTGTTACCCAGTCAAAGAAAGCTATCATATTGGCTTGACAAGATTTGTTCTTGACAAATTCATGCTGACTGTTATTTATCACTTTATTATCTTCTAGATGTTTGCAAATTGATTGCTTAATTATTTGCTCCATTATCTTTCCGGGTACAGAAGTTAAGCTGACTGGTTTGTAATTCCCTGGGTTGTCCTTATTTCCCTTTTTATAGATTGGCACTATATTTGCCCTTTTCTGGTCTTCTGGAATCTTTCCCACCTTCCATGACTTTTCAAAGATAATCGCTAATGGCTCCGATATCTCCTCAGTCAATTCCTTGAATATTCTAGGATGCATTTCATTAGGTCCTGGTGACTTGAAGACACGTAATTTGTCTAAGTAATTTTTAACTTGTTCTTTCCCTATTTTAGCCTCTGATCCTACCTCATTTTCACTGGCATTCGCTATGTTAGACCAATTACTACCAACCTCCTAGTTTGATCTCGTTTTGTGCCTTGGTGATACATTATAAGAACACACTATAGACAGATGGTTCACTCCTGTGAAATTTGAAGAGGTCTGTATTTAATTTGGTGAAGTTGGGGGGTGGGATCAAAGAGGAAAATCAAGCTCATAAAGGGAGAGTAGCTCAACAAAACCTCAACTAAAATGGGACTCATGTCTTTCCATGACACTTATTATCTGCCAGAATTACACACACAAGCTTCTCATGATGCAAGTAAGTAGTCTTATCCTCTTTTGCAGATGGAAAACTGAGGCAGCAAGTTTCAGGGCTTATCTACACTTGAAGTGTTACAGCAGCATATCTGGAGCACTGCAGCTGCACCACTGTAGCGCTTCAGTGTAGATATTAACTATGCCGATGGGAACTCCCACAGAGGTGGTAACTAGGTCAACAGAAGAATTCTTCCATTGACTTAGTGCTGTCTACACTGGGGGTTAGGTCGGCTTAACTACGTCACTTGGGGATGTGGATTTTTCACACCCCTGAGTAATGTAGCGAGGTTGACCTAACATTTTAGTGTAGACCAGGCCTCCGTGACTTCCCCAGTATTACAGAGGGAGGCAGAGTCCAGGCTAGAGCAGCAAGGAGGACGGATGTTCTGTTTTGCAAAGGATTTGGAGATTTCAAAATGTTCAGAATTGGAGTGAAAACCAAACAATTTAAAATTCTCTGCGAAGAAAAATTCCCCAAAAGTGTTATTTTAGGTGGTTCAGAATGTTTTGTTTTGAGAACATTGAGATTTTCAACTTTCAAATGATGATGTTATACTATGTAATATATTGCAAAATTTTTAAAAAATGAAAAGTCACGTAAAATTAAAAACAAACATTTTAGTCAGAAAATGTCAAAATGGGATGGTTTGAAACGGTCAGAAGTTCACCTCTCCTTTTCTTTTTTCAAAACAAAATACCAGTGAAATTGCCTTGATTTCACAAAGCAATTTGATTTTGATGGAACAGCATATTCCAATGGAAGTTTCTCCAACCAGCTCTAGCCAGGGCCAATGCTACAGCTCAGCAGTTCCTGGCATCCAGTGTGACCATGCCTCTTTTTGTAGCAATTCCTCCAGCCCCCAGCCTTTCAGATATTACCTTATTGATCACGCTGCCTCTTTTTTAGACAGCTGGGGAATGCTGCTTTTATCATTCTAACCTTTCTTTATTCTTTCCCTCCCTCCTTCCCCCTCTCTTGTCCTTCTCCAGGTACCTTCTGCATCATTTCACTGTGCACATGCGTGGCTGGAATCAACTTCGAGCTCTCCCGCTACCCCCGCTACCTGTATGGACTTCCTGATGACATCAGTCATGGCTACGGCTGGTCCATGTTCTGTGCGTGGGGAGGCCTGGGCCTCACTCTTATATCTGGCTTCTTCTGCACCTTGGCCCCTTCTGTCCAACCTGTCCCCAGGACCAACTGCCCCAAATCCAGACCTGAGAATGGGACAGTGTGCTAAAATAAATAAATAACAAACAAATATGTGTGTGTGTATATATATGTATACACATACATACAGCTATATTTATCTCAAACTGATGCCAGTGCCAAGGTAGAGCTCAGTTCAACATGGCACCTGCATCTCCAGAGGACTTTCTGTTGCTTCATTCTTTCTCACAGAGATGGGAAAGCTTTTCTATAACATGGCTCTTCCATCTAACTCTTAACTTCAGTGTCATAATTAAAGGTCAAGTGAAAATACTGTTGCATCTATCTACTGCCACCTGGGGTGGGTGGGGAAGCAGGTTATATGGAGGATGTGAAACTTGAGTCTGTACAGGACATGGGGAACCAAAAACTATCAACTGCAAGGCAAGAGGAGAATACAAGCGACAAGCAAAGAAACAAATCAACCATTTGAGTCATCTCTAGAATGTAACCTCCTCGAGGCCATTTTCAAACCCCTACCACCTTTAAAAAAAACAAACCCATCGTTATTTTTCTTCCTGCCTAAAAATAGAGGACAAAATTGACAGACCATTGGGGGGGGCGGGGGAAAGCATTTTCTCTTTGCCTGCCAAACTTTAAAAAAAATAAACAAATAAAATAAATATGGAACAACAAACAAACAAAGAAGAAAAAAACCATGAGGACATTTCAGTGGATGTTCTAACAATGCCGTTTTAATCTTCCAGCTGCCTTACATCCAGGCTTAACACGGAGGCTGAACTGCTAACAGAGACGCAGTGGGGGGCCTTTTGAAAATGCTGTGATACATGTGTTTATAACTCTATTTTCCCTTTTTTTAAAAAAAAGAAAAGAAAAGAAAAGAAAAATTTAAAAACATTGAAATGTGATCGTCTGTAATCCATCCATGCTGTGTTTGTAGCCCAAGAAAGAGGCATCAAGACTGCAGAAGTGCGAGGGAAGGCACGAGTTCTGAGACAGCCTGTCTCCTTCGCTGGAGGTTTTGTTTTTTTAACAGAACAATGGAAAATTCAGGATGGTGGATACCAGGAAAAAACCATCCAGGGAAAGGGAGGCGGGGGAGCCCTTGCAGTTGATTTTCCTGAATATTTATTTGAGTGGGATTTGTTTTATTTTCCATTTTGGAAATTAAAGACCACTGGGCAAAAGCCATTGCAGAGGAGAAAAGGGGGACAAGTTTTTGTAAGGGAGAAATAAGTGGTGCCTCTTGTTGTGTCCAGGTATGCCAAATAAGACCTTCCCACATCTTGTCATTGGAAACTGCCCCATTTCACTGGACAATCTCTTCTTTCCATTTGGGAGAACACTCTATACAGATGGAATAGAATGGGTCAGATGCAGAGAATGAAAATCCATTCCCCATGAGCTCAAGTCCTGTATGATATAGTTGTGAATCCACAATTAGAATTCTCTCTCTTTTTCTGTGTGTGTGTCTCTCTCTTTTTCCTGCTTCTGCCCTATCTACCATCCCCTTTCTACTCTGCTCCTCTCATTGTGCAGCTCATAGATCCCAGAACAGCTAATTTAGCAGCTAAAACCCAACTGGGGAGGAATAAGTCATCCAGGGAAGCTAAATTTCACCTGAAAATCTAGTCGTTCCTGCTGTGGAAGGTGTGGCTGGCAGGAAATGCAGGAGAGAAGGCACCAATGGAGTAACTAAAGTGGAGTCAGATGATGCTCTTACCGAATAGCCATGTGAAGGAGTGTAGAGAATCACTCCCTTGAGGCATCTACTGACAAATGTGCAGGGAGGGGAGAAGGGGTGTGAAAAAAAAGTTGTTAATTTAAGACCAATCTGTGCAACTGTTTGTTACATGAATAGTTCGTTCACATCACATGTTCTAGTTGGTCGATAGATAACAAATATCCAGGGCATCTAAACAAAAACAATTGGCAGAAGAGGCAATCCATTTGAAACAGAATTTGCTCCAGAAAAAAAAAGGACGTGTTGTCTTCCAGGTCTACAGTGCTGCGGGGAGACAGTGTTTTGCTTACTTTTTTAAAAAAAATAGTCATTCTCATACAATACGATTATAGAGACATTGTCAGTCGTTCCCTGCACGTTCTTTCCTTTCCCTTCCCATGAGTCTTTTTGTTGTTTTTGTTTTATTAATCTGGCCCAAAGAAATGAAGACTCTTGGGGGCATGTCAGAGTAGGATTGATTTGTTTATCTTTTATTCTCACTAAGCTGCTTGGTTTTTTGTTAGCTTGATTTGCTTTTTACGTATTCCACAAGCAAGCAAATCCAAGCTGCCAAATGAGAGTGTTCACACTAAAGTGCCACCTTCTGCAGGTGAGTTTTCGTTCATTTCGCATGCAAATGGAGCTGGTTGAAACGTTAAAAAAAAACGGAAAAGAGTTCTGTTTTCTAAATGGACCAATTTTTTGTTTTTTGTTTTATTTTTTAATTTTTAGCAATTTTTAAAAATTAAAGTGCTTTCAAAAATCATGTTTTTTTAAATAAAACTGGTTGGTTTTCAAAATTCCTACCATATGACTAAGCTGACTAATTAACATTGGTAAAAGGGGGAAAAAATAAGAAAACAGAAAATTAAAAATAACTGAAAGCAAAAACTAATAAATGGAAAACAAAAACAACCATTGAAAAAATGGAAAGTTTTTAGAAAAAATGTTTGAAACATATTGGCATTTTTGAGAAAACCAATATTATTGTGAGAAAATTCATTTTTTAAAAAAAGACCACATTTCATTGAAACAATTTTTGAACAAAACCTCTCCTCCACCTCTATGGTGGTTATGTTAGGAGAACCCTTATATGCAAGTACTTATGTTTGACGTGCCTTTGGTAGGATCAAAGTGCACAGAAAGTATCTGCTCCACTCTACCATCAGCTGTCGTGGCCTGGAAAGCACCACACAGCCGGTATGATCAGTGACCGCTCGTGGGTTCTTTTGTCGATGGATTTTCAAAATAGGCGTAACAACAAAATTTAAAGAGGCAGAAATCAGTTCGACTGTTCCGTGAGATCCTCAGTCTTTTCTTTCTTCCTGCACCTGGGATAAAAATAGCCCTGCCTTTATGATGATGTACTTTGAAGCTGGCAATTTACAAAATGTATGTGAGTTTGTGTATATGTGGAGGGGGATGGCGGCGGGGGGGAGATGGTGGTTACGTTCATTTTGCTTTAAAAAAGAAGTGTTAACTCTGGAGACTTGGCCCAGTTCTCTGATTATCTACTCACTAGCCTATGCCTTCCAAGACCTGCCCTAGGGGTGGGTAATATAAGTGGGCACCCACTATGTAAAATATTATGTGGACAGCCATTGAAGTGACAGGTGAATATTTATCCTTAATTGCTTAATTTTTAGGGTGTGCCAAACTCTGGCTTGTAGAAGGAGCCATTTGTCCAGAGGGCAGTTCTCCCACCCTCTTCCCCAAAATCAGGACAGGAACCCTACGGAGTATTCAGAATTCCACTCAATCCCAGGCACAGAGTGCAAGACACCTAAGTACTTATTTATACATTATCAGGGATCAGAGCCTTTGCCATGCTTTCTGTTGGCTCAGACTGGAATTCTGAATCTCCACATGCCCAGTTTTTGGTCAAGGGTTGTTTTAAAATCCACATCTGAAGCCAGATCCAAATGTCGTGATTACAGTCTAATTCTATAATGGGCCAGAGCAGAACCCCCAATTCTGAACCCACTCTGAATTTTAGGAAAGCTTTGAAATGTGTTCCTGAAACTACATCCAGATGTGACTCAGGCTCATCTCTAGTTTCTAGGCTTCAGAGGTAGTTCTGAATTGGTTGACAGTGATCTCAATTTTAAGGACCTGTGTTTGATCCTGCCATGTGCTGAACACTCTAGCCTAATTCAGCAAAGCACTTAAGCATGTGCTTAACTTTAAGCATGTAAGTAATGCCACTGACTCCTCACATGCTTAAAGTTAAGCATGTGTTCAAGTGCTTTGATGTATCAGGGCATAGTGCTTAGTATCTTGCAGGACTGATCCTCAGTTCCTCTTTCCCCATCTGCTCCCATTGCTGAAGTGATATTCCTGTCCGTGCCTAATATATTGTTGGGTATTTGGATTCTCTTACTGGAAGCTTGATAACTGTGGAGTCCAATATTTGCCAGAGCTGTCTCACAAATTGCCTTTCATGTATCGCGTCTAAGACACGAAACGTATATGTTCCAGAGATCCACAGAGGAACCTGCTTAAATGAACACAAACGTCATGAAACTCCACTCATTGTGAAGTAGAATGAATTGTTTCAATGCACTGCAGTATGCAAACTTCAGTTTTACTTATAGTGGATCTCCGATTACTGTGTAGTGCAGTTGTTCTGTGGATACAGTGAGGGTTCTCATGTCCATACATACCTGGGGCAATGTATGTGTGATTGTACTACATGGCAGGATTCCATGTACTCTGTATCCTATGTACTGTATATGCCACTCTCTTAAAGCTAAAGCTGGTTGAGTGTTGAATTTACCAGACTCATACCAGCCCAGCTGTATATATTATCCATCTCTTCTCCCCTCCCAACCCCATATACACAACTGATCTCCTCATATTTAGTAGTCTCATAGTTAGTATTTTAAAAACATTTTTCAGGCATAGCCCTCCATGCCCTGATCCTCAGCAGTTGCCCACACCCCCTCAGGTGAACAGAGCTATTCATGTTTTTGACAAGCAGTTTTGGACAGTGAAAAGTGACTCCAAGTACTCTGAGAGATAAACCAAATTCCTCTCAGTGGAAGTTCTTCACACTCCCAGCAGAGAGTCATTGAAGAATGCAAATGTTCTCCTGATTCACTCTTCATGCAAACAGTTTAGGGTCGGTTCTGGTTTTGACTTGTAATCCCACTGGTACATCAAGTGATCAATAGAATAGGAGTCCTTAGTTAGGGTGAGGGCTGATGGGCAGGGGAGATCCTGTATGTATGTCCCAAGTGTTACTGAAAGACTGTCTTTATGGCTGTCCTTCCCCATTTTGCAGCACTTCTGATCCTGGCTACACTAATAAGTGTAGCTCAGAGGAAAATTACTGTAATCTCTCCTTAACTCTTGAGTGCTACGTGTGAAATGGAGAGGAAATAATGAGTTATCAACTGTAGAGCTTAAACAAAGACATATTATTTGAGCTATTTTTTCTTCTCTGAGCATCTACAGCAGGCGTCGAGACACTAAAGAAACAAACACACACACACGACCAACACTGATCTGTTTGTAGCCAAATTGAAAACTCTTTCATGTCCCATGCCGTTTGCATGCAGAAAAATGCTCATCCATGCAGCGGAGGAAGGCTTGAGGTGAAAAACCTAAGACAGCTTTGGAAGATTGCCAGACTCCACTGAAAGACAGAGAGTAGAAAATGTCCATGAAGCACAAACTGCATATAAAGGCTAGTGCTGGGTGAATCTCCAAAGGTAAGGAGTCTAGTTTCAAACAAGGGACCTGAAGTTTGACTGCAAAATCCAAACAATCTGAGCCTCTTGTTTCTGCCAAACTAAGCTGGAAATCTGATGAGAACAGCCTTTGTCTCAAAATTTCCAGCACTGCTGCTTCCAGTCCCAGACCTTGGGCCTGATCCAAAGCCCACTGAAGTCAATGACCCTGTTGACTTCAATGAGCTTTGGCTTGTGCCACATGAAATCAACTTTTCTTGCAGTATTTCAGCATAGTCTTGGCCAGAGCTGAAAGTTCAAATGCGTGTCCACACATTTCAGAAAACTAAGTGTTTGGTGCTAGAAAGAGGCAATGGTTCAGAAGCCTTTTTATGTTTTCTGATTCACTCTGTCCATCTCCAGTAAACACACACATACTGCTATTCCCCTCTTAGCCATAGCTCTGGTGTCACTCCTGGCAACACTATAAGGCAAGGAGTGTGCTCCTGCTGCCTCTGATTAATGGCGAAATTCCTATTGACATCACTGGGACACAAGATGGAGCCCAATATAGTATAATAATAATAATTACAATATTCCCTGCAGGTAACAAGGATCAACTTGGAGAACAGGGGCTAGGTGACTGCATAGGTTTAAATCTTGCACACAATAAGCCACAGGGGCAAATGCATTTGTTGGTCTCATCCTACGTTCCATTAAAGCATCCCTAAATCACCACCAAATTTAGTGCAATTGTCCGTCCCTGCTCAGGAGAAGCCCAGGATGGAAATAACTGGGGAAGCTGTAGGTCACGTGCTCAGGAAGGGCCGAGAACAAGAATAGCAGGGGTTGTTGAAGGTCAGAATTGATAAGTGTTGGCAGAGTTGTATGGGGAAACGTACGCCGTGCTTGCCAGCAGTCTCACCATCTCTGTAGCTTGTCTTATGAGTCCCTTGCTTTCAGGAGCAGGAGCTTTTTTTTAACTGGTAAAACACCACTGCAGAGTGGTAGAAAACAACTTCAATAGTTTCCATGTGCAGTTTATATATACAAGAGGTGTATGTCCATATGTTGTAAATATGGAGTCTGTGTGTGTGTATAGAGACAATACATGGCAGGAGGCAGCATACCTTTTTTCTATCCTTTTGTACTTCAATCAGGAGGTGCAAAGCCATTCAAATCTCACCTCTTGCTGTTTTATACCCCTCCATTCACGTGTGTGCACTGATCATGTACAGTGCCATCTGCTGAAGAGTAGTGAGGAAGCACGCAAAGCACAGTGGAAACATTCAAGCTGCCTGCAAATGGAACTGGGACTGTTTGTGAGTTCACCACTGTAGAGTGTTTGGATACTAAAGAGTTGCCAGTGTTGAACTGATCCTTTGTAACCTAATCCCTGAGACTCAGAGACAGGACTCCTCCCTATCACACCTCTGTGTCCAATCAGTCCTGAGCTATAAACAATGCACCCAAAAAGTTCTGATTTCCCCACAAGTCCCCACTGTCTTCCAGTGTCCCGAACACCACTGATAACCCAGCCACAGCCACACATGCTGTGTATGGTACAGAAGAAAACTGCTCAGAGAGTCAGGTAAGGGGAACCAATGTGAAGGTCAAAGGCCAATCAGGAGGATAGTCTTGGTGTTCACAGAATCTCACTGAACTCTTTGCAACCAGCTGATCCTGACTCATGAGAGATTTCCTAGGACTTAAAGGCTGAGGCAGAAAGCCAGTTTTGTTTTGCTTAATTCAGAAGAATGATTCTGTCCATGTCAGCTCCAATCTGAAAAGTTTATGATCGCTTTAGGTGAAAATCACTGTTGTTTGGAGGGGCACACCACACCTGTGCACCACTTGAGCATCACTTCAGTCCTCAACATGGGCATAAGTTGGATTTCAGTGGTGCATAGGCCTGGGTCTCATGATGTCTTTCTGCCCAGGGTGAGTTACACCCCTCAAGAGCATTGAGCAGCAACAGTAAGTGATAGCGGATCTCCCAAGCCATTGAAAAGGCTTTTAATGGAGAAGTAGGGTGACAAACTATTTCTTTTAACATGACTTTGCTACATTTTCACCTGGTCAGAATTCTCAGCCAGGGATAATAACTCTACAGTCTACAGATAAAGGGCAAAGCCTTCAAAGGCACCTAGGTGCATTAGGAGCTTGTCATATTTTAAAAAGTGATTTAGGCACTTAGGCACTGAGGGTATGTCTGCACTAGAGCTGGAAGGTGTACATTCCAGCTGGAGGAGACATATCCGTGCTAGCACTGATCAAGCTAGTGTGCTAAAAATAGAAGTGTAGCCACAGTGCCATGAGCAGCAGAAGGGGCTGGTCTCCCTGAGTAGGTACCTTGAACCTTGGGTGGGATCGTACATGGGACAGTTTGCGCCTTCTGCTGTTCACGCCGCAGTGGCTAGATTCTATTTTTAGTGCACTGGCTTGATCTGAGCCAGTCCCAGTTTGTCTCCTCAAGCTGGAATGTACACCACCCTGAGTCACACTGAGACTAAGACTCCCAAGTGGCTAAATAACTTTTGAAATGGGACCTTAGGCACCAAAATTACTTAAGTGCTTTTGACATTTTTATCTGAAAAGTCAATTTTACCTGTCAATATAAGGCTGCATTTTTATCAAGGGTTTTGGGCAACAATGTAGATCATAAGGGAAAAGATCAAGTCATCAGAACCAACAAAGTAAAAAGTGCAGCTGTAGACTCAGTTCAGTTTTGGTGTATTGAATTATTTATAGCTCTTGGGCACCAACAACAATCATAGACACCTCATTTAAACTCCTACTAATTTTACTCCACAATTTCCATCACTTAAGTGTCTTTCTTCCTGTATTTGTTCTTTGATCTACAAACTTTTTCTCTTTGTTCTGGCAGCAACTTAAATTATTTTCAAACGTTTTGAGGTCTAAATGTGACATACGTTGTAAAATTCAAAGCTGTTAGATATACCCAAAGTGGGCCTGCACTTGCATCCCTTACTGAGGCAGAACTTCCACTGATTGGAATCAATGGGAGACTTGCCTGAGAAAAGTCTGCGGGGTTGGGCCCTATTAAAGTGTGTGTGTGTGTGTGTGTGTGTGAGAAAGAGAGAGAGAGAGTGTGTCAGATGGGGATTATATTTACGTATGGGCCCACTTTATGTATCTAGTCCATAGTAGAGATTGGTTCATCACTCTGTGGCTCCAGCTTCAACCAATGGAGTTATGCTGGTGTATAGCTGGAGTAACACAGTGGTAAATCTGATCCATAGATAGATACACATATACTTGTATATATGTACATATATGTAGATATGTAAAATTATGAACAATGTCCATATATTCATGATTGTCTGGAATACCCTTAGATTGATGTACAGAATTTTAGGCCAGGGCCTGTTTCTATGTTGCAATCCTTATATATCTCAGATTTAAAACAAAACAAATTAGAAAATGTGTTTCACATTGAATCCCTGATCCTGCAACCGCATGTATGTGGGCAGGGTATCACACTGAAGTCAGTGGCACACATGGATCCACTCACAGGATCGGGGCCTACCTTTAGTATTGTTGAAACTCAGTGGCAGCTCCCCTCCAGACAAACAAAAAAGAGCAAGCTGATTGTTAAAGGGAGGGCTTGCCACCACTCCTAGAAGTGGATTATCAAACCTATCATTAGAGATGAGCTCAGGTCACAAAATTCTGATCTGGATCCAGATTTATAAGTTTGGAAGTGTCAAGATGTGGGGTTGTAGTTCAGGCCCATCTTTACTTGTAATGCACCACACCTCCAACCCAATTCTAGAACACCACTGAACCTATGCTAATGAACAAACACATGCCTGTCATTAACTAAGCCACTCCATGAATACCTCTTTTGCTCCGCCCACAAAATGACCAGAAAAAGGACTTCCATCTGCCAGTAAACAGACATTTAAAACTTCCTCTTAAAGTCATATTTTTGGTGGCTTAATATTTCTTTTGAATCCTAAATATATTGTGTTACAAACAGCTCATATAGGATATTGTGGGTAGCCAGATGTTGAAGGCAGGGGGGATCTGTTCTCTCACTGATGTGCACAGGATGAGCTATCCACATTTAAAAAAAAGCCCATGAATCAATGGGAGAACATTTAGTCAGGCAACTACTTGGACAATGATGCAGCCAGACTGAGGATATGCCCCAACTCAACTGCTTCCTGCCACCATATGGCAATAGAGTCAATCAAACAAAGAGATCAGGCATTGACAGGGGAGAAGAATCAACAGTTTGATCCAGTATGACAACTCCTATGCTCTCGCATGCTTCAAAAACTTTGTTTTATCTTAATAAGACCCCCACACTGGGTGGGGCTGGGAGAATTAAACCGAGTTCCGAAAACTCCTGGATAAAGTTAACTTTAGCTGAAGTGGCACTGCATGGTCACTGCTATCTGCACAGCTCAGTTCAGTCAGTCACTTGGTGATTTTTACTCCCCCCTTCACCCTCACCAATAAAGCAGTTAAAGACACTGTTAAGATGGAGTTGGAGGAGCTTGGATGGGTTGAAGTGACCTATTTTGTAGCACATCAATAATACTGTAGCATTCCTGTGGGAGAAACTGTGGTATTCAGTGGTAGCTGAAACTGTGATTTCCAGGAGATCGAATGCCATTCTTTCTTTCCCCTGTCCCCCATCCCACCTTTTCCATCCTGATCTTCCTGCTAAGCCCTGCCTACTCTTTTTTTAGGGTCAGGTGTGGAGCTCTCTCTCTCTCTCTCTATCTCTCTCTTCCTTCCTGTGCATGAGCGTGTGAAAATGTTTCATGTAGAGAGAAGAGCTTTTTTCCAATGAGTCCCATTTTCATACCAACACCTGAAGTGTGTGACTGTTTTGCTATCTAAGATGTCTGTAAAAATGTAAAAAAAAAAAAACAGAAGAAGAAATAAAGGATTAAAAAATGAACTTGCGGGGGAGGGGATTTGAACATAAACTGAATTTAAAGATGCAGCATCAGTTTTCTAAGGAACTTTTTGAGACCGTCCCTGAAATCTCATCAGTATTCTCTCTCCCTCCCTTTGTATCAGGGATGGAGATCTAGGATATTAAAATCTCTGCCGTTGTTCTTCTCGCTGTAGAACTCTCTGGTTTCAATGAAGGGTTTGCATGTTTTGAGACTATTGCTGTCAAAGGAAACCCCATTTTTAAAAGGATGTAAAGTCAATGTGAATGTGACATTATATATTGTGGGGGAGTTAAAGAAGGGTGGTCCTTTCACCCAGTTTATTTGCTTTTTCTGTTGCTAGTAGCAGCCCCCAGGTACCTGATCATTTGCGGCACCCTTCACCACTGCACTGACTTTTGCCAGATTATAGGCTTGCCGAGAGGGTTCGTCTCCAACCAGTAACCTCAGGATATAGCCAGACTAAGCCACAAATCCGAAAGCTTTGATTCTGGGTTGCCTTTCCACTTCCCCTTCATAAGACAATTCCTTCTCCTAATAGAAGCCATAATCACTACTCTGACCCTGTGGCAAGGGTGTATGGGCAGCCTGCCATGAGAACACTACATCCCTTTGGTACCAGCTGCAATCCCATGTGAAGGTTAAAGCATCACTAAGACTTCTGGTATCCCTGAGAAGTGAAAAGCCCAACTTCACAGATCCATTGAGCCTTTGAGCCAACAGGCCAGGCCTCCTTCTCCTGGACCTGATTGCCCACTGCTTCACAGCTTGTGCATTCATTTTCCCACTGCTTCACACCTTATGCATTCATTTTCCCCTTCTCACAGGGTGCAAAACAGTTGTATAATACTTCCATTCAGAGCTGGGGGCATTTTGCGCAAGGTACCGTGGGGACTGAGGCCCGCAATGTTAATCTTATCCACCCACAATATGTGACTTGCAGCTGCTCTGGAGGCATTCTCCTGCTAGAGATAACACATGCCCTACTCCTATGCTGCACCATTGACCAAAAGTCATTCAGAAGGTTCCCTTCCCTTTCCCCCTTCTTCACGTTCTCTCTGCTGTAAGGAGAGAACACCCTTTTGCTATGAAGGAAGGAAGGAGTCCAACAGCCTCCCTCTGCTCTGGTTAGGATCCAATTGCTTTCACCCAACACTGCCACTAACAGCTTGAGAAGCTTAGCATAACAATTCAGTCAAATGCCTGTGACCTGATACATTTCAGCACCTTTCCTATGACATTCTCAAGTAAAACGATATGAGAGGCAGGTACAAGACATTGGTCTTGTAGACACTGTGGGTCAGCCAAATGTTTAAAGAGGCATCACTATGCTTCATATAAATGAAGTGCACACATATTTAAAATATAGGTGACAATGAACTTATACACTATGAATCAAACACTGCAAGGCTGGATGTAAAAGATCTAAAATGGCATATTATTCCAATACATCAAAGAAATGTATTGCTATGTAGCATTTTATCGAGCACTTTTCCTCTTCAAAGTGCTTTACAAATATTAATTAATCCACACCATACCTGTGTGAGGCCGGTGAGTATTGTTATACACATTTTACAGATGGGGAATTGAGGCAGAGAGTGTAATTACCTGATTTTCAGTGGTACTGCACCCCCACAACTCCTATTAACTGCAGTTCACATTTTATGTGCTCAACACTTCTGAAAATCCAGATCATAAGGGATTTGTCCAGATCTACACAGGGAGTCGGTGTGAACTCTGGGATTAGAGCTCAGGATTTCCTGGCTCCCAGTTCTGGGCTCTCATCACCAGCATATCCTGTAAGGCCCTGATCCAGCAAAGCACTTCAGCACCTGTCTAACTTTAAGCATGTGAGTCCCATTGATGGGACTATGCATGTGCTTAAATCCTTTTCCGGAGCAGGATCTAAGTTAAAATACACTAAACCAGAGCATATTTTGCATATGGAGAAGATATGTTCATCTCTGATTGTGTTTCAAGCATTGTCAAATACATTTGAACTATATGTGCAGTTAACTTGGTATGAAGTAACTCAGCCATGTGGGACTTTTTTTAGTGAATCAGATACAATTATTCACTCCACCAGGCGCCATACAGTTTGGTTTTATTTGCATAATGAAATCCCATGGCGTGTCCTGCATGGTTCTTATTTCTGTGCTGTCGCCAGAGACAGAGTGGGTCCTGTGGCTCATTGGTGCTAAAAAATAAAATGAATAAATAACTATTATGTTAGGTTGTTCTGATATGATGTGAATAAATGTGTTGTTTCATTTTACAATTAATGCTACATCTTACCAAATCTATTGTACTGTCCGTTCCTTCTTGTCAATAATTACAGAAAAAGTGAGCAGAGCTAGTTTTTAAAAAAAAAATTGTTCTATTTCAAGGCCCTGATTCTGCAAACACTTATGCATGAGTATAAGTGTTTGCAGGATCAGGGCCTGAGTTAATTTTAATGGTGGGGCTGGGGGGGTGGGGAAATGAAAATGAAAATTGCCAAGTTCCTGTAACTTTGGAATGACAAAGGACACAGAGAACATTGCCGGACTTTGCCGAAAAACTAGCTGCATCTTGCAATTTTCTTTTTTCAATTGGCAGAAAATACTGTATTTCCATCAATTAAAATCTTGTCTGGTTCTTAATTAAACAACTTGTTCATGGACAATTAAAATTAAATAAGTAAACTGTCAATTGTGGAATGTAAACTGATTAAACAATTAAATAAAAAAATCATGCTGTGTGTTTGAAGCGGAGGTGTCTGCTTATGTCAGGATGGAGGAGGTGGGGCTTCACTCACTTCCTCCCCTGACAAATGGGAGAGAGGCTAAAGAGGGTGGGGTTTGAAGGGGCGTGCTGTTAGTGGCAATGAGCAACAGAGAAGCTATCGGCTATTTTTGAATAATAAGTGTTAATTGTGTGGATATATTCTGCTCAAATCTTCCAAACATGAATAGTTTCTGAATCTGCTTAGTTCTTCTGCTCCCCATAGGTAGGAGAGCCCTTGGAGCTGTGAACATCCCCACACATTTTGATCACAGCATCCTCCACTGGAGCTATTTAGTCTGTACAAGTTCTGTTGAAGTTTAGAGAGATATTATCAAGTAGTTAAATCTCAAATGAAAAGTTTATGAATCCCAATATGAAAACAGATATGTTCATGATTTCTTTAAGATGTAAAGGGAATTCAGAATCATTGTAGAATTTAAACATTCCATGGCAGTATAGTGAATCTAAACTATATGATAGTGTGGTAGGGCATGAATGCCAGGAAGAGTGATTTGTAACGTTTAGGAAACGTTCAGAAGGTTGGTAGATTGGAGAGAACTCAGCGCACTTATAATCATCTACATAAGCAATCAGCTCAGACAGCTTAGACTTCTGAAAACCTCTCCTTCTCACCATGCATGGTCAGAGACACTAGTGTAGTCACTTATTACTGTTCCATCATCTCTTTTGCACATCTACTCCAACACTAATAACTTAGACCTACATTTTCCAAAGTTTCCACTAATATGGGTGCCTAGTTTGAGACAGACCTTAGGTGTCTCAAGTCAGGCACCCAAAAATCAGTGGATTCCTTGGCAAATGTAAGCCTTAAAACCTATCCTTAGAAAAGTGACAATAAACAAAGAGTGACACTGACCAGACTAGTTTCAACTGAGTGAAAATCAAAAAGTAAAGAAGAAAAGTAAGAAAGATTTTAAAAAGAAAAGGATGACTTGTGGCACCTTAGAGACTAACAAATTTATTTGAGCATAAGCTTTCGTGAGCTACAGCTCACTTCATCGGATGCATTCAGTGGATGAAGTGAGCTGTAGCTCACGAAAGCTTATGCTCAAATAAATTTTGTTAGTCTCTAAGGTGCCACAAGTACTCCGTTTCTTTTTGCGGATACAGACTAACACAGCTGCTACTCTGAAAGATTTTAAAAGTCATTCTGTTTTTATCATCGTTTTTTTTTATAAACTGTTACTGAACACACAGATAAGAAGTTTTAAAAAATACAATTATCTTTATGAATGGCCCTTTAAATATCAAAACAGTCCTTTCACTTTCTGTCCTCAGCCACATTCTGCTGTTGATCCATTGAAAAGAAGTCAAAGAAATAGGAGGATGTACTTAGCACTTTCAGTAGCACAGCAGGTATGTTCCAGCTGTCATCTTCTACCTGAATATCCTTCAAAAGTTTGCTAACAGTCAAGTAATGGCTGAGGGGTGTAACAACAGATATCAACATCCTGTGGGGCTTGTTGTAATGGAGTCCTGCCTGGGGCAGAGGAGATAGTGTCTAAAATATCAACATTTACTGAAATAAGAAGCAAAATGAAAGAACTATGAATCGAAGAAGATAAGAAAGCATTCAGTGGTCAAATGCATAATCTCAATGAGCATAAATTCTATCATCCTTTCTCTCTTGATAACAGTTGGCAAAGTGTGAAGCCAATTCAGTAGCCTTGTTGAGATGCTAAATCCAAAAGTAAGAGCTTTAAGAAAGAGGGTCCAGCTCCTCAAAGGTATTTAGGTACCTAACTCCCATTGAAAGTTTAGGTACTTATAGAGTTAAGTGGGAGTTTTGTGCATCTTATTGGTCCTGAATCTGGTATTTAGGTACCTAAAACAGGGATTTAGCACCTAATTCCTTTAGTACACTCAGACCCTAAATACCTTGGAGGATCTGGGCCTACTAGAAGATTTCTCTATTCCTGACCAATGCACAATGAATACAACTTGTGGGGCCATGTTTTTATATCCTGCTTTTGCCTGCAAATTGGATACTTGGATTTTTAAATGGCCTAAACAGAGAGTACAGAGGGAGGGGGAGTGATCAAAGGTGTCAGAAGGTGGCAAAAAATCAAGGTGAATGAGGGTGGAAGAAGTCTGTAAAGTGCAGTGTTAGGTAGAGAAATAATTAATACCTGGTCCCCAACCAAAGAATTAACAGGTGTTTTTTTCTCATTGCAGGGATTGCAGAGAAACCCTGTGATGGGGTGGGCAGTGCTTAATTTGTGCCAGGGCTTACTTGGCAGTTCATAGCCCCAGCACCTCTGAGCTTGCTGCATCAGTTGTGAATGTAAAAAAATTGTTTGAGCTCTGGCACCTCTTTCATTACAAATTAAGCACTCAGTGTGGGTGAAGGGAAAGGCAGGCTCAGCTGTTGATAGTTCATATCAGGAAGGAGAAAGATGAGTATAAGAAAGGAGAGGAACGGGAGATGCTTTGTTATGTGTGTGTGTGTGTGTGTGTGTGTTTGCAGACTTTTAAGAGGAACATTCTGGCTTCGGGAAAGCTTCACAACAAACCTCCAGGTGTGAGAAAGTCATCTACTTTGTGCTGAATTTTGGCCACATTGGCTGAATTGTTTTTGCCGGCAGCAGATGGTCAGAAAGCATGGAGCAAACCTTTCCCGCTGCAGGTTGACAGCAGGCAGGCCGTATCCTTATATGTGGGTTTCAAAGACATTAATAGCTTGGAGTGGCTATTTTCTCTCTGACAGAGCAACAGCACCAGACATAAATACCACAGCACTGTTCATACACCTAGACAGAGGCAGTCCCTGTCCGAAAGAACTTGCTTGCTAAATAGACAAGACAAAGGGTGAGAGAAAGGAAGGTTTATTAGCCCTGTTCTACAGCTGGGGAACTGAGACACAAAGAGGTCGCACAGGAAGCATGCAGCAGATCAGGGAACCGATCCTAGACTGGCACCCTTATTAAGCTATCTCAGCAGAGAGGGCAAGGGCTGAGTTGACCATGGCGACTGAACTACTCAACAGGTGGCAGGGCACTAGGCGGGAAAGCCACATTCCTACTGCTTGTGCGGTTTCAGGTTTGCGGATGTGGCCGGGACTTCAAACTTTAGGCCTGTTAAGCTGTCACTTTTAACTAGCACTACAATTTAGTTGAAAACTAGCCTTGCCATCAAACGATGATACAAATGCCATCTTTTCATAAAGGAGGTTGCTAAATAGGGACAATCTGGGGAGAGGACTCCACCTCCCAGTTTCCTGTGGGATAGTGTGGGGCAGTCAGTGGTGTGGCAGTTCAAACTGAACATTTCAAAGGGGACTCCAGAACCCCGGAACTTGAGTTCCTCAAAGCCGCTAAGCTACTTGTCTGCCCCTGAACCGTATCAACACAAGCTCTGATCAGCCACACGGAATGCAGCCCCTCCCAGACTGCCTAGCAATGCTTGCAGACGCATCCTTCCCAAACTGAAGGGAGGACCCTGGTGTCTTCCTAGCTTGCCGAAATACAACTGCTTCCTTTCAAAAGGCCTGATAATCTCACAGTGGCCTTTCTTGTCAGAAGCACGTTAACTGAAACTGACTGGGGCTGCAGGGAGTGAGAATTCTGATAATGAAATGCTTTCATAGCCAGACAATCATTATTCCATTGCATTACTGGGCTCCTCCCCAGGGATGGTCTAGAGAGAGTCATGGTTGAGCTGTTCCTATGGAGGCCAATACTAAGCCACCTAAAAAGCTACCTTTACTAACATTTTCTTTCCTGTCCCACCCTGAAAAAAGCCTTTTCTTGATTTGCTCAGAAAGAAAGCTTTGAATAAGGGTATGTCTACACTACGAAATTTGGTCGAATTTATAGAAGTCGGTTTTGTAGAAAGTGTTTTTATACAGTTGATTATGTGTGTCCCCACACAAATGCTCTAAGTGCATGTAGTCAGTGGAGTGCGTCCACTGTACCGAGGCTAGAGTCGACTTCCAGAACGTTGCACTGTGGGTAGCTATCCCACAGTTCCTGCAGTCTCTGCTGCCCATTTGAATTCTGGGTAGAAATCCCAGTGCCTCATGGGGCTAAAACATTGTTGTGGGTGGTTCTGGGTACATATCGTCAGGCCCTGTTCCCTCCCTCCCTCCGTGAAAGCAAGGGCAGACAATCGTTTTGAGCCTTTTTTCTCGAGTTACCTGTGCAGACACCATACCACGGCAAGCATGGAGCCCACTCAGCTCACTGTCACCGTATGTCTCCTGGGTGCTGGCAGACGTGGTACTGCATTGCTACACAGCAGCAGTTTATTGCCTTTTGGCAGCAGACAGTGCAGTATGACTGGTAGCCATTGTCAATGTAGTCCTGGGTGCTCTTTTAACCGGGCGCCTGGGCAAACATGGGAGTGACTCAGCCAGGTCATTTCCCTTGTTTCGTCTCGTGGCAATTCAGTCCCGCACTGTCTTTTAATCTGCAGTGAGCAGAAGATGATGGCCAGTAGTCATACTGCACCGTCTTCTGCCGAGCACCCAGGTGTTGACGATGGCTAGCAGTCTGCTGCCAGCAAGATGTATGAAAATAGATGAAGTGGCTCAAAACAAGAAATAGACCAGATTTGTTTTGTATTCATTTTCTCCTCCCTCCCTCCCTCTGTGAAATCAACGGTCTGCTAAACCCAGTTTTGAGTTCTATCCTTGAGGTTTTGAGTTCAATCCTTGAGGGGGCCATTCAGTTTCTCACAAAGCCACTCCCTTTGTTGATTTTAATTCCCTGTAAACCATGTTGTCCCTCCGTCAGGGCAACAACAGACAATTGTTCTGGGCCTTTTTTCTGTGCAGACGCCATACCGCGGCAAGCATGGAGCCCGCTCAGATCACTTTGGCAATGAGGAGCACATTAAACACCACACACATTATCCAGCAGTATATGCAGCACCAGAACCTGGCAAAGCGATACCGGGCGAGTAGGTGACGTCAGCGCGGTGACATGAGTGATGAGGACATGGACACAGACTTCTCTCAAAGCACGGGCCCTGGCAATGTGGGCATCATGGTGCTAATGGGGCGGGCTCATGCGGTGGAACACCGATTCTGGGCTCAGGAAACAAGCACAGACTGGTGGGACCGCATAGTGTTGCAGGTCTGGGACGATTCCCAGGGGCTGCGAAACTTTCGCATGCGTAAGGGCACTTTCATGGAACTTTGTGACTTGCTTTCCCCTGCCCTAAGGGGCAAGAATACCAAGATGAGAGTAGCCCTCACAGTTGAGAAGCGAGTGGCAATAGCCCTGTGGAAGCTTGCAATGCCAGACAGCTACCGGTCAGTCAGGAATCAATTTGGAGTGGGCAAATCTACTGTGGGGGCTGCTGTGATGCAAGTAGCCAATACAATCAAAGATCTGCTGATTTCAAGGGTAGTGACCCTGGGAAATGTGCAGGTCACAGTGGATGGCTTTGCTGCAATGGGATTCCCTAACTGTAGTGGGGCCATAGACGGAACCCATATCCCTATCTTGGCACCGGAGCACCAAGCCGGCGAGTACATAAACCGCAAGGGGTACTTTTCAATAGTGCTGCAAGTACTGGTGGATCACAAGGGACGTTTCACCAACATCAACGTAGGATGGCCGGGAAAGGTACATGACACTCGCATCTTCAGGAACTCTGGTCTGTTTCAAAAGCTGCAGGAAGGGACTTTATTCCCAGACCAGAAAAATACCTTTGGGGATGTTGAAATGCCTGTAGTTATCCTTGAGGACCCAGCCTACCCCTTAATGCCATGGTTCATGAAGCCGTACACAGGCAGCCTGGACAGTAGTCAGGAGCTGTTCAACTACAGGCTGAGCAAGTGCAGAATGGTGGTAGAATGTGCATTTGGACATTTAAAAGCGCGCTGGCGCAGTTAGACCTTGGTTAGACCTCAGCGAAAGCAATATTCCCACTGTTATTACTGCTTGCTGTGCGCTCCACAATATCTGTGAGAGGAAGGGGGAGACATTTATGGCGGGGTGGGAGGTTGAGGCAAATCGTCTGGCCGCTGGTTATGCACAGCCAGACACCAGGGCGGTTAGAAGAGCACAGGAGGGCGCAGTGCGCATCAGAGAAACTTTGAAAACCAGTTTCATGACTGGCCAGGCTACGGTGTGAAAGTTCTGTTTGTTTCTCCTTGATGAAACCCCCCGCCCCTTGGTTCACTCTACTTCCCTGTAAGCTAACCACCCTCCCCACCTCCCTTTGATCACCACTTGCAGAGGCAATAAAGTCAGTGTTGCTTCACATTCATGCATTCTTTATTCATTCATCACACAAATAGGAGGATAACTACCAAGGTAGCCCAGGAGGGGTGGTGAAGGAGAGAGGCACCAGGAGGGGTGGTGGAGGAGGGAAGGACAAGGCCACACAGCACTTTAAAAGTTTCAAACTTTAAAACATATTGAATGCCAGCCTTCTGTTGCTTGGGCAATCCTCTGGGGTGGAGTGGCTGGGTGGCCGGAGGTCCCCCCTCCCCCACTGCGTTCTTGGGCGTCTGGGTGTGGAGGCTATGGAACTTGGGGAGGAGGGCGGTTGGTTACACAGGGGCTGTAGCGGCAGTCTGTGCTCCTGCTGCCTTTCCTGCAGCTCAACCATACGCTGGAGCATGTTGGTTTGATCCAGCATCCTCAGCATTGAATCCTGCCTCCTCTCATCAAGCTGCCGCCACCTTTCAGCTTCAGCCCTCTCTTCAGCCCGCCACCTCTCCTCCCGGTCATTTTGTGCTTTCCTGCACTCTGACATTGTCTGCCTCCACGCATTCGTCTGTGCTCTGTCAGTGTGGGAAGACCGCATGAGCTCAGAGAACATTTCATCACGAGTGCGTTTTTTTCGCCTCTAATCTTCGCTAGCCTCTGGGAAGGAGAAGATCCTGTGATCCTTGAAACACATGCAGCTGGTGGAGGAAAAAAAGGGACAGTGGTATTTAAAAAACACATTTTATAGAACAATGTGTACACTCTTTCACTGTAAACCTTCCTGTTAACATTACATACATAGCACATGTGCTTTCGTTACAAGGTCGCATTTTGCCTCCCCCCAGCACATGGCTAGCCCCTCCTTCCTCTCCCCTCCCCGTGGCTAACAGCAGGGAACATTTCTGTTCAGCCACAGGCAAACAGCCCAGCAGGAACGGGCTCCTCTGAGTGTCCCCTGAAGAAAAGCACCCTATTTCAACCAGGTGACCATGAATTATATCTCACTCTCCTGAGGATAACACAGAGAGATAAAGAACGGATGTTGTTTGAACGCCAGCAAACATACACTGAAATGCTTTGTTCTACAGTGATTCCCGAGTACATGCTACTGGCCTGGAGTGGTAAAGTGTCCTACCATGGTGGATGGAATAAGGCTGCCCTCCCCAGAAACCTTTTGCAAAGGCTTTGGGAGTACATCCAGGAGAGCCGCAAATGCCAGGGCAAATTAATCATTAAACATGCTTGCTTTTAAACCATGTATAGTATTTTAAAAGGTACACTCACCAGACGTCCCTTCTCCGCCTGCCGGGTCCAGGAGGCAGCCTTGGGTGGGTTCGGGGGATACTGGCTCCAGGTTCAGGGTGAGAAACAGTTCCTAGCTGTCAGGAAAAATGGTTTCTCCGCTTGCTTGCTGTGAGCTATCTACAACCTCCTCATCATCATCTTCTTCGTCCCCAAAACCTGCTTCCATGTTGCCTCCATCTCCATTGAAGGAGTCAAACAACGCGGCTGGGGTAGTGGTGGCTGAACCCCCTAAAATGGCATGCAGCTCATCATAGAAGTGACATGTTTGGGGCTCGGACCCAGAGCGGCCGTTCGCCTCTCTGGTTTTCTGGTAGGCTTGCCTCAGCTCCTTAAGTTTCACTCGGCACTGCTTCGGGTCCCTGTTATGGCCTCTGTCCTTCATGCTCTGGGAGATTTTGACAAATGTTTTGGCATTTCAAAAACTGGAACGGAGTTCTGATAGCACAGATTTCTCTCCCCATACAGCTATCAGATCCCGTACCTCCCATTCAGTCCATGCTGGAGCTCTTTTGCAATTCTGGGACTCCATCATGGTCACCTCTGCTGATGAGCTCCGCACGGTCATCTGCAGCTTGCCACGCTGGCCAAACAGGAAACTGAAATTCAAAAGTTCGTGGGCCTTTTCCTGTCTACCTGGCCAGCGCATCTGAGTTGAGAGTGCTGTCCAGAGCAGTCACAATGGAGCACTCTGGGATAGCTCCTGGAGGCCAATACCATCTAATTGTGTCCACAGTACCCCAAATTCAACCCAGCAAGGCTGATTTCAGCGCTAATCCCCTTGTCGGGGGTGGACAAAGGAAATTGATTTTAAGAGCCCTTTAAGTCGAAAAAAAGGGCTTTGTCGTGTGGACGGGTGCAGGGTTAAATCGATTTAACACTGCTAAATTCGATCTCAACTCCTAGTGTAGACCAGGGCTAAGTGTGACAGTGTTATTGTGCTATCATCAGCCTATAGCCCACACCAAACAGAGCTGATGGACTAACTCCCACTCTCTGTAAACCCTGAAGAATTCCACCGGCTCCTGTGAAGCTATGCTGGAGTAACAAAGCAAAATGTGTGGCCTTGTGTCTTTCAAGGCTAGTCAAGCCTGAATCTTACATCTTCCTTTCATGAGGAAAAGTGACTAGCACAGGAGGTGAAGAGCTGAACAGCAGTTCTGAAGAGGCTGAAGAGCACTTATTTGGTAAATGGAAAGTCTTAAGGAATAACAACTGGGTCACATTGGGTGCATCTTGGACACGTCCTCTGCATTCACTGTCTACAATGACACCCATTAATGCACGCTTTCTGATATCTCTCCTGGCAGTGACCTGATCCTGAGCCACATGATGAAGAGACTGGATCTCTGGGGGCTGGTAATTTGCAGAAACCAGCTGCCACCATGCACCTACACTTAAGGACATTGCACTTGCTTCATTTCTGCAGTGGCATCAAGGCCCTGACCAGTCTATTCCAGAATGGCTGCCTAACTGTTGAGATGAGACCTGTTTCCTACATACAGCACAGCCTCTGATGAATACAGTATAGTTTATAATACTGGGCCAAGTTAATCTGTGCTATACCAGTCCTTATAGGCCCAGTGCACATCTACTATCCCACTCTCGCGCTCTCTGCTATACTGATCCCAGTATGTGTGCGCAAAGGTTGACTTCAGATCTCTGCTAGCATGAGCCAAGCTTTTCTGTGATATTGATTGCTTCTGTTCCTTTGATTGCTAATTCATGGTTGTTTCTTCCAATCCTCAGATCACTTTTAAAACCTTCTCAGAGCTAGGGTTTAAAGCATCCATCCCCCAGATCAGGCCCTGAATGCCATTCATTCACTATTACTCGTCATGTAATATGTGTGATGGAGGGGAAGGGGATAATCTGTATGCACAGAGCACTGGAAGAGGTGATCACAAATGTGCCATTTAATAGTCCTGAATCCGTGACTTGAAGTCGAGGCCTGTGCAGGGATTAGAACCCTTTCCCTAGGCAAGAGCTAAAGGAACAGCCACTTTGTCACACATTGTTTTCTACCAGAAGTGAGAGCATAATTCTGTTCATGAAAATGGGAGCCTAACAGAAATGACTAGAGTTACAGACTGTGTAGTGTAGGAAGGTGCTCTGCAAAGTCCCCCTCTCCCAGCTTTGCTAATGCACCTCAGTTTTGACTTGCAGCACTCCCTGTTCTTCCAGACTCTGGGACTGTAAGTGAGTTTGTGGGTTTGTTCAAAGCCAGAACTCAAAGTGAAAATCAAATCCCATAAATGAAAGCAAAGGGAAAGGTTTTCAGGGAATTAAATCCACTAAGTTTCACATGGCTCTGATTTGAACATTAACACTGAGCCGGGCGGGGGGGAGGAGGGGGACCACGGACTGGATGGCTCAGCCTACTGGTGGTAATGGGTACCTAGAACCTTTCATCTGTGGGTTGCTGAGTTTCAATCCTGCACATTCGTAGTGATAGTAGTGTCCTCTGACGGCTACTTCCTAATCTGAAACAAGTCACTGGTCCCAGTGCATGCCCACTACTGGCGGGACTGTGTGCCTGCAAATTCATTCAGACAACAGCTCACAGATTGAACCACTACAGTCTCTGTTGTCATCTCACCATTTTAAATGATCCCACCAGGTCAACACAGAGGAGCCAAAGAGTCCCTGCCCCAAAGAGGAGTACTGTCCAAAAGGACAAAGACAGCCGCAGACTCAGATAAAGGGAGAGCAATCAGTGCAGTGAAAGGCACATGTCTTGTTATTTACACATTTGTTAATGTAAGCAGACCCTTAGCCCCTTACTGAAACTTAGTGGGGGGCTTTGCTTGGCGTCTCCCAAAAGAAAGGGGAAGAGCCAATGAGAAATCAAGACCCTGAGACTGACAGTCCCCAGGGCCAGTGGGGAGAGGTCAGTGGTCCAGGTCAGCCTGATTATCCAGGCAGGCAGGCCAATGAGGGAGACAGGAGTGTGGGGTCCTGTCCCCTATATGTGCTGGAGTTGCCTGGCCAGAGCAGGGCCCAGCGAAGGAGAGAGCAGCAGCCAGAGCGGCCAGAGAAGCAGCAGCGCTGGGTAGGGTTGCCAACTTTCTAATCGCACAAAACCGAACACCCTAGCCCCGCCCCTTCCCCGAGGCCCCCCCCCGCCCCACCCCTTCCCTGACACCCTGCCCCCGGCTCACTACATTCCCCCTCCCTCAGTGACTCGCTCTCCCCCACCCTCACTCACTTTCACTGGGCTGGGGCAGGTGCTGGGGGTGCGGGAGAGGATGTGGGCTCTGGGCCGGGGATGAGGGATTCAGGGTGTGGGAGGGGGCTCTGGGCTGGGGCAAGGGGTTGGAGTGCAGGGGGATGAGGGCTCTGGGGTGGGGGTGCTGGCTCTGGGGTGGGGCCGGGGATGAGGGGTTCAGGGTGTGGGAGGAGGCTCAGGGCTGGGGCAGGGGATTAGGGTGCGGGGGGGGTGAGGGCTCTGGGGTGAGGGTGCTGGCTCTGGGGTGGGGCCGGGGATGAGGGCTTTGGGGTTCAGGAGGGGGCTCCAGGTTTGGGGCTCAGGGTTGGGGCATGAGCTTACCTTGCGCAGCTCCCGGTCAGTGGCTCAGCGGGCAGGGCTAAGGCAGGCAGGCTGCCTGCCTCTCCTGACACCGTGTTGTGCGTGTGCCGGAAGTGGCCAGCAGGCCCAGCGCTAGTAAGCTGCGGGTGGGGGGCAGGAGGTGCTGAGCCTGCTGCTCTTGCCCACAGGCACCACCCCCCAGCTCCCTTTGGCCAGTTCTCAGCCAATGGGAGTGCAGAGCCGGTGCTCAGGGTGTGCGCAGCACACAGAGCCCCGTGGCACCCCTGCCTAGGAACTGGACCTGCTGGCCGCTTCTGAGGCATAGCACAGTGCCCCAGGACAGGTAGGGACTAGCCTGCCTTAGTGCTGCAGCACCGCCGACCGCACATTTAATGGTCCGGTTGGCAGCGCTGACTGGAGCCACCAGTGCCCCTTTTCAACTGGGTGTTCCGGTCGAAAACGGGACACCTAGTCACCCTAGCGCTGAAGCAGGAGCTGGGGCTGGAGCAGTCCAGAGCCGGGTGGGGTGAGCAGCTGGGGAGAGTGAAGGGGGGCCCTGGGCAGAGGGCCCAGTGCAGGGAGAAGCCCTCAGCCAAGAGGCCTCTCAGGCCAGACTGGGAGGGGGATCGTAACCAGTGGTGAGCTGGAGCCGGTTCGCACCGGTTCACACGAACCGGTTGTTAAATTTTGAAGCAGTTTTAAAGCCGGTTGTTAACCCGCTTCCCTGCAGGGGGCGCGGAGGCTTTGATGGGCTCTGGCCGAGAAGTGATGTAATTCCTCCTCCGGCCGCTGGGGGCGCTGCGCTGCGGGAGCCATGTGGGCTGCCGCATGGCCCTGGGCACGAGTCCTGGTGCTGCTGCTGCTCCCCTGGCCCTGGGTCCCTGGCTGCTCTGCTGGGCCTGGGCTGCATTCTGCTGCTTGGGCTGCTCCGAGCCACTCTCCCCATGAGCACCCACCACCCTTCCCGCAGCCAGCTCCTGTCTCCAGCCACCACCGCACCCCCTGCCTGCAGACAGCCCCTGTCGCACCCCCTGCCCTGCCCGCAGCCAGCCCATCTCCAGCCACCCCCGCACCCCCTGCCCACAGCCAGCCACTGCCGCACACACCCCCTGCCTGCAGCCAGCCCCCGTCTCCAGCCACCCCGCACCCTCTGCCCGCAGCCAGCCCCTGCTGCACACAACCCCTGTCCTGCCCGCACCAGCCCCTGCCGCATCTCCTGCCCACAGCCAACCTATCTCCAGCCACCCTCTGCACCCCCTGCCCACAGCCAGCCCCCGTCTCCAGCCACCCCACATCCTCTGCCCGCAGCCAGCCCCTGCCGCACGCAACCCCTGTCCTGCCCGCACCAGCCCCTGCCACATCTCCTGCCCGCAGCCAGCCCATCTCCAGCCACCCCCGCACCCCCTGCCCACAGCCAGCCACTGCCGCACACACCCCCTGCCTGCAGCCAGCCCCCGTCTCCAGCCACCCCGCACCCTCTGCCCGCAGCCAGCCCCTGCTGCACACAACCCCTGTCCTGCCCGCACCAGCCCCTGCCGCATCTCCTGCCCACAGCCAACCTATCTCCAGCCACCCTCTGCACCCCCTGCCCACAGCCAGCCCCCGTCTCCAGCCACCCCACATCCTCTGCCCGCAGCCAGCCCCTGCCGCACGCAACCCCTGTCCTGCCCGCACCAGCCCCTGCCACATCTCCTGCCCGCAGCCAGCCTATCTCCAGCCACCCTCTGCAGCCAGCCCCTGCTGCACGCACCCCCTGCCCTGCCTGCTGCCACCCCCGCCTCCAGCCACCCCCGCATCTCCTGCCCGCAGCCACGCCTGCCACACCCCCTGCCCTGTCTCCAGCCAGCCCCTGCCGCACCCCCTGCCCTGTCTCCAGCCAGCCCCTGCCGCACCCCGCTGCCAAAAGTTAGCCAGCCCCACACCCCCCGGCTCCAGCCAACCCCTGCCGCAGCCCCCTGCAGCCCTGCCCGAAGCCAGCCATCCCCACACCCCGTCTCCAGCCTGCCCCGCACCCCCCTGCCCTGCCTCCAGCCAGCCTCTACCTCCAGTCAGCCCCTGCCCTGCCCTGCCTCCAGCCAGCCCCACACCCCCCTGCCTCGGCCAACCCCGCACCCCCGACTGCCCGCAGCTGGCCCTGCACCCCCTGCCTTCAGCTAGCCTTGCCCCATGCCCCTGTCTGCAGCTGGCCCCACGTCCACTGGTGCCCTGCAGTTCCCAGGGCAGTAATCCTGCACACCTGCTTCAATGAGGGAGGCAGGGAGCAGCTGGGACCCACACATGTGCACACCCTAGGGTGACCAGACAGCTAGTGTGAAAAATCAGGACAGGGGGTGGGGGGTAATAGGAGCCTATATAAGAAAAAGACCCCAAAATCAGGACTGTCCCTATAAAATCGGGACATCTGGTCACCCTAGCACACCCCCAGGGAGTGGCAGGGACCCACACCTGTGAAAGGGAGCTCATTTCTAGTTCAGGCCCATCTTTTTAAAAAAGAACTTTAGGCATGGTTAACACACACCCGTATTTTCCCGACAGGTCAGGCTTTTTGATTCTTAAATCGCTGTCCAGGAGGAATTTTTAAATTTTAAAAATTCCTCCCAGGAAAATACGGATGTATGGTAACGCTGTTGGTACAAAAAATACATACTGGGGCACATCCCTTAAACCAGAACTTTTTATAGGGAACAGGTTGTTAAGATTTTGGCAGCTCATCACTGATCATAACCCCAACGGGGGGATGATGCTGGGAAGAAGGGTCCTGCCACCTAGAGCCTGAGGGCATGTGGCCACTGCCAGAGCAAGTGTGTGACCACAGCATCCCTGCAGCACAGCCAGGGCCTGGGTGGGAGGCCTGGGACATGTGAGGAATAGACTATAAACTGCCCTGACATTCCTGCGATGGCTGTTTGTGGTTCCCCCTGCCACAAAGCAGGGTTATGTGTTTTTTCCTTATTTTTTTAATTAGTTGCTGTTTAATAAATTGTATTTGCTTTGAACTACATGCCATGATCAGTGGGTCAGGGAAGCATCCAGAGTGGAGCGAGTACCCTGGAGTGGGGACGTCCTAGCCCCTGCCCTAAGATGGGGGGTCGAGCCCCCCAAGAATCCTGGGCCCAGCCTTGTCGGGGTTACGAGGACTGTGCCACACATGAGAGCGGAAGGGGAGTCCTCAAGGTCAGATAGGCCTATGGGTAAAGGAAGTGGGAGTGAGGACTCAGATCCTTTCGCTAGCCAATTCCACCAGGTACTTTATAAGCCAGGGAAGTTCCCCACAATAGGGCCATCCCCCTAGTCACACTCACACCCCCAGGCCAAAAGAGAAGAGAGCGCTGGAGCCCCTTGTGATGACTAAGCAAACATGGGAATGAGTATGTCAGCACCCATGCACATAGGCCCCTAGGTACACAGGGTTAATGCAAAGCCAAAGAAAACATCTCTCTTCAGAGTAAGGCAAGTCTCCTTGTGCCACAGTTCTACTTCCTCACTGACATCCTACTACCTAGCTGGGAAGGACGGAGGAAGCGAATGAAAATAAAAAAATATCAGCCCAGAATGCTGCTTCTCCAGTGAGGACACAGGTGCTTCTTGCATGCCAAATGAAATCACTGTGCATAGGTAGTAATGGCCAAGATCCAAGTCCTCACAACAGTTTAGCCCAGTGGTTCTCAACCTATTTATCGTTGTGGGATGCATATGTAGCCCACAGTGTGTTACCCAGGCCGCAGGTTGAGAACCACAGCGCTCCCCCCCAGAGCCCCTCCCCTGACTCCTATGCCCAGCTCCTCCTGCCCAGAGACCCCCTCCACAAAGTGGGACCAGGAGTGGAGTCCTGGGTGGGGGGCTGGGTGACAGAGACCCCAGACCCCTCTGTGTAGGGTCGGGTGGCAGCCCCAACCCTGGACTCAGCCACGCGGGGCGGGATGGCAGGGCAGTCCAGACCACAACCCCGCAGGGCTGGCCAGCAGCCCTGACGCCGACCCCGGATCCCAACCCCGTGGGGCAGCCCCCAGACCTCCTGCTGCTGTGGGGCCGGCTGGCCAGCAGCCTCGGACCCCACCGGATCTGTGGGGCTGGTCGTCAGGCAGCCCAAACCCCATGGGGCCGGCTGGCAGCCCCTGACCCCTGCCACACAGGGTCAGCCAGTGACCCTGACCCTGCTGCACATGGCTGGGCAGCCCAGACTCCGTAACGCTGGGCGGCCAGGCAGCCGGGAACCCAAACCCTGCGCGCCTGGCAATCTTTCTCACACAGCTGCGCCACAGCTGTGTGCTAATTGGGCTGCATGCAGCCCACAGGTCGTGGGTTGAGAACCACTGGTTTAGCCAATCCCAGCTGTTTCTTGTTAAAGCTGCAGGGTGGCTTCTCTGTCTTTCTCTCTCAAATAGGCTGACTTTGTGATTGCTGAGGTCTCCGTTCTGGGTCTCAGGACACTTTCTCAGGAGCAAGGAGGTCAGGGGAGGCATGAAAACATACACAATCAGAACTGAAATCCATTTTCTACGTACATAGTTTGAATGCTCATAAGCTAACAATGGAAACTGAAAGCTTCCTCTGAGATGTGTGCAGGAGCCCTTTAGGGAGAGGTGGCACAGGACTGAGAGCCATCCCTCCCAAATTCTAGGTCCAGCTGTGACACTGACATCCTTGTTGCCTTGGGCATGTCATGCAACCTGTCTGCCTCAGTTTACCTACCTGTAAAACGGTAGTAATTGTGCTCCTCAGAGAGGTATTGTGAGGGTTTATTGGTTTAATGTTAAAAAGATGTTTTGGAGAGGTAATTGCTAAGTGGTATTACCATTACAGGTGGCATAGTCGCTCTCTGTCATAAATATAAAGGGAAGGGTAAACACCTTTAAAATCCCTCCTAGCCAGAGAAAAAACTCTTTCACCTGTAAAGGGTTAAGAAGCTAGGATAACCTCACTGGCACCTGACCAAAATGACCAATGAGGAGACAAGATACTTTCAAAGCTGGAGGTGGGGGAGAAACACAGATTCTCTGTGTGTGTTGTTTTTTGCTAGGAACAGAAAAGGAATGGAGTCTTAGAACTTACTAAGTAATCTAGTTAGATATGCGTTAGACTCTGTTTTGTTGAAATGGCTGATAAAATAAGTTGTGCTGGATGGAATGTATATTCCTGTCTTTTTGTAACTTAAGGTTTTGCCTAGAGGGATTCTCTATGTTTTGAATCTGATTACCCTGTAAGGTATTTACCACCCTGATTTTACAGAGGTGATTCTTTTTACTTTTTCCTTCAATTAAAATTCTTCTTTTAAGAATCTGATTGTTTTTTCATTGTTCTTAAGATCCAGGGGTTTGAGTCTGTGTTCATGTCATAAATGTAAAGGGAAGGTAAACTCCTTTAAAATCTCCCCTGGCCAGAGGAAAAATCCTTTCACCTGTAAAGGGTTAAGAAACTAAAGGTAACCTTGCTGGCACCTGACCAAAATGACCAATGAGGAGACAAGATACTTTCAAAAGCTGGGAGGAGGGAAAGAAACAAAAGGTCTGTGTCTGTTGGTATGCTGCTTTGCAGGGGATAGAACAGGAATAGAGTCTTAGAACTTTTAGTAAGTAATCTAGCTAGGTATGCGTTAGATTATGATTTCTTTAAATGGCTGAGAGAAAAATTGTGCTGAATAGAATGACTATATATGTCTTTTTTGTAACTTAAGGTTTTGCCTAGAGGGATTCTCTATGTTTTGAATCTAATTACCCTGTAAGGTACCTACCATCCTGATTTTATAGGGGTGATTCCTTTACTCCTATTTACTTCTATTTCTATTAAAAGTCATCTTGTAAGAAAACTGAATGCTTTTTCATTGCTCTCAGATCCAAGGGTTTGGGTCTGTGGTCACCTATGCAAATTGGTGAGGATTTTTACCAAACCTTTCCCAGGAAGTGGGGTGCAAGGGTTGGGAGGATTTTGGGGGAAAGACATGTCCAAACTACGTTTCCCAGTAAACCCAGTTAGAGTTTGGTGGTGGCAGTGGTTATTCCAAGGACAAAAGATAAAATTAATTTGTACCTCGGGGAAGTTTTAACCTAAGCTGGTAAAAGTAAGCTTAGGAGGTTTTCATGCAGGTCCCCACATCTGTACCCTAGAGTTCAGAGTGGGGGAGGAACCTTGACACAGGCGAAACCACCAAACAGCCCACAGGCAGTAAATGGGGCTAAACAAACTAAAGGAAAACCTGTCAGCAGCTCCCTCCAGGGTATGGGCCTCTCTGATGTCAGAAGGGCCTAGGAGTATCACTGGCCACTTAAGGGTCCACTTGGGTTTGTTCCAGGGTAAGTATCAGTCCTGTTTCCCCTTCAGCTCAGCGGTCCTGCAACCCCCCTTTTGCAAGGGCAGGGGGCGCTGCAAGCCATCAGTCCTCTCTTCAGGGCTGGAAAGGCTCAATAGTCTGTTCCTTTGCCAGCGTTTTCCTGGTCTGAGAGACGTTCCCTCCCTTTTAACTACTGCTCCAGTCCTAGCTTGATTTCCAGGTGCATAGGGATGGGGCCATTCCAGCCCAAAGCACCCCCTTAACTCGTTCTGTTCATGTGGGGTTTATAGATTCCCCTCATCCCACCCTCAAAAAATTCAAAATAAACGCAGGTCTCTGAAGAAATCAAGGTCATTCATTCAGATTAATGTAAAGTAGACAGGAACAGGATAAAAGAAAGGAGTAGTGACAAATAATCTCTCTTCATTCAGAACTACATGCAAAACTCATCTTTCTGCCTTAGCTTTCTCTCAATAAGAGCTTTATACACACACACACGCCTATTTTATTAAACTCTAGATAAAGAGAGATTTTTCTTTGGACCAAACTGTAGTGAAGAGCTTACAAATTAATCTTTGATAAATGGAAACAACTTCCAGGAGAAAATAAATAAATAAAACACAATATAAAATCGACTTGATAAAAATAGATATGTTAGAGGAAGACATTTCTGATACACCAAGCCAATAAAGAAGCATAAATGTTACATCACACACGACACCTCAAGAAAGCTGCTCCAATGTACTTTCAAACAGTCATTTTTCTTCCAAATGGAAACTATCTGCCAATATTTCTTTTACCAGAGACAGAATGAATATTATGTTAGAATATTCAGTATGGATTAAGGGGAGATCTATGTATTAAATCTTATTGGGCCAAGTTTCCAGTTTTGCATGCCTGCTTTTGTATGTAAAACTGGCTGCTCAATTTACATGTGCAATTGGCAGTTTGCTGGTGCAAAATAGGTGATCCCACTTGGAGACATGCAATCATTTGTATGCACAAAAGTAGGCATGCAAAAACAGTCTGAACATTTGGCCCATTGATGTGGGTGAGAGTCTATCCATCAACTCCAGTGGGTTTTGGATTAGGCATTAAATTAAGATCTGGCCCCAGTGTCACTTAGAGCAGCCTATGTACCTAAGGACCTTTGGATCGTTGTAGCAGTGCTCAGCTCCATCACATCCCTGAACTGCCGCTGGCTTGCTCCCTACACCAGGAAAGGGGGTAGCACCTAGTGCAGGAAGAGCCTCCACCAGTTTTACACCAGCTGAGAGTTTCCCTTCACAAGGGGTATTCTCTACCAATCATTTATGGGCATAATCTGGCCACTTTGCACTGCCTGAGTGGTGCAAACTGGCCAGATCCTACTAGAGAATCCTGAGACTGGAATATGATTTCCTTGAAGGATGTAAACCTTTCTCAGAAAATAACAGATAAAAATCTCTGAGGAGAACAATCTGCTCCACAATTATCCATCATTTATGATGAGCTTTGAATTTCATTTGCGTGCAATTATTGTGTGTGTGTGTATATATATATATTTTATTGTGCTCTGCTCACTTAATGAGTACTGCAATTGTATTGATAATAGGAAACAGATTTTAAAAAAGATGATTAGCTAGTTAGATGACATCTTGAGGGTGCTTTCTGTTCATAGCAATAGCTATGTCCTGGAGTAAATAAACTCTGCGGATGAAGATTGTAATGGTAGTTAGTCCACGATGCAGTTATTACCAAGTTAAGAGGATACACCCTCATATTAGTATTATGTTGAAATACCAAACCCCTCGGCTCATTTGTCTTGTCTTGCATGGGAATGCTAGGGGGCAGAGAGGGCACACGGAAATTGAATCTGGCTGCAAAGTGCTGAGAAATGCAAGATAGTGAGATTGCTGACTGGCTCTAGTGCATTAGACTAGTCCAGTAAACTTCATTAGAATCTTTCAAATGGTCTCAGCTGGTTTCCCCTGGAACAACTGTATGCCCAGGAACCAGCAGATCAAGTAAGCTTATTGCTTTTGGTCTAAAATCTAGTCACCAACAAGAACCAAAAGTCAGCAACTGGCAGATTTGTGCTGGAATTTCCATTCAGTCTAGTGGTACTGGCAGTGCTCCAGGACCCACAAGAGGTGCACCTGGGTGTGGCCCCAGCCCCACACAACTTGCACACTGACAAACAGTGGCAGGACAGCCCTGTTCAGAGCATTGCTGAATGGCTAAGTATCACGTGACTAGCACGAGGCGTGTCTTTACTAATGAGAGGATGTAATTACTTCAATGACAGCCCTAGTGCATGTGTGAAGCCATTAGACAGGGCCAGTATGAGTGATGATGTTTTGAGAAAACTAAGCGGCCAGACTGAGCTGAGTGCTCCTATAGTTAATAACAGCATCAGCCCATTCGCTCCTTAGCAAGCCTGCCTCCTGAGTGCTTGCTAAACATGACATGATGTCAGAAGTTATATCAGACCATAGAAGGAGTAATTGCTTCTGCAACACAATTTGAAAGGAAATGCTGCACCACACTTTGAAATCCTTCTCATTGCCGTGGGAGCCATAGTACAGGTATTGTTATATTTCCCGGGAGTGACCCCAGCAATGTGACAGGTACTGTTGCCCCTCTGCCAAGTGGTAGCAGATTAAGAGGCTTCAAAATTTCCCATTGAAGGAGAAATCAGTGACATGGAATCTGTATACTTTCTTAGTGTAACTTGTTTATTTACAAAATATACACCAGTCCTGAAACAAAGGTGTCACAAACTGCATGCAGGCAAACCCCTCGTTCAGATATTTCAACCTCAGCAGTGGTGACCAGGAAGCAATTCTATCCCACTGAAGAACTGAGTCTAGTTGGAGGATTAAGGTAGAGAGCAAATTATCTTGTTGTTTGTCACAACTCCCCTTAAGGGATCCGCATCATAAAACTAACAACAGTGCAGGGCCAGATTAACCTTTTGTGGGCCCGGCGCAAGACATATCTGTGGCCACCATGGGCCAAGAGCACAGCAGGGTGGGGAGGTTGGACCCCGGAGCGAGTCAGGGGCCGGGGCAAGAGCACAGTGGGATGGGGAGGGTCAGTCTCTGGAGAGAGACAGGGGCCAGGGACAAGCACAGCAAAGCAGTGAGGGGTATGGACAGGATCCCCCCCTGGGGCGGTGCAGAGCCAGTACCTAACTCTCTCCGCCAGAGCCAGGTCCTTGGGAGCCAGTTTTCTCTCTCTCCAGCTGAGCTGCAGCTCCTCCAGGCAGCAGCGCTGCTCTTCCTGCCCTCCTGGCGTGGAGGCTGATTGCGGTTACTCCTGGACTTTTGGTGTCCAGTCAGCAGTGCTGACCAGACACTGCCAGGTCCACTTTTTGACCCGACTTTCTGGTCAAAAACTGGACACCTGGCAACCATAATGGGCCCAGCAAGTATTAAACCATATTAAACCCAGTACTGCAACAATACAAACAACAAAGACAATACACTGGTGCGCTCTGTGAAAAGGAATGTGCAATAATATGTGTAACAGTGTCACCTGGTGTCTCCTATAACAATACGTTTAAAGGTGGGGAGGTAGAGGATAAAGAACATTTGGCAAAGATGATGGATAAATATAAGAGATGTTGGAATTGTAGCTAAAAATTTACTTAGGATGAATAATTAGGTTTTTTTTATTCATAATATAAGGCAATATGAACTTTCTGCTCCATTCGTGACTGACCTGAATTTCAAACATATTAATTTAGGGAACTATGTCATCCTTTAATGAAAGACAGGCTTGTATGAGTGGCCACAGGAGGTGCAAATTGCTGCAGGAAGCTGATTTAACCTTAACCCAAGCTACAGGCATTTGCAGAACCAATGATATGCACATTCAGGCTATTACAGACTAAGCCCGGGTCTACACTAGGACTTTAGGTCGAATTTAGCAGCGTTAAATCGATGTAAACTTGCACCCGTCCACACAATGAAGCCCTTTATTTCGATTTAAAGGGCTCTTAAAATCGATTTCCTTACTCCACCCCTGACAAGTGGATTAGCGATTAAATCGGCCTTGCCGGGTCAAATTTGGGGTACTGTGGACACAATTCGACGGTATTGGCCTCCGGGAGCTATCCCAGAGTGCTCCATTGTGACCGCTCTGGACAGAACTCTCAACTCAGATGCACTGGCCAGGTAGACAGGAAAAGAACCTCGAACTTTTGAATTTCATTTCCTGTTTGGCTAGCGTGGCAAGCTGCAGGTGACCATGCAGAGCTCATCAGCAGAGGTGACCATGTTGGAGTCCCAGAATCGCAAAAAAGCTCCAGCATGGACTGAACGAGAGGAATGGCATCTGATTGCTGTACGGGGAGAGGAATCCGTGCTATCAGAACTCCGTTCCAGTTTTCGAAATGCCAAAACCTTTGTCAAAATCTCTCAGGGCATGAAGGACAGAGGCCATAACAGGGACCCGAAGCAGTGCCGCGTGAAACTTAAGGAGCTGAGGCAAGCCTACCAGAAAACCAGAGAGGCGAACGGCCGCTCCGGGTCAGAGCCCCAAACATGTTGCTTCTATGATAAGCTGCATGCCATTTTAGGGGGTTCAGCCACCACTACCCCAGCCGCATTGTTTGACTCCTTCAATGGAGATGGAGACAACACGGAAGCAGGTTTTGGGGACGAAGAAGATGATGATGATGAGGTTGTAGATAGCAAATGGCAAGCAAGCGGAGAAACCATTTTTCCCGACAGCCAGGAACTGTTTCTCACCCTGGACCTGGAGCCAGTACCCCCCGAACCCACCCAAGGCTGCCTCCTGGACCCGGCAGGCAGAGAAGGGACCTCTGGTGAGTGTACCTTTTAAAATACTATACATGGTTTAAAAGCAAGCATGTGAAAGGATTAATTTGCCCTGGCATTCGCAGCTCTCCTGGATGTACTCCCAAAGCCTTTGCAAAAGGTTTCTGGGGAGGGCAGCCTTATTGCATCCTTCATAGTAGGACACTTTACCACTCCAGGCCAGTAGCACGTACTCGGGAATCACTGTAGAACAAAGCATTTCAGTGTATGTTTGCTGGCATTCAAACAACATCCGTTCTTTATCTCTCTCTGTTATCCTCAGGAGAGTGAGATATCATTCATGGTCACCTGGTTGAAATAGGGTGCTTTTCTTCAGGGGACACTCAGAGGAGCCCGTTCCTGCTGGGCTGTTTGCCTGTGGCTGAACAGAAATGTTCCCTGTTGTTAGCCACAGAGAGGGGGCAGGGTTGAGGGGTTAGCCATGCGGTGGGGGCTGGCAAAATGCGACCTTGTAACGAAAGCACATGTGCTATGTATGTAATGTTAACAGCAAGGTTTACCCTGAAAGAGTGTAGCCACTGTTTTATAAAATGTGTCTTTTTAAATACCGCTGTCCCTTTTTTTTTCTCCACCAGCTGCATGTGTTTCAATGATCACAGGATCTTCTCCTTCCCAGAGGCTAGTGAAGATTAGAAAGAAAAAAAAACACACTCGTGATGAAATGTTCTCTGAGCTCATGCTGTCCTCCCACAGTGACAGAGCACAGATGAATGCGTGGAGGCAAATAATGTCAGAGTGCAGGAAAGTACAAAATGACCGGGAGGAGAGGTGGCGGGTTGAAGAGAGTAAGTGGCGGGCTGAAGAGAGTAAGTGGCGGGCTGAAGACAGGGCTGAAGCTCAAATGTGGCGGCAGCGTGATGAGAGGAGGCAGGATTCAATGCTGAGGCTGCTGGAGGATCAAACCAGTATGCTCCAGTGTATGGTTGAGCTGCAGCAAAGGCAGCTGGAGCACAGACTGCCACTACAGCCCCTGTGTAACCAACCGCCCTCCTCCCCAAGTTCCATAGCCTCCACACCCAGACGCCCAAGAACGCGGTGGGGTCCACTGGCCAACCAGCCACTCCGCCACAGAGGATTGCCCAAAAAAAAGAAGGCTGGCATTCAATAAATTTTAAAGTTGTAAACTTTTAAAGTGCTGTGTGGCATTTTCCTTCCCTCCTCCACCACCCCTCCTGGGCTACCTTGGTAGTTATCCTCCTATTTGTGTGATGAATGAATAAAGAATGCATGAATGTGAAGCAACAATGACTTTATTGCCTCTGCAAGTGGTGATCGAAGGGAGGAGGGGAGGGTGGTTAGCTTACAGGGAAGTAGAGTGAACCAAGGGGCGGGGGGTTTCATCAAGTAGAAACAAAGAGAACTTTCACACCGTAGCCTGGCCAGTCATGAAACTGGTTTTCAAAGCTTCTCTGATGCGTACTGCGCCCTCCTGCGCTCTTCTAACCGCCCTGGTGTCTGGCTGCGCGTAACCAGCAGCCAGGCGATTTGCCTCAACCTCCCACCCCGCCATAAACATCTCCCCCTTACTCTCACAGATATCGTGGAGCACACAGCAAGCAGTAATAACAGTGGGAATATTGGTTTCGCTGAGGTCTAAGCGAGTCAGTAAACTGCGCCAGCGCGCCTTTAAACATCCAAATGCACACTCTACCACCGTTCTGCACTTGATCAGCCTGTAGTTGAACAGCTCCTGACTACTGTCCAGGCTGCCTGTGTACGGCTTCATGAGCCATGGCATTAAGGGGTAGGCTGGGTCCCTAAGAATAACTATAGGCATTCAACATCCCCAAAGGTATTTTTCTGGTCTGGGAATAAAGTCCCTTCCTGCAGCTTTTGAAACAGACCAGAGTTCCTGAAGATGCGAGCGTCATGTACCTTTCCCGGCCATCCCACGTTGATGTTGGTGAAACGTCCCTTGTGATCCACCAGAGCTTGCAGCACTATTGAAAAGTACCCCTTGCGGTTTATGTACTCAGGCTTGGTGCTCTGGTGCCAAGATAGGGATATGGGTTCCATCTATGGCCCCACCACAGTTAGGGAATCCCATTGCAGCAAAGCCATCCACTATGACCTGCACATTTCCCAGGGTCATTACCCTTGATATCAGCAGATCTTTGATTGCATGGGCTACTTGCATCACAGCAACCCCCACAGTAGATTTGCCCACTCCAAATTGATTCCCAACTGACCGGTAGCTGTCTGGCGTTGCAAGCTTCCACAGGGCTATTGCCACTCGCTTCTCAACTGTGAGGGCTGCTCTCATCTTGGTAGTCATGCGCTTCAGGGCAGGGGAAAGCAAGTCACAAAGTTCCATGAAAGTGCCCTTACGCATGCGAAAGTTTCGCAGCCACTGGGAATCGTCCCAGACCTGCAACACTATGCGGTCCCACCAGTCTGTGCTTGTTTCCCGAGCCCAGAATCGACGTTCCACAGCATGAACCTGTCCCATTAGCACCATGATGCATGCATTGGCAGGGCCCATGCTTTCAGAGAAATCTGTGTCCATGTCCTGATCACTCACACAACCGCGCTGACGTCGCCTACTCGCCCGGTATCGCTCTGCCAGGTTCTGGTGCTGCATATACTGCTGGATAATGCGTGTGGTGTTTAGTGTGCTCCTAATTGCCAAAGTGAGCTGAGCAGCTTCCATGCTTGCCTTGGTATGGCGTCCGCACAGAAAAAATGCGCGGAACGATTGTCTGCCGTTGCTCTGACGGAGGGAGGGCGACTGACGACATGGCTTACAGGGTTGGCTTACAGTGAGCTAAAATCAACGAAGGGGGTGGCTTTACATCAAGGAGTATTTCAGGCAGGACTTCACGAAGGGTTCCAATAAGAAATGGTGCACCTAAGTTATTGTTCTTATTGGAACAAGGAGGCTAGTCTGGCCTCTGATTGACACATGGCTAGATTTACCTCGCTGCACCTTCTCTGTGAGTGACTGCAGTGTGACCTAGAGGAATGAGTCCCCTAGACGGGGAGGGGGGGAAGCAAATGAGTACAAAACAAATCTGGTCTATTTCTTGTTTTGATACACTCCATCTATCTTTTACATCTTTGGCTGGCAGCAGACAGTGCAGAAGGACTGCATGCCATCCACATCTCAGGGCTGGTTGGCAGAAGATGGTACAATACGACTGCTAGCCATCCTCATCTCTTGCCTGCCTGGCAGAAGATGGTACAATAGGACTGCTAGCAATCCGTATCGCCTCCCTGCTCACCATAAGATGGTTCAATAGGACTGACTGCAGGACTAAAGAGAATGACTTGATCAAGTCACTCCAAATTTAGTCCCTGCACCCATGTCTGCCCAGGCGCTCCTGGCCGACGTGGCCAGGAGCACCTCGGACATGACGATGACGGCTACCAGTCCTATTGCACCGTCTGCTGCCACAAGGCAATGGGTTGCTGCTACTGTGTAGCAATGCAGTACCACGTCTCCCAGCACCCAGGAGACATACGGTGACAGTGAGCTGAGCGGGCTCCATGCTTGCCGTGCTATGGCGTCTGCACAGGTAACTCAGGAAAAAAGGCGCGAAACGATTGTCTGCCCTTGCTTTCACGGAGGGAGGGAGGGAGGGAACGGGGGCCTGACAATATGTACCCAGAACCACCCACGACAATGTTTTAGCCCCATCAGGCATTGGGATCTCAACCCAGAATTCCAATGGGCAGCGGAGACTGCAGGAACTGTGGGATAGCTACCCACAGTGCAACGCTCCGGAAGTCGACTCTAGCCTCGGTACTGTGGAAGCACTCCGCCGAGTTAATGCACTTAATGCACTTAGAGCATTTTCTGTGGGGACACACACACTCAAATGTATAAAACCGATTTCTAAAAAAATGACTTCTATAAATTCGACCTAATTTCATAGTGTAGACATACCCTGAGGAGCTCATCAATGTACCACCATTTCACAAGGAGAAACAAATGAAGACAACCAAAATAACAAGTCGAGAATTTGCCTGGCTTTTGGGTGAAGATGCAATTAATGCAATGGAAGAAAATCATTTTTCAAAGAACATCACACGGTCGCAGCCAAGAGGGTCCATTTCGAGAACAGCAACAAAGTAGGATGGATATCTTTGTAGGTGCAGTAAATGGTAACTGTGGAAACTGCTTCAATTCTGTACAAATTCGTATACTGCCCTCATCACCATAGTGCCTGAGCACCTTCCAGCAATGTATTAAGTGACATGAATATGACTAAACATTAATGGCAGAGTTGTATCCTTTAAATTGGATCCCAGACCACAATGCAATGTTACTTTAAAGAAAAAATGTATTAAGTAGCTAAAGAAACTGCACAGAATTCTAAAGCAATGATTGTTTCATATTGAGTACATAAATTCCCAATACAAAGTCAAATATCTTTTACTACTTGTTTTAAAAAAACAGTGTCATGTAATAACTTTCCAGAAGGTAAATTCATCTGTACCACCGGTGTAATGACTCAAAACCTAACTGGCCATGAAAACAGGTACAAACATATTTTCAGTAAATGTCACAGAACTTACAGTCAAAGCAGAGTTGGAAGAATTCTTAGGTATCTTCCAAGGTGTCTGGAAGTAGACTATCACATTAAAACTGACAAATCAGTAACTCCAGCAATCCATCCACCAAGAAAATTTCCATTTTCTCTCACACATTAAACAAACAAACAAAAGTTTATAATATGGAAAAAATGGGAGTTATTGAACAGGCAGAATAATCTAAACTGGGTTCATAGTAGTTGTAACTGAAAAGCCAAATGGATGTGCATTCATCAACATTATTTTAAAAGACATAAAATAAAACTATCTCATAAAAATTGTTGAAGTGGCAAGTAAGCTTTCCTAAGCAAAGAGAATTCTCGATATTAAGTGCAGGACATGCATTTCAGCAGGGGTTGGATTGGTCCAACCTGAGTGACTCAGTGGGATGATCCTTTTCCCAGGTGGTTGTTCCTTATTCTCCAGAATATAAATCAAGTTAATTCTCATGCCCTTCTGATTGCAAAGATTTTTGCCAATAGGGAAAAAATTGGAGTGTGGGAGTGACTATTACAGTGATGGATTTACTCCTCTTGCTTTGAATTAAGATTAATAATGTTGCCCCCATCTCTGCCTAAGGATGGGAAGTAAAAATCTTGTCTTTGTAGAGTATTGGCACCAAATTTGGAAGAGGTGAAAGACCAAGCATATGCAAGAATGCACAGGACACATGGTCCAAGTTGTCAGAGACTTATCCAGTGGGGCTAATGTGATTTACACGACTGAGTCAAAACAAAATGAAAATTGAGATGTTCAGTGGAAAATCATCAGTGAATCTTTCCTTTTTCTTTTGGATTATGAGATGTTGCTGTTTGATTAACATTGTTCCAGGCGTTGTCCCATAGGTTCACAGGTCACTGGCTCAATACAAAATGAACGAATTGTTAATGATGTATTAGTTGTTTCCAAAGACTCTGATTAAAACAGTGTCATCTAAATATGGGGTATAGACATGACTACATTAATGGCAGCCATGAGTTAAATATTGGGTCTGGATTTCTAATATTATAACTATCAATAATGTAGACTGAGATACAGATCATCAAAGTTCATGCTTTGGAATATAAGCTGATTGCCACAGGGATCAGCAACGCGGAAAAAACCTTAAATTCCCTCCCCCTTCCCCTTACCTGTACCGAGTTGCACAGTTGACCAGATGGATTATGGAGAAAAGAAGAAGTGCATTTTTCTCTGAAACATAAGGTATTAGTCACTGCAAGAGGCAAGATATCTGACTTGAAAAACCCATGGTTTCCTCCATCCATTCTGAATCATCCACTCTGGAGGCTCCTGAGATTCTATGTATGGAAGTGAAAATATTTGCTTGTTTGTTTAAGCCTGAGAGAAGTTAGCTATTTCCAAAGAGTTGGCCTATAGTTAACGCCCTTCCAAATGAACATTGTTTTAAAAGGCATTACAATCATGTGAGCAGTTCTGAAATCTGCTGTCTCTGTGTTAAACTAGTTTCTTTGAAGGCGTCCTTGCTACTCAGTCCATTCTGTGTTAATGATATACATTCAGATAGGAATAGACATATGGCCTTCGCCTTGGGCAGCTGGAGATTCCTAAAAGTAGGAATCAGTATCAGTTAATGACACTGACCTCCTTGATAAAGTACTTTGAGATCTTCTGACGAATTAAGTATTATGATTATTAAAGAAGTAGTTTGGGATTCCTCTGTACACGGGAGACTCCAGAATGGGACTACACTCCATCAATGTTGGGGGTGTCAGAAGAGTTCCCTAGGGGACTCTTTCACCTGGTGTAAAGTAGGGCAGCCCTGTGGCAGCTCTAACTTATGCTGGGGGACAGTTGACCTGCAGCCTGCGCCAGGATCAGAGAAGGTGGGTTAGATCCACCTTTGCCTCCCTGCCTACCTCAGTTGTGCTGTGCCAGAGCTAAGGATGCAGGCCTGGACATTCTCTCTAATTAATATCTAGGTGACATTCTGTCCAAAATATGGCTCATATGAGTGCAGAGACTTCTGAAATGAATCCCCATTTTAGGAATAGACCTGCTACAGGATTGCTATTTGGGTGATGCAATATAGCTGTTTAATGGCTTTCAGGTGTAATTCAAAAGCCATGAATATTTCCATATTAACTTTTCCCTAGGGAAATAAAGAATACAATCTGAGAACCAGGGAATATTCCTGAGCCATGGGCTAGTATTGGGAGGGAGATGGCTGTGGGTCAAGTGGTTGTTATTTGCTGCAGTGCTGTGTCAGGAACATCCCTTCTAAATTTCTGGCTGGGGAAGGTAAAGAAATCCTCCCAGATCCTGTTTTTCTAGTACAAGAGCAAAAGGAGAGTGTGGAGGGGAAGGCAGAAATGTTATTCCCCGGCAGATTTTCTCTGAGTTGCCCAACCAAAACTCTGCCAGTGTAATTTAGATCATTCTCTAAGCCAGTGGAGCAGGCATTAATGATAGATGTGACTAGCCTGGGGACCAGCCGCCTCAGGCAGCATCAGAAATGAGGGCAAGGGAGCCCATCCTGAACCTTTTCTGATCTCGCAGTCCAGAAAACCACTCAGCCTGGCTTCACTAACTGCCTCGTGCCTCCTCCCCCATCCCTGGCTGTGCCTTGTATTGGAAGGTGGAGGCTAGGGAAGAAAGGGTAACAAGCAGACCCAGCAGATGGATAGGCAGCATAGATAGCAGCATAGAAGCAGAAGGAGGATAGACACACAAAGTGAAAAACGTGAGGAGGGAAACCCACCAAAGACACAAGTGTCTTGAGGGATCCCACCTCATGTAGGGAAAGACTGCTGCCTTCTGCAGCCCAGCCTGTTTCTATGGCTCAGCCATTGTAGAAAGGCTCCAGCCTACCAAAGAGTATCGTAGCTGGAGGAATGTGTACGCTTACAAGGCCAGAGTTCCCTTCTAACAGCCTGAGCTAGAGAGCCACCTAGTGGGCCCTCTTCCAATCCTGAGAACAATTTTTGCTTCAATGAAAAGGGACTGGTCACCATATTCTAAACCAGGCCTGGTTTTAGAGATTCTGGTGGCCTGAATGAGACTTGATTACAATCCCCTAATTGGGTTGGAGACAATGGGAGAGTGTGAATCTGCAGTTTCTTCACCATCAAAAGGAAAGCTTGAGTGTTTTGTGTCAGAAGCAAGAAGCACTTCCTTTTCCCGACCAGCTGAACATTAGTAGTGTGCAGGGAGAGGAAGATAGTAACCAGGCACTCTGCTGCCTTTGTTTGGTTAAGAATATAGTCGTATTCTGGCCTATCAAGCATGCAACTCCTACTGACGGCTGCATTCGGCCTATTGGCAGTGCAGGTGGCTTTGTTTCCATTTCCGCCACAGAGAATCATGCAGGGAATTTGTTGAAGTACAGTCACCACTGAGTTGGAGGGAGCTCTGGTACTGGTGTAGGAGCTCTTGGTTGTAGCCCTAGAATGTCCCACCACCACCACACCCTTGCCTTGGCTGAAATTTTAGAGGTCAGGCTTTGGATTACCCACCAAACTGGTAGTATGATACAGAGATCTCCATTTTCCATTGCTGCAAAGATGAAAGAAGAGAACAAACAGATAGGGATGGACGTGCGAGTGCGAGGCTCACGGTCTTGGCTCTTCCAGTTACCTTAAGACACTCCTGTATGCACTGTGTATTTCTGGTGTAAGAACGAACTGGAGATTCAACATGGTGCAACTTAGTCGGCTACACTAGAATTACTCAATGAAGCTGCAATTCTCACTTTCCACATGCAGCCCAGAATCAAGCTCAGGTCTGTTGCCTTCAGATCTTGAACTTGAACCTGTAGTGTTCAACAGTGACTTTTAGTGAAATTTGGGTTTATAACTCATGGTGCTTTTGAAAATGTCACCCAAAATTACATATCAACTGATGAATTCAATGGCCTATATGAAACAAGAAGGTAACTTCAGTCCCATTCTCAGTGGACAGGTCCAGGTCACAGCCTACCACCACATCTGAATTAGTGCCCTAATTGGTGGTCTTAGGACAGATTAAAGGCAGGTCTACACTACAGCAGGGGATGCTCTGAGATCGATCCACCAACAGTCGATTTAACGGGTCTAGTAAAGACCTGCCAAATCGACTGCAGATCGTTCTCCAGTCAACCTCCGTACTCTACCCCTGATGAGAAGCGTAAGGTAAGTCGACGGGAGATTTTCTCCTGTCAACCCGCCATGGTGTAGACCCTGCGGTAACTTAACCTAAGGTACGTCGGCTACTACATGTTATTCATGTAGCTGGAGTTGTGTAGCGTAGGTCGACTTACCGCGGTAGTGTAGACATAGCCTCAGTGTAAAAAGCCATGAAGACTGAACTACTCTGCCCTGTGTGGGTGAGCAACTGAAGGACATTGGCCAGGTAGCGGGGAGAAGCTTTCCATTGCCTGTGCTCCTGCTGAAGCTTCTGCATGGCTAAAGAGAGGAATCAAGATACAGAGCTCTTAGTCAAGCATCTTTGACATGCAGTGAATTTACGTAAGCTAAAAACAAAGATGTCCCAGAGGCAGTGTCATATTTCTCAGGCTTCTTTTGCTGGCAAACTTGGCAGTGGTAGTGCAGGCAGGCTGGTAGGATGAGAAAAACATTGTCCTTCAAATTGGGTCAGACCTGAGTAACTGGGGATGAGGCATCACCCTACAGTTGCAAACAATTTGTGGGCTAATTTCAGGTGATACTTCTCAAGCTCCCATAACAAGCATTTTGACAGTTAGGCCAATCTTTTGAACATTGACTCCCTCCAAACTACATAAACCCTCCCAACAATCAGACAAGAAGAAAACATTTATTTCAGCTTCCTTCAGTCTGCAAATGCAGAACTGTTTTGCTTGGATTTAAAAAAATGACTACAGTATAGAATCCAGAGGGTGTTTTAGATTGACCCTTTACCTTGTCTTCCACTGCACCTGCTGTGCTACCAATAGCCTTTAACATTATATGAAAAATAATTGAATACTTGGAAGAAGGTACTTAGTATATTCAGCGGCACAGTAGGTGCGATCTACCTTTAGGGTGATCAGAAGTTCACAGCCAAAAAATAGGACACGTATTTTTGCCAGGAGGGATTTCAGCAAGGACTCTGCATCAGTACATAAGCAAAGCCAGATAGTAAGGCAAGTGTCAAATCTTTTGTTTTCTTTAGTGTTACTAGTGGCTACAGCTCACTTGAAAGCGTCATCTAGAATTTCTAAGCCAGATTCTCAGCTACTGTAAGTCTGCACAATATCATTAAAATCCACTGATTTACACCATCTGAGGATCTTGCTTCCCATGTGATTACATTAAACAGAAAGCATCTAGCTGAAAGCTAACTTTAAGTAGATACAAAGACCGATTTTGCTACTGTAGTGTCCCACTAACCTTATGGAAAGGCCCTTTTGCAATTTTATTCTAAACCCTTTTCCCCAGTGTTATTCCAAACCCTATTTTAAGGTGTTGATCGGTGCTTAACTTGTAAAGAAAGAGGTACCAGGGCTCAAGCAATTTTTTACATTCATAACTGATGCAGCAATCCCAGAGGTGCTGGGCTACAAACTGCCAAGCCTAGGGGTGCTGGGGCTCAGCACTGGTGTTGATAGACAATTATTCTTTGAACTAAATTTCTCAAGCTTACATTCAGCCCAGAGGTGTTTTCCTGTGTATGAACTTTGATATATTTCCATTTGGCCATTTTAGAGATCCCCAAGCATAGAAAATGCTTCAGACATTAACCATTTTCCAGATTGTTTTGGGTGGGTGTTTACATACTCAAAAATGGCTTTATTTTAAAAGTGTACACTTGCCATGGCAGAAGTCTTCAATAAGCACACGGGGACTTGACATGTTTGAAGAGATTTGCCGAGGAAATAAAATTGTAAGTATTTGCCAGTTATTTCTGACACATCATAAAGTGTCCCTGCATTTTAAAAAGTTATAACTGCATATTATACTTTCACAAAATAGGGAGAATGGGAGTGTTAAAAAAGGACAATTGGCCACGCTGCCTTAAGACAGGCAAAAAATAGGACAATCCTACAAAAAGTAGGGCATTCAGTCATCCTATTCTACCTGGATATAACTGGAACATTCAGCAGCACCCGAAGTATGACTCTGTAAGCAGTGACTCTGAAAAAAGATGTTGGGGTTTTGGTGGATAATCAGCTGAACATGAGCTAGCAGCGTGACACTGTGGCCAAAAGGGCTAATGCAATCCTTGGATGCATAAACAGGGGAATCTTGAATAGAAGTAGAGAGGTGATTTTATCCTGTATTTGGCACTGCTGTGACCGCTGCTGGAATACTGTGTCCAGTTCTGGTGCCCACCATTCAAGAACGATGGTGAGACATTGGAAAGGGTTCAGAGAAGAGCCATGAGAATGATAAAGGGATTTGAAAACATGCCCTATAGTGATAGACGCAAAGAGCTCAATATGTTTAGCTTAACAAAGAGAAGGTTATGGGATGACTTGATTACAGTCTGTAAGTATCTATATGTGGAATAAATATTTAATAACAGGCTCTTCAGTCTAGCTGGCAGACAAAGGTGTACCATGATACCAGGGCTAGAAACTGAAGCTAGACAAATTCAGACTGTAAATAAGGCATAAATTTTTAAGAGAGAGAGTAATTAGCCATAGGAACAATTTCCCGAGGGTCATGGCGAATTCTCCATCACTGACAATTTTTAAATCAAGTTTGGATGTTTTTCTAAAAGATCTGCTATAAGAATTATTTTGGGGAAATTCCATGGCCTGTGCTATACAGGAGGTCAGACTACATGATCACAATGGTCCCTTCTGGCCTTGGAATTTATGAATCTATGAATGAGTGGACATATTTAGAACAGTTAACAACACAACAGGTGCATTGCACAGAGAAATAGCTGGAATATTTAGCAGCAAAGGACGTTTGTTGCATCAGGATGTACCTGGAATATTCATCAGCAGTTAATCAAACCAAAACAGACCTTTTATTCCAGAGACAATTTGTTCCAGAGCATAAAATGAAACATTAGATATCTCACAGCAGGGGAAAGAACCCATAGGTTTTGGTCTATTTTCTGTACACCAAAATGCTAAGGACGGAATGCCCCCTGGATTCTCCCCTACGTCACCTCCATGACAGGCTTCTTGAATAGCCAAAGACCTATGACCGCATCATCATGTGTGTTGTCCCCAGCACGTAAGAGGAATGAAAGTTATATTGTACCTGGGAGCTGGAAAAGCAGTGGAGGAAATGACTCCCTTCTCCCAAGAGGCATAAGACCCCCAGGATTTGGCCTGTCGAAAAAACAGTTACTCCTAGAAGTTGTACCAGCAGCAGCTACATCTGCTGTAGTAGGGGCAAGTGTGTGCCACCTGGTGCCTTTAAATCCTCTGCACCCCTATCACATTTTGCTCATTTGTTCCTGGATATACATGATGACCTTATGAGCACAGGAGGAGTCAGATAGCAGATGGACTAAACAGACATCATGTTCATGTTCTTATGCATGAGAAACACTGCCAGCTATTTGTTCATGCAGGCTGTTTGACTGGACAGGGCAGAGAAAGAATGGGAGAGGCCCTTGTAGCCCTGGGAGTCTCTGTTATCAGACGAAGATGATTTGTACTGAGGCATAGGACTGATTTTCAGGGACAAGTGTGGAGGGTACCTAGGATGACTTGCCCAGGAATGTCATGTGTGTGAGAGTGAGGGTCAGATAGTGGGTTGGAGGATGGTTAGTGAAGAAGACTGGGGTGAGTGAAAGCCGGGTAAGGGATACTTTGCCCTGGAAGAGGATTTTAGCAAGTGGAAGAGATTTGTACATATTGGGGAACATATACGTAAGAGGACATATGCATAACAACTAAGTGAGCACAGAATAGTGAAGTAACTTGCCTAGGGTCACACAGTGAGTCGGCAGTGGAGCTGGGTATAGAACCCAGGTTTCCTGATTCCCAGTTCAGGGCTCAGTTCACACAGTAACCCACTGAAAAAAACCTTTATTCATAAATTCCAAGGCCAGGTGGGACCATTGTGATCATCTAGTCTGACCTCCTGTATTACAGACCAGAGAACATCCCCAAAATAATTCCAAGATCATACCTTTTAGAATCAGTCCTGATTTAAAAATTGTCAGTGATGGAGAATCCACCACAATCCTTGGTAAATTGTTCCAATGGTTAATTATTCTCATTTTTTTAAATGTATGCCTTATTTCCAGTCTGAATTTGTCTTGCTTCAACTTCCACCCATTGGATCATGTTACACCTTTCTCTGCTATACTGAAGAGCCCATTATTAAATATTTGTTCCCTGTGTAGATACTTATAGATTGTAATCAAATCACCCCATAACCTTCTCTTTGTTAAGCTAAATAGACTAAGCTCTTTGAGTTCTTTACTGTATGACATGTTTTCTAATCTTTTAATCATTTTCATGGTTCTTCTCTGAACCCTTTTCAATTTATCAACATCATTCTTGAATTGTGGGTGCCAGAACTGGACACAGTGTTCCAGCAGCGGTTGCACCAGTGTCAAATACGGAAGTAAAATAACCTCTCTACTCCTACTCAAGAT